>NC_138892.1:103800083-106556844 GCF_965194825.1 Balaenoptera physalus | reverse complement strand
ACTCGGCAGCGGCCACTGGGCAGGCCCCGCTGTCCTGCGTCCAGCGCCACCTCCTCTGCAGCCACCTCGACACAGCAGGTGTGGCTGAGATTCAGTCAGAAGTGAGGAAGACAGAAATGTGGAGAAAAACCCACCACCTGCAAAAGAAACAGTGGAACAGGAGAAGCAAGCAGGCGAGGCGCAGTGAGGCGTGTGCTCCCAGTATGCACCAGACTTCCCACAAAAAGATGGATCAAGCTTAAATGACTGTGCTGCCCACTTTCACATCAAAGAACCAAAAACTACTGACAAGGAAGCATGCCTGCCTCTCCCGTCTGCCTGCCTGGCTGACAGGGAAGGGAGAGGCCTTGCAAGTTGAAGGAAGCACCTGGGTGGGATGACAGAGAAACCTGGAGTGAAGGCCATGCTGGTCCAGGGTGTCCTGCAGGTTGTAAAATGAACTTTAATCAAGTGTCACTTTTTGTTCAAATAATTTTAATTAGATTGCACAATTTTTAATATGCAAAGAAAAAGTTTTAAAACCTGAATTAAAAAAGAATAAGAAAAGACATAATCCTTAAAAATGCTCATTCATCTATAACTATCTAGCAAATCATTGGTAAAACGCTATGATCTTCTAGGTCAAGAATTTACACTTAACATACACGCCAGATAATGGCAAAATGGCAATTTGAAAAAAATGAGTATCACTATTAAAAATGAGCTTTGAAATGAGAACTCGTGCAAATGTTAGTCATATTGACAGGATATATCTTTTCCATTGCTCAAAACATTAAAAAATATACTTTAGGGACAGATATAAATCCACCTTATTAAGTGACAAGAAAAAGTCTTATTACTTTAGAGGCGTTTTTGAAACATTTAGCTAGCAATTTGCAAATGGCTCCTTCAAAAAATAAATTTACTCTCAAAGAATACCAGTGAAGATATTTAAAACATTCTTTTCAAGTGCTAAAAAACAAAACAAAAACAAAAACACAATCATGTCAAATATGTTAAGTTCACAGTAACACTGCTGAACAAAAGACACTGCTCCTAGCCCCTTGGCAATTCTGCGACCTATTTAAGGGAACAATCTTTACTCTATGTTCATATAGACGCTTAAATTGAACACAACACAAAACCTGTCAAAAGTTGAGCAGAGAGAAGTTTCCAAAGAAGAAAACCCATATGGAAAGGAACAAAGCAAAGGTAAAAGGAGCCCTTGAGGGCTTCCCTGGTGGCACAGTGGTTAAGAATCTGCCTGCCAATGCAGGGGACACGGGTTTGAGCCCTGGTCCGGGAAGATCCCACATGCTGTGGAGCAACTAAGCCCGTGCGCCACAACTACTGAGCCTGCACTCTAGAGCCCACGAGCCACAACTACTGAGCCCGTGTGCCGCAACTACTAAAGCCCGTGCACCTAGAGCCCATGCTTCGCAACAAGAAGCCACCGCAATGAGAAGCCCGTGTACCGCAACGAAGAGTAATCCCCGCTCGCCGCAACTAGAGAAAGCCTGCGCACAGCAACGAAGACCCAACAGAGCCAAAAATAAAAATAAATAAAATAAATAAATTTATTAAAAAAAAAAAAAGCCCTTGAGTTTTCCCCCACAGAATTATTCACTTTATTCTCTCCATTTGCCAACACAGGTTAGAGGAGGTCTTCCTTCACTAGATCATTGGACAACTTCTTTAAATTTGGGGCATGGGCTCAGTGTAGAGAAGCACATATTAGGAATAAAGACATGTAAGGGGATCCTGTAAGAATACAAGAAAGGCATCAAGAGTCATTTTCCTTTGAGAGTTTTTCTCTGCTCAAACTTTAAAAGGTTCTGTATTTTATTTTAATAACAGAAATGGTTCCCAAACAACTTTACGTTGCTCCTTGGGAAATACAGAGATGCAGCTACCCTTCTTCTATCAGAGGGAGGCATTTCTTCTCAGAGGCTAAATTTAGGCAACAGACATAAATTTTGGACCTGAGCAAGATAATAAGTATAATGTCCCTAGCCATTAGGGACATTAAAAGCCATTTAAGATATTTCAAACAAATATTTGTAGATTACTTTGGTGCATAGAATTAGTACATATAAGCAAAATTAACAGTAGGGTTAGAAGACAGAAAAAGATACAATAAAAGAATAGAAGATGGAAGCTGGAGAGGACAGTGAATGACGGGTACACAGCCTCAGAAGTACAAACATAAAAGCAGTTTCTTCATACCTTAAACCACTTAAAGCCCAAATGACTGGTCTCATGCAATATTTCACTCAACAGCTTCAGACAGGCAGTGAGTAGCAGAATGGACGAAAAAAGATAAACAGGAAAGAGAGAAAGAAAAAGGCATGCAATTAAAAGCAAATTATTTACAGCCACTTCAAAAGATTTTTTTTTCAGTTTCTTACAAAGCTCAATACAACCTAGCAATCACACTCCCAGACATTTACCTAAATGAGTTGAAAACTGATGCCCATACAGAAACCTGCACATGAATGTTTACATCAGCTTTATTGACAACTGCCAAAAACTGGAAGCAACCAAGGTGTTATTCAATATGTAATGGAATAAACAAACAATGGTACGTCCATTCAGTGGAATATTTTCAGAGATAAAACAAGATAAACTCTCAGACCACAAAAAGACATGGGATTACCTTAAACGCAGAGGCTAAAGGAAAGAAGCCAGTCTGAAAAGGTTACAGAAAAAAGATCAGGGATTGGGGAAATGGGGGAGGGATGAAAAGGAGGAGTATGGGGAATTTTCAGGGACTGAAACTATTTTGTATGATACTGTAATGGTAGATACATGCCATCATACATTTGGCAAAACCCATAATATGTGTAACATGAGAGTGATCCAAACTGTAAACTATGGACTAGTTAATAATGTGTCAATACTGGCCCATCAATTTTAACAACTGTATCACACCAATGCAAGACGTTAACAACAAGGGAAATTGAGGTCTAGGAAGGCGTATATGGGAACTCTCTGTACTTTCTGCTCAACTTTTCTGTGAACTAAAAAACTGATCTAAAAATAGCCTATTAAGATAGACTCATCCACCAGAGGGCAGACAGCAGAAGCAAGAAGAACTACAATCCTGCAGCCTGTGGAACAAAAACCACATTCACAGAAAGACAGACAAGATGAAAAGGCAGAGGGCTATATACCAGATGAAGGAACAAGATAAAACTCCAGAAAAACAACTAAATGAAGTGGAGATAGGCAACCTTCCAGAAAAAGAATTCAGAATAATGATAGTGAAGATGATCCAGGACCTCGGAAAAACAATGGAGGCAAAGATCGAGAAGATGCAAAAATTGTTTAACAAAGACCTAGAAGAATTAAAGAACAAACAAACAGAGATGACCAATACAATAACTGAAATGAAAACTACACTAGAAGGAATCAATAACAGAATAACTGAGGCAGAAGAACGGATAAATGACCTGGAAGACAGAATGGTGGAATTCACTGCTGCGGAACAGACTAAAGAATAAAGAATGAAAAGAAATGAACACAGCCTAAGAGACCTCTGGGACATTAAACACACCAACATTCGCATTATAGGGGTCCCAGAAGGAGAAGAGAGAGAGGAAGGACTAGAGAAACTATTTGAAGAGATTATAGTCGAAAACTTCCCTAACATGGGAAAGGAAATAGCCACCCAAGTCCAGGAAGCGCAGTGAGTCCCATATAGGATAAACCCAAGGAGAAACACGCCGAGACACATAGTAATCAAAGTGGCAGAAATTAAAGACAAAGAAAAATTATTGAAAGCAGCAAGGGAAAAATGACAAATAACATACAAGGGAACTCCCATAAGGTTAACAGCTGATTTCTCAGCAGAAACTCTACAAGCCAGAAAGGAGTGGCATGATATACTTAAGGTGATGAAAGGGAAGAAACTACAACCAAGATTACTCTACCCAGCAAGGATCTCATTCAGATTCGATGGAGAAATAAAAAGCTTTACAGACAAGCAAAAGCTAAGAGAATGCAGCACCACCAAACCAGCTCTACAACAAATGCTAAAGGAACTTCTCTAAGTGGGAAACACAAGAGAAGAAAAGGACCTACAAAAACAAACCTATAACAATTAAGAAAATGGTCACAGGAACATACATTCGATAATTACCTTAAACTTGAATGGATTAAATGCTCCAAACAAAAGACACAGGCTTGCTGAATGGATACAAAAACAAGACCCATATATATGCTGTCTACAAGAGACCCACTTCAGACCTAGGGACACATACAGACTGAAAGTGAGGGGATGGAAAAAGATATTCCATGCAAATGGAAATCAAAAGAAAGCTGGAGTAGCTATACTCATATCAGATAAAATAGACTTGAAAATAAAGAATGTTACAAGAGACAAGAAAGAACACTACATAATGATCAAGGGATCAATCCAAGAAGATATAACAATTATAAATATATACGCACCCAACATAGGAGCACCTCAATACGTAAGGCAACTGCTAACAGCTATAAAAGAGGAAATCAACAGTAACACAATAATAGTGGGGGACTTTAACACCTCACTTACACCAATGGACAGATCATCCAAAATGAAAATAAATTAGGAAACAGAAGCTTTAAATGACACAATAGAACAGATAGATTTAATTGATATTTATAGGACATTCCATCCAAAAACAGCAGATTACATGTTCTTCTCAAGTGCGTATGGAACATTCTCCAGGATAGATCACATCTTGGGGCACAAATCAAGCCTCAGTAAATTTAAGAAAATTGAAATCATATCAAGCATCTTTTCTGACCACAATGCTATGAGATTAGAAATGAATTACAGGGGAAAAAACGTAAAAAACACAAACACATGGAGGCTAAACAATACGTTACTAAATAACCAAGAGATCACTGAAGAAATCAAAGAGGAAATCAAAAAATACCTAGAGACAAATGACAATGAAAATATGACGATCCAAAACCTATGGGATGCAGCAAAAGCTGTTCTAAGAGGGAAGTTTATAGCTATACAAGCCTACCTCAAGAAACAAGAAAAATCTCAAGTAAACAATCTAACCTTACACCTAAAGGAACTAGAGAAAGAAGAACAAACAAAACCCAAAGTTAGCAGAAGGAAAGAAATCATAAAGATCAGAACAGAAATAAATGAAATAGAAACAAAGAAAACAATAGCAAAGATCAATAAAACTAAAAGCTGGTTCTTTGAGAAGATAAACAAAATTGATAAACCATTAGCCAGACTCATCAAGAAAAGGAGGGAGAGGACTCAAATCAATAAAATTAGAAATGAAAAAGGAGAAGTTACAACAGACACCGCAGAAATACAAAGCATTCTAAGAGACTACTACAAGCAACTCTATGCCAATAAAATGGACAACCTGGAAGAAATGGACAAATTCTTAGAAAGGTATAAACTTCCAAGACTGAACCAGGAAGAAACAGAAAATATGAACAGACCAATCACAAGTAATGAAATTGAAACTGTGATTAAAAATCTTCCAACAAACAAAAGTCCAGGACCAGATGGCTTCACAGGTGAATTCTATCAAACATTTAGAGAAGAGAGAACACCTATCCTTCTCAAACTCTTCCAAAAAATTGCAGAGGAAGGAACACTCCCAAACTCATTCTATGAGGCCACCATCACCCTGATACCAAAACCAGACAAAGACACTACAAAAAAAGAAAATTACAGACCAATATCACTGATGAATATAGATGCAAAAATCCTCAACAAAATACTAGCAAACAGAATCCAACAACACATTAAAAGGATCATACACCACGATCAAGTGGGATTTATCCCAGGGATGCAAGGATTCTTCAATATACGCAAATCAATCAATGTGATACACCATATTAACAAATTGAAGGAGAAAAACCATATGACCATCTCAATAGATGCAGAAAAAGCTTTTGACAAAATTCAACACCCATTTATGATAAAAACTCTACAGAAAGTGGGCGTAGAGGGAACCTACCTCAACATGATAAAGGCTTTATATGACAAACCCACAGCAAACATCATTCTCAATGGTGAAAAACTGAAAGCATTTCCTCTAAGATCAGGAACGAGACAAGGATGTCCACTCTCGCCACTATTATTCAACATAGTTTTGGAAGTCCTAGCCATGGCAATCAGAGAAGAAAAAGAAATAAAAGGAATACAAATTGGAAAAGAAGAAGTAAAACTGTCACTGTTTGCAGATGACATGATACTATACATAGAGAATCCTAAAAATGCCACCAGAAAACTACTAGAGCTAATCAATGAATTTGGTAAAGCTGCAGGATACAAAATTAATGCACAGAAATCTCTTGCATTCCTATACACTAATGATGAAAAACCTGAAAGAGAAATTATGGAAACACTCTCATTTACCATTGCAACAAAAAGAATAAAATACCTAGGAATAAACCTACCTAGGGAGACAAAAGACCTGTATGCAGAAAACTATAAGACACTGATGAAAGATATTGAAGATGATACAACAGATGGAGAGATATACCATGTTCTTGGATTGGAAGAATCAATAGTGTGAAAATGACTATACGACCCAAAGCAATCTACAGATTCAGTGCAATCCCTATCAACGTCCCAATGGCATGTTTTACAGAACTAGAACAAAAAATCTTAAAATTTGTATGGAGACACAAAAGACCCCGAATAGCCAAAGCAGTCTTGAGGGAAAAAAACGGAGCTTGAGGAATCAGACTCCCTGACTTCAGACCATACTACAAAGCTACAGTAATCAAGACAATATGGTACTGGCACAAAAACAGAAACATAGATCAATGGAACAAGATAGAAAGCCCAGAGATAAACCCATGCACCTATGGTCAACTAATCTATGACAAAGGAGGCAAAGATATACAATGGAGAAAAGACAGTCTCTTCAATAAGTGGTGCTGGGAAAACTGGACAGCTACATGTAAAAGAATGAAATTAGAACACTCCCTAACACCATACACAAAAATAAACTCAAAATGGATTTGAGACCTAAATGTAAGACTGGACACTATAAAACTCTTAGAGGAAAACATAGGAAGAACACTCTTTGACATAAATCACCGCAAGATCTTTTTTGATCCACCTCCTAGAGTAATGGAAATAAAATCAAAAATAAACAAATGGGACCTAATGAAACTTAGAAGCTTTTGCACAGCAAAGGAAACCATAAATAAGACGAAAAGACAACCCTCAGAATGGGAGAAAATATTTGCAAACGAATCAATGGACAAAAGATTAATCTATAATCAAAATATATAAACAGCTCATGCAGCTCAATATTCAAGAAACAAACAACCCAATCCAAAAATGGGCAGAAGACCTAAATAGACATTTCTCCAAAGAAGTCATACAGATGGCCAAGAAGCACATGAAAAGATGCTCAACATCACTAATTATTAGAGAAATGCAAATCAAAACTACAATGAGGTATCACCTCACACCAGTTAGAATGGGCATCATCAGAAAATTTACAAACAACAAATGCTGGAGAGGGTGTGGAGAAAAGGGAACCCTCTTGCACTGTTGGTGGGAATGTAAATTGATACAGCCACTATGGAGAACAGTATGGAGGCTCCTTAAAAAACTAAAAATAGAATTACCATATGATCCAGCAATCCCACTACTGGGCATATACCCAGAGAAAACCATAGTTCAAAAAGACACATGCACCCCAATGTTCAATGCAGCACTATTTACAATAACCAGGTCATGGAAGCAACCTAAATGCCCATTGACAGACAAACGGATAAAGAAGTTGTGGTACATATATACAATGGAATATTACTCAGCCATAAAAAGGAACGAAATTGAGTCATTTGTTGAGACGTGGACAGATCTAGAGACTGTCATACAGAGTGAAGTAAGTCAGAAAGAGGAAAACAAATATCGTATATTAACGCATGTATGTGGAACCTAGAAAAATGGTACAGATGAACCGGTTTGCAGGGCAGAAGTTGAGACGCAGATGTAGAGAACAGACGTGTGGACACCAAGGGGGGAAAACCGCGGTGGGGTGGGGATGGTGGTGTGCTGAATTGGGCGATTGGGATTGACACGTATACACTGATGTGTATAAAATTGATGACTAATAAGAACCTGCAGTATAAACAAACAAACAAAACAACTAACACTAAACTTTCTTTGGGTTATTTGTATGGAAACACGTTAATATAAATGTTTCAGACATTACATGAAATTCCTAAAAATCTTATATGTTCTGGTATAATGTTATTAGTCATAATTCCAGTTACTACTTTAAAATGTATATCTCAGAAATAACTAAACTTCCTTGTCAATTGCATTATTATGAACTTTCATCAAATCTTTAACCGTGGTCATTTTTAAGTCTTCTGTCATTTACAGACAGTTCTCGGTGTACTCTGATGCTTTTGCAAAAATGTTCCTATAAAAGGGTTTCATCTCCAAGGAATTCATGGAAAAGACCCTGACAAGCACAGGTTTCTGGTAACTGACTATACTGCTGAACTGAATGAATAAGCATTTTCAGAACTCCAATGGAAAACTGATGAACTCATAAAAGTGCTAACAAAAGATCAAGATGGAAAAAAAAATTAATTACATGGGACTGAGTGAACTGATGAGGATGATTATAATTTTTGTGACTTTGTTTGAATAAAAACAAAAAAAATCCCACAAGGACTCAGAGGCAAAAAATATACAAATCAATTTTCTCTGCAAAGTAAAGGATCTGTTACAGTGGAGGATTACTGGACTGAATGTCAATATTATGACATAGTATCAGTGTGTTTTGTGTTTGGTAATTGCAATCATTGTTGCTTTTGCTGTGGTCATCCATTTAACAATGCTTGGTGTCAGCCTATCTCTTGTAAAAATAAAATACAGTGTGTGTGTGTGGAAAAAAAAAAGAAAGTACAAGAAAAAAGTAAATAAATAAAATAAAAATAAAAATAGTCATTAATATCAATCAATCAGCCCCAGAAAGCAAATTATAACCAGTTCACACTATAGCTTAAAAAAGAACATGTAACAGCAGTCTATATACCATGACATGATTTATTATTAATTGCCACAATGCCTACATGATGTCTGATATGTAAGACTTGTCACTAAACAATGATCCCAAAGCAGAAAAAAAATCTTTACAGAAAGACAAAATGGGGAACATTTTGAAAACAGAGGGAAGAATAAGAAAGGTAGAATCAAGATACAAAAAAATCCCTCCTCGCCCTGGAACAATGGCTGACACTACCCCTTCTCTGAGGCTCTCCACTCCCTGAGCTCTGTTTAACTGTACATTAATAAATATTCAAATAGAAAGTGGACCGAGGCATTTATCTAAGAATAGGGCACTGAAAGAAACTCATTCTGGAAAGATCAATTTTCCTTCAGCTTTGCTAATAAATGTCAGTTTGTCTTTCTACACTTGACACTAAAGAAACCAGATCCTTGTATCTAAGTTATGAGGGGACTGCCTGGTGGTACACACCATGACACGTCTGCTTTGAAAGGTACCCTTCTTCCTTGCTATGGAGCTACCGTAGCTCACAAGAGCTCTGGTGGTCTGATCAAAGGGCTCCCCAAAAGATTCATGTCACCCTCTCACTGAACACTTTTTACCTGTTTGGCACTTATATTTCTCCAACAAAGAGATGGAAACAACACTGGAAAAATGATACTCTCATAATGGGAACTGAGATTAGAGCCTTCACTTGTTAAAACTATTTCTTCCATTCAGACCTCCCACCTTTAGTTATTCTTCCTAATAAAAAGTTTAAAGCAAGGGTAGAGAATCTAAAAAGACATATAAAAACATAGAAAACAAATAGAAACAGCAGAATTCTTTAACAAGTCACCTTCGGGTTGAGATGCTGATCTGGGACTCCCAGGTGTCATGACATCTATGTCCTTCATACCTGTTACCAACCTCAACTTGTTATAACTTTAACGGCTCTTGTGAACAAGACAGGCTATAAAATAAATAAATCTTTTGCTATTTAAATCAACATCTTTGACTCAGAAGTGTTTGTGTTTTCCCATTTAATTTAAAAGCAGGGTTGTGCTCAGTCTGGTGACAGACAGGCAAGTTAAATTTCATCTCATCAGATGTGTCTGCATATACAACATCAATATATACAAGTCAGCCCCAAATATGGAACGCACAGACAACTGCATTAACATGAATCAATTCTTAATACGGCTATGTTTTAATTCTTATTTAACTCTAAATACTTACACTCGGTGAAGTGCTTTGAAACCCTGCAAACATACATTATGTACTGTTCACCTAAGCCATACTGGCTGGGCTTCACCCTCCTTTAACCAGCAGCACTGCCGTAACTGTAAAAAATCGCAGACCTGTTTTTCAGCACTGGTCCTGGCTGACTCCTCCTGTGCCAGCACCATCTCTCGCTCTGCAGTTATCTGTACACTTTCTCTTAGTGCTTCTTCCAGCTCTTCAATCCTGTCATCCTTCTTACGGAGACTGTCCTGGAAAACGACGGAAGACCAGGTGAAGGAGACTAATTAACTCAAGGAGAGCCCATTTATCAAGAAAGGGCTATGTGCTTATAAAATGTTCTTCCCTTCAGAAGTACATCTAGGCCGAAAAGATATGGACACAAAGGAAAGAATAAAACAGGGGAAGAAAGGCGTAAAGAGGTTGAAGAAGTATATTATTAAGAGCAAAGGGTCAAGTTAGTTAAGCAAGAGAAACCTGTGATGGACTTTCTCCATAACACACAGAAGAAAATTGTTTGTGTTAGGCAGATAGGCAGCAGGGGCTTGATTATTTAAAAATGCAAAGCTGTTTTTGAACTACTCTCTAAACTGGGCTTAAAGCCAGCTTTGATGAAGCCTAAGTCACAAGACTCAATAGCTAAACATTCTCTCCCTGCAAAGTTAAGCCTAGATGAAAAAGTTAAGTAAACAGCATGATCAGTCAGATTATATGCTACATACAGACAATTGTTGGCAAATTCATTTTTTAAAAAAGAAATGCAAAAGGAGATTTTTCCTAATGAATTCAAGAGAGTAAAGTTTTCTCTCAATCTCATATAAGAAAACTAAAAATAACTGGTGGTAAGTAACTGGTCTGGCTAAGGATGAGTAATTTGGTTAGACAACCAAAACCCACTAGGCCTAATATTCTACACAAGTCTAAGAAGTAACTTTTGGGGAGGTAAATATGGATTTCTACCAGAAAGACAAACAAAATCCTACAGGACTTTAAAATCATGTAAGATAGACGATCTTAAAATAAGAAGAATAAATGAAACAGTTTTCAAGTAGTATGAAGAACTGGATTCATCAGATTATTCTAAGCATTTCTTCTTTAAATTCTTATAGAACCAGAAGACTAAGAATAAAGTGCTGCCTTTTATTAATAGATGAAACAAAGAACAAGATTTGTCCATTCATTCTCCAACTTTCTGAACACTCATACCAGCAAAAGATACCAAAGGATTTTGTCTTTTATGTATGCAACTCTTATTTGATCTTATTGTAGTTCAGTTTTCATAAGTACAAAGTACAAGAAAGTCCTTTTTTGACAACTCTGTCTTCAGAAATCTAGAACTGAAATCTCTTAAAGGTAAGTCAGATTTTTCTCCCAACTTTGATGGAATGGCATCTATTATTTAACATCCTTCCTAATAAAAAGTTGTTATATCTTTTGCTCTCTCCCATTTTTCTCAATTAAAAAAAAGAGATTTAGGAAAAAGAATATTCACATTTTGATGATGTATGTTCATTTTATTTTTTGTAAGTTTTCATTCTTCTCGGAGATAATGTTATAAAATACTCTGAGGTAGTCCCTAAGTAAGGTTCTGTTTTATGCAGGGCAGTTTAGCTACATCAAAAAATGCTCTTTGTTGAAATCTAAATGCTTCCAGTTTGCTTGCCATTAACAGCGGAGTACAATAAGGGTTTCTACAACGAGGCCAAGCAGAGAGAGACAAGGGATGACTCCCATGAAAACAAAGTCCAACATAGTTTCTCTTGATTCAAAGAAAATGAAATGTAACAGAAGGATTAAGTGGAAAGGAATGGATGCAATGATCGGCGCAGTCCTGTCAAATTCTCTAATGAATAACTAACTACATCTGTAGTAACACGGGATTCTGAATTACAGATTCCTGTAAGCAAATAGAAACACAAATGTTTCCCGTTATCAATTAGCTGTGAATAGCTCAGTATTATGTTTATGTCCAGCCTACTGCATCCTTCACCCTTAAACTGTCTTCTGGAGATCTCCTGAGAGGCTTCTGGTATCCTAACCTAAAATGAGGCTAAAAAAGTTATTCCAAATAACTTCCCAGGAACCCAATTTCAAGCAAACAGGTTTACTTGCTCTTCTGCACGGGCCAAAAAACAGCTTTGAGGCTTTATCAGTAAAACTTTTTTTTAGAGCGAGAATAATTAGTAATTTGTCATACGGCAGATGATCAGTGCAGGTTTTCATACTGAAAGTTTCCCTGAAACCAGTGTTAAAACCAGAGTCTACCAGATGAGCTATGTGTGCAAGGTCATTTATTTAAAAGTTTTCTGGACCTAATGGCAAAGCCTGGTTCAAAATCTTTCTCCATGACAAAAACAAAAAACAGAAGCCAAGTGAAACCACAAATAAAAAGAAAAGGAGAAGACTGTTGAATAATTTTTATGAGATACTGTAAGTCATGTTACATCTCAGTATAAAACTAAGTATGGGACCATCTGCTCTAAGGAAATCATATTAAACCAGGGCAGTAACGAGAAAAATGAAGATAGCAAATCAAATACCCCCCCCACCATCTTTAACAAAGTCCAACTACTGAAACCATATAGTGAATAAAATTTGGCTCCAGTTTTGTTTTTGGAATCTTAACAGATATCTGCTAAGGCAAACCAAGGAAGTTTCCTTTGTGCTGAACAAAACCTTGAATCTGTTTCATTTAATAAAATATTGAGCCAATGCCAGAAATAAATAGAACCTTTTAGTTCTACAAATATTGGAGCCCTAACCACACTGCTAGGTCATATTTATAATTATTCTTTCTTGTCCTCACTGTTTCTTCAAGATTAAGTACATTTTTCTGCACTTAGATTATAATATGGGTACTTTTTTGTAACGTTTAGAATACTAGAGAAAAGAAAAGATCTTAAAAAGTTTAGAAAGGCCAAAAATGATCACCCACAAAGAATAAAAAAATGGAAGGCAGTGGAATTTTTAATGGCAACACAGAAAACTAGAAGACAATTGAGGCGATGCCTTTAAAACTCCAAGGGAAAGATGACTTCTGATATAGAATTCTACATCCAAACTATCAATCTAATGTGAGGGTGGAATGCAAAGTCTGAAAAACTTTACCCCACATCACAGACTCTCAGAGAGCTACCAGGTCTGTGCTCTGTCTCAAATGCATGGTGAAGGGAACTGTGGAGGTGACAACAAGCCTGGAGAATAAGTACAGTTTGAAGTAGAGGACAGAAACTCCAGGAAAGATGTTTCCAAGAAAAAAGTGCATGTAGAGATTACCTGAGGTTAATTAATAAGGGATGATGTATTTTACAACAGTAACAATATTGGGAGGAATGTCATGGTTGGAGAAAGGAATCTGGGAATAAACTGGTGATATGTATACAAATAACTAATAAAACAAACAAACCAATTACCACCACCAGGAAAAACTACGAGTCCAATAAAGGAAATGAAGTCGTAATACACTACGTGCCTTGGTCACAATAATGCAAAACTTGATGTAACTATATTGGAAAGACAGAGAGGGAAGAGTGTGGGGTGACTTGTGTAAAAAAGCCAATTCCTCATCACTCAGGATAAGAAGTCAGTACATAACTAATGTCCAAATGCGAAAAATAATCAAATAACGATAAAAAAGTGGAAGTAAACAGCAGAAGAAACAACCCAAAGAGGTGAAAGTGGTCGTCTCCGAGGGGCAGGAACCAAGGTTGGACAAGAACGAGGCAGATGAGCTGTGCAGTACTGCCTTGCTTTGTATACGATTCAAATATATATTGTTCTGAAAAAAATCAAAATGAAATTAAAAATGTTAAAAGAATAGCGCACACTGCCAAGTAAATTAATAAGAATATAGAGAACTTTTGGAAATAGTTATAAATGTGGTGACTATTTCAGATACTGATACTCTAAACATATTAACTATTTATCATGGAAAGAGAAGAGCTGACCGGACAAGTGTGTCACAAGTCAGTGCTAACGGCAAAAAGGAATAAAAGTTTTAAAAAAAGTTTTAAAAAAAAACTCTTCAGTTTTCTCTTCAAAAGTCCTGTGAAGACACAGAGAACAGACTTGTGGTTGCCAAGGGGGTGGGGGGGACGGGAGACGGAGGGATGGGGAGTCTGGGATGAGCAGATGCAAACTATTATACACAGAATGGATAAACAATAAGCTCCTACTGTACAGCACAGGGAACTATATTCAATGTCCTCTGATAAACCATCATGGAAAAGAATATGAAAAAGAATGTACATGTATAACTGAGTCACCGTTGTACAGCAGAAATTGACACAACATTGTAAATCAACTAGACTTGAATAAAATAAAATTTTTAAAAAGTCCTGTGAATTTCTTCATGCCAATAATTTGCATGAGTGGGTCAAAATGATGATGATAAATCCCTTTCCAGTCTTTAGGTAACTGTGGGATACTCCAAATAATAACATTTTTTAAAGGAATGATAATGTTGCCATAAGTTCTGCTATTACCCAAAGATTCTGAAGATGTCTAAAGCTTAAACATCTCAACAGCCGAGGTCTGAGGCACCAAGCCAAGAGCTTTCAAAACTGTCCCCCGTCCCCTTTTCTGTGCAAATGGTTTCATACACACACACACACACACACACACACACACACAAACACACACACACATATATACATACACATACCTACAAAAATAGTAGTGAGTAGACTTCGGTAATAGAGTTTGACACAGAATTCTGGTGATAAAACTGCTCATCTATACTATACTTAACAGTGTGTTTTGGTTTGAAGAGAAAAATCTCTCATCTGTTTACTGCCTTAACTTTGAGCAGAAGTGACAGTGACCACCAGCTTCTCTGAATATGTGTGATGCAATAAAATGTCACTTGGTAAAGTGGTGGACTTCAGAAACCGTGAAACACAACAGACTCGGTACACTCCTGCTCTCAGGCCCAGGCTCGAGGAAGTAGGGGTTGTGCTGAGGCCCCGGCAAGTACTCCTTGGTGGCTCTGAGAGTGATTGTACCAGGTACAGCCTAAGGCCCTGAATGTGCTTTACAGTCTTAACTAGACTTTCTCTTTCAAAAAGTCCACATTCACCCATCTTCAACATAAATCATGAGGCAGCCATGCCGCTCAAGTCTGTAATCCTGCAGGAATCTACACAGAGCCTCCGGGATCCCTAACCCCGTCTATCCCTGGGATGACCCACAGGCTTGAAGGCTCTGAGGTATCCAGAAAGCAGAAAGATGACTTACTGGGACTAAATGTAGACAGAGATTAAAGTTAAGTTCGAGAACTTCATTCCTGTTGTTTATACGCATTACTGATTTGCAGCTAGCCTGGAAAAAAGTCATAGCTTCTCATTTGTCTTGTCCAATGCAACACAGCCACTAGCCACATGTAGCTAATGAGTACTTACAATGTGTCCAAACTAAGATGTGCTATAAATTCTAAAGACTTACTACCTCCCCAAAAAAAGAAATGTAAAATATTTCATTAATAATCTTCACATTGATTATATGTTGAAACGGTAATGTTTTGGATATACTGGATTAAGTACATTATTAAAATTAAAGTCATCTGTTTCCTTTTAGTTTTTTTTAATGATGCTATTAGAAAATGCAAAATCATACATGTGCTCACATTGTATTTCCACTGGACACCACTCAAGTTTTTACATATGAAATGTATCTATAAAAGGCTATACAACACACCATGTTTTACATAAATTCATAACTCTTCTCTTGGTTCACAGCCTGTTAGCACATAAATATGAGGTACTAGGTGAGAATCCTTATGGAAAACACTGTCAAAAGCTCTAACAAGTGATTGAAAATTACTGCAGTGATAACATGAGTAAAAGAAATTCAAATAGCACTTACTGTTCTATCAACAGAGAAAACCAAACTGTGAATTGAAAGGAAAAAGAAAAATTCAGGCATGTGGCAGATCACTTCAGTACCTAGGATATAAAGTGCCTATGTTAGCTATTTATTATATCAATATAACAAGTTACCTCAATACTTAGCAGCTTAAAAGAACAGTGAACATTTTTTGTCTCACACAGTTTCTGTGGGTCAGAAACTCAAGAGCAGCTTAACCTAACAGTCTGGTTCCAGGTTCTCTCACTGGGGGACAGCTGAGATGTCTGCCAGGATTCAGTCCTCTGCTTCCTCTTACATGGTTGGCAAGTTGGTGATGACCACTGGCAAGGGGCCTCTGCTCCTCTCCACATGGCACCTGGCATTCCTCAGAGCAGGTGACCATGGAGAGCAAGGCAGGGCGTCCATGTCTCTTGTGACCCGGCTTCAGAAGTCACATACCATCACATCTGACACTTTCTACTGTGCACAAAGGCTAACCCTGCCACAAGACTACACAAGGCCACAAATACCAAGAGGTAAGGATGCTCTGGGGCCATCTTGGAAGATGGTTTTCATGGTACCCGAGGATATAGCTCCAGTACAAGAAAACTGGATTATCAACGAAGCAAGGAAGAATGAAAACAGTGATTAACAAAACTGCTTCTGAGAGAAAAGTAACTGTTAGGATAACAGAGCCTTTACTACAAAGACACAGCTTTTGTTATGAGATTATATTAAAGTGGAACCCAAATGATACTAAATTAAAACGAAATCCAAACATACCTAAAATGTAAAAGGCAGACATTCAGAAGATATCACAAAATTGGGTTATGGATCAGCACATCATTGGATATGAGATCAGCAAAATATGCATTCTGTCAGGAATTATTTAGAAGAAAGTCTGTAACTGGACTGAGTTCTAATGAGAGATGTTTTCTTGTGATTATGGTAAACATTAGAGTAACCCAACCTAATTCAATGACAGTTCAGTCCTAAGAATACACAACAATATGCCAGTCAATCAAAGTTTAACTGAAAAAAATTACTGGGTCAATGTTTAGAGAGCTATACAATAGAGGTTTATTAAGACGTTTAGCCTCCACATTTTTGGGGAATCAAGCCAGTTTTTTAAGAAAATATGAGAATGAAATATTCAGAGTCTTGCTGGCTCCCACTGAGTAAAGCCCTCTATAAACTCCTGATCCCTCATGAATTTTGATGATAATTAAGTCTACTCTTTACGCCAACTCTACTTATTAGCTGGGGTCCAATGAGACCATTTCATTCACAGAGGAAAGGGTTCAACGCAGGTGGTTTTTGTGACTAGTTTTGGGGGGATGGTAGAGGGAGAACGAGAGGAAAGGGGAAGCTACCAAAGAATTCCTCATATCTTTAAACAAGAAGCCTCCTATACTCAAACAAGATTAGGGCAAAAGCTGTGACAGCTGTAACTTCACTCAGGCAACTGAAGAAGAAGACTGGACCGGACCCTTTAGCAAATCCCATAATCCCACTCCCCTAAAACACTCCTCTGAACTTTACTTCTTGACATCAGCTCTGTCAACATCAGCTATAAACCAGCTGTAAGACTCTACTCCCCACTGCCTTGCCTTCAGATCAAACGTTCAATAAGAAAAGCAAAGGCAAAAGGAAAAAAGGAACAACAGCAATTAAAAATTAATTTTTTGTTCTCTTCAAATAGCTCCCTCAAAATTAAAAGAAAAAAAAAAAGGCTCACTATACAGTAACATAAAAAGAAATCACTTGATACGGACAGATCTCATTAAGCTTTTCTCAGCAGCAGAAGGAAGGTCACTGCAGATTTCATGAATATCTGAGGGAATAGCCCCCCACGTCCACTCATCCCCCTGCCCTGGTCCTGCCAGTGGAGGTCATTCCCTCAGCTTAACATTAAGAGCCACTTCCTCTGGGGTAAACACCACTTACCAGAGAATTTAACATGCTCTGAAAGATAGTAATGTTTACTGCTATCCATTATCCTTACTGTGAAGAGACCATGCTTCCTTCTTCATCACCTTCAACCCCACCGCTATACCTCCTCCCCATCCCTCAAACATAAATACACATGCGGAAGATTTCATTAAAATCATTCAACAGGTCAGAACTCAATTACCAACTGCTCAGATGCTTAGTGGGGAGGAAAAGTTGAAGCCAGATGCATTGATGAAGTCAATTTTAAGAAAACAAAGCTAGCCTAACACAGAGACAGAAGTTGGTTACACACCAACCACTTTTTGGTTTAAGGAAATGCTTTGGGTTCAAATGTAAAGATATTTTCTCCCCCTGTTCTCTTTAAAGTCCCTCAAACATCTCTCACAGTTCAAATTGTTAAAAATCAAAATCAAAACAAAAGCAGATGCATTTCATTAAGGAAATGGAAACATATATATATAAAATGATGCTTTATATAAATAACTTTTATGGAACATCGAGTACAAATATCCCACAGAGACTGGCCAGGTTCTCATCTTGAAAATTCTGGTAGCTGGTAACAGAAAGAAGCTCAGGCAAGGACATGGGGTTTACCAAATCGTAGGACACGTCTCCTCTGATCAGTAATGCTTATTAAAAAGAACAAGCACAAATTTTCAAAGTCTTCCCCCAAAACCCCAAAGATAGTCTTTTACTTAATATAATAAACAATTGATGTGGTCCATAAGAGGCTGTCTCTTGCCTTTTGAGGTCTTGGCAAAGGTGCTATATATACACCTGTTTCTGCTCTCTCTTAAAAATAAAAGGAATCCCTTTGGAGATTCTACTTTCCAAATGCAAAGGAGGAGTTTCCACAATAACACAAAGGAAAGGATTAAACCATATGTTTCACTGAAGTGAGACCCTAGTACTTGTGAGAAATTTCATGACAAATGTAACTTTAACCACTTACTGTTTTATGGGGAGCATTCCTGAAATAAAGCTCAAATGATGTGATTAAAAGTCCCCATAGAAGAGGGCTAAACTTAACTGCAGGTAATAGCTTAGTAGGCTACACAATCGTACTATCAATAAACATTCTTTCAGTAAATTTCATTGGCTATCAAATGGAACTGAATTTTGTCCAGAGGAAAACATGTCTATTGAGGACATTTCAAACACGGCAGAATTTCTTAAAGTCATTTTAAGACTTGTTTTGCTTTTTTCCTAAATGGTAAGAAGTGGCACAGTTTGAGCCAAAAGCTTTAAAAATTTGCACATGTGCCAACAATATGAGTAGGTGCTTTACCTGCAGGAAAACACAATTTTCAAGTTAATTTCAGCAACTATCCACAGGGTTGTAAAAACAGATGCTGGTTTGTATGTACTCTTTTCCTATATAATCCCTAACTCCATTTAATATTTGTTGAGAACTCCATAAAAACCCACTTATGCTCATATGCTAGCTAGAAAAAGCCCTAAGAAAAAAACTAATCCAAAGGGAAGAAAGGATATAGAATTAAATCTTTAAATAGGTCAAGAAGGTCTGTTAAGAAGAAACCAAAATTTATTTTTACAAAAACAAGAAGAACATTAATACATCAGAGGTATCTTGCATGTGACACATCACATACTATTTCTGGAAGCATGTCAGATAATCAATTTTTTAAAAGGTTATCTTAAACCATTATCCCCATGGTCAATGGAAAAAACAAGGATAAGTGGTCTTCATTTCAGAAAGAAAGAAAAAAAAAATCTCTTACCAAAATGGAAGAAAAAAAATTTTTGTAGGTAGAGCAAATAAAATACAACTGTAAAGAAAAACACAAATGTTTCACTGATTCTGCATCTAAGAGGAGAATATGCCTAAATACATGTAAAGCTGCTTTCCCCATATCTATTTCTATTGTTTTCACTTTCTTTGAACTTTATTCTTAATAGTCATTGGTCTCAGGAGAGCTGGCTCACAATGTTCTTTCAGCAGTCCCATTAATCTCCCTGACAGTCCTCTCTCTCAAGGTTAAATTCAGATACTTATCTTTGTCATAAATAAAAACAAAGCACCAAACCACTACTGATATGAGCCACCACCCCCAGTTCAGTCTGCTTTGCCGTATTAGAACCTGCAGTTCTGTCAAAAGACAAAGTGTCACTGCTGAAAGAATAAAAACATAAAAGGTAAACATCCTGAACCAAGGGAAGATGGCATTTCCTTTGTTAAAATATGTGAGGCCCTTAGAGGGTAACCTGTGAAATTTTACAGAATATTAGGGTGCTAAATATAATATCATTATACAAAATTTTTTAAATTTGTAACTAAATTTTTAATTTTTATTACTTATAACAATAATTGTAGCTGTAATTAATGAACAGCTGCCTCTGTAAAAGATTAAGAAAGGCTAAAAAGAAATTTTAAAAATAGCCCTTAACCTAAGGCAGATATAAATTAGTTGGGGGGGGGCGGAGAAAAATGATTAAATCACACAGGAACAATTCTAAAACAATGTATTGAAAAATATAAAACAATAAAATATAATTAAACGTACAGGCTGAGGAACAACAGATAAGACAATATCAAGAACAGGGTAGAGTTCATCAACAAAAGTTAATTTTAAGCCAGAATCTTCAGGCAGTAAAACTGGACATCCACAGGAAGAAGACTGCATAAGTAGAAGAGCATAAATTAGAAAACCAATAAACTATATTTAAGGAACACCAACACTATCAGGTTGTATAGAATAGAGTAGCTATGCTAGTGAGTATCTCACCTAAAAATGAGGCTAGAAATACTTAAAGGATTTGGTTGACAGGAAGCTCCCAAGGGCAGGCTAAGATGCTTGTGAATGAGAGGTCTTGACATCTATTGATGCAACTGAAATCAATAAACAATTTTATAGAGAACCGACAATGGGCAAAGTACCAAGACAGGGTTCCCAAACTCAAATATACGGGGAAACAACACACAAACTAACAGCATATAATACAAGGTAAGAAAATAAGCCTTGAAATCAAAGCAGAAACAAGCTGTAATGGAACTGCAACACAGAGTGTGATTAATTCCCACTGCAAGGATTTAGGCAGGCTTTACAAGGGAGGGAACATTTGATCTGAACCTTAAAAGATGGGTAGGCTTTCAGTACAAAGCTTTTCTAATCCCAAAATGACCATCAGTCAAATCAGCTAAGATTATGCTTCCATATAATGCTTATTTGGGAGGCTCTTGTTGCTGGGATTTACCTAACTCCAGCTCTCCACACAGCAATTACTTATGAATTCCACCACAGCACATCTTTTCACATATCCAGCACAAAAAAATGTTTTAATAAGCATATCTAATGTTCACAGGGGGAAAAAAATTCTTATTTATCTCTATATCCTCACAGCACTCAGCAGAATGACAATTCCACAACGGGCACTCAATAAATGTTTACTGAGGATAACCACAGATTATTCTGAAATCTGATGTAGCCAATTGCAGTGAGACATGGCTTACAGAAAATGTGAATGAAACAACTCAGATCTAAATGTAACTAATACAGAGCTAAGTTCTTGAGTAGTGGAAACAGAAAGCCTGGCAAAATTCAATGCAGACTGTCAACAGAAGAGGCGCTATAATCGAAAAACATTATAGTAGGAAAAACATGATAGTAGGAAAGGCCTGTCACCAATCTGTGCCTCATTGCTTTTATCATTCATGTCCTTTATTTGTGAATATCAACTGGAATTGTAAAATAGTTTAAATGTTAGTATGCAAGGACCATGGCAGAAACTCTTTAGATACCCATTGTATAACCACGTCTTAGAATAGTCACACATATACCTAAGATATTCCAAAGATCTTGCGAGGGGCAGTGAATTTTGGTGAGCGTGTCACAGAAATACTGGCCAAGGCAAGTATCTGGATTGATGTGGGACCATCTACTATGCCCAAGGTCAACAGGGCAGAATGTAAGGCACCCCTTTCCCCAGAGCAGGGGGGATCGCTGGGTACTTTCTCTCTTGACCATCCTGGATACACTGGATCAGACCACACACGGATGCTGTCCTCTTTCTCAGCCTCTCAGCAGCATTAACAATCCTCTCCTGCCTTCAGTGATGCTATACTCTCCTTTTGCTCTCCTGCTTCAACTGGCCTCTTCATTTTAGTTTCCTTCCGAGCACCACCCTCTCCTACTCTGTCCCAGCTCTAAACGGTGAGGATCCTAAGGGTTCAGCTCTAACTCCATTTTCTTCTGTCAATATTTTATCTCTAGACGGTATCTGATTCATATGGATTAAAATATGATTTTTAAGCTCAAGTCTCCAAAATTAAACTACACCAGACTTCTCTAAACTTCAAATCTGCACTTCCAACTGCTGGCTTGACATCTCCATTAGGATATCTCTCAGATACAGTCACATGTTGAAAATGGACTTGTTCTCTTTCCCTGGAAACCTGTTGACCTCACCCTCAGGGTTCGCCCATCTCATCACTGGGCATCGCCACACACCCAGTTCCACATGCCAGGAAACCTAGGAGCCATCCCCCTTCCTTCCTCTCCTTTAGTGTCCACATTCCAACCCACGAGAAATTCTTGCCTGTTCTACCTAAATGTAACAAATCTCAAATCCACCCTCTCTTTTCTCTTCTGAGCCTCCAAAAACCTCTATCATCACCTCTCATCTTCATTATTACTACAGGGCCTCCTACTATGACCTGAGCTCCTTTGGAGGAGGGACGTTGTTCATCATCACTATTTACACAAAGCAGGTGTGCAAGACATATTTACTGACATACACTTTCTTCATAACCACTCTTATCCCATTCTAATCCGTTGTCCAAATACTGCAAAAAAAACCAGTACTCTCAAAATGCAAATCAAATCCTGTCCATCTTTACTTAAGGTGTTTCGCTACTTATAAAATTTAAACTTCATACATGGCCTACAAGGTCCGGCATGGCTAACACACACGGGTGCCTGTGTTCTACCTCACTCACCACACTCTGGTCCTCGAACAACCTAAGGTAAGGTTTTTCTTACCTTAGGGATTCCCTCCACTTTAAACCCTGTTTCCTCTGCTTTGCTTTTTAAGGCCTCATCTTCATGTCATACCCTCAGAAGGGACATCTCTGATGGCTCTACCTAAATTTGCTGCCCACCATCTTTCCCTCCCCCACTATCTTTCACATGCCCGGTTTATTTCCTTACAGCACTTACCATAATTTCTACTTACTTGTTCACTTAGTTTTATCACTATATTCTCCTCCATGAGACAATATGCTCCAGAGGGCAGGGAACATGTCTTTTCGTAACTGCATGACCAAAGTTTAGCAACAGAGTTCTACACTTAGAGAGCATTCAATAAATTTATATTGAATAAATGCAAGACATCAAGTATGGCTCAAGAAAATGAGCAAAATTAAACCTGATATCTTGGAGGGACAGAGACTTGTCAAGACATATCAACTCTAATAATAACAGCCTATTATCGATATCATCATGGCTTTGAGATTTGGGTCAAATCTTTGGAATAGTCAACTTGCTAAACTGAACTCTAAATTAAATGATGGCTTTAGGATGTCAAACAATATGGAGAACACAATAATATCTGCACTGCAAATTTAGAGATGGTATATGAAAAAAGCCCAAGATATCTATCCGATATCTATCCTGTATCATTACGTTTGGTGGTAAGATGTTTCTGAAATTCATAACCCACTTGCTTAAAGGAGATGGGAAAGTGAAGTGGGTGATTAAAAGTGCTGAGGAAATATAGAGTCAATGACTATTTTTAATAAAATTTTAATTCTGAACTGTTTACAGACATACAGAAAAGTTGCAACAATAGTACAGCATTCCCATACACCCCTCACCTAGCCTCCTGTAAAGAGCTTACATAACCACAGCACAATGATCAAAGCCAGGACATTCACACTGGCACAATACTATTTACCAAACTACAGATCTTACTCTAATTTCATCAGTTTTCCCCTAGTGTCCTTTATCCGTTCCAGGATTAACCCAGGATCCCACATTTCATTTAGTTGACATTTCGTCTAAGTGTCCCCCAATCCATCTAGAACAGTGCTCAGTCTGTCTTTCCCTGTCTTTCAAATTCTTGACATGTTTAAATATACTGCTCAGTTATTTTGTAAAAAGTCCCAGAATTTGGATTTGCCTGGTATTTTCTCACGATGGGAATGAGGTTATGCATTTTGTAGACACACATCAGCATCTCTATACCTCCCTGTCTGCATATAAATTGAACACCGTGAGTTCTTACTAGTATTTGATTCCGGTCTAGCACCCCAGGTGCTTTTTCATTATTCTTTCTTGAATAATGAAAAAACTCAGCCTTCGTTATCTACAATATATTTCTTTATTATTACAACATTTATGTACAGTTCTTCTGTCTTTAGCTTCACAGTATTCAAGAAAATGGCTTCCAAAGCTCCTTAGGTCTGTTCCCTTCTTCCCCACCCCTTTGAGGGCAGTTATGTTACTCATTTATAAAACTGGTTCATCTGTTAGGGTTTGTACTCCTTCTGGGGTTCCCCCAACCCCACACCTTGACTGGTTTTGTTTATCTAGTTTTTGAGAAGGGTAAAGAGAAGTGTCACTTTCTGCTCAAACCTTCCCCCTTCTTTCTACTAATCGCCTCCCAACCACTCCCTTAGATAACTGGTCTCTTTTGTTTCTAGATTATTGTTCCTGTTTTCTTTGGCAAAAAGATCAGATATATGTGTGTTCTCTCATAATGAGCAGCAGACTACCGAGAGTCTTTTGTGTACCCCTCACCCCCCGCCCCGGCTTGACAAGATGTCCTGGAAATCACTCCACATCAGTTCGTTAGAGATCTCCCTCATTCCTTTTTGGAGCTGCCAGTCTCCAATGTGGACGCACCACAGTGGATTCAAGCACTCCCCTATCTATAAGCAGTTAGGTTGTCTGCAATACTTTGCAATTAGTACAATATTGCAAATAACCTTGTGTACATGACCTGTGAACAACACGGGGCTTAATCTGAGTATAATTATAGTCAGCCCTCCGCATACGAGGTTCCTCTGCATCCATGGCTTCAAACCACAGACCGTGTGGTACTGTAGTATTTACTACGGAAAACTGTCCGTGTATAAGTGGGTCCTCGAGTTCAAAACTGTGTTGTTCAAGTGTCAGCTGTATATGTATCTTAATACTGTTGGAGATGTGTCTTCAGATACATCTAGACATTGGAGAGCTGGGGCAGTAAGTACCTGCATATGTATATGAGAATTACAACCTACATAAAAAAATCGCTCTGGGGACTTTACAAATTATTAAGAGCACAAAAGGGCTTCTAAAACCAAAAAGTTTGAGACTAGTTAATGTAGATCATAGTAATAACTGTTCAAAACACAAAAGTACAAACAGGATGCAGTCGAGTGCCTTCACAACTAAGGCCATACTAAACAGCAGCAGTGTTTAGAGCCTGTGAGATGCCGCGATTCCCTCTATTCTCAGGTAGCATTTTCATTTCATATGTAAGGAATCTGTTTAATCTCTTCAGGACACTTTTAATGTGTTGAGCCAAGAACAAAGTAACAACTTATCTCGAAACTCACTTTATGCCAAAAAGAAATACTTTTATTTCCACCTGAAGTATTTTAAAAAATGGAAAATTAGAACAAAATGAAGATACCTTTTCAGAACACTTTCAAAATAAAACATGGAATTTTGAATTGAAGAAAAAACACACAGAAGAGCAAGGACAACGAATGTGCAAACGCTACGCACAGCTGTCAAGGATAAGCCTCACACATGATGTTGAACAAAAGAAGCCACAAAAGAATAAATATGGTCACTCTATTTATGTAAAGCAAAAATATGCAAAATGAATCCATACTTATTAAAAATATATACACAGGTTGTAAAGAAGAGCAAAGAACAATAAAAGTCACAATAATGAAGGAAGGGAAGAAATGATGATTGGGAAGGAATATATAAATGATTTCTGGGACGCCAGCAGTATTCCAATTCCTTGAGACAATCACTTTACATGTTTTATTCACACTGTGCATGTGAGTGTGTGTGTGTGCTTTATGTACTTTTTAAAATGTAGAGTATTCTCCAGAATAAAGAAAGTTAAATGAAAAAGTAATACCACTGCTTTGTGACCAACTGTAACCAGAAAGAGTGAGGTCACCAATGAACTTAACACCGTAACTGGCAGTCACTGAATAACAAAAGGCAAAAACGAACCTTTTCGTTTAAACCAAGCTTTACTCTTCACAAACAAAAGAAAATACACTGTGTGTTTATTAACATGATAAGCATAATTAATCTTTGGAAGCCAAGGTGGCATCTGATAAAGATTAAATATTCATTACTCATCAAAGTTCAAAACATTAGTTATAAAGCATTTGTTTTTAACATGATAAAAAATATTTTTTACTCCTCGAATTACTATTATGCCCATACTGGAAATACTACAATAATTCCTTTCCTTCACTTCACCTATTTCATGAAAACATCAGTAATGGACCCATATGTATATTCAGAAATTTAAAACAAAAACAAATTCAGATAATGAGGACTTTTAAAAATACAAATCCTCAAACAATTGCTTTTCTACTCCCCTACTCCCCCACGGATTCTACCATTAGCCATTTCTCCAAGAATCCCTAGTGTCTTTCAGTGGAGACTCATATTTAGAGATCACAGTAGGGTCCTAGGGATACTCACCACCACTGAGTTGTCATTTGCAATGACACAGTTAAGAAACAAGTAGCAGAGCTAGTGAGTAAAAGAGCTGAGATCAGATCCACAGTGTCCCGCTTGTAGTCCAGTGCTCTTTTCACATATTTAAATGAATTGCATCCATGTGTATCTTGCATATGGCCGTCAGCTATCATTTTTCATAACCTGAATATCTGTCACTTACTGAGACACCTTGGAAATGTCACTCATCCACTCTAAATTCGTTTTATCTACATGTAATATATAAACAAATAATCTGATTCACTTATCTGTTGGGTTATATAAAGAGGAAACAAGAGATGACCTATGAAAGCACTTTTGGTGTTACTGTAACACCTGACAGAAGATTAAAAGGGCACGCTTCGGTTTACAAAGACAGACTGGTAGCAGAAACCATTATCTGGCGGGGGTGGGGGGAATGAGACAGATGAAACGGGTAAGGCGCTGCCATAAAGAAGGGCTTGTCTTATAAAACAAATAAATATTCTCTATAATTAAAAATAATGCGATCCTAGTCCAGAAAGCAGGTTGAACTGAAATCCTAGAAACAGCCTAATGATTAAACAATTTCATAAACCATAAAGATGTCAATTCAAACTTATGAGCAGTGAAATAATTTTCTATAAATACTCTAGTGAAATTGTTAGCAATGAAGAAAAAAATAAGACCCTCACAGCACAAACTACCCTAAAATTATTTAAATTAAAAAGTAAAGGTTGGGGCTTTCCTGGTGGCGCAGTGGTTGGGAGTCTGCCTGCCAATGCAGGGGACACGGGTTCGAGCCCTGGTCTGGGAAGATCCCACATGCCGCGGGACGGCTGGGCCCGTGAGCCACAATTACTGAGCCTGCGCGTCTGGAGCCTGTGCTCCACAACAAGAGAGGCCGTGATGGTGAGGGGCCCGCGCACCACGATGAGGAGTGGTCCCCACTTGCCACAACTGGAGAAAGCCCTCGCACAGAAACGAAGACCCAATACAGTCATAAATAAATAAATAAATAAAAAGAACGTGAATTTCTTTAAAAAAAAAGTAAAGGTTAAAAATGAAAGCCCAAAACAACTTAAAAATATTTATAGGTAAATATTTATATGTTCTCAAAATGGGGATAAACTAAGCAAAAAATCCACAGGGAAAAAGCCACCATGGAAGACAGAGGTAGATTTAATTACATTAATAAACAAATGAAACTATAAGACATGAAAAAATACTCTGCCTCACTGGTAATCAGAGAAATATAAATTAAAACAAAAATTAAATATTTTCCACCCATCAGACTGGCACTAAAAAATAAAAACGGAGGAAGAAAATTTATAGTATCAACCGTTATTGGCAAGGGTGAGGGAAAACTGGTATGCTGCTTTTTTCAAAAGTTGGTATATTTGAGGAAATTTATACTGTGTCTATAAGGAGTATGTATTTTATAAGCAAAGTTATATAAAAGAGGAATGAAAAAGGGAATTAAAAAGTCGGATTTTCAGGTCAGAAATGAATTTGTTATAAAGCCTAAAAATGGTTTCTACATAACAGATAGCTCCTCCAAATCTCTCCAGTAAAGATTTCTGTGGCTATGCAATGCGGCATGAACACGATCATACCAATTAGAAACTATAACGAGAGAAAAACAACCTGGCAGTGGCTAGCAGTCTTGGCAGGAGTTTTAGAGATTTCCACCACGTCTATGGCATTCTCTAAACTTAAACTTTCATTCAGACAGGCGAGAGATCCAGGGAGTCTCAGTTAAAATCACAGCTGAGCCACTAAGGAAGCTGTGTGCATGTAGGTAAGTAATTCAATTTCTCTGAGACCATTTCCTCATCTGTAAAATGTGCAAAACCCATCTGCTCCTCTGGACTAGTGAAGGTTAGAAACAGTGAATGACCAGGCCCTGGTTTCGAGCGCTGGGCACACAGCCGGCACTTACATGGTCGCTGCTACTCTTGTTACTGAGTCTGGTTTAACTTAGTCTTGTGAATAATTAGGTCCAAACATCGATTATGTCTCCAGTGAAGTAAAAAAGTATGTTTTAATACATCCTGTATGACTGAAGTACACTCTCTAAACTGAACTTTTTTAAGAGTAAGGAAAGAAAGAGGGAGGGGGGAAAAGGTAAGAAAGGTGGGGGGAAAAAGGAAAGGAAGATGGAACAAAGAAGGAGGCCAGGCGCAAACCAAGACTGGCAATGCACTTCAATGAAGGAAAATGGCCAAGCGTTACGCTGACCACCTGAAGCTCAACAGACCCCACTCATCACACGGACACTGAACCTACCAAGGAGGCGGGATCCCCTTGAGGAGACGGACTTTCTCCTTTGCTGAGGTTTCCTCACAAAGCTGTGGAATAAAACTTGCCTTTTCTATTTAGAGCCACCCCTTTCCTGCTAAACAGTTGGTCTGAGAGGAAGGCAGCGGGCAGGGTGAGAGCGAGGGGAGGAGGGAGAGTGAGCCACGTGCAAGCGGGAGGGAAGCTGCTCGCCCAGGGCCGGCCCCGCCCACCTGCAGCTGCTGGGAGCTGTCGCTGAGGGTGTCCTCCCTGCGCCGGGCCTCCTCCAGCATCTGCGCGCTTTTCTTCTTCTCCACCTGCTCCTTGTGCTTCAGGTTTGCTACCTTCTTATTCTGCTCTTTCACTTGCCTGTGGATGAGGGGAGAAAAATCAAGCTCTTCATATATACGCACAGGAAAGAATGTTTATTCACCGACTTACACCACTGACCTCCAAAGACACCTGAGAACCAGCAAGAGTTCCTGCTGCAAAAAAATCCCCCCAACATGGCCAAGCTCTTTCCCATCAGTGGCAGCAAGCCGTTAACCAGGATGTTTCGGAAGCACGTATTTAACTTTATGAAGCACAATGAAATCATAAAACAAAAAAAGAGGCATGGGATAGTGTGAAATGGCAGAAAAAGGAAATAAAATTCAGAGATTTTTGTTGGAAATATGAAAACAGGCTCTTGACATCAATCTATGAAACTGTAGAATGGCTATTTAAGAAAGGTTTGTAATACAACTCTAATTTTACTGTTATTAAATATTTGAAACTTTCAAAAAGCTATATATAACATATATGTATATAAAACAGTCACATAAAGATCCAGGGCCCCAGCTTAAGCAACAGATCATCCTATCTACTTTTGAAGCTCCCTATCCAACTCCACTGCCTCCACATTAAGATAAGAAAGCTAGACCAAATGCTAGGTCACAGGTAAAGAAGACTAATTTCACCAGACTGGAATCATGATTACCAATCAAAAAATATGTTTAAGGCACTGCTCAGGAGAACATGGGCTCTGGAATGCAAGAGGATCTACATTTGTCTATGCTTTGACAGTCTGTGAAGGTCTTTACATTCTCCTTACTCATTAGGTAGACAAGTATTTGTTTAAACACCTCTCTCATGTACCAAGCATGAGAAATATCAATCCACGAATAAAAATAGTTCCTGCTCTCAAACACCTCCCAGGCGTCCAAGCACATACAGGGTATACTAAGTGCTATAAGAAAGTGCCCAGAAAAGGGGTCAGGGGTGGTCGTGATGATCGGGAAAAACTTCCTGGAAAATGATCTACCTCTGAACTTTCCTAAGGGATTAGTCCAAAGGTTACTAGGTGAGAGAACAGCAGGACTAAAGCCCTGATAAAAGGAGAACGTGTCCCGTTGGGAGAAGCCACATACACTATGACTGCAGCTTAAAGCTGGAGCAGAACAAAGGAAAAGGAAGCCAAAGGTAAATGAAAGCCACATAATTATATCATGCTGAGCAAGGAAGTTGCAGTTTATTCTAAATGTGTAAGACTTTATGTAGGGAGATGATATAATCAGATTTCCAAACTTTTGGAAACAAATCGAAGGGGATTCATGGAAACAAATCAAAGGGAGGATGCAACAATTAGAAAAGAATTCATTCAACTCGGCCTGAGAGTTGCATCAATAAACTGAACTAATAATGAGACCATATAAGCCACCATGGTCTATATTTAATTAACATCCTTTAAATCAGGTAATGACAGCCTGTGGTGAGGTCTCCTCTCAACACATTCTATAAAAGTTGCTTTGTCTGCAAACTACATCATCATGGTTTGTCAGATAAAATACAGGACATCCAGTCAAATTCATATTTCAGATAAACGACAAATAATGTTTTAGTATAAGTATGTCCCAATATTTATGACATATTAATACAAAAAATTATTCAGTACATATCTGAAATTCAATTTTAACTGGGCATCTCATATTTTTTTTTGCTAAATCTGACAACCCTACAGAAACTCAAATCTTGACTGATTGTAAAGTTAGTCTTTCCTCCCTTCTCTATTGAATTTGCCATCTTTAGCTCATCTACAGAATACTAGGTAGTTATCTACAACTGCTATCTAGAAAAGCAACATTTACCACTTCTCAAGGCATAATGGCATGAAATTCAATACTCTTCAGTGGAAGAGTTAGGTGGATCAGCACAAGTCTGTGTTCACACGCTTATTTGTACCAATGAATCATCCAAAACAGTAACACTATTTTATTTTAGGAGAAGTTAGTTAACAGAGGTGTGGCTACACTGTGCTTATGTGGCCTACTACAAAAAACTCCAGGCAATTTTATTGCTTGAAAGGAAAATAAATTAGGAAATATACTCTTGAACAATAAAGGTATTTAAGAACGCCAAAAGAATGACAAATGGAAGCAAAAAATGCAATTAACAACAGATCATTCTCTCAGATGATAAACTCTTGCCCATACGTGGAACTCCTTGTAAATAGATCCCACAGGGTCAGAAATGCTCTTGGCCTACAGAGCCCTGAACACTTTGGCTAAAAAGTAAGGAAATAACTAAGCCCTCACAATTCGACTAGACTTCTTTTTGTGAATGACATCTTATGAGGTTTTAGTTGCTTACTAGCATCAGTCAATAATGAAAAAAATTTTCTAAAATGTGCAGAGAAATGGTTGTATGACCTAGTTTGATTTTAGAAATCAATGTAGAACTCTTTCAACAAACTAGATGAAACAGACTATAGCAACAGGAATGTACTTGAGCAAGTCATAAAGTATTGAAATTTTATTACATAACAATACAGGGACTCTGGTCTTAACACAGTTAGTAGGAAGCATCCCACAGATTCCAAACATTTGTCATGAAGACAGGTCTGCAAAAGGCCACTGCTAAATAAAACATGGGTAATAATAATATTGCGCTTAATCTGTTTAGATCTAAGAGTGAAAGAGATGACATTTATAGGCCTCACTTCCTGAATGTCTTGCCTTTAGCCAAAGGTGCTGCTATATAATAAAAAGCAAAGATGAATTATGGACTGAATCATGTCTTTTCATCTAAACATGGAATTCGTTCTTTGTATTCATTCTCTGGGGCTAATGTCACTGAACAGGAACTAAAGAGATGTGTGTTTAAGTATACAGAGCGTGAATCTTTAGTCATCGTCACTCTAAATAAAATCTCTGCTCTGTACTGAATGGAAAGGCAGACAGAGGAGGGCAGGGGAGGAAGAGCAGAAACAAATCCATTCAAAATGGAAAAGCTCAGTGGAGACACGAAAATACAACACTACAGGTAATTGTCACTATTAACACAAAACAGGCTAAAACAAACACTGAATGATTAAGTACCCTGCCCAAAGTCATACAATGAAGTCGTCTAAACATCCAATCCAATCTCAAACCATCAATAAATTATATTCTCTTGATGACTTATTCAACTAGTCTTGGCAAAACCGTAATTAAAATGGTGAAATGCTTCTATATTTAAAAAAAAAAAAGTGCACTAAATTCCAATCTGGAATGACAAGAGGGTTTTTTATATATTACAGCCAAAATGATCCTTGCCACTGGAAAAACAAAACTTGTTATATTTTTTATTACTTGAAAAATAAACTTATTTAGAAATAAGTATAGTTTAATGGCATTTACTGTTAACTAAAAATGAATCAGCTAAGAATATTATAATTAACCTAACTTGTAACTCAGAGAATTATGCCTACACCAATGACTTCCGTGGACAAATTCTTCTGGAGCCTTTCATAAGGTTTTGTTTAGAGACATTTAGATCAAAATCTGTCATGCAAAAATCAAAATACACAACAAAGTGATAAAACTTCCCCATAAAAGTATGAGAGCACTTGAAGCTTAAGTTAGAGAGGAAAGTCCTCCAAATACAAGGCAAAAACCTTCATGATATTTTTCTCCTAAAGCTGAATTGTGGTCGGACTTGGAATTACTTAAGTGGCACCCTAACTGTTTTACTACAATGTGGAGAAAATATTTAGAGTAGAAAATTGGAAAATCACTTTTTAAAATGCAGTATTTGTGGTTGCTACTTTTATTGCAAATACTGTAAGATTTCTTCCATAATGAATATGGTTTATTCAAAGTAGAGTTCCATAAAAATGTTTAAAAAACAAAACAAAACTGAGTCTTTGGTAGTAACAAGTCAGGTGACCAATAATGGAGATGAAAAAGGAATTTTTTAAAAGAACATGAGAAACATCAAGAATTAAGAAACATGTAAAAGAAGAAAAGCAAAACAGGCCAAAAACTGTCAACAAGGTGGTAAGAGAGCTAGCAGAAAACAATGTCACATAAACTATTAAAAAGCAGAGCTCCAAAAAGAAGAGAGTCAAAAATCTAACACCCCAGAAAGGCCGGTAGGCCCGAGACAGACAAGTCCACTAAATTTGGCAAAGAGTACCACTGAAGCAATTATAGCACAGCACTGAGAGAAGATTCCAAATTATATTGCTTTGGAAAATAAATGGGAAGTGTGAACGTGGAGGCATCAAGCATAAATGATTCTTTCAGAAACTGTGCAAATAAATAGAAAAGAAAAAGTAAAAGATACTGTAGTGAACTGAAACCAACGAAAAGACACTGGAAGGATTGCTTCCATGTCTTTTTAAGGATGGGGAAAACCAGGATATGTTTTATGTTTGGGAGAGTCAGTGGGAAGAAAGAGAAGAGAAACAGGGAAATAAGGAGAAGGAGGATTCAATTTATGGAACAAGGTTTTGAAAACTGGTCAGAGGGAAGGAATGAACGGGAAGTTTAGCCTCGGAACAGAGCTGGGACATTAGTCCCACTGACAAATGTAAGGTAAGGATGAGCGAAGAGAGTCATTCTGAGACTGCTGATACGTAGAGAGAAGGAAGAGGATGGTTAAGAACCCCTTCATGAATTAGATTCGTATAAGTAATTATGAAACAAAGATTTATTTTTTTTAACATACTCACACCCCAAACAAACTGCTTATTTTTAAAGAGTCAAAGGTAAGAAGACTTTTTCAGAAATATTGTTAAGCACTGAGAAGAAATATCAGGGAGAGAGATTTGGGAAAGAGAACCTTTTTCCCAAAAAAAGCCTCAACTTCATCTTTCTACCTATAATAGAAGTTTCAGCACCTGAAAAATAGAGTCTGAAAATGTCATTACAGAAGGGACACGGCTTATTTTATCATCTTCTACACATAACATACACAGCTTTGCACTTTCTATTAATACTGACAGGAGTCAAGAGCACAGTGTAGTGTTTTAAAGACCCTGAAACGTATGGCACCGTACTATGGTATCCTGGACCAAACAGGACTCCATGAAAAAAGCAAAAAGGAGTAATCATAACAGCTCCATTTACTGACTGCTCACCCGGTGCCAGACTCTGTTCCAAGTGCTATCTGCATTAACTCATTCAAAGTTTACGACAACCCTTCAGATATTAGAGAACTACTCCAATTTTACAGATGGGAAAATTACAGATGAGAAATCTACCTAAGAACACCTGAGCAATCTGGGACTCTAATTCCTAGGCTAGAGTGCATATCATATGAAAAGCCCTGAGGCTGAAATGAGAATATTCGGCTTCAAATCTAAGTACCACCACTAACTAGTTGGTTCACCCTAGATGTAGAAATCATGTTCCCTAATGTTATTAGAATAACAATCTGTCCTGTGTAACCCACATGCTGACAAGTACTTTTATAAACAGTAAGCACATATGATGTCATTATTATTAGAAAACAGCTGCTAGGTAAAACGCATGTGGTATTAACAATATTTTCTGAACCCTATCAGAAATTCTCACACCTTAATTTACATTGCCATGGCTCATATGCAAAATAAATAACTTTTAAAATGCAGGTTTCTGATTGTTTTCTGCCAGCTTCCCTTACTAATTTACTTACTAATGAAGATAGATGAGTTACTTAATGGACCCTGTACTTGTGTTACTCGCCTAAAAAATGGAAATTCACGAACCTCTCTACATACTTGCTGGGAAGATCAACTGAAATAAAACCTGTAAAGCTTCTCCCATAGAGCCTCTGACACATGAACAGCAGGACTGGTGGTTGTTTTTGTCACCACCAGTTCTACCATTCAGCTGAGTCACAAAACAAACCCCAAACTGAAAAGAGTATGTGTAGGTTTGTGTACGTGAAATAATTCAAAGGTTCTTAAAAAAATCCACAGACTGTGGCAATTTTCCCTCCCTCCTTCATGCTGCACTTTACCTACTAATATAACAGCCAGAATGTCTCTGGATGAAAATATAATAAAATTAAAGCAATATTTTTCACCTCCTCATTCCTCTAGTGGCTTCCTTTCATCTTCGTTTCTCTCTCAGTCCAAACCTGGTCAGTCTGATTCTCGCTTTCTGACCACTCTCACTATCTTTTGAAGCACAGAACCGTGAATCCACTCTTCCGATAAATCTAAGATTCATGACATTTTCTGCACTCATGACTGAATTTCTAGACATCTCTTTACTGGGATAAGTTCCATCATTTCAGTTGCTTATAGGAATTCAAGACAACGTTAGTATACAATGTTCTGTTACATATCTTTGTTTTAGGACAAGCATACTGACCTTGAGGTGAGACTGAAGGAAACAGCAAATCCAGGAAGAAAGTGTGAAAGAGAAAGTTAGAAAAAGTTAGTGAGGGCGATATTCAGAAATAATATTATTCACAGACATAGACAAAATATAAAGCACAGGATTAGAGAAGGGAAAGGAGTCACACAGATTCTGCACTGGCAACAAAAATTAGTAATTTCAGATTTTCAACAAGTGTATTTTCATATTAGATTACACCACTGTACCTTAATGTAAGTTTCTAAAGGAACAAATTTTGTCTAAAATTTACCATTTCCTAGGGCAGGAAAAAAAGTAGTTTCTTAAACACAAAGGAAAAGAAAAGAAGGCTAGCTGCTCCCCTTCTCGTTTAAGTAGCTAACTGTGATCCTACAACGTCAGCCAGCTTAGTTCTATACACACCCATCTTAGAACTGACAACGCCTTTACCCACCCCAGTCCATTTCTTAGACCCAAGTTATCCAGGAGCAAAAGCAGAAAAACACTGACAGCTTCAGTTATTCTGTAGAATACAGAACTCTAATTCATTTGGAAAATTCTGAAATAATTTTCTCAAATGTGAAAATAATGTTTTCCTAATTACACCCATTATTTCTCATTCCAAATCTATCAAATCCACCCCCAAAGGCGCAATCTAAAAGCAATAATGAAGACTATATGGCTCTATAAACATCAATTCATTTCCAACACTGCTCAGCAGAAAGAGATGCAAAGTAGCCATGCTTCATATTCCTACCCCAGCACGAAGCCCCTGAGGTTCATTACTGCTTTTCATAACAACAGGCAGTTTTCCCTTTTTAAACATTAATCAATTTCATTGAAAGTAGTATCGATGTTATCCTCCAAATACTTAAGACTTCTAACAGCCAGTGCCATCCAGCTTACCTTCAGGATCTAAATTTTACTTTAAGAATCTAAAACAAGAAGTTTATTTCTTGAATGCAAGCACCATTTCAACTTGCACTTTAATGTTTTCTAATATTTCAGTACTAAAACGAGAGTTTTTTAAAACTCATTGTCAGAATAATGAAAGGCAAGGATAACAACATTTATGGTCGCCATTATATAAGATAAATAGATGAAAAACAGAGAAACAAAATGACAAACAAAAACTCCTCACAACCACACAGCGAGTACGTGGTGGATCCGTGAGAGGAATGTAGGTCTGCTGACACACCTCCTGGACATACTTTATATGTCCTATGATGCTTACAGACTCCTGAAGGGATCCACAAAAATCCACGGATCTTTGGCATTTGGAAAACAGTGTAGAATGCAGACAATGTTCAAAGTCAAAGAGAGGCCAATCATTTATCTAAATGATTGTTCCCAATGATCTTTTTTATTTTTGTTGGTTATGACACATTATGTTAGAATAATTTTAGATCAATGATGACACTCACTGAAATCTCATATAGATGCAAAGCTTTATATGAGACACGAGAAAATCCCTGAAAAAAGAAAAATTAAGCTTATTCCTGTCGAGAGTGAGCAACCTTAAGGATCTTTTCAACTATTTTACAGTTCAGGAGTCATATTTCACTTTGGCATCAAACTTTAGCTCTTGGGAAATAAATTTAGGAGAAAAAAAAATCTGCATATAGAATAACTATATATAATTCTAATGTTTCCAGTGTAAAGTAAAAACTTGAGGTAACCATCAAAATTTCTATCAAGACTGTAATAAATTATAAGGTGCTGTGCCCACAAGAAACTTTAGGAAGATGGCCTAATAGAACTGACTATGTAAAGCAGTGTGATTTATTCTTCTTTTAAATGAAATCAGTGAAATTCATCTAGGAGGAAGAAGAAAGAAACAAGCGGCCCTCCCCAGAAAGCAAGCTGAAGCCAGCAGGATATGATAAAGAACCAGCCGCCTTCCGTTACAACACTTGCAGCATCTCATTTTCCCTTTTTCTTTTCATTTTTTAAAACGCAACCCATTCTCCCTCAAGAAAGCACACACAATCACCACACTCATTTCTCCTCTATTCCAACTACGTCAAGACCACATTCACCAACACTGTCCTTCGTGGATCAAAGATACATGACTATAAATTTAAAAGTAAGAAAATGCTTTAAGGAACCATTTTCCTCATGAATTGTACACTAGTTTACGCCAAATCTATATACAGCTTAATATTAATTTCCCTATGGGAGATTTCTGAAGACATTAAGCTGAATGATCAATTCGGGATTTCTTTACAGAAAAAATATTTACAAATATGAAGATTAAATATGTAGGTTTATATTCTCAGGTTATACTGTGCCATAGATGCCTGAATATACTGTGATACCAATATAAAATCACAAACATAAAACCCACTTTCCAAATGAAAATGTCAAAAAAAATTTTAGGTCAACCTAAGCAAATAAACTTTCAGGATGCAGTTAAAATAGTCAAATATCTAATTATAATAGTAAACATATTCATCTGGTTACACACATTTAAAATGGAATACATGAGAAGATAACACTAATTTGGAAATACTTCCTTCCACCCCCAGTCACTGAAATAATTTTATTCACTCTCTTTGCGCACATCTTCAATATCAATTCACCAAAGGAAGAAGATGCGCCATTACTTTATGTATTACCAAGAAATAAAAAAATATATACCAATTAAATCACGTCATTATTTATTCACGTATCCCAGTTTCAGTGATGTTAACATGTAAAAATACAAGTTAGAATTGGTATTTCACTGTGACAGAAGAGAGACGTTATCTATACTTTTGTTTAACCTGCAGATAGAAAAGTAATCCTACTGAATTATATTAAATAAGAATATTTAATGCATATGCATTTACTTATATTTTTACAGAAAGAAAAGTATATGTGCAATGGTAAACATATTACAAACATATAGAAGAAACAAATATAAAAATATATTCAATATAACAAACAAGGGTATAAGGGACTATTAAATCTCCATCTGTTTGATGAACAGTCTGAATGTGTGGGGGATGGAAAGATAAAAGTGAAGAAATGTGGGATGATTAGACAGTAAAATGAGAAAGGAGCTGTGTCTCTATGTTTTAATGTATGTATTTATTGGGCCCACAACACTGTACAGTCCTGGGACAGAATGTGATAGATACTATAACAAAAGCACAAAGAAAGAAAAAAAAAAAAAAGGAAAGAGAAATTACTACCTAAGAGAGGTCAGTAAAGTTTTTTTTTTCCCCAAAAAAAAGATAACAATTAAAAGGGGTCAAATTCCCACAAATGAATAAGGGGAAAGAAAATTTTAGTCAAAGAGAAAATACTCAGAAAAAGCAGATAACAAAAAAGCATTCATCTCCTAATTCTAAAGCCCAGTTTTAAAGAAAACAAAGAGTTAAATCTACTAATATCAGACCAAAAGTTGGAAATATCCTGTAAACTCTAAGTTTGCCAACACATTTTGAAAGATTTATAAAAAATAAAAATAACTCCATTTTCATTACATAAAATTTCAGGTACTAGTAAGCTTTAAAAGCAAATAAAAAAACTTAAAAGGTCATATCCTCGAGCCATGAGGATTTAAGCCTAGCAACTATCTTCCCTAAATTCTCCAAATACCACCAGAGAAGTACTTTCTCTTACACATGCACGCATGCAAATAACACCACAGACTAAATCTCACTCCCGGCATGATGGGAAAACGACCCCATTCTTTGTGTTCAAGCTCAGTTCATTATGTTGATCTTGAACTACAGAAGTATAGATTCCTCTCACTTACCAAAATGAGGTTAACAGTTACTGCTTTAGCAACTTAGACAGTTAATTCAGGGGCTAACTACCTTGAGCCTGAATTCTGAGCAAACTGGGAACACCCTTGCTTTAAAAAAAAAATCAAGCAGCTCCAATCTTATGAATACATCATATACCAGTTTTTTAATACAGCCAGTTGTTTATAAACCAGAATGTAGTTCCCTTGGAAACATTATAAACACAGGTTAAGTTTTCTTGCTAGTCCACAAAATTTAAGTTTAATCATGATGTAAAAGCCTAGAACTAATAGTTCTAGATGAGGTCTGGAAAAGACAGTTAGCAAAGAAAATGAAAGCAACCATCACAAAGCAGAAAAACTAAGTTTCCTCCTAATAAAAACCTAATATAAATCGACTTATGAGACTGGCCCCAAAATGTGCTTATGTACCTATACATATGTGTGTGTGTGTGTGTGTGTGTGTAAATAACAACACTGATTCCTGGTTCTCTTGCCTTTGTCAGAATAGTACCAGTAGCAGCACACTATCCTGGCTTTCCCTCTCCATTTTACATCTCCATCTATGCTACAGTTCTAGGACCTAAAATTAGGAGCCTAGGATCCAAAACAACCTGCTAGCCTTCTATCCAAACAACCTCTCAAGTCATTATCATTTAATACTGGTCACAAAAATTAGAAGACCAGACTTAAGAGTCTGAAGGTCAACAAGAAGCCCCTTTTCTATAATAATTCTGTATCCTGGGGCACACACTGAGTATGTTAAGTATTACTTCCCAGGAGAGCTCAACCAGACCGCAAATGGAAACCTCCTCACTGAAATTTCTAGGTACCGTCAAGCTGTGGAAGAATGCCTCTGCCAGCATCGCCTACAGAGGAAAAGTCCGCTCCTTGCTGGAGCTTTCGTCTTCTGAGGCTAGATGATAAACTCCTTGAAGGCAGAGATTTTGTTTGCTTTGTTCCCTGTTGTGTCCCCAGAGCCCAGAACAGTGACCAGCAAATAAGAGCCTTCATAAGTAGAAAAATTAATTCATTAATTAATGAAGAAGGAAAGGGTATATTTTGTGGCAAAGAGGAGAGTGAGTTATGGAGAGAAAAACTAAACTCACAGATTGGCTATTATTCTCAAGAGCTTGATAACTACAAATCTTACTAACAGTAGTGTTTTTAGAGATGCATATTTAAAGGGAGAGTAACCAGGTAAAAGGAATAAGGAATAAAAAGAACTTTAGGGTTTTCAAGATTAAACATGTCTAAGAAAACGTCCTTTCTTCTCATCTTTTAATCCCTCTTATAAATTTCAAAACACAACCCCAAATGAAATCTACATCCATTAAAATTCCAGTTTTTATATTCCCACAAATCAGGAAATATACTAAATCCAAATTTCTTATAAATTATTTAAGTTACACAATAATATTCTATTATTCTTTACATCACTGAAAATTCCTAACTTTCATAAACCAAAGGCAATCCTTGATACCTAAATTATGTGAAAAATCAGAAGATGGGTGTCATTCTCCAAACATAAAAGTTTCTAAGTGGGATGCTGAATGTAATTTAAATAAACCTCACTTTAGAGTAAATTGAGGATTTCCAGTGCAAACACCAAACTCTGCAGATTCATTAGTGCTTCTGTATCAGAAAAAAAATGTCATAAAGCAAATACAGAAGCAAAATTATGCACGGGGGATAATGCTCCCAGTATACTGCCATGGCATGGGTATTTAGCTAAAGGGACATGAGTGAAAGAGCAGACAACAAGCAATTCTTTCAGGAGTCTGAAAAGATACTACTATCAGAATTTCATCAGCCTACATTACTAAACATTTTAAACATTATGCCAAAGAAAAGGCTATTCATCATGCATCTAAACAGAAACTATAATATGCTCACTTTAGAAGAGAAATATTCAATTTACATTTTGGGTTCCTCATGCTAATCGAAATCAATCTACTTATATAACATGCCAATCTTTAGGTTTGTTTTTCTATTATTTTCTCCCTTAAAATCATCTGTGGAGACTATCCAGAACCACCAGGCGATGACTTTCTTGAAGTGACAACCTGGGGAGGCTACAGCGCCCAGTTAACTTAATCCAACACTAATCTACATGTTGCTAGGAAGGTATTTTGCGGACATAAGCAAAGCCTACAATCCATTTAAGTAAAGGAGATTACTATCCCAGATAATCGAAGTGGGCATATCTCAATTCTTTGGAAGGCCCTAAAAGCAGGTTTCCCAAGGAAAGGAAAGAAATTTTGCCTGCAGACCACAGTTCTGGCCCATGCCCACGGGAGTTCTATCCTGCAGGTGATCTCCTCCTGACAGCTTTCCCATACACATTTCAGACTTGCTTAGCCAGCTGCTGACAATCATGCAAGACAATTCCTTGTAATAAAACTGATATATATATATCATATATATATAAATATATGTATGTATCTCTCCTACTGGTTCTGCCTCTCTGGTTGAACTCCAACTGATAGTACGGAATATAAATTTAGAAATAGTACTTCTTAGATTTAATTGGAAAAAATATTTTGTATTTGCAGATGTATGGGTAGGCCTACATAATCCTCGTTTTAAAACTGCAGTAGCTCAAGACACAGGTACAACACTAAATCATCTGACAGGAACTACTATTGTTCTGTAAGAGCAGTGTAAGGGACTATTTGTTTTTCTCAAGACCACAAAGAATAAGTCTGGGAATTCTTCATGATTTAATCTAAACCTATTAATAATATTGGAGAATCTTACATAAGTACTAGGAAATTTTTAAAGAATAATAAGAATTTTCTTTAGCCCAATGATAACATTCTGCTGTCATTTTTGCACTTAGAAGGTTGCTGAACACCCAGTAAAAATGCATGCTACTTCCTGAATTAGGGTGTGGCACTACAGCTGCATCGCCTGAGAGACTACTACTTAAAGGGCACTCCAGCAAAAGAACCACCACATAAAAGATGGGCTAGAAACCAAGAATAAGACAATTATATCCAACAATATCAGAATCTTAGCAGAGAGAACACATACTTTATCCACAAGCAATGGACCTAAGAGGTACTGTTCAACTGGATATATAACCGGCTGGTCTTTAATTCTGATCAAGCAAAACCCCCAGCAAGCCCCAGCAGCAGCAAGAGTGGCAGCAGCAACTCCTCTAGTACAGAACCGTAGCCTTACTTAACACCCACTTTCCCAGGAAGTCCCAAACAAACCCCCCTGATGGTGCAGGGACAGAAACGTGGCGTGGAAGGTACAAAGTGCGGGAGGCTGGCTTTCTGAGAAACAGCATGGCCAAGAGGGATATGAACACAGACAGACACAGAGACCAAAACCCCAATGGAATAGGACCAGGATAAGACAAGCCAAAAGAAAGGTGGAGAAACTCAGATGATGAATGACAGGGAGCCAGACACCCACACCCAGGAAATAGTGGAACAGCAACATGAGAAGCAAAGGGTTAGTAAGAAACACAGCAGCCACGCACACGCAGCTCAGTACTAAAACTCTGCGAAGAAAAGGCATAAAATAATTCCAATCATCTTTTATTCCCATCTTAAACTATGCTGCTCAGTAACAAATTACAAAGCCAGTAGCAATTGAGTTTTTAAAACTGTCTTTTCTTGGTAGCCAAGAAACTGTGCGACGAATCTTAAAATAAGACTACAATGTTACATGACCAGAGGACAAAATTCTATAGTACTTTTTCAAATTTATAAGTAATACTCTGTGGAAAGAACAGATCATTTACAACTCTTTCCCAAAATGTGAGAAATATAGTGGCTAATAAAAGCTATCCGGTGTGCTTTGGATATCAAATATAGATTTAATTCTATTTCTTACTCTCGTTCAAATCACGTCCATCTCCCAAAATCAGTATTGGGTCCAAAAATGAATTGAAACATTTTTCAAGCAAGGTATCTGGAATAGCAAGCAATAATTTCAATGCAGAGTTCTAATACAAAAAAATCAAACTGAAAAATAAAACTTTATCAAGAAATTTCTTTTCTGAAATACTGAAATACATTTAGTGGGAAGTCACTAATCCATCAGAAGTATCGTATTTTAAAATCTATGAAATTAAGATTTGAATAAAAGTCTGATTTCAAAAAAAAATAAAAAATAAAGAAAATTAAAATAAATTAAATCTACGAAGTACTGCTATTGATTTCAGGGTGACACAAAAGCAAAGAAAGGCGTGTACTTATGCAAGTATGTAAGGAGAGAGTGTGTGTGTGTGTGCACGTGCACGTGTGCTGGGGGTAAAGATGCAGTGCAAACAGGGAAGACGTACAAAAAACATACATAATCTAATCTTGAGACTCTGATAATTTGTTAGCTCTGACTTAAAGAACTTTATCCACCCATCTTATCCAGAACCAGACCAGAAAACATGAATAGAGTTAATATCAAAATAAGAGGAAACAAATGAGTAGGTGATCAGCTCATTTATTCACACTTTCAACTTAGTGAAGAAGAATTGTGAGGGTTGGACTTTATCCTTTTAGTTTTTTGAAAATCAAAATTCTATGGGTACAGAACAAGAGGAAAAAATTACTTCTAGGGGAAAATATCAAGTCTACCAATATCCTAAAAATTTAAAACTTAGTAAACAACTTATGAAAGTAGTCTACTACTTCCCAACATTCAAGAGGATGAAAATAAAATACTTCTATGAATCAGGCTCAAAGGAGTCACATGGATTAATGACTTCATTCTGTCACTGCCAGTCTCTCTGACTGTTCAGAATACAGTGATTAATGCAGTTCTACTGGAAGAACTAATTCTATGCACTTGTGAATTTATGTTAAATACATGGTGTAAAGGAAGAGGCCAAGAGGCATACGCTTTATCTTTAGTACAAAATACCCTAACAAGAAAAAAAGGCAAAGAAAATTCCAAGAGAGCTATCTGGCTGGTTCTGTTTAAACAAAGCTCATTTTGAAGAAGTCAAAGTCAGAGCTCAAAAAAAAAATCACATCCAAGTGTCCTAAATTGTCCTCAAAATGTCCCTCCTTCTAAATTTGACCTATGTACCAATGTAATAGCTTGCTTCTCCACAATACAGAGTCTAAAAATTCACAGCCCAAAAGAGCAACGGCTCAACATAAAAGGTCTAAACCAATTAAAAATTTTAACTCCTTGAACTTGAGGTTCATTTGTTCCTTAAACAGATAAATAAATAATGAGCAAGTGGCCATCTGCACTCTCTTGATTAGCCAGTAGAAAACTTTAACTTCTTAATCAATGAATACTTTCTCTTTCCAATCAATGATGCTGAAGTCCACAGCTTCCCAATCTATTCCCACTGTGTGTTGCCGTTCAGAGACTGCAACAGTGAAGTTACACTGACTTAGAATAAAAAGTAGGTAATAAAGTAAATTCAGAGAGGCAGATATATTGGAAAAATATGTCCCGAAAAGTACATAGTTTTAAAACCATCCTTCAACCTCTCTAACATAGAGAGTGCCTCTTCAGCTTCCCTTTCCTTACCTTTCCAACTCAGCAATCTTCTTATCTTTGTCATTCTTCTCATTTTCCACCTCCTTCAAGATTTCCAAGAGGCGGTCAACTTCTGCCTGGGCCTTGCTAGAGTCATCTTTGTACCTGGCAATCTCTCTCTCCAATTGCTGTATTCGATCACTCATCTCTGGACTGGCTCTGGCTTCCATTGCTGCCTCATGTGCCTACAAAGAAAATGTCCAAATTCTATCAGATATACATACAGTGGCAGTGGGCAAACCATGTCCCCAAAAGCCACCTATACTCCAATTTCAACAGGGTATTATCAAACATCTAATAGCTAGTCATCAATTTATAAGGTTCTTCTCTGCTTAAATATTACATAGACAAAATATCACTACACAGTTACATTTTTTTTTTATAACTGAAAGTTTGTACCTTTTGACCACCTCCACCCATTATACAAACACACACACACACACACACACATAGCCCTCCATTTCTGACAACTACCAATCTGGTCTCTGTATCTATGAGTTCAGTTTTTGGTTTTTACATTCCACATATAAGTGAGATCATACAGTATTTGTCTTTCTCTGTCTGACTTATTTCACTGCCCTGCTTTTAAAATGTAATAATGCTAGGGAAGCACTTATCTACTAGAATGGGATAAAATCTGAAATATGATATTTAACAATTATTCTGGGTCTTACATTTTATTACTAGACTTATCTCAATCTTACATTAGGAAATATGCTCTCATTTATTTTAAGACATTTTTTTAAAGTCAAAGGTTTTTTTCTTTTCAATAAGGCAATTTCCAATATAAATTAAGTTTAGAAACAGACATGATAAAATAGTCAAATTCATTCAACATCTAGCAGAACTGAAAAAGCTGTATAAGACAGGTATATTGTTAATTAAGATCTCTGTGATCTACTTACAAATTCCTGGGCATAGGTTAACTTATTGAGTCCATAAATAGTTATGTGTTAATGAATAAAACTAAAGCTGATTCCCAAATATAATTAATAAATTGTTTTTATTATATTATTATTTTAGATTTTATTCTAAACAGCAAAATTCATACAAATACCTTCATAAAACAAGAATGAGTAGGCCTGTTCCATACGGGAAACTACTGGAACTTCAGTTCCAACGTGTAAAAAACTCAGAAGTCATCACTACTATTCTTACAAGAAAAAGTTGAAAAACAGAAAATCAATGACTTTTCTAGGACCTATCAGAGAACTGAGGTCACAGGAAAAATTACCCCTCCAACATCAAGAGACACTGGCAAACCCACAGAGCTGAAGCTGAGATCTGCTCACCTGGAGCAGAAGCTGTGAGCAGAAACACTTAAGTGGTAATTTTAAGGAACTGCTGGGGGCTGAGTGTGGACGTACAAGCAAAAGAGTGAGGAAAGTCCCAGGGCCGGCGGTTTTAGGGGGGCCCATACTTTCATGGGCTTTAATCCAGGAACCACACCAGGGTCTCACAGTGAAGAGCCAACAAAAATCCCCTTGTGGTTCTGGCTGCAGGAGGGGAAGAGTAACAGTTGTGAAATATGCCCAAAGTGTACTCTATCCAAAGACAGACCCTCAGGAGTAAACATTTTAACAGAGCTTTGTCCTACCTGGGGAAAGGGCATTTCTCCCACTCTAGCCCCTGCTAGTAAAAAATAAGACTCATATATATATATATTTTTTAATTTATGGCTGTGTTGGATCTTCGTTTCTTTGCAAGGGCTTTCTCCAGTTGCGGCAAGCGGGGTCCACTCTTCATCGCGGTGCGCGGGCCTCTCACTATTGCAGCCTCTCCTGTTGCGGAGCACAGGCTCCAGACGCGCAGGCTCAGTAATTGTGGCTCATGGGCCCATTTGCTCCGCAGCATGTGGGATCTTCCCGGACCAGGGCTCGAACCCGTGTCCCCTGCACTGGCAGGCAGATTCCCAACCACTGCGCCACCAGGGAAGCCCAAGACTCATATATTTGACACAGATGTTGGAATTATCAGACAGGGAATTTAAAGTAACTATGATAAATAGCTAAAGGCACAGGACTTCCCTGGTGGTCCAGCGGTTAAGAATCCGCCTTCCAGTGCGGGGGACACGGGTTTGATCCCTGGTCAGAGAACTAAGATCCCACATGCCACAGGGCAACTAAGCCCACGCGCCGCCACTACTGAGCCTCCACGCCTCAACTAGAGAGGCTGCATCCCACAAACGACAGAGCCCATGCGCTCTGGAGCCCACGCGCCACAACTAGAGAGCCCGCGCATCACAATGAAGATCCCGCGTGCCACAACTAAGACCCAACACAGACAAAAAAATAAATAAATAAAATAAATAAATATTTTTTAAAAATAGTTAAAGGCGCTAAGGGGAAAAGGAGACAACACCCAAGAATAGAGGGGCAATGTAAGCAGAAAAATGGACACTCCAAGGAAGAATGAGAAGGAAATGCCACATGTTAAAAACATGTGCTTATAATGCTTATAATGTGGAATCTGAAAAAGGTGAACTCATAAAAGCAGAGGGTAGAAGGGTGGTTGCCAGGGGCTGGGGGTGGGGGAAATGGGAAGATGTTGGTCAAAGTGTACAAACTTTCAGTTATAAGATGAATAAGTCCTGGGGATCTAATGTATAGGATATTGACTCTAGTTAACAATGTTGTGTTGCATACTTGAAATTTGCTAAGAGAATACATCTTAAAAAGTGTTCTCAACAACCTAAGTGTCCATCAGTGGATGAATGGATAAGAAAATGTGGTATGTACGTATGTATGTATGTATACACACACAGGAATATTACTCAGCCATAAAAAAGGGGGAAAGTCTTTTCATTTGTCACAATATGGATGGACCTTGAGAACATGCTAAGTGAGATAAGTCAGACAGAGTAGATAAATATCATTATGATTGCACTTATATATGGAATCTAAAACAAAAACAAAAAGACCAAGCTCATAGATAGAAAAGACCGGTAGCCTGCCAGAAGTGGGGAGTCAGAGGTGGGCAACATGGGTGAAGGTGACCAGAAGGTACACATTTCCAGTTACAAAACAGTAAGTCCTGGGGATGTGATGTACAGCATGGTGACTATAAATATGTGCTGCATATGTCAAAGTTGCTAAGAGAATAAATCTTAAAAATTCTCATCACAAGAAAAAAAATTTATAACTATGTATATTGATGGATGTTCAATAGATTTACTGTGGTGATGATTTTGCAATATATACAAATATTGAGTTGTTATGTTGTACACCAGAAACTAATAAAATGTTATATGTCAATTATACTACAATTTTTAAAAAGTGTTCTCACCACACACACAAAAAAAGGTAACTATTTAAGGTTGATGAATGTGTTAATCAGCTTGACTGTGGTAACCATTTCACAATGCATACATAGATTAAAGCATCATGTTGTACACCTTAAATATATACAATTTTTGGCATTGAAAAAGCTGAGGAAAAAGAAAAGAGTGAAAATGTATACTGCAAACTCTAGAGCAACCTATATTTAGGTTGGAGGAGGGCGTTGTGGGAGCAGTGTAATAGGAAAACATCACTAATTAATTAAAATGAAAAGTTACAGTTGTCCAGAATGAAAGAAGGGAAAATACGAAAAGTAACATAGCAGTTAGCAGAAAAACAAGTAATAAATCAGAGTAGGGGGAAGCCACCAAGTCCTCTACCCAAAGATAACTTTATTTTTTCTCATGAACCTAAACACAAAGCTTAAGAGATCATAAAAATGACCAGCTATAGAAGTATCATAACAAGGAGATTAAAAATAAACGAAGAGAAAATGTGGGATTGTCATAAATAGGCGAGTTTGGAATATTAGTGAATAACATTTATTACTCTGGACAGTTACTGCTCAGTTTCATAATCCTAAATACATCTAACAGTCTTACCTTCAATATTCCAGTATTAAATAGAAAATTACCTCCACTTATTCAGTGAGGGGGAAAAAAGTCCATTACCAAATCTGAATTAGTTAATCTCAAAAAAAGTATTTTCCTACTTATTCAAAAGTAACTTTAAGCTGCTGGATTTTCTTCCTTTCCTTAGCTTAAGAATATGACTTCATTTCTGGCATACCCTAAATAACGATTCATCACGAGGTGTTCATGCTGAACACACCCAATAAATGTCAAAAGAACACCACCAAGCCTCAAGACTAGGCTGGGCGCCCTTCTCATCAGGAATCACAGGAAGTGGACCCAGTTAATCAGAGTTGGTGACTCGGAGATAATAAGTATGAAAGTGCTTTGAAAACCACAAACTGCCACATAAATATTAGAGAGGTGTAAATCAATGAAATGGATAGTAAATACCTGTACCAAATTCTAATATTCACCGGTGTGGGTGACTATCACTGTTAAATTAACTTTTTCCAGGAAGCCTAATGCTAATAGGAGAAAAATATCAGATAATCGAGATTTTTACATTGTGGTCTTACATTTCATCTATAAAGGAGCTGCATATTTTAATCTTACTCTGAATTGCCAATTTTCTAAGAGTCTGGGGACTCTCAGGAGTAGAGTAAAATAGGATAAGAATGCCAAGAGAATTAATCAAGGTATAAATGGTATTTTGAATTTTAGGAGATTATTACTCCACTGGTAAGTTATTCCATATGGACACTATAGAGTTTTCTACTATGCTGTTATTTAAAGCAAAGCAAGAACAGTAATCAACACAGTATGGGACTGGCACAAAAACAGAAATACAGATCAATGGAACAGGATAAAAAGCCCAGAGATAAACCCACTCACATATGGTCACCTTATTCTTGATAAAGGAGGCAAGAATATACAATGGAGAAAAGACAGCCTCTTCAATAAATGGTGCTGGGAAAACTGGACAGCTACATGTAAAAGAATGAAAGCAGAACACTCCCTAACACCGTACACAAAAATAGACTCAAAATGGGTTAAAGACCTAAATGTAAGGCCAGACACCATAAAACTCTTAGAGGAAAACAGAGACAGAACACTCTATGACATAAATCACAGCAAGATCCTTTTTGACCCACCTCCTAGAGAAATGGAAATAAAAACAAAAATAAACAAATGGGACCTAGAAACTTAGAAGCTTTTGCACAGCAAAGGAAACCATAAACAAGACGAAAAGACAACCCTCTGAATGGCAGAAAATATTTGCAAATGAAGCAATTGACAAAGGATTAATCTCCAAAATACACAAGCAGCTCATGCAGTTCAATATCAAAAAAACAAACAACCCAACCCAAAAATGGGCAGAAGACCTAAATAGACATTTCTCCAAAGAAGATATACAGATTGCCAACAAACACATGAAAGGATGCTCAACATCACTAATCATTAGAGAAATGCAAATCCAAACTACAATGAGGTATCACCTCACACCACTCAGAATGGCCATCATCAAAAAATCTACAAACAATAAATGCTGGAGAGGGTGTGAAGAAAAGGGAACCCTCTTGCACTGTTGGTGGGAATGTAAACTGATACAACCACTATGGAGAACAGTATGGAGGTTCCTTAAGAAACTATAAATAGAACTACCATACAACCCAGCAATCCCACTACTGGGCATATACCCTGAGAAAACCATAATTCAAAAAGAGTCATGTACCACAATGTTCATTGCAGCTCTATTTACAATAGCCAGGACATGGAAGCAACCTAAGTGTCCATCAACAGATGAATGGATAAAGAAGATGTTGCACATATATACAATAGAATATTACTCAGCCATAAAAAGAAACGAAATTGAGTTATTTGTAGTGAGGTGGATGGACCTAGAGTCTGTCACACAGAGTGAAGTAAGTCAGAAAGAGAAAAACAAATACCGTATGCTAACACATATATGCGGAATCTAAAAAAAAAAAAAAAAGTTATGAAGAACCTAGGGGCAGGACAGGAATAAAGATGCAGACATAGAGAACGGACTTGAGGACATGGGGAGGGGGAAGGGTAAGCTGGGATGAAGTGAGAGAGTGGCATGGACATATATACACTACCAAACGTAAAATAGACAGCTAGTGGGAAGCAGCCGCATAGCACAGGGAGATCAGCTCGGTGCTTTGTGACCACCTAGAGGGGTGGGATAGGGAGGTTGGGAGGGAGACGCAAGAGGGAGGAGATATGGGGATATATGTATATGTATAGCTGATTCACTTTGTTATAAAGCAGAAACTTAAAAAAAATAAATAAAGCAAGAAATTGGAAAAGTTTTCTTTAACCTTTTTCAACTGCGAGTCCATCTTCAGACACTCTTCCTTCTTCTGCTCCAAAGCAATTTCTAGTGTCTTAAGCCGTGAGTCCTTTTTCAGTCCTGCGGAAGCCAGGGAAGAAGCATGCTCTTTCAGATCCAAGAGTGAAGCCTAAAAGAAGCAACATACATCTAGAATAAATACTACTTATTAACAAAATGGAGATTTAAATTCTTAAATTTATTTTCCTGGTGGTTTGTAGTTTCTTTCCATTAGCATATACTGACATATTTCCATTTCAAGAACATGAAATACAGAACAACAACATTAGCTCTGGCTTTCAAGTTCTAACTAAAACAGAATGAATTCCCAAGAAATACCAACTGAATAGTGATTTAAAGAGCTCTACCAGGGCTTCCCTGGTGGCGCAGTGGTTGAGAGCCTGCCTGCCGATGCAGGGGACACGGGTTCGAGCCCTGGTCTGGGAGGATCCCACATGCCGCGGAGCGACTGGGCCCGTGAGCCACAATTACTGAGCCTGCGCGTCTGGAGCCTGTGCTCTGCAACAAGAGAGGCCGCGGCGGTGAGAGGCCCGCGCACCGCGATGAAGAGTGGCCCCCGCTCTCCGCAACTGGAGAAAGCCCTGGCACAGAGACGAAGACCCAACACAGCCAAAAACAAATAAAAAAAAAAAAAAAAAAAAAAAAGAGCTCTACCAATACATATCCATTCCCACAAAATAAATGGAAGTAGATCAAGCTTTGTGAATGTAAGCAGTCAACCTTAGTAGCTACACTGACTTTTTTCTTCTCTTCTAATTTTGGAAGAAACATTCTATTAGAAACTTAAATTCCCATAAATTTTCCTAAAGATATTAGAAAGAAAACCCTGAGAATGTCCCTAAAGCTCATTATTATATGATCACAAGGCATTAGGCATTTCTGCTATTTAGGTGACATCGACAAGATTCTTCAAAAGTAAAATCATAGTATATTAAGTCACCTAATTGGTCAACAATCATTTAAGATTTCTCTGCCAATGTTGAGGTGATCATTAAGAGCTGATGTAAATAAACTGTCCTCCTTGTGCATATTCCATTCGTCTATCAGCTTTCTCACCATTAGCACAATATTTGTCCAAATGTAACTGGAGAAATACTGTTATTTTAGGATCTGTAAAACGTCATTAACAAGTAAGAAGCCAATTCATAACAGTTGGAAGAGGTAAGACTTAGGAAATAAATGATTCAATCTACTATATCTCTGCAAAGCTTCCTGAAATAATCCCTGCTACAAGAAGATTCTTTAAATCTTCCAACAGACCCTTTTTTTATATGCATTATGTAAACACCAACAACATATACACACAATGCACTGGCTAAGCAAACCAAATAATTCCATTTTGGTGATCTTGACCTCTTTCTCTGAGAGGTCGCCTTGCAATAGGCTGACTTTTTCTTTCAGGTCTTTAAGATCTTTTTTGTAGTTATCAATTTCCTCCTGCTTTTCTCGCTCATCTCGGTCCCGCTGGTCCTTTAAGCGTTCGATTGTCCGCTCCTGATAAGAGAGCACATCAATACATGAGAAAATTCCTTTCATACTTCTATCATATGACTGCAATTCAGCTTCTAGCTGATAAAATTTCACACTTCCATCCTCCATTCAAAAGACAGTGATAGGTCGTTAATAATTTACCTTTTAAAGAATTCAACCTTCCAACCTATCTTGCCCTAACATACATCTGGTTTTGTTCTTTTGATTCCCCTAGGTTTCTTTTCCTATAACCTTAATTAGTATTAGATGTCCCTAGAGTATTCTTTTGGAATAATCTCATTTATTCAAATCCCAAGCAACAAAAAACTTATACATATACCCTAAGGACAATAAGTAGCAAATTATTCCTTTTCTATATATAATTCACATGTTGCCTACAAAGCAATGGAAACAACTCACAACTCACACAGCAAACAGGAGGAGGTTGGAGAGATTATGATTTGTTGAGCTTAAAGCATAAAGAAGGATAAAGAAAAGAGAAACCATTAAAACTTCTGTCAACAGATACTCAGGAAGTTTGAAAGTTGAAGCAATTTAATATATTTATGGGTATCATTTCTGAATATATTCGGGGATCAAGACTTGATCCCTGGGCAGGAAGCCCGAAACATTCTGAGTCCAAGAGGCTTAAGGAACAGTAACTCTATCCCTTAAAGAAAAAATAATAATAATAATAAGAAGAATCCAATTAAAATGCCCCACCAAGAGTCCTTAAACCTCCTCCAAGACATTAACACTTGTCATGTTGGGCCACTTCTTTATTTAGTCAACCATTCCTGAAAAAAATAGGTTTGCTCACGAAGGCAAAATGAAGTGGCAAGGCCACGACTAGAAAAACAGCAAGTACACTGTATTAATAACTAAAACCCACGAATATATTAGATCCCGATGTGGCACAGTAAAAGAGAACTAATGTTGCCTCCCGACGGTCAGTGTCTGACATTCCCACATCACCGAATTCTAGCTGACCATACACATAAAAAGAAGATAGTAAACAGGGGGCACATGGCTGATTCTTTAGAAACTTCAGCCACTGCCCCCCAGTACGGAATCCATCCTGCCTAGCAACAGGTGCTTAAATTGGCAACAACAAAACGAATCTTCTTTCCCTTACACTGGGTACGTCAGCAACAGTACAGGCAGCTCTTTTCCCTTTTGCCAAAGCGACTTCTTCTGTCTCCTCTATCAAGTCTCATCACTAAAGTGACTTTCAGATTAATGAGAAAGCAGAAGAAATGTGTCTGTGAGGAGTCTGGGCCAGTCACCCACCTTCTCGGCAAGGGCCTCCTCCAAAGTAGTCAAGGCGGTGTCTGTGTTGGTGGTGTCAGCCTGCAAGGATTTGACTCGCTCCTTCAAGCTGCTCATCTGCTTTTCCTTATCTCTAAGTTGCTCTTGGAGATTTTCAATCTGAGTTGTGCACACACATTTAAGGGGGGGAAAAAAAGGAAATTAAGAGAAATACAAACAATCACAATAAAAATCATTTTAAGTTGGAAACAGGTAGATCAGGGCTGTCAGTGTGTGCTCTGTAGAAGTAATTTAACCCTAAGGGTCTTAGAACTTCATGCAAAGCTTTAAACTGAGAACTTATAGCCCGAAGAGAGAAAAGACATACACATGGGTATGGTCATACATGCAGAGTCATAAATCTCTATAAAGAAATAAGGAAAGTAGCTAGGGAGAAAAGACCCAACATATAGGGATGGGGATAAAGGGAAGACCTACAGAGAGGAAAGCTATGAGAAACTGGATTACTTCCAAAGCAACAGTGTAAATGCCCAGAGAGATTCCTTTAAAAAATGCTGAGGGAGGACAGCAAATTGAACAGCTGGATGCTAAGAAAAACAAATCAGCTGTAAAAAAAGGAAAAACTGTTCTGAAATGCTAGTGTTCAAGTTAGGTTTTTATATCATCTTTTATTTCAACAGCAAGCATTTTCAATGAAATTTATTATTATAGTTATTCATTCCTTCATATACACTAGTACGCATTCATTTACTCAAAAAACTATTGGTGAATTCTCTACTATATGCCAGGCACTAGTGACACAAAGAAAAATGAACAGACCCATTTTCATTATAAGATGGGAAGGGGACTTTATGTAGCTGAATCCAAGCTATGGATGGGCTTCTGTGCCATCCTAATGAGCACACATTTTACTCTAGACAGATGGTAACTATTAGGGACTTTTAAGCAAAGAAACAGTCTGGTCAGTTCTGTATTTCAGACTGATAATTCTGATAGCTGTGGAGAAGATATTCAATATCTAAGGGGAGTTACGTAGAGACATGAAAACAGCTAGGAGATCGTATCAATTCAGGTAAGAGAGTTTGGAAACTAAATGAGCTAAGAGAGATGGAAAATAGGGGATGGGTTTGTGAAATAGTGTGGAAACAGCATATTATCACTAGGGAGACTCCCGTACACACAATGAAAAATAGTAAGCAAAAATATGGAGGAACTCTAGAGAGATATTCTTAATAAGCAAAAGGAAAATAAGTAAGACAACTATTCTAAAACTCACAAACTTCATTCTTTCATTCAGCTACGTGCCAGGCAGTTTTCTAGGTGTTGAGGATATAGAATTAATCCAAACAGACAAAAATCCCTACCCTCAAAGAGCTTAATCCTAATACAGTAGACAAGGAATGAATGAATGAAATGAACATAGTATGTAGGATGGTGATAAGTCCTACAGAGAAAAATGAAGCAGGAGAGTATAATATCATCGTCTACTCTTGAACTAGCTGGTTTATTTCACATGGCTTTCAAAAAGCAACATAAATGTTATCTGCTTTGGGACGACTTTCTTGCTCTTACCCCCATGACAATAAGATGACCACAGTCTGTATGCCATCACACATGAACAAAGTACTGATCTACATACATACATATACACATCTCCCATTCTTTTCTCTACCTATACATTTACCTCCATTCTTCCATCTATCTATACATTATAACACGCATCTCCAACCATATTGTTATTACTCATTCTATACACATCTCCACAAATAGACTGGATCTTACTCTTCTACTCCAGCTTTGTATCTTCATATCTGGCACACATCAGGTCTATAATAAATTCTGGTTCATTAGTCAGTAAATAATACATAAGCTTGGACTTTTATAAACTGTATTTAGGCATACACATAAACTTCTGCCAAGAAAAGAACTACAAAAGAACCTAAATCCAACCTTCAAATAATTCTTGCATCAATCAATTTAATATAAGCTCTTTAAGGGTCTGCTTCATTCCAAGCAGACCATTCCAAGGGGAGGGTCTCTCTCTACAGTCCCTGAGAATTCCACAGCAGAACAAATAAGCTAAGTAAAAAGATTCAGCGAACTCAGAATAGGGAACCATGAGTACTGTTAGGCTTGGATTTTCACTCTTTAACGAAGGAAGAATCCTACAGGTGAACCATTGAACCTGGCTCCAGTCTTTTCCATGCCAATAAAGTCCAAAGCATACTGTGAGAGAAAAGACCATCACATATGAAAAGCATTAGTTTCCTTTAGTTTAATCAGACACTCCTATTGGAATCTCATATGGAACAATACTTAGGTAAATTCACAACCACTAAAGAGATTTTGCCACTTAAAAATCTAGTACTCCATAACATACAGAAGGCAATGCCCTGGTGTTTACATATTTAATCAGCTGTGCGGGTCATCCTAGTTGCTGACATATAAACCTTACACACAAAAAAAAGATATGATCATTCTGTTGATTAGACTTTTTTACCAAGAAAGAGCAGTACAACCACCTTTTTTTAAAAATAAAACTTCATAGGGCTTCCCTGGTGGCGCAGTGGTTGAGAATCTGCCTGCCAATGCAGGGGACACGGGTTCGAGCCCTGGTCTGGGAAGATCCCACATGCCGCGGAGCAACTAGGCCCGTGAGCCACAATTACTGAGCATGCGTGTCTGGAGCCTGTGCTCCGCAACAAGAGAGGCCGCGATAATGAGAGGTCCGCGCACCGCGATGAAGAGTGGCCCCCACTTGCCGCAACTAGAGAAAGCCCTCGCACAGAAACGAAGACCCAACACAGCCATAAATAATAAATAAATAAATAAATAAATAAATTTTAAAAATAAATAAATAAAAAAAAATAAAACTTCATAGAACCAACCAAGTTTTACATACAAGAAAACAGAGATTTGTTTTATGAGCCCACCTAATATACAAACAGCCCTTACATGCATAATAAGGATCATACCCTTCTTTCTCCTCCATCATCAGCATCTAAGAAATAATTAAGACGTTAACTGTTAACAATTCCACTTGTATAATTTGTATGTAGTCCAACTATTAAAGGGATCCATTATTCTTTGCCAGCAAAAACAAAAACAAACAAACCAACCAACAAACAAAAAGACTTTTCCTGATATACTCAGGTGCAGAAGCTGCTAAGCCAGGTAAAATCCCCGTTAACAAGTTCTCCCTAAGCTACGTTCTTATCCAATTAGCCAGCTGTCTAAACTGCTGAGTTGGAGCGGAGGAAGAGGATGGCTATTCCTGGAGAGCAGAAACAGCCATCCCACGGTGAAGAAAGGGCAGCGCTCACTAGAGCTGTCTCCTTTGGGCAAGCTGCTGTCGGCAAGGAAGACCTGCAGTAGATGCAGACATGTGCAAACCAGCTGCAAGAGCATTAACCCAAAAGAGGCTCTGTGTGGTGCGTGGGAGGATGGGTGTGTACAAAGCACTTTCCGTTTACCCAGCATCATGATGGACAGCAGCTGAATCCTACTGAAAACTCCTTTTATATATCCTCACTTTGGTTGTGACTCAAAATCGTGATTTTGTGATCAAGGCTCTCTGGGTTCAGACGTTGCTAACCAAGGGGTGTATGAATGCTATCATATTAATCTTGCCATTATTCTCTTCTTTTAACTAATCCAATATAGAGGCTGTGAAAACTGTTCACCCTAATAGTCCCATATCACACCATTTCAGTATTTACTATGCAATTTCTATAAAATATATAGTGGAAATCCCATTCTATACCAAGTTCAATTATCCACAGGATCTAAAATATACTATTTACAAAAGCTTTGAATATAACAGCTAAGAGAAAAACTGGATCAGTTATGCACATACTCGACTATTAATGATAAAGATGACTGTTTCAGAATCATGCTAAGTGGAAAAATACTCCTTTAAATATGCTCAGAATATCTACCCAAGAAAAAGAGGAAAACTTTCCATTTTGTAGAAACAGAAACCACAGAATCCCTAAAATGGCAATATGATAAAAACAACAAAAACTTACTCGTGATGGGGGTGGTGGAGGAGGCGGCGGCAGTGGTGACAAGAGGGACCACTAACACAGAGAGTGTGGTATGTGTCAGGCACTGTTTTCAGAAATCTATGTATAACAACTATTGAAGCTCCACCACAAGACTATAATTATTAGGCAATCTAGCTCCAGAATTCTACTCTTAATCACTGTGCTATAAATAATATGTTCTATGATGGGGGGGGAAGAAGAATCACACAAAGATGTCTCAAGCATCTTTCCATAAATGATTCCTTGTTATTAAGTAGTGTTTATCAATGAACACAATGTTATTACTACGGTCACATATGAAAATATTCTCCCCTACAGAAGCAGAGAAGGAAGGGTGGAGGTACCAAACCACTGCCAATGCAGAAGAGCATCTTCCATGTACTTCCGTGTATAGTCAAACATAACACACTAAAGCTGGTGGGCAGAACCAAAGGTACTTGATATCAGGATCAATATCATGATAGTATTAAGACAGTCTGTTTAGCCTTTCAAGGGGTAGAAGGAGGCTAGTTTATTTATACACACGGACTAAGGAGCACTTAACAATAGCTAAAAAAGCTTTTCTTCTTTTACTTTAATAACTTATACTTAATAATACTGAAAATTAATAAAAAATTGTTGCAGAAAATAATGTATCTTATAATTCTGTGGGCTCTTCCTACTTTATGGATAACCGATCTATATTAAGAAGAAATCATTAAGCAGCTATTAACATGTATTCAATTTCTGCATGAGTAAAACTGTGTAGAGATCGAAGGAATGGATGTTTGCTCTATATTATCTGTGTCCCTGGTGATAAATAGGGAGGGGAAGGGTCAATCAGGTTTATACATACAGCCTAAAATCACAGAGAAGAACTAAGAGTGAAGAATTCAAGAAGGAAACACTTCTTAAGTAACTATTTAGAGAAGGAAGGCGTTTTCCTTAAAATGACCTCTCTAATTAGAGTGTAACTCTGTTAACTGGGCTAAAAAGAAAATAGAAATAATTATTATATGATATAGAGCCTTTCTTCTCCTCGCACAATTTTTATTTTACAAAGAGAGAAAAACCGATGAAAGAGGAGGAAGACTAATGCAGAATGCATGCTGCACGTGAATCCATCAAATCTGCACACCAGCTCCACACTGGCACAGATTGCTTAACATCTTTTGTTTTGGTTTTTATCAGCATTGCCAGTTGTCAGAAACTATCATGGTTCAACGTGGGTGATTTATTCCTAGTCAAGTGGAACTGATTGCTCTGCTGCTGAGGCCCTAATCACTGAGCAAACGTAGAAGGGACTTCCTATAGGATGTGGTTCTAAGGACAAGAAATCCCAGAATACTCCTTGCAGTCACCTAGCTACCTGGAACATCATTTAAAGGAAAGAATTTTTTTGATGATGCCTCCACACTTGTTCCAAGCAGCCATCAGTGTCAAATGTATTGTGGAAAGCAAGTTACTCAGAAAGGCTCTGACCTTTACCTTCTTGGTTAATAATACCTCTCAGTATCAGTGGTAAAAGTACAGTCTGGATGAACCGGTCATAATCAGCTGGCAAAAGAGATCTACAGTAATCAATGGAATCTAAAAAGGAAAAATTCACTAAGTCCCCTGATCTACGCAATTGTTTGTCTACCATCCTGCAGGCCTGCGAAATGTACTAACAAGGCACAACTGTACTTTACCAAAATGATCAGGGTTTGCCCAGACTGTACTGGCCTCTAAATTTTACTTGTCCAGTTATGTGTTTCCAACGATTAGAGGATACAAGAGCAACAAAGTCATGTGGAACTCTAAGCAGTGTTTTAAACACAATTTAGGTTGTTAAAACTCCCATATCTATATTCTCAATTACTGTTTAGGGTCTTTAATAAGCCCAGCAAAGATTCTGGCTGACAACCAATTATTTCTTTGGTTGAGTTTCCCTCCCAATTGTGCTATTTTCTCATCATATAAGTAATGGACGGATTACAGTGATGAATAAATAGCTAGCTATGTCCCACTGGGCAAGTTACTTGTTCTTTCTAATTACCTACCTACAAGACAAAGACCACTAATATTCCTTTCAATTCTAAAATACAACTGTATTCTTATGATGGGAAAGATGAGAACATTTAAAAAATAATAAACTTCAGCAGAGTACTACTGTATTTTATCTTAAAAACTGTTCAAATTGAACTATACAGGAAGTATAGGTATGACCTTTAGGAAAATACAGAGTCCATTGCTCCAGTTAGATTTTATTAATTGCTGGGAGGGAAAGTAAGTTCCTTGATAGACTTGCTCATGGTACAGATAATGGAACTAGGGACCTCTTGAATTAAAATAACTGGATAATATGAAGCAAAAGTTGGTGAGACCAAAGGTCACACTGCTAGTCAAGATCTGCTTGGTAGACAATTAAGGAAATGGCTCAAATACTTCTTTTTATATCTGGCAGGCATATATAAAAACTTGACGGATATTCATATGCTAAAATTGCTCAAAAAAAACCAAAAAGAGGACCCATAAACCCATGGTGGCTGTCCTTGTGAAGCAGCGGCAATGATGAGACTGTACCTAGGACCTCAATTCACACCTATACGAATGGCATCCCTTGAAGCTGTACGATAACAATAGATAGAACACTCTTAGATCTAATAGTTCACTACATTTTAGTGATGAAAGAACTCAGTATTTTTAAGTAACTAATTAAAGCAGACACACTACGCTTAGTTTCTGCCCATCCCCCCACAAAGAACCACTATTCTTTGTATTACTTATTACTAATAACAAAGTCGGGAAAAATCAAGTACATAACAATAGAAGGCTAGCTAAATTAAATATGCTCTATCAACCATTACAGTTCATATACTTGATGATTAATTAAGGATATGCAAACTTCTTTATTATATAATATTACATGAAAAAGAAAAGTTATAAAAATGTACAATATTATCCCAATTTGAAGGAAAAGTTTATTTTTACATAGAATTTTCCTTGTTATACCTTTTCCACATTTTTCAAACATTCAGAATGGACATACATCATTTCAATGATAATGACAAAAGCAATAATTTTCTAACTCCTATCTGAGAAATCTTAGGATTTACAAGAAATATGATTAGGATCATGATAAGAGAGATTCTCCTAACATATGCACTTACCAACATGGGAAATCTCTAGGGGTTTCTGTGGGACATGTGAGCATTTCTATTTAACCCACACCTTCCACAGGTTCATACTGTGGGACCAAACCAAGCTGTCAGAGACTTGGGGGGTTTTCCGCAACGCCAAAGGAAGACTGAGAGATAACAAATGAATCCAGAGAAACCAAGACTTGCAAAACCTATCTGAAATATAAGGTCCAAAGGAAACAGCAATAGGATGCTTCACATATTTTAAGTCTAAATTCAAGTTCATCTCACTCAGTTTTTACTTTAGCCAGGCCTACTTTTATGGCCTGAAGTAAGCTGACTTGTACTAAAAGTCAGTCCTAGTGTGACAAGGCTGGGTTTCCCAAGAAGCAGACCTTGAGACAGATCTTACTGTTCAAGAAATCAGAGGGTGCTCTTGGGATCAATGCCAGTGGAAAGGAAGTGGGGGGGGCATGACGGTGCAGAGGGAGAAATCAGGCTGCCATGAAGTCCCAAAGGATTCAGACAACCCCATGGGGAGCTCTGCATCTGCGATGACCTTTCAGAGTTGCCCCAAGTCAGGGCAACGGATTCAAGCCCTTGTACCCTACAAGGATCAGTCATTGGACACCAATGGGAAGGGATGTGGCCTTGTACAAGGTAGGTCTCTTTAGCCAATGCAGTCTCCACAGGGGATACTTCCAGCACCTGGGGGAATACATCCTTCAACCCTCAGGGGGGATCTGGGTCACTCATCACAGCATCCATTATACCCAGCAGCTATGTATGCTCTTTCTAGTTAAATAATATTTAACATGAAATTGTAACTGCCCTCAATTTACGCTGTATTTGAACCATATACGTAATTTTATGGCTTTGTAAAACCTAGAGACCCTTGTATCCCAACTTGATAGTTTCACCGATGGTGGGCATTTTGCAGCAGGAGTTCAGGGATGGCCGTTAAGGTGTGTCTGACATCCCAGTCCACACAAATGAGCCGGGCATTTTGCAGCAGGAGTTCAGGGATGGCCGTTAAGGTGTGTCTGACATCCCAGTCCACACAAATGAGCCGGGCATTTTGCAGCAGGAGTTCAGGGATGGCCGTTAAGGTGTGTCTGACATCCCAGTCCACACAAATGAGCCGGGCATTTTGCAGCAGGAGTTCAGGGATGGCCGTTAAGGTGTGTCTGACATCCCAGTCCACACAAATGAGCCGGGCATTTTGCAGCAGGAGTTCAGGGATGGCCGTTAAGGTGTGTCTGACATCCCAGTCCACACAAATGAGCCGTGCGCATTTTTACATGAAAAGCACCCACAGCTTTCATCAGGTTGTCAAAAGGGTGGGAGAGAAGTTCCAGATCATTAATTAGTGGCATTCTTTTCAAATACCCACAATATCTTCTAAAACGAATAGCCACTTCACTTAAAATTGCTTGCTTAGCTGTTTTACAAAGATACTGTGTTACCAAATTTGCTGTGTAAGAGTTTGGCCTGGTTGGGATGCAGGGAGAACAGATCCAAACAACAGTTCCTCACCTATATGCAATGGAAGCCCAAGAATCTTATTAAATTTAGTAAATTCTCCTTGGTCAACTTGAATGATTTTTCTAATCTGAAAAACCCCTGTAGGAAAAAAAAAGTGTTAGGAGAAAAAAGTAAGGAGGTCTGGCAATTACAGGAAGATAAAACAGATAAAGGACAAAATACATGTCTGATGCTGGAAGCTATTTTCTGGTGAGGGTGTACATATCGGTATGGCAGAGAGAAGGAAGAGCACAAAAAGCTACTTCATCAAAGTTTGATTTAATAATTTCTTCAGGAGGTTAATTATTTCAACTTCTCAACTAGAGTTGACAGGCACCTAGGCGTCTATCCAAACAGGCATTCCCACAGGTGAGAATGCAATGCAAGTTAATTCATGCCAAATTATAAGCAGTTTTAAGCAGAAGAAAATATTAACTGTGCTTCAAAACTTTGATCAAGCATTTTTTTCCAAATCCTTTGCCTCTTTCTAGATACTTATCTATGTAATATTTATACTCTGACAAGTTCCTGCTACAAGGTCTCCTGAGAGACTACTAAGAACAACCTTTGTCCCAAAAGGAATCTGACCCTTCCATATTGACTTGTTAATTACCATTTTTCAAGTTTAAAATATGTTTTCAGTCAAAACAGAAGTCAGGGCACTCCAAACTAGAGCTTGCAAGACTCTGAGAATATTAATATGGCATACGATCAATAGAAAATGGACACATTACATAAATCCTCAAATTATTCACGAAGCTACTTAAAAGTCCAAAGAAATGATGTTTTAGTAAGAGTCAAAATTAATTCTGTGTTGTACAAAGCATTACACTATAAGCCTTTGAATGCTTCTTGTTTATATTATACCCTAGCACTTGAAAATAAAGCATTTATCCAAAGGCTATGTTCTCTCAGGTCCATTCCTATTGCCTCCATGATAATGGTGGTAGAACAAGTTTCTACCTCTCTCCAGGTGAAAAATACAAGGCTCTTTAAAAACACATCCACTCTTATCCTAGGAATGCAAGATGGATTCACCATACAAAAATCAATCAATATAATGTACCATATTAATAAAGAACAGAAACCACATGATCATCCCAATAACTACAGAAAAAGCATTTGACAAAATCCAACACCTCTTCATGATAAAAAACACTCAATAAACTAGGAATAGAAGGGAACTTCCTCAACTGGATAAAAGGCATCTGTAAAAAACCCAGTTAACATCATACTTAAGGTGAAAAATGAAAACCTTTCCCCTAAGATAAAGAACAAGACAAGGATGTCCACTCTCACCACCTCTATTCATCATTATACTGGACAATTAGGGAAGGGCAATTAGGGAAGAAAAAGAAATAAAAGGCAGCCACATTGGAAAGAAAAGGTACAGCTACCTCTATTTGCAGATGGCTTTATCTTATACGTAGAAAATACTAAAGAATCCACTAAAACACCATTAAATAAACCAATTTAGCCAAGTTTCAAAACCCAAGACCAATAAACAAAAATCACTTGTATGTCTTTACACTAAAAATAAATAATCTAAAAATGAAGTAAAGAAAATTCCATTGGGGCTTCCCTGGTGGCACAGTGGTTGAGAATCTGCCTGCCAATGCAGGGGACACGGGTTTGAGCCCTGGTCTGGGAAGATCCCACATGCCGTGGAGCGACTAAGCCCGTGAGCCACAATTACTGAGCCTGCGCGTCTGGAGCCTGTGCTCTGCAACAAGAGAGGCCGCGATAGTGAGAGGCCCACGCACCACAATGAAGAGTGGCCCCCACTCGCCGCAACTAGAGAAAGCCCTCACACAGGAACGAAGACCCAACACAGCAATAAATAAATAAATAAATAAATAAATAAATAAATAAATAAATAAATAAATAAATAAAATAAAATAAAGAAAATTCCATTTACAGTAGCATCAAATATAATAAAATATTTAGGAATAAATTTAAAGAAGTGCAAGGCTTGTAAACTGAAAACTACAAAACATCAATGAAAGAAACTAAAAACAACCTAAATAAGTTAAAAGACATCCTGTGTTGATCAACTGAAAGACCTGATGTTGGGGGGAGGGGGTTACTTCTTTTTTTGGACTCCCAAAAGCCAAAACGATCTTGAAAAGGAACAAAGGTAGAGGATTCACAGTGTCCAATATCAAAACCTACTACAAAGCTACAGTAACCAAGACAGCGTGATGTGGGAAACAAACAGACATATAAGTTGATGGAACAGAACTTAAAGTTCAGAAATGAACATGTGTGTCTACGTACAACTGATTTTTAGCAATGGTCCCAAGACCATTCAGTGGAAAAAGAACAGTCTTTTCAACAAATGGTGCTGGGACAAATGGATATCCACATGCAAAATAATGAAGTTGGATCCCTACCTTACACCACATACAAAAATTAACTAGGAATGGACCAAAGACCTAAATGTTAAAGCTAAAACTATAAAACTCTTAGAAGAAAACACAGGAGGAAATCTTTGTGACCTTCAATTAGGCAATGGTTTCTTAGATATGATGTCAAAAACATAAGCAACTAAGGAAAAAACAGATAAATTGGACTTCATCAAATTTAAAACTTTTGTGCATCAAAGGATGCTATCAAGACAGTGAAGAGATAACCCAGAGAATGGGAGAAATATGTGCAAATCACTTATCTGATATGGATGGAATCTCCCGAATAAAGACTTTCTAGAACTCAATAAAAAGACAAATAACTCAATTTAAAAATGGGCAAAGGATCTGAATAGACATTTCTCCAAGGAAGATACACAGATGGCCAGCAATTACATGAAAAGACATTCAACATCATTAGTCGTTATGGAAATAGAAGTCAAAACCACAACAACATACCACTGCACACCCATTAGAATGGCTATTTGAAAAAGAAAAATAACTAGTGTTGGCAGAAATGTAAAATGGTTCAGCCGCTTTAGAAACAGTTTGACAGTTCCTCAAAAAGTTACAGGTAAAGTTAACATCAATTCCATCCCAAGATATAAACTCAAAAGAAATGAAAAACATATGTTCATACAAAAACTTGTACATAGATGTAACATAATCATTATTCAAGTGGAAACCACCCAAACGTCCAGAAACTGATGGATGGATAAAAAAAAACGTGCTATATTCATTACAATGGAATATTATTCAGCCATAAAAAGGAATAAAGTACTGACACTTGCTACAACATAATGAACCTTGAAAACATTAAGTTAAAGAAGCAAGACATAAAAAGCTACATATTCTATGATTACATCTATATGAAATGTCTAGAATAGGCAAATTGATAAAGACAAAAAGTAGGCAGTGGATGCAGAGTATAGGGGTTGTGACAGGTATGGGTTTCTTTTTAGGGTCATGAAAATGTTCTGGAACTGGACAAAAGTGATGGTTGCACAACCTTGTAAGTATACCAAAAACAACTGAATTATATAGTTTAAATTAGTAAAGTTTATGGTATGTGAATTATATCTCAATTAGGGAGGGGAAAAAAAGCATCAATCCAATTAACCCCATGGTGCTAGCTTTAAAAGTCAAGGTTCCCCCCTCCCCCCCCCCCACCCAGGGGTTTTTACAACCAAAAAATGTTTCTAGACCTTGTACAATGCCCCTTTTGAGACAAAACTGCCTCTCCCTTCCCAATTAAGAAACACTGATATAAATGGAATGAAATTATAATCTATTAATTTGAAGCGTCAATCTTTAAAAAGCATAGTTTCTGTGACAGAATAAGAAAACAGAAAAAAAAAAAAGTCAAGGTTCCCAATATCCATCAACAAAGCGTGAAACTACTCTAGTAGTGAGATTTATCTGGCGTTATTCCCCAAATAACACAAATACAAATAACAGTTTAGTCAAGGTTCTCTGTTCTTAATGGACTTAAAAATTCTCTTGCAATCACTGTGTCATCCACGCACATACTCAGTCTGACGCGCTTCTAGATGGCGTCTCTTCCACGTTAGATCACTCATACGCAAAAGTTTTCATCTAGACGGTTGTGCTGCTCACCTATGACAATCTCCAAATTAAATACGTAGCATTAATTCACCTTCTGCTGTCAGCCTGCCCTCTCCACACACCTTATTCCTCTGTACCCTTTTCCTATCAATTATTTTCATACCCAGTGATAATGCCTCAATTGGGTAAAACAATTTAAAACTGTTTAGAATTCCTTCTGGTTTGAAGTGACTTCTGTTGACAGCAATGGATGATAGTAGAAGTCCTATGAATAAGAGATTAAAACACTGAGCAGAACATGGAAATATACAAAAAAGTCATACGACAACAGAAAAGAAAGTGAGAGCTTTGTTACCATACCACACAACCAAAATCTCGCCCTCACGTTCTCAATCCTTTATCCAACATTTTTATTCAGCTGCAGCAGATATTTTGCACAGACGGCCGCAACAATGTCTCCGACTTCACGTGCTCTTCTGTAAGTGGCTTTGCCACTCCTCCAGTAAGACGTGGAGTATTTTCCTTGACGCCCCCGCCACCAAATCAAGTTAGGTCCTGTGACTACTGTGACCAAAAGAGTACAGACAAAAGGAATCCCCTGCTGCTTCCAAACCAACTCCTAGCGTAACCCTTAACTGGCCACGGAGCCACAGAGCCACAGGCCAAGGAATACCCAGGCAGGAGGTACGCAAATGAAGAAACCATCCTGGTAGTGGGTCACCCAGCTGCAGACACCCCCAGCTGTCACCAAACAAATCAGGGACAAACTACGGAAGAGAGCCCTTCCTGAATTCCTGATTCACAAATAAAATGACTGTTTACTCCACTAAGCTTCAGCGATAGTTTATTATGCAGCGAGAGGTTTTCCTCCCCCTGTCTATCTTTACAATGCTATTGCTCTTTCTGTTTTAATCACTGATATCGAAAGTGTATTGTTTCTAGATAATCAGAAGATAGGGATGAGGCATGCTGTGTTTTCTTTTATTGTTTTTATTTTTTGGAGAGGGGTGTTCTGGAAGAGGAGGGATGGTGAGGAGGAACATATCATAATGAAAAGATATTTTGTAACAAAGTAAACTAAGATCCTCCCTTTTTTAGGGAATAATTCTTCAATCATTGTAAGATGTCACTTGTGTAATACCAGCATCATTTAAAAACAGTTATCTACTGACAAATGGAAGTTAAATCAGACTTTGCAAGTTCAACTATCTACCCTCCTTAAGGTTTACTTGAAAAAGTGAGGGGAGAAAAGTTATATGAAGCAAAGTAAATCCATATGGAGGGTATTCCCCAGCAGAAAAGTTATCAGCAATCAGACTTCATTTACTATGCATTGTTTTTTCAATAAAATATTTCAAGAATTTAGCTATACATATTTTCCACTGAGGAAAAAATTTTTTAATTAAACTGAGTTCTATTAAAAAATAATAAAGAAAGAAAGAAAAGGGAAAATTCTAATGCCTAAGTATATTAAGTTTCCAACTTAAAATCCAATTAGGGCCTGACCTGCTCTTCTTTCAACTTAGCTTCATTAACAGCTGGCTTGTGATTTAAAAATAATATTTAGAAAACATTACAATTAATCCTTATTAAAAATAAAAGCACAATTTTTAAAATATTAATTTTCTCAGAATAAATTAGTAAATATTGTTTTCAATGATAAAATATATTCTTTCCATTTTATGATATGGAAAAAGTGAAGAAACTAACATGTCCTTAAGTCAAGACTCCACAGCAAACAAATAGAGTATATAAAGAACCTATTCTTTCTGACTTCCTACCGAAAACAAAATAACAGGAGACTTAAAGAACCAATCTAGGACCACAAAAAGGGAAAACTTTCTAATTCAATTATCAGTTAGCTTTCTGCTACTGATAAATCTAAACTCTAAATACCAAAACCTAAGAAACTGGAGATGCAGGCAAGGTGAAATAAAGAGAAGTTACAGAAGCATAGAAGGGAAAGATGATAACGTCTGCGTCAGCAAATTAAACTCCAAGCTACATTACCATTTATAATCAATCAAGCAAGAAGCTGTACAATTTTAACACAGATTCTGAATGCAGCTCAGATTCAAATGCTCAATTACATTTTCCAGGTCAGTGATTTATTATAAAGATAAGAAATTTACTGTAACACAAAACTACTTTAAACCATAGGGGAGAGCCCTGGAAAGGAGAGGCCAGTGCTAATCCCATTGTACTGCATGCTTGGCCATCTGCTATTGTCTCATTTCATCCTCTGAGCACAGGGCTATCCCCGTGCATACAAATACATATACTACCTAGAAAGCTGGAAGCCTATGGGCAGGCAGTGGTGGCCCAGACAGAGCCATAATCGGTCCAGAGTATGTGATTCACAATCCAGCCATTATCAAAGCTGCTACTATTTTCAGAAAACAAGGATTGTTAATGCATATTTAATATGCCAAAGTAATGCCAAAGTAATACACTGTTTCCTGGTATTCTCCTTAAATATTAAAATAGTTAAATATTACTTAAATTTACAATTATAAGTAATATTTGTGAGAAAAATGATAGAGAATGCAGATGCCAAGAACAAGGAAAGGATGAAAGCAGAGTTACCATCTGCTCTTCCTTATGGAATAAGTGTCTAAATCAAGAAGCAAACTAGGGACCTCCCTGGTGGCATAGTGGTTAAGAATCCGACTGCCAATGCAGAGGACATGGGTTTGAGCCCCAGGAAGATCCCACGTGCCACGGAGCAAATAAGCCCGTGCACCACAACTACTGAGCCCCCATGCCACAACTACTGAAGTCCACGAGCCTAGAGCCCATGCTCCGCAACGAGAGAAGCCACCGCAATGAGAAGCCCACGCATCGCAACGAAGAGTAGCCCCCGCTCGCTGCAACTTGAGAAAGCCTGCACGTAGCAATGAAGACCCAACGTAGCCAAAAATAAATAAATTTTAAAAAAAAAAGAAGAAGAAGCAAAGTAGGTTAAGTGTTGCATAGAATTAAGACATGTCTCCAGGGACTTCCCTCGCGGTCCAGTGGTAAAGAATCCGCCTTACAATGCAGGGGATGCTGGTTCGATCCCTGGTCAGGGAACTAAGATCCCACATGCCGCAGGGGTAACTAAGCCCATGCGCCACAACTGCTGAGCCCGCGTGCCACAAACTATAGAGCCCACGAGCTCTGGAACCTGCGTGTCACAACTACAGAGCCCATGCGCCCTGGAGCCTGCAAACCACAGCTAGAGAAGAGAAAACCTGCCGCCACAACTACAGAGAAGCCCACGCGCTGCAACGAAAGACCCTGCGTGCCTCAATGAAGATCCCGCATGCTGCACCTAAGACTTGATGCAGCCAAAAGTAAATTTAATTAATTAATTAAAAAATAAAAAGACATGTCTCCAGGAAAATCTCAAGATCCACCTGTAAGGTTATACTTCAATATACCACCGCAGGTAAATTTCTAAAGTTTCTGATGGAAAATCTTCAGGGCCAGGGGAAAGAAGAACTGAATTCTATTTATCAGTTTCCTAAATAAACTAATAGGACAATAAAGATGAGTATATTCTCTGAAAACCTTCTCATTATGTAAGAAATGGGAATAATTTTTCCAGAGACCAGGTAATATGAGAGATCATAATAAGAAAGAAAAGGCATTGAGAGACAGAGCTCTACCAGAAATTTTTAGGAATCCGTATTACAAATGTATGAAGTACAGAGGTGAAATTCCAGGGCGTGACCCTCTGGAAAGGACACTACTCCCCTTTTTCATTCACACCACTCTCTCAGCTTGGGATGTCTTACCCCTTCCCCATCTGCCTAGCAAACTTTCACACACCTTTCAAGACTTGACTGCTAAGACTTCTCTTAGACTCCTTTCACACAAGGTCGAATCTGGAATGCCTTGCTTTGTGCCCACTGTACACCATTTGTATGGTAACTTCTTTAACTGCTACAACTCTGAGACTCTGAGAGCAGAAACCATCCTGTCTGTGTACTTAGCACAGTGCCAGGTGCACAGCAGAAGGCAATGTTGACTGCATGAATGAGACAGCTGAGGACGCCTGGGAAGACTGGGACGCCCACAAGAACATAAAGTGACTGTGCAACTATAAATGCACTCAGTAAGGGGGGAAAGGAGAGAAGCCAAGAAGATTCCAGTGTATAGAAATAGACACACTGCTTAGAAAGCTAGGCCAACGTGTACATCATCATGTGGCTCACATCACTCTAAGAAGGAATTATACAGAATGATAATGAGTCCAATGGACTCAGATTTTCAAGACAGATTTCTTCTGGATGAAGAACAGAGGAGAAAATGGATTTACAAAGGAACTGTACTGTATATGTATAGCACAGGGAACTCTGCTCGATATTCGGTAATAACTGAAATGGGAAAAGAACTTGAAAAAGAATAGTTACATATATATGTATAATTGAATCACTTTGCTGTACACCTGAAACTAACACAACATTGTAAATCAACTATACTCCAATATAAAATAAAAATTTTAAAAAAATAAAAAATAAATTAGACCTGCAAACAAACTGGTATTACCAAAAAATAAAAATAAAAAATCCTACAGACAACAAAAGGAGGTCTTAGAATTGTTTGGATAAACATATCAACCTGATAGAGTTTTCCTACAATATACCACAAAAGTCTTTCCTGAGCCTATGCAACATTCTATCACCTACATGGATGTACAAAGAATATAATCATGGGCATCCCTGGTGGTGCAGTGGTTAAGAATCCGCCTGCTAATGCAGGGGACATGGGTTTGAGCCCTGGTCTGGGAAGATCCCACATGCTGCGGAGCAACTAAGCCTGTGCGCCACAACTACTGAGCCTGCGCTCTAGAGCCCGCGAGCCACGACTACTGAGCCTGCGCTCTAGAGCCCGCGAGCCACAACTACTGGGCCCGCGTGCTGCAACTACTGAAGCCCGCACACCACAACTACTGAAGCCCGTGCGCCTAGAGCCCGTGCTCCACAACAAGAGAAGCCACCACAATGAGAAGCCTGTGCACAGCAACAAAGAGTAGCCCCCGCTCGCCACAACTAGAGAAAGCCCAAGTGCAGCAACAAAGACCCAACACAGCCAAAAATAAATAAATAAATAACTTTTTTAAAAAAAAGAATATATTCATAAGGGTTGAAGGCATAAAACTGAAGGAGATAAACAGACTAAATAAATCAAGTTTCAAAAGATTCTCAAAGATTAGAGTCATTGGCTGAATTTAGCAAAGTAAAATGTAATAAGAACAAACAATATTAACACCTAATAATATATGCACAGTATATAACACTTCAAGGTGCTTTTATACACATTACATCATTTAACAACCCCCCCAAAGTAACTATTATACCCTGTCTACAGAAGAGGAAACTGAGGGTTAGTGAGTTTTCCCAATACCACATTTCAGGGAGGGCCAAGAACAGATCATCTTCTAATCATCTCTCTTGTAACTAGATCCAAAATTCCAAAGAGTACAAGTATGGAGGAAAAATGAGTGTAGAAAAACAACTGCCATCAGAAAAATTAATCAGGGCAAGTAAGAATAATGGGAGGAACAGCAATATTTCACCGAGGAAAATAAGATTTGGGGGCTGTCAAATATAGGCTCCCAATATCTAAAAAATCATCCTGCTGAAGGAGGATTACACTTGTTCAATACTGCCCAAGTTAATCTTAACCAGCAAATACGATAAGTAGCCAAATTCTGGTTCAAGGAAAGAGGGTCAAAACTGTCCAAGCCATTCATTCATCTTAATTGGACATATCCGACCATAAGCTGAATAAATCCATTTGCCAGATTTTGTAGGAAATTTTAATCAAACGAACAGCTGGGCTTTATCAAATGAGACTCTACATCTGCATCAGACATTGTTTCAAAATATACAAATAAACTTCTAGAGAAAGGTGGTTCTAATTTCACAATTATAAAATTAGGAATAAATTTAAAGTAAAACATAGGAAAAATTCTTTCTCAATGAAGATAGATATGTAGGTGCAGAGAAGGTTTTTTCTAGGCATTTTTATTATTCATATTCAAACAAAAGGAAACATATAAAGTATATAATAAGCACCCATGTACCAGCAAATTAAACAGAAGTAAATCTGCCTCCAGGTATTTTAAATATATTTCTAATATAAATATGTATCTATATGTTATGAAGTATGTTAAATTACACACAAACGCATTACCCATCATAAGAATGAGAATTACCTAAACTACTTAAGGTACTCATATATTCTTCCTTATCCCAACCCTCTTCCCTTCCCTACCTCCAGAAGAAATAACTTTGCTGAATTTTTATCCTAAATATTCCCTTGCCCTAAAACGAAAAGAATAATATATTCCACTGTGTGACTATACCACAACTTACTAACTCAATCATTCTGTCAATAAACTTTTGCAAAGTATTTCCTCAGTTCTGTTTTGGTTTTTTCCTTAATCCAAACAAGGTTACTATGAGCATTCTTACATACATCCTGGAGTTCATCTACAGTATATGTATCTGGCAGGGTACCCTTATGTTTAGTAAGTGCTTTCCAAAATAGTTGTACCTATTTAAAAACCCAACAGCACTGTGTGAGAAATTCAGTTGCCATATTTACCAACACCTGATACTGTCAGACTTCTTAATTTTTGCGAACACAGCTTACAATGCTAAGTATAAAATGGTTTCTTAATCTGGTCTTATTTTACATTCCACTGATTACAGTGAGGGTACATAACTTTTCGTATTTATTTGCCATGTATATTTCCTCTTATATAAATTTTATTAACACATACACAGGTTGTACAAAAACATGCATCCTGACCCAAGATACGGGTGCATGCATAAACACCAAAGCAAGCGTTTATTTCTGGGAGAGAATGGAGGGGAATACTCTCAAGAAAAGATATGCCAAAGAACTTTGACTCTGTTTGAAATTTTACTTCCCAAGTTGAGTAATTACCATTACTTATTATGTTATTCTCTGCGCTTTTTGAATCTCACAAATAATTAAATTATAAAATGTAAAAAGATAATATAAATGCATGGTCAACAAGCAAGCACCCAGCGGACTTCCCTGGCTGTCCAGTGGTTAAGACTATACTTTCCAATGCAGGAGGTACAGGTTCAATCCCTGGTCAGGGAGCTAAAGTCCCACATGCCTTGCAGCCAAAAAACCAAAACATCAAACAGAAGCAATACTGTAACAAATTTAATAAAGACTTTAAAAATGGTCCACATCCAAAAAAAAAAAAAAAAAAATCTTAAATAAAAAGGTACACTTTAAAAAAAACCAAACAAGCAAGTAGCCAGGACCACTCTTGAAAAAGTGTTCAAAGGAGTTCTTGGGGAACCAAGAATTAAATGAAATGTAAACCTTGGAAACAGGTAAGCCATGGTGCTACAAACAGTGGTAAACATTAAATTCACTTAAACACAGAAATAAAGGCTAAACAATATGAATCACGATTACAGAAAAGACTTTTTCCCCTTCAAAAAGCAACACAATGTAAGTATGAGAAGTACTGTGGACTCAGCAAAAGACAACAAAGCTTACCAACAAAAATCAGGAAGGGCGATTATAAACAAAGTATTTTTCATAAAAAGCAGTCAAAGAAACAGAGGCAGATAAATGGAACAGACCAGAAACAGGCCCAGATTTAAACGACAATTTATTTTTGGCATTTCAAATCAGGAGGAAAAAGGTAGATTATTTAATAAATATTATAATGATGACTGGCCACATATAAGAAGAAAAAGCTGAAATCATTAAAGCCAATATATAAATTTTATAAAACAATTTTTAGGTATTAAAAAAAAAAGAAACTTTAAATGTACCAGAAGAAAGCATGCGTGAATTACTTAATAACCTTGGTGGGCATAAGGACTTTCTGAGCATGACCGAAAATTGAGAGGACACAGAGGAAAGGACAACTAAATTTGACACATAAATTCTAAAACAAATACCATAAAGGAAGTAAAAAAGAAAATGACAAACAAGAAAATACATTTGTAAAACATGAGGAAAGAGGCCAATTCACTTACTAGGGAACCCCTATAAATCAATAAGGGAAAAAAATAAACCATCTAATAGAAAAATGTAGAAACGACATGAATATGTAGCTTCAAAATGAAGAAAACCCTATGAAAAAATGCTCAACATGCACTCAAATTTAAATAAATATTAAGCAAGAAAGTAGATATTTTTGGAACTTCCCTGGTGGTGCAGTGATTAAGAATCCACCTGCCAATGCAGGGGACACGGGTTCGAGCCCTGTTCCGGGAAGGTCCCACATGCCGCGGAGCAACTAAACCTGTGTGCCACAACGACTGAGCCTGTGCTCTAGAGCCCGCAAGCCACAACTACTGAGCCTGCGCGCCTAGAGCCTGTGCTCCGCAACAAGAGAAGCCACTGCAATGAGAAGCCTGTGCACCGCAACGAAGAGTAGCCCCCGCTCGCTGCAACTAGAGAAAACCCACGCACAGCAACAAAGACCCAACACAGCCATAAATAAATAAATAAATAAATAAATAAATAAATAAATAAATAAATAAATAAATAAATAAATAAATAAATGAATGAATGGGGGGCGGAGAGAGAGGAAGGAAGGAAGGAAGAAAGGGAGGAAGGGAAGGAGGGAGGAAGGAAGGAAGGAAGAAAGAAGGTATTTTTAAATTATCTACCAGGTCAGTGGAAATTTTTAAAGGTTTGGCAACAAATGTCTGATGAAGCTGTGCAGAAACTCATCTTAATATATAAAAGCACAAGCTTTTTAGAGAACTGGGCATCCATCAATTTTTTTAGATGCATACAATATCAATTCATGAATGAGGTATGTTTATGTCAATAACTGTTATGCTACTGTAACAAATATATAAACAAGAAAAAAACCCTATAAATATCTACTTATACAGCTATAGGACATCAGTTAATTATGGTGCAAGTAAGACACCGAAAACCAAGCAGACATTAAAAACAATGAGCTAAAGCTACGTATAAAAAGACACAAAAATACGTTTATTTTTAAACGAATAAAAATGTATGATCCCACTTGTTTTTTAAAAAAGGTGTGTAACATACGTATGCCTATATATGCATAGATATTTTATACAAGAGTATACAAATAATTATTAACAAGTTACATCCCTAAGGAGCTGCATTGAGAGGGTCAAAGGATGAGAAAAGATAAGTTAATTTCATGTTTTTGTACTTCTTGAATTTTTTTTTACCTTGAACATATATTACTTTCATAATTTAAAACTAGCTAATTTTTTAATCCACATTGTCATTTCTTAGTGTCTTTTCTTTAATTGAGGTGTAACTGACATGTAACATTGTGTAGTTTCAGGTGTACAACATAATGATTCAGTATTTGTATATACCACAAAATATCACCACAATTAAGTCTAGTTAACATCTGTTACCATATATAGTTATGAAATTTCTTTTCCTGTGATGAGAACTTCTAAGATCTACTCTCTTAGCAACTTTCAAACATGCAGCACAGTACTGTTAACTATAGTCACCATGCCATACGTAACATCACCAGGACTTATTCATTTTATAACTGCAAGTTTGCACCCTTTGACCCCCTTCTTAGTGCATTAAAATCTAAATTTTAAAACAGTTGAGTACATTTACTCAATATTTCAAATATTTCAAAACAAATATATTTCAAATATACTAGTGATTCTACATTATGCATAAAAATTAGACAAAAAATGTTTCAGAGGCTAAACTTTTACAATGATTGTACAACTCTCTCCCCCAAAGTTTACTTCAGAATTATTTTTTCTATTAAAAAAATAATTGCGGGCACACTAGAAGTTAGTAGCAAAGTTACAGCAACAATCTACAGTGGGAATAACCCAGGGATTTACAGCAAGCCAAAACATTAATACACATTGACCAAGAAAAAAAAGAATACTCAAGTGTATAACACGTTTTGCAAAGCTAATGTGTTTCAAAGTTCCCAATTAAAAAGCAATATAGGGACTTCCCTGGTGGTCCACTGGTTAAGAATCCGCCTTCCAGTGCAGGGGACATGGGTCCGATCCCTGGTCGGGGGAATAAGATCCCACATGCCACGGGGCAACTAAGCCCACGTGCCTCAACTAGAGACCCCGTGTGCTGCAAACTACAGAGCCCATGCGCACTGGAGCCCATGCACCACAACTAGAGAGAGAAAACCCACATGCCACAACTAGAGAGAAGCCCACGCACCGCAACGAAAAGCTTGTGTGCCGCAACGAAAGATCCCATATGCTGCAACTAAGACCTGACGCAGTCAAAAACAAACGAACAAACAAAAAGCAATATAGGGGAAGTTTCTACAAGCTAAACATAGTCTAACCATATATCCAGCCATCATGCTCCTAGGTATTTACCCAAATGAGTTAAAAACTTGTGCCCACACAAAAACCTGTATGGGAATGTTTATAGCAGCTTTATTCATAATTGATAAAAATTGGAAGCAACCAAGATGTCCTTCTGCAGGTAATTACATAAACACACTATAGTACATCAGACAGCAGAATATTATTCAGCGATAAAAAGAAGTGAGTTATCAAGCCATGAAATGAAATGGAGGAATTTTAAATGCATATAGTAAGTAAAAGAAACAAGTCCTGGAAAGGGTGCATACTGTATGATTCCAAATACATGACATTCTGGAAAAGGCAAAACTGTAAACAGTAAAAACAGCCGTGGTAGTGAGCTGGGAGAGCGATGAATAGGTAGGACACAGAGAGCTTTAGGGCAGTGAAGATACTCTGTATGACGCTGTAATGGTGGATTCATGTCATTATACATTCGGCAAAACCCACAGAACTGTACAAGACAAAGAGTGAAACCTACTGTAAGCTACAGACTTTAGTTAATAATAATGTACCAATATCGGTTCATCAATTTTAACAAATGTACCACACCAATGCAAGATGTTAATAACGGGAAACTGTGGGCAGGGAGTAAATGGGAAAATGCCCTAAAAATAAAGCCTGTTAATTTAACAACAACAACAAGAAAGCAATGGGGGTATCTCAAAGGCATAGGGAAGGGAAGAGCCCAGTGGAAGGTGCTCGGCTGGGGGTTGTAGTTAAGGTGGGACAAAACCAGGTGACAAGCAAGGAGGAAGGGGGAAGGGCCGCACCACAGCACACAGAGCACTCGTGTGGCCAGGGAGGGGCTGCTGACCCCGTGCTCCTCTTGGGGAACTCACAGCGAGCCATTTGTTTGTGTTCTCCGCACTCACACGTTCTTCAAGTCTTGGGAACTGGAACATTTCTCTCTCCCGGCTCAGAAATGATCAGTGGAAAAGGAACCAAAACAAGTACCTCATTATGTGTCAAGATTAACCTGGGAAAACTGTGGGCTGTTGACTGAACTGCTTCTCTTAATCGGCTGGTGCTCTAGCTTTAAAAGTTCCCAGGAGACAACCTGAAATCCAGAATCTTCTCAAAATAGAAAAGAGTGGGGGAAATTCTGAATACATCACCAAACAGTAAGAGCCTCAAGCCTTTGGAAAGAGCCCAAAGGCCAAAAGCAAGACCTGTAGAGCTCTGTCCACACTGGTGGGTAACCTGATGATTATCTAACAAATTCAGCATGTGTCTACCAGAGTTTCAGAAGAGTGAGAAACCTTGGGATTCGTCTGAGTTAGAACAATCTTTGATTACAGCTGAGTCACCTCCGTGTTCTTAATACAAGTAAGACCTGGGGTCTTTTCACTGTGTCTATTCATGTGATAAATGTCGTCCTCCAGTGTGAAATGGAAGGACGCCCTTGTTCTGTGGGGAAGACAACTGTGGAAGAAGGAGCTATGAGTACGGAGAGAGCCACCCAGAATGCCCCCTCCAAACCCGTCAGCAGAAGGCCTCTTCCTGGGGGCCTCTAACAGATCCTGAATACTGCAGAAACCCCAGAGGCTTGGGATCTGGGACCTTCCAGGAACTCAAGATCTCTCTTGCTGAGGTCCTTTCCATCATCACATGGACCAAAGTCCTCACCAAAGCCTTTGTGCTTCTCACCGTCTTCCTTACCAGGAAGCTCCACACGCCAGCCAACTATCTCACTGGCTCCCTGGCCAAGACCAATCTCTTGGCTTTCATCTTGGTCATAGCCATCTGCATCACATATACCATCACCCACACCTGGAACTTTGGCCAAATCCTATGTGACATCTGGCTGTCTTCTGGAATCACGTGCTGTGTGCATCTCTGCATCACTGCTGTGGACATGTACTGGCCATCACCAACATCCTGTAGTACAATATACGCCAGATATGCGGCCTCCACAGTCACCATTGTCTGGGCCATTTCATCTCCATCCTGCCGCTCTTCTCCCAGATCCCCTACATGATCTACTCCACAGATGGTGCCTTCTACATCCTGTCCGAGTGGCTCATCACCTTTCACACAGCCTCCTGAAGCCACCATATCACCACAGCCCAGCTCATCAGAGTTCATTCTACTCCCTCAACCCCCAGTCTCGCACTCAGCCAGCTCCCCTCTGTCAACCACCTGAAAATCAAGCTTGCTCATAGAATCCTGGAGCAAGAGGATGTTTGCACCTCAAGAAAGGAAAGCCGTAATAAAAATAACTATAGCTCTCTTGAGAACCTTTAACTGCCTCTAAACTTACTGTGTTTTTTAGTTTATTTTATATGGATCCAAAAATTAAAGCTATTTCTATTTTATCAGCAAACAATGGTCCAGGAAACACATCACGAACGTTGAGTCTAATGATGTTAGTACAGCAACTTCTACAACAAAATAAGTAGGCAGAACATAAAGGCTCTAAGCACTGAAAATGACAGGTATAGAGGCATTATCTTAAAAGAAGCAGTAATAATCTAAACCAGTTTTGAAAGTACCTGTGCTACCTATTTGATAACTGTTTTAAGACAAATCAAAGTCTGTAACATGACAAATTAGTGAGGCAGCTAGTGTACTAAAAAGAGCACAATTACCGGCCCTCTAGAGCCTACTCCCCTGGCCCTCCACGGCAAAAGGCAAAGAGACTAGACAAAGCATAATGCATGTCATATTTGTATGATGTCCTGTAGTGTCAAAAAGCTTGAACACATACTACTGTCTAATCCTCCCAACAGGAAAGTTGTTGTCATGGGAAAAACTGCATTTTGGAATAAGACCAACCTTGTGACAAAACCTGAAGGTACCACTTTTTCAGCTAAACAAATTTGTACAAATTTGAACCTCTCTTATTATGTAATATGTCTCGGACTTTGTTGGTTTGGGGCTTGTTTTTGTTTTGGGGGCAGGAAAGGGGAGCATGGGAGAATGGATACCAAGGTATAAAAGTGTTTTATTAGTGAGTATTGAAATAACTGAATGGATTGGGACTAACATTTTTCTATTTCCTTTAAGAAATGGGAGAAGATAGTTCAGAGTATATTTTGTGAAAATTTTGTTTTAGCTGTATCTCTAAGCATGTATACTATACACTGATACAGATTAATGTAACATATATTTCTTATTATGTGTCATGGCCTAAAAATTTAGCCACTGATTATAACAGAGCAATCAAGATCTAAAATCCACTACCAAAAAGTTGCAAGGATTAAACAAGATTACAGATATAAAGTGGCTAACGTAAGTGCTGCCACTCTATTTTTACAAACTATGATTATTCCAGGATAATGAGGTGTTATTTCTAACTTCAAACCCCTGTTCACAGTTATTAAAAACTTTTTTAAATGTTTATCTAGTTAAAAATAAGACGTGTATTAGTTTGAAACAACCTTTGGGTTCTAACCAATGTACTTGTGACTTGGCAAAATCCACCAACATTACAAATGCATATCCTTTCACCCAGCAATTCTACTTTAAGTACTTTACCTAGAAATATACTTCACATATGAATAAACTAAATATGCACATTTTTAAAATGCAGCATCATTTTACATAACAGCAGAAACTTTAAGCAGACTGTCCATCAGTGGAAACCTTGTAATAAACCACAGCACATACACACAGGTGCTATTGGTAACAATGAAGAAGCCCCAGAAGAAGTTTCAAAATATATTAATGGGAAAAAAGGAAAGGGAAATAAAGGAATGGTAACATTTGTGTTTAGAGAAACATTTTTGCTTTATATGGATTATGCATAAAATGTTTATGGAAGAACACAGAAAGAGGTAAACAGAAAAAAAGAGAATACGTATTTGCCTGTGTATATGTAAACTGTGCCTGGAAGCGTATACAAGAAACGGGTAAGGGGAAGTGAGCAGTTGGGGGTAAGGTGAGAAGAACATATGTATAAAAATGTAAAACAAAGTAGCATCCACTAACAAGATACTACAGTCACCTATCTAGAGTGATCAAATTTTTATGTTTACTCATTGAAAGCAAATGAAAACCAAATTAACAGAGGACAAATATTGAACATGGTCCTCTGTACACAGAAGAAAAGCTGAATTTGAGGTTTAGTGAAGAGAGTTTTATTCCTGGGCTATTGTTAGAGGTTAAAAATAAACTGAGACAATGTCAAATATTTCTGATCTATCCCCTCAGCGGAGAAGAACAATAAATACCAGTGTCTACTATAACTATTATCTCAAAGGTACCCTTTAATTTAGCTAAAAGGGGGAGGGGAAGACAATTATTAGTACTTTCCTTATTTATTACAGTGTTAGCCTCTTTCCAGTTATGATTAAGGTAAAATAGGAAAGAAAGTCTTTCCTTGACATATGTAGATTAGATGTCATTATAGTAGCATGTGTTTCTATTCAAAATTGCAGTCTTGCAAGAATCCTGGCCCACGTACTACACTAATTCATGGCCCTACAGTTGCTATACAAGACAGAAGATTAGGAGAGGTAGAAGAATGCCAATGCAAATACTCTGGCAATTTACAAGGCACTTTTCAGAGACAGTAGCATAGAAAATACTACTGAAGATACCAAACAGTGTTTACTTCGAAAGTTTAAAAACTGAATATACAGAACAGTTTTCACAATCTACCTCCTGCGGCAATGGTTTCAATTACGACCTGCAAAAATATAAACAGAGGAATGAGAGAGAAACTCTGATAGCACTTAGGTACAACTCAGTAGTAGGAATGAGGACGTGGGTCTGATGCGGGGCCCTGGGCTCAGAACACCTGCACCTCACCTTCTTCTGAAGTACATTAACTTTCCGCTCCTTCACATCCAGCATGTCCTTGAGGTCATGGATCTCCCCAGCTTGTGTCCCCTTCTCCTCAGCCATGTCCTGGATTTGTTTTGTCTTCTTATTCAGCATGGTTTCCTTCTCTTCCAAACGCAACCGCAGAGCATCCACCTAAGAATATAACATTTTTACAAATGATTAATTGAAAAGAAAGGAACGTAATTCCTTCCAAATAGATGTGTACAGTTGCCTAAATGATACTTTTAGAGTAAACTTTCATTAGAATCAAATAAAATACCACTCTAAATACAACTGTGACTATTCAGAAATGAAACCCTAAAATTTTGTGAGCACTTCCATAATAAAATAAAATTTACATCCGTTAAATTACGGTGTAATCAAAATAAACAGATCTGAATAAAGGGGACAAAATTGGAGAATTTATATAAAGGGGTTGAGCTTTGCTACCTCTGTAAAAGTGGTATAACCTATTATGTTTCTCAAATTTAGAATCATTTGGAGGATTTAAACAGAATGCCAGGCCAAGCCACCAGTTTCTAATTTGGCAGGGTTGGGGCTCAAGAATCAGTATTTCTAACAAGTTCCCAAGTGATGCTACACTGCTTTAGAAAATCTAAAATTAGAAAGAAAACCGTAAGCGTCACCAAACATGACACTTGCTGTATCAGAGAATACAATCTAGCTGCAGCTGACAATCCCATAATGCACTTAGAGATCTGTAAGGCAAAGCAAGGTCTACTTTCAGATCTCAAGACTAGTCAGCTAAAGCTTGGTATCCAGGTGCCTTTATCACCAAAGTTTAATACCATCCATTAGATATAACTTTAAAATAATTAGAAATCTAATATAAGTACTTATGTTTTCTTCCAGTTTTGAGATATAACTGACATACGGCACTGTGTAAGTTTAAAGTGTACAGCATAATTATTTGACTTCCATGCGTCATGAAGTGATTATCACAGTAAGCTTTATGAACATCCATTGTCTCATACAGATACAAAATTAAAGAAATAGAAAACAACCTTTTCCTCATGATGAGAACTCTTAGGATTTTCTCCCTTAATGACTTTCACATACAACACACAGCCATGCTGATTATCTTTATCCTGTTGTGCACCGCACCCCTAGTACTTATTTACCTAATATCTGGACGTTTGTACCTTTTGACTGTCTTCATCCAATCTCCCCTCCCCTGATTCCTCACCTCTGGTAACCACATATCTGGTCTCTTGTTCTGTTTGTTTTTCAAGTATAACTGACCTACAGCCCTATGTTACTTCCTGAAACACAACAGTGTAAGTTGATTTTATTATACATTTCAAAAAGTCTATTACAATACATCACCACACAATAATATTCCATAGTTACTGACTGTATTCCCCACACTGTACATTTCATCCCCTTGACTCATTTATTTTTGTAACTGGAAGTTTGTCCCTCTTAATCTCCCTCACCTATTTCTTTCCTCTCCCCATCCTCCTCTCCTCTGGCAACTACCTGTTTGTTCTCTATATCTATAATTCTGTTTCAGTTTTGCTATGTTTGTTCATTCGCTTTTTAAGATCCCACATATATGTGAAATCACACAGTATTTGGCTTTCTCTGTCTGGCTTATTTCACTTAGCATAATGTCCTCAAGGCCCATCCATGTTGTCACAAACAGTAGGATTTCCTTCTTTCTCATGGCTGAATAATAATATACACATACACAGACAACATCTTCTTTATCCATTCATCCACTGATGGACACTTAGGTTGCTTCCATATCTTGGTTCATTAATGCTGTAATGAACATAGGGGTGTATGTATCTCTTATAATTAGTGTTTTTGTTTTCTTCAGATAAATACCCCAGAGTGAATTGCTGGATCATACAGCAGTTCTACTTTTAATTTTTTGAGGAATCTCCATACTGTTTTCCATAGTGGCTGCACCAACTTACATTCCTACCAACAGTGCACAAGGATTCCCTTTTCTCCACAGACCACAGATTCACCAGCACTTGTTATTTGCTGTCTTTTGGATAATAGCCACTCTGACAGGTGTGAGGTGATATCTCATTGTAGTTTTGATTTGCATTTCCCTGATGATTAGTGATGTTGAGCATCTTTTCATGTGCCTGGTGGCCATCTGTATGTCTTCTTTGGAAAAATGTCTACTCAGATCCTCTGCCCATTTTTTAATCAAGTTTTTTTTTTTTTTGATGTTGAATTGTATGAGTTCTTTGTATATTTTGGACCCCTTATTGAATATATTATCTGCAAATATCTTCTCCAATTCAGTAGGTGGTCTTTTTGTTTTGTTAAGAGTTTCCTTTGCTGTGCAAAAACTATGTAGTTTGATGTGGTCCCACTTGTTTAGTTTTGCCTGTTTCCCTTGCCTGAGGAGACATATCCAAAAAAAATTACTAAGACCCATATTGAAGAGGGTACTGCCTATGTTTTCTTCTAGAAGTTTTATGGTTTCAGGTCTCACATTTAAGTCTTTAATCCATTTTGGTTTTTTGGTTATTTTCTTAAATTAATTTATTTATTTTCGACTGCATTGGGTCTTCGTTGCTGCACGCGGGCTTTCTCTAGTTGTGGCGAGCGGGGGCTACTCTTTGTTGTGGTGCGCGGGCTTCTCATTGTGGCAGCTTCTCTTGTTGTGGAGCACGTGCTCTAGGCACACGGGCTTCAGCAGTTGTGGTACGCGGGCTCTAGAGCGCAGGCTCAGTAGTTGTGGCGCACGGGCTTAGTTGCTCCGTGGCATGTGGGATCTTCCTGGACCAGCGCTCAAACCTGTGTGCCCTGCATTGGCAGGAGGATTCTTAACCACTGTGCCACTAAGAAAGTCCTCTTAATCCATTTTGAACTTGTTTTTGTGCATGGTGTGAGAGAGCAGTACAGTTTCATTATTTTTCATGTAGCTGCCCAGTTTTCCCAACACCGTTTGTTGAAGAAGCTGTCTTTTCCCCACTGTATATTCTTGGCCCTTTGTCGTAGATTAATTGCCCATACAAATGTGGATGCATTTTTGGGCTCTCTATTATGTGCCATTGATCCATGTATCCATTTTTGTGCCAGTACCACACTGTTTTGATTACTGTAGCTTTATAATATAGTTTGAAATCAGGGCACATGATACCTCCAGCTTTGTTCTTCTCTCTCAAGACTGTTTTGGCTATTTAGGGTCTTTTGTGTTTCCATACAAACTTTAGAATTATTCTAATTCTATTAAGAATGCCATTGGCATTTTGTACTTATTTTAAAATCTATTCACAGCAAATTTCATTAAACATACTCACACACCAAATTCTTTTGTTTTTTTTGCTTTCCCACTAAGGATTTATAATTTAGCAAATAGTTACACATTTGATTACAGAAAAACAGGGAGGTGGGTTTCTTTCTGTTCAACAAAAATATAACATGAGTCATACATGCAAGCCACTTCTGAAATTTTTAATTTTCTAGCAGCCACATTAAAAAGTGATAAAGGAACAGGTAAAATTAAGTTTAATAATATATTTTATTTAATCTAATATATATACACATTATTGTCATTTCAAACCTGTAGTCTATATGAAAAAACTATTAACAAACTATTTTACATTTCTGTTTTGTACTAAGTCTTCAAAGCCCAATGCATATTGTAATTGACACTTATGTCACATCTCAATTTGGACTTGCCATGTTTCAAGTGCTCAATAGCCACATGTGGCTGGTGGCTACACACTGACAGTGCACATCTAAGATAACAAGTATGTTTCTACAAAACATCTTTAATCTTGAACTTGTCCTATATTATTTTTCCTGTCTGAATGTAGAATAACCCACAAATTAAAAATAGGTCGGACTTCCCTGGTGGCGCAGTGGTTAAGAATCCGCCTGCCAATGCAGGGGACACGGGTTCGAGCCCTGGTCCAGGAAATTCCCACATGCCATGGAGCAACTAAGCCCGTGCGCCACAACTACTGAGCCTGCACTCTAGAGCCCACAAGCCACAGCTACTGAGTCCGTGTGCCACAACTACTGAAGCCTGTGTGCCTAGAGCCCGTGCTCCGCAATGAGAAGCCACTGCAATAAGAAGCCTGCGCACCACAACAAAGTAGCCCCCGCTCACTGCAACCAGAGAAAGCCCACGTGCAGCAACGAAGACCCAACGCAGCCCAAAATTTAGTTAATTAATTAATTATTTTTTAAAAAAAATAGGTAATATGGGTAATGACTCACAGAGAGAATACCAAAACATCAGGAAATATTATTATTACCTTATATCATAACTATATTATTACATCAATAACATATCGAAACTATATTACATCAAAACGGTAAGGTATCTGAGAACCAGTACTGTATGTTTAGTGGCACTTACTGCTCAATAAGTATTGTGGAAAATTTCCTAGGAGACCAGTCTCATTTGAGACTGATATAGATAAGCCATCATGTACTTACAAATTATGTTGGACCACGCTGGAGAGGAGAAACATGTAAATAAACAACATTTCACTCTGCTAAACTGTATTTCTCTCAACCACTTCAATGCCACCAGTCTCACCGAGCCAGAAATTGGGGAAGCCGTCTTTTCAGGTCCCATTTATAATTCGTCAGCACAAGTTCCACTGCCTCCTCAATAAACACTCTTGCACCTGTAATTTTCCTCTGTTCTACTTTAATTAATGATACAGGGTAAACCTTATTACATTCTGGAAAGGTCCACCTGAGAACTTTCAAACTCTGAAAATCTTATTTCTGAAACATGGTTCTTTCCTTTCTTCTATGCCTACTAAATCTACTCTTTGTCCATAGTATAACCTCTGATCTATCATCCCTAACTTTTTGTTATTCACCTCCATTCTGGTTTTATTTGTTTTTCTCCCAGCCTGAGCAATCATTTCAAATACAGCCTCACATCATCTTTTTTTTTCCAGTCATGTTTATCTTTACAAACCTTTACTTCTGTGTTAAACAGTTTTCTTCATTCTACCCTCAGACTTCTGAACCTTCCTGCACATGGTCATGTATATGCTTGCCAAGCACATACACAGTATATCAAAAGTCCTCAGAATTCTATTCTCAAGCATTGTATTTTCTTCCCTTGTATTTTCCCTGTGGAAAATTTCTATTTCCCATGGTAACCGGCAAAACTGGTACTTTGAGAAGAAAGCAGACCCAAGATCTCAAAGCTAAAAATAAGTGATAGAGCATGGATTTAAGATTAAATGGTCTGTCTTCAGATCCTAAGCTCTTAACCACTAATTCTGTAAGATTTCATATATGTAAAATTCTAGAAAATGCAAACTAATTACAGTAACAGAAAGCAGACCAAGGGTTGCCTGGATATGAGGGAGGAAGTGGGGAGGACAGAAGAATATCAGGGAGAGGCAGAAGAAAGGGGTTACAAAGAGGTACAAGAAAACTTTGGGGACAGGTGTTCTTTATCTTGACCGTGCCATTGGTTTCAGAGGTGTATGTGCCAAAACTTACCAAACTGTACATTTTGAATATATGCAGTTTATTTGATGTCAATAAATTTGATTTTTTTAAGTAAGCAAATTTAGAAAGCATGGCATTAGAACAGGAATAAACCAAGAGACATTTGCCACAGAAATGCAAGCCCAGACACACACACTCACACCGTTTAGTGACCCATACACATATAAACAGAGGTGACACTGTAATCAGTGAGGAGAGGACAGAGTATCTGATAAACTGTTCTTAGACAACTGGCTACCCATACTGGGGGAGGGGGGAAGAACCCTGACTCATACACAAAAATGAATTCTAGATGAATTAAAGCTTTACATAGAGAAAGCAAATCTTTAAAACTTCTAGAAAGAAAGATACTGTTTAAGTATCTTTTAAAACAGGGCAGCATGGAAGGATTTTTTTTTTTAAAGACCCAGAAAGGATACATCATAAAGAAAAAATACTGGTAAAGCCAACTACGTTAAAATTCAAAACTCCTGGGCTTTCCTGGTGGCGCAGTGGTTGAGAGTCTGCCTGCCAATGCAGGGGACACGGGTTCGAGCCCTGGTCTGGGAAGATCCCACACGCCGCGGAGCAACTGGGCCCGTGAGCCACAACTACTGAGCCTGCGTGTCTGGAGCCTGTGCTCGGCAACAAGAGAGGTCGCGACAGCGAAAGGCCCGCGCACCGCGATGAAGAGTGGCCCCCGCTTGCCGCAACCAGAGAAAGCCCTCGCACAGAAACGAAGACCCAACACAGCCGAAAATAAATAAATAAATTAATTAATTTTAAAAAAAAATTTCAAAACTCCTACACGTCATTTACCATCTTAAAATGTTTTAGTATTTTACCTATATTTTAAGTGCCTGAAATAGTTCTTAGTAAAAATACTACTAAGGAAAATAGAGGCATATTTATACTAGCTTTTTTTTTTTTTAATTTATTTCATTTTATTTATTTTTATTTTTGGCTGTGTTGGGTCTTCGCTGCTGTGCACGGGCTTTCTCTAGTTACGGCGAGCAGGGGCTACTCTTCATCGCAGTGTGTGGGCTTTTCATTGTAGTGGCCTCTCTTGTTGCAGAGCATGGGCTCCAGGCGCACGGGATTCAGCAGTTTTGGCACGCAGGCTCAGTAGCTGTGGCTCGTGAGCTCTAGAGCGCAGGCTCAGTAGTTGTGGCGCACAGACTTTGTTGCTCCACGGCATGTGGGATCTTCCTGGACCAGGGATCGAACCCGTGTCCCCTGTATTGGCAGGCAGATTCTTAACCACTGCGCCACCAGGGAAGTCCCTACACTAGCTTTTTAAAATGTTGATATTTTGTGAACTGGTCAAAATAAATATGATGCAATACTGAACTTCAATTTTCAAAATGTATGACCATTCACAATCACTCCAAAAGAATTAAATATCTAGGTATAAATCTAACAAAACATGTATAGGCTCTGTATGCTGAAAATTACAAACGGCTAATGAAAACAACTGAAGAAGATCTAAATGAGTTCTTCCCATGAATAGTATATGAAATGGAAACGTGACATGTGTAAAGATAGCCAATCTACTTAAATTTTTCCTCAAAGATGAGGAAAAAGAAAAGATTACTCAGCAGTGACCAAAAAAGAAAAGTGTTTTACTGACAAACAGTAGAACTACAATAAGCCAAGCCCAGCGAATCCAAAAGATGTTACATTACAAATTTCCAGTTTTGGTGCCTGAATTCAGCATTGGAGAGCTCAGAGCAAGAATTAAAATCCAATGCAGAACAAAGATGGAATACATGATCACCACTGAGTTCTCCAATGGTCCTTTCTAAAGCGCAAGGTGACAAAATTCCTTAAGTTACCCCCAGTTTTCCTTCATCTCCCTATTAAAATCAGAAACACTCCACTATGCAAAGAAGGAAAAAAGGTCCAGAAGGGAAATGTCAGAACAGACTGAATATTTATTCAACAGGGAGAAAAGAACTGCCACCACAGAGCGAAGATTCTTGTGAATAGGAAATTCAACGACCAGGCTGTCGAGATGCCAGAACTCACTGACCCTTATCCACCTGGCGTTTGTTGAGGCTCAGCTCCTGCCGGCCTACATGGCTACTAGTCCCATCTGACAGCATCAGATGTGGCTCCTATTAGTGAACCCATTACAGGGCATCCATCAGTTAGGGTGAGTCAAGAGGGAGCTCCTTGAACCCTCTGACCCGCTGCACAGTTAAAGAGGTCAAAGTCTTAGAAAGTACACATGCCAGAAATCTAAAAATAAATAAATCTCATGCCAAGTCATTTCTACCTAATTCCTACATTCTCATTTGTATTCTGTATACTATATATTCCACCTCTAATATGTATTCTATATATTCCAATAACCACAAGCAAAAGAACAAAGCAACTCACCTTAAAAACATTTTACCCAATACCCTTGAAATACACTATTAAATTCTTATTGCAGAAGTCAAAAGCCCAGACATTTAAACCTGTAGATAAGTTTGAACTGCCTTGTCTCTCAGTTCTTCTCAGCATTAATTTCAGAAAAATGAAAGGCTTTCCATCTGTGGGTCAGGAATCAGAATACAGCAGGAAAACGTCCCTCATCACTTCTAAGTGTTTCTCATTCCGATGGGACCAATGTCTCAGGATAATAACTGTGAGGCCTCATATTGCTGCTTCTTTACCAAAAGTACCCAGATGCCCCAGCTGCACTTTTACGTTAGATCCCTGACTCTGCTAAGTGACCTGGAAATGGGCCTGCACTAACCACTCAAAAATACCCGCATGCCGATTTGAGGGAATGTCAGGTATGAGACCCACAAGAACTGGTGACTGAAAAAGGTAAAGAATGAAAACTCCTGTTATAAACATACAAACCTTTGGTGTTACTGCAGTGGGAAATGCAGGTTTTGATATTAAAAATATTTCATATCACAAATATTAGCCACAGACACTACCCAAGCCCACAGCCTAATTACTAAGTGATCTTTTCAATTCAAATCACCTGTGTACACTTTTTCTTGACCTGCTTTTTCATGCAATGCAGAATTTAAATGGGCTGGTCTGGAGAGCTGAGATAAAAATAACCCCAAAAACCACTTTGCTACTACTAGATTAATTGCTCTGAATTCTACACTGATCTTTTGGTTTGGTGTGAACTAAATTCAGAGTATAATTTTGCGTGAGGTCCGTATTTTGCAAACCACAAAAAACATATTCAGGAAAACCCCTCAGAGACTAGCAGGACACACAGTCATCACCCTAACACCATTCTTGGCAGGAGGAATAAGACCTTTTTTATTCACATCAACTGAGCTGGAGGAACAGCATCTAACCAGCTTGCCAAGCATCAAGGTCTGTGGCAAACAGGTTATGCCAACTTCAACAAAATCAGAAGGTTTTTCCTCCACAAGACTTTCTCTACCAAAGGACATGAACAGAAAAATGGCTACCTTGCTGTTTTGGCCTTTTACTTCTGATCACAAAAGTATTAATTATCTCAACCCATCTTAACCTTCTTCTGTTTTACATCAGTAAACAGATCTACCTAAGAGCACATTAGCACTAGTAACTGCATGCCAGTGACAAGGGCATGTTTCCTATAATCCCTCTTTTGCAGTTATATGACTCACTGCCTTTCTAGCTCTCTGACCACACCTTTTCAGTTTTCTTCACTGGATCCTCCATCATTTCCCCCTCTTCACATCTCACTCGATACAACCTTCCTCTGGAGAAACCAATTCATCCCTAAGGCTTTAGCCACTACCCCCACAATGACAGCTTCCGAATATTTATTCCTAGCCTATTCCTAGCCCCAACCAGTTCTAAAAACCTGAGATTCTAACAAAAGTTTCTGCTTTCACTGAATATTTAGTTTAGAATGAGCGCTTTTTTTTTAATCTTTTCTTTTAAAGGACCTTTAAAGATCACCTAATGTGGTCAAACATAAATGTAAGTTAAATCTGAGTACCGTCTACTATATTATTTTCTGCATTTTTCCTGTACTTCATAAATTTTTTTTTTAATTTATGTATTTATTTATTTGGCTGTGTTGGGTCTTCGTTGCTGCGCGTGGGCTTTTTTTAGTTGCGGCGAGCGGGGGATACTCTTCGTTGCGGTGCGCGGGCTTCTCATTGCGGTGGATTCTCCTGTTGCGGAGTACGGGCTCTAGGCGCGTGGGCTTCAGTGGTTGTGGCACATGGGCTCAGTAGCTGTGGCTCACAGGCTCTAGAGCGCAGGCTCAGTAGTTGTGGCGCACGGGCTTAGTTGCTCTGCGGCATGTGGGATCTTCCTGGACCAGGGCTCGAACCCGTGTCCCCTGCTTTGGCAGGCAGACTCTTAACCACTGGGCCAGCAGGGAAGTCCCCATAAATTTTTAAAAAATTAAATAATCTAAACTACTCCTAATTTTAAAGCTGAGGAAATCAAAGCCGAAACTAAGTGACTTGCCCAAGATCACTAAGTATAATTTCCTATCACCACATCACCCACTGTTCCCATCTGGAAAGGAGGAGGACTGAAGGGCGTTGGGTCATGAGACTGAGAGTGTACACAAGCAGACCTTTTTAAAAGGCTACTTCAACTGCACTGAGGTCTGTCTGACATCCCAACAAAAGGTTGAAGAGCTCAGAGAAACTTGCAAAAGGCCATAGGCAGAGATGTGTCATTCAACAGTGCACAGTTTATCTGTACAAAGGTAGGGAGGGGGCTACAAAGTTATCATCGAAAAAAACCCGTGGCGATATTTTAAACCCACTGATATTTAATATTCACCTCCAAATTCAGATAAGAACTTCATAATTAAAAAAATCTATTCTAGCCACATTAAACATCTATTCTAACCTTAGGAAGTTGGTATTATTATTATTCTCAGTGACAGATGAGAAAATGGAGGATTACAGAAGTAAAATAACTCATCCAAGGTCACATAACTAATAAATGTAGAAGGCTATTTCAAGCCTAGGTCTGACTCCAAAGCCCATGATTTGACCACAGTGCTACTAAATCCAGACCACCTCTGTGAAGGTCAACCGATTAAAGGAGATGTTCATAAAACTGGAGCAATTCCATAGATACTATATACTGTACACTGCCCAACACAAAAGGACCTCATTCCATGGACCCTGAACAGGAAAAAAAAACAGGTCTTTTCCCACATCCCGTTTTTCCTTCAAGAATTTTAAAATTAAAAAAAAAAACAAAAAACTCCTGAATCCATGTTCTTTTTCATATGTGCTTAATTTTGTGATTTGAGAGCTGGATGAAAGTCTAGGGTAGCTTCAGAGAGGAGGATGAGATCGATAAAGAGCAATTATAGGGGGCCTCCCTGGTGGCGCAGTGGTTAAGAATCCGCCTGCCAATGCAGGGATCACAGGATCGAGCCCTGGTCTGGGAAGATCCCACATGCCGTGGAGCAACTAAGCCCGTGTGCCACAACTACTGAGCCTGCGGTCTAGAGCCTGCAAGCCACAACTAATGAGGCCGCGTACCACAACTACTGAAGCCTGCAAGCCTAGAGCCTGTGCTCTGCAACAAGAGAAGCCACCTCAATGAGAAGCCTGTGCACCACAACAAAGAGTAGCCCTCGCTCGCCGCAACTAGAGAAAGCCCGCGCACAGCAACGAAGACCTAATGCAGCCAAAAATAAATAAATAAATTTATTTTTTAAAAAAAGAGCAATTATAGGAACAGAAAGATAGCAATTATAGAAATAGGTGAGAACTTTCAAAGAGCTGGTTCAAACTGTCTTTTATGGGATCCAACAGGAGAAAGCTGCTTTGGAAAAAGTGAGCCTTGTCAAATGTCACCAGAGTAATTTAAGAAAAAATAGCAAATCCTGATAAACAGGCATATAACATTCATATAATCACCCCAAATTCAAAAGGAAGTTAGCTTTTCTACTGTTATCTTTTAGAATGAGACCCTTATATTTGAGCAGTTGTCCTAATAACTTACAGGGGTAATTGCTGAAACTCAGTTAGTCCTAAAAACAAATATAAAAACCATCCAAGAATGACCACAAATACAGTCTTTGTTCTCTATGGTACAAGAAACCAATCACAAGCCCATCTGTGTGAGACCTAGCTAATAAGAACACTATTTCAGAGGGGGGTACAAAGAGAAGGATGGATTGCCAAGGGGAAGAAGTCATCTATTAGACTGTGACAAGCTTTTAAGTGTTTGCATTATCATTAACCAACTGCCTGGTTCCCTGGTTCCCACACCTGCCACCTCCATCCAAAACTATCACAGCAGCACTTGGCAACAGGCTCAGCTCCAAAACACTGGCGCCCTCTTCTGACCCTTTTGTAGTACTGCATTCATACCAGGCATTGATGTGAAAATCTCTAATAAAGCCACAAATTAATAAATTTGCAGGTAACATTTTTCAGATAATTCTATATTTGCAATTCCCTGAATAAACCTTAATTTAGCTTGATAAAAATGTTAAATAGCAGACCTTCTACATAAAATTTATGCCAATGAAAAGAAAAGCAACAATGTTCTCTTACCATTTTAACAGTTTACATATATTAGCTGATAGTATTACAAGAATTAGAATGATGCCAATAACTGACAGACAAAGACCTTACTATGGGCCAGGCACTAGGAGTGAATAAATTAGTTTAATGCTAACAACCTAATGAGGCAGGACTCCTCTTCATCTTACAGATGTAAAACGAGGCACAATGAACTTAAGTAATGTGCCCAGGACCCTGGACCTGGTAGCAAGTGGTAAAACTGAAGTTCACACTCAGTAACTGTGACTCCAGAGCCAGAGCCTTATTTACCCCAAAATATCCCTCTGAGGTATCATGATAAAATGAAACGTGATCAAAATAGAAAAAGTATAAGTTGTAAGGAAAATTATAAATCCATCATCCATATCTCTCATTTTCAACAAAATCCCAAAGTGTAAAAAAATAAAATACTACATGAAACATTTTGGTCATTTTCCCATTCCTCCTCGCTTGAAGATTCTGAACTTCTGGGTCTAAGATGTTTTTATGCATTCTTTTTACTACCCATTCCTTTTTCATTACACTATGCCTTTATTTATCTATTATCTTGTTATTTAAAAGAAAAGAAAAAATTAATCCATACTATACGCTTCATTTTTCTTCTACACAGCAGAACTGCTTACCTATTCCTACCTAAATTCTCTATTTCATTGAGATCTTTAGAAAATATTTTCCTTAAGACAGTAAATCCAAATAGCATCATCAATTCCTTCTCATTGCAAATATGATAGATTCTCATCTGCCTGGAATTATTTAGTGTGTTCCTACCTCTAATCAAGGCTGGCAGACTAGATAATCTTCTAATATTTCTAAAAATGCTAACTTTATTTTCAAACAGGACATGAAGGAACGTGTCTAATCATCTGCAGTTCAAAACAAGATTTATCTCAAACATTTCTAGATTCCACAGTTTGCCTACTTAAAGCTATTCATAATACCAAAAATTAAGGACACTTAATAACCCAACACAGGCTGACCAAGCTCACTCCCATTCATGACTGAAAGATTTACCACGGGTGAAAACAAATGCTTTTACAACTATCGTTTCATTTCATAACATTAGTTTAAAGTCTACTTAGAAGCACAGACTTAGTCAAAGTCTAAAGTATCAAAAACATATATTAACTGCACCGGTTTAATTTGTTAGATACAAGAATAGAAACAAGATGGTTATAGTTTAGTACTATAACTGACCACATGGCTAAAGAATCCATCATAACATTATTCATAGCTCCCGTATCTCAACACAACAAGAAGTGCACAGGTAATACACAAGAAAAGGTGCCAAGGAATGGGCTCCGTGCAAATCCCACAACTCCTTTTACCTCGGTCTGCAGGATGGCGGCCCTCTGCTCCTTAGCAGTCAAGGACTCCTTCAGCACTTCAATGTGTTGCTTGCTGTCTGAGAACTGGTTGGTGAGTGTTTCTAGCTTTGTCTGTAGGGCTAGTAGTTCTGTGTCCTTTCTGGACAGCTCCTGCTTCACCTGACCAATCTAGAGAAGAAGAAAAAGCAGTGTAAGGAAAAAAGAAATAAAAGCACCACCTCTGATCTGGATCTTTGACAGATCCACGTCAAGATATACAGCATTAACTTTATGACAGGACACAATTCATCTTTTTGCACCATCTAATCTTAGCTGACCAACCCCCCCCCAAAAAAACAAAGCTTATTCAACTAATAGCAAAATTTCCAGTTTTCATTTATTGTCTCCCCTAAACTTTTGAAATCCATTAGAAAAGGAATGGAAGAAGAAAAATTCCAATTCACTTAGATGACTATGAGACAGCAGTAAGCATCTGAACACGACTAAAGCAGTTTTCATCTTATTAAGTCATAAGAAACTTCAAATCATACAGCAGGATTAGTGTAGATGGAATACAGAAAGAAAAAAGAAACTTCCTACTATTGCTATTTAAACTCAAAAGCTGCACATTTATTTTTTCATTGTTTTTTTTTCATTCTCAAATGAAAGTGTACATAAAGTCCTTCTTAAAAAGCCACTTTAGTGTTATAAGGCATTATAAACATGTGCTTTCTAAAAATTATATAATTTTGAGGAGTTAGGGGTACTGACCTAAAAAATAGATTCCACCTACGAAGTTATATTACCTACAACATGTCATATCAACTAAATGGATAAACGTATATAACCTAAATAATGAACGCATAAAATCTCACTCTGTAAGAATCTACATGTGTAATCAAATTTGAATTACTCTGACAGAGTAATCCATAAATCAACAGGTGCCACTCACTCTCCCATAAATTTTTCTCATCTTAACTTAGAAAACATTTAACATCAAACATCTCCTTTACATTTCTACTGTGTTTCTAAGAATTTTTACTCTTTTATTCTAAATGTAAGCCAAATTAACAGAAATCATATCTGTTTTTACATTGTATCTACTGCCTAAGCAAGGTAGCTATGCACTAAAATATAGACTCTTGGAAGTATAAATTTGACAAGAAGTCAGTAATCTCAGTATCACTGATGAAACAAAAAATACTTTATAAAAAGTTGAATGTATCTAAAGTATTTTGACTGTAATAATCTTAGGCATAAGGGACAAAGTTTTTGAGAACAATTTCCCATGAGAAAGTAGGAAATAAATTTTACTGTAATTAAAATTACTTTTAAGGAGCACTAAAACTAAACTTATAATTTACTGTTCTGTTTCATCAGGAAGACAAGCATTTTTCTCATATGCATGAAATCTCTACTTACAAATATAATATTCATTCATTCAACAAACATTTCTGTGTGCTCACTGTATGCAAAATACTCGCAGCTGCTAAGGACATCAGTGGAAGATAGCTGTAAACAGCAGCTACTTCCATCCTGTAACACAGATACGTACCCAGGAGCTGCCACATACTGTAATGGTGTAGCATCTCTCATGACATCCCTTTACCAACATCCCACCCCTAACAAACAGAATGCACTAAAAACACACTTGTGGTATGAATGAATAGTCAGGAAAAACGTTCAAAATGTTCTCACCTCATCAGCTAAAGAACTATGGCTTAAAGATTACTCGAATTTCCAGCTACCTCTAGACCATGTGATCAAAAATAAATATAAAATCTCAGTTTCCTCATCATCTGCATTACTAAATAATCCTCAAATAATGCTATACTGACCATAAAGACTGAGAAAAAGAAGAAAATATCCTAAATAGAAGAGTTTAGAAGCACAAATTTTCCTTAAAAGTTAGGAGCATAAGGCTTTTGCAGTCAATCCCATGTGAGAACGAACGAGTGTGTCTTCTTGGGTAACTACTTCTCTAAGCCTTGGTTTCCTAATCAGTAAGATGGAGAAAGCAAACCAGTGCCACTGTATTGCGTACAGATTAAACCAAAAAAATGTATAGAATGCTTAGCCTGTTGTTTGACACAAAAAGAAATTAATAATACTAGCTGAGGAAAAAAAAGTTATAGATCAACTTCTCCTCTAGACAATACATGGTTACAACAAACCAAAATGACCCTTTTAGACAAAATATCTCACTTTTCTATCTATACTATAAAGTGGTCCATAAATAGCAAACACACTAAATTAGCACAAGTGATTTTTTTTTTTCCTTTAATGCTGCATTCCAGTCTTATCCTACCGTAATTTTCAGAAGCAGTTTTTTTCCTGACACTTGTGAGACAAATTTGTGCACAGCCTAGTATAGGGCAGTGAAGTGCAGAGCTTACCAGCACAGGTTCTGGAACCAAATGGCTTGTGTAAAAATCAAACTCTGCCTCTTACTAACTGTGCTTCCTGAGCACCACTGTGTTACCTCAGCTTCCTTATCCATAAATTGGGTTGAGAATATACCTACCTTAGTAGGTTATAAAATGTTTATAATAAGTACTCAAGTGTTAGCTATTTTATTATAATCATTTTATCACAGTTTGAAATGAAATTTCAAGTTCTCTAGACAGATGATTGAGCTACTGAATAGATTTAGAGACTTTAAGTTTCATGCTACTTCTAACTGACTAGATAACTAAATAAGCTAATCACTTCTATACATCTGTTCCAGAGAAAGTAAAATTTGTTGCAAAATCACCTATCGGGGACTTAAAGATGATGTCTACATATGAAGGTAAAGCACTTCACTCAGGAAATCAGATTCAAATAAACCCTGGGTGATGGACCTAGAACATCTGCACATTCTTTGTACCTAAGAAGAGAAAGAGACCAGTCACATAAATCACCAAGTTTCTGGTTAACAGGAAAGGAGTCGAGAAAAAGCAGCTTTGAAGCACCATCCACACAGTGACAAAGCAACAGTAAAAAACCAGGGACAGGGCTTCCAGAGCACATGAGGGCTCGCTGCACACAGCGTGGCACGTGGGTCAAACCGGCGAACAGGAGTCAGTTAAAGAGCAGAGCAGGCTGGTTAGTGCTAGTCCCGGGCAAAGCTGCCGACCCCAGAGTGGAAGTGTGAGCACCCAGGGCCAGAGCAGCAGGGCCCCACTGCGGGGTCACTGCACGCAAAGGGTAAATCTTACGGCAAAGACCTCGGCCTGAAGACCAGCCGCTCTCTTTTTCAGCTCCTCCCCTTGAGCCTCTTTCGAATTTAGCTCCTCCTTCAGTTGCTCTACCTGTCACGACATTGTTATTCTTTTTCACTCATGTGTCAACTTAGGTCTTCTTGTTATCTGCTTTTGAGCCAGAGCAGTAACTGGAGATAACAATAACTCATAGAACACAATCGAATCTGCTCCCCTAATTTCCTCTTCAAAGGACCCTAGATGGGCTCACTATTTTCACAGGGTAATGGACTGAAATGTGCTAATCAGCAAATGGGAGGCAGAGATGACATTTTATTTTGTTCTCAAGTTAGAATGATAAATCAAAACTAACAGAAAGTTGGATATGTGAATTTTTAAGTTCTAAAAGTTACATGAAATTGGCCGTAGTCATTGATAACAGCTTCTTAAAATAACAGAGGAATATTCTACTGACTTATATGCAGGTATGGGTACCACAGAAAAAAAACAGAAACTGTATCATTAAAGGAACAGTTTTCACTTCTGAGAAATTAGGGAACTAACACAATTGGGATATGGGGGGCAAGGGGAGGGGGAGAAACACTTATTTTCTAGCTAATATTTTATAATTGAAATTATGATCTTTAAAACACCACAGACCTGATAAACTGATAACTGTAACAAACTAAATCCTCCAATTTGCCTAAAATAGTCTATAGGATCAAAATAAATGCCTTGGCTCTAAAGAAGGAATACCGTGACTGAGGTTATAATACAGACTGATATGTCTCAGCGATGCCTATCGACTGTACATACACCCCAAGTGCACGTGGGAAACGATAAACCTGATACACATGGGTCTTCTCCAAGGGAGAGCGCAAAGGGCTTTCCTTTAGGGAACTGCGTTTGAAGGGAAAACACGATTTTATTTAAGCCATTTCAAGAAAAAAAAAGGGGAGGTGGATTCAGTCTCTTAGGCTGAATTTGACTTCTAAATTTGTTCACAAGACATAGAGAACGTGATGTTTCATATAGTGAGAAAAACTCATCTGGATGTAATCTTACTAATCGCCTCAGAAGTGCTGGTAGACATGAAATGTTAAACTGTGATAATACACACTTAGCCTCATACAAGTAATTTTCTTTTAAGTGAAATCTGAAATAACTATACAACATCAGTAATTCTGACTTTAATTCTGGGAAAGTTCTATCTGAAAGAATTACGGTACAAGTATTCTTCCCTGAAGCCTGATAAAACAGCGTTAAGTCCATCATCACTAAAGAAGTAGGAACATGCATCAATTTTTCAAACCCCATTTAAAAATTACGGTATCACACACCATTACCTTGTTTTTCATAAATTTAGAATGGCTCCGATAGACCTCCATTTGCTTCATTTCTTCCTCTCGTTCTTCAGTACTCAAAGCCCCGTTCGATTTCAGCATCTGAATCTCCTCTTCCAAGTCTCGGAGCCCACGCTCCATAGAGGAAATTTTTGAATCCTGAGGACAAAGGAAGATTTAGACATTAAAGTATTCGCAAAAAGTCAGAGAGGTTGCACAAGCCTGTCTTTACAGATGTGAAATTTAATAAAGATAAACAAATATGTAGAAATATTGCAACTGGTGCCTTGCTTCTAAAATATATCCTTCATGGCCATATGGTGGAGAGGAGGAGGACTGAGATCTATAGTATGATTTTTCCTCTATCCTTTCCTCTGCACCCTTTTGATTAAAGTTGAGAGTATTAACTAAAGAAGTAGAAGCAATAGAAAACTAGTTAAAGTTTCTAAGTACTTTACGGTCAACAAACTTCTAGTGAAAACATCTGTAATATTAACAGTAAAACCTTTTCTAGCTATAATATTTTATCGTTTTACTTGACCCCTAAAAGGCTTATTTCTGCCCCCAAAGGAGTGGGGAAAAGAGTAAGAAGGTTTCAAAGATTGACACAATAATGCGTATAACCGTATCTACAATAATAAAGATCTGATAACCTCCCACTGCAGAAAAACAAAGGGATGAATAATTACGTTAACAGTTACACTTTATCACACAGTGGTCCCGCCTTTTCCACAGTTTTACTTTCCGTGGTTCTGCTTTCTGTGGTCTCAGTTACCTGAGGTCAACTGTGGTCAGAAAATATCAAATGGAAAATTCCAGAAAAAAACAATTCAGAGGTTTTAAACTGTGCACCGCTGTTCCAATCAACATGATGAACTCTCACACCATCCCATTCTGTCCCATCGGAACGTGAATCATCCCTTTGTCCAGTGTACCCCGGCCCGTTAGTCACTCACAGCAGCCATCCCAGTTATCAGATGGACAGTCCTGGCATCACAGTGCTTGTGTTCAAGTGACCATTTTTATGTGACAGTATTTTATTTAATACCGTCCCCAAAGCACAAGAGTAGTATGCTGGCAATTCAGATTTGACAAAGAGAAGCCGTAAGGTGTTTCTTTTAAGTGAAAAGGTGGAAGTTCTCGCTAAGAGAAAAAATCATATGCTGAGGTTGCTAAGCTCTACAGTCAGAACGAATCTTCCAGCAGTGAAATTGGGATGAAGGAAAAAGAAATTCGTGCTAGTTTTGCTGTTGCACCTCAAACTGCAAAAGTTACGGCTACAGTGCATGACAAGTGCTTAGTTTAGATGAAGAAGGCATTAGATTTGTGCAGTAAGATACTGAGAGAGAGAGAGAGAAAATGAGACCTATTCACATAACTTCCATTACAGCATACTGTTATAACTGTTCTATTTTACTATTAATTACTGTTGTTAATCCCTTACACACTGTGCCTAATTTATAAAATTAATCATAGGTATGTATAGGAAAAAACACAGTATATATAGGGTTTGGTACCATCTGTGGTTTCAGGCATCCACTGAGGGTTGTGGAACCTATCCCCTGCAGATAAGGGGAGGCTACTTACTGCATTAGTAATCTTACTTATTCGCTATACTTCACCATGCATTTCAAATATCTCATAATGATTTCTAAAAAGAAACGTCACTGTCCTTGTAAATCAGCATCACCACGAATATCACCTCCTAGTACAACATCCGTCTATACTCATTTTCTTGGTTTTGTCTGTCACAGTATCTAGTGTATCCCCAGATTACTTTAGCTGTCATCAATTACAGAAAAACTCCTACAAAGAATAGATACTTTTACATCTATAGTTGCATATGCTTATTCACCTAAGAAGTAAAGACCTTAAAGAGCATAAATTCAGTATAGCTTTATTTTATTTGGAATTTTAGAGAAACCATTCCTTTAAGAAGAAATTTTGAGACTGACTTCCTCTTTTCACTTTACCTCAAGCCTGTCTTGACTGACTTTCCTTGTTATCTGAGAGTTAAAGGATTTATCATGAGACAATTACAGCTAGCTATTTTTAGGTTGGGGGAGAGGCGAGGGCTGTACTCCTCTGACTTGCATTGCATTACCTTTAAAAATAACACAACAAAAATTTTCTTTTACAAATCTATTCAAATGAAACTTACATTTGGTTCAAAATTAAACATATTAAATTAACAAAATCAGAGACATTCTAAACCTAAACCAGGATTTTGACTTACTCGTTTAAAACTATCCCAGCCCATGAAGAATAAATAAATAAACAGCTTCAAATGCACTATCTGAAAATCCCCACGCAGACAGAGAGGCAGCTCTTGACCAAATCAGACACTCACTATCAAATCATGCACCATAAAATCTGCACCTAAAAAGGGACCATAACTGCAGCTCTGAAAGCCATGAGGCAGAAAAAGAACCTGCCAGGCTACTTTCTGGGATGAGGCCAGAAAATTAACGCCTGGTATGTTGGACTAGTTGTAGCACCGACCAGTACTCAGGCTGGGTTTATTTGAGGACAGCCCTTTCCAAGGAGGTTTCTTACTCCTAGAATGTATAATAACTAAATAAATAAATTCTTTATCATCTTACTACTCTACACTTCCCCAGCCCTGGGTCTCCCATCATTAATCAACCAACCCCACTGAGTCCACTGAAATCCTCTTTTCCTTGTTAAATTTCCCAAATGCTCAACTTTTTTTCAAAAGTTGTCTCCCTGCTCTAAGTAAACCCAGGCTTTCCCGAAGGATATAATTTCCCCCAACGCTCTCCAGTGAAGTTCACTAATCCACCAGCATCACAGAGTGGCAGGGAGAAGTGTGGGCATCCTCCAGGTTCCTCCATGCTGCTCCCATTTAAAGCTCACACTCCTCTTCACTCTCCCTCCGCACGGCTGCCATCTAGGGGCTTCCCCGTCACTCCCGTCGCTGAAGAAGTCTTCAGCACCCGGCTGACAATAGATGTCTCCTTCAAATGCCACTCTTGCCATAATCCTAGGATTTCAATGTCCGAGTTCCTTGACATCCGTAATGCCAACGCCCTCATCCTCCGGTCCATTTTAGCTATCCAGTTTACAGGACCACATCACCCAGGCCTCTCCTCCCAGGCCTGACACACCGTCACTCACATTAACTGCTGCTCCTGCATCTCACAGAGTCCTCCACCTCCCTAACTTCTACACTTTCTCCCAACCTGCCCATCCATTCTGAATTCTCTTCCTTCCTATCCAGGCTACAGTCCTGGACTCATCATCCCAACTACTCCTTCACCTCCACCCTCAATTCACTTGCATCCCAGTAATTCTGCCATATCTACCCAGCAAAACTCTAACCCTAGAGCAGTCCAGTAATTCCTCCCTGCTCTTCCACTGCTAAAGGGAAAAGAAGAAGTTAGAGAAGGGAGAAGGAAGCAGAGGGAAGAAAGTGGGAGAAAGGAGGAGGGAGAGGAGGAGGAGAGAGAAAAGAATATTACATCACCTTGAAGACAGCTGGGCTCTTTTATCGTCCACCATCACCTCCTTTCCCATTTCCCCCAAAGACCAGTCTAGGTCTTCATGATCCTCTCAAGCTCATGCCACACTCTCAGCATCTCAGCTATTTCATCTGCAATTTCAACATAACATCCATCTGACCCCACTGGGCCACCAGAATCTCAGTCTCTTGCTTCTTAGCAGAATGGCTGGAGGTTAACACAACTTAAAATAGATCTATTGCCAGTTAAAACCAGTACACTTCCCTGTGCCATCAAAAGGCAAGCAAAATAATTCTGTGAACACAGGTACACTTGTGTGTTTTTAGGTTCCAACAGGGATCAGGAAATAACATGTACAAATAAACTTGTGGGAAATGTGAATATGTAATTAAACCTTTCTAGAGGCTGTTTACAAGATTATGTTCAAGACTATGAATTGTCTAACTATAAAGAACCCAGAATCCACTAGTTTGGTATTTGTTTGGTAAACCCTTTCCCCAGTGAGAATAAAGATGTACACAACAATAAAAACAAAGTTTTAAGAGGAAATCATCTAAATTAAGAGAACCATTCTGATAACTGTACTTGAGAAGCATCTATTTACATAAAACTATTTATATACCAAAAACTAAAGATTCTTGTCACATCAACAAATATTAAATGAAGGCACATGATGCAAAACACTGTGTCAAACTTTTTAGGGGATACAAAGAAGTTAAAAAAAGAGACAGAGAGGGAAGGAGGGGGAGAGGGAGGGGTCCCTATCTGTAAGAGTCTTCTAGCTCTTGCAAGAAAGAATATGTTGTTAATAAAAATAATAATAGCATAGCAGCTAACACTGACTGAATGTTTACTATGTGCCAGGTCCTGTTTAAAGTGTTTTACTTGTTTTAATTAATTTAAACCACAAAAGAACCCATGGGATAGGTACTATTGTTATCACCATTTATCAATAAAGAAATTAAGGCATGGAGAGGTTAGGTTACTTGTTCTATGTCATACAACTGGTTAAATAAAGCCAGATTTTGAATCCAGGGAACTTAACATAGAAGGCAAGTGCTTAGTCACCAATCACCATAACGTTCGGCCTAAAGATTTCTAACTACTCAGTAACTTGAAGGAGAAGTTTTCAAAATATAGTCCGTGAAAACCTGGGGGTGCCTCCTAGCCCTTTTGAGAAGTCAAAACTATTTTCATAATAATACTATGACTTTATGTGCCTTTTCCGCTGTGTTAACACGTGCACTAAAGGTATAAAGGACAGGCAAAAGCGCTCGTGCCGCTGGACAACAGCGCCAAACCGTGCTAGCCGTCAGTGTGTTCTTCAGTGTCAGCACTCTCAGACAAAAGAGAAAAATAAGAAAGAACATTTTTAAAACACTGGCTCACTTAGGAATGTCCCTGGTGACTTTTCATATGCTCAGCCCTTGAGTATGTATCTCTGTACCATGCTGTGTGACGACACAGGAAGGGGCCAGGCCCGGCTGCTGCACCTGGGTGTGACGCCGCCCCCAGGACAGCACTGGGTGCCCTGTGAGCTGCAAGCCCAATCAGGTGCTTTTTTCACGGAACCCTATTCTTAACTCGAGAGAAGAACTGACACACAAACTTGGTATTTGGCGGACATTTTCTTAAAAACAAATGGAATGAGTCATTTTAAGAGAACAAGGGGCCCCGATATCAAAAGGTTTGAGAACAGCTGACCCCAAGAAATGCTGGACAAGAGGAAACGAAACTGAAGTTCTTTTAATGTGTCATTTTCATTAAGTCTTACTATTTCTTCTCAGTCTACAAAATGAGTGAACTATTATTACATACCACTTTCTTAAACTCACACATTAAAGTGTGAAATGACACATAAGATTCCTTAGGAAGTTCTCACTTACCTTCATTTCGATAACAGTTTGCAGAGCTTTAGTTTTGGCAGAATCGGGGGCATTCTCAAATCTCCGATGCATCTCCTATACAAGAGAAGCAAAAAAGAGAGTAAGTGTCCTCCTTTTCACTCTCATTTTTTCAAGAGGGGAGTGGAGAGGCGAGGGAGTAGTAGTTACATGCAAAGATGACTACCCCAGCCTTGTAAGACACTCTGATCCACTTTCTGTCTTCCTGACCTTTCCCTGTGGACCAGGGAGCACACAGACTGCATTCAGGCTAAGGGGTACAGGAGGGTCCCTGTCTCTGCACACCTGGTTATACACGGTAAGTCACACAGACCCCAGCCACCACAAGAGGTGAAGCTCCGGCACATCCCCAGGTTGTGTGTCACTCTTCCACAGGACTCCAAGACATATCATCAGAACTCCAAACAATCCAAAAAGGGGATTAGAAATAGTCCCTTTTTAAAAGGAGAAATCAGAACTTCCCTGGTGGCGCAGTGGTTAGGAATCCGCCTGCCGATGCAGGGGACATGGGTTCAAGCCCTGGTCCGGGAAGATCCCACATGCCGCAGAGCAACTAAGTCCGTGCGCCACAACTAGTGAGTCTGCGCTCTAGAGCCTGTGCGCCACAACTACTGAGCCCTTGCACCACAACTACTGAAGCCTGTGAGCCTAGAGCCCGTGCTCCGCAACAAGAAAGGCCACCGCAATGAGAAGCCCGCACACTGCAAAGAAGACCCAACACAGCCAAAAATAAATAAATTTATTTAAAAAAAAAAGAAAAAGGAGAAATCAAAGTAGCCACAGTCTGCACTGCACAAAACAACTGAAAGCATTTGTGTGGACAACCTCCTTTGCATAGCATCCTCCCCCAGAGCAACAACCACCGGGCGACCTACGGTGGAAATCTCTCTCCAGAGGAGCTACAATCAGAAAAAAAAAGAAGGTAAGACTGCTGAACAAGTTTCCTAAACAGTCAACAGGTAGCAAATGGCAGAAAAACATAGCTATTTTTTTCAATCCAAATGTCAGTGCGTTCAGGATCAGAAAGGAAGGAAGGAGATGGCAGAATATCACAGTTAGGGTCTTCAAGGACCAACCTGAAGTTACCAGACCTCCTCAGGCTATTTTCTTGTCAGATTCTGTGAATGTCTCTGAGTCAGCCAGTACTTCCAGAGTACCCTGGTACGGCCCCTTAGTGATGGCAGAGAATACAGATGGATATTTTCCATCTGAACAGTGCTGGTGAAATTCTAGCCCTGCCCTCTGCTCTGCCCATTTGACATGTATATAGATGTTTACTAGGTCACTCAAACTTATTTCATCCAAAACAAAACTTGTGATTTTCTCCTCTTTAACCTAGCCCCTCCTCTGAAGACTGATGAGTCTTGCCCATCTCCTTAAATGGCATTACCCTCCCGGTGGTTCAAGCCAAACAGCACAGTGTCTCCTTTCATTCCTCCCACATCTTCACTTCCTACCACCTTCTAGAGCAGGTCCTAATTGTTCCAGCTTCAAAAGATTTCTTGAATTTATCATTTCACTCCACTTCCAGTCTAGTTTAAGCCTAGATTACTACAACAGCCTCGAGTTAAGTTTCCTTTCATTTCCTTTGTCCATTTTAAAGAAAGCAATGGTGTACTCTAGATAAAGCATCAACAAATCATGGCAATAGTCTGTTTTCAATCCTTCAACAAGTTTCCTATTTACTTCTCACCCTCTACAAGGTCAACACAATCTGATCATAACAGACAGAAGACTAGCCCTCCTGTCATAAACTATGTTAAAATTAGACAAAAATGCATAAAGCAACTGTTTTCAGACACTGGAAAACAAGCAGCACAGAAGTATGATCCTTGAGAGAAGAGAAACTAACAAGGTTATGGTCCAGACTTGCTATCCAATACGTGATGCAGGGAGAGGAAGACCAAACAGAAAACAGCAGTCCCGCAGAGCTCAGAAGACAGATCAGTGGGTAAGAGTCCCAAAGACAGGAGAAATGTGCAGAGCAGAATGACAGAGAGGAAGAAGCTAGCCAGAAAAGCAGCAGTGTCTGATCTGACAGGGGTCCCCTGGAGTCTCTGACCAAATACTAAGCCTGCATGTACAGGGAAAGACTCCACAGTGTCAAAGAACAACTACTGGGGACAGAACAACTACCAGAGAGCTATGAGTTGAGCAACTACCTGAACTCACATGGGGCTGGGAAGAATTCAAGCTCCAAAGAGCCAGAGTGGAGAGAACATCAGAGGCACTGAGCAGAGACACCAGAAAGGCCACGTCTTAGGAGTAGAGATAGTCTAGCCCTGGAGGGAAGGCTACCTAGATTAGAGCCAACAGAGTGTAAAAGCAAGTCTCGTTAAGGATCGAGTTAATCCACAATTAACCCCTGCAAGATAAAACACTTCATTAAGACAGTAAAATGCAGAACACATTAATCCAGGACAAAATCTGAACACATTAGTTCAGGCCATAATCACCTCTCACCTGCATTAAAACAACAAACTCATCAGTTACCCCCCAGCCTCCAGTCTGTCCACACTGGATCTACTCCCTACACTGTAAACAGGTGATAAATTGGGCACACAGATATTTAATAATATGTTTAATAAATGACTGCAAACTTTAAAATGTAACAAAAATAAAATGAATCCTGCTAATTGTAAATAATCATCACCTCTTAATAAAGTCCTCTAACCTACACTTCACATTTTTCACTTAATATTTCTGTATCTACTTGAAATACTAAAACTGCATTTCTTTGAAATATCTCACAATTCAGACCCTGAACTAATTTCATATGACATCTTTCCCATTACCTACTTCCAAATTAGGGAAATTTCCAAATGCTTTACAGTGAAACTATTACAATTTCATTTTAAACTCTAGCAAGCATATCAGCAATATATAAGGAAAGAAATCCATTTGAATAAAAAAAAATCCTCCTCTGCTAAGGAACTAGGGTGCACTTTAAACCATTCACAGGCATAAAGCTTTCCTGTTAAGATCTTGTAAAACCTATCAGTCGTAACAGATTTCCATTCAAAGGCCTGCGCATTAAAGCTTATTATGAACACATCCTGCAGTCAGTGGGCTGACCAACTCCCCTTTCCCAGAGAGCACATCGAGCCTCTGACTCCTGCACTGTTCATAAAGGGAGAGGACTCTGGGAATAAAAAAGAATGTACCATTCAGACAAATGTAAGAAGTCGAACGTGCTAGTGCTTGCTTTATTTCGCTCTTTTTAGCCTGAAAATTTTCACTCTACACAAATTAAAGAAAGCCCAGAGATTCATACAGGTAGAATTATCTGGATCTTGTTATACTGTCAACTGTGGTACACGGTAGAAAATGTGTTCAGTTCCTCTCACTGATTTAATTAAGAATAATGACTAGAGAAAGAAAACAAACAAGTTAGGAACAAAATTTCTCCGTTGTTAGTAGTTTCTTTCTTTTTAAAAGTAGTCAACATTTACTTACACAACTGAGAGAAAGGAGCATTTGTGACTGAAAAGTAGTACTTATGTCTGAAATTTCTTTCTTTCAAGTTTCAGGTTTTAGCCTCCAGCACCCTTGGTTCAAGGGTAGATGTCCCTTCAGCAGATTTCAATCCTCCACACAAGTTCTGGGCTTACTGTACTCCACACGGAGAAGTGAAGAAGGAACCCTCACTACTCCTCCTGTACCTCAACTCCGCCGTTGTCAGACAGCACTGCACTTTGACCCTTTACCATCTCAAGTAACAGCATGCTTCTGAGAAAACATATCTTCCTGTCAAAATGGAAATGAGGTATAAATGACACACCAAAAAAAAAAAAGATGAGGAAGGATAACCTGAATCAGTAAGTTATGCGATGCAACTGTTCACACTTTCCAAAATCACTAGGAAAGGGAAAACTAACTAGGGACCCTTTTTCTTTTTCAATTCTTCCTACTCTTTGTCCAAGGCTTCTATTTTTTTTCTATATATGTTTATTTCTCTTTTTTTCCCTCTAACCTCCTCTGCTTTTACCTTACAGTTGCCAAAGATACGACAGGCATTCTTCAGACATGTTAGAGCCAAAATTCCTAGCCTAGGACCTAGTTAAAGAATAGGGTTGTTTTTTTTTTTAAACATCTTTATTGGAGTATAATTGCTTTACAGTGGTGTGTTAGTTTCTGCTTTATAACAAAGTGAATCAGTTATACATATACATATGTTCCCATATCTCTTCCCTCTTGCGTCTCCCTCCCTCCCACCCTCCCTACCCCACCTCTAGGTGGTCACAAAGCACTGAGCTGATCTCCCTGTGCTATGCGGCTGCTTCCCACTAGCTATCTATTTTACGTTTGGTAGTGTATATATGTCCATGCCACTCTCTCACTTTGTCACAGCTTACCCTTCCCCCTCCCCATATCCTCAAGTCCATTCTCTAGTAGGTCTGTGTCTTTATTCACGTCTTGCCCCGGGGTTCTTCATGACCTTTTTTTTTTTTTTTCTTAGATTCCATATATATGTGTTAGCATACTGTATTTGTTTTTCTCTTTCTGACTTACTTCACTCTGTATGACAGACTCTAGGTCCATCCACCTCACTACAAATAACTCAATTTCATTTCTTTTTATGGCTGAGTAATATTCCACTGTATATATGTGCCACATCTTCTTTAGCCATTCATCTGTTGATGGACACTTAGGTTGCTTCCATGTCCTGGCTAGTGTAAATAGAGCTGCAATGAACATTGTGGTACATGACTCTTTTTGAATTATGGTTTCCTCAGGGTATATGCCCAGTAGTGGGATTTCTGGGTTGTATGGTAGTTCTATTTTTAGTTTTTTAAGGAACCTCCATACTGTTCTCCATAGTGGCTGTATCAATTTACATTCCCACCAACAGTGCAAGAGGGTTCCCTTTTCTCCACACCCTCTCCAGCATTTATCGTTTGTAGATTTTTTGATGATGGTCATTTTGACTGGTGTGAGATGATATCTCATTGTAGTTTTGCTTTGCATTTCTCTAATGATTAATGATGTTGAGCATTCTTTCATGTGTTTGTTGGCAATCTGTATATCTTCTTTGGAGAAATGTCTATTTAGGTCTTCTGCCCATTTTTGGATTGGGTTGTTTGTTTTTGTGATATTGAGCTGCATGAGCTGCTTGTAAATTTTGGAGATTAATCCTTTGTCAGTTGCTTCATTTGCAACTATTTTCTCCCATTCTGAGGGTTGTCTTCTCATCTTGTTTATGGTTTCCTTTGCTGTACAAAAGCTTTTAAGTTTCATTAGGTCCCATTTGTTTATTTTTGTTTTTATTTCCATTTCTCTAGGAGGTGGGTCAAAAAGGATCTTTCTGTGATTTATGTCATAGAGTGTTCTGCCTATGTTTTCCTCTAAGAGTTTGATAGTGTCTGGCCTTACATTTAGGTCTTTAATCCATGTTGAGTTTATTTTTGTGTATGGTGTTAGGCAGTGTTCTAATTTCATTCTTTTACATGTAGCTGTCCAGTTTTCCCAGCACCACTTATTGAAGAGGCTGTCTTTTCTCCACTGTATATTCTTGCCTCCTTTATCAAAGATAAGGTGACCATATGTGCGTGGGTTTATCTCTGGGCTTTCTATCCTGTTCCATTGATCTATATCTCTGTTTTTGTGCCAGTACCATACTGTCTTGATTACTGTAGCTTTGTAGTATTGTCTGAAGTCAGGGAGCCTGATTCCTCCAGCTCCGTTTTTCGTTCTCAAGATTGCTTTGGCTATTCGGGGTCTTTTGTGTCTCCATACAAATTGTGAAATTTTTTGTTCTAGTTCTGTGAGAAATGCCAGTGGTAGTTTGATAGGGATTGCATTGAATCTGTAGATTAAGAGTAGGGCTTTTAAACCTCAAACACTGCTGCAAATCTTAACATGAAAGCAGTTGTACTAAACAAGGTTTGTTGACTAAAATATTATAGAGACAAAAATTAACATACGTGTAAATGTTTTAAAACAAATTAGTATTTTAATTTCTTTTTTTTTTTTTTTTTTTGGCCATGTCGTGCATCATGCGGATCTTAGTTCCCCGACCAGGAATCGAACCCATGGCCCCTGCAGTGGAAGCGCGGAGTCCTAACGACTGGACCGCCAGGGAATTCCCAACAAATTAGTATTTTATTCATCACAATAGGATCTACATTTCAAAAAGACAGGAGCACATATAGAACTGAAATATTTATTCAGCCTATAGACAATGCTTGGTATGCATATGGATAGCCAATCCAAAAATTCCATAGCCAATTCAGGTATGTTCTGCCAACAGACTGAGAACCAAACTTTGGTGTATCACAGAATCACCTGTAAAGCCTGTTAAAACTCCATACGCCTGTCCCCAGGCACTAACCACGTCTTGACTGTAGTTCAGTATGTGTCCAATAGATGTCTTCACGCTTCTATCCATCAAAGGAAAGGCACCCCAGTAAACAATACAAAGTCTAACAATAAGTCACGTAACAATGTAATTTCAGTACAAACAGAAAATACAATGCTTAATTTAATTTTTGTTTTTCTTCTTTGGCTTTTATTTGGGGGAATTATTTACCTGCTATCTACAGAATCATGTTCATAAACAAAATGGAAAACTAATCACAAATGTTCCTGGATATGAATGCCATTTTAATGTTACTGTATTTCATCAAATCTAAGATGCCACTGATTGTAAGGTAAACCACTGTTTAATGTGCTGGAAAGAAAAGAAGGAAATGCCTCCAAATAAACCATGACCCAAGCTTCTATCATTCAGAATTTTTATTTTATACTGATTGCAAGACCCTTTTTCACTTATCTAACCATAAAGTTTAATCATGTATCATTTTGAACTGTTATATAATTTTCTCCATACCAATAACTATTTCAATGCTGGTTCACAGCATAATATTACTGAAGACATACTGAACAACAGCTAAAGTTAACATGAGAAATAGCAACAACGCTCACAACTTTGACTAAAATGAGCAGCTGTTAACTGTTTGTGAGTACACAGGCAAACAAATCAAGCAGGACTGTGGCCTTGCTGACAGAGATTTTAAGATGCCATCAACAATAAGACTTATTAACTCAATTTCATACTGTTGAGATGGGGAAAACTATGAGTCTTGGAACTGATGAAAACCCGCTTTTTAAAAAGATGGACAATAATGCAATAATAATAAAACCTATGGATATCCCAGTGTGGCCAGCTCTCAATTCTTTCTGCCTTTCTTGACACACTAGTGATATAATGCACAATAGCCATTTCAAGTCACCACTCACCCAACCTAGAGTTGTTAAGTTCTTTATTAGACTTCCTTGTTCACTCGTAATTCTCCCTCCCCCATTTATTCTCAACACAGCCAGAGTAGATTTTAAAAGCTAAACTAGATCACGCCCTTGATTAAACATTGGCGCAGTTTTCTCTTGCACTTCGAATAAAATTGTTGCATTACCTGCAGGGATCCTGAAGGCAAGTGCTTTGTCTCCTAAAGGGCATGGATTTTTGCTTTGTTCACTGCTACTATATTTCCCTGTGCTCTGCACATGGGTTAGTGCCCAATAAATATCTGATGAATGGAATGAATGACTCTGGCCCTGGCTACCTCTTCAACCTCTCATCTCATGCCTGTCTTCCCCTTAGACAATATGCTTTTGTCCTCTAGTCTCCTGGCTGTCTCCTGAAAACTTCTCATCGGGCCTTTGAAACTGTTAACCTTCTTCATGAAATGATTTTACCCAAATGCTCAGCAAGACTGTTTCAACTTTCTCCAGATCTCCCTTAAAGGGCACCTCCTCAAAGATGCTTACCCTGTTTATCCCCTCTCCCAACATAATTAGACTCAACTAATTTAGTTCCTCTCATAATTATCAGTTTACTGTCTCTCACCAAAGATTTTTAAGTTCTAGGAGGGCATAGACCATGTGTTCTGACATGAAAAATGTATACCCAGCGTGTATCCCAGGGTCACATACATTCTAGAAGCTCAATGGATGTTTGTTGAGTAATGAGCAAAGAAAGGCTGTGGCGAGTGCCTCTAGCACCTTGTCACTCTGGAAACGAAACAGTCGAGCCACATGTTACAAAGCTTTACTCCAAATTACCATTTTAGCTTCTGTTACCTGTATTTTCTAATATACACAAATTTAATTGTTTAAGCCTCTTGCTATGGCAATAAAAGATTCTTTCCTGTCTCAAGATTGTATTAAAACCTTTTTCTTACATTCTCTTCTAGTGTTATTTTTTAACAAGTAGCTCTTTATTTCATCTAGAACTTAATTTGATGTAACTATGTACTGTTTTCCAAATAGATGGCTATTATTCCCAAACATGCATCATATGCTTAAAACTATATTATTTCTGGGTTCTATTCTGTCTCATCAATCTAGCTATCTATTACTGTGCCAGTACCACACATTTTAATATCACTGGGTTTAAAACACATATATCATGAGCTGCTTAAACAAGTGTTCCCACACTGTTCTTCTTGCAAAGAAACTGCAACATCATTTGGGCACGTGTCAAGAATATTCCTACTGGGATTACATTAAATTCACAGAGTTGGGGGAAAGCAGCATCTTTATATTAATGTTCCCATCTACACTGTAATGAAAATTTAGCCCTATCCTTTCCATTACCGTTACTGATATTATTTATTCCATTTTCCTTATCTAACAGCACTGCGTAACACTTCCAGAATAATGTAAATACTGATGAACAGTATCTTTGCCTCTCCCTAACTTTAATGGATGCGTCTTAGTATACGTCAGAGTAAGCACAATTCTGGCTACTAGTTTAAAATATGTTTATAATACACATTTACTGAGTTGTTTTATTTAAATCACGCTATAAAAGTATCATTCAATTCTTATTTTTAGTTCATTTAGTTTAGTTTTCAAAGTGTGTAACATTATATCTAATGTCTTTGAGATAGCTATCAAACACTACAAGGTTCGGCTTCCCTGGTGGTGCAGTGGTTGAGAGTCTGCCTGCCAATGGAGGGGACACGGGTTCGAGCCCTGGTCTGGGAAGATCCCACATGCCGCGGAGCAACTAAGCCCGTGTGCCACAACTACTGAGCCTGCGCGTCTGGAGCCTGTGCTCTGCAACAAGAGAGGCCGCGATAATAAGAGGCCCGCGCACCGCGATGAAGAGTGGTCCCCACTTGCCACAACTAGAGAAAGCCCTCGCACAGAAACGAAGACCCAGCACAGCCATAAATAAATAAAAATAAATAAATAGATAATTTAAAAAAAAAACACTACAAGGTTATCTTTTCCTTTCACCTATTACAAATTATAACTGTGAATGACATATTGAGCCATTCTGGATTCCTAGAATAAACTCCTTTTGGTCAGAATATTATCCTTTTATCATAATGCTGATTTTATCTGCCAATATCTTATTTATAACTTCTATACCTAAACTCATAAGCAAAACTGGTTTGGGGTTTTAGTTTGTTTTCTAACCTTCGTTAGGTTTTAGTATCCAGTGGTCACACTGGAGAAAAAAGAATTGGAAAAGCTATCCTTCTTTCTGTAAGCTCCAGGCTTAAACTTATTTCCCTACATTTCAACTTATTCAACCAACATTTCTTGAGTACCCACTGTGCATTTGTTAGACACTGACAAGATAAATTTCATATATATATATATATATATCTACATCCTTGGTGCAAAAAATTAAGTGAACAATGAAGAAACACACACGGAAGTATACTATAATATTACTGGCTCATCTACATATATGTATAGAGCTGCACAAGGAAGACTTCACAGAAGAACTGAAATTTGAGCTAAGTCTTGAAGGCAAGTAGGAGAAAATGAAAGGAGAACCAGCATTCTAAACATGTGTTCCTGAAGCAATCACTTCTACTTGCTCTTAAATAATTTTAATCCATAGGACTGTGTTTCCTGTAAGATGACGCTACATTACTAATGGCAACTGGAATTGTGTATTGATACAACTAACAAGGCCTATATTTCTTTCCACATTATGTTCAGAAGTGGGACTTAATATTTGTAGAGCTTGTTACTTCAAAATTAGTCTTAAATTCATGTTTTTTCCTACTACTTGTTCAAATTCACCATATTTCTGGTTGTTCTCTGCCAGAATAACACTGTGGCTTTTCATAATCCTTAACTATTCACTATTTATTAACTCCAAAACTCAAAAATAAATGGGCACAGGTTGAAATATTCAGAACAGAAGGAGTAAAAACATAACATTCAAAGTTCATCACGATGCTGGTAGGGTTTTCATGCTGCATGCTATTTGAGATGATTACACCTTCTCTTACAATGTTCTATGGCCAGGCTCCAGGTTACCTCGTTAAAATATAAACTCTTTAAAGTAAACTGAAAGAAACTCAGGATGGTGCCTACAACACAGTAGTTGATAGAAAATTTTCTAAAACAATACAGTCCAGTAATTTGAAGATTGTAACGTACATAGCTGCAGATTAACCGTAAAAATACAGTATATGCTTCTGGGAGGATAAACTGGTCCAATCACTCTGGGAGACAAGACTGATATTCAGAGTTTTGAAAACGTACACACCCTGAGCAAATTCATTTCTGGAAATTTATGCTAAAGAAAAAAATTAATGTACAGGGATATATGGTTAGGGATATTCAGTGCAGCACAGTTTTATAATAATGAAAAATTAACAGTAGTCTAAATTTTCAACAGTAAGAAATATAAATAAATGCAACAGAACATTATAAATTCAACTGAAATTACAAAACTCTACATGTACTGACAAAGAAAGATGTTCAAGACAAATTATTAAGGAAAGCGGGTAACATTACATTATGCATCGCTGCACTACCTAATACAGTAGCCACTACCTACACAGAGATACTTAAATTTAAATTTGATTAATTAAATTTAATTTTAAATTAGTTATATTTAAATAAAATTTAAAATTCAGTTCCTCAGTCACACTAACCACATTTCAACTGCTCAACAGTCACATGCAGCCAGTGGCTACCATATAATGCAGAGAGCAGATACAGACCGTTGCCATCATCAGGGGAAGTTGCTGTTTTGCTGCTTTTAACCGTCTTCCTCACCCTTCATTTAAAAAGGGATTATTCAAGACTGGCACTACAATAGTTCTGAGACTTTTTTTTCCCCCTATCCAAATGTGAAAATTATCTGAAGACTCTGACCTCATTAGAGAAGTAGAGCTGTCATTTTTTTTTAATTCAATGTAAGATAAATTCTTCACTTAAGCTTTCTTAAAATGAAGCGTTATATAGAAAAATGAAAAATTATCAGTAGTCACAGTGGTCAGCTAAAGTCTGAGTTTCCTCTCTAAAAATAAGTGACAGCATACCTCTGTATCATTCCCTCTAGCTGTGCCTCCAGGGCAGCAAATAATTTTTATCACGTATCTTTTACAGCAAGGCAACAGTTTCCATGGAAACCACAGGGCAAACATCCATTACTGCTGCCTAGGACTTTATAAGCACACCGAAACTGAGGGAATCGCTTACTTTCAATTATTAATATTTTAAAATTGAGCCGTAGTTAGCTACTCTAATTCTGGTTTTGTTGTGTGTGTCTCTATGAACAAATCAATAGATGAGTAACAAATCAAGAAAATTCTGTGCCCCTCTAGCAACAAAATGAGTCTACAGAAATCAGGAGGGGGAAAAAAACCCCAGAAAGGTATTAAACCAGTATACATGCCAGCCAATGTCATCTCATACAAGACAGCAAATCAGAACAGAAATCAGTGCAGAACTTAGGTAAGAAAGAAGAAATTCCCTTGCACTAGCTCAGGAGAGCATATAAATTTATCTAGGTCAAAATGCTAACTAATCAGGAAAAAAAGACAGTCATAACAACTGAGAAAGTGGCCACTCACCTCTCTCAACAGAGCGTTCTCTTTTTCCTTCTGCTCCAAAAGGCTTTCGAGGTGGTGGACATGCATCTCTGCCTCTGCCAGTCTCCTTGTTCTCTCATGGTCCTCCTCAGTAGCCTTAGCAGAAAGCCCCTTGCTCTGCAACATCTCCAGAAGCTTCTTGATGGATTCGTCCCGAGCGTTCAGGGTTTGCTTCTGAGTCTCAATCCGCAGCTCCATCTCCTCCAGAGTCTTTCGAAGGAGGAACAGCTCCTTGGCCTGCCGCTCATGCTCAGTGTGCAGCCTCTGAAAGTTCTCCTCCGTCAGCTCTGCCACGCAAGGCTCACCAGTCCTACTGTTACTGTCCTGTTGAAACAGCTGGTTCAGGTCCCTCTGGATCCGCAATTCATCCTGGAGAGCCTGGATTGTCATTTGCATGTGCTGGTATAAAGACAAAAAAGAAAACCCAAATGAGCTTTCCTCCTCAAGTAGCAGAAACAAAGCAGACTACGGGGAGTGAGAAAGCAGCTACCACAGCTCTCAGAACCCTGCATTTAGCAAATGAGGATTCACATTATTCCGTTTTACACTGTCTTTAAAAATGATTGAGATAATCTGTAAAATGTCAGTAATTTAATTTGTGTTTATTACCAACAGGAAACAAGGTAAGTCTGGCAGCTCCTCATTTTGCTTGACTAAATAAAGACACTGTTCAAGATTAACAGAAGGTATTACATGGAACTGAAGGTGAGGAGAGGGGAAAGGCAGGGGAAACCTATAGGAATACGGACACATCATACAAAAAATTTCACCAAAAAACACAAAGGATGTCAAAATACAAAATGACTTTTAAGTGTTTTACAATTAAGTTAGCACATTAAATAATAAACGTAAGAGTGCATGCCAGAATGTGCTTAGCACTCCTTATGTGTTAATTCATTTAATCCTCACTATAACACATGTACTATTATTTGAATTTTATTGATGATGACACCAGGCATACAGAGACTTAAATAACTCACCCCAAGATCACACAGTAAGTAATAGAGCTGGCATTCGAATTAAAGCAATTCTCGCAGCCCACTGAAGCTAGTACCCAAAGGTAATTAGATAACTTGAAGCTTTAAAAACAAAAAAACAAAACACAGAAAACTGAGGCTGTGTGAGCTATTTATACAGAAGAAGATAACAATATAAGTGAGTAATTTGAGTAATTAAATGAAAATGTTAGTGCAGATAAGCTAGTAAAATGTTTCAGAGGGTATATCTTTAGCCTGTATCCCTAACGAAGGTACATGAACCTTTAATCTGAATGGATAAATTCTACAACATTATATAAAGAACCTAAAAGGAAGTTACATCAAGAATCATGTTTTTAGAAATGAAGAAGCAACAATAGAAAATCACCCTTTGTATTCAAGGTATTCAAGGTCTGGCAGTGTGCCGCAGTGGAAGGAAGCTAACCCACAATCAGAAGACAGGAGTTTTAGTTCCAGCTCTCACACTAAAGAGCAACCTAATTTGGAACACATTGCCATCTTTCTGGGTTTCAGATTCCTCATATTTAAAGTGAGGATATAAATGCCTGCACCATCTTTTCACAGAGCTAATAATATCATTGAAATCTTTGTGGCACATACGTTAAAACATACATTGTTTAAAATTTTTGGCAAACTGCAAAACAGCAGTAAATATCTCAAGCAAACGATCTAGCAAGTGTACAAAGACGCTCACTGTTGTTTATACCAGTGACAAAATTAGAAACAACCTAAATGGATATTAATAGGTGATGAGTTAAGTAAATGAGAAATGTCCACCCAGTTTAATACTATGCATCAATTTTTTTAAATGTAGATTTATATTTACTGATAAAAACTACAGTTACAACATATTAAGAGTAAAAAAGCAGATATATAATAGCAAGTATAGGATGATCGCGATTCTAATTTTTAAAAAGTATATACATGCAGAGAAAAGTCTAAAAGGATGCAAACGATTACCAGTGTCTGGGTATGGGTAGACTTTACATTTTTCTTCATACTTTTTTGTACTATCTAAATCCCCTACAGTAAGCAAGTAATCAATAAAAAGGGACATTTTTTACCTTTAAAAATAAGAGAAAAGACTTCAGAGATGCCTGCTTGGCTGTGTTCAATTTGCTACCACTTTGGTTAAAAGGGAGGGAACAATAAATATTTACTATAAATAAAAAATATCATAAGAAATAAAAATACTTCTGTAATGTTACACAGGAAATAATTAATGGTTATTTGGGGGAACGGAGGAAGGCAAGACGGAAGGGAGGAACGAACTGGAATCACTGAGGGACAACATGTAAGAAAACTTTATTCTATTCCGCATAAAAATTTTTTTAACTGAGGTGTAACTGACATTGAAAATTTTTTAATAATAGCTTTATTGAGACATAATTCACACATACCATAAAGTTCACCGGTTTAAAGTGTGTAAGTCAGCAGTTCTCAGCATATTAAAAGTTATACATTGATCACTACTATCTAATTCTAGAACACTGCCATCACCCCTTAAGAGAAATCCCATATACATCTGCAGTCACTTCCCAGCCACTTCCCATCTTTCTCTCCTCCTAACCCTCCTCTTGAATTTGAACTAAATGTATGTACTACCCACCCAAAAATTAAATTTTAAAAAATGCCTAATGATATTTTTCAGCCTCAAAAAGGAAGGAAATGCTGACACACGCTGCAACATGGATGGACACTACGCCAAATCAAATAAGCCCGTCACAAAAGACAAATATTGCACGAGTCCACTTACATGAGGTCCCTAGAGCAGTCTACCTCACAGAGACAGGAAGCCCAAGAGTGGTTGCCAGGGGCTGGGGAGACGGGAGACAGGGAGTGACTGTTTGATGGGTGCAGAGATTCAGTTTTACAGGATGAAGAGTTGTGGAGATGGATGGTGGTGATGGCTGCACAACAGTATGAATGTACCTTATGAACTGTACACCTGAAAATTGGTTAAGATGGTAAATTTAACATGGTGAATGTAAGCTGTATTTTACAACGATTTTAAACACTGGGGAAAAAATATGCCTGCCATAGAATTCCAACGTGTTGATATTAAATAATTTACTTATAACTATTGATAAATATTTAGTTTGGTTCTCATTTTCCACTATTATAACAGGCACCTTCACATGTATATCTCTGCACATTTATCCAAATTTTTCCTGGAGATAAATTCTGAAAGGTGGAATTCCTGGATCAGAGGGTATGCAGTTATGATTTTAATACACACAACAAATTATCTCTAAAAGGGTCTGTACAGATTTAAACTTCCACCAAACGATGTCTGAGCACTTTCCTATACCTTTGACAACTGGGTACTTTCTTTCTTCTCTTTCTTTTTTGGGCTTTTCTTTGATTACAAGTAAGACTGAATATCTATTCATGTATCTACAGGCGCTTTGTATTCCTTCCTTTGTGACTCATCTGTTCTTGTTCTTTGCTCATTTTGTTTTGGGGACATTTAACCTTTCTCCTAATCCACTTTAAGATCTTTTTATATTTGGAAAACAACCTTTTGCCTGCTGTGCATGTTACAAATATATTTCCAAATCTGTCATTTTTCTTTTAACATAGTTTATGGCAACTTAAATACAGAATTTTTTTAGTGCAAAGATAAGAACCTCTTCTTTTATAGTTTCTGGTTTTGGTATTATGCTTAGCAAGTAGTGAACTTTCAATTATGGCAGTCTTCAAACTCTCGAAAAGCACTGGCTTTTTCTTACGAAAAATAAATTTACAATAAAATTATCAGGTATTTGAATTCATGAATATGATTCTTTAAATAAATTTAACTACCCGCATCATGCTGTAAAGATTCTCAACAGTTGTTGGAGTTCAAAATCCTTAATAAAAAGATGTGTCAAAATGCTAATTCTCTGAAGCCTATAATCAACCTCCAGTTTCATTCTTTACCTTTGGAAGTCAAAAAATCCAAATAAATTCTGAGCAAGTTTATCCCACAGGGAAATATCAGAAGTTAAATTCAACAATGAAACTGATTTCTAGGTACAACTGTCCCTCCTTTTCTGGACACTCATCACCAAATTCATTCAAATCAGGAGAAACAGATGTTGACGACAGCTAACAGTCTCACATACACTTTAGCACTTGTGATTATACTAGTATGGCAAGCACTGTTTTGGTGAAGAAAGAAAATACAACAACTAATGTGCCCTGCTTCTTCAGCTCTGCTTGCACCCATTTTACTAGAATACAGAATTAAAATGATGCTCTGACTGGTAGCCGAGAAGGCTACACAGCAATTTTCTCCATTGAAATGGGAATCAGCACCCCTTCTTCAGGCTATATTCAAGCTAGATTCACTTTATAAAAATTCCTGCCAACTCCCCTGGGAGAAGAAAGAAGCAGCAGGCAATAAGCCAGGCTGCTCTTTCTCTAGCACATTCATACTGAAGATAAAGTGAGCATATCTGCACATATCACATTTACCATGATCGACCAAAAACACATGCTGAATTTAGTAGGACAATCTCAGTTGTCAGATATTAGGAAAATTTCTACTTGGGAATTCTGCTCATGACACTCTCCAAAATGATCTCACACTTCTCACATTCCAAATTGTACACCAACACTCACTAGTCTACTTTTGCTCACTCTAACACTCAGCTTGAGCTGGAAGACTGGAAAAATAACTGCTTAAAATTTAGTCCAAGGGTTGTGCTAAAATTACACCAAGCTGTATCTCAATGAAATGACAGGATGTTGTGAACAATAGTAATGAAAATTCTTAAATCTCTGATAGGGTTTATGATCATTTTTTAGAAAAATACATCTCAAAAACAACAAAAGATCACAACAATGCTTCATATATTTTAGACAAATATCAGAAGCTCTTCTGAGGCAAAACTTCCATTAGTTTCTCTGAACAAGAGAACGCTTTGATCCAGTTTATCCTGATTTCTAAAATGACAGAACCAAGGAGTCTAGAGCTATTTTTAGTTACAGAAAAAGAATATTATGGATACATGAAAATGGCCATCATCACAAACATTATACTGTATCCCAGAGAGTTCAATGCACTATTTGTCAGGATAACCATTAGAAAAAATACCAGTACTGCATCCTATTATGTTAAATTAAGAACAATTTTTTTCTGAAACATGTAAATACATACATTGAGGAAACTTTATCAATGCAAGATGCAAAAGAGTTTATAATAATTCTTACTAACATCACTCAAGTCGATCCTCAGGCTCTGTGATGTTCTGATCTGTGCTGTACTGTATGTGTCCCTAAGAAGAGCACTTACCAGCCCAATCTGCAATTTATTTCTTTGTATCTGTCTTCAGGAAAAACTTTCTAGAACTTGGGACTTTCATCTTTTTACTCTAGGGCACAGCACAGTGTTTGGTATAGTAAGTGCTCAATAAATTTTTGATGAAAGATTGACAAAAACAAATTTTCACGCATTATTTTGAAAGTAAATGGCTACTGGATAGTAGATGCAAATCAAGTCCCTGGAAAATTATATCTTTCCCCTATAACAGAGAGAATTACTCTTATTCTGTAACAATTAGTTCCTTACCAGCTAACACAGAAAAAATTCTATCTCAAATACAAACTGGCCAAAATACTAAATGCAATCCTAATTTTAAAAAAAATGTTATACACTCTGGATTTATTTGTGTTTGATCTGAAGTGAAGAGAAGCATTTTCAAATAATTAACTGTCAACAAGAATCTTTTATACTTTTAATACTATACAACATACACCAAAAGTGTAGGATAGAGTTCTTATCCAAAAACAGAGCTTACAAAGTGGTAAAACTTAATAGCTATATATACACACTCACACACCAGCACTATACCTTATTATAAATTTTAAATTAAGAATATTCAAGAACGAGAAATGGGACACATAAAAGCACTTATTATATATGCAACATGCTCAAATGAAGTTTAGATTCTATAAGATCACTAATGATTTGGATTCATGAATCTTTAATATGAAAAGAAAGTATTCTAATTTCTATCATTTTAGAAGAAACTCAAAGTTTTTTAATGAGTCTGAATCTCCAAGACTGAGACAAAGGAAGCGCCTCTAAGGTAGTTCATTTCGTCTGATCATTAGTCTAGTATTCTTTCCGTTGATTCTTTCAGTTGATGACAAGGATTTATTTTCTGTGCAGCAAAGCACACTGTAAACTCTCAAATATTAAACCAAAACCAAGTTCTCAGACTGATCTAAATAAACACCAGCAAGAGACATACTACAATGCAAGAAACAACCACACCAGAATTCAAATGGATAGATTCAATTGTTTCAATGAATGCTACTTTGAGCTTATTCTCCTCTAAAAAAGATGTCAGAGTCAAGTAAATGAACAAGCAATTATTCCAGATTCCTAGCAGCTACTCTCTGCTACTGAATCCAGGAGAGAAAAAAGAACATCTGCCTTTATGCTAGCATAACCCAGAGGCGAAATTAAAGAATAAACAAAAATACTATCAAAATGGGGAAGTCCCGAGGTCATAATACATTCTATTACTGTGTGCTCATCAAGACAACAACTCAAGTGACAATAAACTGATTTTAGTACAAGTTCTAGAAATTCCAAATAGCTTTCAGTTACCCAAACTCCCATACCATTTACTTAACCCTTAGCCTCTACTTAAAGAGTATATGTATATGTATAACTGATTCACTTTGTTATAAAGCAGAAACTAACACACCATTGTAAAGCAATTATACTCCAATAAAGATGTTAAATAAATAAATAAATAAATAAATAAAATATAAATAAATAAAGAATATCCTCTACCTGTTCCCTCACTTTCACTCCCAGCTAAATCCTACCTGTCCTTTCATCCTTAGATCAGGCATTATCTCCTCTAGAAAGCCTGTCTGACTCTCAAACTGAACAAAAGGCAGAAATAGAGAGGAAGGAATGGGTGGAGGAAGAAAAGTACAGGAAGAAGAAAAGATAATATCCCAAACCAGATATTACAATAGTAAAAATATCATACTAAGCAATGTCAGGATTGAAGACGTCATTCCATTAAAAAATAACATCAAGATAAAAAAATTTTTTAACCTTAAAAGTAAAATCAACCAGCATACGGATCCTACAGTAACCATTTCCATAGTGTTTAACTTGAGAATGCTCAGTACCAACAAAGCAAAGGCAGAATTAAATACAAGGGACCATAAAGGTACTGTTCAGTCTAGCAGCATTTTAAGTATCAACCTCACTTCTTTCTTCATGCTCTACAACCCAAAAGTTTCAAGCACCTGCAACAGACGTCAATGAGGTTAACAAAATTCCCAGATTAGTCCCTGAAATACTAGTACATAAATCAAGAAGAAAGAAGGGTAAAGAAAGAAGAGTTAAGCGATACCAATCAGCTGTGAACATGTTAAGAGCTAACCCTGGCAATGCTACAACTGGGAGTGGATTCAGCTGAATAAACACACACAGGAGGCAGCAGCTTGGCTGTGAGGCGGGGGTCCCTGCTGACATTCAGCTGCAGCGCATGGCATAAAAAGCTAACAGGGGCTAATGTCTGTGCCCCACAGAGCTATGTCAACACTGAAGTCACTGTGTGCCCAAAGCTTTCCAGAAGCTATAGAATTCCTTTTTCCTTTTTTTCCCCTCCTTTTCCTCCAAAGAAAGAGAAGAGGCAAGGAAGACTGATATTGAGGGAGAGTACAAAGAGATCATGACCTTACAATCTTACAGAAAAGCACTCGTGTACACTGTCATTGTTTAAGATGCTTTCACACACACTATCACTAAACTGTGTTAAATTGAAATGAAGCCCATCAAAATTATTTACATAAATAATTCTGTCTTGGGGAGAAAATAGCATAGAACATACATGAAGAACATCAGCTAACCAGAATAAACCAACCAAGTTACTCACATTTTTTTCAAGACTTACCTCTTTAATAATGGGCTTTCTTGTAAAAATCAAATCTACACTAGGCAACTGATAGACTACAATAGTCCACTGTTGTATTTTGTTCTAGAGATACTAAGACCAAGTGCAGTAAGACAAGAGAAGGAAATCAAAGGTATAAGAATTAGAAAGCAAGAAACAGTCATTATACAGAGATTGTAGGATGAAAACTCAGAAGAAATTACAGACAAAATATCTGTATAATTAAGAGTCCAGCAAGGGACTTCCCTGGTGGTCCAGTGGTTAAGAATCCACCTTCTAATGCAGAGGACGTGGGTTCTGCATCCCACATGCCACGGGGTAACTCAGCTCACGTGCCACAACTACAGAGTCCACCAGAGCCCACGTGCTCTGGAGCCCGCGCACCGCAACGAAAGATCCTGCATGCCGCAAGGAATATCCCGCATGCAGCAACTAAGACCTGATGCAGCCAAAAATAAAACAAATAAATAAATAAATATTTTTTAAAAAAAGAGTTTAGCAAGCCTGGCACATATAAGATCAACATATAAAATTTAACTGCATTTCTCTACAAGGAACAAATCTTTAAAAAGTGTAATTAAAAAAAGAGAGAAAGAGAATCTTGATAAATAAAACCAAAGAAGCATCTGGGGATAAAATAACAATAAAAAGTCAAACTATTATGGAGAAAATCATAATTGTTTCAAAAGCAAAACACCAAGGTATAAATATTATTTTTTTTGTATACAATCCCTTAATTTTTCCATGGCAACCATCAAATAAGGCATATCAAAGACTCTTTTGCACATGCTTCTGTAAAAATGTTAAGTAGATAAAAGAAATTTTTAAAAATTAATAAAATTTTTTTGAAAATCAATTTAGGTAGTAGACAGACAATACAAAAGATTGCTTCATGTTTTAGCAGCATGTTGAGAGGAAATAAAACCATATGGGATCTTCATGGGGTATTTAAAAGGAAAATACATTTGTTTTCTTGACTCTCACCAATTTTATCACATAAACTCCAATAAATACATGTGTTATCATTATTTTCATTTATCTCCTACATCCATATTTACTCATCACGTTGTATTTTCAATTTGAATACTTAGGTCTATGACCATAAAATCTTTCACTTCACTTCAGCTGACTGCATACTTTTAGGGGACAGTTAAACATGCACTTACCCTATGACCCAGCGATTTCACTCCTAGATATTTCCGCAAGAGAAATAAAAACATGGCCACAAACACATCTGTATAAAAATGTTTACAACCGCTTTATTCATAAGAGCCAAAACTGGAAACAACCCCATCAACAGGAGAATGGATAAATTGATTATGCAATATCCATGCAATGAAAACTACTCAATATTAGGATGACTATGGATACATGCAACAACACGAATAAACTTAAAAAAATATATATAGTACACTGAGCAAAAGAAGCCAAACACAACAGAGTACAGACTACATGGTTCCATGTATAGGAGGTTCTAGAGCAGGCAAAACTAATCTAAAGTGAAAGGAATTAGAACACTATCTATGTGTTCGGGGCAGGGAAAATACTGATTGGGAAGGAGCTCAAGGGAACCTTATGGGATGATGGAAATGTTCCATATCTTCGTAAGACTGCATTATACGACTACTGGCATTTGTCAAAACTCATGGAACTATGATACTGAAGATTCATGTATTTTGCTGTATGTAAACTATACTCCAACAAAAAATAAATATATTAAAAGAGAAAAAAGTAACAGATATAGGTCAGAAAAGGGAAAAGCAAATAAATATTCAAGATAATTTCTTAACAAGTAGGAATGACTTCACTTAAAAGAAAGAAGGATAATTTAGTTGATTTTAAGAACACTTCCAGTTCCAACATGTATTATGCTCTATCACCTAATTCAATTGTAACCCTGCATTCTTAAAAAGGTTAGAGAAGAAAACAGAAGCTTGGGGCTACAGAGACTCATTCAAATATATAACAACGTATGGAAATCACCATCAACAATTTGCCTTATTTGCTTCAGATATCTCTCTCTCTCTCCCCCACCCCTCACTGTTGCTTTTTTAAAATTCATATAAGTGATGTCATCTGTTCTTGATTCTCTTTGCAAATTGCTCATGTTACTCAACATAATGTGTCTGAGAATGTAAACTGGTATGGCCACTATAGGAAACAGTAATGGAGGTTCCTCAAAAAATTAAAAATAGAACTGCCATTAGATCCAGCAATTCCACTTCTGAGTTTTTATCCAAAGAAAACAAAAATAACTAACTCGAAAAGATATCCGCACCCCCATGTTCACTGCAGCATTATTTATAATACCCAAGATATAGAAACAACCTAAGTGTCCATCAATGGATGAATGGATAAAGAAAATGTGGTGTGTATATCTATACACATATGTGTATAGATATACACAATGGGATATTATTCAGCCATAAAAAAAAATAAAATCTTACCATTTCGGGGGGGGGGAACCACAAGCTCACAGATAGAGAACAGATTGGTGGTTGCCGGGGGGGTGGGGACAGGGAGTGGGTGAAATGGGTAAAGGGAGTCAAAAGGTACAAACTTCCAGTTATAAAAATAAATAAGTCCTGGGAATATAATGTACAGCATGGTGACTATAGTTAATAACACTGTATTACATATTTGAAAGTTGCTAAGAGAGTAGATCTTAAAAGTTCTCATCCCACGAAAAAAAAGTTCTTTGTAACTATGTGCGGTGATGGATGTTAACCAGACCCAGTGTGTTGATCATTTTGTAATGTATCCCAATAGCAAAATATTGAAACTAATATAATATTATATGTCAACAATACTTCAATTTTTTAAAAAAGTATTTGAGATTTATCCACACTGATATACATAACTCTAGTTCATTCACTTTTATGAACTGTATAATACAGGTTTCACAATTCCTTATCCAAAATTCTAAAATCCAAAGAGCTTTAAAAAGACTAAATTTTTCTCCAAGCTTAATGCAAAAACCTGACTCAACTGCTATGAGGCTATTTACCATTTATTTATCCAATTTAATATGAATATTCCTAAGTTTTGCTACAGATTTAATATGTTTGATTACTGGGTATTGTCCAGATCCCAATGGGAGTATTACACAATATACAGTTTATATACTGGATTACCTTTCAAAATCTGAAAAAAATCTAAATTCCAACATACATGTGCCCTAAGTATTTTGGAGGAAAGGACTGTGTACTCATATTCCATTTTGTGAATAAATACCAACTTATCCACTCACCTACTTGAGGAACAGTTAGATGTTTTTCCACTTTTTCACTGTTACAACAAGCACATGTACATCTACCTGTCTCCTTGTGCACATGTGCAAAAGTTTCTCTCAAGGAGACATACAGAAATGAAACTGCCAGGTAGTAGAGCGTGTCTTCAACCTTACTGGTCATTTAAATGTACCTTTTTTAATTTACTATAAACAAGATGCATGACACAGATGATAAAAGGGAGCAGATATCCAGCCTATAACTTTCATATCTACAGAACCATTAATCATATAACACTTTCCATTAATCATAAAACCACTTTCCTAGAAGGAAATTTTTGGTGGAAATGGATTGGGTTGCTACTTAAAAAAAAAAAAAAAAAGCTAAATGATTGTGCATTCAATTCCATCCATAAGGAATAAAGACAGTGTTTTCAAAGAAAGTTATTACTTATGAAGCTACTTTAATTAGCAGAGCCCTAGTATCGCTGTAAGACTTGAGAATTTTTTTTAAAAAGAAACAATTCTGGGCTTCCCTGGTGGCGCAGTGGTTGAGAGTCTGCCTGCTAGTGCAGGGGACACGGGTTTGAGCTCTGGTCTGGGAGGATCCCACGTGCCACGGAGCGGCTGGGCCCGTGAGCCACAACTGCTAGGCCTGCACGTCTGGAGCCTGTGCTCCGCAACGGAAGAGGCCGCGATAGTGAGAGGCTCACGCGCCGCAATGAAGAGTGGCCCCCACTTGCTGCAGCTGGAGAGGGCCCTTGCACAGAAACGAAGACCCAACACAGCCATAAATAAATAAATAAATAAATTTTTAAAAAAAAGAAAAAGAAAAAATTCTATCCATAGGATGGATCTTTTCTCTCTTAAAGAAGGAATGAGAGAAGAAACAGAAAAAGATTGGAAAGAATCCTAATTTCTCTCCGCTCACCCTATTTCCTAAAATGGCATCTTTCCCTGAGAATCCCCACAAAATACAGCTACTTTAATCTCAGTACCAAAATTTTGATGTCAAAGATTCCTATAAAAATGATCTTAGAGATAAGGACACTGAAAATCTGAAAGCAACAATAATCAACAGTTTCAAGAATTTCCTTTCTATCCCTTTCATATTTATTGGAAAATAAATAAATAGGCAGGCTTCTTTTTTCTCTCAGGTATTTGAGAAACAAAAAAGTAACACAGGGATACCTGATTCATTACTAATGTTTAAAATATTTTTAAACTAAATTTATGAATTGGGATAGATGCTTATATAATTCTTTTTTTCTGACAGCTTTTAAGAACACATTCTTTGATCTCCATATTATACGGAAAATTGGCTTTTTAAATAAAGCTACTTGCTTAACCCAAGGTATCTAAACAAAAACAAGAAAACTTAAATGAGAGGTTCACAAAGGAACATTTGATGACGTTAGTGAACCTAAAATATTTCATATTTCTTATACAGACTTAAGCAAAAGAAAATATGAATCCCAACGTATAGACAAGTGCCACAAAAACACAAAACCTACAGGAACACAAGAACAGCACTTTATCCTAGGCGGAAAAATGAACCCCTAGCCTATTTCAATACCAGAAGAATGACAGATTCTGAGAGGGCTCTGGCTACCTTGGGAGTTCTCTCCATCAAGAACAAGAACTAGTAATTAACATGAAAGAGTCCATTTCAGACAATTCTGCCCACAAAGGAGGCAGTGCTGTTGAAAAATAAACTTAACCAAACATTGGAGAACAGAAAAAAAATACTGAAGTATAATCCCTCACTGACGGAAGAAAGATCTTTAGTTAGTAGCAGGCATTAAGCTCCCTGACAGAGATACAATGGCAGGTGGGTATAATAAACACGGTCTGTCTCCATATAAAGGCAGATAAGACAGATAACGGTGGATAAGAGAGTCATCAATCCCAACAGCAACAAAAATACACAATTATAACTGCAAACAGGGATAAAAGCTATAAATCCAAGGTAGTAAAAGATAAGAGAAGATTTGGGGGCTGGGTGAGATCTGAAGAATGAGTTAACTTCCATTAACTATTTAAAGACACAACACTTCTACTGTGAGGAGAAGACTACTTAGGTGAAGACCCTCAAGAAGGAGGGGGCACAGCACATTTGAGGGATTAAGGAGACTGAGCACCAAGGAAGTGTGACAAGAGTTTTGGACTTTAAGGGCAACAGGAAGCCCTGAAAAAGTTTTGAGCAGAGTATGATCATCTCTACCATCATCACTAATAGTGATGCCGGGCACATACTACCACATTTAATTCTTAGAACAAGTACATGAGGTAAGAATTATATAACCATTTTACAGATGAGGAAACTAAGGTTTGGAAAGACTTAGCAGCCTGCCAAGCTCACATAACTAGTGAGTGGTGGAGCCAGAATTCAAACATCACATGGGCACTTTCAAAAGCTCAGACTGGCTGCAATGAGGCTGCACATCAGGGGGAAACAGAAAGACTGGGGAAAATTGGGAGACCACTGCAATAATGTCAGCCAACAGCAACATGACCAAACTATGACAGTGGCTGTGGGGTGGGAAAATGGATGGCTTACAAAAATACTTCAGAGGAAAAAGATCACCAGGATTTGACTGGCAGGGTGGGAAACGAGGGAGTGAAGCAATCAAGGAAAATTCTGAAGTTTCTGACTTAAACACCATGGACAAGTTGGTGGCACCATAAACAAAAATGGGAAAAAATAAGGAAGGACCAGAATTGAGGGGAAATCTTGAGCTGAATGTAATGTGCTTTTGAGATGTTGAGAAAAGGTTTGAGGGAGCAACTGGGCATGTGGGTCTGGAGCTTAGAGGAATGATATGAGCTAAAGATGTTAAGTGTGGAAGCTCTGATACACAGATGTTAACTGAGGCCAAGGTAGTGAATGAGCCTTCCTAGGAAAAGAAAACACAGCAAGAGGAGATAGTCATAGGACTGATTCAACATTAGATGGCAGGCAGAGGGTAAGAGGCGGGCAAAGGAGACAAGAGGAGCAGTCAGAGAAGTGGGTAGAAATCAAGAAAACAGTGTCACAGAAACTGAAAGAAGTTGCTAAGGACCCTTTCTCTAAGGGGAGAACACAGACCAAGAGAGATTTGGCTCTGGGTTCAATTCCTGGTTCCATCAGGATGACTTCAGTGAAGTTAACTAAATACTCTGAGCCTTAATTTATTAATCTATACTATGAACATTATGAAACTTAATCTAAAGGGTTATTATAATAATTAGCAGTAAGACAGAACACCTATAACACTGTAAATTATCAATAAATGGCAGTTACTGTTGTTGCTCCTGTTTGTAAAATCAAAAGGTTTGGTTAGTGGCTTATTGAACCCAGCCCTGGGAAGCCCTAGGGGTTCTAAAGAACATCTTCAGGGAATGCCTGGCAGGGCCACACTGGGGCATCTGGGCTCCCCAGTCCTGTCTCAATCAGAACAGCTTTGCCTTCTTTTTCATTTTACTTCTTAAAATAAGTTTTAGGGACTCCCCTGGTGGCACTGTGGTTGGGAATCCACCTGCCAATGCAGGGGACACGGGTTCGAGCCCTGGTCCGGGAAGATCCCACATGCCGCAGAGCAACTAAGCCCGCGCGCCACAGCTACTGAGCCTGCGCTCTAGATCCCGGCTCCACAACAAGAGAGGCCACCGCAATGAGAAGCCTGCACCCCACGCCACTCGCCGCAACTAGAGAAAGCCTGTGCGCAGCAACGAAGACCCAACACAGCCAAAAAAATAAATTAATTAATTAATAAATAATAAGTTTTATTTTCATATCTGAATAATATTCATTTGAAAAAAGGGGTCTGCAGCTTAAAGTGTTTTTCAAAAAGCAATGACTGGATCATCTCAATAGTCCCTTCAATTCATTTGGATTACAGCTTGTAATTCTTTTTTTTTTTCTTTTTCTGAATTTTTGAAGTTTATATTTTTATACAGCAGGTTCTTATTAGTTATCTATTTTATACATATTAGTGTATACATGTCAATCCCAATCTCCCACTTCATCCCACCACCACCCACCCCCCCCCGCCACTTTCCCCCCTTGGTGCCCATACGTTTGTTCTCTACATCTGTCTATTTCTGCCCTGAAAACCGGTTCATCTGTACCATTTACAGCTTGTAATTCTTCACCGAAGTAAAACATGTGAGAAATAAGGACAAAAAAACACACTTGATAACATAATCCCTAACATGAACCTTATTATTTATGATTATTTAATTAGAATAATGGTTATAAATCAATTAGCTCTGTTTATCTACTGAAAATTGTACTAGGGTCAGTGCCATTACTGCCATTGAAGCACCACAGCCTTATAATAGCAATTTTTTGTTTGTTTGCTTAAGATTATAACCGCATGAACAGTGAAGAAAAGAGTTAAGCAGCATTAAAATCACAAAGGGCTTTCTTTTTTCATGAAAAATAAAGTTGGTTAGTGTGCTCAAATTAGTGTTTTCTTTTTGAAAGCCCTGCATGAAGAAAACCAATTAGTAAAGAATCAAACTATCTCACCAGCCTCTTCTCATTGAAATCAGTACCTCTAAAAACTTTCTTTTAATATCCTTTTCTTATGCTATTGATTGTTTGTAACTAATCACTTTCCATGTCATCATTGTGTGTGGTCCTCTTGTGATAATTATCCCACACTCTCCAGTTTAGTCTGTTGAGCAATCACCACTCTGGTGCAGCTGAAAATTCTCAGGGACACTAGCTTGAATCTCTATGGCACAGATGTCCTAATACTTCATTTTAAAATGGGACAAAGGTTTTACAGAGCCTTGCTGATCTTTTGTCCCAGACACTGGCTGTCTTTTTCATCTAGGACATAATCAAAAATGTACTGTATTAAAAAAAAATGTACTGTATAAGTTTTTTAACCACAACTTTAGAATTTATACTCTTCAATAGTAAGTCAGTTCTCTTAAATGACAGAATTTGCTCCTATTTAATTGCTGGAAATTTTAAGCAATTAAATAGGAGCGGACAGTGGATCAATAGTTGTCTTCATTTTAACAGCTCACCCAATAATGAGGAACATGAGAACTGCATCTGGAAGATTTGGTGTGAAAGGAAATGACTTCTGAAAGGCTGACTGATTTATTTGTGCTGATACTGGCACAGACTGCCCTACTTTAGGCAGGATGGTTAGGGAAGGTCTCTTTGAAGAAGTACCATTTAAGCTGACACCTGAGGAAGCCAGCATATAAGAGTGGGGTAAGAATGTCTGGCAGCACATAAGAATAAAGAGTTAAGAATAGCATATATATATATATATATGTATATGTGTATATGTATATATATGTGTGTGTGTGTGTGTGTACACATATATATTTGAAGGACATTTTTTTCAACGCCCTATCAGCCATTAATACAAATTGAAAGCCTGTTATAATCAAATCAATGTAGTCCTGGAAAAAGAATATCAACAAAGAGATCAATGGAACAAATCTCACAATAATTAAGCACTTAAGAAAGAAAAAGGAAATGCCACAAACCAAAAGAAAAGAGACTGATCACAGTATTTAGAAAGCTTTTCTATTATTAGGAAAACATCAAAATAAATACGTTCTCCCCACACAAAATTAAAAATAAGTTCCAGGAAGATTAAAGAACTAAGTATAAAATGCAAATTAATTAGAAAATAAAAAGAATAAATATAAACATATTTAATGATATTCAGATAGGGAAGGACTTTCTAAACAAAAAAAGAAATGTAAGAAATTACAAAAAAATTACAAATTACAAATGTAAGAAAAGTATAGTACATTTTACTGCTTAGAAATCTAGAATTATAAACATCAAAAGTCAAAAACTAATGAGCAAATGACAAAAACTAAAAATTATTCACAACTGTGAAAGTACTTTATGCTCACTATTGAAAAAGCCCATAAAAGTCAATGAAATACTAAGACCTTCCTGTCCCCAAGAGAAATTAACAAATAGGAATATACCAATCACAGACAATATGCAAATGGACAATAAACACATGAAAATGTAAACAAAGAATTGCAAATGAAAGCAAGGTAAAATAAAACTTTTTAACCTATGAAAAAGGTAAAAGTTTTTTTTCAGGCAAAAGATTTTTAAACATTATATGAACAGGTAAGGTGATACATGCATTCTTACACGCCTGATCACCTAAAGTGGTCCAATCCTTCTAGAAAACAGTGTGTTAATAAGTATATTCATCTCTTTTATTTTATAAGCACAACTGTATCATCCTTAGGAAGCAGAAACTATCTTCTAGCAATGTTGCTTTTCTCTCCAAATATAAGGTGGATAATATAGTAATTTGTACGGTCATTTTTGTAACATTTTCTCATTACAAAGTAATAAATATAAGTGTTAAACATTTTAAGAATACATAAATTTATATGGGAAAAACTCTCCTATAATTCCTTTGATCCCCTCTGATGAATAGACTCAATTTTTTAACAACCTATCATAGGAAAATAATCAGAAATATGAAAATGTATTAATAAAGATGGCCATAACAATAATACATATGACAAAAAAAACTGAAAAGTGGGGAGACCTTCAAGACGGCGAAAGAGTAACACATGGAGATCACCTTCCTCCCCACAAATACATCATAAATACATCTACATGTGGAACAACTCCTACAGAACACCTGCTGAACACTAGCAGAGGACCTCAGACCTCCCAAAAGGCAAGAAACTCCCCACGTACCTGGGTAGGGCAAAAGAAAAAAGAAAAAACAGAGACAAAAGAATAGGGAAGGGACCCGCACCAGTGGGAGGGAGCCGTGAAGGAGGAAAGGTTTCCACGCACTAGGAAGCCCCTTCACTGGCGGAGACAGGGCGTGGCAGGGGGGAAGCTTCAGAGCCACAGAGGAGAGCGCAGCAACGGGGGTGCGGAGGGCAAAGCGGAGAGATTCCCTCACAGAGGATCGGTGCCAACCAGCGCACACCAGCCCAAGAGGCTTGTCTGCTCATCCGGCGGGGCGGGCGGGGGCTGGGAGCTGAGGCTCAGGCTTTGGAGGTCAGACCCCAGGGAGAGTACTGGGGTTGGCTGCGTGAACACAGCCTGAAGGGGGCTAGTGTGCCACAGCTAGCCAGGAGGGTGTCCGGGAAAAGTCTGGAGCTGCCAAAGAGGCAAGAGACCATTGTTTCGGGCGCATGAGGAGAGGGGATTCAGAGCACCTCCTAAATGAGCTCCAGAGACGGGCGCGAGCCGAGGCTATCAGCACGGACACCAGAGACGGGCATGAGACGCTAAGGCTGCAGGTGCAGCCACCAAGAAGCCTGTGTGCAAGCACAGGTCACTATCCACACCTCCCCTCCCGAAAGCATGTGCAGCCCCCCACTGCCAGGGTCCCGTGATGCAGGGACAACTTCCCCGGGAGGACACACGGCGCGCCTCAGGCTGGTGCAACGTCACGCCAGCCTCCACCACCACAGGCTCACCAGCATTGTGTACTCCTCCCTCCCCCCGGGCCTGAGTGAGCCAGAGCCCCCGAATCAGCTGCTTCTTTAACCCTGTCCTGTCTGGGCAGGAACAAACGCCTTCAGGCGACCTGCATGGAGAGGAGGGGCCAAATCAAAAGCTGAACCCCGGGAGCTGTGCGAACAAAGAAGAGAAAGGGAAATCTCTCCCAGCAGCCTTAGGAGCAGCGGATTAAATCTCCACAATCAACTTGATGTACCCTGCATCGGTGGAATACCTAAAGAGACAATGAATCATCCCCAAATTGAGGCAGTGGATTTCGTGTGATTTTGCCTGTATAGCTTTGCTTTTACCAATTGTCCTAGGGTTCTGTCTGTCCGTTTTTTGTTTTTTTTCTTAGTATAGTTTTTAGCGTTTGTTATCATTGGTGGATTTGTTTTTTGGTTTGGTTGCTCTCTTCTTCTTTTTTTTATTACTTTTTAATTCTTTTATTTTCAATAATTATTTTTTATATTTTATTTTAATAACTTTATTTTATTTCTTTTTTTTCTCCCTTTTCTTCTGAGCCATGCGGCTGACAGGGTCTTGGTGCTCTGGCCGGGCGTCAGGCCTGTGTCTCTGAGGTGGGAGAGCCAAGTTCAGGACATGGGTCCACCAGAGACCTCCCAGCTCCACGTAATATCAAACGGCAAAAGCTCTCCCAGAGATCTCCATCTCAACGTTAAGACCCAGCTCCATTCAACGACCAGCAAGCTACAGTGCTTGACACACTATCCCAAACAACTAGCAAGACAGGAAGGAACACAACCCCACCCATTAGCAGAGAGGCTGCCGAAAATCATAATAAGGTCACAGACACCCCAAAACACACCACCAGACGTGGACCTGCCCACCAGAAAGACAAGATCCAGCCTCATCCACCAGAACACAGGTACCAGTCCCCTCCACCAGGAAGCCTACACAACCCACTGAACCAACCTTAGCCACTGGGGGCAGACACCAAAAACAACGGGAACTACAAACCTGCAGGCTGCAAAAAGGAGACCCCAAACACAGTAAGTTAAGCAAAATGAGAAGACAGAGAAACACACAGCAGATGAAGGAGCAAAGTAAGAACCCACCAGACCAAACAAATGAAGAGGAAATAGGCAGTCTACATGAAAAAGAATTCAGAGTAATGATAGCAAAGATGATCCAAAATCTTGGAAGTAGAATGGAGAAAATACAAGAAACGTTTAACAAGGACCCAGAAGAACTAAAGAATAAACAACAATGATGAACAACACAATAAATGAAATTAAAAATTCTCTAGAAGTAATCAATAGCAGAATAACTAAGGAAGAAGAATGGATAAGTGACCTAGAAGACAAAATAGTGGAAATAACTACTTCAGAGAAGAATAAAGAAAAAAGAATGAAAAGAATTAAGGACAGTCTCAGAGACCTCTGGGACAACATTAAACGCACCAACATTCGAATTATAGGGGTCCCAGAAGAAGAAGAGAAAAAGAAAGGGACTGAGAAAATATTTGAAGAGATTATAGTTGAAAACTTCCCTAATATGGGAAAGGAAATAGTCAATCAAGTCCAGGAAGCACAGAGAGTCCCATACAGGATAAATCCAAGGAGAAACACACCAAGACACATATTAATGAAACTATCAAAAACTAAATACAAAGAAAAAATATTAAAAGCTGCAAGGGAAAAGCAACAAATAACATACAAGGGAATCCCCATAAGGTTAACAGCTGATCTTTCAGCAGAAACTCTGCAAGTCAGAAGGGAGTGGCAGGACATATTTAAAGTGATGAAAGGGAAAAACCTACATACAAGATTACTCTACCCAGCAAGGACCTCATTCAGATTCAATGGAGAAATTAAAACCTTTACAGACAAGCAAAACCTAAGACAATTCAGCACCACCAAACCAGCTCTACAACAAATGCTCAAGGAACTTCTGTAGGCAAGAAACACAAGAGAAGAAAAAGGCCTACAACAACAAACCCAAAACAATTAAGAAAATGGTAATAGGAACATACATATCGATAATTACCTTAAATATAAATGGATTAAATGCTCCAACCAAAAGACACAGACTGCTGAATTGATACAAAAACAAGACCTGTATATATGCTGTCTACAAGAGACCCACTTCAGACCTAGGGACACATACAGACTGAAAGTGAGGGGATGGAAAAAGATATTCTATGCAAATGGAAATCAAAAGAAAGCTGGAGTAGCAATTCTCATATCAGACAAAACAGACTTTACAATAAAGAATGTTACAAGAGACAAGGAAGGACACTACATAATGATCAAGGGATCAATCCAAGAAGAATATAACAACTGTAAATATTGATGCACCCAACATAGGAGCACCTCAATACATAAGGCAAAGGCTAACAGACATAAAAGGGGAAATGGACAGTAACACGATCATAGTAGGGGACTTTTAACATCCCACTTTCACCAATGGACAGATCATCCAAAATGAAAATAAAGAAAGAAACACAAGCTTTAAATGATACATTAAACAAGATGGACTTAATTGATATTTATAGGACATTCCATCCAAAAACAACAGAATATACTTTCTTCTCAGGTGCTCATGGAACATTCTCCAGGATAGATCATATCTTGGGTCATAAAGCAAGTCTTGATAAATTTAAGAAAATTGAAATTGTATCAAGTATCTTTTCTGACCACAATGCTATGAGACTAGATATCAATTACAGGAAAAAAATTGTAAAAAATACAAACACACGGAGGCTAAACAATACACTACTTAATAACCAAGAGATCACTGAAGAAATCAAAGACGAAATCAAAAAATACCTAGAAACAAATGACAATGAAAACACGATGACCCAAAACCTATGGGATGCAGCAAAAGCAGTTCTAAGAGGGAAGTTTATAGCAATACAATCCTACCTCAAGAAACAAGAAACATCTCAAATAAACAACCTAACCTTACACCTAAAGCAATTAGAGAAAGAAGAACAAAAAAACCCCAAAGTTAGCAGAAGGAAAGAAATCATAAAGATCAGATAAGAAATAAATGAAAAAGAAATGAAGGAAACGATAGCAAAGATCAATAAAACTAAAAGCTGGTTCGTTGAGAAGATAATCAAAATTGATAAACCATTAGCCGGACTCATCAAGAGAAAAAGGGAGAAGACTCAAATCAATAGAATTAGAAATGAAAAAGAAGTAACAACTGACACTGCAGAAATACAAAGGATCATGAGAGATTACTACAAGCAACCATACGCCAATAAAATGGACAACCTGGAAGAAATGGAGAAATCCACAATAAACATTGTGAAAATGACTATACTACCCAAAGCAATCTACAGATTCAGTGCAATCCCTATCAAACTACCAATGGCATTTTTCACAGAACTAAAACAAAAAATTTCACAATTTGCATGGAAACACAAAAGAACCCGAAAAGCCAAAGCAATCTTGAGAAAGAAAAACGGAGTTGGAGGAATCAGGCTCCCTGACTTCAGTCTGTACTACAAAGCTACAGTAATCAAGACAGTATGGTGGGCTTCCCCGGTGGCGCAGTGGTTAAGAATCCGCCTGCCAATGCAGGAGACACGGGTTCAAACCCTGGTCCGGGAAGATCCCACATGCCGCAGAGCAACTAAGCCCATGCACCACAACTACTGAGCCCATGCGCCGCATCTACTGAAGCCCGTGCGCTCTAGAGCCCGTGCTCTGCAACAAGAGAAGCCACCACAGTGAGAAGCCCGCTCACTGCAACGAAGGGTAGCCCCTGCTCACTGCAACTAGAGAAAGCCCACACACAGCAACGAAGACCCAACACAGCCAAAATTAATAAATAAATAAATATAAAGTAAAAATTAAAAAAAAAAAAAAGACAGTATGGTACTGGCACAAAAACAGAAATATAGCTCAGTGGAACAGGATAGAAAGCCCAGAGATAAACCCACACACATATGGTCACCTTATTTTTGATAAAGGAGGCAAGAATATACAATGGAGAAAAGACAGCCTCTTCAATAAGTGGTGCTGGGAAAACTGGACAGGTACATGTAAAAGAATGAAATTAGAACACTCCCTAATACCATACTCAAAATGGACTAAAGACCTAAATGTAAGGCAAGACACTATCAAACTCTTAGAGGAAAACAGAGGCAGAACACTCTATGACATAAATCACAGAAAGATCCTTTTTGACCCACCTCCTAGAGAAATGGAAATAAAAACAAAAATAAACAAATGGGACCTAGTGAAACTTAAAAGCTTTTGCACAGCAAAGGAAACCATAAACAAGATGAAAAGACAACTCTCAGAATGGGAGAAAATATTTGCAAATGAAGCAACTAACAAAGGATTAATCTCTAAAATATATAAGCAGCTCATGCAGCTCAATATCAAAAAAACAAACAACCCAATCCAAAAATGGGCAGAAGACCTAAACAGACATTTCTCCAAAGAAGATATACAGATTGCCAACAAATACATGAAAGGATGCTCAACATCACTAATCATTAGAGAAATGCAAATCAAAACTACAATGAGATATCATCTCACACCAGTCAGAATGGCCATCATTAAAAAATCTACAAACAGCAAATGCTGGAGAGGGTAAGGAGAAAAGAGAACCCTCTTGCACTGTTGGTAGGAATGTAAATTGATACAGCCACTATGGAGAACAGTATGGAGGTTCCTTAAAAAACTAAAAATAGAACTACTATATGACCCAACAATCCCACTACTGGACATATACCCTGAGAAAACCATAATTCAAAAAAGAGTCATGTACCACAATGTTCACTGCAGCACTATTTACAATAGCCAGACATGGAAGCAACCTAAGTGTCCACTGACAGATGAATGGATAAAGAAGATGTGGCACATATATACAATGGAATATTACTCAGCCATAAAAAGAAACGAAATTGTTATTTGTAGTGAGGTGGATGGACCTAGAGTCTGTCATACAGAGTGAAGTAAGTCAAAAAGAGAAAAACAAATAATAGTATGCTAACACATATATATGGAATCTAAAAAAAAAAGGTTATGAAGAACCTAGGGGCAGGACAGGAATAAAGACGCAGACGTAGAGAATGGACTTGAGGACACGGGGAGGGGGAAGGGTAAGCTGGGACGAAATGAGAGAATGGCATGGACTTATATACACTACCAAATGTAAAATAGACAGCTAGTGGGAAGCAGCCGCATAGCACAGAGAGATCAGCTCGTTGCTTTGTGACCACCAAGAGGGGTGGGATAGGGAGGATGGGAGGGAGACGCAAGAGGGAAGAGATATGGGGATATATGTATATGTATATCTGATTCACTTTGTTATAAAGCAGAAACTAACACACCATTGTAAAGCAATTATACTCCAATAAAGATGATAAAAAAAAAGAAAATGAAGAGTCCTAAATGTCTTACAGTAGAACGGCTAAAAATATGGCAATTTTATGTAGTCATTTAAAATAATGCTCCTGAAGAATATGTACTAAGATAGAAGAAATGCTTACCTCATATTAAATTAAAAAAATAATACAAAGAGAGAGAGAGATAGTGTGTGTGTACACACACACAGACAAACACACACAAATACAATCCCAACTGGGTATGTCTATGACAAATGCGATTACAGGAGAGTTTTTTTCCTACATACATTTATGTATTCTTAAAATGTTTTACCATATGTACTTATTACTCTGTAATGAGGAAAAAAATGTTCTAAAAATGACTCTACAAGTTACTATATTATCTACCCTGTGTTTGGAGAAAGAAGCAACATTGCTAAAATAGAATATCTCCTTTCTAAAGACAACAGAATTGTGTTTCATAAAATAAAAGAGACTGAATTAAAGAACACACAGAACAATATTCTTAGCAGCGCTACTCTGATAACAGGCCCTTCCACATATTTCAAAGTCAGTCTTTTAGGAGTAAAGTTAGTCTCCAGTCAAGAAACTTTGATTGCAACCACATAAACTATAAAATTCGCTGACCCTTCAAATATACACTAATGAGGGACATTCAGAATCTATTAAGCAATAGTTTTCCTTCCTATTTTTAAAATCTGCCTGTAACCAAAATCCCTTCCCCACTGTCATCAAGGTTCTAATCAAGTTCAAAGTTCACAGAATTGTAAAACTTAGGCAGCAAATAACATGAAATCAATATATAAAAGCTTCATTAGGCAATATAAATATGATCTGTATACTCAAGAGAAACTCTCATTTAAGCAACACACATAAGAGTTTACAGACACAGACAGTAACAAAGAAACTGTAAAATCATCTTATGCTTCTAACAAAAGCACTAGTAAGAGTTTATGCCTATCATTCAGAAACTCTGAAGTCACTGTTTGACATTTGGAACAAGACTATAACAGGATCTTTGATATCAAAATGTCAAGCTGACACAACCAGCTATGGAAATTACTCTATAAAGCAGTAGCTAAAATGGAATACAGTCAAAGTGGCAAACTCCAAAGGACACACACACAGTCTGTTTTGCTATAAAGTGTGTTTTTAATATTACAAATTAGCTCACACATGATCATGATAAATAGAGGAATAATCATTACATCAAAGCTCTGTTGGTTCATAAGCAATTTTTCCAAAGCAAAGGAACAACAGAGGGCAGACGCAGAATTACACCCACCGGCAGGAAAGGAGAATGCCCTCAGCCAGGCTGCTGCATAAACAGGAATCCTTTCAGCTTTATTTCAGGACAATTAAAAATGAGCACCTGCAGCAGGGCTCCCTTCTCACAGGAGTGCACCCTGAAGCGCTCACAGCTCTCAGTTCAAGGCAGGCTGCACTTGGTCTTGTGCTCAGAGATCTACCTCCATCTGCATTGTCTCAGCACTGCAAGCAAGCATCTCTACTGGATTATTTTTATGAGTTTTCAATACCCGCAGGAGCAGCCTCCAGCCACAATGACCTGCAATCCTGGGGCTATCCAAGTTATCTCCTGAGGTACCATTTATTATTTCTTTTAACTGTTCTGGTTACAAAGTTGCACAGATTTTTGAGGAGTCTCCCCCAAACCTTAACTACTTTCCTATAGCAAACTTTCATAGACACTAGCAACTTTTCAAAAGTCAATCTAGTGGTTGACAACCTACATATTTTTCAGTAAAATAGTAAAATTTAAAATATCTAAGTACATCTCACATAGAGCAAATGTTTTATCATGAAGCTTATGTTTTGATTATTTAGGCATATATATATGCCTATATATGTCTATATATAACATGATATAACATATATTTCTACAATGGATTATGATCAAAAAAGTGCTTAGTTTATGCTAAATATACATTACTAAAATAATTCAAAATATTAGCTAGGGAATTCCCTGGCGTTCCAGTGGTTAAGACTCTGCGCTTTTACTGCAGTGGCCCAGGTTCAATCCCTGGTCAGGGAACTAAGATCCCGCACACACAGCATGGCCAAAAAATAAATTTTAAAAAATAAATTAGCTGTAACTAAATAGCTTAAAAAGAAATATTAACTACTAAATGTTACTAAATTTTCATTAGGGACTTCCCTGGTGGTCCAGCGGTTAAGACTCTGCCCTCCCAATGTAGGGTGCCCGGGTTCGATCCCTGGTCAGGGAACTAGATCCCACATGCCACAACTAAGAGCCTGCATGCCGCAACTAAAAGATCCCACATGCCACAACAAAGATCCCACGTGCCGCAACTAAGACCCGGCGCAACAAAATAAATAAATATTTAAAAAAAAAAACAAAAAACTCCATCTTTGTTCCCTGCTAAAACCTACATTAAAAAAACAAAAACAAAAAGTTTTCATTAAATGATCACCAGTGTTTAAACTCAAAGTGCTACTGAAGGAGGCAAACATTCATTCACATAACACAGGGGTCTCCGACCCCCGGGCCACAGACCACTAGCAGTCATGGCCTGTCAGGAACTGGGCCACACAGCAGGAGGTGAGCCACGAGGGAGCGAAGCTTCATCTGTATTTACAGCCACTCCCCATCGCTCGCATTACCACCTGAGCTCCGCCTCGGGTCAGATCAGCTGCGGCATTAGATTCTCACAGGAGCGTGAACTCTACTGTGAACTGCGCATGCGAGGGATCTAGGTTGCGTGCTCCTTATGAGAATCTAATGCCTGATGACCTGAGGTGGAGCTGAAGTGGTGATGTTAGTACTGGGGAGCGGCTGCAAATGCAGATCATCATTAGCAGAGAGGTCTGACTGCACAGAGACCATAATAAATCAATTGCTTGCAGACTCATTTCAAAACCCTATCAGTGAGTGGCAAGTGAAAACAAGCTCCCACTGATTCTGCATTATGGTGAGTTGCATAATTATTTCCTAATATAGTACAATGTAATCATAATAGAAATAAAGTGCACAATAAATGTAATGTGCTTGAATCATCCCCAAACCACACCCACCCCCGCTGGCTGTGGAAAAACTGTCTTCCACAAAACCGGTACCTGGTGCCAAAAAGGTTGGGGACCACTGATACAATGTTCTCAGTGGACCAGTCATGCCTAAAACAGCGATATCTCATAAACCCCAAAAACAGTATATTTAACCAGGATTTAGAACTAAGCACCAAAAAAGAAAAAAGAAAAAGGGAAAAAGAAAATAAACTATCAAAACAGAAATTCCTTTCTGAGTTAAAAAAATTAATTTACTATTTCTTTTAAACAAATCACATTTAAACTATTTCATACAACATACATATTTTTGTTAAATTTTTAAGTATAATTTTTATTGTTTCTTTTAAATCAAAAATATCAAACTTAGGGAATTCCCTGGCGATCCAGTGATTAGGACTCTGAGCTTCCACTGCAGGGGGTCCAGGTTTGATCCCTGGTTGGGGAACTAAGATCTCGCAAGCTGTGCAGCGCGGCCAAAAAAAAAAAAATCAAACTTAAATACATGAGGTTGCAAACACAAACACTTCTTCTATAAGGGAAAAAAAATCTTTTCAACTACAATACAGAAAACTGGAAGATTAAAAAAAGAATTCAAAGAAGTGCAAGTTCATAATCAGATGCTTCAAACTGGCAGTTTCCAAAGTATCAGATTAATACAACAAATCTAAATTTATGACTTAAGATGCTCTAAACATAACCAGAGCAAGGTAAAGAACAAGAGTGTTTCCTACTGGCCAGTCTTTGATTAGATTTCAAGAGCTCACTCTTAATTTGATCGATAAACTAGGTTTAAAGTGATTCGAGTCAGTATCTTTCAGAATTTTTTAAGCCCACTAATACAGTTCTTTGTTTTTCTTGTTCCTAATACCTATCTTGCAATGCTGCCATAAGGATTAGAATAAATACATGTGAAGTCTCCAGCCTTTAGTAAATACTCAATAAGTGACAGTTATAATCATCATCTTCATAAGATGATGATGGCTGCTCATAAACTTAAAAAAATAATAATTTATTGAGATGAAATTCACATAACATAAAATTAACCTTTTTATTTATTATTTATTTATTTTTGGCTGCATTGGGTCTTTGTTGTTGTGCGCAGGCTTTCTCTAGTTGTGGCAAGCGGGGGCTACTCTTCGTTGTGGTGCACAGGCTTCTCATTGCGGTGGCTTCTCTTGCTGTGGAGCACGGGCCCTAGGCACGTGGGCTTCAGCAGTTGTGGCTCACGGGATCTAGAGCACAGGCTCAGTAGCTGTGGCGCACAGGCTTAGTTGCTCTGTGGCATGTGGGATCTTCCCAGACCAGGGCTCAAACCCGTGTCCCCTGCATTGGCAGGTGGATTCTTAACCACTGCACCACCAGGGAAGCCCCCAAATTAACCATTTTAAAGAGGACAGTTCAGTGGCATTTAGTATATCTGCAATGTTGTGCAACCACCACCTTTATCTAGTTCCAAAATATTTCCATCACTCCAAAGTAAAACTCCTTCCTTACCCATTAAGTAGTTTCTCCCCAGTTCACCCTGCCCTCACCCCCTGGTAACCACTAACTGGTGTTCTACCTCTCTAGATAAATCTATTGTAGATATTTCATATAAATGGAATCATATATGACCTTTTGTATCTGGTTTCTTTCACTTAATATAATATTTTGGAGTTATACCCACATCACAGTGTGTATCAGAACTGAATCCCTTTTTATGCCTGAACAACATTCTGTTTATGCATATACCCATTTTACTTATCCATTCATCCATGATGAGCACGTGAACTACTTCCACCTTTTGGTTACTGTGAATTTCTTCTATAAACATGCATATACATGTACTTGTTTGAGTGTCGGTTCTCAGTCCTTTTGAGTACATACTTAGGAGTGAAACTGCAAAGTTATATGGTAATTTTATATTTAGCTTTTTTGAGGAACTGCCAAACTGTTTTCCACAGTGCCTGAACCACAGTGCCCTGAACCAATGCAGGGGACATGGGTTTGATCCCTGGTCTAGGAAGATCCCACATGCCGCGGAGCAACTGGGCCCGTGAGCCACAACTACTGAGACTGCGCTCTAGAGCCCGTGAGCCACAACTACTGAAGCCCACGTGCCCAGAGCCTGTGCTCTGCAGCAAGAGAAGCCACTGCAATGAGAAGCCCGCGCACCACAATGAAGAGCAGCCCCCGCTCGCTGCAACTAGAGAAAGCCCATGAGCAGCAATGAAGGCCCCAGGCAGTCAAATAAATGACTTAGGGGCTTCCCTGGTGGCGCAGTGGTTGAGAATCTGCCTGCCAATGCAGGGGACATGGGTTCGAGCCCTGGTCTGGGAAGATCCCACACGCCGCAGAGCAACTAAGCCCGTGAGCCACAACTTCTGACCCTGCGCATCTGGAGCCTATGCTCCGCAACAAGAGAGGCCGCAATAGTGAGAGGCCCGCGCACCGCAATGAAGAGTGGCCCCCGCTTGTCGCAACTAGAGAAAGCCCTCGCACAGAAACAAAGACTCAACACAGCCAAAAATAAATTAAATAAATAAATAAATTTTTTTAAAAAAATAAATTAATAAATGACTTAAATTTAAAAATAAATAAATAAATACAATTATTTAAAAAAAAAAAAAAAACAGTAAGAAAAAAATCCATTATACTCCAACTGAGAAAAACCACTGAAAATGTTTTGGTGGGTATCCTTGAAAACATTTTTTCCTATGCTGAAATTCACCTTTAAAGAAATAAAAAAAAGATTATAATGCTTACCACATACCAGTCCCTATTCTAAATGCACTATGTATTTTGACTAATATAACCCTCACATCTCCCCCATGATGCACTATTATTATTTTCATTTTACAAATAAGGAAACCAAGACACACAGAAGAAAATTAACCTGCCCTAGGTCACTTGGATCATAAGTGGCAGAACCACCCAGCAGTCTGACCCCATAGTTTTGTGGGGTTTTTTTTTTTGGTTTTTTGGGTTTTTTTTTTTTTTTTGGCTGTGTTGGGTCTTTGTTGCTGTGCGCGGGCTTTCTCTAGTTGCAGCGAGCAGGGGCTACTCTTCATTGTGGTACACGGACTTCTCATTGCAGTGGCTTCTCTTGTTGCGGAGCACGGGCTCTAGGCGCACGGGCTTCAGTAGCTGCAGCACGCGGGCCCAGTAGTTGTGGCTCGTGGGCTCAGTAGTTGTGGCTCGCGGGCCCTAGAGCGCAGGCTCAGTAGTTGTGGCGCATGGGCTTAGCTGCTCCACGGCATGTGGGATCTTCCTGGACCAGGGCTCAAGCCCGTGTCCCCTGCACTGGCAGGCGGATTCTTAACCACTGTGCCAAGAGGGAAGTCCTGTACTTTTAATACTATATTATAATGACTCTATACCGCCTCCAAAAAAATTGACCATTATATACCTATATACCATTTGTAATCCCCTAGTATATTATATCTTTCCATTCCAATAACTTTCTTAAAATCCTGAAATCGGGGGACATATACTACATATTTTGATATACTGATTTTTTAAAGCTATGTATAAAATATCAAATTTGAAGAAATCCTTAACATTAATATTCTGCTCTTATGAATAATCCAATTCTTGAAGCTAGTCTAAGCCAAAATACTCTGGAATTCCACCCCTACAAAAATTCATCTTTAAGAAACCCCAGAGCATATCTATTTCATGATAACATGCTTTTAAACTCCTCAAATACCTGTCACCGTTTCTTTCTCTTTCTCCTCGCTCCCCTTTCTTAAAAAAAATCCCTCAAAGCACCCAGCATACAACTGGGCATTCATAGTAGGCACTCAATAAATATTTATTGATAGACTGGCTAGACAATGCTATGTTGGATAGAGATCACGCAGAAACAAAGGTCATCTTGTGAGAGTGAATGCAGCTGGACCTCCTTTCTCTCATCAGGAAACCACATGGATACCCACAAAGCAGTCCATCCCAGATAATGCGCAATGACACAGCACTAGAAAAACAGCTAACGCTCTCACTCACTTTGCGTAAATGCTGAACTTTGCACTGAGGTCAGTAAATACACAAACAGGCAAGGTACAAACCAAGAGAATTTTTTTTTAAAGTGGGGTGAGGTGAGAATCCTAGTAACACACAAATGACAGGCAAAAACAAAAATCCTAAAGGGCTTGGTACACGCAGTCCTAGCCAATTCCAAGTGCTCTGTGATGTCTGTCACACCACAGGGCATGCCCAGGTCCTGGAGAACCATTTGGCCTTAGAGCAGCCCCCTGCAAAGAAGGAAGGCAGTCCCTGATGAGCCTCAGATTTCAAAGTCTGGCTAATCCTCGTGAATTGAGAATCATGATGGTTCAAACTTTGAATACAGAATTTTTATAGCATATAACATTTAAATAATATTCTTTGTGAATTTTCAGATCCTTATCCATGAATAAAGGGAATTCAGTTTAAAAAATAATAGCCTATACATTTTTTCTGAATCTAGAAGGCCAAGGCACTAGAGATAACATAGGTACTACACTTTGACATGCAAATTACTGGAAACACTTGAAACATGAGCAAATACTACCTAGAAAGGCAGGGTAGCTTGAAGACCACACTCCCATTTGTAAGGGAAATAAAGGTGGTTTCCAAGAAAAGAGACCAAATTCCCAGACTGTATGATCACTGAAGCAGACACCTCAGTAATGTGCAAAGTCTCTACTTTTGTCTTCTACATATACTTAGTATGGGGGCTGCAAATACGAGCTTGCCTGCTTGTTAAAACAAAAACAGAGAGGATTATTTTCCTAAGGTCTACTTTATGAGTGAAGATAAAGACTTCTAACAAGAGGGAACAAATAATCCAAGAAGGAAAACAAACAGAAAGAGTCTGGAAGAAAGTAGAAAGAAACAAGTGTGTCAAGAGGATAATTTACAGGAAATATGTGATATTTAGAACAAATGAATAGATAGGTGGGTGGATGGGAAGGAGGGAGGGAAGGAGGAAGAGGAACTGAAGCTATACAAAGCTTTTCATCAAACAGTTAGTCCATACTTTTCAAAGCCACATACAAAGCCTCACTTCAAAGAATGGTGAGGAAAACTCACAGAATCTAGCAAGATCAGGGAATCCTGTTATTAGCTTCAAGATGAAAAAATATACAGAGGTGATTAATAATGCCCTGCAGAAGAATATAAAAACAGCTTAATTTCAATCTCACAAAACTAACTTGGCTGGGGAGGTCTCTACCAAAATGAGCCATCTATTTAAAGCAGGAGAAAAAGCTAGGCTAGACTAATCAAAACCACTTTCACTGTTCCAGAATCAAGTTGACAGCACTAATTATGAACTCAGTGTTTTTTCCTCATTTTGTACAGAATGTCAGTTATATTTAAGGAAAAACAAACTGTTTTAGAACTGAACAAATGATACAGTTATCCCTTCAGGTTCTAGGTTCCTATGTTTTCACAGCTGTCACATATTTACACCACTGTACAGAGCAGCTTACCCTTTTCTCCTCCCAGATGTCTAGACATACAAATGGACTCCGCTTATTAATTCTGTCAACTATTCAAATAAACAAATTACCTAAATATAAAACAGGGTACCATGATTGCATCTGACAATTTCATTTTTAAATATATAATACTTTTTGATGTTTTTCTCAGATTGAGCATATAATCAGGATTGTACTTTTTTTTCCTGTCCTTATTTCACTTTGTTGCCTAAAAGACTGATCAAACAAGTTAACAGAGCACAGTTACCTCTTCAAGATTATGGTAGTTCACCCCAAAGAGCACTGATCTCAAGCCCAGAGAAGTTGCCATACTTTACTCCTTGTAAAATTGTGAAATAAGTTGAAATTGTGAAATACATTGGAAAAGTGTGAAATAAGAAATAAGCCTATTAAGACCAAAAAGGGAATACTAATTCATAAGGAATATTTCTCTACACACCGCTAACATTTGCTAATTCTAGGTAATGTATACATGGGTTTGTGCTTGTTTTATTATTTTTAAAGTTTTCTGGATATACATAGAGAAAATAAATCTAAGTCTAATGTTCGAGGTTTCTAGCTGGGTTGACTAGATTAGTGTTTCTTCAAGAGTGACAGCAAAGCATCACCTGGGAAACTGTTAAAAGCATAAATTCTTGGGCCCCGCTCCAGGCCCACTCAATCAGAAACTCTCAGGGTGAGGTCCAGGAATCTGTGTTTTAACAAACCCTCTAGGTAATTCTGATGCACACGTAAGTCTGAGCACCATCCGACTACGTAGAAGATCTTACCATTCACCCAGAACAGAAAACAAGAGAAGCAGGCTGGGGCAGAGGAGATAATCAGGATAAATAAAGAGCCTTCGCGCTTTACCAACTTACCTTCTTTTCCCTCCTTCCTGCCACACCCCTAGGTGGCCACTGTCTGCCTTCTAACTCTCCCAGATAAATTTATTTAGCACTCATGAATTTATGCTTCTTAGTCTGTTTACATTGTACTTTTTTTTTAAATCTCTCAATTCTCAGCGCAAAATATACATTACAATTACCTGGGAGAATGTTTTAAAAATACTGATGCCCACCGCTTCCACCATACGAGGACAAGCGAAGAGAAGGCAGCAACCCGGAAGAGGGTCCTCGCCAGAACCGACCCTGCCATGCGACACCCTGATCTACAACCTCCAACCTCTAGAACTGGGAGAAGTAAATGTCTGTTGTTTATTTAAAAAACAAACAAACAAAACTGATGCCCAGGTCCTATCCCATACCAATGAAATCAGATTTTCTGGGGCTGGGGACTGGCCAAAAGTTTTTAAAAGCTCCCCAGGCAATTCTAGTGTGCAATCAGCAGAAAACCACTCAGTCTAAATGAAAGTTTTTGTCTCTATTTAATATATTTCCAAGTATGATGAGGAAAGTACTTGTATCACAATCACCAGGGGCACATTTCTCAAAATGATAGTTAAGATAATCTTCAATGATACATATATATGACCTTTTTAAAAAATAGCTATGTATTTACTTTTACAGGTTTTTTTTTCAAGTGATATGATTTCCATGTATGGCAGTGAGAATTTCATTTTAAAATGCTTCCATTTTTTTAAAGTGTGCCAACTTTTTAAAAAAACTAAATAAGAGAATAGCACCAGGGATGGGGCAAACATTGCAAAGATGCTAAGGGAACAAAAGAGTTTGGTTAACCTTGACCAAGGTGCTTGTTAAAGATACAGATTGCTGAGGCCTACCCCCGCAGTCCTAAACCAGAAACTTGGGAGTGGGGTCCAGAAATTTACATTTTTATCAAGTGCTCCCAGGTGATTCTTATTCACTAAAGCTCAGAAATGCTCTAGTAAGAGGTATTTGAGCCTTTTGCCACTAGGCAGAGAACAAGTTTGGATGTCAAAGGGAACCCTCTCATTCCATTCATTTCACTACCACCACTTCCTGGTCTCACAGGATGAGCCCAGCTACACCTGCCGGGTGAGGAAGCAGCAGTCCCTAGGTGAAGAGCCGTCCTGACCTCCCATTCCGTCCCTTTACTGCAAGTCTCTCGGAAGCCAGAGCTCATTCTAATTTTGCTCTCTTCTTCTCACCCGCACATCCTCCTCAGCAACAGCCCTATGCCTTGAGCATCGCCACTCCAACAGACTACCTCTCGTCCTGCGCTCATTCACCTTTCCAGCTACCCTGTGAAGCTAACGCTTTTGAAATGTCACAAAACACTGACATAATCTAATCACCCCAGGTTATATTTGTGCTCTCAGATACCAATGATAAGCATTCTCTATCCATTCAAATTGAAATTGTTTTTAACTACTTGTCTATTGTAGCTTGGAAACAAGTCACCCCACTAGACAGACTGAGAACAGGTTTCAGTTCACCTAGCAACTCTTATCCATTAGTAGTAGCCAGTGGTTCTTGACCTTGACAGCGCATTAGCATTACCTGGGGAGCTTTTAAAACTCCCCACATGGAGGCCGCGCCCCAGCCCCAGTTAAATCAGAATCTCCGGGTGCAAGGGTGAGACCAGGCATCTTTTTTTTCTCCCCCCCCTTAGGCTTCTCAGGTGATGCCAACATGCAGCCAAGGTTGAGAACCACGGAGCTGGGTTCAGCTAGCAAGATTACCAGGACAGGCTTAGAAGCTGTCTGCCATGGGCGGGCAACGCTCTTGCCATCACTGCGCGAGATTCACTTAGCCAGATACAGGAGACTGACACGACAGTGACTTCTGAGGACAAAAATTCCAAGTCCCAACACTAATATTTAAATATAAGTTCAAAGCATATTTAAATACAAGTTCAAAGTTCAATACCATACAGCACAAACGATTTCAATTGTTTTTGGAGTCTCTGTGATACAAATCCCTTTCATCTTCATTATACTCCGTAAAATTAGATCTATTAATTCAACATCCTGGACAGACTGCAGTCTAATATACTGTAAATCTTTTGAGTATGTGGAATTAGATTTTAAAACCTATTTTGTAATAAATATGCCACAAAAAAAATTTACTATGCAACATCAAGTGAAAAGTATATTCTTCAAAAAAGTAATAACATTCATTTTACTCTTGGTGTGACAAAGAAATGATGTTTAATTTTAGGAAGCTACAATTCTTTTAATAAATGAAAACCTGGCAAAGAGAGTCACAGTTGTATCCACTTCCTGCCATAAATGCCAACAGCAAGTACATCCAATTTCAAGTTCCTCTGAAGCCAGTGAGTGGGCAGAAAAAAATCATAGCCAAAATGGGAAACACATGGCATTCATTCTTTGAAAAAAGTCAGCAGTGGATTACAACCAGGAGGGGAAGCCATCTGTCACAAGAAAAGGAGGTGGCAGTAGCTATCAAGGACTAAAACATGCCACCTCAACCGGGGCAGGGTCAAGTCTTAGATTTTAATTCCAGCTAACTTTTGTAATAAGCAACAGTCTTCAAAATTATTAGTGTCAAATTATGGATGGAATGGGTAAGAAGAAGAAAAATCTACCAACACAGTTCAATTCTACCAACACTGTAACTCTTGCCTTGCTATGAGGAAGAGCAACAACATAGTAGATGGAAATCACACACACGTAAAAATCAGAACAAGTCAACACTTGGACAAATTCAATTTCCTCTAGTATAAAAAGGACTGGCGGTTTTATCTGCGTTGTATTTCTAGCCTATAAACACTGGCCCAAAATGAAAAAGGAGAGCAACTTCCCGAACAGGAGAGTAAAAGTGAACCCAAGCCAAAAATCACCTTTGCCACTGACCCACCCTTCACCTAGCCCTCCAGCCACCCTAGCCACGCCCAAGCCCTGCAGAACACTGGAGCTCCTGCTTCGGGCTTCACCTTTAAAAAGGTAAACTCTTTGGGCAACTTCAAAGATTCGAAAAAATAACCTTACTGAAGTGTCAGGCTTATCTTCTCTACGGTCCTAAACCCACTAAAATTGGTTTCAGACACAGTAGGTTTCTAGGCTTCAAAGGATCCCAACAGTGAGTGTCAGTTACCATAATTTTTAAATCTCAAAATACAGGTGATGTTTAATTCAGATAAAGTGTAGCCACTAGACCTCTATTTACTGAAAGCTGCATTTTATACTGTCGTCAGAATGTATAAAAGCTGTTTCTGAATACGATACAATATTTGTGAAATTAGAATTGGTCACACTAAGTCCAGTTTAGTCCCTCACTTGCTAACATTCCTTCCCTCATTCTAGCGGTTTTTGAAACCTCACTTCCTCCCCTCAGAGCCTTCTTCCCTAAAAGGAAGACAATGATTTCCTCTAGAATAGATTCACCTAAATATCCAACTACTGGTGATTCAATTTTTTTTCAGACTTTGGTATACAAAGCCATATTTATTCTTTTTTTTAAAACGCCATTACATTTTTTAATTAAAACTTATCTGTTTGCATCAACAAAAGTTTAATTTTTAATATAATCGACTTGGGAGGTACACCTTCTGCTCCTTAAGAACAAAATAATAAATGTTTATGATGACGGCGAAGAACACAGTTACTCTCTACCAAGGTAATAGTTATTATTCTAATTATACCAAAAATTAGACAATACGGTCCAGAAATGACCTTCACTATCTCAAAAGTTCAATAAGGAGGACGTCAATAAGTAGATCATCTCAATCAACAAACCTCTGGGAACAATCTACGGAGTCCAACGAACAAAAAAGTTCATGAATCATGAAGCAATCAATGTTGATTTCTTCATTCTACTCCTCAATAACATTTTGAGCAACTATAGCATAAGGCTACTTCCCTCTTTCCCTGAAATAATTAAGGTAAATGTGAAGAATGCATTTAGCGTCCTGAAGTGTCCTATTTGTTTCTTCTTCCTGACCATCTAGTACAGTAGTAAGGAGCACAGATGTGGAGCTCAACTTCTGGGCTTGAATCCTGCCTCTGCCACTTAACTGCTGTGTGACCTTGGGCAAGTTCCGTATTCTCTCTAAGCCTCTGTTTCCGTATCAGTAAAATAAAAATAACAGTACCTACCTCCATAAGATTGTTATGATTAATAATATAGGCAGAGCACATAAAATGGGGCCTGCTTCTTAGCAAACACTATACAAGCTATTACTACTTTGAGTAGTAGTAGCCGTTAGTTATCACTACTTATTCTGTTGTCTAAACCAGATGTCAGCAAACTTTCTCTGTAAAGGGCCAGATTAAATATTTCAGGTTTAAAGGACCATATGGACTCTGTCACAAATACTTAACTATACCGCTGCAGTGGGAAAGCAGCCATAGACAATACACAAATAAATAAGCATGCCTATGTTCCAATCAAACTTTATGTATGGACACTGAAGTTTAGATTTCATGTAATTTCCACATTCACAAAAACTACTCTTCTTTTGATTTTTTTTCAATCATTTAAAAATGTAAAAGCCATTCTTAGCTTGCAGGGGATGTATGAATCCTCTGGACATGATTTGGCCCACAGACTGTAACATAAAACCCCTGCTGTAAATCAATGCATCTTAAATGCCAGTCCGTGACCAAGTTTCCACCAATCCTTAATAAAATCGTCACTGTAAACTTAAAAGCTATATTTTCTTGGGAAGGACTGTTCTTTACTCTGTAATTATGCAATTCCAACTCCTTTGGTGTTACCATGTTTTTCCTCTTATAAAATGATACTACAAGTATGAGGTCATTTATCTTTTTTTAATTGTCTTTACTTGACAATCCCATGCCAGGTCTGCCCCACTACTTTTTTGGGGGGTGTGGGGGGTGGTGGTTGTTGTTTATTTATTTTACTGGTGTGTGAACTCCAAGTTTAGGAATCATTAACCTAAAGCTTTCTGCCTAATCAAAACAAGAGAAGTAGTGATATGTGTCACTGACACCTGCTGATAGTTAAACTAACCAAATTACGACTCTACCATCTGCTAAGCTGTTCACCTGTATCTCTTTTCTCGGCCCTTTCTCTTAACGTTGACTCCTTCCCAGAAGCATTTGGATCCTATGATACGTCCCATCTTGTATTTCCTCCTCCAAATAAAATATTCACATTTAATAAATGACTATGTACATGTTAAATTTTCAATAAATATTTTAAACAAGTATCTGCATTTCACTCAGTTGTTCTTAGTTGAAAATGCCACAATGACATTTTATTTGGCTTTGTAACCAGAAAGACCAAGATCTGTCACTTCCCAGATATGAGATGTGAACAGATTACTGTCTTGATTTTTAGTTTCTTCACCTATAAATGAGGACAGTATCACTTCCCTACAGGATTTTTGTTAGAATTAGAAATAACATATGAAAGAATCTAGTATGGCATTTGTAAGTGTTCTATAAAAGTAGTTATTAACATGTTCATTGGGTTTCTACAGGAGGTACTCAGAGATGTACTTGACAACAGTGTCACTGTAAGACTTCATTTTCACTGACAAATCTACTACACTATTTTTAAAGGTACAGTAGATGATATATAAAAACCAAAGAGAACACCACACGTAACACTACACTTTTAATGGCAGTGAAGTAATAACAGAGATAATGTGAGCAAAGAGCACTTTTTAGTGACATATATTAATATTTACATAAAAATTTCAGCTAGAAAAAAGTAACAGCATAGAAATAAATAGTTTTAAATAAACACAAGTAAATATAAACATTCTGTGCTGTCCATCCTCAAGAATTCTCCACTGTTTTGTAAAGGTTAAGTCTTCTTCATACAAAGTCACATAGTTTAAATTATTTACAGAGAGTTTTGGGTCCAACTAACCAGCCAGAAACTCCTTACCACAGAGATAAAACAGAGCAGTAAAAAAATTATTTCCAGCAATATTACATTCCTTTTGGGAAAGCACTCTGTAATTCATGGATGAGTCATTGTGGAAATAAAAATGTTAAATAATGGGTAAGACTGTAACTGAAAATCCTGAGAGCTAATTACCCTACTCAAAGTTCCTGGTAACTCCTTCAGGAATATTAAGGCTACACTGGTAATAATTAGTTACCCAAATGAAACTTATTATCCATTGTGACCCACTTTCTAGAAAAACTGTATAGGTCCCATGCTACTGCTTCTCTCCTCACAGCAGATTATAAGATACATCCCATACTTCAAAAAATGTTCTACAACATTCTTTGTATTTATGAAATATGAGACTTGGTTCCAATTGGCATTGATTGCTCTGTATACTTATTATGGCACTTAGTCTTCTCCATAATTTTATACATATTATCTCCTTTAATCTCATTTATCACAACAATCATAAAAGCATTTTCTCCATGTGACAACCGATGAAACTCACAAGAAAGCTCTTTGCTCTTTATATGCAAGCACTGATTTTATGCTGCCTACCTTGGAAAGGACATCAATAGTCAAGAATTTCTCATTCCCAGAAGGGCCTACCTTGGTTATGTGAATCAGTCTTGAACCAGGGCATTAAATCAAAGTGAAGAGATTCTTAGAGAGAATTCCATTAGGAAAACTGACAAAAACAAATCAGATAACTGGTGGAACTTCCCTGGTGGTCCAGCAGTTAAGACTCCGCACTCCCAATGCAGGGGGCCTGGGTTCCATCCCTGGTCAGGGAACTAGATCCCGCATGCCGCAACTAAAGATCCCACATACCACAACGAAGATCCTGCACGTGGCAACGAAGATCCCACGTGCCGCAACTAAGACCCGGCACAGCCAAATAAATAATAAATAAATTTTTTTTAAAAATCAGATAACTGTAGAAATAAGAAAGAAATCTCTAGAGACCACCTTGTCCAACCCTCTAGGGTTTACAGATGAGAAAACGGGTCCAAAAAGATTAAACCATGTAGCCATGGTCACGCACCTAGTTACTACTGACTGGCAGAGCCAGGATCAAAATGAGAATGCAAGTCTCCTTTTTTAGAATCAGTGTCCTATCCACTACACCAGTGATTCCCAAGCTCATCAGACCCAAGGCCACCCTTCCCCTTCTTATAACAAGTATTTTGTAATGTGCCCTTTACTATCTTAAAATAAAATTCATAGATAATAAGCCTACCCTCACATACAATCCAAAAAAATAAATATAATGCTCTGTGAAAGAAAGATAAGGAGTTTTATAATAAAATAACATGTATTTTAACATGTGAAATGCTGACATGGGCATGTGCAGAGAGAGGCTGCTTGGTGGATGCACCGGTCAACAATGCAATGTTGCTGCTTAAGTCATTTTCTAAAATAATAAAAACTCTACATAAAGTTCCAAACAAAACAAAGTACGATCTTCCATCAACTTACACAGTAGTCCCAATGCTAGAAAATTCAATGTACACTGCAGCTATTCAAAATGATGCTAATGTATTCATGCCCATTTATGTATATAGATAGGATCTAGGCTCAGGTAATTATAAACAGATTTCTCATCTATACAAATTTCTGGCAAGACGTTTGAAAATCATATGGAATAAGGGAGAATTTTTCAATGCAGGGCTATCCTAAGCATTTCAGGGTATCTAGGAATCCTGGGCCCTCTCTACCCTAAATCCAAAAACTGCCTTCTGCATCCAAATTATGCTTCCAGCCGATGTTCCCAAAACTTTCCAACAATTGAGAACAACAAGTACCTATCACCAAAAATACCAAGAGAAATTCAGGAATTTATCCACTACTATTTAAGTAGATTCTCTTTTAACTGCTTCGTTTCTTGAAAATGCTCTGTACCATGGGTAGCATGTTTTCTCAGAGAAACAAGAAATATACCTCATGAAATTACAGGATAGGAAAGGTTGGAACTCATTAAGTATGCTTCTCTCCTAAGAATTTGGCACCTATGCTAAATGCCTATGCCCATGAAGAGCCATGTGGCTCTTAGAATAAATTACTAATTACTCAGATTATCCAATCTATGAAAGATAATTAAAACTAAGAACGTTTTCTGAATATATTCTTCTACTTTCTCAGTAGATTTTAAATCCTACACTACAACAGTTTTCACTTAGCTCCCAAAAAAATGTTTTTCTTTGAAATAGAGTGAATTCTGTAGGACATTTATAATGTAAACAGTGCAATTGTGTAAAAATAAATAAATAAAAATAGTATGCTTAAACAAAGATTTATCTGTGAACAGCTAATCAAAGCAGATTTGCTTTCATTTTAATACCATTATCTCAGACCAACAACAGGAATGATACTGGTGTACAAAGAATAATACATATAAATACCAATCCAAAAGTCTTTACAGATGGTTTGTAAGTCATCTATAACATACCATTATTTATATTTTTTTGACAATGAAAATATCTGAATTACAGACACATATCTCTTCCTAGATTTCACAAAACATAGAAGGAGAACTCAATATAAATAATGAAGAGACTTAACCTGAAAAAATGTTTCTCAGTTATGCTTTTAAGGACAAAGTTCTTCATCACAAAATTTTACAGCACAGAGGAAAATTTAAGAGGTTAACTTGTCCAAATCCCTGCTCTAAGGCAAAAAAATGTATTGTGTGATAAACCAGTGGATGCCAACCTCTCATCATATCTTATGCTGGCAGTATCAGAAAATAAAAATACATATTTTCTCTTTTTTACTATTCAGAGAATTTAAAAACCAAATCAAGATGAAACATACAAAATAATAGGCCTAAACATTCACAAGGTAACTTTAGCAGAAACCAGCACATATCATGGGCTCTGCACTCAACAACAGCTCCCTATTTTAAGTTTAATGGGTATTCCTCAAGCACAAACTAGTTAATTAAAAAGTTACATAAAATTTTCCATGAGAATGGCTTAATATGCATTGCCTGCCAATATTCTTAGTCTTTAAAATTGAGCTCGCTCTCTTTCAGAATTTTACAATGCTTTCTAATAGTTAAGCAATAGTAATACAGATTCCCACTGTCAAGGAATTCTTGATGATTTGCTCTCATTTTCAGGGCAACAAATTATAATGTTCAAGCACTGCTCACAAGTCAATTTTTAAAGTATGCAATAGTTCTTGAAGAATTTAAGACCTCCTTTATTTAAGGTTATGGATATTAAATGGCTCCCAGAGAGTGAACAAATTTAAAAATCACAATTACAACCAAAAATTGATCAATATATCCTTTTCCTTTTTTTAGTTTCTTCACAGTAAAAACTGGGTAACTGATGAGACAAAGAAAAATCCTTACTGCAAAACATTCAATAAGGAGAATATTTACTGGTTAGCCAACTGTAACTACTGGCTAAGATAGCCCACCCAAGGCACCTCTCTAATGACAGAAAAATATATGCTATCAACAAACAGCAACAAGAAGAAAACATCGGATCTTTTGACCTTTTTCAACTTGTTGCTATTCCTTTCACTAATGTTTCTACTAAGGGGTACTATGTATTTCTAGAAGTCTATTATCCTCCTATTCATTTTACCCTACAAAATAAGATACAGTGTGAAAAGAACAATCCAGGAGAAAATGTAAGTATTCTTTACATAGATCCTCTAAATCACTAAGACACTTTAATGTTAATGTTAATTCAGGAGTCCAAAAATTCAAGAAAACAATTTACCACCTTAATAGTTTTCACGTTGCTTACAGCTTTATTTCTAGTTTAAGAGCAGTTCAGCAGAAAAATACAATGATACAAAGGGGGTGCTCAATATTTGTTAAACCAACAATATTAAATATTAAACATTAAAACTAGTATTTAAAAACAGACGAACACTTTCATAAGCTTGTCAGAAAAAGGGTGGCATCTCTAACCACGGTTTATATCTGAGAACGCACAACCAAAACAATTCAGGATAGATCTCAAAGCAGGAAGTTTCATTCAATGCACATGGATAAATTCATTCCAAAACTTTGAAGAAGCACTTTTCCAGCTTTCTAAAACAGCAAAGCTTTCCATTATTTAATACTGTCTGGGCTGAATTTTGGTATTAGGTTTTATCCAGTCTTTTCCCATTATTTACTATTACTGAAGAAATAGTACAATTTCCTAAACCATGGCGAAGAAGCAGAAGCCTTGCTGATGTCAAAGACCACAACGTTTTATTACAACACAACAGATAAGAGAAGAGGGGTATTATAGCTAAAGAATAAACTAATCAAGACCCTTAGTGGCAACCTCTTACCAGAGTCAGAAGACCCCAGTAAGGCCTTTAGACTTGTAGTCCCTTCTGCCTGGAACATTTCACCCCAAAGAGTCACATCATTCAGGTCTCTCTTTCTCAGAGGTATAAAGCACTTCTGCTGCACACTGAAATACAATGGCTGTCTCAACAAGCACCATTTTAATTTAAAAGACTGAACTCACAACCAATGATTATTCAGACTCAGGTATACAGATAAATTTTTCTCAAAATTTAAACTGACCTGTCAACTCAAAGACAATAACTGGCAATACTTCTTGCCAATGATAGAATCCGAGTTTCAAGGAAAACTCAGAATTTTGGAAAACTTGTATCTCCTGTCTGGTGAGCTTACCAATACTTGAAGGCATTTCTGATGAAATAGGAAGTGTTATTAATGAATGAATTTTTAAAATCTGTCTAATGAAATGTGTCAACATTTGGAAGACCTACATAACTCAATGAACCAATATTTTCCAAATGACCAATACACAGTGTTACAAAAGCAGGAGAAGGCATATGTGTTATTCAAGTATATCCTCTACATGTAAAAGATCTGTTCAAAGTGCAAGACAGACCAATTTATTTTAATGTAACAAAGTATGGAAAGGTCACTGATAGGATTTCAGATTCCACACTGCACTAACTGTAAGAAACTACCACTCACTGATGAAAATGTTCTAAAATTACATTATGGTTTTGATCGCACACCTCGCAGTAAATTTACTAAAAAAATTAATTGAATTGTACACTTAAAATGGATGAATTTTATGGCATGTAAATCATACCTCAATAAAGCGTTAAAAAAAAAAAACTACCACTTGTCAAATTTTGGTGTGGTTTCAAAACATATCCACGGGCTCCCCTGGTGGCACAGTGGTTAAGAATCCATCTGCCAGTGCAGGGGACAGGGGTTCGTGTCCTGGTCCGGGAAGATCCCACATGCCACAGAGCAACTAAGCCTGTGCACAACTACTGAGCCTGCACTCTAGAGCCTGCGAGCCACAACTACTGAAGCCCACGTGCCACAACTACTGAAGCCCGCGTGCCTAGAGCCCGTGCTCTACAACAAGAGAAGCCACCGCAACAGAAGCCCATGCAATGCAACGAAGAGTAGCCCCTGCTCGCCACAACTAGAGAAAGCCCGCGTGCAGCAACGAAGACTCAATGCAGCCAAAAAGAAATTTTAAAATATATATATATATCCACAATTATCTGAAAAGGCTTTTAAAATACTCCTGCTGGGGGGCTTCCCTGGTGGCGCAGTGGTTGAGAGTCTGCCTGCCAATGCAGGGGACACGGGTTCGAGCCCTGGTCTGGGAAGATCCCACATGCCGCGGAGCAACTAGGCCCGTGAGCCACAACTGCTGAGCCTGCGCGTCTGGAGCCTGTGCTCCGCAACAGGAGAGGACGCGACGGTGAGAGGCCCGCGCACCGCGATGAAGAGTGGCCCCCGCTCGCTGCAACTAGAGAAAGCCCTCGCACAGAAACGAGGACCCAACACAGCCATAAATAAATAAATAAAATAAAATACTCCTGCTGGGACTTTCCTGGTGGCGCAGTGGTTACGAATCCGACTGCCAAGGCAGGGGATACAGGTTCGAGCCCTGGCCCGGAAAGATCCCACATGCCGCAGAGCAACTAAGCCCGTGCGTCACAACTACTGAGCCTGCGCTCTGGAGCCTGCGAGCCACAACTACTGAAGCCCACGGGCCTAGAGCCCATGCTCCACAACAAGAGAAGCCACCGCAACGAGAAGCCCGCACACCACAACGAAGAGTAGCCCCCGCTCGCCACCACTAGAGAAAAGCCCGCGTGCAGCAACGAAGACCCAATGCAGCCAAAAATAAATAAATAAAAATTATAAATAAATAAATAAAAAATAAAATAAAATACTCCTGCTTTTTCCAACTACTTATTTATATGAAGCCTGAGTTTCTTCATATACTTCAACCCAAACAACAAATTGCAATAGACCACTGAAAGCAGAAGCAGATATGACAGTTAGCTATCATCTATTAAGCCAGACATTAGACTTGCAAAACTATTTTTCATTAAAAATGTTATTTATGTTAACATTTAATGTGTTCATTATTTTTAAATATATCAGTAAATATTTTTTGAATTTCTATTTTAGTCTCCAATATGGCAAATATTGATAGATAAACACCTACATAAACAAAAGCTACTTGAGGTTCCTTAATAATTTGTACAAGTGTACCGCATCCTGAGGCCAGTTTGAGAACTGATGCTAAAGGGGACCATACCTGAGTGCCTGAGGGCTCATCCAAAATCAGAACAGTTCCAAGGGTGGTTTCAAAGCAAAACAGGTCCTGCATATCACATGCTCTGGAAGTAAATGAGCCACTAGCCACAGCTAGGGATGGTCCAGTATGCACATCAAGGCTGAATTGTTTCTCACCTTCTCAACCTACAAGGTCCACAGATGAAATTAAGCTGGACAGGTGTCATTTCAACCAAGTATTCTCTACCAATTGTCAAAATGCAACAGAACTTACCATGAGCCTATTAGGTAGGAAAGACTGCCAGAACAAACAGAAAGGGAGGTAGTTTCAGTAAGCATTACTGCTGATAATATGGAAAAATAAAAGGAACACATCTATGTGAAAGACTAGCTTTCCAGCTCCAGAAGGAAAAATAAATGTTTTTGGAGATGCACATGGCAGCACAGAAAGTGAGAAAAAACAGTTCATGGAAGATTTCTAATCTTGTCCTTAGGGAAGAACAGAACATTTTCAATATGAAGATAATCATTTTCTTGCTGAAAGCACATTTCCACAGTACTTCTCTTTTTGACAAATTTACTCCAAATTCATCATGCAGAGGTACCTAATTTCAATGAACTTGTTAACTAAAACAAAATAAAGGACGTCTATTAGCAAAAGTTTGTTCATGACAGGAATATAAACATCCACCTTTCTAAATGAAGAGTGACTTTCAGTAATCGAGAGAGTCACTCAAGTTATCTACCATCAAAGAGAAATACCACAAGAAAGACAGAAGACCAAGACACAGACACAGCGAGTGATAAACCATACATAAAACATGTGCCGTTTAATGGCTTTTCTCTTCCTCTCCACTCCTAACTCCCACAAGTAGGGACATTCAGCTTGTGGGACTGAACTAACTAGATCAGTAAAATTTCCAGCATTAACAAGCAAACATATAACGACATCCCTGTGCCTGTACCTGAGGTCACAGTCACTAGTCTCTTATTTCCAAATGCTTACGAAAAACTTCTCCTCAAATAATGAAAACTAAATTCACCACTTCTTACCCTTAATCTAGTTCTACTTTCTAATCTCTAACCATGTATCATCAATGGCAAAAACATTTCCTCAGTCTCAATACCACAGTTCATCGCAGTCTTCTCTCTTGCCATCACAGTCTATATCCCAATATCTCTTTGAAAATACTTCGTGGATGTGCACCTCCTTCCCCATTCCTATTACCCAAATAAATCCAGGCCTCCTGCAACGAACTCACTCGCTTTCCCTGCCTGCCTTCCTTCAATCTGCTCTGCAGACGAGCAATAAAAGCTGCTCCTAAACAATTTTTTTGGTTATGTCATTCATTCCCTTGTTAGAGAACACCGTAGGGCAACTTCCTGTTACTATCTTCAAATTCTTCTTTGAATAAGTCAGATTAAGAAAGAAAAAAGTTACACACTTTTAAAGGATGAGTTAAATTATACCTCCATCAAGTTGTCATAAAGGGAGAGAGGGAGGAAGCTAGGCCGGGAGCAGCAAAGAGGGTGGGAGGAGGGGGAGCTCTCCAAATGGCTGCGGGAGAAGTCACTGCAGGCACCCTGCGGAGCTGAAAGACCGGGAGCACCACGCAGCTGTCAGAGGCATCTGGCCTCCCAGGAACCAATTCCAGCGACGGTCAAGCACTGGACTGTGAAACTGACTCTTGCACCAAACGGATACAGCTTTGTTAGAAAATACATTCCTCCATGGAGCCAGAACCTAAAACCTTCATATCTGTACTCATTTTTCCAGTACTGGCTTTCCCAAAAAAATACCAAAGAAGAAAGAAAGGGAAAAAACTTCCTTCTTCATGGCTGCCCGTCGAAACACAGAATATAACTAAAATGCCACACGTCTCTCCTTTAGAGTTCCCACGACCACTTGTTATAAAGCATGGTTTCCAGGCCCCTCCAATACTCTTCCGGGCAAATAGAGCAGTGGTAACATGATAGCAAGTTCCAGGGACAGCATGATTTTTAAAACTAAAATGGAACTATGACCTCCCTTGATCAATATTAGTGTAACTAAAAAAACCAAGTTCATTTTCTGGTTTCTTTTGCACGAAAGAATTAAAAAAGGGTTTCCCAACTCATATCTAAGCTGCCATCTTCATAGATTCTGTAAATTAGCAAACCCATAAAACCAATTCTATCACTGAGATGAAATCACACATTAGACCACACTGCAAAATGTAACAGAGGGGAAAGAGAGACTGCAATCCTCTGGCAACTTCTCTTATTTCCTCACAAATAAGCCCTGTCAGGTATTTGTACAACAGTTTTTATTAGATTCACTGGATCAGTTTCCATAATACTCCACTACATCCCAGGTAAGCAAATTGACCAGCTCTACAAGAAGGCAATTTCCCACACGCATTTATATACCTTCGCACATGACAAAATCCAATGGATGGGTAGCTTATATTTCTATAAGCTGCACATGAACAAATTTTGCTTCCTAAAATGACTGTTAACTCCCCAAAAGGAGCATATCTATCTTACATTTGACTTAGTTTTCTCAGGACATTCCCCACAGTGCCTCTAACACATGCCATTTCTGGAATACCAGAAAAGATCAAATCTATCTGGAAAAGAGACTAGAATACCGATTTATCCACAGTACTCTGAATAATCATTCATAATTCATCTCTGTGTTAAAACGGGATTATCAAAAAGAAAAGTTAAACAAATAGTCCAAGACAGAGATCCCAGATTTTGAAATCAGACGCTAAATGACGTGAAACAAGTAGCAACCTCATGAAAAAGCTTATTTAAATTCAAATAATAATGGCTTTCACCATGCGACAAATCAAGGTACAACCTAAAATTATTAAAATGTTAATAGTCATGAGTGTCCAAACAGTGAGAACAAATGACAAAACAAAGATTTACAGAGAACAAGTCTCTTTTTTAATTTCTAAACTTCAAATTCTCTTGATCCTTAAATAAAATCAAAATCAAAAAATCAGAATCCTGAATAAAATCAAACTCCAAGAGCAAAAAAATACAAAAAGCAAAACATTAAACTCGGGCTTCCCTGTTGGCGCAGTGGTTGAGAATCCGCCTGCCAATGCAGGGGACACGGGTTCGAGCCCTGGTCTGGGAAGATCCCACATGCCGCGGAGCAACTAGGCCCGTGAGCCACAACTACTGAACCTGCGCGTCTGGAGCTTGTGCTCCGCAACAAGAGAGGCCGCGACAGTGAAAGGCCTGCGCACTGCGATGAAGAGTGGCCCCCACTCGCCGCAACTAGAGAAAGCCCTTGCACAGAAACAAAGACCCAACACAGCCAAAAATTAATTAATTAATTAATTAATTTTAAAAATTTGCCAAAAATGTCACCCACTGCCTCAAAAAAAAAAACAAACATTAAACTCACTTGCCATACTATAATATTTTTTTAAATGTACTGTGATCACACAAAATTCCAATGAAAGTGGTTTAAAATAATTATTTTAAAAATAAGCTTCCAACTAAACATACAGGAATATTACAAGGCATAATAACCAAAAAGAAGTATGACAGTATCTTTATTAGATGCTGGTTAGAATAAAATTGAAAAATATAAATCATCCAAAGCCTTAGCTTTGCAATTCAACCAAGCTCACAGCTGGACTTTTATTCTTCATCAAGTAAACACACCAAAAGCCTTCCTCATTCTCAATTTAAAAAAAGAAAAAGAAAAGGCTTTTCCTGTTAAAACATATATTGTTCCATTTCTCCAACCACCAGTACTTGAAAGTTCAGTAACAAAAGGAGTACAAAACATAAAAACAGCTGGATATTTATTTTTGAAACAATCTTCTAAAAGGACTTCCTAATAATGAACCATACACATTAGGCAATTCTAAGCAAATGTGTTTTTTCATGTGCTAGGACTCTAGACCAAGATCTCTGTGGTCCAATCAGATCAAACATTTAGAATGTGTCTAAATCCCCAATCTCAAACTGAAATGGGGAAATTTGTTTAATTACTGTAAATCCTATTAAACCAATCTTCTCTGTAAAATGGAAAACGTCCAACCTCTGAGGGCTACGGAGGGTGTAATGAATGCAGAGTTCAATTAGGGCCCACTGCCGGCTCACTATAATCTATTAATTAGCATTTTCAGTTCTCTGTGTCTCATTGCAGTGTCTCTTTACTTTAAAATTGCACCCTTCATTTTTTGGACCAAAGTTATACAATTTTAGGATTGTGTGGTAATTATAGTGGGTGCAGGAAGAATACACTCCTGCCAGCACTGGTGTGTAATTAGGGCAGGGGGCGGAATCTCGATAAGGCATTGTTCACCCTCCTTCAGCGCATATGGTTTTTTTGGCATCAGAGCCCTGTGGACTGTTTCACTTCCACTGGACTAAAGTGCTGAGTTCCCACCATAGTCTTTTCAGAAGATTCAAATATTTGCCTTTGAATGTAGCTTGATAATTAGAAAGGTTATTGTCACTGCTTTTTATCCACACAGCTTTTAAAGTATAGGCATAATTAGCTGCCTGAATTATTTGAAAATAAAGAAGTAAGCCAATAATTTTTTTTCCTCGTTAAAGTGGACTGGAAATTTCCAGGTTGCTGGATAATTAAAACCGTCTTGGTGATAGGCATATCAAAAAGGTACACTGAAGGCTAGCTAATTCAATGATAAATTCAATAACCTCAATTTAACATTCAACTTCTACCAAAATTTAATTTATATTTTATATATAACCAATCACAGCAAGTTGCCTTTCTTCCACCTTAAATCCTCAAATGTGAAGAATTAAAGAATTTTTTCTAAAAAGGATCCTTAAGTTAAACTTTCCTAAATGTCAAGAGAAAGAACTGCTACTCATTGTTGGTACTTAATAAATATGTACATCATCAATGTTAACTTTTTAAAATTAATTTCCGTTCTGTACTGTCAACATATTGATTTGCCTTGTGATAGGTTTTTTTTTTAAGATTGACTTTTTTAACATTTACTATGGTAAATCTTAATGCTATACCCCACACTTAAGTTACATAGCCTGAATAATTTTGATAATGGATCTTAGAGCATGTGGCAAAATTACATTCTCATAAGAAGTGAAAAAAGATAATATATGCTGAAAGAAAAGAGAGGAAGAGAAAGAGAAGCTAGGGAAAAGAAACAAGCAAGAATTGTGAGCAAGCAGACATGGCAGCCAGAAACAAATTAAAGCACAGGACCAATCTGGAAAAGGCGAAGAAATGGAGAGCACAAAATACTAAGAAAAACAGGAAGAAGGAAAATAAATGAACCAAGAAGGGAAAAACCTAAGAAAGAAAAGAGAAAGAATGGCTCATTTCATTTATGTACATGAATTGTTTCATACATACAGAATACAGAAAGGCAAACATATATATATAACTAACCTGGTTTTCCTCCTGCACAACTCTATACTGTTCCTTCCAAACAGTGATTTTGGAAGCTTCATCTTTTCTCAGGGCTCGTTCTTTCTTCAGCTCTGGGCTCCAGAAGGTCTTGATGCTATTCATTGAAGAACTTAATTTGCTCTCCTTTACTTCCACATCCTTTCGCAAGAGATCATTTTCCCTTAATACTTCCTTCAGCTGTGTCTGCAGATCCATGATTGTGTTATCTCTTGCTTGACGAAGAGAGTGAGGAACGGTGGATGCCATGCTCACAGGAGGGAGGTGATGCTCTCCAAATGCTATGGTGTCGCTAGCAACCCCACTGCTAGCTATATTGGGGCTACTGCCCATAGCAGTCATCCTCACACCATAAGGCAGACGTCCTCCAGAACGGCCAAGTGTCATGGTGCTTTTAGGTGTTTCTGAACCCACATTTTCATGGTCACTTAGGTACATAGGGCCAGAAGTGGCATAGGCAGCATTTAAGGACTGGATATTCTCCATTGAAAGGGTTTTCCCACTGCCACCTCCGACACTGCTTCCAGAACTCCCTCCTGTGCTATTGGTTCGACGATGACCCAAGCGAGGGGAACGTGGAAGCCGAGGTGATCGCCCAGGGCTCTGGTTGCTTGGTTCCACCTTCCCAACTGAGCGAGCACTTCCATACATGGTTGCAAGATGAATTCAGGTGCCAGGAAAGGTGTAAAGCAGAAAACAAGATACGGAACTCTGTGAGGTTTCTCTATGGCTATAAGTCGGCTGAAGGCTAATCAGAAATACCAGGTCCTCAGCTGTCCAATCTTGAAGAAATAGCTTACACCATATCTGTAATGAAAAGATCACACATTAACTCCTCCAATAAGAAACACTTCCCCTCTCAGACACTCTTCATTGCCCCCCTTGAGCAAGACCTCCCCTTTGATCATCTATTTGCTCCTGTCCCTGTCTACAGCATAACTTATTTCTCAGTAAACATCATTGTAAAAACACTCAACATGTCTCAAAACTGCATACTGAAACCATACCAAGCAAAGGGAAAAGAAAAAGAGATAAGAGGTATAAAGATTGGCAAGAAAAAGATAAAACTCAGTGTTTGAATATATGATTTTTCTAACTGGAAAATCCAAGATCATCAGCTGACAAGTACTAGAACCAATAACAGAACTCAACAAACTGCTTAGGCACAGATCAATATATACATATCAGTACTTTTCTGTACACTAGTAATAACAACTAGAAAATGCAATTTTAAAAAAATCCCATTCACAATAGCAACAAAACCATAAAGACACTTTGCTATATAAATATAACAAAAATGTGCGAGAATTTTTGATAAAACTACAAAACACCCCTGAACAAAAGGAAAGTTATCCATGTTCACGGATGAGAAGACAAACATTGTAAAGGTGTCAGTTCTTCCCCAACTACTCCACATGCCACTGAAAATCTCTACAGGATCCCTCACAGAACCCAACAAGCTGACTCCAAAATTCAAATGGAGGAGTAAAGGTACAACAATAACCAAAACAATCTGAAACAGAGGAACAAAGGAAGATGTCCCCTAAATAGCAAGACACATTATAGGTTCATGATCCTTTATTTGCAATGCAAAAATGTTTTAAAACTCTGAAAATAAGGTTTTTTTTTCTTTTTAACTCATTTAGTGGCAAAACCTGGCATGATTTGATATGAGGTCACTTATTGTTTATACGTATCTCACCTAGTGTGATTATTCGTACACGTCACTGGGAAAACAATGTGTATGATTACAGGATACTGCATAACGCCACTGGGCATTATGGGGAAAAAACCTGGACTCCAAAACCACATCTGACCCCTAGGACTTCTTATAAGGACTCAGAGCCTTTTAAAGCTATAGTGATTAAAACTGTACAGAAATGGCCAAGAATAGGCTCTAAATTATATATGTGAATTTAGTATATGCTAAAAGTAACATTTCAAAACAGTGAGGAAAGGACAAATCATTCTATAAATGGAGTTTGAACAACTGGTGCTCTTGGAAAAAAATAAGTTACATCCCTACTTCACACAGTACCCAGAAATAAATTCTATGTACCTATTAAAGATACAAATTTTAAAACTATTAAAAGTACTAGAAGAGGGACTTCCCTGGTGGCACAGTGGTTAAGTAAGAATCGGCCTGTCAATGCAGGGGACACAGGTTCGATCCCTGGTCCAGGAAGGTCCCACATGCTGCGGAGCAACTAAGCCCGTGCGCCACAACTATTGAGCCTGCAGTCTAGAGCCCGCAAGCCACAACTACTGAGCCCGTGTGCCTAGAGCCCGTGCTCCGCAACAAGAGAAACCACTGCAATGAGAAGCCCGCGCACCGCAACAAAGAGTAGCCCCCGCTCGCCACAACTAGAGAAAGCCCGTGCGCAGCAAAGACGACCCAACGCAGCCAAAAATAATAAATAATTTTTTTAAAAGTACTAGAAGAAAACTTAGGTGAATATCCTTGTGAACTTGAGTTAAGGTAGGGCTTCTTAAATAAGAAACAAAAGGCAAAAAAACAAAGAAAAATGACTAATATTCAATTATGTCAAAATGACAAAATACACCAAAAATTAAAAGAAAAACCAAACCCTTGGTGAAAAAATATCTAACGTATGTATAAAGATTTGTATACAAAATACATAAAGAATTCCTACATGAGAAATGCCCAATTTGAAACAGCAGTGGTTAGAGGGGAAGGTAATTTGCCTTCTAAGGTTGGGGGGAAATGTTTGTGGAGGCTTTAGCTTCACTTGTAAAGCTTTAGACTCACAATAGTCAAATGCTTGAATTTTTTAATAGGAAAATATGTTCATATTCTACAAGTATAGTAATTAAGACAAATTTTAAAAACACATATCATAGTTATCTACTTTCTACACTCTTCTCAAACCTAAATCAATACAGATCTAAACTAGATCTCTATGATTTCCTAATATCATTCTACCAAAGAATTGGCTTAGGTCAAGAAACAGATTTCAACATATTAAATAATATTTTAATATGCAATTGAGAATGCAATCCAAGTAAATCACATGGTCAAAAGATTTTAAAGGGTCTAAATATTTGAACCAAACTCAAACAAGTTAAAGATCTTCAGAAATATGAATATACTGGCAGTCTCGTCTCTAGAGATCCAGTAAAGATAGACCTAAGGTAACAACAAGCAGGACAGCAAAAACACAGAGTCTGAGCCTTCCGTCTCAGAAATAGCAATAGTACACCAAGTTCAGATATTGCAATATTCTGCTAGTAATGTTAGGAAATTCCTTCCCAGGACTAACCTAGCTCAGAAAGTAAACATTCCTTTTCATGATTAATCTGGACTGTAAGGTAGGTGACATACTACTGTTCAAGTGAATTCTATTTCAAGACCAAAGAGGGATGCAAAGGTTTTTCTTTTTGTTACGTAATCTGAATATTGCTTAAAATAAGAGAGCTATTCATTACCCAGAATCCCTTGAATGATAACAGAAGCTAACATATAGTGTTTACCATATGTCAGGCACTGTGCTAAGAATTTTATAAGATTTAATCTGATATTTATAAGCCCCCTACAACACAGGCATTGTCGTTATCTCCACTTTACAGACGAAGAAAGTTAGGCCTATAGGTGTTAAGTGACTTAGCTATTAAGAGGTAGGTGCCCTAATTCCAGAGCCCTGGAAACCCTTAACTACTATGCTTATCCACCATCATCTGCTGATGTTAACACCTCAATTGTCCGTAGGATATTAAAGGCCTCCAGTTTTAAGGCAGGGTATCCTGCTAATCTAGGACTCTAAACCTAAACTTTAAGGCACACCTTAGGTTTTCCATGGTGTAATGCTTAAATAATCACATTTATCTTTCTATTAAGGAGAAAGTCTTTTTTAAAAGATGGTGGGCAAAAAGAACAAAATAAGGAAAACTAACAAAATAAAGAATAATAATTCAGAGTCTCAGGAATCATGCCATCAGAACTTTAAAGTGCCACAGTCAAGAAAAAAATTCCCAACTGTGCTTTTGTGCAAAACTCTATTTCCCTGTAGTCAAGTAACTAAGCCACACTATTAAATAGGCTAAGATCTAGCAACAAAAATCCACATCAAGTTTTCAACATTAGCGGGTGCACTCTAATGTTCAAGCCACTTTCAGACCCAAAATGGCATTTGCATGTGGAGTCTTTTGTTGCTATCAGAACTATATTCATTTCTACAACAAGAGAAGAGAATTCACCAGCTCTGTCTAAAGCCCTCATTCTGGCTTTCTAATATGAGCTTCAGGAAAGACTGGGTTTAAAAATGTTTAATTTCTTTTAAAAATCTGCCAGATCCACCACCACCAGATAATAATTCTTGCACTTTAAACAGCTAACAAAAAAGAATTCTGACCAAAAAAAAAAAGTTAAGCCATATGATTCCATTTATATAAAATTCTAGAAGGACTCCATTATGACAGAAAGTACATCAGTATGTGCCTGGGGCTGGGGCTGAGGGATGCATGGATCATGAAGGGGTAGGAGGAAATTTTTGGAGTGATGAAAATGTTCACTATCTTGACTGGGGTGAGGCTTCCCAGGCGTATACAGGTCAAAACTCATCAAACTACAGACTTTAAATATGTTCAGTTTATTGTACATAAATTATACCACAAAAGTTTAAAGAAAATAATTTCACATTCCAAACTCCCCTGCCCTTGATTAATCCAAAAGAAACACCTTCACCGATTACCTACCTGGAGTCCCGACTGCTGCTGGAAAAAATCATGCAGCTGTTCAGTTTGAGCCCATAGTGTTGGCCCCAGAGTCCTACGAGTCCCTTAGTTTGCTTCCTATCCAATATTTTGTTAGCTCCCTATCTAGTATCTGTTGTGGTTACTTCAAACCTTCTCCTTCTACTTATCAGACAGAACACATGAGTCTCCTGAGTCAGAGACAAAGAACTTTATTACTCACAGCACAGCCAGCAGTATGAGCATCCTGTTACCCCCAAGTCCCACAAGGTGACACAAGGGGGCCCAGACAGATGCTACACATGCAGTGGATTTGCAGAGGAACGCTGAGTTTAGGGAATCCACCACTTTTACAGTAAGCAGTAAGTAAGCCTGGTCTCCCCCAGTGGGAGACGTTACCTCATCCCTCAAGGGGGCTCGCTGCAAACACAATCCTGAGAAACGGCCCAGGTTAAGAGCAGTCAGGCCCTCGCATTCAGGGCATGCAGGAAAGAAGAGACCCATGGAGGACTCACTCTCCCGACAAGTATTTGTGGTAGTTTTAAGATACCTGAATAAATTCTTTGGTACTCCTCCCTTCAAGAGGGGAAGCAAAATTCCTCTCCCTTTGAATGTGTACTAGACCTAAAGGATTTGCTTCTGATGATGTATCACTGCCAAGACTAACTCATAAAGACACTGGGGCTTCTGTCTTGGTCACTCTCTTGGATCACTCGTCGTGGGGGAGTTAGCTACATGCTGTAAGGGTACTCGAGCTACCCTACAGAGAGCACCATGCAATGAGGAACTAAGGCCTCCTGCCAACAGCCATGTGAGACGGCTTGCAAAGGGATCCTGCCACTCCAGCCAAGCCTTCAGAACTGCAGACTCAGCTGATATCTTGACTGCAACCTCATGAAATACTTTAAGCCAGACCACCCAGCTAGGCTCTTCATAAAAACTGTGAGTTAATGTCTGTTGTTTTAATCCAATAAGCTTTGCGATAACTCTTTATACAACAAGAGGTAACTAACACAGCACTGTTTCCTGAAACTTTTGTTTCAAGTGTGCATATGAATACACATGTGCGTACTGGATCACAATTTAAAATGTGTTTCTTTTTATAGGTTCTAAACAATTCTCAACACCATTGCCAGAATGATCTTCTAATACAACAATTATCCAAGTGAGTCAGAATCCCTGTTACCCCCAAGTCCCACAAAGTGACACAGAGGGGTCCGAACAGAACCCTTCAGGAGGTCCAAGAGAGCACAACTATTTTCATAATATTATGACATTATTTGCTTTTTCACTGTACATTCTCACAAATATATAGCAGTGTTTTCCAAAGGCTACATGACATGTGGGATTATCCCAATGACAGCTAATGGAATGTGTACTTGTGTACTCTTACGTTCTAAAAATTTCTCAGTTTTACTTTCTAATATGGTAAACAGTATAGCCTACATAAACAAAAGCTATTTAGACATTCATAATTTATAAGAGTGTACAGGGATGCTGGACCAAAGAAAAGATTAAGACCCACTGCTCTAAAATTTAAATATGATATAATCGCACACATCTACATACTTCCTTTGATGGCATCCCAAAATGAGAATCCAAATTCCTTGGCACTGCATATAAAAATTTTCTTGATTTGGGCCCTGCCTACCTCTCTAGACAGGTTACTTCTTAACCACTCTCCTTTTCCATGTGCCAACCAAGGTCAAGTACCTGCAATTTCCTGAAATACCATGCTCTCTCTTGCTTCCATGACCTTCCTCTTCCCCATCAACTGGCTAACTACTTACTACTCATTCTTCCAAACTAAGTATAATAGTCACAATCCTACACAAACCATTAAATCCCTCAGTCTAATTTAGGTGCCCCGCTTATGGAATCAGGGGCTTTTAAAATAATCTACTTACTATGTTTTAATTAACTACTTCCTTAAAGGCAAAGGAATGCCTTATCTCCAAAACCTAGTACAGTGCCTAATACAAATCAAGTATGCAAAAGTGTTTGCTGACTCCACAAGTTAACCTAAATACTAGTAAAATTCATTAAGATAGTTCTTATACATTCAGAAGGTGGCAGTAATCTTGAAATTAGTTTATAGGACCTGAAACTAAATGCAATTAAGACAAATATAATGAAAGCCTTTTGAACATTTCCTTCATGTTAATAAACTTTATTTTTAAATTTTAACCAAATTCCATAAACTGACAACCTCCTTCTCTATATTTATTGCTATGTAGTTTTGTCCTCTAGTATCATGTCCTGAAAATCATAAAGAAACTTACTGAATAGTCAAGATTTCAATTTTTAAAAAATAAATTGTTGGGACTTCCCTGGTGGTCCAGTGGTAAAGAATCCGCCTTTCAATGCAGGGGACGCGGGTTCGATCCCTGGTCGGCGAACTAAGATCCCACATGCCACAGGGCAACTAATCCCACCCGCCACAACTACTGAGCTTGCCCGCCTCAACTAGAGAGCCCATGTGTCGCAAACTACAGAGCCCACGCGCTCTGGAGCCCGCATGCTGCAACTAGAGAGAAAACCCACACACAACTAGAGAGAAGGCTGCGCACAGCAATGAAGAGCCCCCGAGCTGCAATGAAAGATCCCGCATGCCTCAACAAAGATCCTGCGTGCCACAACTAAGACAAGAAGCAGCCATAAAAATAAAATAAATAAATAATAAATATTTAAAAAAATAAATAAATTGTTCTTCTTGCATGAATAAGAATAGGGAATTCTGTACCCAAATCTTAATTCCAGGAAAACAGCATAAGCTCAACAAGAACAGACTAATACCCCTCATCTTCTAAGAAAATTTTTTTATTCATACACACACACACAAACACAGCAATCATGCAGAAAATATCGTGCCTATGTGTATGTATCTGTTCTCAATACTGAAAAATCTCTTGTCAAGTTAATATTATAGCAAGAGACTTATCAACTACCTAAAATGAGTTGTTTTATCCTATATTTTGAGTTTTAAAAAATACCTAAAAAACCAGCACAACATTGAAATCTCTGCAAGTCTGCTCAGATTTAAGTTTTTTAAAAAGTTCCTAAAATCTAATTCTGATAAGAACATTACCAGAAATCTGGTGTATCTTAAATTTGGTGTTTATTAACAACATAGTTCCACCATCAATTCCTACTTCCATATTCCCATAAAAAATTTACAATTTTTAGAGCTCTTCAAGTTCACCAAAGAAGTATTCTTAACTCTAAAACAGCATGAAAGCCTTAAAATACTGGGGCTCCCTATCAAGAGAAGGCACAACTGTTTCTCAGAAAAGAAAGTCAAGAAAACTAAAAAGAATTCAGTTCTGGTGACATACACCTATAAGCAAAGATTTTTTTCTAAGATATACAAGACAGTCAACATTCAAAAAGATAGGTTAATTTTTAAAACAATGAAGTCACTTTTTTCAAACTTACCCAAATGAAGTGGAATGGCAAAAGTTAAAAATACAATTCCAAATCATGAAGCAACAGTGCTCAGGATACATGGACATGGTAGTTTTTATATTTTCCTCCTTAATTAACACTGCTGCCCTCTGTATTAAAGCATATTAGTAACACTCTGCTCAAGTGTGAAACCAAAAATGTAACCTGAAATCTTTTCTACAGGGTAAGTGTAAAAATGTGCAAAACAAAATGCAATGCATAGACCTTAAATATTTACATTTCACCCTAAGAAGCCCCCTGTGAAGTAATTCTTATTGTGCTCCTGAGGCTTAGTTGTGTAGCAACTAGAAGGGAAGGCTTGGGCTGGTTCAGCTCCACTACTTAAACATTGTAGCTTTCAACAAATTAATAAATCTCACAGAGTCTCAGTATCATCTATGAAATGGGCATATCATCTTCCTCAAAGGATAGCTAAAAAGATCAAATCAGTGAGTGAGTATAAAATATCTGGTTCCTGGTAGGTTTTCAATAAATGTTAGTCATTGCATGTCTAGGAATTTATCTTACACATATTTTCACACAAGTGGGAAAACTGAGTAAAAATAAACTGCAGACTTCTTTGAAATAACAAGACTCTGGTAATAGTCTATATAATTACGGGAATACTGTGCAGCTATTAAAAAGAATAAGGTTAAGTCTGCAAGTAGTGATAAGAAAAGAGATACAAGATACATTTTTTTTAACATCTTTATTGGAGTATAATTGCTTTACAATGTTGTGTTAGTTCCTGCTGTATAACAAGGTGAATTAGCTATATGTATACATATATCCCCATATCCCCTCCCTCTTGTGTCTCCCTCCCACCCTCCCTATTCCACCCCTCTAGGTGGTTGCAAAGCACCAAGTTGATCTCCCTGTGCTATGCAGCTGCTTCCCACTAGCCATCCATTTTACATTTGGTAGTGTATATACGTCAATGTTACTCTCTCACTTCGTCCCAGCTTACCCTTCCCACTCCCCATGTCCTCAAGTCCATTCTCTACATCAGTGTCTTTATTCCTGTCCTGCCCCTAGGGTCATCAGAACCTTTTTTTTTTTTTTTTTAGATTCCATATATATATGTTAGCATACGGTATTTGTTTTTCTCTTTCTGACTTACTTCACTCTGTATGACAGACTCTAGGTCCATCCACCTCACTAAAAATAACTCAATTTCGTTTCTTTTTATGGCTAATATTCCATTGTATATATGGGCCACATCTTCTTTATCCATTCAACTGTCGATGGACACTTAGGTTGCTTCCATATCCTGGCTATTGTAAATAGTGCTGCAATGAACATTGTGGTACATGACTCTTTTTGAATTATGGTTTTCTCAGGGTATATGCCCAGTAGTGGGATTGCTGGGTCATATGGTAGTTCTATTTTTAGTTTTTTAAGGAACCTCCATACTGTTCTCCATAGTGGCTGTATCACTTTACATTCCCACCAACAGTGCAAGAGGGTTCCCTTTTCTCCACACCCTCTCCAGCATTTACTGTTTGTAGATTTTTTGATGATGGCCATTCTGACCGGTGTGAGGTGATACCTCACTGTGGTTTTGATTTGCATTTCTCTAATGATTAGTGATGTTGAGCATCCTTTCATGTATTTGTTGGCAATCTGTATATCTTCTTTGGAGAAATGTCTGTTTAGGTCTTCTGCCCATTTTTGGATTAGGTTCTTTTTTTGATATTGAGTTGCATGAGCTGCTTGTATATTTTGGAGATTAATCCCTTGTCAGTTGCTTCGTTTGCAAATATTTTCTCCCATTCTGAGGGTTGCCTTTTCATCTTTTTTATCATTTCCTTTGCGGCGCAAAAGCTTTTAAGTTTCATTAGGTCCCATTTGTTTATTTTTCTTTTTATTTCCATTTCTCTAGGAGGTAGGTCAAAAAGGATCTTGCTGTGATTTATGTCATAGAGTGTTCTGCCTATGTTTTCCTCTAAGAGTTTTATAATGTCTGGCCTTACATTTAGGTCTTTAATCCACTTTGGGTTTATTTTTGTGTATCGTGTTAGGGAGTGTTCTAACTTCATTCTCTATGTAGCTGTCCAGTTTTCCCAGCACCACTTATTGAAGAGGCTGTCTTTTCTCCATTGTATATTCTTGCCTCCTTTATCAAAGATAAGGTGACCATATGTGTGTGGGTTTATCTCTGGGCTTTCTATCCTGTTCCACTGATCTATACTTCTGTTTTTGTGCCAGTACCATACATTTTTAAATTTATAAAAAGGATACAAGAATTCGTGAGGAAAAATGGGTTTTCACATTTTTCTTTTCTGCACTGATTGAGGTTTTAACATGAATATGAATTACTTTTATAATTTAAAAAGTAATTATAGACCCATACATCTATAGACAACTCATTTGTGACAGAAGTGCAGAGGCGATACAGTGGAGAAAGTGAGGCAGTGGGGCTCCCACGAAAGGAGACCTGAACGCACACCTCCACGGCTGCCGCAGTCCACCCCCAACCCTGCAGTCACTTCTGCACACAGGGACGGGAAGCAGCTTCTCCAGGATTCTGATGGGCCTCTGTTCTTGAGGGGATCAGAGAAGAGGAAGGTTACTGGAAGAAACCAGAGCTGCCGCTGGTCTCAGGAGCACAAATGGTCTCATCTCTCCCTCCTCCACTACCCTAAACGGCACCCAGCCTCAGTTTTCACCCAGCAAGGCTTAGTGGCTTATCTGATGGCAACCCAAACACTCCTTCCTAATAGGCCCTCAGCAACCATGTCTTTCTCAGGCCAGGGCTGCTGCACGTGTCCGTTCACAGTTAAGATGGGGCAAGGGGGTACCAAAAGGTGTCCAGCTGAATCACCTCGGTTCTACTACATGCATTATCCCTGCCCCCATTATGGTCACAATAGTGCAAAGTTACGATCTAAATGTCCAACAATGGGGCACTGGCTGCGTAAGTTAAGGCACAACTATAAAATGGGTTACTATCTATAATGAGTTGAATAGCATCCCCCCAAAATTCACGTCCACTAGAAACCCCAGAATGTAACCTTATTTGGAAATCAAGTCTTTGCAGATGTAACCAAGTTAAGATGAGTTTATACTGGATTATGTTAGGTTCTAAATCCAGCTGGTGTCTTTCTATGAGGAAAGAGAGAGATTCAGTCACAGAGATGCACAATAAGAAGACCATGCAAGAAGGGAGGCTGAGATTGGAGTGATGCAGTTACAAGCTAAGGAACACCAAGGATTGCCAGGAGCCACCAGAAGCCAGGAAGAGGCAACGAGGGATCCTCTTTAGAGGCTTGAGAGGGAGCAAGGCGCTGCCTACACTGATTTTGGACTTCTAGCCTCCAGAATTATGAGAGAATAAATGTCTATTGTTTTATGCCACCAAGTTTGTGGTAATTTGTTACAGGAGACCTAGAAAATACACCATGTCATTACAAATGATGATGTGGCTCTATACTTAACAACAGAGAAAAGTATTTGTGATCTATTGTCAAACCAAGCAGAAAAAAGAAAAAGTTATACACACAGATTCCACCTGAGTTTGTTTTTTTAATGTTACAGCAGGATACACGATTCTGGGTAGTAAGATTTGGAGGTGATGATCTCACTTCCTCTCCAAGCCATAAATTTTTTTTCTATGAAGACATACTATTTTCATAATCAGGACAAAACAATAAACCAATTTTGGGAAGGGTAGTGTAAAGATATCCAACAGAAATGGTACAGATAAGGCTCTAGGTACTAAAAACTCCCACTCCCACTTCTAGAATAAAGCCAGAATGGTTTCCTTATAGCCAAATTCAATGGATTCTCTTCACTTCTACTGCATTTGATGCTACTGAACACTTCTTTTTATTTTTTTAATAAATTTATTTATTTGTTTGTTTATTTATTTTTGGCTGCGTTGGGTCTTCGTTCGTATGCGGGCTTTCTCTAGTTGCGGTGAGCAGGGGCCACTCTTCACCACGGTGCCCAGGCTTCTCACTGTGGTGGCCTCTCCCAGTGCGGAGCACGAGCTCCAGGTGCTTGGGCTTCAGTAGTTGTGGCGCGTGGGCTCAGCAGCTGTGGCTCGCAGGCTCTAGAGCGCAGGCTCAGCAGTTGTGGCGCACGGGCCTAGTTGCTCTGTGGCATGTGGGATCCTCCCGGACCAGGGCTCAAACCTGTGTCCCCTGCAATGGCAGGCGGACTCTCAACCACTGCGCCACCAGGGAAGTCCCGCTACTGAACACTTCTATCCTGAAACTCTTACCTGGGTCTAATACTCTTCTGCTACTCCTACTATCTCTCCAAGACAATTCTTTTCTACTACATTTTATTGGCTCCTCTTCCTCCGCCTACCTTTAAAACACTAGTATATGCATATGATATCACTTATATGTGGAATCTAAAATAAGACACAAATGAACCTATATAATGAAACAGAAACAGAATCATGGACATAGAGTACACACTGGTGGTTGCCAAGGCGGAGGGGGTTGGGGGAGGGATGGAATGGGAGGTTGGGATTAGCAGATGTAGGCTTTTATATATGGAATGCATAAACAACAAGGTCCTACTGTATAGCACAGAGAACTGTATTCTATATCCTATGATAAACCATAATGGAAATTAACAAAACAATGTAAATCAACTATACTTCAATTTTAAAAATATGGATAAAACACTGGTGTATGCCTTGGAGCGCTGTCCTCAAACATGTTCCTGGGCAATCTCATCCACAGCCACTGTTTCAACTAGTTTCAATTATTACCTATTTTAAGTAGGTACTTATTTTAATTTAGGTTATCTCAATATTCCCAACTCTGGCTTCTCCCTTGGGCTGCAGACTTACATGATCAACTACTTACTCTACATATCTGCCAAGATTTCCCATAGGCAACTCAACAGCTCTAACTGAACATATATTTTCCCTAAATATGCTCCTCTCCTCCTATGTTCCCTATTTTGATAGAATTTATTTTGACTCCCCCTTTTCACTCCTCTATTCAGCTTCCCATTAACTAATCAATCACTGTGCACCATCAAGCTTATCTTTCTAATATATTTCCTTTCTATCTCTACTGACTCATCCTGTGTGGCTAGTACTATCACAACAATCTCCGAAAACAGTCTCCTTGCCTATACAGTCTTGCCTCTTTCCAATCTACTGATGATTTTATTTTCTCAACCCAACATATTTAAGGGATATGACACATTATCATCATCAGTAACAGCAGCTCATTTTGATAGACATTCTCAAATTGAGGGTGGGGGAACATGAGGTCAGAGGGTTATTTTTCATTTGATAAGAGCTCCATATTCTAATATCCTACTCTGGACATTTCATATAAATACAATATGAGGCCTTTTGTGTCTGGTTTCTTTCATTTAGCGTAATGTTTTCATGGTTCCTTTATTTTGTAGCATGTATCAGTACTTCATTCCGTTTTATGCTGAATAGTATCTCACTGTATAGATATTCTACATTTTGCTTATCCATTCATCAGCTGACGGACATTTGAGTTGTTGATATTATGAATAATCCTACTACAAACATTCGTGTACAAGTTTCTGTGTGGACAAAAGTCTGCAACTCTCTTGGGTATACACCTAAGAGTGGAATTGTTTGGGCAATATAAAAGCTCTGTTTAGGGAATTCCCTTGTGGTCTAGTGTTTAGGATTTGGCACTTTGACTGTCCTGGCCCGGGGTTCAATCCCTGGTTGGGGAACTGAGATCCTGCAAGCCACAAGGCGCGGCCAAAAAAAAACAAAAACAAAAACTCTGTTTTAACTTTTTAAGAAATGTCAAACTGTTTTCCAAAGCATCTGCAACATTTCACATTCGTAGCAGCAACCTATGAGGGGCCCAATTTCTCCACATCCTCACCAATACTTGTTACTGTACGTCTTTTTTATTACAGTCATCCTAGTGAATATGAAGTGTTATTTTATTGTGGTCTTGATGATATGACTTTTCATTTAAATAATAATCTTAAAAAAATCACAAGCATATCTGGAGTCATTTGGTGTACTTTTTGGTACACGTTTTGGTATTACGTGTTATTAACGTATTTAACCTATGACATTAAATGTTACTATTAAATGAGTGATACATACATGTAGAAATAAAAATTCAAACAATGAAAAGTAAAAGTCTCTCCCCACTAAGTTCTCCTCATTAGAGATAACTACTTTTAACCATTCTGCTTTTAATTCTAGTGGTTACCTCCATAACTCTAAATTATTTAACTCCTAATCACTAAATTTAATCTCCATAACTCTAAATTATTTTTTCATAACATTTATTACCATAATACGCAATTTACTTCACTTCTCTGTTTACTGTCAGTCTCCTTCACTAGAGTGAAAGCTCCGTGAGGACAGCGACTGTTCCCTTTTCTGTTCACTGCTGCACCGCAGCACCTAGAATGGGGCCTGGCACATAAAAGGTAGTCAATAAATTTATATTAAATTAAGGAATACGTATCTACTTCTTGATTTATCTAAATCTTTAAACACATTTTCTTGAGTCTCTCTCTATAAAAGGTGAAGAATTTTGTTCATAACCCTCTTTTTTTCCCAATTTTTGTTGAATTATAGTTTAGTTTTCTAATGGTTATCTTCATAATTTTAACTAATATACCTTAACTTTCCTCCATAAAATTTAAACTCTTAACCTCCCACCACCATCTCAGTATATGATGAGGAATAGAGAGTTCCAATACACCCAGCTACCTCACATTAATGACCTACACCACTACTTTTACATTGTATAGGTGTGCGACATTTATTCTCTGATCTATAACTGTCTTTTCTTTGTCTACAAATCAATTCTGAAGACAGAAAGCCAATAAATAGTTTACAATATGATGATAACGTAAACAACACTCACTGCAGAACCAAGTAGTAATTGGAACTACAGAGAACACACAATTCCATTTGTTCCCTTCCGAGGATTTACTACAATTTACAATTACCCTCTTTACGTGTTGTCTGTATTTCTTACTACACCATACTCTATGAAAATAGGATTTTTATACACACACGCCCCCTTGTTCATTACTGTATCATGCACAGCCCTTACTACTATACCTGGCACACAGTATGCATTCAATAAGTACATGTTTGTAAATAGATGGATAGATTTGTGGAAGGAAGGGGAGGGGAGAAAAGAAGAGGGAAGGTCAGATCATCAAGGATATCAAAGCCAATCTATTTTAGACATTATCTTTATACAACATCCATCCTCCAGCATCAACCTGAGACAGAGTTAAAGTGGAAGGAAATGAATCTACATACCCCATGAGATCTATCAGTCAAGCAAATGTCAACTAAACATTAAGTTAGAATTTTTTAAAAAGTGGTAGTCTGTTTCTGTAATTATAAAATTTTTTAAATTTTTATTGCTTTTAATAACTGATTTCTCCTATCTTTAAAACCCTTCTATACATGGGGGCAGGAAGGGGGTGGATTTTGAGTTTTTCTCCCTTAGTTCTTCAGTACAGTTCCTTCTGAAAAACTTCAATCTTAACTGCTAGAAGAAAAGTGCTTTTTCTATCCCTTAACCAGAATATACAGATGGCCATAAAGAAGCAGTAACAGTGAGAATAATCCACTTCAATGCCTCAAAAGGAACTAGGGAAATAAATGCTGCTGAGACAAAACAGAAAAAACATGGAAGGTGGAAGAGGTATAACTGCAGAGGTCAATTCTTTGTGATCTAAGGTTTTTCTTGACATTTTAAATTCTACTACTCATATTCATTACTGTATCACCATGAGTTCTTAAAACAGCAACAACAAAACTGAGTTCAGACCTGGCCACTACTATATACTCACACCACAAAGCCTGTCATCTAGGTCAGGAAAACCATAAACGGAAGAATACTAGAAAATTCCAGGATCATTTTTCCCTACAAGAAAAGCACTGGTTCAAAAACCTATGTACTGCGAGAGAACACCCGCTCCCGCCCCCAGGCCAGTCCCACCCCACAGACACCCATATATACCCACTTAGAATCCTCGAGTATACCCAGGGGCCTAAAATTTAAAAAAACTTCCACACAATGACTGCATGTTAGCCTTTCACTCTCACTCTTCCCACAAATAGCTACAAGCATAACATGCAACTCTCACTCTTTCCTCACAGATTAGAAGGATAATAATAGCTCTCTACAACCTGAGTCTCCAAAGGAGCACCAAATATTCATAAATCAAAGGAAAGCAGAAAATCCTTTAATAGCAACATAGTAACCTACTTCAAATTAATTACAACTGGAAAGGCCAACACAGATGTGCTATCAGGTATTTATAAGGTGAACTAGAAAATACAAAACGTCACCCATTAGCTATTTAAAGCTTTCTATATGAAATTCTGACATAAATCTCAAAATTACTAGTCCAACCAGCTGTGATGGGTTATACTAGTACTAATTAGCATCGATTATCAGAAAATGAGTTGAATATTTTAAAATGCTGTATTTCAACATTTTTTTTATTGAAGTATAGTTGATTTACAATATTGTGTTAGTTTCAGGTGTACAGCACAATGATGCAGTTTATATATACACACATATATATTCTTTTTCAGATTCTTTTCCTGTATAGGTTATTACAAAATACTGAGTGGAGTTCCCTATGCTATACAGCAGGTCCTTGTTGGTTATCTATTTTATATACAGTAGTGTGCATATGTTAATCCCAAACTCCTAATTTATTCCTACCCCCCAACATTTTTTAAGATTCTGTTCATTTTGTTAAAGGGTTAAATATGTCACTAGGGACAAGAAAGGTGCTGCTATCTTAAGTCCTCTATGAAAAGATTAACAATAGACCAAAATTTTTAAATCCAATTCAAGTACAATTTTGCAGAATCTATCAAATTTTAAATGTGTATACCCTCTGACCTAGAAGTTTCACTTTTAAAATTATTCTCTGTGAGACATATTTCACAAGTTTAAAGATATATGTGCAATGATGTTAAATTATTGTATTATTTTGTACGAGCAAAAAAGAGAGAACTTGGGCTTCCCTGGTGGCGCAGTGGTTGAGAATCTGCCTGCCAATGCAGAGGACACAGGTTCGAGCCCTGGTCTGGGAAGATCCCACATGCCGCGGAGCGACTAAGCCCGTGAGCCACAATTGCTGAGCCTGCGCGTCTGGAGCCTGTGCTCCGCAACGGGAGAGGCCACGATAGTGAGAGGCCTGCGCACCGCGATGAAGAGTGGCCCCCACTTGCCGCAACTAGAGAAAGCCCTCACACAGAAACGAAGACCCAACACAGCCATAAATAAATAAATAAATAAAATTTAAAAAAAAAAAGAGAACTTAAATTTCCACCAACAAGAGACTGGTGAGATAAATTATCATATCTCCACACTATAAAATAGAATACAGCTGTGAACAAAAATTTTAAGTAAGTCTCTATATCTGACAATCTCTATAAAGACATCTATGACATACTGTGAAGTGGGAAAAAAAAGCAAATTACAGAAGAACTGTATAATACAATCCTATCAGTAGACAAAAGTATAGACATATATGTTGGCAAACACACAGAAATGATTTGGATAGCAAGAAGCTATTTCTGAAAGGTCAGATAGAGCTACTTTTTCCCTCGTATATATAGGTACTTCTTTTTTTTTCTTTTTTTTTTAAAGCGAGTGATTTTTGTAAATTTACTTATTTTTATTTATTTATTTTTGGCTGTGTTGGGTCTTCGTTTCTGCACAAGGGCTTTCTCCAGTTGCGGCAAGCGGGGGCCACTCTTCATCGCGGTGCGCGTGCCTTTCACTGCCACGGCCTCTCTTGTTGCCGGGCACAAGCTCCAGACGCGCAGGCTCAGTAGTTGTGGCTCACGGGCCCAGTTGCTCCGCGGCATGTGGGATCTTCCCAGACCAGGGCTCGAACCCGCGTCCCCTGCATTGGCAGGCACATTCTCAACCACTGCGCCACCAGGGAAGCCCCTAGGTTCTTCTTTTTTTCTTTTCAATTGTTTTAACAGTGAGCATGTATTACTTTTATTCACACACAAAGTCTCCCTACAGCTAAGGGCTTCAGTAAGCCCCTTAACCATTCAACACTATAATATGGTAATGAATGGGCTAGGCCCCTTACTAGGAGGTTAAAAACAACCCTACAAGTTAAAGGAAGCACAGATGTCTCTGCTTCCACCCTCAGCATGTGGCATATCAGTTTTGCTAACACCAGATATCAGGTTGTATGATCTTAATCTGATTCTCCTGGAGACCAAAAAGTATAGAACTGTGAGGCTAAAGCAGCACAGCTGTGACGCCATACCAACAAGAAAGAGCATCTCTGCAAGGAGCAGCCGTGACACACCTGCCACAGCTGCCGTTTCATTCTTTTTTAGGGAAGGGTGAGAAGCTTGAGTAACTCAGTTACAATCAAGGTAACTGTGGTTTTTAATTGTTATCAATCATTTAATCAAGTCAATTGTAAGGTCTATCAAAGTTCTCACCATGACAAATATCTCGTCAAGCAGATACTTAAAGCAAACACAAGGTTATTTATTAATCACGGTTGTTCTCTACTTATATCAGCAACCTGAGCTACTTAGTTCAAAAGAGCCTAGTTCTAGGTTGTGTAGCCTTCCCCAATGACTCCAGTCCTCACTGCTATCTGATTTCTAAAAATCCTAAAATATTAAATTGTTTGGATGGTAGTTACATTGTCTTCCATTTTATACCACATCTCATACTACATTACGATCAATTCAACAAATCCTACCAGACTGATTAAACTGAACAAATACACTGAATAGACACAAATGTTCCCAACCACGTTATCTCAATTCTAAAAATCTCTGAAAACCCCAAAATTCTGTAACTAATTTGGTGACAACATCACACCTGAACTCATACCGAAATACCAATGTGTTTGATGAAGGAATTGGAGGGTGCCCCCCACCTTGCTTGGAAAGTTAGATAATATATAGTATATGCATCATACCACCTTTCTAAAATCCGAGAAATTCTGAATTCTGGCCCAAAGTATCTTGGATACAGACCTGTGTTATTGGATAAGAGTAAACAGTCACATCACTGTTGGTAAAGACATTTATAATCAGCAAGAGCTACGCAAAAAGTTTTTAACTCTATAATTATTTATTAAACTAGGTAGTGAGTACACAGATATTTAATTAGACAATTCCATCTTTTTGAATGTCTGAAGCATTTCATAAATTTAAAAGTTTAAGTGAAAAATTATAAGTACCCAATGTTTTATTTTCTTCCTTAAAATACTAAAAGCATTTGTATCGAAAGTGTTTATTTTCATCCTTTAAAAAAAAAAGAGCATTTGGGAAGCAGCAAGTTTGAAAATGGTTAAGGGTCTTAAAAACATTATATATTTTGATCCAATAATTCCAAAAACAGGAAACCCATCTATTTAAATGACCCAAAATGTAGAGAAAACCAGCTACATTATGACTTATGATATACAAGCTTTACTAGTACTCATTCAGTTGCAAAATGTTTAAGTGAAATCTTCATGATTTAACATGCCATCTACAAACATTTATAACCAATGTCTGACATAAAAAATGTTTATAATACAGTAAGTGAAAGTGGATACACATTTTGACATACAGTATACTCTCAATTTTGAAAATACAGTTGACCCGTGAACAACACAGGTTTAAACCTCGCGGGTCCACTTACATATGGATTTTTTTTTCAACAGTAAATACTACAATATTACACAACACATGGATGGCTAAATCTGCGGACATGGAGGAATCCCTGTCATGGAGGGCCAACTGTAAGTTATACACAGATTTTCGACTGCAGAGAGGATCAGAGGCCCCACTGGTTCAAGGATCAACTGTATACATATAAGCATAGCAAAAAGAATGGTAGAAAATCTGTTTACTTTCTTCTTAACAGTTGCCAAAATTTTCCAAAAGGAAAGAAAAAAAATGTTTAAAAAGAAACAATATTTAAGCCACTGTAAATTAAGGTGAGCATTTCTTCCTTTTGGACCTGGTGTCAAAAAACCTGCCCAGCACAGCACTTCTGTGAAAGCCCGCGTGCATCAACAAAGACCCAACGCAGCCAAAAATAAATAAATTAAATAGATAAATTTATTTTTTTAAAAAGTCACAATTCCTTCCTCTTTGACCTAGTAGAGTCCATTTTTCTCCTCTTTGTTACCATGCTTCCCTGAATACCATGAATTACCAAGGGATTTTTTTCATCATAATCCCTTACATGTTTGTACCCAAATGTAGAATTATAGACTCTTAAATTCTATAGATTTAGCCCAGAATACAATGAAATCATAAATTTAAAAGTATCCAAAGCGATTCAAGCAGAATTCACCAGTTCCTAAAATAACTGAGAAAAAGAATGTGACCATAAAACATTTCAAGGTTCCAGAATTAAAATAGTTTTTCTATTACAAAGTCCACTTAAGTGAAACTTTACAAAAGAAATACCATGCTACACTGCACGTTAAAAAAAAAACAAAACTTTTATATCATTGTATAAGGCATTTAACATAGCGTGTGGACCATAATGAGCAGTCATCAGTATGAATAATAAGTGTATTTCTTCTATTTTAAGATATACTTTTCTTCATAAATTAAGGTTTCAGAAATTGGGATTCAGCTCATAACAACATGTAAAATTAAAATAGGGTTTTTTCCCTAAAAAAAAGAATAAATTATTAAATTGATGGTACACTCCACAAAAAATGGCAACTAAGAAATGAGGAGACATGGCACTATTCATGGTAAATACTTTCCATGAATACTTCCTTTAACCCTTCTGGCAAACCTTTCAGGAGAGAGATTTTATCATCCCATTTCTAGATGAGGAGACTAAGGCTTAGAAAGGCTCAGTAAGTTGCCCAAAATCACACATCTGACTCTAAACTCAGACTCTCAACCACTGCAATGTGCTGCATTCTCATCTACTATTTTACTCTCACCAGATAGATTGACAGATTTCTTTTTTTAATGGAGCACGGAGAACTTAATATTGGGCTGTCCTAAATCAAGCTTGTTTTTTTATCTCCACATTCCTCACAGTCCCCACCATCTACCTGTCTATTCCTACACCTCTTACCTGAGCTCCAGACCTGAATTTCCAACTACCAAGTGAACGCAACTGATTATTCCAGAGCTGCACTGTCCAATGGTAGCCACTAGCCACATGTGGCTGTTGAGTACTTGAAACGTGCTAGTGAGACTGAGGAGCTGAATTTTTAATATTATTTTATTGTAATTAAAAGTTAAATGTAAAAACTGGTAATTCAGTTACTGGAAAATTTTACGCATGTTTGAAACAAGTTGGATATGTGAATCTATTTTTTCAACTGTAAATTTTTATGAACTCTAAATACAGATCAAGTATTTCTGATACAATCTTCGCATCTGAATTAAGATATGCTATAAAAGTATACAACTGATTTTAAATAGTATGAAGAAATAATGTAAAATGGCTCATTAATAATTTTTTAAATGACATGTTTCAACATGTTGAAAATGACATTTTGGATGCACTGGGTTAAATAAAATATATTATAAAATTATGAAATCTAACCATTTCTTTTTACTCTATATTGTGGATACTCAAATTTTCATTACATGAGTGGCTCATACTACATGTCTACTGGACAGTGCCCTTCCTAGAGATTCCTGTTGCCCTCACCACAGCCATCAATAGCTCAATGAATGGTATCACCATCCCTCTAGGGCAGTGCTGTCCTACAGAACCTTCTCTGATCATGGAAGTGTTGCATATCTGATGATGACTGGATGGTGGTGGTGATAACTGTTTCTGACTCACAGAATCCCTACGTTATTGTGGAGACAGAGTTCTTAGGAGACTGGAGAATACCACCTATCATTTTGACTTTCCTCTCTGGGAAGAGGTAGTCAGTACCAAAAATTGCAGACCAGAGCTATGCAGCAAAACTTTCTGTGACAATGACAATGTTCTATACCTGCACCATCCGATACAGACGCCACGAGTCCCATTTGGCTACTGAGTACATGAAATACGGCTAGTGCACCTGAAGAACTAAATTTTAAATCTTAATTCATTTAAATCAGTCTAAATTTAAATACCTATATATAGTGGCTACTGTATTAGGCAGCACTGCTTCTAACCTACCTGCTCCATCTGTAAGTCTAGAAGTCACCTTAGTCTCCTGCTTCACCACCAACTGCCCCTTCTCCCACGAAAGTACACGTACACACACACACACACACACACACACACACACAGATATTCAATTAGCCAGCCCTGTGTTCTTTAAAGCTTTCATTGCGGTATGCTTCTCTATCCCCACTGTCACTACTTTCTTTTTCAGGCTTTAACAAGATTAAGGCCACAGCCTCCTAGTTGGCCTCCTCACTTAGCCTCCTCCTACCCACTCCTTGTAAAATGTAATTTAAATTTGTTATTTCCTTTACACAAAAGTCTCCAAAGTCTTGACATTGCCCCAAGGTAAAATTCTAGACTCCAACATGACTGACAAAGCCCTCCATGATCCAAACCCCATTTCCAGCCTCATCTTTCACCACTCCCGTCCACCTCCCAATTCTTGCTCATATCATTAACCCTCATCATGCTCTATTAAAATTGCCTGTGTACTTGTCTCCTTCAATGTCTCTAGCATCCTGAGAGCAGAGACAGTGTCTCAAAAATTATATTGCTAAGATGGAGCACAATACACAGTACACAAATGAAGCATACTAGAGTTTCTATAAATATTTTTTGAATGAGGGAAGAAAAAGGAAAAAAGAAAAAAGGAAACAGATGTGTACTCTGGGACAACTATGAAAATAAAAAATTTGTAAAGCAGATATTTTTGCTATATTATTTAAAAGAATTTTAATGTGAATTTAAGTAAAGAATCAACCCCTAATTTCAAGGAAATCCTGATTGGTGCTTTTAAAAAAGGCATATAAAAAACTTGCTATGTAGGGCTTCCCTGGTGGCGCAGTGGTTGAGAGTCTGCCTGCCAATGCAGGGGACACGGGTTCGAGCCCTGGTCTGGGAAGATCCCACATGCCGCGGAGCAACTAGGCCCATGAGCCACAACTACTGAGCCTGTGCGTCTGGAGCCAGTGCTCCGCAACAAGAGAGGCCGCAATAGTGAGAGGCCCGCGCACCGCGATGAAGAGTGGCCCCCGCTTGCCGCAACTAGAGAAAGCCCTCGCACAGAAACGAAGACCCAACACAGCCAAAAGTAATTAATTAATTAAAAAAAAAAAACTTGCTATGTAGAAATACATACTATATTACCTGCATTTGTGAGTTTAAACCTAAAGAATAATTTATATCCATTTTCTTTTTCTTTTTTAATATTTACTTTTATTTATTTATTTGGTTGCGCTGGGTCTTAGTTGCGGCAGGCACGCTCCTTAGTTGCAGCTCACCGGCTCCTTAGTTGTGGCATGCGAACTCTTGGTTGTGGCATGCATGCGGGATCTAGTTCCCTGACCAGGGATCAAACCCAGGCCCCCTGCACTGGGAGGGTGGAGTCTTATCCACTGCACCACCAGGGAAGTCCCTATATCCATTTTCAATTAACTTATTTTCAATAACCAGGAATATAAATAGAAATTGCTGCTCTATTAAAATCAAGAAATACTAAGCCTAAGCAGTACTCCAATTATTTCAGAATGGATTCAGAAACTTGGCAATACTAGAAAATTAACAGCAAACCACTAAAAAAACCACCAGAAAAATCAAGTAAAATGTCCAATAACGCCACTTTCAATAACTCCTTCTACTTTATAACTTTCTACTTATGCATGGGAGAAAAATATCAAGCAAAGTTCAGCCTAAATTTGATACAGCAGTTCAGAAAGGGATGCAAAACTATCTGAAATACTCGAAATTATCTGCCACAAATGAAAGCGAAGTGAATACTGCCATGAGGGTAGAAAAGTCACCTGTGTGGCACCTGAAGGGATGGGTCCTGAAAGATCTGAAGGGATGTACGCAAAAAGACTGTTGTAAAACACAGCTACTTTTTGTTTCAGAAGAAATCCTGAGCCTCTCGGATCTTTAATAACTTCTTACTGATTAATCATAAGTTCAACTTAGTCTTTCTTCCTTGAAAGAAAAGGTCAGCAACGGTAAATTCTATATGTATGAGGAGAAAAATCATACATATACACAAGGGGAAAAAGTCAGGTAGAAATGAATTTAAAAACCTGTGTAATCAGCCACATTAACAGGTTAAAAGAAAAAAAGACTCTCAATAGATATGAAAATGTATCAGGTAAATTTTAACATTTATTAATGATTAAAAATATTAACAAATTAGGAAGAGAAGGAAACTATCTCAATCTAACAAAGGATAGGTGCAAAGGCAAATAAGTGTCTGTAGGGGAACAGGCACCTCTGCTGTTGCATGTCTGGTGACCTGTAGCATTCTGAGTCTAGGCAGAACGCTTCTGACCTCCTCCTGCCCCCCATGCACCATCCCCACCCCCGCCCCCGCCCCACGGCCCAGAACAGGAGAGGATGGGAGGCCTACAAGAGGCAGCTACCAGGCCATCTCCCACAGTTCCCCTCTCTCCCTTGGAGGCTGTCATGAGAGAGTTTCTCTGTGCTGCCTGGATTCTGATGAGGCAGGAGACTTTCAGCCCTACCCATCTCAGAACAGATCTGTAGAATATGAAACCACGTAGGCGCAAATTAGAATGGGCTCCTTAGCAATAGGGCATCCCCCAACTCACTGTAGTCATCAGCAATGGTTTTGTTTTGGTGTCATCCTTTTTGGCCTGTGGGACAAGAGTCATAGAGAGCTGGCACCTTTGGATCCACTGCCCATGTAAGTGATAAACTGCCTAACCCTGAAGCGTTCACTGTATCTCTACCAGTCAAATCAGTCAGGCCTTGGTCTTGGCCTTGGCCTTGCCTTGTCTTGTGTGTGTGTGCCTGACAACACCATACTTCACAGCGAAGAATTAGCTGCCCCAGCAACCACTGATTTGCCTTTTCTAGAAATTTCATGTAAATAAAATTATAAATGGCAGTTTTTTCCCTTAGCAAAACATTTTTGAGGTTCATTTATGTTGCTAAATGTATCAGTAGTTGTTCCTTCTTATTACTCAATAGTATTCCATTATATGAATATACTGTATTTTGCTTATCATCTCATCAGTTGATGGACATTTGGATTGCTTCTGAGATTTGCTATTAAGAATAATGCTGCTATGAATATCTGCACATAAGTCTTTGTGTGGACATATGTTTTCATTTCTCTTGGCTAAATACCTGAGTCGAATGGTTGAGGACATACAGTAAATACATGTTTAACTTAAGAAACTACCAAACTGTTTTCCAAAATGAGTGTAATATTTAACATTCTTACCAACAATGTATAAGAATCTCAGTTTCTCCACATTCTTGCTAATACCTGGTACTTCAATCTTTTGACTTTACCATTCTAGTGGGTATGCAGTGGCATCATACTGTGATTTTAATTTGCATTTTCCTAATGAATAATGATGGTGAGCATCTTTTTCAAGTGCTTACTGCCATCAATATATCTTCTTTGGTGAAGTGCCTATTCAAATCTTTTGCCCATTTTGGGGGGGGTGATGTTTATCTTATTTTTTTGTAAGAGTTCTTTAGATATTCTGAATGTAAGTCCTTTACCAGATATATGATTTGCAACTATCTTCTCCTGATTTGTCTTTTGTATTTTCTTAATGAATTCTTTTGAAAAGCAAAACTTTCTAATTTTGATAAAAGCCAATTTATCAGTATTTTTCTTTTATGAGTCATGTTTTTGGTGTCATATCTAACCCAAGGTCTCAAAGATTCTCCTATGCGGTGAGGCTTGAGGGTCACTTTTTTTTTTTTTTGGCATATTGAGATCTAATTGTTGTAGTACCTTTTGTTGAAAAGTCTATCCTTTCTTCCACTGAATTACCCTCCCACCTTTGTTGAAAATTAATTAACCATATATGTGTGTTTATATCTGGACTCTCTACTTAATTCCATTGATGTCTACATCTGTCTCTATGCTGATACCACTCCTGTTACTGACAACGACAGTCGCTGACAGACAATGAATGTCAAGACATTCCTGGAAAAAAACAAGATGGGGGTGGGAGCATTTACTCTACCAAGTATGAAGACTTACTATAACGCTATAGTAACTAAAACAGTCTGGCACTGGACCGAGATAGAGAAACCAGTAGAACAGAACAGAGAGCCTCAATTTATTACAAAGCAGTTGAAAAAGGAAGGAACTGTCAATAAATGATGCTGAGAAAATCAGGAACCAAACGGGAAAAAAATAAACCTCACAGCATATGCAAAAATCAATTATAGGCAAATCATGGTGCTATATGAGAAAGGTACAGCAACAACACTTCCAGAAAATAACAAAAGAGTAACTTCATGACCTTAGGGTAGGAAAAGATTTCTTAAACAGGACATAAAAAGCACTAACCATATAAAGGAAAATATTAACTGGACTACACTAAAATTAAGAATCCAGTTCTTCAAAAGACACCATTAAGAGAAAACAGCAAACCACAGAGTGGAAATATTCGCAACACAAATAACCAAAGAAGGGCTCATTTCCAAAATACATAACTCCTATAAATTAATTAGAACAAGAAAGAAAATCCATCAGAAAACTGAGCAAGATATCTGAATAAGCACTTCACAAAAGCTTCTCCAAATGACCAAAAGACAGAAAGGTATTTAACCTCATTTGTAACTGGTGAAATGCAAATTAAAACTATAAGATACCACTATAAATCAATCCATCAGAATGGCTGAAATTAATAACACTGACAATAATGGCAAGGATATAGAACAAAAGAAACTCTCAAATACTACTTCAGGGCATGTAAGTTTGTACAACTACATAGGAATAGTTGGCACTTACCTAGTAAGATTGCACATACGCATACTCTATCACTGAGCACTTTTATTCCTGGCTATGAAGGCATCAAAAATACATGCACCAAAAGACTTGTGTAAGAACGGTCATAGTGGCATAATTCATAATGCCCCAAAACTGGAAACAACCTAAATATCCATCATTAAAATAATGAATAAGTTGTGATGAACAGAATACTACTTAGCAATGAAGATGACTAAACTACAGCTACACACAACAAATCTAAATCTCACAAAATGTTGAGTCAAAGAAGCCAGACATAAAAGAATATATACAACATGATTCTATGTACATAAAGTTGGAAAACAGATAAAACTAAATAATAGAATTATATGAAGAAAAGCAAGAAAATGATTCCCGTGAAAGGACAGTAGCTACCTTTATGGGGGAAGGAATGGGTTGTGATTGGTAAGGGGCAAAGAAAGTTTTTAGAACGCTGGCAAGGTCCTAATGTTTGACCTAGATGATGGTTATACCAGTGTTTATTCCATAAGTTATCAAGCTATACATTTGTTTTATACACTTTTCTAAATGTGTGTTACATTCAAGAAGGGCTTCAAAAGGGAATTAATTCCTTCAATTGATAAGCTATATTCCCATAATAAAATTATGTTTAAGGTCCAAACTTCTACTTTGTGAAATGTTTTCACAATTTCAGAGATGTTTAACTGAAGTTCAGACAATGAGTTACCTAATTTCCACGAAAAGGGCTTTTAAACAAAAAAGAAAAAAGAAGGAAAAAACGAAAAGAATACATATACACACACATAAAGGGGTTGTCAGATGAAAACCGTTGTCTACTCATCTCGCAGCACACCATATTAAAGAAAGCTAAAAGGAATACAAGGTTTAGTTTCATTCTGGGTGAACCACTAAAAATGAGAGTTCACATAGACTTCAGGTGACAGTGATGTGTTAATGAAAGTTCACCAGTTATGATAAATGTCCCACTCTGGTGGGAGACTGATAATGGGGGAGGCTATGCATGGGTGGGGGCAGGGATTCTATGGAAAATCTCTACCTCCACTCAATTTTGCTGAAAACCTAAAGCTGCTCTAAAAAATAAACTCTTTAAAGTGTTCAAGAGTTGCTGTATCTCTAAAGCACAGCTCTGATCATGTGTCTCCTAATTAAAAACCTTCAATAGCTAGCAACACAGTGTCTCAAGATTGGAAGGAACCTTAAAAATTACTCATTCAATGCCTGGAACACAACAGGGGATGCAGTACCTCATAAAAACATTCACACCATCACTGGACAGCAATGACTTACGAAGTCCATAGGGAATAGTAAAATGGAAGGTTGCAGGAGAGGGAAAATCAAGAACACTACATTATTTCTGGCTTGAACAACTGGTAGTGTCATTTAACAAATTAAGGGACACCAGAAAAGAGAGGAATCATCCATTTAGTTTTGGCTGTGCTGAGTGTAAGGGGCATCCAAGTGGAAATACCGGGTAACAATAGCCCTTAGACACAGAAGAGAGGTAAAAGCTGAAGACAGAAAAATGAATACTCAGCATACAGATGAAAAATGAAATAGAAAATGAGATGAATACGACCCAACAATCCCACTACTGGGCATATACCCTGAGAAAACCATAATTCAAAAAGAGTCATGTACCACAATGTTCACTGAAGCACTGTTTACAATAGCCAGCTCATGGAAGCAACCTAAATGCCCATCGACAGATGAATGAATAAAGAAGGTGTGGCACATATATACAATGGAATATATTACTCAGCCATAAAAACAAAATTGAGTTATTTGTAGTGAGGTGGATGGACCTACAGACTGTCATACAGAGTGAAGTCAAGTCAGAAAGAGAAAAACAAACACCATATGCTAACACATATATATGGAATCTAAAAAAAAAAGGTTCTGAAGAACCTAGGGGCAGGACAGGAATAAAGACACAGACGTAGAGAATGGACTTGAGGACATGGGGAGGGGGAAGGGTAAGCTGGGACGAAGTGAGAGAGTGGCATGGACATATATACACTACCAAATGTAAAATAGCTAGCTAGTGGGAAGCAGCCGCATAGCACAGGGAGATCAGCTCGGTGCTCTGTGACCACCTAGAGGGGTGGGATAGGGAGGGTGGGAGGGAGACGCAAGAGGGAGGGGATATGGGGATATATGTATACGTATAGCTGATTCACTTTGTTATAAAGCAGCAACTAACACACCACTGTAAAGCAATTATATTCCAATAAAGATGTTAAAAAAATAAAAATAAAAGTAAAAGGTTTGTACTAAAAAAAAAAAAGAAGAAGAAAGAAAATGAGATGACCCAGAGAAATTTAAACATTTAATGAATGGTAGAAAAAGATTCAACAAAGGTGACTGGAAAGAGAGCCCAGAGAACCAGGAAGGAGAACAAAAGCATAATCTAAAGATCCCAAAAGAAGTGAGAGTTTTACAAGAGAAGGAGAAATCAACTGTGTCAAACACAGCTGTAGTGGGTAATCTTAAAAATGGCTCTGAATGATGTCTACCTCTGAGTACTCATGCTCTTGTGGAATCCTCTCTTGCCTGCGCTGGACCTAGTGACCCCCTTCAAATGAACAGGATACAGCAAAAGTGACAGAATGTCACTTCTGAGGTTAGGTCACAAAAAGACTGGCTAGTAACTCCCCTCCTCAATCTCCTTGATAGAGGAATCGACCCATGTTGTGAGTAATCCTATGCAGAGACCCAAATGGCAAAGAGACTGATTTCTCCATCAAACAGCCAGCAAGGACCTCAGGCCTGCCACGAGCCACATGACGGAGCTGGACTCAGACCCTCCCCCAGCTGAGCTTTGCGATGACCAGTCCTAGTCAACACCTGATTGCAGCCTTATGCGTGACCCTGAATCTCACACACCAAACCCAGATGCCTGCCCAAAGAAACTGTGAAACAATAAATGTTTGTTGTTTTAAGTTTGGGGGTAATTTGTTACATAGCAATAGACAACTAGTACAGATGCTAAGAGGTTATATAAATGGATAGAGAAATAGCCAGTGTATTTAAAGAAAGCCATTAGTAATCCCAGCAAACATTTCAGTGAAATTGTGGCAACAGAAACAAGACAAATAGATTGAGAAGAAAATTACAGGTGAAGAAATGGAAACATAAAGCAAACGTAGACAACTCTCTCAACAAATTCTGGCTGTAAAGCAAAGAGCAAAGCAACTTAAAGCAAAAGGCAAAGAAAGTATGAAGCTGGAGAAGAATCTGTTGTCAAAAATGAGAGACTTTAAAGTTTAAGTGATGATAAAAACAAGCCAGTTGGGGGACTTCCCTGGTGGTCCAGTGGTTAAGACTCCGTGCTCCCAATGCAGGGGGTCCCAGTTCGATCCCTGGTCAGGGAACTAGATCCCGCATGCCACAACTAAGACCTGGCGCAGCCAAATAAGTAAATAAATATCAAAAAAAAAAAAAAAAAAAGAAGCCAGTTGGGTGGGGAAATACACTCTCAAGGAACTTCATTCCATTACTAAGAAACTCCTCTAAAAGTTCTCAGTACCTCTCTGCCTTCACTGAAAGCTGGCTTTCCCAGGATGCCTCTTCCCATGCAGCCCTTTCAAGTGGAGGCTATGTCTCTCACGTGGCACACCCAATATTGGGAAATGAGGCAGGAACCCTTCTTTCTTCCACTGCCACCTCCAGACCACTATTCCTGAACCCTCATATAAAATCCTGGTTACTCTGATTTTCATGCTACTCAGCAACACAGTCTTCCACCTCCACCTCTTCGCTATCAGCTAGTGATGACCTGGACACCCTCCACACTCAGCGAGGATATGCTGGCAGCTAGTTTACATCGCCACTATCTTCTACGTCACCACTCCTGGATCTTTCCAATACTATAAACCTGGATGAGGCAGCTAACACCAGTTCCTCTAACCCAGAGGTCCCCAACCTTTTTGGCACCAGGGACTGGTTTTGTGGAAGAAAATTCTCCCACGGCCGGGGTGGGGGTCGGGGGGCTGGTGGATGGTTCAGGCGGTGATGCGAGCGGTGGGGAGCGGCAGATGACACTTTGCTCGCTCGCCCGCCTCTCACCTCCTCCTGCCGTGTGGCCCAGGGGTTGGGGACCCCTGCTCTAACCCATCATCTGCAGTAAGCAGCTCTCCATTCTCTGCGGATAGCCATTCACAACTAGTTGTGACTTCACTTAATTGTACCATTCTCCATGCAGTCATCAAATATTTAGTAAGTATCTGTTATTTGCTTAGTAGAGAACACATGACAATCCCTGTTCTCGTGAAATCTAAGACATAATTTTTCATATTTTCCACAAAGACAGCATGAAAAGATCTAACTGAAGTCTAGACACATTACAACTACTACATTTCCTTTATTTATCAGTCTGGGAACCATGTCAGTTCTAGAAAACTAGAATTATTGTCTGATGTGACCTAGTGAATCCATGCTGTATCCCAGCAATCACCTTACCCCTGACGAGGCTTCTAAAACTACTTTTTAACTTTTTAAATAATCTGTTCTAAAATACTGCCATAATTCAATTAGATTCCTCCATCTATAAGTGTGTAACTGTGCTGCCCAAAACAGTAGCCACTAGTCACAGTGGCTATTTAAATTAGTTGCAATAAAATTAATACAGTTTCTCAGTCACACTGGCCACATTTCAAGTGTTCAAAAGGCACCTGTAACTAGTGGCTACTGTATTTGATGGTCAAGGATAGAACGTTTCTATCATCACACAAAGTTCTATTAAACAGTGCTGGTCTAAAGTTTTTGGTATTCACTTCCTTCTTCCCCGGAAAAAGTTAAAATGACAGATCATCTTCCAGTCTCCTGAGCGCTCTCTGGGGCTCCAAAATATCCTACGGAATTCCATACTTCAGGATCATTATCACCATCATCAAAGTCACCATGATCAAAATCACCACCACCACCACAATGTCATCATCAGGGCAGCTGATTTTTATTGAGTACTTACTGTATTCCAAGCGTTTTATTAAAAGCTTTATGAGCATTAGCTCATTTATTCTACACAACAATCACATCAGACAGGACTATTATTCTCATCTAACGAGAGTTTAACTGAGTTTTAGACAATAAAGTTTCTCATCCAAAGTTATAGAGCTAGGAAGTGACAGCAATCCACAATTAGTTTAAGCAAATTAATCATGTAATTATTTTGCCTTTTTAAGACAACACACTTTTTCACAGAAAGGAGAAGTGATGCCCACACCTCACGCTAGCACTCAACATTCCAGTCAGACCAAACTATCTTCAGATCACTCTACCTGCCCTACAGCTTTCTTGCCTTTGGGTCCTGCACAGGCTGTTCCCTCTGCTTGCATCCTTTTCATCTGGCCAAATACTACTTACCCTTAAGATCTCATCTCAGATCTTCCTACAATCCATCCTATGAGCCGATGTAGAACCCTGTATATCACCTATTGAAGCACTTATCACAGCAAACCACAAAATCCTGTTAACTTTTCCTCTTCTCCCACTAGAGTGAAACTCCTTAAGAACAAGGAACCCTGTCCCTTATGTATCATGGAATCCATCTGGCCTAGCCCAGGACTTGTTGGAACACAAAAGGTACTCAATAAATATTTGATAAAGGAAGGAATAATGAAAACAGGACACTTAGATAATCAAATCAAAGTATTCATGCAACTAAATAAACCACTAACTAATTTGACTTTTACACAAACCTATGCTTCTATTCAATCAGAGAATATTAAAAGTAACACTAAATGGCTTCACTACCATTTAACTGGAAACAAAGTAATTCACAAACGTTTTCCCCACATAATACGCAAAACAATACTTAACTTAAAAACCAAAGGTCGGGGCCTCCCTGGTGGTGCAGTGGTTAAGAATCCACCTGCCAACTCAGGAGACACGGGTTCAAGCCCTGGTCTGGGAAGACCCCACATGCCACGGAGCAACTAAGCCCATGTGCCACACCTACCGAGCCTATGCTCTAGAGCCCGCGAGCCACAACTGCTGAGCCTGCGCACCTAGAGCCCACACACTGCAACGAAGAGGAGCCCCCGCTCGCCGCAACTAGAGAAAGCCCACGCGCAGCAACGAAGACCCAACGCAGCCAAAAATTAATTAATTAATTAATTTTTTTTAAAAAAAGAGAGCTTTAAAACCAAAGGTCAGGGGAATGACTGCTAATGAGTTTGGGGCTTCTTTTTGGGAGGATGAAAATGTTCTAAAATTGATCGTGGTGATGAATGTACCAAAAGAATTTAATTGTACACTTTAATGGGTGAATCGTATGGTATGTGGATTGTCTCTCAATAAAGCTGTTATTTTAAAAAAAAAAAAAGGTCTGCAGGTAGCTAGACTTAAATTATAAAAACAAATATTAAGCCTGCAAAAAAAAAATACATAGGGGATAAAAATACTTGTTATATTTATGCAATTTTAAAATAGCTAAATGCCGTGTTACTGCACAAAATTTCACTGGTTAGGAAAAACAACAAATTGGAAACAGTGTCTGCCTTCAGGAGTAACTGGATGGGACAGAAGAGACTTATTTTTTTCCCTGTATACTTTTATAACTTCTGATTTGATACATGTATTAAAAAAATAAGTGTACATATAATTAGTAACAACAGTGTCATACCTCTCCTTAGTACAAGTATAAACTCCCAGGTTGCATATTTTGTTCTGAAAAGAATAAAGAATGAAATATATGTTTTTAAAAATCAGTCAAAGGAAGTAAAAAAACGGAAAGATTCTTACATTTGTCTCATCTCACACTAAAAAGCATTTAGTCATTTCTCTGTTATTAGACATTATAATCAGGCAGAATTCTTTCTTACCCAACAGTCTGACACATCTTTAAACAATGACACAGTTAACCATTCCCTCCTCCTTGAAAACTTCCTTTCCTTCATTTCTAGTACATCACACTCTCCTGGTCTTCCTCCTACCTCAATAACCTCTTATTAATCTCCTTTGCTGAATTCCTCTTCATTTCCCAAGAAGGTGTCCAGAAGGTAAGTTCCATGAAGGTGGGAATTTTTGTCAGCTTTGTTCACTACTGTATTCCCAAAGGCTAAAAAAAGTACCCAGAACCATACTCAATAAATAACTGTTGAATGAATAAATGAATGAATCAGCACCTCCAGGCTCACATTTTGAAAAGCCATAGAAGTAAACTATATTCCACATAACCTTTATGCTTAATTTACTTTATTACATTATATTTCTCTGAAAACTGATAATCAATACACTGTTTATTATTTGATTAGCCAAAATACTTCATTTCCTGCTCTTTCTCCATCAATGTGTTTTACACAGTATGTGCAAAACGCACATTTAACAGCTCTTATACTACTTCTAAAAGCATAAACGTAGCATAGAAAAAGAGCAGCTGTTGCTATGGGAATTTTCACTTTTGTTTCTAGTATTAACGTTGAATTAACACAATGACATACTTTAGTAATTAAAAAAAAGGGGAGGACACCCCACTAGACTTAACTAAGATATCACAGTAACGACTAGCAAGCCACATTTCTTGAAAAATAAAACGTACCAGTTTTCTCAGCCTTAAGAAATTCTAAAGAGAAATAGAACACTTCTACCCTACATTTTCCCCAAATCATATGATTGCATTCCAACAAGGAGAAGAATCACATCCCACTGTCAGCCATGGAAATGTCATTTTAGCACTATACAAAGTTTTACCACTATTTTAGTTCACATTTGTCCCCATGTGTACCCCATTAAATCAAAGCATAATTTATAAGCCAAAACCAGATATGTGAACTTTAATCTTTCCTTCTAAGTGACTAATTCAATATCAAAACTATTATTGTACCAACTTATAATTTGACCTGTTGGAAAACAATTAAATCTTTAGTTTATAATTAGAAATTGGACCACACCCTTTCTCACTTAATAGCTATTATATCATCTGTTTCCTACAAGTTTCGTCAAGCAGAAATATTTGCTAGAATAGTCTGCTCATTAAGTAGGCATGTTAAAAAAGGCACCTACTGACACTCACTCTGTATATTTTTCTCTCGGGTTATGGGAAAGCACTTCCCTGGCTATGTTCCCAAATAAATTGAGTAAGCCTTTGGAAAGTCACTGCTTAAACTCCATTTCATGACGGTTTCTCTTCCTCCATAAATGAATTACTGAGAGTCATGCCTACTTCCATCCATTACATAACAAATGTCAATCTCACGGCCTGTTTTCCGAGGAAGAAATAGCTTAAATGATATTAACTGATAGGTAAGGCCAGTGAATACTGTAATTTAATAGGGAGCAGGAATCCAGAAAAGAAGATTCTGATTTAATGTGCTAGGTTGTGAAACACTGAAGTGAAGAACGTTGAACACTGTTAACTCTTAGTAACATCTCCCTATACAATGACAGACACATGCCCCCAGAATGTTACTAAAGAGCATTTTAAAAGCACCTGACTCCAAGAACGTTTCTGAGAAATTGAGGGACCCACCAAAAAAAAAAAAAGTATTCCACTTCACTTTTTTTTTTTTTTTTAAGTATTTGTTTATTTATTTATTTATGGCTGTGCTGGGTCTTCGCCTCTGTGCGAGGGCTCTCTCTAGTTGCGGCAAGCGGGGGCCACTCTTCATCGCGGTGCGCGGGCCTCTCGTGGCCTCTCTTGTTGCGGAGCACAGGCTCCAGACGCGCAGGCTCAGTAATTGTGGCTCACGGGCCCAGTTGCTCCGCGGCATGTGGGATCTTCCCAGACCAGGGCTCGAACCCGTGTCCCCTGCACTGGCAGGCGGACTCCCAACCACTGCGCCACCAGGGAAGCCCCCACTTCACTTTTAAAGTGTCTAATAAAGACATGTGCAATTGAGAAATTTTAGAATTCTCCAATAATTGTTAATTAAGTGTAAATTTACAACAATTAAACACAAAATAGTTGTCAAGGTTTACTAAAACATGAGTTGCAAAAGACAGTTGTGCTTCAAAACATTTAAGCATGTTTCGCATAATTAGCGCCAACAGAACTGTTCAAATTGTTCATTGTATCCATCCAAAGCAGTCAACCAGAACCACGTGCGACTACTCCTCAGAAACGTGTCTTCCAAAGCAACCACCTGATCCTCCGGCCCTCTCTTAAGGGGCCAGGATAGAGCTCGGAAAACGAGGTGGCATAGAGATCGTTCACGCACAGAAGAAAGACTGGAAGATAACGCCTTTAAGGAACTAAGTGTACTAGGACCTATTCCCCAATGTTGCTGCCAGAAGGAAGTTGTCTAATCCAAGATCTCGCTCTTCTTGAACGGTGTAGAACTCCAAACCCATCCATGCTCACACCACGAGCCAAAAGCAGAGGGATTCTCCCCCGCCCCTCGACGCCCCACCCGCTCTGCCTGGAAGATAAAAAGAAAAAAAGACCCCAAATCCTAAAGTAGAGATGTGAGACCTAGTGCAATAGCTTCTCCAACTGCCTCAAAGGCAACATCCACAGCTCATCTTCCTTCTGGAAGCCAACCCTCCATCTCCTACCTGACCACTTCATAGCAGGAAAAAAACCACAATCCTCGTCTCTTTCAACGCTGTACTTCAATACCCAAACCCCAGACCCAGCCGACCGCACCCCAGCCTCCCGGGGCTCCGCGAGGCGTACACCTCCCCACCTCGCGCGCAACATCACGCCTCAGAAGCCGGGCGCCCGCAGCCCCCGCCGCCGCCGCCGCCACCGAGCTCGTCGGTGGGCTGGGTGGGGCCGCCCTCCCGGACGTCCCATCCCCCCCGCAGGGCGCGGAGGGGGAGGGATCCCCGCGCCTCACCTACAGCTCCGCCCTCCCCGGGGGCGCGCTGCCGGGACCCAGCCAGGGCCGTGAGGAGGAGCGGGCGGAGGAGAGCCGAGGGGCCTAGCGCCAGCGACCGGCGGGAAGCTCCAGGCGCCGCCCGACCCCGAGCTGCCGCCACCGCGGCCGTCTCACCCTGCTCAGGGCTGCCGCTGCCGCTGCCGCTGCTGCCCGGGCGCCGTCGCCGCCGCCAACGCCGCCGCCACCACTACCGCCGCCGCCGCCACCACAGCCACAGCTCGGCCCGGGCGCCCGACGTCACCTCGCCCCGCCCCCTGCGCGATTCCCGAGCCCCGCCCCTGGATGACGTCAGCGAGAGCCCCGCCCCCGCCCGACCGCGCCCGGTCGGCGTCCCGTAGCCTCCCGGGAGCGCGACTCGGGCGCGCGCGGGCCTCGGGCACTTTCCGGGGGCTGGCGGCTGCGGGCGTGGGGCTGGCGGGTGGGGGCTCTGGGCTGCGGGCCGGCGCGGGCGCACACGCGCACACGGCAGGCGCCGGGCAGGCGGCGTCTGTCTCCTCCCGCTTGCCGTAGGAGGCGGTGCGGCGCAAATAGTGGGCCGCCGCCTCCGTCGCTGCCTCGGGGGGCCAGTCACGCAGAGCCCGGGGCGGGCCGCCCCGAGGAGCCTGGCGCCGGCGGACAGGTGCGCTTCCCGCCCGGAGGCCCTCGGGCTGCCCGCACGGCCCGGGAGACCCCGCCAGCGGCCTGTCCGCGGTTCGCCTCGGCGGCCGGGGAGGGAGGGAGGGCGGCGCGGACGGCCGTCCCGGTCCTCGCGGGCGGCAGCTGGCCTGGCGTCGGGCTCCCCAGTTTCTGGTACCGAAGCGCAGACGGGTTTCCTTGTCGGAGCCACGCACCGTTAATGTAAGGCCGTAGGTAAGCTATCGCTGCACTAAGAAAGTAAGAGTGATTTGAATCGTGTTTATTCCCGGCTGGCGATTGTTGTATCAGTAACTCTAAACGCCCCTGAGAGCAGTTGAGTCACCGCCAGCGTCCACGCCCTCGTGGCCCCACTGTCACTCTCCCGTCCCTCGTCGGGGTTCTCGTCCCTTCATTCGTCACCTCATCCCCATCCCGCCCAGCGTCCCCCGGCTTGCTGTACAGTCGCCCCCTTCCGTAGGGTCCGCACGCGGCCGCCGCTGTCAGGACCGCTGCGGGGGGACGCTGGGTCCTGCCAAATGAAGCATCCTAAAGTGCTTCATTTTCTCGGGCACCCGACTTCACTCAGGAATAAGCCAGCTTCCTTTGACTGTTTCTCACGATCCTTCTTATCTGACTGCTGATGCGCTCCCCAGCGGTGTGGTGAGATGAAGGGAAAGCAAAGTGGACTCATCTTATCTTTCTGGTTTCCATTCTGCCGGTGTCTACGTGTGTGACCTTGGGAAAATCCCATTACTCCTGGGTCCTGCTTTTCGCAACTGTAAAAGGGGGTGTGAACGAGATGTCTCAGATCTATCCCATCCCTGAAATGTGGGGATCTGAAGAGTGTGAGGTGCTAAGCATTGTTATTCATGCACGGGAGTACTGTCAATATCACAGACTCAGAAATGTTTTTGGTTTCTTTTTTGACATTCCACTGTTCTTTTTTCTTATTTCCTACTCTGCCCCACATATCGTTTTTTAAACCTACACTTAGGATTTTTTTTTTTTTTTAATTAAAGCTGGCTGAGTGCATGCATTCATTGCCTCTTCTTCCTGGAACCCCATTAAAATGCTAATAAAGGAATGAAAAATGATACAAACCTGTACAAAACAGAAAATGGGAAGGGAGCCACCAAGAGATTTTTTTTTTTTTTCGAATTTTACACACAGAAAGGAGTGAGGTCTGACTAAACAAAATGGAAGAAACCATAATGTGGAATAGGCGTTTGGGGGGATTTAGAGAAATTGAAATTTGGAGACACTGACAAGACAGAGCAAGAGTGAGAAGCAGGGCTGAAAACAAGGACACTAAATAAAGGTCTCTATGTAGAACAGCAGAACCCTCCCTATACCTCAGATACAATAGCTAGGCATTTATCCCAGGCTAAAAGTCAAGCTTTTTCATCATCTCTGGGGAGCATTTAATGACTAAGAGTAAAACATTCTTTATTCTGGCACAATAGCCAGTTTGCTACCCACTCACCCTAGAGTGAAGTTGTGCAAGTTGGCAAGACCCTCCCAAGTTCTAAAGATGCGTCATCAGCATCCAACTACTTCATGTTAAATATGAACGGACAACCAGGGACTGTTAGGTGTTTAAGGGAAGTCTCCAACTTGGGGCTGGGGAAGGGAGGGAGAGGATAAGGAGAAAATGTGACCACAGAGGAAAAAGAAACTTCAGAGAACTTAAAAATATGCTCACAAACTTTTATTACAGCTATGAAACAAGGATAATGTACTCAGATAAGTAACAACCCAAGAACAAAAAGTAAGTCTTGAAATTAGAAATAGGAAAATGCCAAAATTATAAATTCACTGGAAGTGTTGAAAGGTAAAGTCCGTGCAATTTTAAGGAGAACAGAAGAAATACACAGAGATGGAAATTGCAAGAGAAAATATAAGAAAAATAAAGAGTCAATCCAACAGGACTAATATTACAAGAGAAAGAGAAAAGAGAGTAAATAAAAGATGGAAAATTACCCCAAAAATAATGGAACAAAATTTCCCAGAGCTGAAAATGTCCATTAGTGGAGAGGAAAAACAACTTTGTGAAATGTTAAAACTCTAAAGATAAAGAGAAAATCCTGAATTTCCAAAGGAAAAATGTGACCCATAGGGACCTCCCTGGTGGTCCAGTGGTAAAGAATCTGCCTTCCAATGCAGGGGACGCAGGTTCAATCCCTGGTCAGGGAACTAAGATCCCACATGGTGTGGAGCAACTAAGCCGGTATGCCTCAGCTAGAGCCCACATGCCACAAACTACAGAGCCCACGCGCTCTGGAACCCATGCACCACAACCAGAGAGAGAAAACCTGCACACCACAACTAGAGAGAAGCCCGCGCACCACAGAAACAAGCCCACACACCTAAAGGAAAGATCCCGAGTGCCACAACTAAGACCCAACGCAGCCAAAAATAAATAAATAAATAATAAAATTTTTTTTAAAAAGTGACCTGTAAAAGAGTAAGACTCACACTGCAATTAGAATTCTTACCAGGAACACTAGATATGAGAAGATAACAATGACCTTCAAGTTTCTGAGGGAAATATTTCTTGAACTTCAAATTCTAAGAATTTTTTTATTAAAAAAAAACTCTATTCCTAGCTGAATTATCATTAAGAGAGCAAAATGAAAACATTTTCAGATATGCAGAGACTCATAAAGTCAAACTCCCACATAGGCTTTTTTTCAAAATTTAAAGATGAGGTAGAAATGAGGTTTCTGACAGCATCACTATCCAGGATTCACTAGATCTAATTCAGTAGTCAAGGGAAGTCCCAAGAGCTAGGCTAGGTTCGGATGGAAGGATAGGAGTTCTGGGAGAGAATTCAACTGAATAATTACTATGATAAAAAGCTTAGAAAATGCTGGTTTCTGGTGTTCAACTTTTAGACCAAACCTGTTAATAAATTATAATCTTGCTGTAGTTAAAGCATAGTTTATAAATTATACCAATGTTGACAACATAAAGGTAAAAATACAGCTGGCAGTTTAAGATGTGAAACATAGGAAAGGTAGAGGTAAAGGGAAAAGCATTCAAGAGACGATGTGTGTAGTTGGCAGAATAAGAAGCGGTTGCTAAAGTGTACTGTTAGAAGTAGGAAAAGTGACCAGTGGAGGAGCAAGGAATTATTAGGCTTACTGAGAGGATAGGAAGACACGAGGTACAGGGTTTATAATTAAGCTAAATCGTCATCAAGAAATAATAGAAGACTTAATATCGTTAAAATAAGCAGTACTCCTCCATTTGTTCTGCACATTCTATGCAATCCTATCAAAAATCCCAGCTGCCTTTTTTTAGTTCTAGAAATTGACAAGCAGATTCTAAAATTCACATGGCAATGCAAGGGACTCAGAATAGCCAAAAGAATCTTGAAAAAAAAAAAAAAAGTTAAAACACTCATTCTTCCTGCTTTCAAAACTGACTACAAAACTACAATAGTCAGGCTTCCCTGGTGGCGCAGTGGTTGAGGGTCTGCCTGCCAATGCAGGGGACATGGGTTCGAGCCCTGGTCTGGGAGGATCCCACGTGCCGCGGAGCGACTTGGCCCGTGAGCCACAATTGCTGAGCCTGCGCGTCTGGAGCCTGTGCTCCGCAACAAGAGAGGCCGCGATAGTGAGAGGCCCGCGCACCGCGATGAAGAGTGGCCCCCGCTTGCCGCAGCTGGAGAGGGCCCTCGCACAGAGGCGGGGACCCAACACAGCCAGGAATGAATGAATAAATAAATAAATAAACTATACTCTCCACTCACTCCTCCAGCTATAAGCAAAATTGTTAAAACAAACTTCCTCAGATAGCTCTTGTCCGCAACCTCTTAAAAAAAAAAAAAAAAAAAAAAACTACAATAGTCAAGATAGTGTGTTGTACCAGAATAATGATAGACGTATATATCATGGAAAAGAATTGAGACTTCAGAAATAACCCACACATTTATGGACAGTTGATTCACTGGGAAAATAATAGTCTTTTCAACAAAGGGTGCTGGGACAGTTGTATAACCACATGCAAAAGAATGAAATTGGACCCCTACCTCACAAACGCAAAAGTTAATTAAAGGAACTTCCCTGGTGGCGCAGTGGTTAAGAATCCACCTGCCAAGGCAGGGGACATGGGTTCAACCCATGGTCCAGGAAGATCCCACATGCCACGGAACAACTAAGCCCGTGCGCCACAACTATCGAGCCTGCGCTCTAGAGCCCACGAGCCACAACTACTGAAGCCCGCGTGCCTAGAGCCTGTGCTCCACAACAAGAGAAGCCACCGCATTGAGAAGCCCACGCACCGCAAGGAAGAGTACCCCCGCTCACCGCAACTAGAGAAAGCCCACGCGCAACAGTGAAGACCCAACGCAGCCAAAATTAATTAATTAATTAATTTTTTAAAAAATTAATTCAAAATGGATCATAGACCTAAATATAAATGCTAAAACTATAATACTCAGAAAAAAACAGGTGTAAACCTTCATGACCTTGCATTAGGCAATAGTTTCTTAGCTCTGAAGCCAAAACTGTAAGTGACAAAATTTTAAAATTGGACTCCATCAAAATCGAATATACAAAACTTTTGTATATTCAGCTTTAAAAAGTATGGCGAAAAAAAAAAAAAGTATGGTGAGCCTTGAAGACATTATGCCAAATGAAATAACCCAATCACAAAAGGACTGTATATTGTATGATTTCATTTATATGAGGTACCTAGAATAGTAAAATTCATAGAGACAGAAAGCAGAAGGGTGGTTGCCAGGGGTTGGGGGAAGGCAGATGGCCATTTGCAAGCCAACCAAACCTGCCAACACCTTGATCTTGGATGTCCAGCCTCCAGAAATGTGTGAAATAAATTTCTGTTGTTTATGCTGCCCAGTCTGTGATATTTTGTTACGGCAGCCTCACCAGACTAATACAGATTTTGGTACTGAGAAGTGGGGTACTACTGTAACAAATACCTTAAAAATGTGGAAGGGGCTTTGGAAGTGGGTAATGAGTGGAGGGGAAGATTTTTGAGGTGCATGTTAGGAAAAGCCTAGATTGCCTTGAAGAGAGACTCTTGGTAGAAATGTAAACGTTAAAAGGTGACTGTAGTGAGATCTCAGAAATGAGGAGCATGTTACTGGAAACTGGAGGAAAGGTGACCCTTATTACAAAGTGGCAGAGAACTTGGCCAAACTGTTTCCTAGTGTTCTGTGGAAGGTAGAAATTAAAAGTTATAAACTGATATTTAGCTGCAGAGATTTCTAAGCAAAGTGTTGGTGGTGCAGCCTGATTTCTTCTTACTGCTTATAGTATACAAGAGGTGAGAGATAAATTAAAGGAGTTGTTAAGCAAAAAGGAACCAGAACCTAAAGATTTAGAACATTCTTAGCCTATCTGCAATATTGTAACTTGCAAGAAATATATACTGGTGAGCATTTTGTAATATGTTTAAATGTCAAATCACTGTGTTGTACACCTGAAACTAACATGTACATATCATACAATACATCAACTATACTTCAATTTAAAAAAAAGAAATATACATTTGGTCATTCAGATGACCAAAATATATCTCATATTTGGTCTTCATCCAAGTTTCTTGACTCACAGCTCCCAAAACCCTTGGAATTTCCTGAGGGATAAGACCAATGGGAACTTCTCTTGTCATAATGTTTGGTCTCTACTCCTCAGTTCCTGAAATCACTTTCAGAGTCATAAAGGTAAAATGGATGTCTTGTTATTTGTAACAAGCCCCTTTCTACCACAACAGGATTTATGTTAATGAGGTGACTTTTGGAAAGCCCTAAGTATGGAGGCTGGTCAGCAAAGAACCCAACCATGAATACAGGATTGGAACTTTCAGTCCCACCCCCTGACCTCCAGGGAGGGAAGAGAGGCTAGAGGTTGAATCAGTTGCCAATGACCAGTGATTTGATCAATCATGTCTATGTAATGAAGACTCCACAACACTCAAAAGGGCAAGGCTCAGAGAGCTTCCAGTTGGTGAACACCTGGATAAGTGGGAAGAATGACACACCAGGAGAGGGTGTGGAAGCTCTGTGCCCTTTCCCCATACCTTGCCCTATGCATCTCTTCCATCTGGCTCTTCCTTTTATAATATACTTTTATAACAAACCAGTCATCCAGTATGTAAAAATGTTTCTCTAAGTTCTATGAGCCACTCTGGGAAGTTAATCAAACCCAAGAAGGGGGTCATAAGAACCTTTGATTTATAGCCATCAGTCAGAAGTACAGTTCACAACCTGGGCTTTCAATTGGCATCCTGAGTTGGGAGAGACTGTTGGAACCTCCAGTTTGTGGCCAGATGGTCAGAAGCACAGGTAACAACCTGGCTTGCACCTGGCATCCTGAGAGGGCAAGAGGGGTGTACAGCAGTCTTGTGGGACTGAGCACTTAACCTGCAGAACCTGATGCTGTCTCTGGGTAGATAGTGTCAAAATTGAGCTGAGATGCAGGACACCCAGCTGGTACCCAGAGACTTGCTCTTTGGTAATGTTGGGAAACCACCCCAACTCCTCACATGTTGGAATTAGGTGTAGAACCCAATTACTATCCATATTACGAAAAAAGAAAAAGTTATGTTCTGGAGAATACATCAAGGGTGTAGCTGGACAGTCATTTGATAAAGAGGTCATGGGTGCAACTCATGGATTTAATCAGTCATCTCATAAGTAACCAGGAATAGAAATAAGATTATACCAGTAGTAACACTGCCAGTTTGGACTAAGGGGCATAGAGACAACAAAATGGAGAAATACTGTCAGACTTCTGGGAGTCTACAGAACAGGACAATAGAGCTATCTGGCTGCCAATTCACATCACCCTTCAAGAAAAGTGAGAAATGACACCAAAAGTGATTCAGAGATCAACAGGGCTGCTACTCCAGCCATCAGCCCAGAGAGTACAGGTCTGGGGGGCAAGCTGTCTCCTTGGTTTCAGTGGAGCCTGCTACCAACCAGTGCCTCGGGAATAAAGCTGATGCCCAGGGCTGAGGGGGTGGAGCTACCACCCAGGGCCAAGGGGATGAGGTTGCCACCCCAGTGGGCCTGGAGGGCAGAGCATTGAGCCCAAAAGGATTACTCTTGAGCCTTAAAATCTAATGAAATGTGCCTTGCTGGGTTTTGTACTCGCTTTGGACCCATTTCCCTTTCTTCCTGATTTCTCTCTTTTAGAATAGAATATCTCTCTATGCCTGTCTCACCAGTGTATTTTGGAACCACATAACTTGTCTGATGTCACAGGCTCACAGCTGGCAAGGAATTTTGCCTTTGAGTGAATCATATCTCAAGTCTCAACCATACCTGATGATATTCAGGTGAGACTTTGCACTTAGAGTTGATGCTGGAATGGGTTAAGACTTTGGGATATGGGTGAATGTATTTACCTGTGAGAAGGACAAGAATTTTGGGTATCCAGAGGGCAGAATGTTTTGGACTGAGCTGCGTTCTCCCAAAATTTATGTGTAGAAGCCCTAACCCACAATGTGACTATATTTGGAGACAGGGCTTTTAAAGAGCTGGTTATGGTTAAATGAGGTCATATACAGTCTGTGTTATTTTGTTATGGCAGCCCTAGTAGACTAATTCAGACACCACCAGGAAAGTGAGAAGACAATACACAGAATGGGAAAAAAATTTGCAACCACATATCTGATATTATATCCAGAATATGTAAATAATTCTTACAACTCAACAATAAAAAGACAACCCATTAAAAAATGGGTACAGGATTTGAATAGATGTTTCTCCAAAGAAGATATATAAATAGCCAATAAGTACATGAAAAGATGCTCAACATCATCAGTCATTAGGGAAATGCAAATCGAAACCACAGTGAGAAACGACACCCACTAGGATGGCCATAATCAAAAAGAGTGTAACTGTTAGTGAGGATTTAGAGAAATCAGAACCCTCATACACACCTGGTGGAAATGTAAAATGGTGTAGTCACTTTGTAAAACAGTCTGACAGTTCCTTGAAATGTTAAATATAGAGTTACCATAAGACCCAGCAATTCTACTCCTAGCTATATACCTAAAAGAATTTAAAATATCCACACAAAACCACAAACTTTTGTATATGAATATTATAGCAGCATTATTCATAATAGCTGGACAGTGGAAACTAAATCATGAATAAATTCAAAAATAATAATAATTTTTAACAAATTGCTGACCTGCAAGAAAGTAAAGGAATTGCCCTCAAAGACTCAGTGGCCTATAAACAGCAAATATTTATTTCTAAGTTAGTTGGGATTTGACAGCTGGAGGGAGGGGCAGTCAGCTGCTGAGCTGTGCTCGAGGTACGAATCAGTTCCACACGTCTCCCATTCAAGGAACCAGACTAAAGGAGCAGTAGTCACCTGGGTTGTATTTTCCTCATGATGGAAAACAAGCATACAAGAGGCTAAGCCACAGAATCACTTGAAGGCTCTGCTCAGGTGTGTCATATGTCCTGTGTGCTCACACTTCATTAACCAAAGCAAGTCACACAGCCAGGTCCAACATAATAGTGCGGGAAAGTATACTCCTTTCATGGAGTAGAGGAAAGGAAGAAAAAAGGGAAGGAAAAAGACATGCCTTTCCCTTTAAGAAAACTTCCTAAAAAATTGTGCACACCACTTCCTTTTATATCCCATGGTAAGAGCTTAGTTCATGGTCATTCCTTGCTGAAGGGCAAATTGGAAATATAGACTTTATTGTGGATGGTCACGTACCCAGTTAAAATTAAGAAGTTATATTACTAAAATAAGGAGAAAATGACTATTGAGAGACAACTATCAATCTGCCACAAACTTCTAAAACAATTAACTGATATTTAAAAACTTAATAGGGACTGCCCTGGTGGCGCAGTGGTTACGAACCTGCCTGCCAATGTAGGGGACACGGGTTCAAGCCCTGGTCCGGGAAGATCCCACATGCCACAGAGCCACTAAGCCCGTGCACCACAACTACTGAGCCTGCGTGCCACAACTACTGAAGCCCGCGTGCCTCAACTACTGAAGCCCGCGTGCCTAGAGCCTGTGCTCTGCAGCAAGAGAAGCCACTGCAATGAGAAGCCCGCGCACCGCAACAAAGAGTAGCCCCTGCTCACCGCAACTAGAGAAAACCCATGCACAGCAATGAAGACCCAATGCAGCCAAAAATAAATAAATGAAATAAATAAATGTATAAACAAATAAAGACAGGGAGGATAGAAAAGGCAGTCTCCTACTTTAAATCTACTTAGAGTCCCTTAAGGAGAATCTAGAGAAAGGAGGTAAGCATCTGTTCATATAATGGGTTCATATAATGGGTGAGGACTTTCCAAACCAATAAGAGACATAAATCTATAGATCAGGAATCACTAAGAACAGGACCAGTAAAAAGAAATCCAATCTAGATACAGTGTAGTGAAACCGAGAACATAAAAGGCAACACATCTTAAAGTCAGTTGCATTAGTTTCCCAGGTCTGCTGTAACAAAGTGCCAGAAACTGAATGGCTTAACATCACAGGAATTTATATAGTCTCATAGTTCTAGAGGCTGGAAGTCCAAACTCCAGGTGTCAGCAGGGCCTTGGTCCCTGTGAAGGAGAGGGGAGAACCCTTCCCTCCCCTCCCTAGTTTCTGGTGATTTGCGGCAGTCCTTGGCATTCCTTAGCTTGCATCTGCAGCGCTTCAGTGCCTGCCTCCCCATCACATGGCATTCCCCTTTTGAGTGTCTGTGTCTCTTTTCCTCTTCTGATAAGGCACCCAGTTATATTGGATTAAGGGCCCACCCTTCTCCAGTAAGGCCTTATCTTAACTAATGGTATCCACAATGACGCTCTTTCAAAATAAGGTCACGTTCTTAGGCACTGGGGATTAGGGCTTTAACCTATCTTTCTGAGGAATACAATTCAACCCATAACATAAGACAAATAAATATCAGCTTACTTACAAAGGAACAGTAACTGGCTGACGACAAACTTATGAACACACAAGGGAAGCTGGAAGACAGAATAATCTCTCCAAGTGCTGAGAGACAATAACTGTCATCTCACAATTGTGTACCCAGTAACACTAATTTATAAGATCAAGGACAAAATAAAGACATTTTCAGGTAAACAAAAGCACATGGTTTATTACCAATTGATCTTCATTAAAGGAAAATCTAAATGAAACTTCAAAGGAAAATAATCCTGCAGATGAGGATCCAGAGGCATACACAGCTGCAGTCTGTGCCAACAAAAGGGGTACAGGGGGACTTAAAGGGGCCAAAGCTAAAAACAGAATCTGACTGCCAAGTGGGAAGCATGTCCGCACTGATAGGAACCCAGGGTTTTTCTTCCCCCTGGGGGTCTCACGATCATTAACCATCTGTGTCAGCAGAAGGCAGTCTTCCAGCTTTCCTTTCAGATGGAGGCAAGGGTAAAAGTTGATAGGAAACTTACATGACTTGGGTGCATTCCTGTGAGTGGGCTATAGCTCAGTCATGCAAAAAGGGGAGGGGTAGGACTGTGGGCCTAAGACGGGGCTGACAAAATGGATTCAGTGCGGTTCAGCCACACAGCATCACTGGGGACCATGACAAGAGCAGTTTATTCAGGTGGTTGAGTTGAAAGTTTGATTAATTGGTTCAAGAGAGAGTGGGATGGGTGGAAGTACAAGTTGTGAGTATTAGCAATCCTTTAGAGAATTTCTGTTATAAACAGGAGTGGGGAAATATGAGGTCAACATTATGTTCCCCTGTACCTTTCTCCTATTCCCAAATTCCACCTGACGTCATCCACTTCTGGTCACTTCTGGTTTGGGATACTTGTACGTGGAGGCATACTAGCTGGTATAATAGTTTGGGATTCCCCCTTTATTTCCTATTTTATTTGCATAATGAGAAGATAACTAAACTTACGTATTAAGTGTTAAGTATCTCTTACAACATTTTAACTCCAAAATTGCAGAGAGGAGTATGAGAATAGTTTTTTAATCATTATTTCACCATACACAATATTATCTAACTTTACCTCTTATATTTGAAGTCTTTTATACCTGATTAATGTCCATATTTATGTGTAGGTAAAAAATAATTTACCACAGTAAGGTTTATAGTTATAGTTTTATGTCAAATTATATAACCACAAATACTAGAAGGCAGTATAGCAGAGTCTCAGGGGCAAGGGCTCTGGAATCAGACTGCCTGGGTTCATATTCTGGCTTAACCTATCCAGGCCCAATTTCCCTATCTAAACCGGAGATAATAATTGTAAAGGTATTATAAGGATTAAATGGGGAAATACATGTAAAGTGCTTAGACTAGTAAACACTTACTAAGTATATAGTAAGTCCTTGATAAAGTTAACTAGTGTTATTACTAAGCAGTGAATCAACTGTCAGTAAGAGAAGACCTGACTTACAGTGGCTTAAATAAGAAGGGTTTGTTCTGCTCACACAGCAGGCACCCTGATGATAGGTGGCTGCTAAAATTTGCTCATTTCTACAATGCCAGGGCTTGGCCTCACTTCAGTTCCCTTGGACTTTCCCTCATGATTACACCACCACCAATCACCACATTCTCAAAGAAAGGCATTCAAAGGCAGAAAGCAGGAGGCAAGGAAACAGAATTTCTGCCCCTGCGCCTTTCACTTTTTAGGGAGGAAACCGCCACTCTGTGTGTTGTGTTGTGTTCTTCAAGATTGTCTTAGTTTGAGAAAGCCCTCTGGCTAAGAAACGGAGGTGCTGCCTTTTGGTGGTCAGGCAGTCCTAAGTGCACTGATGTGGTCCACGTGAGGGGCACAGATGGGCGAGGCACCAGCTTCCTGCTACAGCTGTCTAAAGGGCATCTGATGTGGTACATATATACCTGGAATACTGCTCAGCCATAAAAAAGATTGAAATAATGCCATTTCAGCAACATCAATGGACCGAGAGATTATCATACTAAGTGAAGTAAGTCAGACAGAGAAAGACAAATACTATATGATATCACTTATATGTGGAATCTAAAATATGACACAAATGAATTTATCTACAAAACAGAAACAGGGCTTCCCTGGTGGCACAGTGGTTAAGAATCCGCCTGCCAATGCAGGGGACACGGGTTCGAGCCCTGGCCCTGGAAGATCCCACATGCTGCAGAGCAACTAAGCCCGTGCGCCACAACTACTGAGCCTGCACTCTAGAGCCCATGAGCCACAACTACTGAGCCTGCACTCTAGAGCCCATGAGCCACAACTACTGAGCCCACGAGCCACAACTAATGAAGCCCACACGCCTAGAGCCCGTGCTCTGCAACAAGAGAAGCCACTGCAGTGAGAGGCCTGCACACCACAAGGAAGAGTAGCCCCCGCTCGCTGCAACTAGAGAAAGCCCGTGTGCAGCAACAAAGACCCAACGCAGCCAAAAATAAATTAATTAATTAATTAAAAAAAAAAAACAGAAATAGACTCACAGACATAGAGAACAGACTTGTGGTTCTCAAGAGGGAGGGGGTAGGGGGAGGGATGGATTGGGAGTTTGGGATTAGCAGATACACACTACTATATATAAAATAGATAAACAACAAGGTCCAACTGTATAGCACAGGGAACTATATTCAATATCCTATAACAAACCATAATGGAAAAAAAAATTTTTTTAAATAAAGGGCATCTAAAATCTTACACATTCAAGAACACACTTCTAATTTCTACCCCCAAATCTGCCCTTCCCACATGTTCCCCATCTCAGTAGGTGGCAGCTCCATCCTTCCTGTTACTCAGACCAAATGTTGGAGTCCTCCTTAATTCCTCTGTCTTACACATCACATTCAATTACACTGTAGTTAATTAATCCTGTCAGATCTGCCTTCAGATTCTGTCCAGAATCCAACCGCTTTCATCACCCCTGTCATCACCATGCTGACCCAACCCACCATCGTTTCTTGCCTGTATTATTTCAGTAGTTTCCTGACTGCTCTCCACTTTCTCCCCCACCATCCTTTTAAAAGCCAAATCATAATTATGTCACCTTCTTGCTCAAAACCCTCCAGTCTCACTCAGAGTAAAGCCCAGTTTCTTCTCATGGCCTGTAACTCCTCTAAGAGATTTAGTCCTCTCCAACTCTGCCCTTGCCTGCTACTCGCCCTCTAGCTCAGGCTGCCCCAGCTGCACTGACCTACTTGCTGTTCTTCAGTCATGCCAAGCATGCTCCCACCTCAAGACCTGCCCCTTCTGATGGGCACAGTCTTCTGCCACAGAGCTTCCAGGCTTGATTCCTCACTTCCTTCAAGTCTCCGATGTCACCACCCTGAAGCCATCCCTGCCCCTCTCCGTACTCCCTGCCCCCCTCGCTGTTTTAGTTTTCTCCATCTAACATGCTATATATGTGTATTTATATACATGGATGTACTATGCTTCTTTATTTATTTTCTATCTCCCCCACAGAAATGTAAGTTCTGTGAGGGAAGGGACTTTCTTTTTTTCCCTGTTTTACCCCTAGTGCTTGGAACCTAGTAGGCACTTGGGGGAAAAAATGCTGAATGAGTAAATGAATGAGCAAACAATATTATTAAAAAAAAAAAAAAAAAGCTAACTGCCTGATGACCAGACTGAAGCTGTGACACAAACTGCTCCATCTTTTTTTTTTTTTAACAGAAGCCATTCTATTTATTTTATTTATTTATTTATTTATTTTTGGCTGCATTGGGTTTTAGTTGCGGCACGCGGGATCTTTCTTTGCAGCGCATGGGCTTCTCTCTAGTTGTGGCACACGGGTTCCAGAGCGCACAGCCTCAGTAGTTGCGGCATGCAGACTTAGTTGCCCTGCTGCGTGTGGGATCTTAGTGCCCTGACCAGGGATCGAACCCACGTCCCCTGCATTGGAAGGTGGATTCTTAACCACGGGACCACCAGGGGAAGTCCCAGCAAACAATATTGAACATTCAGGTTGCTTCAAGCTTTGTGTGTACAAGGCTTTGTGCATTTTCTTTCCGTGTTTTATGATTAATACCTTTTATGAATAATCCTCAAAATGAGATTATTGAATAGGAAGGTAAAGGCATTTTTTGGCTTTTAATAAAAATAATCAAATTGTTTTCCAGAATATTTAAACCAGTTATGTAGAGGGCACCAGTTATATGATGGTCCTGCTAGGCATTCTACGTTTAAACTTTTCCATAAATTTTATAGGAAAGACTAGAAAAATTGATTATTTTTCCATATTTATTTATAACCATCAATAGTACTGTTACTTTTTTCTTTTCAGTTTTATTGAGATATAATTGACATACAGCACTGTATAAGTTTAAAGTGTACAGCATAATGATTTGATTTACATACATCGTGAAATGATTATCACAATAAGTTTAGTGAACATCCATCACCATATGTAGATACAAAAATTAAAGAAAAAGAAAATTTTTTTCCTTTTGATGAGAACATCAATGTATTTTTAAATAAATTAATTAATGTAATATAAATATTACTTTAAAAAATTAAAATCTCACCCACAGGCTTTCTCAGGTTCTTTCACCTTTTTGGTTCTGACCTATCCTTAGCTGACCTTAATTAAAGGTGAACTTAGTAACCTACTTAAGACAATGCTTCCTATGTTCCTCCACTAAGTGTCATACTGGCCTCACAAGTTCTGGATTCTAAGTCCCGTTTATTAGCTTTTATCGTGGTTATAGATTCTCACGCTGGAGGGAAAGGCTGTTTTCTCTGCCTCCATGACTATATGCCCTTTTTAAAACTACCATGCCCCTGTCCGCAATACATTCTCTATCCTCTAATAATATGAATACAAGTATAGCTTATATACGCACACTTGAGTATACTTTATACAGCTGTAAATATTTACATAGAATGAGAGTAGTTATATATAATCATACATGTATTTTTTGTGGTTCAAGATCTCAGCAAGGGATGTACCTGGCTTTGGTTATCGATGAGAAACGTAGCTAACAGAACATTCAAATTACTCTGATACCCCATCCAAAATAACTCAGTTGTTAATTCACTTTCTTCAGATACCACCTTGTCTCTTGAGCCACCTACTCCCAGATGTTATTCTAAATTACCATTTGCAGTCACTTCTCACAGTGCCCACTCCCAGCTGCCTTTCTAAATCAACATTTCACAGTTCCTGCTTTGTTGCTGTTCTTTCTAGTTGTCATTTTAATCTGAGAGCTAATTATCTTTGTCAACCACCATTCCTCATAGGCCAGACTTTCAAACTGCAAGGCTTTCAGGAAGTCATTTGGTTAAATATTCCCTCATTTTTGGTTATAAATGCCTTGCTTTTTATTTTAAACTATGGAAAGCTTCATGACTGTATTAGATTGTGCTAAATAAGAGTCCAGTGACCACACTAATCAGCAAAATGATTGTGACTCTGGAAACCAAGACTAAATTGCAGTTATATCACTGGAAGTATAGGTGGGATGTATGAAGACCTTTCTCAGTGCTCACTGATGTGACATTTAAGTCAATAGAATGGAGGTAACAGTTCCTAAATTATCATCTATAGATAGATAGATAGATAGATAGATAGATAGATAGATAGATAGATAGATAATTGTGCCTAGTAAACCTTTCTACATAGTTTCTTCATTTTGCCCTTTCGAGATTTTGTACTTCACACTTAATATTGTAAAAACATACTTGTTTTTTGCATTCTTGTAATGCAAATAACATGTTCAATTGTGAATATATATATAAGTGAATATTTTCATGTTTTATCTAACATTTGACATGTATAATTCAATTAGTGCAACCCCACCAAATTCTCATTTAAATAAAATTATTGACCATTTTACTTTTGGTATGAATCAATTCTCATTGTTGGAATGTTAAATGATTCTTTGGTGTTGCTCGGATGCAAAAACAAAACAAACAAAAAAAACCCCTAAAAGCATGTATTTTTTTTCCTACAAAACTCACTAATTCTTCATTTGTTCAACAACTATTTATTGAATTTCTGCTGTGTGCAAAGTATAGTTCATGATAGTGAGGATATAGTGGACAAACTCTCTGCCCCCACTGAGCTTGTATCCCTATAGGGGTACTATATTACTAGTGTTACTAGTATATTACCAGTATTTACTATTAATATAGTTATACTATAACTATATTACAAAGCTATAGTAATCAAAACAGTATGGTACTGGCTTTAAGACAGGCACATAGACCAATGGAACATAATTTGGAGCCCAGAAATAAGCATATACAGTCAACTAATATTTGACTAGGGAGCCAAGAATACTCAACAGGGAAAAGATAGTTTCTTCAATAAACAGTGCCGGGAAAACTGGATATTCACATGCAAATAAATGAAACTGTATCCCTATCTTACACCACTCACAAAAATTAACTCAAAGTGGATTAAAGACTTAAATGTAAGACCAGAAACAGTAAAACTCATAGAAGAAAACGTAGGGTAAAAGCTTCTTGACATTGGTCTTGGCAACAATTTTTTGAAACACAAGCAACAAAGCAAAAATCAATAAGTGGGACTATAACTGGGAGCTCCCTGGCAGTCCAGTGGTTAGGACTCAGTGTTTTCACTGCCATGGCCCGGGTTCAATCCCTGGTCAGGGAACTAAGATCCCACAAGCTGCATGGCATGTAAAAAAAAAAAAAAACAGTGGGACTATGACAAACTAAAAAGCTCTGAACAACAAAAGAAACAATCCAAAAAATGAAAAGACAACCTACAGAATGGGAGAAAATATTTGCAAACCACATATCTGATAAGGGCACTAATATCCAAAATATATCAGGAACTCCTACAGCTCAATAGGAAAAAAAACAAATAATCTGATTAAAAATTAGAGAAAGGAGCTAAATAGACATTTTTCTAAAGAAAGCATACAAATGGCCAACAGGTACATGAAAAGATGTTCATCAGGAAAATGTAAGTCAAAGTCACGAGATATTGCCTTACAACTGTTAGAATAGTTATTATCAAGAAGACAAGAAATAACACAGTTGGCAAGGAGGTGGAGAATGTAAATTGCTACAGCCACTATGGAAAAAAATTAAAAATAGAACTACCATATGATTCAGCAATTCCACTTCTAGGTATTTATCCAAAGGAAAAAAAAAACACTAACTTGAAAAGATATGTGCACCCCCATGTTCATTGCAGCATTATTTACAATAGCCAAGATGTGGAAGCAACCTAAGTGTCCATGGATGGATAAATGGATAAAGAAGATGTGGTACATATATACATAATGGTATATTACTCAGCCATAAAAAATTAATGAAATCTTGCCATTTGTGACAACATAGATGGACCTTGAGGGCATTATGCTAAGTGAAATAAGTCAGGCAGAGAAAGAGAAATACTGTATGATCTCACTTATATGTAGACTCTAACAAAACCCTCAAACTCATGGAAACAGAGAGTAGATTGGTGGTTAGGGAGTGGGCGTGGGGAAGGATGTCTGAAAATGGTCAAAGGGTACCAACTTCTAGTTGTAAGATGAATAAGTTCTGGGGGTGTACGTACAGCATGGCAACTGGTTAATACTGCATTGTAGACATCAAGTTGCTAAGAGAGTACATACTAAAAATTTTCACCACACACACACGCAAACACACAAAGGTAACAATGTGAGGTGATGGATGGGTTAACTAACATTTTTCTGGTCATCATTTCACAGTACACGTGTATATCAAATCATCACATTATACACCTTAAACTTACATAATGTAATAAAGGGAGAAAAAGAAAAATGTGTAAATATATATTGGTCTCTGTCCCTGCTTCCTGGCACAGAGCTCCTAAAACTCTTGTATCTTCCTAAGTGGTAAGAGTGCTAAGAGCATCTTTTGTTCTAACATTTGGTTGTTGACCCTGGTTCGTGACACAGAGATTTAGGAATCCTTTGGCATTTCCTGCATGATAGGAGTGTCTTTTGTTCCATTGAGGTGACTCTGGGTGGACTTCTAAATAACTTCAGGACGGGGCAGGGGAGGTGCTGGTCACAGGAAAGACCAAGCCATGATTAGAAGGTTGGAACATTTAGTCCACACCCCCCATCCTCTGAGAAGGCAAGAGGGGCTGGAGACTGAGCTAATGATCGATCATGCCTATGTGATGAAGTCTCCATAAAAATCCCAAAATTGGGGTTTGGAGAGCTTATGGTTGGTGAACATATCCATGTATTGGGAGGGTGGCACACCCCAACTCCATGGGGACAGAAGCTCCTGTGCTTGGGACCCTCCTGACCCAGTTCCTACATATCTTCTCATCTGGCTATTCATCTTGTATCCTTTATCATATCCTTTGTTACATAATAAACTGGTAAACCTAAGTAAGTGTTTCCCTGAGTTTTGTGACCTCTTCTAGCAAATGATCAAATCCAAGAAGGCCAGTAGTGGGAACCTCTGATTTGTAGACAACTTAGACAGAATTGGTGGATAGCTTGGGGACCTATTATTTGCAAATGGCGTTTGAAGTGAGGGGCAGTCTTGTGGGACTGAACCCTTAACCCGTGGAGTCTGCCTAACTCCAGTTAGTGTCAGAACTTAATGGCGTTGTAGGACGCCCAGCTGGTGTTGTAGAGAATTGCATATGTGGAAAACCCACACATTTGGTGTTGGAAGAGTGAGTGTGTCAGTATTATGAGAGTAAAGGAGAAATACACAGGAGGAAGAGGGTAGTTTTTCCCTTATACCTTCTCACTCATTTCATTTCGTTCTTTGCAAAGTCACCTTATCAGAGACGCCTTCCCCAAATCATCACTCGCATCTAAACAGTACCACCATTCTCATCATGCTAGCTCCTGCCTCAGTCTTCATCATAGCCCTTTCTTCTACCAGCCATACCGTATATTTGTTTGCTTGCTCACCCTTTCTCTGCCTTCTAGGATACAAGCTCCATGGGAGCCTGGACTTTGTTCTTTGTTCCATCCTCAGTGCCTGCATTGGTGTCTTTCACATAGGAATGGCTTAATAAATATTTATTTGATGAAAGATGAATAAATGAATGAATGAGAAATACTAACCATTTACTGTACTATGGGAACCCTTGACTGGTAAAATATTTTGAAGTGACATGTTATACAGCACTCTACACAAAACAGAAGAAAGCCACACATCTCACATGGAAGCTTAAGACCATTTTAACTACATAAAGGAACACTTTCCTTTAAAAAAATTGTTCTTCTATGCCCAGCAAAGGAAAACCATCAACAAAATGAAAAGACAACATGTGGAATGGGAGAAAATATTGGCAAATGATGTGACTGACAAGGGGTTAATATCCAAAATATACAAACAGCTCATATAACTCAATATCGAAAAAACAAACAACCCAATCAAAAAATGGGCAGAAGACCTAAATAGACATTTTTGCAAAGAAGACATACAGATGGCCAACAGGTACATGAAAAGATGCTCAACATTGCTAATTATTAGAGAAATGCAAATCAAAACCACAATGAGGACTTCCCTCGTGGCTCAGTGGTTAAGAATCCGCCTGCCAATGCAAGGGACACGGGTTCGAGCCCTGGCCCAGGAAGATCCTACATGCCGTGGAGCAACTAAGCCCGTGCACCACAACTACTGAGCCTGCATTCTAGAGCCTGCGAGCCACAACTACTGAGCCTGTGTGCCACAACTACTGAAGCCCGTGCTCCTAGAGCCCATACTCCGCGACAAGATAAGCCACTGCGGGCTTCCCTGGTGGTACAGTGGTTAAGAATCCGCCTGCCAATGCAGGGGACACGGGTTCGAGCCCTGGTCTGGGAAGATTCCACATGCCGTGGAGCAACTAAGCCCATGCACCACAACTACTGAGCCTGCGCTCTAGAGCCCACGACCCACAACTACTGAGCCCATGTGCCACAACTACTGAAGCCCGTGCTCCTAGAGCCCGTGCTCTGCAACAAGAGAAGCCACTGCAATGAGAAGCCCACGCACCACAACAAAGAGTAGCCCCCGCTCGCCACAACTAGAGAGAAAACCTGTGCACAACAACGAAGACCCAATGCAGCCTAAATAAATAAATAAATAAGTGTATTTAAAAAAACCCCACACAATGAGGTCAGAATGGCCATCATCAAGAAGTCTCCAAGTAATAAATGCTGGAGAGGGTATGGAGCAAAGGGAACCCTCGTACACTGTTGGTGGGAATAAATTGGCGCAGCGACTATGGAGAACAGTTTGGAGGTTCAGTATAGAGAACAGTATGGAGGTTCCTTATAAAACTAAAAACAGAGCTACCATATGATCCAGCAATCCCACTCCTGGGTATATATCTGGAAAAAGTGAAAACTCTAATTCAAAAAGATACATGCACCCCAATGTTCATAGCAGCACTGCTTACAGTAGCAAAGATATGGAAGCAACTTAAGTGTCCATCAACAGATGAATGGATAAAGAAGATGTGAGATTTTATATATATATATAAAATTGGGTATTACTCGGCCATAAAAAGGAATGAAATGATGCCATTTGCAGCAATGCAGATGGACCTAGAGAATATTGTGATTAGTGAAATAAGTCAGACAAAGGCAGATACTGTATGATATCACTTATATGTGGAATCTAAAAAATAATACAAATTAATGTATATGCAAAACAGAAACAGACTCACAGATATAGAAAACAAACTAGTGGTTACCAAAGGGGGGTGGGGGGACAAATTAGGGGCATAGGATTAATAGATACAAACTACTGCACATAAAATAGATAAGCAACAAAAATTTGCTATATAGCACCGGGAATTTTACCCAATATCTTGTAATAACCTATAACGGAATATAATCTGCAAAAAAAAAAAAAAAAAAGAACCTGAATCACATGCTGCACACCGGAAACTAAGGCAATATTGTAAATCAACTGTACTTCAATAAAAATTAAAATTACAAATTGCTCTTCTGTTTTTGTTAGGGTCTCTCATTCATGCTCTTTAAATCTGGTTTGGTTTCTCCTGCGGGCTCTCTCCTTGGCTTCCAGATGGCCACCTTCTCGCTGTGTCCTCACATGGTCTCTGTGCTCCTGCATCCCTGGTGTCTTGCTGTGTGTCTCAGTTTCCTCTTCTTATAAGGACACCAGACAGATTGAATTAGGACCCGCCCTAACAGCCTCATTTTAACTTAGTCACCTCTTTAAAGCCCTTGTCTCCAATCACAGTCACATTCTGAGGCACTGGTGTTACGGCTTCAACATCTAAATTTTGGTGCAACACAAATCAGTTCATAACAAGTAACTTCCTGGCTCTCTTCCTTACCTTACTGGCCATTCTTTCAATTTTCTTTGTTCCTTCTCTTTTGTCTTGCCTTTACATGTTGAGTGCTCAGGACTCGGCCTTGGGATTCCTTCTCCTTTTTGTCTACACTTTATTCTTATTATCTCATCCACTCCCATGGCTTTAAATATTACCTACATACCAGTGACACCTACATGTACGTGTCTAGCTCTGACCTCTCCCCTGACTCCTACTCTGATACTCCCTACCCTTGCCAATTACCTCACCTCTCTAAAATGCAATTTTCTTAACTGTGAAGTAGCAATAACAGTGCCTAGTTCTTAGAGTATTTTTGAAAATTAAATGAGATAATGCATATTAAACACAGCATGCTGTTTAGTTAACAATTAATGTTAACGTTATTTTGATATCTTTGGAATGTCTCTGTGAAAGTGTTACATCATACTCTTAAATGCTTCTTTCTGTGGTGAGTTGAGTGGCAGTGACTTGATAAGCAGCAGAGCTGCCATCATATAGTAGCCAAGGACAGGAAACAAAGAACACTCTATTCCCTGGAGATCACGGCTGAATTCAAATGAACAGAATGTTATTACTGGATTGAGAACCTAGCTGAGTCACTCACACCAACATAGTGATGCTTGAGGAAAATGCCTCCCAACCTCCAACAGCCAGACTCTATCCTGTCACTGAAGCACCTACTCTCTCCGTTTTTACATAAAGCATTAATAAAAGGACCTGTGAATCACCACACCAGTTCCACACCACCCAGATGCTTCCATTTGCAGCCTGCGTTAAATGTAAAGTACATATAGGCCAACCACTTGCCGACCACGTCATATCCTGTTCCAAGTCTGCTGTGGCATACGGTATAAAAAAAAAAATCAAAGAGGAGAGAACACTTCCCACCTAATTTTATGAGACAAACTTTAACCTGATACCAAAACTAGACAAATATAAGAAAATTTCAGACCAATATCTCTCATGAGTATACATGCAAAAATGTCTAGCAAATTTTAGCAAAGCAAATCTAGCAAAATAAAAACCATCATGACAAAGTGAGTTTTTTCCCAGGGATGCAAAATTGATATAACATTGGAAAATCAATCAACGTAATTCATGTTAACAGACTAAAAAAGAAAAATCATGTGATCATATTAATATATGCAGAAAAGACATTTAACAAAATTCAACACCAATTCATGATTAAAACTATCAACAAAGTAGTAATAGAAAGGAACTTTCTCAATCTGATAGAGTACATCAATTAATAAAAAACAACCTACAGCTAATTTCATGTTTAATGATGAAAGACTAAATGCTTTTCCTCTAAGACTGGGAAAATTTTAAGGGTGTCTGCTCTTACCAATCTTCAGAAGTCTAGTGGGAATCCTAGCCAGGGCAAGAAGACCAAACAAACAATCAGAAAAGCACACTGATTGCAAAGGAAGGCATAAAACAGTCTTTATTCACAGGTGTGACATGATTGTCCTTGTAGAAAATCTAAAGAAAGCTACAAAAAGCTATTAATAAATAAGTTTAACAAAGGAACAGGAAAAAAAGTTCAATTACAAAATGTAGACCAGTAACAAAACAATTGGAAACTAAAAAAAAAAAAAAAAAAGCCATTTCAACAACAGCAAAAATATGAAATAACAGGGATAAATTTAACAAACTTCAAATATTGCTGAGAGAAATTAAAGAATACGTAAATAAATGGAGAGATACACCATATCTATGAACCAAAGGACTCAATATTGTTAAGATATCAATTCTCCCGCCAATAGATCTATAGGTCAACATAATCTCAAGAGACATTCCAGCAGGATTTTTTGTAGAAATTTACATGCTTATCTTAAAATTTATATGAAAATGCCAAGAGCCTAAGATAGGCAAAACAATTTTGAAAAAGAACAAATTGTAGAACTTAAGCTACCTATTTCAGGATTTATTATAAAGCTAGAGTAATCAAGACAGTGTGGTATTGGTATAAAGATAAGCATATAGATCAATAGAACAGAATAGAAAGTCCAGAAATACATTCTCAAGTATCTGGTCAATTGTTTTGTTTTGTTTTGTTTTGGCCGTGCCGCGTGGCTTGTTAGATCTTAGCTCCCTGACCAGGGATTGAACCCTCGCCCTCGGCAGTGAAAGCGTGGAGTCCTTACCACTGGACGGCCAGGGAATTTGTTTTTTTAGACAGAGGTGCTAAGGCAATTCAATGGGGAAAGGATAGCCTAGTCAATAAATGGTGCCAGAACAAATATCTATATTCAAAGGAAGAATCTTGACATTTATCTCACACTATATATAAAAATTAACTTGAAAAGGTACATAGGAGCTAACACTAAAAGAGTTCTTGAAGAAAGCATAGGAGAAAAATTTTCTGACATTGAGTTAACCAAAGATTTAAAAAACCAAAAAAGCACAAACTTAAAAAAATGATGTTGGGCTTCATCAAAATTTAAAACTATTGTTCCTCAAAAGACAAACCACAGTTTAGGAGAAAATATTTGCAAAACATATCTGATCAAGGAGTTGTAATCAGAATATATAAATAACTCTTACAACTCACTAATAAGACAATCTGATTTTTTTTAAATGAACAAATAATTTTACAGACACTTCACAGAATATATGAGGACAGCAGAGGCACATGAAAAGATGACCATCGTCATTAGGGAAAAACAAGTTAAAATCACAATATGGAACAACCAGCTACATCCCTACTAGAATGGCTAAACTTAAAAAGATTGATAATACCCATTGTTTATGAGGATGTGGAACAAGAGTGACTTCAAAATATCGCTAGCAGGAAACCAAAATAGTACAGCCACTCTGGAGAAATAGTTTGGCAGTTTCTTGTAAAGTTACCCATCAACATAGCCATTCCATTCCTAGGTAATTATCCAAGATAAATGAAAAACACATCTACACAAAGACTTGTTTTGGAATGTTTCTGGCAGCCATACATATAATAGTCAACTGGTAAATGGATAAACAAACTGTGACACATCCATACAATGGAATGCTGCTCAGTGATGTAGAGGGACAAACTCCTGATACGTGCAGTAACACGACTGCATCTCAAAAACATGTACGTGAAGGAAGCCAGGCACAAAAGACCGTAAATTCCATTTGTTTTCAGTTCTAAAAAGAGCAAAACTGTAGTAATAAAAACTAATCAGTAGTTACCAGGGGCCAGAGGGTGGAGGAGGAGTATAAGGAAACTTATGGGAGTGATGCTTGCAAAGGACATAAAGTAAGTTTGCAGTGATGGAAATTTTCTACGTTTGGATTATGGTAGTGGTTAAATGGTTGCATATAATTTGTCAAAACTCATTGAAACTAATATTTCAAACTGGTAAATTTCCTTGTATGCAAATTACACCTCAATACAGTTGATTAAATAAGCAAATTAAAAATACACAATTTGCAAGAATTTACCAAAAAAGAGATATACATTAAACACATCAAAATGATTGCTGGGGTGGAGGAGGGAAATAAGGGTGGTTTATTTAAAGGGAATAAACAGGGTCTTCCCTGGCGGTCCAGGGGTTAAGACTCCGTGCTTCCACTGTAGGGGGCGCGGGTTCGATCCCTAGTCAGGGATCCCTGCAAGCTGCGTAGCCAAAGGGAATAAAGAAACAATTAAATAAGAACAAAAGAGACCAATGCTGTTAATGTGTATGAAGTGGAGAGTATGTATGATTAACAGATCATACTATATGATTAACTCAACCTTATACATCTGAGCTTAAGAGAAAGAAAAAGAAAAAAAACCACAATTCTTACAGGGCCAGCCTAAATAATTTTGGTAGGCACTTCTAGATGTATAACCAAAACCTATTCTGGCCTTCTTTCTTACTACCAGAATCCTGACTTCATTCAGGATGGTAATATGCCCGGATGGAAATACTCAACTTCCCAGGTAGGGGTGTCCATATGACCTTGTTTTGGCCACTGTGATACAAGTGTAATGCTTCATGGGGTTTCTACAAAAGCTTCTAAAAATCGTCAGACTCAGCTCACATGTCCTTTGCCTTTTTACTGTCTGGAACATGGGTATGAGGCTGAGGTGGGACAGTCACACTGTGATCAAGAGGCCCACATGGGGTGAAAGCCACATGTTAAGATGATGAGTCCAAAAGAGACAAGGAGCCTGAAGAATTCACGACTTTATGAGGATACTGTACCAGCTTTAGACTAGACCTCTAGACTTCTTACTCTGTGAAAAAAATCTAGTTCCACTTGGTTAAAGCCACTGTCGTGGGGTTTCTGGTGTACACAAACAAGTGCAATCCTAATTGCTAGAATAGCTGTAACATTTCAATGACAAATCCAGTTGATTCTTTTTCTTTTTATTGAGATAAAATTGACATATAATATCATGTAAGTTTAAGGTGAACAAGGTGGTGGTTTGATACACTTGTATATTGCAGTATGATTACCACGGGAGCATTAGCTAACAGCTCCATTACATAATTATCATCTTTTTTTTGTGGTGAGAGCATTTAAGCTTGAGTCTCTTAGGAACTTTCAAGTATGTAAAACAGTATTTTAAAAAAATTTTTATTGGAGTATAGTTGATTTAAAATGTTGTGTTAGTTTCTGTTGTACAGCAAAGTGAATCAGCTATACATATACATATATCCACTCTTTTTTAGATTCTTTTTCCCATATAGGTTATTACAGAATATTGAGTAGAGTACCCTGTGCTATACAGTAGGTCCTTATTAGTTATCTATTTTATATAATAGTAATGTGTATATGTCAGTCCCAATCTCCCAATTTATCCCTCCCTGCCCTTTCCCCCTTGGTAACCATAAGTTTGTTTTCTACATCTGTGACTCTGTTTCTGTTTTGTAAATAAGTTCATTTGTACCACTTTTTAAGATTCCATATATAAGCAATACCATATGATATTTGTCTTTCTCTTTCTGACTTACTTTACTCAGTATGGGAATCTCTAGTTCCATCCGTGTCACTGCAAATGACATTATTTTTTTCTTTTTTATGGCTGAGTAATATTCTATTGTATATATATGTACCACATCTTCTTTATCCATTCCTGTCGATGGACATTTAGGTTGCTTCTGTGTCCTAGTATTGTTAACTATAACCACAAGACTGTACGTTAGAGCCCCAGAACTTATTCATCTTCTAACTGTAAGCTTTACCCTTCGACCAACATCTCCTCATTTCGTCCAACCCTCCAGCCCTTGGTAACCACCATTCTACTCTGTTTCTACAAATTCAGGTTTTTTAGACTCCACGTGTGATATCGCACAGTGTTTGTCATAGAATAATGCCCTCAAGGTCCATCCATATTGTTGCAAATGGCAGGATTTCTTTGTTTGTTATGGCTGAATAATATTCCACTATATATATGGACTATGTATATATACATTTTTATACACACACACACACACAAACACACACCCCACATCTTCTTTATCCATTCATCATTCAATGGATACTTAGGTTGTTTCCATATCTTGGCTATTGTGAATAATGCTGCAGTAAACATCTGAGTGAAGATGTCTTTTTGATATCCTGTTTTCATTTCCTTTGGATATATATCCAGAAATGGAATTGCTGGATTGTATTGTAGTTCTATTTTTAATTTTTTGAGGAACCTCCATACTGTTTTCCATAGTGGCTGCACCAATTTACATCCCCACCAGTAGTACACAAGGGTTCCCTTTTGTCTATACCCTCACCAACACTTGTTATTACTTATTTTTTGGATAATATCCATTTTAACAGGTGTGAGGTGATATCTCATTGTGGTTTTGATTTGCATTTCCCTGGTAATTAGTGACGTTGATCATCTTTTCATGTACCAGTTGGTTGTTCGTATGTCTTCTTTAGAAAAATTTCTATTCAGTTCCTCTGCCCATTTTTTTAAAAATAAATTTATTTATTTATTTTTGGCTACATTGGGTCTTTGTTGCTGTACGTGGGCTTTCTCTAGTTGTGACAAGTGGGGGCCACTCTTCATTGCGGTGCGCAGGCTTCTCATTGCAGTGGCTTCTCTTGTTGCGGAGCACGGGCTCTAGGCACGTGGGCTTCAGTAGCTGTGGCACGTGGGCTCAGTAGTTGTGGCTCGCGGGCTCAGTAGTTGTGGCGCCCGGGCTTAGTTGCTCCGCAGCATGTGGGATCTTCCTGGACCAGGGCTCGAACCTGTGTCCCCTGCGTTGGCAGGCGGATATTTAACCACTGCGCCACCAGGGAAGTCCCCTCTGCCCATTTTTAATTGGATCACTGGGGGGTTTTATTCTTCTACTATTGAGTTGTTTGAGTTCTTTATAATTTCGCCTATTAAGCCCTTATCAGATACATGGTATACAAATATTTTCTTCCATTCCATAGGTTACCTTTTCATTTTTTTAATTGTTCCTTTCACTGTTCAGAAGCTTTTAAGTTTGATGTAGTCCCACTTATTTTTGCTTGTGCTTTTGAAAGCTGATTCTTTTAAATGAAACATAAAAACTAAGGCATTGAAGGGACAGTTTTTGAGGGCTATCTTTAAGATTCTGGACTGAGAGATAGAAATGCTTACATTGAGTCATTCCCAATACCCTGTTCCCCTGCTCACACAACAGGCGTTTATGGGTCTCCTGCTCTGTGCCTAGCATTGTACAAGATGCCTACTAGGAATTCAGTCTTACGGAGGATGCGTACAAGCAAACAGATGAGTCACGGTACAGCGCAGTGAAAGCCTAACATAGATGAGGAACTTTTCAGCTAGGAAGACTGAAATGATGCCAGGCACAGAGCCCAGATTCTTGCAGATTTCCTTCAGAACTTAAACAAAGGTGCCTAAGTTTTTCTTTCTGCCACTGATATGCAAATTATTTCTTCCAACCTTTCCTTAGCTCAAGAACAATTGCATACAACCAGCTCCTAATTTTACTTGGGAGAGCTGATAGTTCACGGACAATCAAAGTCTACAGGAATTTCCAGATCACCATGAAAGCAATCATGTCAACCTAATCTACCTATTGTTTTACAATGTAAAACAATGTAGCAAAATAAGTTGTAGTTCTGTGCCCCCTTTTTGGCAGAAATATTAGTGAGTTGTGAAAGGACCAAACTGTAGTCATTCAGAGGTGAAAGGAAGCAGCCTGAGTGATCCAACACTACATAAATAAATAAGGATCACCACCTAATATGTGAAATAGATCAGCTCAACTATAGATTCAAACACAAGAAATTGCTGATATTAGACCATTTTTGACCTGTAAAAAAAATGACTCTCTCTTATGGTTCAAACTAACACGTCAGGCCGAAGAAAAAACACATCAGAAACAGAGAGGAAGAAAAGGTCCTAGACCAAATTTGCAGAAGTCCTGCCCTCTACCGTCTAGGGTTCGTTCATTCAGTAAATATGACTGAGCACCTACTGTGTGCCAGCCCACATAGTGCAGTCAATTGGCACAGCATCCTGGTTCATCTCTGGGATTATACAAGGACAAGAGGACCAGTTCTCACACCCAAAGCTTTTCTGAATTATTTTTTTTTTAATCATGAAATTCCAGTGTTGGAAAGAGACTTGGAGCCCATTTAGTCTCAGGCAGAAAATGCAGAACAAGAGACAATTTTTCAGGATATAGATTTACTGTAATAAATGAGGTAACAAAGTTAGTATTGATCACCGAACCTTCTAAAACAATGAAATCAAAGGGCAATCCTTTTTGACTGTAAAAAGCTTTCTCTCGGAGGAGAAATAGTTGAGTTAATGGATACAGAACTAGACTTATTCTCTGTAGAAGCCACAAAAATGCAGTAAAAATCATTGTTTTATGTTTGTAGAGAGCCCTGTCATTTATAAAGCTCTTTTCAGTAGTAATAACTATGTTTTACATTTGTAGGGAGACTTATAGTTTACAAAGCTCTTTCACTCACAAGATTTTATTTTGTTTTCCCCCAAATTCTGTGATGTTCATAGGCAAGTATTATCTATTTTAAAAGCATTTCATTTTAACATAATTTCAGTCTTAAAGAAAAGTTGCAATAGTACAAAGGATTTCCACATACCCTACACTCAAACTCCAACTGTTAACATGTTACCACTTCTGCTTTATAGCTGTCTAACATGTTTTTTTCTGAACAGTTTGAAAATTGCAGTCTTTTACCTCTAAATACTTCAATGTGTGTTTTCTAAAAACAAGTATATTCTTTTACATAACCATCATGTAAATTTCAAAATCAGGTAATTATTATCAATATAATGTTATTAGCTAGTTTACAGATATTATTCAAATTTTGACAATTGTCCCAATACAATCATTTATAGAAACAGAAAATTCCAAATCACAGGTTGCATTCAGTTTTCATGTCTCATTAGTCCTCAGTCTGGAACAGTGCCTTAGGTTTTTCTTATCTTTCATGACCTTGGCATTTTTAATGAGTATAGGCCGGTTATTTTTTAGGATTTCCCTCAATATTAGTTTTTCTGATGTTTTAATTCCATTTTAAAAAAATATTTACTTATTTATTTATTTGGTTGTGCTGGGTCTTAGTTGCGGCAGGCGGGCTCCTTAGTTGTGGCATGTGAACTCTTAGTTGTGGCATGCATGTGGGATCTAGTTCCCTAACCAGGGATTGAATCCGGACCCCCTGCATTGCGAGCATGGAGTCTTAACCACTGGACCACCAGGGAAGTCCCTAATTCCATGTTTAAATTGTGGAAGATAAGACTCAAAGTTTGAAAGATGGACAGTAAATGGCATAGGTAGGACTCAAATATGGGTCTTCTGACCTCAATATGATTGCCCTATACCTTCAAAGTAATAGTAATAATGAACTTATATGTATGTATAAGTTACTTTTGTATATATCATAACAATCTATCAGCACAAATGTTCAAAGATGAGCTGCTTGACTATTTGCCAGTTAAGTTGAACCTTTGGATGGGGAGTGGGGACTGATTTTCAGATTGCTCTGCAGAGGTGCTTCAAGCCCAGGAGGGCTGGGCTGCAGGTTCCTGTCCCAGTTTCGCTAGGACAGAACCACTGTGTTTTCTCTGTTGGAGTTATATCTACAGTTTCATTTTTTTTTAAAAGGATACTGCTTCTAAGATTTTGAAAAACATTAAAGGAGATGATCTTTAATTATACTGTTAATCAAGAGAAAGAAAAACAAACAAACAAAAAACCCACCCACAAATGACTACAATTACTCTAGAAAAACCAATTTCTAAAAATTCAGTAGACATTAGGGGACTTCCCTGGTGGTCCAGTGGTAAAGAATCTGCCTTCCAATGCAGGGAACATAGGTTCGATCCCTGGTCGGGGAACTAAGATCCTACATGCCACGGGGCAACTAAGCCTGCATGCCACAACTACTGAGCTCCCACGCCTCAGTGAGAGAGCCTGCGTGCCGCAAACTACAGAGCCCACACACTCTGGAGCCCATGCGCCACAACTAGAGAGACAAAGCACGCATGCCACAACTAGAGAGAAGCCTGCGCACTGCAACGAAGAGCACGTGCGCTGCAACTAAGACCCAACGCAGCCAAAAAAAAAAAATAAAGGAAATAAATAAATACATACATACATACATACCCCAAGGTGATATCTTTAAAAAAAAATACTTTAAAATAATATTCCTAGGTTATAACATCAGATGTAGTATCTATCATTCTACACCCTAGGTTCTGCTATCAGTCCAGATACTGAATTCCAGTTCACCTGTTGTTTCCTCCATGAAGTCTTCCTGATGACTCTTTAGAAGTAACAAATTCATTCATCTAAATGCCATTATCTAGATGTCTCATCGCCCACTACTTTTAGTATGTGCTATGTCTGTGTATGTCTCATTTCCCTGCTCTACTGTAAGTTCCTTAAGGGTAGGTGCTGTGTTTTATTCTCTTTGTGTTCTCTATACAGGCACAGCTCAGGGATATTGCAGGTTTGTTTCCAGACCGCTGCAATAAAGTGAATATTGCAATAAAGTGAATATTGCAATAAAGTGAGTCGCATGAAGTTTTTTGGTTTTCCCAGTGCATTTAAAAGTTTACACGATACTGTAGTTTATTAAATGTACAAGAGCATTACGTCCTAAAAAACTATATACATACCTTAATTTAAAAATATTTTATTGCTAAAAATGCTAACCATCTGAGACTTCAGCAGGTTGTAAACTTTTTGCTGGTGGCGCGTCTTGTCTCAGTGTTGGTGGCAGCTGACTGACGAGGGTGACGGTTGCTGAGGGCTGGGGGGACCACGGCAGGTTCTTGAAATACGGCGACAGTGATGTTTGCCCCATCGATTGACTCCTCCTCTTACAAACAGTTTCTCTGTAGCAGCGATGCTGTTTGACTTCATTTTACCTACAGTAGAGTTTCTTTCAAAATTGGAGTCAGTCCTCTCACACCCTGCTGCTGCTTTGTCAACCAAGTTTATGTAATTTTCTAAATCCTTTGTTGCCATTTCAAGAGTCTTCACAGCATCCTGACCAGGACTAGATTCCATCTCAAGAAACCGCTTTCTTTGTTCGTCCATAAGAAGCAACTGCTCATCCATTAAAGTTTATCATGGGGTTGCAGCAGTTCAGTCCCATCTGCAGGCTCCGCTTCTAATTCTAGTTCTCTTGCTGTTTTCACCACAATCTCTAGTTACTTCCTCCACTGAAGTCTGGAACCCCTCAAAGTCATCCATGAGGGCTGGAATCAACTTCTTCCAAACTCGTGTTCGTGTTGATATTTTGACCTCTTCCCATGAATCATAAATGTTCTAATGGCATCTAGAATGGTGAATCCTTTCCAGAAGGTTTTCAATTTATTGATACTTTTCCCAGAACCATCAGAAGAATCACTATCTATGGCAGCTATAGCCTTATGAAATGTATTTCTTAAATAATAAGACTTGAAAGTTTAAATTACTCATTGATCAATGAGCTGCAGAATGGGTGTTGTGTCAGCAGGCATGAGAACAACATTCATCCCACTGTCCATCTCCATCAGAGCTCTTGGGTGACCAGGTGCATTGTCAATGAGCAGTAATACTTTAAAAGGAATCTTTTTTTTTTCTGAGCAGTAGGTCTCAACAGTGGGCTTAAAATATTCAGTAAACCACATTATCAACAGATGTGCTGGCATCCAGGCTTTGTTGTTCCATTTATAGAGCACAGGAGAGTAGATTTAACGTAATTCTTAAGGGCCCTCGGAGTTTTGGATGGTAAATGAGCATTAGCTTCCATTTAAAGCCACCAACTGCATTAACCCCAACATGAGAGTCAGCCTGTCTTTTGAAGTTTTGAAGCCAGGCACTGACTTCTCTTCTCTGGTTATGAACGTCCTAGATGGCATCTTCTTCCAATATAAGGCTGTTTCGTCTACACTGAAAATCTGTTGTTTGGTGTAGCCACTTTAGCTACACCTTCTGGGTAACTTGCTGCAGCTTCTACCTCGGCACTCGCTGCTTCACTCTGCACTTTAATGTTATGCAGGCGGCTTCTTTCCTGAAACCTCATGAGTCACCCTCTGCCAGCTTCAGACTTTTCTTCTGCAGCTCCCTCACCTCTCTCAGCCTTCATAGAAGTAAAGAGCGTTAGGGCCTTTCTCTGGATTAGGCTTTGATTACAGGAATGTTGTAGCTGGTTTGATCCTCTATCCAAACCACTCAGACTTTCTCCATATCAGCAATAATGCCGTTTTACTTTCTTATTAATCCTGTGTTCACTGGGGCAGCACTTATAATTTCCTTCAAGAACTTTTCCTTTGCATTCACAACTTGGCTAACTCTTTGGTGTAAGTAGTCTAGCTTTTGGCCTGTCTCGGCTTTTGACATGCCTTCCTCACTAAGCTTAATTCATTTCTAGCTTTTGATTTAAAATAAGAGTGCAACTCTTCCATTCATTTGAACACTTAGAGGCCAATATAGGGTTATTAATTGTGTCTCAGGGAATAGGGAGGCTCGAGGAGAGGGAGAGAAGTGGGGAACAATGGGTCAGTAGAGCGGTCAGAACACACATGACATTTATCAGTTAAGTTCAGTATCTTACATGGGCGCAGTCCATGGTGTCTGCAAACAATTACAACAGTAACATCAAAAGTCACAGATCAGGGCTTCCCTGGTGGCGCAGTGGTTGAGAATCTGCCTGCCAATGCAGGGGACACATATTCGAGCCCTGGTCTGGGAAGATCCCACATGCCGCAGAGCAACTAGGCCCGTGAGCCACAACTACTGAGCCTGAGCGTCTGGAGCCTGTGCTCTGCAACAAGAGAGGCCGCGATAGTGAGAGGCCCGCGCACCGCGATGAAGAGTGGCCCCCACTCGCCGTAACTGGAGAAAGCCCTCACACAGAAACGAAGACCCAACACAGCCAAAAATAAAAACAATAAATAAATAATAAATAAAAAATTTTTTTAAAAAGTCACAGATCACAGATCACCATAACAAATATAATAATAATGAAAATTTTTGAAATATTGTGAGAATTACCAAAATGTGACACAGGGCCACAAAATGTAACAGCAAATGCTGTTGGAAAAATGGTGTCGATAGACTCGCTCGATGTAGGGTTGCGACAAACCTTCAATTTGTAAAAAGAAAACAAAACCAAACCGCAGTATCCACAAAGCGCAATAAAATGAAGAGCAATAAAATGCGTAGTTCCCTGCCCAGTATTTTGTACCTAGTAAGTGATCAATAAATATTTGAATCAGTTCTTTTTTTATTTGGGAAAATAAAACTAAACCACTGTCATGAGAAAGAGGCATTCAGCTTGTTCTGTGTAGTCCCAAAGCATGGATCAAGAAGTGTAAAACTGATATAGAAGCACTTTCTTCCAGTTACGGTTGTCCAACGATAGATTTACTGACTTGTGAGGTGAGGTTTCCACTAGCAGAAATGGGATGATTATTGAAGATGCATAGAGTAAAATCTTATTCAGTTCTGAAACTCTCTTAGTGGCGAAAGCAATAACTCTGAAGCCAGACCACCTGAGTTCAAAGTCTGGCTAAGCCACTGAGTGCCTAGGTGGTTTTTAGCAAACAACTAAATCTCTCTGTGCCAGTTTCTGTGTTTGCAAAGTGGGGATGATTTCTTTGACTCTAAGATACAATTATTTTATCTTAACATTTCTGAAATCAGGATGCTTATTACAATCATTGTCAGCCAGATGGCAGTTTTGATATAGTTGTCAGTTCATGTTGTTCGTACTTGAAATGAGCTATGTGCAATCTTAGTACACCATGTGTATTGAGTTTGACTTTCTTTTAAAATGTCTTTCAAAAGATTGTGGCATAGATTGGTATTGAAAATAAAACGTTTTTGTGTATGCAGAAAGACAAGGGAACAGCAGTGGGTGTAAATTTCAGATTAGTGAACAGTATTTACTGTTGATTAGAATTTTTTTCTTTTCTTAATGGTAAATTACATAATGGTAAGTCTTGAACTCGACAACATCTTAGATTCAGTGAATCTGGTATCTCATTGGTTACCTCATGAGGTTATTATAAAGTGTAAGGATTAAATGAGTCAATACCTATCTGGAAACTGCTTAGAACAGGGCCTGGTGCAAAGTTAGCACTGTGTGAGTACTATTGTTATTATATTTTTATATACTTAGACACAGTTGATTTCAACAGTTGCAGCCTCTAATCTAGCTTCTAATGGGGTGCCATAAGCAGTAAGGTTATGGAGATTGCAAAAGGACAATTAGGGGTTTCCCCAAGGTGAAAATATAGCCTTGGGAATTTGGAATCGATGCCACTGAAGTTGAGGAAAGCCTCTGACAATACAGGAAGTTCTTGTAGAACCAGACTCTTTAAACTCTTCTCAGTGAGACTGAATGCAAATGAAAAGACTCTGGAAATAAAAAATCAAGGTTACGGTGGCAGCACCAGCCTTCTCTCTCTCTTACTCTCAACAGTTTCTGTGCTGACCCACATTTCCATCTGCCACGTCACAGCCTGGCAGGAGTTCCACCATTCTGAACTTATAAAAGACTCACTTTCATTTTGAACGCTGACTGAGTCTGCAGCAACAGGAGGAGGGCCAATGCTTCTCCAAACTTCCTTGCCTGCCACTGCCTCAACTCCAGCAAAACTAACTTTTTTTTTTTTTTAATTTATTTTTATTTACTTATTTTTGGCTGTGTTGGGTCTTCGTTTCTGTGCGAGGGCTTTCTCTCTAGTTGTGGCAAGCGGGGGCCACTCTTCATCGCGGTGCGTGGGCCTCTCACTATCGCGGCCTCTCTTGTTGCGGAGCACAGGCTCCAGACGCGCAGGCTCAGTAATTGTGGCTCACGGGCCTAGTTGTTCCGCGGCATGTGGGATCTTCCCAGACCAGGGCACGAACCCGTGTCGCCTGCATTAGCAGGCAGATTCTCAACCACTGCGCCACCAGGGAAGCCCCAGCAAAACTAACTTTTCCCAGGGAGTAGATTAGTTGGGGAAAGGTGTTTTGCACTGAAGCAAGGTAGTTCTGGTCCCAGCTGGCTCCACCTCACAACACTTGTTTGGGTGGGTGGGCTTCGTGGAATGATAATTATTGAAAGAATGCAATGTGGAGATTTCCATTTGACAACTGCTACTTGTGTTCTCAAAGCCTCTTACTCCCTTGTTAAGAAAAAGACAGTAGAATGTACAGGAAACCAAGGGAAATTGTGTGTATTGATTGGGCTGAGACCCACACCTGTATATTAAATGTCTCCTAGTGTGTCAGCTCCTGCTTTTCAACAAACAATAGTTAGCCAATCAACTATTAAAATGTCACCTATCTTATTCCAAGCACTATGTTCACTTCTGCCTTAACTTCAGTAGGGTCAAGCAATGGGGGGACGGCTCTAGGATTCGGGGAAGGTGTTGAGGGTCTAGGGAGACATCCTGCCACCTCTCTCGCTCCAGGATACCAATGGACTACCGAAATGAAGGATCAGTAAGCTCTGAAAGCATTTTAGATTGCTACCCACTCTTCTCCAGATCCCTCCTTTCTGGCTCCAAAAGCATGAAGGTATTCACTCATTACACCAGGTTGACAACCCAGGTAAGAAAAATGGATCAGTTTTCCAGTATGGCTGATTTAAGTGTGTGCTTGAAGGCAGATTCACAAAAACAATCAGCAGTACTGGAAAAGCCTAGAATTTGCACACCTCACTGCAGTGTGCTCTAAGTTTATGGAATAATGCCCTTGTTTTGAGGTATGACTCAACCTGACCTGTCTCTACCACAGAGAATGAGGCCCAGGAAAAAGTATAATTATAAAATCCTGGAGCATCTTAGAAGGAAGTCATTTGATAAACACCAGGTGTTTTAATATTGCTAATTCAGTCATTGTGAGGAAACTTGCAGAAGCTTCAGGCTGTCGATCTGCTCCAGGGTGTAGGTGGTACTGAAAGCGTGTACCAGGAGAAACAAAGAATGCCTCTGCTGCCATATAAACCATATATTTTTTGTGGTTATAAAAAATAATACCTGCTTAACTAATAAGAACCTGCTATATAAAAAAATAAAAAAAAAAATACCAGCTTATTATGGAGGGATACAAAAATGTGTAAATTTATAGAAAAAATAAAGTCACCTATATTCCCATTGCCCAGAAAAATTTGATGTTTCCTTTTCACCTTAAAAAGATTAGTAGGGACTTCCCTGGTGGTGCAGTGGTTAAGAATCCCCCTGCCAATGCAGGGGACATGGGTTCGAGCCCTGGTCCGGGAAGATCCCACATGCCGCGGAGCAACTAAGCCTGTGCGCCACAACTACTGAGCCTGCGCTCTAGAGCCCGCGAGCCACAACTACTGAGCCCATGTGCCTAGAGCCCATGCACCCCAACGAAGCGTAGCCCCCACTAGCTGCAACTAGAGAAAGCCCGCATGCAGCAACGAAGACCCAACGCAGCCATAAATAAATAAATAAATTTATTTAAAAAAAAATAGGACAAGGAATACCTGTATACCCTTTACCCAGATATGCCTTACAGTTAACACTTTACTCCATTTGCTTTATCTGTGTTCTATCTATCTATCTATCTATCTATCTACCTATCTATCCATCCATCTATCTATAATTAAAGGGTGAGTTTCATCCATTGTGGCTCTTTAACCCTAAATACTTCAGTGTGTATTTACTAAGGATAAGGGTTTTTCTCCTCTAACATAACCATAGTTGTCAGCTTTATAAATTCATAAGATTACATTGATTTAAGAATTTAATCTATCATCCATATTCCCATGTGATCAACTGAGCCAAAAATGTCCTTTATGGCATTTTTCCCCTCCAGCACAGGATCCAGTCTAGGGCCGGGTACTACATTTGGTTGTCAAATCTCTTTACCCTCCCTGATCCTGGGACATTTTCATAGCCTTTATCTTTTCTGACACGGACATTTTGAAGAAGGCAGTGTCTACCACCCCTGCGCCTAACACACACTTTTTCCCGTGTAACTGAACGTTCCTCATTCTGCATTTGTCTGATGTTTTTTGTGATTAGACTGAGGTTATGCATTCTCTGCTGGAACGTGGCGAGGGGATGCTCTGTCCTCCTCGGGGTGTCGCATCTGGAGACAGTGTCCAGTTTTCCTCACTGGTGATGTTAATTTGATCACCTAGTCAAGGTTTGCCCAATTTCTCCGTCGTACTATTACTGTTGTTTTTTTTTTTCCTTCCTCCTTTGCAGTTTATGTCTATGGGGAGACAATTTAGGATCATGCCATGCCAGTATTCTCCTCATCCAAATTTCCCCTCAGATTTAACATCCATTGATGATGCTTGCCTGATTCAATCTTTACCACGACAGTTGCCAAATGATAATTTTCCAACTCCAGCACCTCCTCAACATTTGCCAGTTGACCCTTGTCATTCTGCTATTTTTTTTTTTTTAATGGGGAAGGACTCATCGATTCTTTTCAGTACAATTTTCCACATATCCAAAAAGTCAGATAATCTCTCAGCAGCGTTTTTCCCCCTGTAGACATTCTATCTGGAGCTCTTCGTCCTCTCCTCCACTTCAGACTCGTGGTCCCCTGGCTGCTGCATAGCTGCCTTCCTGAGATTTTCACTTTTTATCATCTAAGGAATTTCATGGCCTTTTTTCTGTGTTGGATCCTGTTTCCTGAATCCCGTGCCTTCCTCTTTCTTAGTTTCCTTTTATGTTTTGAAGAGAAGAGACATTCTTCTCTAGCTTTCTGAGAAAAGGTTGGCAACAAGTTAATTTTTTTTGAGCATATATGTGTCTAAAAATATCTTTACTTATTCATTCACTTTATTGATAATTTGGGTATTGAATTCTAGGTTAGAAGTTATTTTCCCTTGGAATCTTTAGTGTCTTTTAGCTTCTGTTGCTGCACGGAGGAAGTCCAAATGCAGTCTGATTCCTGATACTTTTGATGTAACCTGATACTTTGTATGTAACATACTTTTTTGGTTTTCATTCCATATATTTTCATTTAAAATATTTCCTCTACCTCTTATGGTATAAAATTTTTCAGTGTAGCTCCTTTTTAATTCATCATTCTGAGCCCTGGGGTGGGACCTTTCAGTATGAAGACCTATGTCTTTCAGGTCTGAAGAGTTTTTTTGTGTTTTCTCTGTGTTAATTTCTTCCAGGTGTTTTCTTATTCTCTCTTTCTGGAATACCTATTTGTCAGATGTTGGACTTGATTGATGCTTTAATTTTCATATTGTTTCTCTTTTATTATCCATCTCTTTGACCAACTTTCTGAGAGATTTTTTTTAACCTTATCTTCCAAACTTATTAGTGAAATTTTTATGTTAGGTATCATATTTTAAATTTCTAAGTGCTTTCTTTATCTAATACATGTTTTTTCTTTTTTCTTAGAGTATACTGTTTTGTGAACCGAATACATATATCTTCTTAGCCTAGAATGTTATTTATGTTTTCTTTGGAAAAATGTTTTTCTGTTTGCCTTCTCTCTTGGGTTCCTTTTTCATTTGTTTTAATAGCTTTTATCTCAAAGATATTCCCTGTGATCCTTTACTGTCTTCATATTTAAGAATGAGGTATTAATCAGCTCATTGGAAGATTTCTGAGCGTATGGAAGTTCTCTGATTTGCCTCATTGTAGGCAAGCTTTTAAAAATTATTTTATTTTAATGAAAAAATTTGAAATTGCAGTAAGATACACATAATATTTACCATCATAATAATTTTCAAGTGTACATTTAAGTGTACATCTCAGTAGTGTTAAGGACATTCACATTGTTGTACAGCCAGCCTCCAGCTCTTTTCCTTTTGCAAAACTGAAATTCAATATTCATTAAAAAGCAACTGTCCATTTCCCCCTCCCTCCAGCCCCTGGCAACCACTCTTCTACTTTCTGTCTTTATGAATTTGACTACTTTGCATATCTCCTATAAGTAGAATCATACTGTGTTTATCTTTTTTGACAGGCTTCATAATGTCCTCAAGCTTCATCCATATTGTCCCATGTATCAGAATTTACTTCCTTTTTAAGGCTGAATCATAGTCCATTGTGTGTACACACCACATTTTGTTTATCCATCATCTGTCAATGGACACTGGGGTTGCTTCCCCCTTTTGGCTATTGCAGATAATGCTGCTATGGACACGGATGTGCAAATATCTGTGGGTGTGCTATGGACATGGGTGTCTGTAAAGACTCTGCTTTAAATTCTTTTAGGTATATAACTAGAAGTGGAATTGTTGAATCATATGGTAATTCTATTTTTAATTTTTTTGAAGGCCCACAATTGTATTTGCACCATTTTACATTCCTATCTGTAGTGCACACTATTCCAATTTTTATACATCTTTGTCAACATTTGGTATTTTCTGTTCTTAAACAGTAGCCATCCTAATGAGTGTGGGTAAGCTGTTTTAAGTGTATAGTTTTGGGCCCTGCTTTTTCCACAGAAAATGATCTTGAAAATTCTTTTTTCCACGTCAGTAGGGTTTTTTTGTTTGTTTTATTTTTAGGCCATGCGGCATGCAGGCCAACCAGGGATCGAACCTGGGCCCCCTGCATTGGGAGTGTGGAGTCTTAACCACTGGACTACCAGGGAAGTCCCCTCAATAGGCATTTTTTTAAACATGATTTTTAATGGCTGTACTATTTAACAGATTCCATAATGTAACATTTTAATTAGTTTCCAGTAATATTTCAGGGTATAAATAATGTTGTGCAGAATATTCTTATAAAGAAATTTTTGTGTACATCCCTGATATTTTTCTTAGTTGCTAAGGTCCTACAGGTTGAATTCCTGTATCAGAGGGTATATGTTTTTGATATATATTCCCAGATTGCTTTCCTGAAAGCTTGCATCAGTTTGTATTCCTACCAGCAGTATGAAAGTATCATCCACACTGAATATTATCAGACAAAATTATTTCAATGTATGATCATAAATACAAGGTCAGTAAGACTATATACATCAACAGATAACAGTGGTCAACTCTGAGAATAGTTCTGGTTTTGACATATGAGTGGTTATGTAAAATGCTAGATTAATTTTTATTGTTTGTATTTTTCAGTAAGAACATATGTAATAATTATATAAAAATAAATATTTCAATTTCCTAATTTAAAACGGAAATGGTTGAAATTATATACTTATTTTATTTTATTTTTTTTATTTTTATTTTTAAAATTTATTTATTTATTTTTATTTATTTATTTATGGTTGTGCTGGGTCTTCGTTTCTGTGTGAGGGCTTTCTCTAGTTGCGGCAAGCGGGGGCCACTCTTCATCACGGTGCGTGGACCTCTCACTATCGCGGCCTCTCTTGTTGCAGAGCACAGGCTCCAGACGCGCAGGCTCAGTATTTGTGGCTCACGGGCCCAGCTGCTCCGCGGCATGCGGGATCCTCCCAGACCAGGGCTCGAACCCGTGTCCCCTGCATTAGCAGGCACACTCTCAACCACTGCGCCACCAGGGAAGCCCTATTTTATTTTTTTAAATTTTTATTTATTTTTTTAAATTTAAATTATCTATTTCTAAATGACAAGATCGTGTAACTCTAATATGACATTTTCTCAAACTTTTTCTGAGAGCAGTGCCACTTAAGCAGTGCAAGAAACCTTGACTTTTACCTTCTTTATTTTTTTTAATTTTCTTGATTTAATTTTATTCATTTTTTTATACAGCAGGTTCTTATTAGTCATCCATTTTATACACATCAGTGTAGACATGTTAATCCCAATCGCCCAATTCATCACACCACCACCGCCACCCCCATCCCAGCCGCTTTCCCCCCTTTGGTGTCCATACGTTTTTTTCTCTACTTCTGTGTCTCAATTTCTGCTCTGCAAACTGGTTCATCTGTACCATTTTCTAGGTTCCACATATATGCGTTAATATACGATATTTGTTTTTCTCTTTCTGACTTACTTCACTCTGTATGACAGTCTCTAGATGCATCCACGTCTCTACAAATGACCAAATTTTTTCCTTTTTATGGCTGAGTAATATTCCATTGTATATATGTACCACAACTTCTTTATCCATTCGTCTGTCGATGGGCATTTAGGTTGCTTCCATGACCTGGCTACTGTAAATAGTGCTGCAATGAACATTGGGGTGCATGTGTCTTTTTGAATTATGGTTTTCTCAGGGTATATGCTCAGTAGTGGGATTGCTGGGTCATATGGTAGTTCTATTTTTAGTTTTTTAAGGAACCTCCATACTGTTCTCCATAGTGGCTGTATCAATTCCCACTAACAGTGCAAGAGGGTTCCCTTTTCCCCACACCCTCTCCAGCATTTGTTGTTTGTAGATTTTCTGATGATGCCCATTCTAACTGGTGTGAGGTGATACCTCATTGTAGTTTTGATTTGCATTTCTCTAATAATTAGTGATGTTGAGCAGCTTTTCATGTGCTTCTTGGCCATCTGTATGCCTTCTTTGGAGAAATGTCTATTTAGGTCTTCTGCCCATTTTTGGATTGGGTTGTTTGTTTTTTTAATATTGAGCTGCATGAGCTGTTTATATATTTTGGAGTTTAATCCTTTGTCCATTGATTCGTTTGCAAATATTTTCTCCCATTCTGAGGGTTGTCTTTTCATCTTGTTTATGGTTTCCTTTGCTGTGCAAAAGCTTTTAAGTTTCATTAGGTCCTATTTGTTTACTTTTGTTTTTATTTCCATTACTCTACGAGGTGGATCAAAAAAGATCTTGCTGTGATTTATGTCAAAGAGTGTTCTTACTATGTTTTCCCCGAAGAGTTTTATACTGTCCGGTCTTACATTTAGGTCTCTAATCCATTTTGAGTTTATTTTTGTGTATGGTGTTAGGGAGTGTTCTAATTTCATTCTTTACATGTAGCTGTCCAGTTTTCCTGGCACCACTTATTGAAGAGACTGTCTTTTCTCCATTGTATATCCTTGCCTCCTTTGTCATAGATTAGTTGACCATAGGTGCGTGGGTTTATCTCTGGGCTTTCTATCCTGTTCCACTGATCAATATTTCTGTTTTTGTGCCAGTACCATATTGTCTTGATTACTGTAGCTTTGTACTATAGTCTGAAGTCAGGGAGTCTGATTCCTCCAGGTCCATTTTTTTCCCTCAAGACTGCTTTGGCTATTCGGGGTCTTTTGTGTCTCCATACAAATTTTAAGATTTTTTGTTCTAGTTCTGTAAAAAATGCCATTGGTAATTTGATAGGAATTGCATTGAATCTGTAGATTGCTTTGGGTAGTATACTCATTTTCACAATATTGATTCTTCCAATCCAAGAACATGGTATATCTCTCCATCTGTTGGTATCATCTTTCATTTCTTTCATCAGTGTCTTATAGTTTTCTGCATATAGGTCTTTTGTCTCCCTAGGTAGGTTTATTCCTAGGTATTTTATTCTTTTTGTTGCAATGGTAAATGGGAGTGTTTCCTTAATTTCTCTTTCAGATTTTTCATCATTAGTGTATAGGAATGCAAGAGATTTCTGTGCATTAATTTTGTATCTTGCAACTTTACCAGATTCATTGATTAGCTCTAGTAGTTTTCTGGTGGCATCTTTAGGATTCTCTATGTATATTATCATGTCATCTGCAAACAGTGACAGTTTTACTTCTTCTTTTCCAATTTGTATTCCTCTTATTTCTTTTTCTTCTCTGATTGTCGTGGCTAGGACTTCCAAAACTATGTTGAATAATAGTGGTGAGAGTGGACATCTTTGTCTCGTTCCTGATATTAGAGGAAATGCTTTCAGTTTTTCACCATTGAGAATGATGTTTGCTGTGGGTTTGTCATATATGGCCTTTATTATGTTGAAGTAGGTTCCCTCTATGCCCACTTTCTGGAGAGTTTTTATCATAAATGAGTGTTGAATTTTGTCAAAAGCTTTTTCTGCATCTATTGAGATGATCATATGGTTTTTATTCTTCAATTTGTTAATATGGTGTATCACATTGATTGATTTGCGTATATTGAAGAATCCTTGCATCTCTGGGATAAATCCCACTTGATCATGGTGTATGATCCTTTTAATGTGTTGTTGGATTCTGTTTGCCAGTATTTTGTTGAGGATTTTTGCATCTATATTTATATACTTATTTTAATATGTATGCTTTTTGGTTTTATTAAAGTTAAACCTTTTTTCCTATTTATCTTTCTCCTTTTGTGAAATATCCACTCACTTCATTTGTCTATATTTCCTGAGTTGTTAGAACTTTTTATATATGAATTCTCTTCACCATACATGTCAATAATATTTCCCCCTTTTTTCTTGTTTATTTTCTACTTCCAGAAGCTAAAGAAGTTGAATGTAGGTAGCTACATTTATCCATCTTTTACTTCATGATTACTTTATCAGCTTTTATAGTTAGAAAGCTTTTTTCTCCGTTCTGAGGTCGGATATTCATCTGCATATTTTTTTTACTTTGTTTTATGTGTATCTGCGTGTATTTAACATTTCACCCTTGAATTCAGCTGTAATTTATTTTAGTGCATATTTTGATAAGGAATCTAACCCCAAACAGTAACTAAGTGTCCCAGCACCATTTGGAAGCCAACATTCCTTTCTTTACCAAATGCACTGGGGATGGGGGGTGGGGGGCGGGGGGTGGGGGGTGTTCCCGGGAGGAGTGAGCAGTCAGCCCAGCAGGAAGTGACTTGCCCGGAGCTTTGCTGCTCACATCGGGGTCCGCGCGGCTAGAAGGGCGCCGGGGCAACAGCTGGAAAACGCAGGGACTGATTTTGTCGGAGTTTTCCGCAATCAGCTCGGAGTCGCGATGACAACTTTTTCATCTTGCTTTGCTCGGTGACGTCCCGAGCGCAGGTCGCCACGCAGCGTCTCCCTCGACACGAGCGCCTGGGAGTCCTACAGACCCGGGGGCGGGGGTGGGGGGGTGTGCGGGGAGGTGGGCGTGTGGGGCGGTGACGGGCGGGCGTGTGCGGGGCGGTGGGCGTGTGCTGGGCGGGAGCGGGCGCGGCCTGGGCCGGCGGGCTCCTCGGCCTGCGATCCAGGCCGCGCTCTGACGACCGGCCTTAGCAGGATGCAGGGGGAACGGTCCTCTCCCGCAGCAGCCTAGGGGCACTGAGCTGCGCCGAGCGGTCCTGCCGCCCCTCGTCGGGCTCGGGCTGCCGGGCTGGGAGCTCTGAGGGCGGCGCCACGAGGCCGGGCGAGTTCGCCGGCCGCCAGGGGCAGCAGAGATTCCCGGCGGCGCAGGGCCCGCGGGAGCCAAGCGGAGGGAGCGGCGGCACGGAGGTCAGGTTCGCGCTGTTGGCTTGCTTTTGCGGCTCTCGACAGACGGCTCTGCTCCCTCTCCGACTTGACTTGCGGCTCCTCTTCCTGTGCCCGGCAGTGGCCCACACGTTTTCGGTCGGACCTTCTTCCGAGGGCCCTTCCGCGCGTTCAGGCAGTTATGGCCCGGGGTAGAGCGGCCCGGACCTTTTCCCCAGCGTCCTCTGCGCGGTCGTGCCGGAGCGCCCTTCTCCGCGTTCAGCCCACCCCAGCCAGGCGCGCTCTCCCGCCCGGATCTTTTCCCCAGCGTCCTCTGCGCGGTCGTGCCGGACCGCCCTTCTCCGCGTTCAGCCCACCCCAGCCAGGGGCGCTCTCGCGCCCGGACCTTCTTCCCAGCGTCCTCTGCGCGGCCGTGCCCGAGCGCCCTTTCCTGCGTTTAGTTAGGACGGAGCTCCGTGCGCGCGGCGTGGCGGAGGCGCGTGAGTGGGGTCTCCGCCGGGTGGGGAGCTCGTCTTGAGAGTCCCGGCTCAGTGGTCCCAGGCCCAGTGGCGTGTGCTGAACCGCGAGGGCGCTGCGGCCCGAGGGTGCTGGGACGGGCGGGGCGGGGACTGGGCCGCGGGGTAATTGGCGCCCGCGGGCGGGGACGGAGGGTGTCCGCGGCTGGGCCGCCGGGCGGGAGAGGCTGCGGCGGCGAAGGAGTTAACCGTTTAGGAGGAATTTGACAGGTCTGCGCGTCTTCAGCCTTTCTAGACCTTTCTTTAAAAATTGAGAGAGAATTCACATACGACTAAATTCATCCTTCTAAAGAGACCAGTTGAGTGGTTTTTGGTATAGTCAGGTGATTGGGCCGCCATCACCGCTGTCCAATTGGAGAGCGTTTCATCGCCCGGGAAGGAAATCCCGAGCTCGTAGCTGACGCTTCTCCTGTCCCGCTACCCAGCCCCACCGGGCCGCTTTCTGTCTCTGAGTCTGCGGGGCCAGGATAGTTCACCTCAGTGCAGTCAGACGGTGTTTGTCCTCTCGTGGGCGGCTCCTTGCGCGCGGCACAGCTCCTCGGGGTTCGTCCGCGCTGTAGCAGTGGTCGGCACTCGCCCCTTTTTACGGCCAAATGATAATAGTTCAGTGGAGGGAGAGACCATGTTGTGTTTCTCCGTCAGTCGATGGGCATTTGGGTTTTTGCACCTTTTGGCTTCTGAGACCTTTTGAGGTCTTTTCCTCCACGGAACTCACAGTCGGAGGCACAGTCAACTTAAAACTCTTCTCCCAACATTGAACTCTGGGATCGGATCAGGTAGTGTTGCAGTGGCGTCGGGTCAGCTGTCTTGCAGGAGAGTTTGCCAGGGTTTCTGTCCTCGGCTCAGCACTTGCTCGGCTGTCGGCTGCGGTGGTCACAGGCAGAGAAGCGTCGGTGTGCGGGTGTCATCAGCGATGCCGCCAAGACCTGTTGGCGCGTGATAGGAACCGGGTGGACTCGGAGATGAGCGCATGAAGAAGGTGGCTGAGAGCTGTGGGAGACGTCTGACCTCCGAGCACGCCCAGCTCATCTCCGTTATTTGCGGATGCACGGCCCGGCTAAAACTCCTCGGGAGCCGCCAAGTAGATAGCAGGGCCGACGCGCCCGTCCCCAGCTCAGGTCCAGCAAGGCGTCCCCCTGCCTTCTTGTCTCCGCTCACACTGTAAACCTGCGTCCTTGTTGTGGCATGTTTAGTGCCACAGTTTTATGCTTTTCGTTAGTGATTCCACTTTCTTTAACGCATTTTAAAAAATTGAATGAGAGATTCTTTAAATTCTAGAGTTCTTTACAACTTTCAGAAGTACCACTGCCCCGCTCTTGCCCCTCCCTTCTTCCCTCTCCCCACTGGTAACCACTGGTTTGTACTCTATATTTGTAAGTCTGCTTCTTTTTTTGTTTTGTTCACTAGTTTGTTGTGTTTTATAGATTCCACATATAAGTGATATCATACAGTATTTGTCTTTGTCTCTCTGACTTACTTCACTTAGCACAGTGCCCTCCAAGTCCATCCATGTTGCTGTGATTTCACGGTTTAGAATGTTCTCCAAGCTTAGTGCTGAAGTGCTTTCTGGTGTTCCTAAGAGCAAGGTGGCTGTGATGTGCCTTACAGAGACACGGCAAGCTTCTCTTAGATGAGCTTTGTTCGGGCCTGAGTTATGTGCTGTTGGCTGTGAGTTCAGTAGTTACGCATCAACAATACATACTAAATAGGGTGCCTTTAATAGAAACAGGCAAAGCAAGCTTTTGTATTGACTGGTCGATGAAAATGTAGTGACTGGAGGCTCGCAGGAACCTAGGCCTGTATTTCTGCTAGGGGCAGTGGCTCGGTATTGGATTATTGAGTGTTCATGGTAACTGTAGAACATGAGTATCATGAATAGTGAGAATGGACTATGTAACCAATTTAATTATTCAAGGGCAGAGAGCCTAGTGGGGATATTGATTCAACTTCTGTGACTTTTAACATTTTTCCACTCAAGGTATTCATTTTTAATAACGTTCTGGCAGTGTTGAAGCGGAGGGGAGCTAAAATAAAGCTAAAATGCTCTTTATTCTGCAAGCTGGGTAGGGACTCTGCTCAGTCCTGGAGATTCGGTAGTTAGTACGCGGCCCCGCTGTCCTCCAGCGGCGGAGTGTGGGTTATGCTGTGCTGTGACGAATGTCTAAGTGCTATGGGAACATAGGGTTAATTCTGTTGAGAGTGTAGTGAGGTGTGTAAGGCTTCAAGGAAGAGATGACAATTTGAGATCTGTTTCCTTCTTTTTACTTAAATAATTCTTCTTTTTCTACTCTGTTGCTAAATTTTGAAAGAAGTATTACGAACATGAGAGTGGCATGTACATAAATGAAAATAAAGAATTTTGATACCCAGTCCTGTTCGTCTTGATCTGCACAGTCAGAACTTCACTGGTCACTGAGCTTGGTCACTTCTGCCTGTGACGCAAATCCAGAGTCCACCCTTTCTCTCCGTGGCTGTTACCTTGGTTGAGCCTCTGTCGTTTCCTCTCTGGACTGTTGTAACATAGACTCCAGCTGCTCTCTCCATCAGTTATTCACTGCTGACACAGACCTTTGATTCTCAGCCTAAAACTTCCATTGCTCTCCCATGTTTACAAACTAAAGTTTTAAGCTTTTAAAGGTGGCTTATTTAACCCTTCATGATAATGCCCTGCCCTGTCTTTAATAAAGATGAGGTCAGACAAAAGAGGAAACTATCCTTATGTAGCGTGCCTTCTTTCCTCTTTCCTCTTTCCTTCCTTTCTCCCTCCCTCCGCATGTAATTAGAAACGCTTTTAGGTGATAAGGAAATAGATAAGAATAAAAACATTTTTGCTAATCTTTTTAATATCTTGAATTCATCAGTTTCGTGCTTACAGCCACTATCCTAGCTCAGGCTCTTACCCTCACCCCCCAAAAGTCTTTTTTTTTTTTTTTTTTGGTCATATGTTTTTATTTCTTTGGGAAAATACCTATCAGAAGAATTCTTGGGTCATATGGCAAATGCATGTTTAATTTCTGAAGAAATGGTCAGATTTGTTTCCAAAATTATAAAACCATAAAGCTTCTAGAAGAAAATATGGAAGAATATCGTCATGATCTGGAGGTGTGCAAAGGTTTCTTAGACAAGACTCAGAAAGCAATAACCACTGGGGGAAAAAAAAAGATAAATTGGATTACATCAAAATTGAAAACTTCTCATTTAAGATAACTCTAAGAAAATGAATAGGCAAGCTCTGACACCTGTTTGACAAGGAACTGATATCCAAGGTATATAAAGAACCATTAGGGTTCAAGGCCTGGAACTAATCCTCTGTGGCCTGCTGCTCTAAACTCTGGAATGCTGGCTTCATCTTCAAGTCATTCTTTTTTCATGAAGGGTACCATGTGTTTATAGCTGAGTAGTTTTATCAGCCTGTTTCCTGCCAGCAGTGTATGAGCATTCTGGTTGCTTCACATCCTTGCCAACTTTTGGTGGTGTCAGTTTTTATTTTTAGCCATTCTAGTGGGTGTAGAGTGGTATGTCATTATGGTTGGTTTTAATTTTAGTCCTTGATTACTAATGATGTTGAGCACTTTTTCCTGTGTTTATTGACATTTTTATATCTTCCTTTGTGAAGTGCCTGCTCGAATCTTTTGCCCATTTAAAATTGGGTTAATTGTCTTTTTATTATTGAGTTGTAGGAGTTCTTTATATGTCCTTTTTATATCCTGGATATCAGTCTTTGTGGTTGCCTATTCATTTTTTTAGAGCTGTTTTTGATAAGCAAAGTTTTACATTTTTTTTTTTTAAAGATTTATTGATTGATTGATTGATTGATTGCTATATTGGGTCTTCGTTTCTGTGCGAGGGCCTTCTCTAGCTGTGGCAAGTGGGGGCCACTCTTCATCGCGGCACACGGGCTTCTCACTATCGCGGCCTCTCTTGCTGCGGAGCAGAGGCTCCAGACGCGCAGGCTCAGCAGTTGTGATTCACAGGCCCAGTTGCTCCACGGCATGTGGGATCTTCCCAGACCAGGGCTCAAACCCGTGCCCCCTGCATTGGCAGGCAGACTCTCAACCACTGCGCCACCAGGGAAGCCCCCAAGTTTTACATTTTGATGTAGTCATATTTGTCATTTTTTCTTTTATAATTATTGCTTTCTGAGTCCTCAGTAAGAAATCTTGGCTACCTCCAGGTTGTGAAGGTATACTTATGTATTTTCTTGTAGAAATTTTATAGTTTTAGCTTTTATGTTTAGGCCTATGATCCATCTCTAGTTTTTGTGAATGGTGTGAAAATTATTTTGTGAAGAATATTAAATGTTCTTCCCATACAGATTTCCAGTTGTTCCAGTATCATTTGTTGAAAATGCCGTTGTACTGCATTGGTACCTTTGTTGAAATTCAGATGACTGTATACATGGCAGTTGATTTCTGGACTCTTCTGTTCCATTGATCAGTCCTTATGTCAGTACCACCCTGTTTTAATTATAGTAGGTTTTTTTTTTTTTTTTTTTTTTTTTTACCGTGCTCTATAGGGTTTTTTTTAATAAATAAATAAATACATTTATTCATTTGTTTATTTATTTTTGGCTGCGTTGGGTCTTCGTTGTTGCGTGTGGGCTTTCTCTAGTTGCGGCTAGTGGGGGCTACTCTTCGTTGCGGTGCACGGGCTTCTCATTGCAGTGGCTTTTCTTGTTGCAGAGCGTGGGCTCTAGGTGCGCGGGCTTCAGTAGTTGTGGTTCGCGGGCTCTAGAGCACAGCCTCAGTAGTTGTGGCACACGGGCTTAGTTGCTCCATGGCATGTAGGATCTTCCCGGACCAGGGCTCGAACCCGTGTCCCCTGCATTGGCAGGTGGATTCTTAACCACTGCGCCACCAGGGAAGCCCTATAGTAAGTCTTGAAGTCGTGCAGTGTAGGTCAACAACTTTTGTTGTTTTTCAAGTTTGATTTGGTTAGTTTAGATCCTTTGCATTTTCCACATAAATGTTAGAATCATCATCTTCCCAGTTTCTAAAAAATGTCTCGTATGATTGTGATTGCAGTGGCATTGAATCTTTAGATCAATTTGGGAAGAATTAACATATTAACAGTATTGAGTCTTCAAATGTATGAACGTGGTGCATCTCCTGTTTAATTTAGGTCTTTAATTTCCTCTGGTACTGTTTTATAGTTTGAAGAGGTCTTATGCGTTGTTCATTAAAGTTACTCCTAGGTATGTTTTTTTAAATCACAGTGGAGCCATCATTCACATTGTTACTGTGTATACAGTGTGCCATTTTTTTCTGACTGCTTTTAAGGTTTTCTCTTTATTTTTGTTTTTTAGCATTTTACCTGTCGTGTGTCTAGGTGTGATTTCCTTTGTGTTTATCCTGCTTTGAGATTTGCAGATCTTCCTAAATCTATAAACTTATGCCTTTCACCCATTTGGGAAAATTTGAGCCATTATTTAAAAAAATTTTTTATCCCCGTTCTCTTTAACCTTTCCGTTTGGGACTTTGATTATATGTATTAGCCATTTTGATGTTTTCCCCCAAGACCCTGAGGCTCCTTTGTTATTTTCAATCTTTTTTTTTTCTTCTTCAGATTGTTTAACTTCTTTTGAACTATCTTAAGTTCACTATTGAACTATCTTAAGTTCTTTTTTATATCTAATTTTGCATTTTGTGAACAGGATTGACAGTTTGGGGTGATTTACAAGATTCCTACTTTGAGTATTTCCTATTTTTTTTTTTTTAGTAATTTTATTATTTATTTATTTTTTGGCTGCGTTGGGTTTTCGTTGCTGGGTCCCGGCTTTCTCTCTAGTTGTGGCGAGCAGGGGCTACTCTTCGTTGCGGTGCGCGGGCTTCTCATTGCGGTGGCTTCTCTTGTTGTGGAGCATGGGCTCTAGGCGCTTGGGCTTCAGTGCTTGCAGCACGCGGGCTCAGTAGTTGTGTCTCGTGGGCTCTAAAGCACAGGCTCAGTAGTTGTGGCGCATGGGCTTAGTTGCTCCACGGCATGTGAGATCTTCCCGGACCAGAGCTCGAACCCGTGTCCCCAGCATTGGCAGGCGGATTCTTAACCACTGAGCCACCAGGGAAGTCCCCTTATTCTTTTGTAAGTGTAGTGAGTATGTTTCTTTATTAGAAGGCATTTGGGGGGAGATGGTTATATATCCTTTGACTTTTAAATGTTCTCTTGTCTTATAGGATCCTAAATTTCCCCCTTTTTGCCCTTCACAGGACAGTCTCAGAGGGCATCCGTCATTCCTTTTTCCTTCTTCTCAGAAGCCCCACCTTGCCAGTTCTGCCTCACCGAGTTCTACATACACTTGTCTCTTCCTTCACAGGACAGTCTCAGAGGGCATCCGTCATTCCTTTTTCCTTCTTCTCAGAAGCCCCGCCTTGCCAGTTCTGCCTCACCGAGTTCTGCGTACACTTGTCTCTTTCTCCATAGGCTGCACTCATCTCCCAGAATGTTTCGTCGGTATCTTCATACTTAGCGTGGGTCTTCTTTTTCTGGGAGTGATTTTAGTTCTATCTTGGGCTCTCCATCGTCGTCTTCTCCCTTCTATGCATTTCTCTTCCCATCTGGGTCCCACCTTGCTCTCCTCAAAAAGTCGAGATGAGAGTTCGAGAACTATCTCCACCAGAAATTGATATATATATTTTTTTACTTCCAGGCAATTTGAAACTTCCATTTTCAGTCTTCTAATTATGTTAGGAGATACAGGATATTTGTGGTTTTATTTGTTCCTTTTGTTGGTGCATATAGTTTTTGGCAGATGTATTGGGATATTTGGATTTATGTAGCTGCCATAACTTTGGCTATCAGGAAGTCTTTCCTAACATTTTTTTTTTCTTTCCTAACATTTTATTTTGAAAAATTTGAAGCCTCTAGGAAAGTTATACAATGAATGCCTGCATATGCTTCACCTAGATTCATAGGTTTGTTACTTTATCTCTTTCTCTCCCTGTATTTACACATGCACACATTTTATTAGTTGAATGATTTGAGAGTAAGTTGCAGAAAACATGACAGTTTATTCTAATACTTCATCATGTATCTCCTAGTAACAAGTTCATTCTCCTATATGACCATGATAGAGTTATCACACTCAGTATCTGTAACAGTGATACAGAACCATTGTCCAATATGCAGTTCATCACCAGATTTCCCTCATTGCCTTAGTCATGTCCTTTACAGATTTTTTTTTTTTCTGATCTAAAATCCTATAAAGGGTCACACAGTGTGTTGTCCTGTCTCTTTAGTCTCCTTTAATGTAGAAGAGTTCACTCTCCTTTTTGTTTTGCTTTGTTTTGTTTTTTTGAGGCACTGATATTTTTGAAGAGTTCAGGCCTGCTAGATTTCAACTTGTCTGATTATTTCCTCATGATTAGAGTCATGATTAGATTGGTAGAGATGTTGGTGATATTATTATGTTTGACTGCTTGGTTAAGGTGGCTGCCAGATTTCTCCATTGTAAGGGTGTCTTTTGCCCCCCTCCATTTTTTCTCCTAGTGCAAGTAGTTTATTTGGGGACTGACCTCATGACATACTGGGAGAACAGAGAGGCAGTGAGAAGGGACAGAAAAGGCAGTCAACAAAAGGTGCAACCCAAGCTGATTCCACCGGGAACCTGGAGCCAACGCAGAGCTCACGGCTTAGCTTATCCCACAGAAGGGGTGAGAAATCTAGGGTCTTTAAACACCAGCTCGTGTCAGTCACTGTTTGAGGGCTGCTCCCAGGCGTCCGTTCTCTGGTACTTGTGGCTCACCCTGAACAGGTGCAGAATGGGCCCGATGCCAAAGCAAGCCCGCAGGTAAAGAGGTGCAGGTGTTGGCGTGTGGAAGTTAGGCTGGGCGTGCGCTGTTGCGGTGAGAGCTGATGGGATAGTCAGCACAGCACCCCTAGTGTCTGCTAGGCCTGGGGACCCCGGGACCTAGAGCTTGAGGCAAAAGCTTATGTGCTATTATTTTTTAGGAAGTGCAATTCCAGGAAGCAGAAATGAAGGAAAAGGGGATTGAGGAGAAATGGAAGATTAAGTCAGTTCAAGCATGCATTTCCAAGCTGGCCACCCCTTGGTAACAAGGACAGCTGATTGCTTGGTTTCCTTAAGCTGTCTCCCAGGAGGAGGTATAAAATGCCACACCCCAGGACAGCCACCTAAATGAGGGGAGGAGAGGATTTACTCCTCAGCGCCTTTGTCTCCCTGGTAAAAGGTTTGCCCCGTGGTACATGAACTCCCCCAGATGTGCAGGTTGTGCATGTGTGGGCATCAGGTGGGTCCTACGGGTCTCACACCTCAAATGCAGGAGGGAGGCCAAGGGTGGGAGGTAAGAGGCATCCCTGTGAGCAGGAAGTAGGGGCCATAGCGTTGTGCCCGTGTGCTGCTGGTCGGGACGCTCGCGTATGTGGTCCTCCTAATGGCAGCCAGGGTGGAGACAGTGGTCTGAGGCCTCAGAGACAGGCAGGGCCAAGACTTGAGGTCCCGCGTAAGATATGCCTGATACATTGGGCATCTACTTTGGTTTAACAGATACGCATGTACCTACACATAAAACACACATACACAAGCACAGTCATATGTGAAGAAGATAACAGCTATCTGTTGCTGGTGGGGATCCAACCACATTTTACTTCTTCCCATATTTTTGATATGTTTAAAGCTTTCTACAAAAAAGACATTTTAATTTTATAACAGGAAAATGGTTCGTGGACAGTTTTAGAAAGGGAGGCGGAGCAGTGAACGTTTTTTCCAAAGTTAAAACTGGCATAAAGAATAATTCCAGGGCTTCCCTGGTGGTGCAGTGGTTAAGAATCCACCTGCCAATGCAGGGGACATGGGTTCGAGCCCTCGTCCAGGAAGATCCCACATGCCATGGAGCGACTAAGCCCATGCGCCACAACTACTGAGCCCGCGCTCTAGAGCCCGTGAGTCACGACTACTGAAGCCTGTGTGCCTAGAGCCCGTGCTCCGCAACAAGAGAAGCCACCACAATGAGAAGCCCGTGCACTGCAACGAAGAGTAGCCCCTGCTCACTGCAGCTAGAGAAAGCACACGTGCAGCAACCAAGACCCAACGTGGCCAAAAATTAATTAATTAATTAATTAAAAAAAAAAAAGAATAATTCCATGTTTTAGTCTGTGGGCAGAGACTAGTTGTCCTTTTTTCAATATATTGACTCTTATAAGATTGTTTAGAAAAGTAGAAGCAAATTGCTTTTTAAATATGAGAAGTGTAACTGTTGCCTTACAAAATTAGTTTCTAGAATTAAAAAATATACTTTGTCTATATATCCTGCATTATGTATTTCTTTCATTCACTGGTGTATCCATTCACTTAATATTCAAACACTTCCCTTCCTGACCACCTACTATGAGCAAGGTACTATGCTAGGCCCTGGGGCTGCCACAGAGAGTCAGGAAGAACCCCCCACCTTCTAGGGGCTTCTCCTGGAGTGGGGAGAAATGGATGTGGTAGAGACAGTACTCACCAAATATTTAAATGCCTTCGTACATTTCCCAGCCTCGGGGGCCACGTGACTAGTTCTGTCTAGGGCACTGTGACCGGAGTGATGCATGTCACAACTAAGGCAGCTATGACTGCTCAGCTCTGCCTACCCCTGCAGCGAAGACCTCAGGGGTCACGCATGCCAGACAGCACAGCTGTAAGGTGGACAGGGCCGCCAGACTGCATTAAATCTTTCATGAGTGAGATAGAAATCTCTTCTGTGTTAAGCTATTCCCCTCCTTTTTTTAAAATTGTGGTAAAATGTACATAATGTAAAATTTATCATTTTAACCATTTTTAAGCATGCAATTCAGTGGCATTAGTACATTTGCAGTGTATACCCTTGTTTTTAACAGATAACCAGATAGGCTCTCATTTGAAACTTTGTGAATATCCTGTTCACCTACAACTTTTTAGTATCCCACTCTGTGACCTATGGGCCAAATCTGCCACCTCTTTTTGTAATAAAGTTTTTGTTTGTTTCTTAGTTTTTATTTTATTTATTTATTTTTGGCCATGCCGTGTGGCACGCAGGATCTTAGTTCCCTGACCAGGGATTGAACCCATGCCCCCTGTAGTGGAAGCGCCGAGTCTTAACCACTGGACCACCAGGGAAGTCCCTAAATTTTTTTTTTTTAATTTAAATTTATTTATTTATTTATTTACTTATTTTCAGCTGTGTTGGGTCTTCGTTTCTGTGAGGGCTTTCTCTAGTTGCAGCAAGCGGGGGCCACTCTTCATCGCGGTGCGCGGGCCTCTCACTATCACGGCCTCTCTTGTTGCGGAGCACAGGCTCCAGACGCGCAGGCTCAGTAGTTGTGGCTCACGGGCCTAGTCGCTCCGCAGCATGTGGGATCATCCCAGACCAGGGCTCAAACCCGTGTCCCCTGCATTAGCAGGCAGATTCTCAACCACTGCGCCACCAGGGAAGCCCCCCTAAATTTTTATTTTATATTGGAGTATAGTTGATGAACAATGTTGTGTTAGTTTCAGGTATACAGCAAAGTGATTCAGTTATACATATACATGTATTTATTCTTTTTCAATTTCTTTTCCCATTTACGTTATTACTGAATATTGGGCAGTGTTCCCTGTGCTATACATTAGGTCCTTGTTGGTTATCCATTTTAAATATAGCAGTGTGTATATGTCAGTCCCAAACTCCCAATCTATCCCTGCCCGCCAGCCTTACTCCCTGGTAACCATAAGTTTGTTTTCTAAGTCTGTGAGTCTATTTCTGTTTTGTAAATAAGTTCATTTGTGTAATAAAGTTTTATTGGGACACAACCACACCCATTCATTTATGTATTGTCTATGGCTACTTTCACGCTAAAATGCCAAAGTGAAGTAGTGATAGAGACCATATAACCTGCAACACCTAACATATTTACTCTCTGGCCCTTTATGGAAAAAGTTTGCTGACCCCTGCTTTATGGAACAGGTATTTAAGTTTTTATTTTTATTAAAATAATACATGCACATATTTGAAAAGGAAATAGCACTAAAAGTTTTATTTCTAAAAAGGTGAGCCCTGCTGCACTGTTCTTCACACCAGCACCACTCCTGAGAGATGTTTCGTTCTTTTACTTGTCTTTTCTGGCATTTATAGTTCTAACTAATATCCTCATTCCACTATTTCTTGGTTTAACAATTTTAGACACTAACTATTGACTGACCTAGTATAGGCCACTGTCCTACTTTTTAGCGCAAGATTATAAATAAATTTACCATTTCTTAGCTGAAAGGTAATGTTTTATGATCATTTAGTTTTCTGCATTTTCATCATAATGTATGTAAGAAAATTAACAAGAACTTAGCAATAACTAACATTTATTTAGTATTTCATATGTGCCAGGCACTCTTCTGATGTAGTTTTTTTTTTAAGTTGAAGTATAGTTGATTTACAATGTTGTGTTAATTACTGCTGTACAGCAAGGTGATTCAGTTTTATATATATATACACACACACACACACACACACACATTCTTTTTTTTATATTCTTTTCCATTATGGTTTATCATAGGATATTGAATGTAGTTCTCTGCTGTACAGTAGGCCCTTGTTGTTGATCCGTTCTGTATATAAAAGCCTACATCTGCTCACCCCAACCTCCCACTCCATCCCTCCCCCAAGCCCCTCCCCCTTGGCAGCCACCAGTCTGTTCTCTATGTCTGTGATTATGTTTCTGTTTCATAGATAGGTTCATTTGTGTCATATTTTAGATTCTACAGATAAGTGATATCATACGGTATTTATCTTTCTCTTTCTGACTTAATTTCATTTAGTATGATAATCTCTAGTTGCATTAATGCAGTTTTTATGCAGTTTCTCATTTAATCTTTACAGAACCCTTGGGAAATGTAGGTACTATTGTTATCTCCATTTTCTAGATGATGAAACGTCATTTAGAGAGATTATGTAATTTTTCTCTTGGTCAAGACCTCGTGGGTGATGGAGCCAGAAATCACCATTTGGAATGTCAGCTCTTAAACACCGTCTTGGAACACTGCGTGGGGAATCATACTTGTTGACATTCATAGATTTGTGGTCCTACTGTGAGCGAACAATCTGAAGATTTATAGCATGCAGATGTGCTGAGGCCCAACTGTGTTGGATCCGAGGCGGGTGGGGCACTCAGGTAGCGGGTCAGCCAGCTGCAGCTGCTTTTTCTGAGGGTAATTCTCTTTTCTGATAGACTGCACACTTGCGTGGTCTCAGTCTAATGCAGTGGCTCTCAAACTGGAGCTTGTGTCAGAATCATGGGGTGGGCTTGGTCCAGCACTCATTCATGGGCCTCGCCTCTGGTTTTGGATTCAGTGGGTCTGGGGTGGGGCCTGAGAATGTGCATTTGTAACAAGGTCCCAGGCGGTAAAGAAACTGCAGGGACTACTAGTGGTTTAATGCTGTGCCCTTTCTGAACACAGGGTCTTCTGTGCCATCTGGCTCTTCCATTGCGTCATGTCCGTTACACTCCTCCCACCTGCTGGCGTGTTGGCTCCGACAGCAGTTCAGCTACCGTGGCCTGTGTTTCCTCTTCAGCCCCACAGAGGTCAGGGTCACGATGCCCATATAGTAGGTGGTCATAAGCTGATTGTTTGCTCTCCCCTAGCGTGCTTTTGTAATTTTGACTTTTTCAATTACGAACATTGTAATTATAACATACAATACATTCTTATTGTAAAAATCACCTTTAATAGCATCACCACGCTAGCAAAATTTTAGCAGAAAGGTAGAAGCAGACCCTAAAGGATTTTCAGTGGCTTGTTAGGTGATAGCTAAGCACTGAGGAACTTGGCCCTTGACTGGGTCAGTGTTTAAAGTATGCAAGGAAAGTTACTTCATCTGATTTTTAGTAGAGGCTCTTGCCTTTTACCACTAGCATTCTTTGAGATCATTTTTTTAATCTTCTTTTTATTTAGAGGTCAACCTGAATCAACATGTCTGGGACTGAAGAAGCAATTCTTAGCGGCCGTGACAGCCATCCTGCTGGTGGCAACTCTGTATTATGCTTTGGTCAGGTACGTGTGTTTTTTTCATACCTGGAAGGAATGAGGTTAAGTGAAAAAGGTATGGGGAAGCCATTGGTAGAGCACCATCATATACATGTAAGCTGTTTTATTGTTTTTTTTTTCATTTAAGTGCATCATTTGGGAGTCTTTGACACGCTCTGAGGGCATTTTGGAACTTTAGCAGCACTGGGGGTTACATTTAGATTTAAATTTTATTTATTTTTTGGATAGATTACATTTTCATATGCAATAACATTCAAAATGAAACAGACTGTATGTAAAAAGTCTCACTATTTCCTATCACTCTTGCCCACATGTCACCCAGATCTCTTTTTTGGAGGCATCCAAAGTTTCTGGGGTTGTACTCTTTGTGGAGATATTCTGTGCATATAAGGGAGATTCTTGCTTTGTCCCCCCAAATTCTATCTTTGTCTTACCAGAAATCTATTTGTGTGTATTTATTCCATTTAAATAGGGCAAGGGGAAAAGTACTGAGGGGATGAAAATCTAAACAAGTAGGAGTGTATTTCTCTATGTGTAGGATGGGAAATTGTTGAACTAGAGAAGAGGACAAATGGAAGCAAGGCTTCCTGTCATATTTTCTCCTCTCCTACTTCCTTGCCTATATAAATGTCATATAGACTCCGAGGAGAGAAGTTTCAGTTTCCCAGTTCTGGCTCGAGAAAGTTTTGTAGGGATGGTAACATATTAGTAACATCTAAGGCAGTGGTTCTCAAAATGTGGTCCAGTGACCCCTGGGGGTCCACAAGACCTTTCAGAGTCTGTGAAATCAAAATTATTTTCATAATAATACTAAAATACTCTGTGCCTTTTTCACTCTCATTCTTTCATGAGTGAGAGTGGAGTTTTCCAGAGACCGTATAACGTGTGCTGATATCACTGCTCTGATGGTTATTGGAATGTGTGCCTGCAGAGTTTCTCATTTTTAATTCCTAGTATTGTTAGATATAACCCACATAAACAAAAGCTCATAGGATCCTCAGTACTTGTGAAGAGTGTAAAGCGGTCTGGAGACCAAAAAGTTGGAGACTTGCTGATAAGTAATGGTGGAAATGTCAGTTTAATTTTCCCTTTCTGGATTACAGTACCAATACACAGCAGAAGAGTACCAGGCCATCCAGAATGCTCTGAGGCAGAGGCTGGGCCCAGAATACATAAGTAGCCGCATGGCTGGAGGAGGCCAGAAGGTAAGAGAGTTACATGCCTGAAAAGTGGGCACCCACAATGCCGACTATTTCCATGAACTTGCCAACTCCTTCTCTGGTCCTCATGGGTTCAGAAGGTCTCTCATTCACTGTTAGTGGACGTTTATTTGTGTCTTTGGGCGGGGATGGGTTCCAGCCTTCACTGTCATCTGCAGTGGCCCAAGCATGGCCTGGCCCAAGACACTAGTTCTAACTGGCTCCTCTGGAAGATCTTTGAATTAAGTTCACTGAGAAATTCTCTGGAATGTTTAAGGGTGGTTTTGCCAAAAAAGCTGGTAAGGAATAAATTAAGTAAATTTTGATCCACATTTAAGTATGGCAAGGAATTTTAACAAGCTTTTTTTTCTTCTTTAAATTTTTTTCCAGGTGTGCTACATCGAGGGTCACAGGGTAATTAATCTGGCCAATGAGATGTTTGGCTACAATGGCTGGGCACACTCTATCACACAACAGAACGTGGGTGAGTATGCTTCCTGGCAGTGGCTGCGGCTTCGTTTCCCTTCCTCGGCATCGGCTGACTTCTGGCAGGAGTGTTTTGTGGGCAGGGACCTAGGGAAGGTGTGCTCCGTCGCCAGCAGGAGGAATACAGGTGAGGCACAGGGACCAGTATCCTCTTCACCTGGGTCTCTTTCCCACTCCTAGATTTTGTTGACTTTAACAATGGCAAGTTCTCCGTGGGCGTCTGTGCGTTTGTGAGAGTCCAGCTGAAGGTGAGGGTGATGGAGGGGACGTGCTGCCTGCAGGCACTGGGCAGGTGGGAGAGTGAGCAGGTACGGAGGCCTCTGGGCCCAGAGAGGGGGTGGGGTTGTTCAGACATCCTCCCTCATGTGCCCCTAAGAGAATTTTGAGGAACTCTGTTCTCTTGCACGTTTTTAAGCTGACTCAGTTTTCACCATATATATAAACAGTTGTAAGGGTGTATTTTTTGGCATGTTGTAAAATTTTACATTCTAAAATAAATCTGTTACATCTTTATAACACGTACCAATGTATTCTAAATACCATAGAGGATTAAATGCTGTCATCCATTTAAAAAAATACATGCGCAAGCTATTTTTCTTTTTCTTTCTTTCTTTTTAAATATTTATTTATTTATTTGGTTGCACTGGGCCTTAGTTGTGGGGTGCAGGGTCTTTAGCTGCAGCATGCAGGATCTAGTTCCCCAACCAGGGATCGAACCCGGGCCCCCTGCATTGGGAGCACAGAGCCTTAACCACTGGACCACCAGGGAAGTCCCTTTTTTTCTTTTTTTTTGAGCAAGTTATTCTTCAGTCATCAGATATCTTAACGTTGTTTCTTCTTGAACACGTATTTCCATTCCATTTCCCCTCTGGCTTTTATCCTAATATAAGATATATGATTGAAAATCTTTTATTAATAATAACCTTATTATACTTCTGTGTGTGTGTGTGTGTCTGTGTGTGTGTATGTAAAAGTTTTAGGGGATAAATTTCCAGTGACCTTAAGGCTCTAACTATTGAGAAATTTCTTCTGGATTGAGTTACTATTGATATTACAGGCGCTATTAATACACAATTTAGTCAGTTGTGTTTATGTTGAAGAGACAACATAACTACATCAAAATATTTATATTTAATAAAATTTTATGGAAAATGCATTTATTGGTAAGATGGATGAGCTGGTTTTTCCTATTCAGTTAGTTTGTACATCCATAGTTAATATTACTTATTCCTAGACTAAACATTTAGCATTAATTCTGTTCTGACTTACTTTTATAAATACTACCGAAAACCTTATTCACATAAACAAACTGAGAATGGAACGAGTTTCGTTATAGTGTCATTCATTTCTTTGACTACTTCTGAGTTATAGATCAGAAATCACAATGCTACCATCAAATGTTATACTCAGCTCTCTGTCAGCAAACCGCTTGATCAGGCCCACCTTTACTTTTGGTAGAAGCCGAGAAACAGGTACCACCTGACTTGTGAGAGGATTTGCTATCCAGTCGTTAGAATCTGTTAAATATAATATTTCAAATTTTTGGTTTGGTGCCCCAGAGGTTTTCATAGTGTGGGTAATGTGTCTTAGTAAGATGTGGGGCGGGTCAGGTGTGTGCCTGGTTATGTGACGAGGAAGGAGAATTGTCTTGTGCTTGGAGCACAGGCACGTCTCTAGGCAGATCCGGTCCAGGAAGTAGCCCTGGAAATGGACTCTGGCAACTCCGCCTGTGTTCCAGGCCCTGGGCTCTGTCCAACCAGTCTGAACACTGATGCTTGAGTTAGAGGAGAGCTCTGCAGCTAGGGACGGGGCTGCAGCTCCTCACGCTGGACCCTGAACTCCTTTTCTGCCCCCAGGATGGTTCGTATCATGAGGACGTGGGCTATGGTGTTAGCGAGGGCCTCAAGTCCAAAGCCTTGTCTTTGGAGAAGGCGAGGAAGGAGGCAGTGACCGACGGGTTGAAGCGAGCACTGAGGTAGGCAGATCCTGTTCTTCTCAGTTCTGGGTAATAACACCCACGTGGTTCAAAAGTCGAAATAACATAAGTCTTCCTCCCACCCTTGGCCCTGTGCGGCCTGTTTTCTTGCTCTCTTCTGTCTTTCCCCAGTGCTTCTTTATGCTGAGGGCCCACTTTTTGGGGAATAAGTGGTAGAATCCTGTGTTCTCTGTTCTGTACTTGACCTTGCCTTTCCCCACCCCTCTCATCAGCAGTGTGTCTTGGAGACCTTTCCACACGAGCACATAGATTGTTTCCTCATTCTCTTTAATACACCTACACAGTTCTTCATTATGTATATGTAACATAGTTAACTTAGTTTCATAGAGCAGGGTTTTTAACCTTTTTTTGGGTCATAGATGCCTTTGAGAATTGAATTACCAGAAAAATACATGTAAAACATGCACTAAAAATTTGCAATACCACAACCCGTGGGGGAATCTGGATATCCCAAGTAAAGAACTTTGGTCATGGAGGCCTGTGCCCCTGAAGTGTGCGTGCTCACTATTACTGGGGAACTGGAGCAGTCCTTGGGGAACAGTCTCTGCTGTGGAAGTTGCGTCCCACGTTGGGAGGTGTAGCTAGTGGGATTTTGTGAGTGCTTGCCCAGTCTTCCTGTGCTCACTGCCTGTCCTGAGGGCAGGGGGTTGTGATGTTGTGCTCACTGCTGTATTCTCAGAACCTAATGCAGATGCGTAATGAACGTCTTTGAATGCTTATCAGCGTCCGTTTCCTCTGCTGTGTTGAGAAGCAGCTTGTACAAAGGTTGTAGCTCTGTTCTCTGATATTTACATATAACGTTCTCAACCCTGTTCCCCTTTTTTTTCTTACCCTTAGAAGTTTCGGGAATGCACTTGGGAATTGTATTCTGGACAAAGACTATCTGAGGTCACTAAACAAGCTTCCACACCAGGTATGTCAGAAGTGGGGGAATGGGATGTGTGGAGTAAAGGTGGAACTGATGATGCTCTTGTGTCATGAGTGAGTATTTGGTGATGGAGAGAGAAAAAGTGAAGACTTGGCTATTTAGAGTGTCTGGGATGTGTATTTCAGACGTCTTTGAACATAAGAGCCAGCAGGAACCAATTACCTTAATGTACCGATGAGGAAATTGAAGCCTGGAGCATTTGTGTTACTTGTCTCTTATGTAGAGAGAACCGTGCTTGGCAGTGGTCTGTGAGACAGAAGGAGCACGGACCCCTCGCAGCACCACTGCCATTTCTTACAAACACTCAGAGCCTCACCTGTTCAACCTTCCTGCTCTTCCTTAGCTCGGGTGTCTTTAAGGTTTAGATCTCCCTTGTTTCTGTAGTTGCCTGTCATGTGATCTGCACATTTGCCTTCGGAGAATGGGGTCTGGAGTGTAGCATGACCTGGGCCAGTCAGGCTCTGGAGCGTTCCTGTTGCCTGGTGGAGTGTGGCTTCGTCTGTGGTTCTTTGGGTCCTTGCAGTGCTGCCACCCTGGGCAGCCTTCCCTCTCTGGTACTTAAGGGGTTCTTTTTCTTGTGCTGCCCCTAATAGAGGTGTGTGTCAATTGGCAGCTGTCAAAACTCCATTTCTTTCCTTTTTCTAAATCCTTTATACATATTATTGGATTAAGTTTGCTAATATTTTGTTAAGGATTTCTGCACCTATATTTATGAGGGATATTGTAGTTTTTTCTTTTTTTAAAACATTGTGGTAAAAAACTCGTAACATGAAATTTACCATTTTAACCATTGTTAAGTGTACAGTTCAATAGTGAAACACATCTCCAGAACTTACAACATGGAAACCTCTGTACCCATAAAACAACTCCCCTTTTACCCCTTCCTTCAGCCCCTGGCAACCACCATTCTAGTTTCTGTTTCTATGAATTTGACTATTTTAAATACCTCATATAAGTGCAGTCTTACAGTTTATGTCTTTCTGTAGCTGGCTTATGTTACTTAGGATAATGTCCTCAAGGTTCATCTATGTTTTAGCATGTGTCAGAATTTCCTTCCTTTCTAAGGCTGAGTAATATTCCATTGTATGTATATATCACATTTTCTCTGTCCCTTCTTCCATCAGTGGATATTTGGGTTGCTTCCATCTCTTGGCTATTGTGAGTACTGCTGTAACGACCATGGATGTGTAAATACCTCCTGAGGACTCTGTTTTCAGTTATTTTGGATATATATCCAGCAGTCGGGTTGCTGGATCGTTTGGTGGTTTTTTAAAAAAATTTTTTGAGGAACTTCCATACTGTTTTCTATGATGGCTGCACTATTTTGCAACTCAGCCAACAGTGCACAAGGGTTCTGATTTCTCCACATCCTTACCAACATGGTTATTTTCTGTTTTTTTGATAGTAGCCATCCCAATGGGTGTGATTTGAATTTCTCTGATGATTAGTGATGTTGAACATCTTTTCATGTGCTTATTGCCCATTTGTGTATCATCTTTGGAGAAATGTCTACTCAGGTTCTTTGCCCATTTTTTTAATTGGGCTATTTGATTTAATTGTTGTCAAGTTGTAGTTCTTTATATATTCTGGCTATTAACTCCTTATCAGAGATATGATTGCAAAGTTTTTTTCCCATTCCATAGCTTGCCTTTTAAGTTTGATATAGCTCCATTTGTATATTTTTGCTTTTTTTGTTGCCTGTATTTTGGTGTCATATCCAAGAAATCATTACCAAATTCAATGTCATGAAATTTTTCCCCTGTGTTTTCTTCTTTGAGTTTTATAGTTTTGGGTCTTATATTTAGGTATTTAATCTATCTTGAATTTATTTTTGTATATGATATAAGATAAAGGTCTAACTTCATTCTTTTGCGTGTGGACATTCAGTTTTTCCAACATCATTTGTTGAAGAGACTCCTTTCCCCATTGTGTAGTCTTGGCACGCTTGCTGAAGATCATTTGGTCATACATGAGGATTTATCTCTGGGCTTTCTGTATTATTACATTGACCTACGTGCCTGTCTTTATGGCAGTATCATACTGTTTTGAGTATTGAAGCTTTGTAATATGTTTGGAAATCAGGAGGTCCTCCAATTTTGTTCTTTTTTTTTTTTCAAAATTATTTTTGCTATTTGAGGTCCCTTGAGATTCTTTATAAATTGTAAGATGAATTTTTTTATTTATGCAAAAAATGCCATTGGAATTTTGATAGGGATTACGCTGAATCTGTAGATCACTTTGGTAGTATGCATATCTTAACAATATTAAGTCTTCCAGTTCATGAAGATGGGAAGTCTTTCCATCTATTTGTGCCATCTTTAATTTCTTTCAGCAATGTTTCATTGTTTTCAGTGTACAAGTCTTTCAGCTTGGTTAGGTTTATTCCTAAGTATTTTATTCTTTTTGATGCTATTGTAAATGGAATTGTTGTCTTAATTTTTTGATTGTTCATTATTAGTGTATAGAGACACAACTGTTATTTATATGGATTTTGTATCCTGAAACTTTGCTGATTTATTAATTCTAACAGTTTTTTTTGTTGAGTCTTTAGGGTTTTCTACATAGAAGATCAAGTAATCTGCAACCAGAGATAATTTTACTTCTTCCTTTGCAATTTGGATTCCTTTTATTTCTTTTCCTTGCCTAATTGCTCTGGCTAGGACTTCCAATATGTTGAGAAGTAGTGAGAGTGGGCATCCTTGCCTTGTTCCTGATCTTCCAGGAAAAGCTTTCAGTCTTCACCATTGAGTATGATGTTAACTGTAGGTTTTTAATATATGGCCTTTATTATGTTGAGGTTGTTTCCTTCTATTCCTAATTTGTTGAATGTTTTTATCATGAAAAAATATTGAATCTTGTCAGACATTTTTTTTTTTTTTTGCATCAGTTTAGACAAGCAGGTGGTTTTGTTCATGGATCACATTGATTGATTTGTGGATGTCGAACCATCTTTGCATTTCAGGAATAAATCTCACTTGGTCATGGTGTATAATACTTTTAATGTGCTGTTAAATTTGGTGAGCCGGTATTTCATTGAGGATTTTTGCATCAGTATTCATCAGGGATATTGGCCTATAGTTTTCTTGCAGTGTCTTTTTTTCCACCCTCCTCTTATAGTGTTTTTGTCTGGCTTTGGTATCAGAATAATGCTGGCCTCATAGAATGAACTTGGAAGTGTTCCTCCTCTTCAGTTTTTTGGAAGGGTTTGATGGTTGGTGTTAATTCTTTAAATGGTTGGTAGAATTTTCCAGTGAAGCCACTTAGTCCTGGGCTTTTGTTGTTGTTGTTGTTAGGTTTTTGTTTACTAATACACTCTTCTACTAGTTACTGGTCTATTTCTGTTTCTTCATGATTCAGTCTGGGTAGGTTGTGTGTTTTAGGAATGTATCCATTTCTTCTAGGCTATCTGATTTGTTGGTGTACAATTGTTCATAGTATTCTCATAATCTTTTTTATTTCAGTGGCATCGATTGCAATGTCCCTTCTTTCACTTCTGATTTTAGTTATTGAGTCTTCTTTTTTTCTTAATCTAGCTAAGGGTTTGTCAATTTTGTTGATCTTTTCAAAAAACTAACTCAGTTTTGTTGATTTTTTTTTTTCCTATTGTATTTCTGTTCTCTGTTTCATGTATCTCTGCCCTAAGCTTTACTTCCTATCTTCTCCTAGCTTGTGTCAGCTAGAAACTTCCCTGTTAGTACTGCTTTTGCTGCAAACTGTAAGTTTTGGTATGCTGTGTTTTCATTTTCATTTGTCTCAAGATATTTTCTAATTTCTCTTGTGATTTATTTGACCCATTGGTTGTCTTAAGAAAATACTAATTTCCACATTTGTGAATTTTCCATTTTTCCTTCTGCAGTTGATTTCCAGTTTCATTCCATTGTGATCAGCAAAGATTTTTTTGGTATAATTTCTGTCTTCTTCAATTTAAGACTTGTTTTGTAGCCTAACATGTGGTCTCTCCTGGAGAATGTTCCATTTGTATTTGAGGGGAATGTATATTCTGCTGTTGTTGGGTGGAATATTCTCTATATGTCTTAGGTCCATATGGTCTGTAGTGTTCAAATCTTCTGTTTCCTTATTAACCTTCTGTTTGGTTCTGTCCATTACTGAAAGCAGGGTATTGAAGTCTTCTACTATTATTGTCTTGCTGTGTATTTCTCCTTTCAATTCTGTCAAAGTTTGCTTTATATATTTAGGAGCTCTGATGTTTGGTATATAAGTATTTATAATTGTTATAGCTTCACAGTTAATTGACCCTTTTATTATTATAGATTGTCCTCTTTTGTCTCTTGTAACAGTTTTTGACTTAAAGTCTATTTTTTCTTATATTAGTATAGCCTCCCCTGCTCCCTTTTGGTTACCATTTACATGGAATATCTTTTTCCATCCTTTCACCTTCAGCCTGTGTATGTCTTTAGATCTGAAGTGAGTCTAATGTAGGAAGTATGTAGTTGTATCTTGTTTTTTGAATCCATCCAGCCAATCTCTGGCTTTTGGTTGGGGAGTTTGATCCATTTACATTTATTATTGATAGGGAAAGGCTTAGTATTGTCATTTTGTTAATCGTTTTCTGTATGTCCTGTAGCTTAGCGCTTTTTTTTTGTCCCTTCTTTCCTCTCTTACTGCTGTCCTTTGTGTTGTGTTGATTTTTTGGTAGTAACATGATTTGATTCCCTTCTTGTTTACTTTTGTGTATATCCTATAGATATTTTCTTCGTGGCTACCATCGCAATTATATAAAACATTTTAAAGTTATAACATTCTATTTTAAACTGATAACTTGAATTGCATACAAAAACTCTAGTGCTTTACAACCCCACTTTATGTTATCGATGTTACAGATTACATCTTCATATTATTGTATGTCCACTAACATAGATTTATAGTTATAAAAGTTTTAATGGTTTTTACATTTAATATCTGTATTCATTATATAATTTTAATGGTTTTTTTCATTTAAATTCCATGTACCAAAATTATAGTGATACAGGTTACTGTTTTTGTCCACGTATTTACCTTTACTGGAGAACTTTTTATTTTCATGTTGCTGCCTGGCATCCTTTAGTTTCAGTTCGAAGGACTTCCTTTAGCATTTGTTGTAGAGCAAGTCTAGTGGTAATGAACTCCCTCTGCTTTTGTTTATTTGAAAAAAATCTTAGTTTCTCCATTTTTGAAGGATACTTTTGCTGGATACGCTATTCTTCGCTAAGTTTTTCCTTTCAGGACTTTGAATATATCATCCCACTCCATTTTGGCCTGTAAGAGTTCTGCTGAGAAATCTGATAATCTTAGGCAGGCACTCCAGTATGTGATGATTTGCTTTTCTCTTGCTGTCTTCAAGATTTCTCTGTCTTTCTTTGACTTTTATTTAAAAATTGAGATATAATTGACATACAACATTACAGGCGTACCTTGTTTTATAGTGCTTCATTTCATTGCACTTCACAGATAATTGCATTTTTTACAAATTGAAGGTTTGTGGCAACTGCATTGTCAGGTGATGGTTGGCATTTTTTAGCAATAAATTATTTTTTGATTAAGGTATGTACATTGCTTTTTTTTTGACATAATGCTGTTGTGCACTTAACATACTAGAGTATAGTGTAAACACAACTGTTACATGCACTAAGAAACCAAAAAAATTGTGTGACTCGCTTTATTTCTATATTTGCTTTATTGTGGAGGTCTGGAACCAAACCTGCAGTATCTTCGAGGTGTGCCTGTATATTAGTTTCAGTTGTACAACATAATGATTCAGTATTTTTATATATTGCAAGATGATCACCACAATAAGTCTAGTTAACATCCATCACCACACATAGGTGAAGTTTTTTTTCTTATGATGAGAACTGTTAAGATCTATTCTTTTAGCAACATTCAAATATATAGTGCAGTGTTATTGACTATAGTCACTATGCTGTACATTACATCCCCAGAGCTTATCTATTTTATAACAGGACGTTTGTACCTTTTGACACCCTTCACCCATTTTGTCCACCCCCCACCCCTGGCAACCACCAGTCTGTTCTCTTTATCTGTGAGCTCAGTTTTTGTTTGTTTAGATTCCACATAGAAGTGAGATCATATGGTATTTATTTTTCTGTCTGAATTATTTCACTTAGCAAATTGTCCTCAAGATCCATCCATGTTGTTGCAGGTGGCAAGATTTTCTTCTTTATGCCTGAATAATGTTCCATTGTAGATATATATACTACGTTCTTTATCAGTGGACATTTAGGTTGCTTCAATGTCTTGGTTGTTATAAATAATGCTGCAGTGAAAATGGGGGAGCATATCTTTCTGGGTTACTGTTTTTCTTTTCTTTGGATAAATACCCAGAAGTGACACTGCTGCATCATATGGTAGTTCTATTTTCAATTTATTCAGGAAACTGTTTTCCATAGTTTTTCTCATACAGTCCCACCGGCAGTGCACAAGGGTTCCCTTTTCTCCACATTCTCACCAACACTTGTTGTCTCTTGTCGTTTTGATAATAGCCATTCTGACAGGTGTGAGGTGCTATCTTATTGTGGTTTTGATTTTCATTTCCCTGATGGTGAGTGATGTTGAGTATCTTTTATGTACCTGTTGGGCATCTGTATGTCTTCTTTGAAAGAATATCTATTCAGATCTTCTGCCCATTTTTTAATTGGATTGTTTTGTTTTGGTTTTGCTTTTGAGTTGTATGAGTTCTTTATATGTTTTAAATGTTAATGCTTTATCAGTTATATCATTTGCAAACTTTTTCTCCCATTCAGTAGGTTGCCTTTTCACTTTGTTAATGGTTTCCCTTGCTGTCAGAAGCTTTTTAGTTTGATATAGTCCCACTTGTTTATTTTTGCTTTTGTTGTCTTCGCTTTTTGGTGTCAAATACAAAAAAATTACCATCAAGGCCAATGTCAAGGAGCTTACTGCCTGTGTTTTCTTCTAGGAGTTTTATGGTTTCAGGTCTTTAATCCAACATTAATTTTTGTGTATGGTGTAAGTGGTCCATTTTAATTCTTTTGCATGTGACTGTCCAGTTCTTTTGTTTTTGTTTTAATAAATTTATTTATTTATTTATTTTTGGCTGCATTGGGTCTCTGTTGCTGCACACAGGCTTTCTCTAGTTGCGGTGAGCGGGGGCTACTCTTCGTTGAAGTGCGCAGGCTTCTCATTGCGGTGGCTTCTCTTGTTGCGGAGCACGGCCTCTAGGCACATGGGCTTCAGTAGTTGTGGCCTGCAGGCTCTAGAGCGCAGGCTCAGTAGTTGTGGCGCATGGGCTTAGTTGCTCTGCGGCAGGTGGGATCTTCCTGGACCAGGGCTCGAACCCGTGTCCCCTGCATTGGCAGGTGGATTCTTAACCACTGCGCCACCAGGGAAGTCCCTACTCTCCAGTTTCTTACAGTTTTGTTGTAAGACTGTCATTTCCCCATTGTATATTTTTGGCTCCTTTGTCATAAATTAATTGACCATGTATGCGTGGGTTTATTTCTGGGCTCTCTATTCTGTTCCATTGATCTATGTCTGTTTTTGTGCCGATACCATTCTGTTAATTACTAGAGCTTTGTAAGGTAGTTTGAAATCAGGAGGTGTGATGCCTCCAGCTTTGTTCTTCTTTCTCGGGATTGCTTTGGTTATTCAGGGTCTTTTGTGGTTCCATACAAATTTTAGGATTGTTTGTTCTATTTGTGTGAAAAATGCCTTTGGAATTTTGATATGGATTGCATTGAATTTGTAGATTGCTTCGGGTATGGACATTTTTATAATATTGATTCTTGCAATTCATGAGTATGGAATATCTTTCCATTTATTTGTATCCACCTCTTTATCAGTGTCTTCTAGTTTTCTGAGTACAGGTCTTTCATCTCTTTGGTTAAATGTATCCCTAGGTGTTTTATTCTTTTTGATGCAATTGTAAGTAGGATTGTTTTCTTAATTTCTCTTTCTGATAGTTCATTGTTGTACCGTCTTTGACCTTTGACATTTTGATTATAATATGCCTTGTTCTCTTTGGGCTCATCCTAGATGTAGTTCTTTGAGCTTCTTGAATTTAGACATCTTTTCTTTCCTCAGATTTTGGAAGTTTTTCACCAGTAATCTCTCTTCCTCTAAGACTTTTAAAATATGTAGCATGATAGTGCCCTTATAAGTCCTTTAAGCTCTCATTTTTCTTCATTCTTCTTTTTGCTTCTCTGAATAGACGATTTCAAATGACCTGTCTTCAAGTTGACTGATTCTTTCTTCTGCCTGATCACATCTGCTTGTAGAATGCCTCTAGTGAATTTTTCAGCTCCAGAATTTGCTTGCTTCTTTGTTGTCATTTTTCTTTGTTGATATCTCATTTTGTATATACATCATCATTTTCCTGATTTCATTGAGTTGTCTATCTGTGATCTCCTAGTTCACTGAGCATCCCTGAGTTATTTTAGTTTCTTTGTCAGGCAGCTTATAGCTCTTCATTTCTTCAGGGTCAGTTTTTTTAGTTTCATTTTGTTCCTTTGACTGGGCCATGTCTCCCTGTTTCTTTATATGTGATCTTTTGCTGAGATCTGGGCATTTGAAAAAACAACCACCTCTCCCAGTCTTTCTGTACTGGCTTTGTGCAGGGGAAGATCTGTGACAGTCAGCCCAGCTGGAGGTTCTAGGACCTCTCAAGTCTTTTACAGTCTCCTCCTCCTTCTGGCATCTGACTGCAGAACTGCAGCTCTTATGTGCTGTGGCGCTCACCTCTTGTTTTTAGTGACTTTCAAACTCTGCTCCTGATTCTGTCAGCATTTCGTCAGGTGAGACAGAAACCAGTGCCTTGGGCAGCCTCCAGACAAGCCCCCAGAACTTCAGGTGCACAGTCCACTCTTTCGTTTCCATCCAGAGGGAAGAGCCCCCCAGTGTGGGAGGTTTCCTCTGTTTGTACTGCTCTATGCCAGACAGGGGCAGGGGCATGGCCATGGGCAGGCAGGCATGCAGAATGCCGTGAACTTTGCTCCCTCCTTTGCTGGAATCTTGTCTTGGTTTTTTGTTGGCCTGAGTGCTGTAGCCTCTCACCTGGCCACTGGGGTTCTTACAGAGGTATCTGGTCTGTGTACTGCTGTCAGCTTGGTATCTCTGTGAGAGAGACTTGGAGCTTCTGGTCTGCTGTGTGCTGACGTCACTCTCCATTTCTTTGTCACTTTTTTCTTTTAATGAATTTTTTAAACAAAGTGCAACATATATATAGAAAACTGCATACATCGTAATGGCACAGCCTGATTTTTAGAAGTGAACACAGCTATTTACATCCCAGACAGGGAAACAGAATATTATCAGCACTCCAGGACTCCATTTTGCCCCCTCCCATTCACTACCTTGATTTTATCTTTTCAAAAGTAACTACTGTTCTGACTTTTTTATTCTGACTTCTAGTCTCAGATTTATTCCTGTTTTTGAACTTTATATAATGGGATTGTACAGTTTATGCTTTATAAAAAGTGACTGAAGTGTTAAAAAGTACATACAGACATGCAGACAATGCACACATCGTAAATGTTCAGCTTGATGAATTCTAAGACCAGACACACCCACATAACCAGCCTCTGAGTCACGGTGGAGCATCCCCATGTCCCAGAATGTCTCAGTTGTGTGTCCCTTGCAGTTGCTGCCAACCCCTCCCCTTCTCATCATTACCGAGGAAAACCACTTTTGACGACGTAGGTTAGTTTTGACTGTTCTGTACTTTTTGGGATCAGATAGTATGAACTGTTTTGTGTCTGGCTTTCATTCCACGTGTGTGCGAGATTCATTCTTGTTGCATGTAGTAGCGTTTTCACTGCGGTATCTTCTCTGTTGCGTGAGTCTACCACAGTTGACCTTCCCACCCTGACCTGATAGACATTTGAGGTTTTCATAGCCTTTGGTTGTTTTGCATACAGGGCTGCTGTTAGCGTTCCTGTGCGCCTCTTGGTGCACATACTCACCCATTTACCTTGGGAACTACTGGGTCAGCTCAGAGGGCTGGGCATATGCCTAGTTTTAGTAGATTCTTCCAGTTTCCAGTATGGTTGTACAAACTCCCACTCCCACTTGGCAGTGTATGAGTTCCAATTATTGTATACAATCAATAGCACTTAGCATCGTCAGTCTTTTAAAATTTTTTCAGCGCTCATTTTTTTCCCCAATTTCTTTTATTGTGGTAAAACATACATAACACAATGTACCATCTTAGACATTGTAAGGGTACAGTTCAGGGGTACTAAATACATTCAGAATGTGGGATACTCATCACCACCATCCATCTCTGTAGCTCTTTTCTCTTCTAACTGAAACTCTAGACCCATTAAACATGATGCCAGCACCCCTCTCCACACAGCCCTGGGCACCATCTACTTTGTCTCTTTGGTCTGGCTACTCTAAGGGCCTCGTGTCAGTGGAGTCATCTCTTGTCTGTCCTTTTGTGACTGGCCTGTTTCACTGAGCAGAAGCAGAATGTCCTCAAGGTTCATCCATGTCGTAGCATAAACCCATTTCTCGTGCCACGTGGCTTGCAGGATGATCTCAGTTCCCTGGCCAGGGATTGAATGAACCTGGCCACGGCAATGAAAGCCCAGAATCCTAACCACTAGGCCACCAGGGTTTAACTTATTTACTTCTCAATATCAGTACGAAATTTCACAGTATAATTTTCATTTTCAGGTTATCTTTATGCAAAATGTAGTCATCTCAATCCCTCATACTCCTTTATTCTATCAGCATCATATTATTAATTGAGAGAGAAGTTCTCCCAACTGAAAAATCTCTGGGTTTCTGTAGTGTGATGATGTGTGATCATTTCCATTAAAAAAAAAAAGTAGACAGCATCAGATCTGGTTGCCAAGAAAAGATTCAAATTAGATTTTTACAGAGCATTTACCCTAAATAAAAACTGAAGTATGATTCCTTCTTATCAAAACTTCATTAATACAGAATGGCATAGGTGGAAAATGAAATTGTTTTATTCCTCATATAATTAAAATGACTTGAACTTATGGATCCCTTGTCCCAGCTTCTTAGGACCTAGAAGGAATGATGGATAGAGGATTGTGAAATGCCATTTTTCAGGTATCTAGATCCTTGAGGAAGGGGAAGAGCAGTTGGAAGAAGTTTTCTCCCCTTTTTTCCCTCATTAGCTGCCTCTTGAAGTGGACTTAACTAAAGCAAAGAGACAAGACTTTGAACCATCTGTGGAACAAGCCAGATATAGCAGCTGCCGACAGAACCTGGCTCTGGGACCCCCCAAACCACAGGAGGTGACGTCCCCTTGCAGACCAAGCCACCACGTTGTGATGCCGGGGACGAGGACAGCAGCTCCGAGTGTGGGCCGCGTGCCCTCCCCGCCCCTGCTCCTTCCCAGGTGTCTCCCCCCCGCCCGCCCACTCCTGCCTTCACTTCAGAGCCAGCACACTGGCTGGCCTGTGTGCTCCCTTGGGAACTGTGTGTTGCTGCTCACCAGTTAACTCAGGAACTCACCTCCCTGTTGCTCTCCTGATGCAGAAGCCCGACCTCTGCTGCCGCAGAGAGCGATGCCACGTACCAGCGGAAGCTCCGGCAAAGACAGCTGCAGCAGCGGTTCCGGGAGCAGATGGAGAAACAGCAGCAGGAACCCCCGTCTGGCCCACCTGCCGAGAAGCAGGGTCCCGGTGAGAGGACGGAGCGCGGGCTCTGGGGGCGACTCTGCTCCCCACCTCTGCAGCAGGTCGGGTCCGCACACAGCACAGAGGCGGCCAAGGGCTCAAATCGTCACATCCTGCCTTGCATTTCCCCGTGACTGAAGGAAGACACTGGTCTTTTGGGGGAAGGAGACGGGCCCTGACATAACCTGGAACTAGATGTCTCAGGGGACAGAGCTTTTTTTGGCCTCACTTTGGCCACGTGTACATGAGAAAGCCTTTCTGGGCTTTTTTTTTTTTTAAATAAATTTATTTATTTATTTATTTATTTAATTTTTGGCTGCGTTGGGTCTTTGTTGCTGCACGTGGGCTTTCTCTAGTTATGGCGAGCGGGGGCTACTCTTCGTTGCAGTGTGTGGGCTCATTGCAGTGGCTTCTCTTGTTGTGGAGCACGGGCTCTAGGTGCGTGGGCTTCAGTAGTTGTGGCACGTGGGCTCAGTAGTTGTGGCTGGCGGGCTCTAGAGTGCAGGCTCAGTAGTTGTGGCGCACAGGCTTACCTGCTCCACGGCATGTGGGATCTTCCCAGACCAGGGCTCGAACCCGTGTCCCCTCCAGTGGCAGGTGGATTCTTAACCACTGCGCCAGCAGGGAAGCCCCTGAGCTGTCTCTGAACATAAAGCAAAGTTGGGTTTGAAGAGAATGGGTTTTTGGCAATTCTTTATCCGTGAACTTTCATTTATTTCAGAGTCCAGGTTCAGTGGGAGTAGTAGATGCAGATTTTTTTGGAGTCTTTCTCAGAGACTAGAAACAAAGAAAGACCAAGTGGATTTTTGCCCAGCTTCTCCCTAAAAATTACGAGGAAGGTTCAGAGGACTTGCTTCATGTTTAGTTCTTTATAATTCCCCTCAGCACTGGCAGGCTGAGGTTAATGTAGGGGAAAAAAACCCAAAAAACTTACTGTGCTGGGGATGTTCTTAATAAGAATTATTACTCTAGGTCTTTACCTTCCAAACCATTGCGGAAGCTCTGGGGGTCAGAGGTGGAGGAGGCGTCATCTCCAGGACTTCCCCCACCCCGAATCACACAGTCATCATCTTGGTTTTACATACTCATTTCTGCTTAAGATTTTGTTTGTTTGTTTGAACAAGGGTTATAGCTTCAAATAGTAAAAACTGGACAAGACGGCTTATAATAACTCTTCCGTTTCTGCTGCTAAAGGAGAAACAAGCTTTTCAGGTTTTTTCCGCAGTTTGATGAGAAGAAAGAATATAGTATCGTCAGTCCTATTTTATATAGATCTGTAGGTAGGACCAGGATGCAGGGTCCCGAGTTCTACTGCTGGCCGGCCGTGCCGACGAGTGTAACCCCAGGCGGCTTTGCATGCACTTCCAAGGCCGCCCCCGGCCCAGCTTGGTTACGTGGTTTTGTCCTTTTTTCTCTGCAGCAGCGCTGCCACCAGTGCCACCTGCCGGAACTGCTGCTTCAGAGCCGCTCACCCAGATAGACGTGCTTCCAGGTCAGGAGGGCTAAAGGAATGACTTCAGTCCTAATCCGTAAATACCTATCAAGTGTCTGTAAGTTACTGTGCTGTATACTTTCCGTCGTCACAAATACATGTCAAAAGAGTCATAAATATCTTCATTTCCATTGGTTTTGTAGAAAGTGCTGACTGATAGCACATAGGCAGCTCCTCTCCTGTCCTGACCCGAGAGAGGCTTTGGTGTACTTTCACGGGTCGGGGAAAGAGAAATTCCCAACGCCATCATATAGAGCTCTCATGATACAGCATTTCTCACGACCTGTTATTTTTCCAGCACCTCGTTTGTTAATGCTGCATTTGATTGTGACCTCTGTCCTTGTAGACAGTCTTGAAATGTGGGACATGGCTCTAGATGCAGGGGACGATGTGGTCAAGCCCTTGTCTAAACCAGAACCACCACAGGCCCCTGCCACCTCCGTCCTGAAGAACGAGATGGAGACCTGGAACAGGACCCCACAGAGCCTTTGCCACCAGAATCCACAGGCAAAATCTGGACCCTGGCACCTTCAAACTTACCACCTTAACCAACACATAACAGGTAGCAAAGTGTTTTAGGAGCAGAAATGGAAGGGAGAACCTGGGTATAATCCTATGAATCTTAAAGAAAGAATGACATTCCATTTTAAGAAGTCGGAGGGGACTCATGCCAGAGCAGGAGTAGTCTAAGAAAATGCAGTGTAACTGGATTGAGAGTCTCAAGTCTTCCTTGGGGTCCTGACTTGAGGTGCAGCTCTTTCTAGCTGATAGTAGTGGGACATTGAAGCATGGCTGCATTAAGAGCTTTCCTGTTAAAAGCAGGCCTGTCATGATCTCTACTGCAGCTTGGTCCAGTGTTAATAGAGGGACCTGTCCCCCTCATAACAATTTTCATTCTTGGCCTTTAAAGTAGGACAGTTAACTAATACAATTCAAAAGTTATTAGCTGTCAGTTTACTCCTTATTTTTAAATCATGGCAGCTGTATGTGAAAAATTTTCTCTTCCATAGGAGACTGTGATTCACATAGGAAGAACCAGGACACGAAGAAAAGGAAATTGGATCCATCTTGACCAAGGCTCAGGTCACCTCACTGGATTCTGTCACAAAGGGACTTTCAAAAACTGCTTCTTGGTCATGAAATGACTCATCATTCCTGGGGAATGAGCTTTACCTCCAGGGATTTACCTTGCTTCATGCTCAAGTTCGCCAGAGGATTTCACTATTGGAACCTGATGCAGATCAAGCTGGGCAGGTTGGGAAGCCCTGTGGAGATTAAACAAACAAACAAACACCTTTTCTTTGGCTCTTCACTATTTATTCCTAAGCTTTTATGTTAATAAAGGTAGAAATTCTAGGAATCACAGTGGCCACCTTCCCCGTGCACCAACCTCGACAGCGGCCTGCGGTATCTCACTCTGTGTGACCTCTGACCCCTTTCGCTGCCACTCATCTACAACAATCTGTCATTTATAGGCTCATTGTGAAACTACCTCCATTTTTTCCTAATAAGGAAATAAAATCTAAGACCAAAGAAAAGGCATTTTAAGAAAGCAAAATAAAATCCTACTTTGTAACAAAGTAACAGGCATACCTCTTTCTTTTTATCGCGCGCTTCGCAGATTTTTTTTTTTTTTAAACAAATTGAAGGTTTTTAGCAACCCGGTGTTGAGCATTTTCCCAACAGCATTTTAAAGTATATATTGTTTTAGGGACTTCCCTGGTGGTCCAGTGGCTAAGACTCCACACTCCCAAGGCAGGGGTCCCGGGTTCGATCCATGGCCAGGGAACTAGATCCTGCATGCCACAACTAAGACCCAGTGCAGCCAAGTAAATAAATAAATATTCTTTAAAAATATATTCTTAAAAAAAGAGGTATATATTGTTTTAGATACAATGCTATTGCAGACATAACAGGCTATAGTGTAAACAACGTTTATATGTACTGGAAAAGCACAAAAATCTGCGTGACATAAGCAGCTGTTTAGCTGTTTCGGATGTGCGATTATCACCCACCTTAACATAAATTCTTTTAGTGTTTGGATGTTTCATAATCCTTTCCCCCAACTAATGAGTGTGCAGTTTTACTTTTTAAGGGCATTTTGGGCTGGGCCTTGTACCCAGTCTTGAGTTTGTTGTTGGAGCACAGGCCCATCTGTGGGAAGGTGTGCCCCTAGGCCACCGCCACGCCTCTGGAAGATGAGCAGGGGGCTTTCCCTGACCTCCCTCCGCCTCACCTGAGCTGCACAGCTTTGGGCATAGATTCATCTTCTGATTTTGATATCCTTACCATGGTCTTCAGAAAATATATCTTCCCTGTCTGCAGCATCTTAGTTCAGGTCAGAACTGCTGTTAAAAAAAAAAGGTCCTGGAGATAGGAATCCAGTTATAAATTGCACACAAGTCAAATCAGAGCTAATAAGATCATGAAAAAGGCATGTGCTGAAAATGAAACCCCACAGCTCAAGAAAAGCAAGTTTGGTTTATTTGAATGGTTTCATCTACAAAGGTAACAAACGGAAGCAGAAAGCGCGACCCCCCGGGGGTTTATCCCAAACGCACGGGTTGGCCGGCTACCGAGAATCCCCAAGGTTTGAATTTAGTTTGTTTTTTTTTTTTTAAACAGTGTACATTGTTAAATAATGTAAGGAAAACATTTATAATTCAGAAAGAATTTTTTTAATGTGGAAAAAGATACTCAAAGTGTACTATTAACACAAAAATAATTTAAACAGTTCAGTAGCACTAGGTTCATTCCTCTAGGCTTCAGTTATTTCATCCACAGGAGGGGGAAAAAAATTAACAGTAAATAAAAGCAGTTCTTACTTTCCACGTGTGAGTGAAGAGATCTCAAAATGATTAAACCAAAGAAACAAAATAGTCACGTGCTGCACTCTGGCTCCTCTTTCCTCTGCTGCAAAGCCCTGCCTCCTTGCCCAGGGGTCCGCTGCCCACTTCCTTGGCGCTTCTTGTTCTGTCCTTACTCTTGTCATCTCCCGAGGATTATAAGCAGAGAAAAAGTAAGTAAACAGTTTTGAAGCAAAGCTTGGAACGCCTGCCCTTTTCATTTCTACCTTCCTAAAACCTTCAGCTCTCATCTGCATCTTTGGGGTCTCGGCTAACTTAACAAAGAAAATGACCAACGGAGGACAGGACAGCCTTCCAGGCTCTTCCTGTCAAGGGGATTCCTGGGATGTGCCATTGAGGTGGCTAAGAGGTTGGAAATAGGTCAGCTTCCCAGCTCAAGAGTCAAGACAAGAAGCACCCCAAAATTAAGAGTCCTGGCTTCTTTCCCCACCTTCTGGGAGAACAGAGATCCCAAACTCAGGCAATGAGGAGAGTATTTCCTGAAAGTTCTGAAAGTAACAGAACTGCCCATTACAACTAGGCACAGCACTAAATAATACTGGTTGGTTGCAGTTATTATTACTTCAGGGGAATATCTGTTTACAGAGAACGTGAGAATATCAGCTGTAATTCTAGAAATAAGGTGGCGCAAGAGATTATGATCCTGCAACCATTTGGACATTATATAGGAAGTTGGTAGGAATAAGCATTCTTTCCTACAATGCTTAATTCAGATGTGGGTCCACTTTCCACAAACTACAGTACCCCAAGCTGAGAAATACACGGTACATTTGCACCAAAAGGGAAGCAATCCAAATGATTTTTCTTAGAGCAACTTTCTCCATCTGTGACATTTCACTATCACATTTCCCAGCTTAAAAACTAGCGCCCCCCGTGCCCTTCCCTTTATATTCAGCCATTTCTTCCAGGTCTCCTCTGCTCAAGCCCAGCTCAGGTAAGTAAGGCTTATGGCAGCCACTGGACAAGCATCACCTATCTTCAAAACAAGTCTGTTCTCCCATCCTGTAGTCTTTCTTTTTCTTTCATCACTTATTGCACACCACGCTCAATCTTGTAAATTGCCCGATTTTGTGACAACACCCCTCCTCACCTGTCCTGAAACAGAGTTTTCTGCTTTTAACCACTACTGTCAACTTCTCACCTGCTCATCTTACACCTGCTCTAGACAAAATTGTTAAATGACTTGAAAAAAAATACTCTTTCAATTTCCTTATTGCATAATCCACTGCTGGGTCACATGGACCCAAGGTTCCCTTCCATGTGCCCTGTGCTGACTGGGGTCTGATGAGCAGTTGGTGTTAACGGCAGAAGCGATAGAAGTCCAAGGCACTAAGACATCCAGCAAGCAATACTGGGAGAACAGAAGTATTCAAGTACAGTAATTTATACAATTTTACATTCACATTTATTTATCTAATACAATGCAAATACAAAGGAGAAAGTAAAGTCTCAATAGGTAAAGGACAGAGCTAGCTTTTTTCAACTTTTTAAACCTTTCATATTTTACTCTTTAAACTACTGTTGTCCAACAACATTTATATATCACAGTGTTTCCACATCAAAACTGATGGCAAAGTTACATGTCCGCAGGGAACTTAATTTTTTTTTTCCTAATGGCTAATGCTGCAGTCAAAGCTGCGAATATCATTTGCTTAAAGCACTAATGACCTATCGTAAGAAAGGGTTGAAACCTCAGTCCCCTGGTGTTTTCACTGGGTTCTAAAGATTGGCTGGGGTGGGGACAGGGTAGGAGAGAGCCCAATAGTTTAATTTTTTGTCTTGCGGTTTATGTTCTTGAGGGGATAAGGGACTTGGGGTGGGTACCAAGATTAAGAGCCCCACTACTTGAGAACGCAGACGGGCTTTGCTTTTCCACTGAGCTCTCGAGAAGCTTTCTGATCAACACGATTCTCTTTCCGAGCGCTCACTGTTGGGGAGAGATAACAAAGCATACACAAGGAACCTGCTCTTTCTTTCCTTCTCATCCCACTCCAATAAATGGTGAAAGCAGAGGGAGATTCTCCACTCTGAGGGCTCTAAGCGGCATTAAACACATTCCTGTCTGGCAAGAAATAACCAGTTAAACGCAGCGCTAGTAGTTAGTATGTAGGCTACTTTCCCATCCCCCTCCCACCTGCCCCTCACCATTCCACCTCCTGCCCCCAAATCTACTCCGTTAACGCCTCTAGGTCTAAGTGGTCCTCAGGTTGGAACCTGGGGGGTTGCTGATGGACTTCTGCAGGTTGCTGATGTTGAAGTTCTGTAAGGAGGCAGTTCCCACAGGTTGGAACTGGCTAAGTGGCTGTGTTGCTGGGCCGCCCGTGCCGCTCCACTGCGTGCCAAAGGGGGGGGCTGGGAAACCGTACTGCTGTGGGGGGCACATGGGCTTGGGGAAGTGGCCTAGAGAGGTAGCTGATGCTGCAGAGATGGGGGCGGAGCCACCCAGGGTTGAGGTCATGGAGACGCACAGCTGACCAGGTGCGGAGAACTTCCTTGCCATGCCAGGGCCCTGAGGAGAGAACAACGCCGTGTGAAGCTGGTGTGGGTGTGAAATGGGTGGGACTGAGACAGAATTCCAGAAGCGGGCTGCTCTCATCTTGCAGGGGACAGTGAAAACAACACCCAGACAACCTTCCATCATAATTACTGGCTCTTTATATTTACCAAATACTTGTTCTGATTGGAGGTGGGTGGTGTCGTGTGTGTGTAGTTCAGAGTGTGAAAGGAAAAGGGAAGAAAAAACTGGACTGACCATACAGAGCTCGGGATTCAGGGCAGGAAAACTAAAAGGGGACCTGGGTGATTTTTGTCTTGTTTTTAAAAAAGTGTTAAAACTCATGAGCTACTGAAGAAGGTCCCTGACATGAGCGAGACGCATGCTCAGTGATACTCTGATGGATCCGGAAAACGGCAAAAGGGGCAGACTGACCTCGTAACTCATGTGTCCTTTGCTTCCTCTCCTGCCTGAGAGATTCATGGCGTCTCGGGCCCAGTTGTCCACCAGCTTGTGCAGGTCATCTGTGAACGTGCCCTTCCTGCTGGACGCCATGGCAGGAGGCTGAGCCTGGGCGGCCTGGCTGTTCACAGTCCCCCCAACGGTGTTCGTGCTGCTGGTCCCTAAAGTGAGAAGAAGCAACAGAGCACAACCATTAAAAGCGGCTTGGGCTGTAATTTCAGGGAGAGGAAAAACTTCCGAGGATGATGAATGGCAAACCACAGAATGGGGAGGATGAAGTGGGAAGCCATGCAAGAAAAGGAAGGTTCTAGGGTCTTATGTAGCCAAATGCTCTGGCATCACAGGGTAATGAAAACAGGTTCTCTTCAGGAGCTCCAGACGAGGCTGAACAACTCCGGATGAGGGAAGGCACAGAGGGCGGGGACCTCCTCCTGCCCATTCTCATGGCATCCTGGAGCACGGACACTCGCTGCTGGGCCTCTATGCCCAGCGTCACCTGGGGGAGAGGAGGGCTGTGCAGTGTGGCCAGTGAGGCTGGCTGCTCTAGAATGCTGCAGAACAGGGCAAGAGAAGGGGATCCCTGGAGCACTGGGCAGGGTTCATGGAGGAGTTAAAGGAAAGCAAAGACAAGCCCCAGGAAAGATGGGCTCCCAAACCATGTGGGGACCATCATGGTCTTCAGCCATTCTTTCACAGAAAGGGGCGACAAGAGAAAGCATGCTCTGGTCGGAAACCTTTTTCACCTGGACCCATAAACGTGAATTGTAAACGCAAACTTGCGAGAGTTAAGGCTTCAACGTCTCCCCATTTCCTTTGAGTAAAGAACCACGAGCGCTCAGGAGGAAGGCTCTCTACGGTGTGCCTGAGTCTTTCAGCTCCAGGAAGGCGTGGCTTCCTGAAGATGACCTCAGTTCCACTGCTTCAAGGCCTCTACAGCCCCCACTCCCCAGAAGAGCAAGCACTCTCACGCGCGCCCAGCTGCGGCAGGGGTGCGGAGGGGGAGGACGCTTTGGGGCTGTGATGAAGGAATTCTATTTCTATGGTTTGATGAGAAAGAAAGGAGTCTGTGTCCTGCCTGATTTCGGCTCTGCTGGAGGGCACACTGGCGATTATTCGAAGAGGCGAGTTTTAGGGAAGAGGGAAAGAAGAGTCACGTCTTGTGTTTTCCCGTCACCCCCCGCTTTCTTACCAGATCTCGCATTTGCTGCAGAATAAATGAAAGCTGCCGCGGTAGGCTGTGAGCCACCAGGACTTAAGATCCCCAAATACTGCCGGGGCTAGATATTTAAATGCATGCATCTTCCTGCTTTCAAGATCCAAGCGGCACCAGAGCACAGCAGCACACTGGAAGCAACTCCGCCATGTAGAAGCCCCCTGTAATCCACTGCTGCTCTCGAGGCCGGCTTGCACCCTGCCACCCGGGAATGGCACACCCGAGCACGCGCGTCCTAGAGGAACAGCTCTTCTGAGGTGAAGCTGCAGAGTGCGAGGGGCACGTGCTTCTTATCACCAAGGCAAGACAACCCGGGACGACCGCACGTGTTGTCAGCTCACTCCCAGTGCCCGCCAGAGCCATGGGGGCTGCTACCACACACACCGTGTAAAGGGAAGAGTAAGCTCCCTGTGGAACAGGAGGCCCAGGTGCAAAGTGGAAAAGCACAGGAGACAGCGTTCCTCGAACAGCAGCAGTGAGACAGCGCTGGGGTGGGAAGCGCAGGCAGCGAGGATGGCGGTCGTGCTAATGGCGAGATCCCGAGAGCAAGCACATCACATGCATGAGGACCACCATCCTCCTTGAATGACAGCTGCTTCGCAAGCTTGATGGGGAGCGAGACGATGAAAACAAAACATAACCACAAGTGAGCAGAGCTGTCAAAAGCCAAATTCAGAAGCTTGCAGAGCTGAGCACTGCTGGCCACAAACTGCTGGCGCTAGAACCACACCCTCTGGTCTCATGCCCGTCGCCTCGGACGCTGAGGCCCCTCTATGGCCTCATCTTGTTACACGACACTGGATTCTGAGCGTGGGGCTCACGCCACGGGGGAGAGTCAGCCTCCCAGTTCACCTTCTCATTCTGGCTTCTGAAAACAGCTTTCCCATTAAAGAAGGACACAGACAAACACACACATCCCTTTCTGACCAGGAATGAACTCCCGGGAAGAGCTGACTTGGCTAATAAAACCCAGGAGAATGGGGAGTGCGTCTGGCCCGCTGTAGCACTAAAGCGCTGAAGAGCACTGGTAAAGCAGGTATTTCTGAGGACGCTGCTTGCCTTCCCGAGAGGATACTGACTATCCTTTGAACCTTTTTCAGTTCTGCTGAAAGCTCTAAAAGTCGTGCATCCTTTACCACCAGAAATTCACTTTCTGATGTTCTCCTGCCGTACGTAATACATGCCCCCAGCCCATCCCCGCCCCACCGCCGGATCCTGGTAACAACGCCTCCCATGGGCCACAGCTCACTGCCCAGTCTCCCCAGCACAGAGTTTTCTGCAGGGGCCTCTCGGCGGCTGCTGGGCTGCTGAACTGTCCTCGCGCTCACGAGAAGCCTCCTGTCTACACAGGGTGCCCCTGCCCTCAGCAGCCCAGCAGCCGCTCCCACTGCGATGTGAGGGCCCGGGCTCTCGCAGGCCGCGACCCCGGCTGAATCCCCGTGGGCGCACAGCGGCGGGCGCACGTTTCTGACTACAGGACTCTCTCCTGAGGAGCCAGGCCTCCCCGAGGCCCCTAAGCACATCCGCAGGCGCCTCCACCCACAGCTGTCACAGAAACGGGGCACGGGGCCGTCACTGAGAGCACTATGAGGCGACCCTGAATCTGGAAGGACAGCCAGTGGCAGCAACTGAGCATGTTAAAGACGACACCAGAAAAGGGTGCAGGACTAGCCGGACGGGAGCTGGGAGTCCGAGAGTCGTGAGGCTTCGGGATTCAAAGAACTCAAGGGCAACAGGCTTTGCAATCAAGGGCCGGGAGTAACAGAAAGAAAGGATAATTACTACAGAGCTGGTTGCAAGGACAGACTTTTTTCACCATCTTCCCTGAAGCACAAAGAGAGAGCAATGTGTTAAAGATAAGGAAACATCAGTGTGTAAAATATTTAGAATCTCCAAACAGCACACAAAGTCCCAGCAAGAGAGAGCAGGAGGGGAGACAGACTGGAGGGACCCGGGAGCCCTGCCACAGATGCCATTCTGTATGATGGACCCTCCTGGCTGTTGGTTCCCGGCTGGCAGAAGTGAGTTTCCACACCCAGTCTCTGTACCTAGAAGAGCGATGCCCTGCACCAAGGTTCGGGATGGGGAGGAACCCCAGTCTCTCTCTCTGGGTCTCACTGCTTGAATTTCAAACACCCAAGCAGTCTCTCCACCGACCCTGTCCCCCGCTCCTGCTTCTCTTGCTGGGTTGTTAACAAAGCACTCAATTAAATGCATTAACAATTCTACCACAGGAGGCTGACAGATGGTACCATTGTTACAGTTTTAATTTAAATTGGCTAATACTATATTTCCACATCTTCGACATACAATACTAACCCTTTCCCTCCTAGAAAAATCTTTAAAAATATGTGGAAAAAAAAAATGTGGAAAACAAGCAACTTTTGAACATAAATAAAGCATTAAGCCAAGCCGTGCTTCCAAACCATTATCTATTTTGAAAGTATAGAGTAAAGCATCGGAGACTAGTTAAGACCCCAGCCTGTGAGCCCCGGATCTCTTTCCATATTTGCTTTTTTTTTTTGGCCTCGCTGTGCGGCTTCCAGGATGGGATCTTAGTTCCCTGACCAGGGATTGAACCTGGGGCCACGGCAGTGAAATCGCCGAGTCCTAACCATGGGCCCTCCATATTTGCTTTAAACCTGCCTCTTGTGATTTGTTCATCAAGGCTTACGTGATGTACACTGACATGCCTTCAACAGAGTTAGGGCCTCTCATTTTAAGACCCAAAAGGAAGTGATAAAATTTAATACTTCTAACCACTTTCACCTGAACAACTGTGTAATACCACCTACCTTTAAGAGTGTGATGAGAATTTACTGAATTAATTAATCTGAAGTGGTACCTGTCACACTATACTTCCTTCACAAAAAAGCCTTGGTTCTCTTTCTTCCCTCTTAGACATTTCAGGCTACATAACACAGGCCTGACACATCACATTTTACTTCAAAACACTTGTCTCCTACTGTTAATGTCTTTTCCTCTTTCTAGCTGGACATATAAATTAAATGCTTACTTAAGTGTCAAGGAGCTAATATTCTTGGTCCATCCTAGCCTTGCCAGAAAAGCTATTGATCTCAGTGCTCAAAAACCTACCAAATTGGGTAAGCTTTCCACCTCCCTCTTTGTTAAACAGCCCTAGACCAGTGCCCAAGGACCTGTGAACCATACTCAGAAACAACGATGGTCCGAGCACATGCATTTAAAAAGCACTTCAATAAACCACATCAGAAGTTTGAGGCCTTAGCAGAGATCTTTACCTGAGCTCTAACAAAGGTTTTCTACTTGAGCCTTATTTTTGTTTAAAAAATTTTTATTTCAACATACGTTTACCGACTACCTGCTATGTGCCAGGTAGGTGTGGTTTAATCAGAGAGAAATAATGTCTTGTGCATGGGATCTTATCTGATTTGTGTAGGACCACCTTCATTCCACACATGGGGGGATGGGCTGGAGAGGCTGGGTGACTTGCTATTGTGCCTTGTTTGGGGGAAGAAAGCTGAGAAATCCCAGCATTCTTGTTAAAAAGCCCATTTTTGCTTGCAGGTGCTGGCCCTTCGGTCTTTAGTAAGCCTTATAAGAAGAACTACACTGAAACCCTTTCTGAAATTCTGATTTTATGGAGTTACAGGGTAGTGGTGGTGAAAACATCCAATGAAGAGATTCTAGCATCTTTTCAATTGATAGATGGTTACGCTTAATTGAGGGGGGAAAAAAAAAAGATTCCGACCTACTCTGAAGAAGAAGAGAAAAATAGGGTGTAACTTTTCCCGGTACCAGTGGCCAAGATGCTTTGTGTGGCTTCTAACGCCACAGCAGGGGGCAGTGCTGAGCAGGGCTGTGAGCCCAGGCTTCGCATGCTGAGCGACCCCGTGCCCTCTGTCGTGGGCCTAGGAAGAGGCAATTCTTCCAGAAACTTATTTTGACGTTCACAGAAACCTATTGTTATTTCTACATCTTTTATCATAATTAACAGAGACCCAAACTTCTGAGGGTAATAGTAGTTCAGCCAAGACAAATGCACATGGACTGCGTGAAAGAACAGATCCAAGCGGCAGAAACACAAGGACAAGGAAGGAGTAAAGGTGTTACACACAAAGAGCCAAGCAGGGCGTACTCAGAAATCGGGTCCTCCTGCCACCAGGTTTGAACGTCACCTGCTCAGACGCACAGTTAAACTTCGCACAGCCTGTGAGAGGGGAAGAACGGGGAAGAACGGGGAGAGAAGAGACAGAACACAGCTACGAGACGTTAGAACCCGAGGCTGGAGAGTGAGATGCGCTAAGACAGCACACAGAGGAACGAGCTTCCAGGACAGGCCCGGACGTGGGGCAGGAGGGTCAGGCCGCAGTCCCGCCACCTGCCCAGACCGAGCGCCTCCCCCAAGTACACTCATCCTGCTGGGAGGCGGCCTAACGCCTAACTTCTGTGGCGCTGTGGCGAAAGCACCTACTTCACTATCTAGGTTCCTGATTTCACTCTTCTCCACCCACATGCCCAACTCCTTTCAGCTTCTGTTCTAATGTTACCAGAAGGTCTTTCCTCTACAGAAATGTTCTGAGTGATCATTTTATTAAACATTTGTTTATTAACCTATATTAGGGGAGTAGACTGTAGGTAAAAACTTGGAATGGACTTGAATTCATTTTAGTATGTGTCTCTCATACTTAGAAATTTTAAAAGTCTACACTGGCTAATCAAATGCATTAACTTTCAGAAATGGCTGAAACTCCTTAGAATGTGGTCCAGGAAATCCCAGTCTAGTATTAAAGCATAAGCTCCAAATCCCAAAGGAGTCATTCATTTCACTGAGGCTTCACAGGGGCACAGATGTCACTTTTTACTGTAGTCCCTTGAAAAAACCTATTTCCACCCGACGGGAGCAGTGACCCCACCTCATCTAGTCGTCACCCACTCCCCTTACAGCCCAAGGAGCCATGTGGGTACCGTGCGGCTGGTTCCTGGTCAGCTGCTCCTCCAACCCACCTGAACAGGTTCCTCACCAGGCTTTTGTCCCACATATGGCAATATCTCCATTTTAATGTTCTTGGAAGATGCTGGCTGCTTTGATTTCTTACCTTGACCTGGAGCAGAAAGGCTTGGTACTGAAATGGCACCATCACTGGTGAAGGCTGAATACAGGTTGTCACTGGAGGGAGATGGCTTAAGGGGCTGTAACAGCTGATTCTGCCCCGTCTCTGGGATGTTGCCAGGAGCGGGGAGGGTCTGCTGGGGGTGCAAGACTGAAGCTGCACTCTGGCCAGACAGGTTACCTGCCAAAAGACACAGCGGCATGAGGGAACGTGCACAGCCTTCCAACCGCACCTGACAGGCACTGTTTTTCCTCCAATGTGTCCCACTGAGGGATTAATAATGGGCCCAAAACTACAGGAGATCAAAGAGCAAGGGTCTCACTGACAGGAGGGGAAGTGAGACGTAGCAGGAGACTCAACAGGCAACAGGGCTACAGGACCCCATCCCTGAAGATGCTGAGCCGTCGACAACCTGGATGATTCCAAGTCTGAGCTGAGTAAGAAGACTAGCACGGGCAGTGGGCATGAGAGAATTCCATTTTGCAATCTCAGCATTGCCTTTTTTACCCTCTTATAAACACTGAGTTGGATCATGATACAAATTGGTTCCAGAGACAGTCTCTGCTTAGTCTTTCTGTACATGTGTGAGATCAAGTACAAAAGAGGTGTCAAAAATGACGTAGGGATTAGAGAGTAATGCATATTTAAAATTATTCTTAAAAGGTGGCTTCCCATCATTAGCCAGGTGGCCTGAAATGGACTAACTTCTCTCCTCCTTAGCAGCTAGTGGACTAGGCGTCCGTCCACGCAAAAAGAAGGTCGAAACTGGGCTCAGAACCTAAATTAGCGGCTACTGCTTATAATCACGTCTCCTAATGAACTGGTTCTCATGTGCTAGAGAAAAGGTTTGGGTCTCTGAAAGCTTCCAGAGAATGGAAAGCTGTTAAGTTTACAACTGCTTTCCAACACATTTATATTAGAACTGAAGAGCAAGTATGAGGTATAAACTTATTTTAGCTGCTTTTACTTTTCAACTAGTTATCTGTTAACATTACCATAATTTCACCAAAGGGTAAAAACTCGCTATCATAATGAAAAATAGGCAAACTACAATTCATTTCCAGAGATTATGATTTAACTATTTTTTTTATTAGAAACACTAGCAAGTTCTTTATCCCAATATAGATAAATAAAACAAAAACTTTAGCCAAGGAAATTACCATATGACATACCCAAATTACCTATCGGAAATTTACATTCATCCCAGTTGTAATTATGACCAATTCATTCATTAAAAAGGAAGAATCTACCTGGACTTCACTAAACAGAGAACAATGTATTTTCTCTCAACTGCCTACGAGCTTGGTGAAATGTGAGCTCCATGAGTTAGCAGGCAAAGCTAAGTGTTTTATCCTCAACAACGACTATAAACGGAGGCAATATGGATTACAAAGGAATAGGTCATAGCACTGACCTGTCTTCCATAAACTCAAAAGACGTTCTATAAATATGGGGAGTAGACAAGGCAAGGAAGCAAGCATATTAGGAAAGTCAAACGCCTTCGAAATTTAACAAATGTTCCGTAGGTTACATGCACGTTTGGAGACAAAAACAAAAGATGGGACAGCCATGGCTGACCTGGTCCAGGGCTTTTATTCCCCAAGGAGCTGCTGCGACTAGACTTGCTGCCTTTGCTTTTGGTGGGTCGCCTTCTCCTCCCTGCAAGGGGGGCAGCTGGGGGAATGATGACGGCAGGAGGAACCTTGCCCAGTTTGGTATACAAAGATTCAATTTCATGCTTCTGGCGACTCTGCAGGTCTTGAATCTCTTTAAGATGTCTATGAAAGATAACCAAGCATAATTCAAAAATAGTATACCCACCTTCGTTCAAACAAGAATTAACAACATTATTTAACCTCCATTCACATATTTACTCATCAATGAATCCTTCCCCCAAATGTACTGAATCTAATTGCTATCACCTTGCGATTCTAGTGTGTCAGCTCCTCTTGCTGGCCTCCATTACCCAAGCCAAATTCCAGCAAGCTCCTAGCCAACCACAAATGGTTGGTGATGTGTTGGAGAAAGAGATTTCCTGACTTGGAAGCTCTACACAGGAATACTGAACTTGCGAATCGGACCCAGTTCTTCAAACGTGACCAAGAAAACCTGCTATCGTGATCTATATCCCAGTGCCACTACCAGATTCACCTGGTAGACCAATAGCAGCTAAGATGAGGTTCACAACGCAAAAGAGCCACTGACAACAATAACACGCTAAGAGTAATGCCAAGGTGCTGAAGCAGTTCTGTAAGAACTACACTCAGCCAGCCAGCTCTTGTACACCGCCCCCTCTAGCTCTGGGAGCCAGCCCTCCATACAGCTCTGCCGGTACCCTTTCACAGGAGAAACGCACGTACTTTTCCCGTAGCCGCCGCAGCTCTAACTTCAAGTCCTCATCCTCAATATCTGATTCATTGTCGCTGCTCATGTAAGAGGAGTTGAAGGAATGACTAAGGCCCTGGACAGGGAGGCTCTTTGAGCTCAGCTGCGGGGAGTGCGGACTCCCTGAGCCATCGTCCACATCCCGACCGAGGAAGGCAGCCTCCAGGTCAGAGGACGGCCCGTTCAGATGTGAAGCCTCTGACAGTTCGGGCTTCTCTTTCTTTGGTATCACAGCAGGAAGAACATCGTGTCCCAAATCTAGAAAAGGAGGAGATACCACTGGTCCCTCCTTCTTTGCCTCAGTAATCTCGTCTTCGGTTCTTGAAACGGAGAAGCGACCGACTTTGCTTGCTGTAGTTGTCACCTGAAAACGTCCAACCTTGGAAGGCTGCCCAGTTTCTGACGTTGCTTCTGAGGCAGGAGTTTTACGGGCGCTATCCAGCATATCTGAAGAGGCGCCACGGACGGCTATTCCATTGGGCTCTGGCTTCACCAGGGTACTCTCTGGACTACTGCTTGATAGCACTGAGGACTCTGAAGTACTGGATTCAAAATGAACAGACTTTACATCTTCTGACTTATTTTTACCCTCTTTCTGGGGATCATCCACTGCAACTGAAACCTGATGGAAGAGGCCAAAAGGGAATCACTTTATTTCCCAGTCTGAGTAGGCTGATTGTTTACATAGCCCCTCCATCTCTGACTGTGAAAATAAACTGAATACCATTCACTGTAGAGCATGACATATCTGTACTGAGATGTACAGATTAGATATAGATTCTGAGCAGCTGGCTAAGCTAACTAAGTAAATTATCTACTTTCACATCTCACGTTGTGCACAGGACTCAGATTACATCTTAATGAAAATATCAATAACAACAGGTCATGGAATACTGAAGGTTGCTTGTGAACAAGAAAAACTACAAAGATTAAATCTAATAAATGTTAAATGCCAGCTAAGCTTCAAGAATCAGCACAACTAGCTGGTGCTAAAAGAAGGATCTAGATTGTTGTCCTAGTTCGACAATGTATTATAAATACAAACTCAGGGTGGCGACAAACTCTGAGAACCTCAGTTTACAAATGAGAAAAATATGACCTAATATCCCCAACTTCAAGTGCTATCATGAGAATAATTAGAAAGCAGGTGTGAAAACAGAAAAAGAAAAAAAAAAAGATTTTCAAAGCTTGTATGGCCCTATGTACTAAGCCAGAAAACGTTCACTTGTTTCCCAACTGGGAAAATACAATTAGATGGTATTATTTGATGATGACTCAGTATTTTCACTTTGGAAATTAATCCTAAGAAAATTATCCTAAACATGGAAAATGTTTTTATATACAAAGATGTTCACTGTTACTTTACTTACTATGTTGGAAAAATTAGAAACAACCTAATGACTGAGAATAGGAAAATGGTTAGATAAACCTACTACTAGATGGGAAAAAGCTACAAAGTGTCAGTATCATTCAGAGGAGAAGCAGGGCCAATTTTAGATACACACATGTACAGAGCAAAAGGAATAGAAAGAAACACACCCCAAAAAGTAATCCCAGGGGTGGGGTGGAAGGATGGGCAGACATTGTGACTATCTACTGTTTCTCTACTGTTCTAAATATTCTTTATTTTCTTTAATTAGCATGTATTATTTTTTAGAGGGGAAAATGATAAAGAGCTAAAAAGTGCTTTATATAAAAGAAATATGTCATTGACGGCAATTAGGTCCCAAAACGTAGATAATAATTTTATTATATACACACTCCCCCCAAATTGGGAATCCCTTTTTTATTATATACACAATCCCCCAGCAGTGACTGTCTTACCTGAAATCGCCCCATCTTAAAAACACCAGTTCCTGAAGTGGGTGCTAGGATAGGACCTTCTGTGACTTGAGACACTGAAACAAGTACATGGAGGAGGAAAAGAACTTAAATCAGCATCTCTTTTTAGTTGGTTTCTTTTTGCTTCAGCCAGAAACACAGCAAAATGAGACTACGTATCAGAAGAAGAAAGTTGTTACAGGCAAGGGAGACTTCCTTACCTCCCTTTCCCTGACCCTGTCCAACAAGGGGAAACAGTTACTGTTTGCTTTCCTACTAGACACCTTGAGTGTGAAAGACTGTATCGTTGTGAAACCCTCTACCTTCCCTTGTACACTCGCACAGAGGACATAGCACTGTTTGGAGGAATAAAAGTCACACAGCAACAAAGCGGCTTCACGGCGTAACTCAAACATGAAGAGATACTATAAAAACTAAGGCTAACAGGCAATGACACCACAATTTCATCCTATAATTCAAAGACAGAAATAAATGAAGCGAACAGTAAGATTTTACCTAGGATACTAAAGACCCACTTTTAAATGAAAACCAGCTATGGCAAACTGGTTTAGGCAACACTTAAGCAAAATCCTAGAACAGGACAGTGTTAAGTGGCAGAATCACTGGTAAGTAGTTTTGAGCAACTTTAAAGCCACCGAGGTCCTCCTCTTCAGGGACAATCACTTGTTTGAGTTTCTTTCTAGAGATAATTAATATATACTAGCATTTTCTTTATTTTATACAACTAGTAGAATATTGATTTTGATATTTTCACTTAATGATGTAACTTAGAGATCTTTCCATATCAGTCTCATTCTTTTTAATGGCTGCATAGTGTTGTAGTGTATGTATATGTTATATACATATGAAAAATTTAAAAATATACCACATTTTATCCAGTCTTCAACTGATGGAAATTTAACTTATTCCGAACTTCCTGTTACTATAAAAGTGCTCTAATATGTATATTCTTATAGATCTGTGAAATAAATACCTAAAAATAGACGTACTGGGTTGGCCAAAAAGTTCATTTAGGAACCCGAACAAACTTTTTGGCCAACCCAATACTGAATCGCTGTCATTTAAAACGCTGACAGACATAAACTGATCTCCAAAAAGGCTGTACCAAGTCACCAGTGGCTTTTGAACTTCTGAATTTACCAAGGACAGGTGAGAAATACGATCACTTGTAGTTTTATTCTGCATTTCTGTTACATGAAGGAAGTTAAATATCTTCATGTCTAAGTTTCTTTTTTTTCTGTATCTTTTGATTATTTCTTGGTCCATGCCAAATTTACAGAAATTCTTTATATTAACAAAAGTAGTCCTTTTTGTGATACGAATATACAACACACACATTTCCCAGTTTTCCATTTATCTTTGGACAGAACAGTACTTTTCTTCCCCATGCAGAAATTTAAAATCTATTAATGCTTCTGGGTTGGGTATTAAATGTAATAATAACATCTTTCTCTATATCAGGGAGCAGCAAACTATGATCTGTGGACCAAATTTAGCCCACTGCTTGTTTTTATAAATAAATTTTATTGGAACACAGTTAAACTCCTTCCTTTATTATCTATCGCTCCTTTTAGGCTACAATATGTTGGATACTTGAGTAGCTATGACAGAGACTGTATGGCCAGCAAAACCTAAAATATTCCCTTCCTGGCCTTTTACAGAACAAGTTTGTCAACCCTGCTCTAGACAGTTGGAAAAAAAAAAAAGATTCCTTTTGTTTTCGTACAGTCCTATTTTATGACATCATTTTCCATCTTTGTTCCATTTTGAATTTACTTTGGCCTAGGCTAGGTGATCTATCTTTACTTTTTTCCAGATGGCTGTCCAGTTGTCCCAAACCATTTACTGAAATATCCCCTCTTTTCTCACTGATTTGAAAGGCCACCTTTTTCATTTTCTACATTCCATTTTTAGTTTGTCCATTTCTAGACTTTCTAATCTGTTCCACTGATTTTCAAGTCACTTCTTTTAAAATGAGAGCCAATTCAGATTGTGACTGCCTTGAAAATAATTTACTTTAGCAAGGTTTTAAGTGAAATTTAGCACTTAAGGAAGACAGGAAGAAGTAAGAGCATTCAGGTAATCTTATTAATAGTTACACAGGGAATTACATTTATGTCAGGTGGTGTTGAGGAGAATGGATATAATAAAAAGGGAAAATTATTATTAAGCATGTGCTATATAAAATTACATTAAGCATATCTCATTCAATTATTTTCACTTTTGATTATAAATGATTCTGAAGGAAAAGGCAACAAAAAATAAGTGTTACACTTCCCAGGTTCTGTGGGACTGATGGTGAAAAGAGATTTACAACAAAACTTTACAGCACTAGTAGTTGATAATGAACTTATGACTAAGCACATGGTGATAAAAGTTCTAAGAAAACATTTAAGTTGTTGGTATGGACAATTTTTACAAAGTTAAGTTGGAAATGTGCCTTTTTTAAAAAGATTATATTTATGGACAGGCCAATTCTAAAGACTCCAGAAATAGATAAAAACGTTTGGGGGCTTCCCTGGTGGCACAGTGGTTAAGAATCCGCCTGCCAATGCAGGGGACACGGGTTCGAGCCCTGGTCCGGGAAGATCCCACATGCCGCGGAGCAACCAAGCCCACGAGCCATAACTACTGCAGCCTGCGCTCTAGAGCCCACGAGCCACAACTACTGAGCCTGTGTGCCACAACTACTGAAGCCCGCACACCTAGAGCCCGTGCTCTGCAATAAGAGAAGCCACCACAATGAGCAGCCCGCGCACCACAACAAAGAGTAGCCCCCGCTTGCCGCAACTAGAAAGCCCACGCACAGCAATGAGGACACAACACAGCCAAAAAAAATAATAATAATGTTTAAACTGATGATTTGAAATCTTACATTTGTATTTCTACCATCCATGCTGTTCAAACTTATCTATATTTCTATATATCTCAAAAGCCAAGAGGTGGCCAATAAATTAACTTTATAAATATGCTTGAATTTCCTTGTATCTCTTAGCAAGGATTTGGCTGAGCTAATAATAACAAAGGGTCTTATGCTAAGAAACTATCATTACTCCCTGGCATGCTACCCCTCAGAAAAAAAAAGTAAAAAATTCACAACTCTGCTGATATTACATGCTCTCAATATTAGTATCAATGCTCCTCAATCATGAAATACATAAAAATGTTGTTCAACACAGTCTCAAGTTCACCTACGAACTCTCGAGAATGTGTCTCTGAAATAGTAACCTCTACCATCAGTTACAGGAAGGTCTGGAAGTGGGAATACAGAGGAGGAAGGATGCTTCTCACCATCCTTCTGAAGCTGGGCTCCTGCTTCCACAACCGCTGTTGGAGCCACCACGGACACGGGCTGCAAACACACACAGATACACAACGTCTTTAGCATCAGTGACTTACAAAGAGTGACTTTATAACCTAAAAGTAAGTCTGATGTAAAGAAAGACAGGCATTTTTAGAGACTTTTAAAAGAAATTTTGAGTCTTAACCTTTCCAAACTGCTTTCTTAATTTTTCTCATGGAATGCTCAAAAGTATAACTTGGATATTCATAGAAAAAGTAGTTTTAATCAGAACATTATTGTGTCACAAGCCTAAAAGGAAGAAGTTAAGACTTCAAACTTAAAGTATATAGCCTCCTCCAAAGCATAAACACAAAGTCCATAGAACTGATCTGTGGTATGATTCTAACCACAGGTAAGACAAGAAAAGTGTCTCCCGAATCAAATTGTTTCCATAGTTACACTACCGGGTCAGTGTTACTCTCTCATTCATTGTCTCATTTCTGTCGACTGGAACAAGCAAAGACTCTGATTAGGTGTTAAAGGCATTAATAATGGTCTAGGTTACAGCTTATACTCCAGGAATATAATATCTTAGGGTTGTGGGGAGATTTTATCAGAACTCACACCAACTGCAGGCGTCAGCACAACGGTCTCTGGACTGAGCGTTCTTCTCAGCTGAGCGTCCAGATCTCCCAGGGGCTGCTGGGGCTGAAGGACACAACACGGTTAGCACAGCCCCGGGCACAGCCAGAGCCGGCTTACACAGGGCACACCGCTTCCTGCTTCAGGGCCACACAGCGTAACACACGTCTGCTCACTCAACGTCAAGCTCAATATCCTAAGTTCAACTTAGTTGTACTGCTTGAATGAATTACAAGCTCTCAAAATTTTACTGTCAAGTTCTCAAGCCACAGAAAAACTCAGTTATATTTATGTTTTTACAGTTTTGAAGTCTCCTTTCTTACCTTCTATGTTTGATGTTACTTAGAAATAGAAAAGTTAACTATCTGTCCTCTCCTTAAAAATATATTCTGAAAAATGTATCAAGATTGATTGGTAGATTAACTGTATTGTTCCCTATTTTCTTTTTCAGTTGGGTGCATCTTTCTGGAAGCCTGTCCTTATGAATAAAAGATGGTATTAACATACTCTGTCACTACCTTGGCTTCTATCGACCCACGCCTCCCCAGCCTTCATCTATGCTTCTCCCTCTATATGCAGCACCATCCACTTATCCTCACCCACTACGTAGCTAATTGGCAGTTTCTCATCACATTTTGGGCCCTCTTAGGAACTGGAATACATGTTTTTAATGAGAAAATAGGTTCAAGACTTTCACAATGCTTTTTTTCCCCAAAATTTAGCAGCTGATGGAATGGGTTCTCTATTGGAGTTATCACTTTATTATGGCAAGTTCCTTAAATTATGTTTTACTGTACATCTGGGATTAAAGAAGGAGGATAAATTCAGACTTCAAGTTAGCAATTTACCATGTTTTTCTTATATCTTATTCTAAAGTAAATTCCTAATTTATTTTCAATGTTTACTAGCTTGTCCCATGTCAGAAGTTTTTTCATAGTTACAATGGGATCATACCAAGTACTTTATTTATGGGAATTCAACTAATGTGTAGGGTGGGGGGTAGGGTGGGAAAGGGAAATAATAATTTAAATATTGCAGGCAATTCTGACCCGTAGTGAGCAGAACTGTGAGATGGGACTCTCACATTCACGTCACTGGTCTCAGTTCTTCTCGGAGCAGTCTCATGTGAGCTGAGCTGTGTGGTTTTTGTACTTTAAGATATAATACCTGTTTTTCATAAACATGACCCTTACACCCAATTACTTCATTAGGTGGTCACTGAAAAAAAAAGTCAAACATTCAAGAAAAAACAGGTTGTACTGAACTCATAGAAAAAGGACGTTACCAGTTATCAGGGTGGTACCCTTTCCTCAGGAACTTTCAGTTAATTTTGATGACATATAAGTTTTTACTTCCACAATGGTCTAATCTTTCACTATTCTACAAAAGTATGAATGACAGAGGAATTATATTTCTTTTGGCAAACTGTCATGTTTGCTATTTTCTTTTTTTGTAAGATATGACAAAATATTAATATCAAATGATTTTTAGATGACTTGCTTCTTACTTTAAGTAGGGCCTGTATCTTCAGCTATGGTGTTTTAAAAGAAAGTTGTTACTAAGTCAAAATCAAATAGAAGCCAGAAGGCAAGATCATGCAATGGAGAATTTAAATAAGCTTTGTGAAAGAAAGGAGAGGCACAAAAAGAAATCTGCCAAGTCTTGGGGCACCTGCGTTAGTGAAGGTCCTGGAAAAGGTGGCAGCTGCTCGCTGGGTGGAGTACCAGCTGGAAGTTCAGTACCCACTGGCAGCACCTACAGACACGAAGGGAAATTCAAGTCCATGAGACACTAAGAGTAAAGACTGCATACTGGAGAACAAACCAACTAATTCAAATGCAGAAGCATAAGAATAAAATGTATCTAGTTAAGGCAAGTTTGTCACCTGGGTTACACTCTGGTATCTACCTTAAATAAAGGACATTATAACCATGATACTATTACAGGGGTCACCATGACATACCAATAAAACGAACAGAAAAGTTTAGTAAAAGGCTATCCCCTAGGGAAAGCAGAGAGAACAAAGGCTGTTTAGACACAAGAGGCACAATCCAGATACTCCTGAGCTTCTTATTTGGTACAGTATTATCAGGCTTTCCTGGGAAAACAAAACAGTTCAGAAATAACCATGGGGCAGGTCTGATAACAAAAGGCATCAGAAATCTAATACTATCAAGTAATCTGTATTTTGTCTGAGTGAAGCCTCTATATTACCCTGCTGTAAAAAGAATCTCACATCAATAGCAATGCAGCAAGATGGGCGAAGCATACAATACAGTAGGAGAAACACAGCCTTGTTATTTGGAGAAGATGAGAGACTGAATATGGCAGAATGAGAGGAAGCCACCATAGCAGAACCAGAAAACACATTCGAGTTATTTTATCCCTAGCATTAGATTCATTTCTCCTCCTCCACATCAAAGTCATCACCAACTTCCAACTTTTTATAACCCTCCAATTGCGCATGTACGGAATCTGAGCAAGGCAGAAAACGTGCTTCGTTCTCACGGCAACAGGGCTGTGAGCTGCTGTTACTGTGCACAGCCGCCAGCAGGAACACTCAGCTCCCTTTTGGGAACCGGCTTTCTTCAGTCTGTACCAATTCAGAGATAATGCCCGTATTTTACCTGACTGTTACACACTCTCAGAAAATCTTACAACATAATTAACCCCCAATCCTGCCGTATTTCATAAAAAAAAAAAAAAAAAATCTCATGTTCAATGTACATACATCCTAAAATCACCTTCAATCAATTTATTTAATAAATACCGAGTACCTACCACAAGCTAGGCATCTTTATAACTATACTGCAAGGCTGAATTGAAAAACGTGTACTTTTGGGGGAGGGGGAGAAGAGTGATCATATTTTTCAAACTATTTCAAAACAAGAAGCTTACTGGAGGCTTAGTTAAAGGTGGCTTTGGTGCAGCAGTTCCAGGTTTCACTCCTGGCACAGTGCTGACTGGGGTGGAAACTTGCCCAGGAGTGACCGCTGGTATAACTGATGAACCAGTTGTTCCTAAGGGCAAACTGGTTGGTGGTAAGCAAGTACTTGTAGTGGAAGTCATGAGTTTGCTTGGTGCAACAGCAGTGGTTGGGAGGCCTGGTGTGACAGTGGTCTCCATGACGAGTGACGTGTCCAGCGAGACAGAAGCATGCTGAGCTCCAGATGAGCTGTGCTCACTGAAGAGAGACCGCAGCTTTTCCTCTAAAGTCTTTATGTCATCAATCCCAGGAGCTTTGGGCTGAGTATCAGCATCTATTTCAGGACAGTGAGTATGGGGCTGGTTGGGAAGCAAAGCTGGTTGAGGTTGACTATGAATTAGTGTCTGCTGTACAGCAGGCACATTGGCAACAGGTTGTACCAAAGGTGGGATACTAGCTACTTGGGGTAGCAGAGGTGAGGAAGTAGGTCCTGCCTGGGAAAGGGCAGGAGTAGAAGCTACAGCTGATGGGATGACCAAAGGATGAGCCACACCAGGCTGAGAAACAGCACTAGATAGCCCTGCTCCCAGGGAGGGAGAGGAAGATGACGCGGGGAGGGACAAAGCCAATCCGGTCATGCTGCTATGAGATATCTTATCCAGTGCGTGCGCACTAACCACCACAGTCTCCGCTCGAGTGAGAGCAGAGGTGCTGCTGCTGAGTGGAAGGGACGGCTGTGCAGCTAGGCTTGGGGCCGGAGCGGTGGCCGACACGGATGTTAGCGAGGCTGCCCCAGCCATGCCGCCCGCCACCTGCTGCGACGATACAGGTGAAGGCTTAGCGCCGGGGGCAGCAGCACTGCTCACTGCAGAGGCTGCCGCCACTGAGACTGGTACAGGGGGGAATGTGCCTGTACTGGAGACAGCGCTCCCAGATGTGGGAGCCTGAACTGACTGGAATGTCGCTGATACTGAGACGACTGCAGGCACTGTGATGCTTGACACCACACTGGAAAGTATCGGGGATTCAGATGCAGGTGGTACAGGGAGACCACTGGAGGGTATTACACCTGTGCAGGTGGCAACTCCAGCAATCCCCTTTTCAGCGGGCACTGCAACCTCAGACTGAGTGGCTGATGTGGGAGCGTCACTAAGAGGGCAGCCCGTGGCAGGGGCTGATGCTGAGTGTACTGCTGCCGCTCCAGCAGGGCTGATCACGGGAGGGGGCGCTGCTGGGAACGCCGGCCCCGACGGACGGAAGTTGGCAGGTGCTGTGCTCGGCCCTTCTGCCATTTGCGCACGTCTAAGTTCAGAAAAGGCCTGCTGTAGACTAAGGGACGAAGCAGAGTGAGACAAGCTCATTCCAGCGCCAGCAGATGTAGAAGCAGCAACTGCAAAGGAAAATAAAAACTCAGAATCAGTTCTTTTTAAAAAGGTGGGTTCAAAAGACTGTCTTAACAATCTACTTTTGGGATTCCCAACAATGCCACATACCAACAAGGTATAAAACCTCCCCCAAGGACACGATAGGCTCTAAAACGGCAAAGTGGTATAGCAGTTCCAGCAAAAGAATGATCTCATATGAATATCTATTTCTGAAAAAAACACGGAGTAACCTCAAACGATATACAGCAGCACTAAATGGAGATACAAACACGCAGTGCTGAATCTACACAGTATCAATCACACGGGCTGTATCTAGTATGGCCACCCTTCTGTGCCCTTTTGCTGCAATCCTCTCTATTCATCACCTATTTCCCTGTCTCCAAATGTTTATCTGTTGGTCAGTCTCAATTTTCTACTATTCTTTGTTGTCTATGTCACCATTTGAACTACTGCTTGATGACCAAGCTTCCAATAAAGGAGAGACACAGGATTTATATATGTATGTGGTAGAAGCAATTCCTTACCTGTATCTGATACTTCACTGAAAATTTTTGATTCTCGTAATCGACTTTCTGGCACAGGACTTACTATAAACCGTCTTCCGGCAGAATGAACAACTTGAGTTAAAGAACTGGTAGGAAGGCCTGCTTAAAAAGAAACAAACCATTTAATCGCATTATTATTATTATATACATTGTCACTAACACAAAGCTTCAAGATTCCATTATTAGCACATAACTTCTTAGGTCAAAGGTAAGAACAAACGATGGAAAGAAAAAAACTCACCTATTTGCTGTGGCATGGAAGATGCAGGAATTGGTTGTTTGAACTCTCCTTCCAATTTCTACAACAAACAAAAGTGATTAAATTCATTCTCTCACTCAATCTTAATGAGCAGGCAAAGCAAATCACCACATGCAACAAGAACATAAATGTTGATAATCTCAGTTACAGGTGTAATGTGGTACCGCCGCTGGACATCGTGCAAGGCAAATTTAGCAAATATTTAACATAAACGAAGCTTCACTACGGGAACGGTGAACCTACTTGAGAGCCTGCAAAGCCATAGTCATCCTTTCCCTGGAGACTCTCCAATCCCTGGTCACCCTCTGGCTCCACACTGACGTCCTCACTGAGCATTTCATCAGCTTTTTCAATAATATCCCGCACTTGTTCCACAAATGCCTCTCTCTCCATTGCCAGAATAAAGTCATTGTTCACCTGTAAAAGAAACGTGACATTAGCTTAATTAGTCCAGTATTTCCCAAGCTTTAGGTCATTCAATCACCACTTTCATGACTTCTGTCCTATCTGCATACCACCTGTATTATTATTTAGTTAATATGTAAGTTAGTTCTTCAAAGCCTAGTTAGACATGCCCTACACAAAAGCACCTCTAAATCACAGGTTTGGCGTGCTAGTTATATCACATTGAAATAAATATTTAACTGTCAAAATAGTTTACAAAATATTGCATATTTGCCTAGGGCAGTGGATATGAAGATAAAGTATGAAGGAAGAATTTGGAACTCCGAAAACAGACATACCATAATTGCTGCTATCTCCTCAGGGTTGTCACCATCTAAATCAAATTTGAATGTAACCATTTTCCGATTGTGAGTCTCTAATTGACATTCTACTACCCGGTCTCCTTTATTTGAAACCTGAAAAGAAAAAAGAAAGAAGAAAAGGTACTTCATATCTCAGAAGAACCATGCTCAGATCTGTTACTGAATGTGACGAAGTAATATAGGTTATCACTTGAACTTAAGCTGAATGTTACCACTATTCCTTGAAGCACTGCTACTTTGCCTCTTAAACTAGGAGCAAGAAAACCTTAAGAAAATATCAGCCTTTCAGCTACTTACACATCTTCTTCCACTGAAGGGTCTGGTAAGAATGTTAAGATCTTTGTTTTACAAACAAAAACTCTCTATTTTTTTTTTTTAGAAATATGGAATTTAACAATATCATTTGGGTGATACAAGATCCTAAACTTTCATCAATACACCCAAACCTCAGAAATATTTAAATGGTATGAACTAACTATATGAAACCCAGAAGTCAGCAATACTTACATTCAAAATTCTCAATTTTGGGCGTGAAGTCTTTTCATGACGAGAGCGACTTCTTACAGATTTTCGATAATGCCGTTTTGTAGTTCTCCCTTCATGCCTTCCACTGGATGACGGGACATTCTCATTGCCGTCACTCATACCTGAAGCAACATCTGAATGTGCACTTCGGAAAAAAAAGTCCAGTTTATGATGAGATTTAAAGGTGAGACATTTTAAAGTTTCCTACCATCCTATCTACCAGTCAAGAAAGGAGAACTGTACTGTCACATACCTGTCTATAGAAGAGACCAATGTAGCAGGCTGGGTAGGTTGTGGCTGAGCCACTGGAACTGGCTCTGGAGGAGCCACCTGAGAGACGCCCTGAGTGCTCTGTAAACAGAAAGGATAATTCACACCTCGGCAGTAATACAGTTTATTTATTGTCGACCATCCCCAATAAGCTACTCTTTCTTTTCCTTATCCCTCCCCTAAGTCCTAGAAGCACTACATTTACTAATAATTCTTAATATTCAGCATCTACAGACAGTCATCTTAAAATTGCAAAGGAAATTTCTAAAGCTAGTCTCTGGTACAGACTGCACAGTGTGTCATCAGCCAAAACAGCTGCTAGGTAGTGAGAAACTACAACCTGCCGTGCAGCCAGCATCTCCCCAGAATGTGCAACAGGGCAGGCAGAGCAGAGTGCAAAGACAGCGCAGAGCTTTCTCCGAGCGGGGCAAAAATGACCACCGGGAGCACAGCGGGGTAAGGTATCCTGGTGACTGCCAATGGCAGGAGTTTGTGAAAGGATAAGAACAACGGCTGAAGGACTAGCTAGAGAAGGGACGCGCTAGCAGGGTTATCTCCTCCAAGGCACACTCACTTCCCAACAGAACAGCCAGTGGCAACAAGGCCCCACACTGGCATTTCACTCGGCTGCAAGAAGAAGTCATTCAGAAGTTAGTTCGCAATAGTTTCCAAGTGCATTCTAAACCAGGGGGGAACCTATGTTTCTCCTCTGTCATTTTTATCCCATTATACATATAGTTTAGACATAAACATGCAGGAATTCCATTTACCTCCAGAGCTGCTTGCTGGGAGGATGTAGTGGGGGCTTGTGCTAAACTCACTGGTGGCTGGGACACTTGAACCTGTCCTCCTATACTGCCCACAGGAACCAAAAGGCTTGATTCCACATAAGGCTGCACCACTGTAGGAAAGTAACCTGGTGCAGCCAGTGCTTCTGCCGGCATGGGAGGGGACAGGACTGTAGAAGGAACGCACACAGAAGCCACGCTGGAAGAGGGAGCAAGATTTGAGTCTCCTGGGTACTGTGGTGGCAGTCGAGGTGGGAAGCCCTGTGACAGAAATGAGGAAGGGGAATTAGTGCAGGTTGGGTCATCAAATGAGCAAAACAGCAAGACAAGCAAGAAAAAAAAAGAAAAAAAAAAAAAAAAGGGAACATAGCGAAGAAAAGTAGCCTGATCTCTTTCTAATAATTTAAAGAAGATTCTTGAAAAGAAATGGTTAACTGATTTCAATTTAGGGGACAGGACTGCACACAACTATACTTTTAAGTTGCTATTTTTTTCCCTCCTGGAGACTATTTAAATAGGAGGAATAGACATAATTCCTTCTAGAAAAATACCTACTTTCTACCCAGTCAAACAGGAGAATGCAAAAACTCTTCAAGGTATCAGTCATTCCAGTCATATAATGACTTGCTAATATTCTAAATCTAAACCCTGAAGCTTTTTACTGATACCATGTTGGCTACCCATATTTACTCTTCCCATAAAAAAAAGTAGCCTGATATATTCTATTATTAGCCGCATCTAGCTTTCAATCAGCTTACACTGAATATTGAGAGAACCATTTTTCTCCCAAGAGATGTCTTGAGGAAAATGGAAATGAGTCATCAGACATCATCGCCCTGTCCTTTCTCAGAATTTTACTATTTTAGCATCTCTGGTTGAGATCAGCAACTTTTGTTATTGCTAGTTATTCTGATATTCAGTTATTAGGTTTTTAAGTCCTTGATGTTCTATCATTAGAACCAAACCCTCTGGTGCCCTCCTTCTCACCAGCCAACACGGTACCTGGTAGAGAACATCTCCAGAGGGGAGTGGAGCCTCAGCAGGCTGCCCGAGGTTAGCGGCTCTCCCCACGGACTGAACTGCCGGCTGCAGGAGCTGCGGGTGAGCCTGACTCGGCAGCTGAGTCACAGGCTGCAGGAGGGGGGGAAGCTGACTGGGGACCATGGCGGGGCCCCCTGGGACTGCAGCTGCTGGAGCAGAGGAAGCCAAGGTGAGCAGAGGCTGATTAACGCCAGCTGCCACGGTGACAGGAAGTGGGGAGAAAGCTGGCTGAGGCGCTGAGGGCATCTGAGAGACAGGGTACTGGGGGAGTGAGGAGGGCGGGAGTGGCTGTCCCACAGGGAGGAAGTGAGCACCAGAATGGACTGGAACAACTGAGGGCTGTGTCGCAACTGGGATCTGAGGTTCGCCTTGGATAGCTGGTACTGGCTGGGAAACTGGAAGCTGGGAAGGTAAAGAAAAACAAAACAGACAGACTTTAAAAAAAAAAAAGCAAGGCTGCCAAAAGCAAGACTTACGTATTAGCCAAAAAGAAAGAAAATTAAAACAAACACCAAACCCCTGCATACATTAGTGTAAGTTAATGTGCCACATAAGAGCAGGGAGAGGACAACAGGAGACAGGGAGGCTGACAGACTGGCTGCTGGTCCACATCTTTCGTGGTAGAAAATCTTGCTCACGCTTCCTCGTTCAACAAGAAAGAGAACCCTTCCACAGGAAAGGCTGTTTTCTTTACAGCCTGGCTGAGATGTGTTTCACATACCATAATCCACTGGCATGTTTGCTGCCACTAAATCTACAACTGATACTACAGTGATTACTGAAATGCAAAGGACTTCCTTCCCAGTGGAGTTAGAGCTCACCCATAGTGCTTCCACAATTCTTAAGTCTAACACAGGCCTGTAAAAGTAGGTCTAATTACTATATTTCACTGATTGTATGATGCAATCATCCCTTTCCACCACCTGGTCATTTTAACATTTATGACATTAAGATATATCTTACAATTAATGGTATGTCAGTTCTCAGTGTTACATAAAATAATGGTGCATTTTACAATTGACAGTACCTCAGATGTGATGAAATATAACAGAAACAATACAAGCACAACAAGCCCCAATGTTAAAGCTGAAAAAAGGTCATTCAGAAGAGCTTATCTTCTACAGGGTTACTTTTCTTTCCTTTTTTTTTTTTTTTTAAATATTTATTTATTATTTATTTGGCTGTGCCGGGTCTTAGTTGTAACACGCAGGATCTTTAGTTACAGCATGAGGGATCTAGTTCTCTGACCAGGGATCGAACCTGGGCCCCCTGCATTGGGAGCACGGAGTCTTAGCCACTGGACCACCAGGGAAGTCCCCAGGGTTACTTTTCAAGTGATTAGAAGGATAACTTAGAAAAAAAAATCGTTCCATATAAGGGTTTTTTATGACTTCAGAAGGCAATGAGGGAAGGACACAATGCATAAATCTACGTGAAAACACAGCATAACTGCAAACCTAGAATGACAGGTACAACTGACAATTCTAGAAAATGTCATAGGTTCAATTACTACAGCACCTTTATCAGTTCTATACCTGTCAAACTGATTTTAGGCTGATAAACCTAAAAGTTAAACATTTTTGGATTATCGCTGCTGTATATACCCATTTATATTAACCAATGCATATACACAAAAGAAGCAAATTTCACTTCATTTTTGCAGTGAAAATAACCAATTTTCACCATTAGGGAAGGTAGAAGTCATGTGGCACTCCTTTCTAGAAGTTAAGCGTTCACCTGTTTTCCTGCTGACACATGCGACAAGGACTGTGGAGGTTGAGGCTGACTTGCGGGCTGTGCAGTCATGGCCTCGCTGGAGGCTGACGTCTGGGGAAGTGAATACTGCGCTGTCTGCTGAGAGGGGGCTGTCTGCTGCACTCCCTGCTGCTGAGAAGAAAACCATCACTCAGTTTTATTTCAAGTCATTAACAGCATGTTTCTAAGGAAGTATGTTTGCCTATCAGTGTCTGTAAAAGATGGCAATTTTAGTAATCAAGACATGCACAAACCCAAATTCACCAATTCCCCTTTTTACACATCTTTCTTTTTCATCTGGTGTTCTTTATTTGTGATGGTACAACCAAGAACTAACCCATGTTTCAAAGTTTGAGTCACCACTGGTTCTTCACCTAACAGGCTCCTTGCCCCAGTAGCAGCTCAGGTATTTACAAACACCTTCAGACACCATGTCCAAACAGACCCTCTCTCCTCCAAATTCCTCCCTCTTTGTTCCCATTTCTTGATAGCAGCTCTCACTTTGGTCCTATGTTAAACTAATCCAATCTCTTTCCCTTAATCTATCAATATTTCATCAACTGTGTAATTAATTTGCTTAAAGAATAGCTTTGATAATGGCTACAAAATGGGAGAAAAGCATTGAATTTTGAACTTTAGCTTTACCATTTGCTAGCTGTGATACCTTAGAGATTGCTCATTTTACTGCCAAAATGAGGTTTCCTTCTTTGAAAACAAGGACACTATCACTCAACTCAAAGTACGGCAAAGGGAATGTCATCTGGAAATCAAGCATGTGCTAGGCACTCTGGTATAATACACCTAAACTTGATGAATGGCATGTAATTGTACCCAAACACTAAATTTTGCAATAAAATTAATGGCCCCCTCTAACCTAACAAAAATCTGAACTTCATAGCTGACTTTCAAGACTCTTTAATACCTATAACTAATTTAAAATTTTTAATTTTTAAATACAAAAACAACAACTGTTTGTAATAAAAATTTTAAGCAATATATTAGATTAATAGAGTTAAATGAAAATACCCAACCTCATTTCTCCACAGGCAATCACAATTAGTGGTTTGGTGCATCGACTTTATGGATTTCCTTCTAGGCATAAGTGGTCATTTACACAAAAGTTGATTTTGTTTTTAAAAACAGAAACACACCCGTTTTATAAATACTGTTCTCTGACATGCCATTTTCATTTTATTTATCAATGGCACTGATATCCTAATGATGAACACTTCGGTTGATTGAATTTTTTGTTACTTAAAATAATGCTACAGCCAATGATAGCCTTTTACATATGCCCTGGTCCATATAACTAATTAGCTACTGCTGGTATGAAGATAAGGTATGTGTATGTGTATGTATCTTAACTGAGATATAACTGACATGTAACATAATGATTTGATATATGTCTAGTTAACATCCATCACCACACGTAATTACAAATTTTTTTCTTGTGATGAGAACTTTTACAATCTACTCTTAGCAGCCTTCAAACATATAATACAGTATTATCAACTACAATCACTATGCTGTACATTGCATCCCCAGGACTTATTTATTTTTGTTTTTATGTCTATTATGCATCTACCCACCTTAACAAGCATCCTAGATTTCGTTAGGTGATAAACTGCAAATAATATTTTTGCTTTCCTGATATTTATCCCTCATTTCTTTCTTACTATACCAATTAAAACCATCAAAAGAATCCTGAAATGTAATAGTGACAGTAGTCATGTTTGTTTTATCCTTATTTATTTCTGATAATGTATTCTTAACTTAAAAAAAATCAGGAACAAATGGCTGTTGAATTATATAAAATTTATTTTCAGCAACTAAGATGTATCATATGTATCCAACTATAAGGCAGCTCTGAACATAAGACAATTTTGCCCATTTTCCCACTAAGAAAGAAGAACCAAGAAAGTAGAAAACCTTTTTGGTTAACTTGAATGCATTTAAACTTTAAGGAATTCACCTTGAACTATCTACAGTTATCTAAGTCATTAATTTTCATACCTAAATAAGATTGTCTTTTATATAAATATACTAATTCAGAAATGTTGCTCCCCTTGCCTCATTCAAATTCTTCACATGTAATTATACATCAGCATTTTTATCTTCAGGGAAGCTACACTATGAATGATCTCGCTTTTCTGGCACATAACATAGTACTTTTTCTTTAAGTTATGTCTTGAGGTAAAATCTGCAGTGACAAGCATCTGCTTGATTATTAGTATTAGGACAGTTCTTTTGTTTTTGCAATTGTCTTACAGGTGTATATTCATGTAACCTTTAAGTGATCTTTAAATGTTATTTACAATGAACCTGGAACAGTGAAGTTGTTCCCCTAAGAATAAGGACAAAATCTGTGTTTAATGTCTTGGCGGATACAAAACCAATTCTGTCAGATATTGCCTATAAACATTTCCAACTACATACACCATTTAAGGGCCTTACAGGCACACTTGTTCTCAACAGTTTCACTTTATTCCATTAATATTTTTTTGTGTTACTGTTCAAAGCAAAGACCAGTAAGAGCCCCGTGATGTGAGCCTGATGAAGATTTGACTATGTGGTGATCCCCCTTCTTCGTAAGAGTTCAATCTGAGCAAACCCCTCCCTTATATTTGGGTGCACGATTACCTCTCTCCCGCACCCCCATCAATGCAGACCCTTGCTTACATCACGATTTGGACTCAATCAACTCTTTCCTGAACTCACACCTTCACTTATTTGTTTGTTTGTTATGTTTTAGGCCGTGCCACGTGGCATGTGGGATCTTAGTTCCCTGACCAGGGATCAAACTAGTGCCCCCTGCATTGGGAGCACGGAGTCCTAACCATAAGTCCTGACTTATCTGTATTCTAGCTACACTGAACCCAAGGTTTATTTGTTTCTGTCTCACAGCTTTCTACCTTTGTGCCTTCTACCTTGCTTATACTGCCCCCCTGCCCTTTTCTTTGGGCCTAGAATATTCCTCATCCTTCATCTGAATCTAACTCATAATCAGAGTCCAGTTCAAATGCTCTTTCATACACCTACTGATATCCCCCTCCCTGCTCAGAAGAGATATAGTCTCCTCCTTTCACGGAGTCAGACTACTTGGATTTAAATTCTTTCTATCTTTTAGAAGCTGTGTAAGTTTGGGTAAAGTACTCAGCTTCTCCAGATCTCGTTTCAGCTTTCCCATCTGTACAATGGAAATAATGATAGTACCTATATTTAGAGGGTTCATAGAAGGATTAAATAAAAATACAGGTAGATTGCTTTGCACCCTGTATATATAATGTTAGCTATTATGCTTACTCGTTTTGTAGGAGTTGACGTATATGTTTACCAGATTATTCAGGCTCCCTGAAAGTAGCCTTATATGATCCATCTTGGTAGTCCATCAGTGCCTAGCACATAGTCCTTCAGAGCATGAACTCAGTTAGGAAAAAACTGTTTAATTAGTTGGGTGTGTGTGTGTGTATGTGTGTGTACTGTCAAAAATGAGCAGTTTTACAAACATATACCCTCACTCCTTGCTTAGAATAATTGAGGGTGTGTGTGTGTGTGTGTGTGTGTGTGTGTGTGTGTGTGCTGTCAAAAATGAGCAGTTTTATAAACATATACCCTCACTCCTTGCTTAGAATAATTGAGAGGCATGTATGCCAGTTATACATTAAAGCATTTATAGAGAAGTGGCACCTCTGGATAGGACAGGAGTATATGGTGTGTGGTTTTTTTTTTTTTGCACGATCACACTGGCTAATAATCAACACTTTAGCCAAACAAGTACTGTTTAGCATAGCAACTTGGCATCATGCTTTGCATAAAACTGCCTCTTGAATACAGCCTGTACTGACCATGTACTATCTGTTGGACAAGGGTGCTTGAAAAAAATGTTCATGAGCCTTAGTTGAACAAAAAGTAAGAGATACCTACAGACTCTACATGTGCCCTATGGAAGAAATTATTAAGGAAGCAGGGTAGCTCATGACCTTTCATGGCAGCAAAATACTCAGATTTCCAGTAGGAGAAAGCTATTTCTGGTACCTCATTAAGACACGATATACCACACTAGAAGAGATTCTTGATAAAAACGTGAAAAGAAGCAATCCTTTATTCACTATATTTCAGAAACACAAGAAATAAAGTAAATTTCGGCTGAAGTTCATCTCTTTCCTCACACTAGTAAAATTAGAGAGATGGTTTCCTAAGGTGGTGTTGGGGCGTGACGGTATGCAAAACGAAAATCAGATCTAAAAACAGACTCTAACTGTACAGTACAGAAAGTTTACAATATTTCTTTTCTATATGTGGAACCCCAGAAGATAAAACAAACAAATACAGCTCCTTGGGCACCTTTGCAGAATCATGAGTCCCTGTAGAACTTTAATGCAGAAAAAAGAAAACTACTGTAGAAATCTTGGATTCTGGTTTGTAATGTTTAGTTCTATCTATATATTGGTTATGCAACCCTGGAAAAGTTAAATATTCTAGACTGCATACACTTATTTAGATTGAGGGCTCAATTTTATGATGCTACTTAACTCATCCTATATTTAAAATAACTCACAAACTAGAACTATCTGAAAGAAGCATCACTGAAACGGGAACTTTTGTTTGTACTGTAGAGATAGCCATTTAGTCATATCTTTTCCCAGAAGAGTCAAGCACCTGATTCTTTTAACCTGACATTTGTGGAGCTGCCCCCCGCCCCCCAACTGTGCATACTTTCATCACCATTAAACTCAATGGCTTATTTCACTGCTTCATAACAAATTCCTTTGGAAAAGGAAAAACAGAGCATACACTTAAATCTGCACATTTTATTGCTATTGGCCTGTGTCCAAAGATAAGCGAATTAGGAGACTGGTATCCATGATAGCATTTCTGTCCTCACTCAGCTTTATGTAACTTTTAATTTGCATTCTTATCAGGGGTTGTTAATATAATTAAACCTGTTACGCCAAAATGTGACTACTTGAACGGAACAATAATTATATATAGATTCAGACACTTGTCTGGAAGAAAGGGCAGGAGCAAGACAAAACATATAATTCCCAGCCCTTCCATTCTATAAGATAGAGGTGTTGGCCACAGAGAAAATGTATATACAGGCACCTCGGAGATATTACAGGTTTGGTTCAGATCACTGCAATAAACTGAATATTGCAATAATCCAAGCACATGAATTTTTTGTTTCCTAGTGCATATACCTCACTGTAGTCTATTAAGTGTGAAACAGCATCATGACTAAAAAGACATACCTTAACTTAAAAAATGCTTTATTGTTAATAGATGCTAACCATCATCTGAGCCTTCAGCAAATCATAATCCTTTTGCAATAGTAACATCAAAGATCACTGATCACAGATCACCATAACAAATATAATAATAATGACGAAGTTTGAAATAAGTGTGGGAATTAGCAAAACGTGACACAGAGACACGAAATGAGCAAATGCTGTTGGAAAAATGGTGCCAACAGACGTGCTTGAAGCAGGGTTAACACAAATCTTCAATTTAAAAAAAAAAAAAAAAGTAGTACCTACGAAGCACAAGCAAGCGAAGCCCAGTAAAACGAGGTTTGCCTGTATAACCAAACTAATCTCGTACAAGGAACATCTAATCGTAAACTAGCATCAAACGACTCCATGATCACATGCTGGACTGCGAGCAGGCCATTTGTAACGAGAATTAAAAACTTAGTTTCAAAACTTAATAGAAACAAGCCAATTTAGAATTTGGTGGTTTGAAAACACACTGCATAGGGAACTATCAACAAGATAATTCACTGGGAAGTTTTTATGACACATGTAGTGGCTATAAATTTTATTTGAAACAGATAATAAATATTCGATTGTGCCCCCAAAGCATTATTTCCATGTAAATAATTACTGTTAACTAATATCAGTGATGCACTACAGATATTTAATTTTACAATTACCAGTTTTGCTGTTGAATACATCAGCATTATATTAATCCCTTGAGTTCTCTGAAACTTTGGGAACAAATTCCCCAAATCAGAAGTTTAAAACATTTTTTTAAAGTTCCTGAAGTAGTTGTTCTTAGGCTTTCATTCATTTTAGCATAAAATCTGATGCCCCACCCCACAGATGAGAAATAATTAAAAAGGAGCGGAGCATTACTAGAGTCAAGCACAATGAAAGCAATGGTAAGATGCTCACAAAAGGACAAATCGTGAAATACATACACACAAAATTGATATTCTTTGTACAGTTGATCCTCGAATAACACAGGTTTGAATGGCATGGGTTCACTTATATGTTAATTTTTTTCAATAAATACACACTTCAGTGCCATGCGATCCAAGATTAGTTTAATCTGTCGATGTGTAACTTCAGAGAGGGAGGACCCACCATAGTTATGCACAGATTTTCGACTGTGCAGAAGGCCTGTGCCCCTAACCCCGTGCTGTTCAAGGGTCAACCGCATTGTTAAAACAGTGTAGAATCATCTGTTTAAGAAGGCACATAAACTATGTCAGTAAAAATAATTCTTTTGAATTTCAATATATGTCTAATCTAATAGACAATTCAAAAATACATTAAACAAAAGACTTTCTAAAACGTTACTGAAGACAGGAGATGCTACGCCTCTGGATTTTCCTTTCAAAAACTTAGCAAGCCATTTACATCAGGAATCCAATTCATGAAAGACGTAAAACAGTGTTTTGGCTATTGCTTATCCATAAAATGTAGCAATGAGTTGCTCTCACCTGCTGAGAATGTTGTATGGGTTGGGAGGATGAAACCCCTGTTAAACTACTTGAAGATTGCTGACCCTGGCTCTGCCCCTGTGCCTGAAGGAGAGAAGTGAATACAAAAAATTAGAGAAGCCCAAAGGTACGTTTATACAGAGGTCAGGATTTTGCAATAAATATGTGAGCTCCTGAGAGTTTGCCTGAGCAAGATGAAACATTCGCTTGATTAAGTATGTAGGGAGAGACCGCTGGGGCATGTTTTTAAAGAGAAGGTTAGAGAAGGATCATATTACAGAACATACTCTGATTCCATGCAAAAACCACTGATGGTTAAAACCTAACCTACCCCGCTGCTCAGGCTCTATTTTTTGCCAAAATAGTAAGATTCAAAATAAAATTATTATTGAAAATAATCAGGAAAAATAATAAGACTATCAACGTGAAAAAACTATCCAAACAATTGAAGAAAAAAGGGTATTTAATAACGCTATTTGGTTCCTTTTGCTATTTCTTGTAGTGCTATAGTGACTTTTGTCAAAAATGTAAAAAAAATTGTTATCATCATTACCTGCCAAGTACCTAGAGCAATGGCTCTCAACCAGGGGCACTCTGGGAACCCCATGCCCCTTCCCAAGGACGTCTGGCAGTGTCTGGGGCTAGTTTTGGTTGTCACAACTGCTGCTGGTACTTGGTGGGGGGAGGCCAGGGATGCCACTAAACACTCTACAAATGCACAGGGCAGCCCTCACAGCAAAGAGCCGTCTCACCTAAAACGTCCATACGGTTGGAATTTGAGAAACCCTCACCTAGAAGAGATCTTAAGTTAAAATAAATTAGGTGAGAACTGAATGCAGGACTTGATAATAGGTGAGCTAAGAAAACGAAAAGGCCCACCTTTGCTGTTTCATTTCAATCTAGAGGGGCTTCTCTGAAGCTTACTTGGATAGAACATCACATTCTACTGCATCTTAACCACTGTGAGTATACACTCTTTCTGCACCCTTTCTGTAAACTACCTGATGTTTGAAATTGCATTTTGGAGAGTTTAAAGGCGCAAGGCTGGCAGTGCACGCGCGTTCACAGTATGGGCTGGCAACCAGTGTGTTCATGTGAGCGTACCGTACCGCATGTGCACACAGCACAGATTTTCAAGTTTCTGGATCTTTCTGCTTCTTAGTACTGCTCTAGGTAACTGATACTTTATGTATATCTTTGGGGTTATTTATGCCCCTGATGGGGGAAGAACATAGGACGAAAGTACAAAGAAGAACATATAGTACTTTATAAAAGAGTGGGATATTTAAAACATCCAAATGATATCTTGAATATATAATTGCAAAGTTTCCTATTTAACTGCATAGTCTCCTACATAAATTTTATAAGACTTATACATTTGACAAAATGTATCAAAGGAATAATATATGAAATAGTCAATACTGACTCCACTTCTTGAATGCTATTACGTCCATCACTTTGTCTTTATTTGCAAGAGGGTGCATATGCTCATATTCATAAACAACAAAATCTAAATTTGTTGAGGAAAAATCTAAGAACTGAGGTATCTAATGGTCTTTACCTTGCAACATGTACCACAAATCCCTAAAACAAAACAAAAAAACCCCCGTCACCCACACTAGATTCTAACTTAGTTGCTAAAAATTAGAATCAGTCAATTTTGTGGATTAACATTTTATTTGAACATATAATACATAGTGACCTGTTTGACTAATGCCATTTTTAAAAGGCATCCTCATTTGTTAAGACAAATTCCTAAGATGTTTCCTCTCTGTCTTTTAAGATCCTTCCATACTAATGAAAACTCTGTATATTCCTAACACTACTTAAAAAAGAAAAAGAAAGATTCTCTATTTTCCATTCTTTGCATTTTACAGGAAAAGAAATGTTATCTTCTCTATTTTTTTAAAAACTAGCCATGTTTGTTTCTAGGGAGAAAGAAATACTTCACATTAGTATTTGTAAATAATCAATGCTCAGTCAACTTTACAGACATTTATGTGTTCACTACTAGTTGAAAACTCTGTCCACTCTACATATAGACAGAAGTCACTGATTTTGATGAGTAACTAAAATTCTAAGTTTTTGTGCTCTCTTTTCCAAGGGTGTACACATGTTATAGGTAAATCGGGCAGCTTCTGTCTCATATTTTGCTCTTAAATACAAGTAGTTTAAAAATCACCCCCCCCCCAATGGAGAAACTCCATAATAAAATTAAACAATATCCCTCATGAATGGAAAGGAGGGATAGAAAACGTAAACGTAATGGTGCACAGTAGGGTAGTGTAAAAGAACCGTGGAAGTTTTCCTATAACCTGTGCATGGAGTGCAGATCCTCCTGAAGAAAATGAGGCAGATAGAACCTGCGGAGATGTGGCTCCTTGGGGGAAACAGAAGAAAAGTGGGGATTCTTGTAACACTGTCTGAGGCAGACGGATAAAGGGTAATGAGACGTCAGAGCCAAAAGGTGCAGCTGCTCCCCCTGTAGGGGGAGGTGATTGAAAATCACTGGGGTCTGAAGAAGTGATTTGTGAGGAATCACTGGAATATTCTGGGCTTCCTATGGGCCAGCTCTGTCCGGTGGGCTCTACCACAGAGACGGTCAGTTCTGGGGCCTGGAAATCATGCTGTTCTTCAGTCACAGGCTGCAGGCGGCCGTGTAATCCTGTGGATTGAGGAGGTGGTTCTTCCTGATTCAAGTCCACAGCAACCTGTCGATTTCGGTAAATGCGCTGAGGTAAAACTCCTCCTCCTCCTTCTCCTGAAGAGGAGCTTGGAGTATGAGCATGAAACTCAAATACACAATTGCTTCTGCTCTCACTGTTATGAGTTAACACGGCAGGTGCAGAATGAGGAACAAAGACAGGGTGAAATTTCAAGCCTGTAGCATCTGTACTGATAGGTGCAGAAATGCTAGAGAGGGGAGATCCTGGGCTCAGTCCAGAATCTAATCTTAAATTCTGGAGGTGTCCTACCACGAAAGCCTGTCCGGATGGAAATTCAAAGACAGAACTTGAGGTAGGGCCCCCTTGCCCTGGCTTCTGTTCAGGTGTCTGTCTCATAGGACTTGACAGGACTGGTGAGCTGTATGGAACACCCTCAAACTGTTCTGCCACCTGGGCCTGGTACTGTACCCCAGCTAGATACACTGCTTCCTGAGGAATAAAGTAGTGAGCTTCTTCCGGAAGTACCAGTCCAGGTCTATAGTCACTGTAAACTTGAGTTGGTTCAAACATAGGCTGGACCTGTATCTCACATGGCTCTCCAGTGACTCTATTGGCTGCAGTACCCAACATAACTACAGCCTCTGGTGTCCAGTTAGTTGGGCTGCTACCAGGTGGAAGAAGATTTTGGCCAACAGTCCTCAGCAGGGGTTGGAAGTGGTGAGTTTGGGCTTCCAGGAAGGAGGTGCTCTTACGCCGCTGGGAAATGGCCACCTTCGGTGGACAGGTGGGAGGTGGTGAAAAAGAAACTGGACGTTCATGAATAGTTGGGAAAAATATCTGTGATTCTGGGTATGTTGGGGTCCCCCCACGCGGATGCGCCATGGACTGAGGCTGTATCAACATGAATAAGACAAGTAATTCATACATTCATATGTGAAATTACATTGACATGCACAATTGGGTAACTCTGTGTAATGCTATGAAACGGTTATACCAAATTTATAATTAATAAAGAAATAACAATGCTTTTGGAAATTATGTGCATAGTAAAAATCCATTAAATACATCCAGGGTCAATAAAACTATTCTGTGGGACTCTTTGCATTAGATAAGAGCTGCTTTTCCACAATTTTCCCCTCTCAAGGGAAATGGAAGAATTTAACCTTCTAAGTGATTATTCTGCTTTTACCTACAATTTATATGTTCACTTATAACTGTACCAAGTCTTCCTACTCTGAAGCCTTATTGTCTGCTGGTGTGTTAGAGGCTCCAGGGTTCATTTCTGATCAATTAACAGTATGTCTTCTGACTAGAAATCAGAAGAGATTTTTGGTGGATAGTAAAATATACACAACTTGGCTAGTGACTGTCGTGTCTTTCCCCTGTCTGCCCCAAACCAGATGCAGTTAATTTTACTACACGAAACATGTCACAGATGCCAAATCATTGAATGTCCACTTTTCTGATTCTAGTTAAGTGTTGACTAATTCGGTGTTCAAATCAGGTGAAAAGGATAATTTAATTAAAAGCCAACTTGATTTAATAGCACTTTTTTGTCACAGGGGCAGTTCTAGATTAAAAACTCTAAAGTTAGAATCGTACCCTGTCAAATGCAAACAGTACACACTGTAATAATTCACTTTCACGGACTCTTTTTTTAAAAGGGTAGATCAGTTTCATTCTTTCAATAGGGAAGACCCCTATCAAATAGGCAAAATGGCTCCACTGTTACTTCTTCACAACAGCTAAAAGGAGATTTCTGTTTTGACTCAGAATGCTCCATTTTACTGTTGTTTATTCAAAGAGTATCCCAAAGCCATAAAACACTATACAGTTAATCATTCTCCTAGGTAAAAATCTCAAGATTTGGGGGTTGCTAGATCAGAATGTTAACTAAATTCTCTATCTGGAAAAGCAGCAGCAAAGTACCACAGTGTTTAAAACAACTCTGAAAGACAGACTTTCTATAGACATTAATGGGGCCAAAGAAAATCACATGTACTATATGTGTATCTAATGTATTCCATTAGAGTCAAGATCTCACCTTATTCAAAGAAAAAAAATTTCCAAGAGGGAACATTATGTGGCCTTTTAGTTTGTTGACACCTCATTTTAAACAGCTAACAAATTAAAAGCAACTTTCCCTCTTCAATTATTCTTCACTCACTATTGGAAAAAAAATGGACTCATCCAGTGTCATTAGTGTCTCTTTGGAATAAAGTGAGGAGAAAACATGTTTGGGTAATGTTTGATAAAGAGAAAATTTGCTTTTGATTAAGCCAACGAGTTTAAAATTAAATAATACACACATTCTTTGCTAAGATATGAAAATGCAAGGATCTGAATACGTTGGTGGGGGATAGGAGAATATAACAAAAGCTCAATTTTATGGCTCCCCGCTGATAGATGCCAAGGGTGTTAGAAGCATTCTCTCTCACGGCCCCCTTGCTTTTCTCCCCCTTAAAGCCTTACATAACAAAAAGTTATGGGAAACCACAGGAAAAACTGGTAACGTAAAAGCATAATATATTACTAAGTCTAGCCCTGTTCTTTACTTAATTTGTACTAAAATTCTTGATGCCTGGATGTATTCACTGGTAACAAGTTTTGTCAGGAAGTTTATGTTACATACAGTACTGACACAGAGGGAAGGCAGGCTGGAGCGTCGGTGCTTGCGCTGAAAGGCAGAGTGCATAGGCAGGACACTCTCCAATGCTTTAGAAAGCTTTTCGGCAAAGGTTTCCTCAGGGGCAGTCCGAAGGAGGGAAGGAGAAAGAGGTGCAGACAGCACTGGTGGTGGGGTGGAAGGAGCACTGGGAGAGATGCGGGACAGAGAAGGAACAGCAGAAAGATGGGGGACACAAACTGACATGCTACGGCCACAACGAGGCTAAACAGAAAACAAACACGCACATGAAAAACACAGCACTCTGAAAACAGGATAACCAAACGTACAATGGTAACAGGGCATACTTGACGTAAAGAAATGTTCCATCCTCCCCAATTCCACAAAGCCGTTTTTTGAGGAGAGACGGAATCCCGCAAAGCACACTTGGCAGATCGTAACTATTCTCTCTACACTGTTGGTCACGTATGAACAACCACAACAATGACCAAGTATCTTCCTAAACATTCTGCAATAACATTAATTGTTATGAGTGTGCGAGTAAGAATGACCGACTGACTGAGGCAGCAGAACAGACAGGGAAAATGATGAATGTTGGCTTGCAGCTTCTGCAAACTTATTAAAAGATTAAACAAGAATGAATTCTATTAGTTTCACGTACATTATAAGATGTAGAAGATTTTAAGCCTGGATCGCTTTGCAGGAGCTCTAGAAACCTCAGACATAAAAGATTTCCCAGTTCTATTTTAGAAGGCATTAGACAAAAAAGTTGTTGGCTCACAGTATTTTACTTATTACACTTGCCTATCTTTATCTATAAAGCTAAAAAGTCATTTTCTACTAGGAAGAGCATTAGCTTTCTAGACATAATTCATAATAGATACAGGAAACATTCTGTATTTTTATTAAAGTAGTCAATGGAAAAATATCTGAAATGTGAATCTCTAAAGAATAACTTTAAATTTTTTTCAGCCACATCAGAGGTTCAACTTTGGTTTACAAAGTTAGAAAGTTTGAAGCATCTTAACATAAAGGTTTTAATATAGCTACAAAGCAGTAAATCTAATGCTGCAAGGCTGTCCTGAGCAAGTTTGTTATTTCCTTTCAGATACTGTGAACTGTGTAATTGATTACATTTTCTTTTTTTCCCACTCTTGCTTCTCTTTTATTTTATTTTTAATTCCACTCATAATTGATACATACTGTTGCAAGCCACAGTAATTTTTCTCTGGAATTAGAAAGGAATAATTATAAAAGTTTTGAAAAATCCTCAATATTTAATAACTCTTCATGATACTTCCACAGAATATTGTCATTAAAAGGCAAGACTGTCATTTCATTAAAGTCTGCTTTTAGAGCATCAAATGTAGCTATATTTGTGGCGCAAATATTTAACATCTTCATAAATGATCAGTCCATTTCCTTTTCTAAAACAGAGACCCAAAGTTCATAAACCCTGTGATGAGGGAAGCCAAGAGATTAAAAATAGTTTTAAAAAAATCTATAGTTATGATGATCCAGAAGAAATCAACAAGAGTAGAAAGTGACAAGAAATGCTGACAAATAATATTTGTTAGATCACAGAAATACACCTGTACAGTCTGTATAAAGCTCTTCTACCCTACCTACTTATTTTAAAGGTCAGAGAAGTAGGTTGTTAGAACATTAGTACATTGGAAGTTTTCTTTCTGTTACTGTGGCCATCCATCTTGAGACCTAGCCAAAAATATTTTATTCCAAGCTGTAGGATAAGAGACCACAACAAGCAGAAGTATTTTCTTACCAGAAAAAGATAGAGTTTCATTTAATGAAGAGCAAGAGTTCCACGAATTCAGATAAAAAGCTTTCTGAGAAAGAGGGACAATCTATCTGCCTAAAGATCTCACTAAACAAGGGCCCTACAGTGACCAGTAATTCTCAGTTCCTTCCTGAGGCAGAAAATGCATCTTATTCACCTCTGAAGACTTCACGGAGGGTCAACAAAAGACATGGGGTATTATCTAATGATCTATTTGAACATTCTCTATATGAGAAGCAAGAGTGGCTAATGTAAAACATGGGTAATAATGTGTGTATATGTGTGTGTATGTATGTGTATATATGCATAGATACAAATGTATAAAATATTTCAGGATATAATTTCTATAAGTTGACGCTGAAAATAAATCAGTCATAAAACAGATACCAAAATAAAGGGAAAAAGCAAATGAACATATACTGGGGAAGGAACTCGAGTCCAACACAGACTTTAAGGCGAGAACACGCATAGCAACTGATGATTGAACACAAGCGCTAAATTAAATGGTCATTCCTTCACTATAGAGTACTCACATGCAGCATTCTATCATGGCCTGAAGGTCTTACCTGTGTTTTATACATTAAGACACCTTACAGAAAACACTCAGTAATTCTTTTAAGTAACTTCTGAAAAACTCTCCTTGCCCCCGCCCCCAAACCACTTGTGTGCCCGTCTTATACTGCTTGGAACAGTTTCAACACTGAAGGGCTAAAGAGAGCATTATCTTTAATCAAACGCAGATCAGTTTAAATCTTGTAAACAGTGTCTTCACACATTAATGTAGGTGTCCTCCCCTGCCTGAACGACTCCTGTTACACTCTATGATTAACCTGCCTCCTTTGGAAATGCGCCATTTGTACTTTTTACTCTGGACTCATGCTGTTACTCATTTGGCAGAAGAGTCTGAACTGAACACACTATAGGCTTACACTCTCTTGCACGGCTACTCACCATACTTGAGGGTGGATATACCCCAAGGGGCTGAGCCTGTGCCTGGACAGCAGACGCGGTGTGCCCTGGGAGGGTGCCAGTGGGATGTGCCTGCTCATGCTGGGAACCATACGAAACTGTCTGTTGGCTGCTCACTCGAGACTCTGTGAAGACAGAAGATCCCTGACCACTGTCAACCGTCCCGTCAGCTGAAGGAGAAATAAAGTGCCAAAAAACAAGACAAAGAGACAAACCATGAAAAGAAGGTTCACATTTTCCCATCACAAACCCCTGATTTTAGGGTTAATTGGGTTTTTTCTTTGCACAGACCTGAACTAAATAAAAAATAAATTCTAATTTTACTAAGTAGATTTCCATGTTTAAATGAGGGATCCATACAGAAAAAAGTTCTGTCTTAAAAAAAAAAAAAAATTCCCTGGCTATCGCAGTATTTTCCCACCTGAAGAACAAGGGGAATAAAACAGAATGTTATTAGTCAGCCTGAAGTTTGACACAGCTTCCAAAGTCTCAACTGTGGAGACCAGTGGGTTCTTAGTATTAAGAAGGTAGTTCAAAATACTAACTAGCAGTCTCATTAGTTTCTAGTTTATATGTTATTCAGCTTTGCTAAAAGAGCTGAACCGGATTAGTGGGTTCAAAAATAAGCAGCTAAGATAAACTTGTCATTTTTCACTACTAATTATATTTTAAGGAATTATAAAAAGTAGAGATCTACAAATTAGAACTTTCAAGATGTTGGAACCTGTAGAATTGTTTTATATTCTAATCCTATTTCCTCACTGTCCCATCCATACTCTATTAGCTATGGACGTAAGAAAGGTAGATGGCAACCATTTCAAACTTCTTATTTACACACTAGATTTCTAGTTCAAAACCAAGAGGCCAGTGCGAAATGATGACCGAGGAGATAAAAAGTCAACTAGGAGGACCGTTAGCAGCCCTGCCCGCTTCCCCCAGGACTCACACAACACAGACACACCGGGTGGCTGGTGCTGCAGCTGCTGGTGCTGATCTGCCTCGGGCTCCTCCGGCTCTACTTGTGTGGAAACAGAAGCTGAAGTGGTAGAGGCAGCAGGTCCGCCAGTGCACGTGGAAGGGGGCTGCTGGGCTCCGGCCTGGGAAGCACTGGCCTGCTGCTCCCCCTGCTGTTTGAGGCTGCTCTCTTCCTGCTTTCTTTTTTCTTGCTCCTCCCGCACCAACTGACGCTGCTCTCGCTTTCTCTTAATTAATGACACTCTATCTTTGATGGCTTTTGCCATGGTCTTGTGATCACCTTCACAGACATACCCAGAGTCTACCTGAAGGATAAAAGGGTACATTAGGAAGCAGCAGGATATCAAAAGAAAACAAACCAAACACAAAAAAAGGTACTTTGGGGAGAAAAGTAGAGAAGAAGGGGAAGAAAGAACTCTCTAAGGACTGGTCTTAACCAAACTGCGAAACTACTGGTCTGCATTGTGCACTTCGCCACCATTTTTTGAGATACTCATGGGGTGGGTGCTATTATCTTTGTAGAAGTTCATGGGGTACATGTACCTTCACTAACTAAAACAACAAAACAATGGGGAACCTAAACATCAAAGCTTTATTGATGTATTTTAAATTTTATTTATTTATTTATCTCGGTCGCACCAGGCCTTAGCTGCAGCATGGGTGATCTTCAGCTGCAGCAGGCACGCGGGATCTAGTTCCCGGCCCAGGCTCGAACCCGTGTCCCCTGCACTGGAGGGCAGATTCTCAACCACTGCGCCACCAGGGAAGCCCCAACATCAAAGTTTTTAAACCAAAAGGCTCATTCTATTACATTCACTCTACTTCCCGCTCACATGTAACCATCAATATTAATATTAACCTGTGTTGCTTTTACTTCCTTTCACTAGACAACCACTTAACCAGATAAAACAACTGTGGTAAATAAATGAAGGTTAAAAATAAAAACCTCAAACAGTATAAAAACCTGACAATTAAAAACAAGTACCTCTTTCATACCTGACCCCTCCTCAGAGGTAAGTAGTACTGAATGGGTCTAACACATTCTAGCAGAGACAGTCTGTGAGTATCTATCTCTGCACAGTAAATGGCTATTTAGGCACCATGGCAAGCCTAAGATGGGTGAAGAGTTTCCTTTTTGAACAGTGATCTTTTAGACATACTTCAAAAATGACTCACCAAGGGCTGCCTACTAATAATTGATCTTGAAAACTCCCTTTGAAGTAAATACAATGTGTGATCTATTTATAGGGTTTATCCAGATGACTGATCAAAGGCTACTGTATCAGTATTTAGAAAACATACCTTGTCATTCTAACTAAATAGGTTATACTAATTAGGAGTCAGTCAACCTTACAGACTTTCAAAATTACTTCAGAATGCTTTCTGGTTCGTTCTCTCTCTCTTCCTGTATGTCTGTCTGCCCGCCTGCCTGTCTGTCCGTCCATCCATCCTTATACGTATCTATGTCTATACACATCTCCTAAAACACACGTATCTATGTCTATACATGTCTCCTAAAATAAAGATAACTTTTAGGACCATTAATCAACACAATTTTATATCAATGGAATATGCCATACACACTGCTTCATAAACTGCTTTTCTGCTCAACAGTATCAATGTATATAAGTCTACATCAATTTTTAAATGGCTGATCAGTGTTAATTTACCATTTCTTGAGCAACCTCTTCTGGCACATCTCTCTCCAAGTCAAAGGAAAACTCAATAGCTTCATTGTCTTTGTACTTCCCCTTTAATTTCTTAGTATCTTCAATACGTAGCCATAATTTAATGGCTATCTTTTCGCCATCATCTTCTTCTGCTAATTCTACCCGTACCCCTGTTTCCTCCTGGAAGAAGGCATGGTTCAAAAGGTCTTTGATAGAGTATCTTCAAAAGAGAGGGGAAAGAAACAAAAAACAAAACGCCATTAGATTTAAAAGACACTTTTCACGTTTGGCTGATTACTGCCACTGGAATAATGAAAACGGACTGCAAAAAGGAGAACAAGGGAAGTTCCGTAACTCATTCTACACTGCTCCATTTGAACAGTGACTATAGTTATGTTCAAGTTACAGAACATCAGAACAACCTCATTTATGAATAAGAGCTCAAAGTGATGCTTTTAAAGTCTAATGATCTAATCTCATCTTAGTTAATAGTGTACTAATAACAGCGAGTAATACATAGAATATCATAGCTTCAGAATACCACATAATCATTTACACAGTACTTATAGCTAACAAAAACTTCTCGTATGCATGATCTCATCTGATCCTTGACCAACATCCAATGAAATATCATTTCCTGATTATTAGGAAATGGATCCTCAGAGAGACTGACAATCTTGCTCAGTTATAAAAGTCATAAATGGTGGAATCGAAACTCGAAAATCTTTTTATTTCTAGTACATTACCTTCTACTACAGCAACCTTTATTTACTCCAATAAATCCTCTCAATTCTTTGTTCAACACCTTGTGTACCAGGCAAGCAGAAGTCTGATTGTAGAACAATTTTCTCTAGATAAATGGTCTCAAAATACCAGTAATCTAGTAAACTGTTCCATCCAGAAAAGAAACAAGAGTAACACACTCTAAGACTGGAGACAAATATTCCTTTATTTATAGTTTTTAAAAAAGTTCTTAAAGAGATTAAAGACTCTCCTTTTCAATCAGTGTATATGAAAATAGAAACCCAACTAAATTTCTACTAAAAAGCCTTGAAGATCATGATGTTAAGTTCTTCCAAAGAACAAAGTTATGAAAAGAATATGAGACTGGAGAAGTGCAGATATGGAATCCTTTAATTTGGTTGATGTACCTGATCACTCGCATTCTTCAGGAGGTAGATTATGCTCAATTTACAATTTCTAACTGCACTACCTGGTCTACTTTTTCTTCTTTGGAGGGTGAGGGGGGATGGTGAAAGTGGATTATTTTTCAAAAACAGACATTGGACCTTCGCCATGCCTAACGGGTGAGGAATCAGCTATACGGCAGATCAGATACTCGCCCCTCCTCTGAGAAAAGTCCTCTGTAAGCATAAATGACTAAGCCAGATCTCCTCCCAAGCTCTGGGTGAGGTTGTCTCTTTTTACTCAAAGGAATTTTGACATTTTGCTCTTCTTCAATTCTGGCATAGTAACAGCAAATCAAGACCTGCATAGCTGAGTTGATTTTAAAGAGCCAATATTTTATTTCATCTTTTAGAATTCAATGGGTAAAGGACTAAGGAACAGATCTGCTGCGTTAAGGACAGAACCCTACTGAGTTTTACAAATCATGCTGATGCTGCAAGTAGTTCTTACTGAATGCAGCAGCTATGTTTAAGGTGGTTTTGGTTTAGTTAAACTCTACCAAACCACATTCTTACAACATTTCAGTATACCAAATCTGAATATTACCTTCAATGGACAGAACTCTAGTTTTAAAGATATTACAAGACATAAACAGAGAAACTAATCACAAGTAAATTATTAAATACACCGTAGATTGAGTGTTCTATTGAGAGCCTATTACACTTGAAGTTTTTGTTTAAGCAATACCCAGGTCAAAAGAGGCAACTTACCTTTCATCTTTGTTTTGCCGTATGCATCCTTCAATAATTTCCTTCACTTCAGGAATTGCTACTTTGTCAAAACTGGCTGGCTTCACCCCCTGAAAATCATAAAAATAGCGGAAGAAACACGTTAACGAAGACAGGGACTTTGAACTTTAATTTTTACTTGCCTCTTAAGGTTCTACTAGATTCCTTCTTACCATCCTGGCTTTTTTCTGATTTGCCTGCAGGATCTAGTCCATGCAGGGTCAGAGCTTGGAAGTGGCAATTTAGCTCCTACGAGATAACAATAGGGAATAGTTAAGATAGTGGAGTCACTTACTTCCATGGCTTCATATGGCTAGCAAAAAATTTAGGCTGTTGTTAACATCTTTTGCTGCGTTTCAGGTAATGGAAGTTACTGGCTAAAAAGAAGGCCAAGTGTTCTAATTGGCTAGAAGATCTTCTGTTCAACCTCGTTCCCTAACGCATTAATCAACATAACATTTATGGGCATGAATTCGCATGCTTAGTTTGGCAGGTATTCTATTATTATAGTATACCTTAACAAACTCAACCAGAAGTTAAGAATTTGGATCGGTTTGGCATGATAACTGAAGAGCAAATTGTCTTGTACATATGAAACATAAAATGACAAGTGATACATCAGACCCATATGAAAGACAAGCTCTCCAATTAATTTCCGAAGAAAATTCAATATCACTATTATATATAATACTAAACAGCATCACAGTAGTATTTTAGAATCTTCACAAAGTGTAAATTCTTTGCAAATAAAACTTCAGCAGTGTGTGGAAAATATACATAAGAAAGAATAACAAACTACTCCTGTCTGAAAGGTGGTGTGGAGAAAAACATCTCATTATCTATTCTTGCCTCATCTAAGTAACCAGATGGATTGATATGAAGTAGCAACATGGATATACTGTCCACGTGGCACTGTAAGTCTATAACCACATAACACACAGGGAGTAGGAGACAGGACTAGAAAAGTTAGAATATATTATAAATTATAATCAGCTACTGTCTTAGTGATGATATATATTAGAATTAGTGATATAATTTGATAAATCACAGAAATGAGTGTAATCTCTCACAGATTAAAATGAAATATATCAAATGGTTAGCTCTAAAGTCTTTAAATACTAGAGTTGTGGTGGGATAATTCTCATCAATTACTCACTACATTATTCAAAAGTCCTAAAAATAAATAAATAAATTAATTAATTAATTAATTAAAAAAGGGGAAGGGACTTCCCTGGTGGCGCAGTGGTTAAGAACTGGCCTGCCAATGCAGGGGACACGGGTTTGAGCCCTGGTCCGGGAAGATCCCACATGCCGCGGAGCAGCTAAGCCTGTGTGCCACAACTACTGAGCCTGCGAGCCACAACTACTGAGCCCGCGCGCCTAGAGCCCATGCTCTGCAACAAGAGAAGCCACCACAGTGAGAAGCCCACGCACCGCAACAAAGAGTAGCCCCCGCTCGCCGCAACTAGAGAAAGCCCGCACACAGCAACAAAGACCCAACACAGCCAAAAATAAATTGATTGATTAATTAATTAATTAATCAATCAATTTTTTTTTTTAAAGTCCTGATTTGGAGGATTTTCCCTCTAGGGCTAACTTTCCACAACACGAAACTGTCTAATAAGGCTGACCTTAAAGTTAAAAATCCATGTATTTAAAATGTTTGTTTCTAAGTAATGACTACAAAGGTAAGTATTTGTATTTTCCTCAATCTTTTTATTTTTCAAGACCAGCTAAGTTTTCCAACTAGTCTTTGTCATCACATAATCTTTCTAATGAAAACAAAAAATAATGCTGCTGAAGCAAAAGTCTGCTTTAACTGAGCAAGCTGGTACGGTATTTCAAATTAAAGCTAAAGAAAACAGCAACTGTTTTAAGGAAAAAAGGATGATGCTCACTGAAAGTTCTCTGGTAGCAGAAACACTGGAGATTTTGTTTTATATTTGTTTTTCTACAATAAACACGTAAAAGTGTATAAAAGCAAACTTTTAAGATGCTATTTATAAGTATAATGGGAAAAACAATCTAAAATACCATATATTAAGTTCTTAGAACATTCACTATTGGCAGAAAAGTATCTGAAGGACTGTTCTTTGCTAAAATTGGACATTAATACACAGTTGGCCTTTGCATGTAAGGACATTCCATATGTTACAGGGAAGCAGTTAAAAGAGGACACAGACTATGATTAGAAAAAATGTTCCTCCTTCCATAAACACATACACTTTAGAGGAATGTAGTTTAGCCTTCTGGCAATAAAACTCTACATACTGAGTTAATAAATCACACCTATACTGACTATATTAAAAGACTCTTCTGTTTCAATTTAGCATAGGCATATTGGAAAGATCAAAGGATGTGACAGAAGACTGGAATTCACTGTGAACTGGACAAGCAGAAGCTGCTCTTGGCTTCAGAGTCCCTGTCTAGCAAACGGGGATAACACCTGTCCAACTATATTCATGGGAACTAGAATCATACGTGATTATCTAGGTTGAAATCTCTTTGAATTATTAAGTTTGCTGACCTAAGGCACACCTTTGACTTCAAAGGCCATCACCAAAGATAATAAAGCTTACAGTTAAAAAGGAGCAAAGAATTCTCTTCGAAAAATAGTCACCAAGATCCACAGTGAACCTGCTTTCATCCTTGGTTATCCTTAAAAATAACCCTCTTGTTAATCCTACCTATGCAGACATACATAAATTCATGACTTTACAAACAGGAATTCCTATTTACAAGTAGAAATGCTAGTTGAACAAATGAGATATAAGGTCATAATGACAAAACCAGCAACTATGCATCATATAACACGTTGACTCTACTAGGTTAAGCTGCTTTCTCAACGTATAGCCAAGATTTAGGTACAGAAAATTCCATACCAATGCTACACAACATATTCAGATGCCACTGCTGCCTTAAAAAATGTTGCAGGTGCCAAGACAGCCAATAAAATGGAGACAGTCCAGCAGCTGGTATTAAAACATTACCCACTGAGATAATGAAAAAGACAAGAAGAAATCTCGGCAACCATCAAGAAACCAGAATTATCAAAATATCTAACAGAAGTATTCTGAATCATTTGCAAAGAAGCAAGCATATATAGGGATTATATACTAAAAATGACCAAAAAAAAAAAAAAAAAAAGTAACAATGAGCATGAAACGTCAATGACCCTGAAAGTGACCTACAGAAAATGCATCTGGGACACATGATGGAAAGCTGCTTAAAATAAACAAGCACAGGTTTCAATACACAGCACTCATCATACTTAGACGCTTCTTGTTCTTAAGAGATAAGAGAACTCTAATATGTATAAAATGGATAACTAATAAGAACCCGCTGTATAAAAAAATAAATATAATAAAATTCAAAAATTAAAAAAGATAAGAGAACTCTATTTTTTTATAATTGATGATTTTTTAAAATTAAAAAGTTGGTTTAAGATTATTCTAAAACACGATTTAAGCACCAGACAGAACAAAATAGTGATGAGAAAATGTTTTAATGACAATATTTCATCTTTTTTCCTTTTAATTTATGTATTTCAACAAAGATAATCAACTTAGAGTCTGAAAATCCTTCAAATGTCACCTCTTTTCTATACTGTCTGATTTAGCCCCAGAGAGTCCTATTCTAGTCCTGTTCTGACCAGCAGAAGCCAAGTTTTGCTCACCTATCCTGAATGAGGTTCAAAAATACAAAACAGAAAAGTGCTAAGGCAGATAAATTGGGCTAATGTTTTACATATAAGAAAAATTAAGTTAGTTAAAGACATGCACCCTGTCACTCCATCCTTCCAGACCTAGCAACCTGCCAGCTCTAGAAATATTCTTCCTTACTGTTGTAATTCACAGGATCTCTCTTAAGGGAGCAGTGCCATATTATGTTTTTTGACATGGGACAGTAGCATGTTTCTCTGCATTAAACAAAAGTACTTTTTGAACAGCAAACGTACATTCATTTAAGACACTTGCGATTATATAAAATTATACATTCTCTTAAACAAAAAAACAAAGGTGACTCTTGTGCAGTCTTAAATGGAGTACAAAAAGAAAACAATAACAACAATTGTGACGCTCCAAGGGCACACCAAGAGTTGATATTTAAAAAAAAAAAAAGAGTTGATAAAAACGTTTATAAAATATGTTGCTTTATTTAAACTAAGAAAAATCCCAAACACATACATGCATCTTACAGACTAAGTTTTTCTGTCAATTCTCTATACTTACAGTTTGCAACTAATCTGCTGGAATAATAAAAGTGAGTCATAATAAAAATATAAGTGAGTCATAATATAGTATTCTCTGGTTCAATCTTCTAGCTCTTAAAAAATGTCAGCACTTGCTTCTTAAAAACTTAAGTTTCAAATGTGTTAGGGTAACATTTTCCTTTTCATAAGAGCAAAACTTTTGCTAATCATTCAGAATTGAGAAAAGTCTCCTTCCTGCTCATACAAAATGTTGTGTAACTTAACTAAACTACAAAACTAGATTATTTTAAAAAGCATTCTGAACTAAAAACTCTCAATACTTTAACTGAAACTTTCCACACGTATCATCAAATGGCTGCAACATACCTTTTGTATACACTGGAAATTCTTACCCACCTCATTTACACAATCCTTTTGAGGACAGCAGCAGCAATGAGAATTTACGATGACAAACACTGAGCAAAAATCTCTCTTTGTAAAATCCATCAGAAAAGGCAAAATAGACTTGTTACAGTTAGAGGAAAATGAGGGGGGAAATATATAAGATGTAAATTAACAGAGTAACTTAGCCCACAGCATAAGCAAGGCAGACATCAAAATCAGGCTGAAGTTTAGCTTCTTGTTTAACACTAGCCATGCTTCCCCAACTCTCAGACATAAGTTTGCTCTGAGCCAACAATCTACTTATTCTAGATCGGCCCTTTAAACAAAACTACATGCCAAAGAGCAGGGAAACTTAGTCTGTTACTCCTCCTCCTGCTTCTCTTCCAACAGCAGCAGATCCCTAAACAAGCAAAATAAGATTTTTTACTTGCTCGAAGCTCCACCCATTATGTCCACAGGTTCTGCCTCCTTGACATCAAAACCTACACCAGAAATGTTTATCTAAACACTCCCTTCCCCTTAATCATGTTGAAACTATGCTTTAAAAGAAAATGGGGAACGAATTCAATGACCAAAATGTAAACTAAGAATATATAGCCAAAACAACACTGGACAAGGAAATCCCAATACTGGGAATAAGTTCCTAGTTCAACCTCTCATGCACCAAGTTTGTGTGACCTGGGCCATATTCCTTAAACTCACTTGAAAAGTAAGCATAATAGTTCTTGTTAACCTAATTTAAAAAGTGATGACATTAAGGTAAACTGCCTTACCACTGTCTCATGGTACATTAAAAAAAAATTAAATAGCTGTGAACAGCTTATCACCCAGAAGTGATAAGAATTTATCCTTCTCCGTTCCCCCCTATTATTAAAAGCCTCAATATGAAGATCTACCTAAAGACATTTCTATTTGCCAGGAAGATCTCATGGACCCAAATGATTACTACTTTGATTTTAGTGATTAAGGAAAGGTTTTTCTTCATGCCATTGACAAAGATGGTAGAAAAAGCACTGTTCATTGCAATATTATAATGGATAACGTAACAAAGTGCTATCCCTTGTAATTTGGTAAGCCTGAATCCCCATCAAGACAGTGGGTACTAAGGCTTTAATTACTCAGTAATAGGAGGATAAGGGCTTATAAGTTATTTGGTAGGATTATTTCTACTCTAAAGGCTAGAAATGACTATTATTTCTAACAAGCTATCTCTAAGTAGTTGCCACAGATCTCTTGCTCAACACAATTTGTCACTACAAAGTACACTAAGTAGGCAGTGTAGGATGCCAGCTATTGCTCATAAATACAGCAATGCGGTCCACCAATGCCTCTGACTTAGGTGTCTGACCAAAGCTGCTTAGGACTATGCTAAGCTAAATGAAAACGGAAGAGCCAGAAAACCGGCACCACGCTCCCCGCTTCAGAGGTTCATCAGACATAAACACGTGAGTAGGTTTTTAAACTTTACTGTGCAACAAACAAAACCAAAAATGAGGTAGCTTTTTCGGACAATGGTATAATGCAGGCACAAATATCTAGATCTATGAAGACGAGCCTTTTTTTATATATCAAAATAAAAGTTTTCAATATATACAATAAAAATACCACTCACATACATGTAACAGTTTATATGTCTAAACTCTATTTCTTCCTTCTCTTCAAGTCAGTGCCCTTCTCTGGATTTCCTCCATTTCTTTCAATGGTATCATTATTTCCAGAATAGAAACCTTAAGTCTTCTTGGATGCTTCTTCTCCCACAATATTTAAGTACTATTATTCTCTAGGAGCTCTTTAAACAATGAGAAATGTTTAAAACAGCACATATATAGTTCTCCTGCTAGTACTCCTACTGCCCCTCCAAGAGCCAAAGATCTCTGGTTGGACAAAATGAGATTTTTACTAGCTTGTTACTTCTTAAAATCATTGCTTCTTCTGCATAACAATTGTGACCACCAAAATCCACATTATCAGCATCTCACCTCTTTAAACTTAGACCAATTTAAGATGGGTCTCACTGTTTCTATTCTCTCCAATTTGTATTTTACATTGTGGCCAGCTCTCAATCATCTGGCTTCATCTAATCATCTGACATTTAACCATTTCCAATCATCTGACAGCATTTAACTCACAACACATTACTCAAACATGGTTAACAGTTCTCCACACCTACGAGATGACCACAGGATCACAGATCTAGAAAGAATCTGAGTTAGAGTCCCAACTTGTTCAAATGAGAAAACTGTAGATAAAAGAGATTAATGCCATGTCAAAGATGGAATTAATTCATTAATTCACCGGCATCTATGAGGTGCCATGTCCAGTCTAGTCTAGTATGTATAAGACACCTACTAGATACACTGCATTACCTTCAGAACCTAGAATACACCAAATAGAGCCTATATTCTAGTGGGTAAGGGCCTAGTCAATGGCAAAGCAAAAACTAGAATCCAGATTCAACAATGTCTAGTTCAGTGTTACTTCTAGCCCACATTATAGTGCTTTTAATTTCCTTAATCTGGGGTGAAAAGCCCTCACGAGTCAACTTCTACCTACTTCTCTACTCCTACCTCCTCCCAGATAAGTCCAGCCAAATTAGTTACTTTTTCACTGAATACTTAATGCACATTTTCACAAGAATATTCTTTCTACTGCCCCCTTTTTCAGTCAACTGAGTCCTACCCTTCTTTCAAGGTATACCTCAAATCACACATAGAGAGAAGGCGGCAACTACAAAGTATTTGTATGAATCTTCTGGCATATAAATTATTTACAAGATACCAAGAAACTCAATACTATTATAATTTACTTAAACACAGTAGAAACCATCTCTCTATATCCTATCAGTTTTTATTCTGTAGTCTAATGCTGTGTGAATTATAGATCAACATTCAGTTGGGATAAGTAAAACTAGCTTTTCTGAGAAATTCTGAAATAGGGATTTCACAATTGTTTTTTAGCACCTAAAATGTTGGGAATGATACCCAACTATATGGTTTAAGATTAATGGTCTGATTAAGACCCTTTAATATTAATCAAATCACAGGACAGCAATAGAATGACTTTGAAAATCATGCAAAATGTTCCTAAGATACACCCTATGATACACCAAGTTTTCTCTTATGTGTATAATTTAAATTTATTGGATGGAAACAGGAATAAAATTTATAAAGGAATCATTTCAGCTAATTCCAGTGGATTCAGATCTCTGGGATATCAAACACACACAAAAAAATCCAACTGCTAAAGAAAAAAATACAAAGTTTTTCCCAACTTTTCAAACCCTATCTATAATCAGGAATCAGCTTCACTTGTTTCTGTAAAAAAGTAGGGTGAAATGCAATCTGTTATATAAAAGCCAAAAGGAATTTCACCCCAACTGCTTTGATTCTGTTTTTCCCAGACAGAATGTTCAAACCTTGCAATCCAAAGGCTAATGGAATCAGTGACAAAGTCAAATTACACAAACAAAGTAATTAAAAATCCCCATTATTTCTAACTTGGTTGTTATGAGGCTGGATTCAGCCAGATTCTTACTGGTATGAACCATTAGTTTACAGGAATTTGAACATACCTTATGATCCCATTGGAAAACAAGCCTCTTCAAACCTCCCTACCAAATTCAGCTAGCTCTATCCAAGGAAATTAGTTGACCTCATGATTCCCCAAGGCTCATTACTCTCTGGATACATGAAAGCTTGTGTACTGCTCCAATCTCAAATGCACTGTCCTCCATATAAAAAACTGATGCCACTGCTTACTGTAGTTTCTATTCTTTTAATAGCAGACAAAAATTGTGCTAAGTACATTACTACTCTTATTTGGATCTTTTCATTGCCAATGGTAGAAAACTTCAAGATAAGTTTTTCTCTTTTGAACAGGGATCATGAACCCTGTTAAACAGGGGCTCAAACTTGTGATACCAATCTTAGACTTATGCTACCCATGTACCCTAAATTTTTTTCCCTTGAAATCTAGAGAAAAAAGTTTAGAAAACAGAAACAGGAAAAGGAAAACATTTTAAGGTTTGTATTAGTGTTATGTTAGAGATGCTTGATTTCTGACCCTACTATTAGTATTTCTCCTTCATGTCCTTGGGCAAAATGCTTAACCTCTGAATCTATCTTCTCACCTGTAAAATGAAGGTATTATCTACTTATCAGAATATAAAAGATTAAAATAAGATAGTATATGTAAAGCACTTTGCAAGGTGATTGGCAAGAAGCAAGATGATAAATAAATGTGAGCTCATTTTCACTCATTTAAAACTTGGCTTTATTTTAAGTTCATTAAACACATTTTAAACACTGCTATTTGTTGAATGTTGCTAGGTAAAAGAATAGAACAAGAGACAACTTATTTCACTACTAAGCATGTCATAATGATGTTAATGGTAATAATGGCAATACCTGTAAGTACTGACTGCTAACTGATTTAGGCACTTTTCTCATTTAATCCTCATTACCAGCTTAGGCTCAGAGAAGTTAATTAACTTGCCCAAGGTATCAGCTAGGAAATGACATTGCTGGGATCTGAACTCAAGCAGACCCAACTCCAGAGCCCATTTCCTCCACAGGCAACACTGTGTTTCACTCCTTATAGTTCTGTATTCGTGTATTCATCTCGCAAACACTGACTGAGTGCCTATTACCTGCCAGGCTCTAAGCACTAGGAAAACAGCCAAGAACAACTCAAATAAAACCCCCAACCCACAGAATTTATATTCTAATTGGGGCTTTAGATAAACACTGTAAGGCTGTGATAAAAGCCATGAAGAAAAATAAAACCATAGGGGATAGAAGTAAAGTGTGTGCACACGTAAGACTGTTTTAGATGGATGGGCAGGAAAGGCCTCTCCGAGACCTGAATGAAATGCATGTGCAGAACAATGACACACAACAGTTCTTTATCAGTGCACCACAGAATATAGTTATTAAACTGGTAAATTACACATTTACCCCTTCACATTGGCACTTACACAGACAGGTTTAAATGCCCTCAGGTCACAGACTGACACTGTACTAGACATTTATGAATTCAGTACAGAATTCTGACATGAGCAGGGGACCTGGAATCAGAATAACAGAATAACTCTCATTTTCTAGATATGTAATCATGGGCTAGCCATCCTGGGCTTCGGACTTTTTATTTTAAAGTACAGACAACAGTTCTAGTAAACCACCCCCAATGAGGGTTGTTGGAAGAATTAAATTACATAATATATGCAAAGTGTTTAATGCAATGTCTGAGACACAGGATGTATACGTGTTAATATTTACACTGCTATCATCTGCTATTTACATGGCAGTTGTACCACTGCAAGGCCAGACATGTAGCAGTGAACTGGTCTACAGAGGAAAAAAAAGCCCTGTTCTTGGGCTTCCCTGGTGGCGCAGTGGTTGATAATCTGCCTGCCGGTGCAGAGGACACGGGTTCGGGCCCTGGCTGGGAGGATCCCACATGCCGCGGAGCAACTGGGCCCGTGAGCCACAACTGCTGAGCCTGCGCATCTGGAGCCTGTGCTCAGCAACAACAGAGGCCGCAATAGTGAGAGGCCCGCGCACCGCGATGAGGAGTGGCCCCCGCTCGCCGCAACTACAGAAAGCCCTCGCACAGAAATGAAGACCCAACACAGCAAAAATAAATAAATAAATAAATTTATCAAAAAAAAAAAAAAACCCTGTCCTTGAGAGGCTCAGTTCTCATGGGGGGGGGGACAACAGTTAATATCAATATGATTATCATTATAGTATATTAATAAGACAGGTTGAGTATGATGGAAACACTGAAGGGGCAACAATATTGGCATGACTTTCTTCAAGAATCCTAGGACTTCCCTGGTGGCACAGTGGTTAAGAAACCACCTGCCAATGCAGGGGACACGGATTTGATCCCTGGTCCAGGAAGATCCCACATGACGCGGAGCAACTAAGCCCATGTGCCACGGCTCCTGAACCTGCGCACCACAACTACTGAAGCCCACGCTCCCTAGAGCCTGCGCGCTGCAACTACTAAAGCCCGTGCTCTGCAATAAGAGAAGCCACCACAATGAGAAGCCCACACACCGCAGCGAAGAGTAACCCCCGCTCGCCACAACTAGAGAAAGCCCATGTGCAGCAACGAAGACCCAACGCAGCCAAAAAAAATAAAAAAAAAAAGAACCCTAGAAATATTTCTGGTAAAGAGCTCCAGATGACTGGGGCTACTGGCTCATTCCTTCATACAGCTCTGCCTTAGCATCCCTGACACAGGCCAATAAAGCTCTCAATTTAAACCAACTTTCTCAGGAATACTGTCTCTGACTATATCTCAATGAGATCAAAACCCCCTACCTCATTATGTCTATAAAATCCACGTGCTTTATTATATTTACCACTTCAATGTTTACCTTCCCTACAAGAAGGTGAAAGAACATTGAAGCATGTATCTTGTTCACTGCTGTATCCTCAACCTGGCACACAGAAGACACCTAACTAATGGCTGTTAAATAAGTGAATAATCGTTAAAATAAATTGAAAAGAAACTGAGAACTAGAGTTTATGGTTCAACTGACTAGAGTTCTGTGATCTTCAAACCTAAAAAAGTAATCCTGAGCTGTTAAACACTCTTCTTTGTATCCCATTTCTAAGATAGTGCCAAACCCATAGGAGGCCTTGTGAGTTTAGGAGGGGGCAGTTCACTGACTACTATTGGTAAACAGGGGGTGCGTAGTAGATCTGGGATGGAAACCAGGAATCTGGAGTGGCAGGGGGCAGTCTGCATTAGGGAGTTTGATGATCTCTCGATGGATAACCAAACATGTTTCCTTAATAAATGTGCAAGCGTTAGGCAGACTAATGCTGACATACCCTTTAAAAAATTAGTTAAATTTACACCCAAAGCAAACTTAAGGGAAAGTACAATACTTCAAGGTGTATTTCAATAGAGTCACCACTATTGCTTATACAATCATATAAATCATTGTATAATCAAGGTAAACTCCCCACACATTTATCTCAGCACCCAAAACATGAGAAAAACTTTAGAAAATTAAAAAAGGACATAGCCCTTTTTATTCTTCATTGGAAGCCAGAAGATGGGAATGGAGGTTAGTGAAACCAAGACAGAGTTTCCCAGATAAGAAATATAATAACTGAAGTACAGAATAACAGACTGTAGATAATACAGAGCTCAGTTTTCACAGCTGAGAGGAAAAACAAAGAACAAGTAAATGCCTGCAGTATCCTCAGAGACCAAGGGTTCCAAAAGTTCCAACTGACTTATTAACTCCTCAAGCTTTTTATTCCAGCTTTTCCACGGCTTGGCTTGACTTACTATTTTGCGTTTTTAAAAAGCAACTCCTGAATAGGCAGAAAAAAATGCAATTAAATAAGGTTAGATTTCTAAGTCAACTTGGTTACTTATAATGCTAGTAAAAAGGTTCCATGAACAATGGAACAAAAATTTATTCAAATAATGCTTGATACTACAATATTTAGTCTACTTTTTTTTTTTTTAATTTAACCAAAAATAAGGTATACAGAACTGGAAGGGACCTGAGGTGAGCACTGTTGTAGCTCACACTTCTTAAACTTTAATGTATACACAAATCATCTTTGGATCTTGTAAAATGCTGGTTTTGACTCAATCCGTCTGGGACGGGGCCAAAATTTTACATTTTTATAATAACAAGTGTCCTAGGATGCCAATTCTGCTGGTTGTGGGGACTGCACTTTGCACAGCAAAGATCTCAATAGTGATTTGAGAATTGATGGACGAGCATGTAAATAGATGACTTTTTCAAATGTCTTTCTAGTCCTGGAATTTTGACTCTATTAAAGTTACTGTTTTCTGCTCTAGTTGTACCAAATAGCTTTTCCCACTCTACAAAAATATATTGTATATGTACATATATAAAGTGTATCAGTTTCTACTTGCTACTATTCAATTCCACGTTAGTAGGATAATTTTAGTATTTCTTAGGTGACCTTATTTTGCAGGGTAAACTCAACTGTCCCAAACTGACATAGTGTCTAACTTGACTATATCTGGGATTCCTTTAATTGAATTATTTATTCTTCAAAATATCACTGAGTGCCTACAATGTACCATATGCTATGCTACAAACACAAAACTATAAACAAAGATTTAATAAATTGGGCTCTAGGACAATACCTTTTTTAAAACACTGTATATTTCATCCTTCCTGTTCCCAATTCCTCTCCCGAGGTGAGGGTGGCTATAGGGTCAAACAGTTTAAACAATGAGAAAAGGAGGAAGAAACTACAGAAATAGAAGGAAATAAAACCTGTTGAACATTAAAAATGTGGTACATTCATACAATGCAATATTATTCAGCTACAAAAAGGACTGAAGTACTGGTTCATGCTAAAACATGGATAAACCTTAAAAATGTTACGCTAAATCAAAGCATAACACAAAAACAAAGTGTAACTCAAAAGGCCATATATTTTATGATTCTATTCGTATGAAATGTCCACAACAGGCAAATCAAATCCATAAAGACAGAAAGTAGATTAGTGCTTGCCAGGGGCTGGGTGGAAGAGGAATGCGGAGTGACTGCTAACAGGTGGGGGGTTTCTTTTTTGGGGAGATGGAGTGGCATTAGTGGTGATGATTGCAGAACACTGTAAATACACTAAAACCCACTGATTTTTACACCTTCAAATGATTTAAATGGAGAATTTCATGGTATGTGAACTTTATCTTAAAAAAAAAACAAAACACACAACCCACTGAAAAACTGAAAAAAGGGTAAATACTACACTAAGACTATGGAAACAGTGATATTGGTCTTTCTAGGGTCTATTAAACTAACGCCAAACACTTTTTTCATTTGAGAAGGGGATTTTCTTCTCAACTGAGCTGGAGTTTGCATTTGCAAATAAAGATTCATTTATTGATTAGACAGTGTCTCAAATGCATTATCTTAAAAATCAAATTAATTTGTTTTCTTTACTTTTATCAAATAATTGTTTATATAAACTTTTATCTGATTTTATGGCAGTGCTGTGCCTGACAGTCTGAAGCCAAAGAACATTGCTTTTAGCCCTGAGCCTCTGGTGAGTAGATTTAATCAATAGGGTTTACACTATTTTTCACCTACTCATCCTACACAGTCATTATTTTTAACCAGTTAAACATATTTGGTGGGTAAGGTATAGAACAAGGTAGAATTTAATACAGGTCACCCATAAATTCTGCATTAAAAAAAAAAAAAGTCCTACCATATAATTTATAACTCTATTTCTTTAAATAGCAGAGTTATTTTTTAGACTTCATTTTAGATAAAGAAACTAAAATTCCATGATCCCTCGAGATATTTTAAGTACCAACCTTTATTTGTTTAGAGAAATAATCAGGAACTGAATTCACAAGATTAATTAGAGACACCTATCACTAGACAACTTGGTAACGCCTAGGCAGTGTCTCTAACAGCAAAGCACTGTCTGATGGTTCACAACAAAATCTACCAAGTTTCAAAGTAGAAACACTGCAAGACCCACAAAGAAGGCTGGTGGTTGAGAGACAGCAGAGAATGTTTAAATATATGGGTATCTGATGGATACTTCATTCTTCTGGTCTATTCACTATCAAAACATTCAGTACTGCTGGAAGGTAAATAAAAGATATTTGTTAATAACTCTTTGTGTTTAAAATCCAGAATGATCACCTCAAGCAGTAGTACTGGGTTTAAGATGCTATTTATTCTTAGGCAATAGAAAGAATAAATATGGCCAGTGAAAAATGGGTGTTACATTAAAACCTCTTATGTTTTTGCCACAGAATTAAAGTGATAGTTCTACTCTTACCAGAGAGAAAAGACTGCCCACAAATTATCAGAGCTAATAATTTAAGTAACTACTTGCTCACACTGAGATTCTCCTGCCTACTCCAAGTACAGAGGCTAATAGCATTCTAATAGAACATTATCACCACTTCTGCAGATTAGAAATTATTTACAGAACTCTTCAGAGGAGAATTTTTTAAGAAGTTCTGGTGTCATGTGTTTATTTTGATTTTGTTTTGAATTTTTGAATTTTATTTTATTTTTTTATACAGCAGGTTCTTATTAGTTATCCATTTTATACATATTAGTGTATACATGTCAATCCCAATCTCCCAATTCATCCCACCCCACCCTGCCACTTTCCCCTCTTGGTGTCCATACATTTGCTCTCTACATCTGTGTCTCTATTTCTGTCCTGCAAACCAGTTCATTTGTACCATTTTTCTAGGTTCCACATATATGTGTTAATATACGATATTTGTTTTTCTCTTTCTGGTGCCATGTGTTTAGAATCAGAGTCAGCAACTTTCTCCGTTAAGAGCCAAACAGTACATAATTTAGGATTTTTGAACCATAGAGTCTGTTGCAATTGCTCAACTCTGCCATTGTAATATGTGAAAACAGACATAGATAATACAGAAACAAATAAGTGGCTGTGTCATTACTTTCTTCATGGTCACTGAAATTTGAATTTCATATAATTTTCATAGGTCATCACATATTATTCTTCTTTTGGTTTCCCTCTCAACCATTTAGGAATGTAAAAAGAATTCTTAGCTCATGGGCTGTACAAAAATGGGTAGGAGGCTGGATTTGGCCCATGGATCATAGTTTGCTAATCCCTGGTTTAGAGTGTGATGGAGTGAAGAAGTTATAGACAGTAAGTTAGTAAATAAATTACACAAACCATTTTACATACAAATTGTAAATTTTATAGTCCTAAAATTTAATGTATTTAACCTCTTAATCAGGTTTAATATTCAGTTTGATCTCCTTAAGAAGATATGTATTTACAAAGGGTATTTTCACATTATTTGTTTTCATAAATATTAGGTGGAAAAGAACACCTTAGCTCAACTGAATTCAAATTCATAAAGAAAATCAGTCTCTTGTCCATCCACTTTGGCCATCTCCACTTTAACTCCTTATTTCAGTCTATCGGTTATTCCTTCAGATTAGTGCAACAGCCACTTAACTGGGTTTTCAGCTTTCAGTGTTTCCTCATAAATCCATCCTCCACTCTGCAGCCAGAATAATCTTTTAAAAATTTAAGTCTGATCCTATGACACCTACCAAGTCTTTTTTTTTTTTTTTTTTTTTGGGCTGCACCTCGTGGCCTGTGGGATCTTAGCTCCCCGACCAGGGATTGAACTCAGGCCCTTGGCAGGGAAGGCACGGAGTCCTAACCACTGGACCGCCAGGGAATTCCCACGACACCTACCAAGTCTTATAGTGGCTGCAATCGTTCCCCCAGTGCTCAAGTATAGTCTAAACTTTCACTTTCCTCCCTTATCCCTTGTCTCTTCTTTTTCCTATTTTCAAACTGTAGACATGCAAAGATTTTTCACATGCAACTCTTAGTCTTTCCCTATTTATTTAACATAATTTTCCTAACCTGTCCAAACTCAATTAGGCACTACTTCTACGTGCTTCTGTTACGTACCTATCCCTAGAATAACTGCTTTTATACCCTATGGTAACTGTCTGGTTTACTTGTTTGTTCTCCTTCGCCTAGTAATAAGTTCTTGAGAGACAGGTTTGTGTTTTACTTAACTATAATATTCAATACCTAGGATCTAGAAAGAAGTCTGGAACATAACAGAGATTTAAATATTTGTTGGATGAACCCATGAACTGTTACGGGTTGAACTGCGTCCCCTGCCCCCCCCCTACAAAAGATATATTAAAATTCTGATCCTCAGTTTCTCAGAATGTGACCTTATTTGGAAATAGGATCACTGCAGGTATAATTAGTTAGAATGAGGTCAACCTGGAGTTGGGTGGCCACAACTCAATCTGACCAGTCCTTATAAGAAGAGGAAACACGAGACACAGACAGATGAGGGGTGAACTCATGTGATGCTTTCTAGTGTTGTTCCCTTTTGCATGGTTTGATGTTATACAGCTTCTTAGATGTGGCCTAAGATCACCAGTCAGTTAGGACAAGACTTACACTGGTCACTCGACGGTAGATCTGCGCAGCATTTTGGCACTCGGAGTAAGGGTATTCAGATGTGGCCATCTCAAGCATGCACATCCCAAAAGCATAAACGTCAACGGATTCATCATATTTCTCCTCATACATCTCAGGGGCCATGAACTCTGGGGTACCTTAAATTAAAAGAATGATTCAGACTCAATGTGAGGAGAAGCTGCAGATGTAATTCATGGGGAGGGGAACAGCAGAGGGGTTGACCTGTGAGAGAGAAGAAAGCGCAAGGGGGGTAAGAGGTGAGGGAGGAAAAGGAAAGAAAGGTAGGTAGGTGGTGGGGGGAGAGGAAAGAAATCATCTTAGTATGTTCCATCAAATATGCTATAGATCTTACACTACAACTCCTTTATAAAAAACTGGCACAGGATCAAGTGTCTGTTTATTTACTGTTTCAAATGGATTAGTGTTACACAATGTCAAAATAGAGCCTTGCACAAAAGATAAACTGATATAACTCATTCTGAAAACAAATGGAAGGAAAAGGGAACAGACTACCAAGGAATAAAGTAGATATAATGGCATCTACCTGTAAGATAGGATGATGGGTTAAAAAAGATCAAAATACTTGTCTGCCCCCTACTGTACGGTAGCTGTAAGGTTAACATTCATATAATAGCTAGTCTCTTGCCATTAACATTCCATCTGATCAGTTCCACTTTTAAGGCGGCTTTTCAGTACAAAAAAACCTGATATTCAATACATTTTCAAAATGATAAAATAAACTGTAATTGTCTATAAAGGTCACTCACCAGAGCCCTTTTCTTCACACGCTTACCACCCCCCTGCAGTACACAAACCTACTGCAGATGTAAGAAGTGTAGTGAGGCACATCCTATAGACACACACACAAATAATTCGGTCTGCACTTGAGTTCTCAGACTGAATTATGAGCATAGAGTGTATGATTCCACACACCAGGTTTCCAATGTTTCCAAAGAAATTAAGCCCGAATACCTCAAATTATAGGACATTTCTAAGAACAGGCTTGCACACTATGGTTTAAACAAAAAAGGAAAGAAGAAAAAACCCTCTTGGGACAGAGATTAAGATGCCAAAGACAATCAAAGAACTGTTTCCTATAAGAAGGGCAAAAAGGAAATTCATCTTTAAATAACTCTTTTCCCAGGAACACTATTTTGTAAGGATGTGCAAATTACTGGTGTTCAATGTTTTTCTTATTAAAACATAGGATTCTAGCCCACTTAAAAATGAATGGCTGGGGCTTCCCTGGTGGCGCAGTAGTTGACAGTCTGCCTGCCAATGCAGGGCACACGGGTTCGAGCCCTAGTCTGGGAAGATCCCACATCCCGCGGAGCAACTAGGCCCGTGAGCCACAATTACTGAGCCTGCGCGTCTGGAGCCTGTGCTCCGGAACAAGAGACGCCACGATAGTGAGAGGCCCGCGCACCGCGATGAGGAGTGGCCCCCGCTTGCCGCAACTAGAGAAAGCCCTTGCACAGAAACGAAGACCCAACACAGCCAAAAATAAACAAATAAATAAATAAATAAATTTTAAAAAAATTTTAAAAATTAAAAAAAAATAAAAAAAAAATGAATGGCTTTCTTGTTGTTGTTATTGTTGTAACCTTTTGGGAGAGTAGAGTGTGAAGATTTCAAGTTTTCAAACTGTCATACCCTCTTCAGAAAGTGAAAGCTTGTAAAATAATCAGCATTAAATTATTTTTCCAGCTGCAACTCTCTAACATACAGTTAAAGGCTGAAAGGACAGACTTGTTGTGTAGATCAGTGACTCTCAAGAAGGACGATTTGCCCTACAGGGGACATCTCGCAACCTCCAGAGACATTTTTGGTTGTTAACAACTGGGGGGAAGTGGGCAAGGGGCGTGCTACTGGCATCCAGTGAGTAGGACCAGGGATGCTGCTAAATCATCTTACAGTGAACAGACAGTCCTTACAACGAAGAGCTGTCCGACCCAAAACGTCAATAGTACTGAGGCCGAAAACTGTTTCAGGTATATCTTCTGAAGAGTAGGAGTAAGAAAAAAGTTGATAATGAACTATATTTTCACATTTTAAAATAAAGTTTTAATAGGCAGATATTTTTGAATATACATATATCCAACAGACTTCTTCAGAAACTAAATTATATATAAATTCAATTTCTTTTATGGGGAAAGTAACATACTTTATCTGTTATACTAATAAGTATATGATACTAAGTATCAATGAAATGACTCAGTAAGGTTAACAATTATTACATAATGTTTTGTCAGCAAAGTTAACCTTACTTCTCTTCATATAACTTTACAAAACAACAATGGTCTTCAAGATGATTCTAGAGGCAAAGAAATAGAGAACTCCACATCACTTCCGGGGTTCAAGCTCTGAATTTCTGAAGGTTTATTTCACATAATAAAAGCTCTGACAAGGTCAGGTTTCTAAATAAAAGGAATGTCAGAAAGCCAGTGAGACTGCAGGGTACACCTGAAACATACCTATCACGCTCTTGGCAAAAGAAGCCCGCTTCAGGGTTGCCAGACCTAGGTCTCCAATCTTGACTGAGCCTGTAGGACCAGTGATAAAGATGTTGTCACACTTAAGATCCCGGTGAATAATAGGTGGAGTTCGAGTATGAAGAAACTGAAGTCCTTTAAGAATCTGACGGCACCAGCTTCTCAGAACTTTGATCTTCATCACCTTAAACCTTTTCAGGTACCTAGAAAAGGCAAGGTACACCAAACAGGTTATCAATGATATGCATTTATGACTTTGAAGAATTCCATTAAATTCTAGCATTATCTGAGATGGGAATATCAAGTTCAGAATATTAAGATTCAGTAAGCTTAGGTTAGTGCTACTTTTAGTAAGGTTAAAGGGGATAGGATAGTAAGTAGTTGGCAAGCAAACTCTGATAACAAAGCACAAAAATAAATTCCTTAAAATTAGATCACTGCTAAAATGATTTAAAAGTTAAGAGGCAGAGTTCGACTTCTGGTAATGGTGAAGCAACTCTTATTGGATGCAGATATAATTATAAACTCTAGTAAATACACACACACACACACACACACACACACAACTACTAGAAAGCTCTGGAGGAATCAAAATTAGGCATAAACTGGAAGGGAGTACACATGAGGGAAAAGGGAAAGCACTAGTCTGTGGGGGTCGCTCAAACCTGGACTGAAACCTGGAGCTTTATTGGCTGAGGAATGAATACGAGGATAGAGTTCAAGATTACCGCAGGGTCTAGAACAATGCTACTCAACAGAACTTTCTACAATGACAGTGTGTCCAATACAATATTCACTAGACAAATAAGAATATTCGTATTTAAATGAATTAATTAAAATAAAAAATTTTCATTTCCAGTCGCACTAGTCACATTTCAAGTGCTCAACAACTGCATTGTATCAAGTGGCTACCATTTTGGATGGTGCAGATTACAGAACATTTCCATCACCACAGAAAGTTCTGTTGGACAGCAGAGATCTAGAAAGTAAAGGAGGCAGGGCGGGGGGTTGGAGGGTGGGGTTGGTGTGTAATCCCAGAAAGGAGGTACAGGGGCTTCCCTGGCGGCGCAGTGGTTAAGAATCCGCCTGCCAATGCAGGGGACACAGTTCGAGCCCTGGTCCGGGAAGATCCCACATGACGCGAGCAACTAAGCCCATGTGCCACAACTACTGAGCCTGTGCTCTAGAGCCCGCGAGCCACAACTACTGAGCCCACGCACCGTAACTACTGAAGCCCGAGCGTCTAGAGCTGGTCTGGTGCTCTGCAACAAGAGAAGCCACCGCAATGAGAAGCCCGCGCACCGCAACAAAGAGTAGCCCTCGCTCGCCGCAACTAGAGAAAGCCCGTGTACAGCAATGAAGACCCAACACAGCCAAAAGATAAATAAAATTTTTTTAAAAAAGGAGGTATAGAAGGGGAGCTCCAAATTCTGCATATTCGCTCAGCCTGAATCTCTGGCTGACCTCTGAAACATGTGTATGTGTAGCAGAGTCCGAGCAGCCCAGCTAATGCGAAAAGAACAGGACAGAGATTTCTGATGAACTGAGTTCAGATGCTATTTTATCTGGAAATAGTCAGGGAAAAAATGAAGAGCACTGATGGTAAATATAAAAGACTACATTTTCCTATTACTATCTTTATGTAACATATGACTACTTAAAGGAAAATTTATAACACTGTATTACAGGATCTATACAATAAATGTAACATATGAAAATTATACCATAAAGTATAAGTACTAGAAATACATGGGCCTATATTTTTGCAAGTTTCCTTTATTTTACATGAAATTGTACAGCATCAACCCTAAGCATGTTGTGAAAGTTAAAGATATAAATGCAGTATCTAAAGCAACCACTAAAAAAGATATATCAAATGCGCGCGCACACACACACACACACACACACACACGGAGTTTAACCAAAAAGCTAATACAGAAACTAATATGAAATCTTAAAAATAAATTAAAAAATGAAATTCTGCTTCACTTGGGTGGGATATGAGGTAATTAAAGAAAACTAATGGTGAAAGCTGGTTTTATGGTTTATAAAATATATATAAAAACAGAGTTACTTCTGGAGGGTGAGGAAAGGGCTGCCTGGAAAGGGCTACCTAGGAAGAGGTTTAAGGGCATGTATTGAGATGATGGAAATGTTCTATATCTTAACGGTTTCGATTACATGAGTGAGGTATCACATTAATAGGACAAAGGGGAAAACAACATGATCATTTCAATTCGTGCAGAAAAGGCATCAGACAAAATCCAACACCCTTCCAAAAAAAAAAAAAAAATAATCAAACTAAGAATAGTAGAGAATATATTCAACATGATAAAGAGCATTTATGAAAACCCCACAGCTACACTACAGTGGTGAAACACTGAAAGCTTTCCCATTAAGACTGGGAATAAGACAAGAATAACCACGGCTCTTCAGTGTTGTACTAGAAACTCTAGCCAGATTAATTAGGCAAAAAAAAGAAAGGTACCTATATTGGAAAGGAGGAAGTAAAACTCCCTCTATTTGCAGATAACATGATCCTATATATAGCAAATTCTAAAGAATACATACAGACATGCACACACGACTAGAGTTAATAAAAGAATTCAGCAAAATTGCCAGAGTACAAGATCAACACACACAAATGAGTTGTGTTGTACACCCCAACAATTAACAACCTGAAAAGGAAAGCAAGAAAACAATTCCGTTTGCAACAGCATCCAAAAGAATAAAATACTTAGGAATAAATTTAACCAAGGAAGTGAAAGATTTATACACTAAAAACTAGAAAACACTGTTGAAAGAAATTAAAGGACACCTAAATAAAATGGAGAGATGGGTTCAAGGACTGGAAAACTTAATATAGTGCAGATGGCAGTATTAGCCAAAGTGACCCACAGATTCGATGTAGCTACAGATGGATTTGATTATATCTACAGATGCAATCAAAATTCTAACAGCCTTTTTGCAGAAATGGAAAGCTAATCCTCAGGTTCATACGGAATTACAAGGGGCCCCAAATAGCCAAAACAACATCGAAAAAGAAGAACAAAATTGGAGAACTCACTTTTTCCAATTTCAAAACATATCACAAAGCTAGGTTTTGTAGTATTAAAACAGTGTGGTACTGGCATAAGGATAGATACATAGAACAGTGGAATAGTATGGAGGGTCCAGAAATAAACCCATGCACCTATGGTTAAATGATTTTTGACAAGGGTGCCAAGATCATTCAACAGGGAAAGAATAGTCTCTTCAACAAACGGTGCTGGGACAACTGGATGTCCACATGCAACGGAATGGAGTTGGATCCCACACCTCACACATACACAAATGTTAACTCAAAAAATGGTACGATCTAAATAAAAGAGTTAAACCTATAAAACTCTTAGAAGAAAAGTTAGGGGTAAATCTGCATGACCTTGGTTTTGGCAATGGATTCTTAGATATAACCCTAAAGGCACAAGCAACAAGGGAAAAAAAAACAGATAAACTGGACTTAATCAAAATTTAAAACTTTGTGCATCACATGACGTCATTAAGGAGTGAAAAGAATATATAGAATGGGAAAAATATATTTGCAAATCATGTACCTGATAAGGGTTTAGCTTACAGAATATATAAAGAACTCTTACAACTCAACAAAAAGACAAACAACCCAATTTAAAAATGGACGAAGTGGGCAAAGAGTTGAATAGACATTTCTCCAAAGATGTATAACATGCACATGATAAGGTGCTCAACATCATTACTCTCTAGGGAAATGCAAACCAAATGAGATACCATGTCACAGCCAGCAAGATGGTTATTAAAAAACCAAAAACAAACAAACAAAAAAACCAAGTGTTGGCAAGAATATGGAAAAATCGGAACCCTTATACATTGCTAGTGGGAATGTAAAATGGTTCAGCCATTGTGGAAAACAGTTTGGTGGTTCCTCAAAAAGTTAAACACAGAATTACCATATGACTCAGCAATTCTACTCAAAGGTATATATGTATCTAAAAGGCATGAAAACGGGTACTCAAATAAGCACTTGTACACAAATGTTCATGGTGGAAACAGCCCAAATGTCTATCAATAAGTGAGTGGATAAACAAATTGTGGTATATCCACGAAATATTATTTAGTCATAAAAAGGAATGAAGTACTGATACATGCTACAACATGAACCTTGAAAACATGGTAAGTGAAAGTAGCAAAACACAAACATGTATTTTATATTCCATTTATATGAAATACCTTGATCAGATAAATCCTTAGAGACAGAAAACAGTTGGTGGTTGCCAAAGGCTGGGGTAAAGGAAGAAAGGGGAATTGTTTAATGGGTTTTAGTTTTGCAAGATGAAGAATTCTCGAGATTGGTTACACAGCAACATGAATATATTTAACTAAACTGTACACTTAAAAATGATTCAGGGCTTCCCTGGTGGCACAGTGGTTAAGAATCCGCCTGCCAATGCAGGGGACATGGGTTCGATCCCTGGTCTGGGATGATCCCACACGCTGCGGAGCAACTAAGCCCGTGTGCCACAACTTCTGAGCCTGCGTGCCACAGCTACTGAAGCCCACGCGCCTAGAGCTGGTGCTCCGCAACAAGAGAAGCCACGGCAATGAGAAGCCTGCACACCGCAATGAAGAGTAGCCCCCGCTCGCTGCAACTAGAGAAAGCCCGCGTGCAGCAACAAAGACCCAACACAGCCAAAAATAAGTATAAATAAAATAAATTTTAAAAAAATGATTAAGATGGTAAATTTTATATGTTTTTACCAGAGTAAAAAAAAAAAGCCCATCTATAAATACTAGAGATCAGCTAGTCCAACCACTTATTTTACACATGGAGAACTGAGGGCCAGAGAAGGGGATCTACTTGCCCTAAATCACAGCTGGTCAAAGTCAGAGCAGAGAGCAGACTCCTACTCTAAGTCTAGTGCTTTCTACTTTACCTCTTGCTGTATTTGCTTTGAGGCTCAGAAACTGAAACAAACAATGATGGGGAAAAAAGAACTTTAAACTTAAAAGAAAAATGGTTAAAAACTTAGATCATGTGCAATTAAAGAGAAAATATACTACGTGGGAAGGGTAATGGGGAGTAACTGCTTAATGGGTATGGGGTGTTCTTTTAAGGTGATGAAAATGTTTACGAACTTGACAGATGTGGTTACACAACACTGTAAATGTAATAAATGTCACTGAGTTGTACACTTTAAAAAGGTTAATTTTATGTTATATGAATTTCATCAAAAATTAAAAAAAAAAAACTAACTTTATATCTATCTACTGACAGACTACTGACAACCCACTAAGTATTCAAACCAGAAAAAGAATCTCAAGATGCAGATATACAAACAACTACTACCACAGAATTTTCCTTAATTCATTCAAATATTTATCAAGTTTCAGGCATAGTGCTAGGGAGCACAGTCTAGGAAAAGAAACAGACATGTGAATAACAAGAAGCGTGGACGACTAGGATAGAGATGTTGCCATAAATATTAGAAAAGTTGGATGGGAAAACTAGAATGTGCAGGAGGGAAATAATCTGTTGGCTTTCAACATGTTAATTTTGAGGATCCAAGAGCAACCGGGATTTTGTACATCCAGGAAATACAAGACTATGTTTCAAAGATCTGGGATTAATCAGCTCAGTAGCATTAACTACGGAAGGTTATAAAGAATAAATACACACTACAGAGACAATTTTTAACAATCCAATTCTTCCACAAAAAATTTACACCATAAAAGTTACTCTAGTTTCCTCTCTGAGTACAAATATATACTCTAAGAGACATGGGACTCCAAAGGCATACAGGGAATTTCTGCATTTGACCTATCCATATTCCTGAAAGGGATGATAGGTCTAGATGTTTTGGCTTCAATTTCTGATGCTTTGGGAAATGAAATTATCTAGTGATAAATGTCACAATACAATTTGCATTTGATACAATATGTGCATAGTTGTAGCAAAAACTGCCCAATATGAGGTGATAAAATAAATGGGTAAAGCTTGTCAGTAAGCTTCAATTTCATTTTAACCACTAGAGGGCTACCTTGTCATTTGATTTCTGATCTCTTAGCCACTCAATTTTAGAAATGCCAATCACCATTAACTTAAAGCAACTAGGTTTATTCTGCAACAATTTCTCATTTAAATACTTATCAATACATAATTATCAAACCACTTTATACACCAGAGGACCTTGTGGGCAGGAAAATGTGCTCATATACTAACATTTGGAGTGACTATTCATTCCCTCCTTAGTATAACGGGTAACAACAGAAGAACTGATAAGGCCTGAAATAAGAAAATTCAAGTTCTCTCATACTTCTTGGTCAGCTTTTATAATATCGATGAACTTACGTTTTAAGCGTTCCAGATGTCATAAGTTCAGTCACCAAAACGATGCACTTCTTTCCCTTTACTGTGGATTCCCAGGAATCATAGAATCGGACAATATTGGGATGCTGAAGACCCTTTAACATTTCAGCCTCTTCTTTAAATCTCTGCCTCTCAGACTTTGTTAACTTTCGATCCTAAAATCAAAAAGCAAGACAGAATACAGTTCAAGATTGGGAGTTTGGGACTGACATGTACACACTACTATTATTTAAGACAGATAACCAACAAGGACCTACTGTACAGCACAGGGAACTCTTGCTCAATATTCTGTAATAACCTAAAAGGGAAAAGAATTTGAAAAAGAACAGATACATGTATATGTATAACTGAATCACTTTGCTGTACACCTAAAACAAAAATAAAGGAAAAAAAAAACAGAATATGCTTTTAAGATAATAAAACACCAAGTCACATAGTTACACTTAGATGCTAAACATGTACTAAATTATAATGACCAATACTGTTAAAATATAACATCCTAACACTGAAGTTACTAATAATTAATAATTTCATCAGCCCGTTATATGAGTGTGAGAACAGGCTAAAGTGTATTTAAGAAAACTCTTGATTATAAAGTCATGCTTGAGGGACTTCCCTGGTGGCGCAATGGTTAAGAATCCGCCTGCCAATGCAGGGGACATGGGTTCACGCCCTGGTCCGGGAAGATCCCACATGCCATGGAGCAACTAAGCCTGTGCGCCACAGCTACTAGCCCGCAGGCCACCACTACTGAAGCTTGCACACCTGGAGCCCGTGCTCTGCAACAAGAGAAGCCACCGCAATGAGAAGCCCTGAGAAGCCCGCGCACCACAACGAAGAGCAGCCCCTGCTCACCACAACTAGAGAAAGCCTGCGTGCAGTAACGAAGACCCAACGCAGCCAAAAAATAAATAAATCAATTACTTAATAAAATAAAGTCATGCTTGAGATTATTTTAGTATCTTTACTGTTAATGTGTGCTTCAGATACACATTTTTTAGGTACAGTTAATTTACCACTTCCAAAATAAGTCACCTATTGACAGAGATATGCAATTTAATAATGGAACAAGTATGGGTTTTGGAAGTGGTGACATCTAAATATAAATTCTGTCTTTGCTTCAACTAAAATTTCCTTCATGAATAAAGTCAAGTCCTCCGTATTCATGAGTTCACATACCCAGATTCAGCCAACTGCAAATCAAAAATGCTGGGGGTGGGTGGGTGGTGTTGGGGGGATCAGAAAATACCAAAAAGCAAAACTTGAATAGTCTGCCCACATGCTGGCTACTATTTACATAGCATTTACATTGTATTCGCTATTATAAGTAATCTAGAGATGATTTAAAAGTATATGGGAAGATATGCAAATACTGTGCCATTTTATAAAAGGGACTTGAGCACCCACAGGGGTGGAGGGTGGGGTCCTGGAACCAATTCCCACCACCCCCCGGGATATTGAGGGATGACTGTGTATACCTTCACCTCATAGGACTCTTGTAAGAATTAAATAATCTACTAGATAGATTTCATTTAATTTAGTCTACTAGGTAGATTTATTTAAAGTGCCTGGCACTTTTTAGGTTAATTCACTTCTCATCTGAGATAACTGGAGAAAAGCACTTAATCTGTTGTTCTTCCCTTAACAGAGTCCCATACACACAAACTCTGTACTGTCCTGTAAATTAAAATTGAAACTGTCATATAATATTCTATCAAAGCATATAATACGTATTTTAACGAAATAGTCCAGGCATATAATAACATAATGTGTCTATGATACAGTTAAATAATTAAACACTAAAGACATAATTTAAACCTTCCTATGTAACTAGATGGCCTTTCCCATAACTATTCCTCACCCTTGAATAACAACCACTACCCTGATCGGATATACCATTCCCACATGGGTTTTTACACTTTAGGTGAAATGTTAGGATTTCATAAAAAGAAGTTATAGAGCATGTACTATTTGGAAGGTGGCTATTTTCCACTCAACACTGTTTGAACTCACCCATGATGGTATAAGGAGACGTTACAAGATATCTACCATATTACTGTAACTCCATTCATTATCACTGCTATGCAGTTATCCACTGTCTGAATACACCACAATTTATATATAACCTCCTACTGATCAATCTTTAGGCGCTTCCCCATTTTTTTGCTATTACAATATGGCAAAGGTTTTGCAGTGTTAATCTCTAGGATGCAGGCTCTTATCTTGGAGTCTATAAACCCCTTTAAGGCAGGTTTGTGAACGTGTGTGAAAACAAATATATCTTTATTATTCATTAACCTTGAATTGAAACTTAATATTTCCTTGAATGAATGTATGTACCTAATGGCATTCAGCAGTACCTGTGATTTGTCACCAACAGACCTAGGTATTTTCATATCACGTAACAGTGGTTGCAGATTATCTCAAAATACCACAGTAGGCATTACTTTGAAATTATGATAGCTATTAGATCTTCCAGTAGATCTTATTAACATACACTAATAATGCATACTATATCACAAATTTAAAAGTTTTGATAACTATTTTAATATAATTTGTTTCCAATATAATCCTATGTATTTTACTATATGGACTTAAAACAAAACATTTTTCTAGCCTTCACTAGCCTTCTGGGGCACAAAAAAAAGAAGTACACCTATTAGGATATATAGCTAGTGGTAGAAGTGCATAGGGAATAGGCATCTTCAGTCTTCATAGGTATCAACAAATTGCTTTTCAAAGGGACTGTACCAACTGAGTTTCCCAATAGCTTTGCATGAAGGTTCCCACTGCAGTACATGGTCACTAGCAACTGGTATTATCAGACATTAACTTTCGTCAATTTGATGGGTGTAAAGTCATGTTCTATAGTTTAATTTACATTTTCAGAGTCACTAAAAAGTGTGAGAAACTTTGTTTTCTTTGCAGACTACTTAAGACCCCTCTTCTGCAAGGAACTGATGCTTTATCTTACTTGTAGCAGCTCTTAATAGATTATGGATGCTAATCCTTTACTGGTTTTATGAGTTACAAATACCTTTTCTCAATTTGTGGGTTGTATTTTCACCTTGTTTATGATGTCTTGATTTACAGATGTTTTTATTTCACTGTATTTCAATTCATCTATCTTTTACTTTGTGGTAGGTGGATTTTATGACTTCAGTAATTTTTCCAGACACTAAGGTCATAAGTTTTTTTCTTTTCCTTTTTAAAATATAAGTTTGTTTTGTTTGCCACATCTGGGAATTGTTGAGGAATTTATTTGGTTGGGTGAAAGAAGGGCTGACTGTTATTTCTGTTCTGTATCAACCAATGGCCCCAATACCATTTAATGAACGATCCATCCTTTCCACAGAAGTACAGTTCTGTCTCTGGATTCTACACTCTATTCCATGGTCTGTCTAGTCCTGCGCTAATACCATACTTTCTTAATTGCTATCACTCTTGAATGATAGTTTAGATGGATGTAGAATTCTAGGTTGGTTTTCTTTCAGCACTTTCAAGATACTATTTCATGGTACTCTGGCATCTACTGTAGCCCTCAGTATACATGTCCTCCTTTGTAGGTTATCTGTATTTTCTCCCTGGTTACTCTAAAGACTTCTAAAAAAAATTGTGCTCTGCACATTCACTACCATGCATCTAAGTTTTATTTTATACATAATGGGGCTAATTGTGCTTTTTAAGCCCAAAGTTTCAGGTATTTGTCTTCGCATCAGGAAAATTCTCAACGATTACCTTTTTGAAGACTGCCTCCTTCCAGTCTCCATTCTCTTCTAAGATTTTCTATGTATGTCTGTATGTGTTATGGGTAAGGGTGTGTGTGCGTGGAACCTTACTCAACCCTTCACACCTTTTAACTTCTCTCTCATTTTCCATTTCTTTCTCTCTGCTGCCTTCTGGGCAGTGTTCTCAGATCTCCCTTCTTGTTCATGAATTCTCTCAAGTTATTATCATGTCCAACCTGCTTATTACCTTAAAAAATTTTTTTTAATTAATCAAACTTTAAGTCTAAAGGAGGCAGAGATGCAAAGGACATGTGGCAAGGTCTCAGTCCCTGCCCCAGAAATACGAGATGAACACAAACTAGACACTTGCAACTAGCCATACACGCCTTGAAGGGCTGGGTATACCGGTCAGTCAGACATATATTTGGACATCCATACAGCAAATAAAACGAGGTCAAGCAGTCAGTCTGTCACCAAAAGTACCCACCGGAGGGTCTGATAAAGGCAATTCAGTCACTACTTCAGTGCCTACTTTCCCAGCTAGCATCAAAAAACAAAGCAAGGTGGGAAAAAAGGGGAAAAAAAGAAAATGAAAAAGAAAAAAAGTTGGGCACTAACTGAAGACTTCAGTGGAGAAGGAATTCTCCTGCCACTTCTCTAGGCCCAATGCCTGGGGGAGGGATTTGTCCCCACTCAGTGGCAACCCCACATGTGGGGTTTTGAATGAGAAATGGTAACTGGTGGCTCAATTTGCAATGATCCCCACCAACCTCCACCCCATCCCTGCTTCATGAACAGACAAGTTTTCCCAGCATCCTCCTTGGAATTTCCTCCCTCTCAGGGTTCATCTCCAAAATTATTTCCATCTCCAAATCATCACTGCAAGATTGCCTTCTCTCAAAGTTCTATAAAAGCCCACTTTCACAGCCCAGTATCACTTTTATTTCCACTCCTAACCTGAAGCTGCAACCATCCACAAAGTCACATACCTTGTCCACTGAGACTCAGATCCATAGCAGCAGAGCTGTTTTATCTTGGGCTATCTTCCTAAACCGTTCCTTTCCCAAAGAACAGACGGCCAAAGGGCCAAAGGACAAGTCGAAGTATCTGGGGCCAGATGACTGAGGAAAGTGGCACTTGTTACTTAGTTTTTAATTGCAATACATTTTCATTTCTTGAAGCTCTTTTTGGATCTTTATCAAATCAGTCATTCACTGCCCCCTCCAATACCATCGTGATGTTTTTGTGGTTTTAGTTTTTAATCCTTTAATTCTTTTAAAATAATGTGCTTTAGAGGCTCAATTCAATAACACTTTTATCTGAGTTACTGGGGATCTAATTTTGCCTAGTGTTTTGGCTGCTGACATTCATTCATGGTGGTTTGTTTCTTCACATGATTAACAATAGTGGATAATATGGTTATCTTAAACTGTGATTTGCCTGTTGGAATATCCTCAGTTGTGTGTGTATTGCTGTGGACAGGCTCTGAGTTTATTTATGCCTAGTGCTGCAAGAATATTACTAGTCTTGGTGATGCCTGCATGTAATCAGTTCAAATTTGAATCTCATACTTGTATGAATACAGGTCCCTGATTATGTATTCTCCGGGTGAACTTTTTTCAGCTGACTTGGGAAAAACTGTCTTTTCCCTGACTCAGAAACTGAAATTTTCTCTAGTCTGTCTTTATATTAAAGGTTTTGTTCCCTTTTAAGGAACAAATTTATTGGATCTCAGTTCCAGTACCTGCTGGGGCTTAAGACTTCATCTATCCTTGGGGAGACAGTAAAACCATGTGTCTTAGTTAACAAGATTGAAATTGTCCCAAGAAAAACCCTAGTGTCAATTCACACTTTTCCTACTCTGGTTTCTAGTTTCTTCTTAGTTTTTAGACCTTGGAAATTATCCTGACAGCCTTATAAGCTCAGCTATGCATTTAAAAGGATAGGTTTCTGTAGTTCCTCTCATCAAAATTTTCAAAATGTCTGGTATTTTACAGTGGGAAGAGTTTTCAGCTTGTTTGGTTTTCTATTTACTGACAATAGGGTTCCCCAATATATGTTTTAAAAAAAATATTGTTTACCATATATTCTTAAATGTTCCTCATTTAAGGAAACTTTATTCAAAAAATGAAGGAAAATCTAGATCACTTGCTGACTCTCTTATACATTACTGTTGAATTACAAAAACTTACTTTGAAGAAATTGTGAAAAGTTAAGCTATTCTCAAAACAATCAGAAGACAGTAATCACATGAGCCAAATGAAATATAATATTCTACCTACCATTAAGTGATATTTAATTTTTATATTTTAATATATAGTCTACCTGATTGTCTTGATAACTACTCTTATTTTCTGTAGCATGCAACATTCATTTCAGTTTTAGCAATTAATGTATATCTTCATATATGTTTAATTAAATTTTAACAAATGCTTGAGTACCCTGTGTCAGACAACAGGACAGGACAAACATTAGAGACAAGGTTCCTGCTGTTCTAGACCTTACAATGTAAGAGGCAGAGGCATTAATTTTATTAGGTATTATAAAGAGAAAAAACTGAGTGCTTTGACAGTATATCACAAAAGACCCAATTCTGTGTGCACAAGCTAGTGTTAGCCCCCCATATCAGCAGGTTACCCTAACGGCTGAGATTATGAGCATGAAAGTACCCACAGTTCTAGTTTTACAATACTTGAAATGCTTAAGACCACAAGAGTCTGTAAAAACTGCTAAAGGCAAACTTCGAAATGCAGGATAGACTAGAGGCGACGAGACTCAAAACTTTAATAACAGTGAGCTACAGAATTTAAATTTATTTATTTAAATTTGTTTATTCACCCAGAGTTTAGAGCTTCTGGAAAGTATATCACTTACAGTAGACCACTGTAGCTGAAACTTGGAATATACATTATACAGGATAAGGTAGTATACAGTACTTAACAGCCAATGAAATGTTTTCTCTCAACTGGTATATAACTTTAGCCAGAAACTGTCACTAGACGTTAACCAAAACTGTAGCCTAATCATTCTACATTGTTACTTAAATTTTAATTTTAATTTAAAATCTACTTAAAGACTGTTTCTTTCACATCTACAATTCCAAGTTTTCAAAACTGCTTTAAAGTACACAAGGCTTGTAAACCTTTTCTGCAGAAACTCAAACCAAAAGTAATTCACTCGTGTCTGTCTCTACTACCACCACCCTATTTCAAGCCGTCACGGTCTCCTCTGGATTTCTGCAATAACCTACTAGCTGTTTCCACACGGCTAAACATCTCCCTGTACAATGTATTTTTCCACTCTGTCCAAATACAACCAGAATATTTTAAGGTCAACTTAATCAATTCTGCGGTATGCGTACTTTATTAATTCTTAGAAATATCGTTTTCCACATTTTAAACATCTCTGAAATTAGAATGTATCACATAATTGAAATCTTAGACTCAGTGAAGTACTGTATGTCCTAATCCTGTTAGGATAAAGGTGGAAAATCACTGTGACCAATGAGGTCCCACACAATGCAATCCTTGCCCACTTTTCGAGCCTAATTTCTTGTCCCTCTCATGTGCCTTTCTCAGACATGTCATGCTTCTTCCCACTCAGGTCCTTCACACACGCTGTTCCCTCCATACAGGATGCCCTTCCATCAACCTTTTTTCCCTGGTTAATGCCCAGCCATCCTTCAAAGATCTGTCATTTCCACAGGGATACCTTCCTTGGCTGTCCCTCACTCTAGGTTAAATCACCCCCTGCCATATATATGTATAGTTTCATGAACTATGTATATGCCTCTTTCAGAGCTCTTAATCACAAGTAATATACTGAGTCTTACTCTAAAAGCAGTAACAAAATGCCTTTTTCAGTGTTCTATCTTTAGCATCTGACAACCTAGCACTGTTCAATTGCCATGTGTTGAACGAATCCATGAATGTGCTTTCCAAAAAAAGGTGTGTGTGTACATTTTTCACAAGTAGTTAGCATTTCCCCAGGAATAGAAGAAATTCCTATGACTTAAAAGCAAGGTGAGGATTGAAATTGGGCCTCTGAGACTCAGTAACTTAACACAACTCAAACTCTATGACCAACCTGCAATGGTCAATGCTGCCACCATTTTGATTTTAAAAAGTTATTTGTTAAAAGCCATTGTAAAAAATCTGCCAACTACTTATTTATAGCAAAGTATAAATAAGGGTGGGCGGGGGGACCAAACAGGGACTTCTTCCTTCTTCCAAAAACCTACAATCAATTTTCTTCTGAAGAATAAATACACTGAATGGCAACCTTAAAATTCTATGGGATTATTGTGTTTAACTTTTATCTAATTTTGCCTAGAAGTCATCTATACTGTAAACAGAGGCTATTTTATATGTCTATTATAGATTTTTATCCTCCCTGAAAGCTATTGATGATTTATTTTAAGGGGTCTGAGAACCTCACTTTAAGCCTTTAACAGTAGAAATATGACTACAGGGACTTCCCTGGTAGCACAGTGGTTAAGAATCCTCCTGACAATGCAGGGGACACGGGTTCGAGCCCTGGTCCGGGAAGATCCCACATGCCGCGGAGCAACTAAGCCTGTGAGCCACAACTACTGAGCCCGTGTGCCACAACTACTGAAGCCCGTGTGCCTAGAGCCTGTGCTCTGCAATGAGAAGCCACGGCAATGAGAAGCCTGCGCACCGCAACGAAAGAGTAGCCCCCGCTCGCTGCAACTAGAGAAAGCCCGTGCGCAGCAAGGAAGATCCAACGCAGCCAAAAATAAATAAACAAAATAAATTTAAAAAAGAAAGAAAGAAAGAAATATGAGTACAGATCCTCAACTAAGGAGGGAAAAAACCCAAACAAATAATTTGGTGCTTCTTTCAATAATCTGTCAACTTGTTCTATCTATAAGCCTTCTATTCTTTAAATCTAGGATCATTTCGTATCTCAGAGAACTATACTATTTCAGCATCCAAAAGAATTTGTTAAGACAAAGTAGAATAGATCAAAACTAACATAAGCAAATAGACCTGTAAGAACAGCTGGGGTTTTAAAAATAATATTTGTTGGGTGTTTGCTATTTACACTAACTGGTTGTTTTACTTCTGTTCTCATTCTCAGAAAACCCTTGTGAGATATTAGGAAATATTACTTTATTTTAACAGATGAACAGACTCAGAGAAATTTAATATCTTCCTCCAATTCACAATGAAAAGCAGAACCATGAACTAACTGAAAATTTGATTCACAGCTCATGTTCCATTCACTATACTAGACAAACATTTAATTTCTTCTAGAACATTTTTCAGAAAAGCCACGTTGATATTTCTGCTATTAACCAGGGATCACTGAAAAGAACTAGGCACTTTACTAAATTATAAATTATAGTTGAAGGTAAAATAAGAGGAGTATATATTGTTTAAACATTATCAACTGTCAAATACAACAAAAAAGCGGACTCACAGATATATATATAGAACACACTAGTGGTTACCAGTGGGGGAGGGGGCCAATCTAGGGGATGGGGGAGTGGGAGGTATAAACTACAGGGTGTACCATAGGCTACAAGGATGTATTGTACAACACAGGAAATACAGCCAATATTTTGTAACAACTGTAAATGGACTGTAACCTTTAAAAAACTGTATCAAAAATTAAAGACTTCAACACTTAAAAAAGCATTACCAAGTGTTAAATTATCGTGACAATGATAAAATTTATTTTTTATTTTCAGTATCAAATGAGATTTAGAACAGATTAGCACAACTGCTGCTTTTTGGTGCCTTCTCTCCAGCATTATCAAACTGGATATTCCTGGGGGCTTGATATACTATCCCAATTGCAACATTCATTACCTTCAGTGCAAACGAGAGCTGACGCAGCTAACCCGCTCTATTCATTTCATTCATTTCTTTCCACCTACATAAAATTGTTTTGACAGGCTAAATGAACAAAACCAAGGATCACTGTCACATGACCTCCCATAACATGCACAGCTCCCAGAGGCTAAGGGGTGGAGGTGGGGGCCCAGCAACAACTGAAACAATTGTTCATCTCAGTACCATCCAAATAACAGTGCTCAGTAGATTATTTGCTGATGCAATTTCTTCTTGGGTGAGTGAGAAACACAATGTTAGTATTTGGTACAATGGCCTTACAGCAATTTTACATCTTCAGTTCCTTGCTTTGTACAAAGTTATTTTATTTTAAATATCCTCTAGAGGCATCTTCTCTTCATCCCTAAATTTCGGTATTTTCTGAAGTAGCAATCCTATGCCTTCCTATTGCTTATTTTATCAGCCCCAGAAGCAAACCTTCCAAATAAATTGTGCAACTGCAACAGTGAGCTTGATTTTCATTAAATTAAACCAGAAATAGTCACTTTATTAGCTAATATCTGTACCCCCAGAAAATTTGGCCCTCTAGACTTATTAACATTTAAACTTCTATTGCATTTTATTTTTAGCAATATTCAAAGTTTTACTACTAAATTAAGACCACATGTGATAAGTCTACATATCACAACATGGGTGGAGAGAAGTATCTGGAATTCCTTGATTAGAATATTTTAGGTCAATATTGGAGTCCTCCCTACTTATCATTTTCTGCACCACACTGACTTAGCAAAGACCTGGGCATCTATTCCATTTTTTAAAGTGATACTAATTGTTGGGTGTTGGAATATGGAAATAAAAACTTGTCTTCAGGCAGAGAGAACAGCAGTTTGAAACATTGCTTTCCAATGCACCATGGGTTCCAGTTAACATTTACCAAAAATTTTTTAAATTATTCTGTATTTTGAAAGAAGAAATCACATAACTGACTATTTAGTCTGGCATACCTCTCTCTCATAGGCCTACATGGTCTCATAACAATTCAAAGACTGCAGAAAAGTATTTTGTACTCTAAATACTTCTATCTACTAAATACTTTGCCCTATTCTTCTTGAAAACTCCAAAATAATTAGACACTGAAGGCCTGGGGAAAGGTGGGAAAAATAACTCATAGAAGCAGAATAATGATGCTCATGCAAAAACTCTTAACTGTTAATTAACAACAACAACAAAGATTAATAAGGCTTTTAAGGTGTTTTGAAATACAATATGAAAAATAAACCTGGATTTTATGTAGCCAAATCTAGAGTAAACTCCTACTACAAATTTCATTATGACCTTCCAGTCTGATACCCTTAGAGAGGAACAGGGTCTATCCCATAGAGAAGAGAGTCTATTTGAATTTTCCTCAATAGGTCAATAGATATGATAATTACAGGGCAGGGAGCAGATGGACATTTAAAAAATGACATTGTGTCCCGTGCTTCTCCCTAGCATCCTCTAAGAACTATTCTGAAATAGTCCCAGTTTCATAAAGACAGAAAAAAAGGTCATCAAAAGAATAGCAAAAAAGAACCTGGCTGTTCTATCTAACTCCTCCTCCACCGATCCCTTCTTCCTCTGGCTCATCTTTATTTGCATTTTTAAAAATTTATTTATAAAAAGGTTCTCTGTATCAAAGCAGGAAGAAAAAATAATTACTTACACAAGAAAATCTACAGTGCTTTCTCAAACCAGATGTGTGCCAATTTATATAGTTCTACCACTAAGCATCCTCTACTTCACCCCCAAACCTGGGCCACAAATATATAAATCTGGGGCCTGAGATTCTCTTCACCCCTCTCTTTTCAGGGACACAAAAACCAAATGGAACTCAAAAGTATCTAGAGCCTGGCACATATAGAAAGTTTTATGTTAATGCTAAAAATATAGCAGATACTTTTAAGAGCTGAAACACAAAAATGTAAACACATTTAGTCCTATTAGAAAACAGCAAACTACTTTCACTAAATGACTTAAAATATCCATTGTATATAATACAGCAAAATTCAGAACACTACCCCTAGCCATTCTCATAAATTTTAAAAGGTTTTATTGAGATAAATTAGATTCATTTGAATGTGAAGGCAATTAACTGACAGGGCTAAATTTCAATTGTTATAGGTAGGGCCTTATACTAAAACTTTCCAAAGAGAACAAAAAGGCCAAGGTGGGGACAAGAAGGGGAGATGAATGTGGGCACAAAGATCCAAAAATTCTTGCTTATTACAGGAAGAAAATTTTACACTTCAGAGACAAATGTTACTCTGCAATGGATACAGAAAACAGTGTCCAAAGTTTTTTTAAATGGGGTAATGAAGAGTTGCCAAAGGGGGAGACCAAGAAAGCAAAAACTTAGTGGGTCATCCTGTTAAGAATCTGCCACCATAGGAAAGCAAACGTGGTGGGCACACATCACAAAAACAGCAAGAATCTCATCACAGAATTCAGAGCCTGATATCCAAACTTGTTTCATTTTGTTCAGGAAAGAAATCAGTAAAATAAAGTCCAGTATATAAGAACACAATGTATTAGCTTTTCAGTGTGCATGACAAAATATTCATCTAAGAAAATAAGAACGCAAAAAAAATTTTTTAATTAGAAAAAAAAAAAGGAGGGAGGACTCCTTAACATACCTGTTCATGTAACTTTAAATACTCCTATGTTATCTTTTCTTCTAGAACCCTCTCATCAACTCAGTCTTAACCTCTCTCTCTCTTTACCATACCACTTGAGGGGCATGGAATAAATATTTCAGCTTTCCAAGGAAACCCAGAAGTGCAGAAAGCAGTAAGATTTGAAGAGTAAGGAAAAAACAACAAACAAACAAAAAAACCTGAAAGCCTGATTTGCACAAGCACATCTGCCTTAACAGAGTTTTATACTGAGAATAAATACTTGATATCCTCATGCTTACCAAGGTCGGACTATTTTACTGTAATGTTTTACTAATTCTGGAGTTCAAATTAATATTTACAAACGTCTACTGCACATTTTACGACCAAAAAGACTCCATATACCTCCAAGCCTACAAAGTTTCTTCCACAAATCAGCTTATCCACTTCAATTTCCCTGTTTCTCTTTGTCTTCCCAAGCAGTAAAGTTGGAATCTCTTTTAATCCCTGAAATTCCATCATTTTCCACATCTCATTTACATTACTGCAACCTAGTAAAAGGTACAACTACCTCCTATCAAAATAACTATTGCCTAATTACTCTTTTCCTGCTTCAATCTCTTAGATGCAGATGATCTCCAAAACACTTTTTAATCATACCAAGTCCCGTGCTCTGAAACCGTGAGTGTAAAATTAGCCAATCAATTTCGCCCAATTACAAGAATCTTCTGGGGTGCTGGTTAACCAAGGATTCTAGGGCATTACCTAGTGAATCAACCAACAGGAGAAAGAACTTGTTATGACCAGTAAGTTTGGGAAATCCTCTATTACATCAAATCCATATTCCAAAGCCACTCAGATCCACCTTCTTTTTCAACACTTTCCAAATCAACCCACCACAGGCAGGAGGGAATCCTATATTCTCACATGGCATACTCATCGCTTCTTCTACATGCCTATAACTAAAGAAACTGACATAAGTTTCTCTTTGTTGTAAAATGGAAACACCATCTTTCTTGACTAGCTAAGAGTTATTTTCAGGATTCAACATACTGCATGTGAGCTTCTAAGACTGTGAAAATAATTATACAAAGAACATAATTTTTATGTCAGATACTCCATTCATAGCGATTTATTCCTCTATACGTACTCCTGAATATAATTCACATTTGGCCGTTTTTACACGCAGTAGAACAGACTACCTGAAGAAGTCATCGGAGAAGTTAGCATTTTCTTAATTTGGGACTACAGACATATCAGGGGTGGGTAAAAGAATTCTGTGCTCTAACTTAGACAATTAATTACAAATCTATATATGTATATTCTGACTCAACTAATTGACCAAAAGATTTCTTTCACAAGGCAGTTTGCTTTTTTAATTACATTAGCAACCAAATGATAACCTAAGTGGCAAATTATAAATTCAATGTATTAATTGTTAATTTCATTAATAAATTAATGCTGGCTGCAAGCAGGTTGGGCACACATGCCCATTAGGGCATGTCAGCAAATTTCCCCATTAGTTACTCAGAAGTCCTTTACCAGTTAAAGATAATATTTCTGCAGTTACAATTTGTAATTGAAAAAGACACTCTCATAAGAATAAGTTATTTATAAAGGAAGACTGCAACAACTTGGTTTAGACTGGCAAGTAAACATTAATTTGATTTTAGTTGGTTTTAATTTGCATTAAATTGAAAGTCTGTTTTGATTTTATAGTTGTATAAGATCTATAAAGCACAGGGTGTATATATTTTTTCTTCTACTTATACAAGTAATATTTTAATAATTTAAGTCACGCTAAGTGTCATAATTTTTTTTCCTTTAAAACATGTCTTAACAATGAGATAGAACTTCAAATCCATTAGGAGGCTACTGTTAAAAACAAAAAACAAAAACAAAAAAACTTAGAGACTAACAAGTGTTAGCAAAGATACAGAGAAACTAGAACCCTTGTGCATTATTGGTAGGAATATAAAATGGTGCAGCCACTGTGGAAAAGTTTGGCATTTACTCAAAAAGCTAAACACAGAATTACCATATAACCCAGCAATTCCACCCCTAGGTTTATACCCAAAAGAACTGAAGCAGAGACTAAAACAGATAACTTGTACACCAATGTTCACTGCAACAGTATTCACAGTAGCCAAAGGGTGGAAACAGCCCAACTGCCCAACAGCAGATGAACGGACAATAAAACCTGGTAAATATGTAAAATGAATATTATTCTGCCTTAAAAAAGAAGTTCTGATACATGCTATAATATGGATGAAACATGAAGACATTATGCTAAGTGAAATAATACAGACACAAAAGGACAAATACATGACTCCACTTATATGAGATTCCTAGAATAGGCAAATTCAGAGACAGAAAGTAGGAAAGAGGTCTTCAGAGGCTGGGGGAAGGGGAGAATGGGGAGGTAAGTATTCAGTAAGTTCAGACTCAGTCTGGGAGGATGAAAAAGTTCTGAATATAGATGGTGGTGATGACTGCATGACACACTGTTAATGAACTTAACAATTGTATGTACACTTACAAAATGGTACATTTTAGTAAACTGATGTCTATATCCAACCCCCTACAAGTCTAAACATTACTGGATTTTGTGGAACCCTGTTCTTGACACTTAAGAAAATGAGATACAAAATTCAATTCAGGGTAGGGCAGGCAGGGGGATGCTACTGGGGGGAAGCCCACTGAGAACTTCAAAAAGTATAAACAATGTTTCTACTTCCTATACTAGATAAGTACTTGATGTATATGTTGAAATATATGAGATATTGTATATAGTTCTTTTACACTTAAGAGAAAAATAATGTCTACTGATCACCTTTATCAACTCCCTAAATAAGAGAAAAATAAGTTGTAAATTTCACATCTTCTTATTTTCAAGGCAAGTAAATAATTCTACCTCAATACTGATCTCTTCATAAGTTTAACTAGGAACTAGACTAGTTTTTGCATTAATATTATTATTATTATAACCTAATCCAACTGTCATTTCACCCAATGAATTGATTTTTTTTTTTTTTAATTCTACAGGAGTTGGTTTTTTTTATTTTATTTTATTTTATTTTATTTTTGGCTGTGTTGGGTCTTCGTTTCCGTGCGAGGGCTTTCTCTAGTTGTGGCCAGCGGGGGCCACTCTTCATCGCGGTGCGCGGGCCTCTCACTATCGCGGCCTCTCCCGTTGCGGAGCACAGGCTCCAGACGCGCAGGCTCAGTAATTGTGGCTCACGGGCCCAGTTGCTCCGCGGCATGTGGGATCCTCCCAGACCAGGGCTCGAACCCGTGTCCCCTGCATTGGCAGGCAGACTCTCAACCACTGCGCCACCAGGGAAGCCCCCAATGAATTGATTTTAATGTATCTCTTTTTTAAAAAATCACTGTTAATAACATGATCAGCGGGTATACAGGGAATTTAAATATTTTAAAACTTTACATAAACTTTTTAAAGAATACAGAAATGTAGAACATACATATATCTATGTATGCACCTTCTGTATTTGTCACATCTTAATGTTTTGCCATATTTGCTTTAGATTATTTTGTAAGAAATAAAAATACTGTTCTTCCCTCCCCCTCCACATAGCTAGCCACTGTCTGGAATATGGCATTTATCATGCCAATGTATACTTTTATAGTTTTACAACATATGTACACATTCATGAATGATATACTGTACTGTTTTCTATATTCTGATTTTTTTATTTTGGCAGCATGCGGGATCTTAGTTCCCTGACCAGGGATCGAACCCGCGCCCTGTGCGGTGGAGGCGCAGAGTCCCAGCCACTGGACCGCCAGAGAAGTCCCTTGATTTTTATATAAATGTTACTACCTCTGAACCTTTTCTAAATCTTACTTTTTTTGGCTGATCTTCTAAAATGAACTAATTTCCTACCCCAACAGAGTGTACCTGACTAAATAAAACACATACCCTTTGTCAAATTAGTACCAATAACTATGGATTTTCAAAGTAAGCATTATGTATCTAACTATACTTTGCAATACAGAAAACTAACCTTTGAATTAGCATGCTTTAGAAGCTGCTCCTTAATCAGAGGGAAAAGAATATGCATGTTTCCTTTTAGTTAAATCTTGTTCATAATTTTCAAAATATGGATACTATGGAAGACAGATCTTATTTACTGAACATATCCACCTAACTTTAAAAGTTAGATCTGACTGCATTTTATATTTGGCCTTCAGCTGGCTTGAAAGTTTTTCTGGCAAAAAGGAAATTAGTTGCTGCTTTAAAACTATCTTATTTACTACCCATCTTGACAATGAAGTTTTAGTTTATGTAGAAACATAATTCTTTCATTTAGAAACAAATATAATTCCTCAGTCTTAACCTTTAAACTCTGACATGAGAGATCAGTTCCAATCCCCTACATGTCCAGACATATTCAAAGAGTAACTGAAAATTAAGTAAAGGTTTTTTACCATTGCCTTCTTTTATTTCTAGAAGAGGAAAAAAAAAAATTGAAACAAAATCAGATTTGTTTCGTATCATGGCTTTAGCAACATGTTAAAGGCATCTCTATAATCAATCATAATGGAACTCTAGTATCAACCAATATGTTATTCATCCTAATGTCAGCTCTGCAATTCTTACTGAAATTATATACAGGGTTATTAAGTACCATGCTAAAGCACAAACAATCCAAAGTATAAGAAGGGGAGGCACCTGCAATTGAGAAACTTAAAGGGGGATGGGATGGGGGCGCTCCAGGATAAAAAAAAATTGCTGAGTACAATTAACCATATAATAAGACTGAACCAAATAAAACTGTCATGTTTGTCAGTCATAATGATTGAATATAGACCAATGATTCAACCCAACACATGACTGAATTATTTTCCTTTCATTTCTTCTCCCAGTGGTTTGGAAGATACCCTTATTTAATTCTATCGGTGCTTACTTTTAGTTGCCCAACAACATTCTTTAACTTATATCTCGACTCAGGATCTTTAGGGTGCCTTACAATTGAGTTTAAAACATGTTTACCACCTTCCTTACCTACTTCTTGCTGAAGTTATCTGGAGATTGATTATTGCTTACTTTTTGATTTCAGAGATTGTTCATCATAAATGCCCCTTACAGCCATGCTTACATTTTTAACAATTTCATATATATTGTCAGTCATTATAAATAAAATGGCTTCAATTCTTGATGCCTTAATTCTTGTTTCAATACTCCAGTTCCTTTAAACACAGTACATGCCATGGTCTTCTGGCATCTAATTATTGGAGTGAAGAGTCTGATTTTAGATCTTTAGTAAGTAACAGTATTTCTCTACATGGATATTTATAAGCTGCCCTTCTCCCAATCTTTAAAGTTCAATTATTTTGCTAGATTCTTTGTGTAAGATGTGGGTCTCTTCTTGGTTTTTGACTAGAATGAAGTGAGTTCTATCTGTCTGTATACAAATAACTTTTTTGTTTTTAACTCAGAAGAGTCTTCTTCTAGTCTATCAGTTATTGGTCTCTTAGAAATCTCAATTATCCATAAATTGTTTCTCTTCTCTGAATTCACTTCCTATTATTATTGTCTTTCTTCTTTCATCTGCATTCTGAAAGTAACCTCCTTGTCACTAATTTGATTTTCCATGGCATCAGTTTTTTTTTGTTTGTTTTTTTTACCAAGTTCAATGTGGTTTTATATTCTGCTACTGTTTTCTTGAATTGCTTTCTCTAGCCCTCCTTAAAATATTCTGATTTTCTTTCTCTCGTGCCAAAAGCCAAGTCTCCATGTATCTTACTGAACATGTTGGCATTCTAACTTATACTTTTGGATCCTGCATGGTTCTTCTGGATTCTCTTCTTACACCCATGCTTTTTTCTTTTGGCTCTTTCTTGAACAAGGATAGATCTTCCAAACTTGTGTTTATAGCCCCACTGTATGCCACACATGTGGGAGGCACGTGACTGGGTGGGAAAATTGACAGCCACCCAGCAAGAAACCTGAATGCTAGAGAAAAGCTGAATGATTTTATTACTCTCTCTCCATACAGTACCACAAATTCATTGCCAAATGAAAAGGTGATCGAAGAAGATGAAGCCAAAAATGCAGGGTGGGGGGAAAGGATTTAAAACTATGTCAGATAGTTACTAAAAAATTTTTCCCCTGGATTTTGTGATAATTTTTGGTAATTAGATCTTTTAAGTTTGTAACTTGTGATTTCTTCTCTCATTTCATGTAAATATATATTTTCATAATTTCTTTTAAAAAAATTTTTTTAGAGTACATTAACAAATATTGTGACTATAAAACAGTAAAACTGGAAATGAAAGGGCAGGGAAGTAGAAGTAACTCTTAGAAATTAAAGATATGCTCATCGAAATAAAAATTCAATGAACGCTTGCAAAAATAAATGCCAAATCAAAATAGCAGACAAGGAGGACTTCTCTGGTGGTCCACTGGTTAAGACTCCGCCTTCTAACACAGGGGACATGGGTTCGATCCCTGGTCAGGGAACTAAGATCCCACATGCTGCGCGGCAATGAAGATCCCACGTGCCTCAACTAAGACTCAGCCAAAAAAAATAGCAGATAAGGGGTTGGTGGCAGAGATAAGGAGGTGGGGGTGGGGGAGGAGCAGAGTCATTACACGAGTTTCAACATACAAATAAATATGCCCCAGAAAAAAGAGAACAGAGAAAAATAGGAGTAGAAATTAGAACATTCCCCAAAGCAGAGAAACATTTCAAGGGTCCATTAACAAACAACCCAACACAATGGATGGTGAGAAAAAGTAAAAACAAAACAAACAGAAAGGACACCCATTCCTGTAAGTTTACAAAACCAAAAAATATCCAGAGGGTGGGGAGGAATATCAGCAGTACCAAGGAGAAAAAAATGATATTAACAGAATCCTAAACAAACCCAGAATTCAAAGTTTACCATAATGCATACTTTTTAACTAGCAAACTTATTACCATACTTCCTTCTATTTGTCTTACACTGACAAATATTAAAAAAAGAGAGAGGAACACAAGGGATTCAGGAAACATATTCAATCCATTAAGGAAAACAAACAAAAGCCACACATAGTTGTGCAGCATGCTTAGAGAGCACCAAGTCCAGAACAGGGTTATAGAAAACTCTGAAAGGAAGACTCAATGTATCGGGTAGGACAATGTAAAGAAGACTTTGAAAATGTGCTAAGAAAAACACCAAGGCAACTGGAAACTACATGAAAAACAAAGCAGTACAAATCAGTACAAAAAGGAACTGTATCCATACTACATGGCTCAGAGATAGATATGGACAGTCATAAATACTTGATTTTCACTTTTAGACATTTTTAAAGCACAGAGACAGGATATTAATATTACTCATCTTGATCATTTAAAATACATATAATGAAGGTTAGATAGTAGAATTGAAGAGAAGATGGTGCGGGTGGTATTATCTTCATCTTACAAAGTAGAATAGAAACTGCCTTTGACGGGACAATAACTACGCGTGTGGCGTGGGCAGATTATCTAAAGTTGCCACTGAAACCATTTAAACTCTGATCATTTCCATACCACCATTAGGGCTGTGGCTGTATTATCACCAACTTTTTTTCTTTTAACCTAATGTTCCCTCAAAAATCCATCCTCTTATAAAACTTAAATTTATAGTTAAAAGAAATCTTACATTACTACTCTGAATAAAATCCAGTGATCTGAGGTTTGCACATCCATTCAAGGCTAAAATTAAAAAGATACACAAAAACAAATGCTGACAAAGACACAGAGAAAGTGGAACCCTAATTCACTGCTGATAAGAATGTAAAATGGTGCTACCACTTTGGAAAACGGACTGACAGTTCCTCAAAAGATTCAATATTGAGTTACTTTATGACCTAGCAATTCCAATCTTCAGTATCAGCCCAAGAGAAACAAAGTATATGTCCATACAAAAACTAGTGGCATTAATGTTCATAGCCGCATTATTCATAATAACCAAAAAAGTGGAAACAACACAAGTATCAGTGATGAATGGATAAACAAAATGTCGCATATTTTTAAATATTACTCATTGTATGGATATTACATAAAAAAGAATGACATACTGATACGTGAAGTACTGATTCATCCATACAACATGGATTGAAAACATCATGTTAAGTAGAAGCCAGTCACAAAAGGCCACATATTGTATTATTTCATTTATATAAAATGTCCAGAACAGGCAAATCTTTGGAGATAGAAAGTAGGTTAGTAGTTGCCCACAGCTGGAGGGTTGGAGAGAAAAGAGGTTTCTTTTGGGGGTGATGAAAATGTTCGAAAATTGACTGTTATGATGGTTGCACAACTCTGTGAATATATTAAAAACCACTTTATTTTATACTTTAAATGGGTGAATTGTATGGTACGTGAGTTATCTCAAAGCTGTTTTTAAAAAATGCAAATGGCAAGTTAATAAAATAACACAAACCATCATCAAATGGATTTAAAAACTGCCATATTTAGTCAAACCTATGGTCTGTCTAATCCAGTGCTCTGTCTCCGACAGTGCCAAAAAACAACCACAAACCATATATATAGTAAGAAGAAATGGTCCATTTCCTTTAGAAAAGATTATGGAGAGAGTTCTAAAGCCATACTATCACTCATCTAAATCCTTTAAAGAACTGTTACCAGCCTCTCTTTGTACTTGCAATGATTAGTTCCAATGTTTACTAGCCACTGAACAGAGAAATACTATCCTTATTTTTATCCTAAATTTACTATTTAGTTCTTTTGTGCATGTGTCATTTTAATAGATGACAGGGAGTCCAATATAATAATATATTCTCCCTCATAATTTTATATAGACTTTTCAGGTCATCTAACTTTGGTAACATCTGCTTTACAAAGTTCTTCCATAGACAGTTAACAATTTGGTATCTCAATGATTCTAAAAACCACAAAGAAAAGGTCTGATTCGTTCTTCATGACACAGCCCTTTAACCATTTGGCAACAGCCATCATTGCTAGACCCCCTAGAGATTTTATTCTTTAGATGCAGAGGGTTGACTGTGCTCTACTGCTACAAGTTTATTTCTTAGCGAAAGAAGGATGATACAGAAGTGTCCTGGCCTTATTTCTTAATAATAGTAGCTACTATATGTTAGTATACCAAGAACTAGTTACCATGCTAGAGAGACCATACGTAGTCTCATTTAGTATTTGTAATAACCCTAAAAGGTACATGCTATCATTATCCTCATCTTAACAAATGAAGAAAACAGAGGCTTTAATGGCTTAGCTGGTAGTTGAATCCAAACTGTGTCTCTTTTCCTCAAGAGTTCCACAGAACCTCCATGAGTTAAAGTTAAGGATAAAAAAGCAAGTCACAGAACAATATGTTTACAATTTTTTTTAAAAATGTGAATATATATTTGTGTAAAGGCATGGAGAACTGGAAGCACATGAAAATATATGAAATATAAGGTTGCCTCTGGGCAAAGGAGTGAAAGCAGGAAGGCAGGGGCAAGAAGAAACTTTCAGGTTCTGCTATAAACATTTACATATAGCTTAAATATTAAACAATGTAAATGTATTCCTATTTGTATGTTTTTTTCTTACAAGAGTAACAAAATTACAAAAATAGAAAAAAAGAGTTTTATTAACCAGAACTAAGACTACTATAGTTTAGCACCAAGCTCTTCGACCTTTAGATCTTTGCTCTTCCTCAGCCTACACCCTACGTTTTTCCCTCCAGGGCTTTCATGTGGCTAATTTCTTCCTCCAGAAAACTTCCTTGACAAACTCTCTCACTTTTGGGGGTTAGGAAGCAGCAGTGTTTCAGTATTACCAAGATAGTTAAGAAAGTTCCTGTCCTTAGGCCTCAGTGGCGAAAAAGCAGACAGACAGTTTAGTGTAATGGGAAATCCCATAATTCTTCTCTTCTGTTGTGCTCAGTCTGGCTAAAAGTCCCGAGCAGAATGAAACTGCTATTCCTCACTGAAGCCCCGAAGTGGGATATTATGATGTGTATTTAAACCTGGACTAATAATTAACTCTTGTATTGTCATATGTATAAAAAATGCAAAGACTGAAAACAACAAACATTCTCCCAATTTAAAATTAGAAATGGAGAGAAAATTATCAGGAAAGGACATATCAATCATAGTAACAGTTAATGTTATATACTTAAGTACAATGCTCTGTGCTAAATAAACTACAAAAACAGACAACTTTATCTGCCCTCCTCAGTATCTTTCACAAAGTAAATCATTAATAAATACCTGACAAACTAAAATGGCTCACCATTTTATGGCAAGTTATGCATGAAATGTACCTTTTTTTTAAAAAAAAAAAAAAAAAAAGAAGAAGCCCTCTCAAGCAAATAGAAACTCTTGCTTGAGAATTTACTTGCTTGGCCAAATATAAACTTAAACCAGGAACTACAGAAAAGCACAGATCTAGGTTTTAGGTAAATTAAGGACTGTGTTGTACAAGAAGTTCTTATCACATAAGTGTTACAAAGAACCAAGATTTATAAGAGCATCCTGGTATTGCTAAAATTTTGTATATACACATAAAAATTTCCAGATGGGCCTCAATATTCATGCAGTAATTGCCTCTTTTTCTCTCAGATACAAGAAAGACCTTTTTTATATGTTCATAATTTTTTAAAAAACATAGTAAAATTCTATTACTGACATTTCTAGATTTCTTTTCCAAGTTTGACACTTAATTACTATATACTGTGCTACTATGACATCCACAAAATTTATAATAACCCACCAACCCCAACAGAAACAATTTTAATCCCTTCTAAACATATCAGACTCTCTAGGGTTTAAAAAGATCAAAGACAATTGTCTCCAGCATCTTAACAGCACATTTTCCTTAGTTTTCCACTACAGCTGCAACTCATTTCCCTAAACAACCCCGCTTCTAAACCTAGCTCTACAGGCCAAATAATATCAAGCACATCATTTAACCTTTTTGGACTTCTACATCTTCACTTCTAAAATTAGAAGGACAAGATCAGGCAGAACCAAAAGATGTACTTAAGTTCCATTCCAAAAAAAAAGAGAGAGAGACAGAGAGAGAAAGGAAGAAAATGAAGATAAGGGAAAAGAAAAAAGGAAAGGGGAGTGAGGGAGGGAAGGGAGAGACAAAAGTATCATTTAGGCTGTAAACTCTATCTCCCAAAATTAAAAAAAAAAGTTAATACTAAAGTATGGGACATGAAAAGATTTTTGTCATTTTAAAACAGTGATTAGCAGTTTCCTACAAGGCCTTTATCTCACAGAACACGTTTCATTCAACTAAACCAGTTGCTACATGTTCCTTTTAATAGAAGGTGAAGACAAATTCCTACGGAAATATGTTAAACATGTTTACTATTCTTAAAAAAAGAAAAGACAAGCAGCAATGAGGATAGCTTAGAAGGATAAGGGAAAGTCTTCCTACTAATCTCCCCCTGTCCACAAAACTCAGTTTAGAAACCACTTTATCCAAAAGTGGTTTCCTTCTACTCTAACTTCCTCCCTATCACTCAAGACTGAGTTAAGTAGCAGGTATTGTCAGCTGTCTGCCAGCCATTCCCAAACTCCCTTCTTCTTGCTAACAATATTCACTTATTTGGTTCAAGTATCTATCCTGTGACAGAAGAAAAGGAGGACCTATCTCCAGTCCAAGGGAATGAATCATGGTTGGCCTAAACCAATCTCAGAGGTCCCATTTCCAGTACTTGATTTAGGCATAGGCATGTGACCACAACTCTGGCTAGTGAAACATTAGACAATCTGAAAGAAACTGTTTCTGGGACTTCCCTGGTGGTCCAGTGGGTAAGACTCCACTCTCCCAATGCAGGGGGCCCAGGTTCAATCCCTGGTGGGGAAACTAGATCCCACATGCCGCAACGAAGATCCTGCGTGCTGCAGCTAAGACACGGTGCAGCCTAAATAAATAAATAAATCTTTAAAAAAAAAAAAAATAGAAACTGTTTCTTCTGCTGCTGAATACTGTCCAGGACGCATATGATGCGCAAGGCTGGGGCCATAAGGGGCACTGGTCTGAGAGTTGCAGAGATCTTTGATGACATAACTGAATCAACCTACCTGGAAATGCCCTACCTCTTATGAAAGATTATAAATCTTTATTCACTAAAGTAGGCCTTTCTGCTACTTGCTACCAGAAACATCCTGAAAACTCTCAGCATTTTCAGAAGACACTTTATCAAAGTAGAGTATCTAAAAATACTATCACAGGACTTTTCACAAAGACTATTTGCAACTTAGAATGGAGAATGGCTTCTTGATCTTTGCAGTGTCTGGGCTGAGAGTATATCCTCAGTATGTGTCCCGTGAATGACTGTGCTGGTGTAGGTGTGTAAGGTAGGAAAGAGATGAAGCTAAAAATGTCGGCTGCAGCAAAAACCTGACCAAGCTAAGGAATTTAAACTTATCTTGTAAAAGCCCATGATTTCCCCAAATGGTGTCACACAGAACACTGTTCTGACACATTACAAGACATACCAAGAAAGAGTACCAAATGCATTTGGGAAATGTTGGTAAACCTAAGTTAAACAGGTTTCTTTAATGCAGGACTTCTTATGAATCTACAATACGCAACATGCACTCTTAACTCCCAAATGTTAGTCAGGAAAAAGCAATTTTAGGCAATGGAAAGTAACATGAAATATCAAGTTTGTTTCATAAAAACAAGTCTGGTAGCAGCGCAGCAACAAAAGATTTTTATGTATGATTGGGTGGGGTAGTATGGTGGGTACATGCAAGGGGTGACGCAGCTGAATGCTGACTAGATTATCAAAACATCAGGATGAGATGATGGCCTAAATTAAGGCAACGGAGAGGGGAAAAGAGAACAGAAAAGAGAGAACAGGTAGGGTTTAATTAAATGGGAAGAAACAAGAGTTGAAATATAACCACACAGTTTCTACCTCAGGAAATGTGACACAATTAACCTGAGCACTGAATAGAGAAAGAAGGGCTAATATAGGTAGTAAAATTGGGGACAGAATCTAAATTTTTTGACTACTAGGGCACATTATTTACCACACCATACTATATTGGTTAAAAGTTATGCTTTAATTTTAATAGCAAAACATTCTGTGGCTTTTTATTTTATTCTTTAATATTAACTGTCTATATATAGTACACTGTCACGCTTCTCAATAACTACAATGAAAAACCATTGGGATTTTGTGCTACATCTTTTTTCCGATTTATGATTCTTATTATAAAACAGCAGCCCTGTTTGGTGCCATCAACAAAAAAGGACCCTCTCCCAAAGTGATAGGCTGCCTATGAATCTTAGCCCCTCACCTCCCAATCTATTTCTATTCCAGTCCCTACCCTTTCCTTCACCCCTGGTTTCACCAACAAAGATGTAATGTAAGCTTGGTATCCTCTTTCATTAATGCCTTAGTTGAAGTGAGCATGTGGTCTTCATATCTGAGCATTAAACTATTAAGTATTTCCACAAAAAGTGTGATAAACAGAGGTTAAAGTCTAAACAACTTTTAAAGTTACTGGTAACCAAGCAGATAAATGGATAGCATTTAATGTTGTTCTCTTCCATTTTTAAATAGGTTTCTCTTGCATACGTAACATATTTCAGACAATGTGTGGCTACCAGCTTTTGCTGGCTATACCAGGAACAATCATTTCTAGTACTGGCATTACAGGCCTTCTTCACTTAAAAGTCAACAAATGGCCCATAAACTTTTAAAGTATGATCCATATATGCATAAGCTGACCTCATGTTAGCACTGTATACGTCTAAAATTATATTTTACTAAAAATCTGGATAATGATTAATTTCCATGTAGTATTACATATAGTAACTTTTTTCTTTTTTAATTTCAAGAGGCTGATGGGCAAGGACAATCTATCCTGAAACTATATGTCCGTCTATGACGCTTTAATGTGTTGACTTGGCTACAGTCCCCACTTATTCAAATGAACACTAATCTAGGTGTTGCTGTAAAGTTATTTCGTAGACGTAGTTAATACCTAAAATCAGTTAACTTTAAGTAAAGGAGACTATCCTCAATAATGTAAGTGGGTCTCATCCCATCATTTGAAAGGCAGTAAGAGCAAAACTGATATTTCCTGAGGAAGAAGAAATTCTGCCTTAAGACTGCAGAATCAGGTTCTCCAAGAGCTTCCAACTTGGTGGCCTGCCCTGCCCTGCGGATTTCAGACTTGCCAGCTCCAACAATCATATAAGCTAATTCCTTGAAATGAAATAAACCTATAATATGTGATATTGTGATTTATATTAATATACATTTGGTCTTCATTCCTATTCCTGGCACAGAGCTCCTAAAAGCCTTGGAATTTCCAAAGTAATTTTTAAAGTGTCTTTTGTTATGTTAAAAAAGTGATGTTTAGAAAGCCTTTGGGTAACCTAAGGATGGGGGCTGACTGCTAGGGGAACCACCCATGTGATTAGAAGGCAGGAACTTTCAGTGCCACCCCTGACCTCCTGGGGAGGAGACAGGGGCAGGAGATTAAGATTAATCACCAGTGGCCAAAGATTTGATCAATCATTCCTACGTACTGATAAGAGAGCCTCCATAAGCCTCCAAAAGGACATGGCTGGAAAGCTTCTGGGTGTGTAAACATGCAGCGATCTGGGGAGCGTGGCATGCTTGGAGAGGGCATGGAAGCTCCACGCCCCTTCCCATACACCTTGCCCTACGCACCTCTTCCATCTGGCTGCTCCTGAGTTACACCCTTTTATAATAAACCAGATAATAAACCAACATGGTAGTAACCAAAACATTTTCTTAAGTTCTGTGAACTGCTCTGGCAGATTAATTGAACTGGGGGAGGGGGTTGTTGGAACCTCTGATTTATAGCCAGCTGGTCAGAAAAGCAAAGGGAGTGGGAGCAGTCTTGTGGGACTGAGCCCTTAACCTGTGGGATCTGACACTACCATCAGGTAGACAGTATCTGAACTGACTTAAATTTGTGGGACACCCAGCTGGTGTTGAAGAATTGCTTGGCAGTGTGGGAAAAACACACACAGTAAATAATCTATTAGTTCTATTTCTCTGGAGAACCCTGACTGATACACTACCTCTCACACCCAAAGTACACTTACACACACACAAACACACACACACCATGTAATTAAAGCATTTAGATACCCATGACACCATCCAAGATGTTAATATTTTTGGTCGAACCTATCCAGAAGGTGGAAGAGGGGATAAAAGGGAGAAAGAGAGGGAATAAACAGATAGTGGTCAAAATAAAAAAATAAATAAAAGTAGAAAACTCAGCTGCACAGAAGACAGCCTTGAGTCTTTACTAGAGAGCACTCAACACACAATACAGAATAATAAACATGCAATTGTAAAAAGCATGAAGATGAATTTCTTAAAACATACAGAAAGCAAATACGGATTAAGGACCAGGTATGCATCAACAAACGGGACCCACAAGAACTATGCTAGTTAACACAGGTTCAAGCTTTTGTTAATAACTGACATCTAATAATGATAATAACTAACAGTTATCAAGTCCTTACAATATGCCAGGCCCTGTTGTGTGTTTTATATATATTAACACATTTAAACTTAGCAACGTCCCAGTGAGGTATGTACTGTTATTATTCTCTAAGGATGGAGAAATGGAGGCACAAATGGGTCACAGTCAAAAAGTAGCAAAGCCAAGCCAAGATCCAAACACAAGCTGTCTTGATCTAGAGGCTGTGCATTTTTTCGTTATACCCAAGAAATAAGAGAAATAGTATCATTTAAAAAATTTAAAAATTGTAATTAGTACTAAAATGTTATATTTCAACACAAATTTTAGGGTTATCAGTTGGATAATGAAAATATATAAAACATATAGACCACGAGGGATAAAAATGCATCAAAGAAAATCAGGCTAAAGAAAGGAAAGGCAGGGGGCTTCCCTGGTGGCACAGTGGTTGAGAATCCACCTGCCAATGCAGGGGACACGGGTTCGAGCCCTGGTCTGGGAAGATTCCACATGCCGCGGAGCAACTGGGCCCGTGAGCCACAACTACTGAGCCTGCGCGTCTGGAGCCTGTGTTCCGCAACGAGAGGCCGCGATAGCGAGAGGCCCGCGCACCGCAATGAAGAGTGGCCCCCACTTGCCGCAACTAGAGAAAGCCCTCTCACAGAAACGAAGACCCAACACAGCCAAAAATTAAAAAAATTTAAAAAAAAAGAAGACACTCAAAATGTTTATTAAAAAAAAAAAAAACAGTGAAGTTATAAAAAAAAAAAAAGAGAAAGGAAAGGCAGAAATAAAATGCATAGAAGGCAGGAAGAAGACCAACTCCAAACATATCAATTACCACTATATATGTGAATAAGTTAAAGTTCTCTATTTTAAGAGAGAACTTTGGCAGGACTTCCCTGGTGGTCCCCTCCCAATGCAGGGGGCCCAGGTTCGATCCCTGGTCAGGGAACTAGATCCCACATGCCGTGACTAAGAGTTCGTATGCCGCAACTAAAGATCTCGTGTGCCGCAACTAAGACATAGCACAGCCAAATAAATTAAAAATATATTTTTTAAAAAAATTAAGAGAGACCTTTGGGACAGGCGCCTAAAAAACAAATCTACCTAAATGTTGTTTATAAGACGCACATCTTGGGCTTCCCTGGTGGCGCAGTGGTTAAGAATCCCACTGCCAACGCAGGGGACACGGATTCGAGGCCTGGTCCAGGAAGATCCCACGTGCCGCGGAGCAACTAAGCCCGTGCACCACAACTACTGAGCCCGCGTGCCACAATTACTGAGGCCGCGCGCCTAGACCCTGTGTTCCGCAACAAGAGAAGCCACCGCAATAAGAAGCTGCACATTGCAACGAACGGTAGCCCTCGCTCACTGCAATTAGAGAAAGCCTGCACACAGCAACCAAGACCCAATGCAGCCAAAAATAAATAAATAAATTTTAAAAATAATACAAAATAAAAACACTGCAACAGAAATATTCATGTTAAAAGTTGAATTATGTAAGACACTCATAATCATATGAAAAACAAAAATAAACAAAACCATAAGAAAAACCTACACAACACAGCATATGAAAATTCACTACAATATTACCAGTATTATTTCTGGATGGCTGAAACTCAGGTAGTTTTATTTTTTAATTGAGTTAAAACTGGCATATAACACTATATCAGTTTCAGGTATACAACATAATGATTTGATTGTATATACTGAGAAATGGTCACCACAGTAAGTCTAGTTAATACCCATCACCATACACAGTTACAAAAACCTTTTTTTCTGGTGATGAGAACTTTTAAGATCTACTCTCTTAGTAATATTCAAATATGCAATGCAGTATTATTAACTACGGTCACCATGCTGTACATTAAATCCCATTACTTTTTTATAACTGGAAGTCAGTACCTTTTGACCCCCTGTATCTGTTTCGCCCCCTCGCCCCACCCTGACTCTTTCAACTACCAATCTGTTCTATCTATGAGCTCAATTTCTGCTGTTGTTGTTGTCGTTTTTAAGACCCTACATATAAATGAGATCATATGGTATTTGACTTTCTCTCCTTGATTTATTTCATTTAGCATAATGCCTGCAAGGTCCATCCATGGTGTCACAAATGTCAAGATTTCATTCTTTTTCATGGCTGAATATTTCACTGTTCATAAGTAACACAGGTAGTTTTTCTTTTCACCTCTAGATCTTCCAAAATGTGCATACCGAGAGAGTATTAATAGTCTAATAATGAAAATATTTAAAATAAATAACGTTTTCTTCAACTTGAAACTGAGAACTCAGGAGAATCAGATTTCACCTATGCCAGCAACCATAGCCTCACTACTGATACAGCATAATCTAAAACTTTTATCACCAACTTCTTGAGATGGTGGGATAAGTTTGCTCAAGAACAGTTTAACAAGAGGTCCTCAGGATTCAGGAGTAAAAAAAAATTGGAAACCTCAGAACTGAGCTGTCCAATGATGGTAGCCACTAGATAAATATGGCTAGTAAAATACTTCTTTGAAATGTTGCTGGGAGGGAACTATACTCAATATCTTGTAATAACCTATAATGGAAGAGAGTGTAAAAAAATATATATACTTAGATATATATATATGTATAACTGAATCACTTTGCTGTACATCTGAAATTAACACTGTAAATCAACTATATTTCAATAAAAATATTTTAAAAAAGAAATGTTCCTTAAAAAACTAAAAATAGAACTACCATACGACCCAGCAATCCCACTACTGGGCATATACCCTGAGAAAAACCATAATTCAAAAGGAGTCATGTAGCACAATGTTCATTGCAGCACTATCTACTATAGCCAGGACATGGAAGCAACCTAAGTGTCCATCGACAGATGAATGGATAAAGAAGATGTGGCACATATATACAATGGAATATTGCTCAGCCATAAAAAGAAATGAAATTGAGTTATTTGTAGTGAGGTGGATGGACCCAGAGACTGTCATACAGAGTGAAGTAAGCGAGAAAGAGAAAATTAAATACCGTATGCTAACGCATATATATGGAATCTAAAAAAAACAAAAAAAACAAAAACATGGTTCTGAAGAACCTAGGGGCAGGACAAAAATAAAGACACAGATATAGAGAATGGACTTGAGGACACAGGGAGGGGGAAGGGTAAGCTGGGACGAAGTGAGAGAGTGGCATGGACATATATACACTACCAAACGTAAAATAGCTAGCTAGTGGGAAGCAGCCGCATAGCACAGGGAGATCAGCTTGGTGCTTTGTGACCACCAGAGGGGTGGGGTAGGGAGGGAGAGTGGGAGGGAGACACAAGAGGGAGGAGATATGGGGATATATGTATATGTATAGCTGATTCACTTTGCTATAAAGCAGAAACTTAACACACCATTGTAAAGCAATTATACTCCAATAAAGATGTTAAAAAAAAAAATGTTGCTGGTGTGAATTGAGATATGTTAAGTGTAAACTATATACTGGATTTTGAAGATTTAATAGAAAAAAGGAATATAAAATATCTTTATAACTTTTATAGACTACATGTTATAATGATATTTAGATATACTGGGTTATATAAAATATATTATTAAAATTAATTCTACCTCTTTCTTATCTTCTTTTAACATGGCTACCAGAAAATTTAAACTACATATGTGGTACTCATTATATTTCTATTGGACAGTGCTGATTTAGGGCATTAATTTTTTTTTTTTTTTAATGGTGAATACAGAGAGATGTCAGAGGAGCTAGTTAGAGTAGCAAATATTAAATTTATTTATTTGTTTGTTTATGGCTGTGTTGGGTCTTCGTTTCTGTGCGAGGGCTTTCTCTAGTTGCGGCGAGCGGGGGCCACTCTTCATCGCGGTGCGCGGGCCTCTCACTATCGCGGCCTCTCTTGTTGCGGAGCACAGGCTACAGACGCGCAGGCTCAGTAACTGTGGCTCATGGGCCCAGTTGCTCCGCGGCATGTGGGATCTTCCCAGACCAGGGCTCGAACCCGTGTCCCCTGCATTGGCAGGCAGACTCTCGACCACTGCGCCACCAGGGAAGCCCCAGGGCATTAATTTTTTAAACCTACTTAATTAGTCAGGAAGTCTCTCACTACAATTTTATTTCCACCTTGATTTCCTTTAATTTCACTTAGATTTCTAAACTCTCATCAATTTCATTGACTTAGGAACCCCATAGTGATATATTCAATGATATATTTACAACAGAGCCCCATGGGAGGATCCTCAATTTTAGAAACATTATTCCACCAAATAGTTCCCTTGGTTTTCTCATCTATAAAATAGGAATGACAACATACTATATACAGGGTTACTGAGAGAACTGAATGAAATGATGTATTACAGGACAAGTAAGTGGCACTGTTATAGACTTGCTAGATTAAATAGTCAGCTATGTTAACTGCTACTATACAATTTTCTCTCAGAATTCAGGATTCAAATTCAAGACTCAATGAAATGAAAATTAGGTCGTGAACGTTCAGGGTCACTTCAGGCCAAAAACCTCCAGAAGTTAATATCCAAAGACTATGATAATGACTTATAATTACATAAAATTTCACACTGTACTGTGAGTATACTGCATTTTGGATTATTTCTTTAAATAAATTTATTTATTTATTTAAAATAACCCAGTCAAGTACATAAATTATCATTTTGAGATGAGGAAAAAGGCTTAGAATTTAAGGGAGTGAGAGGTCCAGGGTCACAAATATTAAGTATTATTCCAAGAAAACTTTATTTTAATCCTTACATTAAAAAAGTAAGCTACAAATTTCATAAGAACTCAAACCCGGGGACAGGGGAGGCCTGTGGGGAGATAAAGGAATCCGATAGAACTAAAAGATTGCCAAGTTTGAGTTAAATATCTCTTTCTCTCCATATATAGATCGATCTATCTATCTATCTATCTATCTATCTATCTATCTATCTATCTATATCTCTTGAGGGTTAGAACACAAAAGCAAAGAACTTATTTAAAATAACAGCACATGTATGCCTTAAAATTAAATCTGTATTTTCTACAAGACACCTTTAAAAACTCAAATCCAAAAAGGTGAAGATTTTTTGTGCCACCGGTTTGTGTCATAGCTAATGCCAGTATTGTGTCTATTAATAAGGGACTAAATAAAAAGCAGAAATAAAACTAACAGATCATTAAATTATCTACATTGAAGACTAAGCATATGCCTAACTTCGGCTGTTAGGAAAAATCATTATCATTTGTTCCTTCCTGAGAATGAACACCATGTTCAGAGCTTGTGTTCTTGTTGACATTGTTAACAAACAATGGCAGGAGCTAAAATTCATATAGCCACTACATGTTCACTTTGTGGAAAATACTTACCAACAACTTACTGCTTGATTTAACTAGTTTAAAAGAAAAAAAAAAAAAGGACCAGCTTCAAGTTTATACTCTAAATGGAGGGTTTTTCAAAGAGTAGATTGTAGATCACCTTGTAAAAAAAAAATGAAATAGAAAACGTAAGTATTCTGTGAAACTTCTGTCATTTAAAATGTGTATGTGCTAGGTCATAATGTAAAATGTATTTCTTAGAATGAGGCTCAGTTAAAAAGGTCTGAAAGCCACTGCAAAGTAGTCTGTCTATAGCAAAGCTACTATACATTAAATAACTGGAGAAGTGTTGGGGAAATCAGGCTGAATCAAAGTAAAAATCTTCCTTTCTGATTGTTCAAGAGGACACAAAGCATATTTAAGGCAACAGACTAAAGTTGAAAGGATCCTTAAACAATTCTACCACTCATTTTATCAGTAAGACAACATACTTACCCAAGGTCATTCTTCTACAGTTAGCATTAGAACCAAGTTTCCCATTTTAATTCTCTTTGCACTAAATTAGGCTGCAAAAAGCCACTTTAAAAAACGTTATCAGCATTTAAGGGATAATTCTGAATTTCCTATTTTGGTTTCTAATAACCAAAAGAAACTGCAGTTTAACACATGCAACCATTTCCTCAAGTACTCTTCTACTAGATTAATGACCACATCAGCTCAGCCATTTAAAGCTTTTCCCAGCTAGTTACTTGGTACTTAGCTTTTTATGGCACTTTTCTTTTCCCATTATGCTCAGTAGTGCATGCAACACACCAAGTTTAGGAATGCAACACTGCTTTTGAAAATGCATGGCCGGGGCCACAATATAAATGAAAATTTCCTAAACTATATTCTGTCCAAATTTTAGAAGCAAAGTGCTACAAAATGTAATTAAATCAGATGGGTTTTTTTGGTACTCTGTGTACCTCACTCAAAATGAAATATTATAAATATTTTAAGTGGTCTCATTCACAACAATAAATCTGGGTATATATGCAAAATGCTTCATTCTCATCTCCTGACAAATAAATCTTCACCAATAACTGAGTCAGTAAGAAAAGAAAAGAAACATGTAATGACTGAAGTCTAAAGAGAGGTGATCTCTCTACAAAGAGCAAGAAAGATTAAACATTGCAAGTGGTGGGCAGATTATCACCATTCCATTCTACAAGCAATGGTTTATTTCTATATCCTTTCTCCTAATATCCATAATAAAGTCATAGTATTATTTGTAAAGAACCCCCAAAAAAGATGCCTCAAATTATTTCTATAAAGAACATTAATTGTTCACCCATAAACAATTGTTAATGATTACCAACAAAATTCCAGATTTAAAAAATTGCTAAACACTGGGAATGGCTGAGATATGAAGTTATTTCTTCTGACTTCTGAGCCTTATGCTGAGTAGTCAAACCAAGGTAGTACACAGAAATTTCAAACAAATGCACGGAAGAGGAAATGGAAGCTGACTGAGGTAGTGTCCTTCACACCCAAACATAAGAAAATGTCTTAGTTATTCTTTATTTCTCAAACCTTCAGTATAGTGGGAGAGATATTTTTTAAAAACCAGTATTTTTATTCCAGTCCAGTCAATTCACAAGACTGTATATGAATTTTTCTCTTAGAAGATTAAAGGAAAGGGAATTTATATAAATATATGTGTGTATGTGTATATTTTAAAGTTATACTCACAGCAACATATCTTAGATTATTTTCCCAGCAGGGAATTCTAAATCTGAAAGCAAGTACCACTCACATGCAAACAGAAGAGCTGCCAAAGTTCACGCACTCATTTTTCTAAAATATAACAAAAATAAATATATTATTCAACTCTTTTGAGAGAGTAGACAATATGATCATCATTGTTAGGAGAAATACATAATCAGTGGCAGTTTTAACAGAAGAGAATGCTATCCTTCTGAATGTGTAAGGGAAAAAAAAAAACTCAGACAATCCATTTTCCATTTTAGAGTAGTAAAATAAGCACAACTGCAAACTTCCATTCCTCCAACACCATTCCCCATAATTGCTTACTCCTCCCATGTTTATTCCTCCTTCAGTTCCAAGATTTTCTTAAAATTGAGCTTCCTGGCAATATGTGATTTTGATAATATTTTTAGAACCCCATCCTGGCCCTGTGGTGGGGTTCACCATGTTACCAGGGAGAAGTCATACCTATTACTAGACTACTACCAGTATTACTAAGAAGAATTTAACATTTTTGTTCTACAGTTTAAAATATATATTCCTAGTGGTTTTTTTCTTAAAATCTTTCATTTTTCCATAGCTTGGTTATGTTAATCTCTTTGCAAAGTTGGTATGCCCTGTCCTACATTATTAAGTCATTCATAATCTTAAGCCCTAATCACAATGAGCATTAGCACCATGAGTGTTTCCTTCCAATTTCCCAACTCACTTTTTAATAACAAATTACTCACCTAGTATGATAATCAAGTAGTCATAATATGTCAACTTTTCTAGGTTTATATTATATTTATATTTCATTAAAATATCTTACCATTAGCATTTCTACACAAATTTTAATGTCTTTATAAAATTTTTTAAAACTCAAGCACCAAATCATAATCACAGGTATGAAAAATCTAAATATTAAATACTATAAGACAACAGCTCTCTTCTGGTTTCTCACAGGTTAAGTAAACAGTTTAAACAAAAGATCAGCTCCATCCTTTGCGATGACCTAGAGGGGTGGGATAGAGAGGGTGGGAGGGAGGCTCCAGAGGGAGGGGATATGGGGACGTGTGTGTGCATATGGCTGATTCACTTTGGTGTACAACAGAAACTAACACAACATTGTGAAGCAATTATACTCCAATAAAGATCTATTTAAAAAAAAAAGAAATAAAGAAATAGCACACTTATAGCAAGCTTTGCTTTCCCTCTCTTCGAATGCTTCCCATAGTATCACAATACTTGAGAAATTACGCAGCTGGGTAAAAGTTCCACAGTAGATCATATCTAGCTCTATGTCAAAATTCTAGCAGACTACATTTGTCTCAAAGTAACACAAGCATCTAACTCTATGACAAAATCTTGATTTCACACAGAATCTAACTCCTTAGCTATTTAAAAACAGCAAATGAAAACCACAGATACTGATTTTATCCAATGAAAACAGTGACCAAAAGTAACAATGTACATCATGGAATGGGTTTAACATATGCACATAATTCTCAATAAATCACAGAACAGTAGTGTCAACTGAAAAAAAATGAGAACTGAGAATTCCACAGTAGCAATAAAAGGGACTATGGTCATGAAGTCCAGTCCTTTATCTTCCAAACTTCTTCTGGATAAGCACCTACTTCTGTGAATAGGTCTTTGTAAACATTCTAGTCAACAATTATGACTCAAATAGAGGATTACTGACCAATTTTCAATAGTTCATATTCTTTTCTAAATCCCATTTTCTTTTACTGCCTCTTAGAAGTCCTTGGAAAACCAAGTAACTTCTCTCCGAAAGCACCAGCCCCGTTACAAATGCCATACAAAGAAGAACATATTGAGATTCAGTTTTAACTTCATGTACTTAAGACATAACATCAAATGTCAGATTAAAAACTGAAATATTACCAATTTGGTCTTTGGGTCACACATAGACAACCTAAACTATTCATTTTAATGTACACTACTAGGTAATTATAAAGTTTGAAAAGAAGCATGCTGGCTTTTAAAAGAAGAACTTGGGACTTCCCTGGCGGTCCAGTGGTTAAGACTCTGCGCTTCCACTGCAAGGGGCACAGGGTTGATCCCTGGTCCAGGAACTAAGATGCCACATGCTGCGCAGCCCGGCCAAAAACAAACAAACAAAAACCATAAAACAAGAATGAAAAGGCAAAAAATAGAAAAAAACAAGAATGATTTGAGCTCAACTCCCACCTCTACCATTTGCTAGTTGTGATCTGGGCAAAACATTTAATTTCAGCCTCTTCACCTGTAAAATGGTGATTGATCCCTGTGTCACAAGAATTAAATGAGAATGTATGTAAAACACAGTGCCTGGTCCATAAACAGTACCAAATCCTCACCCCTCTCCCAAGTCCCTTAAACAGAAACATACACTTCAAACTTTCTATCAGATTTCACGTTAGGCCCTAGAAGGAGTTGCTAATGAAAACACAACTTGTCATAATAAGACAGAAATTTAAAGCAAACTGAATGAAAAATCATTCTGTGTCACAAAAAACAGTATTACTTGATGTGCCGTTTACCTCATCACATTAAGTAATGCCTTAATTTACTCTCTAAATGCTAATAAGGAAAACAGAAATGAGGGAATAACAACTAATGTGACTGCAAAAGTAAAATTTTAAACACTGACGAGAAGCTATACATTTGTTAAAAATCTGTTTCTGTATATAGAGTTAAAATTTGAATCTTAATACTACAGCATAAATATGTCCACAATGACAAAACAATTTTTTAACACCAAGATCAGAAAAATAAGAAATTAGAATCTTACTTATCAACTTTAGAGGGAAGACTCACTATAACGAAAAAGTAATGAAGAAAACAGAATCAAAGACAATACGAAAGAATTAGAAAAAAGCCAGAGATTACAAAAAAAAAAAAAATTAGCAAGGAATAAACTGTTATCCAAAATATACAAACTCTTAAAAAACTCAACAATAAGAAAACAAACAATCTGATATAAAAATGGGCCAAAGACTTAACAGACACATCATCAAAGAAGATAAACAACTGGCAAATAAGCATATGAAAAACCCACATATGTCATCAGGGAAATGCAAATTAAAAAAATAATGAGATACCACTACACACCTATGGCCAAAACCTGGATCCACAACACAAATGCTGATCAGGACGTGGGGCAACAGGAACTCTCATTCATTACTAGTGGGAATGCAAAATGGTACTTTGGAAGACAGTTTGGCAGTTTCATAACAAAACTAAACATTTCTTACCATACAATCCAGCAATCATGCTACTTGGTATTTACCCCAAGGAGATGAAAACTTCGATCCACATAAAAACCTGCATAGAGATGTTTACAGCAGTTTATTCATAATTGCCAAAACTTGGAAGCAACGGAGATGCCCTTTAGAGGTGAATAGATAAACAAACTGGTATATACAAACAATGGAATATTATTCAGCACTAAAAAGAAATGAGCTATCAAGCCATGAAAAGACAGAGGAATCTTACATGCATGTTACTAAGTGAAAAAAGCCAACCTGAAAAGGCTGCGTGTACTGCATGATTCTGACTACATGATTTTCTGGAAAATGGAAAACTATGAAGACAGTAAAAAGATTAGTGGTTGCCAGAGGTGAGGATGGGACAGAGATGAACAGACAGAGCACAGAAGATTTTTAGGAAGTGAAAATACTCTGTATGATATAATAAATACAATATGTAATTATACATTCATCCAGATCCACAGAATATATAACACCAAAACTGTGATTATGATGTGTAGGTTTGTCCTTGGTTTAAAAAAAAAAAAAAAGTACCATTCTGCATTCTGGTGAGTGATGCTGATAATAGGGGAGGGTATGTATGTGTGGGGGGAAAGGGGTATACTGAGAAATCTCTTTATCTCCCTTTCAAGTTTTGCTGTAAACCTAAAACTGCTCTATAAAAATAAGTCTTATGAAGAAAAAAAAAAAAAAGAATATTGTAAAAGAATATTGTACCACTGACACTTAATTCCCAGCACTGGAAAAGATTTGCTGAAAATCTAATTAATATTAATTTTAATAATATTAATTTGATTTGAAGAATTTATGAAAATTGATTAGGGGAGAAAAGCACTTGAAAGTAGGCAAAATATATCAAAAGACAAAAGAGGGAATACAATTTGTTATCAAGCATATGGGGACAAGTCCTGAAGACATAAAATATAAAGCAATGAGAAAGTTTTAAGATAATATATTGATAAATGGGCAGTGAAAATAAGAACTCTCACTTGGGTCACCGTATCTATTCTGGAAAACAATCTCGCAATATGTAGAAAGTACTTAAATGTTCATACTCTTAGAAACAATAATTCCATTTCTGAATTTAACACTAAGAAAATAGTTCTCAACAGTGAAATCTGAGGTATTAATTTGTGTTTTGTTCACAAGGCAATAGGTAAATTCCTTTCCCCTATTCCAAACCTTTGAAGTCCTTAGCCTCAGGGTCTTCTGTGTTATTTCAGAACCAGTAATTAGAAGACAATCCCCTCAACTGGCTTCTGTTTGAGAAAGCCCAGGCCCAAAGAGAGTAACCAGAGAGAGTGAGGATGAAAGGAATGAGGAGGAGTTTGAGGAGGAGGAAACTGGAGGGAAAGAAGGAGATTAGAGGATTCACCCAGACCAAGATCAATACCCTCAGCCCCACAGGGAGGTGAGCAGGTAATGGCGAGACAATGACGGTAAGAACTTTGTTTTAGAAAGTTCTAGAGAAGATCCTATTACCCAATAGTCTCTCTAACATGGCCTTCAAAAGAACCTTCCAGGCTTAACATAAACAAGCATGTCAATGACAAGCAGTGTAGGCAGAAGACTAGAAAGGCCTTTCCTAATAAGGTTCTGGACTATATGAAGCTATCCAAGGATTGGGGGAAGGAGGAGGTGTACAGCAGAATAACAACCGACTAAATTAGGTGAGGACACAACACAGATGAATTTTAGTAAAATGGGAATATGATATTTCATAGGTACAACCTATAGAATAAGACTCATGCCTACTGTATTTATAATCAAAAATATAATAACCCTGGGGGCAAACTATGCTGTGTCCACATAAGGAACTACCATACAGCTGTTAAAAATATTTATACTAATTCTTATGTTACAATGAATTACAAAATTATCATAGTATAAAATTAGTGGGCCAAACATTCTAATTGATTTTGTCTTATTGAGAATTTAAAAGAAATAATACATACTCAAATAGGAATTCAAGTGTTGTACATACTAACTTAAGATCAAAATGCCAGTTCTGAAACTGATGTCACAACTGCATGTGCAGTAGTACTAAGTATCAAAAACAATTATAACAGTGCACAAACAACACCTTTTTTTAAATCTAAATAGATATGATCACATACACACATACCTATGATCCCAGTAGATCATGAGTTCCATGAGGGCAGGGTTTTTCCTCTATTTGCCAACTAAGTACCTGGCACATAGGAGTTCAATAAATACTTGCTGAACAAGTATAAAACCCACCTTGAGGGGTAGGGAGCAACAAAAGGAAAATATTCCAAAATGATACATCAGCATTGTCTTTTAGTGATGGAAATTTAGAGGGGCTGTTTTGGTTTCTATTTTTACCTGTCCTCTAAGATGTCTCTGCGTATACATACCTTCTATAATGGAAAAAAACAATTAGGAAGCAGTCCACTTTAAATGCATTAAGAATTTCCTGTATTTTCAAAACATCTCTGTAGAGTTCTATAGCAGCTCTAGAGTACACTTAGCTGAAAATTTAAATAAAGGAAGCAGATTTAAGTTATCTGGAGTGAGTAGGAAGTAGAAAAAGCACACTAAGGCTCTTTTCCCCTTGTAGGTTAATCAATATACAAAACTACACTTCCTCAAAGAACTTTTAATGTACCATAATTAAAGCCCCTAATACTCAACTTTTATAAACCTTTCAACCACAGTAACTGTTCTAGAAGCAAACTACTGATTTAAAATATTCTGACCATGCCCAAAATCATAAGAGGCAGTGAATGAACTCTCTGCTAACCTCTCAACAAAGGCTGGAAGTGAAAAAACTAATCAGCTTTGCAATATACCAACCATGACTTTTAAACTTCTGTTCAGAGTAATCAAATGCATCAATGATCAGTTTCCAAGATTTAGCTGAAAGTAAATGTTGGCATTTGTGAGCCAAACATTCTAACTGATTTTCTCTGAGAATTAAAAAGAAATAATACATACTCAAGTAGGAATTCAAGTGTTGTACATACTAACTCAAGAGCAAAATGTTAGTTCTGAAACTGATGTCATAACTGCATGTGCAGTGGTAAAAAGTCAAAACCAATTATGATAACAGTGCACAAATACTTATTATTTTTATCTAAATACTTAGTACTTTTTTTATCTAAAATTTCAAATTTTTAACATGAGAAATACCTTTTTCTATAAGATAAGTCAAGCAAATTATGCCACCTTAATAGCATAATCACAGCTATATTAACACACACACACCAATTATGACTGTAAACAGTATTTGTTGGTTTTGATCTAAAAACCTCAAAATTTTTTTTAATTTATTTTTTGAATTTTATTTTTTATACAGCAGGTTCTTATTAGTTATCTATTTTATACATATTAGTGTATATATGTCAATCCCAATCTCCCAATTCATCCACCCTCAAACCCCCCCACCACTTTCCCCCCTTGGTGTCCATATGTTTGTTCTCTACATCTGTGTCTCTATTTCTGCCCGGCAAACCGGTTCATCTGTACCATTTTTCTAGATTCCACATATATGCGTTAATATACGATATTTGTTTTTCTCTTTCTGACTTACTTCACTCTGTATGACAGTCTCTAGATCCATCCAAGTCTCTACAAATGACCCAATTTCGTTCCTTTTCATGGCTGAGTAATATTCCATTGTATATATGTACCACAACTTCTTTATCCATTCGTCTGTCAATGGGCATTTAGGTTGCTTCCATGACCTGGCTACTGTAAATAGTGCTTCAATGAACATTGGGGTACATGTGTCTTTTTGAATTATGGTTTTCCCTGGGTATATGCCCAGTAGTGGGATTGCTGGGTCATATGGTAATTCTATTTTTAGTTTTTTAAGGAACCTCCATACTGTTCTCCATAGTGGCTGTATCAATTTACATTCCCACCAACAGTGCAAGAGGGTTCCCTTTTCTCCACACCCTCTCCAGCATTTGTTGTTTGTAGATTTTCTGACGATGCTCATTCTAACTGGTGTGAGGTGATACCTCATTGTAGTTTTGATTTGCATTTCTCTAATAATTAGTGATGTTGAGCAGCTTTTCATGTGCTTCTTGGCCATCTGTATGTTGTCTTCTTTGGAGAAATGTCTATTTAGGTCTTCTGCCCGTTTTTTGAGTGGGTTGTTTGTTTTTTTAATATTGAGCTGCATGAGCTGTTTATATATTTTGGAGATTGTTCCTTTGTTGATTCGTTTGCAAATATTTTCTCCCATTCTGAGGGCTGTCTTTTCATCTTGTTTGTAGTCTCCTTTGCTTTGCAAAAGCTTTTAAGTTTCATTAGGTCCCATTTGTTTATTTTTGTTTTTCTTTCCCTTACTCTAGGAGGTGGGTCAAAAAGGATCTTGCTGTGATTTATGTCAAAGAGTGCTCTTCCTATGTTTTCCTCTAAGAGTTTTATAGTGTCTGGTCTTACATTTAGGCCTCTAATCCATTTTGAGTTTATTTTTGTATATGGTGTTAGGGATTGTTCTAATTTCATTCTTTTACATGTAGCTGTCCAGTTTTCCCAGCACCACTTATTGAAGAGACTGTCTTTTCTCCATTGTGTATCCTTGCCTCTTTTGTCACAGATTTGTTGACCACAGGTGTGTGGGTTTATCTCTGGGCTTTCTATCCTGTTCCATTGATCTATATTTCTGTTTTTGTGCCAGTTCCATATTGTCTTGATTACTGTAGCTTTGTAGTATAGTCTGAGGTGAGGGAGTCTGATTCCTCCAGCTCCGTTTTTTTCCCTCAAGATTGCTTTGGCTATTTGGGGTCTTTTGTCTCCACACAAATTTTAAGATTTTTTGTTCTAGTTCTGTAAAAAATGCCACTGGTAATTTGACAGGGACTGCACTGAATCTGTAGATTGCTTTGGGTAGTACAGTCATCTTTACAATATTGATTCTTCTAATTCAAGAACATGGTATATCTCTCCATCTGTTTGTGTCATCATTGATTTCTTCCATCAGTGTCTTATAGTTTTCTGAGTACAGATCTTTTACCTCCTCAGGTAGGTTTATTCCTAGGTATTTTATTCTTTGTGTTGCAATGGTGAATGGGATTGTTTCCTTAATTTCTCTTTCTGATCTTTCGTTGTTAGTGTATAAGGAACGCAAGAGATTTCTGTGCATTCACTTCGTATACTGCAACTTTACCAAATCCATTGATTAGCTCTAGTAGTTTTCTGGTGGCATCTTTAGGATTCTCTATGTATAGTACCATGTCATTTGCAAACAGTGACAGTTTTACTTCTTCTTTTCCAATTTGTATTCCTTTTATTTCTTTTTCTTCTCTGATTGCCATGGCTAGGACTTCCAAAACTATGTTGAATAATAGTGGCGAGAGTGGACATCCTTGTCTTGTTCCTGATCTTAGAGGAAATGCTTTCAGTTTTTCACCATTGAGAATGATGTTTGCTGTGGGTTTGTTGTATATGGCCTTTATTATGTTGAGGTAGGTTCCCTCTATGCTCACTTTCTGAAGAGTTTTTATCATAAATGGGTGTTGAATTTTGTCAAAAGCTTTTTCCGCATCTATTGAGATGATCATATGGTTTTTCTTCTTCAATTTGTTAATATGGTATATCACATTGATTGATTTGCGTATATTGAAGAATCCTTGCATCCCCAAGATAAATCCCACTTGATCATTGTGTATGATCCTTTTAATGTGTTGTTGGATTCTGTAAAAACCTCAAATTTTTAAATGGGAAAATGTTTTTGCTATGCAGTAAAACAAGCAAACTGTACCACCATACAGTATGATCACAACTATAAAAAGAAAAACACACAGAAATTATGTTAACAATGCTTATCTCTGGATGAAGAGATACATTCCAGGTAATTTTTATTTCCTTTTTCCCTATAATTTACTAAGTTTTATAATGAGAATGTGTTACTTTTATAAAATTTTCTTATAAATCTTTTTGTGTGTGTGATTATAAAAACTGTGGTAGAAATAAATGAAGCTTATAATTCAGATAATTGAGTCAAAATCAAATTAACATGTAGCTCTAAAAAATGACTATCAAAAGGTCCTTATACAAAAGGAAAATAGGTTTCTGGGGTCATTAAATTACCATATAGAGTTTGAAAAGCATTGTCTTGGCATCTCAAATATTTTACAACTTTATTAAAGCAGTTAGCTACATTTTCAGTAATCCTTTCATCCTTATTTATTGTACAGGAACAGCTAGTCAAAAAATTAACTATTTTGGAAAAACAACGCAAGTAAGTTGTTGAACTATAAATAATGTCTCTTTCTAGGAGCAAAAGACACCAAAAATCAATGAAAACTATTTCTCGACATCATGAAAACAGGAATACGGGCACTAAATTGGTCAACCAGGTTAAGGAGCCACAGTGGCCAGTAATGATCAAAGAATATAAATAAAGCAGCAAGTTTACACGTTCAATATATATTCAAACATGCATTAGCAGTTTATTTGAAATAGACAAAAGTGTTTACAAGTATTTCAAAATATTTGCCAAAAAAACTGACTTCTAACATTCTCTTGGCAACAACTAAAGTACCCAAAGAATAAGATCATAAGAAATATTTCTGATACAGACATGCTGGAAAACAACAAAAGATAAAATTTTAAAGAACTGGATGCCAATTTTCATAATAATCAGGTATTAAAAGCACCACAAACCAAAAAGAAAAGACTTTAAAAACCCAAATTTCAGTACTTCCCTGGTGGTCCAGTGGGTAAGACTCCACGCTCCCAATGCAGGGGGCTCGGGTCCAATCCCTGGTCAGGGAACTAGATCCCCCATACATGTCGCAACTAAGACCCAGGGCAGCCTAAATAAATAAATAAATATTTAAAAAAAAAAAAAAGAAAAAACACCAAATTTCTATGTTCAGCAACAGCAAAAGAATTATGGTTTGCAAAGGGTGCTAATGAAAGAAACCACAAAAAGGAAGGTGCTAAGATATCTTTTAAAAGGAAGTAGTAAACTTAATTTACTGCAGCATCAGCTGTCTTACAACATTTTATTTTAACAGAATAGTCTAGGTCAGTGGTGGCCAACAGAAACATAATGTGAACCACACATGCAATTTTAAATTTTCAGGCAGCCACATTAAAAAATGTAAAAAGAAACAGATGAAAATAATAATATATTTATTTACCCAATACATCCAAACATTATCATTTTAACATGTAATCAATTTTTTAATTGGAATATTTTAACTTTAAAAAAAATACTAAGTCTTCAAAATCCAATGTGTCTTTTTTATACACAGTGTGTCTTAATCTGGATGCTAAATTTTCATCAGAAAAAACTTAGAAAACACTAATTATGAATAATTTTGATACTAAGATTCACAGAAGTTATCTGTATTTATAGCAAATTCATGGCAGTTCATGTCACCTGTTTTCCTGTAAGGCTTAAAAAGAAAAAAGAAAAAAGCTGCATCATATCCCCAAAAGCAGCAACAGACAGAATGTAAAAGGACAGAAAATAAATTAATTTTAAAAGAGTACTGCTGCCAAGATATAGAGAACAAATGTATGGACACCAAGGGGGGAAAGTGGTGGGGGTGGGGGTGGGATGAACTAGGAGATTGGAATTGACATGTATACACTAATATGTATAAAATAGATGACTAATAAGAACCTGCTGTATAAAAAATAAATAAAATAAAATTCAAAAATTAAAAAAAAAAAAAAGATTACTGCCGCCAGAGAAGATGTGAGAGGGAGAAGGGGTGGTAGCCCCACTGCAGTGAGAAGGGTGCCTGAGGGACACCAGTCCAGAGGAGCTAAGAGAATGGCTACTCTGAACTGTTTGTACTCTCAACACCCTGACACCAATGGCATGGTGTTTTTCACGCCACCAACAAATTTTTCAGCTCTCTGGTCCCCAACTGGGTGTCCTACGGATTCAATTCATTTCTGACACTAACCACCTGGAGTAAGCATGGACTCCGCAGATTAAGGGCTCAGTCCTACAACAGTGTCTCCACTTCAGATGCTTGCAAGTCCCAGGTTGCCACCTATACTTCTGACCAACGAACAATAAATCCGGGGTTTCCATGACCCCCTCCTCAGGTTTGACAACTTGCCAGAGTGGCTCAAAGAACTCAGGAACAGCCAAATGGAAGAGATGCATAGGGCAAGGTATAGGAGGAGGAGGGCCACAGAGCTTCCATGCCCTCCCTCTCTGGTGTACCCCCTCCTAGCACCTTGAAGTGCTCATGAACCCAGAAGCTCTCTAACCCCTGTTGATCAGGGGTTTTTATGGAGGTTTTACTACATATGCTTGGTTGAGTAAATCACTGGCCATCAGCGAGCAGCTCAATCTCCAGCGCCTCTTCCCCTCCTCCCACAGAGGTGGAGGTGGGAATAATGCTGAAAGCTACAACCCTCTAATCATGGCAGGGTCTTTCTGGTGACCAGCCCCTACCCTGAAGCCATCTAAGGGCCAGCCAGTCAAGAGTCACCTCATTAGAGCAAAAGATACTCCCATCCCTCTGGAACTTCCAAGGCATTTAGGAGCTCTGTCAGGAATCAGGGGTAAAAATCACATAAATTATTTCTAGATTATGCCAATTCATACATACGTTCAGGATAATGAGAAGCAAGTCTGTCACTCTCAGAGAAGTGGGGTGTACATATATGGAAAAGGGGGAAAGCTAGAATGAACTCTGTGTTGAATGAGCGTTAGAGATATCAACGTGAACTCATGGTTTTCAATAGATACAGATGTATACACACACACAGAGGCAAAAACACATGCATACACATAAATATTTCCTAACTCTTCACTAGAAGAGTCTGGAAACGGCGATGCCCCAGGGGCCTTGTGCACACTTGACCCCCAGATCTCATTTTCTGAATTCTGTTCTACCATAAAAGGAACCAGCCTCCTTGGAGAAATGGCTGGTCCACTGCTGGGATGCAGAAAGAGGAAGAAGAACCTGGAATATCTTGTACAAAAAGTAAGATTATTATCAAAAAATGATTAAGATCATGTTAATTAAAAGGACACAGGAAGCAGCTTCTGGCCAGATGTGGGACAACTGCTATGTTTGAAAGTATTTCACAGTAAAAAGTTTTTTAAAAAGTATTACTATATCTGTCCATCATGTGAAGAGGGAAAAAATTATATTGTGTAACATTTAGTTAAGTACTGGTTGTTAAAGAAGTCATCTTTAGTCACTGTAGAGGGTAAGGATGATAGATGTTTAAAATATTAAACTAATAAGGTATTCAAACCAAGTGAATACTCAGTAAGATCTATGAAAGCCTGTAAGGGTGGTATTTATGGGAAGTATAGCAGTTTCACTTCTGTCCTTATAAGAGGAATGGAAAACAGTCAAGATTCTCAGCACAGAAATCAAAGCTAGGCTTTAGCCGTAAGATGCTCACCAGCAAAATATCACTAACCCTCCCCTCTCCACTTATGTCCAAGAAAAAAAAATCTGTAGAGACAAAAACTACTGGTACAAATGCAACACAGACAGTTTGTTCACGAAAAGTAAAATCTAAACTAGCACCTCTATGTAGTAGAGTGCTTGGTTAGGCAGAACCAATATTTAAATTGATAGTCTAACATTTAAAAATTGCTGGTGGTTTTTTTTTTTTTTTTGTCCAGGCAAAAAAGAGCAATGTACATTGGAGTCGTCATCTTTTTTCTGGAAGAACCACTTGAGTGGACCTTCTCAGTTTGTAACTGAAGCAAATTCTCTGGACCAAGAGAAAGGGTACACAGCAGACTCTATTCTGACTTGATAAAAGCTATCCCTATGAATAATATTAAATAGTCCTGAAATAAGATAAAGTGTGTAGAAAGTATGCAAAAAAGGCCAGAAAGTGTTCTGGTAAGCAACTAAGACTCCAAGGCGTTCCCTTTTAAGTTTACTGTTATTAGAAATTATCCGACTGACTTAAATGGCCCTGAATGAGGTCCACTGGCAGCAAAGTTTCCCCCATGTTATACATACACAATGACGCAACTTACCTTGAAATAAAGGAGAATGACAATCTAACCCTATGCCTGGGGATGAAAGAGGGAGGGGCGATTTGCACAGTGTATAGCTGAAGCTGAAAACCCTTAGAGGCCCAGCTACTCTAACCACAACAGTAATATTCCGTAAATCTGTCATATTTTGAGGTGACATCTTGTGTGCCCCAAGTATGGTTACCCCTGGTGTAACGGTATAGGATTGTCTGACTTCAAAGAACCATTTTAGCCTAAAGAATATCCAGGAATCCAGGCCTATGGGATGATATGCTTATTATTCTGTGCTGGTGGGTAGGTATATAAGCAAATACCACTAATGCACTTTAAGAGTATTACCAAACTTAATACAAAGTCTTGCTACTTGGAGAAGAAAACTTCACTTACCTGGAAATCTTACTGGAGATGAGGTAACATCTTATTTCCTTAACAATGCTGAATAAATTAAACGTTCCAGAGGATTTCAAAACATAATTATGTAAGTTATACAAGATTTCTATTTGGAGTTCATAGAAACAAGAGAGCCAAATACTTCTCAATAGTATATATAAAATGTCAGAGTGAACAGTGAAGAGACGGAAAAAAAAGAGGTAAGATTTAAAAAAAAAAATCAGGGGAAAAAAGTCAATTCATACTGTCAGTATCAAGAACTAAAGCTACAAACTATAACCTCAATCTCCAAAGTAAATAAAACTAAGTCCTATGGAAATTATATAATAGCAATTAACATGTTGATCTATTCATTGTAGATCCAATATCCTTAAGTCTGCTTTCCTGGTGAGTAAAAGGTAGCCTTGATACAATTTTAGGAATTTATAAGTCTAATTAATTATTACTAACAATGTAAAACTTGAAAATGAGCAATGTGTATACAAAGAAGTCATCTAAAGACCACTGACCAAAATCCGTACTACTAACTCTATAACCTTTCGATTTGTCTCTATTAGGTAGAAATTTGATACACATAGAACACTAGAAATAATATTCCTTCTCCTTAAAGATTTAAGTCTAAACAGAACATTCTAGGGACCTCCCTAGTGGTCCGGTGGTTAAGACTTCACGCTTCCACTGCAGGGGGCGCGGGTTCCATCCCTGGTCGGGGAACTAGGATCCCGCATGTTGAGCAGCCAAATAAATAAATAAATAAAATAAATAAAATAAAATAAACAGAACGTTCTATATCATAACCAATGTAAATAGCATCTAAAAAACCTTGGACACACCAATAAGTTAATAAAACAAACACGCCATCTCCCTCCTTATAGCATCTATATATGTACACTGGCTAAAAAGCCACTGAAGTGGAGAGTTATTTCATGAACTCAAAGTATAAAAGGTACACGTTGCTCAACGACAAATTATAATTGCTAAACAGAGCAAAAGGACTTAGAATTCCACTAGAACTCAAACTTCTTCCTGGTTTAACTGAAGTATTTTGCAGTGGAAAAAACAAGGACTCAGCCCATGTGATCTTAAACAAGTTGTTAAACCTGAGTTAGCTTCCTCAAATATAAAAGTAAGAACATATCTGCCTTGTACTGTTGTTGTGAGAATAACAAAAAATATGATATGGTCACAGCACTGTGCCTGTCACAAGAAAAAAAAGTCCTATTAGGTAGGTATTAGTAATTATTAATACTTTTCAGATTAATTAGCAAGGAACACTCTTCAAAAAGACAAGGGCTAGGGCTTCCCTGGTGGCACAGTGGTTAAGAATCCGCCTGCCATTGCAGGGGACATGGGTTCAAGCCCTGGTCCAGGAAGATCCCACATGCCGTGGAGCAACTAAGCCTGTGCGCCACAACTACTGAGCCTGCGTGCCACAACTACTGAAGCCTGCGAGCCACAACTACTGAAGCCCGCGCGCCTAGAGACTGCTCCCCAACAAGAGAAGCCACTACGATGAGAAGTCCACGCACCACAACGAAGAGTAGTCCCCGCTCGCCTCAACTAGATAAAGCCCGCGTGCAGCAACGAAGACCCAACGCAGCCAAAAATAATAAATAAATAAAATAAACAAATTTTAAAAAAAAAGACAAGGGCTAAAGAAAGTATATGCAGTTATTTAGGCTTTTTGTTGTAAAAAAGTCCATTTTGACCACATCCTAGAAACAGTATAATAATTAAGAATCTTTCTCGTAATGGAGTTTCATTTGAGATCTGTTTCCTCAAGTGACACACAAAGACGGTCATTTTAGATGCTCCACTAATAAAGTATGTATCACTGGACTAACACGCAAAGGTAGCATTAATGCCAGGAGAGAAACAAACTGTTTAAGAATCAGCACGCACATCACTCCCAACGACTGAGCATTCTGGAAACTAGTTGATAAATGGCATATGAAGTATGAAAACTCTTTAGATTGAATTTAACCATTCATAAAGAATAACCAAAACTAAAACAGTAGCTGGCTTAGAATAGACTCTTACGATAGATACTGAGGCAGAGAAAGCAGACAAAATATTCTATTTCAATGCTTCAACTTTTTAAACCTCTCCTTGATCATCTATCCATGTCATCCTTGATCACGCCTTCTACTTACCCAATCTTTCTTGCCCCATATTTGTTCAAACTTGTCTAAAGAAATGGCCTACTATTTTTATCTCTACTTCTTAACCTCCCTCCGCCACTCTTTAAACCCACTGCAAAGTTTCCACTCTTCTGAAACTGTTAAGATCACCAAATATCTGGAGCAAATGTGACATAATGTTAATTTTTGTTAATTCTGCATGTATATGTGAGTTTGTGATAACATCCTTTGTATATCTTTTCCAAAAAAGGAAGTACTATTTTATTAATAGAGAGAGGATACATTTTTTAAAAATATTTAACACTTCAGTTATAAAAGCACCACACTATATGTTCTTTGTGGTGTGAATTATATCTCAATAAAGCTACTTCTTTTTTAAAGCACAACTTAACACACGATCTAGATACAGCACATTCCAACAGAACCTTCTGCCATGATGGAAATGTTCTATATGCGCCATCCAGTATGGTAGCCACACATGGCTTCTGACCACTTGAAATGTGGCCAGTACAACTGAAGGATTAAGTTTAAATTTTTTATTTCATTTTAATTAATTTAAATTTAAACAGCCACCTAAGGCTTTATAGATAGAGAACTTTATTGGACAGTGACCAGCCCAGAAATCTAGGATATTAGCATAGACTTATACATCTACTTATGTGCTCCTCCCTTATGCAACCTCCCCTCTCATGTAGGTAATCTTGAATGTTGTTGGTTAATGACTTAATAGCCAAATGCAATAAACAACTTCAACTGCCTAATCTCTACACTTTTTTTCTATGCCTTCTAACATCCATTATCCACAACTACTACTATGCAAATTGGACTTCTCTGCTATATTCCTTCCTGGAATTTTATTCCCCTGATATTACCATTCTCCTAGTGTTCTACTTAGCCTAACCCCTGGGCTCCTTTTTCCTTTGCCCACCCATCAATTATTCCTATTTTGCCCTAGGCCCATTATTCTCCCCTGTCTCTTCCTCTACTTCTCTCTTCATATATATCCTCTCCTTAGATGATTCCATTTACTTCCATTATTTCAGCTATGACTAATATAAACAGCCTCTGTTTCTACCTCAGACCCATTCTTTGAGCTTCATGAATGTATCCAACAGTCTGGCTGAACTTCCTGGAGGTTTCACAAGTATCTCAAAGTCAACATGTCAAACTGAATACATCTTCATACCCCTTCCTCTCTCAAAAAAACAAAACTCCTATTCTTTCTTATTCCCTCCCTCAGTTGACAGAACCATCATCTATCCCCACCCACCCTCTTACCCATGCTTCATTTTTCCTCCAAACTCCACTTAATCACTAAACTCTGCATATTTTATCTACTAAATATTTAAAGATTCCACTCCTCTATTACTGTCCTAGTTCAGGCCCTAGAAATCTCATACCCATACATAAAACTAAACTCTACATATCCCTCGTACTCCTTAAATCCATCCTCCACAATTACTACTATGCAAATCTGCCAAGTAACTTCTCTGCTTAAAATTCTCTCCACCACCTACAGCTGAGCATTTGTGTGGGAAGGGTGTGAGGACAGTTGGAAAACCATGTAAATATGATAATGTCTAGGAACTGGTCAACACGTTAAAGAGATAATGTGTTGTATTTCCCAAACTTACCTTAATCCACAATGATCTACCAGTCCAAGTAAAAAGGATATCCACAAAGAGACGACTACAGTCGTCCACCAGGGACTGGTTCCAGGGATGCGCCCCAACCCCCACCCCATGGATACCGAAATCCACGGACATTCAAGTCTCTTCTATAAAACAGTGCTGTATTTGCATATAACTTATACACATCCTCCTGTATACTTTAAATCATCTCTAGATTATTTATAATACCTAACACAATGTGAATACTAATATAAATAGTTGTAAACACGATGTAAGTGCTATGCACACAGTTGCTACAAGTGCAGCAAATTCAACTTTTGCTTTTTGGAACTTCCTGGCATTTCTTTTTCCTGATTATTTTCTATATCCAGTTGGCTGAATCTGTGGATGCGGAACCTGCAGATATGGAGGGCAACTGCATATCATGTTATTTAGCTCAAAACTATTAGCCATGAAGATGATCCTATCATTATCCCAAACAACCTGTTTACTTCTATCGACTAATAGAGAAAATGTGTACATCAATAATGATATGATTCACTAATTCACCTCACCTCTGTTTGGTTTATATATTAGTGTTTGATTAACACAAGACCATTCACCATGTACATAATGACCAAAACACAGATCATCTGTGACTGAGAAACTGAATCCTGCCTGCACGAAAGGCATCTTACAGAAACAGTGATTTTAGTTAACTAACCCGAATATGACGACTATACCAAGTAGATTTCCAAACATTTTCTTAAATTATTCTTAAAGTCTTAAATTTCTTAAGATTTCTTAAATTCCAGGGAAAACTGTATTTGCTTGTGATGACAAACAGCTTATCTGATGATTCTTTTCTAAAAATCATTAAGCACATTAATGTAGCACAGCACATTTAATATGTCAATCTTGCAATGCCAAGACTCAAGTCACAACATCAAAAACTAAATTCTTAATGAACGCCCACCTGGAAAATCTAAATTAATACAAATTAAGGTGGACATTATACAATCAATTAAGTCAACCACAAAACCAAGCAAATACTAAAGTTTCTCCTCTTCTGTGGAACATATCAATAACCAATCTTTTTAAAGCCACACACAAAATAAAGCCTGCCACCTGTCAAAGGCATAATCCTCTTCCAAATAAAAACACTCTTTTTTTTTTTTAATTAATTAATTAATTAATTTATTTATTTATGACTGTGTTGAGTCTTCGTTTCCGTGTGAGGGCTTTCTCTAGTTGCGGCAAGTGGGGACCACTCTTCATCGCGGTGCGCGGGCTTCTCACCATCGCGGCCTCTCTTGTTGCGGAGCACAGGCTCCAGACGCGCAGGCTCAGTAATTGTGGCTCACGGGCCCAGTTGCTCCGTGGCATGTGGGATCTTCCCAGACCAGGGCTCGAACCCGTGTCCCCTGCATTGGCAGGCAGATTCTCAACCACTGCGCCACCAGGGAAGCCCTAAAAACACTCTTAAGAAAAGCTTCTGGCAATTTCTCTTCAGTCTGAAAAACTACTCTCCTTCTTCTTAAGATTTAATAAAATCCCTAAACTAACAGAACAAAAAGCTCCTAAAACCCAACTTTAACTAAGAAGTTTAAAATAATTAATTTGTAACAAGTGATAACTTAGAGCCTTCAAAATGGATTTTTTTTAAAAGCATCATCGTTTACATTTTTCAAAGTACCTTCACATAGTATTTCAGTTGCTTCTCAGCAATCCTGTGAAGTCAGTAAGACATGTTACTAATAATTCAGTGTTACAGATTAAGTTAATTACTCAGGGTCAGGTAATTGGGTAACAAAGTTTTCTGCCTTTGAGTTGGTTTCCATTATACAGCGTTGTATTATACCAGAGTCAATCTCCAAATACAAGATTAGAGAATCTGCTGTGGACCAATGAAAGGCAAGGAATATGGATGAAACAACCCCGAGATCTACAACTATTTCTAACTTAATAACAAAAAAAATGTAATATTTATCAAAGTATATTGAGCATCTATCGATACTTGTATCTTCAAAAAGCCCAAAGACTAGTGGAGTAGACAAAGAATGTAAATGATTTTTAATCAATGTGAAGAAAACTATAAGAATGATCCCAAGAGGAAAGATCTTAGTAAATTCAGGAAGCTAGTAATTCAGAAAGGCTGCCATTTGGGAAGGTGACAGGTCATGAAATTAGAAAGTTAGGCAGAGGACAGCTAAAGCTAAGGAATTTGAAAACACTGATGACACCATGTTCAACTCCAACATTTCTCCGATAAGTATGGTAGCCAAATTAAGAGTTCTGCTACATTTTTCAAGCATAAATGTAAACAAATCAAAATTTTCATCAGTACCCTCAAAAAGATAGCCTAAAAAAGATGCTGCATCATCACAGTTAATATTTATGTGCCAGGCTCTGTCCTAAATGTTTTTTATATATACTAATTCATTTAATCATCACAATTGTAAAATAAGTGCTCTTATTACATTCCACTTTACAGATAAAAAACTAGCACAGAAGTTTACCCAAGGTTACACAATCATTAGCTGAGCCAGGATCTGAATTGAAAGTCAGGCATTTTAAGTTCTTAATCACTGTGTTACACTGCAGAAAAATAGTGCCTTCTCCAAATTCAGGTCATGCTAAGTCTCACCTATTCCTGCACACTTGATTGACTTTTTTTTTTTTAACACGGGACAAAACAAAATGCAAGATGCTAACAATAAGTAAATATAAAGAACTGGTACAGCAAAACCTGATAACTAATTATAGTGAATTTTTCCCTGGTATATGAACATTTTCAGAAATTTTAATTTGAACATAACCACTCTTGCTGTTTTTACAGCTTTATCTAAAAAATTTAGAAGTTACCAGAAAACACAAATAACAGGTTTAAGATGATTTCTGAAAATGAGAGCCCCGTTTTAGTTGAACGTTTCCACAGGGATTAACTAGGATGACTTTCAAATGACCAGGATCTTGCACTAGCATCCAAATGTCAAAGAGTGAACTGAGTCACCAGGCAACAAAAGATTCCCAACTTGTTTTACACAAAAACAATCTCTTGGGCATCCCTGGTGGCGCAGTGGCTAAGAATCTGCTTGCCAATGCAGGAGACACGGGTTCAAGCCCTGGTCTGGGAAGATCCCACATGCCACAGAGCAGCTAAGCCCATGTGCCACAACTGCTGAGCCTGCGCTCTAGAGCCCATGAGCCACAACTACTGAGCCTGTGCTCCAGAGCCCACGAACCACAACTACTGAGCCCGTGAGCCACAACTACTGAAGTCCACGTGCCTACAGCCCGTGCTCTGCAACAAGAGAAGCCACCACACCACAACAAAGAGCAGCCCCCATCACTGCAACCAGAGAAAGCCCGTGTGTAGCAATGAAAGCCCAACGCAGCCATAAATCAATCAATCTATATTTTAAAAATGATCAAAAAAAAAATCTTAAAAAAAAAAACCAAAAAAAAAACTCTCTTTCCAAGTTCTTACGCTAGAAACAACTGTGATACTAAAGGTAAATAAGAGAAAAGGAAAACATTTAAGTCCTTAAGACTAAGTAAGAACTAACTATATAGTTTAAAAAAAAAAAATCAACCTAAACGTAATTCTTTTTCCTGTGCCATGAAGTTACTTCTTAAGGCAATAAATCTACATATATTTTAAATTAAATCTTACCTACCCAAAATTATCCTGTCCTTAATTCTATTCTGTCCTGTTTAGAAGGGACAAAGGATTACTTCGAACAAGTCACCAATCATTCTTTAATTTGCATAGCAGCTACCCTTGAGTTACCTGAATTCTGCCCATACTCCAACAAATCAGTGACTCGGAGAATTCAAAAACAAACAAGAAAAACTCCAAAGACTATTCCCTGAAATTTAGTTCCTGAAACTAAAAGTTACTGCAGGTTCCTAAAAACAAGAAATGTGGCACAAATTTAAAAAATACAGGTAAGAAAAATCCTCAATATTCAAATGGGAAGATACAGTTCAATGAATTATTTTAAGAACTATAGCAAAAAAATGTTATGGTTTCTTAACCACAGAACCACATCCAATTTCTGCAGCACTGATAAACTTTTCATAAAACGTTAATATCATATACTCATGATGAGACATGAGCTTTAACTTGCGAAAAGCCAGAGAAAAGTAGACAGTAAGTATTTTGGAGCTTAATCAAAATTTATGATTTGACCTCTCCTTTCAGGTAGGTCTGGAAACAATCTCATCAATATTATCAAGTGAACTCAGTATTTAGAAGTAGCATGGGGAGAAAACTGCTTAGAGTAAAACAACCATTCTTGAATCTCCATGTTTTCTTCAAGCAAACTATGCTATGCTTCTTTAAAACAAAAAACAAAAAAGAACCCTCCCTAAAAAAGCAATGTAAATTCTGCAAAGTCCAGCAATAACATTTTCTGACCAAGCCAACACAGAAGTAAAATTAAAGCACAGCCTACCTAATAAAACCAGGTAAAGAAATTTTCATCTTAAAAGATCTGTTATCTCTTAAAATCCTGTGGTATCAAAGTATTACCTATATATTATTTATTAAGAGTCAATATTTGTTTTACTAAGTAACTATGCATATTGTGACTCTAAAAATAAGCTTGATGTAAACAAATTTGACTTATATACCACACTCACCCATTCTCCACCCCAAAAAGCCTATTTATTTCTCCATTTGAAGTGATAAAATCAACACCCAAATCAGAAGTCTGGAATTTCCCATGGTTACAGGATAGGATTTCTCCAAAAATCTGACAGTAACTTCCACGCCAAAACAGAACTGCTTCATTTGAGATTTACTAATTAACCATCTACTGCACTACAAATGCTTTAACATTTCTCAAATTATTAGATCCTAACCAGTTTAATTTCTGTTCTTTATCAACCCAAGCAAGTCATTTACCTGCTGCATGACTTCAGGTTCTTTATTTATCAAATAAGCAGCTGGGAAGAATAACCTAAGATTTCTTCCAGTTTTAATACACAAGATTTTTAACTCAACAACTGAACACAATATTTCTCCAGTCCTCCTACAGAAAAATATGCATATTAATAAATATACATTTAGTGAAAAAAGCTTTCCTTTTTTCCCAGTGATTTAGTAATGCCTTGGCTTGTCCTTCAGTTTATATCCAAAGACAAAAACCCAAACACTAACCTACTGAATAGGTTATTAGGCAAAAGTTCTGGCCAAAAAATCATAAACACTGTCCAACTACTGCTTTAAAGGATCCTGGAGCTAAGATAATCACATTTTAAAAACCAAAAAGAAAAACTGTAGAAGTACGGTCAAATGACATGTATGGAAGGTTCCAAACCAGGGTACCACTCAATGAACTAGGATTCATTTGGTTCTCCAGCCAAACCCTGAACTAACGTAAAAATAATATGGCGATATTATTGTAATATATGTAAAGATAGCAGATATTCTTTTGTTTAACCATGACCATGCCTAGGTAGAGAACAAAAATCAAAAAAGTCAACAGTTCCAGGAAAAACTGAGAAGCTTAGACAAAATTCTTATTCTGACATTAGACAAATTGAGGGTTTTTTCCCCACTGTATCATTAGTTTCAGGATAATAAACTATCAGAAAATTCCAAGTGACAAAAAAGGAAAACACACACATTACATCCATAAAGTGCTCAACATTTACTTGGGTCTAGTCTTAAGAGAGTAAGGTAACTAATTAAGGAAAAAAAAAAAAAACTGTTAAAAAAGCACCTATTCAAATATGAAACTACAGAAGAATAAAATCCAGGACCACTAGCAATAAGCACCTGAGGTACAAAAAAGAAACAGGTGTCTGCCTGTAAACCAAAAGAAATCAGACCTAAGTTTTTGAGTATGACTGACCAACCAGAATAAAGTTATAGTTTCACAATTTATTTTAAAAAATGGTCTGCTACCTTCCCAACTCTAAAACACTATAAAATTGAGTAGGTTTTATTTCACAGTGCCTTAGAAGTTCTATATCACTAACTATAAAACTTAAGAAATTACATTCCTAAAAAACCTGTCAGTTTTGAAGTTTACTTCCTTCCACATGTTAATTTCCCTTCACACTTGATATAGCCTTGGTCATTTGGAAGGTGACATTCAAACGGTTAAGTGTTAACATATTAGTTCATGGATAATAGATAAATTCCTAGATCATTCAGGTACTTTCATATCCTAATTCAGCTTGGTCCATTTTCTTGGCAAGAAGAATATGGATACTGGCATTTTTCATGTATAATGTAAGTGGCTTTTTCATTCAGTTCAACGCTGCTTCTTCCAATAACCTATGTATGTTCACTTCCCGGTGAGGACAACAGTCAATCAAGCTGCTACAGGTCAAGCAACAAGTAGCCCAAACCCAGCTATTTAACCCTAGAATATCCTTGTCAACCAGGATGACACACCACGAAAACCATTTCATTTACACCATGAAAATCTCCCAGAGAGGTGAAAAAGGAAGCTTTGTGACTCCTTTGTACTCCTGGGAAAGTTTGGCTTAAAAACTTTTTACAACAAAGTTAAAACAACGATAATGACATGACGACTCTCAAAGCACATATACAATTTTACATAAGCTCCTGTACTACCCACAGTATAGCGAATGGGCTGAAGACATACTAGTTTTAATTAACAACGTCAGATCACTGCTAGCTATCATAAGGTTTATGCATCATTAGGTGAAACAGTATCAAACACTTACTATAACTTTCTAGTCCCAAATTATCCAGAGAAGGAAGCTCTTCTTATAGTTTATTAGATGCCTGTGTGATCACCAACTAAGATATATCCAAAGGAAAGCCAGTCAGGAGGAACAAGGTCGTTCTTAATTTAAAAGGACAGCCTGATCTCAGGAACGGAAACACGCACCTAACACACAAGCAGCTCATCACTGCAGACCCCTGAGGAGCACAAGGCAAGAAGACTGTACTTTCCTAACCCAAAAACTTCCCCACTGATTCCGTTTCCTGCCAGACGAGTAAAACAATGACGAATAGGCAATGCATTTGTATCAAGATGACTTTCATCACTCCTCCCTAGGAACAAATCTCTTTGGCTACCAATACTAACTCCTATTCTATCCAAACACCTAGGTGCATGCCTCAAATTCTGGTTTTTCTTCCAAAAGGTGGCCTCCCCCCCTTTTCGGAGCAAACAATCAGAGAAAGACATGCAAAGGGCGAACTCGGGAAACTGGCCGAACCGAGACAAATCGGGAATCCAAACCACCGAGAAATAAAGAAGTAGGTGGGGCATACCTGCAGTTCACACCAGGCGACCTCCACGGTGGTTTCGGTGTCCAGACCTTTGTAGACCGTCTTAAAGGAGCCCCTGCCGATCTCGATGTCAAACTTGAGAAAGCGGCCATCATTGGACATTCCCACGGCCTTGGTCTCCAGCTCTTCGATGTCATCCTGCTGCTGGCTCCGTTCCTCCTGGGGTTCCTTGGCGCTGCCGCCGCCGCTGCCACTTCTCGATGACGGGGGCTCCTCTTTGCTCCCCGCGTGGCCGGGCTGGGCAACCTGGCGGTCTCTGCCGGCGCTGCCCGGGGCCGAGGCAGCGGCTGGGCCCGCGGCGACCGGCTCCCCGGGGGCGGGGGCGGGGGCGGGGGCGGCGGCGGGCGGCTGCTGGGCCACATGGGCGGCAGTGGGGATCAGGGTCTCCTCGCGCTGGGGCTCCGGGGGGCTCCGCTGCGGGACCACAGCGGCCGCGCTCGTCTGGGGCAGCGGGAGGGGGAGGCCGGGCAGCTCCAGCGCCGTGGCGTTGGAGTCACAGATGACGCTGCGGCGGAAGAAGCGGTGCTCCGTGGTGGTGGTCGCGGCCGCACCCCGGCTGTCCTTGTCCATGGTGTGGCGGCGACGCCGGTACTCCTCCGTCCTGCCGGCTCCGGCGTCGGCCGCCGCGGCGCCCAGTTTCTCTCCCACTGAGGAGTCCGAACTGGAGCCATTCTTTGGGGGAGGCGCCGGCGGCGAGAGGAACAGGGAGCCCTGCGCGCTGCTCTGCTGGTCGGCGGCGCCGCCAGACATGGTGGGAGCTGGAGCGAGGCGGGCGGCTCGAATTCGCGGAAGAAGGGGGCCGGCCCGGGGCGGCGAGGCTGCGGGCCGACGGCCCCTCACTCGGCACTGACTCGGCGCCCCGAGCGGGAGGCGGGGCCGCGGGCCCGGTTGCGGCGGCCGCTGCGGCTCTCGAGGCGCGCTGGTCGGGGGCGGCGGCGGGGCGGAGGCACGGGGGCTGGCGCCTCACGGGCCGCAGCCATCGTGCGGCAAGCGGCTGCTGGGCGGGCTGGAGCGGCGGGGGCGCGCGGTCATGGGGGCGGCGCGGCGGCCCGCACAGAGTCCAGACGGAGGCGGCCCGGCTGCCCGCCGCCGCCGCGGCCCGGGGCGGGCTGGGCCCTGGGGCGGTGGCGCGCGCGGACCCCCGAGCGGCGGCGGCTCGGCGCGGAGGCAGGGGAGGCCGCGCCGGGGCTCGCGGCCAGGCGGGCGGCCGCTCCTCTTCCCCGCCCTGCTGGACGGCCTCACAGGCCGCCCATCGCCCGACGCGAGGGGCCGACGCGCGACGCGGAGGAGCTGCCCCCCGCCCCGGGCCTCGCCGCCCGCCCCGGGCCGGGCGGACCCCGTTCTCTCTGGGCCGGGGCCGGGGGCTGACGGAGGGAGGGCTGGCGTGGGAGGGCCCGAGCCTGCTGCTCCTCCGGGCCGAGGAGGGCTGGGAGAAGAAGGGCAGTCACCCGGTTGGGCACCTTCTGTCACGACGACGGGTGCAGAGACGCCGCGGGAGAAACGCGGCGTCCGCAGGCGAAACTCGGCGCTAAATGGCGCCGGGCGTCTGAAGCCTCCACACAGCCCGCTCGGGCCCCGCCCCCCGCTGCCCGGGGCGCCCCACCCCCACCCCGCTCGCGGGGCTCTCGCGCAGGCGTGCCCGCCCCGAGGCCCACTGGGACTTGTAGTTGGCGCCTTGAGGAATGAATGGGACAGAGGAGGAAGGCGCCTACGACTCCCGTGATGTCCTGCGATGGCTTAGGCTGATGCCTGACGGGAGCTGTAGTTCTCTCTGAAACCGCCCCTTCTGGAAGGCGGATGGGAGCGTCACAGTGAGTCGCTAAGCCCCATCCTTCAGTGGGCGCTAGCTAGGAAAATCATGACTTAGGCATTAATTGTGGAAGGAGGGAAGGGAGAAGAAAAGGAGAGGGAGGCAGAACAAGGGGAGAGGCTCCCACCATGCTGTGCCGAGGCGAGAGCGAGCTCTTGGGGTTGCCATGGATGGAAAAAGAGCTGCTGTTCCTGTTTAATGCGGAGCGGCGTTGGTGCCGCGACCGGGGCGTGGGCGGAGAGCCGGGGGAGCTGGACCCCTTTTCGGGGGCGACAGACTTTGTGCATAACATTGATTGGATAGGTGGGGGAACGTCCCTTCCATGGCACTTAAGGCCGCATCCTCGGCTGCAGCCCAGGACAGATATTCTGACTCTCAAGAGACGGGCCGCCCCACTGCAGTCAAGGGTCACAGCGAACTCCGCCCGGAAAGAGCGCGCAGCGCGCGCGGGAGGGGGCGGACTCAAGAAGAGACGGGGTCTAACGTATCTTTGCGGCTTTTACCACAAACTTGAGAGAGCCGAGTTGACTCGGATGAAACTTAATGTCCGCCTGTGTTTGCTTGGTGCTTAGTAAAACAGCATCCAGCTTCCTCTAGAGGTGCCTGCATGTACCCGTGTGATTGACACCACGGCTTTGGACGTGCGGCTTTCTCGAAAGCATCCTTGGGCTCCCGGGACCTTTGCTCCTCGCAGCCACTCAAGATGGTGCAGGTGATGAGCACCAGGGGGCGCCCGACGGAGGAGGAAGCCAAACCCAGATGGCGGTTGAAAGTCTAGCCCAACGGTAGGAGCGGGAAGCGCTGAAACGTGCGCAACCGCGCCGAGCGCGCGCGCTGCGCTCCGACTCCGGCCCCCGAGCCCGCTGGGCACCCGCTCCGGAGCGCACGGCCCGCGCGGCCGCACAGGGAGGACAGCGGTTGGAAGCACCCGGACGGAAGATTCCTTAGCGCTTAGTTTCCTAGCAAATGCCCAAACGGGCTGCATGAGCTCCACTTGGAGAAGTTTGTCTCTACGATTCATAGCAATTCATCTGATACGTAGAATAGTTTATTTCTCAATTTTTTATCAAAAGCTACCCTTTGAGGTATACAAAAAAAGTTGCTTTAAAACCGATGGTTGTTAGGTTTTATGAAGGTGGAAGATTATGAACATTTTAAAATGCGAGTTTAGTAGGGGCCACTAGAGTCTTCAAATATTAGAGTTCCATTTTTTAAAGAATATCCTGTTCACTCATTTGCTATGGTAACGGCAAATATCATTATGGTATATGTATTAAGTGGTTTGTCTCAACCGTAAACTCGGTGCAAAGCAAGGGGAGAAATGTCTTCAAAGTACATTTGTATGGTACTTCTTGAGGCAGCTTCTTAGAACTTGCACAACTGTTGCTTTACTAGGAAAAGTAGTCTACTTTAAAACATGAGACAACTAATTATCAATTGATGAGTTAAAGGGAGATCAGTAAATCACAATGTTCGTGTTTTGGCACCATAAAAAAATGAGGATATTTCTGTGTGAATGGTCATTAAAAGCCTTTATTACTACCTGGCCCTGCTTACTGGGCCATGAACCTTTGGCCACACTGCATTGGACACAAGTCCCATGACACCACCATGCCCTACTGACATGTTATTTCAGAAGGGAACAACTAAATTCATTGTAAATAATTTAATTAACTGTTGACTTAAAACTAGGCTTGCCCATGTGACAGCTTTTCCTACTTGTGTTATGTTAGCTTCACCAGGAAAACAGGTACAATGTTAGATTTAAAGCTTAAACTGTTTATGTGAATATTTTACTACGGACACTTATTTGTTCAGCTCCCTTTTCAACACTTACCCACTTTCAGTCTGCATGGTATTTTCTATTACTCATTACTATTATATCCCTAATAGTTATTTTCCTTTCTCTGTCACTTTAATTATCAAGTAAAGAATTGACCTCTCTGTAATTCATATAAAACATCAAGAGGTAGGAGAAAGAACCCAGGACACCATGGATGCACTAAGCTCAGAGATTTGACTTCCTGGTGGGTAGGTCCATACGAAGAATACACGTATTTTATTTTCTCTCACCATGTTCTTAATTCACTTTAGTCCTTATTCATTTTCTCACGTTGATTCATGTTTCTTTCTAGTTCCCATCCATTCACATTTTATGTTTTACATGGTCCCTGCCATTGGTAACTGGCCAGCAATGAAAGCCAGAGATACCTTTGATTTAGACAGTGGCTGAATACACAAAATCTATTTTATTTTGTATGCGGCATAATTCATAGGGTAGCACCTTGAAGTGTAGAGAAAAAAAATACCATCTTAAGAAAATTCCTCTTTTTTTGTCTCTTTTCCCTCATTTCTCATGCTCCTTTGTCTTGTCTATAATACTTCTTATTTTACCTCCTTGTTATTTGCAACTCAAGGAAGAAGGGAGAATCAGACAGTTAAACAATGAAGAATAGATTTTTAAACCTTTTTTAATTATAAATGAAATAAAGGGGGATGAGACTTGCCCTATATCAAAGCAAATTGGAAAACCATAGGATTAAATCTGTATGGTACTGAGATAAGCATAGATAATGGAGAGAATACAGAAACATGTGTGTTGAGAGTTCCATGTGTGTATGAGCATCCCATAAATGAGAAATATGGCGTTTCAAGTCAGTGAGGGAAAGGTTAGTAAACAGTGCTTGATCAATTAGGTATTAATTTGAAAAACAAATTAGGTTAGATGTCTACCTCACACCATTTACAAAATTAATATCCACACAGTTTAAAGAGCTATTTATTTTAAAGAGTTGTAAGAATTTTTAAAATATAAGGGAACATGGGATAGGAAAGGACTTCAAAGAACAATCCAAGAGCCATAAAGAAAAACATTTGACTATTATCAAAGTTGACAATTCTGGTCAATAAAGCACAAATGATGAGCTGGCAGAAAAACTTAGAACCTATATAACAAAAGCCTAATAACCAAAATACATAAATAACACCTTAAACCACAAAGAAAAAGACATCTATATAGAAAAGGGGGGAGAAGATAGGAAAAGACAATTGAGACAGTAGGAAATGCAAATGACTGAAAAAATTCTGGAATCCAGTAACTAGGGAAGTGCAAGCTAAAATAAGATATATATTTTTTCTTCAAAAAAATTAGCAAAATTTTTAAGGATTTATAATATCAAGTGTTGGCAGGGGTGTGGAGAAACTCATGTGCTATTAATGATAACATAAATTAGTACAACTTTTTTTGAGGGCAATTTGTTAGTTAAAATGTACAATGTGCATAGCCGTTGATCCAGCAGTCTCCCTTTCTGGTACCTACCTGAGAGAAATACTTGCGCATGCGCACGAAAAATAAGAAGGTCCGCTACAGCTTTGTAACCAAAAAGTGAAACAATCTGCATGTATGTTGACAAGAAAATAAACTATGGTATACTTAATTTTGACAACACCATGCAGCAGTAGAAGAGCAGGAAGTAAATATATATGTGGTCACATAAAAATAGTAAAAAACTCAAGTTGCAGAATAATAGGTATTAGATCATATGTTATATTTTTAAATCATGTGTCTATATGTATTTAAATGCACAGAGAAAAAGTCTGGGCAATACCCACCAAAATGAAAAGGGAAGTTAATTCCTGGGAGTACTCATGTCTGTATAGCATGAATTTCTTAATATATTCTCATTTATTGCAGACAGTTTGAAAAATACAGAAAAAAATATGAAAGTGAAAATAACCAGCAACTCTACTAGCCAGAGATATCAGCCTTTGGTACTTAGGTGTCCTTCTTTCCAGACTGGTAGAAAAATGTTTATAGTTATGTTATAAGTATTTCCAATGTCATTAAATATTCTTTAGAAATATAACTTTTAATGGCTGCATAATATTCCATCATATGACATTACCAAGTATAAGTTTATTAGATCATCTAGAAAGAACATTGGGGAAAATATTTTATTTTATTTCATTTTATTTCATTTCATTTCATTTATTTTTTTGGCCGTGCCATGCAGCATGCAGGATCTTAGTTCCCTGAACAGGGATCGAATCCATGCCCGCTGCAGTGGAAGCACGGAGTCCTAACCACTGGATTGCCAGGCAATTTCCAGGATTCAACGTATTTTTTTAAATTTTTATTTATTTTTTTTAGCCACACTGCACAGCTTGCAGGGTCTTAGTTCCGTGGGGGGCAGAGATTGAACCTGGGCCCTTGGTAGTGAAAGCATGGAGTCCTAACCACTGGACTGCCAGAGAATTCCCTGGGGAAAATATTTTAAAATGGGAATCCATATCATCTTCCAGACCTTAACAAGTTCTCACAAGAAGAGATTTATCAGAATTACCTAGGAAGCTATTACAAAATACACCTGTTGGAGCGTTTCACCACCACCACCCCACCCAACCTGGGTGTATTTTTGGTGAAAGAATTCATTGCAAGCAGACCTGCACTACAATAAAAGTGGTTTTTTTTTTTAAGTTCTTTAGGAAAAGAAAATGTTAGTAGATGGATTAGTAAATTAGGATTTAAACAGGGAATGAGAAACACTGGAAAAAATAAATTTGTTGGGAAATAGAAAAGCATCCTTTTAAATCACATTAAAAGATAAATATCAATTTAAAGAAAATATAATAATAATTATATAATTTACCTTTATAAATTTATAAATTACTTTTATATATAAAAGAAAATGGGTAACAGTTACAGCACAAAGGACAGATGGGGGTAATGGAAGAATACCATTATAAAGTTCTTAACACTATATGTGAAATGGCATAATATTATTTGAGGGTAAATTATAATAAGTTAAAAATATATACAGTAAACACTAAATCACTAAAATTATAAAACAAAGTTATAATTAATAAACCAATAGAGATAAAATTGAATCATTAAAAAAATACTTAAAAGAAGGCAGAAAAAGAAGAAAAATAAAACACATGGAGCAACTAGAAAACAGAAAGCAACAGGAAAATTTCAATCCAACCATACTGACAGTATCAATAAATGTAAATGGTTTAAACTCTTCTAAACTCTATAATTAAAAGTAAGATATTGACAGAGTGGATAAAAAAAGCAACATCCAACCATATGCTGCCTATTTTTTAAAAAAAAAAACACTTTAAATATCAAGACAGATTAGAAGTAAAAGGATGAAAAAAGATACATCATGCAAATACTAATCAAAGGAAAACAAGAGTGGCTATATTAATACTAAAAAGGACTATTAACAGGGATAGAAAGGAATATCTCATAATGATAAAGGGGTCAACTCATCAAGAAGACATTTCAGTCCTAAATATGTATGCACCTAATAACAGGACTTCAAACTACATGACGCAAAAACTCTGAAAAGAAAAAGTAGACTAAGTCCGTAACTATGGTAGGATATTTCAAAATTCTTCATTCATTATGGAGCAAGTAGACAACATCATTACGGATATATGGTACAAGGTAAAAATTTGCAGGATAAAGCTAAAGCAGTGCTTAGAGGGAAATGTACAACATTAAATGGTTATACTGGAAAAGAAGAAAGATCTAAAATCAACTTCTCAAGATTCTATCCTAAAAAATTAAAAAGAAAATGGGAAATTAGCTCAGAGTAAGCAGAAAGAAGAAAATATTAAATGAAGAGTGGAAATCAGTGAAATAGAAAGTGGAAAAACAGTAGCTCATATCAATGAAACCTCCAAGTTTCTTTGAAAAGATTGATAAATTTGATAAACCTCTAGCCAGATTAATCACAAATAGAGAAGAGTCAACTTACCAATGTCAGGGATGCAAGTGGGGACATCACAGTATATCCTGCAGAATTAAAAGGGTAATTGGAGAATATGCTGAACTACTTTATGTCAATATATTGACAAATAAGATGAACAAATATCTTGAAACACAAACCATTAATGTTCACTCAAGAAAAAAGAAAACTTAGTGGCCCTATATCAAGGAAATTGAATTTATAGTTAATCTTCTCACAGAGAAAACTCCAGGCCCAATGACTTCATTGGTGAATTATACCAAGCACATAAGGAAATATAATCGTATAATACAAACTGTATGCAAACTTTTCAGAAAACAGAGTAGAAACAATTCCCAGCTCATACTATCAGGCTAGCATTACCCAGTTACCAAAACCAGACAAAGATACTACACAAAAAGAAAACTACAGTTTAATATCTATCATGAACATGATACAAAAATCCTGAACAAAATTTTAGTAAATAAAAACCAGTGATATTTTTTAAAAAAGGATAATACATCATGTTCAAGTTGGGTTTTTCTCAAGATATAATAATAAACATAATATAATACAAAAATAATCAGTGTGATTGGCCATATCAGCAAACAAAAAAATCATATGATCATCTCAATAGATGCATAAAAATCACTTGACATAACTCAACAATTATTCATTATTAAAAAAATCCTTCCACTGACTATAAATAAAAGGGAACTTTTTCAATGTGATAAAGTTCATCTACAAAAAACCTAGAGCTAACATCATGCTTAATGGGGGAAGAACAAATGCTTTCTCTCTAAGATGGCAGACAAGGTAAGAATATTCACTCCCACTACTTTATATAACATGGTACTGGCAGTCCTGCCCAATGCAACAAGAGAGGATAAAAGATGAGAGGCATGCAGACTATAAAGAAAGAAGTAAAACTGCCTTTATTCACAGATAGCCTAAGGAATGTAAAAAAAAAAAAAATAGCACTACTAGAACTAAGAAGTGATTTAGCAAGGACACTGGATACAAGGTCAATATACAAAAATCAATTGCATTTCTATATACAAGCAATGGACAATCTAAAATTTAAATATATCGCTTGGCTTTCAGACTTCAGCAAGTTTCCAGTGATTGTCCCCTCACAGAAACATCAATTTGAACGAATATCCACATGCAAAAATACCTTCACAAGAGCTAAGGATTCCAGGTGGGTATTAGAGCACCTGGGTGGAGCACAGAAGTAAGAAAAGATGCATTGAGGAGGGAAGGAAAGAGAGTTTCACATTATCTCTGTCACCCTTTCCCCAACCCCAGGCAGCCCAGTGTGAAGAGAGACACCCTCCCAGTGGGAGAAAGAGAATGAAATGAACACTTGACTTTACTGAAGCCCCAGGACCAGACCTACCCCAATGCCAGACTGACCCCTGTGTCCCCAGGCTCCAGCAGAACCAGAGCCCCGGCCTGCCCCAGCAGACCTCAGCACTGGGCCAGCCCCCATGGGACCAGGCTTGATGCCTAATATTACAGTCCTAGACACCAGGCCTGCCTCTGTGGACTCAGGTCTTCAGCCTACCACCACAGCCTTAGGTACCAGACCCGCCCCATGGATCCAAGTGCCAAGCTCAACCCAGTGGACCCAGGCTTCAGGCCCACCCCATGATGGACTGAGGCATTAGGCCTGCCCACCTGTTGACCCAGGCACCAGACTCGCTTGCTGAAGGGCTCCAGAGCAAGCCTGGAGATAACCAACAGATGTGCAACCCAGAATCTCTGGATGGGCCGCCTGGTGAAGGGCTTTCCCTGTCGAAATCAGTCTGTAAAGACTAGAAGAGGTGCCTACTTCTTCAAGTGTACATACATCAACACGAGGCCACAAGGATCACAAATAATCAAGTAAACATGGTATCACCAAAGTAAAATAATAGAGCTCCAATAACTGATCCTAAAGTAATGGAGATCTATGAACTGTCCGAACAAAAATTGAGAATAATCCTCTTAAAGAAATTCAGTGAAATACAAGAAAATACAAACAACTAAATGAAACTAGTGATTTCCTGGGTATGACACCAAAAGCACAAGCAACAAAAGCAAAAATAAACAAGTGGGACTACATCAAACTAAAAAGCTTAAAAAAAAAAAAAAAAAAAAAAAAAAAAACTAAAAAGCTTCCGCAATGCAAAGGACGTAATCAAAAAAATGAAAAGGCAACCTACAGAATGGGAGAAAATTTTTGCAAACCATAGAGCTGATAAGGGATTAATATCTAAAATATGTTAGGAACTCATACAACTCGACAGCAAAAAAACAAATAACCTGATTTAAGAATGAGCAAAGGACCTGAATAGATATTTTTCAGAAGAAGACATCTAAACAGCCAACAGGTATATGAAAAAGTGCTCAGTGTCACGAATCATCAAGGAAATGCAAGTCAAAACCTCAATGAGATAACACCTCACACCAGTTAGAATGACTGTCAACAAAAAGACAAGAAATAAGTGTTGGCAAGGATGTGGAGAAAAGGGGACCCTTGTGCACTGTTGGTGGGAATGTCACTTAGTGCAGCCACTATGGAAAACAGTATGGAGGTTCCTCAAGAAAGTAAAAATAGAACTACTATATGATCCAGCAATTCTACCTCTGGGTATTTATTTGAAGGAAATGAAAACACTAACTTGGAAAGATATGTGCACTCCCATGTTTGTAGTAGCATTATTTACAGTAGCCAAGACATGGAAGCAACCTAAGTGTCCATCAATGGATGAATGGATAAAGAAGATGAGGTATATATACAAAATGGAATATTATTCAGCCATGAGGTAAAAGAAAATCCTGCCATTTGTGGCAACATGGATGAACCTTGAAAACATTATGCTAAGTGAAATAAGCCAGACGGAGAAAGACAAATACTATATGATCTCACTTACATATGGAATCTGGGGAAAAAAATGATTGAATTCATAGAAGCAAAGAATAAGAATGGGCGGGGGCAGTGGCAGTGGAGGAAACAAGGAGATGTTGGTCAAAGGGTACAAAACTGCAGTCATGTAGGATGAATAAGTCCAGAGATCTAATTACAGGCATGATGACTATACCTAATAATACTGTATTGAACACTGAAAATATGCTAAGAGAGTAGATTTCAGGCAAACTCATCACATCCAAAAATGGTAATTATCTGAGAAGATGATATGTTAATTAGCTTTACTATACTAATAATTTCATTATGGATATGTATATCAAATCATCAAAAACATATACAATATTTATTTTAAAAAATATAAATAAATTTAACATTAATTAAAATAGTGTCAAGAACATGCTATACTTAGGAATAAATTTAGCAAACTATGCACAAGATTTATATACTAAAAGCCACAAAATATTACTGAGAGAAATTAAAGACCTAAATAAATGGGAAGATATATCCTGTTTTGGATCAGAACACTCAATAGTGTTAAGATGTCAGTTCTCCCAAAATTGATCTATAGATTCAATGCAACCTCAATCAAAATCCCAGCAGACTTTTTAAAAATGAAAATTGACAGGGACTTCCCTGGTGGTCCAGTAGTAAAGAATCCGCCTTCCAATGCAGGGGACGCAGGTTCGATCCCTGGTGGGGAACTAAGATCCCACATGCCGTGGGGCAAGTAAGCCCACGCGCCACAACTACTGAGCTCGTGTGCCTCAACAAGAGAGGCTGCATGCTGAAAACTACAGAGCCCATGTGCTCTGGAGCCTGCGCCACAACTAGAGAGAAGCCAGCACACCACAAAAGAGCCCGTGGCCGCAACGAAAGATCCCACGTTCCACAACTAAGACCCAACGCAGCCAAAAAAAAAAAAGAAAAGAAAACTGCTCTGATTTTTTCAATACCTACGTGTAAAAGAGACTAGGAAAATACAGCCACCATAATACTTTAAGACAGCATATAATGGAGGAGTCTAAAAAAAAAAATTTTTGACAGACTGATTCTAAATTTACATAGAAATAAAAGGACCTGATATAGCAGAAACAATTTTGAAAAAGAACAAAGTTGAAAGACTTACACTACCTGATTTCAAGACTCACTATAAAGCTGCAGTCATCCAAACAGTGTGGTCCTGACATAAAGACTGACGAATGATCAGTTGATCAGAATAGTGAGTGCCAAAATACAAATAGACAAAGGTGCCAAGGTAATTCAAAGAAGAAAGGGTAGCCTTTACAACAAATAATGCTGGAACAACTGGGTGGCCAATCCTTTCCTCACACAGTACATAAAACTTTACTTGAGTTGGGTCATACACTTAAATATAAGAGTTAAAACTGTAAAACTTCCAAAAGAAAATGTAGGAGAAAATCTTTGTGATCTTGGGTTAGGCACAGAATTTTTGGACACAAAATGCACATAAAGAAAAAATTGTTAAACTGGACTTCATAAAAATTTTTTAAATTTGTTTTTTAAAAGAAATGTTATAAAAATGAAAAGGCCACAGAATAAACATTGCGAAACAAATATCTGGAAAAATATTTGTAAACAAAATATGTAGGGAACTCTTACAACTCAACATTAAGATAAATAGTGCAATTTTTAAAAAGTGTGCAAAAGATTTGAACAGATACTTTACCAAAGAAGATAAATGGATGACAAATAGGCACATGAACAGATGTATTGCATCATAATTAGTCATTGATGTAGTGAAAATTAAAACCACAGTGTAATATTACCACATACTTACTAGAATGACTAAAGGAGACAGAGAATACCAAGTGTTGACAAGGATGCAGAGCACCTGGTTCTAGAATCACAAAGCTCATAAAAGTATACACAATACACAGAAACAATCGGGGCAGGTGATGAAGGAAGAGGAACCTGGGCCATCTAGGGCTGTAGTGATGAGACTAGCAGAACCGGGCCCTTCGCTGAACTGAATTCATAATCAGTTGGTTTTCCTTTGTCAGAGTGGCAAGTTACTTCAACCTACTCCCTTTGGGACTTCCGGTGAAGTTTCTTTATAATTTCTCTAGAAAAATCCTGAAATGATTACTTCTTTCCCCCTCCACTACTTTCATTCTCTCACCCTCTCCTAAAATACTTCTCAATTTCTTTTGTGTGAATCTCTAGACCACTGGAGAGGAAGCATGTCTGATTTCACATTTTATATGCAGTAATGATTTTAATTCTTGAATAAGGGTGCTTAAACACTAACACAAGTCGCGGTGCTAATAAGAGCCAGGTTAGGGATGTGCGTGCGGAATCTAAGTCTGGAACGTGGGGGTTCCCTAGAGAAAGACAAGGCGGTGCTGCCTCACAGCTTAGTGCACCTTGGGAGCGGCTTGTCACAGTAGACCTTTCCTACTGCCAGGCTGACTTCAGCTCTCCATCCGTGCATCTCTGCAGCTCTTATCCCCAAGCTTCAACAGAGGTATTAAGCTATGACAGAATAGGATTGGGGAATCTTATCACTTATCTCTGCCTGTAACAAACCAGGACAGATTGAAGTGCTGGATCAGCTACCCAAGAATCAGAACATAAGGGCTAGACCTTGGTTAGAAAAAATGGTCACAGGTAGTAATTAGAAGGGGCCCAAAAGGCTGAACCCTGGCCCAAAGAGAAATTTAAAGCCCTTGTAGAGCCTTAGCCCCTATCTTATTGCCAAATCAACTTTGGTTCAATTTTTTTATAAATGGGAAAAAAATCTTACCTCTGCAGATTCCTGTGACACACGGTTATTACCTAAAGACAGATAACATTCCAAAAAAGACTGACTAAGATGTTTTCAAGTGGACAGGTCCTCTCAAGAAGCATCTTCTGGTCATCAAATTACATGAATGGAACATCATGTAATGACTTGTGGAAAAACCTATCAGCTTGCTATGGGGATTGTTATTGACTTTTCCACGTTTAAGCCTTTTTTCCACATCTGATGTAGGCCTTCTGTAAACAAGGTCTGTGCCTCATAACAACTGTGTCCTCTGCAATACCTGGGAAGGGGCCCTGGTCATAGCAGATGTCAACCATGTGATTAATTTAAAATGTTAAATTTAACTCTGTGTATCCAAGATCACCCCCCCCACACACACACACACACACACATTCATACATACACACAACAAACTAGGTCTATAATAAATTCTGTTCATCAGAACAGCAAAAGACATACTTTAAAAAATTACATTATTTTATCTCTATAAAGGCCAGAAAACCATTTTATTTGTTAACACTCTTTAAAAACTAACCTTCATTGTTTTATTCTTCCAGGAGTATACATTTTATATTTAGAAAATTTACAAAATAGGGATAAGCAAAAAAAAAAAAGGGTAAAAACCACTCATAATTCTACCACAGAGATAACCATATTAACATTTTGATATATTGCCTTCCAATATTTTTCTATGCTTTTACTTTTATATACGTTTCTTCCTTTCTTTTTTTTTTTACTTCATGAACATGTTTTATTTTTTAACCTAACACTATAATCATATTTCCATATTTCCATCAAAATTATCACTAATTTTTAAATATACAATATTATTTTAAGTGACAGCATAATCTTTCATCACATGGCTGAACTAAAACTTATTTAAACACTACTTCAGTTGGGACTTTTAAGTTGTTACTAATATTTCACTACTAGATACAAGATGCTTGTGGAAGATCTGTCTCTATCCCCAGGCCTATGAGTGGAAGTTATGTGCAGTGGGGAATAGAGAAAGGTTAAAAATGTGAGCTGTCTCCACTATGACAGAGACATCCTTCTTTTCTTCCAGGCCTGGCACATCAACACACTTCCCTTAAGAAAGATCTTTTAAATTATCATTATTTAAATACTAAATATAGGACATAGAGCTTCAATTTCTTTACCTCTGCATCCCAGCGTGGCTGACCCAGTCATCCAATTTGCCCTAACTCATATTTATATTCATTCCTCCTTTCCAAAAATTGGTTTCTGTCTTCACTAATACTAATGACAGTTTACTTCATGAGAAGAACGCTTCAAACTTTATGCAATCCGATAATCCTGCTGCATTGTAATCACATGTAGAAAATACATAATTAGACTGGATATTATCACTAGCGCGTTCTCTTGAGGAGCTGGGGGGAGGACCAAAACGAACTTCTTAATGAGATTCTGTTTGTCGGTACAAGCTTGTATTAGAGCCTTTAATTCTTACTGTTAGAGGCTCTGTAATGAGCCCGATTAGAAGTAGTTCAGTTAAGAGATGTTAACTAGACTTATTGCCGTGATCATTTTGAAATATATACAAATACCAAATCACTACATTGACACCTGAAACTGATATAATGTATGTCAATTATACCTTAACTAAAAAAAAAAACAAGGAAGAAGAGAAATAGTTCAGTCAAGGAGGAAAGATAATGTGACAAAAACAACACAGGCTGGCAGGTTAAGTCCCTCAAACTAACATATTTTTTTTTCCCGTGATCACTGAGAATAACAAGAGTTGACAATGGGGAAAAAGTGGGGAAGGAAATAAGTAGGAAATCGTGACAAATAGACATGAGAGCCAAGCTCCATTTAAAGGTCAACAAATCCATTTAGATATTACGATACCTGTCAGCTTCTAACACACTATAATCTTTCAGTATTTATTATTAACCAGAGTTTTTTTTTAAAGGCCTTCCTTTATTTTTTTTTCAGGTAAAAATAAGGCACCAGGGACAGTCAATGTTGTGTCGAATAAAGTCTGACCTGCTTAATCCTGACAAGGGTCCACTGCACAGTTAAAAATTGACAGTAGTCGCGGAACTTGCAGTGGCAATTTGAGTGACTGAATCTAAAGGAGGCCAGCAGTCCTAATCCTCACATTTAATTTAGGATTAAACAGTTTTCTAGCTGGGTCTGCATGTCTGTGTGTTTGAAAGGTGATGCAATGACATACTCAAACTGGTTAATTTACTGTAGTTTTAATTCTTAAAATGTGTTAATTGGTCTTTAATGGTTATTGTTCAGAACAGATCCACTCTAATAGCATCCTGTATTTTCCTAGTATCTTTCAAACTAAAAGCTTTTCACATAGTTGTACTCTTATTTTCATTTTCCCACACTCCCTTTGAGGAAGGGAGGGGTATGGGATAAAACAGGTGGGAAAACAAAGAGCACAGAAAGGGAAGCGTGTGGCCCTGGTCACCCAGCCAGTGACTAAACTAGATCAGTGGGTTCTCTTACATCCAAATTATCAAGTCCAGCTAGACCAAGGCATTGGATCTTACAGATTTTTTCCCCCTCGCATTTGCTGGTGAGAAAGAAATTTCCTGTCTGAAAGTATACCTTTCTGGGCAAATAGCAAGTGCTAAGGGAGCTCTTTCGTTCTCTTTGACTGATATGCAATCTGGAACCAGGGCAGAAATCCTGAGAGAGGAAACTAAATTTGCAGATGATGATCCAAGAGTTTTCCTTACACTGAATTTGGGATATATATTTTTTAAATTTATTTATTTATTTATTTTTGGCTGCACTGGGTCTTTGTTGTTGTGTGTAGGCTTTCTCTCGTTGCGGCGAGCGGGGGCTACTCTTCGTTGCGGTGCACAGGCTTCTCACTGTGCTGGCCTCTCCTGCTGGGGAGCATGGGCTCTAGGTGCATGGGCTTCAGTAGTTGTGGCACACGGGCTCAGTAGTTGTGGCACACAGGCCCAGCCGCTCCGCAGCATGTGGGATCTTCCCGGACCAGGGATCGAACCTGTGTCCCCTGCATTGGCAGGTGGATTCTAAACCACTGTGCTGCCAGGGAAGTCCAAGAATTTGGGATTTTTAAAACACAAAGCTGTATAAGCACATGTATTCTCTAGACAAACTAACTGGGTGTCTCCAAAGGGCAGACTGGGAGAAGTTACAAGGAGACATATTTTAGCTTAATGTAAGCAAGAATTAATGTAATTAATCAAGAATTAATGTAAGCACTCACACTTTCTGATTTCAAAAACATACTACAAAGCTACAGTAATCAAGGTAAGGTGGTACTGGGATACAGATAAACAGATAGATCAATAGAATAGAATTGAGAGTCTAGAAATAATCCCTCACATTTGTGATAAGTTGATTTTCAACAAGAATGCCAAGACCACTCAATGGGAAAAAATAGTCTTTTCAACAAATGGTGCTGGGACAACTGGATAGCCACAGACAAAAAAAAAGAAAGTGAATACCTACTTCATACCATACACAAAAATTAATTCAAAATGAATCACAGATCCAAATGTAAGAGCAAAACCTATAAAACACCTAGAAGAAAACCTAGGAGTGAATCTTTGTGAGCTTTAGCTAGGCTATGGTTTCTTAGATACGACACCAAAAGCACAAGCAACAACAACAAAAAATAGATTCACTGGACTTCACTGTTGTTAGGAATGTAAAGCGGTGCACCTGCTTTGGAAAACAGTCTGGCACTTCCTCAAAAGGTTAAACACAGGATTACCATGCAATTCCAGCAACTCCAGCTGGAATTATGCTATTTATATATTTGATAAATGGAGATAAGAGGATAAAAAAGCTTAGAAAAATTCCACTCCAAAGAACATACCCAAGAGAAATAAAACATGTCCAAACAAAAAATTGTACATGAATGTTCATAGCAGCATTATTCATAATAGCCAAAAAGTGGAAACAACTCAAATGTCCATCAACCAATGAATGGATAAATAAATTGTGGTATATCCATACAATGGAATATAATTTGGGCATGAAAATGAATGAAGTACTAACACATGCTATAACATGGATGGACTTTGAAAACATTATGAATAATCTGCTGTTAATCCCATCCAGTATACTCATTATCTCAGACATTACAGTTTTTATTCCTAGAAGTTGATTTTGGGTCTTTTAAAAATATCTTCCACATCTCTTCTTAACGTAGTCAATCCTTCCTTGAGCCTCTGAAGCTATGGAACAGAGTTATAATAGCTATTTTAATGTCTTTGCCTGCTAATTCTAATATCTGCATCAGTTCTGAGTCAGTTTGTTTACTTTCCTCATTACGGGTCATATTTCCCAGTATGCCCAGTAAATTTTCATTAATTCCATTCACTGTGAATTTACCTTGCTGAGTGCTGGATATTTTTGTAGTCCCAATTCTTGAGTTTGTTCTGGGGCACAGTTGTTTGGAAACAATTTGATCCTTTCAAGTCTTTTTTTTTTTTTTTTTTAATTTGTTAGGCAGGACCAGAGCGGCATTTAGTCGACAGCCAATTTTGCCCCACAACTGAGGCAAAATCCTTCTGAGTACTTTGCCTAATGACTTGTGAATTATAAGATTTCCAGTCTGGCTAGTGGGAACAGGCACTATTCAGGCCCTGTATGAGTTCTTGTTACTGTTCCTGTAATACTTTCAGGTGGTTCTTTCCCTGACCTTGAACAGTTTCCTCACATTCATGTGCTGGTGAGTATTCTACTGAATACCTAAGGGGGACCCTCTGAAGATCTCTAGATTTTTGTTGTTGTCATTTTTCTCTCTGTGTGTAGCTCTCTCCTATCTGGTATTCTGTCTTGCAAACTCTAGCTGTCTTGGTCTCTCTGGACTCTAGCTTCAGCTCCTCACCTCAGGGAACCTTCGAGGCTCTACCCAGATTCCACCTTTCCGTGCCACCATCTGGAAAATCTCTCAAGGCAGTAGGCTGGGCACTCACAGGGCTTACCTCATTTGTTTCCTATTTCGTCAGGCCTGATGTCCAATATCTCGAAAATGGCTATTTAAAAAAAATATTTTGTCTAGATTTTTAGTTGTTTCTGGTGGGTGGGTAAATTTGGCCCCTTTTACTCCATCTTGATAGAAGTGGAAGTCCAAGCTCATGCTAAATTTAGCAAAAAAGTAGAATTAACTGGTTCACAAAACCACAGAAAGGAAGAAAGTATACTGGCCTTAAAGTTGACTGGATTTATTGACTCAAGTTTCACCAGAACACTTTCTCTTTCTCTCTCCCTCTGTCTGTCTGTCTCATTTCTACTTCTATATTTTGGCCACATTCGAGTGGAGGTCACAGCCGCTGTCAGCTCTAGAGCCCACCCTGACAGCCAGCATGCCAAGGACAAAGACAGAACTCCTTTTCCATCTCCAACTTGGATAATTCGGTGGAAGGAGGGGCCTGACTTGGATGTATCCCATGTCTATGCACCAACCACTAAGCCCTAGAGGGTATGTTAAAAGACTGACCCAAGAAGCAACAATCAAAAATGTATATCATCTACCTTACTATTGTACACGTAGGTTTGGGCATTTGTAAGTATTTTCTCATAATAACTTCCTGTAAATTGCTGTGTCAAAGGTTTTAGACAAAGCTTTTTTCATATTGTCAACTGTTCCACTGAAAAGTTGATACCACTTCACCCTCCCACCCACAGTGGGTAATTGGTACATTTCCCCTCACCATTACCAACACCAGGTACTTTTTTTTTTTCCAGTGTTACAAAGCTGGCCAGTGAAAACAATTTATTTCACTGTTATTTTAATTTGCAGTTCTTTATTATTCCTGAAATCAAATGTTTTTCACAGACATTCATTCATACAGTGGGTATTTACTGAGTGCCCGCTATGTGACAGTCACTATTCTAGACACTAAAGGTATATTAGCCTTTTGTATTTTTTATTTTGCGACTTTCCTATCATTTGGTCATTTTTCTACTGAGGCATTTGTCTTTTTGTTATTGATCTGTGAGAATTTCTTATGTACAGATGGCATCAACTCTGTCACACACGTAGCAAAATTTTAAAACTTAAGTCATTTGTCTTTAATTTTGTTTTTTATAATATTTTGGTGTACAACTGTTTAATATGTCAAATCCTTTAGATCCCTGCCCTTGACGTTGATGTAGTCTTGTCACTTTTAAGCTGGTCACATCTGGCATGTTAGCCAGTTTCTGTTTGAGATTCACCAAGTCATACGTAAAAATCAGCTTTCGGAGTGTGCCCCTCCTAGAGCTTAATCTACTCTTGCTCCTTATAAGACTCCTGGGGCTGCAGGCAGTGATTCAAAACAGGTTTTCTCCCAAAAGGCTAATTAAGAGAGGGAAGACTTCTGCTGTGTTTACCAAGTTCATCACAGACTTGGGTTATAAACAAATATTCTAGGTGATAATGTTATCTGCTTATCAATTTAGGAAAATCTATGAATAATGAGACTATTAAGTCAAATAACAACACATTTATTTTCATTTAGGACTCTTTAAATTTTGACTTGCTCTGATCTGACAGCTGACATTTCCTGGTAGTCCCAGGAGAAAAGCAGGACAACAGCGTCCACAAACGTAGGTTTGCAGGAGCTGCTTCTCTCATACAGGCTCATTTATCTGGAACAAATATCCTGCATATTCAGTAAAAGTAACAGACCGGAACATGAAGAATGTGGCTTCTTGGCTATGTTAGAAGGGGTCTTCTAGGCTCCAAATATATATTTTTTTAATGTGTAAAATACACAAAACTTTCCTGCTATCGTTTGCTTGGCAAAGTTAGTGTCCAATAAAACTTTATGCAATGACAGAAATGTTCTATATCTGTGCTGTTCAAGATGGGAACCATTAGCCACATATGTGGCTACAGAGCTCTTGAAATGTGGCCAGTGAGGCTGAGAAAATAAATTTTAAATTTTTTATTACATTTCAATTAATTTAAGTTTAGATAGCCACGTGTGTAGGGTTACCAGATTTAGCAAATGAAAATATAGGATGCTCAGTTAATTATTAATTTCAGATAAGCAACAGATAATTTTGTAGTTTAAGTATATCCCAAATATTGCATGGGACACATTTACACTACAAATTTATTCTTTATTTATCTGAAATTCAAATTTAACTGGGTGTCCTATATTTTATCTAGCAACCTTATATATGTGGCTAGTGTCTACCATATTGGACAATGCAGGTTTGAAGAACTCACAAAGTTCTTCACAATTACTCAAAGACTCTTGCAGGATTAAATCAAGGAGGAAAAATGGTTATGGTCATATCTTGGCAAGAAAAAGTAGCCTGAATTCTGAAAGAAAGCCATTAGATGCCAGGGCCAGGACACCAAACCAATGAAATTCAATCCAACAGTCGTTTATTGGAAGCCTTCTGTGTGCAGAAAACAGACTCAGCTGTATACACCAGTATGGCTGTACAAATTGCCAAGACCAGTGTCCATTTGATTTGGTTGGTTCCTGTTCTGTACTGGGTGTTAACTATCTTGAATATCATCCCTGACTGTGAAGAAAACAAGGCAGGATGTCTGGAGATCCTCCTCTCCAGGCATGTACAACCTGATAGAACAGCAGCTTTAAAAACAAACAAAATCAAGAAGCCCTTTAACAAAAGATAGATGCTAAGTGAGATATACAAGGAAAATGCTATGGGAATGTAAAGTGTCAGCCACGGAGGGAACCACAGGTGGATGAGGTTGCTTGCTCGGTTGTGGTGTTTTGTTTGTTTTGTTTTCCAAGGTCTAATAAACTCATCTTCTTACCTTTTCTTCCTCGAGCTTGACACACTTTATGAACAAGACTTGTATACCCCCATATGATTAAATCAAGGTGGGCATACTGGTGCAGGTATACTCCAAGAAAAATTCCCCCACTTTCTGCAAAGACAGCCAATGGATCCCTCAGTCAGAATCGCCAAACCAGTGAAATGCTATTCAATGCAAAAAGACACGCGTAGAGTACCTGCTCTGATTCTGGGCTATGGGGTTAAGTTTCCAGGTGTAGCAGTTCAGTTATTCTACTTCCTTAATTTCTGCAGTCGAGAAGAAAAACACAGACTTCTTCGTCAAGCCACAGACATAGCTGGCTTGTATCAGGCCATCTAGGCCTGGCTCTGGCCCATCTCCACTGCAGAAAACTGCCAATCACACGATGGCCCTTTCTCCTCCCCTTCCCAAATCTCAGCTCCTAGATGAAATCTAGGACAGTTGTCCGTCTGAAATCTGTCTGTCATGTCTGACATCATGGCAGTTCAACATTTTCCCTAGATTTTGAACTCTGAATGTGGCTCACAGCTGCACGGCAGGTTAGAGCAGGTTATAGCAGCTGCAGTGTTGGCTGTTGGTGATTCACAGCTGAGCTCCCTCTGAAGGGCCCTTGGCGAGGGAGCTGCCTTGGCCAAGGTTCCACCCCTCCCTGGGGCCACCAGCATCAAATGGCTGGTCACTGGGGATGCGAGGCCACACCTCGTTTTATTGGGGACCACTCTGCACTGTTATCCAGCCTCCACGGGCTCAGCTGAGGCCCCTGGTGCCACAGCATCGAAGTTCACCTTCTCCCTCTGCCCAGTTCTGCTTCCCTTACTGCTGTACACGTGTCATTCCTAAGAATACACTCCACCTCCAAAAAACACACACAAAAAACAAAATAACCCCAACACCCTGTATGCATGTCTCCATCTAGGAGTCTGTTTCAGGGGAGACTTACCGAAGACATAGGTTCTTGAAATATCTCTTAAGTAAACTTCCAGCTTCTTAGGACAAACTTCTCGCTTTGTTGAGACTGGTTTTTTCTATTGCTTGGGAAAAACATGGCCTGAACTGCCTTTTTCCAGACAGATGGGCAAACTTCACAGAGGCGGGAGACTGAGCAGTTTCTGCAACGAGAGGAACCTTCCAGTGTTGGTTATATTACATGGGATGAGCAGACAGGTGCCTGCAATTAATCTTCCTATTCCTCAGTAAAGTGCCGAGGACCCAGCGAGATATATAGATTGCTAAATACCCCTGAGCTAATCCAATCCTGCCCAGCAAAATAGTCACTTATTACAGGGAAGGCCTCCCAAGAACCAATTTCACGCTCTGCTGCGAATAACTACCTCCTCCTTCTTCCAGGAGACCTCTCACTTGTCCCTCTCCTGACTAACTTTTCTTGCAAGAATAAAAGCTGCTCTTTGGAGTCTTGGAAGTGGACTTCGCCACCTCTGATTCACAGCCAATTTCTCTTGTGGAATTTGACCAACATGTCTCTTATTGCCAGCTGTCATCCATTCATCTTTCCTCTGGCTTTGTGCCTTCTTTCGGCTTAGCTGCAAAGTGGGAAACGAGGGTGGAGTGGAGGGCGGTGCTTACACGTATGGAGTTCCTACTGTGCACCAAGCACTGTGCTGGGCACTTCACATTATCTCATTAAACCTCACAATAAACCTGGAAGATATATAATATATATGTGTGTGTGTGTATATATGTATATATATATGTGTGTACGTATATTACACATACAATATATATGCCCTTCCCCCACCCTCCAAACACACACAACAACAAGGTTCAAAGAGTTACATAATTTAGTTCTTTAAGATGTGTAACCTCTCCTCTTTAGGAAGTTATCAGTCTTAGCTAGGTTTCCGTATGATTGTGAAGCAGCGTCCTAGGCTAATTCTAATGCAACTTATGTCCGTATTGGTCAAACGTGGTCTGGAGGCAGATCTAGCCCTTCAATAACCCCTAATTTTACTCCTAAATCCTTTACAGTCTAAACTGTCCTAATGCTGTAGGTCGGAGGAGGCATCAGAAACTGGGAGGATCTCCTACCAGCTGACCAACCTTCTTGTTGTATAACGGATTAATGAACTCATTTAACAAGTATTTACTGCACTGTTACTGCCTACCATGTGCAGGAAGCATGGTTGGGGGATGCTGAGGCCCAGGAACGAAGAGCATGGACTCGGGTCAGACTGCTTGAGTGTGAATCCAGGCTCCGTCACTTAGGAGCAGCGTGACCTATTAAAGATCTACTCTACTAGATATTGTTAACCTCTTGGGTCCTCAGGTTTTTCACTTGTAAAGTAGAGATAAAGCACCTATGTCATGGGGTGGTGGGTAGTTGTGAGGTTTAAATAGGATTGTCTGTGTAAAAACAATCAGGATCCTGATTCAGGAAACACATGGTTTGGGAGGGGAGACAAGATGTGTGTGTAAATAACTTAATACAGATTTAGAAAGTGATGGATGCTTTGATGGTAGAAATCATGCATGGTGAAATTTAGAGGAAGGAAAGATTACTTCTAGGTGAGGAAATCAGAGAAGACTTCTTGCATAAAATAGCATTCAAGTTGATGGATGATATTTACACTGACCAGTAATAAACCTGCGAGTGGCAACCCTCTTGTCAACCAGTAAGTACCATCTAAAGTTTAAAACAGCACCAAGGGACTTCCCTGGTGGCACAGTGGTTAAGAATCCACCTGCCAATGCAGGGGACACGGGTTCGAGCCCTGGTCGGGGAAGATCCCACATGCCGTGGAGCAACTAAGCCCATGCGCCACAACTACTGAGCCCACACACCACAACTACTGAAGCCTGCACGCCTAGAGCCCGTGCTCTGCAACAAGAGAAGCCACAACAATGAGAAGCCCACGCACCGCAACGAAGAGTAGCCCCCGCTCGCCTCAACTAGAGAAAGCCCGCGCGCAGCAATAAAGACCCAACACAGCCAAAAAAAATAAATTCATTTAAAAAAAAAGCACCAAGTAACCGAGCCCTGGAATACAGCATCATGAGGCTGGGTGCCCAATGGGGATGATGAACATGCCTATGAGATCAGGAGAGGGTAACACATGTCCAATCCACAGATTCTACTTTCCAGGTGGCTCCACAGGGTCATTCTGACCCAGGCAAGGTTTCTCCTGCCCAGGTGACTTTAGTCTGGGAAACACTCCAAATTAATGACTGTCGGCAAGAGTTTATAAAGCACACACCATGAGCCCTGAGCCAAGGTATGGGAAAGGATATCAAAAAGAGAGAGAGAGGGACTTACCTGGAGGTCCAGTGGTTAAGAGTTCGCCTTCCAATGCAGCGGGTACGGGTTTGATCCCTGGTCTGGGAGCTAAGATCCCACATGCCTCGCGGCCAAAAAACCAAAACATAAAACAGAAGCAATATTGTAACAAATTCAATAAAGACTTTACAAATGGTCCCCATAAAAAAAAAATCTTTAAAAAAAAAGGACTTCCCTGGTGGCGCAGTGGTTAAGAATCCGCCTGCCAACGCAGGGGACACGGGTTCGAGCCCTGGTCCAGGAAGATCCCACATGCCACGGAGCAACTAAGCCCATGCACCACAACTACTGAGCCTGTGCTCAAGAGCCCATGAGCCAGAACTACTGAGCCCACGTGCCACAACTACTGAAGCCTGCGCACCAAGAGCCCGTGCTCCACAACAAGAGAAGCCACTGCAATGAGCCCGCACACTGCAACGAAGAGTAGCCCCCACTCGCCATAACTAGAGAAAGCCCACGTGCAGCAACAAAGACCCAACGCAGCCAAAAATAAATAAATAAAATAAAATAAATAAATTTTAAAAATTTTTTTTAAAAAGAGAGAGAGAGAGAAAGAGCAGAAGGAGAAGAAGAAGAAGGAAAAGAAAAATATGTGACCTCTCTTTCAGGGAGTTTATATGGTCTAGTTAGGAAGATAAGATTAACATACAAAATGGTTTTTATAACATTTATTGTTCTTTCTCCTGTCTAGAAATGCAATACAATTTCACTGTGGAAAATTTAGAAAATTAAATAGAAGCAAAACCGTTGCAAATCTCATTACCCGAGATTAACTACAGCTAACAGCGTGAAGTGTGAAGTTTTCCAGCCCATCCTCCCCACGCTTGCAGACAGCGCACTGTCCCTACCCTCACCTCACACTTGCTCATGGGAGGGGGTTCCCGGGGATCATAAATCCTCCCGTTTCCTCTTTCCCTTCTGGAGACGTCTGCCTGGGAATGTGATTTGGCTTAAAGCACACAGAAGGGTTTTTTTAAGCCTCTTCAGGCTCTCAGTGTAGCCATCAATCAACGACAGCTCTGTGGAAGATGATTCCCAGGCAGATGGGCCTCTTGTAAGGTGAGGACAAAGGAAGTGGCTGCCACAGCTCTGCACCAAAACTCTAAGGCTATTCCCACGTGGGTCAGAAAGCATCATGTTGTTTATGGGGAAATGGCTTCTTCTATAAGGCTGCTCCGGAGAGCACCGTACTGGAGAGTTAATATTAGTCGTGTGTGTGCGCGTGTGAGTCTGCTTGTGTGTGATTCTGGATGACTAGGAAGAAACCCTAATTCTGCATCTCTCAATGGCAGTGAGAGCTTAAAAGGACGCAGGCCCACTTTGAGCAGACCTGCTTAAGGCAAGGCTCCCTGTGGCGGGCGTCTAGACTACAGGTCCTCAGCTAGGAGCCCCACGCAGTGTCGGACGGTACTGCGCTTACAACTGAAATTAGTATTCAACGGGAAACCACCAGGAAGTACCGTATACATTTTTGGATTTTCAGCTTTTATTGAAAGAAAGAGAAAGAGAAAGAAAGAAAGAAGGGAGGGAGGGAGGGAAGGAAGGAGGGAAGGAGGGAAGGAGGGAAGGAGGGCGGGAAGGAAGGTCTGATAATCAAGGGCTCTTTTTTTTTTAATTAAGGAAATTAGCCCTTTGGGTGTCATATTTTTTCCTGGTGTGCTGTCTTTTTAATTTTGGGGGGCTTTTAATTGTTGTCATTTGTTTTTATTTCTGTGAAGAAATTTTAAATTATTATGTAGTCAAATTTATCATTTCTTCTATGACTTCTGAATTTCATATCTTGCTCAGAAAGATTTTAGTCACCTGTATGAGTTTGCAAACCTGCTATAACAGAGTACCACAGACAGGGTGGCTTAAACAACAGAAATTTATTTCCTCTCAGTCCTGGAGGCTGGAGGTCCAAATCAAGGTGTCGTCAGGGTTGGTTTCTTCTGAGGCCTCTCTCCTTGGCTTTAGACAGCTGTCTTCTCCCTGTGTCTTCTCTCTGTGCCTCTCTGTGTCCTAATCTCTTCTTACATGGACACCAGTCATATCGGATTAGGGCCCACTGCTATGACCTTATTTTAAATTTAATTACCTTCCTTATCTCCAAAGGCAGTCACATTCTGAGATACTGGGGGTTAGGACTTCAACATATGAATTTTGAGGGAACACAATTCAGCCCCTAACATCATCCAAGATTATTTCCTTAAATTCTCCAACTGTTTTACTTTTATGGTTTTATTTTTAACATCCAAATATTCGATCCATCTGGAATTTGTTTTGGTATAAGGAATGAGGTAGGGAATCTAATTTTTTTTTCTAGATAGTAAGTTAAATGTTTCAACTCCATTTATTAATAATTTTCCCCCAAAAATCTTGACATTCTACCTTTTTCTTTTTTCTTTTTTCTTTTTTTAATTAATTTATTTTATTTTTGGCTGCGTTGGGTCTTTGTTGCTGTGTGCGGGGTTTCTCTAGTTGCAGTGAGCGGGGGCTACTCTTCGTTGCGGTGCGTGGGCTTCTCATTGTGGTGGCCTCTTTTGCTGCGGAGCATGGGCTCTAGGCGTGTGGGCTTCAGTAGCTGTGGCGCGTGGGCTCAGTAGTTGTGGCCCACGGGCATTGTTGCTCCATGGCATGTGGGATCTTCCCAGACCAGCGATCGAACCCGTGTCCCCTGCCTTGGCAGGTGGATTCTTAACCACTGAGCCACCAGGGAAGCCCTCTACCTTTTTCTTATACACATTTCTCATGTATATTTGAGTCTATTTCTGGATACTATTTTATACCACTAATCTGTCAATTCCTGTGCCACTGGCAAACTTTTAATTATGGTAATTTTATAATATATTTCAATCTTCTAGGGCTAATCTTACCCTGTTATTTTTCCTTTTCAGAATTTTATCACAATTTTTGCACGCTTACCTTTCAGCATTTACTTTAGCATTGCCTTGTCTAGTTCTAGAAAAGTTCTGATGGCATTTTTTGGGGGATAGGGTCAAATACATAGATGAATTTAAGAAGACTTTACATGTTTGTATAATTGGGACTCTACATGTCAATATCATTTCTTAGCATTGTTTACCCTTTTGTACCGCTTGACTTTTTAACCATGTCCATGTCTTATTTTTTGAGACCAGGAAAAAGCGCGTTTCCATTCAAATAAAAAACAGAAAAAGTAAAAGAATGCAACAGAGGTAAACAACGATTAGCAGAGATAAATTTATCTAGAGGAGCCATTTTGGAGCTCCTTAAATTCTCAACCCCACAATTACATCTTCTGTTTACGGTAAGTCTTGCTTTCTCACGGTTGGAGCAAAATAGATTCAGCAACACATTCTGACACAGTCTGCACGCTGCACCAATGAGAAATGTTAGTTCTCCCCTCTGCCCCCTCTCATCTGTGCAAGTTCAAAAGAGACGCGCTTCTCTCAAAGATTGTCCAGGCTGAAAGAGGCCGACGGTAGACGTAGCCGGTTTCCCCAAACCTCCCGGGCCACGGCCATCACTGTGTGACCGCACCCAGGAGGGTCAGCTTCCCAGCGACAAAGAAGCTGCTCCAGGACCTCCTGCAGCCTCACCAGCGATCAGCTGCTCTTGTCACGCGAGCTCCAGCGTCCTGCCTGCCCTCCCGGAGCACAGCCCAGGCCCCGTGCGCGGGCGCCCCGGCCTATAGCACAGGGAGAAGGTGAATCCGGAGCCACACTTCTGAAGAGGCGGTTTCCAGCGCTGTTGCTTGGGTGCCAAGTGAAGGCCTGCTAGCTCTCCCCTTTTCTTTCTTGCTTCGTGCATTCCCGTTCCGCACACGTGTGGGAGGATCCTTTTGAAACGCAAGTCAGCACCGTGTCACTCTTGGGCTCACAGCCCTCCGCTGACCTGCCACCTCGCCCAGAGAGAGAACCCGAGTCCTCACAGCGGCCGACATCTGGTTCCCCGTGATGCGCCCGCCCATCCCAAAGCCTGTGACCTCACCTCCAGCTCCTCTCCCTGCTCTTCACTCTCCTCCAGCCACGCTGGCCTCCTCACTGTCCCCTTAGCCCCAGGAGCCCTCTCACCTCAGACGGCCCCACGGGCCAGTCCCTCACCTCCTTCAGATCTTTATGCAAATGTCACCGTCTCAGGGAGGTGTTTTCTGGTCATCCTACCTAACACTGTAAGCCCTGTGCTCCCCACCCCCATTCCTGACTTTATTTTTCTTGCCAGAAATAACAGCATACTTCGTTTCTTAATTAGCATCTGTCTCCCCTCACTAGAATGTAGGCAGGGATTTTTGTCTGTTTGGTTGAGCGCTGTAGCCCCAGAGCCTAGCACAGTGCCTGCTGTAAAGGTGTTCACAGGCTCACAGACATCTGCTGAATGAATGAACCGGTGACGAATCCCTCTGGCTGGCATCAAGGAGATCCACCATCTCCCATCTCCCCAGAGCCACCCAGACTTTGAAGTCCCTGGCTCTGGCTCACAGAGTAACAGCTTCACTTTCATGGAGCCATTCGACTGAGATCTGGGACACCTAGAGGCACCGCTCCCCTTAGTTTTTCAAGGAAACTGCCTTGTTTGCAGAGTGAATAGTTAAGATCTCTTCAAAGATAAACCACATCTAATTTTGCCTATAGTCAAACCTTCCTTGTTTAATAGGAAGGAAGCTCTGCCGGCCATGATGCATTTATTCATTGTGCATTTATTGTAATTTGATGCACAGCATTACTGAAATAAATCTGTTTGCTAGTTCCCTTAGAGAGGGGAGAGAGGGCGCTCAGATATTCATTTACTGAGTGCCAACTAGAGCCAGGATCTTATACGGCGCTGGAGATGACTCCCGCCTCCATGAAATTCACGGTCTCCTGGGGGAGACACACAATAAACTGACTAGTAAACATACAGTTACAAACTGGAAAAAGCACTATGAAGGTAACAGAGAGAATACTGCAACGGATGATAACGGAGATGGACCCTCTTCGATACGGGCAAGGAAGGCCCGTCTGAGGAGAAAGTATTTAAGCTGAAATTTGAGGGTGAGGAAGAGTCAGCCACGGCACACGCGGACACGGAGATCTGGTGTGTTCTCAGAGCTGACAGGAGGCCGAGGCAGCTGGGGCAAAGCGAACGACAAGAAGAAGGCCTCGAGGATGTTGAGGATGTTGGCAAGATGAGGCCAGACCGTGCATCCCCTTGCAGGTCTCTGTGCACCGTGCCACCACTGAGGAGTTATTAAGCGGGTGATGACCTAATCCAACTTGCTCCGTTAAAAACTCACTCTGACTCTTGTATGGGTATGGCAGCTACCAGCCACATGTGGCCCCTGAGCACTTGAAATACGGCACAGCAGAGCTGAAGTGTACCGTAAGTGTACAGTATACATGGTTTGGTATATTTAAAATGACATTAAAAATGTCAAGTATCTCATTAGTAATTTTTATACTGATTACACATTGAAATGATATTTTGAATATATTAGGTTAATAGAATGTATGATTAAAATTAATTTCACCAGTTTTGTTTTGTTTTGTTTTAAAGTGGCTACTGGAAGAATTTTGTTTACACACGCGGTCATGTTCTATTTCTGTGGACACTGCTGCTCTTGCTGTTTACGAAAAACAGATTTGAGGGACTTCCCTAGTGGTCTAGTGGTTAGGATTCGGCGCGTTCACGGCTGTGGTCCGGGTTCAATCCCTGGTTGGGGAACTGAGATCCCGCAAGCTGTGTGGTGTGGACAGAGAGAAAAAGAAAAGCAGATCTGACAGGGAGCAATGGGGGAAGTGAGCTGACCAGTGATGAGGCTCTCGCTGGAATTTAGAAACGATGGACTAGTTATCATGATGGCGAGGGTGTCAGCATGGAAAATGGAGAGAAGTATCAATACATACATTTGCGGTCTGGTTTTTGGCGGTGACGGGGGATGGATCTGTGGGATTTACTGATGAATCAAGGATGACTCCCACATTTCTGACTTGAGCAGCCGGTTACATGAAAGTGCTGTTACTGGGATGAGTAAAACCAGGGGAGGGGTGGGAAGGGAATCCCAAGCCCGGTGTTGGACATACTGAGATAGCCCCTCCCAAAGGAGGTGTCAAGCTGGCAGCTCTGAGGCTGGAGCTCAGAGGAGAGGTTTGGACTAGAGAGAAAATTTTGAGCACATAAGAGGTACATGGGGTTAGGAAGATGGTGTAGAGAAAAAGAGAAGAGGGCTGGAGCACGGGGCCCCGGTGGGCCAGTTAGTTCATGCGCCATAAAGACAAGGGCCCGCAAAGGGGAGCAAAGGAACAGAGACCTAAGAGGGACGCAGGGGAGTCGTGGTGCCACAGAACCAAGGGAGGAGCCTGAGAAAGAGCGTTCCCAGCGCTGACAACTAGCCGGAGAGTCCAACGGAGAAGCACCGGCAGAGTCCACAGGTCCCAGGTACATGGCGCCGGATCCAGCGCTGAACCCGACGAGGCCACTTGTCGGCGCAGGAAGGGAGGGAGATGGCGGCAGAAGGAGGGGCAGTCCGCGGTGAAGACTTAGCCCTTCCAAGAAGTTTGGCTCGAGGAGGGCACCCGGAGAGAGAAGAAGAGTGCGGGAACGGTGATAGCCGGGTGGGATTAAGGACACGGGACGGGACAGGCATGAGAGAAGGGACATAGCCCTCAAGTGGTGGAGGAGAGGAGATGGGCCACGGGGGCGGGAAGCTCCAGCCTCAGGGCTCCTCCCTGCCTGTGGCCCTTTCAAGGCCTAGTTTCGATTTGTAATTTTGTGTTCTTTTTCTTAAAGGGGGCCCCCAAGTTACATAGGCTGCGGGCCCGCGCAAAACCTGGCTCTTCTACACACACGCCCCCAGCGTGGAGGGACTGACTTTTGATAAGAGGAGAGATGGCCCAGGGTTTCGCGAACTTGAGTGATGACAGTAAATGAAAAAAGCCTCAAGACATGAAACATTTTGTCAGAGGGACCCAGGAATTTGGGTCCCCAGCTTGAGAGTCACTGACCTGCTGGAGGCGTTCACACACCGGACTCGGGACGGGAACCCGAGGCCAGGCTGGCTTCACGGAGTGTGGCCTGTGTGGCCTCAGAGGCTCAGAAGGACCCGGGCTCGGTTTAGGGGTCTGCTGTCACCACCTTCAAGTTCCTCGTAGTATCTGAACAAGGGGCCGCACATTTTCATTCTGTACTGGGCCCTGCAAGTTATGCACGGGTCCTGGCCAAATGTTGATTTTTGACTTTTTGAAAATTGAGATACAATTCACATGCTGTCATCCCTGACCCAGTGGTGCCTCCGTTTCCTCATCTTCAAGTCACCGTGATGAACCCCTCTGAGGTGGGTGATGGGACAACGAATGTGAGTTCCGTGGGCTCCTCCGACCGGGTGACTCTTCCCACGGAGTAAGCCCTCGGCTGCGTCTGGGGCATCACTGCTCGGCGTGCCCTGGTTTCCCGCAGCTGAGGCTTTCTGTTCTTAACCCCACCGATGGGATTTTTTTCTTCGTTTTTCCACATGAGGGTTAAATACGTCGATCGCATCATTCTCTCTCCCAAGCTGTCTCTGCTAGGGCTTGGGTCCATCAGTGACTGCCCCATGCAGGAGGTACAGGCAGATGCGGACGCAGGACTGGGCTGGGCGGAGCTAGCGCTTTCGGTCCCCTTCCTCCTGTGAGGGGGCCTGAGACAACAGATCCGCAGAGTTAGCGAGGGAAGGAAAAAGAGAGGCAGGTCTGTTTCTGGCGTTTGCAGGGCTCAAGGCACAAATACAGACAAAGAAACACTACAGAGTTAATATTTAAAATTTAAAACTTAGGCTAACAAGCTGTTAAAATCTTATATGCTTCTACTTTGACAAACATATTTTCATAATGCTGGCTTGGTTTAAAGTTGGAGTTTTTGCTGGAACGTGACAGCGTGAAGTGAGCCGGCCTCCGGTCCTCTCCACGTCTCTCCCCATTCGCGGCTGAAAACGTTTTGGAGGCAATGAAGCAGTAGCCACAGACGGACGGAGGGCACTGGGGACAGAGAACTTCCAAATCTTGCCCTGGAGCCAAGCTGGGCTTGTGAGGACATCCTGGTTTTAGGATCACGATGGGGACTCAGTCCTCAGTATCAGGGAAGATGCAGGAAAGCTGGCGTCAACTGAGGACGGCACTCAGGTGCACGCCATCACCTGCGCCCTGCACACCTTGGGGTTCACTCCCCAGCCTCTCAAGGTCCTCTCCATGAGTGACTGCCCGGCAGTACCAGGTGCCTTCCCGCGGGCTTGATGAGCGCAGCAAAGGTGCACGTAGAGAAGGAAAGGCGCGGCAGGAAGTCTTGAAGAACGGGTCCCCAGACGCGGTGTTTTCCGGCCTTTCCGCAGCTGATCTCAGCCTGTGTCCTTGACAAGAACAGGATGAGGCACTTGCTCTCACACAGGAGGTGCGGGGGTGGGGGGGCTAGGCAAGGATGTCCACAGGAAGTCGTGGTGAGGAGAGCAGACCGTGGATGGATGTCCAAGGTCTCCCCCCGAGAAGGATAAGCTTCAGCCCGATGTGAGGCCACCACGGTCACCAGCAGTAATGGAATGGTAACGGTAAACGGAATTTAGCCAAGCTCCTGGTAGTTGCCTTGCTTTCCAGTATTTATGTCACAGAGTTAATGAGAAGCAGATGGAGCTGCCAGGGGATGTCATACTGCCAGGTGGAAAGAATCTTTCTGAGAATAAAGTCAAGACAGAAGAAAACAGAGTCCACAAACTCGGGGAGATGGCAGACGTGAGCAACCCATCTGATGACGGTGGACCCAGCCTTGCCGAAGATGAGGACTTGACCATCTTGGCTATAGGCCAAGAAATTGCTCCTCTGCTTTTTTTTTTTTTTTTTTTTTTTTCCCCACGAGTAAGTTTAAATTGGTTTTCTGTCACTTGTGGATGAAAGAGTCCCGATTAATGCCTGGAGCAAGGCTCTATAATGTGCATGGGTGGAGAGTTGGGATGAGTTGATGGCACAGAGACGATCCTTCCAAATGTGAGTGTGGTATAAACTAGACACATCACTTTGAATGAGAACTGATCAACATTCTCCGGGGATCTGTACAAGCACGTGACCAGAAGAAGCCACTCCTTCTAACTCCACTCCTCTTAACTACCACCCAACTACCATCACCACACTCTGTCCGTTCCCACAACATACACACACCAACCACTGCCTGACATTTCCAGTGTGGAGAGCAAAGAAGCAAAGAAAGCCATATATATGTCCACCAACCGACAGTAAGACTGTTTTTGCTACTGACTCCCAGGGTAAAGGGCATATTGTCGTAATGACATGATCACACACAAATACTGAGTTCCTACTAGGTGTAAGGCATTAGGATAAATACTGCGGCAGGTTCAGGGGAGTGGAAAACACTGGTCCTTCCTTCAAAGAGTTTATAAAGTTAGTGGGGAGATAAAGCTTAAATAGTGTATATAGAAAGTTTAAAAAAAATACAAGTGTTTGGGAAACAGTTTGGCAGTTCCTAAAACAGTTAAACATGGAGTTACCATTTGATTCTACTACTAGGTATGTACCCAAGTTTTGTCCACACAAAACTTGTATATGAATGTTCTGTTCACATCAGTACTATTCACAATAGCCCAAAGGTAGAAACAACCCAAATGTCTCTCAACCGAGGAATGGATAAACAAAATGTGGTATATCCATACAATGGAATACTATTCAGCCATAACAAGGAATAAAGTATTATGGAACAATAAAAAATATATATCTAGTCTCTGTCCTTGGTTTCTGGCACAGAGCTCCTAAAACCCTTGGAATTTCCTAAGTAATAGGAGAGTCTTTTGTTATGCATAACAAGCCCCTTTCAACCACACTGAGTTTAGCTAATGAATTGACTCTTGGTGGGCCCCTAGAAGGCTTCAGGTTGGGAGCTGGTTGCAAGAAAGACCAATCCATGATTAGAAAGTTGGACCTTTCAGCTCCATCCCCAACATCCAGGGAGGGAAGAGGGGCAGGAGATTGAGTTCAATCACCAACGGCTATTGATTTAATCAACCATGTAATGAAACTCCATAGAACCCCCTAAATAGTGGGGCTCAGAGAGCTTCTGGGTTGATGAACACATCAAAGTGCTGGGAGGGTGGTGTGCCCTGAGAAGCCTTCAAGCTCTGGGCCTCCCCTCACCAAGCTTGGCCCCATGCACCTCTTCCATTGCCTGGTCCTGAGCTGGAGCCTTTATAATAAACTGGTTACTCTAAGTGAAGTGCTTTCCTCAGTTCTGTGAGTCAGAGTCATTCTAGTGAATTATCAAACTTAAGGGGGGAGTGGTCATGGGAACCCCTGAATTTGTAGTTTCCTGGGCAGAAATGTGGGTAGCCTGGGCACCCCATTTGCAGTTGGTGTCTGAAGTGGGAGCAGTCTCATGGAACTGAGCCCTTAATCTGTGGGGTCTGGGGCTCACTCCAGGAGTTAGTGGAAAAACTGAATTGAACTGTAGGGCACCCAGCTGGTGGCAAAGAATTGGCTGGTGTCAGGAAGAAAGAACTCAGGAGTACTGACACAGGCTACAACATGGATGAACCCTGAAGCCATTACGCTAAGTGAACGAATCCAGACACAAAAGGTCATGTATTGTATGACTCCATTAATATTAAATGTCCAGAATGGGCCAGTTTCTAGAGAGAGAAGGCAGATTAGTGGTCTGTGGGGACCTGGAGGAGGGGAGAACTGGGAGTGACGGTTAGTGAATACGGGTTTCTGTTTGGAGCGATGAAAAGGTTTGGGAGTTAGATGGTGGGGATGATTGTACAACTTTGTGACTATACTGAAAACCACTGAATTGTACACTTTAAAAACAAATTAGTAAATAAACCTTTGATTAAAAAAGCAAAAGGAAGGCGTGTGACCCAGCTACACAGGAGAAGTTGTCACACTGGCGGTCCCTGCACAAAACAATGCACTGTGAAGAGCTATAATGACAGGCAGGAGAAATGATAGCTTCCGGTCAACTGACAGTGACTTCAAGATAGCTGATTCCATAATAGTGGCTATTTTCAGGCTATTGCTTTTGCTTAGCCTAATACAGAAACCAAGTATTTCTATCTTAACCACATAGCCAAATCCTTCCTTGCTGACTCTTAACATTTATTTTCCTTTTATCTTATATCGCTGGTCACAAGAAATCATTTGTTATTTTTGACTAAAAAAAAAAAAAGAAGAGATATCAAAAGACTAAGGTTGCTGTATTAGCCTGTGTTCTTCCTGGAAAGCAAGGATTGAGACCAAGGCTTGAGTAAAAGCGTTGGAGCTGGCGGGGGCTAGGTGGGCAGTAATCTCATGGAACTGGGGAAAGTAAAACAGGAAAGGAGGGAAAACCAGTACAAAGGTGTGTTTTCAGGAGGGTTGTTGTAGGAAACTGAGTCTCCGTCTCTGTAGGACTTTTTGAGGAGCCATGTTGAATGGCCTCAGAATTATCCACCTTAGATCAGGAAGGACTGGTTCCTGATCCCATTGGTCAAGGTTCTCCCCACAGGGCACTGACTCCCCTGCACTTCTGGGTTGTGAGTGCGTGAGTTCTGAGTGGATTCTGCAGGTATACCTCACCTCAGTCTCTGAGTTCTGGGGCAGAAGACAAGAATTGCGCCCAAGAAAAGTTGGTGGCTTCTCCATGGGACTTACACCATTGGCTCCCCTGGGTCTCAGGACTTCAGGTTTGGACTGGAGCTGCATCACCAGCTCTCCATGGCCTCCATCTTGCTGACAGCAGATTGTGAGACTTCTCAGCCTGACACTGCATTAGAGGACATCGGATGCATGTAAAATCATGCCTAATGTAGATGCTTAACCTGACATTAAGAGAGTCATAATGAGCTGTGCAGCTACCGAGAGATCATAGGAGCCCCTTCCTTGGTCTCCTAGACTGCTCCTCTGGGGACAGCTAAGTACCATGTTGTGAGGACACTCAAGCAGCCCTACAGAGAAAACCTAAGAAGATCTAAGGCTTCCTGCCAACAGCCAGCACCAATTTGCTGAGAAGGTGTAGCTATAGAGAAGGTGTAGTCTAGGAAATAAGCCCTCACCAAACACTGTGAAAAATAAGTTTATGTAGTTTGTGAGAAAAAAAGTTGGGAGGCTGGAGTAAAAGGTAGCCAATTAATAATTTTTAAAAAATTATAACACCTTAACTTTACACAGTGTTAATGTCAAATACATTTCAATTTAAAAATGCATGCAAAAGGACTTCCCTGGTGGCACAGTGGTTAAGAATCTGCCTGCCAATGCAGGGGACACGGGTTCAATCCCTGGTCTGGGAGGATCCCACATGCCGTGGAGCAACTAAGCCCGTGCGTCACAACTACTGAGCCTGCGCTCTAGAGCCCACGTGCCACAACTACTGAAGCCCACGCGCCTAGAGCCCATGCTCCACAACAAGAGAAGCCACCGCAATGAGAAGCCCGCGCACCGCAATGAAGAGTAGCCCCTGCTCACCACAACTAGAGAAAGCCCGCACGCAGCAACGAAGACCCAACGCAGCCAAAAATAAATAAATAAAATAAATAAAAATTTTTTAAATGCATGAAAAAAAATATAGGCAGTGAAAGTTAAGAGATCAATACAAGATGGAATTGTTTCAGGCTGAAAAAGTAGGGAATCATGAAAGAGGCAAAACTTAGACTTGTAATATTAACATAGCTCCATATAATATCTGGTTTCATTATTGTATTTACTTAAATATATTTTGTTTATATATTGCTTACAATTTAAGTAATTCTCACTTTCCTTATCTTAGCAGGAAACTTAAAAACATGTAAACATAAAAGAAAATAAGACTGGGGAAAGATAGTCTTTTCAACAAATGGTGCTGGGAAAACTAGATATTCACATGCATGAAGTTGGATCCTTACTTCACACCATACACAAAAACTAACTTGAAATGGATGAAAGACCTAAACATAAGTACTAAAACTATAATGCTCTTAGAAGAAAACATAGGGAAAATTTTCATGACATTGGATTCAGCAATGATTTGGCACCTGACAACAAAAGTACAGGCAAGAAAAGAAAAAGTAAATAAATTGGACTTGATCAAAATTCAAAACATTTGTGCATCCAAGAATACTACCAAGAGAGTGAAAAGACAGCCTATAGAATGGGGGAAAATATTTGCAGATCATATATCAGATAAGGAATTAGTATCCAGAATATATAAAGAACTCCTACATTTCAATAACCAAAAAAACACACTACTCAATACAAAAATGGGCAAAAGATAAATCGACTGACACCAAGCATTGTACATGGTGTCAGTCGATTTATCTCCTGTAAAAATAAAATACAGTGTGTGTGTGTGTAAAAACAAAACAAAACAAAATGGGCAAAAGACTTGCATAGACATTTCTTCAACGCAGATATTCAGATGGCCAATAAGCGCATAAAAAGATGATCAACATCACCAGTCATTAGGAAAAAGCAAGTCAAGACCACAATGAGATACCACTTCACATCCATTAGAATGGCTATTATACATATTTTTTTAAAAAAACGAAAGTGACAAATGTTGGTAAGGATGTGGAGAAATTGAAACCCTAGTGCACTGCTGATGGGAATGTAAAATAGTGCAGCCACTATGGAAAACAGTTTGACAGTTCCTCAAAAGCTAAACATAGTATTACCATATGATCTAGCAATTCCACTTCTGGGTATACACCCAAAGGAATTGAAAGCAGGAACTGAGATATTTTACACCCATGTTCATAGAAGAATCATTCACCACAGTCAAAAGGTAGACACAACCACAAGTTCCAAGGATGAATGGATAAAAAAAAGTGGTCCATCCATGCGCTGGAATATTATTCAGTCCTAAAAAGAAAGGAAATTCTGACGCATGCTACAACATGGATGAACCTTGAAGACATTATACTGTGTGAACTAAGCCAGACACAAAAGAACAAATACCGCATGATTCTGCTTATATGAGGTACCTAGAATAGGCACATTCATAGGGACAGAAAGCAGATCCAAGGTTACCAAGGTCTGGGGCGGGAGGTATGTGGTTATTGTTCAGTGGGTACAGAGTTTCTGCGTGGGGTCACAAAAAAGTTTTGGAAACAGATATTGGTGATGGTTGCACGACACTGTGAATGTAATTAATTACCACTGAATTACATATTAAAAATGGTTAAAATGGTAAATTTTATGTTACATGTATTTTGCCACAATAAAAAAAAAAGTGCCAAAAGGAAGGAAGGAAGAGAGGGAGGGAGGGAGGGAGGAAGGAAGGAAGGCACAGAATAATGTCAAAAGTTCTTCAAAGAGACCCCTTCAGCAACATCCAGGGCAAATTGGTAACGTCTTAAATTAATAACACCATTTTTAGGGGCCTCTGGAATAGGCAATAAGGCAAACTGGATGAGCAGGACAGGTGACTGTCACCTGTGTGTCAAGTGGGGCATCTCTAGCTGCCGTGCCTGGTAGTGACAATGCTTTGAGAAAAGCAGCTTCAGGTTGGGTGGTTGGCTAGGGTTACTCTGAAATCGAACCCCTTCGAGGTTGAGCTTTCCTCTTGACCTCTTTGTTTGGCTGCTCTTTCGTTGCAATGAGCCAAGGCCAAGGCCAGATCGCCACCTGGCAGCCAGGATTCAGGAGTGTCTCTTCAGCTTCTGCCACGGCTGCTATTGATCCTGCTGTGTTATCTTTGCTTTTAAAACGTCAGTCTTTGAGCCCTTCTAGGCACTTTTCGCCAGAGGTGCTGAATGGGCTTCAGAACCGTTGTTCTTGTTCTTCCTGTTTTGCACCTGCTATTGTGACTGCCCTCCGAGAGTCACAGCAAATGGGCCTTCCTTGCAGTTTCCTTTGACCGTGGCGTACGACCTGCTCCAGCTGGTGTGTGGCCAGGAATCCAGGCGTTCTCTCCACTCTCTTCCGCATTCTGCCTTCAGACTATCTTTGTTGGACACAAGAAGCGCCTGTCCTCACAGCCACCACACGTCCAGCCCCGTGGTGGGCATTCCTGCCTGTGGCACTGTTTTCCCTGAGAACTTCCTGCTCGCTCTTTTCCGTGATTCTTCAAGGCTTTGTCTTTCGTATCCTGTGGGGGGATTTAGCTCTCTCTTTCAAAGGCTTACACTGGGCAGCATCAGATCTATGACCATTCTCAGAGAACTGTGTGCATGGGGAAAAGTCTGAGAAATGTTCTCTTAAATGCTCTCTTGATGAAATTTAATTTTGACATTTTGCCACATGAAAGTTTTCTTTTTTAAATTGTGGTAAAAAACACCAAACATAAAATTTACCATCTTAAGCATTTTTAAGTGTGCAGTTCAGCAGTGTTGAGTATATTCACATTGTTGTGCAACCAACCCCCAGAACCCTTTTCGTCTTGTAAAACTGAAACTCTGTCCCCATTAAACAGAAACTCCCCTTCCCCCTCCTCCACCCAGCCCCTGGTACCACCATCCTACTTTCAGTCTCTGTGAATCTGACTAGTCTGTACCTCATGTAAGTGGAATCGTGCAATAATTGTCTTTTGGTGTCTGGCTTATTTCACTTAGCATAACACTTTCAAGGTTTATCTATGTTGTAGCATGTGTAAGAATCTCCTTCTTTTTTAAGGCTGAATAATATTCCATTGTGCATATACACCACATTTTGCTTATCTATTCATCCGTTGATGGATTTTGGGTTGTTTCCACCTTTTGGCTGTCATGAACAATGCTGCTATGAACATGGGTGTATAAATACTTTTCATTGCTTTTGGGTATATACCCAGAAGCAGGATTGCTGGATCATATGGTAATTCTATTTTTAATTTTTTTTAGGAACTGCTATACTGTTACATAAAAGTTTTAAAGGATAACAAAGTCACCCAGAAATGATCAATGGAGGAGACTGGATTAAAGTAATGCAAGATGATATCTTTGGCATCTTTAAAATTCATCATCAATATTTTCTTTGTCCTTGGCTTTTCCTTAGACCCCTTTCTTGCCTTTCATTTTAGCCTACAGAGTGAAGATGGTACAGTTCTCTGAGTACCCGAGGCCTCTGGTAACAGTCTCAGTTTGTTGGAGAGTGCCTTTGGGATCCACAGCAGAGGAGGAAGGAGGAGTGAGTAGAAGGAGGAGTTGAGCTGCCATGCAGGCGTGATGGCAGGCGTGACGGCAGCCTCACCCAGGCCCACAGGGCGCTCAGGCTCCAAAATGGCTCATCATGTAATTCCGTGTCGGGCCGAAACAGCGGAGTCTTTATACCCTCCTTGGTCACTGAATATGGGCTGCCTTGGAAAGGACACAGCGTTGAGCTAGGGAACCCTCTGCAGCTGAGACGGGTTCTGGAGCCAGCAGCTGTCAGCCACATTCCAGCAGCTGGGGCCACACATCCATCCTTGAAGGGGAGTCGTGTGGCAGATCACCATGTCCACCACAGTAGTTTCTGGGAAAGACTACTGAGGAAAGCTTCAGAAGTATAGAAGGTCTTGGTCCACGGGTACCAGCGGGAATGTGGCCATGCTACCATATGATATCACTTATATGTGGAATCTAAAATATGACACAAATGAACTTATCTATGAAACAGACCCACAGACATAGAGAACAGACTTGTGCTTGCCAAGCGGGGAGTGGAGGGGTTGGGGGAGGGAAGGGTTGGGAGTTTGGGATTAGCAGATGAAAACTATTATATATAGAATGGATAAAAAACAAGGTCTTACTGTATAGCACAGGGAACTATGTTCAATATCCTGTGATAAACCATAATGGAAAAGAATATGAAAAAGAATGAATATATATATGTATAACTGAATCACTTTGCTGTGCAGAAGAAATTAACGCAACATTGTAAATCAACTCTACTTCAATAAAAATACATTTTTGAAAATGTGGCCGTGTTAGTACAAAGCAGGTCATTCACTGTGAGTAGGAGGGTCTGTGTGTGGTGGTGAAGAGCACAGACCACCTGGGTGGGAATCCTTGGTTCTGTCCTTCCCAGCTGGGTGACCTTGGTCAGGTTATTAACCTCCTGTGCTTTAGTTTCCTCCTGTGACGAGGGGTCATACTAGAATCTGTCTCATATAAGCGCTTACCATCGTGTCACACCCATAACAAGCACCGTATGTGTAACTATTTTCACAGATATACGGAGTTTCATGACAGCTCTGAAAGAAGATAGGGGCTTTAGAAACTATAGAATCCGCGGTAAACTGGAAGGAAGGTGAGGATTCAGAGAGCCAGGTGCAAAATGAACAATGAAAATGAACAAGGCAGGGGCTTCCCTGGTGGCTCAGTGGTTAAGAATCCGCCTGCCACTGCAGGGGACACGGGTTCGAGCCCTGGTCCGGGAAGATCCCACATGCCGCGGAGCAACTAAGTCCGAGAGCCACAACTACTGAGCCTGTGCTCTAGAGCCCGCGAGCCACAACTACTAAAGCCTACATGCCACAGCTACCGAAGCCCGTGCGCCTAGAGCCCGTGCTCCGCAACAAGAGAAGCCACCGCAATGAGAAGCCCACGCACCACAACGAGGAGTAGCCCCTGCTCACCACAACTAGAGAAAGCCCGCACGCAGCAACGAAGACCCAACGCAGCCAAAAACTAATTAATTAATTAATTTTAAGAAAATGAACAAGGCAGCACAGCACTAGTGAGAAATGAGACACACAGAGAAAATAATAAAAATGGCTGGGAAAAGAGTGTCCAAGTGAACCTGAAAATCAAAGGGCAACAAATTAAACAATTTGAAAACACGACAGGGAGTTGGTTCTCTGAATATTTAGAGGATCTTACTTGTAGCAAAATTGTGACTCCCACTCCCTTTCCTCTTTCCGGTCACCCCACTACTTTTCATCTTCCTCCTCCTCCTCAAGACCCAACCCCTCCCTAGGAACTGCCCCTGTAGGCACATCCACTACAAGCACAAATGCAGTAGGACTTGGATGCTGCCGTGAAGCAGGTTAAGGAGAAGATGAGACAAGAAGACCGATACACAATGTGTATAAAAGTCACAAACATTTCAAGCTAGAACATAAAGCAAAACAAAAGAAACAAAAATGAGAGCGCCTTCATACACTTGACTGACAAATGATCTTTAATTTTTCTGACTTGAATGGAGTCCTGCACCATCCCATGCACGTGAGTTGGACCTCTCCCCCTAGACGTCTTACTCCTGCTTCGCTCAGGATCGTAGGAGTCTGCAGAGCTAAGCCCACCCAAACCTGCGAGAAGGGCCTCCTCTGGGCTAAGTGTGGTCTGAGTTCTGGTGTGTGTGTGCTCGGCGTTGTATTGGATACTGGATTTCCCCCCGACTTCCCAGCATAACAGCACATCTTAGAAAAGCGGCTAAGCTCCTGAGAAAACTCCGGACGAAAGGAGAGAGCATGCAGGGATCCCCACGCTCAGAGCCCCCCTTTAGCCATCGCGCCAACAACGGAGCATTACTCTCCTCCCTCCGTCAGCAGGACGCATTGTTCTCGGGCTGCAACACGAGTGGGATAAACAGCAGCTGTGAGGCCCCTGCCCCTCCGCCTCGGAGGCCCCGCTGCGGAATGTGAGAAGCCCCGCCTCAGTACAGCCGGTTCTGACAGCTCTCCAAAGACAGAGTTCATGGAGATGGGGACACCAGACCACTCGTTACGCACAAAATACCACCTGCAAGGAAACGGTAGGAGGAGGCTGAGCCATTAGCACTAATATTTTCCTATATTCTGCATATGCAATAGCTAGAGAAACAACATAGTTTTGCATAATTTATATACATATATTTGCATCTGCCAAGCCTTATGTAATCTCTGAGTCAATTTTCAAGTTTTTCTACTTTCTTTTCTTAACTTTTATGGTGCTTTCCTGCACCGCCATCCCTCGGATTCCTTAGATATGTAGTGAATTTGCACTTTCCAGGGTAGGTATGTTCTCTGAAGTCGCTGCAGGTTAGGGCCCTGCACGTCTCTGGCCACGTTTTCGTCGACTGAAGTCATTACCACTGAACTTAGGGCCCACAGCACATAACTTGTGCTCACCTGGAGCGCTAGTTTCTCTGTGAGGCACAGCGCAGGCTTCTGCACTTAAGACCACGAGGCAGCACTTCAGCACGATGCCCGGAGGCCATTGTCTACAGCAAAAACACCAACAAAAAGTACAAAACTGCGAAAATGTGGCACAGCGTGGACCTCTTGTTTAAGAGTGAATAAGACACTTGTTTCCAAAAGGAGCAGAACCAAGAAGGCGAGCATTGCTTCCACCCACCAGAGCCGGGAACACGTGGGCGCTTGGGCTCTGCGCCTGTCTGCATGTCCTCGGAAGCCCTGCCAGCTCTGACTCTGGGGTTACAAATACATTGTAGCAAGCAGACAAATTCACAAATACAGAATCCTGTAATTGTACAAAGTAGAGAATGCGAATGTTCTGTGGGTGAAATCTTGCATGTAACCAGAAATCAAGAAAACGTGCTTCTTCAGCTTTCAGAACGTGGAGAATTCTATTCCAAGTACACTTTGGGATGCACTAGGCTTCGTGCATAGAAGTGACAGTGCCACGTTCCCTAACTCCACTGTCATTAGACCACATATTGGGAGATGGTTTTCTGTTATTGGCCATGTACTAGCTGGAAGCCAGCGATTCTCAAAGTATGGCCCTGGATGGAACTGTTAGAAATGAAAATTCTCTAGCAGATGCAAACTATTACATATAGAATGGGTAAACAACAAGGTCCCATTCTATAGCACAGGGAACTGTATTCAATATCCTGTGATAAACCATAATGGAAGAGAATATGAAAAAGAATGTGTGTGTGTGTATATATATATATATATATATATATATATATATATATATATATATATATATATGCACAACTGAGTCACTGTGCTGTACACCTGAAACTGACACAACATTGTAAGTCAACTACACTTCAATTTAAAAAAATAAAAGAAATGTAAATTCTCAGGCCCTACTCAGATCTACAGGATCAGAATCTCTGGTGATGGATCCAGCAATCTGGGTTTTAAAAAGTCCTCCAGGAGATTGTGCTGTGCCCGCAAGTTTGACAACACTGCTCTAAGCCATGCAACTCAGCTGGTCCCCCTGGTGGCTATTGGCCTGTGGTGGGCCCGCTTTGCTGTCCTTCCCTGTGGAAAGAGCCAGGGCTTCAAAGTCAGAATTGGGGTCAAATCCCACTTCTGCCTTTTGTAACGGGGAGACCTTAAATGACTGAGATACTCTGACCTTACGGTTTCCTCATCTGTGAAAATGCAGAGATTAAAAGAAATAGTAGATGAGAGGCCCTCAGGAAATGTTAGCATTCTTTTATTTCCCTCCCTTTCATTATTCATTCCTGAATGAAACATGATGGGTGATGGAAAAAACCCCAGAGAGACAGTGTTCTTTCTTTAGAATAGAACAGAGCTTGGGGTTTATCTCAGAGAAAACAATTACTATTTTCATCACTCTCTCCCTCCCCTTCCATTCCCCCCCCCCCTTGTCTCTCTCTCTCTCTCTCTCTCTCTCTCTGTAAGGAAAGCTGAGACTCTGCTCTCAGTGTAGCTAGAGGGGGGAAAACACACTGATGTCCTTTAAAGAGAACTCAGACTGTTGCACTGAGCTCCTTTACCTTCATAAACAGTCAAAAAGTAAGCCCCTGGACTCCTTACATGCCTCCTATTTCCCTTCTGTCTTCTGCCTCTGCCCAGCCACTCATTCTGCTCTCCTTTAGCCTAAGGCACTAGGAATTCCTTGCAGTTGGCTTGCGAGGATCCTTGAGGGCTTTATTTGAAAAATGGGTCAGTACAGTCTACTGCCAACGCCTCCCCTGCCGCCCACCCCCCAGATGGAGCTGAGGGAGAATCCAGGTCGCAACTTGCCAGCCCTTATCCTGAGCCACACAGTCACTAAAATCAAAACAGAGCCCAGCAAGGGGCTGTGTTCATAGAACGTAATTCTGCGTATTGGAAATTGCCTTTTTTGGTTCCTCCTAGGATTGCAGTTGATCTTCTTTGGCTGCCTGCAGTGACACTACCTTCCTGTAGACCTGCTACTGCTGCCAGCGTATAAAATAGTTTGCCACAGTCTTGATTCCTTGCCCCGGAGCATTGGTAACGCATTATGCTCGATTAGCATTCAGCAGGCTAACCGACATTTACAGTGAGGAAGAGAGGGTTGCAGTCTTGGAATTTTACTGGTAAAACCCAACAAGAATTTAATGGTAAAAACCAACTGCCCTGTTCTGAGCCAGGGAAATTCCTTAATACAGGTTTCGAGATATCTCACCAGCCCTCCTCACCTTAATTTTTTTATGCTTCAACTCAGACTCTGCTTCAGCTGGACACACCTATTACCATCTCCTTCCCCATGCAATTTCCTTCTCTAAAAAACAGAGCCGGAGGAAGCTGAGACCCAGAAAAGAGAGGTGATTGACCCAGATCACATTTGGGTCCAGGGCTCCTTCTCCAGCATCACATCTCTCTTTCCGACTCCTAAGCCATTATCCCTATAATTCCAAACCTTGCTTTCTCCTTTCTACCAAAGCCTGCCCTCAAACCTGTCAAATGTCTCTTGAAAATTCATCTTCTTTGAGAAATCAGACCTTTCTGATCCTCACCTGACTCGGATCACCCCATTTACTCTGAGATCCTCTTTCTCTTTCAAGCAAAGAATTACAGACCGTAGGACCACAGCCATTTCTGACTTAGAGGATTATCCCAATGTTTATAGATAAGGACCCCAACTAGCTAAGTCATTTGTCTGAGGTCCCTAAACTGGTTAAGGAACAAAGCCATGTCCAGAACTCAAGTCTTTGAGTCTGTAGTTCAAGATTTTCTGTTTTTACTGCATGGAAGTCTCTATCTGTGCTTCTTTTCTCAATCAATATTATGCCTTTACATGAGGTCCCATCTTCTAATATCCTTTGTCACCATTACCATCATCATAATGTCAATCAACATCACGACTCAGCAGCTCCCCAGAACACCCTGCATGGTGCCAGTGCGTGCTCTGTAACCATTACTGATGGCCCAGCCCCTTAACTCTTTTTCCTTATATCCCAAATGATTCCAGCTTTATCACCCAATGAGTGTCCATCACCCTCAAAACTCAAGGAGACCAGAGTTGGTACAATGAAAGACACATTGCTACTGATGCAGGAAATCCGCTCCTTTATTTGAAATACCAAATATCAAAATACAACTTGCTGAACTGAAAGAGCCTGATAGATGGGGCTCATATGGGACATAATATCAGGGAAGTTGACCCAAGTCCTGTCTAGTAGGACTCACAGGACCTGATACCAACTAGTGTGAAGGTGCTGGATTTCAGAAGAGCCTGTTATACCCTGGCTACAATGTACTGGCAGCAAGGAACTCCTGACTCAAGCTGGGCCAATCCGACTCTCTAATGGCAATTTAGAATTGAGATCTAACACTCTGGTATGTGTCCTTTGGAGGCTAGAATTGTGCAGTGATGTAAACCTAGGGTCCAGATGGCCATGCCTGATGAAGCTGTGAAAGAGAAAATGAAGCAGAATCTCAGAGAAGCAGAGGTGAGACACTCAAAGAAACAGACAGTGATCTTGGGTCCTGATTCCCACTCCTGGTTTCAGCTCTTTGTGGTCTGTAGGAAACCCAATAAATCCACCAAGCCCTCTCTATTCCCCTTTCTTCCTTTTTTTCCCTTTGGCCTGAACGAGTTGAGTGGGTTTCCTTTGCAACCAGGAAGTCTTAAGTAAGACCCTCCCCTTCTTCCCAGAGCTGAAAGGTGAATGGGGCAGCTGCCCCTGGCTGGGAGGTCAGGGAGAGGCTTGCCAAGGACTGGAAGGCAGTGATTGTTTCCGTCTCTGTAGGTGGTAGTGCTGGTCAGGCTGTGATTTTCTGTGAATCAGAGCTCTCAACCACAGGTGTTTCCCTTGGGCCCACCCCCATCCAGGTAAACACAGCAACTGTTGCCAGCCTTCAGCACTCACACAATTTAATTGCCTCTCATGCACTTCTTTCTGAAGCACCTGGAGGACACTTTTGTTTGGTTGGGGACAGAAATAAGCTCAAAGCCTTATTAAAGTGAATCTAACTGGTCTTGGCTTTTTGCCTCTAATCTCTGTTGGGAAGTAGAGATTCTCCAACTTTAGTCACTAGCGCTGCTTTTAGGATTTTTGACATTTCCACATACCACCTGGACTATAATTTTCTTACTATTTAAAAATATATGTATTTTTAAAATTTTGTTTCTCCTAACCTATAATATTCATTAATGAAACCATAGGCTTGTAATGCATATTATATTTTTTCTAACGAATATTAAAATGCAAAACTATTACCAAAAAAAACATATTTTTTACCACCTAAGATCATTGTGTGTGCACCACCTCAGGAAACACTAGTATAATGTGGGTTTTGGAGTCAGGCCTGGTTAAGCACTGCCGCTTACTACGTATATGACCTTGGACAAGTCACTTAATCTCTCTAAACTTCAAGTTTGTCATATGAAGCGTCTTCCTCGGGATTTTGGTGAGGATTAAACGGGCTAACGTTACGTATAGTGTACTTCCTCTGTGTAGCACAGTGCCTAACACACAGGACATACGCGGTAGATGTTAACTACCATCACTGGTGGTACTGTACCCTCTACTCCTTCACTTTGTTCGCTCCTCTTTATTTCCTTTCTTCTCTTCTCGGTCGAGGTTTGAAACAGGCACCAGCATGAAATGGGTTTGCTTACTGAAGTGTATGGAATTCATACAAATCCCGTCAGTGGCCAGGATAGAAAGCTAAGCATGCAGCCTCTGCTTGGTCCAGATCTGTGGTATCTAATGATGTGACTTACTGCTCTGTCTGCGGCAGTGGCTGAGACAATGACATTGTTTCCATAGAACCTAGTTCCTAAGGTGTTCAAAGCCCCACGGACATTGTCTAACTCGTCCCTACTGAGGGGGGACAAGCGTTATCTTCCTCGTTTTTCAGGTGGGGGAATCAAGACCCTAACAGGCCTGGTCTGGTTATCAGCAACTCTGTGACAGAGCCGCACAAAAGCGTCCAGGACCCCCGGTCCAGAGGCCACGACACCGCCTTAGTGCACCACTTCCCATGTGGCGTGGGCTGCCATGCGAGTCTTCCAGAAGTGAGCAGGAAGAGTGTTCCGGCTCAAATGAAATGGGAACGCTGGATGAAACACAGTTAAGACAGGCTTCTTTTCTGCAGCACTTCAACCTTTCACCTGCCAATGTGCATTAGGATTCACCAACAGAAAGACGGAGAATACTTACTTTTGCAGATGTGACCACAGCCCTACCTACTTGGCAATTCTTAAGATAGTTTTCCTCAGAGCACTAGTTTAGAAGCAGGGCCTGAGTTGAGGATACTGGTATGAATTCTACTCCATTATAAATTCAAGCTGCTCTTGGAATGCTGAAAAATAACCATGTCGGAAGTTATTCTACTCCCGCATCCCTCTGGTCCCACCCTGGAGACTAAGATCTCATTCCTGTATCACAAGTCATTACACACGCGGGGAGCTGATTCCCTCCACGGCTTGCCTTGGTCACACACTTGCTAATGTGCAGTATTTCAGCTCTTCATTTCGTCCTTTTTAAAATTAACAAGGGGACTTCCCTGGTGGTGCAGTGGTTAAGAATCCGCCTGCCAATGCAGGGGACACGGGTTCGAGCCCTGGTCCAGGAAGATCCCATATGCCGCGGAGCAACGAAGCCCATGCGCCACAACTACTGAGCCTGTGCTCTAGACCCCGTGAGCCACAACTACTGAAGGCCGTGCACCTAGAGCCCGTGCTCCACAACAAGAGAAGCCACCGCAATGAGAAGCCCGCGCACCGCAACCAAGAGTAGCCCCCGCTCGCCGCAACTAGAGAAAGCCTGCGCGCAACGAAGACCCCATGTAGCCAAAAAATTAATTAATTAAATTAAATAAACTTTTTTAAAAAAAGACCACAGCACTCCTAGAAACAGAAGTGAAGTATCCTGTCTCCTGGCTCAAGGCCGGTTTTCACTACTGAAGTGATTCCTTGGCTTAAGTGTGCAGGTTAGGCATATGACTGAGCCCTTTGAATTATCCAGATTCTGTGTTTCTCATTTGGATGTTTAGCATGAAATACTGTGTGGGGAGGGAAGGAAGAGACAGTCGTGGAAACATCTGCTTTAGAAATATAAAGTGGACCCAACAATATATCTCCACAGGGGAACCCCCTCGTTACACGGAGAACCAATCCCGGGTAGAGCGTCGCCTTGGTTACGTCAGGCGCTTCCTTAGTTTAGTGGTCGTGCTAAGGACGGATGAGCAGCATGCCCACCCCCGGAGCTGGGGCTCCCGACGCTGCAGGAGAAATGGAGCGCAGTCACCAGACAGAGCCTGAAGAGGAGGTCACGTGACACAGGATTCATGCTCTATGCACTTGTGTTTTCTGAAGAGGTTTGAGACAGCTTGAAGAAGGACATGCACACCATAAAGTATCAGGATTGTTGAAAGTCAGAGGAAGCAAAGCAGAAAGCCCACCGTACATACTGAGGATACATTTGTCTCTGAGCTTTCTGGCAACCACAACAAAAAGGGAAACATGTTATAAAGAAAGGTGGATGCCTACCAATTATCCACAATAGAAAAAGAGTTTCCTGGAACTAAATTCTTTAAAAAATTTTTTTCACCTAAGACCTTATTTTAGGGGCTACTGTGCAATATAATGGACAATGTCCCGAACAGTGGTTTTATAATAAATGCAGAAATTTTCAATCCAAGCGTGTTTCCTGTAAACAAGCTACGGCATCAGACTGGTCTCTGATGAAGAGCAAGATACTTACTATTTCTAGGCCTCAGTTTCCTCTCCTATAAAACGAAGGAATTGCCTTTTAGATCAGAGAAGAGGTAGGAAAACCTATCAAATTCATCTGCGAGTTTATTCAAAATACACGTTTTTTACATTCTCCCTACCACCTGCATATCAAATGCTTTGTGAAAAATCATTCCAGATGACTTAACAGTAATGAGGGTAACATAACACTCATGTACTACTCTCCACTTGAAATGAACAACTGTTAACATTTAGTCGTGTGTTCTTTAGACCTTAAAAGTAAAAAGAAGGAATAAAACATTACAGATAAAGATGAAGTCCCTGTATCAGTTAGGATGGGCTGGGCTCTACTGCAGTAACAGACATAGAGTTCCATCATCTTAGGGGCTGAAAGCAGCCAAGGTCTGTTTCTCGATCACGCTTCAGGTTCACTGTGGGGCATCTGGGAACTTTGTTGTGCGCTGTCCTCACTCCAGGACCCAGGCTGAAGAAGTAGCCTGAAACATCGCTAGTCACTACAGCAAAAGGAAAACGGCACAGTAAATTGTGCATGTGGTTCTTTTTAATTTTTTTTTACATTTTTTGAATTGAAGTATAGTTGATTTACAATGTTGTGTTAGTTTCTGCTGTATGGCAAAGTGATTCAATTATACATATATATATATTTTTTTAATATTCTTTTCCATTATGGTTTATCACAGGAAATTGAATATAGTTCCCCGTGCTTCTTAAATCTTCCACCCAGAAGTAACACCTCTACTCACATTCTTCTGGCTAAGGTAAGTCATAGGGCCATTCCTACCTGCTGAGAATGTGAGGAAGTACAGCCCTACCGTGCCGTTGAGGAAAGCCAGAATATTCATGAACAGACCCAACGATGTCCCCTGTGCTTCTCTCCCCAGATAGAGTTTCCTTTCTATTCAGCCACTACCATGAACTAGGTACATATCTAGACCCTATTTTATATTTTTACTGCAAAGAAGCATTTATAAATAATATATACCATCAATTTGTGTGTTTCACAAAACATTTGTTAATGATATGTTAACACTTTTATGTTATCCTACAATTTTTTAAATGAACATTTTGTTTTCAGGATTTATTTATGATGAGTCATATTGATTTGGCTCATTTACTTAATCTGCTGCATAGAATTCCATACCATCAATAGACTGTGACTTATTTATCCATCCCCTACAGATGAACAAACTGTTTCTAACTTTTTATAATTACTGGTAGTGTGTATTGTAAATATGTTTGGGAGTATCCCCTGGCAGTCTTTCTCAGCTGGGTTTAACAAGACGAATGTCAAAATGCAACCACTGCATGTAATGAATTAACTTCCCTCCTAAGCATCTAGAATAATACCAGTATGTACGATCCTTGGGCGAGTTGAGAAAGTAGTCACTCAAATAATTGTCTGTGTTCCGTGGTTCATATGAAGAACCCATATGAGAATTTGCTGAGAGTATAACATAGAAGTAGATGGCAAGGTTTTAAAATATGGACATTTTCGGACTTCCCTGGTGGCGCAGTGGTTAAGAATCCGCCTGCCAATGCAGGTGACACAGGTTCGAGCCCTGGTCCGGGAAGATCCCACATGCTGCGGAGCAACTAAGCCCGAGAGCCACAACTACTGAGCCTGTGCTCTAGAGCCCGCGAGCCACAACTACTGAGCCCACGTGCCACAACTACTGAAGCCCATGCGCCTAGAGCCCGTGCTCCGCAACAAGAGAAGCCACCGCAATGAGAAGCACGCGCACTGCAACGGAGAGTAGCCCCTGCTCCCCGCAACTAGAGAGAGCCCGTGCGCAGCAACGAAGACCCAACGCAATAAAAAATAAATAAATAAATAAAATTTAAAATATGGACATTTTCAACTTTTCTATGTATTGCCAGATTATTCTCCAAAAATTGTAATTCCCATCAGATGTGAATGAGTTCTCTTTTTCTGACACCTTTACCAACATTTGTTTTTTTTTTTTAATTTTAAAAAAAATTTTACTGAAGTATAGTTGATTTACAATGTTGTGTTAATTTCTTCTGCACAGCAAAGTGACTCAGTTATACATATATATATTCTTTTTCATATTCTTTTCCATTATGGTTTACCACAGGATACTGACCATAGTTCCCTGTGTTATACAGTAGGACCTTCTTGTTTACCCATCCTATATATAATAGTTTGCATCTGCTAATCCCAAACCCCCAAACTTTCCCTCCCCCATCTCCCTCCCACTTGGTAACCATAAATCTGTTCTCTAAGTCTGTGAGTCTGTTTCTCTTTCGTAGATAAGTTCATTTGTGTTGTATTTTAGATACCACATATACGTGATATCACATGGTATTTGTCTTTCTCTTTCTGACTTACCTCACTTAGTATGATAATCTCTAGGTCCATCCATGTTGCTGCAAATGGCATTATTTCATTCTTTTTTATGGCTGAGTAATATTCCATTGTATATATATACCTCATCTTCTTTATCCATTTATCTGTCAATGGATATTTAGGTTGTTTGTCTTGGCTATTGTAAATAGCGCTGCTATGTACATAGGGGTGCACGTATCTAGTTTTGTCTGGGTATATACCCAGGAGTGGGATGCTGGATCATATGTCAATGCTTGCTATTGTCAGACATTCTACTTCTGGCCAATCCCATGAGTAGGAAATAGCATCTCATTGTTTTAGGTCATGTGCCCCTGATTACCAGTGAAATGAGCATTTTTTCATAGTTAGCAGTTGCATTTCTTTTTCTGTGCAACACTGTTCAAATTCCTTGCCCATTTCTCTTCTGGGTTGTTTATGTTTTTCCTGTGGATTTGTAGTAGTTGTTATACATTTTGAATCTAATGATTCATCTGTTACTATGTGGCCATCTCCAGGCGATTCTGGTACCTCCTCCACCTACACATCACCCGCCACTAAAGTCATTACTTTTTTTTTTTTTTTTTTTGGCTGTGTTGGGTTTTCGTTGCTGCACGCGGGCTTTCTCTAGTTGCGGCGAGCGGGGGCTACTCTTCGTTGCGGTGCACTGGCTTCTCATTGCACTGGCTTCTCTTGCTGCGGAGCGCGGGCTCTAGGCATGCGGGCTTCAGTAGTTGCAGCACACAGGCTCAGTAGTTGTGGTGTGCACAGGCTCGGTAGTTGTGGCACACGGGCTTAGTTGCTCTGCGGCATGTGGGATCTTCCTGGACCAGAGATCGAACCCGTGTCACCTGCATTGGCAGGCGAATTCTTAACCACTGCACCAACCAGGGAAGTCCCTCTTTTTTTTTTTTTTAAGTCATTTTAATCTCTAACATTTTATGTATCCATGTCATGACTTGATACAGATACATATATACACCCAAACCAAGGACATTTTAAACCAAGCTACAAAGAGTTCTACTAAATATACAGATGCATTTTATATATTCCTTCTATCCCTAAGTAACCTCTTCCCTGAACAGAGGACATATTCTGGATTTGCCTAAATTACAAAGAACTTTGGAATGGCTAGATCTGGACACAGCTGTGTTTGTTACACACAGTTACTGTTACCTGAAGATCAGCCAGTCCAAATGCCCTCTTCACAGAGGCCTTCTCTGACCTCGTGGGCAAAAGAACTGTTTAAAATAAGCTGACCAGTCCTTTAAATGAAACTGGATTTGTGGTTACTCTCTAACAGACCAAGGCAGAGCAGTCAACGGTGCCCTGTGCTCATGCACTGTCAATAGTGTCTTGAAAAGGGAACATTAGCTTAAAAGACATTCTAAGGGCAAGATTACTGTGGTGAATATAGCAGTAAGCGGAGATTCAAATTTTTCCTAAAACCTCGTCATTATTAAAGTTGACTCTGTGCAGCAGTGTATTAGGATCATGACGTTTTTATGGTATTTTTTTCTTTTTCTCTAGTCCCCAAACATCCTATAATAGACTTATACTATATTAATAATTCAAAAATCATAACGAGAAACAAAACCAAAATGTAACCCACTGCGATTACAAGGATTCTCAGTTTCTCAATTAGGCGTTTACTTCAAGTGGAGGGAGAAATCAAAGAAAAGCATAAGGGCCTTTCTCATTTGTAAGTTTTTCAAAGTCCATGTGAAAGTGCTAGAAACCTGCAGGCTCACCCAGGATGGGGAGGAAGTGGCCCAAATGCTGTGACTGAAGGTGCCGAGAAAAAATGCTGTGATGGAGGGGGAGGACCAGAATGGAGCGAGGAGGCAAAGTTCATGGGGGTCCTGGAAGAGGTTTTCACGCCTGGCTAGCAAGGCAGCAGGTATGGGGAAAGAAGGCCAGGAGATCTGGTGCACAAAAAGTGTGAGCCGGGGCTCTGACTGCCCGTGGGCAGGTCACTCAACCTCGCCTGTGAAATACAGGTCACGCCCAGGGCTGTCATGAGCCCCACAGGCAACAACGTCTGTGAAAGCACTTGGTAAACGCTGAAGTTCCCTTTAATAACTCAGGTGAGTTATTACTAGTGAGAAAAGGGTGCCAGTGCTTTTGCAAACAGCGGAGAGAAAAACAGCTCCAAGCCGGGGACAGGGCGGGAAGGTTGCCCACGACAGAGAGCGGTGCACACAACACGGGGACCAATCCATGCCTGTCCCCGCCTTCTTCTGTGACTGACCTGGGGCCATCTTCCGGGGGGCACGCTCAGGACACGGCGATTTGGGGGAAGAACACGTTGCATGCGCATTGTGTCTATCTAAAGTCTAATGATGCTATTCCTCATCAGATCTCCTTGTACAGCACCGGGTTCAGAGTGCTTGCCGGCAAAGGGTTCCACGCCCTCTAGGTCTACCCCAGTGCCCTTCACCTTTGGGGTGGGGGGAGGGGATGGCCTCACCGGATACTGTTATGGAAGAAACTGGCCTCAGGCTGGTGTCCCTGACTCAGCTGCTTCAGCTCCCCAAGATTCGGTTGACTCCAGGGAGTGACAACTGCCACAACATGTGTGTTCTTTCCCTCACGCACCCCTAAGGCTGCATTTTGTAATTTTTCTTTCCCCTAAAAGGTTAATTGTACACTGTCTTCCTTTAAACCACAGTTCACCAGAAAAAAAAAAAAAAATTGCGGCGTGTGTGACGTATAGGAGGAGGCCTTCAGGCCCAACCCGCCCCCCAGTCCCCAGTTCCTGATCCCTGGGACCACAAATACGGTGGCAGTTTTCACTGAGGAACTAAGGCCTCCAAAGAAATTCTAATTTGCAGTGACTTAAGCTTGGCTCTTGGCTTAGAAACCCCTAGCTTTGGGAAAGGCCTACCTATTAGGACCTTTCCTCGTTACACTGTTGGAGGAGCTCTTATGGGCTCCATGTTACAGATGTGGCTACTGAGACTTAGAGAGATTACGTTTCCCAGAGTCTGGAATCGTGTATGGTAAGGTCTTTAATATTAGTTTCAGAACTGGTTCTTTTTACACATAGCTCAGTGATTGCCAAGGGGGAGAAGGCAAGTGCACACCTCCTACAGGGATATTTGAGCATGTGTGCATGCGTGCATGCGTGTGTAGGTGTGTCTCCAAGGGGAAGGCTGAAATTATATTCAATATAATAATTTTATGTGTGGTTGGAAAACAAACCCTATTGATTTCCTTTGGCAAATTGTAGAAAGTAAAATTTGACAAATATCTTCTTGGCTATTGAAGATATGCAAAGATATCTTCCTTAATATGGAGGACATTCTGAGCAGGGAGAGTGAGATGTTTATGGTCTACTTATCAGATGGGGGATGTAGGTTCAGTCTCCACTGGCTACATATTCCTGCTTTGGATCATTCATGCTTTGTATTTAATATCATCTTGCAGTGGAATTATTCTCAGTGTTGTGCATCTGGAACTTCACTATTTGTCACAAATAGCCACTTCTAATTTTCTCCTGTATTTAATGACAGTCTATGGTCTGAATGTCTTTGTCCCCTACCAAATTCTCATGTTGAAATCCTAACCCCCAAAGGTAATGTTATTAAGCGGAGCCTTGGAAGGTGATTAGTTCACAAGGATGGAGCCCTTCTGAATGGGATTAGTGCTCTTATAAAAGCTCAAAGGCCCCTGGCCCCTTCTACCACATGAGGTTACAAAGAGAGGTCTGTAGCCTGGAAGACGGCCCTCACCCAGCCACGCTGGCACCCTGATCTCGGACCTCCAGCCTCCAGAACAGGGAGCAATAAATTTCTGTTGTTCATAAGCTACCCAGTCTGTGGTACTTTCCTACAGCAGCCCGAATCAACTAAGACACGTTAGGAAAAAAGTACTTATGGTATAAAATGGAAAGAATGCAAGGTTTTACATATAGTATAATCTCAATTTGCTGAAAATTTTTTTTTACTGATTTATAAGTTAGTATGAGAGGCAGTGTGCCATAGTTGGAGAAAGCATGGACCTGCAGTCAGAAAAACTAAGGTGTGAATATGGTCTCCGCTGCTTACTACCTGTATAAACTCTCTGCTCCCCTGTTGTCTTATCTGCAAAATGGAGAGGGTGGGGAAAGAACAACATTTATTTCAGGAAAGTTGAATTAAATTAGAACTAATTTAAGTGAAACACTTGACAAATAGAAAGCACTCAATAAATGATCTCATTATTATTTTGAGGAGGGACTAGAAAGAGCCAGCCTCATAGGCATATGACTGTGGCCACATGGGGCCTGCTACTTGGAAGGGCTCCGAACTTGGTTTAATGCTGTGCTGCTGCCATCTTAAAATTTGTAATAATTTTTTATCTTTGGGTGATTTTTATTTTATTGCTTATCCTTCTGTGTATTCTACATTTTCTGTAATGAACATATATTACTTTTTTAATCAAGAAAAAAAATGAATACATGTTCCTTTGTAAAATTGTTCTCCCCATTTTGCAGATGAGTAAAACCAAGATAACAGATAGGAAATGACTCACCTAAGGCCACATTCTGACATGTGAGTAGGAAACTGGGCTTCTAGTTCTGCACCCCTCTCTCGGGTCTGAGTTACCCAGTGTTTCCAACAAGAGTCTCTTTGGGCCTCTGACTTGGTTTGGGAGCCAGCACCACACTCTGCAGAAGGACCCGTCAGAAGCCCGGGATCACGGCCCTGTGTGCACCCACTCGGGCTGACTGCTCTGGGAGCTTCAGAAGCAGAAGCCACGGTCCTGTTCTCCAAGGGTTTCCAGACTAGCTGTACACAAGATGGTGAAGTAAATACTGCCGTGCGCACTCTAGATGCTGGAGAACAGCGGGGGAGGAACTGGCTGTCAGAAGAGCAACTGAGAGCGTTTAGCACAAAGCCTTTTCAGTAGGGCTGCTCACCAGGAAAACAGGAGGGATGCTGGAGTTGGCTCCTTTGAATGCCCCCCACCCCGCTCCCCCCTGCGAAGGTATCCAGAGGTGAGCAGAGGGAAGGAGGGCGGTATAAACGCGCAGGATAATCCCGTTTGTATTTTCCACAGTTCGCGGCATTAAAGGTCTCTGACAAAAATCCCACCGAGGTTTCTGTATTTCACACTCACAGAGCCCAAGCAGCAGCCAGCCCCGCCCTCTGACTTCCCCTCCTGCGCTTCCTCTTCCCCTCCTGCTTCTCTTGGTGAGCATCCAAATCCGAACTTTTGGTGCTGTTCCCCCACCCTGCCACCACGAATGTCCCGTGAAGGTCCACACGCTTTATCCGCTTAACCCAAACTGCATCCTCCAAGCACCAGACCTTCGTAGACCAGCGTCTTTAAGGACCTTTACAACTCATCTCCGGCAGAATTTTCTAGGCTCAGACTCGAGGCTCTGGGCTGAGATGAAAACAGGGGAAGCTCTCAGGAGAGTTAAACAGCCAGGCTCACGCCGGTGATCCTCACATGAAAATTACCGTTAGCTCCATTATGGAGTTCTTCTTACTCCGTGCCAGGCAGGTAGTTTGCTTTACGTCCATGATCGGATTTAGTTTCATCCTCACAATGATCTTGATAAATCAGGCACTGTGGTCCCCGCTTTTACCAGGTGAAAGGAAGCAAAGTCACTTGCTCAACACAGCTAGTCAAAACCCATAGAACGTATGACACCAAGAGCGAACCCTAATGTACGCCTAGGACTTTGGGTGATCATGACATGTGATGTAGGTTTCCTGACTGTAACAGAGGTACCCCTGTGGCGGGGATGTGACAGTGGAGGAGACTGTGCACGTGGGGGGGTGTCTACAGGGACCCTCTATGCTATGTGCTCGACTGTGCCGTGAGCCTAAAGCTGCTCTACAAAATAAAGTCCATCTCACACACACACACACACACACACACACACACACACACACACAACTAGTAAATAGCAGGACCAGGGGTTAAAACTAGGTCTGTGTCCTTAGGTGATGGTGAGATACTGTCTTCAAAAACCCGAGCTCTACTGCACAGGTAGCAATAATGATAGAGTGTGTGTGTGTGAGACATCCTACTGTAGATCACACTGGTGTGTCTCTGCGTGTGTTAAGCACTCACCCATGGAGAAAACAGAAAGAACTGGAAAGAAGACATCTTAGAACGAGGCTTGCCTCCATCACCTGGAAGTTGCCTGATCCTGGGCTGGTCACTTTGGTTTCAGTTTCCTCATCTGTAAATTGCAACTGGGTCACTGGGAGGGTTAAATGAAATAAAGTATGTACAGAGTTCTTTGAAATCATAAGCAACTCTCCCCGTATTAGCTGTGTCACACACACGTGCACACACACATACACAAACACACACACTCACATGTACACGTCCACGGGATTAAAGGGGTAACAAGGAACCTTGGCTTCCAACTCTCGAATTCCACGTTCACCACTAAGCCGCCCGCCACCTGTAAGATGAAGTGGCTGGACCGGCACCTCGGCCTCAGTCTCTGGGCTCTGATTTCCGCGCTCTGCTCAGAACGCCACAGCAGCACCGCCTGAGCCCCGCCCTTCCCGCCAGTCCTGGGGCCGCGTGCACAGCCCCTCTCCCACCTGCTCCTCGCGGCACCTGCTGGCCTCCATCCTCCCCACACCCAAGCCCAAGTCCTGGTGCCACAGTGACACTCAGACTTCACTGTCTGGGGACACTCTGTCAGCAAAGAGGCTCTGTGGACCAGCATCGACCTGCTGCTGGGGTAAACAGCCATAATTCTGACTGTGCTTTTAAAATGTTCTTCTTCCTGTTCTTTTTTTCCCCTAATATGTCATTTCAAGACTTGAAAAACTCCGCACAATTTTGTGTGACTTGTGATCACCCAGCCCCGACACACCCAAAGGCCCTTAGAGGCTTATGAACCACGCTACCTGCTCAGAATTTGAGGGGTTCCCAGGAGGTACCTTAAGGGATAACTTGAGAAATAGAGGATGGGACAGGTGAGGCGGGAGTGATGTGACTCCAGGGTCCCAGCAGCTTCACTTTAACCTGCTTTATAGTAATATCTGTACAAGATTTCATCTAAGAAACGGTTCCCTTGCTTTGAAAAGTTTGCAGTCTCTCTCTCCTACTACTAAGAAGACATCAGCTATTACTCTCCCTTAAGCCCCCAAGAGAGTGCCAGGCACCTTTTAATCGCAGAGGTGAGAGGTGTTTCGTACCAACACGAGGAGGCCCTGTTATTAATCATTCAGAGAACTGTGAGTCACAGTTAAAATCCCCGTCCTCTGAATGCAAAAGAGCACAGGGGAATTTTACTTACCGCCACCAAGAGCATCCCTGGGCTTCGTGGGGCATTCCCGTGAGAGCTGTGTGCCCTGAGTTCCTATTCATGTCAAATCACCCTTTGCCTACCGAACATGCATCAAGAGATGCACGTCCATGGTGGGAATGTTTAATACGTGGTGGCCACTGCTCAGCAATGCTTTGAATATACGAATTTTGGTTTAGAACTTCACTGTCCAATATGGTAGCTACTGGCTATTTAAACGTAAACATACTGAAATTAAATAAAATTTAAAATTCAGATTCTGTCACACTAGCCACATTTCATGTGCTCAATTCCTCCATGTGACTAATGGTTGTTTTGCCAAACAGTGAAGATGGAAATGTTCTGTTGGAAAGTGCCAGAGTCACCCAACCTCATTCTTAATGATCCCTTTGGCCAACTGGGCTCCTTATCAGTCCCTGCACTGGTAGCTCTCTCCAAAGATCCCCCCAAAAGTTTCCCTTTTCCATCCATCCTAGCTCTAGGATTCCTGGAGCAGTGACTTTGGAAGTGGCTGAATTAATGTGTAAGTGAGCATAAATGAGTTTGTAAGTATGTTCTGAAGTTTGCCTTTATTCTCACTTCTGTATCTTGTTTGTTGTATATCTGCCCCATCTCCACTAGCAGAGGTAACAGATAGGGGTAATTTTTCCTAAAATTTGTCTAATTACATAAAGACTCCTTGAGAAATCCTTAACTTTTACTTACTAAAATTCAGACCTGGATCTGAGATCTTATACTGTTACACAAGAAGTGTTTAATATAAACACACATTAGAAACAGAATTTAAGAGCTGAAGGGATTTAGGAATCATCTTTTTTGACAGCATCACTTTTCACGAAGGAGAATATAAGACCCAGAGAGGTTCAGTGATGTGCCTGAGAACCCACAGTGACTCAGAACACACAGGATCCCAGGTCACCCGGTTTTCACCCCAGGGCTTCTCTCACAATTCAGCATTAAGGGGTCTTCTTACTGCTGGCTTCTGTAGGACCCGACAGCTCTTTGCTCCTCCTACATAGCAAGACAGCCCTCAGGTCTCACAGTAGGCCCCCTATCCCATGACCACTTCCTGAGTTGCTCTGAGTGTTTACTTATCTATAAGTTCAAGCATATTAAAAATAAAAATTCATACTTCCCAAGAGGCAGTTTCCCTAAAAATGTCCCTTGGGCTTCCCACTGCAGAAGTCAACCTAGCAGTAAAGAGAAACAGACTGAAGAGCCTCCTTGTAGGTATAGTTTCAGTATTACAGCCAAAGGTCAGAAGCACTCTCCACTAGAGCTTAACTTTCCATGCATGTGTCTCATAAGGGCATGTATTTTTTATTTTATGTCATATTATCCTTGCAGTGGGAGCTCAGCTGTCGCCTCTCAAGTGGGAATAAGACTTGAAAGACGTGGTCTGGCATAGAAAACAAACTTATGGTTACCAGTGGGGATAGTGGCGGGGGAAGCAGGGGGGATAAATTAGGAGTTTGGGATTGACATATACACACTACTATATATAAAATATATAAACAACAAGGACCTACTATTTAGCACAGGGAACCATATTCAATATTTTGTAATAACCTATAATGGAAAAGAATCTGAAAAAGAACATATATATATATATATATATATATATATATATATATACACGCACACATACACACACACAACATATATGTAAATATATGCACACACACACATATATACACACACATATAACTGAATCACTTTGCTGTACACCTGAAACTAACACAACATTATAAATTAACTATCCTTCAATTTTTAAAAAAAGGTTATAAAAAATAAGATAAATTTTTTAAAAAGGACCTGGTCTGGGAGCTTGGACATGGCTGTGATAATGAAGACTCCAGATCCTCTTTCTGTTTAGAAACAGAAGTCAGCAGACTATGACCTGTAGGGCCAAACTGGGTCCACTACCTGTTTTTGTAAATAAAGTTTTATTGAAACATGGCAACAGTCCCTTATTTACATATTGTCTATGGCTGCTTTCAGGCTGCAATAGCAGAGTTGAGTAGTTGCAACAGAAACCAGATGGCCTAAAAGGCTAAAAAATATCTGTTCTCTGTCCCTTTACAGAAAAAGTTTGCCGAGCCCTGGTCCAGAGTCACAGAAGATAAACCACTTTCTAAATCCTGCTTGCTATTTACTTCCAAATGATGCTTATGAGGTGGGGAAAGGTCCAAATCCAGGAAAATCTTGCCAAACTAAAACCATTATTATAGCCAATTACAGCTGTTTCCTTTTAAAACCAATGTGGTTATTAATAAGGATTTGGGGGGTGAATATATTCAGGTGATTTTCTCTTTTGAATTTTCATGTTCTGATTTCCCCTCTATTTAGCCAGGTGCATCCATCTTGTCTACAGGATGATTGGGATTGTTACAAATAGAACTGCAAGGAGAAATTAATAGTTGATATTTTGCTTCTGACATCCAAAATAAGGTTTTGCAGCAAGACGATATTTTTGATAGCCAGGTTTTGTCGAGAACAAGGATTTTCTAAATTTCTTTATTTCCTTTTTGGATTATTATCATAGAGTCCCACATAAGGCAAGTCCCAACCAAACAGAAAAAAGAAGACAAAGCCCACCTTTTCTGATCCTAGATTATGTGGATCGTGGGAAGAAGGAAAGCAGAGGAAGAGAAAGCAGGTATTCTGACATGGGTGTCCATCTCCCCTCTCTGAGCCAAAATCATGGGTAAGAGCATGACTCTGAATCCAGATTGCCTGGGTTAAAATCTTGGTTCAACCCTGGGCAATTTAACCTCTTTGTGTTTCTGTTTCCTCATCTGTAAAACAGGGGTGATGGTATTACCTTCCTTGCAGAATTGTTATGAGAACAGAGTGAGTGAGTGTTGAAGAGCTTAGAAGAGTGTTTGTTTACTTAGTGGCATTGTGGTGGAGGATGCAGGGGATGGACGTTACAGTAGATCTTGGAAGGAACGCTGAGAAGAGGGTGGGCTCTATCTCTCACTCCCATTTTGGGGTCTGGAAGGAGATCACCCTAAAGGCTGCCCCTGCACCAACCTGGAGCAGCCCCATCAAAGCAAATTCTTCACCAGAAGTGGGGCTGAGCTTGTCCTTCTCCAGAGACTCAGGACCAAGAGCCGAGTGTCCGGTAGGAGGGTTTCCAGAGGGAATCGTCTTGGTGGGGGGGGGGGGGGCGGCAAGGAGACCACTGAGCTGGGACCACTAGGATGGGACCACTGGGAGGGCATCTGAGTCATAGCAGGTCTCAGATGGTCCAGTCACCACCAGAGCCCAGATGGGGCAGAGTCAGCAAGGGAGCCCACCACGTCCCTAAGAGCAAAGAGAGAAGGACCACGAGTTATCCTGGCCACAGCCATGAGCCACCGACACCAGCAGGAGGCCCAGGAGCAGGCCCAGCCTCACCCCAGCAGTCACCAATCCAGCGGGGGCCTGGCCCCTGCCAACAACTCCAGAGTAGAAACCAGCAGAGATGGACAGGCCACCACCCCTCCACCACCAAGCATTTGGAAACCACACCCCTCTCCTGTGCGGAAGAGGGGTGGAAACTGGAAAGACTGTGTATTCTATCTAAACTGGACTGTTTACTATTTAAATTAAATCCAAGTATGTTCAGACTTCCCTGGTGGCACAGTGGTTAAGAATCCGCCTGCCACTGCAGGGGACACGGGTTCCAGCCCTGTTCCGGGAAGATCCCACATGCCGCGGAGCAGCTAAGCCTGTGCACCACAACTACTGAGCCTGCGCTCTAGGGCCCGCGAGCCACAACTACTGAGCCCATGTGCTGCAACTAAAGAAGCCCGCGCGCCTAGAGCCCACGCTCCGCAACGAGAGAAACCACCGCAATGAGAAACCCGCGCACAGCAACCAAGAGTAGCCCCCGCTCGCCGCAACTAGAGAAAGCCTGCGCGCAGCAACGAAGACCCAACGCAGCCAAAAATAAATAAAATAAATAAATAAATAAATAACTCTTTTTAAAAAAATCCAAGTGTGTTTATCAGATTAGGTTGAAATATAGTCCTCGTCCCACGGTCCAGCCCTCCCTCTCACCACTTGTCCAGCAGGATGGGTACTTATAAACATATTAGATCATTCAGTAGAAATAAAGAAATTGCCCTTTTTATTGTGGCACATTTGAGGGTGGCGGGAGTACATTTGTGACTCTGCCACTCTCCCCCCACCTTTAAACTGGATTACACGCTTAACGTCGCCTCTCACGCCCACACATGCACAAGCTGGCGTCTAAAACCAGCTTTAGAAACAAGCCCGAGGAGTTTTCGGCTCTAAGGTAAACAAGAGAAAGAAAACCTTTCCAAAAAAAAAGACTCATTCCTGGTAGCTTTATTTTAAAAGCAGGGAAAATGCAACTCCTTGCATAAACAGAATTTGAAAGCACAACTTTTTTCTGCTCTCTTTCTAGCTAATCAAGGGAGAAAATGACAACCAACCTGTCAATAAAAATGTATTGTTCACTCACTTCGTAGAATAAGGCTTATGCTTTGGGTCTATTAGGTAAACTACAATTTTTTTTTTAACTTTTAGGGACAGAGGGAACAAAGGAAAGAGCAGAAATCCCTAAGCCGCAGTCTTGGGAATATGCTGGAGGCCACCCACCCTTGGTGACTGGAGACCCCACTCAGTTCCACCAGCGTGAAGTCAGACGGTGTCCTCAAGCTGTTCCTCAATTTCCAGGATAAATCCACAGGGTTTAGTAAAGCTCTAGCTCAAAGCAGACTGGGTGACCTCAGACGGCTCCTCTCGGGCAGGAGGGGCGTTGGGGCCACTGGGGGGGGTAAACAATGCTGTCACCACCAACTCAAAAGGCCACCTGTCAACGTGCCACATGCCACTGCCTGGAGCGTGCACACGTGGGCACACACACACACATACACACACGTGTATGCACGTGTACACTCCCCAGGGGCCGAGGCCAGGACGGCATCCCACATCAGATGGGTGGATAGCAGGTCTGTCCCGCCAGCCAGGAGCTCTCTCCCACCCAGAGAAAACAGCAGAGACCAGAAGGCAGAGCCTGGGCAGCCCACGCAGTCTGACCAACACTGGCCTGTGAAGGCAGCAGGATGGAACCAGAAAGCGGAATCATCGACCTTCAAGTAAGTTCTCTGTGGGAGAAAGGGGAGTGGAGACGGGGAGCAGAGGTGAAGTTGGGGAGGAAGGATGAATGTTTTGGTCACTTGATATTCTCCCCTTGCGTCTATTCCCTTTGTCTCTGCTTCCCTGCCTGGTCCTCCGCTTGTTCTGAAATATGTGAGAAATGTACTGTTTAAATCCCTCTTGGCCTCTGCTTCCTCCTGTCAAAGAGTTAATTACGCTGGTATTACCAGAAAACCATTTCACATTCCGCACGGTGCTTTTCCCCAAACCCCAGGACTTATTTGAGGGCTGCCAGGCAGTTCTCCAGAGAGGGGGAAAGATAGGAGTTTGGGGTTAGGGAGGGGGCAGCTGGCCAGCTCTGCATTTCGCAGCTTGGAAAAAACTGGAGCCATTCCCCAAATCTCCCCACAGGACAGAGCTTCTCATTTGAACAGGGCAAGGGAAGGACATCAGGGTAATTGACCAGGAGGAAGCAGAGACCTGTGCTCCCCTCCCTGGGACAGGTGCGGCGGCACCCGAAGGTCCAGTCCAGCATCGCAGTAGGCAGAGGAGGGTTCCGGTGGGAGGGGGTCAGGTCGCTGGGATCAGTACTTTCTGACTCTGTCTACTGAACAAGGTCGACTCTCCTAATTTAGAGACCACAGAGGTTGATGAGAAACTTCCAGAGTCGAACAGCTGAAGGATGGAGAAGGACTCTGGAGATCAAGCATTTTTGATCACAGAATCTGTTCTTCAAGCACAATCTTAAGCAGCACCCCATACATGCTTCAGATCGAAGGGGAGCTGCTGGGTGTGTGGGGCAGGGTGGCGGGAGCCTCCGCCTCGGCCCCTCCACCCCTGGGACAAAACCAGGGAGGTTCTAGGATTGCTTGGAGACCTGTGTCCAAACCTTTGGTGCAGTATGACCACATCTCAGTGTGGCTTTCCTTGTCATCCAGCCCCAAACGTGGTCCCACCTCGTTTGCTGGTCCCTCCACCTGGAATGCTCTTTTGCTCGCCTGGTCTCCTCTAACACATTCAGGTCTTGGCTGGAATGCCACTGCCTCGGGGAGACCTTCCCTCCCCACTCTCAGAGGAAACCTCCTCCCAGTTTGTCCTTATCCATCACTATCTGCAGTTACGCTATTTGTTTATTGCTTACTTACTCAACCTGATCACTCTTATCAGGACATAAACTCCATGAGAGCAGGGCCTCCTCTGTTTATTTATTGCTGGATCCCTAGTGTCCAGAGCTGCACTTGGTACACAGCAGTTGCTCAGAAAATATCTGTTCAATGAAGGAGTTAAGGAAACCATGAGGGGGTCAACTATAAGGTCGTCAGTCAGGACTCCAACCCAAGTTTCTGACCAGGGGTGTTTTCTCTTTTTACTTCGTCTGGTTCTTGCTTCCACTGGATCCTGAGTAGCTAAGGAAACAGTATTGTTCATTTTCAGTCCCTGAAGAACAAGTTTCTTATGTGCGGATGGGTCAAACAATCCTAAGTTACAGGCTAAGGACTCTGCACTTGAAAGAAAGGTTCAGAAAGAAAGAGGTCGGTAGGACTGCGGAGGAAGGACCGGCCAGACCTTGAAAAACATCTCTCTACCTCTGGCAGGTAGCTGCCGTGAGGGTGCCCTTCTCTTCTTCACTAGAAGGAGAGTTATTCTCTCTCTCTTAATACACTTCTTTTTTTTAATTTATTTTTATTTTTTATTTATTTATTTTTGGCTGCTTTGGGTCTTCGTTACTGCACGTGGGCTTTTTCTCTAGTTGTGGCGAGCGGGGGCTACTCCTCGTTGCGGTACGTGAGCTTCTCATTGCGGTGGCTTCTCTTGTTGTGGAGCATGGGCTCTAGGTGCGCAGACTTCAGTAGTTGTGGCACGCAGGCTCAGTAGTTGTGGTTCGTGGGCTCTAGAGCACAGGCTCAGTAGTTGTGGCACATGGGCTTGGTTGCTCCGCGGCATACGGGATCTTCCTGGACCAGGGATCGAACCCGTGTCCCCTGCATTGGCAGGTGGATTCTTAACCACTGCGCCACCAGGGAAGTCCCTAATATACTCTTTTATTCTGGAATCTTATTCACACCTCCCTTAGGTCATTTGTTTACTTGGTTGGTCAGAAGGTTATCCATTAGTTTCCACAACTTCCCGACCAGCTCTCTGGATCACATTAAGTCTTGGATCCTTTTGGGGAAACTGCAGTCATCTGAGAAGGTGAGCTTCGGTTAAGGACAGGTGGAGGTGTCTGTCACCTCGTGGCACGATTTCACCCTCTCCTCACATGGCAGCTGCCACGTGAAATCCAGAGGAAAGACATGTATAAAGACCCTGGGATATTACTGACTGAATAAATAGTTCCTGCTCTGTTTGGGGGATGGTTTCCCAGGGGTGGTAAAGCTCTCTTGACTGTAACTCAGCATTTTATCCATTCATTCAACTCGTGTCCTCTGATCAATGAATTGACAATATACTTCACTCCATGCTTGCTAGGTATAGAAAAGTTATCTTATTTCATGAGGTCAATATAGTGGGTTGAATTTCTATATGAGCTAAATAATGTTGCTCTGTTCTATAACCCCAAGACTAATTCTTAAACTTGTAAATGTGTTATTTATTCCAAGAATGACAGCTAGAATGTGAACGATTTACTGTGTTCCATCCTAATCACCCCAGTCCAAATAATGATAGCACAGTATTTAAACCAGGCAACTTTCTTTACCATATAAATATTGTTCTCCCCTCTATAATCCTGACCTTAGAGACGTCACTTATGTTAAGTACATAGGTTAAGTCTTATTGCTCAGTACCACATCACCAAAACAAACCAAACCAAAGAAAGAAAAATATTTATTGAGCTTCAGCACTCCAAGCACCAAAGAAACCATGATACCTGACCTTAGAAAGCTTATAATTAAGTGAAGGAAATATACACAATTAACTATAATATAAACTGTTTAGTTAAAACAGTGTTTCCCAAAGATGTAGTATAATTACCACCGATGGGTAGAAAAGGTACTACCAATGGCTGACAATTTTTTTGGAAAGATTTTTTTTTTTAAGATTTTAATTTTTTAATTTATTTTTGGCTGCATTGGGTCTTCGTTGCTGCACGTGGGCTTTCTCTAGTTGCGGCGAGCAGGGGCTACTCTTTGTTGTGGTGCACGGGCTTCTCCTTGTAGTGGTTTCTCTTGTTGTGGAGCACGGGCTCTAGGTGTGTGGGCTTCAGTAGTTGTGGCACGTGGGGTCAGTAGTTGTGGCATGCTGGCTTAGTTGCTCCGCGGCATGTGGGATCTTCCCGGACGAGGGATTGAACCCGTGTCCCCTGCATTGGCAGGCGGATTCTTATCCACTGTGCCACCAGGGAAGTCCTTGACAATTTTTTATTGTCACGGTTATCGTTATAGTTTTAGTGTGTATTACAAAAAGTGTAACTAATCCATTAAACCTGTGATTTCAAAATTTTTACTGCTTAGGATGACGCTAAAGTAAGTGGCATGATACACTTTAATACCTTAGGCAGACCTTGCGACTCACGTGGTCACACCCTGAATGTTTGAACAACTGTATGTCTTACCTGTTCAGAAGTGTGATGGTTCAGATGATATGAATCACGGGTGTGTGTGTCTGTGCGTACTGCTGGTTTCTTTTCACTAAAACACTGAAATCTCGAACAAGGTACAGCTGAAGTTTGGGGAACTCCAATCTAAAAAGCATTAATTTAAGCTTCTGCAATCAACACTGCAGGTGCTTTCCCAGGTCAGGACCTGTGAGCCTGGGATGGCTGTAGTGGGACAGTTCCGAGTGAAAAAGAGTGACACAGTCCTCAAAGCAGGTTGCCCCTACCCGGGGAACGACGGGACCTGCCCCTCTCCCAGGCTCTGGACTTGACTCGTTTTCCATCTTTCCCCAGCTCCCAGAGTCTGGATGTATGAAGGGGTGAGGACAATCCCTTTCTTCCCCTTCAACCAGCGTTGCACCCCGACCCGGAGTGTGGAGTCCAAGCTGCTCTCCCTGCTCCTTCCCAAACTGAGCTATTCTCCTGTTTGCAGATTCCCCTAAATAGATTCAGTCCTCCGCCCCCTTTTTTCCACCTGTGCTGGCAGTGGAAGCAGACAGGAAGATGGTTGGAGATGGTCTCCTAGTAGAATAACTAAGACTCGTACATACCAAATGCAAATGCAGTGTGGAAGGGGTGAAGTACAGCAAGAGACAGACAGAATGCAATGGGAGTGGAGAAAAAACTACTCATGAATAGGAGGCTGTAGACAAAGTGCTCGGGAAATATTTTCAAATGGAAGTCCAGAAAACAACTTGTTAGTACGTATCAAGAGACTTAAAAATGACCCAGTAACCCCGCTTCTAGAATCAGCCTAATAATCAGACACATGTTCAGAGGTGTGAGGATGTTCACTGAAATATTATTCATAACAAAAATGGAGTGTCCAACATTGAAGGAATGGTTAAGTAAATTTTGGTACCTCTGTGAATGGTATCATGGAATATTTTTTTTCAATGTTTGGGAAGACTATTTAAAGGAATACCAAAATGCTAATCATATCTTAATTCAAAAAAGTAATATATTCAGAATGTTTATACAGAAGTATAAAAACATTTATCCCAATTTCCTTTAAAAATCATATAGAGTAAATACGTGCAGGAAAACTATTCACAAGAAACACGCCAAAATGTTAATACTGGTTATTTCTGGATTATAAATACTTATTTTCTTCTCTCACTTTTGTTATATTTTTACTTTTTATTTCCTCTACATGTTTTCTACCAACCCATATATTATATTTAGAAGAGAAAAAACCTGCAGTTTAAAAAAGAAAATCAAAGAAGCAGATGTGCCTATACGCAAATGAGAAGATTTGCGACCATGAGCCATAGCGGATATATATACACACATGTATTAATTCCCCATCTCTGATTACCACAGAAATAAACAGCTGACTAATCTTTTATGTAAGCAGGCTTCTCCTTTTAAGTGGTTGTCCCACTCTTTAAAAGTTTTACGTAGTATCGCAACTCTTGTTTTTCACATCTGAGAGTGCTCCAAGAACAGACTTCAAAAATGCAAAGTCCAGGGACAAGCCTGCAGACCACTGAGCCCCTTCGGAGGGATACTATCAGACACGAGTTGGAGAGTGGGGGGCTGCATCCCTAACTGAGTTACATTCTATACCTGACGATTCTAATAGCATGTCCAGCTACCACCCACAGAAAACTGTAAAAATCACTTGTATTAAATAGAGAGATACAGAGGCGACAGCTAGACAGACAGACCGATGACGCAAAGACCCGGGATGGCTTCTCGGAGGAGGCGGTCACTGGCTGAACTCGGAAGCACCGACAGGGCTCTGAGCGGCAGAGGACTTTCTAGCGGCAAGGACAGGGTGAACAAGGCAGAGAACCACGGGGCACCCTTGGGGAAGGACGAGTAACCCAGCCCGTCGAGACTACATGGCAAATGGAGGAGAGACAGCGAGAAATATGATTAGAAAGGTAGGCTGGAACCAGATCATGATGGACCTTGAAGGCCGTGTCACCCTCCTCTGGGATGAAGTGACCAATGACTCTGGTGATGGATGTTCTGTGCTTTGCAGAATCACCTGGGCTCTCAGATGGAGGTCCTGGAAAGAGGTGGGAAAGGAATGAAAAACGTGGCTGTGCCTCCCAAGACCCAACCTCCTCCCAGAGCTGGGCTTAGAAGTGGGACCTGGAGGGGCAGACCTAGCAGACCGAAGGCCTTCAGAAGAAAACTGAGGTCCAGAGATGTGTGATGTTTAATTGGGCCTTAGAATCCTCACAAGTGACCTGTCCAAATCAGCCACCACACTGGGCCGCGTATCTAGACAGCAGACAAACTCCTCAGTAAAATAAATACCGTATCTGTTGACTCACCCACGTACTCAATTTGCCAGGCACAGTGAAAGGGTCTTTCGAATACTAGAAGCAAATAATCCTCCCTCCCACCCACCCCGTGGCCACGACTCTGCCTTTAACGGAGGAGAAACTGAAGCTCAGGGAGGCCACGGCAGCATCAGGGCAGGAGAGTGACAGGGCAGGACTCAAATCTAGGTTTTCTTTTTGCTCTGCGCTGGCTCAGTGGTTTTCAGATGTGGTCCTGGGGCAGCTGCTTCCCGTCCCTTGGGAGCTTGTTAGAAATGCAAATTCTCAGTCCCCGCTCCAGATCTGCAGGATCAGAAACCCTGGGCACGGGGCCCAGCAATCTGTATCTTAACACGTCCCTTGGTAATTCTGATGCACATAAAGTTTCAGAACCACTGCTGAGAGACATGGCTGATTGATGCTGGGACGGTGGGCAGTATGGAGGCTCCAGGACTGGCCCCGTTTCTCCCGGGTAATGCTAGATCGATAAGCCAAGGGGTAGCACTGGCACCAGACCTAGAGGAAGGCAGCCCACCCAGGGTCAGGCAGGGAGGGTGGCAAAGCAAGGGCCCAGGCTGGAGCAGATGCCAGGGAGGCGGGGTTGCCAGTCACTTTCTGAGAGCACAAAGGCTCTGAGCCTCGCAAGTCCAAACTTCTCGTTTTGATGCAGGCACCCCACACTGTCACTGCTGCTACCTGCCTGCCACATACTTGTGGGGATTTACACCCACTCTGATGAGAGATGGTTTAGGGTTACTGCAGCCTGGGAAACAGGTGTTTTAGACAGGCCCACACCGCTAGGGAGATTAAGCATGATGAAGGGCACCGGTGAAGACGGATGTCTCTCTCCCGTCACCCAGCCCTGCATCTACGGGCCTTGGGGACAGGAGGAGGGAGGGCAGGGGCAGTTCTCAAACACCAGCCAGGTGGGGTCATGCAATCCGGCGTGTCACTACAAAAGGGCTGCGGTGTCCTGGACGGCCAGCCTCGGAGCTGGGAGCTCGCCAGGCCCCAGCCAGGAAAATGGGAAACCCCTGGGCCTCTCTGAGGTGACCTCCCTGCTTCCACGGCCCCCACCCAGGAACCAGGGTAGTTCACCCCCGGGTACGAGGCTCAGGCTTCGGTCTTTGTTTTGTGTGCTTGCCTCGTGCCAGGGGAACACGTTTTCAGTCCTAATCTGTACGCAGCCAGGCTGCTCTCCTTCATGCAGCCGGGACCTTTCCCCTTCAGCTGCAGTTTCCTAGAAATGTGGCCGCCCAGTGTTATGATTCAAACAGCGCTTGGTCCCTATGGATAGCAGGGCAGGGCGGGGCTGGCAGTGCTGGACCTTTAGTGCCACGCCCTGTCTCTGCCTCTGCCTTCCTGGTTTTCCCAGCAACCTACATGATTTAATGCTCATCCACACCCCCTGCTGTGAACGGCCTTCGGGAGGGGGAGGGGTGGGGAAACAGGAGATCTTGCCAAACCCGTGATTGTTCTGGTTGCCATAGCAGCCTCTGCGAGCCGGACGGACAGCCAGGGCCTTCCCGGCCCCAGGCGGCTTCCAGGCTGCGGAAGCTGCAGGCTCTGGGTGAAAGCTGAGATCTCTCCAGCAGCCTAGCGGGTGTGCAGGGAGCTGGAAGAGGAGGCGGGGGGAAGGAGGAGAGCAAGCGGTAGACAAGCTTCTGTTCAGTGCAGCGTCCACTGGTGGCTCCAGACCCCAAGAGTTCAGGATCGCCTGTACTGTCCCGACATGCATTTCCCAGTAACAGCAGCCCGCAGGGGACTGTCACTGTGCAAGACAGGGGGGATAAAGACACAGACCTACTAGAGAATGGACTTGAGGATGTGGGGAGGGGGAAGGGTAAGCTGTGACAAAGTGAGAGAGTGGCATGGACATATACACACTACCAAACGTAAAATAGCTAGCTAGTGGGAAGCACCCGCATAGCACAGGGAGATCAGCTCGGTGCTTTGTGACCACCTAGAGGGGTGGGATAGGGAGGGTGGGAGGGAGACGCAAGAGGGAGGGGATATGGGGATATATGTATATGTATAGCTGATTCACTTTGTTATAAAGCAGAAACTAACACACCATTGTAAAGCAATTATACTCCAATAAAGATGTTAAAAAAAAAAAAAAGACGGGGGGACAGAGAGGCTGAGGGACAGAGGGACAGAGAGACAGGGACAGAGGGGAGCCGTTATTTTGTTTTCCATTCTCCATGGGACCTGCAGTATTTTTTCCTCCTCCCATAAGAAGTCAGCGTCCTCCCCCACCACCCTGATGTGACCTACTTATCTACACCCTTTAAAGGGAGGGACCCTGGAAGGCATCCCAGTCCAGGGCAGTTCTGAGTTTCAAAGAGACGAGCTCTTTAATAATGGAAATCCAGAAGCTGTAAAATCGGGGGGCAAGGCGGTAGGGAGGTGAGGCGAGGCTGGGAAGAAGGGGGATAGAGGTGGGTGGCACTGGAGGACAGTGCTCAGCGGTGGCCGCTGGCCATCAGGCCCGAGTCATGCCATGACTAAGGGGAAGAGGTATGGGGCGCAGAAGGAGTGGCGGGAGAAGCAGATCCCGACTGCTGGAGAGAGTGCACAAACACAGGGAAAATCAGACAGAATGCCAGCTCGTGCAGCTTCCCCACTGTCTGCCCCTAGTTCACTGAGCTGAGGTATCTCATCTCTGAGCCCCAGTTTCCTCATCTGCAAAATGGGGATAAGAATTTCTACCTCAGAAGACTGATGAAAAGTTTAAATTATTTACCCCACCCTCTGTTCCCTCCTAAAGAAAACTCGACTAGGTCTCAGAACAATGGCACCCACAGGATAAAAGCCACTACTTCTAAGCACTACCTATTCTGCAGGAGACGCTGTAAACGTAGTTTATCTCACTTAATTCTGCGAGGAACGTAATATGCCCGAAAAGGAATCCAAGGCTCAGAGGAGTTAAATCATTTATGCCAAGTCACGCAGCTAGGAGCAGAGCTGAGGTTCACATTCATGGCTGTCCACTCAAGGCAGGTGCTCTTAAACACCTCCCCTGGACTGTAGCATCACTGGCCTTAATGAGAAAGGATTTGGCAAAACCTGTGTCCCCAAATCTTAAGTAAATTTAGAATGCTGAGTCAGATTGGGGCTGGAGGAATCAAAAAATAACTGGGCTGTATAATGCTATCGTTCTGTCCTCTTGGCACTCAGCAGAAGCTGTCCTGCAGTCTGGAGGCTGTAAACGGCTATCTGGTCTTGAGCTGCTGGGCCTTCAGCCTGGCCCCCCTCCAAGCCATTCTCCTCACTGTAGCCACAGAGAACATTTTCCTGCTCCCAGGAGTGGTTCCCAGTTGCCCTCAGGATTACATCCAGACCCAATGTGGCCAGGGCCTCTCCTATCCTTAGTAGACCTTAGGCCTAGTAGGCAGGCCCTACCCCATTTTTTATAAAATGTACTAAAATACACCCATATCATTCACTAAATATGAATTTTTTCATGTATAAAAATTTGAAAGGACTTTTAATAATCTGAACGTTGAAATGATTAATTTAAAAATTCAGCTTTCATATGTAGGTGCCAATGCATTTTTTTTCAGGCCTCAAATATTTGGGGCCTTTGGAAAGCTCATAAGCACTATGCACATGGTGCCCTAATGGGTGAAACAGCCCTCTGTGTAGCCCGGGGCCACCTCCCCTGCATGCAGGCCACCTCCCCTGCATCCCTTTTGTAAATATTATTTACTCTGCCTAGAATTGTTTCTCCTTCTACAGCTGTAAGTACTCACACCATTCTCCCCTCCTTCATTGCCCTGCAGTTTATTTATTTTGACCTAAGGTCACAGATACTTAACCTCAGTTTCCTTGTGTGTAAAATACGTTTTAATAAAACAGGAATAATAGCGATACCTCATAGGATACGTTTTAAGAGGATAAGTTAAGAGGATGGTTCATGAAGTATGATTCATGAACCATCACCTGGAAGCTCGTTAGAAATGCAGAATCTCAGCCCCCCCACCCCAGATGGACGGAATCAGAACAAGATCCCCCTGTGATTCAAAGGCACATTTAAGTGTGAGAAGCACTGCGCTAAAGCACTTATGAAAATGCCTGTTACTTAATAAACACTCAATAAATGACAGCCGTGTTGATTACTATCATCATGACTATTAAAGGTCAAGCGTTCATAGTTGTCTCCAGTTTCCCCTCTTGACTTACTTTTAACTTCCAAACTCTAGTTCAGTGGTTTTCAAACGGAGTTCCTGGGGAACACTGGCATCCTGGACGCATCCCAGCTAAATGCTGAGGTTACAGTCAAGACGTGTTTGTTCCCTGCACTCAGGTAGCCTCCCTCCATCTGCAGGAGACAGAAGGAAAGAGGTGATTGCAGTAGGTGGTGTGACACCGGCTACCAAGAAAAGGATGCAGAGGTGCTTCAGAGGCAGCTGACCCCGGCTAGCTGGGTCAAGGAAAGTGCTATTTAAATCTAAGAGCTGAAAGACGAGCTGGTAACTCAGGATTCACCCCCAAAGTGTGGTTCCTATTTAAACGGTGGACTGACTGCTCCCACAGTGTGAGAGGGGCTGGAAAGGGCTTAAACTTTGCTCTAGGGAGCAAAGATCTACGAAGTAGGTCTAGATCGACTGGCCTTGCTGTTTGCTCCCCCAGGCAGACAAGGGAGCCATGGGGATTTGAGTCTGGACCCTACGTGGTGTCCTGGTACGAAGCCCAGTCACTTAAAAGAAGTTTTGGCTACGTTGCCAACTGACCCTCAGTAGTTGTAGAACTGTTATGCTGGGCACCTTGGCTTCCTCATTTGCAGGACGAAAATGATATGCCCTTACAGGGTTCCTGTAAGAATTAAGTGAAAGGCAGGAGGTCCAGTCCCCGGAACACAGCAGGGCAGAGGCAAGGGTTCCCGAGTTCTGGGCTGTGCAGCAGCATCTGGGCCCGCGTGGGCTGGACCTCTGACGCTGCAAGCATTTCTTCCGATATGTACTTGGAAAGACCACCCCCCAGCCTGGGCTGCGGGGCTGAGCGGCCGAAACAGCCAGTCAGCGGTCAGCTGTGGTCAGCCGGGGTCGCGAGTGGCTGGTTCTGGAGCGAAGAGAAGGCGCGCTGTTTCCCGGGCCGGGGCAGCCCCTAACGGATGCTCTGAGGGCCCCAGAACAGTCTGGGCCCAGTGCAGCCGCTGGCAAGGGCCCCGTGAAAACCAGAACACTCTTTACAAACGAGAACACTCCTTACACGGAGGCTATCACATCCTCTACAGGGCGCCCACTGCATTTGGCCTTTCCCGCCCCTCGCGCCACGAGAGGCCCGGCCGGCGCAGGGCCAGGAGGCCGCGCGCTGGACCGCCGCCGATTGGCTGCGAGGAGCCGGGCCGCCTTCGATTGGCCTCAAGGAGGCCGGGCAGCCGCCAATTGGCTGCGAAGAGGCCGGGCCGTCGCCGATTGGCTGAGAGGAAGCCGGGCCACCCCCGATTGGCTGCGAGGAGACCCGTTGGACCACTCCGCGGGCCCGGCCCAGCGAAAGCGAGGTCAGCTGACTGGGTTGAGCCCGCGGAGAGGAAGCCGAGGTCTGGCGCTGGGCGGGTGGTGGGTTTGGCCTTGAGCTTTTGTTACGTGGCTGTATTGCTTCCTTCCCCAGCAGCAGGCCGAGGCCAGCCCTCGCCCTTTTCTGAAGCAAAACACCCCCTCCCCGCCCCGTGGCTCCGGCCCGAGGGCAGAGGGGCCTCTTCCCGCCGTGCCTCGCGGGGCGGACGCCCTGACCGTGGGCGGGGCCGACGGGGCTATTTCGGTGCCTTCTCTGCCCCGAGTCTTTGGCTTCCTGTAGTTTCCCTGCGCTTCCCTTAGGCCATTAGTGACCACAGACACCACTTTCCGAGCACTTACTTTACGTCAAGCAGACCCTTTGCGTATTTCTTTGCCTGATCTTTCAGGGCGACAGTGCGGCTATCATTAACCCCCATTTACAAAAGAGAAAACATGCAGTTCAGAGAACTTAATTTGCTGAATGTCACAGTTAAGAAGTGGTTCAGCTGGGATTCACCTCCTCGCTGTCTGACTGCAGCGCTGTGCACTTTACCCCTGCCTGCCCTCCCTCCGGGTGAGGCCATGCCAGGACCATGCTGAAGAATGGTTGTGGTCAGCCCCATTCTGCCCTGGAGTCACATTTGGGGGGCCAGGCTAGGAAATAACCCAGCTCTAGGGAATTGTTAGAAAAGATTTCCCCTAGAGCCTGTTTCTTTAGCACAGGGATCTAATCAAAGCTTGTGATCTGGAATTCTTTCCTGGCTTCTGTGAGAAACACCCAGGCTTGGGGCACATTCCACCTCCCATCCTCATGCCCCTTCCCGCCCCTTGACCCTGCAGAGAAAGAACAAGGCACCGCATTAGTCCAAAGCCTCTCCAGTGGGAACTCATCAGCAAATCAGGCATAAACATCATGAATCTAGAGAAGGGGAAAGTAAGGCACAGGGCGCTTCTGGGCAGTTCCCCTCCAGTGGGCAGAGTGCTTGAGAAGGACAAGTCTCACAGGTCCTCTCCCACTTGTCCCCACGGAGTAGACACATCTCACACCCCCAGAAAAACGTCTTCTCAGTGAGAGGGCAGGACTGTGTGAGAAGGTGTAAGTGACAGCTTTGAAAATCAGACACATTGTACACGTGGAAGACAGGGTTTTTGTTTTGATGAGACATCGGTGAGGCCATGGCTGGTTTTTATCATTTATTATAAAAATAGGGCTTCCCTGGTGGCGCAGTGGTTGAGAATCTGCCTGCCAATGCAGGGGACACGGGTTCGAGCCCTGGTCTGGGAAGATCCCACATGCCGCAGAGCAGCTGGGCCCGTGAGCCACAACTACTGAGCCTGCGCGTCTGGAGCCTGTGCTCCGCAACAAGAGAGGCCCGCGGCAGTGAGGGGACCGCGCACCGTGATGAAGAGTGGCCCCCGCTTGCCACAACTAGAGAAAGCCCTAGCACAGAAACGAAGACCCAACACAGCCATAAATAAATAAATAAATAAATTTTTTAAAAAAATAAAAATAAAAATAGTACAAGCCAATCGCCAAGTAATTCCACCTTGTAAACATAACTACATAAGAGAAAAGCCTGAAAACCACCTGGAGGACCCATGCCTTAAGATCCCTCGACAAAGGGGATGCAGACAATTTATGAAGGTCACTTCTTACCCCATCTCCAACCTACAGCCCTCCATTCATCTAGTACTGAAGGTGGGAGATGTCTGCGGTAATAGAGCCACAGAGGGGTGGGGTGGGAATGATTCTCCTTATACATGTGAGTAAACACAATATGAACAGAACAATGAAAAATTTTAAATACGGTTAAAAGGGGAGGAGGAACAGAAGTTACCAGGCACCTGAGATGAATTGATGACTGTAGTTGAAGGCCCTGGAGCCAGGCAGGGGAAGGTCTGAGCAGCCCACAGTGCCGTGGCTCCAGGTATACTGTATTTTAAAAAACTACACTTTATCAGGTGGAAAGCCCTTATAGTTAACCCTTTTTAAACCTTCAGTTTCCACATTTGTAAAATACGTTCTTCGGATAAAATGGTTCCTAAGCTGCCCCCAATTTGGAAACTCCTGATTCTGCAGCGTCCAGATATTTTCATTAAATGATGCTCACCTCCTCCATCTCAACAACGTGTTAATCATCTGACTAACTGTTCAGCTTCCCTGCTTTATGAGATCATCCGTGCCAGTTCCAAGTGCATTTGGCTGCCATAGAGCAAACATTCCTTGTGTGAGCTGGGGGTACATGTTGTTGGGATGCTAGGTCTGGCAAACTTGAGGCGTGCTGGTTTAACCTGAAACAGCACGAAACACAATGCAGTCCCCAACAGGCTACTGGGGGCCTGGGCCTGGGGCAAAGCCTCCAGATTCACTTTCAGGTAGCATTGGTTGCCATGCCTCGGGGCTTGGAGGAGCCAAGAACCTTCGCCTACCTACGATCCTCAAAAGGTTATCAGGCCTACCCCTGCCTTCCGTCAGGTAGGGGTCATTACACCCCTAACCATTAGCCTTGTCTGCTAAGTCGAGGTTCTACTTAATAGGATCCACAGTTGGGACTGAAATCGTCCTCAGGAGGCACTTGCCGGAGAATCTATGTATATCCCATGACTACACACAATCATGGCAAATGGGCATGATCTCTCAGGAGCAACCCACACATAGTTTCCAGAAGGCATCAGTAGCTCCTTATAGGTACCTCAAACCTTCAAATCCACAGATAAAGCCATAGGTTAGGGTGGGACACAGAATTCTTTTTTCTTTTCAGTTAATTGTCACACCACGTTCTGAGTGCCATCACTGAGGGAAGGAAGAGAAGGGGTGGGAAAGGGCACAGTTTTCAACACCTTCAGCACAGTGGTTAAGAAAACAGGCTCTGGATCTAGACTGCTTGGGCTTGAATCCTGGGTCTTCAATTTTCTTGCTGTGCTGTCTAACCGAAGGCAAATTACTTAACCTCTCTGTGCCTCAGGTGCTTACAGGACTATTATGAGGGTGAAATGAATTAATTGATGTAAAGCACCAAGAGCAATGCCTGCCCCATATAAGTGCTCTGTGAGTGTGACTATTATCATGGCGAGTCTGTGCTAACTGCCTTCCACGTATTATTTATTTAACATTATCAACAATTCCTTCTGAAAAGGAAAATACAGGAAGTTACTGAGTTCTACACTAGTTATAACAATGTCTGTGACTGGGGGGATATAAAAGAAAGGAAATAAACATATTTGGACCAAGGCCTTGTTTCTTCTATTAGTCCTTTCTATGTAAAGGGTTTCATACTATGCCTGATTATGCTTTTTTGACACAGTAATATGAATTGGAAATCTTTCCATGTCAGAACATGTAGATCCACCTCGTTCTTTTTAACTGCTGTGCAGTATTACATAATATGGATATAAATAGACTCTTTACCCATTCCCATATATTTCTTGTGTACCTCATGTTTTCTGTGTCCATACAGGATGTGGACGGGAGCATAGGTGGCAAAGCAGCATAGAGCATGTTCCCCAAGATGCTTGTAATTTTGTGGGGGGATTCAGGACTTAGATTAAATAATCAGAGACAAGTACAAGACAGTATGTAATAAAATATTAAATTGAATTTGTGTCCATGCTAGTGATTTAATAGGAATAACAACAGATTGTAACAGTGGAGCTGAGGGCCTGCCTCCTGGAAGCCCTGGCTGGGATAGAGAGGAAATATACCCATTAATTCTTCCAGCCTCATTGAAAAATTACTCAAGACAGGAAGCGCCAGCCTGCGCTCACTTAACAACAGTGCGACACGGCAGCACTGGTGTCCCAGCTGGTGGTGAAACGCTGCAGGCCTGGTGTCTCCTGCAGCTGGCTAGGGGTGGGCAGCCCCTTCCTGCTAACGCGCTGCAGGGGCCCGTCCTCCCCTCCACCTTCTGACGAGGGCTCGTGCTGCTCTCCCTGAATCCCAGCTGGTGCAGACCCCTCCAGGCACAGCAACTCTGTTCCACGAGCCAGAATGAGAGCTCCCTTCTTTGAGGTCCTCAGTCCTCCGTTTGGCTCTGCTTCCTTGGGAAGAATTCACTGGGTCGTGAGAGCAGTTGCCCCATAGGCCCGGCTGGGGACATTCTGTGCATAGGTACTCAGAAGCATTTGCTGAGGCTGTCTTTCTTTTACCCCAGCCCTGAGCACGAGTCACTACCTAAATCAGTAACACTTGGCTGCCTCAGAGAAATAGGTGGTGTCAAAGCCCACACTTGACATTCCTTCCGTGAGGCCCTACCCAGCGACATTTTCATACCTTAGTGGGGGTAAACCTTTCAGCCTCATCCTTGACCACTTATGCTTCCACACGTGCCTCTGTATGGACAAAGTCAATAGTCAATGAACAGAAAAATATTTACTAGGTACTTCCTATGGATTTAGCTTCATACAAAGCCTGAGGTTAGGGATTTGGGGGGAGGGAGGGTTATAGGAAAAGAGAGACAGGGTCCTGCCTTAGGGGCTTAATACCTTGATACACAGAGGAACACAACACAGTAGGTCCCCAAGTGGTCACAGCCGGTGGCGTGGGAGAGCAGAGAAGCAACCCGGAAGGGAGCGGAGGGCCCCTACCAAGACGCTCTTGACAGGAGCGTCTATTCTCACCTCCCAAAGAATCCACGTCAGCATCTCTGGGGAGTGAGTTCAGTAGGACAGGCTGACCCAGTGTAGCAAACAGATCCACGTCTGGTCACAGGGTCGCAGAAAGTCAGTGTTTCCCCGGTCATTTGAATGACTACCCCCACTTTTTCTTCTAATTTTGAATTTTCCGATACAGAAAAGTGGAAAGGTTTGTGCAATGAATATCCTTAAACCCTTCACCTACATTCATCAATGCTCTCACATTTACTTTATCTCTTTCTATAGTTACACATTTCCCCCTCACTTGGAAGTAAGTTGCAGATACCATCCCTAAATACTTCAGCACAGATCTTCTAAAAAAAGGTATTCTCCTGCATAGCCCCAATATCACGTTACTCTGAAGAAACTGAACACTGATACACAGTTCATAGTCACATTTCCCAATTGTCCGCACAATGCCCTCTATAGCTTTTCTCCTTTTTTAAAAAAAATTGAAATAGAATCAAGGATTAGTCATTGCATTTGGGTGCCCTGTTTCTCAAGTCTCTTTTAATCTGTAACAGTACCCTACTCCCCTTTTTTTTCCCTTTCATCATCTTGACATTTTTGAGGAGTGCAGGTCAGTCATTTTGGAGAATGACCCACAATTTGGATTTGTCTGTTTTCTCATGATTGAAAGTAGGTTCTATTTCTTTTTCTTAAAATTATGGTGGTGAAACATCTGTACCACAAAATTTACCATTTTAACCATGTTTAAGTGTCAATTCAGTGGCAATAAGTACATTCATAATATGGTGCAACCATCACCACTATCCATTTCCATTATGTTTTCATCATCTCAGACAGAAATTCCATACCCATTAAACACTAACTCCCCATATCCTGAACCCCCAGCTCCTGGCAACCATTATTCTATTCCTTCCGTGTCTATGAACTTGCCTATTCTAGGTACCTCATATAAGTAGAATCAGATATTTGTCTTTTTGTGATTGACATTTCACTTAGCATAATGTTTTCAAGGTTCATCCCTGTTGAAGCATGGGTCAGAATTTCCTTCCTTTTTAAGGCTGAATAATATTCCATTGTATGTACCACATTTTGTTTATCCACTCATCTGTGGACAGACAACTTGGGTTGTCTCCAACTTTTGGCTACTGTGTACACTGTTGATATGAACAGTGGGGCACAAGTATCTGTTTGAGTCCCTGCTTTCATTCCTTTGGGGTAAATACCTGGGAGTGGAATTGCTGGGTCATATGGTGACTCTGTTTATCTTTTTGAGGAACTGTCTGACTGTTTTCCACAGTGGCTGCATCATTTTACATTCTCACCAGCTTCTGATTCTCATGAGGCGTCCAATTTCTCCACATCCTTGCCAACCCTTTTTTTTTTTTGCATTTATTTATTTTTCATAATAGTCATCCTAATGGTAAGAGGTAGTATCTCATTGAGGTTTTGATTCGCATCTCCTTAATGACTAATAATGTTGAGCATCTTTTTATGTGCTTATTGGCCATTTGTATATCTTCTTTGGAGAAATGTCTATTCAAGTCATTTATCCATTTTTTAATCGGGTTGTTTGTTTTTCTTTAAGTTATAGAAGTTCTTTTCATATTCTAGGTGTTAATCCCTTATCAGATATATAATTTGCGAATATTTTCCTCCCTTTCTGTGGGTCATCTTTTCGCTCTCTTCATAGTGTCCTTTAATGCACAAAAGTTTTTAATTTTGATGAAGTCGAAATTACCTATTTTTCTTTTGTTTGTGCTTTTGGTGTCATATCTTAGAAATCATTGCCTCATCCAGTGTCACAAATATTTTCCTCTATGTTTTCTTCTAAGAGTTCTATAGTTTTAGCTCTTAAGTTTAGGTCTTTGATCCATTCTGAGCTAATTTTTGTATATGGTGTAAGGTAAGGGTCCAATTTCATTCTTTTGCATGTGGGAATATCCAGTTTTTCCAGTTTGCTGAAAAGACTGCTCTTTCCCCCATTGAATGGTCTTGGCACCTTTGTCAGAAATCAATTATTTCTGGGTTCTCTGCTCCATTGGTCTGTATGCCTGCTCTGTTCCATTTTAAGACGTATATGGTCTCTTCCAACCTCCTCCTAATACTTGTATCCACTCACTCAAAGAGAAGAATGAGGAGGAAAAGGCTTAACCACAAAGGAATTTAATGTTATGGGGCCCTGGATTTGAATGCCAGGACAAGTGCAACCTTCTTGAGGTGCCCAGTTTTCAGATAAGCATTCAAATTGTTGGTGTTGAGCAAGCTATTTATTCTATCTGAATCCATCCACTTACTAAGGCTTGAACATTCTCTACATTTTTTCCCCTGTTACCAAACTTAGAGGACCCAAATATGCTTCAAGCCATGTTGTTTCGAAATCCCACACAATGCGAATGAGACTGGTGTCGTGTGTGTGTTTAGCTTTTAACTCACAGAAGAAGGAGGTTTGCAGTTAAACAACAGTTATTTATTGAGTACACTTTATGTGCGGCACTGTAACATAAAATTCATATTCATGGTGGCTTACAGTGTAGTTGGAGAGGCAAGGTATGTATATATATGTGTGACTTGATGAGTACTTGGAGATGGGAGAGATGAAAACTGAAATAGTTGGCAAAATCTCCAAAGGTGAGGTCTTCAGGGGATTGTTAAAGAGGAAGAGTATATTAAGATTCAGGGTTGAAAGTGAAGACTACTGGGTATTGACACACAAAGGCAGGAATGAGTAAGCTCTCTGGGGACAGTGAGAAGGACAGCCCAACTAGATGAGCAGGTGTGTGTGGGAGAGCACGAGTGGATGGGTGGCGTGCGGCTAAATTATGTAGCATTTTAAATAACCAGGCAAAGGAATGTGCACCTGATTGATTAGACAGTAGGTCACCCTTAAAAGTTCTTAAATGATGTGATTAATTTTCTGAATGGAGGAGTGGGGTCCTGTTTTAGGTAGGTTGGTCCAGGAGGGGATGTGGGATAGATTATTGGAGAAGAGGAATTGATTCATTTCTCATTAGGGCTTCCCTGGAAAGAAAAGTAGTAGCTCTCTGCCCCAAGTCCAACTCCAGACTGAGGTGTATTGACAACCCTTCTTACTGAAATCTGCTGTTAGAAAATGCACTGGAGCTAAGATCCTATGAGATCTTACCCACATTCAACCCAGCCCACTAACCTTTTGTGGCATAAGATTTCCACTGCCGGTTCTGTTTTGCTTTGGCACCCACCCCAGACTGCCTCATCATGGTGCCATGTTTCCAAAGCTTCCAAGCTACAGGCAGGGCTGTAATTTTAGTTTCTTCATTTTTACAAAAGGTCAAGTTTTCTAAAGCTATTAGTGGGTCAGCTGGAATTTGTCTGTGTTGAGAAGGTGCAGGAAAACTGGGGGACACTGCAGCTGACCTTTAGAGCCTTCTCGCCGTTTCTCCCCCCTCCTCCCACCTCCCTTCCCGAGATGCTGAGCCTCATCAGGACCTGGTACTTCCTCTTCACTCAGTGCTTTCCCACAACAGCTGAAAACTGCCTGTGACACACACAAGGCATTCAAGCCGCTCAGTCCCAGACAGGAATGTTGAGCCTTGCCAGGTGACATTCTGGGGGTCACAGGAAAACAGAAGCTAAGCAGGAAGTGTCCTGTGGGCTAGAATCAGAGAGATGCAAGGACACTGGTGAACATTCTGGAGTGCAGTGCTGGACGACGCCGTGTGGAGAACCATGAGGCTAACATCCCCTGTGGTCAGAGGCTAGCTGCATTTTTACCCTCCCCTCCCTGACTGAATACTCCCGACTCTGGCATCTCCTCAGATGGCTACTGTGTTTGGTTTTCAACCAGGACAAACAAAGAGAAGGGGTTTGTTTTCCTGTCTGCTTTTGCTGAATGGAATCTCTGATTCTATTTACCAGTCATGCCTCAGACACCCTGGGGCTGGTTAGGACTTTAAACCCTGAGCACACTCGACTCCTAGCTTTACTGAATCCTTTCCCATATCCTGAGCCTGGTACAAACTTTATCCTTCCCCTTCACCCGCAACGTCCCTTCAATCTGTGGGTGATTCTGCAGCCAATTCCTGGCTAATATTTTACCCACAAATTACTATTTCAGCTGAACTTCCCCAAACTTGAGCATCCTTAACCAGATATTTTGGGCTTCCTCACAATGTAGTTATCTTCAAATCTGCATGCCTTTCTGGTATAATTCCGAAGTGGTGAAAAATCTCTAATTTTAAAGGGCGTACAGTAAGCTCAGCCCCCTAAGGGGTGTTGCAGAAATCTGGAGTTCTACCCTATTCATACCTAATTCCAGCCTTCCAGGAGTTTCAGACAAGATGTCTTAGAAAGCTTTGTGCTTTGGCGTTATATTTTTCACCTCTTTTTCCCTCTAACTGAAAATGGGGTGAGGGGCTCTGAAGCAGAATGATTAGAAAACAGCACACACAATATGAGGCGTCTTTACCCTGCCTGCTTCTGCTCCCAGGGGTCAGGAGGTAGAGGCAGCTCTCAGGTAAGTAAATTTGCAGATGCCCACGCATGTCCAGAGCATTCCCAGTCATTAGAGACTGCCCAGCGGGGGCGGGGGAGCCAGCCTTCCGTCTGGGGTTTCTTTTAGAACTTTTGTCCTGAGAGCATCCTGTTCTGTTATATACATACCCACGGCCGTCGCCAAATTGCTAGGTTGAGTACAGCCGTGCTCAAGGGCCTGGCACTGGGTTAGAAACAGAAACTGAGCTTCAAGACCCGGTCGGAGCCTGAGACGGGAGCTGCGGCCCAGTCCTCCCCACACGCCCTTTGCACTTGCATCTCCTCGTCCTCCTCCTCCTCAAGATCCCAGGCTTAACCCTTTCCTCACTCAACAGTTGGGGCACGTCTAAATGTTTTCAGATGCGCGGTCCAGAACATCAGGCATAAAGCCGAGCCCCGTCCATCACCCGCCCTCACGTGGGTGGGTGGCTTGGCTGCCCCCCGCCTGGGAGGGGAAGAGGCTGAGCTGGGGTCTCTCGGAAGGGGGCCCTTGGCCCAGACGCACAGCCCCTGAGTGAGGACGCCCACGAAGGGAAGGGTCGGCGTCCTGCTCTGCTTAGAACCGGCTCTCCTGCTAGTATAGGCCAGAGGGCCACTCTGGCTATAACTGTGACTGGAGAGCCACTTTCCTTCAAAGCTCTATTTTCAGGCGTTTAGCATTTTCTTTAAAGCCTCACAGGCAGGCGGCCCAGGAGCACTCAGTCTCCCGAGGAAGGAGGCTGGGAGGAGTTTGGGCCAATTTCTCTGAGGGGCCGGAGAGGGCCTGTCCATCACCTAGACGGTCAGTGAGCCTCGGTTCGCTGCACGGACGGACCAGGAAGGCGAGCTACCGCCCGCTTTGCAGACCTGTGCTTTCTCCATCCAGCTGGCACAGCGGCCAGTGGAGCTGGACGGCCTGGGTTCAAACCCCACGTTGCTGGTTGTGAGACCTGCTTACTAGCTGTGTGAACCTGGGCAAGTTCCTCACCAGTGGCACCTACCTTACCGGACGGTTGCATAGGACGGGCACTGGCCTATAGCACATAAGCAACACCATAATGACACGTTCTCTTTCTTTGTCTGTAAACTGAGGACATGCTATTACCTGCTGTGCTGGTCCTTCTGCCCGGTGGACAGCAAGCGTGTCCACTGTGTGTGGGTGACGCCAGGAGGAGACGCGCAGGGAAGGAAGGGCCTGGCTTCCACCCTCTGGGAGGGCCCGAGACTCCCCGAGAGACTCCCCGAGAGACTCCCAGAAAATACGCAACGAGGCAGAAACCCGCTCCCCACCCTCCCTCGTGGAAAGGGCCGTGACACAGAGGCCTGTCACAGGCTCGGGCCCGGGAGCACTTCCCCACCCCGAGCGGGACGCCAGCTCAGCCCGGGGTCGGAGGGAGCTGCGGAGGGGTCTGTGGGCCTCTGACACGGCCGGCCACTCCTCGCGCTGGGCAGCCTACTGTCTGGCGCGAGGTGCGAAAGAGGAGCTGGAGGACTGACAGAGCTTGGCCTTGCAGTCAGAAAGAGGGACACAGACGTAGAGAACAAACGTATGGACACCCAGGGGTGGTGGTGGGATGTACTGGGAGATTGGGATTGACATATATGCACTAGTTTGTATAAAATAGATGACTAATAAGAACCTGCTGTGTAAAAAAATAAATAAAATTCAAAAATAAGAAAATAAAGACTAATATTAAATGAGTGAAAAAAAAAAAAAAAAAGAACTTGGCCTTGCCGACTGACGGAGATTCTGGCCAGGGTCTCTCGAGCAGCTAGCTAATGGGCTCCTGTCACTGGGCCCGAAATTCGCCCCAGAGACTCTGGCTCTGCCTCCGGACCTGGCCCCGCACTCAGAGCCCAGGCTCCGGGCTCACTGGTGCCGTCCTCGGTGTGTGTAGAGGGCCACAGCCATGTCCCCTAAGTCTGCCCCTGCATGTCCTGAAGCCCCAGTCCACTCTGGGCTTTTACAATCAGAGTCCTTGCTTTGCTTTGTCCATCCAAATCCTACCTAAATCTGTCACGTCCATGTCAGTCTCACCTCCTCCAGGAAGCCCTCCCTGCCTGCCCAGCTCACAACACCAGTCTCACTCCTAAGTTTCCTAGTTACCTGTTCCATTCATTTGGAAATTAGGAATTTACTTAATTGTACGTCCCCCAATATTCGAGCACTCGTTTGACTGCAAGGCACTGGGGGGAGGTGTTGAGGGACATCTCTAGAAGGAAAGGTCATCTTCTATCAAGAAGCTTAGATTCTAAAGGGATGGCCTGGAAAACTCCTTCCTTCCATATGTTGCTTTTCAGGTCTGATGGTATTATTTAACTCAGTGATAGTGATAATAAACAATTGAGGGGTACTCGCTGTGTGTTGGTCCTGTTCTAAGAACTTTACGTGGACTATTTGACCTGTGATAGCCCTCCTGTTAGGTAAGTGCTATTATTACTACTTTACAGATAAGGAAACTAAGCCGCAGGAAGGTTAGACGATTGCCCGGCGTCAGCTCGCGAGAGAGCCGGTGTGTGAACCAGGCTGCTTGACTCGGCTGCTATGCTCTTAGCCTCTGTGCCGTATTTGCCCTGGGTTTCGCCTTCTCTGTCCAATGAGAGTGAAACCCCCAGAGGCAGGCCCCTCGTCTCTTCCCTCCTCACAGCCCTGCAGCCCTTGGTGCGTCGCCGCCTCCGTAGGTGGGGCTGTGTGCAGGTCGTGAGCGCTGTGTCCAGGGAGGCCGTGGCCAACAGGCTGAGCAGCACAGAGGAGAAGCGGTCGCCCACGAGTCCTTAGGTCTGGGGCAACAGAATTGGGAAAGGAGTCCAGGGCTCCAGGGCCCAGCCACTGCTCTGTGCTGACTTCTGGCTCACACTGCCTCCTTGCTAACCCCGTGCCTACCCCCAGCCCAGACCAGGCAGGCATCCAGCTAGGCCTTAGGAGGCCTTATGTGACATAGGCCCACTGGGAACAGGCCCAGAAGCCATAGTGACTTCGGGTTAATGCTTACCAGGACCAGGGAGACGCAGACAGCGCCTGGAACCGGGACTGTCCCATCTCGAGGACAGACTCATCCACCCCCAGGTGTACCAGCCTCCAGCATTTTCGGGATTTCTTACCACATCTGCCGAGTTACAGGGGTTGTACGTCTGAGAACAGAGAGCACTTCAGGCAAGAAAATATCCGTCCTCATTCATGGGACAGATTCCCTGAAGCTTAATGAAAATCTTGCTCACGTGCTAGTGACTCACCTATCATGTTATCTATTTCTTTCATATTTATTGACCGCCTGCTTAGTATAAGAAGCTATGTAAGCACCAAAGACACACACACACACAAAACCTGGCTTCCTGCCCTCCAGCAGCTTACAGTCTCATACAGGAGACGATTCTAGCTCTAGACACACGTATCTACAACCTGAGTTGTGTGATAATGATTATCCTAGCAACCATTTATTAACTGCTTACCCTTTGCATCTGTGCTAATAAAGGTTCTAATAGAGTTTATCTCATTTAATCTTTATAACAAATCTGGATATAATTATCCCCACTCCACACATGGTGGTTAAAGCTCTGAGAAGTTAATTTGTAACAGAGTTACTATTCAAGCCCAGGTTTGTTGGACCTTGGAGTCTGCTGTTCTCTTGAGAGGTTCAGACTGAGCACCAATGAAAACAGAGGTCAAGGTCACTTTTGGCTTAGCTGACCAGAGCATCTTGGTGGCAGAGGACCCTGTAGAAGTCTCTGCTAGATGACTCTTCCTTCTTCTTTTTTTTTTTTTAACTTTTTCTCCAAGCTAGCCTCCACAGAACTACCAAATTAACCTTTCTAAGATACAGCTATGATCATCATGAACTCCTCTGCTCAGAAACCTTTAGAGATCCCCCTAAAAATCCCAAACTACTCTTTTTTTTTTTTTTTTAAATTTCTATTTATTTATTTATGGCTGTGTTGGGTCTTCGTTTCTGTGCGAGGGCTTTCTCTAGTTGCGGCAAGTGGGGGCCACTCTTCATCGCGGTGCGCAGGCCTCTCACCATTGCGGCCTCTCTTGTTGCGGAGCACAGGCTCCAGACGCACAGGCTCAGTAATTGTGGCTCACGGGCCCAGTTGCTCCGCGGCATGTGGGATCTTCCCAGACCAGGGCTCGAACCCGAGTCCCCTGCATTGGCAGGCAGATTCTCAACCACTGCGCCACCAGGGAAGCCCCCAAACTACTCTTAAGCCTGACATTCAAGGTCCCCAGGGCCAGGTCCATCCAGGCTCTCCAGCCTCCTTTCTGCTCCCTCCCCCGTGTTCTTGCCAAATAGAACTGTTTGCTGTTCCGTGTGCCGTCACCACCACTGCTTCTGATCACCTTCAGGCCACTCCTTCCACCTAGAATCTCTTCCTCATCTTGGTCTCTCCAACTCTTACCCACCCTTCAAGGTCCCGCTGAAATGTCACTTGCTATGTGACAGACAATTACTAAGCTAGAGTATATTTATTTATATATTTTAAAAACATGTATTTGTTTATGCATCTTATTTTCTCCAGTGGACAGCTAGTTCTTTGAAAGCAGAATCCAAATCTCACTTGGTCTTCTATTTTCCCATATCCTAGTTATATCTTTATGTTCTTCCATATCCTAGCATCCTAACCCGATCAGCGCTCCATAAATATTTATTGGATAAGTTAATTTTTAAAATCAAAGAATAAAATAATTCAGTGGGCGGATCTGAATGTGTAGGGCCCTCCCCTGCCAATCTGCCTTCGAGGGGCTCCTACCATTACACGACTTGCAAAGATATCTAGACAAGTATACGTTTAGGGCCCTAGAAAGCTGGGACAGAATTGAACCAGCAGGGTGAGATTGTAGAGAACAATGCATCATTTGCACAGCACATTGTTCAGGAAAAGGATGGGACTAGAGTTTAGGGTGGGGGAGAGGAAAGGCTGTAATAGAAATGCATTTCATTCTTTGCAATATTGCCCAACATCCTGGTATTTGGGGAATGTACCTCCCTTGTCCGGTGTGAACTGTGGCACCCTCGCCAAGCCTGGCAGCCTAGACTCTCCCTGGTGGACCGGATGGTTTTCCTCTGAGCCCCTCCAGACCTCCTGCCCCCTCACTCATCCCGGGGCACATGATAGATACGAACTAAGTCTAAGGATGGATGCTCTTGGGCCAGTCGAGCTTGGGCCCGGGTTGATAAATGACTACTGGGCCTTTAGGTTCAGAGCGATGTCTTGTGTGGATGGGAAAAGCCCCTCCCTGACTTGAGCTCATTCATTCGGGGTCTCCCAGCACTGAGCATGCTGAGAGGGCTGTCTCGGCAGGAGGACGAGCCCCAGGACAGGCGTCTTTACGCAGGATCTGAAGGTGAAAGGGGAGCTGCACCTGCGGGGGGCGGTGGGGGGAGCCTGGGAGCTGGGGATCCTTCCCAGAGATGAGACCAGCTTTCCATTTCTGGGACGACAGGGCTGCAGGCCCACAGTCTCGAGGGTAGAAATGTATAAAAACAGCACTGTCGGGGGAGGGGTCCTGCCTCTGGACCCCTCCAGAGGCAGGATTCTGTTCCCAGGCCCCTTTCTTGGCTCCATTCACCTTGCACCTGTTGCCCAGAGAGCCCGGCCTCCAGGTGAGGTCTGCACATGCGATGCTCCACCTTAGAGCACGCAGCCTGAGTCTGACGTGTCTTTCCAAACCTAAGGAGCCTGTAATAGCAGGTTGGGAAATGGGACGCTTCGAGGTCCCATTAAAAGTCTTGAGGGACTTCAGGGCTTAGATCTGTGGAAAACGAGGAGAAGGTAAATGTAAACTTATTGAAAGCAACCCACGTGAGAGCAGGATCTCCTCACCCGGGGTCCACGGGGAATTCAGGGGATGGTGAACCCGCTGAAACTATGTGTGAAAATTATCCATGTACGGGTAGGTGTGGCTGCATTTTTTTCTGGAACAAGGGTCTGTAACCTTTATCAGATTCTTAATAGGTCTGTGACCTCCTGAAAAGTTAAACAAAACAACACAAAGCATTTTTCTAGAGGATAAAGGTGGGAACTGAGTGTCAGGGGAATTTGTAGGACATTCCAACTCCTCCCACTTCCCATGTGCTGCAAACATGTGTGCAGTGGGAAACAATGACAAATGCAGGGAAGTGACAGGTCACCTTTTAAAAAAGACCTTCAAACGGGCAGCATCCTGAGGCTTTCCGGGGTTTTCTTATAAAAGTTGTCCTCCTCCCCTCCAGTAACACCACCCTTCTCACCTGTCCCCATCCTTCCATCTTGCCTTCACTGCCACAGGACCGCCTACTCCACTCTCTGCTCCTTGCGGTGCAAGGGGACCGAGGCCAGGGGGGGAGGGGGCTCGTTTGTCAGGCCGGAATAGGAGCCAGTCCAGGAAAGGCTGAGCACGCCCTTCATCTGACCCCGTACGAGCCAAACTCCTCAAGCTTGTACCTCTTGAACGCTTCAAAAACTCTAGATTCCTCCAAGTAATTGTCACCGTACTTTTAGTGTCCGTGAATGAAAAGCTACACGCTGATAGAAAGCTACAGGGCATTCAATAATCCTTTTAATATGTACTTTTAAAATTACAGCAGCATCTCTGTGTGCTTGGAAAGCAGCACAGCACCTACTTGCAAGGTGATTTATTTGGTCTAGAGGCAATGCCTAGTGTGCATGTAGTGTCAAGGACCCCCTACTGTAACTGAGGACCCTCCCCTATCTCACAAAGCGGAATCACTGGTCTAATTTCAGCTCTGCACTTCACAGTTGAGGAAACTGTGGTCTAGAAAACGAAGCGCTTCATTACAGAACCCAGGTCCCCTAACTATCTCCTGGGCTCTTTGTAGGAGGCTCTTAGGGCGCCCAGTCTCCCATTAGCCCTGGGACTGCTCCCCCTCCCACATCTGCTCCCTGCACTAAGACACCTCTGAAGGGCACCCGAGGGAAGGAATGACTCCTCAGGGCTTGCGGGGTCTGGGAAACAATCAGAGAAGACCATGTAAAGTCAACCATGTAATGCCAGGCCTTGGCAGCAAACTGGACCACAGAGCCCTGAAGACGGCCGCCATGGGCTGAGGGTGAACGGGCTGGGAAAGCCCACCTCCTTCAGTCCTCACAACAGAGTTAAGAATTATCCTTATCATCTTCATTTTACAGAGGAGGAGACGGAAGTTTAAAGAGGTAATGACAAGGTCACACAGTCGCTGAAGGCTTCAGAGAGAGGATTCAAAGCCAAGTCTAAATCCAGACCCCGAGCTGGTGACCGCTTTGCAATGTGATGGCCCGTGAGGCTGGCTGGGCTCCGGATTCTCGGTCCCACTTTAGGACTAACTTATTTTGCTACCCCAGCGCTCAGGGAATCATTCTAAACCCAGTCGCAGCTTAGCAGGAACGCAGAAGCCCCTCTCTTCCGGGAGCCTGGGGGTATCTTCGCCACACCTTCCAGGGACGACACTCCACCCTTGAGGGCAGAGGCGCTGAGCCTTTCAAAGTCACATACAAAGGAGGCTGGAGAGGGCCAGCTCCTCTGCTCATTCCCACCTCTGCTCAGGCCGCTCTCCGTCCTAAGACGCCCCCTCCCCAACTCGCTTACTAACTAAAGGGAATGGGCCCAGGTAAAGGCTTCCCTTCCCCAGGAAGCCCTTCAGAACCACGTGATTCCACACTGATTTTTCATTCCTTCCGAAGCATCTTCTCTTTGGCCTTAAACACAGCTTCTGCCTTTTGTCTCTTCTGACTCATGCGTGAGAGTCTGACACCCCAGCAAGCTCCCTGAAAGCAGGGGTCAAGTCTTAGACGTATTCTGTCTCCCCAGGCCCAAGCTCCTGGCTCGGGGCTGGACACTCCATGGCCCGCAAATAGAACTTGCTGAATTAAATCCAATGATCCTGAGAACAAATGTCCTCCCTCCAGAAGGAAATATCATTTGGGCTACTGCTCCCTCCAGATGCTACGGGCCCCCCACTCCCTACCCCCTCCCCATGAGGCTCATGAACCTGCTGGGGTTTGTTTTGGGCCCCTTTTCAGAAAGAAGCCTGACCTTTCCGAGGACCTTTTGTCTGTGGGGGCCCCGTGGCTCTGCCTGGAAGACGTGAGACCTGTTTCTCCGCGGCTCAGGAGTCCAGGGCGGTGGGTCAGAGGCAGAGACGAGGAAGGCGTGGTCAGCTCCACTCCTGTCACTTCTCCAGGGCTCTTGTGAACCAAGTGTGTTTGCCTTTTGCTACCCTGGGAGGCTGAGAGCCTCTTTTTCTCTGCAGACTGAGATGGGACGTCTCGGGGTAAGAGGCAGTTCAGCTCCTGCTCCGACACCCCTGTCTCCCCCAAGCCCAGCTCCCTGGCACCGTGACTGAGTGGGCCCCCGGCCGTGGTGCTGTCCCCTGGACCTTCGCTGGGTCAGCCCAGACTGCTAACCTGCGGGAGTCCTGAGCCAGCCACACACCTCTCTGAACCTCAGTTTCTTGATCTGTAAAGTGGAGGGGTTGGGCACCATTGAGCACTAGATTCCTCCCTGCAGCAATGTTCTAGGGCCCTAAAATAACACGGCCTTCTCAACACCTCCCCCACTGCTACCCCCATCCCGACACCGACTGCCCCAGGACTTTGAACCTCACTGCAGTCAGGGCAGAGCCTCGGCATCATCCAGCTAGGAGCTCCCACGCGCTGGGATAGGCCTGTCGACAGAATAGGGTTGCCGCCATCCAGCACCCTAGAAAACTGGGGCGCGCGGCGGCAGCGGGGACACAGGGGCCTTTACTCAGTTTGATCCTAAATCAGTAAGTCAGATTCTCCCCTAGTTACCTTTGGAAAAGTTACCTTTTGGTAGTCTAAAAGTTACCTTTTACTGCAGTACTATTATTCACTGAATGATTTTAATAACAATAACATCTGAAAATTTGACCTCTTCTTTACAGTTTATGAAATGATTTTACAGCTACAAACTCAATTTAAAAATCCTCATGACAACCCCATGTAGAAGACAGGGATTATTATTCCCATTTTATAGACCAGATGAACGGTTGGATTTACCTAAGTTACCCCACCAAAATCACAGCGCTGAGAATGAATGTCCCAACAGAAACCATAGGTCCCTGGAAGCCAGGAGCAAATACACACCCTTTTAAGGATTCTTACTTTACCACAGGAGAAGTCAGTGAAGCATTTTAAGGAACAATCTCACTAATATATAAATTATATGCAAATAACATGTAAGTGTGGCTCTGGAGGTTTTGAGCCAAGAGCTTGGAGGCCTCTTGCAAAGGGACATGGCAGCTCTCATTCAATCCCTTCCCACAAGCGGAAGCCAGAGAAAGCCGAGGAGGCTGTGAGGAAGAGGAAATGGGGCCATTTCCAGCCGCCTTTGTTCTCTCTCCTGACAGTTCTTGTCGGGGGAGAGAGGGAGTGGGAAGGGCAGCGGGGATCTGGGCCAGCGAAGGGCACAGAAAGGGAAAAGAGCTGCTACATGTGGCTCCTCTCCGCACCCTGCAGCTCTGCCCAGAGCTGGACAGGAAAAGAGAACCGGACTTGGGCTCTGGGTCCTTCACGAAGCTGTCCCCACCCCAGGAAGGCAGGGAGGGAGGGAGGGAGCTCCAGCTGTGACCCCTCCACGCGCCCCGCCCCGGTTCTCTGACTCGCATGGGCCAGGCCCCGCTGGGACCGAGCCTCCTGCTAGAATGTGGCAGAGTCTAATTCTTCTCTCCAGAAAGACTTTGAAAATGGTGACTAAGTTAAAGTATACAATCACCTAAATTGGGCAAAGGAAAACGAGGTGACCCTTGAGAAGGTGACGCAAGACCTCTATACCCACATCATGTACCGTCTGGAGAGGCAAGTCAGGTGACCTCAGGGCAGCTCTTCTACAACTTTATATACTGTCCCCCGGGACAGGAAGGAAGTCAGCTGCTCTGCGGCAGGAAAGGGCCCGGGTCAGGCAGGAAAAGCCACTCATCTGGGTCATCCCAGGAAGACTTGTTGACCAGAATCCACAGGGTGACCGCAGAGCTACAATTGGCAACATTTCTTAGAAAAGAAAACCACTGCACTCGTACTTACTCAAGGCTAAACACTTTAAAATTATCTCATTTAAACCTTGCAACATCTCTGTAAGAGAGGAACTCTTTGGGACCTCGTTTTACAGGGGGTAAAGGTCAAGGTCGCTAGCCCACAGCAGAGCCAGGTTTACACTCAGGAAGGGTGACCCGGAGCTTGCACTCTTGCCCAGAGCACAGCGCTGCCTCCACGCGGGGGTCTTTGACCCGCAGCACCCAGAGGAGAAGCCAGAGTCGGGGACAGCCAGGCTTGGTGGCGACTGAGGCCTCTGGACAGCAGTGGCTTCAGATCAACTTGTGAAGCAGAAGCCAGTTCCGAGGACCCAGGGCAGTTGCCCAACTTCTGCGGCTCAACAGAGAGCTGGGGTGAGGAAATCAGAACATCCTGGGGTGCAAGCAGGGGACAGAGAACACGCCGACACCATGGCGGGGCAGGGACACCCTGCAAGCCTCCGCCCGCAGTCACCTCCTTGGAGACTCAGGGACCCGGGAGAAAAAGCACGGGGGCCAGACTGGTCCTTTCACCCCGAAGAGCTTGAGGGCTTCACAGACACCCCTTAATTACACGCCCAGGAGGGAAGGGGAGGTGGACTGTGCTTTGGCCGGGACACGGGCCTTAGCAGCTGTCGTGAAGACAGGTCTGGAGGTAGAGGGATGCGGGGCGGTGGGTTCGCGGGGGCAGGTGTTAGACATGGTTTCTCAGCTCAGCTGGGGCTTTGACTTCAAGGCAGGAGCCTGGGGAGCCTGTGCGGGGCACACACTGGTCCCAGCATCTTTCTTCTGACGCCATCTAGGCACGTGCCAGGCTTCACAAAAACAACCTTCCTAGGTTAGGGGACCCAGGACAAGAGCAGGGGTGACCACACTCCTCGTGAAATGCAGGCAACTTGAGCATTGCAAGTGCCAGAGACTTGCCACATTCATTTTGGAAGGCAAGTGCCTGGGGATTTTTAATCCTTTATTGGCATAACTAGGGATTCTTATCTTCAGGATTAGGTCAAGAAGAGGCTGCTGTACGGAAGGCTGTTCCATTTGGGACAAATCTTAAAGGTATGAGGAAGGAGAGCACCATGCAGTTTCCTTGCACCGTTCACAAGTCTTGCTTCTAATTTAGAAGTTGGGAGATAGGCCCACGTCATAGTTAAGAGGCCCCTGATCTTGGCACCTTGACCTCCTTCCTATTTGGGGACAGGGCGGGGGTGGGCTTCCTGGTGAAACTGTAACACTGTCGTTGTCATTTGCCCTGGACCAGAGCATACATTTCCGCTGTCCTGAAGGGAGCACGCATACGGATGATTTTCCGTCATTCCATCCTTGAAAACTTTGTGCTGCTACCACCCAAGGATCCAGACACAGGTCCTCCCTAGATCAGGCCCTTGAACCTACACACATTCCTTTTCTCTGCAGTGCAACCCATAATTAATCAGCAGAATGCAAGGCATCTTGAGGCCAAACCAGAAAGAGGTTAGTAATTTGTAGGTGCACTACCCAGTTGCTCAATGCAGCGTGACAGTTGACCCCAATGACCAGGTCATCATCACTGCCTCTCTTTCCTGCCTCTCTCCTCTGGCCCCGGCTCCTGGAGAAGTCCAGGTCTGCTCCTAGAACTATTCTGTCTGTAGGACTTTGCTTCGGTCTTGGCCAGGCAGACACTCAGGATGGCGGCGTGGTTCTGGGTTTCCACATCCAGAAATCCCCTTGAGCCAGTCCTTCACCTTCCCGAGAACTTCCTCTGCCCCCAGGAATTCTCATCAGCTTTTTTAACCAGTTTACCTCTAGCCCATCCCATTAAAAGAGCTCTCTGTAGCCCTTCACCCCAGATGGGGCCCGCTAGGATGGCCACCCCACGTCTCGGACAGCAGTCCTCACTTCTCAGCCCTGTCCTTCCCTGTGCTTCCCACACCCACACCAACCAACCGGGCCTGCTCTTGCCTATCCGTGGGTACTGAAGCAGGTACAGGAAATTGCGTGGGGCACGCTTCCTGTGTTCCAGGAGCACGCAGCCCATGGGCTGAGTCTCACACGTAGCCCTCGTCACTACCCCATGGTACACGCTGTCCTGGGGGATGAACCCGATGCTTTGGGAGGATTGAGAAAGAGGGATAAATTTAGCCTACGGGGCTGAGGAAGGCTTCCCAGTTGAGCTGGGCTCTGAAGGGTAAATGGGGTTTCTTCAAGTAGAAAAAAGAACAGGAGACAGGTATAGCTTTTGAAAGGGCAGGATCAATCCTTTTAAAAAATCATGCTCCTTTTGATAAACGTAATAAGTTCCCACGTATCACTCTATCACCTGAGATTCCGATGTGCCTTCCTAGTGGGGCCTGCATCTCTCCTTTGAGAATCACTCACTAAAGTGAGAGATGACTATAGATTGTCATTTCTACCATCACAGTGAAACCAGAAAGGGTTCCTCCGTGCATGCACATACACACACACACACACACACCTTTTGCACGTTCACACCACGGCTCACCCCTGATTCTTCAGAGAACCTCCCTGAGGTCCCTGCTTGGCCTCTGTGGTCACGTCAGGGGCGTGAGCATGTGAGCGGAAGAGGTCAAGACCTTGGGCTGGACCACAGCCTCCCGAGCCAGGCAGCTTCCTCGGCTTTGCCTGAGAGCGGTGCTGTTCTCAGGGCGCTGACACTGCATGCCACCCGGCGTGTGAAGACACAGTCCTGCCCTCAGGCCCCGGGGAACCTGAGCTAGAGAGAGACTCAGCTCTGGGTGCAAACTCAGCCCGAAAAGAGCAGGCAGGCTGGGCCCTGAGGTCCGAGGCCTCCGTCTCCTTGTCTGAGGAAAAAGCGAGCTGGCTCAGGACCCCTCAGAAGAAGGCAGCTCTTGGGCGGCCGCGGAGCAGAGGATAAGAGGGAGGCGGAATCGGCCAACCCCGGCGCTACAGAGCTTCTGGGGATGGAGGGGGAGGGTGGCCGTGGGTGAGCGGGAAACGCGGGCAGAGGCAAGGACTGGGGGAGGAGGTGAGAGGGCAGCACGTGGCCAGCGAAGAGGGCCACCTGCCAAGGCTCCTGCGGACACGGGCACACCTCCCTCCCCCACCCGCCCTGGGGCCCACAGCCCAGCTCTGCTGAGCAGGTGGCCCTGGAGAAGGCTGGAAAGCAAAGGCAAAAGGACGGAAGGGATGGGTCTTCAGGAGGAGCACGACCTGGCATCGAAGACCCGCCGTTCCCGCTAGACCACCGGCTCTCTCCCCGGCACCATCGCCCCAGCCACACGTCTCGGGCGAGTTGCTTCCCCTCCCTCAACCTCATTTTCCTCTTCTGGAAGATGGGTTCTTGTAGGGTCTTTGTTTTTTTTTTTAATTGAAGTATAGCCGATTTACAACATTGTGTTAGTTTCAGGTGTACGGCAAAGAGATTCCAGTTTATATATCTATCCTTTCTCAGATTCTTTGCCCTTATAGGTTATTATAAGATACTGAGCAGAGCTCCCTGTGCTGTACAGCAGGTCCTTGTTTTTTATCTGTTTTATATATAGTGGTGTGTATGTGTTAATCCCAAACTCCCAATTTCTCTCCCTCACACTTGCAGGGTTTAAATGAGACAGCACCTTGGAAAGTGCCACATGCCACGCCTGGCACGCAGTGGAGACACTCTCGTTACTCCTTCAGTGGAAGAAAAGCCATTTACTCTTTAAAATACATGGTGAGATTCAGAAGTAGAGAGAATGACCCAGAAACAAGAGAAAAGGATCCGTTCGCACTTTTCTAGGAGCCGCAGAAATGGCAGGTTAGACACAGCCACCGTGGGGTTTGCTCATCAGCAGGTGGGTGGCTCAGAGCACCCACATCAGGCCAGCCTGGGGGGCACGGGAGGGGGTGTGAGGAGGAACCCGGGGGCCAGGGCCAGGGTCCCATCCAGGCTCAGCCACTGGACTGCATGGCTTTGGGTGCATCACTTAACCTCCGTGGCCACACTTTGCCTGGTGCCTTTTGTCCCTTTCACCCCGATGCCGCGATTCCATGAGGCCTCCTGGCATCCCTTGGACAGTCCATGGACTGGTCTGCTAGCCAGTCAATCAGGCGATCAATCTATCCATCCATTCAGTTCACCTCTGACACTTCTATCGTCGCAATGATGAAAGCATCCCAAGTGAGGGGTAGGGGGGCTGCAGAGGCGGGGGCCCCCATTCTACAAGGATACCCAGATCTTTATAAGGATCAGAGGAGACTCAGGCGCTTCTGGTTACGGGACAGAAATGAACCTGAAGCATCTAAGACCAGGAGGGGGATTTATTACAGGTGGCAGGGTCATTCCCAGAAACCACAGGCAGGGTGGTCAGGGGGCCCGTCACTGGAAGCAGAAACCAGGACGCCTTGCCGACGCCAGCGGCTTCCTTCCCTGTGCCTCTCACTTCTGCTCCTCCCTGCGCATCCTGGTTCACGTCATCAGCACAGGCTTAATAGCAACAGTGACCTCATTTCCAAATGCAGGGGGGAGAGAACCTGATTGGCCCTGCCCTGATGGGGCGCTGAGTCCACTCAGCCTCAGCCAGAGGAGCCAGGCATGCACGGGCCGCTGTGATAATCCTGTAGATACGATCTCACTAGGCTGCCTCCTGGTGAGTGGATGCGGGGCGGCGGGGGGGATCTCAGAGCAGGGGAGGTTGTGACTGGCCTGACAGCCCAACGGGGGCTGTGTTAGTCAGGACACGTGTTGGGCTGCTGTAACCAGACTCCAGAGAACAGAGGCTTAGGCAAGACGATAGTTTATTTCTCTGCGTGTGTAGCGGTGTCAGCGCAAACAGCCCAGGGATAATACGGCGGTTCCACGGCGTTGGGGACCCAGGCTCCTCTTGCTTGTAGCTCTTCCCTAAGGACGTCTGCCTTGTGCACATGGGTGAGGATGGCTCCCCACAATGTCCACATCTGCAGTCGAGGAAGGACGGGGAGGGAAGGCATGGGCCTTCCTTTTAAGGGCACAGTCACTGCTGCTAACTTCTCAACGGCCAGAACTTGGTAATGTGGACATGGTGCAAGAGAGAGATGGGGAAAGGATGACCAGCTAGGTGGTCCTGCACCCGGTCAACAACCCTGTGAGGTCAAGTAGATGCTGGGGACGACGTCCTACACGGGGCGATATGGCCTTGGTTCCTGGGAACTCAGCGAGGTGTCTGCCTCTCCTGACTGTGTCTTTGGGAGGAGGTTATGCCACGGAAGAGCGTGGCCAGCACGAGAAGACCATCAACGTGGGCCCTGCCAAGGGAGATGGGCTGGCCGAGCTCACACCAGCGATGTCTAAACGTTCTGCTCTCTTACACCACGGCGAGGAAATGCCTCTTCCCCTCCCCTAATTCAGGGTGCGGAACAGGACGTTCTTGGGCCAGGTTGCGGAAGTCAGGGTGATGACAGGGGGTCCTGTAAAGGGGCTGTTTCCAGGGCTGCGGTTCTTGTAGCCCCAGCGCGGGCTGCTGGCCTAGGGGAGCTGAAGTCTCTTCCTGCAAGCACCAGACCCACACGCTGTGTTCCTGCCGGGCAACCCCGTCCCTCGGCTGTGTTGGGAGCAGCTGATCCAGCAGTGAGGCCGTGCGGAGCTCCTGCTGCATGCAGGGCAGGTGCTGGCTGCTGGGTGGGACCCGTGGCGGGGGAGGCTAAGCCCACTGTCCCTCCTCTCGGCCGCCAGCCTGACCTTCTCTTCAGCCACAAGCTTCCGGCTCACCAGTACTCACTTGACGGGCAAGAGGCTTGGCGTCAGCGAATGGATGGGTCATGAGTCATGGTGCACAGGGCAGCTTTGCGGCTGAGCAGTCACCACCCTGCCCTGCGCTTTGGGCCAGAGAGGAGATGCCAGGGGGGCCGATGCCCGTCCCTGGGCAGCACTGGTTCTGTGCCTGTTGGGTGTCGCGATGGGGGAGGCGGGGGGTGGATAAAGGAGCAGGAACTAGCGGTGGACCTCGCAGCTCTCGGTCACGGTGATGTCCAGGGTGGGAGGAGAGCCGGCGGCACAGAGCCGAGCCAGGGTCCACCTGCGGCCTAACGCTACGTGGCTCCGACTGATCTGAGCGACCTTCCACGTTCAAATATCATTTCCCCCATTGTAAAAAACCAGATAGGGACTCTCCCCGTGGCGCAGTGGTTAAGAATCCGCCTGCCAATGCAGGGGACACGGGTTCGAGCCCTGGTCCAGGAAGATCCCACATGCCGCGGAGCAATGAAGCCCGTGCGCCACAACTACTGAGCCTGAGCTCTAGAGCCCGCGAGCCACAACTACTGAGCCCGCGTGCCACAACTACTGAAGCCCGCACACTCTAGAGCCTGTGCTCCACAACAAGAAAAGCCACCACAATGAGAAGCCCGCACACCGCAACGAAGAGTAGCCCTCGCTTGCCGCAACTAGAGAAAGCCCGTGCGCAGCAACGAAGACCCAATGCAGCCAAAAATAAAATAAAACAAAGCAAACAAACAAACAAACAAACAAAAAACCCAGATAATAACTGTCTTGTTGAATCTAAGGATTTACACAATGAAGAGCACCGGCAAAGACCAGGTCTGTGCTCACTGGTCTCCGTGCCCTTCAGCACCTGCACCTGGACACACCTCCATGCGTGTAGTGACCCCTCCGTGCGCACTGTGCGGACCGAACCCCTGGGATCGACTGGTCTATTTACATGCAAGGAAACTGAAAGCCAGCAAGGGACGGAGACTGGCCTAGGTGACACGGGCCAGCGGGGACCACAGGCCTGGAGAGCCCCAGTCGGGACGGGCCTCTGCTCATCAGCACCAGGGCCCTTCCTCTCCAAGTGGCAGTGCCCGACTCGGATTCCTATCTTTCACCTCCAGTGCCTCTGCTCCCAGCCCTCACCGCACTGTCCCCGGCTTGGTTGGCTAACAGCATAAAGGCCGGAAAGGGATTGGTCTGCAGGAGAGCCGTCGCGGATCCCTGCCCGCCAGGGCACCGGTGCCCGGGGCTCAAGTACGGAGGCTGAGGAGCAGGGGCTCTGGAGCCAGACTGCCTGGGTTGAAGTCCCAGTTCGGCCACTCATGAGCTACATGACCACATTTCAACCCTTTATGCCTCAGCTTCCTCATCTGGAAAATGGGGATCGAGATGGTATTTCAGGTCACAAGGCTGCTGTGCTTAGGAAGGTCCTGGCGCACAGAGTGCCCATAGTTAAGTGTCTGCGGCTGTTTGAGGCTGTTAAGTGTCAGGCCTTTATACAGGTGGTGACTACAGTTGGCCTTCACAGGACAGCCTTTTGCTGATGGTGTAGTTTGTTGTTTCCAGATAGGACGAGATTCCCACAGGTGTTTTAAAGGACTGGGGGCTCTGCAAACTCTTGGAGGGCTGGGCGCTTCTCCCGTAGAGATGGTCAAGGACTGAGTACAGGGCTGTCCAGTTGGTGGACGGTTAGAAAGCAGTGACCAATAACTCCTGGGGAGGTAGAGATCTGGGAGGACGTCCTCTATCCACACACCCTAAGGGCTGAGATGGGACACCAGCTTCCTACAGACACATCTCCTTTTCCTTTAAAAATCTTTAAAATCCCAGCTTTTATTCAAATTTGCTCAGCGTTGGAAAGTCAACAGAACCCTCAGCACAAAGAAGGTGGCTGAAAGCCAAGGGGACCAGAGCCAGGAAAACTGTGGCAGGCAGCCCTGCTCCTGCCAAGAGTGGGATGCGATTCCAACCCTACCCGCTCCCGAGCGCTGGGGCAGGACACCCGCTCTGCTGAGAAGGTGGCCCTAGTTCAGCCTCGCCCCCCTCCGCAGCCCACCCGCCAGGCGTCATCCCAGGCTCACTCACTCACTCACAGCCAACTGTCACACCTGAGAGGTGGTGTTCCTCATGGCTTCCCATGTCAACACCTGGCCTGACAGGTTCCTGGAGTAGAGCTGTCACCTGTTTCCTGCTATAAACATGCTTTCTGCCTTCTCTGCTGTGTGCCTGTCTTTGTAATTTGGTCCCGAGCACCATGTGCCACGGTCCCAGGAACGCTTCCCGAGATGGTCACCCCAAAGTAGTCCCAGGTCCAGCATCCTCACCGTCATCATCTACAGAATACCTTGCGGAGGAGTGGCCATGGGGTCAGGTATTTTACACAGTATCTTTAATCCACCCAGCACCCAACCTCGCAAGGTTGATCTATTAGGACAGTGCTTCTCACACGTGAATGTAAGCCACCTGGGAATCTTGTTAAAATGCAGATTCGGCTGAATAGGTCTGGGGGAGGCCTGAGAGCCTGCATTTCTCGCAAGCTCCCAGGTGATATTGATGCTGCTGGTTCTAACTCTTTGAGGAGCAAATGTATCAGGCGGAACATTTTGGTTGCAAGTGACTGAAATCCAATGTGAACTGGTTAAGCAGGAAGATGAATTTATTACGAGGATGTCGAGTGTCTCACAAGGCCAGCTACGGCACGAAAGCTGGGCCTTGGGAAGAGCTGGAGCCTGGGAGGATTCTCCCGGCCTCCGGACTCTGCTTTCTCCTTGCATCCACTTCATGGCTTTGTTCTTCCTCTGTCCCTTCCTTCTGTCCACTCTGTTCTGGTTAGCGCCAAGCAACACTCCCCACAGGCCTGTGGATTCCGTGTCTTCTTCCTTGATCTACTCTTCGATTTGGTCGTGCATATCTTCCAGTAACTTCCTAAGAAAGTGAGCAAGTAAAATTTTTGCTACTTACATAACTGAAAATATCTTTACACTTGATTGACAATCTGCCCGAGTATAGAATTTTAGCTTTCAGAGTGGCTATTGTGATAACAGATGCCATTTCCATTCTCTATCCTTCGTACCTCGTGTCTGAAAATTTTTAGATTCTTCTCTCTGCTCTCCAGTGTTCTCAAGCTTCACAGTGGTGTGCCCTGGGATGGGTCTTTCCTCGTTCATTATACTGGGCACTTGACGAGTCCTTATGACCTGGAAACTTTTGTCCTCCTGCTCTAGAAAAAAAATTTTTTTATTATTTATTTGGTTATTTCTTTCCCTCTCTTTTCTTTGTTCAATCTGCCAGGAGCCTGTTATTAGGATGTTGGATCTCCTGACGGGATCCTTTAATCTTCTTATCTTCTGTATCTAATTGTCCATCTCTATCTCTTTGTTTTAATTTCTGTGAGGTTTCACAAACCTCTTTTTTTAACTTTTCAAGTTGAGTTTAAAAAATTTATATTTTTATTTCATATTTTTAATTTCCAAGAGTTCTTTTTTTGTTGTTATTCTCGGAATATTCCTTCTTCTTTTTCTTTTTTTAAAATATTTATTTATTTATTTTCCTTATTTCTTTGGCTGCGTCGTGTCTTAGTTGCAGCATGCAGGATCTTTGTTGCGGCATGCGGGATCTTTCATTATGGCGCTCGGGCTTCTCTCTAGTTGTGGCGTGCAGGTTTTTCTCTCTCTACTTGTGGCGCGTGGGCTCCAGGGCATGTGGGCTCTGTAGTTTGCAGCATGTGGGCTCTAACTGAGGCGCACGAGCTCAGCAGTTGTGGTGTGCAGGCTTAGTTGCTTCATGGCATGTGGGATCTTAGTTCCCCGACCAGGGATCGAACCCACGTCCCCTGAATTGGAAGGCGGATTCTTTACCACCGGACCACTGGGGAAGTCCCTATTCCTTCTTTTAACGGAATACTGTTCTTATTTCACTGATGTAATAGCTTCTCTACTATCTCCAGGGATATTATTATTATTTTCCTTTTTTTAAGAAAATTAATTAATTAATTAATTAATTTTTGGCTGTGTTGGGTCTTCGTTTCTGTGCGAGGGCTTTCTCTAGTTGTGGAGAGTGGGGGCCACTCTTCATCGCAGTGCACGGGCCTTTCACTGTCACGGCCTCTCTTGTTGCAGGGCACAGGCTACAGACGCGCAGGCTCAGTAGTTGTGGCTCACGGGCCCAGTTGCTCCGCGGCATGTGGGATCTTCCCAGACCAGGGCTCAAACCTGTGTCCCCTGCATTGGCAGGCAGATTCTCAACCACTGCGCCACCAAGGAAGCCCCTATTTTCCTTTTTTGAAGTTTTTTCTCTCTACATTCTTTTCTCTGAGTTTCTGGTTTCTTACTTATGGTCTCTTTCATGTAACTTTCTATTTATATTAAAGGGCGAGGCACTAACCAGTTTACTGGAAGGGGAACTAAGTAGTGACAGATAGAAGACCTCTTCATTGTACCCTTTTCATTCCTTTGAACTCTGAGCCACATTAGCAGAAAGTGTATTCAAAAAACAAAAGTTTTTAAAGTTTATTTTAAGCTTTATGTGCATGGGTGTAGCTCGTCCATTGAAGAACTTCACTGTAGACAAATAGAGGGGACTTCTAAACGTCAGTGTTTAAAAGTCTTCTCTCTGGGTCATCAAGTCTTTTCTGATGAGAATCCTCTAGACCTGTGTCTGGGGATAGGTGTTGGGGGAGGGTATCCACCTGGCTGACAGTTTTCTTTTTTTTTTCTTTTTTTTTTTTAAACATGTCCCATCACCCCTGCTTTCTGTTTTCACCTGCTCTCCTTTTGTATGAAACGCCCCTCTTTGCATACTCTTCACATGATTAGTTCCTTCCATTCGCAAGTCTCTGCTATCTACCTGTCTATCTATCTATCTATCTATGCATCTGTTTATTTATGGCTGCATTGGGTCTTCGTTGCTGTGCATTGGCTTTCTCAAGTTGTGGCGAGCAGGGGCCACTCTTCGTTGCAGTGCATGGGTGTCTCATTGAGGTGGCCTCTCTTGTTGCGGAGCACAGGCTCCAGGCGTGCAGGCTCAGTAGTTGTGGCTCATGGGCTTAGTTGCTCTGAGGCATGTGGGATCTTCCCAGACCAGGGCTCGAACCCGTGTCCCCTGCATTGGCAGGCGGATTCTCAACCACTGTGCCACCAGGGAAGTCCCTGACAGTTTTCTTGAATGAGGGTGGAAGGAAGGCTGAAAATCCCACCGTTCAGAATGCAGATTTTCAGCCAGGGACCTCAACCCTCTCCCAACTACACATACAACCGACCTGTTGGCCTCTAGCACCTGCTTCTCAAACTATCTGTGTTGAAGGACCAGTTATTAATCTCCCAATCTGTCAGGACCCACACATAGTCCTACTGCACATGATAGTACACGTGACCCACCATACGTGACCCACAGTAGGGGGTCAAACATCTAAACTGGCCTGTATCCTGTTCAGCAAGAAGCCACTGAGCATAAACCTGAATGTTGAAGCAATTTCAGATTTCTATAAAAATTCTAAACACTCTTACTTTTTGTACTTCTGTATCTTCTTGGGGCTAGTAACAAAGCCCGTGGACCTAAACCAGTTCACAACCACACTCTGAGAGCGCTGCTCTAGAAAAGAACAAATCTCTAGACTCTTGCCTTGAGGAGGAGCTGCCACCAGGCTTGCGGGGCGGGGAGGGAATCTGGAGGGTGCAACTGCTCTGTAAATGGGCTTTCGGGCCATCCCCCACCTCAGCTCTGCACTTCGCTCTCACACGCCTTGGTACCCTGTTTCCAAATCTAGTGCCTTCCTGAACTGCTCAGGTCCTTTCTGCAGGCATCAGGACACAGCAGCTACTGCTCAGCAGAGTCACGTACGTCTCCTCCTTCGACCTGTTTCTGTTCCCATTCTCTTTGCCCTTGCAGTTTATACTTTTAAAAATACATATATTGTTGTTAAGATGGCAATACTCCCCACATTGATGTACAGATTTAATGAAATCCCTATCAAAATCCCAGCTGATTTCTTTGCAGAGTTGATACTAAAATTCATATAGAATTTCAAGGGACCCAGAATAGCCAAAACCGTCTTGAAAAAAAAGAACAAGTTTGGAGAACTCACATCTCCCAACTTCAAAACTTACAACAAAGCTACATTGATCAAGTAATCAAGTGTGATAGTGGCCTAAGGATAGACATATGGGTCAGTGGAATAGAACTGAGAGTTCAGAAATAAACCCTCAGCTCTATGATCAACTGATCTTCAACTACGGTGCCAAGACAATTTGATGCGGGGGTGGGTGGGGGAATAGTCTTTTCAGCAAGTGTTGCTGAGACACTAGATATCCACATGCAAAAGAATGAAGTTGAACACCTACCTCACACCATACACAAAAGCTAACTCAAAATGAATCATAGACCTAAATGTAAGAGCTAAAATTTAAAGACTCTTAGAAGAAAATATAAGAGTAAATCTTCATGAGGCAAAGCCTTCTTAGATATGATACCGAAAGCACAAGTAACATAGGGAAAAATAAATTGGACTCATGAAAATTAAAAACTTTTGTGTCTCAAATGACACCATCAAGAAAGTGAAAAAGAGAACCTACACATTGGGAGAAAATATTTGCAGATCATATATCTGATGAGAGACTTCTATGCAGAATATATTAAAAAAAAACTTTTACAATCTATGATAAAAAGACAAATGACTCAAAATTTAAATAAGCAAAGGATCTAAACAGACATTTTCCCAAAGAAGATATACAACAGCACATGAAAAGATACTCAACATCATTAGCCATCAGGGAAATACAAATTTAAACCATAATGAAATACTTTATACTCACTGGGAGGCTATTATCAAAAAGACAGATAATAACAAGTGTTGTTAAGGATGTGGAGAAACTGGAACCACACGTACTACTGGTGGGAATGTAAAATGGTGCAGCCACTTTGGAAAACAGTCTGGCGGTTCCTCAAAAAGTTAAACATAGACCATACAACCCAGCAATTCCACTCTTAGGTATATATATTCACACAATGAACAACTGTCCAAAGCAATGTTATTCATAATAGCTAAAAAGTGGAAACAACTCCAACATCCATCAGTTGAAGAATGGATAAATAAAATGTGGTACATCCATACAATGGACTATTTTTCAACAATGAAAAAGAAATAAAGCATTGATACATGCTACAACGTGAATGAATTTTGAAAACATTATGCTAAGTGAAAGTCACAATGAATCACTTTTGTATGATTCCATTTATATAAAATGTCCAGAATAGGGAAATCTATACAGACAGAAAGTAGCTTAGCAGTTGCCTAGTCTGGGGCCTTGTGGGGGGGAGGAAATGGGTATAGGGTTTCTTTTGGGGGTGATGAAAATGTTCTAAGATGGATTGTGGCGATGGTTGCACAACTCTGTGACCATACTAAAAGCTACTGAATCGCACACTCTAAATAGGTGAATCGTATGGTATGTCCATGAAGTGGTTGTAACGGAGCTGGCCCACCAGGTCTGACTGCAGGTCTCCAGTGCCATCAGCTTTGGCTGTGGGTGTCTCCAGCATGTCTCACATACAGGGCTTCTCAGTTATCACCACGTTAGTGGATCAAATCTGAAGTCACACGTTTGTTCTTAACTTAATGGTACTTTACCAGATTGCTATTGGCTTCATTAGGGGATGTACCTAAAAATGGTGTTTACATAGTCAGACAAATTAATAAACTGTGCCTGACTTCACTCTCTTATTACATAGGAAACGGTTTCTTTTATTTTTAAAGAAGAGATCTCTTTTTATTAATAGCAAATAATACAAAGAGCACCTGCCTACGTGCCAGCCTGGCAATGCATTCTTAAATGAGGATACAAACCCAGTTCATTCATTTAATCAACAAATATTTATCGAGTATTCACTATGCACTGGCTACTCTACCAGATTACGTGAAGGCAATGGTGAACAAATTATAGAGAGGAGAGAGCTAAATAAATAAGCCTTTAGGTCAGTGTCAAAGGACAGGGATCTCCCTGCCAGAGGACTTGGTGCTGTTTTAACTATTGAGACGTTCAGAGAAAGGTCTATCCATCTATTTTTTTCCCTTTGAGAACTCAAGGTTGAGTTTTTAAAATTACATAAATATTAGAATAAGACTAACAGAAATGGAAAAAAGGAAGTCTACAGCAATTCTGCCACCTGGCCCTCCCCCATCAATCTAATTTCAAAACTTTTCTCCACTCCAACCATTTTTTAAAGCTTCCAGCTCCATTTCCCCCAGAGCTTTGTCCACCTTCGTTGCATGTCTCTCCGAGGACCCAGTTCAAAGGACCTCCTGAGACTCACTGAGAATTTCAGACCCGAAGCGTTGAAGCCTGGTGTCAGCCAGGACTCCCCAGTTGCTCAGGAGCCTGGGGTGGGGGGCAAAGGAGTAAATGTGAATCCCAGCACCAGCTCACTTCTGGGCGCATTCCGCACGACTCAGAAACCACGCAGCAGAGGCCAAAGGAGGAGGGCAGAGGGCTGCCGTGCCCAGCTCTGCAGAGGCAAATCCCTGCCTTGCAGAAGGTTTGAGGGTCAGAGATGTGCTGTAAAGTCTGGCACGGCCTCGGTTCTCAGGAATGGTGGCTTGCGCTGTGTCTAGGACGCCTACCCTATTCTCAGGGGCTGCGATCCCCCTAAATTTCTAGGAGTCAACTTTGTTATTCTCATCACTACGGGAGTAGAATTTTTTTAACGTTAAAAGGCTTCTTTTGCAATACGACTACAAAGTAATACATCCTCTTATAGCATCTTTGAAATTTTTCAAAAAACAACACGAAATCAAAATAATCTATAATCTGACCACTCAGAAACAACCAGTTAACACTTTCACGTATAGTCTCCCAGTATTTGCTCTATGTGCATAGTATGATAAATTACACATCTTTATGTCCTATTTTGTATCCTAATGAAATTATTCGAACATTACCCATGTCATCATAATACTTATATAAAAGCATTTAAAATAACTAGCATTTAAAAATACTAATATCCCATAGCATGATTATAGCATAATGACTTAACCAATCTGGTATTGTTAGTTACATCTGGTATTCACTATTACAAATAGTACCATCATGAACATTCTTAAAGCTAAATCCTTGCACACATTTCTGATTATTTTCCCAGGATAAATTTCTAAAATGGAACTACTAGGTCAGGCTTTTGAGACCCACTCACAAATTAACTGGGAAGGAAATACTTTTTAAGTTTGTGTTTTATCTGTTTAACATTTCTCTCTTTTTCTACTTATAAAAGAAATACATTCTTGTCCAAAAATTTTTTTTTAATTGTAGAAACATATATTAAAAAGGATTTAAATTTCCCTGAACTCTACTGTCCAGAGATAATGCTACTAACAGTTTGGTGTATATCAGGAGCACCTCACATGACACCAAGTGGTTGGACTCAACTGACGGCCACTTTCTAAACGTCTCCCCGCTTTCCCTCGTTCCTCACAAGCCCAGGCTGAGTCATGAGAGAGCTCCTTCTTTGAAGGTTGCCTGTGGCCAGGACTGCGCCATCCGCATACTTGGCTCAACCCAAGCTGGCAACACAGACAAGCTGGGGCGGGCACCTCGGCCCCTCTCTGGATCCACTGACGGTCCCCTCCCCGGGAACAGGAGGAGAGGGAAGGGCCACCAGAACGGAGCAGAGGAGACATTCACCTGGTGGACGCAGGTTCTGGCACTCAGCCCCTGGCTGCCCAGGGGCAGTGAGTGAAAGCCCCTGTGATACGGCCAAGTCTGGAATCCTCCTAGGCACACAAGAATCAGGTCACTGGAAAGTACTATCTGTACGTATCCACACGCACATGGGGTTCACAGCCGCGGGCTCACACACAGCACCTGGATTCTGTCCACCAAGCTCCCTACCCCCCATCTACCAACATGCTCGTTTCTCGACAGAAAACTTATCTTCAGATACTTGTGAGATGTGTTTATATATGAGAGAGTAACTTGTCTCTGGAGGGAACCTCCCACCTAAACAAAAGAGCCCAGAGTCACAAAGAAAAACCCTATTGGTGATCATAAAAGGTCCCTTATGCTGGAAGGTTCAATATTATACTAGAAGCGCAGCCAGGCAAAAGCCTTCGGGCCCTTGGGCCTGTAACAGTCCAACATCCCTGCAGACCAGCCTCACCCCGGTGCATCCTCGCCTTCCATTCAGAGTTCCCTCCGCTTCTCCTGCTACAGTTCCTATGCCATCTCCTAGTGCTAATTGCTGCTGGTAATTCCAACTAGGAAATGCCCCTTCCTCCTCTATGACATCTTCTTGGCCAATGACAAGGAGTGGGAATTGCACTTGGCCCTATTCTGCTTCAAGGTACAATTTTTTGGAGACTTTTTCGATTCATCATATGTATAAAACATCTCCTTGACTTTATGTAATATGAATAATGTGCGCTGCCTTTATTCCTTGATGTGTCTGACCTATTTTCACTTGTCCATCTGTCAGTGTCAATGTGTTACCGTGTTCTCGGTACAACCCTTAGTATCCCTGTCAACAAAAAAGAAGCCCGTCTGTAACAGAGCATATGGTAACAGTAGCAATTCTAAGGGTCATTGAGCAGTTACCATGTGCCAGGCGCTGTTGGAAGTCCTTTAAGTGCATTAACCCATTTGGTCCTCACAGCAACCCTATCAGGAAGGCATTATTATTTTCATTTCACCTGTAAGAAATTTGAGGCACAGAGAGGTTAACTGTCTCGCCCAAGGTCACACAGGTGGTAGCATCAGACAGTACTCAAGAGCTCACCACCTCTAACTGCTAACATTTTAGTGTATAGCAGTGCACTTTTTACCTGTGTATGTAAACCATTTTGTTTTATTTTAGAAAATTGGGATCATAGATATACTTAATAGGTGTTGTGTGTTTCTTTGTTCAGGATATATATTTGTGATATTTGCCTTTTACTTTTAAGAAGTTCTTCATGTGGCAGAAAAGTTTAACATTTTGATATCTATTCATTTTTTTCTTTGTGATTTCTGCCACATGAAGTCACAGGTGGTTTTTTTTTTTAATGTTTGAAAAAAATCCTTCCCCATTAAAGGGTCATTATCTTGTATTCTGGTTTTATTGTTTCTTTTTTACCTTTAGCAATATGAGCTATTTGAAATTTATTCGATGAATAATGTATCCCTTTCCCTGGGGTAAGTTTTGATATTTCCTTAAGATCTGTTGACTGATCTGTTTATTTAATAGATGTTATTTTGTAGGGCAAGTCTTCCCTCTTCAGTCTTTTTTTCTAAGTGTTTTAACATTTTGCCAAAATGCCTTAATATTTTGCCAATGAACAATAGAATTATTACATCAAGTTGGCTTGGCAATAAACCTAACAAATTATTTTGAGAAGAGTTGACATATTTAAGATATTCAGATTTCTAATTTTTTCCATTAAAAAAATCATCTCCTACCATATTTGTAACATCTTTATCAATTGTCCTTTTGTCTACTTGTATTTTCTTTTTGTTTTTTCTTGATTACATTTACAGAGAATGGTTTATTATACTTTTTTTTTTTTTTTTGGCCATGCTGCGCAGCTTGCAGGATCTTAGTTCCCCGACCAGAGACTGAACCTGGGCCACAGCAGTTATATCGCCAAGTCCTCACCACTGGACCGCCAGGGAATTCCCAATATACTCTTCTTTCAAAAAACAAAAATCAATCCCAGAGGTTTATATACTAAATCTATTGACACTATGCTCTGTAATGTCACAAATTTCTGGAATCATCTTAATTTTGTTCTTTTTTTCTATTTTCCTTATGTGTGTTTAACTGTTCTTTCCATAACTTTTCTGAGGTGAATTTCAGTTTGCTTATTTTCATCATTTCTTATACTGGCAGCATTTACCTTTAATACAATTTTGACTACATTCCATAATATGTTCTGATTCTCATAATTAGCTAAAGAGTCTATAAATGATTTTTGTTTTTAAAGAGAAGGAAGTTTTATTCAGGGAGATACACACTCTGCAGACAGAGTGTGGGCCATCTCAGAAGGCAAGAGAGGCTGTAATGATTTTTTTTAAACAGCATTTTTGGAATATAATTTACATACCATCAAATTCACCTGTTTACAGTGTGCAGTTTAGAGAGCTGTACAACCAGCACCAGAAGCTAATTTTAGAACATTTCTGTTAGCCTAAAAGAAACCCTGTACCTGCTGTCATTTACCTCTCACTCTTCCCTCCGCCCGACCCTGGCAACTACTGCTCTACTTTCTATCTCAATAGATTTGCCTATTCCAGACATTTCATATAAATGCAAAGATGTAATACGTGGTCTTTTATGTCTGGCTTCTTACACTTAGCATGTTTTTAAGGTTCATCATGTCATGGCCTGTATCAGAACTCCATCCCTTTTTATGGCCAAATAACATTCCATTGTATGTAGATTCTACATCTGATTTATCTATTCCCTGACTGATGGATATCTGGGTTGTTTCTGCTACAGCTATTATGAATACAGTGCTGCTATGAACATTCATGTACAAGTTTTCATGTGGACAAATGTTTTCATTTCTCTTGGGTGGACATCTAGGAGTGGAATTGCTGGGTTATATGGTAACTCTCTGTTTAGCCTTTGGAAAACTGCCAAGCAGTCCGAGGTGGTTCCAGCAGTTTACATTCCCACGAGCGATGAGAGTTCCAGTTTCTGCACATCCTCATCAACTGTTGGCATTTCAATCATTTTTACTGTAGCCATTCTAGTGGATGTGAAATGGTGTCTCATTGATTTGCAGTGATAACTTATGATGACTAATTATGTTGAGCATCTTTTCATGTGCTTATCAGCTGTTCATGTAGCTTTTAAAGAAAACGGCCATTTTAAATTAGGGTTTTTGTCTTCTTATTTATTGGGTTGTAAGAGTTCTTTATATATGCTGGATATTAACCCCTTATCAGATATATGATTTGTAAATATTTTCTCCCATTCCGTGAGTTCTCTTTTCATTTTCTTGATGGTGTCATTTGAAACACACAAACAAAAAAAATTTTTAATGCTTCATTTATGTATTTATTTATTTATTTTGGCCATGCTGTGAGGCATTTGGGATCTTAGTTCCCCGACCAGGGATTGAACCCATGCCCCCTGCAGTGGAAGCGCGGAGTCCTAACCACTGGACCACCAGGGAATTCCCAAAAGTTTTTAATTTTGATGAAGTCCAATTAATTATTCTCTTATCACTTATGTTTTTGGTGTCGTTTCTAAAAAAAACACCGTCTAACCCGAGGTCACAAAGATTTATTCCTATATTTTCTTCTAAGTGTTTTATAGTTTTAATTCTTTAATTTAGGTCTATATTCTATTTTGAGTTAAGTTCTGTATATGATGTGAGACCAGGGTCCAAGTTCAGCCTTTTGCATATAAATATCCAGTTGAGATGTGCTCTAAGTGTAAAATACACACTGAATTCTACAGACTTAGAATTACTAATATGCTTAAAGGAATAAAGAAGAAGATTGAAAGGATAGAGGAAGAACAGAGACTATCAAAATAAACTTGAAATATTAACAAACTAACAAAATAGAGTTTCTAGAAATGGTGAAAAAAGCCAAAAAGCTGAATACCTCAAGCAATGATAGTAATTATCATTGGTAGTAACATCTCTGGCATGATTCCACAGGTACTGCACTATTTTACATATATTTTCCCTTTTCATCTGCACAGCAGTCCAGTGAGGTACAGACCATTATTTGTCCCCATCTTCAGGAAACTAAGGCTCAGGGAACCCAGCTGGTCCAAGGTCACCAAGCGGGCAAGTAGGAAAGCCAGGCCTGACCCCACTCTGAGTTCAAAGTCCACATTTTTATCTGTTATAGATTCTTGCAAGAATGCAACAAGAATGCAAACAAGATATGCATTTTGGCTACAGCCTGGCCTAGATTTTAGACAGTTGGAGGGATGAGCAGAGCAGGAGTGAGGGGTGACTTGGCCAAAATGGGGGATCTCTCTGCTCAAAACTGACAGCTCATTTCACAGAGTACACCTGCTGTTAGCTGGTTCCCGCTCTCAGAAAGCTCTCCCGTTAAAATGACGCCCAGGCCCTGCCCCCACGAAGCCTGGCAGCGCCCCCAGCCCACCCGCACCATGAGATAAGACACGCGGAGGGACCTGGGGAAAGAGGTCAGCCTGGTGATGCCCGACTGCTCCTTCCATGACGTCCGTCCACAGCAGACACCATCCCTCCAGGGACTCAGGGCTCAGCCCAGAGCCCTCTGGTTTAAGACCAGCCCTACGGAGCTCCGATAAGCGCTGCCCTTCCAGAGGCTTCTGCAATCAGAATTGCCCCCGACCCTCTGGCCAAGGCAGCAGATGAGCCAGCCTTCAGTCCTGGGCAGGGGGCTCTCAGCAGCTGCGGCTGGGAGAGGGCAGGGATCGTTGCATCAGGAGAGTCAGCCCTCACACGGCAGACGTGAGCGGGGCTGGTGTGGTGAACGTGCAGCGCTATTTCTGCCCCAGCAGAGTGCTGTCAGCAGGCAGGAGGTGAGGGGTGACGCTGCAGGGAGTTGTGAAATCTAGGCGCAGTGCCGCTGGGACCTTGCTGAGGGCTGGGGCCCCATCAGCCTGTAGGACGTAAAGCTGCCTCCGCTGTTGGTTCACAAAAACCATGGGAAGGGGCGGGGCCCTGACAACCCTGACATCCAGGCAAGAGCCAGAGGACCTGGGGACCATCACACCACCCCATGGTCTGCATCGTGACGCACAATTTGCCAGCTGCTCGGAAGTGGTATTGCCCAGGGTGGTGGACTCTGGCCCGTGACAGGCTTCTAGATGCCCTGGCGCAGTGACCCTGCTAGACTGTTGTCATCGGCACCAGGCAAATAGGTGCCCCTCGCCTGATGCAGAGCCGCGCTCCTGGAAAGCGGTTCATGAGCTGAATCCTATAGGGCTGCACTGCTGCAGGCGAGATTCCAGACTGCGGGTTCAACCAGAAACCCAGGGGTCATCCTTACCCCTCCCTTTCCCACACCCTCCGCCTCCATCATTCAGCAGCTCCCCCCATTCCACTTCCATCCCCACCGCCCCGCCCTGTCTCCCGGACTCCTGACTCTGTCCTCCTGTCCAACCTGGTGCTGCCTCCGTGGTGATCCTTCTAAATGTAAGGAGGGCTTCCCTGGTGGCGCAGTGGTTAAGAATCCGCCTGCCAATGCAGGGGACACAGGTTCGAGCCCTGGTCCGGGAAGATCCCTCATGCCATGGAGCAACTAAACCCGTGCGCCACAACTACTGAGCCTGTGCTCTAGAGCCCATGAGCCACAACTACTGAGAAATTTTAAGTCAGATTCAGTCATCAACACCAGGTTAAGCTCCTGTAGATACTCTTGGAATGACCACAGTTTGCATTTAATGTCTGCCATGGAATCGTAAAGGAATGAGGTTTTCATATTTTACTGTTTTTAGCACACCTAGGTCAAATCTTCACTGTACCCTACAATTAGTTATTTCAACCATTTTTTTCATCAACCACTTTTTACTCTATAATAACTATAGTTGCCTTGCCTAGTTGTTACCTATTTTCTCTGTGCTCATCTAAAATAAAGCATGACAGAAAAAAAAAAAGACGTGTTAGTTGTCAAAAATTGAAATTGAGAAAATATATAATTTAGAAAGGGAAAGTCCTTACTGTGAGATAAATTCCTTCCATATTTTATACTATGCTTACACTAATGCACTGTAGTATAAAATAGATACTCTGAATATTTCGTTTAGTTTTTACCAATATAAGATCATATCTTATAAACAGCTCATACAGCTCAATATCAAAAAAACAACCCAATCAAAAAATGGGGGACTTCCCTGGTGGTCCAGTGGCTAAGACTCCGCGCTCCCAACGCAGGGGGCCTGGGTTCGATCCCTGGTCAGGGAACTAGATCCCACATGCTGCAACTAAGAGTTCGCATGCCGCAACTAAGACCCGGCACAGCCAAATAAATACATAAATAAAAATATTTAAAAAAAAAATGGGCAGAAGACCTAAACAGACATTTCTCCAAAGAAGACATACAGATGGCCAACAGGCACATGAAAAGATGCTCAACATCGTTATTTATTAGAAAAATGCAAATCAAAACTACAATGAGGTATTACCTCATACCTGTTAGAATGGCCATCATCAAAAAGACAAGAAATAACAAGTGTTGGTGAGAATGTGGAGAAAAGAGAACCCTGCTACACTGTTGGTGGAAATGTTAAGTTGGTGCAGCCACTATGGAGAACAGTATGTAGCTTCCTTAAAAAACTAAAAACAGAGCTACCATACGATCCAGCAATCCCACTGCTGGGCATATGTCCAGAAAAGAGGAAAACTCTAATTTGAGAAGATAGATGCACCCCAGTGTTCACAGCAGCACTATCTACAATAGCCAAGACATGGAAGCAACCCAAATGTCCATCGACAGATGACTGGATAAAGAAGATGTGGTATATAGGTGTGTACACACACACACACACACACACACACACACAATGTAATACTACTCATCCATAAAAAGAATGAAATAATGCCATTTGCAGCAACATGGATGGACCTAGAGATTATCACACTAAGTGAAGTAAGCCAGACAAAGACAAATATCATATGATATAACTTATAGGTGGAATCTAAAATATGATACAAATGAACTTATTTACAAAAGAGAAATAGACTCACAGACACTGAGAACAAACTTATGATTACCAAAGGGGGGGGGGAGGGATAAATTAGGAATTTGGGATTAACATATACACACTACTATATATAAAATAGATAAACAACAAGGACCTACTGTATAGCACAAGGAACTATACTCAATGTCTTGTAATAACCTATAATGGCAAAGAATTTGAAAAAGAATGTGTGTGTGTATATATATTTGTCTGAATCACTTGGCTGTACACCTGAAACTAACACAACACTGTAAATCAACCATACTTCAATTGAAAATATATTATATTCATAATGACTTTTCCCCTTTAAATACATTTCATAGTACATTGTATATATCTTCCCACATCTATGCATGGGATCCCACATCTACCTCAATCTTTCTAAACTTTTTTTTTTTTTAATACATTTATTTATTTATTTATTTATTTTTGGCTGTGTTGGGTCTTTGTTGCTGCATGCGGGCTTTCTCTAGTTGCAGCGAGTGGGGGCTACTGTTCTTTGCAGTGCACAGGCTTCTCATTGTGGTGGCTTCTCTTGTTGCTGAGCATGGGCTCTAGGCACACGGGCTCAGTAGTTGTGGCTCGTGGGCTCCAGAGCACAGGCTCAGTAGTTGTGGAGCACGGGCTTAGTTGCTCTGTGGCATGTGGGACCTTCCCGGACCAGGGCTCGAACCCATGTCCCCTACATTGGCAGGTGGATTCTTAACCACTGCGCCACCAGGGAAGTCCTACCTCAATCTTTTTAAAGACATACATAGTATTTCATTGTGTGGATGTAGTCTGATTTATTTAGCTAACATGTCATGGGTTAGAAGTTGGGTCATTTCCAATTTTATTGCATTCCCAACAATGATGCAGTGAATATCTTGTCTTTTTGCACTTTGGGGAACATTTTCTGTGGGAGAAACTCCTAGCAGTGGACTTATTAGGTAAATGGATAAGAATATTTTAAATTTTAATAGATAATTGCCAAATTGTCCTTCAAAAAAAGATTGTAGTAAATTTGGGTAATTTGGGTAATAATTTACATTCCTACCAAGTGTGTGAAAATGCTTATTTATCCACATTCACCAACACTGAGAATGATCAGTCTCTTAAATCTTTGCCAATCTAAAAGGACACACCACACACACACACACACACACACACACACACACACACACACGATATAGCTATTTGTGATTATTCTTCAGTGCTTGTTTGTCCATAGTCTCTATTTTTCTATTGGGTTCTCTTTAAAGACCTCTGTGTAAAGCAGGGAAATCAGTCCTTTGTCTTATGTGTTGCAATTTTTCCTCACTTGTCTTTGTCCTCTGACATTTTACGTTGTGTGGCAGTGTGGGGAGTGGCTACAGCACAGAATCTGAAGGCAGACTACTAGGTAATCCTCGTTTGTCTCTAATTTACCAGCTCAGTGACCAAGATTCAGTTACTTAACCTCGGGTTCACGGGTTTTTATGAGAATGAAATGAGTTAAATGTGTAGAAAGGGTCCGGCACAGTACTTAGCATGAAAAAAGTGCTATGGGGGTATATGCTGTTGTTATTATTATCTTGTATTCAAATAGCTTTCATTCTTATGCAATCAGATTCACTGATCCTTTATGACTTCTGGATTTCACGTCATGCTTAGAAAGGCTTTCCTCAATCTAAGATTAGAAAAATATCCACCAAGCGTGCCATTTAAAGGAGTCTGTGGGGGAGTCCATTTGCAAAAGGGATCTCCCCTCCCCAGCCCTCCCCCGCTGTGCTCCTTCTAAGTTAATTCGGGATGGTTTTAAAGGGGATGCCTGCCTGTGTTTCCGTCATGTGCAAGGACCAGGGAAGGGAGAAGGCACAGTGCTTTGGGAAATGGATGACAGCAGCTGTCGTTTCATGTCTAAAGGGTGGGCCTGGGAAGGTCACCCCTGCTTCATTAACTAAACCACTTCTGCTTGTCCATAAGTGGCAGCCTCATGCCAGGTTTCTGACCCTAAAGGAATTCACAGTCCAACAAGAGGACAGACTAGTCATCAGACGGAAGGTGTCACTGAAGGTCTCGTGGGGTGAAAACATCCCTGATGGGAGGAGACGTACAGGGTGGTGGCGAGGAGGGGTGCAGAGGACGTTCCCAACACAGGGACAGGATGTTCCATCAAGGCTCTGCAAACACACGCCAGACCCTCCCGCTACCTCTGCCCGCGGCCCCGGGGTGTGGTGCTGGAAGGAGGTGGTGAGGTGGAGACCAGCCAGAGGCCAGAGCAAGGAGCCGAGACTAAGACAGGAAATCTGGCTTCTCTCTCAGTTCCAGCACTTAACTAGTCAGATGGTCTTAAGGAAGTGACTTCACTCCTCTGCGCTCATTCGCTCATCCTTAAAATGCAGCCTCAGCTTGTGTCCTTAGGCAGCTGTGCAAATTCTATACGATTACACATGTGCAAACATTCTGTCCTGTACAACGTAAATATCTGAGACCCTCGGGCACTTTCTGCTGCTAAGTGGTGACTGCAGTTGCTCCCGCCTGGGGGCTTCACTGTGGGTTAGGCCGCTGCTTTCCCTGGGGCTCCGCCCTGCTCCCTGAAGTGGGGCAGCTTCACAGGGACCCAGGCCTCCATGTTTGCACCCCTTCCTGGTCGCCTGCGTCTCCACCCCTGACTCTCCTAGTCCTGTTGTTGACCCAGATCAGGGCTCTACTCCAGCACCCTTTAACCCTGACAAAGCTCCCACACAGGAAGGGCTGAGCCTCCTCCCCGGACAGGTTTCGGTAGCAGGATTAGAAATTGCTCGCAGGCACTTTTGGCCTTGTTTTCCCCAGACACTAGTGTGGGCCCTCTCCATCCCTGGCAGTTCCACCATCTGCTCAGATTAAGGGTGAAAGGGCAGCGAGCATCCGGACCTCAACTCCTCTCCACACCACTAGAGCCCAGCCAACAGCGTCCTCCAGTGGGCGGCAGTGGTTGTCTCAGGAGAGCAGAGTCCTGGAGGTCTGAAGACCACTGTGGAGGGCAGACCCCGAGCCTGGCACCCACAGTCCAGTGCGTAGGGCTCCTTTGCGGGAAGGGCGCTTGGTGGGAGTTCGGAAACCTGGGTTCCGGTTTCAGCACTGGCTGGTCGTGTGACCTTGCACGGGTCCCTTGCCCTCTCTGGTTCTCGGTTTCCTCTTCGGTAAAAAAGAGGGTCGGGCACAGGGCTGAAACTGATGCCCTGCTGGCAGACAGGAGTGTGCACGGTTGGTTTGGGGCTGAACACCTTAAAGTGAGGCCGGCATTTCCCATGAGAAGAATTTCCTGCCGCTTCCACTATGGAAGGCATCTGTGTTCGTGTTCTTTGCTGCTCCCCAGTCCTGGCGCTTGGGAAAGGAGCTAGGAGCCTCTGGCCTTTTTGGCACCATTATTTATTTAAGAGAGGCAGAAAACGCCACTGGCCACCAACAGGAAGAGCTAAGTACAGAACCAGATCTGGCAGGTTATCTCACCTCTGGAGGCCAACCTTAACCCGAGATGCAGTGAAGAGTCACTGGATTTCCCAAGGCGGTGGTCCTCTTGGCGACAGAAATCCTTAAGTCTTTTCCCCTGCACTTACTAGCAGACTGGGCTGGCTTCAAGGGGCTTGCTCAGAAGGGCCAGCACTGAGAAAGGGCCCGTGCTTGGTTTAATGCCATTACCATCTTGAAATTCTTCATATTTTTTTTTTCTTTTTCTTTTTTCCGCTGCCATGCGGGATGCAGGATCTTAGTTCCTCGACCAGGGATCAAACCCGTGCCCCCTGGATTGGGAACGTTAAGTCTTAACCACTGGACCGCCGGGGTAGTCCCTCCTAATACATTTTGAACTAGGGGCCCTCAGGTTCATTTTGTACTGGACCTGCAAAGTATTATATGAACACCCACTTTGAAACCTTCACCAGTCTCTCCATTAGGGTACTGGTTCCCAAGGCAGGACTCTGTGATCTCCAGAGGAAGGACATCCTGAAGGATTCTTCTAGGCCCTCAAGATCAGCTGAGATGGCATTCAAGTCCACAAATTCTCCTCCGACCTCCCCAAGTGGGTGGTCTCCTGTTTCCCGCTTCCTTTGTCTCTCTCACATGGCACCCACCTCTTTGTGTAACTCATCCCAGACTCCTCACCCCCAGGCCGTGCCCTCTGTACTCTGACTTCCTCAAAATAGAGGATGCTCGATAAACGTTTGTTGACTGAGGAAAGCAAACAGAGCTGTCCTCTCAGAACAGGGTACAGGGCAGTGCGCACAGTGGGTGCTAAATCAACGCTGCTGACTCACGCACAGAGCAGGCTGGGGCGCTGCACCACATGGCCGTGCCTGTCCTCCGCCAAGGCATCACGTGGACCATCATTCTCTCCCCTTCCGACCTGGTGAGGAAGGAAGGATAGGCCAGGGTTTCCTGGTGCGCAGGTGGAAGGACTAGTCCCTCCCCACCCCTGGGGTTCCGGTGCCAAAATGCCCTGCAGGAAATGGTATTAAGACCCCCCGACACTTGCAAAGCCCTTTAAAGTTTAAAACCCACTTTCATTAACTTTCTCCTCAAACTGTCTTGCAAGTCAAGATGAATACTCCAAATACCAACTGTGGGTTGTTGTTCTAACGTTTTTTCTTTCACTGAGTATATTCCTGGAGGAAAAGTTAGGAAATGCAGATAAAGCCCAAAGACCAAGGACACCTCAAATCCTAGGGCCTAGAGATGACACTGTTAACATTTTAGTCCGTATCTCATGAGATTTATCTCTGCACATAATACATACCTGTCAAACAGGATAACACTGTCGCTGCTTTGTAATCTTACTATTCCCAGTTTTACAGGAGGCTAACAGAGGTCGCAGGTCATACAGCTGCTAGGGGCAGTGCTGGGGCCTGACGCTGGTGTCCTGACTCTGGTGCTGGTGTCTGTACCCCTGAACCCGGCTGCTACCCAGACCCCACAGGGGCCGGAGGGGCTGACGGCCATGGGAACGGAGCCCCAGCCAAGAAGGGTTTGCTCGGACTGGGCTTCAGGGAAAACACGCCGAAACTGCCTGCGTGTCCCACAGCTCAGCACGGGCGGGGCCGGGCCAGGCCCGGTGGCTCAGAGTTCCCCCCTCTGCAAATCTGGACTTTGCCTGGCAGTCAACAGTCACAGAGATACAGGGTCAGCTGTCAGGCAGGGGCCCAGAGGGAGCAGGTGTCAGGTGGCAGGACCGGGCCACACAGCACTGACCCTAGAGAGCAACTGGATATCTGTTTGGTGGCCTTGGAGGGCTCGTCTCTTTGTATTTTTAGAAAAAGTGAGGGCACAGCAGTGACCCAGCAGCTGCCTCGCTGCCTGGGCAACGCCCTGGGCGGTGGAAAGGGGCTTCCAGCCCGGGTCCAGGCCGGTGGTTAAGGGCAGGACGGGCCGCTTCCCTTCCTTCTTTCCCTCCCCCCTCCCTCCCTCCTTCCTGAGCGCACACTACTAGCCAAATACTGAGTTAGGCACTAGAGGAAAGACTTCCTCAGGGCCCTGGCCTTCCACGAAGGTGGCAAAAGAACGAGAGCTGACCAGAGGCTTACAGAACAACAGCGGTTAAGAGCGAGAGCTCTGGCCTCAGACAGACCCAGGTTCAAATCTTGACTCCCCTGTCTCTAGCTGTGTGACCTCAGGCAAGTTGCTTAATCTCTCTGAACCTGCATTTCCCCTCTTAAGGTCTATGAGAAGCAAATGAGATAGTGCATAAACACACTTAGAAGAAGGCCTGGAACCTGGTAAGGGCTGGATAAACGCAGTTACGGAAAGAGAGGCTATACCTCTGGAAGCATTCTGGAGCTCGGGCTGTCCAGCAGGGTCAGCACCACGGGTGGATCATTCCAGAGGATGCCATGGGGCTTGGCTGAGAACGGGCCTGGGGCTTTCACGGCCCTTCAGCCAAAGGTTTGGCAGTCTGGCAGCGGCTCACCCCTTTCACCACACGCTAGCTCCTCACAGTGAAGGAGGGGGCCGGCATCCTCTCCTTTTGCCAAAGAGGAGGCTGGGAAGCAGTGGGGTTGTGGGAGCTGCCCGAGGTCACCAGGGAAAGAAATGGCAGCCGGCTCCAAGCCCAGGGCCACCCATCTGCTGACCTTCATCTCCCCCAGACCCTGGCCCACGACACCAGAGCTGCCGCTCAGGGTGCAGGAGTTGGGGCTGGGAGTTGTGATCCTGAGGCAGGAAGAGGGGTCTTCTGGGCCTGGGGGGAGAGCGGGTGACTCCTGGGGCTGCGGCGGGGGCGGCAGCAATCCTGGCAGACAGGCTCTGGGCCGAGAGGGCATCTGACTCAGGGCTGGCCGACCCTGAGGGCTGTTTGCACCTGGCTTTGCTATCTGGGACCCAGTGCCCTGGGGACGCCTCACCATCTTGATCCCACCCACCTGGAGTGGCAGCTGGGCTTCTTCCAGGGAAAACAACAGCATCCCCCATCCTCTGTGCCCGCCTGTCTATGCCCGGCCCCTGGCAGTGCCGACCCCAGGGACAGTGGACACACATGCACACACATGCACACGCGCTGAGGCTGTGATGCCGCACGGAGGGCCGCGTCAGGAGTGGGCGCGCCTATGGAAGACAGGCACTTCCGGCACCCGCAGAGGGCTCCATGTAAGAGGTCCAGCCCGGGAGCACAGCTCCCAGTGATCCTCCCTCCTCAGCCCCTGGTGAATGAATACAGGGGTGCCAGAGCCATCGCTGGCTCATTCGGCTCGCCAGGCTAGGTGCCGGGCTCTGGGATACAGCCATGAGCAAGACGGATAAAGTCCTTGTTTCCGTAAAGCTTATCTACGGGGGTGGGACTGAAAAGGTCTTTTTATCTCCCTTATGCTTCCCCCTTTATGCACTTGATGCTCTGCTAATCCTTGTCATTTTAGGGGATTAGGGGAACAGGGGTGTCGGGAAGGCGGGGATCTCGTGGTATCCTCACTGCCCAGCACACGCTAGGAGCGGAGAACACATAGGACGTTGGCAGGTCTGCGCACGGTTGGGTGGGGTGGGAAATTCACCACCTTCCCTTTTCCCATCTCCGTGACAGATATGATCTCCCGATGAGGTCTGCTCCCCTGGACTGAAGCCAGGGACTGCCGGAGCAACTCTCACTGCTTCTCATTCTAATTGCCTGAGGTTCCAAGGAAATAACGCTCGCCTTCTGCAAACATACCCTCTAGTGGGAACGTACAAAACTCATATGCACTGTCGTGCGGAACGTTGATATTTTGCTTTATGATGAATTGTTCCGGGAGTCGTTTTCACTTACCCGTGTGTAGGCTTCCTATCTGGACACAGGTTCCACCGCAAAATCTAAGGTTCTACAAAACCAAGAAAGGCTCAGTAAATGTTTGAGTGAAGACATGAAGAGGGTCTAAGGATAAACGTGTCAGGACCTGTAAACAGGCACGCGGTGGGCATGACCCGGCACTGGGGATGGGAGCTGCTGGCGTGTGCGGCTGGGGCCAAACGAATAAATTGGTTTTATTCGCCATTCAGTGGGGAGATCTGGAGAGATGCCCTCTGCATCCTTCAGGTCTGGAGAGATGCCCTCTGCATCCTTCAGGGTCCACCTCTGAGGGGTTTCAGGACCTACGCTTCCAGGGACTAAAGACTGTAGTGGTTAAGGACACAGGCTGTTTGTAACTTCCCTTGGTGGTCCAGTGGTTAAGACTCTGTGCTTCCACTGTGGGGGCTTCAGGTTTGATCCCTGGTTGGGGAACTAAGATCCTATATGCTGTGTGGCACGGCCAGAAAAAAATAAAAAAGGACACAGGCTCCAGAGCCTGCCTGGGTTCAAATCCCAACTCTAATTTCAACAGCTGGGTGATCCTGGGCAAAAGTACTGAACTGTTCTGAGCCTCGACTTTCTCATCTGTAAAACAGGTGTTGTTAAAAGAACACAGTGACAGTCGATGGAAGTGTCTAGCACGGAGCTTAGAAGATGGTAAGCATGTGAGGCGTTGGTGACGAGCTCAGTGTGGCAGTGCGATGTAGCCAACGGCCCTCACGCTTGAGGTGCATCAGACTCCCCTGAAGGCTTGTTAAAACACAGAGGGCTGGGTACCACCCCGAGTTTCTGATTCAGCAGGTCTAGGGTAGAATCTGAGAATCTGCATTTCCAACAAGTTCCCAGGTGATGCTGCAGTTGCTGCTTTAGGGACCGCACTTTGAGAACCACTGGTCTAGAGAAGGGAGAACTCAGGTGTAGGATGTGGGAGCTGGGACCATCCCTCAGTGTCTGGTGACTTTGGGCAGTTAATCTCTTTGAGTCTCAATGTCTTTGCTTGTAAAATGGGACTCTTAATACCCACTTCATAGGAATTCCCTGGTGGTCCAGTGGTTAGGACTCTGGGCTTTCACTGCTAAGGGCCCCGGTTCAATTCCTGGTCAGGGAACTAAGATCCTGCAAGTTTCTCGGTGTGGCCAAAAAAAAAAAAAAAACCCCAAACAAAGAAAAAAACCAACTTCATGGGGTCGTGCCTGGCATACAGCATTCTCAGTATTTAGTTATTATTGTTTGAATTTTGGCTCAGTTTGTTGGCCCTTGAAGGATGGGTAGGATTACCACGAGCAGAGATGGGTCAGGCGGGCTTGGGGGATGCTGCTGAGAGCCCCAAAGCCCGGAGCAAAGCACCGGATGGATCTGGAAGCCCCAGAACAATGTGCTCATTCGGAAAGAACTCATTTTCCAATTCTATGGAAGTTTCTATGTGGCAAATCCACAATTAACTTTGGACCCTGACCCAGATGGCTGACAAGGTGACCTCTCGCAGGGGAGGTGGAAAATGCTGCCTAAGAAAAAGGAAGCAGGCCCCACGGGGTTCCTATCACAGCCCCCGCGCCTTCCCGCCCCTGCCTGCCCACTCTGCTCCCGCGTGTCCACAGCCCCCTTTCGTCAGAGAGAAAGCCTGTCACCTCTGGACTCACAGGGGGATCAAAATCCCTGGGGCCCCTGGCCAGGCCGAGCTGCCCCAGGGCCCACGCAGTGTCGTGGGCCCCCCTGGAGGATGAGGAGGCGCTGCACACCTTCCCAGGGTGGCCTCGGCAGGGCCTGAGCCCTGAGCGCTGGCTGCAACCGTGTGCACCTGGGGCAGGGCTGGCGCCTTGCAAGACTGCGCCCAGGGCTCAGAGGAGATTTCTGGGCCAGTTTGGTGTTATGACGGGAACAGCACACGGACACACCACCCGCGGTGTATCAGAGCCTGTTGACGTTTAAGGGACCCACTGCTCTTGGCACAGGAACGCTGCAGGCTGAGTGCCTCAGGGGTCCGGGCCTTGGCAGGCTTTGGCCTGAAGACCAGCGGCAGCAGCCGGCCTGAGTCACTGGTTCCCTGAGGCAGGATACCCGGGGAAATGGGCTATCCCTGGACCAGGGGCACAGATTCACTGTCCAAACAGCACGCCCCTTACCCAGCAGTCCTTGGGCCTAAAAATCCCACCCTCAGAGATCCATTCTTTGGTCTTTTTCAAAAAAACTCTTTGAAGTAACTCTTTCACATAAAATATTCAATGCTGTGATCGTTTACTGTGCATTCAATGTGGGCAAATCACTGAGCCTGGCGCCGTGGAGACCCAGGAATATGGAAGATGGATTCCCCACGGGAAAGCAGGTGGCCGGAGGGGCCACCTGGAGGGCTCCGAACACAGCCCAGGGTCTAGAAGGGAGGGCCGGCCTCCCAAGGGGCACGGGGAAGAAAGGCCTTTAGCCCTGGAGGGAGCAGGGGCAGGTGGAAGGCCGGGGTGTGTTCAGGGAACAGTCAGTCATGTGGTGCGGCCCAGTAAGGAGGGGAGCCCTCGGCCCCTCCAGGGAGGGCAGCGGAGCAGGACACCGGCTGGAGACGCAGGTGGAAGCCGGCCGGGGGGGTCTGCACAGCAGAGACCTTGGGGACCCAGCGTAGGGGGGCTTGTCTGAGAACTTCCCTCCCTGAGAGATGGGCCTGGAGCAGCTTGAAGGGGAGCGTCCCCCAGGTGGGCAAGGAGGCAGGTTCCCGGATGGGTAGAGAAGGGTTTCAAAGACCAGGGGTGCTGCTGAGAAGACAAACCTTCGGAAGGTGGGCCGGGTCGGGCTGAGTCAGCACCCAGGCCTTAAATGCCTCCAGGCCCACAGGTGGGAGTGTGGTCCTGAGTAGGAGAGCCTTCTCTCTCACCTCATCCTTGTTCTAAGGCTGCACAGCTTTCAAAGCACATTCACCCACATTACCTCACTGATCTTTTTAACGGCACTTTGGGCTAAACAGGGCATATTATTCCCATTTCACACATGGAGAAGCTAAGGCCTAGGTGAGGTGAAGTTATAAATTCTGCTTTATACAAACCACTGGCCTTTTGGGGTGCATATTCGTTTCTGTTTTATTTATTTATGTATTTATTATTTATTTGTAGATAGTTCAAACATTTACATGAGTCAAAATTCAAAATGTCCGGATGAAAGTTTCTCTGTCAACCCTATTCTTCCAGCTGCCAGGATCACCTCTTACCAGTTTGAACTCAAGCCTTTTGACTATGGGTGTAGGGCCCTTTCTGCCGCAGTGGGGCAGGGGCCCAGGACACAGGCCCCTTGTAGATTCAGGAAAGCCCAACGTAAGTGCCACCCCAGGAGGGGTGTTATACCTCCTCTGAGCAAGTGTCCATTTGGTCTTCTTTCATCTGAGGCCACATAAGTCTATCTTTAGAGCCTAAACTCCTTGGAGGCAGGGAGTCTATCTTCAACTTCTGGGAGGTCACAGAGTAGGGGTTCAAGTTAGAGGCTCTGGCATATAGAGAACTGGGATAAAGACTGTGCTGTGGGACAAGTTACTTAGGCTCTCTGAGCCTCTGTTTTTTCAACTACGATAAGGATGCCCTCACCAACTTCGCAGGGCTGTGTGGGGACTGGATAAGATGACTTATGTCCCGTGTTTAGCCGTGCGTCCGGCGCAAGGTCTGTAATCTGTAAGTGGGAACTGCCATCATTCCCAGTGTTCTGGGGCCTGCGTGTGTCTGCAGTATGACAGACCTGGGCACCCTCTCACACTTAATCCTGACAGAGAATCGGGGATCTCAGGCACCTCATCAAAGGCAAATCGGCACAGTAGGTCACTCAAATCCATGTATCTGAACCAATCGCTCACTCTTCCTGGGCTGGGATCTGCCCTTCCCTTTTGTGAAACCAGCCGTCCAAAGGCGGGCTCTTCACTGTCTCCTTTCAGGTGGCTTTTCTGGGTAGTCAGGCATTTTGACAGAGGGGACGACAGCCCACGGCTCCTCTGGGCCTATTTTGTCTAATGCCCTGAGTTTGAGCTGATACACGGGGAAGCTGCCATATGGCTTTTCTCAGGGCTGACAGGAATGACTCACTGGAGGGTCACCCCTGCCCTGGAGCTGCCGAGGGCAAGTGAGTCATGGCCTCTGCCTCTCGGAAGGATGTCCTCGGCCCCTGAGACTCCAGGCAGAGGAGGGGGCTTCCCCGCTCCTAGATCACTCTGGGTTGGAAGGGAGCCAAGAAATCATTTATCCCACCTCCCTCATCTCGCAGATAAGAAAGGGAACCTGGTGATGAGAACAGGCACACAGCCAGCTTGTTGCAGGAGCAGGATTTGTACCTGCCGTGACCTCTGTGGTTCCCTCTGGGCTGCTGTAGATCCCCACCTCTGGGCCTTCCAACCACAGCGCCCTCACTCCTGCCTCGGGCTCCAGGTCCTAAACACTCTGAGCAGTGGATCCCGTGGCTTTTTGGTAGGACAGTTACTTACCCCTTTGGAAGAACATCCCTGGAATCTTGTTTCCAAGAAAGGGCAGAATGATCTGTTGGAGCTGGTGTTCCCACGGACCTTAGGGTCAATAAACAATATAAAATTGTGTTTATTTTTCTGTTAAAAGAGGCATTCCTTTCCTATCCAACTCAAGTTTTGTCAAGAAACAAAAATATAGGCCAGCAAGGATTAAGGGATAAATAATTGTCTGGCAGAACAATGGAGCAATCCATGACTTCAAGGGATGGAATCCACAGCAGCCTTGGGAGCTGGGACTTGGCGAGCAAAGCCAGAGCCAGAGCCCAGGAACAGGGCAGTCTGAGCGGGATGGAGGGCAGGGCGAGGAAAAGGGAGGGAAACGGCTGTGCTGGGCCAGGGCCAGGCGGGGGGAGGACTCGGGGGACCCGGGGAGGGGTCTGTGGTGTCATCCCACCCCAGCTCCAAACCCAGGTCCTCTTGCCGCCCAGAACCCCGGAGCCCGGACTTCCTATCAGCAGGGCCCTGCCTAGGCGCTCAGCTGCCGCGGGTGGGCAGGTTGAGGGGCGCGCGCATCTCCAGCAGGGGCTCGTCTCAGGCTTGGCGCTGTCCTGGAGGAACAGTGCAGGGCGGGGGTGGGGGCCTGAGACAGACACAGAGGGTCAGGGGTCACGGCAAGACGCACTTCAGACGGGAAGAGTCCGAGGCTCGGAGTTCTCTTTGCTTTGGGGAGGAGCCCGCTCACTCGGCCTCCAGAAAGGGATCTCCCCGGTTTGTGGACGTGGAAACTGAGGCCCAAAGTGGGAGGCCCAGAGTCGGGGGTCCCGGCCGCCAGCCCCCCGCTCGCGCCCGGAGGAGCCAGACGACGACAGGGGCCTGGGGAGGCCCGCGCCCACCGCGCCCGCGCGCTCCGCAGACCCCCGGACACAAGGGGCGGACCCCGTGGAGCCGCCGGTAGTCCCGGGTGGGAAGGGGCCGGGCCGGGCCGGGCGGGGAGGGCGCGGGCGGAGGAACTGAAGTGACTCAGGCCGGTGCTCAGGCCGGGCCTTTGTTCCCGGGACGCCGGCCTTAAAGGGCCAGCGCCCGAGGCAGGAGCGCGCCCGGCGGCCTCCCCCCGCCCCCGCCCCCGCCCCCACTCCTCCTGGGGTCGCTCCTGGGCTCCGGGCTGTCGGCAGAAAGGGGGGCGACCTGCAGGATTCAGGGGTTCATCCAATCGAATCCTCAGGCCATAAGGGAGGGCCCTCAGGTCATTTCAATCATCCCTCTGCCTCAGGGCAGGGCTGCACCTAAAGTGGCTCAGAGGGATTAAGAAAACCCTTTTCCTGCTTTTTAAAGATACTACCACGGGGGGATCCCTTTCTAGGCAGCGTCTCCCAGGGTCTCCCAGCCATCTGTCGTCTAACCAAGTCCCCACCCTGCAAGGTGACCCACCCACGCAGGCCCCAATATCAGGACTGGATCATTTGAACCCTCATTTGACACGCTTGGTGGGTTTTAGGCCGGCCTGTGCAGACCTGTGAACAGGCTCCCGTCCCGGGCCTCCACGGGGTCCAGGTTTCACACCAGTCCTGTCCTGTCAGTGGATCCCTCGCCACTCCACCCCGCAACGCCGCGCAGCTGGTACCAAAGTTGCTCCTCCGGACCCTGAGCGCCACCACGTGGACACGGGAGAACGGTGCCCTGGGGGACTTAGCGGGGCCCCTGAAAGCTTCCCGCCACCACTCTCAGTTATAAAGCAGCCCCAACTGGCACAAATCAAAATAAAAGCAGGCCCTAAATTAAAGAGGAGAGGATGAGGCCTGTCCCCTCCTGTGCTCCTGGGAACGAACCCACATCCTCTGTGAAGCGATGGCCCTGAGATCACTTAACAACCAAAGCCCATCAGGTCTATTAAAACCTAGGAACAGCCGTCTTTGCTGAGGCTCTGGAAGACCTGATACCCACCCCTGCTACCCCTGCCTGCACGCACTATCTGCTTGATGCTCAAAAACAAAACAAAACAAAACGAAACACCACTAGAGGTAGGGATTTATGGTTTTGCCCACTGTTCATATGCAACTTTTCAGAGAAGGGGGTCTCTCCCTGAAGCTTTCTTAGTAATTTCACAGTTTATCAGGTCTTGGACTTAGAGCCAGGTTTGGAAGGAGGAGAAAGTGCAAAGCTCGTCGCTATGGGCAAACTGGAGGGTAGTGGGGGGAACGGGGGCAAAGAAGTCCCGGCTCACAGCTGTGCCCGGCAGAGGCCTCTGCATCGTGGAGAGAGCCGGGGGCTGCCCCATGGACTCTCTCTCCTTGTGAGGGCATTTTATACCCAGAACAAACATTTACCAGGTAAGGTAGGACCACAGTTTGTAGCCTCAGGGCCGACAGGGACTGTGTGGGCTTTGTGGGGTATTGGCCTTGGGATCCCTGGCCCTAACCAACCAGTCCAGCCATCTCCAGACAAGCCCAGCATCCAAAAGGGGCAACCAGAACCCTCTGAGACCTGCCCCATCCAATCACCTGCGCACCCGCCCGCTCAACAGACATCCCATCCAGGCTGTAACATCTCCGAGACCTCCTTTCCTCTCCTTTCTCACCCCCATTCTGCTTCATTTCCTTGACAGCCTGACCCTAAATCAAGACCATAACCTTTCAATGGGTCTCCCTGTCTCTGGGCCCTCATGAGCCGATGCATCCCAAGTGCCATACTAAATCAATCTCCCTAAAACCTACCCAGGTTCTCTTGAGTGACTGCAGGGTTGCCTGCACCATCCAGTGTGAATTTCTTGGTCCAGCGCAGAGGCCCACACCACAGGCACCGCATAGTGACTCTCTCTTTTAGAGTGAGTGACTTCTCAAGAAGAAGAGCTTCGTTTTAATATTTCAAAATCAAATCAAATGTAAATTATGCTTCAATAAATTCTCACCAAAAAGTCATACAAAAACAAACGAAGAGCTTTTGGCCAGTATGTTTTGCTGTGTGCGTGCATGTGGGCACATAGACGTGTGCCCGAGCAGGGCTGCGGCTCCAGGCCTCCCCACGAGGGCCGAGTGGGACCCACAGGCAGCTCCTGTTCCATTTGTGAAGCTCTGCACCCCGCCTCGGGGCCGCATCGTTCTGGAAGAAGAGGTGCCTTTTCCTTCTCCAGCCAGGCCTCAGAGCTGAGACGCTTTCCTCTCCGAGGAAAAGAGCCGCCCAAGGCCAGGCCTGACCCAGGTAAAAGGGCGAATAAAATGAGGACTGCTCGTTTACAAGCAGCCCAGGCTCCTCCTCTCTTTCGAGGTGTGAAGGTGTGAGGCAGAGTGACCCTCCATGAAACAGAAATTACAACACAGCATCATTTCCAAGTTCAAACGCACGTAAGGGTTTTCTAGTCCACCTCTTTATTCTTTCAGACCACAGCACCGAGAAGCGGGTTACCTGCCCTCGTTTCCCACCTGGTGAGGGGAGACCTTTAAAACCCCACTCCTCTTCCCTACCTCTCAACCACTTTCCTTCCGGAGCCTCCCAGGTAAGCCTGTGTTTTGTCCCCTACAGCCTGGGAACGCCAGCCCCAGGAGGAGCCCGCCCATCAACCTGAACCACTATGCCACCAAGAAGAGCGTGGCAGAGAGCATGCTGGACGTGGCCCTCTTTGTGTCTAACGCCACGCAGCTGAAAGTGGTGCTGGAGCAGGGGCCGTCCTCTCTTCACTACACCACCCTCGTCACCCTCATCAGCATCTCTCTGCTCCTGCAGGTGGTCATTGGAATCCTCCTCATGGTCATTGGTGAGGAGCCCAGGCCTGGAGTTGGCCTCGGGGTGGGGGGGTGCCCCCCTGGTGGGAAGAAATGCCCCAAGTGCCTCCCTGTCACACCCTGCATTTGCACAGGCCACCTTCTGAGCCATAACCTGCTGTTAGCCCTGTACACCTTCAAATGCCCAAGTAACAACCACACAGTATGGACAGGCACCTGTCCCACCTCCTGGTATCCCATCTAGTGGCCACTCCATAATACCTGCTGAATGACTATGCTCACTAACTCATAGCAGCGTTCCTTTGAGCCTCTTGTGGGAGCGTGCATCCCTACTCTTAGAAGACCCAGTATAACTTCCCAAATCCCAGCTCTATTGAGTACCACATGGATACCCCACACTGGTCAGTGGGGGAGAAAGCATCTCAGCACAATGGCTGCCACCTCCCTTGATCTCTGAGGGACCAGACTTTCTCTGGACTCTAGCGGCTGTGGTGGGGGAAGTTCCAGGCTGTGGCCACCGCCCCCCACCCAGACCCTTACCTGCCACTCCCTCTTCTCCACAGCTCGACTGAACCTCAACGAGGTAGAAAAGCAGTGGCGACTAAACCAGCTCAACAATGCAGCCACCATCTTGGTCTTCATCACCGTCATCATCAACGTCTTCATCACGGCCTTCGGGGCACATAAGACTGGGTTCCTGGCTGCCAGGACCTCAAGGACCCCTCTCTGAACACAGCCTAGAAGGCAGGTGAGGGAGGATGGGAGGTCCCCAGGTGGCCCTTCTCACCTCTGGGGCTTTGGGCTGAGAGAGAGCCTTGCCAAGCAAAAGGGGAAGAATATAGACCTGGGGCAGGGACGGGCTCTTGGAGAAGAGCTTGGCTTGGGACTCACCAAGGTCCCCTTGTGCTCTCTCTTCTTAGGCTGGGCTTCTCTCCAGCCTGAGCTGGGTGGAGGCTGTGGTTAGTGGGGGGAAGAGGGAGATGTGGATTTTCTCCTTGGCACTGTCCAGGAGCCCGTACAGCTCCAATCGTGGTCCACGGGCCGGCAGCGCCAACAAAACCACTGGGAACTGGCCGGCAGCGTAGAGCCTCAGGCCCCGCTGCAGATTCAGATCTGAACCCGCACCTGCGTCCTGAGAAGGCTGCCAGGGCAATCGTGGGACACTTAAGCCTGAGGCACTGGTCTGACCTGCCCTCCTCACCATCCCTCTGCTTCCCTGCAGGTTCTGGGCCGGCCACTGCTTCCTCCTCTCTTCCCCGCTCATCTGCCAGGCTGGTGGGCACAGTCCGCAGCCCCTGGGAGAGCTCCTGGAAGGGCAACATAGATGCCCTTGCTTCCTACCCTCGGCCCCGGAACAAAGATGGGCCCTTTTACCAGCTTAAGTGAACTCATCTCGGTCTGGTGCCCTGAGCTCGGACTGGGGTACCACCCACCTTCCTCCTGGCAGCATCTCCTGTACCTCAGGCATGCCTACCAAAGGCTGGGCCTGCCCAGCTTAAGGACTCTGGTTCTGACCTCACCCCATTACTCCGCTCTGCTCCAGGCCTGTTTTCCCTTTCTGTGGGATGGAATGATTTCTCTCTTTAAAGGTTTCTGCAAATCCACTGTGAGTCAGTCTTTATGTCTTCAGCTGGGGAGGCTCGAGCACCCGGGCTGCTCTCTCCATCTGTGTCCTAGAAACGGCTCAAAGGAGCAACCCGGAACCTGGAGGGAGAAGAGGCTTTTAAGTCATTCCCTCTCCTCCGTGTCCTGCTGAGTCAAATTTCCCCGGCCCGAGTGCCTTGGGCTAATTACCAACTGCTGCACCAGTGGCAGACGAGTCGTTTCTGGATTGGTGTGTGTACGCATGCTGCTTTTTGAGACCCTACTATAGGCTGCCCCAGCTTTCACAGCAGCACCTCCTCTTGGGCATGAGTTTAAGGAATAAAAACTAATTTTGATCTCTGCCTAGACCAAATATGACTAGGACAGTACCTTTGTACCTGTAAAGCAGCAACAGCGCACCCCCAGCTCAAACAGAAATGACTTTAGATTGTCTGCTCTTTTATTTTATTTTTATTTATTTATTTTAACATTTTATTTATTTATTTGGCCGCGTCGGGTCTTAGTTGCGGCACGCAGGATCTTCGTTGCGGTGCGCAGGCTTCTCTAGTTGCGGCGCGCGGGCTGCTCTCTAGTTGTGGCACGTGGGCTCCAGAGCCCGTGGGTTCAGTAGTTGCAGCACGCGGGCTTAGTTGCCCCGTGGCATGTGGGATCTTAGTTGCCTGACCAGGGATCGAACCCGTGTCCCCTGCGTTGCAAGGTGGATTCTTAACCACTGGACCACCCAGGAAGTCCCTATCTGCTCTGTTACAATAAGCCACACCTCAGTTTCTCTCCACTGTTTATCCAACCATCCTGTGTCCACCATCCTTTCTCAACTGAAACCACCAACCTCCACGAATCTATTGCTCAGAAAATGCTCCTCAGGCAGGAACCAGGTGTGCCCCTTCGAGTAAACCACAGCCCAGGGAGGGCTGACCCCCGCCCCCCAGGCGGTGAAGGGTGGAGGGTGGTGTGGAGGGTCCCTGGCACGTCCATCAGAGGCCTGACAGCTGCAGGACGGCGACGTGAACCCTGGGCCCACCCCTCTCCCACCCTGATGGGCAAGAGGAAAACACAAGAGCGTTCTGTTTTCTGAGAAGATGCTGTATTCAGTGCTTTCCCTCCCCCTACCCTACACATTTCCCTACAGAGTAGGGGCCTTGCCAGGCCCTCTCCATTAAGGCAGGCGGTGTGGAGGTAACAAACTTCAAACACAAGGCACTGGCTGGGGCAGAGGGGGTGATGCATCAGGCAGGGGAGGCTGGGCGGGCTCCTGTCATCAGGAGGGGTGAAGCGGGAGGGCTGTCTGGGTAGATTCGGGCCTTGCAGGGCGATGCCCAGGGATGAGAATGGCCCCAGAAAGAAACGTGGCACCCCAGCCAGCCAACTGCAGCTCTCGCCTGCTCCCTACAGCCCTTTCCCAAGGCACGGAGCTTGAGCAAGGACCATAAAGAGCCACAGCCTGAGGGCAAATATGGCCTCCGGAAGCCACAGTCTATGAACTGAACAGTCTGTGTCCTTCCTGATTTCTTAAGAGGGAGGCAGGGATTCTCTTCGAGCTCCAGAAGGTTCTCGAGGGGCTCCACTCTCCCAGATGCCAAGTTCATGCTCTTGGTGAATGCAGGGCCCACCAAGAAGACCCTGCAGCTCCACGTACTGTGACTTGGACCCTCCCACAGCACGGAGCCTGGGCCCAGCTGACTGGCCCCCTGGGCCCAGCGGCACCTCCCCCTACGCCCTTCCTCACAGACACTGGGCTTCGAGATGCACCGTTGGTGAATCAGAGTAGCGGCAGAGGCAGCAGCAGTAGAAAAATCCCCAGCCACGAAGGCGTCTGGGATCATTAGTGCAAGATACGTGTGTGATCGTAGGTGACAGAGAGGGTGCCCCAGACTACGAAGGTCAAGGGCTGTGTTCCCTGAAACGGCTTCACTTTTCATCCTCCGGCCCTGCTTCCTTCCATGTGAGGAAGTAGTTCAGAGCGATGCCCTCGCCTCCCCAGACCTTCCCCCCAACAGTCCCTGTTCCCTAGTTCAGAGTGTCTTCTTCCTGTCTTCCCCACCGGGCCGGCCTGGGGCCCTCTCTGCAGGAAGGAGCTGGGCTGTGACGACTCAAGCTTCCCACTTCCCTGCTCATCCCTTCCCGCTGGATCCCACCCCTCCTCTCATCCTCTCCCGGCTCTGCTTCACATGGTCCCCAAGGCCCAGCTCACAGGCCGCTGGGACAGAAAGGGGCTTCTCGTCCCTGCCTTCCCCACCTTGCCCATGATACACGGCCTATTCACCCAACACCAGGGGGCCAGGAGCCCCCTGCCCGTCGGTTCCCCGGCTCCCAGCCCCCCGTGGCACCGGGAAGAGGAGGCCAGCCTGGAGTTAGTGCCACCTGGAGGGTAAGGTTAATGCCCTAATCGGTGGCCAGCTGTCGGGTGGCCACCTGAGAGAGATATGCGTGTCCTGGAGCCACATGCCTGCGGGAGAGCTGAGAACGGCTCCACGTGAGGCCGGCTCCTGGGTTACAAATCAGCTGTTGGTCAGGGACCGAGGGACGCACCTGTGGGTCTGAGGTATGCGGGGCCCCCCTAAATGCACGACTCTGCCCCCTCACAGTCAATGCTGGATCAGGACAGGTACAGTTTTGGTTTTCTGTTAAAAAAATAAAAACCCCAATAAAATACGTCCAATAGGAGAGCTTCCCAGTCCACGGCCACTGCCCCCTGAGGAGCCGGGGTGGACGCTGGAAGGCACCTCCCGGTCAGGGTGGTGTCGCCCAGGCAGGGCTTTCCTTCCTCAAGCCGGTTCCGCCGCCCTTCCCGGGAGCTGTCCCGTCTCTTTCCCATCTCCTGGCCCCGGAGGCCCAGAGGTGGGGAGAGGCCTTGGCCTCCTCCCATGGAGGACGGCTGCCGGCGCAGGGGGTGTCGGCTCGGAGGCTCCTCGGGCCCAGCGCGGCCCCTGCTCCCCTCCCTCTCCCCCTCCGGCAGCAAGCGGGCACTGGCCAAGCCACCGCGGTGCAGGGGCCGGAAGCGGTGGGTCCAGCGGGCCACCCCCGGGGTTATGGCGTCTTCATCTGGCGGCGGTTCCACATGCCTCGCTTGGAATGGAAGTGATGGAAGAAATTCCGGAGGGAGAGACGCTCCACTTCCAGGCCTGCTTGGAGGATCCTGGGTGGGAAGGGACGGGATGAGTGACAGGTGCACAGAGGCGGGGGTGGGGAGGGGGGCCCCCGAGGAGCCTGCCTTCCACGTCTCCGCCAGGCCCTGTCCCTGTCACCCTCTGGCTACTCCCCACGGGGCAGGGGAGTGGGTGGGGCATGCAAAGAGAGCCAAAGGGCCTGGGCTGGAAGCCCAGCTCCGGACCTATGAGGCACGGCATCTTTCAGAGCCTCTCCCTCTAGAAAGGATAATGATGGGCTGGGTACGGCGAGGGTGAGGTGAGGACCAGTGATGATGGAGGCGGGGGTCGGGGGTGGAGTGTGGAGGACACAGAGAAGACCTCTCCCATCCCTCCCCGCCCCCTTTCCACATGCATGGCCTGTCGGGAGGCCTGTGCTTCCAGCGGGTGGAAATAACTGGCATTTGGAGCCGTTTCTCTCTCCTCGGGCTTCAGAGGAGGCAGGCAGGTCCAGAACTGGTCGAGGTCTGCCTCTTCGCAGCGGTGGAGGGAACACCAGCCCAGGCTTCTGTCCACCTTGGGGTCTGACTGACAGAGCTTTACGGGAGCTGCGTTATCTAATACAAGCTCCCTCACCCTCCCTCCTTTGCACCTTAAATTCCCTTAGTATTGTCACCTTCCCTCCTGCCTGCTCTCTAGGGAAAAAGCAAGCAGACTGGGTTGTTAAGCCTCCAACAGTCATAGCTGTGAGATTTGGGGCAAGTTGTTAACTTCTCCTCAAGGCTCAGTTTTCTCATCTGGAGAATGGAGACAATCACACCTACCTCACAGAGTTCTGGGGAGGAATAAAGGAGGTGATGGATGTAAATCACCTGCCAAGTACAGGCGCCCAGTGACTGGTGGGTGAGGAAGTGCCCTGTGTCTCAGGAAGAAGAGCGTCTCTTCCCTGTCAAGGTCCCCTCTCCCCCGGAGCCCCTGACCTTGCCTGTCCGCCTCCTCTGGGCACTGTTCCAGCAATTACACCCTTTCTCTCTTGGATTTTTCCCCTCTCCCTCCTTTGCCCCCCCCACCCCCCCCCTTAAGCTCAAATCCCAAGGGATCATCCGCCTTCCCTCCCCTTCTCTTGGCAATAAATTCTGGAAGGAGGAATCTCAGACTAAGCCTCCACCTCCTCACCACCCACATGCTCTGAAATCCCCTCACCCTGGGGTCCCACCAGCCTGCTCTCTGCTGCAACCCCTCTTCCCACCCGCTCCCTGCCGCGGCCGGTCCTGCCTCTTCTTTACATACCACAGACCCTGTCCTCCTCCCCCCAACTCCCTTCTACCAGGGACCCAGAACCTCCTGGATACCTGCTGCCCTTTAATGGTCCACACTGGCTCTTTTCCTGACCCTCTGCCGGGTCTCTTATCCACCGCCACAAGCTCAGCCTCCTCCCCAGCCGTGTTCTCCCGAGTGGGCAGGTGGGAGCCTTGCCGAGAACAGTACCATTCGCATCCACACAGCTTGGAGTCTGTGTTCTTCCCCCTGACAGTCTGCCAGGCACCCACCACACCCGCCCTGTGACACAGGCAAAGGCAGCATCCCCGCCAATAGATCCAGCCTCAGCGAGGGAAGGAATGTGACCCCCAAGAGGTGGTGCTGGGCCTGGGCGGGATCTAGCCCTGCCCCCGTCCCAGGGCCCCTCTCCCAGGCCTCTCAGGTGCCTTGGCTCCCCGCTCACCTGTCCAACAGCTCCCAGTCCTCCCCACCCCAGCGGTCTCGGAACTCCTTGGTGTTCATGCCCCCGATCCTGTCCAGGTCTGACTTGTAGATGCCGAGCAGCCCAAATCCATTCACCTCCCAGTAGCCTGTGGACAGACAAGCCTCAGATGAGCTGAACCAGGGCCAGGAGGACAGAGAAGGCTGAGGCTGAAAACTCTCATCTGAGCGAGCCCCTTGCCTATTTGGGGGGGAAGCCCCCCGAGCTAAGGTTCCGGGTCCAGGGAAGGCAGCAGTCCTACCAGGGAGGGACCAAGGGCCAGCGACAGCCCTACAGGAGGCTCTGCCGGCAGCAGCCCCCGAGGGCACAGCCTCGCGCCGCTCCCTCTCCAGGTGGGGAATCTTCCTCCCATCTCTGTATCCTCACACAGCGCACCGTCTGGCACATAGTAAGTGCTTAATAAAGGTCTGATGAACAAAAGAAGGGGAAGATGAGGCGGGAAATGTTCATCGCTGCTGCTGCTGCTGCTGCTGCGTCAGCTCAGCCCTGGGGGCACTTCTCTGTGGTCTGTCCAGCGGAGCAGAGGAGCGGGAGGGGAGGGCGGGGGAGGGGTGCTGCCATTGTAGACATGACTGTTTCCAGCTCTGGGTTAAGAAGCAAGGCAGAGAGGCCTCGCCTACCCTCCCCAGCCCAGGACAGGCTCACCCTCAGGCCACTGGGGGGTGGCGCCGCAGTGCAGCCTCATGACCATGGGCGCGAAGGCCATCTTGCCCTGCACGCAGTGCTTCCGGATGGCGTCGATGATCCCAGCTGGGAAGTGGATGTGGAGGTCACAGAGGAAGATGATGCTGCGCGGGTCCTGGGGATGGAGGTGGGAGGGTCAGCAGTCCCTGCAGACCACGGCGAGGAGCCCAGGCCACTCTCTAGGACAACCCTCAGGCTCTTTCCCATTTCAGTGACTGACAAACTTGCGTGAAGCAAACTGTTGGATGGGTTTCCACGGTACTGGGCATCAGGGCACAGTTCTCACCGTCAGAGAGGGAATCCCGACTCCTCCCCGACCTTTCATGGACTCCGAGGACCCCGCACAAATGCTCCCACCCCGGTACCGGCCCTGCGGCGCAGCAGAGAGGACCCCGTGTCCTCGTCCCTTCCTCCCCGAGGAGCTGGCCGTCTGTGAGTCTCTTCAGCAGCCTTAGTCACGTCTCTCAGGCCGCTTACCTTCACCAGGTCCACGCCAGCCTGAAGCCCGGCTGAGCGTTCGAAGTTCCCACTTAGCTTCAGGTACTGGTAGCTGCGGGGAGAACAGAGAGGGGCTGAGCCTCAGGGCCCGGACGTGGCAGTCCCAGGTGGAAGCTGGCAGGCAGAGAAGAGGTGACGCGTGCTCCTGGGATGGGACTACGGGCAGGCGGGTGCGTCCTCTGGGAAAAGCTAGAGGCTGGGAGTCAGGGAAGCTGGCGGGACTTCAGCAAGAGCTGGCTCAGGCTGTGCCCTGCCGAGAACACCCTCACCTCGGCAGCTTGGACCTTCTCAGGGCCATCTCGACGTCCATGTCCTCGCTGCTGTAGTCGGTGATGATGATGTTGAAGTGCGGGTCGCCGGTGACACCGAACAGGGTCTCCATGTCTCTGATGAACTGCTGCACCCAGCGCGCCTGGTTCTTTACTGCCCGGTGGGGCAGGTGGGGCGGGCGGGGAGAAAGAAGCAGAGGTAATGCAAAAGAGAGCACCTCCACTCCCGGTTCCTGCGTGCTCAGGAGTCCCATCAGACTTTTGCTGAGGGTAATGCGGCTACGGGAAAGGTCAGCAGAGCAGCAGGGGACGGAGGGCAGAGGGAGAGCCCACCGTTACAGGGGCCTCTACACTCCCCTCCCCGCACAGCCTCCCAGGAAGGGCTCTGTGGGAAGGCCTGGGGCTGGGGCTTGTTATCAGCTTGTCATGGTTACCCCTCCTGGGCTCTCACACTCAAACCCTCTAGCTGTCCATCTTACGGTCATCCTTCACGTCCTGTCCGACCCTACGGTTACACTCCTGTGACGGGCTCCCCTCTCTTGTTATAGAAGCCAGCCAGCCCGCTCTCCCTGTCTCACTGCCCCAGGCCAGCTGTAAAGCCCAGGACAGCAGCCCCGACTGATTTTCACATCCAACCCTGAATGCTGGTTCAGTAAGAAGAGACACTGGCCTATGAGTCAGCGCCCTTCCCAGCTCCAGCCCTGACTGCCCACATGACCTCAGACTAGTTACTTTTCTCCTGTGAGCCCCAGTTTCCCAAAGCGGCCTCTCCCGCAAGTTCTTGTGAAATCACATCGGGGAGCAGAGAACGGGTGCTCGTGATCACGTGAGGCCCCTGCTCCGCGGACAGCGCCCAGGCGGCAGGAGGCTCACCCGGCACAATGAAGTGGACCACGGCGTGGTGGTTCCAGGAGAAGCCCTGGGGCCAGCACAGCTTGGGCTCCGGGGCCCGGGCACTCAGGACATGTCTCTGGTGGTCGTGTGGGCTCCACACCAGGCCTTGCAGGTTACGGGCCTCGGCCTCTTCCCCACCAGCGGCATCGACGCCCTGCCTGCCACGCGTGGACACGAACTCCGAGAGCCGCACCAGGTGCTGGCCTCGTTCCAGCAGCTCAAGCTCCAGCAGGTAGCGGCCCCCACGGAGATGGTCCTGACGCTTCTCCACGTTCACGATGCGCCGCAGCTGGTACCTCCTGGCGGAAAGGGTGCGGGGCTTGGGTCACTCTTCCCGCACGTGGGAGCAAGGCCAGTCGTCAGGAGACCTCGGTCTTTGCCCAGCTTTGCTGTTGGCTAACATGCTCGCACGATGCTTACCCGCTCCAGTGAGCACTGCTGCCATCTTTAAAAACGCACCTATTGGGCTTCCCTGGTGGTGCAGTGGTTAAGAATCCGCCTGCCAGTGCAGGGGACACGGGTTCAAGCCCTGGTCTGGGAGGATCCCACATGCCGCGGAACAACTAAGCCCGTGAGCCACAACTACTGAGCCCGTGAGCCACAACTACTGAAGTCCGCACGCCTAGAGCCCGTGCTCCACAACAAGAGAAGCCACCGCAATGAGTAGCCCACGCACTGCAACGAAGAGTAGCCCCCGCTCGCCGCAACTAGAGAAAGCCCACGCAACAACAAAGACCTAATGCAGCCAAAAATAAAATTAATTAATTTAAAAAATAAATAAATTGAAAAAAAATAAAAGCGATGAAAATGTTCTGGAATCACACGGCGGTGGTGGCTGCACAGCATCCTGAACACACTTAAAAACCGCTGACCTGTACATGGTGAACTGAATGGTACGTGCCTTTCATCTCAATCAGAAGAATGATGGTGGGTTGAATGAATGAATGAAAGAACAAAGCACTCATCCATGCCTTCTACCCCCGCCCTTCTAGCCCACATCTGGGTCTCAAGGTGTCTTTTTAGCCCCCGTTTTGCCTGTCCCATCTCTTTACCAGCTCCCTCCCTGACAGCCTTCCCAGTGTTCAGCCCGTGTCCTGGGCCAGGCCCCAGGGATCTCAGACCTTGCCTGATGGTGGGACCGAGACCCGACAGGCACTCATCCTCCCAGGCGCCTGCGGCCAGGGCCACCCCCCTGCCCAGCCCACGAGAGCCCTTTACCTTACCCCCGGCTGCGCTGGTTAAGCTTCTTCAAGAAGACCCGCGTGACCTCGAGCGCCTCCTGCTCGGGAAGCAGCAGGTTGCCAGACGTGTTACAGCTCAGGTCAATCCAGTCGGTCCTCAGGGCTTGCAAGTCGAGGTTGCCGGCACTGAAGGTCTGGTCCCAGTGCACCACCGGGTCGAACATGGACAGGTATTCCAACACCTCACTCACATCCTCCTCCTCCTCTTCCTCCCCCTCGTCCTCTCCCTCCGCTCGTCCCTCCTGGCCGGCGGCTACTGCCAGCACCTCCTCCTCCTCCTTAGGCCAGCCCCTCCCGGGGTCCAGAGGCTCAGTCCTGTCACCCCTTCTCTGCTTTGCAATGTACGACTCAACTTGATTCAGCCACTGGGACTGCCCCAGCGTCTTCCCAGGGCTGCCACCCGCGGGTCTGGGCCTCTTCACTGGAGGCGGGTGCCCTGCTGGGTGTCCCGGGGACCACTTGTCAGGACGCAGTGGGGCCTGGTGGGGCTCGGGGTTGGGCTTCCTGGCCTTCTTCTCTGCTGGCCGGGCCGGGATGGCGCTGGTCCTCGCTGGGAAGGGGGCTGTGGAGTTCTGCGTGGGAGAGGGCACCACCAAGCCCTCCTGGGGCCGAGCCAGAAGTCTCCGCAGGCTTCGGAGGCGGCGGTTGGTGGCGTCCTGCCCGGGGGCCGTCGGGGGCCCTTGCTTCCCCTCTGGTGTCCTGGTGTTCTGGCCGTCAGGGGCACGGGTGTCCTCTGCCGCTTCTCTGTACTGGGATTCTTCTAGAAGGCCTTCCTCAGAACCTGCTGTCAACAACAACCATCTCTTGCATGGGGTTTCAACCTCTCCCCAACAAGATCCACGAGACGGCTGAGGACCGGTGGGTGAGCCAGTGGGGGTCCCTGGCGGGGCCTGCACTGGGCCCAGGGTGAGTCACTCAACCTCAGCTAAAGCCAGGGTCTCCATCTTCCATAGGGCTGTTGTCAAGAGTGAGTGACACGAAGGACAGAAAGCACTAGCCGGGGCCTGGCACATGCAGGGACCCAGCAGATAGCCCCACTTAGTCCCCAGTACTGCAAGGAGAGAGGCCACAGGAAGACGGTGCTTCTGCAGAGCAGAGCTTCCCTAATGATGGGCCGGGGTAGCGAGGCCCTCGGGCAGTTCAGGTAGCGTCCCCCAGGGCCCTATGTCCTCTACACGCGCCTTGGAAAGGAAGAGGGGGAGAAGGGCTCCTCCCCCCACCCTTGGGGCTGGGGGGAAGGGCTGTGGGGTTTGCATTCTAAGCTCCTGCGGGGAGAGGGGGCGGCTGGCACAGTCCGGACTGTTACCCTCCGGCCTGGCCTGGAAGCTCGGCTGTCACTCTGTACCTGGCTGCTCTGGCCCCTGCTTCGGAGGCTGGTCAATCTTGATGTAGTCCTGAAAGTTGAGCCTGCAGGAGTGAGGGAGGCTGGCATGGGCACCCTGCAGGCCATGGCGGGGGTGGGAGGGGCGGCCTGAGGTCATGCCCGGCCGGGGGTGCAGGGGGGAGGCTGCGTGTGTGCACGTGTGCTTGTGTGAAGCACCCAGGAAGCGCCAAGGCTCCTTGGTGGAGGGTCTCTGTGGCCCTTCTGGTCCAGGCAGCTCTCCCGGCTCCTGCCCCATCAGCGTCTCACCTGTCCTGGTAGTAGGAGTTTTCCTGGTAGAAGCACTTATTGTGGGTCTCCATGTGGCTCAGGCGGGTGTAGTCATTGGGGTAAACAAAGGACAGGTGAACCTGGAAGTGGAGAGCAGGGCTGCTGTGGACGCAGAATCTGGACTCCACCCCACCCTTGACGTGCCCTCCCCTGGGCTCCGGATGAACATGCCCGAGTCAAGCTCCCCGTGTGCACGTCCCCGTCTCCTGCCCTGGCTCGTTCTCCGCAGCTGCAGCCAAGGCCACCCCCCCCACCCCTCCTGCAGCCTTTCCCTCTCCCGCCACCTCCCACAGTCCCGAGACAAACCCTGTTACTCCCTGCACTGTCTTTTGCCCCCTTTCAACATAGCTCGAGGCCTCGGCCACCAAAAGCCTTCTCAGCTCTGCCCCACGGCTGCCCCCAGCCTCTCCCACAGTCACCTCTGGACCCGGGGGCACAGCGGGGTCCTGCCCCTGGGGCTTCCGTGCGGGCTAGGGGTTCTCTAAAGCGGAGCGTCACCTCCCCAGCGCCTTGTCTATAAGTTTAATAATACCGCCACCCTCGGGGCGGAGGGTGGGAGGCCTCAGCCAGCCCACCCCGCACGGCTCCGGGCTCCGCAGGGCAGCCCATCCGGGCCGGGCACGGCGAAATGCCGGTTCTCTGGGCCCCGGGAGGCATCCCGCCCGCTGGCGTGTGGCGTGGGGAGGAGGGGCCAGCCTCTGCAGTCCCGGCCACGGGCAGCGAGCCCCCTCCCACGCCTGTCCCCGCCACCCGGCCCGAGACTTACAAACCGGAGTCCCTGGTAGCGCTGCAGACGAAGCCCGTCCACCAGGTAGCTGGGCTTGTAGGGACAGTCGGGCAGGACGCGGCGGAGCTGGGACCTGGGGATCAGGGGCACTGGGGCAGAAGGAGGCGGGGTGAGGTTGGGTGAGGGAGCCTGAAACAGGCCGGCTCACAGCCACAAAGCCTCCCGGCTGCGGGGCGAGGGCTGGATCTGCGGCCCCGAGCCCACACATTTCTGTATTCACTCGTGGCAGCGTCCAGCCCGGCGGCTGAGGCCACCAAGCGGAGGCTGCCACCACTCTTGGGGGTGGGGGTGGATTCCAGGGGCAGCTGGAGGCAGAGAGCTCGCACGCGGCGCCTGATTCGAGGCACAGGACAGTGCTGGGATCGCTGTACAGGGCCGGGATCGCTGTGCAGGGCCGGGATCGCTGTACAGGGCCGGGATCGCTGTACAGGGCCAGTCTCAAAACAGGTTTAGAAACTCCCAGTGAGGCCACGAAGCCTCCCCCTAGTGAAGTGCTGGTAACTGAATTCCCTTCTGGTTGCCATGGCGGGGTGGGGGGACAGGGCTGGAAGGGGACACTTTGTCGTCTTTTAAAATGTAAACACTCCGGACAGCTTAAGACTCCTACACCTTAGTGGGGACGTACTTCTCTCACCGGACGGCAAGAGCTAGAATCCAATAAGAAACCGACATACGTGATTGCAGAGGGCACACCTGGGTTCTGGCTCTATTTCTTGTCCTATAATGTTTGCTCTGTAATGATTTGTACAATTGCAAAGTGGTACATCTATATTTTCGTACCGTTCTGTATGCGTGGTATATTTCATACAAGTAAAAGAAAAGAGTCTCTGATTTGGGGATATTGCACTAGCACAGAAGCCTCCTCCCCGACATCCGTGGACCTGGCAGCGCGTCCCCTGGCGGAAGGTCAAGTCCGCGGTGAGGTCGTACCTCGATAGAGGGTGTCCCGAGGGTCAGGCCGCAGCATGTCGGCCGGGGGCTGCTCATCGCTGGGAAGAGGGTCTGGGGAGCCTGCATGGCTGGCTGCCGTCTGCGGGATGTGGCCCACCTCATCCATCCTCAGGACTGTCTCATCTGCGCCCAGGGAGGAAAGAACAGAGGGCAGCTGTGACTCCCAGAGAAAGTCAGCCCAGAAGCCAGGCCCCTGCCTCCTGGAGGGGCCAGGAAGGGGCCGACTCAAGGCTTCCGTATCCCCAGGCTGTTACAGTATGGGATGCGCTCAATCCCGCTTCCCCCCAGCCCTGCCTCCACAACTTGTGGTCTCCCTTGGACCCCCTCCACCAGCCCCAGGGCCAGCACACACCACAGTTTTGTGTGAGCTGGAAAAGGTCACCTCTTCCTCAAAATGTTTTAACTGCTATCTGCTGGAAATTCATCATTAGAAGTCTGTTTATTTAACAAACACGTGAAGGGCACTTACTAAATAATAAGCCAGGCGCTGATCCAAGCATCTTACAAATATCAACCCATTTAATCCTCAGAGCTGCTGTGACTTATGTACTATTATCATCATTCCTACTTTACAGACAAGGAACTTGGGCAAAGGGAAGCGAAGTCATGTGCCTGAGATCACACAAAGCTGAGTGAACCCAGGCTGTGTGTCTCAGCCTCTCCAGCAGACAAGCCCACGCCCACCAAGCAGGGAGACCCTAGGCTTCCAGCACCCGCTCCTCACCTCCCTCTGGGGGCCTGGTGTTCAAGACTACTTGTCCCCTATCTGACCAGCCCCGGGGGCTGGCTGCTTGTCTTTGCTCTCTGCCTCCTGAGATCATCTGCCTTGGCCCCAGATAAGAGCTCGGTTACCTCTGGCCCATCTCACTGGTTTCTTTTCTGAATTTGCCTCGGGCTTCCTTTTTCTTGGTTCACACTCAATCTATGGATTCCAATCTCCCTCCTTCTTCTGGCACCAACTGGCCCTTCTGCCCTGACCTCCTGCTTCGGTCACCGGCGGCCTCCCCCGACCCCTCTTGCCCCTTCCTCACTGCCGCCCTCTCCTGTGAACCAGACCTTCCGTTCCGCCCTCCATCCTGCCCTCCGCGCATACACTCTTCCCACCGTCTCCCAGTCTCCTCCAGACCCACCTTCCCTTCCTCGCCAGGGCTTCAGCTCTGCCCACTCCTCCTATACCTGGGCCCACACGGCCCACCTGCCGGTGGCGACTTCTCAGTGGGGCCTCCAGGCAGGGGGAAATCATAAGCAACAACAAGTATGCTCGGGGAGTCCACTGACTGCAGCCTGAGAGAGGTGAGAACGCTTTCTCTCCTCTGGCCATGGCCGTGCGAGAACCATGGCGGCTCATCTGCAAAACAGGGACTGGCCTCCCTCAGAGGCTTTTCATCTGGAGTGAGCGTCTTGGTCTCTGGATGCCCTTGAAATCATACAGACGACACCGTGTGGAGGCGGACGGGCGTTTTTCTGGGGCGAGGGCTCGGAGAGGTTCCGGAAGGTGCTCACAGGTCACGGACCCCCCCGGGAGCTAAGGATCTCTGACCGTAGCGCCCCTTCAGGCTCTGCTCCTTGGTCCGGACCCTCCACACCTCGTTCCAAGCACCCCTCCCGGCCCCCCCAAGCCAGCCCCACTTCGGCCCGTCCCCAGGCTGGGGCAGGACACTCACTTGTGAAGAGGGACAGGGAAGCAGAGTCAATGATGCTGAACTTGGCCCCGGGGTCATTCCGTCGCCACTGGGAGAGGAGAGAGGGTGGACGCGGCAGGTTGGAGGTGGCTGATTTGGAACAGGGCTCAAGGGCCTGGGCAGAGGGGCGGCCAGGCACAGAGGCAGAGGGGACCTCGGGGGCTCACCGCGACTTCCACGTGGTCGGTGCCCTGGTCGTTCTGCTTGTGTAGCACCTCGAAGTAGTACCTGCGGGCAGCTGACAGGCTGGCAGGAGAGCGCAGGGAACAGGGGGCTGTCTCCCAGGCCCCCACGCCGCCTGAGCCCGCTCCCAGCGCTGTACAAGCCCCATCCCTCCCTCCCTGCTCCTGGTCCCAGGGACCTGCTGGCGAGCGTCTGGGTCAGAACCCCCATCACCACTTACTGACAGGGCGGCCCCAGTCTTCCCTCCCGTGAGATGGGATAACAGCACTAACCTCCCAAGATACTCAGCTCTCTGTTAACTCTCAGAGAGCTGTTCCTATGTGGAGGCACGGTGTTAAGTGCTTTATACACATGAACTCACGTAATCCCTGTCTGCAGATAAGAACCCTGAGGCGCAGAAAATTTGGGTAATTTGCCCAAAGTCCCCAGGTAATAAGGGGCGCAGTTGGGGTTTGGACCCAGGCAGTCTGGCTTCAGAGCCCTCATCCTCGGCTGCTGTGCCGAGTCACACGGGAAGTGGTGACCTCAGAGGCTGGCACAGCCAGTGCTCTGTGCAAGCTGTACTGTCTCACTACCATCAACACCAGCACTGGCACCTTTAAGCCAACACGTGTTCTCGCCAGTGTGTGTGTGCCACCAGGTGGCGCTCTGGGGCTGGGATAGTTCCCATCCCAGCCACTCCAGGCCTTCCCTCCAGCCTGCCCAGGGGCCCCCCGCCATTCGGAACTTTCTGCAGCTCAGAAAGACCCTGCAGGGATGGAGAAAACGGGCAAGCAAGGGCGGGGAGAAAGGAGACCCATTCTGTTTTCCAGTCCTGAGTGCTACTGAACAGCTGTGTGACCCTCATTAAGTCACAGCCCTCTCTGGGCCTCAGTTCCTCATCTGTAAAGTGAGGAAGGATGGGCCAGATTGTCTCTAATCAAAGACTTGGTTTACCTGAACGCACGTGGCCCTGGCTCGCTGAACCTCTGTGATGGGGTGGCAGGGGGGCGTAGTTCCCCCTGGGCCCGGGCCCCGGCCCTAAGCTAGCCTCTCGGCACCTGACGGAGGCTGGGGTCTCTGCCGCTGTCACCACGCTCCATACTCACCTCACTGGCTTGGACATTTGACTCCGAAATTTCCCGAACTCTCCAGGGGCAGTCCACTCTTTTCCAGTCTGCAGGTGTGAGGAGCAAGGGGAGAGAAGGGCAGACGCAAAGGCAAAGTATGGAGGGTGGGAGATGGTGAGTGAGGAGACACAGGCAGAAGGAGAGAGGAGGAAAGTGGGAGGTGGGAGGAGGGGAGATGGGGAGGGTGGGAGGGGATGCAGGACCACTCGGGAAGTAACTCCCCTTCCTCGCATGCCCCTCCCCCAGCAGCCGGCGCCCACCGCGTGAATCCTCAGCATCAGGACCAGAGCACCTAGGACAGGTGTGGCCCAGTCCTGAGTCTTCCCGGGGTCTGTTCCCGGCCACACCCAGTCCATCCCTCTGTAAGATGGGAGGCAATGGGAGAGAACGCTGCTTCTCATGCCTCTTCCCTGGCTGCCACACCAGAGTGTCCTGATGGAGGCAGGTGACCTGGCTCCTGGGGGCAGTGGGAGGGCCCATGGGGCTGTGGGGACCCTACCTTGCCGACGCTGGCCAGCAGCTGCAGGCCTGAGACCTGGTCGTCATGGCTCAGCCAGAATTCTGCGTTGTCGTCGGCGGCGATGGCAAACTGGATCTCCCCTGGGCATGGGGGCAGTTTCCAGGTGAGAGCAGGACGGGCCTCCACGTAGCGGGCTCTCATGTCTCAGGCTAAATTCTCTTTGGGGGCTTGCTGCTGGGCTCCCCTCTTTGTAAAGTGGGGGTCTCTACACCCTGGGAGACCCCGTGGAGATGGAGACTTACAGGGAGGGACAAGCTAGTTCCAGACCCTTCAAATCAGGGTGTGAAGTGGCCGCCTGGGGGCCTGCGTGAGGCCTCACCACGTCCAAACTCCCCCCCTCCCCCGAGGGTGGGCTAACAGGGTCCAGCTGACCCAGGGCAGGCAATGTGCTCCGGGCACCCTGAGAACTCGGGCAGGAAGGGGAAGAGCGGGATCCGGGCCTGGCCTCACCGTCGGTGAAGGGGTGCAGGTAGCCAAAGATGCGGAGGCCATAGTTGGTCCACTTGGGGGACACGGCCAGCTTCCTCAGGGTTGTGCGGATCTGTGCCAGGAAACCAGAGGGAAATCATCACCCAGAAGAGGGAAGAGGGAAATGAAGAGGTTGGCCTGCTCAGGGCTGGTGGGAGGACGAGGAGGGAGTGAGGCAGGCGGGACCCGGGAGGCAGGCAAGCCTCCCGCTCCCACTTGCTTCTTTATCCAGGTGACCGGGAACAGTGCACAGCCCCACAACTGCATGTGGAGGCTTCCCAGGTAAACTGTATTGCCAAGGAATCCCTGGGAAGGGAACAAGGGAGACACTGTGGGCGTTAGAAGAGGGTCCACGGGATAAAGGAAAGGAAAAGAACCAGAAAAAACGCAAGGGAAGATGAGGAAGACAGAAGCCGGGTGCAGGGGTGACAGCCAGGAGCGGGGCAGGAGGGGAGCGGGGGAGAAGGCACTCACGTGCGGGTACAGGGGGAAGTGGAGATCCCTCCGCAGCTGCCGCAAGGAGCTGCCGCACCAGTCTTCAAACACGTGCAGGTTGACGCGGCCCCGGAACTGCACGGGGCAGGGACAGCGTGTGAGCGTGAGATGGGGCCGGCCTGCAGCCCCGGCCCGAGCGCTCCTCACGGTTGAAGGTCCTGGTCCACGCCAGGCCCGTTCCCATCCTCGGCACCCACGGCTGCCTGGGGAACCTCATCCCCGTGGCCTGGCCCTGAGGCTGTTTTTCTGTCCTTGCACGTGTCCACACGCCCACATGCATGTACACGCACATACACACACTCCCGGCTCTTTCCATGCAGGAAGTGGGCTGGTCTGCATCCCCCAGGCAGGGGGAGTAACAGCCAGGACAGAATGGCAGGAGGGAGGCGCCAGGCTGTGGTTTCAGCCGGACCCGCTCTCCCTCCCCTTCCCTCCCCTACCGCCTCGTAAGAGGACACCCGCACAGCTGTCTGGGTGAAACCTAATCCACCCGAGGTCTTCGTGCTACTGGCTGCCCTCGTGGGGAAGCAGCTGGCAAAGCTGCAAGAGGTCTGGGGGCCCCATCGGCAGAAGGGCTCTGACTGCCCTCCTGGGAGCTCAAAGCCTCATGCTGCCCAGGCCTCTGCTGGGATGCCCACCAGGTGCCTGGGCCTTTGGGGAAGCCCTCGGAAGGTAGGAGCAAGGAGGTACCTGCCTCCCCTCCTCGGCTGTGGGGCCGGTGGGCACGGGACTGAGCTTGGAGGCCTGGAGCACAGGGCCCCGCTTGGAGGGGAGGGGAGGGCAAGGGCAGCAGCCGGGACCCTGAGTGGGTGGAAGGGTGGGGAGTTGGAGAGGGGAGGGGGTGGGGATAGGGTCCCAAATTATCCTGACAAAGGGCTTCAGATCACCCCATCTCAGCCCTTCCCCACTCCCCCCACCCCTCCCCAGCTTAATCTCCAGGTTGCCGGAGGTGGGCCCCAATCAGGCCACACAAATGGGCCCTGCCCTTCCCGCCATCAGATATCAAAATCCCAGCCGCCCTTAAGGGAGACAGAGGAGGAAGGGACACCCAGACTGGAAGCCCAGATAGAAGGGCTTCAGCAAGAGATCCGCAGGGAGGGATGACGGGGGAGAGAAGGGGCCGGGGAGAGCCCCCTGACAGGACTGTCCCCTCCCCAAGCAGAGAGCCCGTCACCCCGTGCCCTCAGCAACTTGGCTCTTCCCGGGACCGCGGGTAGCAGCCGTCGCTCCCCAGGATATGAGTGGGGAGCTGGGACGGGTGGGAGAGAGAATGTGAGCTGGGTAGGTGGGGGGCGGGCTAGGGCTTCTTGGAACGAAAGAATGGGGACATTGTGCTACTTCTGGGGAAATTCCTAAGTCCCGTTTACAAGACTCAGTTGTCTCCTCCAGGCCGCCTCCTCCATGGCCCTCCCGGGAGACTCTGAGTCCACAGCAAACTGGGGGGACATGCCCCCAGAAGTCTGCTGTGCTCAGCCAGGAGGCCAGAGGCTACAAGGGCTTGGGCAGGGAAGGAGGAAGGAGCTGGGCTAGCCCCCCCACAGGGCCCTGCTTATGTAGCAGCGGAGCCTGAGATGCTGCGGGAACCCAGGCAGGGGGAGGACTATCCACACCCCCGGGGGCTAGGCCCTGACTCAGCACAGAGCCACCGCTCCAGCCATGCTCCACCTGCCCTCAGGCCGTGGGAGGGGATGGACACCACCCCCGAGGGGCCAGTGGGCACCTTCTTCCTCCCCAGGCCCTGACTGGTGACCCACCCCCAGGGCTTGTGTCCCTCCAAGCTTTGGAGACTTTGTGTCGGGCAGGGACGTGGCACTCCGGCTTGTCGGCACTGCCCTCTGTCCCCTCTCTCCACTGTCCAGCAGAGCTAAGGCCCAGGGAAGAGCACTGGTTACTCCCATGCCCAGAACACGTCCACGGCCAAAGACGGATTGGAAACCTCCGCCTACAAGCAGTGGAGAAAATACCTGTTGAACCCTCTCATTTTATTTTATTTTATTTTTTATTTCTTTCTGTTTTTTGGCCACGCCACACGGCATGCGGGATCTTAGTTCCCCGACCAGGGATCGAACCCGCGCCCCCTGCAGTGGAAGCTCGGAGTCCTAACCACTGGACCACCAGGGAAGTCCCCTGAACCCTCTCATTTTAGAGGTGAGACTATTGAGGCCCAGAGAGGTAAACTGAGCCCCTGAGGACACACAGCAATGAACCCTGTGGAAGTGGGAGGGCTTCTGGGGGTGCGGATGCAGCCTGGTGGGTCCTCACCCACCATGTCCACTGCCCTCCACCCACCACAGGGTCTCTGCCAGGCCTCGCTGGGCTCACAGAGCCTCCCACCCGGATGGAGGCATCTCCCACCACTGACTCCTCCCACTGCCTGTAGAACTGTCTTTCTAAAGACAGATCTGATCACCCACTCTGCCGCTTCACACCTCCTAGGGTTCCCAGAGGCTTCTGGACAAAACCTCACCCTGCCTTCCCAGCCTCACCTCACCCAACTCCCGGTCATACCTACACCCCAGCGCACACACGTCTCTGTGCCTTTGCAGATGCTGTTTCCTGCTTGGAAGGCCCTTTCCTTTCTTCCCCACCCGGCAAACTCCAGCTCACCCTTCAAGGTTCTTTTCAAATCTCTCTCCCTAGGCTTCTGCAACTTCCCCAGGCAGAGTTCCAGCTCCCTCCTGTGGGTTCCCTGCACATCTTAATGATCCGAGTGAGCAAATGCTTGGAGAAGCTAAGTCTGGAACCATATGTTCCTTCATTTATTCTATAAGCACCAAGTGCCTGCTTTGTACCAGTGATGATGCAAAGATGAAAAGGGGTCCTCAGAGGAGAGAGACATGCAGACAAACGAGCCACCTGTGCCCGGGCTACTGCAGAGGCTGAGATGCAGAGGGCATGAAGGCGGGTCGGCCAGGTCCACCTCCAGGAGGGGTGAGCAGCCCAGCACACCTGGCTGGACCACGTGACTTCCACCCAGCAGGACAATGAGGTCACCAGTTCCTACACACCGGACTCCTGTTCAGAGTTTCTAGCACCCGAGCTACTATTTTTTCTTTTTTCATAAATTTATTTACTTATTTATTTTTGGCTGTGTTGGGTCTTCATTGCTGCACACGGGCTTTCTCTAGTTGCAGTAAGCGGGGGCTGCTCATTGTGGTGGCTTCTCGTGTTGTGGAGCACGGGCTCTAGGCGCCACGGGCTTCAGTAGTTGTGGCACGTGGGCTCAGTAGTTGTGGCTTGCGGGCCCTAGAGCGCAGGCTCAGTAGTTGTGGCGCACGGGCTTAGTTGCTCCGCGGCATGTGGGATCTTCCCAGATCAGGGCTCGAACACGTGTCCCCTGCATTGGCAGGCGGATTCTCAACCACTGTGTCACCAGGGAAGCCCACCCGAGCTACTCGATTCCTGTTCACACCTGCCCCTTGAGTGAGCTCCCACTGGGAAACCAGGGGGTCCCGGCTCCAAGAGGATAAGAGGTGGCTCTAGATTTGGAGGACAGGGCCCGAGGCCCATCTGGTGAAATTCTGATGGAGGGAATTATCCCCATTGGAACAGATGGTTTGTAATTGAACTGTGGTGTCACTTGTGTCTCCCCACGGTGACGTGTATGATGGTGGTGGTTCAGGGCCCTGAATAAAGGGCAGCCTGATCTGCACCGAAACCCGTACACAAACGTTCACGGCAGATTTATTCCCAAGAGCCGAAAGCAGAAACAACCCAAATACCCATCTATCGAGGATAATAAAATGTGGTCCATCCACACAGTGGAAGATTATTCAGCAAAAAAGTGAACAAAGTTCTGATATACATGCTGCCACATGGATGGTCCTCAAAAACTTAATGCCAAGTGAGAGAAGCCAGACACAAAAGACCACACAGAGTACGATTCCCTTTATATGAAGTGTCCAGAACAGGCAGGTCTAGAGAGACAGAGTAGATTAGTGCTTGCTGGGGGCTGGGGGCTAGGGGGTAGTGAAGGGGTGATGGCTAACAGGTGAGGGGTTTCCTTAGTGGTGAGGAAAATGTTCTAAATTGAAAGTGATGGATGCACAACTCTATGAATATACTAAAAGCTACTGAATTGTACACATTAAATGGGTGAATTATATGGTATATGAACTATATCTCAATAAAACTGTTTGAGAAAAAAGCAGGGGGAGTCTGAGAAGGGGAATCAGGGTCCCAGCCTTCCTCTCAGGAGAGACACCACCTCACCAAGCCCGCATGACGTCACCCACAGACTCTGACTTGCTTTGATCTGATTCTGCGTTCCCCGAATTTCTTTCTTATAATTATGTTGGTTTTCTGGGGGGAGCGCCCTGAGCAGCAGACAGTGTCTGGTCAGTGGACCGTATACTGACTGGTAAGTGAATAAACTGGCATTGAGGTTTGTTAATTAGTGGGGTTTGCTAGTCAGTGTCTTATGATCTGGGCTGACAGGGACAAGTTTTTGAGAGTGGTTACCCCATGAAGCCCAGCCCACCAGCCGTCCACTCCCGGTCTGATAGGCAGTGGACTGACTAAGCCTGCTTCGCTTGAGAGCGACTGCTGGCCTCGGAGACCCTGAGCTGTCGGCCAAGGGCTGGGGCGGGGAGACGGTCAAGGGAGAGACCACGGTCAGCCTTCCCGTGTTCTGTCCGTGCTCACCCGCAGGGCAGGGCTGCAGTAGCTACGCCACCTTGGGGGAGTGACTGAGTCAACCCCTCTGGAGCCATCGCCAGGAAAGGGGCAACAACAGTGCAACCTGACAGCCCTGACAGCTAGTAGATGTTCAGTAAATGACATGTGTCCTTCACCTGAGCACTTCCTGCTGAAACCGTATGTCAAAAGGCAGGAGACAGGTAAGGAGAGGGGAACCGAGGTCCCCACGACGGGCTGGAGGAGGGGGCACCACTGCAGCTGGGAGACGGCATATGCTAGTTATTTAAACATTCAGGGCCTAATTATCCTTGCTGGTAAGATAAGGAGACTGGATCAGTGATTCCCTGAAGATCCATGAAGATTGTAATGAGGATTTTATAAGCCACTTTTTTTTTTTTTTTTGGCCATGCCGCATGGCTTGTGGAATCTTAGTTCCCCGACCAGGGATTGAACCCCGGCCCTCGGCAGTGAGGGCCCAGAGTCCTAACCACTGGACCGCCAGGGAATTCCCTATAAGCCACTTTTAATAATAAAAGGACAAAGTGGAAATCAGGCATTTACCACCAAAAGGCTAAACACACTTACTAAAAGATCAACTATTTCTTTAAAAAGTCAATCCTATTTTAATCACTATTTACTATTTGTCACTGCTTTCATGGAGATATATACGTATATATCTCCATCCTTGATTGGCCAAAAAAGGTAAGAAAACTAATGATTGATAAATGCAGAATATTATGTAGTTATAATCTTTCAAAATAATTGGTTCATTAAGAAAAATGATCCAGGGACTTCCCTGGCAGTCCAGTGGTTAGGACTCCGCGTTTCCACGGCAGGGGGCACGGGTTTGATTCCTGGGGAACTAAGATCCCGAGAGCCGAGGCCAAAAATAAATAAATAAATAATCCAACTGTCCTCAAAGGACAGAAGGCTGGATCGCTGGACCAATGGTTTGCACAATGCCATCTCCAGGTGGGGCAGGGCAGGGCCTAATTACCTGATGATATCACCTGGTACAGGTGTGCCGGTGTTGTAATCCATCCTCTCTCAGGGTTTAAACAGAGGCAATTTCATGGTGTAGGTAACCTACCATCATATTTTGTATGACACCGCATCCTTCACGCCTGCCCCACGGCAAATGGGTGGAGTGGAAATAAAATCACCCAGGCGGAAGAGGTCAACCTGTGACAGGTGTGGACGAGATGACGGGCTGGCTGACAGCACCCAGCCAAGAAAGGCTTGGACGAGTTGTACGATACAAAACCTAAATTTAAAATGTTCACCCCCAAAGCACCACGCTGCTCTGGAGTCTCCGCACAAGCTTTTACTCAAGGTGATCGTGCTCATGTGATTAACCTCCTGAGCCTCTGCTTCTTCACCGAAAGAAAAAGAATCTGTCAAATCCTATGTACACAAAAGGTATGATGATGCTTATGACAACTTTCATTCACACGTTTAACTGCTTCCTATAAGAAGTTTCTAAAGCGGAGTTTCCTCGTATATGTCCCTTAGAACACTGGTTTCATAGACTATTAATGGTTCATGGGAAACGGTAGTTCAGGAGGCAAATAAGTTTGGTACGTGCTGAGCTAAACCAAGTCAAACAGATGACCGCAGAACTCAGAGCCTTTCATGTGCTAATGTGTATTTCCAGGGAGTGGATGTCTATAGATCTGAAACCGTATTTAACAGTGGATTCCCTTCTGCCTGGAATATCTTATGAGACTTAATGGCCCATAAAAGACAGTTTGGGAAGCTGAATTTTATAACTGGGGATTAACATGGACATGAAAGTCCTGTAGCTTTCCTGAGCTTTGCTTTTCTCACCCATAAAATGAGGTTATTGTATTATCCTATAGGGTCATAAAGCTGACAGGAGATTATGCACAAAGCCTGGCACCCAGTAGGCCCAGGCTCTGCAAATGTTAGAGCTTCTCTAAAGGAAGAAAATTCAATGAGCCTGGAACCCTTTAATTTTTTTCTTCAAATTAGATGAAAATTTTCAATAACAACCACTAGAAGAAAATTTTCTGTAGCCTCTGGAATTACCTATAAACACTGTTTTTTAACCCTCTCCAAGAGCCTCACCTCTGACAGCCAGGGGACCGGCTTATTCCACTTCAGGTAGCTGCTGTCCCCCCGGCCACCTCTCGCGGAGTCTTGGTCCTGGCCGAGCAGAGGAGAATGAACTTGGTGGGAATATTAGGGTGACAACAGGATTGGGGCCCCTTGAAAGTGCCTGTGGAAGCAGAGGGTCAGGAGACCCAGCCCTGCTGTCGGAGGCTTATCAACTTACGGACACTCCCCTTTCTGGCTCACACTATATCCCTCAGGAATATATCTCCAATGTATGCCCCTGAGGTGCTTCTATTTTCCTGACTTTTCTCAGTCTTCCCATATGGAAAATTTTTTTCTAATTAGACCAGGCTCTCCTGAGGGCAGGGACCTTGCCTCCCTCTTCTGTGACTCATCTGTCCTAACAAGTGGGAGCCCCCTTGGGGGAGACACCCCAACTCCTCCCTACCCTGCAGGTCCATGGGTTCAGTTTGGCTCTGGTCCGGCCTTGGAGATCCATGTCTGTTCTACGCTCAGAGGCTCAACCTTAGGGCTCCAGGCTGAACTGGACCTCAAGTTCCCTAATCCCCACCCAGAGCAGCTTCTAGGGACCATCAGCCCAAGAAACACCACAGAGAAAATGCTCCATTACAAATCTGCCCCCCAGCTATTTGCAGGGAGGGGCCGTCTCTACCACATCATCTCTGACTCCTAGCAGCAAGCACCTGGGACTGTCACTAAAGTACCAGCCCAGCCCTCATTCCGGCAAGAGGCGAGAGGTGCTGGTCCGGCTCAGGCTGCTGATGGAGGCCACGTGCCTGGACGGCTCAGACTTGGGCATCTTGAACTATGCGACAAGGCTTTGGGGAAGGCAGGATGGACGTCTCTACCCACGAAGCTGGGAGAGCCCGTGAGGCCAGCCTGCCATCCAGGGACTCCTGCTCTGCCCTGCCCTAACACAGGACGTGAGGACGCCCTGAAGGCTCTGCGGGCAGGGGGAGCCGAGGACCCACGTTAACGCACCAGCAGGGAGGACGGGCTGACCCTGCCACGTACCTTGAGGCCCAGCCTCTGGGGACGGTAGAACTGGAGATTTGGATCCACAGCCGGAATGTTCCTGCTGGCCAGAGCCTTGGCCAGTTCTCTCCAGCTGCCATACCCTGAGGAAGGGAAAGAAGAAGAGAGGAACAAGGTCAGCACGACCTGAAGCCCTCATAAATCTGCGAGATTCAGGGCATAATAACAGAGGTAATCGTGTACCTTCTGTGGCTCCTGAGCCCTCGTCATGGGGTGGGTATGAAGTGGGGTGGAGTGTAGGGGGACAGTCACAACCTCGGCCAAGGTCAACACGGCAGAGAGCGAGGGCATGAGCTCATCTCTTGTTAGGACTCGCTGTCCTTTCTAATTCAGAGGAGGAACCAGGCCAGGTGAACCCGGAGCTTTGTCCTGCCATGTGACCACCACAGGCTGCCTGTCGAGGCCAATATTGCCCAAAAGCCACTGGTTGCATGGCAGCCGAGCTGAGCTTTCCCCTCACAACCTCCCTGCCTCCGAGCCAGGGAGCCGGCGGGGTATCTGACGGGGGGCCCTCCCCCTGCCCACCGTTAGTCGCTGGGCTGCTGGATGGACCCAGAGCTGGGGGCGCCGGGAGACCGTGGGCCAGGACTTGGCGTTTGCCTGTCAGAATTATAAACAGCTGGAGATATGAGATTTGAGGTCCAGCTCCTCCTAGATGCATCTAGAGGCTGTGTGTGACGGCTGACATCTGTGCCCTGAGGCCCTGGAGCCGGTCGGCTTTCACACACCTGGGAAGGTAACAGCCACATCACGGTGAGAATGAGGGAGATGCGCGTGCATTCACGGCCACGCAAAGGGGCAAGGAGCCGCCAAGGGTTCGGGGGGGGGAGAATCAGAGCTCAGTGGTCAGCACCGCTGTCCACTGGGGGCCGGGGCTGCCCACAGGTCAGGGGGACGCTCGGGCAGGATGGAGACTTTGTGGAACCATAAGGCAGAATCACAGGCCACCAAGAGCTGGGAGGGGCCTTCAAGACCACCTAGTCTTCATTTCAGGTGAGGAAATGGAAGCCCAGCTATCTGGAGTCACTTAGCAAACACAGCTGACCCCCTTGTCCACAGGGGATACACTCGAGACCCCCAGTGGATGCCTGAAACCACACACAGCACCGAACCCCATATATACGATGTTTTTTCCTATACATACTTATGATTAAGTTTAATTTACGAATTAGGCACCGTGAGAGATTAATAATGTTAACTGAAAATCAAATAGAACAGTTTTAACAATATATTGTAATAAAAGTTATGTGAATGAGTCTCTCTCAAAATATTTTATTGTACACATTGGATGCCTCTGCCATCTTAATGGAGCACTTATCATTCACTGTGGCTGTAGCTTTTGCAGTTTGAGGTGTGACAGCAAAACCACCAAAAACTTCTTTTCCCTTCTTCACAATTTCACGAAGAAAAGATTCGCTCGTGCCGTAGATCTTAGCAACCTTAGCCTACGGGTTTTTTTCTTTCTTTAAGTTTCACCTTTTCACTTAGAAGAAGCACCTTATGGCTTTCCTTTGGCAAATGCGAATTTCCAGCATCACTGCCGTTGCACCGTGGGGACAGTATTGAGTAAAATAAGGGTCACTTGAACACAAGCACTGCGATGCCAGGACAGTCCATCTGGTAACCGAGACAGCTACTAAATGACGAACGGTGGGAGGGGCTGGAGAAAGGGGGTGACTCACTTCCCGGGCAAGATGGAGCAGGACAGCGTGAGATTTCATCACGCCGATCAGAACGGTACCCACTTGAAAGCTTATGAATTGTTTACTTCTAGAATTCCCCATTTAATATTTTCAGACCCTGGTTGACCTTGGGTAACAGGAACCACTGAAAGCGAAATCACGGATCAGGTGGGACCACTGTAGTGACAAAGCTAAGGCTAGAACCCAAGAGTTCAGATGGAACCCACTGGGCTGCAAAAGCGCAGAAAGCTCTCCAACAGCTTCATCGAGATGCTCCCAGGACACTGCCGTGGGCGCTGCCCGGGAGTTAGATGGGCACCACCGGCCACCGTGAGCCAAGAGATGCCTGGAAGCAGAAGCATCCTAGGACCCCCAGGCGGGCACCAGTAGAGGCACAGCCAGCCAACCAGACACAGAGGAAAGAGCACGGCCCACAGATACGGACCACAGAAGGTGGACATCAGCAGTTTGCCGCAGCGTGTGTGTGTGTGAATGCCTCCAGGAAGGGGGCTGGAATGTGGGGCGCGGCGGGGGAGCTTTTCTTACCCAGTTACATGCTGGGTGCTACACAGGGTTTACTCAGCACCTCGCAGGCGTGATCCCATCTGGGCCAGGTCTGATTACCCCCACTTCACAGATGGGGAAAGAGAAGCCCAGGGCTGAAGGTCACAGAGTCCGCTGTCTCGAAGCCAGCATCGGAACAGAGAGCCTCTCTGCCTCACCAGCCAGCGTTTCCTCTTCCCGCCTACATTTTCTCCTGTGGATGCTGTTTGGTGTGGACTTGGAGGAGACCCGGGGGCAGAGGTGTCCGCTGGGGATCTGTGCCCCTGGGTTTCTGCGCAGACATTAACCGTCCACTCATGTTATGTTTATCGGGACTTCCGCAGGTTTATCCTGCTGCCATCAAGGTCTCTGCTGTTTCCATGGCTGGCCAGCTAGCAGGCAGAAACAGGTCAGACTAGTTCGACACAGAGAGATGTTCTGGGGAAGCAGGATCCCTGAGCCAGTGCGGTGACGTGAGCGTGAGGGAGGGAGGGAGGGAGGGAGACAGAAAGAGAAAGAATGTCCCCAGACCCAGCCCTACCTTCCTGCCTGGTGTTCCTGCGCTAACCTGGCTAAGACACTGCTAACAAAGGAGTCCCATCCCTGCCCAGGCCCCGGGGGCTGTGGATTAGTAGCTGGAGGCTCGGGGGCCTGGGGAACAAGTGAGTCGCACCGTGGGAGGGGAGGGGAGGCGCTGCCTTGCTTCTGCCTCAGAACGACTGGGTCACCTCTTCCTTGACTTTGCTCTGTGGCTGAAAACGACCTACTTGTAGACAAGGCTGTGAGGATATAACCCTAAAAATGCAATTTGCCGCATCCGAGGGAGTTCCGGCGTGTCTCCCAGGCATGTTCTTTCCCACACACCAGTTTTCAGTGCCAGCCAAATTCTTTGACTCCTGGAAGGTGAGACAAGTCACCCCAAGGTCAGTGGACTCTCCCCATGGCCTTCACCGTGCCGTGTCCTCGCATTTACTGGGAAGTGACAAGGAACACTCTCTCCTGCACCAAACTTTGGAAGGGCTCCTCTGAGCAGTCTTTTCGACTAGGCCGTGGCCCTTGGGCCCTGTCCTTGGCCTGCCCTGCCCAGCTTTTAGGAAGAATCCTGTTAACTCTGTTTACCCTCCACCCTTGATACCTGCACCCAATCAGGTAGCCAGGATGCTGCTAGGCCAGGTTAGCAAGAACCCCCCCACCCTGATGTCTCCTCCTGCTCATTCTCCATCCACTGACCCCTCACGCTACTTGTGGGTTGTAAATCCCTGGCTGCCTTTGGAACTGAGCTCAGCTCTATACCTCAGTCTCTTTCCCACACTGTGATAGTACTGAATTAAACCTGTCCATCACCTTTAACTTGTGCCTGGCTCTATTTCTCTTTAAAAGAGGGTAACAGGTGGCTCTCCCAGTAAACAAGGACAAATCCACAGAAGGGAGGGGAGGTCAGTGGTTAAACCTAACCGGGCCCTGCCCAGGTCACAGGTTCGTCTAGATGACTTTGAAATTACTTGGAGCAAGACAGTCAACAGCCCAGCCTTTAGCGATTCAAGGAGCAGGAAACGCCCTTGGCAGACCTCACAGTGTGGAAAAGACAATAAGGCTTGGAGTCAGGAAGCTCTCCATGGATGGCCACCATTATAAACGGTAACTGCTTGAGCAAGTAACTGAACCTCTCTGGTCTTCTGTCTCTGGCTGGTGGAGATAAGACCCCTGCCCCTGCCGTGAGGATTAAATACTGTGCGTGTCAGACACAACTAGCACCCCGTCCCCCATCAATGTCTGAGTTCAGGGTTTTGGACTTGGGCGTCAGAAGATGTGAGTCCCAGCGCCTCGAGAGTTTTATAAAAACCGGAAACGGCCAGTCGCCACCTCTCTCCTCTGTGCAGAGAAGCAAGAGGGCCACGGGCAGCAGCGACTCAGTGGTGGGGGTAACAGACAGCACTTCCTCTCTGCTGCCCGGCTGTTCTCTGCACCCCTCCCATCACCCACCTATCCCCCAACCCCGTTAATATTCACTGAGTGCACAGCAGGCGTCAGGCACGGTGTGGAGCTTTTCCGCTGTGTTAACCCTGCCAGAGGTACCCTGGCCCCGCTTAGCCCCCTGGGGGAACCAGGAGCTAAAGAATGTGCTGATTTAACTCTTGACACTTGTCACCTGCCCTCGGGTAAGTGAACTCCTGCTCCTGGCCAGAGCACCAGCTGCCAGGGCCCCTTTCTCCTGCAACAGGTGTCACATTTGTGCCAGGAGACAGACGCCCCGATCTCAGGTGACAGATAAAGCACCACCGTGGGCCTCACATTCTGCCCTCACAAAGCTGGGCTATCAAATTCACCATCAGCCGGAACTCTGCCAACATCTCTCCTCTGTGCAATGTGGACTCTTCAAAGGCCTGGAGAGCATCTCTTTGGCTCTTCGGTGAAAATACAGCATAAGCACAGCCCTTGGTGCTTTTTTTTTTTTTTTTTTCAGATGATACTTTTTTTTTAAATTTATTTATTTTATTTTTGGCTGCGTTGGGTCTTCATTGCTGTGCGGGCTTTTCTCTAGTTGCGGCGAGCGAGGGCTACTCTTTGTTGCAGTGCACGGGCTTCTCATTGCTGTGGCTTCTCTTGTTGCGGAGCACGGGCTCTAGGCACATGGGCTTCAGTAGTTGTGGCATGCGGGCTCAGTAGTTGTGGCATGTGGGCTCAGTAGTTGTGGCTCGCAGGCTCTAGAGCGCAGACTCAGTAGTTGTGTCGCGTGGGCTCAGTAGTTGTGGCTCGTGGGCTCTAGGGTGCAGGCTCAGTAGTTGTGGTGCACAGGCTTAGTTGCTCCGCAGCATGTGGGATCTTCCCAGACCAGGGCTCGAACCCGTGTCCCCTGCATTGGCAGGTGGACTCTTAACCACTGCGCCACCAGGGAAGTCCCCCTTGGTGCTTTTTTTTTTAAAAAAACTCTCACCTACGTTATTTCCCTGCATCCTCACCAACTCCCTGGGAACTGTTGTCATCTTCTTTAGAGATGAGGAAACAGAGAAGTGAAGTCACACAGTGAATAAGATAATCCACGCTAAGGACTTAGTGCTTGGAACACAACAAGCAATTAACACACTGCAGCTCATCAGTTTACGATCGGTCACAGCATTGCAGATGTGAAACTGGCATTAAGTTTCTCCTGATCGCTGGTCTGATTCTCTCGCTGATGTGTCACGTGGTCCACAGGGACATTCACACAAGGGGGAAAGGCAGCCCCTGGCTGCTCAGACAGGTTTTGGATAGATTGTGAAGTTGCAGCTGAGGGACTGGACATGGGGAGAGGAATCAAGAATGATTCAGGATTTCTGCCCTGGCCGTTGGAAGGCTGGAGTTGCGCTTACTGAGATGGGGAGGACGGGTGTCAGAGGAGAGGCAGGGCTGAGAGGAATGCCCAAGAGAGAAGTGGAAGCATGGCGGGGAGGGGGTGCAATGAACGTGGTGTTTCTGAAGCTCCATCTCCAGCTCGGGCAGGGCTCCGCTGGAAAGGGCTCCCACCTGCCCTAAGACGCACTTTGAAAGAGGGGAAGGCCTGCACCCTCAAGGGCTGTAGGAAGGTGGGGTTCAAGGACAAGCCAGGAGGGCTGGTGCCACAGGCTCCATAGGTGTAAAGGACTCAAAGATCTGGGGTGAATGCAGACGATTTGCTAAGAAGCTCAGCGTCTGTAGAGAGAAAAGGTGGTGAACCCCAGAGCAGCTGAGCAGAGACAGAGCCCTTGTCCCACTAGAGAACAGCAGCTTGTCCAGGGAACAGGAGGTCATGACACCCGGGCTCGGCTCCACAAAGGCCAGGAACCAGCACGGAGTCCTGGGATGAAAAAGCAAGGCTCTGACCTTGGAGTGCACCCGAGGGCCAGTCATGTGGGCTCCGCAGAGCAAAGCTGCCGTGGCTGGATGCCAGCAGGGCCTGGACGCCACCAGAAACCCGAGGTGGCACAGTCAGGGATGAAGCCAGGAACTGTCACCTGGGAGAGAGTCCCTAAGGCAAACCACAATCTCTGACAGCAAAGACACGGCCTTTCCTTTCCAGCCGTGACACCCCAGAGAACGTGATGCAAGAGGAACTATTATTAATGTAACCTTAACATTTACGTGTCGGGCATATACCTATATTTACAGTAAATGAAATATAGATGATTTTGTTTAGTACAACAACCCTATAGGAAAATAAGGCTTAGAGGATAAAAATCTCACTGAAAGTCCCAGAGATAGTAAGTCACAGAAGATTTGAACCCTGTGTCCTGAATTCCACGCCTCTCTACGGAACAGACTTGAGAAGCTGGTCCAGCTCTGCCACCTCCTCATCAACTGGCGTCAGGCACACCTTAGTCACCGGCCCATCCCTCCCCAATTACCTCCTACTCACCCGCCCATACCCCACCCCGACACCCCACTGACTAGCTCCCCACTCCCTCTAACGCCAGTGACACCAATAACACGTCCCCGTATAAGCCAAATAAGAGCAAGAGGGCGCACGGAGACCCAAACACCCCCAATCAGCTGGAACACTGGGCAGAAAGCACCTGCGAGTGGGCCTGCTGCCCTCGCCCCGGTCTCGGAGCCTCTTCTTTCTCAACACGAGGGTGAACCATGCAGCCGCGGGTCTGGAGCAGGGTGGGCCCCAAGGAGGGTCCTAAGTGTGGGTCCAGCTCCGTCTCACGCTCCCTCGTAGCACAGGTACAGGGCGGAGGGTATGCAGGGTGGGAGACTGGTGGGGTCCCGAGGTCTCCCCAGCCACTCTTCGATTTGATGAGCAGAAACACAGAAAGGGCCCCGACGAGCCTCTCCCCACTGCCCACCAGCTCCTAGGCTCAGAGCAGAATAGCCAGCCACCCCCAGCTCCCTGCCGAGCCCGCCCTGAGCTGCCGTGGGGCTGGGGCCACAGCAGGGCAGGCCGGGGCTCGCCAGCAAGACACAAGGGGCCGTGCCCACCGCCCTGCCGGCTGCCAACCGAGGGGGCCCAAAGGGGGGCGTCGGAGCTGTGCCAGAGATGTGCTTGTGCACTTCAGCCCCGCTGCTTGTGTCCTGCTCACCCGGACATCCAGATCTGAGCATGAGACTTGAAGGGGGTGAGTGAGGCCTGCACCCAGCCCCGCTCTGTAACTTCCCACCCCCCGAGCCGTGGATCGACCCGCAGAGGCCCCCGAAGGTCTGGCCAGGCCCCAAGGCACCTCCAGGATATCGTCATCATCACCATCATCGTGACAAAGGACAAAACAAACCCCACAACCTTTCAGGCCCCATGTACTCATCCGGGTCATGACAGGACAGTCAGAGCCACAAACACAGTTCTGTCCATGGGGAATTTTGACGAAGACCCCGGATGAAATGGGATGGTTTCAGGAAGATCTAGAGGTAACAGGGTCCAGGATTTCTAAAATTGGTCCATGCCCACTGAAGAGGTGCTTTAATCCTCGGGTGGACCTGGGCAAGGACCCCATGGGTCAGACTCTCTTGTCCAGTCATCCCGCTGCACTGGGACACAGACAAGCTTCTGAACGTGGAGGAGCAGTGGGGCGATTCTCTCCCCTCCTGGAGTCTTTCAAAGAGGAAGTTCAGTGGCGGTCAAGGGTAAGCAATGGCAGGCTGGGAAGAGTGAATGCATGAATCAATGAACCAACCAATCCCCAGGTACTTATTGAGCGCCTGCTGTATACTCAGAGCTCTGCTAACTGCTGCAATGGGGAGAAAGGTACAAAAGGAGACATTCAGCTCCATCCACTCCTGGCACACCTGGGGTGGGCATCGTGGTGAATGAAGGGATCCACGTGACTGTGGCCTCATGCATGTGCTCTGGACCCACGCCGCGCCCCATGCAGGGCACGCACAAGCCATTCCTGCTTTAGGCAACAGACAGCCGCACCTCAGGCCGCTGAGCTCACCAGATGCTGATGGTGTGATGCTGTGATGATTTTCCAGACTTGCAGGAACCTCAAAGTGCTCTTCAAACATTTTCTGGGACCAGAGAACTGGTCTCCAAGATCCCAGAGTTCCAGAGAAGCAACACAGAGAGAAGAAAACCCTGGTTCCAGAAGACGGCCCTGGAGTCATCCCAGCAGAAAGGTCACCAGGACCCACCGGAAGACCTGACGCAGCCCACGGAAGCTCTGGGGTTTGGAGCCACAGCGGACAATGGCCCAGCAGCTAGTCACAGCCCATGCTCTGGCACCCGCTCCTTTCCAGGTGGAAGGACGGAGAAGTGGAGGCCCGAGATCCCAGAACTCTCCTTCCCGACTGGATGGAGGTGGGAGGGGTACTTTCCATAGTTAAAGTTCTCGAAGGACTGTCAGGGACAGAAGGTGTCATAGGAAGAAAGAGCGGGAACCAGAAGGAAAAACTGAACGCTGGAAAAAAGACTGGGGGAGGGGGGAGTGGAGATTCCACTGGGAATGTGCCTTTAAAAAAGAAGAGAGAGGGACTTCCCTGGTTGCGCAGTGGTTAAGAATCCACCTGCCAATGCAGGGGACACGGGTTCGAGCCCTGGTCCGGGAAGATCCCACATGTCACAGGACAACTAAGCCCATGAGCCACACCTACTGAGCCCGCGAGCTGCAACTACTGAGACTGTGCGCCTAGAGCCCGTGCTCCGCAACAAAGAGAAGCCACAATGAGAAGCCCACGCACCGCAACGAAGAGTAGCCCCCGCTCGGTGCAACTAGAGAAAAGCCCGGGTGCAGCAACAAAGACCCGACACAGCCGAAAATAAATAAATAAATAAATAAATAAAATTATTTTTAAAAATTTAAAAAATAAAAAAGAAGAGAGCGTCACCCAGCCAACTAACGAGAGACACGGGAGGGGAGAAGTGGGAAACATGGGACAGCAAAGTTAACTACGAAGACCGTGGGGAGACCACAGTGAAATGCCAGAGGGGACCGGGAAGGGTAGCACTGTTTACAAATCCCCCATCCACCCATTAACCCGCCCCACCCAGCAGCAGCCTGGTACCCTGTGCACGTAACAGGGTGACCGTCACAGCTAACACGTGTGCACTTGCCCAGGCCCGTGTGTGCTAAGCACCGGACAGGCGCTGTCTCGTTTAATCTTCATACAATCCTTTCAGGATGGTGTTAATATTCTTCCTATTTTACAGGTGAGAAAACTGAGGCCCTGGGCAGTTCGGAGAGTACAATCTGCTCAAGACCTCAGAACCCTTAGAAAACAGAGCTGGCATTCTCAAACCCAGGGCATCTGACTGATTTCTCGCCAGGGAAGTCCCATCATCTGACTCTTTTAAAACAAAAAAATATTTCTTAACAGGTATCTAATACAGACCCTTTTGTTTGTTGAGTGAGGAAACAATGGAATCCAAAGGAAGCAGGAAGAGAGAGGCACCCCGAGGCCAAGAGAGTTTTCTAGGGCCACACAGGGACTAGGTTTGGAACCTAGAGCCACCAACCTCCAGGCCTCTCTCCCCTGATGTCTCCGCTGAGAACAATGTACTCTTTCAAGCTCAACCCTTCTCTCTTCTCCATCAGCCTTGAGAACAAGGAAGGTGAAGGATCTGATCTGAAGGCTGCCAGTCTCTAGCTGATGAGGTCTGACGGAGCTGACGTGCCAAAGCCAAGCTGAGGTTGTCGTAACCTGTCCCGGGGAAGGAGGGCCAAGCGTGAGACCAGGAGGCATGCCCAGTAGTAGCTCTGGTCTCCAGCCGAGGACCTGGGCGCTGCGTTCCTCCAGAATATCACACTAGCAGAAGCTCAAGGGCGAGACCACACCTAGGATGGAGGCCGGCGTCCTGTGTTAGCCCCCAGCCCTGAGTCAGCAGCATCCCACCACGACCCCTCCATCCAATGCCTTCATGTCCAAGCTCTCTCTTATATTTTCATCCCAATCCTAGAGTCATGTCCATTTTTTTTTTTTAAGATTTAATGATTGATTGATTGATTGATTGATTGCTATGTTGGGTCTTCGTTTCTGTGCGAGGGCTTTCTCTAGTTGCGGCAAGCGGGGGCCACTCTTCATCGTGGTGCGCGGGCCTCTCACTATCGCGGCCTCTCTTGTTGCAGAGCACAGGCTCTAGAGCGCAGGCTCAGTAGTTGTGGCTCACGGGCCCAGTTGCTCCGCGGCATGTGGGATCCTCCCAGACCAGGGCTCGAACCCGTGTCCCCTGCATTAGCAGGCAGATTCTCAACCACTGCGCCACCAGGGAAGCCCGAGTCATGTCCATTTTGCTGATGGGGATACAGAGACCCACAGATAAGTGAATGGACTTGTCTACCGTCAAAGGGGAGTCAGGGTTAAGACCGTGCTCACTCGTGGCTGCTGGTTTCAGTGGGCTACAGAGAGCCTGGCTGGGGAAGGGTCCTGCTGAACTCAGTCTAGGAGAGGGTTGAGCGTTAGCACCGTGCTGGCATGAACTAGGTCTCGTCATTACATTCACACTGTGTAAATCAGCTGGAATTGGAACCACCGTTCTACTTCCTGTCTCTATGAATCTGACCACTAGACACCTCAGATAAGTAGAATCATGCAATATTTGGCCTTTGGGTCTGGCTTCTTTCACTTAATGTTTTCAAGGTTCATCCGTGTGGTAGCATGTGTCAGAATTTCCTTCCTTTTCCAGCCGAACCATATCCCATCATATGGATGGACACTTGGGTTGTTTCTACCTTTGGCTACTGTCAATAACACTGCTGTGAACATGGGTGGGCAAGTGTCGTTCGAATCCCTGCCTTCTCTTCTTTTGGGAAGGTGCTCTCTTTTAAACTGCTAAAAACTTTGTCCATTCTTCCAGAGACAGGCCAAGGGGGGCCAGGCTGCTGCGCCCTCATGGCAGAGACAAGGTGGGAAACCTCGTGTCCGCCTGAGGATGCAGGAAGTCTGTGGACCGTGGGTGGGAGCAGGGTGGAGCCTCCCAGCCAACAAGTTAAGAGGGAGAGCAGAACTTCCGAGGGTGCCCACGGCGGGGCCCTCCGCATGGACAGCAACATCCTAGCCCACCAGCCTCTGTGGAAATGAGCAGTTTCAACACATCCCAGCTTCTGAGAGAGGCTAAGTTACCTGGGCCCCTAGAACTCCAGCCCAGTGCCAACACGGATCCACAAACTGGGGGCTACCCATCCTCAAGGAGACAGGTACACAGGAGCTTAGAGTAAACGTTGGGAACCTGTGGATGCAAGCTGACATTTCTGTAACACCAACATAGGACAGTGCAGTGCGGACCACTTTGGATGTCTCGAACTCCCACGGTGAGTCGTGAGGGCTGCAAGCTGCTTACTGGTAACGCGTAGTGAGACCACACCTGTGACAGGGTGGGAGCCAAAATCAAGAAGTAGAAAAACTGGCCCTTCGCTCAAGATAGTTTGTTCAGTTAGCATCAAGGGCCTGCCTGCCTGTCTCCCTTCCTTTCCCTCTCCTCCTTCCTAATCTGGACGAAAGGCAATTTGGGGAAAGACTACAGCGTGGCTCACAGAATCAGCCAGAAGCACACAACCAGGCTCCAGCAAGGCCAAGAACCAGGGCAGCGATGGAGACCTCACCAGACGGCCAATGATGCTCCAAATATCTGTGTGTCTCTACTCAGAATACAAATTCCCAGGAAAGAGTCCGAGTGGCCTCAGCTGGGGCCGGGTGTCCCTCTGGTGGAGAAGGGGGCGTGCTGTGGGCAGTGGGGTTGAGACCCCTGCAGCGCCTCTAGAAGAGCAGGTGGAGGGAGGGAGACTGCTCCCTCCCTCCATGTGAAAATCATGGGGATTTTCTGAATCTTCCATGCGAAAATAGCTGAACTCAATAATTGACCATTATTCCTAAAACAAAAGTGGGACTTGTCTGAGAGTCCTATTTTTTAAGCAGGGGCACATAAAATGCAGATATAGCTGAAAGTATGAAAGACACAGACACACAGAGTTGGTTCTATAATACTTAAAAGACTTTACAGAATAGGGGGAAGATGGGAGAGTTGATTATCTAGAATATCCTCAGGAAAAGTAAATTCCAGACTCATACAGACACACAATGTTCAAAACACAGTTCTTGGGAAGAGAGGTAAAACCATCATCTGTCAGAGCCTTTGAAAGTAACACTTCATCAATTCATTTTAACCTGGGTTAAAAAAAAAAAAAAAAAAAAGGGGCTTCCCTGGTGGTGCGGCGGTTGAGAGTCTGCCTGCCAATGCAGGGGACACGGGTTCGAGCCCTGGTCTGGGAAGATCCCACATGCCGCGGAGTGACTGGGCCCGTGAGCCACAATTGCTGAGCCTGCGCGTCTGGAGCCTGTGCTCCGCAACAGGAGAGGCCGCGATGGTGAGAGGCCCGTGCACCGCGATGAGGAATGGCCCCCGCTTGCCGCAACTGGGGAAGGCCCTCACACAGAAACGAAGACCCAACACAGCCAAAAATAAATATAAATAAATAAAAAAATTTAAAAAAAAAAAAAAAAGGTAAGCACTGCAGTCGAGGGGAGCTTAGAAATCATCACTGCAGCCCCCTACATTCTACATAAAGAAAACTGACTGCGTGAAGACCGAGGTCACTGTCTGAGGTCACAAAGCAAGTTAGAGGCAGAACCGGCACTGGAACCCAGGTCTCCTCTCTTCCAGATCAGGATCTTCCGTCCAGACCGCAGGACTAACCTGGTTGTCCCCTGTGATGAGCCTGGCGCGAGATGTACAGCAGGATCGGGGGCGGTGACAGCACTTTGTGGTCTGTGATCCTGCGACTGAGTGTGGCCCCTGCTGAGCAAAGGGCCATGGTCTAAAGCAGCCTGCAGAACACGTTTCTCCGGGTATTTGAGAGCTTGCTCGTTTGGGTCCAGACCAGTTCTCCATGTAGAAGCTGTGAGTGTATAGAGGCAGGCCTCAGAGCCCTTCAGAAGCAGAGCTGTGCCACATGCACCTCCGACCCCTTCAGCCACAGCTTTAAGTATGAAGATGCTCGGTTTCCTTTGAGACGAGATGGTGGAGGAGAAGGACTCCACCGAGCTCACCTCCTCTCACAAAAACACCAAAATCACAACTAACTGCTGAACAACCATCGGCAAAACAGACTGGAACCTACCAAAAAAGATGTTCTATATCCGAAAACAAAGAAGCCACAATGACATGGCAGGAGGGGCACTTTCACAATATAATCAAATCCCATACCCGCCGGGTGGGAGACCCACAAACTGGAAACTTCAGTTTAAAATACTCAACTCCATTAAAGCAATATCTGCATTTAAAATAAGCTTGGTATGGGACTTCCCTGGTGGTGCAGTGGGTAAGACTCTGCGCTCCCAATGCAGGGGGGCCCAGGTTCGATTCCTGGTCGGGGAACTAGATCCCGCATGCCGCAACTAAGAGTTCTCATGCCACAACTAAGGAGCCCGCGTGCCACAACAAAGAGTCCACATGCCTCAACTAAGGAGCCCGCATGCTGCAACAAAGATCCCTCATGCCACAACTAAGACCCAGTGCAGCCAAATAAATAAATAAATATTTTAAAAATTGTAAAATAAATAAGATAAAATAAGCTTGGTATATTATAATGCATAACACTCAAATGTTTACTCAAGCTTACTTCTGCATGGAATGTTTTCCAGTACAGTAAGCCCCCTACATACGAACGAGATCCATTCCGAGGGCACGTTCCTAAGTCCAACAGAGTTAGCCTAGGTACCCAATTAACACAATCAGCTATATAGTACTGTACTGTGATAGGTTTGTAACACTTTTCACACAAGTAATACATAAAAAACAAACACAGAAAATAAAGAAAACATTTTTAATCTTGCAGTACAGTACCTTGAAAAGTACAGTAGTCCAGCACAACAGCTGGCACACGGGGGCTGGCATCGAGTGAACAGGCAGGAAGAGTTACTGACTGGAGGAGGGAGAGGAGGTGGGAGATGGCAGAGCTGAAGGATGGTCAGCAATAGGAGATGGAGGGCAAGCTGCAATTTCACTCACGCCTGACACTGATGGCACAGGTTCTGGGCTGGAAATAAAGATACTGTACTACTGTACTCTATACAGTACTGTACAGTAAAGTACACAAAAGCACAACCACTTGTAGGGGATGCACACACGTGACAATGTACGCCACACACGTGAACTAACTTACGTGATTGGACATGCAAACGCACGTTTGCATCTTTGACAGTTCACAACTTGAAGGTGCGTATGTAGGGGACTTACTGTATGTGATCTAAAAAGTGGCTATAGTAAAGTTCAAAAGAAAGCTACTTTAAGGAACAAATCCAACTGTACTAGATACGCTTGTAAATAAACTTATGGCATTAAAAAAATGAAGATGTTCAACGAACGACTAATGATTTCATTGAAATAACTTTCATTGTTTTTACCACAGTTTGTCCTCTAAGCACCTTTATTAAAAAATATTTAATCCACGTATACAGAAATATCCACAAGCACATTAAATACTCCTTTGCCAGGTTATCTATCAACACTCTACATGGAAGGAAAAAAATACCCTTTTCTCTGGGTTAATGACCACTTTTTAAAATAAACAAACAAAGGTAAGTATAGTTGAGAATAGGGAGGAATTTAGACTTGGTGGGAAAGGAGCCAGGCAGGAGCAGCGATGGTCAGCTTGGTTGATGTGATGTCTGTTTTCTACCTTCACAAATAAGACTCTGCTCATTGGACTACAGTGTAGTTGTTAAAATATCTACGTTAGTGCCAATGCTACTGAGCTAAATACCATAAGAGAATCTCTACCAGGCTATTCTTAGCTTCACAAATGCAATGAGGACTTCCCTGGCAGCCCAATGGTTAGGACTCTGTGCTTCCACTGCAGGGGGCACAGGTTCGATCCCTGATCGGGGAACTAAGATCCCACATGCTGTGCGGCACAGCCAAAAAAAAAAAAAAAAAAACACAAACACGCACACAAATGCAATGAAACATTGCCCTCTAGGATGGCTGATTAAACTATTAGTATATGGTCTTTATATTCCAAACAGTCAAACACCAGCTCTAGGTCTATAGAGAAAAGGGCAATAAATAGGAGAGTGAAAATTTGATGAAGTCAACTGGTTATTTGATGTGTCAGTGACCACATTTTCTGAACCCAAAGTCCGGCTATGTGGTCTGACCAAGGCAATAGCATGTCTGCAACAGTTCATCTTTCCTGGAAACCCAGGCCAAACAGTCACATTGTTTATTTGACACTAAATTATCGGTTTCACAGATCGCCATTGTCTTAGCCTCACCAAATTTGCTAAACTCACTGGTGAAATGACCAGACAGGACTGATCTATACAACTCGATCTAGCCTATCTATAGCTGGGTTAACAGGAATCTGGCCAAAGATGCACAAATAGCTCGAGAGGATAAAGTTCATTCCAAGACCCTGTACCCCATGCTGTGCCCTCGCCCCCGCCCCCCGCCCCTCACCATTTCCCCAGCACTCTCCTCCCCGTGAGGCACAGGCCATGCTGGACAGAGGGACAGCCGGCCCAAACCATACAAGAGGTGGCAGTACAGAATCACTGCGAGGCCAGGTATGTTTTGAAATTCCCCCACATCAAGGACACATGGAGGGGTAGAAAGCCAACGATGTCTAAGTGGCTCCCCTGGCAAATCAAAAAAAAGACTTTCAGGGTAAATGTCCCCAGAATGGCCACGAGCACTACGGAAGGTGAGGTGAGGCTCCACTCTACTCGCTTTTTGCTGAGGATACTGAGCTAAGAAGCATGGTCACCCAACCCGAATCCATGTGCCCGATGTGTCTTAAAGAACCTCAGCGAACCAACAAATCAAGGTCCAGCAGGAACCAAAGAGGAACTCAAGGACTCGTGCCTGAAATCGGACAGACGGACGGCGCTGATCCTTCCCAAAACAGGAGAAAGTGAAAGAGAGAGCTTTGGAGAAGGAGCCAGGCCCACAAGCACGCTCCAAAGACGCAGAGGCGGGGCTCACGACCACCGAGCCACGCGCTGCGATCAACCTTTGAGATCGCAACCTTTTGGTCCGAGCAACTCTCGTTTTACCTGTGTGATACCTAAATGGTTTCTGGGGTACTTGTGAAGACAAGTGAGGCACTGAGAACTTAGATTATTTTTTGGCCTCCTGAGCATAAACTTTGATATTTAATGACCCGTGATAGCGGTCGGTATCCTAGTAATCCAGAAGACCCTTGGGGATCTATTAACTGTTTAGCATTCCCAGGTCTTAGGGGAATATGTTTTCCGTCTTTCAAAGAGCCTGTTGTAGGCAATTTGAAGAGTAAGATGCAAATATTCCCCAGAGTGGGCAGAGCACTGCGCTAGGTTTCCCCAGAGCTCACCAGCACACAAAAACAGATGCAGGCTTTGCACAAAGAAGGCACAGTCTCTTATTTATTTTGAAGTGGCTTCTTGGATCAGCTTCTTAGAGTTGCAAGGGCTGCACTAAATGGTTCATAGCGGGAAGGAAGCTCAAAAAAAAAAGAGACCTGTGGAATTAAAGCAGAAGCTGCAGGCAGTCAATTAGCTGGATTTATTGAGCATCTAGTACGTACATGTAGCCGCTCTGCCCGGCTCTGCGTGAAGAGCCAGTTTGGGAGCCAGGAAGATCTGGAATCGAGCCCAGCCCTGTCACTTCCAGCTGTGTGAGCTTTGGAAAGTTCCTTAACCTCTCAGGGCCTCAGCTGAGTCAGCTCGCCACCAGCCCCCCCTTTCCCTTAGGAAGATTAATTAGATCCTTGAATGAATTAAACCAACATTTGCTCCCTGCAGACGGGGTAACAGGCAGCTGCCTCAGCATCACGGTACCAGCTGCTATTTACCGATTGTTTACCCCGTCCAGCATTATTCACTCATTAATTTCCAACATACACTAACTCTGTAAGGTAAACATTTCTCTCCCCATTCTCCCAGTAATAAAACTGAGGTTTAAAGAGTCTACATGGGACTTCCCTGGTGGCGCAGTGGTTAAGAATCTGCCTGCCAATGCAGGGGACACGGGTTTGAGCCCTGGTCCGGGAAGATCTCACGTGCCGTGAGCAACTAAGCCCGTGTGCCACAACTACTGAGCCTGTGCTCTAGAGCCCGCGAGCCACAACTACTGAGCCCATGTGCCACAACTACTGAAGCCCACGCGCCTAGAGCCCGTGCTCCGCAACAAGAGAAGCCACTGCAGTGAGAAGCCCACACACCGCAACGAAGAGTAGCCCCTGCTCGCCACAACTAGAGAAAGCCCGTGCGCAGCAATGAAGACCCAACACAGCCAAAAATAATAAACAAATAAAATAAATAAATAAATAAAAATAAAACGTTATAAAGAGTCTACATGATTTACTCAAGATCCCATAAGTGGCCAAACTGGGATTCAAACTAGACCCGTCTGGCTCCAAAGTTCACAGTCTTCCCACCGCTGCCGGGTCGACCCTCCCAGCAGCCCGGACGCCGGTGCTCTGGAGCCGTGGCCGGGGGGGAAACGGAGGCAAAGGACCGAGCCCAGGTGGGAAGGAGGAGCCTCAGCCAGCGCTGCTAACGCACAGGGGGCTCCGCTTCCACACACAGGTCTGAGGCCTCCTGTGCTTCCACGACACAAGTCTGCTTCACACACGCAGGGCGCAGCGAGGCCCCTGGAGTTCAGAAGGGAGGATCCTGGTGGTCCGGGAAGACCTCGTGGTGAAGGAGGTCCAGGGCAGGTGCTCTGGGAAGCGGGTGGAGTTGCTGGGCCTGGGAATGGAAGCAAGTCACCGCCCTTAAGGAGTCATGGTTTTTACAGGGCAACCTGGGTTGTTTCCAATCACCAAGCCCCACCCAGGCACCCACCTTGGTTCCCCACGTGAAACACAGAAGTCTTTACCAAGATGAAAGTCAAAGATGAACACCGCCCTCCCCCAGTGTCAGAGTGCAGAGGTTCACCAAGAGAAAGCAATGACCCCTGCAAGCCCCACTGCCCTCCCTCCGGGCCACCGCTCAGTTCTCTTGCTAATGATGCCCCTCATTACGCCCACCTTCACAGCTGGATAAGCCACCCTGGGGCTCAGTCTGGACTATCCTCTTTCCTGTCTATGCCCCCACTCTCTGGTCCTTGGGAATCCCGTCCGCACGTGGATGACTTCCCTAGCTGCCCCCTGCCCGCCCCCGGAAATCCACATCTGTATCTCTGATTTACGAACCCACTCCCCTGCCTGGAGATCTGGGAGGCATCTCAGACTCAACAGGCCTGAAACCAAACTCTTGATTTTTCCTGCCAAACGTGCTTGCTCCCCATCCTCCCCATTTTAGTAACGGCAGCTCCAGCCTTCCAACTGCCCGGGTCAGAAATCTTTGAATCATTCTTGATTCCTCTCCCCACATACAATCCACCAGCAGGTCCAGTCATCTGTGCCTTCAAAAGCTACCCAAAGTCTGACTTCTTCTGACACCTCTACTTCCCCCACCTCGTCCCGGCCACCATCTCTCGTCTGGTCCCTGTGCCTCCACCCTCACCCCCTACAGTTCAGCAGCCAGAGTGACCCCACCAAAATGCAGGCCACGTCAACCTCCTGCTCAAACGCTCCAGTTCCTTCCCAGCTCACTCCGAATACAATCCAAGGTCCTTTGGATCCTATGAGTGAGGCTTACTGGGGGCAGACCCAGGTTACACTGTTTGTCTTGGCAGTCTTATTATCAGCACCCACTTGCACTATCAAAAGTGTCCCACAGAATGTAAACTGGTGCAGCCACTATGGAGAACGGTATGGAGGTTCCTCAAAAAACTAAAAATAGAGCTGCCATATGATCCTGCAATCCTACTCTTGGGCATATATCCAGACAAAACTATAATTCGAAAAGATACATGCACCCCAATGTTCACAGCAGCACTATTTACAGTAGCCAAGACATGGAAACAACCTAAGTGCTCGTCGACAGAGGGATGGATAAAGAAGATGTGGTACATATATACAATGGAATACTACTCAGCCATAAAAAAGAACGAAATAATGCCATTTACAGCAACATGGATGGACCTAGAGATGATCATACTAAGTGAAGTAAGTCAGACAGAGACAAATATCATAGATATCACTTCTATGTGGAATCTAAAATATGACCCAAATGAACTTATCTATGAAACAGAAACAGACTCACAGACACAGAGAGCAGACTTGTGGTTGCCAAGGGGGAGGGGGGTGGGGGAGGGCTCGACTGGGAGTCTGGGATTAGCAGATGCAAACGATTATATGCAGAATGGATAAACAACAAGGTCCTACTGTAGAGCCCAGGGAACTATGGTCAGTATCCCGGGATAAACCATCATGGAAAAGAATATGAAAAAGAATGTATATGTATGTATAACTGAACATGTATAAGAATGTATATGTATGTATAACTGAATCACCTTGCTGTACAGCAGAAATTAACACAACATTGTAAATCAGCTCTACTTCAATAAAATAAATTTTTTTAAAAAGTGTCCCACAGGGGCTTCCCTGGTGGCGCAGTGGTTGGGAGTCTGCCTGCCAATGCAGGGGACACGGGTTCGAGCCCTGGTCTGGGAGGATCCCACATGCCACGGAGCAACTAGGCCCGTGAGCCACAACTACTGAGCCTGCACGTCTGGAGCCTGTGCTCCGCAATGGGAGAGGCCGCGACAGTGAGAGGCCCGCGCACCGCGATGAAGAGTGGCCCCCACTCGCTGCAACTGGAGAAAGCCGTTGCACAGAAACGAAGACCCAACACAGCCAAAAGTAAATAAATAAATAAATTTATAAAACAAAAAAACAAACAAACAAAAAAGTGTCCCACAGACGATAGGGTCACTCGACTGAAGATGCCTCTCGTGTTAAATCTCTGCCCCGATCTCCTCTCCCATCCCCTTATCACCGTTCCGCTCCAGCTGTTCTGGTTTCCTTGCTGTTCCTCCCATCACCAGGCATGCAGTACCTCAGGGTCTTTGCACCCCCAGATATGGACACGGCTGTTTCTCTCTTCCCTCGTCATCCCATCTACAACAGTTCTCTCTGCCCCCAGTTACCACCTTCTCTCACCCTGCGTTCTTCTTTTTTTTTTTTTTTTTGGCCGTGCCACGCGGCTGGCAGGATCTTAGTTCCCCGACCAGGGATCGAACCCGCAACCCCTACAGTGGAAGCGCGGAGCCTTTACCACTGGACCGTCAGGGAAGTCCCCGTTACTTTTCTTAATAGCACTTATTACCACTTGACATGTTATGCGTGTGTGTGTATAAAATCTATCTTCTCCCCATACCTATTTTGCTTATTATGCCTAGCACATAGTAGGCACTTGTTGAGGAAATGATGTCACTGTTAAGAGTATCCATCCAGCTCCACACAATGGTTAAAAGGAAGAGCTGCAGAGTCAGATGCCATGGTATCTAGCTACATGATCTCAATCTCTAAAGCCTTGGTTTCCTTCTCTAAAGCAATGATATTAGTAGGATTTACACCTTACGGGGTTACTGGTTATGAGGATCAAATGAGAGTGGCATATAGGAAGTGCTCCATAATACTGGAGATAATAATAGAAAAAACAAGGGTTAAAACATTTAGCATTTAATATGTGCCAGGCAGTGTACTAAACATTTTATAAATATTATCTCATTTAATTATCATAGAAACCCTTTGAGGTAGGTACTGTCATTATCTCCATTTTACAGATGAGGAAACTGAAATTCAAAGAGGTTAAGTAACTTTCCCAAAACCACACAGCTGGTAAGTGGCAGAGCCGGGATTTGATCCCAAGGTCTCTGGTTCCAGCATCTGTTCTTACCCACTCTTCTGCTTTGATTACAAACTCCTCCTATGTGTGGTTCCTTTTGTTTTCTAAAAATTCCAAGTGTTCACCACAACCGGTGAACTACAGAGAGATGCAGTTGGCCCTTGAACCACATGGGTTTAAGGTGTGTGGGTCCACTTAGATTAGATTTTTGTCCATAGTAAATACAGTACTAGTACTACTGTAATAATAATAATAATAATAGTTCAACAGTATTACATGATCTGCAGTTTGTTGAATCTGTGGACATGGAGCTGCAGATACAGAGGAACCACAGAGATGGAGGAACCGCTGATACGGAGGATTGACTATAAGTTATACTCGGATTTTCGACTGCATGGGGAGTCATCACCGTAAGCCCTACCTCGTTCAAGGGTCAATTGCATATGATTTTTAAGTATCTCTGCTCCTTCTCTCTCTCCTCACCACAACTAATGGTAACAGTCAGGCCAACTTCCATACCTTTGCACTTGTTTACACACTAACAGAATTCTTAACTTTTCTGTTTTAAAAGATATATTCATGACACATATATTACTCTGGAACTTGCTTTCCTCACTCACGTTGTGGACATTTCTCTAGGTTAAAACATAATCCATTTTTTAAAAATAGCTGCAATAACATTTCATGGTATGGCTATAGCACAAGTTAGCAGACTGTTTTCCTACTGACAGACATTCACTTGTTTCCAAACAATGCTTCCAGCTTGTGTGGCTGCTACGATTTCTACAATCAAGTTTCAGAGTGAGACGTCGAGGTACAATATATTTTTTAAATTTTAGTAATTGACATATTACTTTTCAAAATGGTTTGAAAACAATCCACGTTGTCACCAGCGTGATTTAAAAGCGTCTGTTTCCAGGCAACTTCATCAGCACCACATGTTCGTCTTTAAAATTTTTGCCAATCTGATGGAAGTATGTGTTTTTTAAAACATAGATGGACTTATACTATACATATTATCCTGCAACTTGCCTTTTTTTTTCCCTCAACGATAGTATCATGGACATCTTTTCAATTGTTGTAAACACTGCTGTTTATCTCATACAATTCACCTCTGTGTCCTGGAGCACATTTCTTTCCCACCTGGGACAGCTGATCTATGAGCAAAGACGCTGACCTACCTTAATTGGCAAGAGAAGGTAGAAATTATATTAAAACAAGTACAGAATCACTTCACACCCAGTGGGATAGTGGTCATCAAAAAGACAGAAAACAACAAGTGCTGGTGAGGAGGTGGAAGAAATGGAAACCCTCATATCCTGCTGGGGAGAATGCAAAACGGGGCAGCCACTTCGGAAGACAGTCTGGCAGTTCCTCAAAAGGTTAAACGGAGATACCATGATTCTACTCCTTGGTGTACACCCAGGAGAAACAAAAACATCACAGCACTATTGATAATAGCTGAAAAGTGGAAACCACCCAAATGTCCATCAGTGATGAACGACTAACAAAATGCAGTAGTGTATCCACACTATGGAATTATTATTCAGCCATAAAAAGAAATGAAATGCTGATCCAGGCTACAAAACGGATGAGCCTCGAATGATGCCAAGTAAAAGCCAGCAAAAAGGGCCACGTATTGTACGATCCCATTCACGTGGAAGTCCACAAGAGGCCAATCCATAGAGACAGAAGGTAGATGAGAGGTCGCCAGTGCTCTGGGCGAAGGGAATAGGGAGTGACTACTGTGCAGTACTGGGTTTCTTTTGAAAATGATGAAAATTTTCTGGGATTAGATAGTGGTGATGGTTGCACAACCTCGTGAATATACTGAAACCACTGAATTGTATACTTTAGTGAGCAAATACACCCACACGGCCTCTACTTCTCTTTCCACCGAACACCTGAGGCTCCCCAGTCCCCACGCCTTCCCGAGCACCTCCACCTCCAGTTCAGTGATCCTCATCCCTAGAGAGCTGGCAACAGGTTTCTTTTCAAAGCTGCCCGGTAGGGTTTGTCGATAGCACTGCCCCCCCCACCCTGTTCAGACCCAACCCCCTCTACTTTGTACCCAGATCGTTTACTTATTAAACCAATTAGATTAAATGACTCACGCTGCACCCTTGGGCAGGAGGCGGGTAAACAGCTCACAAAAGAGTCTGACTTGTACTGGAAAGGGCCTGCTTCCCTCTTAGCCCAGACTCTCTTTACCAGGCCCTCCCCCCGCCCACCCCCCCCAGCAAAGCGTTTCTCAGGTGGCAGGAGGATGCCTGAGGTGGGGGGGCGGTTTGCTGCCCCCACCCACTGTGCTTTCTCACCCCGTAGAACACCCACACAGATCCCTCAAAGAGCTGACAAAAAGAGCCTTATCTCTACTGCTTACAAAACCAGCAGGCCACCAACCAGCTCAGCATCCGGGCAAATGCGCGTAGAATTCCTGGTTCTCCCAAAAGCTGTCCTTGTGCAAAACGGCCAGGAGGGTATCTAGCACCCTTTGCTGCCACCCCTTAGCCCCACACAGGGCACCTCGCCGCCCCATCTTCGGGTGCTCCATCCCTGTCAAGATGTGCTTGGCTTGGGTGCCGTGGAGAGGCCCTGCAGCTTACCGGCTGAAGCAGGCGGAGCTCCTCACTCATCTTACCTAAAAACAAGGGCCAGGGTCTGGATTATTTCTCCAGGCTCTGAGACCCGTGACTGTTCAATTCCATGAACACTGACTGAGTTCACCGGGTCCTGGAGGGGACAACTGTCACAAGGTCTCCATCCCCGGGGAAGACAGCGGGGGATGGGAGGGCTGACTCCCAAGGACACACTCTCAGGACAGTGCAGGGGCTCCCTGGGAGTGTGGACAAGAGGGCCCCGGGTCCCCTTTGCTCCCTGCTTCCACACCCCACCCCCCACACGGTGGAGGCCGCAGTTAGAACCACCCTGATCTGCTCTCAGCATCTCCTTCCAAGCACTACCTTGGAGGCATCCCCCCCCCCCGTGACAGCTTGGAATCCGGGAGGGAGGTGTGATTTGAGTCAGATCCTGTCCTGGAGTGGAACCACATCCTCTCCTGCCAACCCCCCCCCCCCATCCAGGAATTTCCGCCTCTGTATATTTATAAGACTCTCTTAAAATAGGTCCCAGCAAACAGGAGCAGAGACCTGATTTGGGTCGATGAAATCAGCATTTGGGAGGGTAAAGACTCCTGGGAGCAAAGCTGCTATTTTTCCTCCTATTCCGTATCTGGGTTCCAGCACCATCCAAATCCCCCAGGAGGGCTCCCCTCCCCCATTCAGTGCTGCCTCCCAGGCTTCTCCTACCCTGGGAACCTCCCGTCTCCTGTCCTCTCAGTGCAGAGTTTCTTAAAACACAGCGGTCCCCGGCCACCCTCTAATGCTCATTTATTGTTAAGCAGTTGCATTTTGCAAAGTACTTCTAGGCTGTCAGCCTTTTGCTCAACAAGCCCATCCACCCACCTAAATGGGGTCTGAGTTTTAGAAGGAGGGGACGCAAGGATCAAGGGAAGGTCAGTAGGTACAGATGTCTGTCCTCGGCCCCCGTCGGCCTCAGGACAACTTGTCCATCATCTGTGAGGGGCTGGAAAGCAGGCGGTGATGAGAAAGGCAGCGTCCCGGGAGCGTGTTGCCCTCAGACACCGGCTGGGGCCTGGCAGAGACTCCCGGTCGGGTGAGAAAAACCAGTACAGTCTCCACCTTTCCCAGTGGAGCCTGGCACCTCTGCCTGGCGTCGGTTACACACTGTCTGGTCAGCCTCCCTGGGCTGCAAGGGAGGAAAGGACATCAGCCCCCCTGTTCCTTTCTGAGAAAGGACTTATTCTATTTTTCAGTGTGGGAAGTCTGCTGGGGGCTTTGTGGAAGGAGACAGAGGGTTGTCTCTTTCTTCCCTTACTCTGGTTTGTCTAAGTCCCAAGGCGGAGAAGGTCAGGCCTAAAAGGAGTCTGTTCGTAATCCCTGGCCGGGGGAAGAAGGGTCCTGGAGCTCTGCTATAAGGGCCTGTGTAAAGAAGAGGTCAGAGGTCAGAGGAAAAAGGCCAGGGCTGAGGCAGTGGACATGGGGCTTGGGATGGTGGGGAGGGTTTAAGGCAGGTCAGACGCTATGGTGTTCCAAGGGACAACTACAGAGAACAAATCTGGGTTAAAGAGGTGAAATATAAAAATAAGATGCTGGGCTTCCCTGATGGCGCAGTGCTTAAGAATCCACCTGCCAATGCAGGGGACGCAGGTTCGAGCCCTGGTCCGGGAAGATCCCACATGTCACGGAGCAACTAAGCTCATGTGCCACAACTACTGAGCCTGTGCTCTAGAGCCCGCAAGCCACAACTACTGAGCCCATGCGCCACAACTACTGATCCCGCGTGCCTAGAGCCCGTGCTCTGCAACAAGAGAAGCCACCACGATGAGAAGCCTGCACACTGCAACGAAGACCCAATGCAGCCAAAAATAAAAATAAATAAATGAAATAAAATAAAATAAAAGATAGCTTTTAAGTAGAAGGAAAGAGATGGAAATAAAAATAGAGGAGAATCAAAATTGGAAACGTGTGCTATATTCCACTGTCCTGTGATAGGAAGGGCACTGGGGCAGGGGGTCAGGAGGCCAGGGTTTTGTCCTTGTTCTCTCACTAGCTTTGGGAACTCTCTGACCCTCGGTTTTCTTCCCTATCAAATGATGACACTTAAGGATATTCCAAATGTCACCTTCTGTGATTTGATGATAAACACACACAAATGAAAACTGCGTGGTGCTGGCAGATCCATCGTGGGTCCTCTTTAAATGTTAAAGACCCCCCCCCAATACATTTAAAATATTTCATCCCTAAAAAAAAATTCTGAACTGTACAGAATTTTTCAGGGACAAGTCTACAGGTACACTGTACCTATGCAGTTTTAGAGGTTAAAAAAATGAGAGAGAAATTGGGTTACCGTCTGATTTATAAGAAGAGTGTTGGCTGATGCTTAACTGGCTCAAATCTATGCAAATGAAAGAAGACAAAAAAGATGGGTGGAGTTGCAAATGGCAGTCCTCCCGCTTGTCCCCAAACTAGGGCTCTTCATGGGAGAGGGCTGGAAATCCTTGGCGGGCTCCGCAGAGCTTTGTTTCCAGCTCCCCACGCACCGCCCCCAACTCCTATCAACTCCGGATGCCCAGGAGATTTGAGAGGCAGACTTATTCAGAGCCCTATCTCCCTGCAGATAGCAATCCTGGGCCTGGTTAACGTGAAACGAGGGTCTTCACTCGACAATGGAGTGTGGCGGGGAGGCAGTATCACATCCAGTGGGAACATTCCGAAAATGGGACGAGAAAGCGTGAGAAAGGCCAGAAATCGCAAAAGCGCAACCCAAGGATGGGGGCAAATTTCTCCCCTTGGCAAATTTCAGCAAGAGCCAGTTCTTAATCGATTTGGGGTTTATCCAAAGAAACTCTCCAATCCAAAAAGGATGGGGGTGGGGAGACAGTGTAGATGTGCCTTCCTTTCCCTGGTTGGGCTCTCAGGGTTGGAAAGGACACTGGTGCCACTGCCAGTTCCCGGGTGGGGGGGGGGCAGTCAGCATGGTGGTCACCCATCCCTGTCTTTACCCTTTCACTTGATGTTAATTTATTCTAGGAAGAGAGTCAAAGCCGAGGTACCAGATAACTAGCTAATTCACCGCTTACACAGTGTAGAAGTCTGCTAAACCCTGTGGTGAATACAAAGGGAAAAGATGAGTCTTTTACAAAAGCACCAACAGATATAAATTAATATAGTGCAAACTAGTAAGTATTAAGCTGATGGTTAACTGGCTCAAATCTTAAACTAGTACGTATTGAACTATATTAATTAACATAGTACAAACTGATTAGTGGGCATGGAATAATGGAGTGATTAGAACTGCATGGAGATAACCTCGGAAGTGGTAAATCTGTGCAAGCCCAGCCTAGGCCCTCCTGCCACGACCGTGGCAGCCCTGGCACTCAAGGCAGATAGAACTTTGGATCTAGAAATCAGACCTAGATTTCATCCTGGTTCTGCCACTCAGCCATGCTGCCACTCTTCAGTGGTGGGCCATTTTCTGTTTTAGCTTGTGTCAAAGAATAACAACCCCTGCCCTTTCCAGAATGTTACAAGAATCAATAAAAAAAAAAAAAAGCAAACAAAAAAACCATTATATATATAATTAGTGCTCTGAAGTCCACTGAACGAAAAAGCACCAAGATCAATTCAAACAAGTTCTGTTTGTTAGTTTCCAATATGAAATAAAAGAGATTTCAAAGGCAAACCGAATGTAACAGTGGTCTTTGTTATGAGGTCTACACTTGCTTCTGGCCTGAGCTTGTCAGCATGCACGATAATTCGATCAATGACCCACTGCCTGGCACAAAAAGGGAGACAGACCAGCGTGGCTGGACACCAGTTCTGCCCACAGTGTCACTCACTTCACCCTTATCTCAATAGGGCACCCAGACCCCTCTCTCTCTCCCCTCCCATGATTTTATAACTGTGACTGGACAACCCCTTTAATCCCCTCCTTCTCCCTATAAAACTCACCGCCTTCTGGTAGCTTTAGGATTTCAGATATTACAGTCCCAAGGCCCATCTTCCGTCTGTACTCCTGGTTTTCCTCAGCTCCTTTCCTTCCCAACTCATCCCTTCCTCTCTAATTGCCTTTCTTCAGCTTTCCTTCTTTCCCTGGAGTAGCACAGGAGACGGGCCCCTGATTTCTGAGTTAGGGGTTCCAAAGGAAGGAGGGAGAGGTATGAGGACAGTGCTGTGGGCAGTGAAGACACGGTTCTATCCTGTTATCTTTGGCTGATGGGCAGCAGGTTAATTTTTTTTTTTAAGATTTTTTGGTGTGGACCATTTTTAAAGTCTTTATTGAATTTGTTACAATATTACTTCTGTTTTATATTTTGGTTTTCTGGCCACGAGGCATGTGGGATCTTAGCTCCCCAACCTGGGATCAAACCCGCACCCCCTGCATTGGAAGGTGAAGTCTTAACCACTGGACCACCAGCAAAGTCCCAGCAGCAGGTTAATCTTACTGTACCTTCTCTCTATAACCAACTCTGCATATTAGCAGTGGGCGGGGGTTGGTTGATACTAAAATCTCGGGGTCAAAGGGCTTCTTGCTCAGCTTTAGGCTGTGTGGTACTTGATAATAAAAGGCAGGCTTAGCTGTCACCTTGGCCAAGCATCCTAGGCTACAAAGAAGTGGGCCACGTTTAACATTCCTTGATCCGTGGCCCAGAGGGGGGCTGGCAGAGCCCCCAGGCAAAGTGTCAGAGAAAGGGACCCGACCCAGCGGTGGGCCATGGAGTCATACAGACCTGTGTTTGACTCCTGGCTTTGCCATTTAGTTGGTAAACATCTTTGGACAAATTCTGACCCTCCCTGAGCTGTGGTCTTTTCAGCTGAAAACTGGAGCTCACGAGCTCCAAGAGAATGGAACTGAAAGAAAACCTCACGTGGAATCGCTGAGCTGGGCAGTGTGTTTTGGGTTGAGGACCACCACCCATCAGTGGTCCACGAAATCAACTTAGTGGGACACAAACAGTATCTTTAAAAAAAAAATGAAAGGAAAGCATCACAGTCACCCCCCGAGCTGAAGGAAGTATTGTGTTGTTAAATTGTTCCAGTTACATCTATAACGGTAAGTGTGTGTTTGCACTGGCAATGCAAAGTGCACTTTTTTGTGGATCATGGTAAAAAAGTTCGAGTCCCTGACCCAGAAGGATCAGCTAAGATCTGGGGAAGAGTTAGCAGGTGATGTCACACACGTCCCCTACATGGAATACCCTGTCTGAATCTATAAACGTTGGCCTGACATTCGTTCATTCATTCTTCTCAAACAACCCGGCCCCATCACCACACATGCTCCCCTGCGCTCCCTTGCCCTCCCCCAACACTGGGCCTTTGGCTCAGCCTCAGCATTTGTATTCCGACCCACTGTCTGGGGCTTGCCTACACCTCCCCAGTCCAACCATAAGCTCCCCAAGGGCAGCTGGCAGCTTCATATCCCTTTCTCAATAGCTGGCAGCAGAGGCCCTGCACGGGGTGGGGAGAGGGGCATTCAGCAGCAGGGGAGCAGGTCCAGGTTTGTGGAGGGAGAAGGACAACTGGGTGCCCTTAGAATTCGATTCAACAGGATTCTTACTGAAGGCTCATGCCGTGCCAGGCACCGTGCTGGTACCATCACTAGCATCGTATTTAACTTGAAAAGAACGTGAATTATTATTCCAGTTTTAAGGGTGAAGAAACTGAGGTTCACCCAACAAGGAAGCAGCAGAGATTTGAATGCTAGTCCAATTTTCTTATTATTCACTCATTCCTTCATTCATTTATTCTTTCAAAGGATACCTAACAAATGCCGACCATACGCTAGGCATTGTGCCCAGCACTGAAGACACAGATAAAGATGAACAGTCCCTGACCTCAAATAAGAGCTAACAGACACTTAAATATGTGAATTTGGTAAATGCTTAGAGAAGGGGATGGGCAGAGCGGGCTGGATTTGAGACATGTTTCATGATTATACGGGAGAGGTGGGAGGACTAGTGATTTTTATATTTTACTTAAATTCAAGTCTACAATGTTGGATTTTTTTCTTTCTTCGTCTTTTTTTTTTTTCTAAATAACGGGCATGCATTACTTGTATAATTTTAACAAGAAGGACACAGGTGGTCAGCGGCGTCGGATGCTGCCGAGGCTGGCGGGATGAGGCCTGGAGAAGTGGGGTCTGCCGGACCCCGGGTCGGGGGGACCTGCCCGGATAATCAGGGCTTGTCTGCGTGGTAGACAGTGAAAAAGGGGGGGGCAGGGCTGCTGGGGGTGGTGGGGGAGGACAGAAGCCGACTTCGGACAATCTTTCATCTGACAAGCCCCAAGTTTCTTAAAGACATGAATTCAGGGCTCCACACAGCACGGAGGGTTAGCAGCTATCAGAAATCTGAGACACAGACAGGAGAAACGCTTTGTGCAAGAGCCGCGGAGGATTTGACCCCCGATGGCAGCGATGGCAGCGATGTCGGGGGCTCCCGGGAAAGGTGGGCTTGTGGGGCGGGGGGGGCCGTGTGAGCTGCAGGGGGGCGTGTGAGCTGCTGGGGGGCCGTGTGAGCTGCAGGGGGGCGTGTGAGCTGCAGGGGGGCGTGTGAGCTGCAGGGGGGGGCATGTGAGCTGCTGGGGGGTGTGTGAGCTGCAGGGGGGCGTGTGAGCTGCTGGGGGGGCATGTGAGCTGCTGGGGGGGCGTGTGAGCTGCAGGGGGTGCGTGTGAGCTGCACGGCCCTGGTGGAGGGGGGAGGCACAGCTGAGACGTGGGATCATGGGGTGCGGCCCTGTGTAGGTGGAGGACAGGGGTGCAGGAGAGAGAAGAGGTGGGCCAGGCCGTGGCACCCAGATCTCAACCTGGGCAACGCCAGGAATAGCGGGTGCAAACCCTAAACGGCCTCGGCCTCTCGCTTGCCTCTGTTGAGCCACTGCACCTGCCCAGGAGTTGCTACTTGGGAACTTTTTTAAACAGAAAGGAAAGATGTCACCCGTCCTGAAAGGATGGGAAGAGCTGCCACACTGTCCGCTTCGGTGCTGAGCACCTCCCCACCTCTTCCCCACCTTCCCAGACTTAACGTCTCCTTCCCTGGCCTGTCGTGGCCTCTCTTCCTGAGGCTTTTCTGTCCCTTCCTCTCCCTCCTCCCACTGGTCTCTCCTCCCTCCTCTGACCTCTCTGCACCTGTGTCTCCATCCCACGTCCCCTGTACCACCTTCCACGTCCTGATGGTCCTGATCACTGGGACTAACTCGACACTGGGAGCAGACCCAGCAAGGCTGTGACGATGGCTTCCGTCGGGGGAGGCCCAGCCCCGGGCAGGGCGAAGGGCCCCGGCAACAGCTGCTGTAGGCAGAGCCCCGCCAAGAGCTCAGGGGTGCTGGGGCCGCTGTCGACAGGTGGCCTGCACAGGCGGCCAACTGGGCCCATGCCCTAAGGGAGGTGACGGCGAAACCACCCATAAACAAGTTCATCTGCCTGGACCGGATCTCCCCTCCTGGAAGGACACCCAATCCTCACCTTGCGTGCCTGGTTTATCTTGAAGCCCAAGAGGCTCGGGCCCCTTCTCCCCTTGGCCTTTGCTCTCAGCCTTAGGGAAGGCCTAGACCCCTCCCGGGGTGTGGGACAAGATCTGTGACAGAGGCAGCAACACGGGCTGGGGGGCCGGGGAGGCCCCACCCCAGCCGGCTGAGACGTTCCTTCTGGTTCACATCTGCCCGCTGGCCAGTCCTCACACCCCACCCGGCGTGCGTCTGCACCCACACAGGGCCTGCTTCCTTGACTTAAGTCACCTGCTTGGACCTTAACTTGTTGATACCCCGCACCCGAGCTAAACGTACAAAGGTCAGAATGACCACAGCCAGGTAGGCGACTCTCATGATGCCACCCCCAACCAGCTCAAGCTTCCTGAAGGGGGAAACCAGTCCCTAGAAGCCTCCCCAGGCCTCTAAAAGAGGTCTGTCCGCAGATTTTACATTGTTGGGCTCTCTGGGCTCTGACCCAGATCACCCCCACCAGATTTTCCATCTTCCGGCCACACCAAAGCTCCAATGCCAGGTCCCTAGATTCGCCAACTTGCCATTTAATTGGATTTCCCAATTCCACTGTCGAAGAGATACCATCATTGAGATTCTTTTCAGGGCAGGCCGATGCCCCCTTGGCTGTCCAGCTCCTGGAAGGAGCCTTTTTAAGGATGGACTTGGGAACATCCAGGAAGACAAAGTTATAAATGTTGCCTCATCAACACAAACTCTTCGACTCTGGTGTTCTGGGTATTCTTTCCCTCAGTTTGTTGTTGTAATCAGGAAATTTTCTTCTCTTATCGGTACCAACCCAGCCATACCTGCCTCTCCCCCGACCCCGACCTATGATCCCACACATGCGGGAATCCTCGCCTCCTGAGAGCTTATCAAAAACCAACGACACGGGTGTGGATCCAAAAAAAGAAAAAGAAAAAAAACCCCGCAAACCAAGGAATGGATCAAGAACCAACTAAAATCAGGAAGTCAGCGTTAAACGGGCCCACAGATGCAGCTATTAAAATTCATCGTGGGTCTGAGACCATCCCTCCAGCGCATAGTACAGGGCACTGGTTTGAAGAATTCAAAGCCAGCAGGGTGTGGCCTTGTAGTGACCTGCAGTCTTTAGTGTCCAGTTTTGGGCGGCAAGTGGACTTGGGTGGAAACGGGGGTGTGGGAGCTGGGATGGCGAGGCAGCATCTCGTTCGTTCAAAACCACCTCTCAGCATAAGAGGCATAAAAAGGCCAACCTCATGATACTCATCAGAAGCAGAATCAATCGGGAAGAGGGAGAAACAATCTCTCTTCGGGTCAACTGCAGGGCACTGCTAAGGTATCAATAAGCCCAGGAGCAAACACACAGGACTTGGCAAGTGGCCAGGGCGGGGGAGGGGCATAAGGCTAGAGGAGTAGAAGCAGGTCTGTTTACTGTTTAGTCGCTGCTCCGGAAATCTGGGATGGGCGTCCAAGTCAGGGGTGGGGGGGTGCAGGGGTGGGCAGGGACTAAGAAACCCAGTGGGCATTGTACCCAGGAGGGGTCTTAAGGATCTCAGTGACCGCAAACAGGCTAGGAGGTGCTTCGGGCGGGAAATCCAAACACCCTGGAGGATGGCTGTCCTACTGCACAAGAGAGGAGCAACAAGGAGATGGCAAGCTGGCCTCACCAAGGACAGAATGTCTACATCCTGGCGTGGAGACGAGGTGAAGGTGGAAGGATGGAGACGGGGAGGCCAAGCATGGCACAAAGTGCTCAGAGAGAATGAACAAAGGCCGTTCCTCAGGAAGAAGAGTTACCATGTGACCCAGCAATTCCACTCCTAGGTGTACGCCCAGAAGACTTGAAAACAGGTGTCAAAACAAATATTTGTGCACCAGTGTTTAGCACTATTCACAATAGCCAAAGGTGGAAGCAACCCAAATGTCCATCAACGGATGAATGGATACACAAAATGTGGTCTGTTCTGCAAAATGGAATATTATTCAGCCAGAGAAAGGAACAAAGTACTAATAACCCGCTACAGTATGGATGAATCTTAAAACCGTTATGCTAAGTGAAGGAAGCCAGTCATAAAAGGTCACATACTCTATGAATTCGTTTATACAAAATATCCAGAATAGGTAAATCCATAGAGACAGAAAGCAGATTAGAGGTTGGCAGGGTTGGGGCTAAGAGGAATGGAGAGTGACTGCCTGAAGGGTACGGAATCTCCTTTGGGGGTGATGAAAACATCTTGGAACAGGGCAGAGGTGATGGTCGCACAACACTGCGGATGTACTAAATGCCACTGAACTGTACATTTTAAAAGGTCAGTGTTGGGCTTCCCTGGTGGCGCAGTGGTTAAGAATCCGCCTGCCAATGCAGGGGACACAGGTTCGATCCCTGGTCCAGGAAGATCCCACATGCCGCAGAGCAGCTGGCCCCGTGTGCCACAGCTGCTGAGCCTGCACTCTAGAGCCTGCGAGCCACAACTGCTGAAGCTCGCACGCCTGGAGCCCATGCTACGCAACAAGAGAAGCCACCGCAATGAGAAGCCCATGTACCGCAGCGAAGAGTAACCCCTGCTTGCTGCAACTAGAGAAAGTCCACATGCAGCAACAAAGACCCAACTCAGCCAAAAATAAATTAAAAAAAAAAAAAAAAGGTCAGTGTAACATGAATTTCCCTTCAATTAAAAAAAAAAAGAGAGAAAAAAAAAAAAAAAAAAAGAAAGGACTTCCCTGCTGGTCCAGTGGTACAGAATCCATTTTCCAATGCAGGGGACGCGGGTTTGATCCCTGGTTGGGGAACTGGGATCCCACGTGCCACAGGGCAACTAAGCCCACGCAGCACAACTACTGAGCTCGTGTGCCTCAACTAGAGAGCCCGCATGCTGCAAACTACAGAGGCCATGCGCCCTGGAGCCTGCACACCACAACTGGAGAGAGAAAACCCGCACGCCACAACTAGAGAGAAGCCCACGTGCCACAACAAAGAGCCCACGTGCCACAACGAAAGATCCCGCACGCCTCAAGGAAGACCCTGCGTGCCGAAACTAAGACCCCGATGCAGCCAAAAAAATAAAAGAAGAAGAAGAAGAAGAATGAATATAGTCAGTAAGGGACAAGGCTGAGAGACGCCAAAAGAGAAAACAGGAACTAGAGGTGGGCAAGGGACTGAGTTACCATCACTTGCTCTCTGGCTCCACTGCTCTCAGCCTTTTCTCTGCCATAATCCTTGACAGGTGACATGGCATGGCACATCCTTGGGCATAGCTGGGGCTCTTCGCAGCTCTCAAGGAGCTAACGAATTTCAACCTTTTCTCCACGCCTCAAGAAAGCGTATTGGAATACAAGTGAGGGAAAAGGACGTGAAAGCGCTTTTATTTTATAGATACATATATGAACACAAACTATATACTACCAGTAAAGTATAACAATGTATACATACTTTTAAAATATAAATCATCCATGAGCATTGATATTCTTGTAATTCTGCTCTTCGTAACCGCCTGGCCCCGCTTCCATCATTTCATGGGGATACAATTTGGGAGATTAGGATTGACATAAATACACTACCATGTGTAAAACAGATAGCTAGGGGAACCTGCCGTATGGCACAGGGAGCTCAGCTTGGTGCTCTGTGACGACCTAGATGGGTGGGATGGTGGGGGGTGGGAGGGAGGTCCAAGGGGGAGGGTATATGTGTATACATGCAGCTGATTCACTTCATTGTACAGCAGAAACTAACACAACATTGTAGACCAATTTTACTCCAATAAAAAAAAATAAAGAAAAAAGAAAGCTACCTAAGGGCAAGACGTAACCCTGCACTGCTCCAGCTCAGTCAGGACTACCATTAACCTATCTGGTACCTTGGTGCCCTTCCTCTGGGCACGCAACTTGGTAAGTGGAGCTTATGCTAGATTTTGTCCCCGCACACTCCCCAGAAGGGGAGCATCTGTGCAGTATACAACCTGCACAACTGTACACACAAGCCCTGAGCACAAGCTGGAAATATAATGGATACCTCCTAAGTGCTGAAAATAGGAAGCAAACTTAGACATCATCCCATCTCACCTATGGCCTATTTGAGGTCTAGGCGACCCTTCAGTTTCTTATTTCAGATGGTGCATTTGGGGAAGGGTGCACTGGTCAACTGAGTGAAGGCTTACAATGAAAGTCAAGGTGACAAACGGGAAAGAGAAAGTCCCAAGAATTCCAGAGGAAATGAGGACTCTCAAAGAGGGCAACTGGAAAGCCTCCCCCAGTTAAGTGAACCACTAAGCCAAAAGCATTTGAGAAGAGCAGTATATTGCGGTAGCTGGGAGCATGGATTCTGAAGTCAGATAGACCTGGACTGAAATCCTGACTCTGTTACAGTTGGCCTGTGCTAAACTTTCTGAGCCTCAGTTTACTTATCTGTAAAAGAAAAATAATACCTACTTCGAAAGGGGGCTTTTAAGATTTAAATGAGGGGAGAGGCAAGATGGGGGTAGGAGATTAAGAGGTACAAACTACTATGTATAAAATAAATAAGTTACAAGGGTGTATAGTACAACACAGGGACTATAGCTAATATTTTATAATAACTATAAATGGAGTATAACCTTTAAAAATTGTGAATCACTAGGTTGTACACCTGATGCATATAATATTGTACATTAACCATACCTCAATTTTTGAAGAATGCCTTAGACATCAAGAGACAAAAGACTGAACAGTGAAAAAAAAAAAAATTTAAATGAGCTATTGCATAGAAAGTGCTCCACAAATACCAGTTATTACTAATCCTCCAGCACCTGTTTATGCCAGAGTCTGAAACTAACAAACAAACTCTAGGTCTCCCTTTACACCCCCAGATTTCCTAACTCCTAACCAAAGGAGCCAGGTGGGGACTCTCACAGTATTTCCCAAAATAACACGTGACATCTGATCCTAAATCCTGTAAATGCTCTGGCTAATGACTCTCGGTTACCAAGGAAAAGACACCGCAGGGAATTTCCCGGCCGTCCAGTGGTTAGGACTCCACGCTTCCACTGCAGGGGGCATGGGTTTGATCCCTGGTCGGGGAACTAAGATCCCACATGCCTCGTGGCACAGCCAAAAAAAAAAAAAGACAACCCAGGCCCCCATCATCAGACAGGCAGCCTGCCTTCCACTCTCCCATCGCTGCCCTCGGGGCCCTGTGTGCTCCAGCTTTGGTGCTCATGCCACTTGCTCATCGCCACGGCTGGTGACCAGGGGCCGATCGGTGGGTCTTCCTTCATCCCTGTCCTAACGCCTCAGCTTCCAGTACTCCTCACAGGTCTCTGAGACAAGGAAAGCCATATCCCTCTGGAAATTCTCCCAAGCCATACGAGTTACACCTGCATGTTAAGCTGGTCCCTTCCAATCCTGCAGGGTTGCTACAGAGTGGGGAGGAGGGAGAAGAAACTCAGAGCCCAAGGACTCACCTGCTGGCCTCCTGGCTCCTAAATTCAGGGTAGGGCTAAGTGAGCAGAGTTCAGCTTAAGTAAAGGGCCACTGGCTTTCCCTGCTGGTGGCGTGGATAAGAACTCGCCTGCCAGTGCAGGGGACATGGGTTCGAGCCCTGGTCCAGGAAGATCCCACATGCCACGGAGCAACTAAGCCTGTGCGCCACAACTACTGAGCCTGTGCTCTAGAGCCTGTGAGCCACAACTACTGAGCCTGCGAGCCACAACTACTGAGCCTGCATGCTACAACTACCAAACCTCACACGGCTAGAGCCCGTGCTTCGCAACAAGAGAAGCCACCACAATGAGAAGCCTGCGCACCACAACCAAGAGTAGCCCCCGCTTACCACAACTGGAGAAAGCCCGTGCACAGCAACGGAGACCCAACGCAGCCAAAAATGAATGAATGAATGAATAAATAAATAAACAAATAAATAAATAAATACTGTTTGAAATGCCAGAGCTTGCAATGTGAACTCTCTGACTGATGGTGCATTTTGCAGAATGGACAATAAGGCCCTTTTCTAAAGGTGGCCTACGCCCATGAGGATGAGAACTGCACTGAGAAGACCTCAGGCTGAGACACCGATGCAGAAGCATGGTCAACCTCCCAGCACGGACTCTGATGCTGCTGGGCCATCAGTTCCAGGTGATGTAGAAAATGCACCACCCACCCCGATGGCTATTGTTACTTTTATTAATTTTTTAAACTACCTCCAAATCTTGATGATTCACATTTAAATGAGATGGAAAATATACCTGAGGCCATGTTAAAAGCTCGTAGATAAAGGTAGGAACTACTAAGGAGAGTGGCTGATATACTGACAGTTTTTAAACTCTTGATAGATATAATGGTGAATTACTGAAAGCTTTCCCTCTAAGATCAAAACAACATTCATTGTATTTCAACACTGAACTTACTAGCCACCACAGTAAGGCAAGAAAAAGAAATAAAAGGCATAGTGACAGGAAAGGAATGAATAAAACTGCATTTATTCTTAATTCAAAGATTATGTACTTAGAAAACCCAAAGCAAGTGAGAAACTATTAAAATTAATGAATTAGGGGCTTCCCTGGTGGCGCAGCGGTTGAGAATCCGCCTGCCAATGCAGGGGACACGGGTTTGAGCCCTGGTCTGGGAAGATCCCACATGCCACGGAGCAACTAAGCCTATGCGCCGCAACTACTGAGCCTGCGCTCTAGAGCCCACAAGCCACAACTACTGAGCCCACGTGCCACAACTACTGAAGCCCGCGCGCCTAGAGCCCGTGCTCCACAACAAGAGAAGCCACTGCAATGAGAAGCCCACGCACCGCAACGAAGAATAGCCCCTGCTCGCCGCAACTAGAGAAAGCCCACGCACAGCAACGAAGACCCAACACAGCCAAAAATAAATAAATAAAATAAATAAATTTTTTTAAAAAGTGTTTAAAAAAATTAATGAATTAATTAGCAGGGTTGCAAGACACAAGGTCAATATACAAAAGTCAATTGTATTTTCTACATACTATCAATAAACAATTGAAAATGAAATTTAAAATACAATATTTACAAGAGTATCATAAAACATCAGACACATTGGAATAAATTTAGTGAAAGATGTGCATGAACTTGGCATCGAAAACTACAAACCATTGTTCAGAGAAATTAAAGAAAACCTACAGGGAATTCCCTTGTGGTCCAGTGGTTAGGACTCGGGGCTTTCACTGCCTGGGCCCAGGTTCAATCCCTGGTCAGGGAACTAAATCCACAATCCGCCTGGCACAGCCAAAAAGAAAGAAGGAGAGAGAGAGAGAGGGAAAGAAAGGAAGACAGGAAGAAAGGAAGGAAGGAAGGAAGGGAGGGAGGGAGGGAGGAAGGAAGGAAGGAAGGAAGAAAGAAAAGAAAGATGCCATAAAAAAAAGAAAACCTGTATAAGTAGAGAAATACTACATTTTTATTAATTGGAAGACTCAGTATTACTAAGATGTCCATTCTCTCACAATTTCATTCCATTCAAAATCCCAGCAGACTTTTTCTAGAACTTAATGGGCTGATTCTAAAATTTGTAGGAAGGCTAAAGGACCATAAATAGTTAGGAAAATCATAAAGAAAAAGACCAAAGTTGGATGACTTACACTATAAGATTTCATAACTTACAATAAAGCGACAGCAATTAAAACAGTATGATATAGATATCAAATTTGGATAGTCCAATAGAAGAGTCCAGAAATACACACACACACACACACACACACACCTGATTTTCAATAAGGATTCCAATGCAGTTCAATGGGGAAAGGAAAACAGGAAAATATTTTAAAATAGAGTTAGAACATATCGATATCTGCATGGAAAAAAATTAAACTTAATCCATATCTGTCACCATACAGAAAAATTAATTCAAAATGGATCACAGAACTAAAGTCAAAAGCTAAGTTTCTAGAAGAAAATATATCTAGAAGATAATAGCTTAATAACCTTGGGATAGGAAAAGATTTATTACACAGGACATAAAAGGCACTAATGATAAAAGACAAAAAAAAATTAACTGGACCTCATCAAAACTAAAAACTGCTCATGAAAAGACAAAGAAAAAGCCTGAAAGTGAGGGGGAAATGTGTAAAATGTGTCTGACAAAGGACTCATAACCAGAATATTAAAAAGAACACCTACAATAAGACAATTCAATTTAAAAATGACCTAAGATTTAAATACTTCATGAAAGATACAGGAATAGCTAACAAGCAAATGGCAAGGTCCTCAACCTCACTGGTCAACTAGGAAATATAAAGTAAAACCATAATGAGATACCACCTCAAAACCACTTGAATTACTAAAATTAAAAGACTGATATTGCCAAATGTTGTAAGGATGTACACCAACTGTAATGCTTATACCTTAGTAGTGAGAGTATAAAATGATAGATACTATGAAAACAGTTTAGCAGTTTCTTACAAAAATTAAATATATACCTACCCTATGACCTAGAAATTCTACTTTTATATACCCAAAAGAAATAAAAGTGTATGTCTACACAAAGTCTTGCATAAGAAAGTTTATAGTAGTTTTATTTACAATAGCCCAAACTGGAAAGAACCCAAATCCCCATCGAGAGAAGAATGGATAAACAAATTATGGTTTAGCCAAAGTTAGGAATACTACTCATCAATTAAAAAAAAAAACAAAAAACTGCTGCAAACAACAACATGGACAAATCTCAAAACCATTTCTAGTGAAAGTACCAGACACGAGCCCATTACTGCACGACTTCATTCACACACAGATCTTCCTCGACTTATGACGGGGTCGTGTCCCAATAAACCCATCATAAGTTGAAAACATCATAAACCAAAAATGCATTTAATACACCTAACCTACCAACCATCACAGCTTAACCCCGCCTAGCTTAAACATGCTCAGAACACTTATATCAGCTTACAGTTGGGCAAAATCACCTCACACAAAGCCTATTTTATAATAAAGTGTTGAATATCTCATGTAATTTATTGGCTACTGTACTGAAAGTGAAAAACAGAACAGCTGTCTGGGTGCTACAGGATGGTTCTAAGTGTATCAGTCGTTCACCCTTCATGACTGCAGAGCTGCCTAGGAGCTGTGCTGCTGCTGCCCAGCATCTCGAGACAGGATCAGATCACGTATTACTACTGCTGTAAAAGATCAAAATTCAAAATGCAAAGTACAGTTTTGGTTTTTTTTTTGGCCATGCCCCGAGGCTTGCGGAATCTTAGTTCCCCGACCTGGGCCCCTGGTAGTGAGAGCGTGGAGTCCTAACCACTGGACGGCCAGGGAATTCCCCAAAGTACAGTTTCTACTGAATGCCTATTGCATTTGTACCATCATAAAGTCGAAAAATCACTAAGTCAAACCATCATAATTCAGGGAACATCTGAATGAAGTTCAAGAACAGGCAAAGCGAATCTATTAGAGAAATCAGAACAGTGGTTGCCCAGGAGGAGCTGACTGAAGAGGGGCTTCATCCCCTGCCCTAAAACTCCTCCGCACTCCACTGACTCATGCCTCCCCTATGCCCTAACCCCAGACAGTCGCTGATCTTTTTACTGTCTCCACAATTTCACCTTTTCCAGAACGTCAAATAGTTGGAATCATGCAGCATGTGGCCTTTTCAGACTGGCTTCTTTCATTTAATAATCCACATTTAAGGTTTCTCCATGTCTTCATGGCTTTGACAGCTCAATCCTTCTTAGTGCACTGCCTGGATGTACCAGTTTACTGAACCATTCACCTCCTGAAGGACATTTTTTTTTTTTTTAACATCTTTATTGGAGTATAATTGCTTTACAATGGTGTGTTAGTTTCTGCTGTATAACAAAGTGAATCAGCTATACATATACATACATCCCCATATCCCCTCCCTCTTGCGTCTCCCTCCCACCCACCCTATCCCACCCCTCTAGGTGGTCACAAAGCACCGAGCTGATCTCCCTGTGCTATGCGGGTGCTTCCCACTAGCTATCTATTTTACATTTGGTAGTGTATATATGTCCATGCCACTCTTTCCCTTCGTCCCAGCTTACCCTTCCCCCTCCCCGTGTCCTCAAGTCCATTCTCTACGTCTGCGTCTTTATTCCTGTGAAGGACATCTTGGTTGCTTCCAAGTTTTGGTAATTATGATTAAAGCTGTTATAACATCTGTGTGCAGGTTTTGGTGTGCACACAACCCTTTGGGTAAATACCAAGGAGCATGATTGCTGGAGTAGATGGTAAGAGTATGTTTAGTTTTGTAAGAAACAGCCAAACTGTCTTCCAAGTGGCTGTACCATTTTGCATTCCCACCAGCAATGAATGAGAGTTTCCGTTGCTCCACATCCTCACCAGCATTTGGTGTTCTCAGTGTTTTTGATTTTGGCCATTCTTACAGGTGTGTAGTGATATCTCACTGTTGTTTTAACTTGCAATTCCCTAATATCATATGATGTTCAACATATGCTTACTTGTCATCTGGATATCTTCTTTGATGAGGTATCTTTCTGGGTCTTTTGCCCATTTTTTAAAATCAGGCTATTCTTTTTCTTATTGTTGACTTTAAGAGTTCTTTGTATATTTTGGATAACAGTCCAGTATCACGTGTGTCTTTTGCAAATATTTCTCCCAGTCTGTTGTTTGTGTTCCCATTCTACTGACACTGATTTTTGCAGAGTAGAAGATTTTAACTGCAATGAAGTCCAGTTTACCAATTATTTCTTTCATGGATTGTGCCTTTGGTGTTGTATCTGAAGTCCTTGTTATACCTAACATGAGATGGTTTTCTCCTGTTAACTTCCAGGAGTTTTATAGTTTTGTGTTTTAGATCTTGTAATCCATTTTGAGCTGATTTTTGTGAAATGTGTTTGAGCTGATTTTTGTGAAATGTGTAAGGTCCACCCTAGATTCATTTTTTCGCATGTGGACATCCAGTTGTTCCAGCACCATTCATTGAAAAGACTATCTTTGCTCCATTTTACTGCCTTTGCTCCTTCGTCAAAGATCAGTTGACTAAATGTGGGTCTGTTTCTGGGCTCTCTATTCCATTCTGTTGACCTACTTGGCTTTTCTTTTTTCTTTTTTTTTGGTCAATACCACATTGTCTTGATTACTACTGTAGAGTTATAGTAAGTCTTGAAGTTGAGTGGTATCAGTCCTCCAATTTTGTTCCTCTCCTTCAACAGTGAGTTGGTTATTATGGGTCTTTTGCCTCACCATATAAACTTTAGATCAGACTGTCAATATCCATAAAATAACTTGCTGAGTTTTTGGCTGGGAGTGCATTGAATCTATATATCAAGTTGGGAAGAACTGACATCTTGACAATATTAAGTCTTCCTATCTATGAACTTAGAATAGCTTTCCATTTATTTAATTCTTCTTTGATATCTTTCATAAGAGGTTTATAGTTTTCCTCATAACTTTTGTACATATTTTATTAGACACCTAAGTATTTCATGGGGGGGTGGTTCTAATGTAAGTGATAATGTGTTTTTAATTTCAAATTCCTTGTTCATTACTGGCATGTGGGAAAGAGACTAACTTTTGCATACTAACCTTGTATCCTGCAACCTTGCTACACTTGCTTATTAGTTCCAGGAATTTGGGGGGGTTTTGGAGGGTTTTTTGTTGATTCTTTCAGATTTTCTGCATAGATGATATCATCTGTGAACAAAGGTGGGTTTTTTTGTTTGTTTGTTTATTTATTTATTTATTTATTTATTTATGGCTGTGTTGGGTCTTCGTTTCTGTGCGAGGGCTTTCTCTAGTTGCGGCAAGTGGGGGCCGCTCTTCATCACGGTGCGCAGGCCTCTCACTATCGCGGCATCTCTTGTTGCGGAGCGCAGGCTCCAGACGCGCAGGCTCAGTAATTGTGGCTCACGGGCCTAGTTGCTCCACGGCATGTGGGATCTTCCCAGACCAGGGCTCGAACCCGTGTCCCCTGCATTGGCAGGTGGATTCTCAACCACTGCATCACCAGGGAAGCCTGGTGGTTTTGTTTCTTCCTTCCCAATCTGTGTACTTTTATTTCCTTTTCTTGTCTTATTGCATTATCTAGGACTTCCAGTATAATGAAAAACAGTGGTAAGAGGGGACATTCTTGCCTTGTTTCTAAACTTGACAAAAGCTTTGAGCTTCTTACCATTAAGTACAATATTAGCTGCAAGTGTTTTTGTAGATGTTCTTTGTCAAGTTGAGGAAGTTCACCTCTATTCCTAGTTTGCTGAGACTTTTTATCATGAATAGATGTTGGATTTTGTCAAATGTTTTTACTGTATGTATCCATATGATCATGTGATTTTTCTTCTTTAGCCTGTTGATATGATGGATAACATTAATTGATTTTTGAATACTGAACCAGCCTTGCATACCTGGGATAAATTCCACTTGACTATGGTGTATAATTATTTTTATACATTGTGGATTCAGTTTGCTAATATTTTTTAAGACGTTTATTTTATTTATTTATTTTTAAATAAATTAATTTAATTTATTTATTATTTTTGTCTGTGCGCGGCCCTTCTCTAGTTGCAGCGAGCATGGGCTACTCTTCGTTGAGGTGTGCGGGCTTCTCACTGCAGTGGCTTCTCTTGTTGTGGAGCACAGTCTCTAGGCGCACAGGCTTCCACAGCTGTGGTGTGCAGGCTTCAGTAGTTGTGGCTCACGGGCTCTAGAGCGCAGGCTCAGTAGTTGTGGCGCACGGGCTTAGTTGCTCCGCGGCATGTGGGATCTTCCCGGACCAGGGCTCAAACCCGTGTCCCCTGCAACGGCAGGCGGATTCTTAACCACTGCGCCACCAGGGAAGCCCCAAGTTGCTAATATTTTGTTGAGGATTTTTGCAGCTATGTTCATGAGAGAAAATGGTCTGCAGTTTTCTTTTCTTGTAATTTTCTCCCCCTGGTTTTAGTATTAGGGTAATGCTGTCCTCATAGAACGAACTGTAAGTTAAATTGACCCTTGAACACCACTAGTTTGAGTTTTGTGGATCCACTTATACACGGATATTTTTCAATAGTAAACACTACAGTACCACATAATCTGTGGTTGGTTGAATCCATGGATGCAGAGGAACCATAGATACTAAGGGCCAACTATAAATTATACGCCAACTAACCCCTGCATTGTTCAAGGGTCAACTGTATTCCCTCTGCTTTTATCCTCTGAAAGAGACTGTTGAGAACTGGTATACTTTCTTCATTAAATGTTTAGTAGAATTCACCAGTAAGCCCACTAGAGTTTTGTGTTTTCTGTTTTGGAAGGTTATTAATCATTTACTGAATTTGTTTAATAGATATACACCTATTCAGATTGTCCATTTCTTCCTATGTAAGTTTTAGCAGACTGGATCTCTCAAAGAATTGGTCCAGTTCACCTAGGATATTAAATTTGTAGGCAGAGGGCTGTTCATAATATTCCTTTATCATCTTCTTAGTGTCCATGGATCTACAGTGATGTCCCCTCTTTCATTTCTGATACTAGTAATTTGTGTCTTCTCTCTTTTTTTCTTAGCTTGACTACAGGCTTATCAACTTTACTGATCTTTCCAAAGAACCACCAGCTCTTGGTTTTATAGATTATCTCTACTGATTTCCTATTTTCAATTTCACTTATATTTTTGATCTAATCTTTAAAATTTCTTTCCTTGCTTACTTTGGAGTTAATTTGCTCTTCTTTTTCTAGCATTCTAGGGTGGAAGCTTATTGATTTTAGATCTTTCTTCTTTTCTAATATATACATTAAAACAATGCTATAAATTTCCCTCTAAGCACTGCTTTCACTGTATCCCACAAATTTTAATAAGCGGTATTTTCTCTTTCATTTAGTTCAAAATATTTTTGAAATTTCTTCTTTGACTCATTATTTAGAAGTATGTTGTTTAATCTCCAAGTATTTGAAGTTTTCCAGCAATCTTTTTGTTATTTCTAGTTTAATTCCATTGCAGTCCAAAAGCAGACACTGTATGATTTCTACTCTTTTAAATTTGTTAAAGTGTGCTTTATGGCCCAGAAAGTGATCTTGGTGAATATTCAGTGTGAGCTTAAGAAGAATGTGTAATATGGTGTTGTTGGGTGAAGCAGTCTATAAAAGTCAGTTATACCCAGTCAATTGATGATGCTGTTGAGTTCAACTATGTCCTTATGGATCAGTCCACTTCTGATAGAGGGGTATTACAGTCTCCAACTATCTTAGTGGATTCATCTATTTCTCCTTGCAATTCCATCATTTTTTGCCTCACATATTCTGATGCTTTGCTATTAGTCACATACACATTAAGGATTGTTATGTCTTCCTGTTGTATTAGTATCTAACGCCCCTCTTTATCCCTGATAACTTTCTTTGCTCTGAAATCTGCTCTGTCTGAAATATAGCTATTCCTGCTTTCTCTTGATTAATGTTAGCATGGTATATCTTTCTCCATTCTTTTACTTTTAATCTATATGTATCTTTATACTTAAAGTTGGTTTCCTGTAGACAATGTAGGTTGCATCTTATTTTTGGATCCATGTGACAATCTGTCTTTTAACTGGTGTATTTAGACCCACTGATGTTTAAAGCATACATAATCAAATACATTGTTGCTATTATTATTTTGAACAACTGTTATCTGTGAAACATAAAAGTTTTTTTATTTTACTTTCATGTATTCATTCTCCAATGCTCTTCCTTTCTTTATATAGATGAGTTTCTCACCTATATAGTTTTCCTTCCCTCTGAAGAACTTCTTTTAACATTTCTTGCAAAGCAGGTGTACTGGCAATAAATTCCCCCAATTTTTGTTTGTCTGAGAAAGTATTTCTCTTTCACTTGTGAAGGATAATTTCACAGGGTACAGAGTTCTAGGTTGGTGTTTTTTTCTCTCAACACTTTAGATACTTCACTGCACTCTCTTCTTGCTTGCATGGTTTCTGAGATGTCAGATGTAATTCTTATCTTTGCTCCTCTATAAGTGAGGTGTTCCACCCACCCCCCAACTTCTTTCAGGATGTTTTTCTTTATCTTTGATATTCTGAAGTTTGAATATGATTGGGGAGAGGGGATTTATCCTGCTTGGTATTCTCTGAGCTTCCTGGATCTGTAGTTTGATGTTTGACATTAATTTGGGGAAATTCTCAGTCATTATTGCTTCAAATATTTCTTCTGTTCCTTTCTCTTTCTTCTCCTCTGGTATTCCCATTACACACGTTACGCACTTTGTATTGATAGTCGTCCTGCTGTTCTTGGATAGTCCATCCTGTTCTGTTTTGTTTTGTTTTGCTCAGTCTTTTTTCTCTTTACTTTTCAGTTTTGGAAGTTTCTATCATCACATGCTCAAGCTCAGAGATTCTTTCCTTCGCATGTCCAGTCTACTCATGAGCCCATCAAAGGCATCCTTCATCTCTGTTACAGCGGTTTTGATCTCCAGCATTTCCTTTTCATTCTTTCTTAGAATTTTGATCTTTCTCCTTACATCATCCATCTGCTTTTGCATGGTCTACTTTTCCCATTAAAGCTCTTAGCATATTAATCACAGATTTTTTAATTCCTGGTCTAATACAGGATGGCTAGAATGGCCTGGAGTTGGGTATTTCCCTTCCCCCAGGTAAGTCAGGCTCTGGTAAAATACCTTCTCCTTAGGGCAGACCTTGTTAAGAAGAACAGAGTGCTCTGGCACATTTCAAAGTGGTCCTTTCCCCTTTCCCTGTCGGAAGCGTATGGGTATTTTCCTCCAGTGTTCACTGTAGGTGAACGAGGACCTGGTAGAGCTCCAGGAAGTAAAAACACAGAAGTGTAACCTCCCACCCCCATGACTGGGCACCCCTGAAGTTTTGGTTTTCTTTGATTTCTTTTATTGAGATTTAATTGACATAAAGTGTACAACATGTTGATTTCATACATTTATATGTTGCAACATGATCACCACCTTAGTGTTCGCTAACAGCTCTATCATGTCACATATTTGTGGTGGGAACAATTATGATCAAGTCTCTTAGCAACTTGGAAGTTTATAATTCAGTATTGTTGACCATAATCACTATGCTATGCGATAGCTCTCCCCGCTGAAGTTTTCAACTCTCAGACTTGTCCACACCGAGCCTCCAGCAATTTGTCAATTACAGCTTAGGTTTTCCTACCCTGGCACTGGTTCCTATGGAGGTTTCTGCTCCACTATGTTTTGTTTTTAAATTAACTATATTTGAGTATAATTTATATACAATAAAATGTATCCATTTTAAGTAAACAGTTGCATGAGTGCTGACAAACATATATGCCTGTATAACCTCCACCCCTTTGCCTGGATTATTCAGCTTCCTCGATGGTCTAGCATGCAGCTGGGGCTGAGAACCACTGCTCTGTCATTCTCCGTGGCCAGCCAAGGGCTTGGGACTCCCAACTCTGAGGTTATTCACTTATTTCTGGGTCTTGGTTTCTTCACATGTCTTGCTCCTGGATGGAACCTCTGTGATCACCACCCACCACAAGAGTACCTATTTGCTGATTCCTAATATTATAGAATCAGGCTCAAAGTGGACACAAAATTTACTTAAATGGTCACCTCAGCTATCTCTCACGTATCTGTTGAGCCTGTAGCCATTCCCCATAGCTGGCTCCTCCCTCCGCATCTCTCGATTTTAGCCACCCTTGGACTGTAAGGACCTCTTTCCTCCCCCTGCCCATCTTTCCTGGGGAATGCAGCCCCCTCTGCTCCCATCAGGGCGTGAGGAAGAGCCTGGCCTGGCCCTCTGTCTTCATCGTCCCTCACCTCCATTTCTCTAAGTTCTCCACATCATTTAAGTCCCACTTCAAATCCCACCTCCACCACAAAGCCTTCCTCCCCCAGCTAGATTTTCTTTCTCTTACCTGTACCAGGCACTTGAGCACATAATCATGCTCCAGGTTCCCTTAGCACTCACCTTGCACTAGTTATTTCAAACAATCAAATTCCATTAAACAAATATGGAATCAGCTGAGGGCTTTCTTTGAAGAAGGCATAATGCTAGGTTCTGGGCAATACCAGAACTAAGACCCAAAACAGACATGGTTCCTGCCCTTATATGACAGACTCTAAACAAAAGTAATAAGCTTTACCCAAGGTGAGGGGGTTTCTGGGTGCTGGGGAGAACAAGTCAAGGGGATGTACTATTTCTGATGTACACATCTGTCTGTGCAAGAACACCATAGCTCTTGCAATACCAACAGGGTGGGGTTCACACTTCTCTGTACCTGCTGCAGCTCTCACACACCGAATTATCAAATGTTCATTGGCTGGACCTGAACTCACAGAACAGGTACTGTTGGACAGGTATGGGGTCATTACAGGGGGTAATTTAGCATCCTCCAACACCAAGCTTTTTTTTTTTTTTTTCATTTTCTCCTCTTTCCTTTCCTGCTCACTGTCTTTCCTTCCCTGTTCCTTGTCCCATTTCCAGGCTTCCCTGGCCTAATCCTGGACCAGCCTGGGGCCCAGGGGCAACCTGGTCATTGCTCAGCTGTGTACTCCCTTCCTCTTCATCGCCCTTTATTTCTTAGCTCATCCCATGCAGAGAGAAACCGCAGCCCTAAACTAAGGTGGTCTACCTTGGCTACTCGTTAGAATCACCTGGAAAGCTGATGCTTAGCCCTCATCCACCCCTCAACCTAACTGATTGACTTGAGGTGAGGTCTTGGTAAGGATAGTCCTTCAAGTTCCCCAGGTGATTCAAATGTGCAGCCAGATTGAGAACCACTGGGACAGACTAAGGATTTCAAAGCCTTCCCCTTCTCAGCTGAGAGTGATGGTGCCTCCCCAGAGAGAACCACAGAACTTGGCGTGGGCCAACAGAACAGTATCACTCACGCTGGGGGTGGGCTAAGGACAGGGCTTTGTATCTCTAGCATCTCAGCTCCGGAATGGACGTCATGGCAAAGTTGAAGCCAGCTCCCCTGGAGAAGGCAGGGAGAAGAGAGTTTTATTAACAGAGGAATGCTGAGAGCAAGAAGGCAGACCGCCTGGTGCTCTCAGTGGGGCGGAGGGAAGATCAGAGGAGGTACTACCTGAGAAGTAGCTGGCACAGCATTATTTCTCAGTAAGTGTCAGCTTTCACACTGATACAGTGCTTTTATATTCAAATTATTTGCACAAGAAAGAACACCAAGTAAAATGAGTTCCATTTATCAGATTGGGAAGTAGAAGTTTAGAGAGATTAAGTAACCTTCCTGCCTTTGCATCCTCTACCCGACCCCATAGGTCAACTGACTGTGAAATCAACCCATGTAATGTCTAGGATGTCCGCACTCAAACTTGACTGCAAAGATGACTCACCACAAAACCCTGAACAAGGTAAGTAACCTCTCTGAACTTCAGTTTTCTCACCCGTAAAGTGGAATCTATATAAAGGCTCCCATCCCCCCCAGAGCCATTGTGAAGACTGAATGAGCTCCTTGCAAAGTACACACGGTGGGCTATTATTACAATAGCTCTGCACGAGCACTCCTCACCTGCCAGGTAATAACTGATTGACCTGTCTCCCTTCTCCTTACCTAAGCCCCCCAAAGGCCATTTTTCTCTAGTTTGTAAACTCCCTGTATTTTTAAAATTACTTTTTTAAAAGAATTATATCACATATAAAAGGATATAGATGAATGGTTTAAAGAATAACACCTGGACTTCCCTGGTGGCGCAGTGGTTAAGAATCCTCCTGCCAATGCAGGGGACATGGGTTCGAGCCCTGGTCCGGGAAGATCCCACATGCCACGGAGCAACTAAGCCCGTGCGCCACAACTACTGAGCCTGCGCTCTAGAGCCCGCGAGCCACAACTACTGAGCCCACGTGCCACAACTACTGAAGCCCGCGCGCCTAGAGCCCATGCTCCGCAACAAGAGAAGCCACTGCAATGAGAAGCCCGCGCACCGCAACCAAGAGTAGCCCCCGCTCACCACAACTAGAGAAAGCCCGCGCGCAGCAGTGAAGACCCAACTCAGCCAAAAATAAATAAATAAATAAATTTATCAAAAAAAGAATAACACCTGTGTGCCCATCAGTCTGACTAAGAAGTAGACATAATCAATTCCTTTGAAGCCCCTTGTGTCTCTGTCCAATCTCATTCCCATCTCTCTCCCCCAAAATAACCACCTTCCTGAACTGTTTCTTTGATCTTTTTTTTGAAGGTCAAAATCCTTAATTTTTGCCAATATGATGGTGGGAAAAACGGTATCTTTTTGTTGTTGTTGTTTTTTCCTTGATTTTCTTTTCACCAAAAACAGATTGAGTCCCAGCAACTATTTTTCATCTTTGTATCCCCAGAATATTGAACTTTACAGTATTCAATAAATATTGGATAAATGAAGAAATGTCCTAGCAGAACTAGAACCAGAGCTGGTTTTTTTAATTCTCATCTGCTTAACCTTGGGCAAGCTTCTCTAGTCCTCAGTCTCCTCATCTGTAAAAGGTGAGGAGGACAGGTTCCATGCTCCCTGGGTCCCCTTCCAGCACAAATCTACAATTAACCCAGGAGCTGTCTCCTGGGGCTGGGACTTGGCATGCTGGAGAATGATGTCACAGCCTCCAACAGGTGTGTCCTGACCCACTTGTGGGCTTCACGTAGGTGACACAGGTGCCAGTACCAACCCCTTGAGTTCCCGGAGCAGCAGTACCCTAGGGTTGGCTGTCTCCAACCACAAATATGCTTATCTCTTTACCTCCATATGTGATGCAAATATCTTCTTCCGTCATTTTTGATGTGTGCCAAGAGGAAGGAGGTTGAGAAAAACGATAATAGACTTAGCTTGGTGGTGAGCGGGAGGCTGGATTTAGCCCATAAACCCAGGACAGTCTGGGGATTCTCTCTCTTCTCCATGTTGCCCCAGCTGCCCCACAATGGAGGTGCCCTATCAGTAGTTTCCGGTGTATAGAGCCACCTAGAAAGAGACGGAGGACTGAAATATCTTAATGCAAGAAGGGGAAAGGAAGACTTGGAGAAAGCGGTGGCTTCAAGGTCCCACCCCCTGTGCAGAGGAACCCTTGTCCCCCCAGGCCATCCCTGCAGCTGGGACAGAGGCAGGAATGTGTTCCCGAGAGCAGACCTGGAGGGCCGGGCCCCGGGCTCCCGGCGGGCAGCCCAGCCCCGCTGCCAGGCGGCCACAGCTGTTGGCAGGGAGTCCCCAGGTCTAAAATTAGCCTCCTGCTCTCCACCCAGGCAGCTCCACGCTCCCTCTGCCAGATGGGCCCTGCGGTGAGGTAATGGGAGCCTGGGAGCCTCAGGACAGCAAGGGGGCAGGGACCACAGCACAGAGCGAGCCCCGCTCCCCCCGCAGGGTCAGCCTCGGGCGGGGGACCGGGAACAGGAGCAGCAGGGGCATGTGTGTGTGGCAGCTCAGCTTCTCCTCCGCGTCTGCACCTCTGGGTACACCCTGTCCTGTTCTGAGCTGGAGGCCCAGCAAGGAAAGCAACGCACACTCTCCTGAGAGCTTAAATGTGCCAGGGCCTCAATCGGCCACCACGGCCTTGTGGGGTCAGGATCATCATTCCCATCACACAGAGACCATGGGGACGCTCGCCGAGTCAGCTGACCTGAGCCGGGGACCCTGGGAGGGAGGAGAATCCAGAAGTGCCCGCCCCCTTCTTTGGGAGGGGCATCTCCTCCGGGAGGGGCACCTTTTGAGGCAGAGCCCGAGCCCGTGGCTCCCTGACCCCCACCTCCAAGCCCCCCGGCTTCTGACGGTCTGGTCAGGAAGCCTGTGGCTGGAGCTGCAAAAATAAGAGGCCAATCCCGGGCAGCAGGCCTGCCTCTGAGGGCTGAGCACACAGAGGGCTGCCCAGGGGCAGGGAGGGACGGCGGGGAGGCTCGGGGCGGGGGGTGGGGGGGCTGCTCAGAAATGCAGAGGAGTAAGAGGGCTACAAGGAAGACGACCGTGGTCACCAGGGGCTGTGAAATGCCTGCAAGGTCACTGAGCCTCTCCAGCCAAAGGCTTCCGAGACCATTGCCCCAAAGACCATTACCCAGGGCTCATCCAGCCTCACCCCTCCCTCACCGACCCCACCTGGGGAGCCTATCCTCCTACTCCCAGGTGAGTGGGAGAGAATGCGGGAGGGGAAGGTGGGGGACGGCCACTGTCTCGCCAGTAAGAGCTGGACCCAGTGCCCACCTCCCACTTCTGCCTGCCTGGGAAGGCAGGGTCACACGGCTAGGAAGGGAGTAGAGACGGGCTCTGAATCCGGCACCTTCTCGCTTCCAAACTTCCTCCAGCCACCTCCAGCTCAGAATCCTCAGTGCTGATGCAAACACCGCTTCCTCTGGGAACAATGTCAGAGCCAGAGAGCACCTCAAGGACCAAGGAGCGGAGCCTGCTCCATTTGCAAATAAGGAAACTGAGGCCCACAGGGCAGAACTGACTTGCTCAAAGTCACAGAGCCAGTTCAGATCAGAACCAAGACTGGAACCCAGGTCCCCTGACTCCAGCCCAGGGTCCTTTCCCCTAAAACTGCGCTGAAAAGAAAGCCCAGATGCTCTGGTTCTGTAACATGGCTTCTCCTCTCCCCCTTCTGCTAGGACAGGCCTCAGTCGATCATCCAGCTCACCAGTGACCTCCTGCTGCTTGGCCAAGCACGCCAGGCCTCCCTTCGGGACCTCTCACCCGCACCTGACACCACTGCTCGTCTCTTCCTTAGCAGCACGACTCCTCCTCCACGTTTCCTTCACGGTTCATTCTGTCTCCCTCACTGGCTGGCTGTGGACAGCCAAAGGCCCCCGCAGGTGCAGCCCCTTCTGCTGAAGACCAGATTCCACATCCCACTCCCCCACTCCAGCTCTGGCAGCCCAGGGAACATCCATCAGCTGGTGGAGGGGAGGGCTCTGGGCAGGACAGGACAGTGACACCCTTGAGGCACAGCCGTGAACCCAAAGGCCCTGAGCAGGAGCTGAGCTGCCCAGGGGAGAGTCTGGACCACAGACTGCAGCCCGCTGAGCTCCTGAGCCGTCCGCATCTCTCTCCTCTTCTGAGAGTCGGAACCCTCCAGTGGGTCTCACGGGTCTGTCTATGCCGGCACCTCTTGCCTGCCCTCTCTAATAAAGGAGCAGCCCTATCTGCTGTCTTCCCCGTGAATTCCAGGGTTCAGCACGCAAATGGTCCCCCACCCATAGGCTTTGGCCGAGGACACCCTCCCAGACAGGTGGAAATGACTAATCTTCCTTCGGGAAAAGGGGCAGCAGCAGCCTCTAATCCCAAAGTATGCCTGCAGCCTGACTGGCTCCAAGTTCCCGGGAAGAAGGTTCCACGTGAAACAAGGGCCACTGTTCTCCCCAGGCGTCCACTGCGTCCCTCACGTGACTGGTTCATGAAAGCCCTGCCAGCTGGGGAAAGTGCTCACCGCCCTGGGAGTTTCCAAACCTTCTCAGAGACATAAAGGAGCAGAGAAGTATAGAAAAACAACTCCTTCTTGAGAATTTTTTTTTCTTGGTTTTAGAAGAAACAACATTGGGGTTTTTTTCTGCCTTTCAGGCTTCCCGACGTCTAAATATACCAAGCGTAATCATTTATTGTACAAACCAAGTTATGTACAATGTATGTTTATCTTGCTAAACTAAGAGAAAACTACTTTGGATCTGTAAGGGGTGCCAAAAATATTTCATAGTTGTTTCCCTAAAAATATTACAGTATATTTTCATTTCCCAGAAATCAAACCCCCCCTAATTTTTATATCAACAAGTACCTTGGGCAGTTTATGCCCATTTCTTTTTCTCAAAGTGGTAAATATCAACTTCCAATTTAATAGCTCCTGCTTCTGTAAATGTTTCCCTGCAACAGACAGGTGGTATTTCCTAAGTAATATAATTAAAGCTTCACTATTGTAGAATGTTACTTATGCAAATATTTTTCCAATTTTCATGCATCAGAGCAAAGTTGAATTCTTATTCAACATGCTAAATCAAGCTTTAATATTATTTTTTCCACCTCCTCTCTGAACTCTTCCAAACACGTTCTGAACCCACTTATTGCTGTCTACCTGCAATTTTTCTTCAATTTGTCATCCATTTCATCTTTTACCCCCAAAAAGAATTGCCAGTTACAGACTTCCATAATCCTAATACTAGGATTATGAAAACATTCAGCCCTCATCCGCTTGTATCCTTCTACAGAGAAGAAAGAAGATAACATTTTTCAAAATTTGTTACATATTTTCCTACCAAAGGGTTTCATGATTCACGTGCTCCTGGATTCTTCTGATTTAAAATCAACTTTGTCGGGCTTCCCTGGTGGCCCAGTAGTTAAGAATCTGCCTGCCAATGCAGGGGACACAGGTTCGAGCCCTGGTCCGGGAAGATCCCACATGCCGCGGAGCAGCTAAGCCTGTGCACCACAACTACTGAGCCTGCGCTCTAGAGTCCGCGAGCCACAACTACTGAGCCCAGGTGCCGCAGCTACTGAAGCCTGCACGCCTAGAGCCCGTGCTCTGCAACAAGAGAAGCCACCACAATGAGAAGCCCACGCACCACAACAAAGAGTAGCCCCCACTCGCCACAACTAGAGAAAGCCCACGTGCAGCAACGAAGACCCAACGCAGCCAAAATAAATTAAATAAATAAATAAATTTATTTAAAAAAAAAAATCAACTTTGTCGCAGTGAACATTGTGGTACATGTCTCTTTTTGAATTATGGTTTTCTCAGGGTATGTGCCTAGTAGTGGGATTGCTGGGTCGTATGGTAGTTCTATTTTTAGTTGTGTAAGGAACCTCCATACTGTTTTCCATAGTGGTTGTAAGCAATTATACTCCAATAAAGATCTATTAAATAAATAAATAAATAAATAAATAAATAAATAAATAAATAAATAAGAAAATAAAATCAACTTTGTCTATTCCTATTCCCCATCCCTCCTCAACTCAGGGAGGTAAGATAGGAAATCATAACTCCACGTGCTTTTTTTTTTTTTAAGGTCTATGCTTCTTTAGCAGAATGGGCTCTGTTTTGAGGATGGGATGGTGCAAGGGACAAAGGGACCTGCTGGATGAGGACTGTCACGTCTTGGCTGCCCTTTGCAATATGAGAATTCAACGTCAACAAGAACTTCCTTGCAGATGACCTTCAGCCATCAGTGCACTATCAATGCAGAGTGTCGCTGGAGAAATTTCAGAGAACCCACAGATCAGCCCAACAGCAGCTGAGCTGGACACATGATCCACCCCCAGCTAAATGGCAATAACTTCAGCTAGGTAACTGGCAAGACAAACAGATCTGAGAACCAGTCATATGCATACTTAGTACACATCAGGGAAAAAGGACCACATGAAACTCAGACATTAAAAGAAAGCTTCTCAGCAAACAAAAAGGGATGGTGAGAGCACTGCGTGGGCACTGGGAGTTCTGGGCCCAGCACTGCTTCCTGGGCAGGTGCTGAAAACACTCTCGGCCTTAAATCCTTCACTGGTAAAATCAGAAGGCTAGGCAAACATTGCACTTTAAGAGGCAACTCCAGTCAACTTGTAATGACAGCCTGGCGAGCTGTGTTGAGAAAAATTCTGAGTCTGCAACTGGGCTCAGGAAGAGAATTTCATGTTCTACTGGAGATGCCTGCCACTGACCCGGAATAAGAAATGCAGGTATTTTCCATCTCAGAATTTTAAAATCTCTGTGCTCCATCCCTATCCTCGGATTCTTTATGATATGTGAGAGAAAGCACCCAAAAACCAATCAAAAGAGAGACAAAGGGGCTTTACAAGCTGCTTAAGTGATAATAATAATAGCTAACATTTATTAAACAGTATGTACCAGGAACTGTTCTAAGTACTTTATATGTGTTACTTCACTTAATTGTCATGATAAAACCCAGTGAGGTAGGTACTACTATTAATATTTCCATTTTATAGATAAGGAACCAGGACACATTGATGCTCAGTCACCTGCTCACAGATTTAAACTCAGGTAGTCTGACTTCAGAGACGTGCTCAGTCATATGCTAGGAAGGAAGGGAGGGAGGGAGGGAAGGAAGGAAGGGAGAGAGAGAAGAGAGGGAGGGAGGGAGAAAGGGAAGAGTAAAGACACCGGCAGGTGGCATGGAGGACACCACAGCAACCTCAGAAGTTAAGGCAGGAGGGCTGGCAGTGTCCACACAGGGGAAATGCAGGCCCAATGAAGCCTGTGCGGGCTGAATTCTAAGCTAACCACCTGCCCCATCCCAGGACTCCATCAGTGCTCGTGGTGGTGGGGGGGCGGTGAACCAAACTGCCATGACCGGACACTTGGGAGCCACCTCTGGCTTCTCTGACAACCTAAGCTGGAGTTCACAAGACCAGCCCAGACGGAGGAGGCATCAAATAAAATATCAGCTGTGAGTTTCAGATAGTTCAACAGACGTTCCAGAAAGGGTGAGGTCAGCTGGCACAGAAACAACGAGGAAGGCTTCAGGAAAGGGATGAGGCTGACAGGACGGGCAGGGGCATGAACGGCAGGCAGAAGGGTATCGTGAGCCTGCAGAGCAGCAGTGAAGAGCTCGAGGAAGATCAGCCCGAGGGACAGGAGACCCCAGCTCCGGTTCCCCATGGCGAGAAGCGACCGTGACGCTACTGCTCTCCAGACAGTCACTCCCGGAGTTTATACACGCTCTTCTGCATCTCCTAGCAGCCGGACTGCTTCCTGGCTCTTTGTCCCCCTCTCCACCACCGCAACTAGGGTAGAGGGATTTAATTGGGAGGATGTCCCCAAGTCAACCAAATTCTGAGAATTTACCATGTGCAGGTATCGGGCAAGGCACTCAGGCAGAGTTCTCAACTAGGGATCCACGGAGGGGTGTCAGGGGCCTGTGCACCTCCCCAGAATATTATGCAAAATATGAGGGGGGAAGCAAATTTCTGGGGAGAGGGTCGCCAGTTTCCTCATCAGATTCTTACAAGTGTACACAAGCCACAAAAGGTTTAAAATCTCTGCACCAGGGAGACCAAGGGGAAAGTGCCCAGGTCCGGCACTCAAGAAATGCAATCTCGTGGGGGAAGACAAATAGAAATAACTCAGGCAAGGCAGCCTCTGATAAGTACCCTAACGGAGTACAAAAAAGCAGAGTGAGGGAGGGGGGCAGAGGTTCATTCCAACGGGGATGCCCATAGGATGTGCTCCCCACACCCCAGTTTTGGAATCCAAGTTTGCAATAAAGGAAAAACAGACATTACAGTAAGTCCCCTACATATGAACCTTCAAGTTGCGAAATTTCAAAGATACAAACGTGCAGTCCATCAACGTCAGGCATGAGTGAAATTGCAGCTTGCCCTCCGTCTCCTATTGCTGACAATCCTTCAGCTCTACCATCTCCCACCTCCTCTCCCTCCTCCAGTCAGTAACTCTTCCTGCCTGTTCACTCGATGCCAGCCCCCGTGTGCCAGCTGTTGTGCTGGACTACTGTACCTTTCAAGGGAATGTACTGTAAGATTAAAAATGTTTTAATTTTTGGGTTTATTTGTTTTTATGTATTAGTTGTGTGAAAAGTACTATAAACCTATCACAGTACAGCACTATATAGCCAATTGTGTTAGTTGGGTACCTAGGCTAACTTTGTTGGATTTACGAACAAATCGGACTTACGAACTCGTTCGTTTGTAGAGGACTTACTGTATTACTTCTCCCCAAGCCTAGACAGAGCCCCTGGCCAGCGCCCCTGGCTCAGGTACTCCCAGCAGGAAAGCCAGAGTCTGAGGCCAACCCTATCCCCCCAGAAGGAGGGGGAAGGAGGACACTCTTCCAGGACTATGGGACGTGGCAGGAAGATACTCTTCCTGAAAACGAGTGCTGACCCTGGTCCACCCGTCCCCCCTCTGCCAGCTCCCATCCTCTGAATTCCTGGGGTGCTTGTGGCACTGACCCTCGGGAGCCCCTCACTCTCCCGGCCTCAATTCTCCCACCCTCCGTCCAAAAACTTTGTGCCATCACCTGTTTCATTCCCTCCCAAGACCTCACCGCCCTCTGAAATTCTCATCTCTTTGTTGAAGTGTTCATTACCTGTCTTGTCCTCATGAAATGTAAGCTCCATGACAGCAAAGCCCTGAAACGTCTGGTTCCCTTCTCCATCCCTAATACCTACAACACTGCCTAGCGCGTACGCACACTCACTATATTTGGTGAATGAGTGTCTGTCTCCTGTCCCTTTGTATGTATTCTCTTGAAGGACCAGCACGGCATCCAGGTCCCAGAGGAAAGTATAAGAAGAAACAGAGGTACTTTCTTCCCCAGAGACCACTTCTGAGATACTGGCTGTGCAAGGCGGCCCTTAATTTAAATGATCACGGCAGAGCGTAGCCAGAGGACCAGGTGTGAAACCCAGAACTTTAGTATCCTATCACCTTCTGCACCAACAATACTGCCAAAGTGTCACGTGTTTCTTTGACAGGGCTCAGCTTTCCTGTCACCCTCCTCAGCTAGGCACTCATCGCCCACACCTTAGGTCACTGCAGTGACCACCTAGGTGGCCTCTGTTGCCAAACCATCCTACGAACCTCCAGCAGCTTCATCTGCCAATAATCACTGTTCCTAGGACATAAAAGGTGTCCACGGACTTCCCTGCTGGTCCAGTGGTAAAGAATCCGCCTTCCAACGCAGAGGATGTGGGCTCGATCCCTGATCGGGGAACTAAGATCCCACATGCCGCAGAGCCACTAAGCCCACCTGCCACAACTACTGAGCTCGCGCGCCTCACGAGAGAGCCCGCGTGCCGCAAACTACAGAGCCCACACTCTCTGGAGCCCGTGCACCACAACAAGAGAGAAGCCCAGGTGCTGCAACGAAGACCCCGCGAGCTGCAACTAAAGACCCGACACAGCCAAAAAATAATAATAAATTTTAAAATAAATAAAGAAAGAACTGCTTTAAAAAAAAAGAAAAAAGAAAAAAAGGTGTCCAGTAAGTGTCTGAAGAATTAAAGCATGAATCCGTGGATGAAAATAAGAAACACTGCCTTCATCATATCAAATCCCTGCTTTCAAAAATCTATGTTGCAATACAACAAACTAGTGAATATAACAAAAAAGAAATAGACTCCCAGATAAAGAGAACAACCTAGTGGCTACCTGTTGGGAGAGGGAAGGGGGGAGGGGCAATAAAGGGGTAGGAAGTTAACAGATACAAACTACTACGTATAATATAAATCAGCTACAATGATATATAGTACAACATGGGGAATACAGTCAATATTTTATAATAACTATGAATGGAGTATAGCCTTTAAGAATTGTGAATCACAACAGACTCACAGACTTAGAGAACAGACTTAAGGTACCAGGGGGGAAAAGGTGGGGCGGAGGGATAGTTAGGAAGTTTGGGATTGACATGTACACACGGCTATATTTAAAATGGATAACCAACAGGGACCTACTGTATAGCACAGGGAACTCTGCTCAATATTCTGTAGCAACCTAACTGGGAAAAGAACTGGAAAAAGAACAGATACATGTATATGTATAACTGAATCACTGTTGTACACCTGAAACTAATACAACATTGTTAAATCAACTATACTCCAATATGAAATAAAAAGTTTAAAAAATTGTGAATCATTATATTGTACACCTGTAACTTATATAATGTACATCAACTGTACTTCAATTAAAAAAAAGAAATTAAAAAAATTCTATATTGCTCTCTACCAAGTCCAAACGCCCAGCACCCTGGCACTGAAGACTCTGCAATCACGTCACAAACAACCACCCTTCCAGTTTCATCTCCTTCACACTGTGGGAGCCTCTGCCCTCAGGATCTGAGTTCCCTAAACTTTTAGTTAGCTTATGCTAGACACCCCCTCCAATGGAAATAGCCACCTTTGCTTAGACACACACACACACACACACACACACACACACACACACACACACACACCCCAATAACAACAGACTCTTGGAGCTGGAGGAGGTCTTAAAAATTCAAGCCATAATATGTATATGTATAGCTGATTCATTTTATTATAAAGCAGAAACTAACACACCATTGTAAAGCAATTACACTCCAATAAAGATGTTAAAAAATAAATAAAAAATAAAAAATAAAAATAAAAAACTTCAAGCCAGAGCTTTTCCTTTGGGGAAATACAGCAGAACACTAAGAAATGCTGCATAAAATTTGACAAACTTCTTATTTACATAGCTAAGGGCTCCATAAAGTAAGGGCAATCTCCAGGGGCCAAAAAATGAAGATGTGAACATTGGTGCAGCTCTAGATAACATACTAGGCAAAATTAATTTTAGAGTATTAAAAACAGAACAATTTTTAAGAAGGAACCAAATCTGAAGTAGAACCAAGTAAAACTTACAGATATTAAAAATACAGTCATTGAATCAAAAGAAAAAATGGGGTAGATGCCTCTGTCTCAATGTCCCTCCCTAATTTTCTACCCCTTCTTTGTGCCTATGCAGCTTGCCTGCCTTCTGTTGCTGGAAGTTGTTCACCTGAGATGTGCTCTCAGCCTCTCCCTTTTCCCAGCCCTCTGCTCAGCTGAAATAAAGAAGAACCAGGAACTGAGAATTCACCCCAACACTCTGTGCCTGGCTCCTGGGGAAGCCTCCCAAGTCCTCACCACACCCCCCCCGCCCCAAATCTTTGGCTAAGAAGTGGTGGTGAGAGGTCCAGAGATCAGCTGGCGGGCGAGGGGGCTGTGCATGTGCACAGGCCTGCACACATCCATTTGGACCCCGGTTGGCAGGAAGGGTGGAAAGGAGAGGATCAGGGGATTTGTAAGAAGATCTCAGCAGAGAGGCCTTTAATCTTTGAAGCAACTGCTTGAATGGAGGCCACATTGTCAGGGATGACCTTGGAGGCCAAATAGCCAGAAGCTCTGGGATAACTGCCACCCCTCCGCCAGGCAACTGAGTCTTGAAAGACCGGAGCCCAAAGTCCAAATATGGACTGGCCCCTTGGCCCCTCTGTGACACGGCAGTGGCTCCAAACCAGACCCGGAAACAAGCATCCCATTGAATGGAAGACTGCGAAACTGAAGCCCTCAAAAGAAACAGGACCTGTGCAAGCACCCTCGACAAGTCAGCTTCAGAGCTTGGATTAAAACAGAGATAAAGCCCAGTGTTCCTGCCTCTGAGTCCCGGAAGTCCTCCGAGCACACTCAGGGACACGCAGTAGAGCGACAGGCTACGTTGCCCAACTGCTGAACTTTGGTGCCCTGGCCCGTCACCAAATGGCTCTCATTCTCCACAAAACCCTTGACTTCTAACCCACCCCTCCCCATCAGTGCAGATCTGTGTCTGGGGTGCAGACAGAAAGATGGAGGATGGAAAAGAGACTGGTGGCAGAATGTGCGTGTGGTGGCAGGTGCGGGAGTGGATGGCCTGGAGACAGCGGAGGGACCGGGCACAGCTGTGTCATGGGCCAAGAAGCTGGAGAGACAGTGGCAAGAGGGCCGGCTGAGGAATACACCTCCATACTCCTGTCTGCCAGCCTTTTTCCTACCAGACTGTAAACTCTGCAGGGGAAGAGATGGGAGCCAACTCTCTCCTCGCTCCCGACATGTGCTAGGCTTATGTTCAGTCTAACTGGGCACTTCACATGTGCAAGGCTGGCTAAATCTTATCGAACGAATCATAAGAAAAGCTCCACAGGGAGGTCATATAACCCCATTACCCAGATGAAGCATCTGAGGCTTGAAAAGGAATAAGTACTTTATACAAAGTCCTGCAGCTGGTGAGAAATAAAGCTTGGATTTGAACCCTGCCCTATCATTAAATTCCATAAGTTTTTCCAGGACTCATCAATGCTTTTTATCCCACTCAGTCCCTCACAAAAAAGTAAATGCTCCATAAACATTTTACTTAAGTTTTCAACTAAATCACCTCTGCAGCCATTCAAGATTTGCAAAATAAAAAAGAATTGAAAACTACACATCACTCAATTTCCTGGGCATTTATACAGGCGTACCTTGCTTTACTGCACTTCGCAGATATTGGATTTTTTTTTTTTTAATTCAAACAGAAAGTCACAAAAATTATAATTATCCTCATCACATGGTTCACTCAGTCCCATGTGATTAATTTTTTTTTCATCTTGATCTTTTGTTAGCACTTTTATGAATTCATCAGTTTTCCATTAGAGTTCTGAAAATGCTTATTCATTCAGTTCAGCAGTATAGTCAGTTACCAGAAACCTGTGCTTGTCAGAGACTTTTCCATGAATTCCTTGAAGGTGAAACCCTTTTATAGGAACACTTTTGCAAAAGCATCAGAGTACACCCAGAACTGTCTATAAATGACAAAAGACTTAAAAATGACCATGGCTAAAGATTTGATGAAAGTTCATAATAATGTAATTGACAAGGAAATTTAGTTATTTCTGATACACATTTTAAAATAATAACTAGAATTATGACTTATAACATTATACCAGAACATATAAGATTTTTAGGAATTTCCTGTAATGTCTGAAACATTTATATTAACATATTTCCATACAAATAACCCAAAGAAAGTTTAGTATTAGTTTCTCTTTTAATTTTTTAATTTAATTTTATTTATTTTTTTATACAGCAGGTTCTTCTTAGTCATCAATTTTATACACATCAGTGTATACATGTCAATCCCAATCGCCCAATTCAGATACTGGATTTTCTACAAACTGAAGGTTTGTGGCAACCCTGCGTTGAGTGTCAAGCAAGTCTATCGGCACCATTTTTCCAACAGCCTTTGCTCAGTTCGTGTCTCTGTGTCACATTTTGGTAATTCCCACAGTATTTCAAATTTTTTCATTATTATTCTCTTTGTTATGGTGATCTGTGATCCATGATCGCTGATGTTACTTACTTTTTTTAATGATGTTACTATTACAAAAAGATTATGACGCACTGAAGGCTCAGATGATGGTTAGCATTTTTTTAACCAATAAATTATTTTTTCCCCGAATTCGACCAATAAAGTATTTTTGAATGAAGGTATGTAGATTTTTTTTTTAGACATAATGCTACTGCACACTCAACTGACTACAATATAGTGTAAACATAACTGTTATATGCACTGGGAAACCAAAACATTTGTGTGACCCTCTTGCAATATTCACTTTATTGTGGAGGTCTGGAACTGAACCCACAGTATCTCCCAGGTCTGCCTCTATAAAATCCATGGTTTGTCTGGAATATCATTTCTCTATTCCCACCCCCACCTTTCCTTCTCCTTTTCCCACCGTGGGCCCTCTTCCCAGGTCTTGGTGCCATAAAGCACAATTCCACCTGCAATGGCTTATGGGATCTTTGTTCCCCGACCAGGGATCGAACCTGGGCCCTGGCAGTGAAAGCGCCGAGTCCTAACCAGGGAATTCCCAAAAACACAGTTTAAAAGAAGAGAAGAAATGGGTAGGAGGCAGATAACACCTCTTCCCCTGGCCTGTTTTCTCATCTGTTAGTAAAGGGGCTGGACGGCTGATGTTTGTGACCTTCTGCATCCAGAAGCCACAGCTCTTCACACTCCTGGTGCCCCCACAGGCCTGGGGAGGTTAGAAGCCCAAAGGACAAACTTGAGGTTCCTGGTCTTCCTGGCCAGTTCCCTCGGTTGTTTTATTAGTATTGTAAGGGGTGCCCCAAGCTTTATTAAATTCTCCTTATATTTACGTCATTGTTTCCATTGACAGTGGCTCAGGCCCCAGCATGTCAGTAAATTCCAAGCTTTTGATGTCCGCATCACACATAAGGAGGTGAGAATTTATTTTTGAACGTCATTCAATTTTTCAATCCCTAAATAAACTAAAAACAAAAAAATCAGGAAAATAATAATTCATGTTTTGGGGGGTTTTTAATCTAGAATTCTTTCCAGAATCCAGCATCTGGTTATCACAGCTATTATACTTTATTTTTTCTTTTCAAGAATCTCTAGATCAGAGTAGTGGGATTATAGGTGACTGTCAGTTTCTTCTTCATACTTTTATATATACCATAGCACTTTTATTGATTTCTTTATGCCTTGATTTGGTCCAGAAAAAGTTAAAGCGGCAAGTACCACAGAATATAAGATGACATAAACTAATAGTAGTTGTGGGAAAAAAAGAAAAAGATAAAGGAATAAAATTGGTACCAAAGTGGAAATCATAAAATCTTTTACACTTTTTTCCAAATGAACCAAAAAATGAATTCTAAAGCTTTCTAGTAACCAACACAAATGGAGAAACCTGAGTGGTTATATAATTTACATGGCCAATAAAAATGAAAACAAACGGATTGCTCAAGAGAGCAGAGCTAGTTCTAATATCAAGATCAGAAGAAATGTTCTCATCACAAGAAAAAAAATTGTAATTATGTGTGATGATGGATGTTAACTAAACTTATTGTGGTGATCATTTTGCAATGTATACATATATCACATCATTATGTTGTACACTTTAATATGTCAATTATATCTCTAAAACTGGAAAAAAAAAAAAAGACCAGAAGAAACATTTCTGGAAGGTTCTCAAACACAGGATAAGCAATGACTCTCAATCCCATCCTTGGAGAATTTCACAGGGCTATATCTCATAGCACTTAGGTCCTGGGTCTTGCCCCTCCTTAAGTTATTGGATCAGTTGTACTAGGTGCCTAATGCACAAAAAGGTAATTTTATAGGAGTTAATGTGGTCCAGATACACAGCCATTATCTGGTATAATGAACATGTGTTGTTTTTATAATCATTAATATTATTTTAAAATAAATCACATACTGTGTGATTCCATTTCCATAAAGTATAAAAATAGACTGTATTAATCTATGTTTATGGTAGCGACAGAAATCACTGGTACCATTCTGTTTCTTCATAGAGGTGTTCGTTACAAGGGTATGCTCAGTTTGTGGGGATTCATCAAGCTGTACCCTTACATGTGCACTTTTCTGTACCTATAACATACTCCCATGGGAATTTCCTGGTGGTCCAGTGGTTAGGATTCCGGGCTTTCAATGCCAGGGGCCCAGATTCAATCCCTAGTCAGGGAAGTAAGATCCCACAAGCCACGTGGGGCGGCCAAAAAAAAAAACCAAACCAAACAAGAAAACCCAACAAACAAAAAAAGGTACTTCCATGAAAAGTAAAACAAAACAAAACAAAACAAACAGGGACCACATGGACAATTCGCATGCTTATTTTCTAAAAGGGTTGGTCAATGGTAAAAAAATTTTAAAGTTTAGCATAAGAAGTAAATTACATACTAAAATATCACAGAGATTAAAAAAAATATTCATTTTTGCTCATCTCATGGATACTTCTAACACTGAAAGCAGTGCTTGTTGGAACCTAAGAGTCTGTAAAAATTTAATCTATCCGTCATGCTTTGCTCAAATGTATAACATATTCAGCCCAGTACCCTTTATATATACCCCATCCAAACTACTCTCACCCCTTCCAGTAGTACTTTGTATATAAGGTAACATAGAAATCTATTAATTGTGGATCACAAGGTCAAAGGAGGGTTGTCTGAAAGCTCAGAACGTATGCTTGGCCTAGCTGAGACCTCATCATCCTCGGATAGAAGGAAGGTGCTCGTGGAAATTAAAAGGGTAGGATCTGAGAGCAGTGGAACCCGGTAGAGAAGCAGACAGTCAGCGGCCAACTCCAAGAACAGCCTCCAGGCCCCCTTCCAAAGCAAACTCTGCTCTGGCGGCTGCTCTGCTCTGCTCCATAAAGCCCAGGCCAGGCTCCGGGGCCTGGAAAACTACTGCAGTGCGCCACCAGCCACTCCTAAAGCCAGCACAGAAGTGGCTGCTTCAAAGGCCTCGTGCTGCAAAGCAGTCAGAACCGTGCGGGGCATCTGGACACCTCCCAGGACAGGGGCGGCCGGCAGCCCAATCACTACCGAGCAGGAGATCGGGGCCTCAGCCCACACGAGGGTCCCTGGATGACAGCAGGATAGCAGGGCCGGCTGTGCTGCTGGGATTCTGCGGCCATGTCAGAAAGGACTAGAGAGACCAGGAAAGGAGAGGCCAAGGCTGGGCGAGGGCCCCTGTCCTCACACCCTGTGGTCCTGGTGCAGACGGCACTGGTCCAAAGGAAACACACTTTTAATAGGAAAAGCACTGATGGCTTAATTCTTATCCTTTGCATTTGTGTTTAAAGGCTATTGCTGTTTAGATGTATTATGGTATGAGGAACAAGAATTCCTAGGTTCTATTCTTGGATCCATCACTGATAAGCAAAGTTATCTGCCAGTGGAAAATATCAGGTGCTTGGAAATTCAGAGCTTACCATCCATAACCAGGAGGTATTTGAGTGCCTAGTATTTGCCCTGAATTGAATACTGACTTGAAGTTCCATGCAGCAGCCGGGTGGCCAGAATGGCAGCATAAAGAGAGGTAAGTAGGACAGAGGAAAAGGAGCCAGAGGCTCCATGGGAAAGAGGGGCAGCCCAGCCAGGGCGACATGCGACAGGGTCCCGGGCCCAAGGGGCCCACGAAGCAGCTGTGCTTCCCTCCACACTTGCCTCTGCTCTGAGGCTCAGCTCTAAGCCACAGCCTTCCCGCTCTGCCCACACATCTGTCTCATCTGTTTTTCCCTCTCTCCTGGCCTGCGTCTCAGATTACTGTTCTGCCCTGAGTTACCTCTGTCACTGGAGGGTTTGTCTCCCTTCCAAATCGGAATGTCTGTGGTGACCCCGGGAGCCGCAGGGCCCGCCTGACATCTGTGGCTGTGCCACCTCAGCCCACTCAGAGTCACTCAGGAATCGCAGGGGCCAGCCGGACAGATGTGTTATAGGTTTCAGACTTGGAAACACCTTGGGGTTTAGCAGGTACACTGGACACTTAAATGGGAACATTGCAGACCCAGCCTTGTGAGATGTGGAAAGAGGCTGGTGTGCACCACCACTCGGCCCTGGCTCTGTGCCCAGCTGTGATCGCTTGGTTCCAGCACCAAGTTGGTCTCAGCAGTAGGTCAATTATAGAGCAAAGAACCTAGAAACCATTTTAGTCCAGACCTCTGCCCTCAGGCAGGACGTAGCTAATCCAGTCTGAACAAATGGGTATAGCTCGTTAAAAGCTGCCAGGACGGGGTCTTTAACTTCCAATAATAGTCTTTGCCCGGGGTTGCTTTCAGCCAGTATATACCGGTACACCTGTGCCAGTTCTCAAAATACTGGAACACTTATGAACGTGTTGGTATATAGTGACTGCCCCAGGCCCTCTGAATGTCCCACTAGAGCCCTGACCTGTCCTCAGGAAAACTCCATGACCCAGCAGCTAAAGACTAATGCCAGCCACAGCAAGGAACCTTCCACCCCATCCCAGCACCACCATCCATACCAAAGTACAGTATGGTTAAACAGTTTTACTATTTCCCTACCCATTCTACAACACTACCTTATTCTAAAACTTTCGACTGCTTTCTCTTATCTACTGAATAAATGCCACACTTTAAGGTTGTTATTCAAAGTCTTTCATACTATGGCACCATCCCCTATCCTCCTTCACACCCTCTGTTTCACCAAACCCAGATGCTCAACATTTCCAAACACTAACTTTTCCTTGACTATTGGTCTTGGCTTCTGCTGCTCTCTCTGCCTGGAATAGCTTTCTCTTTCTGCGTCCGCTAAAGTCTTACCAACTCCTCAAGATCTCCTGAAATGTCACCACTTCCATGAAATATTAGTTGAAAGAGCCGTGTCCCACTTCCAGAAGTGTCACAGCAACGTGCAGGTTCTACCTCTGTAAAACTTAACGGTTGTCTCTCCTATTACGATTATTCTCATATACGCACCTGAACTCCCCTCCTAGAGGGAAAGCTGTGAGAGGCAGAAACCATAACAGAATCATCACCACATCTAAGTGACCGAGCACAGTGCCCTGCTCGAGCTATGTGCTAAACAAGTATTTGTTTAAATGAGTGAGTATGAAGCCCGCGCGCCTAGAGCCCGTGCTCCACAGCAAGAGAAGCCACCACAATGAGAAGCCCGCGCACCGCAACTAGAGAAAGCCCGCACGCAGCAACAAAGACCCAACGCAGCCAAAAATAAATAAATGAATAAATTTATAAAAAATAATAATAAATAAATAAATAAGTGCGTGAGTGAGTAAACAGCTCTCATTCTTTTGTCCAAGGGACCCATTCTTCTATCCGTGAACAGTTTCGGTGGCTTCTCCCTGAAGTTACTCCAAACGTGGTTGTATCTTTTTCTACAGATGGAGCCCAAATTGCATATCACCCATCTCAAACTACGGGGTTATTCCATAAGAAGCAGGAAGCACGCTCCCTGTCATTACTTGACCACCCTGGAGTTTGTAACTACCAGCTCTCCATACACTTCTCCCAGCACCAGATCAGGGCGGCAGTCACACAGGGACAGGCAAATGAAAGGTTCTTGGTAACGGAGGCTGGCCTTACAGATGACAGGAAGGCTGGTGGTGGAGTGAGCTGGCAGGGGCTGCTAGAGAGAGGCAGGGTGGCTTGCTGGGAAGCAGAGCCAAGCTGGGGCTCTGGTTGCTGCTGTATGCCAGGGTGTTTGGGAGGGAAGGCTAGCAACCCTCTTCTTACCGCTCTGCTTTCTAATCCCTCCTTCCCCACTCTCCCTCCAGAGGAATGGCTGGGACTAAGACCTACAAGACAAGACAGGACTTTGATGCATGATGTCTGAGCTTCTTAAAAACAAAGGATGGGGGACCAGGAGCCAGAAAGCACAGCCACTGTCTAAATCTCATTCCAAAAGGAAATCAAGGAAAGAGTAGAATACGATGGGACAGCCCGGCATGACAAGCCACCCTGACAGCAGGTGGGCTTCAGGGTTCTAGGAAGCTGAGAAGAGGATACGAGGGATCCATCAGTGCCCAGGCTTGGACCCCCGTTAAAAACAACAGTTAGGGAAACGGAAAGTCAATTCTGGACTAGGAAGCTGAGAACATTCTTCTGGAGAAGGGTCAGTTTGGAAAAGGAAACAAAGAATAAGGAAACCCAGTCAGAAAGTGAAGATTCATCTAGAAGGGAAAAGAAACTGACCCAGGAATTGATGGCTAAGGAAGAGACAGCCAACAGGAGACAGAGGTTGGGAGCCAGGTGTGAGATGATGATTATGGCAAACTGCTTCCGGTCTCTGAGGAGAAGGCTCCCTTGGGGTAAAGGAAAAGTTTGTGTTGGAGGGTGAGGGAGGCGGATGGGAGGCCATTCATTTCAGGCTCACAAAGCAACTGCTTTGCTCTCTGGGTTTGTTTTTTTTTTTTTTGGCCATGCCGCAGCATGCGGGATCTTAGTTCCCTGACCACGAATGGAACCCGTGCCCCCTGCAGTGGAAACGTGGAGTCCTAACCACTGGACCGCCAGGGAAGTCCCTCCTCTCTGGTTTTAATCTGTGCAGAGGACTCCACTGGCTACCAGGTTAACAAGATGGTGGCCAAGGAGGAGAGAAGGGAGATCCCTCCCAGGGCCTCCCATCCACCCACACTCCACCTGGGCTCATCCACGTGGGACCCTCTGAGTGGCCATGGTATGGAAGAGTAGATACACTCTGTCTTTCAGAGGAGCGAGCAAGGCTTGGGGAGCTGAGGGAAGACAGATTGGTCTTCAGAAGGAAGAACTCTCCTACTTGAGACCTGTGGACCTGACTTGGGAAGACCCTTCCTTGTGGTGTGCTGGGCTCCCTGACCCTGGAAATGCTCAGGCGGGGAGATAACACAATCGTAGTGTCCACATTGAAAGGGACCAACTCCCTCCTTCTACCTGAGAAGCTGCCATCTGCGCCTGGATTTCCCAACTAGTTAGCGTCAGAACCAGGAATGGAAGCCCAGTCTCCTAACACACAGCCAGAAATATTTCAGCAGCCACAGAGTGAGAGGTTCTGCCATAAATACCCATCTCTGTCCTGAACCAGCTCAACTACTGACCCTAGTAATTCCCTGTCTTTGGCCACAAGAGGAGGCAAAGCACCACACCCAGCCCCGGGCAGAACAGCTGACACAAGAACTTAGAGCATCTTCTCACCAGAGTTTCATCAGTCGTCCCTTAGGTTTCCTGAAAGGGGGAATGTTTATAATTCCATACGTTGTCTGGAATTATAAGCCTCCACCCTTCAGGCTTGGGAAGGGCACCTAGTAGTTCTGGGAGTTTCTCTTTTTTCCAACTATTGCAGCGACCTTTTACACAGTGCCTGACACTTGGGAGGTTTTACTTCACTCCGTCAGTAGTAAACTGAAAATCACCTCGGACAGGCATGCCTGTTGAAGTAAAAAGAGAAAGAGAGGATCCCCTCCGTTTTCCTAGGAGGAAACTGAGGCACAGAAAACTTAAGTGGCTCTGGCTCCGTGGAAAAAGAGAAGAAGGAATCTACCCACTGCCCGGTCCACTGAGCTGCCCTGAGCAGGGTCGGGGGGGTTCAGCTCATTCCGCAGGGTTCCCGAGGGGGGCTGCAGACAACCTGGTGGGGGGCGGGGGTGGCCAGGACCAGGAGAGGGGACCGCTCGAGGGAGGTGGGAGACTTGAAGGAAGAGGAAGGGGCTGGGAGGGGAGTGGCCTGTGGGAAGAGGGGGAGGCGAGTGGCTCACGGCGGTATCGTTAAAATAAAGGACCCCCCCCACCCCGAAAACGCCGCAGGGGAGCAAACGGAGCGAGCCACGGAGAAGGCGGGTAGCAAAGTTTGGGCCGCGCAGACCGGAGCGAGCGGCCTGGTGGAGGCGGCCGAGGGCGCCCCAGACACGGACCTCAGCCCGCGTGGACGCGTTTCTCTGGCACCGGGTCTGCGAGCCCAGCGCAGCCAGGGGTGGCCCCGAGGCTCCCCCGGCTTCCCTCCCGCGGGGTGCCCGGCACCTGGAGACCCAGCGAGGTGGAGACCGGGTCTGAGATGGAGGGCGGGTCCCCCCGACGCGGGAGCCGCCGGCCCTGCCCCCTCCCTGCTGCGCGCCTGCCGCGGCCCCGGCGCTACTCACTCCGGTTCAGGGGGTTCCCGCCGACCTGGGCCGACGCCGTCAGTTCCAGATAAAGAGTCCAGAGCCCCACGGACACCACGGCGAGCAGCAGCAGCAGCCGGAAGCGCCTCCGCAGCAGCTTGACCGGGCGCAGGAACAGCAGCAGCCGCGCGGCCCGGGGGCCCCCCATGGCGCTGCGCCCCCGGCCCGGCCCCAGCGTCTCTCAGCGCCGCGCCCCGGCCGCCTGCCCCGGCCGCCCCGCCGCGGGGCGCCGGCTCATGCTCCTCCTGAGGCCCCGCCGGCTCCTGCCCACACCCGGACGCGGGCTCGCTGCCGGCCGCCCCGCCGCTCCTCACTCGCCGCCCGCTCTCGGGCTGCCCACGAGGAGGCTACCCAGGTGCGCCGCCCCGCCCCGCGCCGCGCGCCGCCCGCCGCCCGCACCGCCCGCGCCTCCGCCCGCCGCCCACCTGCCCCGCCCCCGGCCCGGCCCCGCCCCCGCGGCACAGGTGGGCCCCGCCCCCGAGCGGGGCCGGGAAGGCGACGGCCGCTCGGGCCTCGCTGGTCACTCACCGGCGCCTCCGCCAGCCGGGGGTGCGTGGGGCAGGTATGATCTGCACTCTGCTCCCCGAGCACGAGTGAGGTCGAAGCTTTGTAGACGCGGGGCGCGGGGCGGGGGTAGTGTTGGGGAGGCTGCGGCTTGGGGCGTTTCGTGGCCCGCAGCGACCCTACTCCTGCCTTAGAGTAGACATCGGAGCTGGGGAGCCGTGGCGCCTCAATTCAGCCGCGGTCTCCTCTCCCAACCACATCTCCAAGAAACCCTGGGAAAGTTATACGGCCCCCAGGGTGAACCCAAGTAGTTGCTCCCAGACGAGGATGACAGAGCCTGGGGGGAGAATGGATGTTGGAGGGTTCTGAGGAAAAATTACAAATCAGGAAAGAAACCAACAAAACGACAACAACAAAAACACAAACTCACTCCTAGAGTTAAAAAAGTTCATCAAGGTATTCTGAATTCCAGTTCTCTGCCTTCAGGCAGGTAAAACATTATTATCTGATTTAAATGAGAGAATTAAGGTCCAGAGGAGCACAGTGGACTGCCTAAGGTCATTCATGGGGGAACACTGCAGTTTTCTTTTTTGCTTTTTCTCCTGGGGACAATGCTCAGGAGACTACGGAGAAAGCAGGGCGTCAAAAGCATTCCCGGACATTTTAAAGCCAAATGAACAACATGCAAATACTGTTGAAACACAGCCGTTCACATAACTGAGTGGTCTCCCCTTCCCTCTGCTACCACTGTAGCTGGATGTCCAACCATCCCATAGGTCCTACTGGACTCTTGGAACTTTTCTAATTAGCCCCCCAACTCCAGGCTCCCCACCTGCCACCCCCCCATCTTCTCCACTACCACCAGATCGTCTTTGTAAAATCCTCTACGCATCCATACACCTGCTCGAAAATGTGCTTACTGATTAAGGTGCAAACTGTAAATCTGGCATTCAAGGCCTTCCGAAACCTTTTCCAACTTTACATGGCCATGTGAAAGCTGCTCCAGCTAAAATGAGTTTATTCACCACCTCCAACACATTTTCCTTTCCAGTTGGTCCAGTTGGTCAGGTCTGACCCCTCCTCCAAGGTCCATTTCAGGTCCATGAAGCTTTCTTGGACCCGCCCAGTGCTGAGCAACCCCATCCTCCTTGGAGCTTTAGCACAACTGGCAGCCTGATGTGTACCCACCCACTGGTAGGTGCACACTCACTTTGAGTTTGAGTATAGTCTCCCAACTTCCCTGTAAGGCTTCAAAAGTGAGAACTGAAAAACAAATATCGTATATTAATGCATATATGTGGAATGTAGAGAAATGGCATAGATGATCTTATTTGCAAAGCAGAAATAGAGACAGACGTAGAGAACAAACAAACAAACGTATGGATACCAAGGGGGATGTCGGGCGGGGGGGTGGGGGATGAATTGGGAGATTGGGATTGACCTATATACACTATTGATACTATGTATAAAATAGATAACTAATGAGAACTGACTGTATAGCACAGGAAGCTCTACTCAATGCTCTGTGGTGACCTAAATGGGAAGGAAATCCAAAAAAAGAGGGGATATACGTGTACGAATAGGTGATTCACTTTGTTGTACAGTAGAAACTAACACAACATTATAAAGCAACTCTACTCCAATAAAAATTAATTTAAAAAAAAAAAGGGGGAGAACTGTGCATCCTCAGGATTCAGCACAGCGTCTGTTTGTCACTTGGTACCCTTTGAGGAGGGAGGTAGCCCCAGGATGGAACGTCCCCCAGAATTCTCAGTGTAGTTCTTCAGCAAAAGGTGAATCTGAAGGACAATTCTCTACTAATAGCCCCAGGGAAATGACTCTGTGAAGGTCCAAACCACAGCTGTGTGCACTTCCCACCCCTTCTTTCTCTCCAAAAGACCAAGACAGGAGCGGCCAGAGGGTACAAGCTTGCCCAAGGCAGGTGGGAGGTGACCAGGGCCCCTGCACGTGGAGTCTCTCTCTCTCATTCCGGGCAACCACCCTGGACGTTAGGCTGAATCACTTTCAGGACTTTGTATGAAAATTGGTGGCAGCCCCATGATTCTCTCCTTAAAGACTGTCCCTCTGGGGAGAAGTATGCAACCACTTCAATCGACCAGACCCTTGAAGTGTTTATTAAGTGGGAACTGGGAGAGATATAAAACATGGAGCATGCTGTCTAGTCGAGGAAAAAGATATTCCACTAAAAAAGAAAAGTGACACTTTAAAGGTAGAGTTTCTGGTCCAAATAGTGAATTCCAAAGAAATTCAGAAAAGGAAAGAGATCAGTCTGCACCTCTCAGTTCTGTGCCCTCCTTTTCTCACTCCTCCTCTGTTCTTATACCTTGAACAGATGGTTACTTTCCTGCTTATGGTGAGAGGGCACAGGGGTGGGGAAGGGTGAGGAGGCCAGGAGACTCCTGGGACTCTCCCTCCCTCTTCTGTTCTCTTTCCTGCTGTGGTTGCCTCACATCAGACCCTGATTTCAGACCACTTGCTCCGAATCCCTTTTCGACTCCCAGTGACATCACAGCAGGGAAGGATCTGGACTTTGAGACCCAAATTGCTTTCTCTGTCAGTTGAGCTTGCTGTCATCCTCCCTCAGATCCAGAGGTATTTGTGGTGACAATTTTTGGTGGCATAATATTGCCACCGAGGTCTGCTCATCGTCGTGTCAACTTAACTGGATGCTCACTGGTTCTTCTGATGATGTTCTCCATCCTTTCGCTCTCCCACTTCAGCCCTGGCACCTGCCCTGAATGGCCCAGGGCCATATCACACAAACTGTACCTGAAAGGAGAAAATAAGTTCCAGCATGTCACCTGTAGTATTGATGGGACAGACTCTGTCTTTGGCTTGGCAAGGATGTCAGAGTCCAGCCAAACCACAAAGGTTCTTCTCCCAAATTACAGAGGCTTTCTAAGAGACTTGCTAAGTCAACTTAAGCTTTCTAAAATGGGCCGAGGCTAGCACAGGGAGCAGAAAATTCTGATTTGTAAAAGGGAGGGGTGTCCAGTGACCTGTAGGTATGTTAGCAGAACTCTTGTATCCAGAGCAATTCTTACTCTAGACTATAGGGATGTCAGAATATACTAAATCCCGTAACCCCAGCGCTACCCTTCCCCTTTCCTAAAACCGGATGTCTACGTTATAATGCAGCACCTTTGCGGAATTCCCTGGTAGTCCAGTGGTTAGGACTCTGCGCTCTCACTGCCGAGGGCCTGGGTTCGATCCCTGGTCGAGGAGCTAAGATCCCACAAGTCATGCGGCGTGGCCAAAAGAATAATAATGATAGTAATGCAGCACCTTTGAGCTTACAGCACGTGTGTTTTATTTCTCACCATCACAGGAGACTAACAGGGGAGATATTCTCCATTTTACAGGCAGACTTCACAAGTAAGCTTCGGTTTCTTGAAGGCGACCTGCACCAAGTTCACGTGACCAGTAAGTGGTGATGGAATCAGGACTGAAACCAGATCTTTTTTTTTTTTTTTTTTTTTTAATTTATTTATTTATTTATTGGAGGCGTTGGGTTTTTCGTTGAGGTGCACGGGCTTCTCATTGCAGTGGCTTCTCTTGTTGCGGAGCGTGGGCTCTAGGTGCGCGGGCTTCAGTAGTTGTGGCACACAGGCTCAGTAGTTGTGGCACGTGGGCTCTAGAGCACAGGCTCAGTAGTTGTGGCGCATGGGCTTAGTTGCTCTGTGGCATGTGGGATCTTCCCAGACCAGGGCTCGAACCCGTGTCCCCTGCATTGGCAGGCGGATTCTTAACCACTGCGCCACCAGGGAAGTCCCTGAAACCAGATCTTAAGCCTCTGGCGCTCTTCCCATTGCACCCAGAGAGTCCTCCCTCTCCCGCCCCACCCTCCATATTGCTTTCTACCCACACAGACCCTCACCCTCCTCTTCTCTTTTACTACGGGAGCTTCCCTGCTATTCAAATGTATTTCATGGAGATACCTTGGTTGGAAATTCCAATGATAAATCAGTGAGGAACTCTGGGCCATCACTAAGCCAGTGTCTTCGACTGAGACACAGAGACCTGAGATCCTTTGAGAGAAATCCTGAGAGAGAAATGAACAGTGCTGAAGTGATCCCCAAGGGCCACAGTCAACTCATGTAACTCAGCCATACCCAAAGCTGTAGGCTTCTCCGATTCCATTTTGCACGTAGGAAATGGGCTCAGAGACGATAAATAACTTACTCAAGGCGATGTAGGTAACCCTGTCTCACATGGGACTCAAACTCAGGCTTGCGAAGTTCAGACCTGGTACTTTCTTGGTTTCTCCCTTTGCACATATTGCTACCCTGGAGAAATATATTCACCCTGGAAACTGTGAGCTCGCTCCCAGCACGTCCGTAACCCGCTCGGCCACATCATCATTCTTCTCGTCCTCTCCTCCCCACCCTCATCCATGCTGCCTGGGCGGCTCTTTACTAAAGACGTCTTTTTTTCCTGTCCCTTTCTTCCACGAGTCCATCTTTCACAAATCCTTCTGCAGAGTTTGCTACTGCAGAGGTCAACCCCAGGAGAAGGTGGAGACCCTCACTGAATGCTTCTTATTGGCTACTTCTCCTGATTTCCAATGCAGTTGAGCCCTTCTGTCTGGCTGATAGAAAGAATTGTATGAGCCCGGGCCAAGCCCCTAGCCTTAGCTCCACCATCTGTGGTCCTAAATCATTTTGCATACTGGACTGGGAAACAGATGAATATTTACCATCCCTGTAGAAGGATCTGTGCAAGACTACATCACAGAGAGTCAAGGGGACCAGAGGAAGAGGGCAGAGATGTTGTGCTGAAGGGTCAGAACAAAGCTCATTGGCTGGGAAAGATCCCAGGCAGTTCACATACTGAGAGCGTCTAACTTCGTCTCCCTCCCAAGCAAATGAGTCCTGAATGCAGTCCTCAAACTCGAGGCGTGACCCAGACCAGAACTATACGCTTTGAAGCTTTTTTGGCATCTATGGCTGGGTCTGGCTTCCCTTTCCAGCCTTCACTGTGATTGCCTCCAAACCAGTACAAGCTCTCTTCCAGCATTCTGCCCCCAGGGAAGAGGATTCCCCAGCAAGTCAACAGACAATTATCCAAGTTGAAAAACTAGCTTTGACTTGTGCAGTTTTCACCTGAGTAATACCAATTATTTCCCTCCACTCAGGTTTGCTTGGTTGCTGGGAAACCTACAAGGAGAAAGGGTGAACAGTAATCTTGGTTGCTCATTCGTTGGTGCTGAAACAGAAGCTAAATCAGCTCTCCCTGAAGCTCCGCCTCCTGTCTCTCTGACACTAAACGCAGTGGAAAGATATTCTCTCACCTTCTCTGGGAAGATGGTCTCTCCTGTCTGCGTCTTCCAGTCTGCTACTACAGATACTGGTGAGGAGCTTTGCACTGAAGCTGAGGATGACGACCTGTGGTTCTGAGTAAACGTATGATGTCTCGAAGCTGTGTGATTTAACCGTGGCGCCAGACCCACGGTCCACAGCGCCCGTACCTCTGAGTGAAGTCTTGGGGTTTCCTTCTTTTCTCCCAAGGACACATCCCACAGACCGGGTCCCCACGAGTACGGACACACAGGTGTCCACACACTCCCCTTTGGGGGCTGCACAGATGGCAGCTTTCTCTCACGCCTTAGCTCTCTGGCACCACCTCCTGCAGCGCTGAGGGTGTTCTCTCAGCATTTGCTGAATAAGCTGTAGGTCTCCAGGCCTCTGAGCGGAGCTGGATTTCCTGCCTCTATTCTTTGATCCTGGAAAAAGAAACTCTTTCATGTACGTCTCCCACTCCTGACTTCACAGCTTCTCCTGTCCCCAACAGGGCTTGTTGATGACCACATCTGTCCTACATTCTATAGTCTGTACTGCTTCTGAAGCATCCAGCCCAGAAGTCATTCCATAAACACTTTGTACTCACAGAACATGTTCTTACTCCCTGCTCATAGGCGGCTCCGCCTCTTTTAAAGCCCATTCATGTAAGGACGCCTTCCTCTAATAAAGCAGAAACAGGAGCAGGGATGTCCCTTCGCTTGCCTCAAATACCACTGAATCCACTCGTCTGCCGGGGGCGCTGCAGGCAGCCCAGGCAAGGGATCGCCAGGGCAATGTCAACCTACCTAATGGCTTTGCTGGGGAAGAACGATGATCCCAAAGCCCGGGACATGTGCCGAGTGCCAGGAAACAACTCAAGTGCTCAAGCCCCAGACAGACTTTCTGAAAACCTTCTTTGTCTGAGTTCATAGGTCCAGGCTATGAACCCCGGTGCGAGAACCCCGGTCACGCCACTTAGCGTTCAATCACTGCAGCATCTCAGCGGCCCAACTCGGGTTCCAGACAGTGATGCTGGGCACCGAGGGAGCTGAGCTGTTGGTTTCAGGTTTCTCAGCTGTGTTATCTAAGGACCGGCTGCTTGGGATTTGATCAGGGCTGCTTTGGGAGAGAGGCAGACGCTGTCTTTTCCCCAGAACAGACTACTCTTTGAGCTGGGCCGCCACCCGGACTGGGGATGGAAAAAAGAAAACACAAATCCCCACTGTATGTGGTTCTCCGGAATTTAGCTTGGCCCTGGAGAGGGAAAGTTAAGATCAACATCGCTCTCCTCTCCGGGCCCTCTGCAGGCAGCAAACCCCGTTAACTGAGGCTTGTGGGGACTGGGAAGGGTTGGGGCGGGGACAAGGGCAAGGTCCGACCCTCTCAGCAGGGGCCGAGGCTCCCGTCTCCTTCCAGGTCGGTACTAAAGTGCTGAGGGCAGGAGACTGATCTCCAGTCCGTTCAGGAGGACCGCCTAACATAGAGCCTTCTCCCCTGGCCAAGCTCCGGAGAAAGGAGGCCAGCCCCGTCTCAGGACTTGGAGCGAGACAGTCAGTGCAACGAGTCAGGGGATGCGGTTCGGGCTCTGTTTTCCTGGCCCCTCATGTTCTCCCCACATTCACCACGTGTAGGTGGTGGTGATGGAGGGCCATTGGGAAGGGTGTTCGGAGTAAGGACCCGTCTTTTGGAGAACACAACCCACTGAGTTCTTCCTAAGCTTTCAGAGCTGTTGAAGAATTCTTCTGCCTTGACAAAGATTCTGCTCTTCAGCCAGGCCTCTTACCTCTTACCGTCCAAAGAGGGCTGTCAGTGCAGGTCACTGAGAGACGTGTGTGGAAAATCTTTTATTCTGTCATCCCAGGTCTTTCTAGGGGACATGGCACACTCTGTTTTCCTTCAGAGTATTTAGAAGGTGACCTCAGAGACAACCAATCTGTCTCTGAATTATTTTTCTCATCTTGGTCAGCTGTCCTTTGCTATCCATTTTCCAACCCCAGTGTGATCTTGGCTTTCTAGGTGGAATATTTTTCTTCCAGGTGTGATTTCCCTTAAATTCCATACTGTTCTCAAGGGCAATTACCCCTGCTTTCAGAGACCTCCAGAAGAAATCCCACATCCTCACCATTAGTAGTTGGAGTTGTGGAAAAGCAGGAGCTCACATGGGGGGGAGGGGCTGTGAAGAGAGCCCGTCTGAACCCTGGGAACCAACACGGATGGGATGCACGGAAGAGGGGTCAGAGGTGAGGAGGGGGCCAGCCCAGCAGACACGGGAGTCCGACGAGAACAGGGCTCGAAGGGGCAGAGGGCGGGGGCAGGGCAGGTGGGGAGAGGGCGGCACATCTCGAATGCCAGCACTTGGGAGGTGAGGCTGGGGACCAGCTTTGACCACAAGGAGACGGGGAGGGATGAATTTGAGAGGGGTCGGGTCAGACTGAGCCGAGGTGACATTCAGAATCCCAAAGATATTAGAGCGGATTTAAGCAGAAAACATATAGAGAAAGAAGAGTTTTATAAGGTTGTTTTTTGGGGGGATGGTGTTCGTTGGTTTGACATGAAGTGAGAAAGAGAACAGAGCTATCTGAACACAGAGAGCAGAGCTATTTTCTGCAGAAGCTTATCAGGTGCTGGCTGGGCCTGGGGAGTGACACAAGAAAAGCAGGGCTGTGGTGGGCAGTTGCTCTAAGTAAAAGAATCCTGGACAGACCAGTTCAGTCTTGATGTATCACCGAGCTTGGGGCCAAAGGAAATCTTACAACAATCTGCATGACAGCACTACTACAGTAGGCTCATCCAGGTTTTAGATCCCTCTATTTAATATTTATTTTTTTAATTAATTTTTATTGGAGTATAGTCGATTTACAATGTTCTGTTAGTTTCTGCTGTACAGCAAAGTGAATCAGTTATACATATACATATATCCACTCTTTTTTAGATTCTTTTCCCATATAGGTCATTTAATATTTAATGATCACTGCTCAAATGTCAAGCTGAGGTGGCCAGTTAAGAGACTCTGGAACTGTCAACAGAGCAATATCAAAATTGTGCTCATTTAAAATTAGCCTGGACGTTGCTAGACAATAAGGTGCTTAGTGGATCTGAGAGGATTGGGTGCCAGAAGGAGAAGAAAATGTCACAAAACCAGCACAAGGCCCAACATTGTGATCCAGTCTGGAGTTACTGAGATGCAAAACCTGCAGACTAACCACGTCCACGTGGAATGGGGGGAGACTGGATCCCGTGCATGGGATCACTCTGTTCTTTCTTACCGCCATGTGCGAATCTACAATTATCTAAAATGGATAGATAGGTAGGTAGGTAGAGGTAAGCTGACGTATCAAGCATATTATTTTATAATAAATATTTGTCTAAAATTAGAAAAATATATTTAGCATGCCACCTTGAAATGTCTCTATAACCCAAATTCCGATGTAAATTGGGTGTATTTCTCAACCTCATATTCCTTGCCATTGGCTGGTCTGTTCCTGTGTCAATACAACACAGTTGATTTTTTTAAAAATTTATTTATTTTATTTACTTATTTCTGGCTGCGTTGGGTCTTCGTTGCTGCACGTGGGCTTTCTCTATTTGCGGCGAGAGGGGGCTACTCTTCGCTGCGGTGCTGGGGCTTCTCATTGCGCTGACTTCTCTTGTTGCAGGGCACGGGCTCAAGGCACGCGGGCTTCAGTAGTTGTGGCTCATGGGCTCTAGAGCGCAGGCTCAGTAGTTGTGGCGCATGGGCTTCTATACACAGTGACATGGGTGTACTGTGTTGTCACCTTAGGAGGTAAGTAATTCTCCAGAAGTCCAGGCTGTATCCACACCAGCATTTTGTAGGGCTAACTGAAACCAGGCTATTAGCCAGTGCAGGAGCGGGAGACTTCACAGCTCAGAACCATCAAGCAATGTTTTCATAGCGAGACTTAAAAAAACCCTTTCCAAACACTTTCTTTGCTGAGCCTCTCCTTTCGCTTGGCAACCAAGCCTCCCTCCAGCTCCACCTTTTGTTCTGCTGCTCTGCCAATTCCTTTTTTTAAAAAAATATTTATTTATTTATTTGGTTGTGTCGTGTCTTAGCTGCAGCAGGCAGGCTCCTTAGTTGCGGCTCCAGGGCTCCTTATTTGTGGCATGCAAACTCTTAGTTGTGGCATGCATGTGGGATCTAGTTCCCTGACCAGGGATCGAACCCAGGCCCCTTGCATTGGGAGCACAGAGTCTTATCCACTGTGCCACCAGGGAAGTCCCTCTTTTTTTTTTTGAGTAGCCAGGTCCAAACACTTTATTTTTTACTTATTATTTTTTAAAATATTTGGCTATGCCACATGGCTCGCAGGATCTTAGTTCCCCGACCAGGGATCGAATCCAGGCCTCCACAGTGAAAGTGCAGAGTCCTAACCACTGGACCACCAGGGAATTGCCTGGTCTGCCTATTCCGATCATTCTGGGGCTCTGTGCCCTTATACTGGGGAAGCTGGGAGGGCGCGTGAAGCTGACTGGCTTCCTACAGTCAGAGGCGTTTTTCCATTGGCAGTCAACTCAGCTCCGTGTCCTTCGCCAAGACCTACTCTTAACAATTCTACCACCTGCCCCTCATCACTCTTTCCTGTCTTGCCACTCTTCTCAAGCTCCAGTCACATCAATGCCTCATCTCACTTTCGGTGGATGGCTTTGATTTTATTTTCTATATGAAAAACGAGGCAGCCACCCTTCCACAGTTACCTGCTTCTCTGCTCTGATTGGCCTCCATCAGCACCGGCTCTCACCCTCCTGCAGCTTCTTCCTTCGCAAACACCCCCTCATCCCTCTGTCCTCAGTACCGTCCTCTGGCTTTTTCCTTTCAGTCTATAAATGTGATCACGTCTTCCCCAACCTGAAACCAAGGAAAACTGCTTTCCTTGGTCTTATCATCTCTAAAGCTACTTCCCATCTTCCTCCTTGTCTCACTCCTCAGCCTAATAGGGGCCCACTTCCGTCTCCACTTCACTGGAATTGCTTTAAATTCACCTGCTACTAAATCACCAAATCTCATATCGCAATTCTAATTTAGCTTATTTTTCTGCAGCGTTTGACAGTGCTGCCAGCCTCTCACTTCTTGAAGTTCTCGTTCCCCTAGGTTTCCAGAACACTGTTTTCTCGTTATTCAGACCGTTCCTTTCTTACCAGCCATCTCTCTGACCATTAAGGTTTCCCCCTCACCTACATCCATAGTTTGGATCCACGATTTCAATTATCTTCTTTATGCTAATAAGTCTCCAACTCTATCTTTAATCCTAACTTCTCTTCAGACCTCCATATCCCTATTCTCAAATTTACTGGAAACCCACTGCTAAATCTCAGTGAATGGTTTCACTGTACACATGGTTCCCCGAGCCAGAAACTCTGGAGTTAGAGAACTACCCTTAACTCTTTCCTAACACTCACATCCATCACAAAGAAATGATGTCCTTTCTACTCCTGAATGTTCCTCAGATCTGTCCCCTCCTCTCTATTCCTGATGTCTCCCTCTAGCTCAGGCCCTGAATTTCTCTTCTGGATCAGGGCTGTAGCCATCTCCTTTCTTCTGTTCTCATGTACCGTGAGTGGTGACAGCAGAGTCTGCTATGTTGCAAACATTACAGGGAATCTTGGTAGCCAACCTAGTGTGGTGTGGGTGGAGACGCAGTAGGAATCATAAGACTGGACCAAAAATAACATAGCCAGAGGCGATTTTATGTTGTGAAAAATCACATAAATTTCATGGATAAAAAAGTGATTTATTCCTAAGCAACTCCTGTAAAGAGAAATTTTAAAAAGCAAAGCAGATGACACCAATGGCTCTTTTCTGAAGATCTAAAGACCATCCTTGGGACTTCCCTGGTGGCGCAGTGGATAAGACTCCGCGCTCCCAGTGCTGGGGGCCCGGGTTCGATCCCTGGTCAGGGAATTAGATCCCACATGCATGCCGCAACTAAGAGTTTGCATGCCTCAACTAAGGAGCCCTGGAGCCACAACTAAGGAGCCCTGGAGCCACAACTAAGGAGCCTGCCTGCCGAATCTAAGGAGCCCACGTGCTACAACTAAGGAGCTGGCGGCTGCAATTAAGACCCAGCACGACCAAATAAATAAATAATAAATATTAAAAAAAAAAAGAGACCATCCTTTGCTTGGTTCCTGCAGATACTGCAATAAGCCCTGGTATTAAGTGATTGTGCCTTACCCTGATTCACAGTACAAAGATTTCCCAAGAAATAAACATTTCATAGATTTATTATTGCATCATGCTTACTCTTACCCCTAATTTTTAAGAAAGTGAGTTTGCATTTCAGATTCTTTCTTCATGCATGAATTGATATCACTATGCTTCTTTTTAAATTTATTTTTATTTATTATCTTTAAAAACAAAACTTTTTTTTGGCCCTACCATGCGGCATGAAGGATCTTAGTTCCCCAATCAGGGATGGAACCCATGCCCCCTGCAGTGGAAGGGCGGATTCTTAACCACTAGACTGCCAGGATGCTTCTGATTTTGGTTATTGGGCCTTTTTTTCCATTTTTAAGCAAAACCAAATGTTTTCAATTATTGCAAAGGTCTTGAAATACGTAACAGATTTACATTATTCTGTTAAGTGAAATCTCATACCATTTCTTATGCCCCATGTTCTAGGACTCTGTCTCCTGTATCCTACTTCCCCAGACTTTCTGTTCTCCCTGCCTTTGCACATGTTCTTTTTCCACCTGAAATGCCCAGTCCTCTGACTCCAAAATCACCTGTAAGTTCAGCTCAAACATTACCTCATTTAAGTCACCTTTTCTGCTTTCTGTCCTCTGCACCCACAGCGCTCATCTTCCCACCAACCTTTGGAGCACAAACACTGTTTTTGTGTTCTCTATAAACTTAAGATCCAGCACAATTTCTAGGATGTACAAAGCACATAAAAATAAAATGCTGAATGAAGGAATGAATGGTATTAAATACATCTTGGAATCTGAATGACAATGGTGGGAAATTGATAGGAAGTCAGTTGAAGCCAAAATATAGAAAATAGTTAACTGAATTGAGTGCCCACTGTATGCTAGGCACACAACTAAGCCATTTCATAGACTTAAAAACATTGATAAAACAACCCATATAAAATTCACCCTTTTTTTTTTTTGGCTGCACCACGCAGCATGCAGAATCTTAGTTCCCCAATCAGGGATTGAACCTGTGCCCTCCTGCAGTGGAAGCGTAGAATACTAACCACTGGACAGCCAGGGAAGTCCAAAATTCACCCTCTTAAAGTATGCGATTTAGTGGCTTTTAATATATCCACAGATTTGCAAACCATCACCTGAAAGAAACCCTGTACCCATTAGCAGTCACTACTCATTCCTCCCTCTCCTTGGGAACGAACTACTTTCGTTTTCTATGGATTTGCCTGTTGTGATGTTTCACTTATATGGATCATTAAACATGTGGCCTTTCGTGTGTGGCTTCTTTCACGGAGCATCATGTTTTCCAGGCTTACCCACGATACAGCACAGGTCAGGACTTTACTCCTTTCTAGGGCTGAACGATATTCAATTGTCGGGATGAATGACATTTTGGTTACCTGTTCACCAGTGGATGGACCTTTGGGTTGTTTCCACTTTTTAGCTACTATGAATAATGCTGCTTTGAACATCTTTGTACAATTTTTGTGGATGTGTATTTTCATTTATCTTGGGTGCACACCTAAGGAGTCAAAGTGAAGGATCACATGGTAACTCTGTGTTTGACTTTTTTTAATTGAAGTATAGTTGATTTACAATGTTGTGTTAGTTTCAGGGTGTACAGCACAGTGATTCAGTTATACATACATATATATGTAACAATATGTATATACTCTTTTTCAGATTCTTTTCCCTTATAGGTTATCACAAGATATTGAGTATAGCTCCCTGTGCTATACAGGTCCTTGTTGGTTACCTATTTTATTTTTTTTAAATTTGTTTATTTATTATTTCTGGCTGCGTTGGGTCTGTTGCTGCACGTGGGCTTTCTCTAGTTGTGGCGAGCGGGGGCTACTCTTCGTTGCGGTGCGCGGGCTTCTCATTGTCATGGCTTTTCTTGTTGTGGAGCACAGGCTCTAGGCGCATGGGCTTCAGTAGTTGTAGCTCACAGGCTCGCGAGTAGTTGTGGCTGGCGGGCTGTAGAGCGCAGACTCAGTAGCTGTGGCGCACGGGCTTAGTTGCTCTGCGGCATGTGGGATCTTCCCGGACCAGGGCTCGAACCTGTGTCCCCTGCATTGGCAGGCGGATTCTTAACCACTGCGCCACCAGGGAAGTCCCGGTTATCTATTTTATATATAGTAGTGTGTATATGTTAATCCCAAACTCCTAATTTATCCCTCCTCACCCTTTTCCGTTTGGTGCGTGTTTAACTTTTGGTAACTGCTAGACTGCATTCCAAAGTGGCAGCACCGTTTACAATTCCACCAGCAATACATGAGGCTTCCAGTTTCTCCACACCCTTGCTGGCACTACTATCTTGTTTATTCTAGCCATCCTGGTTGGTGTGAAGCGGTGTCTATTGATTCCACTTTTTTAGTAACTGATGTTGAGCATCTTTTCATGTGCTTATTGTCCGATTGTATATTTTCTTGGAGAAATGCCTATTTGGATCCCTGGGCCACTTTCTGTGTTGTTTTTTATTGCTGAGTTGTAAGAATTCTTTACATACTCCCGCTACTAGATTTTCTCTTTCTTAATCCTCACAATCACCCTGCTTAAGCAGGTAGCTTGATCTCCATTGTTTAGGTAGAGACTAGAGCCTGGAATTCTGGTGAGAGGCTGGACGGAACCTACATCTGTGAGTCTCCAAAGCCTGTGCTCTTCCTACTACTCTTTACTGCCTCTTGGTGATGGAGTAGCTTTAACTGACAATGAGGTTTAGAGAGCGGCTACACTAGTGTGTGTTTAATATGAACACCGATGAACGTCGCTGGAATTGAGGCCAGGTGGTACAAACCTTATTGACTCACTGCTGAACCCAGTGGGGGTAGGCCTAAGTCGCATATGAAATAAAATCTCTAAGATTCCTTCTTATTCTGAAATCCTGTGATTTGATAAGCCTTTTTGTTTTGCCCAGCATCAAAACAGCAACAGTCATGGACAGCTAAGGCCTTAAGTGTTATTAGGACAAAAGGAAGCACCGCCCACTGACGTACATCCCTCTGAAGCCCTGGTCCCTCTGGGAATTTGTCTCAGTTTATTAGCGAAAGGCACTTGATCTGCTATCATAGGCTTTGGGGAAAAAAAAAAAAAGCAGTATCTCCTACTGACAGTTTAATCACCACTTTTCCTTAACACAAATATGAAACCCTGAGTTCTTTCCTTTGTCGTGGGTAACAGAATGATGCTATACTAAGCCAAGACCAACTGAATTCCCAGAGGCTGTCCAGGTACATTCACAACGACTTTGCCCCAAGTGCACAGCTATTTGCCGAGAAAAAGGACAGAGATGGAAAAAATGGATACGGTTTTAGCGTCGTCATCTTATACTATCTTTGCTACCTCCAAAACGAGACGATTTCAAGGGATGCATTTAGGAGAATTTTAATACTTGTACAGCACTGTAGAAACCATGGACTAGGTAAGTAAACTGAGTCATCAATAAAGTATAAACGTGGTTTTAACAAGAAATTATAGAAAACTCAAATAGAATATTTTCAATTATATACTTTATTGAAAAATAGTTAACTTAAAATATATACATTGTTTTTAAAAAACCATAGTACTGGTAAAATACTGAAATTTTCATACAAGGATCATTGAAGTTTCACTCATGCTTACTAAAGTGGCACCTTTCCTTTCCTGAACAAACATTTTGCTTAAGAGTAGGGCCTCTGGTGCCCTCTGGTGAAACTTCCTGAGATTGGGTGTCCAGAAAGGAACTCAGGCCCTACAGCTCAGGGCTGACAGAACTGCGGCCTATTCGCATTTGACGGGCTGTGATTTGCAGCCTTTGTCCACCGCCCAGGAGAAAGGCAAACTGAGACCGGCGTCTTTATCTCCTGGGGTAGGCGCTCCTCCCACTAACACTCAGCCAAGCTCACAGCAAAAATGCTTTCTTTTCTGTCACTGTCTTCTTAAAAAAAACAAAAACAAAAAAAACCCTGTCATTATAAATGGGAGAAATAATGTGGGAAAGTCTGTAAGTAATTCAGATTATAATCCAGACCAAATCACACCCCCAGCCCCACCCCACCAAAAAAAAAACACACAGAAAAGGTTAACAGGACAGCAAAATTCATAAAGCTTAGGATGCAAAAAAAGCTGATCTTCACCTTGCCTTTATAACAATGGATACCACTACTCTAGACAACTCTGTGCCTACGGTTTCTGGGAGAAGGTGACCTTTTCCTCACATTTCAGGAAGCAGACCTACTCCAGACGTGTGCCAATCATAAAAAGTAAACATCAGCAGAGTCTAAGTTCGTTCTCCAGGCTGAATACTTTGGACTTGAGGTTCTTCAGTTCTCCCTGTATCTTATGTGCCCGTCTGTTGCTGTCACGAACCTCACACAGGATGGCAAGATCCTGGTTTGCCCGGGTGTTAAGTGTTGCCTAGAGATTTGAAAAGAAGAAGAAGAAATGATTACGGCAGATGCCAGAGGAGAGAAACCAGTCATAAAGACCACGCTCTGTTGGCTCCTTTTTATGAGTCTTTTAGTACACAGGATAGCTTCGATCCTTAGTTTAGTGACTAGCTAAAAGAAGGAAAATATGGAGTAGAACTAAGGCACAAAAGGCATGAGACGCTTTGCTTTCCCACACAATAGTAAAGGAGCCTTGAGATAGAGGTCAATCAGCAATTAACAATGACTAAAAAGAAGAGACCAATATAAACATTATTAGTAAATTTGCCAAACAATGCAAGAAAGCACCTCTTCTTTTCTGTCATTAACCTGCTTGTCACACAATGATCATTCAGGGTGTGTAGATGACGGGTTAAGCCTCTCTAAGGAGGCACTGAGGGCAACTCGGATTCTACACAAAGCCAGGTCTGACAGGAAAAATTGCTTTTTAACTCAGTTACTCACTTTCCCCATTTGTAAAACAGACACAGTTCTTTTTTTCCTTTCGGCCGCGCCGTGCAGCTCATGGATCTTAGTTCCCCAACCAGGTACTGAGCCCCGGCCCTGGCAGTGAAAGCACCAAGCACAGATCACTGGACCGCCAGGGAGTTCCCCACAGACACAGTTCTTTTAATCTACTTCTTGAATTGGGCGGGATGAACATTTCCGTTGAGTTTAGCTTACGTGGAAGTGTGATGATGCCGTCATTCAATTACTTCAGCCTATTCTGTCCTCCCTCCGGCATGCACTGTTTAAACTGATTTTTGTGAGAGAAAGGGTGGGGATGCGGCCCAGCTTTCCTCCGAGGGGCCCTCGTGCCCATCTGCTCACCTGCACTTCTTTTCTCCCTCTTGGTAATTCAGGATCAATTACCTTATAGAGCATCTGCTCCAAGTCTTTCAGTTTTTGCTTGAGAGCCTTAATATCTGTCTTAAAGCCTTCTACTTCCAGGACACGTCGGTTCTCCAAGGCCTCGTAGCGTTTCGTCATGACCTGCAGACGCCTCCCCATCTTGTTGCTGCGGTCCTAAACACAGGGGCACAGGAGGGCATTCGTGGAGCTGAGGGAGCATCCCCGCGCCAGCTGCGCCGCCCGCCCCGTCGCGAGTGCAGAGAACTTCACACCTTAAAGATCTCTCTCCTCACTCCCTCCTCCTCACGAATCTGGGCAAGTTCCTCTTCTAGGGAAATGCACTGCTCTTGGTACATGCTGGACAGCTTTTTCTCTTGTACTATCTTTTCCTTCAGGGACTGTAGGTCAAAAGGAAAAAGAAATTAATACTCTGTTCTGGAGTTCAGACAACTCATATAGCACTTAGGTAAAGAAAGGAAAGAAAGGATTTCTAGAAGTACAAAATGAGTTAAGCAACAAGGCTCCAGCAAGGAACTCTGGAGAATGTCTGAAAACCTATTTCTAGAGGATTCTCTTAGCTTTCTTCCTGAAGTGTACACAGTAGAAATTCTTTAAAATAAAACAAATATTTTTGGCTCTGGGAAGAGTCAGATAATGGAGTTCAGAACTGTACCAAGTAAGACATTACAACATACGTTTTGGGACACATTTCTGAAGTTCTTCTTTAAAAAGGAAGAAACATCAACAACACTTAAAATACACATGTTCCATTGAGCAGCCAGAATGATCTTGAAAAAACCCAAATCAGAAGTCACTTCCTTGCACACAATCCTTCAAAGACACAGAGAAGCTGAGAGCTGCGTCTCCTCAGCAGGACCGGGAAGACCCCACGTGAGGGCCACCCACCCCCAACCTCCGTGCTCCTTCCTCCACGCCCACGACGACCTCCTCCCTCACACTGGCTCTTCCCTCTGCCTGATGCTCTTCCCCGAGGTCTGTTTGGCAAGCTCAGTCCCGTTTTTCAGGTCCCAGCAAAAATGCCAGACTTAAGACGGTGTCCCTGTGCTTCTCTACAAAAGTACACCTCCAACAACAATATATAATCTTCATACAACCCTTTTATTCCTTAGTACCACTCCTTAATTTTTTTTTTTAATTTAAATTTTTTTGGGTTTTTTTGGCCGTGCTACGTGGCTTGCGTGATCTCAGTTCCCCAACCAGGGACTGAACCGGGGCCACGGCAGGGAGAGCCCAGAATCCTAACCACTGGCCGCCAGGGAACTCCCAGTACCACTTTTTTATAACCCGTCATTTTCTTGGTTATTTGTTAATGTCGCTGTTCTTTCTCACCCACCAGAATGTAACAGCTTGTTTACTGCCCCAGAGCCTAGCTGAGAGTAGGACTGCGACAAGTATTTGTTGAATGAATTTATCGATCAAGCCGTACTTTAACTTTCTGAATCTGCAGACACTGTAATGATGAGCTACTCTCTGACACCTGTTTCTTGAGGTTTTGCTGCTACAACAGCTTCCCGGACTGAATGGATCTTATTTGACAATTATTAGGTTCTGTGAAATTCTCTGAGTTCTTTCAACAATTCCAGAAAAAAAAAAAATTCTGTAAAAGATAGAGGAAACTACCTTAATGTATTGATTTTGGTTGTAATGACTCTCATGAACTGGCCAAACTTTTCCAGTTTTATCTTCTTTCTTCTTACACTGCACCTTGTATTGCTTAATCTTTGACATCAAATGATCCTTTTCGAGCATCCAGGACTTCTCCTTATTTTGGTTTTCAAATTTGAGTTGCAAAAAGTCTTTGGTGCTCTCATAGAGCAGTTCCTTGGTGTGATGGAGACTGGGAAAGAATGTACAAATGTGGACATGAAGATGCTTCTACAGCACATGTGACACAGTTATTCCAAACAAAGCAAAGACACAGGTCCTTTAAAGATGGTACAATAGGTAAATTCTGTAAAATATTATTAGCAGTTTTAAAAACACGCTTCATCTGTTCACTGGCGATCTTACATATTTTATTGGACAAAGTATAATGCATCTACACTGGTTCACAGATTGGTCATTACAGATATTCTCCCGAGCGCTGATTTCAGGTTATATAATTAGAAGGACTGTAGAAATATTTACACACAGCCTAAGTATGGACTTTTCCCAGGCACCAGACTTCACAATAAAGAACTAAACCATGGTGTTCTGAATGAAGGTTAACACGAGTTCTAAAATGTCAAAACAGCTTTGCTTTTTTCTGTGCTGTGCTCCACATGTAAGCTGCCCAACATCAAATCCTGGCCTTGTTTTGAGATCAACTTCCTCTATGGAGGCACCTCAACAACTTCAGCCCACGTGGTCTGTCCATTCTCTGAAATTCCCCATCGCTTTAAATCTACGTCCCTGTGCTGTAATTTGACACTTGCTTAACCTTATTTATCATTTATTTTTGCCCTGATACCACTAGATCATCAAGGACAGTACCAACTACGGGATACACACAGGTACTAAATAGATTCCTGCTGACTGAGATTTAGGAAAAGGCAAATGATGTTTCCATCTTCAAAAAAGAATATCCCTAAGAGTTAGAACTCATTAGTTTAATATCAACAGCTAGAAAAATACTGTATCAAATGATCAAACTGCTTGCAAAGGGTATTAAATACCGTGAGGCAACCACTGCAGTTTTCCACTGAACAAATATTGTCAGATCCACTTAGTTCTTTTCATGAGTAACACAGTACAGAGATAAGGGTAAAATGATAACATAATGCCAGAAAGGTAACTGTCACCAGAGGAATATATATATTATATACAGAAAATACACATATATATATATACTTATTTAGGTACGTGCACACGTGTATAAAGAGGGAGAAATTGATTCAGTTACCACAAGGACTGCTCTTGCTTTCAACAAGTTATTTTATTCTATCTTATGTTATGGTCTCAGTTACAAACTGGGAAAGCACGATCTTGTTAGCGTACAAATGGTTTGAAAGTGACACCTAAAGGGCAGCCATTAACAGCCTTGGATTTCATGCCACTCAATACTCTCAGGATGATGATCTAATGGAAGGAGCTGATTGTGTGCTCAGATACGCAGATGACACTAAACTAGGATGGTTATTAATAATCTGGAAGACAGATATAAAATTACAATTTACTGTGACAATTTAAAAATATTGTTCCCTTAAAAACAATTAAAACCCAACAAAAAGTGGAGCTGCTATGCTTAAGCACAAAATACCAAAAATAAAAGTGGAGAAGTACCAGCCAAACGCAAACGTGACGCTATGTTAAAAGCAGCAGAGCCTGCCGAGGGCTGAGAGGCATCTTCCACCTGCACTGATCAGACAGCTCAACTTGAATATCACCTCCCATTTTAGTGACCACACTTTAAAATGGAGGAAGAGACATTAAAAAAGTCTGAGAAGACCAAAAAAAAAAACACAACAGGACAAAGAATGCAACGTGAAAAAATATTTTAAAATGTAGGAAGTTTAGTGCAGAAAAGAGAAGGTAAGCTAAAGATCAGCAAGTGTTCAAGAATTACTTGTTATGCATACAGGGCAGGGCAGAGGCTACAGCAAGACCCTGGGAACACAGACACAGTTACAACAGAAGGTGGAAAAGCCCCCGCGCAGTCATGCTGGTCATCACGGGAAATGGGGGAGGAGACGTGTACCTCTGCTTGGGAAAGGCGTCAGAGAAGGGGTGACACTGTATAGCGAGGGGCCTGCTACACTGCACGTGCTCTGTGAACAACAGTGCTACTAGTCTGACTGAAGAACGAGGTGAACTACAACTGCAGAGGAGCAGAGACTGAGGGATGAGGCTCCCAAGCGCTGAGGCAGCAGACCTCCATCAGCAGATACACGCAGTGAGCAAGCCTGCAGAGCACAGGGGACCAGTGCCAGGAAGCGCAGTCAGTTACTGCAACTATTTAAACAAGAACACAGCCTGGGCCAAGGTGGTAAGAAAAACAGGGCAGAGAACGGACTGGACAGGCTTCCCAGGCTCACACCTGACAGGGTCTGGAATTAGGGAACAGGAGAGCCAGGAGTCGAAGATCATCCTGAGGTTCCAAGCTTGGGAAACTAGGTGGATGTGACAGCATTAAACTAAATGGGGGGCTTCCCTGGTGGCTCAGTGGTTAAGAATACACCTGCCAATGCAAGGGACATGGGTTCCATCCCTGGCCCAGGAAGATCCCACATGCCGCGGAGCAACTAAGCCCGTGCACCACAACTACTGAGCCCATGTGCCACAACTACTGAAGCCCGCGTGCCTAGAGGCCCGTGCGCCTAGAGCCCGTGCTCCACAATGAGAGAAGCCACCGCAATGAGAAGCCTGTGCACTGCAATGAAGAGTAGCCCCCGCTAGCCACAACTAGAGAAAACCCGTGTGCAGCAATGAAGACCCAACGCAGCCAAAAATAAAATAAATAAAATAAAATAAATTACACACACAAAAAAAAGAAATGGGAAAAGAATGAAGTAGCAGGTTTGAGGTGGGGGAGGGGTGCTCGTTGGGAAAGAGAAAGTTGAGTTTCAATCACAGTAAATTTGAGGTGTTCAAACATACTCACCTGAAGATGCCTTTACAGCCCAGCTCTGGCCACTGGAAGCGGACAGAAGGCTGAGGAGGGTTAGACAGGAGGGAAAGACAGGTTCCGCAGGAACCAAGGGAGACTAATTTCAAAGAGGGGGCGATCAGAGGGGCCAAACACACAGAAAGACACTCATTACAGCTGGGACTGTGCAGAGGTAACTGGTCACAGAAATTAAGAAATCAGTGATGACGTCAGAGAGGGCACACTTAGTAAAATGGGGGGACGAAAGCAGACTGCAGAAACGGGGGGGACAGGCAGGCAGGTCTGGGGCAAAACAGCAGGTTCAGATAGTTTCCATTTTCTTGTGCAGGTATGTTATACTGAGTCAGGTAACACATCAGTGGAGAAAAGGACATTTCTTGACAATAAGATCAAGCTAAAACCCGCAAATGGGTTGAAGGGCGTGTGTGGAATCCCCCCAGCCCTTCCGGAAAAGCTTCAGCATCAGCACACCCAGGAGCCTGGAGAGAGGCGGGCGTCTGACAAGACACGTCCTCAGCGCCAGGACCCTGTGCTGCGAATGGACAGGACTGCCACCTTCTAAACCAGCTGGCAAACACCTTCAACCCATCGGGTGCGGCCTTCTTGAACACTCACTTTCTGGTGAGCTCTGCGACTCTCTCCCGATCCCTCTGCTGATGGGCTTGCACTTCCTCCATGCAGATCCGCCTCTCCTCCACGAGCCCTGCCACCTGCTCCTGCGAGAGCCTGCTCCGCTCCTCCAGCTGGGCCTGCAGCGCTTCCACCTGGACAGGCCAAAGGGGCGAGGTGTCCACTCCTGCCCTGCCCCCACTCACTTCTCACCTCTAAGTGAGGCTTTCTCCAGAAAAACTTAAAAACAAAAACCCCACAGACAAAAGCACAGCAGCACAACAAATAGGAGAACAATCTCAGCTGGACTCCTCTTCGCTGTCTTACAAGCTTAGGCTACACAAGAAGAGACTCCGTCCACACCAAGCAGAACACCTACATCACACCAGGAAAGCTGGAAAAGCCAGTCTCCCCTACCTGGGACTCTCACCTTCTCACCATCTCCCTTTCTGGACTTCTAGGACCGTCTCCCTTTTAAGACTTCCTAGTTGCACAGAGAGAGAATGACTCGTTTCCTCATTGTTAAATTTAAAAAGTAGAGCAGAATGAGTATAATGTAATTTCCTTCTCTAAGTCTGGCTGTCACAACCCCAAATGGAGCTACTGGCCAAAGGTAGAAACAGTCATTTAAATCAATACGCCCCCTGATAAGGACAGGAACTTGAGTGCAACTAGATGAAAAATCATGGTTGCAAGTGACATACAGAGACCAGGTGGTTAGAGGATGACTTGCTACTTTCCTAGACTTTAAAACACATGCACCAGACAAATGGACTCATCCCCGCAGGTCAATGTATCGGGAAAGACAACAGCAGCTCTGTGTGTCCCAGGGCCAGCTGCAGAGGGAGTTCTGACCGTGATGGATTTGTTAGGAGGGCTCGGCCTATGAGCTGAACGAACTGCAGGTTCAGAAAAGCACTGCTAGAGTGGTGGAATACAGAGTAACGGTTGTAACACAGAACCCTGGGAAATTAGGAACAACCTCAGCCTTCCAATCACATGGCGTCTGGATGGACCACGTGGGCAAGGAGGCACTCGGCATATGTGGTGCCCGAGCCAGGCTGGTGGACAGAAATGGTTGTGGTCTGTACCTGCAGGATGAGGGTCTGCACGTCCCTCTGGTGCAGCTGGGCACTCTCCTCCTTCTGTCTCACTGCTGGTTTTCTCCTGCTGCCTTTAGAATCTAAAATAGAACATAAAAGTGAGGGGAGACCTTTACTTAGCTTTTCTTTCTGCTATTCAAGCATCAACATTACCTTTGCAGAGGAGTTTGGTTTCCTTTATCTGTAAGGGAAGGAAAGGAAGAAAAAGGACAAGGTACAATAACTATAGTGCTAAATTGTTCAAAGAGGAATCTCTTAAGGGAACTCTGCTAGGATGTCATCCCGATAGTAATATTCATCTTTCTGAAGAATACACTACTCAATTTTCCTTAGGAGTTGTCTATTTTCTTTGTAAAATCTTATTTAATTAGAAAGGGTAATGAATAAAAATACTAAATCCAAACATTTTAGTTATAATGTATAACCCAATTTTCAATGGACAAGATGATTTTAAAATTAAGCAACACTAAAATTGCACTAAACATAATTTAATTCTTTAGATAATTCAAGAAGCTTATTTAGGGACTTCCCTGGTGGTCCAGTGGGTAAGACTCCGTGCTCCCAATGCAGGGGGACTGGGTTCAATCCCTGGTCGGGGAACTAGATCACACGTGCATGCCGCAACTAAGAAGCCTGCATGCCGCAACTAAGAAGCCTGCATTCCACAACTAAAGATCCTGCATACCGCAACTAAACATGCCACAGCGAAGATCCTGCATGCCGCAAAGAAGATCCAGCACAGCCAAAATAAATAAACATTAAAAAAAAAGAAAGCTTATTTATTTTTTTCTTTTTTTAAATTGAGGTATAGTTAATTTACAACATTAGTTTCAGGTGTACAACACAGTGATTCAAAATTTTTATAGATTATACTCCATTTATAGTTATTATAAAGTATTGGCTATATTCCCTGTGCTGTACAATATAGCCTTGTTGCTTATTTATTTTATACATAGTGGTTTGTACCTGTTAATCCCCTACCCCTATTTCACCTCTCCTCCCTTCCCTCTCCCCACTGGTAGCCACTAGTTTGTCCTCTGTATCTGTGAGTCAGTTTCTGTTTTGTTATTCTCACTAGTTTGCTTTATTTTTTAGATTCCACATATAAGTGATAACATATGATATTTGTCTTTCTCTGTCTGACTTATTTCACTTAGCATGATGCCCTCTAAATCCATCCTTGTTGCTGAAAATGGCAAGACTTCATTCCTTTTTATGGCTGAGTAGTATTCCATTGTGTGTGTGTGTGTGTGTGTGTGTGTGTGTGTGTGTGTGTGTGTGTGTGTGTGTGTGTGTGTGTGTGTGTCACCACATCTTCTTTATCCATTCATCTATTGACGAACACTTGGGTTGCTTCCATATCTTGGCCATTATAAATAATACTGCTGTGAACATTGGGATGCACATATACTTTCAAATTAAAGTTTTCATTTTCTTTGTAAGAGAGTAGATCTTAAAACCTCCCATCACAAGAAAAAAAAAACTTGTAACCACATGCATAGTGATGCATGTTAGCTAGACTTACTGTGGTGTACATTTTGTAATATATACAAATATCAAATTACTTTGTTGTGCACTTGAAACTAATGTTATATGTCAATTATACCTCAACTAAAAAAAAAGAAAAAGAAAGAAAATTGGGATTTCCATTAAAAAAAGAGAGAGAAGGATAAGGAGACTGAGGCTTAGAGAGGCTAATTAATAGTCTGTGATTCCAGAAGTTGTCCAAATCTGTTTTATGACTTATCACCATAAGCATGTTAATTATATATTTTTTATTCTACTTCATTAAAACATCATGGAAAGGTTTAAAAAAAAAGGCAGCTCAGTAAGACCTTAGACCACCAGAGGCATCATTACGAACATACATTATCACTGTACAGTATGAAAAAGTTTCTAATTATTTGTACTGTGCTTTTTAATTCTGCATCAATGAGAATTTCTAATAATGTGGTTGGTACCTGCTCTGAAAGCTGAAGATTCATTCTGTTCACATACTTCTACAGCCTGGATAGTCTTTTGGAGAATGCTGACCTGAAGAATCAAAAAAAAGAGAAAAAAAAGGTACAGAAATAGCCTTCTTATAAATGCAGTATTTCACTTTTTAGCTTTAGTTCTGCAGATTAAGCATTATTCATAAATTAAATTGGTCAAAATTGATACAATCATATGAGGATGTCATGCATATGAGAGACCAAAGTGGACAAAGTAACAAATTGGATAAAACCCAGTGTTTTGAATATAAGTTGGATAAAACCAGCGTTGGTGATATAAATGAAAAAAATAAAACTTCAGGGTTATTTGGCAATATCGGCCAAAAAAAAAAAAAAGCAGCCTTTGACAGGTCCTTTAGGAAAGTAACAGAAACACAGAAGTATGCATATAATAGATATGTATAGAAATGCTCATTGAAGAACTGCTTACAGAAGTGAAAAAATGGAAATCTCAAATACACAAATATTTCTATATGAATGGAAAAAGAGCTTTATCTCTGGGGTACAGAATTATGGGAGACTGCCACTTTTATATTAGATTCCTGAAATATGTGTGTTGTTTTAACAAAGACCATGCATTAATTTTGTAATCAGTATAAACAACGATTTAAAAAGAAACTAGTATTGAAACTTGTTCCCACACTAAGTCTGCTCCTGCTGTTCTCTCTAATCTCATCCAAAACATCTTCTCCTCTGAGCTTTAGGTTTCCAAATGGTGAAACGGGGTAAACAATGTTACTTCCAAGGTTTTTGAAAAAAAAGAAAAAAAATCACAAAGCTCTTTGTAATTAGAGAAAATGCTTTGAAAACTTAGGTAAATGTGAGACTACCATAGCTAATTCTCCTTCTAGCTTCTTTAACAAGTACCAAAATTGTTCTGATTATGGACCCCAGCTTGTATTTTGTAAAAGCCATGCCCACCCTGCTATACAAAGGATTACTTACTTTGTTGGGAGGCTCCTTATAAAAATAGGTCACTTCTCCAATGTCTGTTCCCACAAGAGCCAAGAGATTCTGAATCTTTTTCTTGTCTTCTAGCTCCCTGCAATTCTCATAGAGAATAAGCAAACAGTGTCCAGAGTAAGTAAATTTTTGTTTAAAGGCTCTCCCTTCTGACTTTTTTTTTTTTTGGTGGTGCCACTTGGCATGCGGGATCTTTAGTTCTCCGACCAGAGATCGAACCCATGCTCCCTGCAATGGAAGCGCGGAGTCTTAACCACTGGACTGCCAGGGAAGTCCCTCATTTACTTTTAAAGCAATGATAACCTCAGATTAAAATTAAATAGGATTAACCCTCCTACACTGTTGGTGGGAATGTAAATTGGTGCAGCCACTATGGAGATCAGTATGGAGGTTCCTTAAAAAACTAAAAATAGAATTACCATATGATCCAGCAATCCCACTCCTGGGCATATATCCGGAAAAGATGAAAACTATCTAATTTGAAAAGATACATGCACTCCAGTGTTCACAGCAGCACTATTTACGGAATATAATAGCCAAGACAAGGAAGCAACCTAAGTGTCCATCAACAGATGAATGGATAAAGAAGATGTGGTACATATACATACATACACACATACACACACACACACATATATACACAATGGAATATTACTCAGCCATAAAAAAGAATGAAATAATGCCATTTGCAGCAACATGGATGGACCTAGAGATTATCATACTAAGTGAAGTGAGTCAGACAGAGAAAGACAAATATCATACGATATCACTTATATGTGGAATCTAAAAAAATTATACAAATGAACTTATTTACAAAACAGAAATAGACTCATAGACATAGAAAACAAACTTACGGTTTACAAAACAGAAATAGACTCATAGACATAGAAAACAAACTTACAATTACCAAAGGGGAAGCAGTGGAGGGATAAGTTAGGAGTTTGGGATTAACAGATACACACCACTATATATAAAATAGATAACCAACAAGGACCTACTGTATAGCACAGGGAACTCTACTCAGTATTCTGTAATAACTTCTATAAGAATCTGAAAAATAGATGTATATGTATACATACATACATACATATATACATATGTATAACTGAACCACTTTTCTGTACACCTGAAACACTGTCAATGAACTATACATCAATTAAAAAAAAAGTCAGGGCTTCCTTGGTGGCGCAGTGGTTAAGAATCCGCCTGCCAATGCAGGGGACACGGGTTCAAGCCCTGGCCCGGGAAGATCCCACATGCCGCGGAGCAACTAAGCCCATGCGCCACAACTACTGAGCCTGCAAGCCACAACTACTGAGCTTGCGAGCCTAGAGACCATTCTCTGCAACAAGAGAAGCCACCGCAATGAGAAGCCCGCGCACCACAAGGAAGAGTAGCCCCCACTCGCCGCAACTAGAGAAAAGCCCACACGCAGCAACGAAGACCCAATGCAGCCAAAAATAAATTTAAAAAAAAAAAAGGTCAACAGAGAGGAGTCAGCATCTGCACAGGCTCCAAAAAATTAATTAACTAAATTAAATTAAATAGGATTTATCTAGACCTTACCTCTAAATTTTTTTTTAATTTTATTTTTTTATACAGCAGGTTCTTATTAGTTATCTATTTTATACATATTAGTGTATATATGTCAATCCCATGGCAGTGACTGAGGCCTGCTGTAACTGAATCACAGTTCAACTTCTGCGCACTCAGACGTCCCTTACTCCCTCACAGGTGGTTTATTCCTGACAGCACTCCCCAACACACCTCCTGCAAGCAAATCTCCATTGCAGAGTTTGTTTTCCAGGGAACCCAACCAAAGACAGTGGATACCAGAAATGGACCAAGGAAGCAAATTTTAAAATGACATTTCAGAGCCTGTGATATGATGTGTTACAGAACACAGTGTTCTTAGGAGCAAGACAGATGAGTGGTCAACAGGGTATAGCTTAAACAATTAAATAAAATTAAAGATTGGGGGGGGGGCTTCCCTGGCTGTCCAGTGGTTAGGACTCCACACTTCCACTGCAGGGGGCATGGGTTCCATCCTTGGTTGGGGAACTAAGATCCCACGTGCCGTGCGGCACAGCCAAAAAAGAAAAAAAAAAAAATGGGGGGGAGCTGGGGGCTGCATATTCTATACAAACTCACAATCTCTGACCCATTTTCCATACCTCTGCTAGTTTTAAGACCCAGAGACTGTTACCTAAAGGAGAAGCTGGATCTCCCAGGAAGTAAGACCTGGTGATACCACAGCGAGTGTACATTGTAATGATTCCCTCATTACCTCCAAGGGCCTATGCCATTTATTCAAGTAATTGTACACTGTGGGAAAGGAAATACCCAGACATTTCAAGGATTGCTGGATACAGAGTCTGAGCTGACTCTGACACCTGGTGACGTGAGCATTATCTAGGGCATTTGGGAACCATGCAATAAATGGAATTTTGGTCCAGGTCCAGCTCAAGCTCAAAGTGGGTCCACTGGATCCAGACCCAGTCAGTGGTCATTTCCCCCATCTCCAAATGTATAATTGGAATGGACATAATTGGTAGTTGGCAAAGCCTCCAAATTGCTTTCTTGGTTTCTGTGCTAAAGCAAGTGGCAGCCTCTGGAACTGCCCCCCCCACCCCAGCCACGATGGCGAATAAAGACCTAAAGGATGCAGGGGTGGAGGTCCCCATCAAATCCCCATCAATTCACAAGTATGACTCATGCAAAACCACACAGTTAACAGTGGACTACCACCAAGTAGGTCCAATTCCGGTGACTGTGGCAGATGTAGCAGTATTTTTGCTAGAGCAAATTAACTTGGTTTTAGGTACACAGCCTGTGGCTACTGATTAAGCAAATGTATTCCTTCCCACCCGTACCAGGACCAGAGCAGTTCTCATTCACGTGAGGTGAACAACAGTATACTTTTACAGGCTTTCCTAGGATCTTGCTAACTTCTGCTCTCTATCAAATTTGTCCGAAAGGACCTGGATCTGGCCATTCCACACATCATATCAGTTCACTACTGAGATATCATATTAAATCAGACTGGACAGACAAGAAGTGTCGAGTCTGTTAGAACCTTACATGAGCTCCAAAGGGTCAAAGGTAAACCCTACGAAGCACATCAGTGAAGTTTTAGGAGTCTGATCTAGGCTTGCCAGGATACTGGCAAGGACAAATTCCTGCATCTCACACCTACCACCACCAAGAAGGAAGCATAATGCAGGAAGAACTCCTCAGTTTCTGGAGACAACTTATCCATACTTTGGAACATTACTCTGACCCATAAATCAGGTGATGTGGAAGGTGAGCTTTCAGTATGGCCCAGAGTTGAAAGGAAGTTCTGCATTAGGTCAAGGCTGAAACTATTAAGGAGATTAAATCAGTAATCAAAAACCTGCCAACAAAGAAAAACCCTCGACCTGATGGCTTCAGTGGTGAATTCAACTAAACATTTAAAGAAGGACTAACACCAATCATTCTCAAACTTTTCCAAAAACTGAAGAAAAGGCGACACTTCCTAGCACCTCCTATGAAGCCAGCAGTGCCCTGATGCCAAAGCCAGACAAACATTACAGGACTACTACAGACCAATATCCCTTATGAACACTGATATAAAAATCCTCAACAAAATATTAGCAAACTGGTATTCAGCAGCATATTAAAAGGATTATACACCATGAGTAAGTGGAATTCATTCCTGGAATGCAAGCAAGCATGGTTCAACATATGAACATCGATCAAAGTAATACAGCACATTAACAGAATGACGGAAGAAAACATACGATCATCATCTGATGCAGAAAATGCATCTGACAACATTCAACACCCTTTTGTGACAAAAACATTCAACAAATTAGGGATGGAAGGAAACAACCTCTGCACAATATAAAGCCACATATGAAAAGCCCACAGCTAACATCATACTCAATGGTGAAAGACTGAAAATTCTCTTCTAAGACCAAGAACAAGACAAGGATGCCCATTTTACAACTTCTATTTAACAAAGTATTGGAAGTCCTAGCCAGAGCAAGTAGAGAAGAAAAAGAAAGAAAAGACACCCAAATTGGAAAGCAAGAAATAAAATTACCTTTGTTCACAGACGACACGATTTTATACATAAAAAACCCTAAGGGTTCCATAAAAAACAAACAAAACTCTTGGAACTAGTAAGTGAATTCAGCAAAGGAGCATAACACAAATTCAACATGCATTTCTATACACTGTCAACAATCCGAAAAGGAAATTAAGAAAAGAATTTGATGTACAATAGCATCAAAAAGAATAAAACATGCAGGAATTAACCAAGGAAGGGAAAGACTTACACACTGAAAACACTGCTGAAAGAAATGAAAGAATAAGCAAATGGGAAGACATTCTGTGTCCATGGATCGGAAGATGTAACATTAAGATGTCAATATTACTCAGAGCAATCTATAGATTCAGTGCAATTCCTATAAAAATCCCAACATTTTTTACAGAAATAGAAAAATCTACCCTAAAATTCATATGGAACCTCAGGGGACTCCAAATAGTCAAAATAATCTTGAAAAAGAACAAAGTTGGAGGGCTCACACTGCTTGATTTCAAAACTTTAGTACAAAACTACAGTAATCAAAATAGTGTGGTACTCCAAACAACAACAAAGGGAATTCCCTGGCAGTCCAGTGGTTACTACTTCGCACTTCCACTGCAGGAGGCACGGGTTCGATCCCTGGTCAGGGAACTAAGATCGTGCATGCCATGCAACGTGGCCAAAACAAAACAAAACACACACATATACACACACAAAACAGTGCGGTACTGGCATAATGATGGACAAATAGACCAACAAAATACAATAGAGAGCCCAGAAATAAGTCCTGCATAGATGGTCAAATGATTTTCAACTTTCAATGGGGAAAAAGTCTTTTCAACAAACGGTCTTGGGAAAACTAGGTATCCACGTGCAAAAGAATGAAGTTGAACCCTTACCTAATACATATACCAAAATTAACTCAAAATGGATCAAAAATCTAAATGTAAGATCGAAAACTATAAAACTCTTAGAAAAAAACATAGTGATATTGGATTTGGCAATGATTTCTTGGATTTGACACCAAAAGCAGAAGCAATAAAAGGAAAAATACACAAATTGGACCTTATGAAAATTAAAAACTTTAGTGCATCAAAGAACACTATCAAAAGCGTAAAATGGCAACTCTCAGAATGGGAGAGAACACTTGCAAATCACTTATCTGATAAGGGATTAATACCCGGAATACACAGAGAACTCTTAAAACTAAATAACAGCAAAAAACAACTCGATTCAAAAATGGGCAAAGGACTGAAATAGACATTTCTCTAAAGAAAATATACAAATGACCAATAAGCAATGGAAAAAATGCTCATCATCAGTAATCATTAGGGCAATGCAAATCAAAATAACAATGAGATACTACTTGACATCCATAAGGATGGCTTATTAAAAAATGGAAAACAGGGACTTCCCTGGTGGCGCAGTGGTTAAGACTCCGCCTGCCAATGTAGGGGACACGGGTTCAAGCCTTAGTCCGGTAAGATTCCCACATGCCACGGAGCAACTAAGCCTGTGCGCCACAACTATTGAGCCTGCGCTCTAGAGCCCACGAGCCACAACTACTGAGCCCGCATGCCACAACTACTGAAGCCCGTGCGCCTAGAGCCTGTGCTCCGCAACAAGAGAAGCCACTGCAGTGAGAAGCCTGCGCGCCACAGCAAAGAGTAGCCCCCGCTCACCACAACTGGAGAAAGGCTGCGTGCAGCAGCGAAGACCCAACACAGCCAAAAATAAATAAATAAATAAATTTATGTTTAAAAAAATGGAAAACAAGTGCTGGCGTGCTTTAGAAGAAATTGGAACACTTGTACACTGCTGGTGGGAATGTAAAGTGGTGCAGCCACTGTGGAAAACAGTATGCTGGTTCCTCAAAACATTTAAACACAGAATTAGCATTTGATCCAACAATTTCACTCCTGGATAGATACACAAAAGAACTGAAAGCAGGAACTTGAATGGGTATTTGTACACCCATGTCCAGAGCAGTGTTATTCACAACAGCTAGAAGGTTGAAACAACTCAAATGTCCATCAACACATTAATGGATAAACAAAATGTGGTGTATACATACAATGGAATATCATTTGGCCTTAAAAAGGAATGAAATTGATACATATGTTGTGCAATGTGGATGAACCTTGAAAAGATTATGCTAAGTGAAATAAGCCAGACCCAAGAGGACAAATACCGTATGATTCCACTTATATGAGGCCTAGAATAGTCAAATACATAGAGACAGAAAATAGAATAGTGGTTACTAGGGGCTGGGGGAGGGGAGATGGGGAGTTAGGGTTCAGTGTATGGGATGATGAAAAAGTTCTGGAGGTGGATGGTGGTATGGCTGCACGATGACGTGAATGTACTTACTGATATTGAACTCTACACTTAAAAATGATTAAAATGGTAAATTTTAGGTTAAGTATATTTTACCACAACAAAAAAAAAAGTGCACTGTAGTGGATGCCATGGAACACTGCTCAGATGCCGCCTTCAGGACCAGGATGCCCATAACCTGGGGGCTGCCCTTGGCTGCAGGGGGCTGCCTCTCCCGAGCTTATCCCCCCTCCCTGGTGGCAGCCTGCATGCAATGACGGACCACTCCCTGTGGGGCTGGCTAAGGCCTCTGTTACCTCGGTGGACTCTCTATCACAGTTCAAACTCTCCCTCAACCCAAATCCGCTCATAGCTGTTCTTCCCAAGAGCCTCCCTGCTAACCATCGTGCAGGCAAATCTCCATCTCAGAGCCTGTCCCCTGGGAATGCAACCTAAGAGAAGGACCACAGAGAAATGTATCTTGTTGAGTTTGATTTAGAAATATACCCCCAACATTTCCCGTCTCCCACTTGGTACCTGATTCTCAGTCGGTCGTTTTCTGAGTAGAGGCGTAAGACATGCTCCCGCTCCTGGAAGAGGCAGACCTGCACGTCGCTTAGAGCTTTCCGCAGCTCAGCAATCTCTGCCTCCCTCTGCTGCAAATCCCATTCAAGTTTATGCTGGGGAAAAAGGTAGTTGAAAAGATACTGGGTTTCATAGGAGTATCTCTCGTTGGATGTGGCGGAGTCAGTTCATGTAGAAATATTACAAAGTGGATGGTTTCAGCAATACAGGATCCAAATGACAACAACAGGCTGTGTACAGACAAGTTTAAAACTACAAAGTGAGCGTGACGTTTGCATTCAACGTCAGAGCTCTCGCAGTTCCTTTTACAGACGACAGAACCCAGGACGCCACATGGTCCACCTGTTTTAGTCACACTTTTTTTTAATGCTTTCTATGTAAGAAGCATTGCTATGAAATTCTGGAAAACAAAGATGAAAAGGTATAATTCCTGCCTACAGAGCTAAGGAACTGTGTGGGGAGACAGACATGCCAACAATTAAAATGCAAGAATTATTTAATGGAGAAGCACGCACGGTAAAATGGTCAAGGCGGAAGGTACGGCAGGAGAAGAATCTCTGGAGCCTGCTGGGGAAGTCGGAGTCCACCACCAGAAAGCTGAAGCCTGAAAGGAAGACCGTTGGAGACATGCAGAAGGCAGCGCTCTCGGGAAGAGCGTGGTAAACCAGCACGAACCAGCAAAGAGCCGGAAATGCCTGGCCGACCACGAGGACCTCAGTATTACTGGAGTGGAAAGTGAGAGGCAGACGGGGCGGTGTGACACTGGAGGCTGGGACCGTGGAAGACGCTCAGGTGAGATGAAACTGGAGTTTGAAGAGTGCGGCAGCAATAGTGATGAGGTGGCTGGAAGGGACTGAGCGACATTCAGGATGCAGAATCAATGGGTCTTAGCGAATGACTGAACGGAGGGCTGGGCAGAACTGCAGGCAATGACACCAGTCACGAAGCCAAAGAATAAAGAAAAGTTAAGAGACAGGGGTGGATGGAGGGAAATGGCAGTGGTCTATGCGCACGCATGGGCAGGGAGAGGAAAAGGAGGTTCATTCAGATACAGACACACCACCCTGGAGCTCAGGAGGAGAACGAGTCAGCACTCGTTACCTGGATGTCACAGTCCCATAGGTAGAACTCCAATGCATGGATAAAACGAGACCATTTACGGTGGAATCGGGAAGAACTTCGGAAGACTAAGGAAGGAGAGCTGTTAACGGACACTGAGAACCGGTCAGAGAGCGGGGACAGACACTGGGAAAGAAAAATGACACCAGAATCAAGACGGGAGCAAAGTTTTGGGAAAGGAGACGTCGACAGTGACAAACACTGCAAAGGGCACAGAGAGATGAGGTCATTTTGGCAACAGGTCCTGGAGCCCACAGGTGGAGCAGCGAGGACAGGACCCAACCGCAGTCAAGGAGTCGCCGAGTGGGTGATGAAGTCAAACTATTCCGGAAGGGTGGCTGGGAAAGAAGGCGCCTCCCCGCTGAGAGAGTAACTGGGGGTGCAGCTAGAGGGGTGCCTTTCTCTTTTGTTGGGAAAGACTTGAATCTGTCCATATACTGAGGAGGAAACGCCAATGTCAGGCAAGAGGTTAAAAACAGAACACAAAGGGGAGTTCCCTGATGGCCTAATAGTTAAGATTTGGGGCTTTCACTGCCATGGCCCGGGTTCAATCCCTGGTCGGGGAACTGAGATCCTGAAAGCCGTGCAGCATGGCCAAAAAATAAATTTAAAAAAAAACCAGAACACAAAGAGGCGAGGTAGCAAAGCAGGGTTTCTTAGGAAGGAAAGTGGGGGGTGGGGAACAGAGAAAGGGCTGGATCGGTTCAGCTCACTGTGGCCCCTGGATCAGTAAGGAGGAGGAGATGGATACAGACGCAGCTGACCGTGTGTGGATGGGCAGGAAGCTGGTGTTCCCTCTGTGAACTGGGAAGCAAGGTTGCCTGAGGAGAGGGGGGGCCTGCGGGCCGGAGGGGAGCAGTGAAGGCAGGGCACAGGCGTGCAGGGATGGGGAGCCGACCACTGATGGGTAAGAAAACTGCTGCGTGGTGACTGAGGACACAGATGATTTGTTTACCATGAATTTATCCTGTAATGACCTGTGACCTTTCTAGGACAGTGGTTCTCAACTGGGGTGGTTTTGCCTATGCCCCCAGGAGAAGTCTGGCAATGTCTGGGGGCATGTTTGCCTGTCACAACTTGGGGGTGGGGTGGGCTACCGGTGTCCAGCGAGTAGAGGCCCGGGATGCTGCTACACAGCCTGCATGCACAGGACAGTCCTCACAACAAAGAACCATCACCCCTCACGTCGGTAAGGCCAAGGCTGAGAAGCCCTGCTCCAGGACACAGGTGGTCGAGGATGGGGTTAAGCCACAGGGAGGGCTTCTGCCGGGCAAGGGGCGCAGAGGAGCAGGGCCGCGTGCAGGCAGCACAACGACTAGATTACTGGAGAGAAGCCCATGGGCTTCGGGTTAGAAGCGGGACACGGTGGCCAGAAGCTGCCCTGCTGCCCTGCTGCCCTGAGCACACTGAGAAGCCAGGAGCTGTGGAGGCGACACCGAAGCGAAGTCAGGCGTGAGGGAGAGAGAACCAGAGGTGCACGAGAGGCTGAGACAAAGAGTGAAGACTTTAGAGATGGAGCACTTTAGGGCATCGTGATCCAACGGGGCACCCAGAGGGGGGGCAGCTCGGCTGGGGTGGAGGGGATCAAAAGAGGATGTTGAGGACTTCCCTGGTGGCGCAGTGGTTAAGAATCTGCCTGCCAATGCGGGGGACATGGGTTCGAGCCCTGGTCCGGGAAGATCCCACATGCCGCGGAGCAACTAAGCCCGTGGGCCACAACTACTGAGCCTGTGCTCTAGAGTCCGTGAGCCAGAACTACTGAGCCCGCGAGGCACAACTACTGGAGCCCGCGAGCCTAGAGCCCGTGCTCTGCAACAAGAGAAGCCACCGCGATGAGAAGCCCACGCACCGCAATGAAGACCCAACGCAGCCAAAAATAAATAAATAAAATAAATAAATTAAAAAAAAAAAAAAGAGGATGTTGACACGTGTACTGTGACACCAGCTGGCACTTGAAGGCCTTCTCGGCAACGGACGGGCTCGCTCAGAGCGCGCGAGGGTGCACCGGCTCCTCCTCACCTGCCCTTCGCAGGCCTCTCTGTACAGCTCCAGCTTCTTCAACAGGCCCTCGTTTTCTGCCTCACACTCAGACATCTTCTTCTGATAATATTCTAGAAGCTCCTGAGAAGGGAAGAGGATGGCCAGACGATCCTCCACTGAAGGCAAGGGAGTTGACTGCACAGAATCGGAGAAAGATACCCCCTTCCACCTGGTGGGGCCACTGAAGCCACCGGCAGCCTCATGCTTGGGGAGAGCCGTCAGCCTGTGTGAGATTAGGAAGGACACGTTCATAAACTGTCTGAACATTTATGAGATGTTACAATTTCTTAAATTAAAAATCAGGTTTATGTCCTTCAAGTGCTTATAATTAAGGTGCTCACAAACCTTGAAAGTTTGATGTTACAGGTTCGTGAATAATCTTATGAACTGCTTTCCAGGTATTAAAGGTTTAAGGCTGGATTCAAAATACAAGTTAGAGAGTAAAAAAAATCATTAAAAAAAAAAAAGGAATATCAACTAAGTAAGACCAGATAGTGACAGTCAGAAAATTTGATACTGTAAGACATACAGCAATAGGAACACTTATATGCTGTTGATGGAGTGTAATTTGGTGAAACTACAGACAGTAAATTGGCACAATCTAGTAAAATTGCAATTTCTCTTGTCTGCACAGACATACAAGGTAACACACACAAAAATGTTCATAATAACATTATTTGTGATAACAAAAACAGTAAAGCTTCCAATGTCTGTTTGATAGGATAGTGGATAAACTATGGTATATTCATACAATGGAATATTCTCAAAGTTATAGAAACTATGAATTACAGATACATGTATGAATATGAATGAATTATCCAAACAATTTTAAATGCAAAAATGTATGTAGATGCATATACAGACGATATTGCCATTTAAGATTAGAACATGCATAATGGAGTAGTTTATTTTTAGGGGTAGATACATAAGTGGGAAAATTATTAAGGAAGGGCATGATAAAGATTCAGGATTAGAAAACAGAGCCTAGTCAGTAAGCACACGACCAATCAGACCCTAGTCTCTAGCATCAGAGACTTGAATTACATGACCAAGACCAGCCAAGATCAAAGGCTAATCAAAGGCTGGACCAGAGGGTTTTTTTGTTTGTTTGCTTTTAGCAAACAAGAGACTTAAGCTGAAAACAATGAAAGTTAGAAAATAAATGATACAGAAGTGGAGAAATCCTCATGTGAGAATTAATCCACTTGGGCTAACTGCCTGCAATTTATTATACAACAACAAAATAGACCACAGAGTAGAGAAATTTTATACCAGAAGCCCAGAGTTGTAGTTAATGAAGGTTATGGGCAGCACTTTTAATAAGTGAGCACGTATAGGAAAGACATTAAAATCCACTTTCAGCTAGCAAGAAGAACAAATATTTTCTCAATCATTAAAAGCTCACAACAGAAATATTACTGTACTTAGTTTCATGTTTTGAAAAGGTGTAGCCTTATAACTCTGGGATATAGGTTAACAGATAAACTAAGAGGTATTTCTGAGATTCTGCAAACGAGAGTGTGGCAACGAGGATGAGAATGAGGCGTCATGCAGGTTGACACAGAGGCAGAGTCCAAAGTCCCCTGTGTTTGTCTACTGGTTGTTTCCTCTGTAATCCAAGGGTCCACTGGCACTGTATGAGGCCCACATAAAATGCCTGTATTCTTGTGTTAACATTTACTATGTCCTAGTTTTTAATCTAAATTCCACATAATTAGAGAAATGAGGTCTAATGTAGTCCAAATCCAAAACTCTTCTAGTTCCTAAGCCAATGTGTACTAAGGTGACAGAAGTCTGGATTCTTTATTTCAACAACTCAAAAATAAGCAAATGTCTTACTTTCTGCAGACAGGGGATTGCGTTGGGGTAAAGTTCATGCTGTCCTTTCCCACCTGTCAAATACACAAAAATTCAGAATGAGGGGTCAGGAACAGAAAAAAAGTACAGGACGTACAGACAGGTCCCTCCCCACCAGCATCAGATGTGCTTCCGACAGCATCAGAATGTGATGTTTTATTTTTTTTTAATTATTTATTTATTATTTATTTTTGGCTGTGTTGGGTCTTCGTTTCTGTGTGAGGGCTTTCTCTAGTTGCGGTGCGCGGGGGCCAGTCTTCATCGCAATGCGCGGGCCTCTCACTATCGCGGCCTCTCTTGTTGCGGAGCACAGGCTCCAGACGCGCAGGCTCAGTAGTTGTGGCTCACGGGCCTAGTTGCTCCGCGGCACGTGGGATCTTCCCAGACCAGGGCTCGAACCCGTGTCCCCTGCATTGGCAGGCAGATTCTCAACCACTGCGCCACCAGGGAAGCCCTATTTTTTATTTTTATTTTTGTTTATTTATTTATTTATTTTTTGCCTCACTGTTGGGCATGTGGGATCTTAGTTCCCCGACCAGGGATCGAACCCATGCCCCCTGCATTGGAAGGTGCAGTCTTAGCCACTGGACCACCAGGGGACACCCCAGAATGTGATGTTTTAGAATGTAGTATTCTTTTTTTTTTTTTTTGGAGAAGTTTCTAATAACCAAGAGAAATTAAGTGGATATTAAGGTAGAGGACCCATCATGCTAAGTTTAAGATAAATACAAAGCCATTGATATTATCTTTACTTGGTGTGCTGTGTCTATTGCTTCCCATCCTCCTCCATTCAACAAGTCACTCCTGGATTTGTGTGCCTGACAGTGTTAACCTCCCTTTTAAAATATTGCTTTGTCGTTGAGAGCTCTGAAATCAGACAGACTTGGTTTTGAGTCAAGGTTCTGTCCCCTATTAGCTGTGTGACCTCAGGCAAGTTTTTACTTAACCTCTCTAAACTTCAGTTACTTATTAGAAAATGTGGATAATAATAGCATTATGTCATAGGTTGGTGTAAGGATTAAATGAACAAAAGGGCTGAGCATGTGTCCAACACATTTAAGCAATCAATAAATGCAAATGACTGCCGTTTTCACTGAAAATTTTACTCCCTTGGTTCAAAAGGTTCTGCCTTCAGGGACTTCCCTGGTGGTCCAGTGGTTAAGACTCCACGCTCCCAATGCAGGGGGCCTGGTTCCATCCCTTGTCAGGGAACTAGATCCCGCATGCCGCAACTAAGACCTGGCGGAGCCAAATAAATTAAAAAAAAAAAAAAAAAAAAGGCTCTGTCTTCAACTTTCTTTACTACTTCCTCTATCCATTTCTTCAGGAACATCATTATTCCCATTGCTTTTATGATTACCTCTATCATCTAAAACACTACCTGGCAAAGAGTAACTAACAAGTACTTGTTTAATGAATAAATGACATCTCTTTCCCTCTCCTGACTTGAATTTCCAATTATGTAACAGACATTTTCACCTATATGTCCCACTGGAGCTTGAAATGTTTAACTTAAAAAAAATTAAAAAAAAAAAAAATCCCAGACTGAAGCAGCTCACTCCTGGGTCATGAACCCAAAGATTTGGTCAAAATTGACCAATGAAACTCCTTAATATTAAAAAAAAAAAAAAAAAAAAATTCAAGTCACATATTTTTTAGCACCTCAAAGCTAACACTTCCCAAACCAAATACAGCATCTTTGTCATCCAAACATATTCCTTCCTTCATATTTTAGTTAATAATTCAGCATCTTCCAAACCACCTGGACTTGAAATTTTATTTTTTTTAATTTTTATTTTATTTTTATTATAGTTGCTTTACAATATTGTGTTAGTTTCTACTGTACAGCAAAGTAAATCAGCTCTACGTATACATATATTCCCTCTTTTTGGATTTCTCTTCCCATTTAGGTCACCACAGAGTACTGAGTAGAGTTCCCTGTGCTCTACAGTAGGTTCTCGTTAGATATCTTTTTACATAATATCAATAGTGTATATATGTCAATCCCAATCTCCCAATTCATCCCACCCTCGCTTTCCCCCTTGGTATCCATACTCTACGTTGGACTTGAAAATTTAAATTCATCATTTCATTACTCCTTCTCTTGACCCTTTCATCCAACCGTATGAAAATCCTGTATATTCGGACAATGGCCATGTTAACTCAGGATCTCCACATCTTCTTACCCACCCTACTACAATGGCTTAACTGTTTTACCACCCCACCCCTCTCCTGGACCATCTTCTAAAAAGTCGTAACATTCATCCATGGCTCCTCATAGTCTAATGCACTAAATCAAACTCTGCCTAAACATCATGGCTTTTTAAATTTAAGGACCAAACCTGCCTTTCCTACCTTACTTCCCTCCACTCCCCTAACGTGCCCTTGGTTTCCAGATAACCTTGCCTCTGTTCCTTTGTTCATGAGCCTCCCTCCAGCTGGACCATACTTCCCTTCACTCTCATAATTTCACTTAATGAAATCCCATCTCCGCACGAAAACTCAAATACTACCTCCTCCATCTCTTCTCTGCGTCTCTCCATCCAAAAATGAACTAACTGCAAAAGAATCGCATTTGTAATTGTCTAAAAGTGAACACAGTAGAGTTCTTTGTGGCTACCACCTCTCCCACGATGGTGTACGTTCCCTGTAGGTGGGAACATGGTTCTATCTCCCGAAAGAACGATGCCCTTGTTTTAGACAAACTACTGAGTTTCAGCCAGCTTCTATCCATCCCTGTGATACCCCTGTTTAGGTATATATATTTATAGCTTGTCTATTTACAATTAACATCTGCTTAGCACTTCGACATTTATTATTTTCTTTACTCCACAACTCTGTTCAGTATTTTTATTACCCCTCAACTTAACAAGTGAAGAAAGTGAGGCTGAGACCGGCGGGGGGTGAGGGAATTCCAGGGGCCCACATTCCGTACTCTTTTCTCCATTTCTCCCCGTCTTGATCCCAGGTGACCACAGCCCCTCATCGCCCAGCGCCTCCCCCCACCCCCGCCCTCCGGCAGATGCTAACGGTTCGCTCCGGCCTCCCGACGAGCCCTCTCAGACTCACACCCCTCCCCTTCGGACTCCTCCCGCAGTTACTTCCCCCCACCCCGCCTTTTCCTCCCCAGACCCCTTCCCTGACCCCTCTCCCGGAACCCGGAACTCTACTCACGCCGCCTAGAGCCGCAGACGCCGAGAGCCCAACTGAAAAACAAGTCAAACCAGGGGGCGTCGCGGCGCCACGGAACGTGCAAGATCCCGTCCAATCGCCCACTGGTTTACAAAGCCCTCTGGATTGCGCACCAATAGAAAAGCTGTTCACACAGAGGCCCGCCCCATTCCCGCCCTCCCTCGCGCGCCTTGCCCCGCAGAGGTCGCCGGGAAATGTAGTTTTCCTTCTGCACACAGCTCTGGATGGAGGAGGTGGTACGGCCGCAACCGAGCGCCTCCCAGTGCCTGTGGTGTTGATGTTTGGGGTCCGACGCCCTAGTTCTGGCGCACTTTAGGGCTCCCAGTTTAGGCTTTCTCAACTACTTTGTTTTCATAAAAGATGATGCAGAAATGCTGTGCATAATCACAGGATTATTATGAGTTGGAATGTACGAGTTTATCTCAAGGAGGTGAAGAGTCTAAGACCACTCCTTCAATGACCTGATGGCCTAGAGCCAAGAGAGGACCTGTGGATCAATTTCTACAGTCAGAGGAGTATGTATATAAATGTTATTTTTATCAGGTAGCAGACACGTCCTCCTTTTCCTGAGAGACGTGAGAAACTGTCTTTAATCATATAAGTTAGTTCAAAAGCTAATTGTCTCATTTTTGCAGAGGAGTTGGGTGTAGGGGGAAAGGCACTTTAATCTCAGAGCTGCAGCTACTGAGACAGGCTGGGATGTGGGACCCTTTACTGCAATGCTTGCACCTGGACAAACGTCTCCGCCAGCAACAGAATACAAAGAAACTATGAGAGACTAAAAATAACTGAATGCCTGCACAGTTGGGGCAAAACAGGAACAGTAAGATACAACAAGGCCAAAACCCACCTGCCACGATCCCTGCACACAGCACCACCAGGGGGGTGGGCAGACCCCCTAAGCCACCCCCTCCGGCCCGGGATTGAGCAAGGGCACCTGTTACTTGTTTTCACTCCCTCCCTGCTGCAGAATGAGTCCCAATAAAGCCTTGCCTTAATTCCTCCTCTGGCCTCTTACCAATTTCTATTGATTGAAGAATCCAAGGACCCTGGTTGGTAACACTACTGGTACAGAAAAGCTGGGACTCTTCACTGGTCTGAGACCTAAGGAAGTCTAAAAGGAACTTGCCATCTTCTAAATCTGCTTTTATTCCCCTTTTGTGATTTTCTGTTAGTTACATCAAGATTTTCCCAGACACCTTGGCTCAGTATTTTTGTCTCTCTTTTGGCACCTGCATTTTTTTAAAAAGCAAATCATGGTGATTTTATCTTCCTACTAGTTCTCAAATTTATATCTTACTATTTGTTTCTACTCTGTGTCTCATTACCTTTAACTTGGATTACTTCAATAGGTTTCTAACTGGTGTTTTTGCCTCAGGGTTTTTTTTCCTTCTCCAATCCATTCTATAAAAGGTGCTTTTTCTTTTTTTTTTTTTTTAAAGCACACTTCTGGATAGGTCATACTGTTACTGACCTGGGTTCTTGGACTCTTTAATCATTAGAAATTGATGAGGCCAGAAGAGAAATTCAGGCAAGGCTTTATTGGAGCACATGCTGCAGCAGGAAGGAGTGAAAACAAGTAAACAGGTGTCTTTGCTGGCTCCCGGATTGGGGGGTGGTGAGATGGTCCCTCAAATGGGGTGAGGGTGGGGGCGGATTGGTGGGTCGGGCCAGAGGGGTGGCTTAGGTGGTCTGCCCACACCTCTGGTGGTGCTGTGTGCAGGGATCGTGGCAGGTGGGTTTTGGCCTTGTTGTATCTTATTGTTCATAATATGCCCCGACCACACAGCACGCAGTTATTTTTAGTTCCTTATAGTTTCTTTGTGCTCTGCTGCTGGAGGAGAAGATGTTTGTTCAGCTGCAAGCACTGCAGTAAAGGGTCCCGGGTCCCAGGTCTCAGCCTGTCTCAATACTCCTGCTCATAACTTCTGGTGACTCCCCACAGAGTAGAGAATGAAATCCAGATAGTAATAGGGCACTCAAACACTGCCACAATCTGACCACACTTGCTCTGTTATAATAAATAACTAGTTATTTCCTGAATGTAGCATGCACTTTCCAGCTTTGGCTCACACTCTTCTATCTGGATTGACCCTTTCCATGAATCTTCATAAATTTCTACCAAGGCCAATGCAAATACCATCTTCTTTTTTTTTTTTTTTTTTTTTTATAAATTTATTTTATTTATTTATTTTTGGCTGCATTGGGTCTTCATTACTGTGCACGGGCTTTCTCTAGTTGTGGCGAGGGGGGGCTACTCTTCGTTGCAGTGCACGGGCTTCTCATTTCAGTGGCTTCTCTTGTTGCGGAGCATGGTCTCTAGGCAAGCGAGCTGCAGTAGTTGTGGCACATGGGCTCAGTAGTTGTGGCTTGTGGGCTCTAGAGCACAGGCTCAATAGTTGTGGTGCACGGGCTTAGCTGCTCTGCAGCATGTGGGATCTTCCCGGACCAGGGCTTGAACCCGTGTCCCCTGCATTGGCAGGCGGATTCTTAACCACTGTGCCACCAGGGAAGTCCCAAATACCATCTTCTTAATTGGATGTTATTCCTTCCCTTTGATATTCATGTAGCAAGCTGTCATTATATATTTTATAGCATAGCTTCTATTCAGATGTCATCAATCTTGAGTCCTTCTCTGACCGCCCTATCCCCCCATTAACACCCTCCACACCCTCCCTTCTTTACTTTTTAAAAGACCTCATCACTGCCTAGAAAAGTATATATTTGCTAGTGCTTATGATTTTGTCTCTCCTCACTGCTAGAATCTAAGTTCTGTGAGGAGACACTTTGTCTTCTTGTTGTTGTTACTCGTTGCCCATATATCCAGCACGTAGAAGATTGCCTGGCACCTAGCTAAATTCATCAATAATGATGTGCCTCGCCTTACAGCAGTCCTTTATCTGCTCAGTGGAAAAGGATAGGTGATGAGGAATCCATTCAAGGTCATACAAATTAAATCATAATGAAGTAACTAATACTAATATCTTGGATAAAGCATAAGCTGTGGACACTTTGAGGGAAGGTAGCCATAGATTAAATATGAGTGTTTAAATATGAATGATTTGAAAGTAGTTGTTGATACCTTAATTAAGGGAGGACAATAAAAAGTGATAATTTGCAAGTAGTTTCTGTCGACTTCAATTTAGGTACAAATATTTTCGTTGATTGTCTTGAAGAAGAGATAAAATAAAACTATCAATTACATATGAAGAACATGTCAAGGTTTATATTTTTTTCAAAAATTGTGGAATTTTAAGGCAATGGTGAAGCCAATAATAAGTTCAGTTAGTACAGCATAGTATTCCAGGAGAAGAAAGAGAAGGCAAATATAGAGGAGCTTTGGTTAAGAAAATACATTTATATCAGAGTTGTTGTTGTTGTTGTTTTGGCCACGCCACATGGCATGTGGGATCTTAGTTTCCCAACCAGGGATCGAACCCATGCCCCCTGCAGTGGAAGTGCAGAGTCTTAAGCACTGGACAGCCAGGGAAGTCTCCAGAGTTTTTAACATAGTGATCTTTCATTTAAACATTAGGATACAGAAAAGGAAGTTATAAAGGAAGGGATTAATTCAATATTGCACAGCAGCAGTTCATAAGAATTTGGAGATCGCTTGTGTCAGGCGGATTCTTAACCACTGCGCCACCAGGGAAGTCCCTCTTTCCTCTTTTTAAAGTAGATCTTTTCCAGTCCTTTCTCCTTTATTATGTTAATTCAAATTATAGGATAAACCAGCAGTTCTCAAAGTGTGGTCTACAGACTCCTGTTTGTCCCCGAACCCCTTTGGTCCCTGAGATACTTTCTGAAGGTCTTGCAGTCAAAAGTATTTTCATACTAATACTAAGATGCTATTTTCCTTTTTCACCAATGATATTTGCCCCAATGGTGCAAATGCAATGGTGGGTGAAATTGCTGGTCCTGTAGCACACACACATCACAGTGGCACCAACACACTGTAGAAGTGGTCTTCATAACATGCACTCACGGTATAAAAAAATCCAGTTTTACTTAAGAATACCAGATGAAGCAGTAAAAATGATTCACTTTAATAAACCTTGACTCTTTAATACATGTCTTTTATTTATTTATTTATTTATTTATTTATTTATTTATTTAATTTTTGGTTGTGCTGGGTCTTCGTTTCTGTGCGAGGGCTTTCTCCAGTTGCGGTGAGCGGGGGCCACTCTTCATTGCGGTGCGCGGGCCTCTCACTGTCGCGGCCTCTCCCATTGCGGAGCACAGGCTCCAGATGCGCAGGCTCAGTAGTTGTGGCTCACGGGCTTAGTTGCTCCGCGGCATGTGGGATCTTCCCAGACCAGGGCTCGAACCCGTGTCCCCTGCATTAGCAGGCAGATTCTCAACCACTGTGCCACCAGGAAAGCCCCTACATGTCTTTTTTAATAGTCTGTGATGAAATGGGGTACACATGGTGTACTTCTGCACACAGAAGTGGGAGTGTTTCCTCAAGGGAAAACACAAGCTAAACTAGCCATTTTTTTCATGGAACACCAGAAGGCCTAATAGACAAACTATAGTTATTCAGATCTAGGTTTTTGACAGACATTTTCTTGAAGATGAACAATGTGAGCCCATCTCTTCAGTGGAAACAATGGATGGTATTTGTTGATAATAAATATTTGAGCTTTTCAAGTGAAAATTGTAATTTTGGAAAACTTGTTTCTGTCAGTATGAGTTTGACAGCTTCCCAATTTTCTGATAAGATCAATGGTAATATTTTTGTGATTTAAAAAATAATATATGATATGCATCAACATTTGGAAGATCTGTATAACTCAGTGAACCAACATTTTTGAAATGATCAATGCATGATGTTACAAAATCATGACTGGGTAAAAAATGCATTCAAGGACAAATGTTGACTACCATTTTAATATAACAGAGTACAAAAAGTTAAGTGATAAAATTTTAGATTCCACATTGCTAGCCTCAAAGAAATTACAATGATTTGAAAAGGCTAAAATTTTAAAAAATACTTGTCCCTTTTCCATTCACATCTGTGTGGTGTTGGATTTTCTTCATATATTTTAACCCAAACAACATATCACAACAGATTGAGGGCAGAAATAGATATGAGAATCTAGCTGGATGCCACTAAGCTAAATATTTTTAAAAATTTTCAAAAACTGTAAACCAGTGCCACTCTTTTCACTAAATTTCTTTTGGAAAATATTGTGATTACTCATCAAATATATTTATGTTAACGTGTGTGATGTGTTAACTTGGAGGGTGTTTTTTGGATGAGATTAACATCTAATCAATGAACTTTTAAGTACAGCAGATTGCCCTCCATAATGTGGGTGGGCCTCATCCTATCAGTTGAAGGCTTGACTAGAACGAAAAGCCAGCCTCCCCAAGCAAGATGGAATTCTCCTGCAAACTGCCTTCAAACTTCATCTGATAAAGAATGAGTAGGAATTTAGCCAGAAAAGGAATATAGGAAACTGCGGGGGTGGGGAAACATTATCTGTGAAGCTCAGAGGTGAGAAAGCATGGTGCATTGAAGTCACCACAAAAGTTTCTGTATACTATATGGAGAAGCATAAGAGAGGAAGCTTGGGGGTAAGACAGCAAACAGTAAAGGAATTCGAAGTTGTCAAGTTTGGTTTTTTTGGTTTTGGTTTTTGGTTTGTTTTTGGCTGTGCCATGCGGCTTGCAGGGATCTTAGTTCCCCGACCAGGGATCAAACGCATGCCCCCTGCACTGGGAGCACGGAGTCTTAACCACTGGACCGCCAGGGAAGTCCCTGGAGTTGAGTTTGGAGATGAAAAGTGACGAGGTGAATTCTGGACTTTAGACCAAGCAACCTGATAAATAAGTGGAAAGAGATTTGACAGGAGGCAAGAACTGAGCTGTTATGACAGTCCAGGGGAGAGAGAACTTAAATTAGGATCGTGATAATTTGGATGGAGACATGGGTGGATTTAAGGTTTTTAGGTGATAGAATCTCCAGACTTGACACAGGGTTGTATGTGGGTAGTGAGAGAACAAAAGTTAAGGATTATTTCTGGATTTCTGGATCAGGCAACTGAATAGATGGATGAAGTCATTCGTGGAAACTGGAAACACTGAAAAAACACTGGGGAACTATGAGTTCAAGGCACGTTGAGTTTACCAAAGTGGCGTTGCGGTAGGTAGCTAGATGTACTGGCTTGTAACTCAAGAGAGGAGTCCAGGCTGCAAGTACAGATTCGGCAGTCATTAGGCATAGCTGGCAATTTAAGTCCTGGGGGAAGCTGAGATCAAGCCCTGGGAAGTAAGTCTTCCTTCCAATAGATAATACAAGAACTACCGTTTCACGGTTTCTTCTTTAGTACTTTCTGCGTCATTCTCAGCAACTTCGAGGAAGCGGCTATGCCCGCCGGCACAGAGATGATCGACAAGCAGGGCCAGAACAGCTGCCGTAGCTGTTACAGAAAACTGAGAAAGGCTTCAACGGTTGGAAAAGCAAGGTCAACAGCCGTTGCTTCTCTGAGGACGAAATCAATTCCCGGATGGTGGCGAAGGCCGGCCCGCGGGGAGATTCGGGCGGGTGGGCTGGACCCGAACTTGTTGCTATGGAGATGGGGCGGATTAAAGTGGCGAACGAGATTATTCGAAAGGGACACTAACAGTGAAAGGACTAAAAAAAGAGAGATGCCGGAAAAGGTAGTTATCTGGAAACAGACAGACAAGGAGGTTGAAACAGGCAGCCCTGCGAGGTCCAGTTGCTTGTGTTCCGGTCCATTTGTACACAAAGGGGCACCGGGCTCCGCTCGCCGGAAGTAGAACCTCTGCCCCCGGCGCATTACGCATCCTCCGCGCCGGAAGAGCGCTCCGCTCGGTCCGATCGCTTCCCCCACCGCCCAGTAGGAGGGGCGGCGGGGCCGCCGGGCTGTGCCGCCGGGAGTCGTCGGCAGCGCGGAACTTGGGCGCACGAGGAGCCAAGGCGCGACCTGCGTTGCCGGGAGAGGGAGGGGGAAGGAAGGTCGCGCAGTGGGGCGACACGTCGCTGCGGACGGATCCTGTTTCTGGTGGCGGAGGGATTTGGTCGCACGCTGACTTCCGGTGAGCCCCGACCCGAGAGGAAAAGCCCCGAAGGAAACAATAACAAACGCCGGAGGAAGCGGTTTTGGGGTGCGTGTGTCGAGCGGGTCTCGCCCGAGAAGATGAGCTTCGGCCCCTGTCAGGGGACGTGAGCGCGATCGCCGGGCCCCAGCCAGCCCTTCTCCCCGTGGGCCCCCGGTGCCACCATGGCGGCCGTGGGGCCGGGGGGCTACGCGGCGGAGTTCGTGCCGCCTCCGGAGTGCCCGGTCTTTGAGCCCAGCTGGGAGGAGTTCACAGACCCCCTCAGCTTCATCGGCCGCATCCGGCCCCTGGCGGAGAAAACCGGCATCTGTAAAATCCGACCGCCCAAGGTACTGGAGTCTGATCGGCTTAGCTCGACTTCCCGGTCCGCTGCCCTTTCGCGTTCGCTCGCCCTGGTCTCTCGACGCCTGGACTTTAAGTTTCTGCGTGTTTCCGCTTTGGTTTCTTTGGGGTCTTATGTAGGCATGTTTGGACGCGAGAGAGTCGTGTCTCGGGGGCCTATCCGCCAAGAGCTTGGGAACTGATACTTTTCTTCCCCTCTTGGGTTGTGGGCAAGGGTAACAAAGGCTTTCGGCCTTTCGTTGGCCGTAAGGTGACTGAAGTATCGTGACGCGACAGCCCTACCCTCGCGTATAATCCTCGTTACACTGTGATAGGAAAAACTGCCGTTCCGTCGGCTCTTGCTTTATCCTAGCTCTGCTGACGCTTGATTTATTAAGTATCTGCAGGCCTCATCTCAGGGTTAAGGTTTCTTAAATGGTAATCTGAGCTCTAGTTGTCCTTTGGGGTGGTATCACCAAACAAGCACCCCAGACTGATTACTGCTGCAGTGAAAAAAAGTCTTCCCGGGGGAGGAGAAGGAAAAAGCAGCAATTATTTTAAACATTTCGAGGTTTAGAAAAGATTTGTCAATAATGGAGGTGGAAGAAAACGTTGAAATCTTAAAAACGTAAGAATCGCAGTTGTTGCACATAACTGGGTTTCCCTCTAGGTTAGTTACGATCCTCAGTCTTTACGGTGAGGAAAGCTGATACTACTCTTTGTTTTGCGGGGATTAGTGCCCCAAGAGGTTGAGGATTTGCTCAAGGTCAAAAGGTTTTTCTCTCTACCCGTTAGGTCCAGTGCTTTCCAAATGATGTTCCTGGACCACCTGCACTAGGGTCGACCGGATGCTTGTTAAAATGCAGATCCCTAGGCCTCATTCCCAGACTGGAATCAGTTTCGGGATATGGAAGTTCTAGAAACTGCTTTTCTAGCAAGTACTCTCTTGATTCTTAATGAACATTAAAGTTTGTGAACCATGTCTTAGTGCTCCTTAAAGGGATATGCTTTATGTTTTGTCTACTGGTAATAAAATAAAATACAGTCCTTTTGCACCTTGTTGCATTTTAAAAAGCTTCTGCTCTCACCACAAACTGCCACAGAAGTGTGCAAACTACCACAGTGAATAAAAAGAACTTAGATGGAGGGAGGAGGAGGAGCAGCTAAGGTGGCATTTACAGACTTTTTCATTTCATATTCTTTGAAGCCTTAGTAGGTAAATAAGGTCATTTTACAGATGAGACAAGTCTGGATAAATTAATTAACTTATCAGATGTGTGATCTTGGGCAATGGCAAAGTAGATTTTGAATCTAGATCAATCTATTTGTTTCTAAAACTCAGGCAATCTACTTCCCTTATGCTCAATGAATTTGATTAAGATTATAGACTATCACTTGCAAGCAAAGGATTAACAAATAATTGCTCTGATGAGTGGTGGTACGTGTATTGGCATCCTCCCCGAAGTTCACTTAACTCTTATTAAAAATTTATTTTCACTTAATTCTTTTTCTGTCAAGATTACCTGATATTGACAAAACCTTAAGCACTGAGGCTTTTCCTAAACCATATTTTCATTTATTCTATTGCCTTAATGAATTAGAAATTTTATTCAAGGTTCCTTTTAGTTAAAAAAAATATATATATATATATGTATAGCTTTTTGTTACTTACAAAAGGTTGAAATAATGTATCTTCTCTTTGTGTCACAATATTATTATTGAGAATAAATGTTGTTTACAAGCAGAATTTAATTTCAATATTCGTGGATTTCTTTAGTTTCCAAGGTAAGATAAAAATTTTTTTACTACTTTTCACATTTTTAAATAGATTACTGTTTAGGCTAAATCAAACTATGGTCTCTGGAACTCTACTTGAAATGTGCTGTCTCATTTCAGTTATACCACATCGCCAATCTGGAAATTGTCCTTGTTCTGTGGGTTTGCTAATTTCTTAAAAATTTTAATATTAAAAAAAAAATTTGGGTGCCCAGAAGCTGGGCTTTGAACAAAACATTTATATAACATAGACTTTAAAGTGCTGTGTCACATTCCACATGAATGAAAAAACACATTGTCCAATTACATAAGTACTTTTAAAACATCACCTTAAAAAACAAACAAACAAAAAAACATCACCTTTTGGTCTTTAATTTTACCCTTTTTTGTTTCTTTCAAATTCTGTTTTCTTTTTTTGATAAACTTGGATGTTTACTAGATGCTGTATTGAGATGAGCTTATTGCATTCCACTTGAGTAATTGGGGAAAGCATAATTGTCAGATATAAATAATGGGACTGTGAGATCTGAGGAGAAAATTGATAAAATAAGCTTAGTATTAGAATGTTAGAGATAAGTAATAATAAATTATTTTATCTAAAAAATATTATTCTTTCAGTGTCTAACTAAAGAAGACTTGTAAGTTGATCTGTTGTCATCATGATTTGTGGCAACTCACCCCTTAAATTAAGGGAATGAATAGCGCATTCCTTGCTTATTAACCAATATGGTGAAGAAATTTTTTCTATTTAGGATTGGCAGCCTCCATTTGCATGTGAAGTAAAAAGCTTCCGTTTTACTCCCAGAGTCCAGCGTCTGAATGAACTTGAGGTGAGTGTTGTTACATCACCGTTTCTGTCTCCTGATCTATTCTTTATATCAGGACTCCAGGTAGAGAACTTTAAGAAGCTCATGTACCAGGGCTCAAAATTAATGTTAATTGGGACTGAATGGAAGGAAGTTTGCGATTATTACAGTTTTTTCTGCTTAACTGGGATTGTGGGACACTATCTCTAGCCATGTTTTTCATGGTGGAAGTATCCAGTGTTTAGCTTTAGAGAACTGGAATTCTTAAATTCTACTTTCTTCAGTGCTAATTATTCTAATAAATTTTTCTTTTGTTAATGTTGGAAGATTCTGTATCTTGTAGTCTTTGGAAAATAGTTTTAAAAATTCTTCTATTAAAATTCTTCTGTTAAAAAAACCTAGTTTTCAAAGGTGTTTTTTGTATGTTTGTTTGGTTTTTTGCTCTAACAGAACTTTTCTAGGACTCTTAATCTGATTTATTAAGATCTCCCTTTAAACGTTTTGAATGTCTCTTAAATTTCTAAGTTGAAATCTGAAATAGTTGTTCTTCCTGTTTGTGAGATTTTCAGAAGATTCTTCAGTGTGGTAAAAAACTTCCAGAGTACAAAAGAGAAATCTTAGACAGGGCTTAATGTGTCATGCTGAGTTAGTTTTTTTTCCTTGATGCTCCTAAAACATTTATTTTTTGAGATTTTATTACCTTTTTTTCCCCCTTTAGTCTCTTATAAGATACTTGATGGAGGATTTTAATATCAGTGAGGTGGAGAGTTGGTGTACTTGAAGTATGCATATTATCTCTAGATGAAATGACAGGTTTAGAATGCTTAGAAACAGAATAACTCGATTTACTAAATTTTCTGATTAGCTTAAACTTAACTTTTACAAAAAATTGCTTTGGTTGATAATATGAGAACTTTTCACATATATTAGAGTAACTTTTTTGTCTTAGTAAAGTTTAATAGAAGTATTTTGCTTCTCTTTTATTGATTTATAAGGTTGGACTAAGCAGTAACGAGAAGTCTGAATTTCTTTAAAGAAATGAGTAACTTTGTTAAGTAAAACTCATTTACTTTCACCCATAACTTAATTCCTATCTCTCATTTTTATATTTTAATAATCTTAGGCAATGACCAGAGTGAGATTGGACTTCTTGGATCAACTAGCAAAATTTTGGGAACTTCAGGGGTCTACCCTCAAGATCCCTGTGGTGGAGAGAAAAATTCTGGATCTCTATGCTTTGAGCAAGGTGAGGCTTGTACTTTGTTAAGAAATTGAACAGGGGCTAGTGAATTTATGAAATTAGGAATTTCAGATATACTTGATGGAAAACATCGCTTCCTATGTAGGATTTGTTTGACAATGAAATGCAAGCATGAGTAAATGGAAATGATAGATTTCCAAGTTATTTTTAAAATCTATTTTATAGTTTGTTATGAGATTAATATTTAATAACTACTCAGATTAGTAGGTTCTGTTTACACAGTATGCAAAAGAAATGACACAAACCTCCTAATATTATTTTGTATGAAATGTACAATGTCCTATATTGAGCTTGTCAGCTTTTTTTCTGCTTCTTAATTGAAAATTTGGTATATTAAAGAGATTAATGTCACTCAGCATTCTCATGTGTGGTACATACCAGTTGTATTAATACCTGTAAGTAGTGTTAGTGGTTAACTGAGGGCAGCATTATCCAGTAGGATGAATATTAACTTTGTAATGTTACGTTCCCTAATGTGAAAAAAACTAACTGCCCTGTAACAGGGTTTGTAACGATTACCTTGACAACGTATTTTGTTAATACAATAAGAAAAATCTATGACTGCTCTGACTTGTGAATGAAGATAGCTTGATTATCTGAGGAATTTTGCAAAACAGTTTTTTTTAATGTATTTGTTTATGTACGTATTTATTTATTTATGGCTGCGTTGGGTCTTCGTTGCTGTGCGTGGGCTTTCTCTAGTTGCGGTGAACGGGGACTACTCTTCGTTGCGGTGCACGGACTTCTCATTGTGGTGGCTTCTCTTGTTGCGGAGCACAGGCTCTAGGTGCGTGGGCTTCAGTAGTTGTAGCTTGCAGGCTCAGTAGTTGTGGCTTGTGGGCTCTAGAGCGCAGGCTTCAGTAGTTGTGGCACGCAGGCTCAGTAGTTGTGGCGCACGGGCTCTAGAGTGCAGGCTCAGTAGTTGCGGCACACGGGCTTAGTTGCTCCGTGGCATGTGGGATCTTCCCGGACCAGGGCTCGAACCCGTGTCCCTTGTGTTGGCAGGCAGATTCTTAACCACTGTGCTACCAGGGATGTCCCAAAACAACTTATTTTTGTGGCCTTTCATATGCTATGATTGATAGGCTGTTTTGAAGTAAAAATTTATTCTCACTTTAGGAAGCTTCCACTTTCAAGGAAAAAAAAGCTAGAATAATTATGTTTAAATTATTTTTTATGATACATTTAAAAATTAATGTCAGGTCAGAATTCTCTAGAATTTTTCTCTTATGTAGTACTAAGCATTTTGGAAAGTATAGTCTTATGCTAAAATAGCAGTGCTAAGCTTATTTTATCAGTAAGGTAATGATATCAGTAATTAAGGACTGTGTGAAAATCATCTCATGCGGTTGTATAAAAAAACTATGATACCAACTGGCAAATTATTGTGAATTTGAGGGATAGGTTTTTGTCTTGTAGGAAACCATTAGGATAAAAAATTTGTTTTGAGAATTCTCTTTTTTGACATTTCTATTCAGTGAAAACTTACCTACCAACTTTTTTTTTTTTTTTTTTTTGGCTGCCTTGGGTCTTCGTTGCTGCATGCGGACTTTCTCTAGTTGCGGCGAGCAGGGGCTACTCTTCATTGTGGTGCGTGGGCTCCTCATTGCGGTGGCTTCTCTTGTGGAGCACGGGCTCTAGGCGCGCGGGCTTCAGTAGTTGTGGCACGTGGGATCTTCCTGGACCAGGGTTCCAACCTGTGTTCCCTGCATTGGCAGGCAGATTCTTAACCACTGCGCCACCAGGGAAGCCCTACTAACTTTTATTATGTGATGCTGTTTAAGGTTCTGAATATGTTTGGTTTGATTTATGCAGCTTAAATAAAATACAAAAACATTTTCAAAAATTGTTTAATTATTAATATCAATAGTGTTGTGGTAATCTTCAACCAAAACTCATGCCATGTACCTTAGTTTTATAATACCCTAGGGAATTTGATAGCATAAATATATAAGCAGACAGTCTATTAGATTGAAGCTGTTCCTGTATCATTAATTTCCCAATTAAGAGGTAAACATTAGGCTATACTGATGGTAGATTGCATTCTTGGTTTTACAGAGTTACAGCATTTCAAAATTAGGAAGAGGCTTTAGAAGTAACCTAATCTGAATACTTAGTTGTTTATAACTCTGTGTAACATTTGCCATCTGGACTGTTTAACTCCATTTTGAGAAACCCAATTCCTTTTTGTGCAGAGGGGGACTACTGGTTATAAAGTATATATTGATTAGCAAATATATTGTGATTAGAGGTTAAGTTTGATTGTCCTGGGGTTTATTGGAGACTCGTCTTTAAGTGCCCATGGACATCTCTTTCCCCTAACCTTGAGAATGCTTATAAATCTGAGATTTAAAGCTGAAAGGCAGACATTTTGATTTGTAGTTATTTTGTTTATACTTTATAATACTGTTGTTCCCTAAATGTCATAGTGAGATTGCTGCTTCTCGCCGCATGAACTCTTTTCTTGACCTTGAGGCTTGAAGTAGAGTGGGATGCACGAGTCTTAAATGTCCAGCTGGGTAGATCTTTCTGTATGTGTACACTTGTGTAAGCACCACCGAGCGTTTACAGCACTCTTGTGGGCTCCTTCTTCTCCCTCCCAGTCAGTACTTCTCCCTAAAGGTGACTGCTGTTTTGCCCTCCATCACTGGTGAACGGCTTAGGGACATTTTACTTTCTAGCAAGAGGCTCAGGCTGAGAACTGCACAAAATACTGAGAGTTCTGATATTTTTAGGTTGTTAGGTATGCCCTTTACTTTGAAAAAACATTATTTTTGGCTCACAGCTGATGAGCATCTCTTGAATTTCTTATTTTAGACGTGATTTTGACACACTTTGATTTCCACTACTTTTTAACGGGAAGCAGATTTTCAATCTCCTGAGTCATTAAATTATCAATGTGATTGTTTCCTGTTTTGATTAAGTCACTTTGTCTTTCTCCCTGATTATTATTTTTGATAGTAAAAAGTGTTACTTGGAATGTCTGTAATTTAGTGGAATTCTGCATTAGCAATTACTGTTTATAATCAGTGCAGCAAGGAACATTTATCCTAGCCATTTTTAAAAGAAATTTTTGTCAAAGTAATACATTAAAAAAAAATAATAATAAAGCTTAAAATAAAAACCAGCATTCTCCCTTCTTCATCTCTCCACTCCCTTTACTACTCCTTAGAGCTAATCACTTTCAGTTCTTTTAGCTGTTTGATTTTGATCTCCATATTTCCAAAAAACATGCTCATTATGCTATTTCTTCATTTTTAAGTGTTAAATATCATATATGTACTGATTGCCTACTATTAGAGATTGGCAATGGGTATAAAAATTAAATTCTTATGTACTTCAGGTCCCCTATTCCCTTATAGTGTAGTTAGGTCAATTTTTTATTAATCAGAAATTATTGCTGTGACCGTGTAAATACAAATTTATTTGTACCTGTGCCTAATGGTGTGCTATGATTATGTCTCATGTTAATAGTGTGCTATAATTATGTTACCAGTTTTTATTTTCCTTGGAGTTAATAGTCCCCTTGCCTTTTTTCATTTTGTAAGTTTTCTTTGTGACTATTAAAAATTTATTTTCAGATTTTCCAGAAGTATAAATCTCTCAGTATGCTTTCACCCATCAGAAAATCTGCCAGTTTCATTTCCTTCTTGGAGCCCTTCCTCTGGAGTTCTCTTTCCTGCTCCAGTCCAGACTAGTTTTTTTTTTTTAAGGTTAGCTCTCAGCTTAGAACTTCTTTCACTATTATCATTCTGGGAATTCCCTTTGTCTTTCTCCTTGTTTTAAGTCTTCCTATTACTTGGTTTATTCCTATTTTAGTAAAACATTTCTTTTGCTAGTTTGAGGAGCAAGAAGGTAAATGGAATGTAAATTTTTTGCTTGTCCAAAAGTGTTCTACTCTTAAACTTTATTGGTAGTTTGGTGGGTTTAGAAGTCTAGATTGCAAATCATTTTACTTCAGAATTGTATTTTGAAAGCTTTACTTCATAGTCTTCTAGCTTCCAGTGTTGCTGTTGAGAAGAATGATGCTGTATTAATTCTTGTGACTTTTTCTTGAAGACACAGGGTCTAATCTTTATTCCCAGTGTTTTGAGATTTCACAGTGGATATGCGCTGGTCTGTGTTAATTTTCATTGAATATGTTTATTGCACTTGATGACCTTTTTAATCTGAACTCACCTCTTTGAGTTCTTGTAACTTCTCTTGTATTACTTCTTTGACAGTTTCTTCCACTTACCTTTTCTCTCTTTTTGAACTCTTACTGGTTGGATGTGAGACTGTTCCACCGACCCTCTACTTTACTTACCTGTTTCTTTCTTAGGTTCGAGTCCCTTCTTTTCAGACTCTCCTGAGAGTAAATCTCCGGTCTTCTGCTGTGGTTGGAGAGGGATGGTTGCCTGGCGTGCTGACTGGGGGAGGTCTGATGGCCTTTATACAGGTTTTCAGTCAACACTGTTCTTTTTAAATTTAATTTTAAAGATACTGCTGCTTCCATTTCTTAAGCCTTTCCAGGTTCTATGTTGCGAAAGCTTCTCTTTAGCTTTCTTCTGTTGCAAGTGCTTGGGGCTTTTTTGTCTGTTTTTTGTTTTTGCTTGCTAGATTATCATTCCTACATCTGCTTTTCTCTTGGTCTTTTTGTTCTCTTGGGAGTATGCCTTTTTGTCCCTTTTTAGTGGAGCTTTGAGAGGGAGCTTTTAAGTAGAAGACTGCTGCTGTTTTTTGTCTGTTAAAATTGTCTCTTGCTAACTGGACTTAGTATTTCATTGGACTGAAATTTTGGCCTTGAGTGGCATTACTCTTTTGTTAAGTTTTAATTAAGGGGTTGCCTTCATTGTGTTCAGTTTAAGTGTGTGCCATGTATCTCTTTCTAGGGCATGGGTCATGTGATGTTTTTCTAATGACAGTGGTGTGATATATTGCATGGCAAATGTTTGGAATAAATGGTTTATATTTTGAAATTATGCATGGTAATCCTTGAATCGCTCAGCTGAAGAAAAGCAAGTATTAAGGTTTTGTGTGTTTTTATAGTATTAGGCCCGGTTAGATTGTTATAGAGTATTTAAACATGAAGCCAAAGTCATGGCTTTGGTTTCTTTGTTAGTTTTGTCTTACTCTTGGCCATCCCCGATTGTGGTGCTGTCATTGTCACAGCTGTGTGCCAGAAATGGTCAGAGCTGGGTGGGAAGCATTAGTGGACGCGTGCAGCTATATCATTACTGACGGAAGCAGATTATTATGTAATGGTGGTAATTGTGTTGGGAAATACAGATTACTGAGAGGGCTTCTGTTTCCTCTCTTAGACTTTTACTGCTTCTCCCCACTTGCTTCAGCCGCAGTGGTTTCCTTATTGTTCCTCAGCATGCTAGGCAGGCTTGTCACGTGGGCCTTTACTCTGGCTGTTCCCTGCCCTGTATATCTGCCTGGGTAACTCCTTCACCTCCTTCAAGTCTTTGCTCAAGTTTCAACTTTATAATGAGGCTTTTTGTGACTGTTTGATGCTTCAACTTACCCTCATTCTCCTACTTGGGAGGCTTTTAAATTACTCTTTTAAATTTTTTTCACAGCATTTGTCACTTCAAAATTGACACGTTATGTTTAGTCTTCCCCGAGGATGTAAGCTCCAACAGGGCAGAGATCTTTATTTTATTCATAGCTGTATTTCCAGCACCTAGAACAGTAGCTGACAGAGTAGAAACCCTGGGAAGCTATGAATGAAAGGCATTCTCACTCATCCATTTGCTTCCAGACAGCCCTCTATCCAAACCACCCTTAATGTGTCTTCCTCTACACTACAAAATTTGAAAAATAAATTTTTTTCTATACATAATTTTTCCCTGGTTGACTCTCATTAACAGAGGGAGCTTCTTTGAGGATGTAATAAGAAAAGCTAAAGAACTGAAGATGGGTTCCACTCTTGTGCACATGAACTTCTGTGTTTCTACCAAGCTTTCAAATACTTCACTAGAGGAGAATTTTGCTTTGACTATAGTTTCATCTTTGCTATAATAAAATACTAAGCACAAAAGTAGAAAATGTGTCCTTTACTTATTTATAGCATGTACATTCTCCTCCCCACCCCCAACTTGCCCCCACACAGACATTTATAATACAGCCAACATTGACACAGGGCCTACTGTGTCCCAGTGCCATCCATTCATTCATTCATTTATTTTGGCTGTGCTGTGTCTTAGTTGCCGCACACGGGATCTTCGTTGCTGCACGCGGAATCTTTGTTGCGGCATGCGAACTCTTAGTTGCGGCATGCATGTGGGATCTAGTTCCCCGACCAGGAATCGAACCGGGGCCCCCTGCATTGGGAGCGTGGAGTCTTACCCACTGGACCACCAGGGAAGTCCCTGTCCTGGTGCTTTTCATGTTTTATTTCATTTGTCTTTACAGCAACCTCATAATAAGGAATAGATACTGTTATTATTACTCTTTTAATAATGGTGAGGAATCTGAGATGCAAATTATGTAACTTACCCAAGGTCATACAGCTATTGAGTTAGCAGAGCTGGGATTTGAACTCTGGTTATCTGGCTCTGGAGTCCGTGCTCTTAGCCTGTAAAAAAAAATTGTGGTAAAACATACATAACTGTTTACTGCTTTTAAGTGTACAATCTTATGGCCTTAGGTATTTTCAAAGTGTTGTACAACCATCACTACTACCCATTTCCAGAACTTTCCCCTCCCTGTAGCACCTGGTAAAACCTTTATCATACTTTCTACGAATTTGCTTATGCTAGGTTATCTCATTTAAATGGGATCATACAATATTCATCTTTTTGTGTTTGTGTTATTTCACTTAGCATAATGTTTTCAGGGTTCATCCATGTCGTCACATGTATCAGAGTTTCATTCCTTTTTAAGGCTGAATAATATTCCACGTATGCCTTTACCACATTTTTTTAATGCGTTCATCTCTTGATGGATATTTGGGTTGTTTCTACCTTTTGGCTATTGTGAATAATGCTCCTGTGAACACTGGTATGCAGGTACTGTTTGAATCCCTGCTTTCAGTTCTTTTGGCTATCTCCCTAGAGGTGGAATTGCTGGGTCATATGGTAATTCTGTTTAATTTTTCTCTGAACTTTTTGATATAGTAGAGTACAGTAGTGTACACTCAAAGAGGAAGATTTTTTTGAATTCAAATAACTTCATCACAATCTTTATTCTATCAGTGAAACTGAAAACTGCCTATATTTTAGAGTGTGAGAGATGTACATATCAGCTTCTGGAAGATGGGGGCCTTGGTACATGTCTGTTCTATACTGTGGCTGGTTTGATGTGAGCATTCAGCAAAAATTGGCCAATTTATCCCATGACTTCCTACCTTAATACATTCTGTGCTATGTTCTAGTACATCTCCGGAATTTATTTTTCCCCATCATTTCTTTATAATCTTCCGTGTAAAACTTTTCTCTTTTTGAAAAGTTATAGCCTCTTTTTCAAAATATCCTTTGAATCCACTGTTTGTTTGACATTTTTGTTCAATTCTATAAGTTAGTTGCTATATTTTCTAGTATCAGGATTTACATTCATTTTGTATTATATAATAACATTCACATGTCTATACTTGGTCTGTTTTTAATTTTTATATTTTGAATTTCATGTGGATATAGAGTACATATATGTGTTTAATTTTCTCAAGGTGCATAATGTGCAAGGCATAAATTCATTAAATATTTTTGAATGCTTGGTTCATTGAAGGTAGGCACAGTGACCAGTAATAGAGTTTAAAACTTCCAAAAATTATTGTCTCTTTTCCATACTTTAAATGTTGGTGAGTTTCAATTTTGTCACATATTTCTTGAAAGGGAATTTAAAATCTAGGCCCAGAATAATTTTTCCATTTAGCAGACAAGATGTAGAGTCAGAATACATGAATCTACCTCTTCCCCTAAATAATTTTTACTTTCTTTTCAGATTGTTGCCAGCAAAGGTGGTTTTGAAATAGTCACCAAAGAGAAGAAATGGTCTAAAGTGGGTAGCCGCTTGGGATATCTGCCAGGAAAAGGAACTGGGTCTCTTTTGAAGTCACATTATGAAAGAATTCTCTACCCATATGAGCTTTTCCAGTCTGGTGTCAGCCTGATGGTGAGATGCATCACTTTTCTTAGGAGTGGATAAATCCACTCTGCCATATATAAACTTTAGATTGTTTACTATAACAAGTTAGCAGTTGGCTCTGATGTCACCAGGTACTGAAATTTGGGGGGAGCAAGGTGTAGTTTAAAAATCACAGCTATTTTTGGTTTACAAGATAAAGGCTAATGGGAATGAAGAAAGTTTTCTTATTAAAATGTGTAAGCTTATGCAAGACAACGCTTTTAAAAAAATGCCTCCACTTGGTTTCATGTATTTTTTTTTTAAACTGCTTTATTGAGGTATAATTTACATACTACAGAATTCACCCATTGTAGGTACACAGTCAATAAGCTTTAGTAAATTATACATTTATGCAACTATCATCACCATCCAGTTTTAGAACACTTCCATCAGCCCCAAAAATTCCTTTGTGTTTGTATAGCTGGTTCTTGCTTCTACCCTCAAACCTGGACAACTCCTGATCTGCTTTCTGGCTCTATAGTTTTGCCTTTTCTAGAAATTTCACATACATGGGATCATACAGTATGATTTTGTGTATGGCTTTTTTCACTTAGCCTAATGTTTTTAAGGTTCATCTATGTTTTAGTATTCGTACTTCATCCCTCTTTATGGCTGAATAATATTCTATTGTATGGATATACCACATTTGTTTATTCATTTATCACTTATGGACATTTGGATTGTTTCCAGTTTATGGCTGTTATGAATAATGCTATGAATATTCATGTACTAGTCTTTGTGTGGACATACGTTTTCATTTCTCTTGGGTAGATACCTAGGAGTGGAATTGCTGGGTTATACGGTAAGTTTATGTTCAACTTTTTAAGAAACTGCCAAATTGTATTCCAAAGTGGCTGAACCATTTTACATCCCCGCCAGTGATGCAGAGGCTTCCACTTTCTCCACACCTTTGCCAGCACTTGGTATTGTCAGTTTTTTTGCTTACAGCCATTCTAGTGGGTGTGTAGTGGTATCTCATTGTGGTTTTAATTTTATTTCCCTAATGACTAATGGTGTTGTGCATCTTTTCATGTGTATATTAGCCATTTGTATATCTTCCTTGATGAACTGTCTGCTCAAATCTTTTTTTAATTGGGTTGTCAGTCATTTTATACTTGTCTTAAGATTTTGCTAAATCGTCTGGATATAAGTCCTTTATCAGATGTATGATTTTATAAATATTTTCCTTTAGTTTGTGGTTTGTCTTTTCATTTTTATAATGGTGTCTATTTGAAGAGTAATCTATTGATTTTCTCCCCCTTTTATGGGTTGTGCTTCTGTTATCATATCTAAGAAAATCTTTCCTTCGCCCAAGGCCAAGGTGTTTGTTTTTTTATAGTTTTAGCTTTTATGTTTAGGTCTGTGACCCATTTTGAGTTGTTTTTTTGTGTGTAGTCTGAGGTAAAGGTATAAGTTCATTTTGGGGGCAGCGGGGAGAGGGTATAGGAATATCCAATTGTTCCAGCACCATTTGTTTAAAAGACTACCCTTCTCCCATTTACCTTACCAAGGTGATTTACTTTGGCACCTTTGTTGAGAATCAGTTGACTATAAATATGTGGGTTTATTTCTAGTCTATTTTGTTCTTTGTTTGATCTGTGTGTTTTACCCTAACACCAGTACTATGCTGTCTTGAGTACCATAGCTTTAGAGTAAGTTTAGATATCTGGTAGTGTAAGTCCTCCCGCTTGGTTCTTTTTTCAAAATTTCCAAACAATTTGCATTTCCACATAAATTTTGGGATCCACTTCTCAATTTCTACAACAAAAGCCTGCCAGGATTTTGATAGGGATTGTCTTGAATCTATAGATCAGTTTGTTGGGAGAATTGTCATCTGGTTTCATGTAGTTTTAGGGATTTTTTAGAAATTTATTATTTTTCTCTTTATTCTCAAATCTGATTTCTTATAAGTGAATCTGCCCTCTTCCTGTGCTCTCAATTCTTTAGGGTGTACAAATGCCTAATTTAGATCTTAAGGAAAAAGTGGAGCCTGAGGTTCTTGGCACTGATGTCCAAACTCCCCCAGAGCCGGGCACAAGAGTGAACATTCTGCCGAAGAGAACGAGGCGTGTCAAGTCTCAGGTATCAGTTTCCATGGGCCGCTTTTGACAGGCGTTTCTAGAGCGTTGACTGTGCAGAACACTTACTTGGCTCTGGGAGGTCTTTTCACGCGCTGTTGTTCTTTAAAACTCAGAGACGTGTTTCCATTTACCTTTGAGATGAACGAGGAAGGGATTGTAAACTTCAGTCTGATTTGATTTAGAGAGTTCTTTGTTAATTTTGAACAGCTTTGACAGGGGTGGCGGTTCAGAGAGTGACTCTGGATACTGCAGGGCCAATTTCATAGACATGCTGATGAATTCTAGTATATTTTATTGTCATGGTTAGTATAAGTGAGAAGAGTAGGAAAGTGGTTTTATCTTTACTCATCATCCCTTTAAAAACCAGTGGATAAGTTTCTTAGTCTCTGAACCATTCCAGTGTAATTTCTATAGTGTTCTTGTGACCTGGAATAATTTAAAAGCCTAATGAGTACATCAGAAGAACAATGCCCTAATTTCTTTTTGTCTGCCCCTCTTCCCCTCCACCTTTTTCCTATTCCCATTTCTTTGTGGTCCTCGAAGTTGTGTTTCTAAAGGTTTTTGGTAAAGACAATCTGTAGGCTGGGGAGAGTGAGGTGCCCTTAGGACTCTTGAGATATGGCCCATTTAAATTAACAAATGGGTGAACTGGAATAGCAGCTTAACTGGGTCCTAAACACATTTAAGGATGGAAGTGGTTCACGTGGAAAGTGGGTTCACTATTAACAAGAGATACTGGATCTGGGGTTGTGAGGAGTCCTGTCACTGTAGAGGCAGGCTAATGGTACTTCATCTTGCTTTTCTGTAGCTCAGGGGATATGTCTCTTTCATGCCATGTCTACTTTCCTTGTTCTGAGTTTATGCTTGCTAAATAACCTCCTGATTAATAATTTAGCTTCTTAGGTACTCTGATAGCAGAAAGGTAGGTGTCTTGAATGGGGCATGTGAATTTAATGGAAATTTTTACAAAGTGATAGCTCTATTTTATTTTTAAAAAATTTTAAATTTATTGATTTTTTTTGACTGCACTGGGTCTTCATTGCTGCGCGTGGGCTTTCTCTAGTTGCGGCAAGCGGGGGCTACTCTTTGTTGCGGTGCGCGGGCTTCTCATTGTGGTGGCTTCTGTTGTTGCGGAGCACGGGCTCTAGGCACGTGGGCTTCAGTAGTTGCAGCACTTGGGCTCAGTAGTTGCAGCACCCGGGCCCTAGAGCACACGGGCTTCAGTAGTTGCGGCACGTGGGCTTCAGTAGTTGCAGCGTGCGGGCTCTGGGGTGTGCAGGTTTCAGTAGTTGTGGCTTGCGGGCTCTAGAGTGCAGGCTCAGTAGTGGTGGCACACTGGTTTAGTTGCTCCGTGGCATATGGGATCTTCCTGGACCAGGGATCGAACCCGTGCCCCCTGCATTGGCAGGCGGATTCTTAACCACTGCGCCACCAGGGGAGTCCCAATAGTTCTATTTTAAATTAGTAAACTCTGGTTTAGTCGTTAAGTGATTTTTATTACCATGGTTGATTTCAGAAGTTCTGATCGTCTTTGGGTATATAGTGAAGATTCTGTCTTAAGACCTGAAATACTTGAAGACTAGTCTCTTTGACGTGGTGACTCAACTTTGAAGAGTTGCCCCAAGTGGGCCCATTTAATCAGTTGCCAGCTTGTGGTGAAATCTCTTGATGTTCCTTCTGAAACCATGAAAAAAAAGTCCTGCTTATTTCTGATTGCCTTTCATCAGATTATATAATGATTGCCATTCATTATGTAAGAATAGGGACTACACAGAATGCTTTTACCCATTGCAGTAATTGTTGCTATAGTCAGATTGGTTGATATTAGATAGAAACTAGAACCATTTGAGGATTTGCAATTAAGAATTTCTTCAACTTGCAGTTTGTCCTTAATTAATATTGCCAGCCTGCCTCATTCCTAGTCTTCTATTTCAGAAAGACAGTAAAGGCTTTCTGGTAGAACTTCAACCTCTTGCCCCATACATGAAACTATCTGGTGTTCATTCTTTTTTTTTTTTTTAATTATTTTTTAAAATAATTTTTATTTATTTATTTATTATTTTTGACTGTGTTGTGTCTTCGTTTCTGTGCGAGGGCTTTCTCTAGTTGCGGCAAGTGGGGGCCACTCTTCATCGCGGTGCGCGGGCCTCTCACTGTCGCGGCCTCTCTTGTTGCAGAGCACAGGCTCCAGACGCGCAGGCTCAGTAGTTGTGGCTCACGGGTCTAGTTGCTCCGCAGCATGTGGGATCTTCCCAGACCAGGGCTCGAACCCGTGTCCCCTGCATTGGCAGGCAGATTCTCAACCACTGTGCCACCAGGGAAGCCTGGTGTTCATTCTTAATCTCTACCTATCTCTGTGGGTAGAGTGTGCCTTTTTCTCCAAGGGTAATCCTTCCACTCCCATCCTTTCCGGCTTTAAAAACAGAAGCCCTCTTCCTAGATAGTTCCTTACTCCTTGCCTCTTTTCATGAAGAAGTTTCCTGAAAAATCATCTATATTTTCTCAGTTTCCTCAGTATCTGTTTAGTTTTTAAACCCTGTAATCTGACTTTGAGCTAAATAATTTCATTGAAACTACACTATTCAAGTTACCACTGAGTTAATAATTGTCAGATGCTGAGGCCCCTTTTTCATTTCCTAACCTACTTCATCTCTGATGATGTTTGCATTTCTTGAAGTTTGATTTTTCTTTGGCTTCTGTGACACCTCTCTTCTCATTTCCCTCGTGGCTCTCTGACCACTCCTCAGTAATCTTTGTTATCTCTTCTCTCTGCCCTTCGTGTAGTGCTCTCAGTCTTTCTTACCTTCACTCTCCCCAGCTGTCTCCTCCACCCTGTGATTTCAGTTACTACCTGTCTCTCAGGACTCCTAAATAAGTCATGACATCCGTGCTTCTTCCCTGTTCACCAGGGGTCTTGAGTGTATGTGTGTATATGTATGCCTTGGTGGCCACACACAACTAAACTCAGATGTCACAAACATTATCACCTTTTCTAAATCTGTTTTTTTAAAAAATATTTTCTAGCTTGGTGATAGTGACAAGCACAGCCATCGATTAGTCTCCCAAACAAGAAATGGAAGTTAAGAAAGTTATCCTACTTCCCTCTCCTATCTCTATCACATCACTTGATATACTCTGCTTTAATTGTTTTTTCATCTGTGACCTCACTAGAATGAGTTCCTTGAAAGCTGAGATTGCAGTTTGTTTATATCAAGAATGACCAAACTCTTAACACTTACACATTAGAATGCCAGTATGTCCCATTTTTGGTGACACTGAGTTTGAGCCAGCATTTCTTCGTTATAATATACTATTCTCCTTGTAATAAAAGTAATCAGAGTAAACTATAAGACTGTGGGAATAACTTGTTTTCCATTAACTTTCCATTATTTTTCAATAACACTATTTCCATTATTCCATTAACTTGTTTTACCCAATAGTTTTAACATTCATTGATAATCCTTGCCTCAGTTAATGATGTTGGTGGTTGCAAACTAGGTGATTTTCTGGTTCTGTCATTTCTTCTACATTTATTAGTTAACATTTTTGTTTAAAAAACTCTTCTCCCGTGCTTGATTATTTTTCATACAGTAAAATGTGTATATCTTAAGTGTACAGTTTGGTGAATTTTGATGAATGTATATACCTGTGGAACCAACCTTGAGTGACCCTCCTCCTTTTTAGTCTCACTGTAGAGCATGACTGTTTTTTGATAAATGTCTTATAACCTGTTACTACTTTTTATTCCTTTTTGATACTCGAATTGTTCCAAATTTGGCTAACAGGAGCCCCTTCAAGAGGTTCATATGTTCTTTGACAAGTCTCCATCAGTTGTTTTTTTTAAAAAATTAATTAATTAATTTATTTATTTTTGGCTGTGTTGGGTCTTCGTTGCTGTGTGCAGGCTTTCTCTGGTTGCGGCGAGCAGGGGCCACTCTTCATCGTAGTGCGCGGGCTTCTCACTGCCATGGCCTCTCCCATTGCGGAGTACAGGGTCTAGACGCGCAGGCTCAGTAGTTGTGGCTCACGGGCTTAGCTGCTCCGCGGCATGTGGGATCTTCCCAGACCAGGGCTCGAACCCATGTCCCCTGCATTGGCAGGCAGATTCTTAACCACTGCGCCACCAGGGAAGCCTTCTCCATCAGTTTTTGAGCACTTTCTAACACGAAGAATCCCATTGTCTTCTTGCCGTGACTTAGACTTGGAATCAGCCATTTTTCCAAGGAATCCTGGTTCATTTTAGTGGGAAATGGTATTTAGAAGCCAAGATTTGAGCACAAGGTGTGCTTGTTCCTACTGGGATACCATTGCTTGTAGCCCCTTCTGGTGGTCAGGGCTGGGAACTCAATTTTAAAAAATTGTGACTTTATATTTTCAGCTTATACTGATAATTCTAGTCCTAATCCAGCATCACAAAGTTCTTTTAGTTTATGCTGTAATTGTTTTCTTAGCATTTTGAGTTGCGAACTTAATTCATTTATTCCTGCTCTTTTGCTTTGATTGCTGTGTTTAAGACTACAGAATTTCCTGTGATTGCTTCTTTCCTTTGTTCCAGAGATTCTGATATATGGTATATGTGATATATGTATATATAGAGAAAAAATTCCAGGTGGAAGGGCCTTTTGATTTTTGATGTTATTTCTAGCTTTATTCCAGTAAGATCAGAGAATGTTGTTATATTATTTCCACTTTTGGGGACTTTATTGTCTGTCTGAAAAGGTGGTTGTAAGGATTAATTGACTAGAATACTTTGATATGGCACATACTATGTACTCACTATGTTAGCTTTTATTACTATGTACTTTGCTTTCACAGTGGTAAAGAATGTGTAGTGTTAATGTTTTTCATTGGACTGACTGTAGGTTAATATAACCAAGTCAGCCTATCAAAGTTTAAAGATAAATTTTGAAATGCCATTTTGGTTGGTTTGGTTCTTATGTGCTCTTTTAATAGTCCAGGCTGCCTGTGTCTGTCTGCTGTTAGGTCGCCATAGACTTATAAAGTAGTCTGTATTTTATCCTGGTTTATTTTTATTCTTATCGACTAAGTATATTTTAAGTAAATTTTGGTTATTATCCTGCATTCAGAGATTATCTGAATTCAGGATGTAACACTGGTCTGTCATGATGCTCTAATCCTCAAGTACTAGAATGCCAAATGACAGTAGCTTAAACATTGACAACACAGTTTTCACATGCGGACACATTTTCCACATTAGATTTTCAGAGATAAGTAGTTCTAGGATTCGTATAGCAACTTCACATTGTCATCAAGGGCCAGGCTCTTTCCATCTTCCTGCCTGGCCTTCTTCAGTGTCTGGGTGATATATATATATCTCCTCTTAATTGCATTGTGGCTGCTGTAGAGTCCAGCGCTGTGCTTCCATCAGACTGAGTCTTGTAGCAGTGGGGAAGGAAGTTGGGTCAAAAGGACTTCTCTTTGAGATGCTTTCTCTTTTATTAGAAGATGAAAATCTTTACCAGAGGTTTCCAGTAGACCTTCCTTATGTCTCGCTGGCTAGAACACGATAGCATTCCCACCCTTAGCTAGGTGATCACCAACAAAGAGAAATGGCATTGGCATGATTGACTTAGAACAATCATTATTCATCTCCTAGGATGGGCATAATTGCCCTAATCAAAGATGGGTGTCCATTAGCAAGTTAGAAGTGGGCATTTCTATCGAGTTATTACCACTGTTACACCACTAATTACCAGTAGTGTCTGTCTCTGGACAGAACCTAATTGACAACTATGCTTTTATGAAAGGTAGATTTTCTTTTGTGGAAAGGAATCTGGGTGTTGCACAGTGCTTTTGGTGACTGTTCAGCAATGAGGCAGCAAGTGGATTTAGAGAGAAAAATTAAAATAAAATTTTCCTTCATTTTGAATTGGATCTTGAGACTTTTCTTGGGTAAGAAAATAAATTTATGAATCACAATAATTAGACTAATGTGAGTTTATTTTTTTTAGTCAGAATCTGGAGAAGTGAATAGAAACACGGAACTGAAGAAACTTCGGATTTTTGGGGCTGGGCCTAAGGTTGTGGGCTTGGCAATGGGAGTAAAAGATAAAGAAGGTAAATCTGTTATTTGGTCACGAAAAGAAATAAGATACAATATGGTTATAACAAGATTCACATGATATTCGATTGTAGTCTGCCTTGGGATTTTCTTAGGCAACATAGTTCCTAGAGAGATCACCTTTTTAGTGGCAGATAATCTTAAGGTGTGAGGAGCCATATTATGTTGAATTTTTATATTTTGGAAGAGAGAAAGTTCCTCCTCCATGTCTAACACAGGACACAGAAATTGTAGTTTCTAAAGGCTAGTTTGTGAGAGAATCACGAAATTAATGGTTCTCACCTGGTGATCTGAAGCTTATTATTTTTAAATTTAAAGAGAAATAGAGGATTTCTCTGACCTTTAGTATCAAAATATACGGGGGAGAGCTAATGATTTAGATTCTAACCATAATTTTCATATTTTTCTTTAATCGCCTTTGTATATTATGACACTTCATTTAAGTAACCTGTTTGAAGAATGCCTAGTACTCTCAGCTTAGCATGTTAGAAACTTTTGTCAGTAAAATTGCTAATGCAGAGATCAAGTTTCACAGTTCTATGTGCATGTCAGTTTTAAAGCTCAATTTAACGAAGATTGTGTTGGATATGTTTTTACTGTATAAGAATTTAATGAATTGCTATAATCACAAGTCATATTGATTACTGTACATTTTATGATATGACTAAGTCTTTATTCAGATTGTGATTGAACTCTGGAAAATCAGGTAATATTCTTCCATCACTCTCAAAACATTCAGTGTGATAGGACTTAGGAGATACATTATAATGTTTACTATTGCTCTTTTAAAAGATTAAGTACTTTATCTTTTTTATGTTTGTAATTGTTTTAGCTGGCAGTGATCTCAAAGCTAGTCCCAGATTAGTCCCTGATAAGTACTACATATGGGCAGTGTAGAATTAGTAGTTAAGCTCTCTGGAGCTTGATTGCCTGGACTAGAATCCCAAGTCTGCCACTGACTGGCTGTGTGATTTTGGGCAAGTTATCTAGCTTCTCTGTGCTTCAGATTCTTTATCTTCAGTGGGGGATAATAGTTTATCTACCTCATAGTGTTGTGAGATTTTAACTAATTTAAATAATCTAAAATAGTGTCTGGTCCATGGTAAGCTCTCAACATTAGTTTTTACTATTATTATTATATAACTATTTTTATTTCAAGATGAGGTCTCCCGAAGACGAAAAGTTACCAACAGGTCAGACGCATTTAACATGCAAATGAGACAACGGAAAGGAACTCTCTCTGTTAACTTTGTAAGTGTTCTGAGATGTGTCAGGAGGGAAAGGATTTATTTTTATTTTAGTTTTGCACTTTTTACCTTGCTATATCTTAGTATGTCATCTAGTTAGTTCATTTAGTTGTAAGACTTGATGGTGCATCTGAACTTGCAGCTTTGGTTTATATAATACTAACTTTGCTTTGTCCCATATACACAGACTGTTCCCTGAGTCTTATACCTTGTAAGTGAGTGAGTGAGAGGATGAAGTGAATCTGTAATTCCTTAGCTGTATTAATGCTCAGTATTCAGTCCTCTACCAATAAAGAGTATTTGTGTATAGGAAGGGTGACGTGGTATATTTTATTTATATAAATTGACTTTCAAGTACCCTAGATTTGTAGTCTTCCTTTATTCTAATACCTTGATATGCTTTTATTAATTTGCTTGTAGAAGCTCTGAGGAAATTTAGGAAGTTTTATACAAAGCTATTTAAATACAGTTATTTAAAATAAATATTAAGGATTTAAGTTATGTTTACTTTTTAGTGTACATTATTTTGTTTCAATTAAGGTGTTCCTGGTAAACATTTAATATTACTTATTACAGAAAATAAACTTTTATTTTATTTTGTTTTTTGAACAGGTTGATCTCTACGTTTGTATGTTTTGTGGTCGGGGAAATAATGAAGATAAATTGCTGTTGTGTGATGGATGTGATGACAGCTATCATACATTTTGTTTAATTCCCCCGCTACCTGATGTGCCCAAAGGAGACTGGAGGTGTCCTAAGTGTGTCGCTGAGGTATAAGCCTAACCTGACCTTTTTAAATTAAGAGCAGTAACACACACGTACACATGTACGGTGAACACATCCCGTGAAGCGTCTTCTCCTCTCTCTGTGTTCTTCAGTGTTTGAAATCTCCAGGATTTTTAAAGAGTGATAGTGACTGGAAATGTAACAATTCTACTGTGGCAGTTTGTTTTTTAAAGGGTCTTTTTCTGACTGTTGGTTAGATAATTCTGTTTATTGCTGCAGACTTTGCTCAGAATATTCATATTCCTGGAAAACAATAAAAATGAAGAAAGTCTGTAGGTTATTTGTTTTTTCTTTTTTTTAAAAAAAAAAAAAAGTAAAAATCAGACATGAAGCTCTAGAACTTAGGATTTATGCATCCAGTTTTCATGCTACCAGATAAATTGGTGGTATCTATTAACTTGTTTAAATTTTGACTTGATTGTACTAAATTATTATTGAAAGATTATAATGATGTCATTATCATGAAATGCCTGGTCTGTTTACTTATTTTAACAAAATGTGATAGGACGTTGAAGGGAAAGAGATGGCTGGGTATATCTAGATGTAGTCAAAGATGGATATTTATGGCCTTTGAATTATTTATTTATTTATGGCTGTGTTGGGTCTTCATTGCTGCGCGCGGGCTTTTCTTTAGTTGCGGCGAGCGGGGGCTACTCTTCATTGTGGTGCGCAGGCTTCTCATTGCGGTAGCTTCTCTTGTGGAGCATGGGCTCTAGGCGCACGAGCTTCAGTAGTTGTGGCTCGCGGACTCAGCAGTTGTGGCTCGTGGGCTCAAGAGCGCAGGCTCAATAGTTGTGGCGCACAGGCTTAGTTGCTCTGTGGCATGTGGGATCTTCCTGGACCAGGGATCGAACCCATGTCCCCTGCATTGGCAGGCAGATTCTTAACCACTTGTGCCACCAGGGAAGTCCCTTGAATTGTTTTTTATTTATTATTCTCAAGGTTAGATGATTCAGTTCTACTCGAAGTCAGTATTTGTATTAAGAAATTGGTCATGGTCGTTGATAGTATGAAAAAAAATCATTTTTCTAGCTAAATATCCTAGCAACCCCGTGAATATCCCTTTGTCCTTTACCTTTCCTCCCTCCATGAACATTTATTTTTTCCACTGAGGATGATAGACATCCCTGGGCTTGATTCCAGGTTGGTAGTCCTCCAGGTGTTTGTCTTGGTGCCAGAGCTTAATGCCAACTCCAAAGCCTAAAGCTGTCTCATTGCCACCTTCCTACTGGAAGGTGTGAAAATGCAGTTGAAGTTTAAGAACATTACTTCCTGATTCCACATTAATACTTGTTTTGCGGTCTAGAGTTGACTGGATTTGCTTCACTTAGGGAAATGATCAAAGAAGGTAGTACCTGAGGGCCTTAATACGTCCTTCAGTTCAGTTTCAGTAAGTTAATTTTAGATATTTTTTCTTCCCAGGAATGTAATAAACCTAGAGAAGCCTTTGGATTTGAACAAGCTGTACGAGAGTATACACTTCAGAGCTTTGGAGAGATGGCAGATAATTTTAAGTCTGACTATTTCAATATGCCAGTTCATGTGAGTATCTATCTTTTAGGTCACTTTGGGGAAGTATGAAAGATTTATCTGATTCCAAAGCTTTTGTGTTGCTTTTAAAAAACTTTCATTATTTTGTAGAAAACAGGGACAGCATAAAGAAGATGATAGAACACCAGATCTGAAGATTAGGGGCCTGGGATCTGTTTTTGTTTCTTTTACCCTCTGTCGTGGCAGTGTGCACTGTAGAGAAACTTGACTTCTATCTTCCACTTTTTTAGTGCTCTGTGAGCACTGTCCTTTACAGACAAGCACGGAGGATGTGGCAGGTGCTGCTGTGGTTTAGTTATTTGTAGCATGAGGTTTGCTTCTTTTCCTGGGGGATCTTGGACTTTAAAAAAATCCCTGTCGAAATAATTTGCCAAAGCTGTTAAAATTCAGCCTTGATTTTTGTATTTCCTTTTCCTTCCTTATGTCCTGGGTCATCTTTATCCTTCTTAGTTGGAAAGCAGCTTTCAGAAGAAGGCAGTTCAAATTCATTATGTTTTTCTGAACATCTAAGTTGTCTTTAGCTTTTTCCCATCGTCAGTCAGAAAAGCTAGGACTGCAGTCTTTTCAGCTCTGGGAATTGAGAAGGTTTTCTGTTTTTTCATGGGCTTTTGTTCACTTGACCTGTGTATTATGTCATAGTGGGTTATGGTTATAGAGAGTTGGTAATCTGTAATCTTTGTTTTCCCTGTGTAGATGGTTCCCACAGAACTAGTGGAGAAGGAATTCTGGCGGCTGGTGAGCAGCATTGAAGAAGATGTTATCGTAGAGTATGGAGCTGACATCTCCTCAAAAGACTTTGGAAGTGGATTTCCTGTAAAGGATGGTCGGAGAAAGATGCTGCCAGAAGAAGAGGTGCAGAGCACATAGTATCCAGATTTCTTACCCCGAAGCTGATTCAGCCTTTACGTAGTAGAAAACTGCCTTTCTTTAATCTTAAGGGACCACGTTCATTTAAAATATTAAATATGTAGAATTTGGACAGTAAAAATAGTCTTCAGTTTTGAAAACTAAATTCAACGTACCTTTAAATATTATTTAACTTTGCATTTTAAAACCAGTGAAATTGGTTTAAAACTTTAACTTTAGTTAAAAGATTTTGTCTGGATCTTTCTGTTTGGAAATCTAGCAAGTGACTTAAGATTTTTTTTAAAAATTACATTTTACTGGTAGGTCCACAATTAATTTTCCTTTAACACCTGGGCAGGTAGGTTTTCAAATATGCGTTTAAACTGTAACAGATAATGAAGTACTGTCACCTAGGAGATGACCTCTGTGTGTAAACCTGAATTAAGATGATCATTTATTTCTTTTTCTCTTTACTTTGGTCCTTGTCACCTTTTCTTTCCCTTTATAATTGGCAGTAATTGAGAGTTTTATCTCCTGTTAAAAGAGTTAACATATGGTAAAAGAAAAAAAGTTACATAGTGGAGAAGGATATACAATTAAAAATATGGCCACTCTAGGTCTCTTAGGGTTACCGTTGGCATGGCATATCTTTTCCATTCTTTTACTTTGAAGCTGTTTGTATTTTGGAATCTGGTGTATGTCTCTTATAGGCAGCATATGATTGAATCTTGCTTTTTTAAAAATCTAGTCTGAAGGTTGACTTTATTTATTTATGTATGTATGTATGTATGTATGTATGTATGTATGTAGCTAGCTAGCTGCGTTGGGTCTTCGTTGCGGTGTGTTGGCTTCTCATTGCGGTGCCTTCTCTTGTGTTGCAGAGTATGGGCTCTAGGCGTGTGGGCTTCAGTAGTTGCAGCACTTGGGCTCAGTAGTTGCGGCTCGAGGGCTCTACGGCACAGGCTCAGTAGTTGTGGCACGTGGGCTTAGTTGCTCTGCGGCATGTGGAATCCTGGACCTGGGCTCGAACCTGTGTCCCCTGCACTGGCAGGAGGATTCTTAACCACTGTGCCACTAGGGATGTCCTATACAGATATGTTTTATAGGAACAGTTCAGTGTTGAAATGTGTACATGTTCAATGTCACTGAATTAACCCTGCTTTGTAGAAGTATAAAGAAATGCATCAGCCTTAGTTTCTTCATACCCTTCCATTGGCAAATGGTAGGCAATTACCTAATTATTGGGAAGAGGCTTTGTTTTACAGCTTTTAACTTTTTCTGAATTTCATTTTGGTTTTGAATTTTTAAGTTGCTCTTGAACAGATATTTATATCCTCTAATCTTAAGAGATAAGGTCACAGAGTTTTTAAAGATTACTTTAAATGTGGTTAAATGTCAACCCTAAGTAACTAATATTAATAATATAGATATTAATCCTTCTAAATGTTTGAATTCTGTATGAATATTCATCTGTTTTTGCTTTTGCTCCATTCACCTTCATATAAGAATGTGGAGAAATTTGGGCTTTAAAGACATCAGCATAGGGTGAAGAGACAGGGATACAGCTCTTTTTTCTAGTCTGGGTCATTGATTTGCTATTTATTTCATAAGCAATAACGTTTTACTCAGGATTTTGTTTTTATGTTGTAAGATGGAGTGAGAGAACCCATTTATACAAAAGGATTTTAAGGACTAATTAGACAATGTATGTAAAATCTCTATATTTTTTATACTTATATTTTATGTCAGTTTGTTATTCTTCTCTGGAAGTTACTCTTAGAAAAGTAGATACCTACCATCTTTACACCAGTAATTGTGCATTTATGTTGAACTTCTGTATGAGTTAGCTTCTTGGTATCTGATAGCATGCGTCTCTGGTATCATAGTTTAGTGGAAAAGTTCTGAAGTTAATACATTTGTCTTATAAATGCAAGTGCTCTACAAACAGGGCTTCTGAGGAATAAAAATAGGCATAGAACTTGAAACCTTGGAAACATTTTTTTCGTCTTATCCTCTCTCTGTCTTAAATCACTGAATAAATCCTGTTAATTTATTTTTCATTATTTTCTGTGGGATTGGCCTCTTTTCAATCCCACTACCACCATCCTTGTCTCCATCCTATCATGTCAGGTTGGGATAATTGCCGTGGTCTTACATAATGATCACTTGTGTTGAGGGTTCCCCAGACCTTCTCAGGTTCGCTGAGAACTCATGATTGTGACTTATTACAGTGAAAGGATACAAAGTAAAATCAGCAAAGGGAAAACAAGGTGTGTGGTCGAAGTCTGGAGGTAGCCAGTTGGAAGCGTACAAGAGCCCTCTCTCCCTGGAATCACACAGGATGCACTTAGGTACTCCGGCATCAGACTGACACCACGTGTGAAGCATCGCCCACCAGGGAGGCTCATTAGAGACCCAGAGCTCAGGGTTCTTATAAGCGGCTGGTGACATAGGCACCCTCTGCCTAACACGTAGCAAAATTCCAGACCCCCAGAAGGAGTTCGGGCGTGCATAAACCACACTGTACAGCACTGCGAGCCACCCTGTGTCAGTGTCACGAACTGTTTACCATGCAGCTTTCCAGATGCCAGCCAGGGGCCGAACTTGAAGCGGGCCTTTTTAAAATTTTTATAAATTTATTTATTTTATTTATTTTTTATTTTTGGCTGCGTTGGGTCTTCGTTGCTGCACGTGGGCTTTTCTCTGGTTGCAGCGAGCAGGGGCTACTCTTCATTGTGGTGTGCAGGCTTCTCATTGTGGTGGCTTTGCTTGTTGGGAGCACGGGCTCTAGGTGCGCGGGCTTCAGTAGTTGTGGTGCACGGGCTTCAGTAGTTGTGGTGCACGGGCTTAGTTGTTCCACGGCATGTGGGATCTTCCTGAACCACGGCTCGAACCCGTGTCTCCTGCATTGGCAGGCGGATTCTTAACCACTGTGCCACTAGGGAAGCCCCGAAGCGGGCCTTTTGAAGGGTAGCTGTCTTAGGCTTGCTCTCTTAAAGTAGCTTTTCTGAACACTGCTACTCTGCAGTCTCTCTCATAGATTGCTTTCAATTAAAATTTTAAGATCGGTGGGTCTTGGGGAGTTCATTATGCAGTTCTGTCTATTTTTGTTTGAAATTTTCCATAATCAAAAATTTTAAGATAAATATTTAAGATGTTTATCATATTGTTTCACTTTTCAAAATCTGTTTTATTTCCCTTTTGAATATAGGATAACATACAAGCTTCTTAGTCTGAAATTTAAGATTAAAGATCCAGTCTTCTTTTCTGGTCTTATTTTCTGCTTTTCTGAGTATGACCATTCCACTCTGCCTCTTTACCAGCGAGACCAGTATATTCTGTCTCTTGTCATTTACCTTCAAATCTTACCTAGTCTTCCAAGATCAACCCAGGTTTTTCCTTTTCCACCAAGTTTTCTTATTGATCCAGACTCATGATGATGACTATTTTATTATCCTCTGAAGAACTATATAATTTACTAATTTATCTGTGTTTGGAGTTTAATATATATTGTCTCATTTTGGAACTTTTTGTATGTAGGCCTGGTCTCTTCACCTAGACTCAATATTTTTTCAGCCAACTAAAAAATATATTGAGTAGTATTTTTGAAAGCTGCTTTTTTTTTTTAAAGCCTATTGAGGGTAGGAATCATCTCTCTTTACTATTCCGTATTGGGATTCCTAGTTAAACCTTTGATGGAACTTCTTCTCTCCTCTGTAACTCTTAGTTACACTTTTATAATTTCCTTATCTCTGTGCTGCATTATGGGTGATATCCTCAGATCAGTCTTCTGGTTCAGAGAGGCTCCCTTCAGCTGTGTCACTGGCTATTTAACCTCTTACTTTGAGGGTTTTATTTTTAACTCTGTATTATCGAAACTTTCAAATGTATAAAACTAAACATAGTAATGAACTTCCCTCCCTCCCTACCTGGCATCCAGGTTCAACAGTTATCAGCCTTCTAATAGAAGGCGGTTGGATTCTCTTACCTGTTTTTGCATTCAGTCTGTTGCAATATCACATCACATATCCTCTGGAAAACTCACACTACACTTCTGCAAGAATGAGAGTGAAAAAAGCAGATAACATCTTAGAATTATTATGAACGTAGTTTGACTTTGCACATCCCCTGAAATAGGCTTGGGTTCCTTAGACCCCACTTTGAGGACTGCTCTACACAAGGAGAATAGCACTTTAAGTCTGTACCGCATACCGCTTCAGAGGTGGGTGTTTGAAACTCATGTCTGGAGCTTATGTCCAGTTAGAAACCTCTGTGAAAACTCAGACAACTGCTTTCCGTTTTCATTCTGGCTGTGCTTTCTTTCTTTGTTTTTGGAAACAGCGAATTCTTTTTTCTCTTGAGTTCATCTATGAAGAAAAATTTTTTTTGGTGTTGTAAATAGATGTGTTTGTAGTGGGAGTTGGGGGTGTTTTCTGCACCATCTTGGTCTTCAGTGTTGCCACAGGTTTAGGATTCTGTATCTTATTATGTTTTGTCTTCACAGTATCTGGCACCATTCTGTAAATATAGTGGTAAACATTTTGGGAAGTTATGTTACTGGGGATAAAACAAATATAATAGCGACCTATTAAAATGAGTCTTACAGTATTTTATTGGTAAGCTATGGGGGCGGGTGGGGAGTAATAAAAAGCCTTATATGCTTCAGAGTAAACCAGAGATATCTGAAATAATTAAAGGGAAATATAAATAACACTTAGGAGATAGGATTAAATATTTAGGAATATGAGTTACATGTAGAGAGCAAAGAGCATAGATTCTATGGACTAGATTATTGTAATTATTGTAAAATTTTTACTTTTGTTTTTGAAGACTCCCTTGAGGTTTCTGTTGGGCACTTGTCATTTCTGATCTCTTACTTACGTTTTTTTCCTTTTGTAGGAATACGCGCTTTCTGGTTGGAACCTGAATAACATGCCTGTCCTAGAGCAGTCTGTCCTTGCACATATCAGTGTGGACATCTCTGGCATGAAGGTGCCATGGCTTTACGTGGGAATGTGCTTCTCTTCCTTTTGCTGGCACATCGAGGATCACTGGAGCTATTCCATCAACTACTTGCACTGGTATGCGCAGTCTTTGTTAACAGCACACGTACTCAGTGACCTTTCTAAAGGTGTAACAGTGTTAGATGACGTGTTAGGGGGAGCTTACGTTTAAGTATTTTATACCCCAAAGTTGGATAATGTACTGTGTAGAGGTCTCAGGGTACAACATGTCAGACACTTTCCCTCTTCAAGTATGTGCATGCAGCAGAGCCTCGAGTTTCAGACCCAACGATACTTATATTTAGCGTACGTGAAAATTTCTTTGGTATAACTTTTGAAATGCAAGGCAGGATATTTAAAGTTTATATAATTAAGATCTGACTAACCTTCAGTATTTAAGGTTGAAATTTGAAAAATTTCAAATTGAAATTTTTGATTTTTTTTTTCCTTTTTAATAACATTTGCTCTAAAAATGCGTGTGTTACATGTGTATTCATTAAATTTTTTCGCTGGTTTTTTTGTGTCGCACCCACAGCTTTTATTTACTTATCCAGTCCCTTGTCCAGTATTCTGATCTTAACCAAATGATGTATTTCTCTCCATTTGAAAGATACTGCTCAGATCACACTATGCATTGGAAAACTCTAATGATTTTCTTTCTCTGCTTCGTCGCTGTGCTGTGTAATATGATAGCTTCTAGCCACACGTGGCTATTTAAATTAGTTAAGATTAAGTAAAATTAAAGTTTACTTCCTCAGTTGCACTAACCGCATTTTAAGTGCTTTATCGTCACTTGTGACTAGTGGCTCCTGTATTGCCCAGCATAGATACAGAACATTTTCAGTCATCTCAGTAAGTTTCTATAGAGATAGCACGATGAATTGTATGAGGGTTAAGAAATTCAGCTATTCTGTAGATAGCGTGACTAATTAAATCCAGTTCCTTAAAGTTCAACTTAGTATTATAAATAAAACTCTAGTCCACTAAAGTCTAGTGTATTAATGATGCCAAGTGTTTGGTCTTAAGATTCATAGACAGAACTATATTCAGGGTTTCAACAATTTCTCGCCTTGGCTTATTTCCTTGGATAGTAAAATTGAACTCAGTGAAGTTATGTAAAAGTACTCTAAAGGCCATTGACTTTTACTTTGATCATTGTGGGGATAATTGGAATGTCCAGTGGACCTGTGAATCAGGCAGTGTGTCAGTATCCTTTGGAACAATGCTTGCTTTTCATATAGCATCTTTCCTATTTGAAGATGCTGTTTACTGATCTACCTTAAAGAGTTTATACACTTTGAATTACTTTTCTGTAGTGATAAGTATGTACCTACCTATCCATATACTCTTGCCTTACCCCCTATTATGAATAATAGCACAGATTTTTGAGATGGTTGCTAGGATTCAGGGCATATAATCTATGGCCATGGAGCAAGACAAAGTTAATTATAATTTAGTGGATTTGAATCAGAGACCCTGGCCTCATTGGCACCATGCTCTACCTAGATAAACAGTTATTTCTTTTGCTAGGGGGGAGCCAAAGACATGGTATGGTGTGCCATCTCATGCTGCAGAACAACTGGAGGAGGTGATGAGGGAGCTGGCCCCTGAGTTATTTGAATCCCAGCCTGATCTCCTACATCAGTTAGTCACCATCATGAACCCCAATGTGCTAATGGAGCATGGTGTGCCTGTGAGTCTTTTTGCATCTCCCTTCAGTATTTTAAATTTAAAGTTATGTACGCTTTTGATTAGAGTCACAGTATATGCTTGTTTTGTAATGGGAAATAAAAGATCACATCATCTTCGAGCCAAATTAGAATTTATACTCTGAAGGGAATAACCTTTATTTGATTAAGAATGGGGTGTTGTAAAGTATGAATCACATTTACCTTATGTATAGCAACCTATCAGAATAGCCATGTTTTCAGTATATCCTGGTTTTAATAAAAATCTCATATTCTTTATTATCCCCATTTAACCAAAGTATAAGTATTTTAAGTGGTAGTTCTAATAACTAATGCTTATCCTTGTGGAGATCATATTCCCATATTTCGTATAAAGATTTCATAGCCTCTTTTTCACATGAGATAATGAAGTAAAAATATACAGTGAATACCTTTTCTGCTTTTAAACTTTTAGGTTTGAAAATGATTATTAAATTTAAGCTACGAACACCTGATAAAGTATAAATTTAATGTTTGCTACATGTAGTCAAGTAGTCATCATAACCTTATTGAGAAAGTAGATCGAGTGATAGTAATGTTACTTTGTCTTTAAAGAGTTAAATTTATGCAGAATCTGGGACTTTTCAGAAGACATAGTATTATCATAAAACAAAGAGATTCAGGAAAACTGATTTGGGGGGTCTCTCCATATGACATTATGAGCTAATCAATTAGTTTCCAGAAAAAATTATCCAAAAGTAGGATGAAATTCCATCCTTTCCCACTGTTTACAACACAAGAATGAAAGGAATAAAAGAAAAATTCTCTTAACTGTAAAAACTTTATTAGGTTAGGAAACTAGTAGCTCATGAGAGCAGCATTTTCTCCTTGAAAATTTCTATAGGCTGTGAACTCTTGTCATGAATTACTATAATTTATCAGTGACTATTTTAAGAAGGTGAAACTCTGACTGCTTCTTCAACCCTGATATACTGGTCTGTGTAGGTTAATGCTTTATTGTTTTCAAGTTTGAAAAATGCTTCCGAAACTGACATAAAATGTCTCCCTTTTTTGTTGTTTTTCTTCTGTTTTGTTTTTGTACCCTGTTCCCAATTTGCATTTAGGTGTATAGGACCAATCAGTGTGCTGGCGAGTTTGTTGTGACGTTTCCTCGGGCCTATCACTCTGGATTTAATCAAGGCTACAACTTCGCTGAGGCTGTGAACTTCTGTACTGCTGACTGGGTCTGTTCGATAGCAAGTAGCTGTTGTGTCTACTAACAGCCCCGGAAAATGCATCTTAATTGCTGTGCTTGCTTAGCTGGGGAGGGAGGGCCCATGGATATTTCAGTGGAGACTCGAATGTCTGTTGCCGTTTACGGAGTTCCAGGTAGTTTTTATTTGGAAGATTTTATAGTTCGTTACTTCTCATTTGCTCTTTTCTCATTTTATTTGAATTTTAAATGGGCAGTTGATGTTTTCTGAATCTTTTTCTGAGAATGTAATTCCTCTAGTCTTTGCTTTCTCTGAGCGCTTTTGGATTTTAGAAAGGTGACCACATCTTTTCAAGAATTAATTATACCACGTTTACAAATATCTAGCTCTGATTTTTATCTTAAAATATCCAGTTCTGATTTTTATCTTAAAATATTCCTTTATTTTTTTCCTTCTGATAGATAATTAGGTGATTTTATTCTTCCTGCTATTTTATGTTTTCTATATTCTTTTTAAAAAATTTTATTTTAAAGGGTAGCTATAATATTGAGATCTCTGTGGGCTGCACTTTTGTGTAAATGGTATTGCCATTGATTGCTATTTTGCTTTTAAATGAGGTAGATATCAAAAAGTAATTAGTTATTTTTACGTCATGTCGGTGGGGAAAAGACTGCAAACCTATCATACGCTCTTTGACTCTATTTTTCTTTTAGTGAGGCTGTTTTTTGTCACCTCTCCTAACATTTGGGGGGATGTTTTTTTAGTAATATTGGATCTTATATTTTCTGTGGGCACCTTAATTTGTTAAATTTCATGATTACCCATATTGTTTCCTTGGCTAATGAATGAAATTGTATAATGAACAATCTTATATGACCTAGTAATTCTAAACTTCTTACTTGTTAGAAAGCAACAGGAGCAAGACTGAGGTTAGGGCTTTGCCTTGGACTTGAACTCTATTTTAAAACCTCAGCTAACATGTATTATGTGTTTATGATTTACTTGCTCCTTGGCTAGGTAGGTGTAGGGTGGGAAATGGAGGTGATTCAGAGATGAGTTAGAGATGATTTCTGCCTTTAATGTGATCACTATTATTGACGTTTGATCTTGGACAGCACTTTTTTTTTTTTTTGGCTGTGCCACGTGGCATGTGGGATCTTAGTGCCCCAACCAGGAATCGAACCCGCAGCCCCTGCCGTGGAAGCGTGGAGTCTTAACCACTGGACCGCCAGGGAAGTCCCTTGGGCAGCACTTTTTGTTTTTTTGTTTTTTGGGGTTTTTTTGGCTCTGTTGGGTCTTCGTTGCCACATGCAGGCTTTCTCTAGTTGTGGGGAGCGGGGGCTACCCTTGGTTGCGGTGCGCAGGCTTCTTGTTGCGGAGCACGGGCTCTAGGTGCACACGCTCAGTAGTCGTGGCTTGCGGGCTCTAGAGCACAGGCTCAATAGTTGTGGTGCATGGGCTTAGTTGCTCCGCGGCATGTGGGATCTTCCCGGACGAGGGCTGGAACCCGTGTCCCCTGCCTTGGCAGGTGGATTCTTAACCACTTCGTCACCAGGGAAGTCCCGGGACAGCACTTTTAATTTCACTGGTCCTAATTTTTTTTTTACCTACTATGTGAAGATGCTAAGGTTCACTTAACCTCAAACAAGTGAGATGATATTTGTGAAAGCCCTTGATACTCTTTAGGAGAAGGGTGTGATATAAGTGAAAAGTAAAAGTAGCTTTATATCTAGAATGAAGTGATGGTACTGATTTTTATAAGCCACAATGGACAATCAGTTCTATTTTAATGTGGCTTCCTTGTATATTGTATCAATAATAATTAAAAACTGCAAATCCTACAGTTTTGTTTTTCTTCTTGCTCTTGTTTTAAGTATTTGAGAAATGTTTAAAGAGTAAATTTCTGAGAATTAAGAAATGAAAGAATTGTATATTGTTATTAGACAAGATAGTCGCCAATCATAAGCTCAGTATATATATTTTCTTGGGAACGATTGTTTCTTTGGAAGAGTACGGAAATAATGCTTGATTCAGAGATGGTCTTGTACTCTGGAACTCTGATTCCTGTGATTCCCTTCTGCCTTTCTCAGAATGGAGGCGAGCTCTAAAAGGTGTTCTTAAAGGTCCACTTTCTTATTTTTTCTCTTTTATATTACGGTTTTCAAATACAAACCAAAACTTCAGACACCCAGGTTTTTCCACTTGAGGGAAGGAAAGAAGCTGGAGAGAGAGAGTTTGTGTAGCATAGCTAGTATCAATTTGTTTTAAAGCTTGATAGATTTTCAGAAGTTATCTTAAAAAGTGTAGCTGTTGATTTATGAGAAGTGATCATTTAGTGATTTATCTCACTTAGGAAAATTAAAGTATATAATCTCATGGTTTTACTTTGAATTCTCTTTAGGCCAGACTGGTAGTTTTAAAAATAATCTCTAGATGCTAAAATCTAAATTGTCTTTTGCTTTGGTCCTTATAAAAAAATAAAGTTAGTCCATGTGAACTGCTTAAGTAGTGCTTTTTTCCCCTCCCTCCCTCCCTCCCTTGTATTGATAGTAGCATCTGTTGTTTGTTCTGTGGAAACATCAATGCTGAATATGTCCAATTATCCCTTGATAGCCTAAAAAAATTTTTTCTTTTTCCTATAAGAGCAGTCTCATACTAGACTGGTCTAAAAGAGTTTGCTGCCTCATTTATATATCAAGGAACTCATACTTCTTGAGGTACATAATGAGTAGAAAATCAGCTTAGGCCGGAAGCTCAGCATCTCAAATCATGGGAATTTCCTGTGGGAAGGCCTTTGAAATTCTTGCTGGGCGGTAAAGGTTTAATACTTACAGTTAACTCTTATGTTCAAATGGACGTTGTTATTCTCTGTTCTTTATAATAAAAGAGAGGATCTTGGGGGGTAAGTAGTGGTTCTGTTCTGGAATGTGTTATAAGCAAGTAATTTAATTTGAGAATCTTGTTTTCAGTTGCCCATTGGCCGTCAGTGTGTCAGTCATTACCGTCGGCTGAGGCGCCATTGTGTCTTCTCGCACGAGGAACTAATTTTCAAGATGGCAGCAGATCCGGAATGCTTGGACGTGGGGCTTGCCGCCATGGTGTGCAAGGAGTTGACTCTCCTGACTGAAGAGGAGACACGGTTAAGGGAGTCTGTTATGCAGATGGTGAGTTTGCTGAGCACGTTTCCTGTATTTGATACTGCTCACGGGATATACCAAACTTTAAACCTGTGGAAAGAATCCATTTTCATCTTTGATCCCTCTAGAAGTTGAATGCAAAAATTACTGGTTTGGAGAAGATTTCACACTTCTGTACTTGCCGTTTTGGTTTCTTTAAGTTGAAAAAGTTTTAGGAATCTTGATGTCATCATCTCCAGAGTTTTAAAAATGCAGTCCTATCAGGTAGAATTTCTTAGGTATGTATGTATTTTTTAAAATCTCCTACATATAGTATTACTTCTTTAAGCAAGAAAATTCAAATTCTTTTTTTCTCTCTCAGCTTTGTAATTGAATAAAAATTATGTTTCTGGTGATTGCAGACTGTCAGAGTTAATCAATCTGTGTTTCCCTACATTCTAAGTGTTTAATGAATGTAAGAAGGGCTGAATAACCCAGTGTTGGGATTTTGAATGCTTAGAATAAACTAAACATTGATCATACTGAAATGGATAGTAAATGAGAAAAATCTCTGTCTTCAGCCACATCTAGGCCCATTTTCCCTAACCCTCCCTGCATAGGTGGCCTCACTGGCTTTGTACCATGCTTCCTCCTGCTCTCGTACAGTCTACTTTCTCTCTTTCTTTTTTTTTTTTTTTATAAATTTATTTACTTATTTTTGGCTGCGTTGGCTCTTCGTTGCTGCGCGCGGGCTGTCTCTAGCTGCAGTGAGTGGTGGCTACTCTTCGTTGCGGTACGCGGGCTTCTCATTGCGGTGGCTTCTCTTGTTGCAGAGCACGGGCTCTAGGTGCTTGGGCTCAGTAGTTGTGGTTCACGGGCTCTAGAGCGCAGGCTCAGTAGTTGTGGTGCACGGGCTTAGTTGCTCCGTGGCATGTGGGATCTTCCTGGACCAGGGCTCGAACCCGTGTCCCCTGCATTGGCAGACGGATTCTTCACCACTGCACCACCAGGGAAGCCCTAGATCTGAAGAGTCTTAAGAGAATGAAAATAGGTTTAAGCTACGGAAGAATACAGTGGACTAGCAATTTGGATCTGAAAAGTAAAGCTGATCCAATTTAACTACTCTTCTTATTGGCACAAATGGGGGAAAAAAAATCTATAAACCAAAATATAAAACTATACATTTTAGAAATGATATAAATACTATTATTACAAAATATTTAATGCTGATTATTTTTAAGAATTTAAGTTAACTTAGAAATGAGACTGTTTGCTAAATGGTTAGATTTCTTTTTCTATTTACTTGAATTACCTGTGAAAGAAACAAGAAAGTAAGCTACAAATGCATCTTCTTAAAACATTTTTTTTACATTTTGGGGATATGTTAATGTATGCCTGATAGTTACTATTCTCACTTTATACCTGTATTCTTAAAGCTTTGTTTTGATTATGTTTATTTATTTATTTATAATAACTTATTTATTTATTTTTGTCTGCATTGGGTCTTCGTTGCTGTGCGTGGGCTTTCTCTAGTTGCAGTGAGTGGGGGCCACTCTTCGTTGCAGTGCGAGGGCTTCTTACTGTCGTGGCCTCTCTTGTTGTGGAGCACGGGCTCCAGGCGCACAAGCTTCAGTAGTTGTGGCACGCGGGCTCAGTAGTTGTGGCTCGCGGGCTCTAGGGCGCAGGCTCTGTAGTTGTGGCGCACAGGCCTAGTTGCTCCGTGGCATGTGGAATCCTCCTGGGCCAGGGCTCAAACCCGTGTCCCCTGTACTGGCAGGCAGATTCTTAACCACTGTGCCACCAGGAAAGCCCTGATCATGTTTTTTTTATTAACCTTTGTATTTTATTATTTTTTTAACAAGACTTTATTTTTTTAGAGTGTTTTAAGTTCACAGCAAAGTGAGAGAAGGTCCAGAGAGTTCCCATTTATCCCCTGCCCCACCCATGCACAGCCTCCTGTGTTACCAGTATCCCCCACCAGAGTGGGACGTTTTTTATAATTGATGAACCTACATTGATGCATCATAATCACCCCAAATCCATAGTTTATATTATGGTTCACTCTTAGTGTTGTGTATTTTATGGCTTTGGATGAATATATAATGACATGTATCCATCATTAAAGTATCATACAGAGTATTTTCACTTCCCTGTTTATCTTCTCTGCCCCCCAAACCCCTGGCAAACACTGATCTTTTCACTATCTATAGTTTTGCCTTTTCCAGAATGTCATATAGTTGAAATCATACAGTATGTTGCCTTTTCTGAATGCCTTCTTACACTTAGTAATATGTGTTTAAGGTTCTTCTGTGTCTTTTCATGGCTCAGTACCTCATTTCTTTTTGGCACTGAATAATAATTCGTTGTCTGGGTGGTTTATTTAACCATTCACCTACTGAAGGACATCGATTGCCTCCACGTTTTGGTAATACGAATAAAGCTGCTGTAAACATCTGTGTGCAGGTTATTCTGTGGATGCAGTCTTTCAACTGTTTGTGGGCTCTCTGTTCTGTTCCATTGATGTATTTGTCTATTTTTTCATTAATACCACCACATTGTCTCGGTTACTACTGTAGTTTTTTTTTTTTTTTTTTTTTTTTAAATTTTTATTTATTATTTATTTATTATGTTTATGTTTGGCTGTGTTGGGTCTTCGTTTCTGTGTGAGGGCTTTCTCCAGTTGCGGCGAGTGGGGGCCACTCTTCATCGCGGTGCGCGGGCCTCTCACTATCGCGGCCTCTCTTGTTGCGGAGCAGAGGCTCCAGACGCTCAGGCTCAGTAGTTGTGGCTCACGGGCCCAGTTGCTCCGCGGCATGTGGGATCTTCCCAGACCAGGGCTCGAACCCGTGTCCCCTGCATTGGCAGGCAGATTCTCAACCACTGCGCCACCAGGGAAGCCCCACTACTGTAGTTTTTATAGTAAGTCTTGAAGTTGAGTAGGGTCAGTCCTCCAACTTTGTTCTTCTTCTTCAATGTTGAGTTGGATATTATGGGTCTTTTGCCTTTCTATATAAATTTTAGAATTAGTTTGTCAATATCCATAAAATAACTTGTTGGAATTTTGATTGGGATTGCATTGAATCTACAGATTTAAGTTGGGAATAAGTGACATCTTGACAGTATTGAGTTTCTCTTTCTGTGAACGTGGAATATCTCTCCATTTACTTAGTTCTTTGATTTCATTCATTAGTTTTATAGTTTTCTTCCTTGTACATATTTTGTTTGATACCTTAGTACAGTTGACCCTTGAACAATGTGGGGGTTAGGGGTGGCAACCCTCCACTAAATTGAAAATCCACATAGAATTTATAGTCAGGGCCTACCCTGGTGGCGCAGTGGTTAAGAATCTGCCTGCCAATGCGGGGACATGGGTTTGAGCCCTGGTCTGGGAAGATCCCACATGCCGTGGAGCAACTAAGCTTGTGCGCCACAACTACTGAAGCCCGCACACCCTAGAGCCTGCAGGCACAACTACTGAGACCATGAGCCACAACTACTGAAGCCTGCGCACTCTAGGGCCCACGTGCTGCAACTACTGAGCCCACGTGCTGCAGCTACTGAAGCCTGCGTGCCTAGAGCCTGTGCTCCACAACAAGAGAAGCCACCGCAATGAGAAGCCCACGCACTGCTACAGAGTGGCGCCTGCTTGCCACAACTAGAGAGAAATCCCACGCGTAGCAACGAAGACCTAATGCAGCCAAAAGATAAATAAATAAAATAAAATTACTTAAAAAAAATTTATAGTCAGCCCTCTGTATACGCTGTTCTTTTGCACACACGGTTCTGCATCTGTAGATTTAGCCAACCACAGACTGTAGAGTACTGTAGTATTTACTATTGAAAAAAAATCCAAATGTAAGTGGATCCACAGAGTTCAAACCTGTGTTGTTCAAGGTTCAAATGTATTTCATTTTTAGGGGTGCTAATGTAAATGGCATTATGTTTTTAATTTCACATTCCACTTGTTCATTGCTGGTATATAGGAAAGAAATTGACTTTTGTATATTAACCTTTATCCTGTAACTTAGCTATAATTGTTTATTTTAAGAGTGTTTTTGTTGACTCTTTCAGATTTTCTACATAGATGATTTTGTCATCTGTGAACAAAGATGGTTTTGTTTCTTCCCAATCTGTATATCTTTTATTTCCTTTTCTTGTCTTATTGCTTAGCTAAGACTTCCAGAACGATGTTAAAAAGGAGTGGTGGGAGAGGATGTCCTTGCCTTGTACCTGATGTTAGTGGGAAAGTTTCTCATTAAGTATAATTTTAACTATAGGTTTTTTTTAATAGATACTCTTTATCAAGTTGAAGAAGTTCCACTCTATTTCTAGTTTATTGAGAGTTTTTACCAGCTATAGGAGTTGGGTTTTGTTAAATGTTTTTTCTGCATTTATTGATGTGATCAAGTGATTTTTCATCTTAAGCCTATCGATAGGATTACTTTAATTGATTTTTGAATGTTGAACCAGCATTGCATACCTGGGATGAATCCCACTTGATTGTGGTGTATATACAGTGTTGGATTCAATTTGCGTACATTTTATTGAGGATTTTTGCATCTGTGTTCACGAGAGATATTGGCCTGTATTTTTCTTTACTTGTGATGTTTTTGTCTGGTTTTGGTATTAAGGTAATGCTGGCCTCAGAGAATGAGTTAAGAAATATTCCCTCTTCTTCCATCCTCTGAAAGAGATGATAGAGAATTGATATAATTTCTTCCATAAATCTTTGGTAGAATTCACCAGTGAACCTGTCTGGGTCCAGTGCTTTCTGTTTTTGGAGGTTATTAAGTATTGTTTGAATTTCTTTCTAGATACAGACCTATTCGGGTTGTCTATTTCTTCTTGTGTAGGTTTTGACAGCTTGTATCTTTCAAGGAATTGGTGGGCATAGAGTTGTTCCTAGTATTCCTTTATTTATCCTTTTAATGTCCATGGCATCTGTAGTGATGTTCTCTTTTATTAGTTAGCCTGGCTAGAGGCTTATCAATTTTATTGAATTTTTCAAAGAACCAAGATAAAATGAATGGAATTCTTTACTGTAAAACTTCTCTGATCTGTTAATATGCTGGTATTTGTTAATCTCTAAGTTGGAAGGGATATAATACACAGCATTTACCTTCCCCCAGATTTACTTCTTTATTTACTGGTGTGTAAGTACCTTGCTCAAGTAAGTAGAAACTGTAAACGGAACCCCCTTGTCTATTAAATGGAAGTCTTTGTAAAATGCACTTCAAGTGCCTTTACTTTCTTAAAGTGGCATGCTGAATTTGATAAGCTTTCTTTTTTTTTTTCAACTTTGATTTTTTTTTATTGACATATAGTTGATTTACAGTGTTGTTAATTTATGCTATACGGCAGAGTGATTGAGTTTTACAGATATATATTCTTTTTTCCATTATGGTTTATCATAGGATATTGAATATAGTTCTTTGTTCTATACAGTAGGACCTTGTTGTTTATCCATTCTGTATATAAAAGATTAACTTTCTTGGGAATTCCCTGGTGGTCCAGTGGTAGGACTTCGCACTCTCACTGCTGAGGGCCCAGGGTTCAATCCCTGGTCGGGGAACTGAGAGCCTGCAAGCTGCAGCAGGGCGGCCAAAAAAAAATAAAAAATAGAATAAAATTTGTTAAAAAAGATTAGCTTTCTTTTTGATGCCTTTTTGAAGTAGATTATATTTAGATTTGCATAGTTTAATGTTACATTTCTTTATCCTTGCATATATTTGATCAGTGTTATTGTTAATGATCGATTACTGATATTTCTGGTTCAAGGGTATATTGTCCCTGGGGACAGTAATTTTTATTTTCGATTTATCTTTTTCTTATTTTATATAGGAAACAAAACCACATAAGACAAACAGAACTTCGTGAATTATTATGTAGTAAACTCTGTTGTCATCACAGTATGGTCAGGAAATAGAACTTTTATCAGCTAGCCAGTATTTTGTAATAACTGTAAATAGAGTGTAACCTTTAAAAATTGTATATACAAAAAGGCTTTTAGGGCAAAATATATTAGAAAATAATACTAGTAAATAAAAAAATATTGGCTTACTGTGCAAAAAAAAAATCTGTCAGCCATCTTGAAAGTACCTCCCAATTACAGGTTCCTTTCCTTACCTCAAAAAATGACTTTTAACATTTGTAGTAATCATTTCCTGCATTTAAAAATGTTTCCTCAGTCACATGTGCATTCTTAGACACCAAGGTTTAGTTTTGCTCATAAAAAAAAAACTGGTGGTGTTTTTAGAAAGTATTTTGATGATGTGCCATCGTACCTCCCATGTTTATATTGTCAGAGTAGAAAAAAATTTAATAACTAAGTTCTCTGATGCTTGACAGACTGGAAAGACTTGATGTAGTGACATCAGTTGTATTTCAGGGTGTCCTGATGTCGGAAGAAGAAGTGTTTGAACTTGTTCCCGACGATGAGCGACAGTGTTCAGCATGCAGAACCACCTGTTTTCTCTCTGCTCTCACGTGCGCCTGTAATCCTGAGCGGCTCGTGTGTCTCTACCATCCAACTGATCTGTGCCCCTGCCCCATGCAGAAAAAATGTCTCAGGTATCCAGAAGTTTCTTGTAAAACTTCTGTTACTGTCGTTTAAAATTAATGTCAGTACTGTCCTTTGTAAAGCCCTTCCCTGTGTTTGGACTGGTAACCTCTTGTCTGTTTGCCTCCTTGCTTGAGGACCAGCCCATTAAAGTTGGCCCTAAACTTGGCACCTAAAGTTAGTTGTTTTATCAAGTTGATTTCACGTGTTCCTTGTCTCTCCCTGAATTAAAACTCGGTGGGCTTCTTAAATTTTCTCTTTATGTATATACCAAAACCCCGTTCCCCTGGCCATTTTACTTTCCTTAAGCTGATTGTATGTAAATTTTAATTTATTTTCAAGTTGTTGGTTTTTGGAAGTTTTTATTTTCTTGTGTGGTGTTTTTTTTTTTTTAGATATCGCTACCCATTAGAGGACCTCCCTTCTCTGCTGTATGGTGTGAAAGTCAGGGCACAGTCCTATGACACTTGGGTCAGTCGTGTTACAGAAGCATTATCTGCCAACTTCAACCACAAGAAAGGTTAAGTTTCTTCCTTTTTTAAGCATACACTGAAATGGTTGTCACTTTGAAAGAGGCGTTGTTTTGTTTTATGTGTTTTTCCTCCAGGAAGGAAAAACCCTAGGCTTCATACGAGATTAGAGACTAATGGGTTGGTTCACTACAGAATTAATTTCCTGTTTGAGAATCTTCTTTTAAGTGAAAAAGTTGATGTAAAATGGGACAAATAGCTAACTTGCAGTAGATGTATCATATATTTTGGGGAACCCCATGTTACCAGTGGACTAACATTAAAGGCTTATTGAGAAAGAGAAATTGTCTATAAGGATTAGAAACGAGCACCTGGTCATAAGCTTTTATTGTATTGGTGAGATTTTCACAGCTGTGGTGTGTTTCTGCTAATTGGTTGGTGAATGGTTTTTAATTTTCTGTGGTCATAGTATATGGCTTTTTATTTATTTTTACAGATTTGATTGAATTACGAGTAATGCTGGAAGATGCTGAGGATAGGAAATATCCAGAAAATGATCTCTTTCGAAAACTCAGGGATGCTGTAAAAGAAGCTGAGACCTGTGCTTCTGTGGCTCAGCTGCTTCTGAGCAAAAAGCAGAAGCACAGGTAAGACTAAGAAGAGCTGAGTTCTCCGGTGGTTTTCTGTTTTGTTTTGTTTTGACCAGAATAAAGGCAAAGTCTTAACTGGCCTGTGAGGCCCTGCCCTGTCTTTTGAGGCCGTGTTCTCCCTCCCCCAGTAATGCCCTAACCTTGTTTCCTACTGGCCTCCCTTCTTTCTTGCTCCACCCTGAACCCTCTCCCTCTGTTCTTCGTATACACAGGTGTCTTCCTGCTTAGGGCTTTCACGCTTGCTCTTGGCTCTGCTTGGAGTTCTCTTCCCCTGATACCCAGGTGGCTTATTCCCTCACCTCTTTCAAGTCTTTTTCAGACGTTGCATTCTTGGAGAGGCCTTCTCTGATAACCTCTGTAAAATTGCAGCCTTTTTATTCTTCTTTCCTGCTTTGTTTTTCTCCTGTCCCTGTCACCTCCTGATAGACGAATTTACTTATATATTATCTCCTTCTTCCTTTCCCAACCCCACTAGAAGGTATGCTAGGATAGAATGTTGGGAATTTTCATCCTTTTTCTTATTGCTGTGCTTTGAAGCATGCCTGGCACAGCGTAGGTGTGTACTAAGCATTTGTAAATAAACGATACTACAGGCTGAAGGCAGGTGGCAGCAACGAGTAACCTGGGTGCTGGGGAGGCTGCTGTTACGGAGCTGGAAGTATGTGCCCTTAATTTCATGTAATTCACGTGTGTTTTAATTCCCTGTGGTATTGTTTCTTAGTAATTCCAACACGTCTCTTGTATCTGAATGCCTTTTTCTATAGCAGTTCACATTGGGTCTCTAATTGCTTTGTATGTTTTTTTATACTCTATTTTATCAGAGAACTTTTCTTAGCAACATTGATCAGTGACTCTTCACCTGTCATTGGGTCACTGACCCCCTTGGAGGATCTGGCAAAAGCTTAGAGACCCTTTTCTTAGAAAAATGCACATACTGACATAGTTTTGAATCAGTTTCTGAGGGTTTATAGTCTCCTTAGCCAGGTTTTAAAGGTCTTTGTTCTACATCTTAAGTTTCTTGAGGTAGAAGATTTAGTTTTATCAGTGGACTTAACATTTTACTGTGAGGAATTTATTAAATGTTTGAAATGTTTAATACTTGTGAGATTGGAGGAACTGTAACTTTGAGTCATTACCCGAAGAGCTAAACACTTAATTTGGAAGTGATCACCATTGCAGTGAAATCCCTCAAAGACTAGTATTCTGGGATTTCTTGGGTTAGAATTCTAAAGAGACTAGAAGCCCCTTTGATATGGGAATGACTGTGAATTTTTCTTACTTACGTCTCAATATTATTTCACATCAGGCAGAGCCCAGATAGTGGGAGGACTCGGACCAAACTGACAGTGGAAGAGTTGAAGGCCTTTGTCCAACAGCTTTTTAGTCTTCCATGTGTCATCAGCCAAGCTCGACAAGTAAAGGTGGAGTATCACATTCTTTTTTGGGTAATATCCTTTGTAGTATGGGCTCCTGTTTTGGGTAAAGAGAATAGTGTGTCTAGATTCGTTTTTTTGTTCTTTTGTTTCTTTTCTCAAATAAGTGCTGCTATTTAAGGTTTTTTAGTAGGCAATAAGAATCTCTTGGCTTCATTCTTAGTCCTTGATTCCCCCTTTAAAATTCTGGAACTAAGGCTAGTTTAGAATATTTTTTTCTATATTAATTTTAAGCCAGAACCTCCATTTAACATAGATGTAATTGAAATGTAAAAAATTAGTTAAAGGAGTCTGAATGTATCAGTGATTACTAGTTCATGAACTTTTAAAAATGCAGAACTCTGAAATTACCAGGGCCCTCATGGTTTAATGAATATGTAAAATCTCCAAAGTATCAAATACCTGAATCTGCATAGTTAGTAATCTTTTGATAGTTTGTGGTGTGTTTTTGTGATTTGGCGATGGCTGTGTATCTAAAATGGTTTTTACTAAGATTATCAACCGTGAAGTCCAGTATCAGTTGTGTTGTTTTAACCCCATGTCATAAGAGTGTTTTGCTAGTTGACCATGCTTCCCTTCCTGAGAGACTTTCTTTTCTAAACATCTGACACCATACTCTCTGGTTTTCTTAGGTTCACAATTCACAGTTCCTTCTCTTTAGGGAAGCTGTTTGATTTCTCTTTGGCTTGGCTTCTAAGTTTGGAGTATATTGGGAGTCTTGGCCCTTTCTTTAATATCTTCTTTAATGACGTTAAATATCACCTATGTCCAGCTGATTCCCAGCTCTGACTGCCTTTCTTCTTTTCTGCAGACTCGTACATCCAGTTGCATACTCTGCATTTGCCTTTGGCAGACTAAAAGACATCTTAAAAGCCTTCTAATGAATCAAAATTCTTGATTCCTTTGTTTCCCTTATGCACCACATTCCGTCTCTAAACAGGTGTTCCTATTGTATTATTTCCAAAACGTCTCCCAGAGTGAACTGCGAGTCATCACCTCCACTGCTTCAGTTAGGCTCTGAACCACTGGAATCTGCCGCTTAGGTTACTGCAACAACTTCTTAACTGGTCTCTGTTCTTCTGCTCTTGTCCCCGACAGTTTATTTTTTATTCAGTAGCCAGAGTGATTATGTAATAAAATAGGAATAAAATCATACCACTTCCATGTGGTTAAAATCCTCCCAGTGGTTCCCCAAAGCCATTCAAATGAAATCCAAACTCATTGTAATTAATCTACAAGGCACTATGTAATCTGACCTCTGCTTATTCCTTAACTACTTTCTCCTGCTTCCACTTTGCTCCCCATCAGCCACTTAGGAGCAAGACACAAGCTCGTTCCTCTTTAAAAGCTTTTGCAGTGATCATTTGCCCTGCCTGAACTGCTCTCTTCCGGGTCTCCATGCGGTTCCCTCCTCTACCTCCTCATTTTAGTTTTGGTTCATCTGTCTTTTGTGACCGTCATTGCAAAGTAATATGCCCCTCCGCCCCAATCCCCTCTAATCACTTTTGTATTACATTGTATTGTATTGCCCTATTTGATTTTCATAGCACTTAAAACTAACCGAAACATTTTATTCATGTCTTCACTGTCTGGCCACTTATATTAAAATATGTGTTCCTTGAAGACAAGGACTTTGTATTTTTGTTTAATGGTGTATGCCTAGAATAGTGCCTGTAACTAAGTCAGCAGTCATTAAATATTTTTTGAGTGAATTAATCATATTTAAAAGTAGGAGTATGTAATTACAGAGAAACATATTTTTGCCTTTATCATATCTGTTTGGTGCTATGATGCTGAGATTATTAGATAGTCTAGAATTTGGTAGTTTGCCTGAACTGTATGTATTCCATACTCATTTTGTATCTTTTAAGTTTGTTTTTAATTTTTTTTCTTTTGATCTTTTCAGAATCTACTGGATGATGTGGAAGAGTTTCATGAACGTGCTCAGGAGGCCATGATGGATGAAACCCCAGATTCTTCCAAACTGCAGATGTTGATAGATATGGGCTCTGGTCTCTACGTGGAGCTACCTGAATTAGCCCGACTAAAGCAAGAGCTACAGCAGGCTCGATGGTTGGATGAAGTACGACTGACCCTGTCAGATCCACAACAGGTCACTTTGGATGTCATGAAGAAATTGATAGACTCTGGGGTGGGGTTGGCACCCCACCATGCCGTGGAGAAAGCAATGGCTGAGCTTCAGGAGCTCCTTACGGTCTCTGAGCGATGGGAAGAAAAGGCTAAGGTCTGCCTACAGGCAAGGTGAACACATATGTTGGTGACTGTCACGTCTTTAATAACTAGGTTAGAGAGTGGAAAGGGAGGAGGAACATGAGGGTCTTAATTAAATGTTTTGTGCCTTCCCTGGCTGGTCACTAAGTTACCAGATTGAGCTGCATACAGACAGTTTCAAGTATTGTGTACACACTGTGTGCAGAGTACTTGTTTTAATAAGAGCCCTTCCATTACTGATACTCTAGTTAGGAGCTAAGAAATACAAAGCTGTGTTGCAGTATGTTGTTAACTGAGAGGTCCAGAAAAATGCTAGAAGGATTCAGAGGAGGAGAGGTCATTGTTAGCCTGGGTGGTCAGAAGAGACGCTTGAGAGAAAGGTAAGAACTTACATAGAGCCTTGAAGAATGAGTGGGATTGAAGTGGAAGGGGAGGTAAGAGAAATATCCTAAGCTAAGCTTAAGGAATGTGTAGGATGTGCTCAGGTGACAAAAGTGAAGTGGTCTTTACATGAGAGGGGGATTCATGCAGGAAAGTAGAGGGAGCTGAGAATCAGGCAGGAGAGTGTGAGGTATTAGCATTGGCACCCATTGGACTTGTGAGATTGAAGTAAAGCGTCCATCAGTTTGACTGTAATGCTCTTTATGAAAGTATTTTTTCAGCACCTAAGATTAGTATGTATGTAATTTCCTTTGTGAGGATGAGGAAACTGGGACGCTTACAGAGATCACATAGTTGTCAAATAACAGCACAAATTTAAAGCCTTTTCCACGTCATTCCAAAGTCTCCATGTACTTCATTACTTTGCCAGTCACTTATTTTGGATGCATTTGATAGGCTTTCCCTTAGATGATTTAATCAACACAGTTCTGTTCAGCCAAGAAAAGGCTCCATGTGTGCTGGATATTTTGCTCTCCAGATGCCACTGAGAATACATAATAAAGTTTGTAGCATTTCCTATCTGGAACATTCAAATTACTCTATGTCTTCAGATTCATGATAGTTCTAGGAGGTGGGAGCATATTAAATGGGAAAAGTTAAACAACTTTGGAATGCAGACTATGATTTGCTATACCTGATAAAACTGACAGTAGTCTACTGAGTGAAATTTTATTGGTAGTAATACTTGAAAATTTTCTTTTTCCCATTTTCCTACATTTAACCAGTTTTAGTGATTTTTGCCTCCAGAATGCCTTTTGAATCTCTCTTCTTCACCTCCACTGTCACTGACCTAGTTACAGAACTGTTAGGTTTTCCCCTGATCTTTGCAATTCAGTGAGTATTTATGGAGTACCTACTACACTCCAGGTGCTGTTTCTAAGTGCTGTGGAGGCCATAGGGAAAAGACACACAAGGTCCCTGCTCTGAAATAGAGCCGACGTAGTGGGGAGAGACAGGTGAATAAGTGAATGAGTGAGCAAATTTCAGATAGTGTCGTGAAGAGAATAAAGTTGGTAAAGAGAGGACTGATGGGGTTGGTGGGGATAGTGGGAAGGTGAATCCTCCCTTTTCTAGCTCCTGTTGAGTTGTCTTTCTGAAACGCATACTTCGTATTCTTCATCTCTTAGCATTGGTTCACTGCTCACCATTCCTTTCTGGATATCTTCCTCCTTTGTCTTTGACCATCTCTCTCTGCCTCTTTCAGAATGGCTTTCCTCAAGATTCTGGCCTAGACCACTTCTCACTCTTTACACCTCCTTGGAAATTTCATCTAATTTCTTGTCTCCATTTACCATCTTTATACTGATTAACTCCAAATTCTCATCTGTAACATAGATTTTTTTTTTATAGATATCATCTGCCTGTTAGATAATTCCACAGGATGTCCCATCGGTACCTCAAATTCCCCATATTCAGAATTAACCCTTGTTAACTCCTTCCCGTGTTCTTTCCCTTTGTTCCTGTTTTCTTTGACTTATACCCTCTTTCACTCATTGGAACAAGCCAGAACTTTGGAAATTAACTTTGACCCCACCCTTCTATTTCTTTGCCGTCAGACTCAGTTAACTACCAAGTCATGCTGATTATATTTCCTCAGTGTTTTTCACTTTCATTCTTTTTCTCTGGACTGTTGTTACAGATGGCTTGGATCACAGCACCAGGTTCTATCTATGACCTCACCCCTCTGTAAGCCATTGTCCGCACTGAAACTAGTATTTTCCTAAAATACAGGTGTGACTGTTTGACTCCCTTGCTTAAAGCCCTTCACTGTTTCCCATTCCCCTTGGGATGAAGTTCACATTTCCTTAACCTGACTTACAAGGCCATCTGTAATCTAGCCCTTTGCTTAAATATCTACCCTCACCCCTTGCCATCCTCCCTCTTGCATTCTGTGTTCTAAACATAGTGCTTCCTACCCCCGGTTCTTCAGACCTGCCGTGTTCTGTCTTGTCTCTGAACCTTTGCACATGTTTATTTTATTCCCCTGTGGAACACTCTTGCCCTCTGCCCACCCCCTGTGGCGCACCTCCACCACCCCTACCCAGTGTCTGGTCCCAGCTTTCCTGACTAGTTCCTATTCAGAAAGGGTAAGCGAGCTTAGAGGTCACTTCTGGGAATTCTTCCTTCACTGCCAAGTCAATTAAGTCCCCCTACTGTATATTCTGATAGGATCTTTACTTTCCTTTAGCATTGCACTTGCAGTGTATCGTAACTTTTTATTAATAATCACCTCCCCCCAGATGAAAAAGTTTCTGAGGCAAGGACTCTGTCGCTCTTGTGCATTCATCCTCTCTGGGACCTAGCACAGTGCCCAGCACATAGCAGGATTCATGGATGGTCAAACTGTTTCCACGCTCAGTAGCTTCCTGTTGCTCACATAGCAAAATTCATGACTCTCAAGAGTTTTCAATCCGCGTCTTTCTTTCCTGCCAAGTTCCCCTGCTTCTTGCTTTTACTCCTGCCCCACCTCCCATTCTCACCATCGCCCATCTTAAACTTATTTTTAACTTATTTTTAAATTTTTTTCCATGTCTTTGTTGATTATATTCCTGTTGTTTTTCCTTTAACCCTTCACTTGACCAAATTATACTTCTTCTTTAAGGCCTAATTCAAAACCCTTCTCAACTCTCCCAGACAGAATTAATTACTGCTTCCAGTGGTAGTGAACCTATAGTAATTTGTTCTTAGTTCCCAGTACAAATATCATTCTTACCTTGTATTTTGATGAGTTGAGGATAAGGTCTATGTTTTTTTCATCTTTGTGTAACAAGGTGTTAATGAAAGTAGTTGAATTAAATGTACTTGGTCAACGTTAATGGATTTCTAGACTACTGCTTTCTACATAGCTGTTTAATATGCATCTGACAATTTCAGATATTGTGGAGAACTAAAGTAGAAGTAATTTAGTGAAAAAAAAGAGCATGGGATCTGAGATTCATTCTGAGTCAGTGTTTCATGTGTGCCATTTACTACTTTAAATGACTTTGGGGAAAATAATTGATCTACTTTGACTTAAACTTTTCTTGTCTGTAAAATAGAAATAGAGGTAATACCTGTTTTGCCTCCCTTACAGGATTATGGTAAGAATTAAGTGAAGTCATGTGTATGAAAGTTCATTACACATTCTAAAATGTTATTTAAGTGTTGGTAGTAGTAGTTTGACTTTTCCTCATGCATCCACCTTATTTCTGTGTTTTTTAAGACCACGGCACAGTGTGGCAAGTTTAGAAAGCATCGTGAATGAAGCTAAGAACATTCCAGCCTTTCTACCCAATGTGTTGTCCCTGAAAGAAGCCTTACAAAAGGCTCGAGAATGGACAACTAAAGTGGAAGCTATTCAGGTAAAGAGCCTTTTGAATTGTCCTACCATTCAGGTAATGCTGTCTCATAGATGAATCCTTTAAGCCTTTAATTCTTTAGAATAGAATAACTGTACTAAAATAATTATGTACTTAAAATTCACTTGTTTTTCCATCTGATTTTTATTTCAAAATATATATTACCTGTTTAAACTTTACTTGTTTCTGTTGACTCCCTGCTATGAAAGATGACAGAATTAGCCATTTAGTTAATGCTTAGCAGTAGGAGTTTATTTCCTGCTGTGTTCTTTGACTTTTTTGCCATGTACACCAATTACTTTTTTTTAAAATTGAAGTATAGTTAATTTACAGTGTTGTGCTAGTTTCAGGTGTACAGCAAAGTGATTCACTTATACATACATTTGTATTCTTTCTCAGATTCTTTTCCATTATAGGTTAGTACAAGATATTGAGTACAGTTCTCTGTGCTATACAGTAGGTCCTTGTTGTTTACTTATTTTATATATAGTAGTGTGTATATGTTAATCCCAAACTCCTAATTTATTCCCCCCACCCCACCCTGCTGTCCCCCAACTACTTTTAAAATAAGTGGCAGAAAAAGAAAATGAAATCAACATTTACTGAACCCCACAATACTCTTGGTACTATTCTGGTTGTTTGGGAGCAGAAATGTAAGGGAAGGGTGTAAAGACAGAACCCGGGACCTCAAAATTGCATATTCTAGTTGGCAAGACATATATCATACATCTGTAGTTCAAAACAATGAGTTAAGTGTTAGATAGAGATGAAAGTGTGCTTGAATACATAATTTTTCTTCTGAATTACAAAACCGTTAAGCAGCATTTACCATATTGAGTATGTAAATACTGTTTATTGTAGAACTACACTGAAAGAAAAAGGAAGCCAATTCTCCCCCTAAACTGCTGCCCTTAGAAAGAGTATTCTAAGTGTCAAGTTCTAATGACTTCTCTTTTACTTTCTTTTCAGTTGACTTTTTCTGAGACCTGCTTAACTGCTACTCTTTCTGTTCTGTTTTTTAAAATTACCTATTTTCATCAGGACAGCTCCTCTGTTTGTTTCATCTTCGGCCTATTTCAGGCAGTTGGTTGTTCTCAGATGACTGGTAATCCTTAGTTGGCTGCTTGTGATTGAAGGACCGAGCCTGCAAGTAGAGGTAGCTGTCATGGTTTTCCTGTGTGATTATAGAGGACTGTTCCTCACCAAGCTCTTCCCTTCAGTGGGAGGACTGGCTTGTCAGCTCTAAGAGAGTGGACAGCTTCTGCTGCCCTTTAGGGTACATCACCTGGGAGAGGCTGTCTATGTCTGGGCTTAGCCAGAAGGTATTCTATAGTCAGATGGCTGTAGTTGGGCACAAAAGGGGGTAGTAGTAAATATGATATTTCTTGAGCCTATCTGTATCTGAGCTTTCTTTTCTCTTTCAATTATTCTCTTCTCTGTCTATTCTTATCCTAGTACCATAGTGATTTAATGATACCATTATAATATCTCTTATGGCTAGAACCTTCTCGTTATTCTTTTTAAAAATTGGACTTAAGTTTCTGGTCTTTCTGTTTCATTGTAACTTCTAAAATGGATATATAGGCAAATATGTCAGTTAATACGTGGGAAGTAACTATTGGAATGTCAGTTTAGCACGAAACACTATGCCTTTCCTTCATAGCTTCTGAATAGTGATGAATGTTACAGGGATATACGCAGTTTCTTATAGGAAAGGTTATGTGTTCTGTCTGCTGGGGGATTGATGCACTCTGAGGTATCACGCTGAATTATTGTCTACAGGCTGCCAACCTACTACTTCTGATATTCTTGCCAAGTCCCTGGAATGGATTACTCGTTGACCCTCACTTCCTGTAATGATTCAATTATTTAGTAAATTTAAAGCAGTATAAATTCGAAAAACAATAATTACTTCATTACGTGGAAATATTGAAACATTGTGACTTAGAAGGAAAATATCCATTCTTGTTTGTGTTTGTAGGACATAAAATGGAGGTGGTTATCAGAACTAAAATACTGCTCTGTAGTAGTTGGAAAAATTGTGAAAGACTTTGAAACAGGCAGAAGAGATTACTGATGTCCTTTCTGTAGAACGGTGGATGTTGTTTGGCGAACCATCCAGGATTATTTGATTCTAGGAGTGTATGCCTTAGACTTTCTTTGACCAAGCTATTTTACAACTCTCTCAATTGTTTAAAAATGATAGTAATGTGAATGAATTAGTCTGTAGAAAAGCAATTAAATTTGTAAGGAACAAATGATTTTCCACACTGTAGAAAAGATGATTCCATTGACCGGTATGATATTAAATACCTGTTTCCATCTACTAGCAAATTCCTTTCCTCATTCCTAATTGCATTTATATATGTTTGTTTTTAGATTGTCCTTTGAACTAGTTTTTACATCTTACTGGGTCCCTTGTTAATTAATAAAACAAAAATCTTTGACAATGTGAATTTACGCAAACTTTTTTTAAAGGACGTTGGAAGGCTCTATTAATTCAAGAGATATTGATACAGTTAGGTTCAAAGAATAATATGTAATGAAAAAATCAACGCTAAAGTCTTTGTGAGGTCTACCAACAATATATTGCCAGACTTCCTAAGAGATTGCAAATTGTGTAAGGATGCCCTTTGTTCTCCAGAGTGGCAGCAATTATGCTTACTTGGAGCAGCTGGAAAGCTTATCTGCTAAAGGCCGCCCTCTCCCTGTGCGTCTTGATGCGTTGCCCCAGGTGGAGTCACAAGTGGCGGCAGCACGGGCCTGGAGAGAACGGACTGGGAGGACCTTTCTTAAGAAGAATTCCAGCCACACGTTGCTCCAGGTGAGGGGAGGTTTACTTTATGTGCGTGCACTTCAGCACCCTCATCAGAAGTTGCTGATTTAATACCTGACGTGAGGGTTGTTTTCAGTTTATCTGGTCATGGTTACACAGGTGATTCCTTTTTGGCTAATATCAGATGTTGACCAGTAATCTGGAGCCTTGAGCAGACTTGTTTCCACTTCATCTAATACTATGTCTAGAAAAAGAAGTCAGCCTGATCTTATCTCTGCTGTTATAATGGACTCTGTCACTGAAAGATCTTATTTCTCAGAGGCACAAATTAAAAAAAAAATCTTTTTTAATTGAAGTATAGTTGATTTACAATGTTGTGTTGGTTTCTGGTGTATAGCAAAGTGATTCAGTTATACATATATATTCTAAATTTATTGATTGATTGATGGCTGCACTGGGTCTTCGTTGCTGCGTGCGGGGTTTTCTCTAGTTGTGGCGAGCGGGGACTACTCTTCACTGTGGTGTGCTGGCTTCTCATTGCGGTGGCTTCTCTTGTTGCGGAGCACAGGCTCTAGGCACGCAGACTTCAGTCGTTGTGGCTCACGGGCTCAGTAGTTGTGGCTCGTGGGCTCTAGAGTGCAGGCTCAGTAGTTGTGGCGCACGGGTTTAGTTGCTCTGCGGCATGTGGGATCTTCCCGGACCAGGAATCAAACCTGTGTCCCCTGCATTGGCAGGCAGATTCTTAACCACTGCGCCACCAGGGAAGTCCCACAAGTATATATTCTTTTTCAGATTCTTTTCCATTATAGGTTATTACAAGATGCTGAATATAGTTCCCTGTGCTGTACAGTAGGACCTTGTTGTTTATCTGTTTTATATATAGGTAGTAGTATCTGTTAATCCCAAGCTCCTAATTTATCCCTCCCCCCAACTTTTCCCTTTGGTAACCATAGGTTTTTTTTCTATGTTTGTGAGTCTGTGTCTGTCTTGTAAATAAGTTCATTTGTATCATTTTTTTAGATTCCACATAGACGTGATATCATAATATTTGTCTTTCTCTGTCTTTCTTCACTTAGTATGATAATCTCTGGGTCCATCCGTGTTGCAGCAAATGGCATTATTTCATTCTTTTTTATGGCTGAGTAATATTCCATTGTATATATGTACCACATCTTCTTCACCCATTCCTGTTGATGGACACTTAGGTTGCTTCCATGTCTTGGCTATTGTGAATAGCGAGAAAAACAAATTTCAATACTCATTACCCTTTTCATGTTGAACAGTTGAACATAGTAGTTAAGAGCATTACGTACTTACTTTGGAGTAAGATATTTTCATGTTTGAGGACTGGCTTCCTAGTGCTAACCCTGTGTCTGTGGGCAAGCTGTTGCCTTTCTGAACTGGTTTCCCTCGTTTGTACGGTGCCGATAATACCACCTACTTCAGAGGCTTGTTGGGAGTTTTGAATAAGATAATGCATATGAAGTTCATAAGAATGTGTCTAGGACATGTGAGTGGTCAGTAAATGGTTCATTTTATTATTTTCAGTTTTGAGATTTTTTTTTTTAAACCAGAGCTCCATATTTGGTTTTATTTTTGTAGGTGCTTAGTCCCCGAACTGACATCGGTATTTATGGGAGTGGAAAAAATAGAAGGAAAAAAGTAAAAGAACTAATAGAAAAAGAAAAAGAAAAGGATCTGGACCTTGAACCTCTGAGTGATCTGGAGGAGGGATTGGAGGAAACCAGAGATACAGCCACAGTGGTAAGAAATTATGTAGGCATCTTGAATTTGCTTGGTGAATACAGAATTCTGTGAAGATATTAGCAGAATCACTGTTTTTTATGTTCTTAACTATTTTTAGTTTTGTGTACTTTATCTTTGGCTTTATGGTTATACATATTTCACATCTTTTTTAATATTTGGAATCAAAGTATATAAAAAGTTTACTGTTCTCTCTCCCTAACATTGTCTTTTCCATCTCTCTTCTTTATTGTTATTTTAATAGTCATCTAATATTCCATCGGATTATCCATAATTTGCTGAACACTTTTCTGATATTGACCATTTTTGTTGTTGCTAGGTGTTCGCTGTTACGGATAATAGCAAAGTGAACTTCTTTGTATAGCCTTTTCCTTTTTTCAAATCATTTTCCTACACTTGACTCTTAGGAATGGGATTACTGGGCTAAAATTTCAGAGCATTTGGTGCTTAGTGCTATTGTGCTTTTCAAAGGACTTATACCAGCTGACTGACAGCAGCTGCTATTTGCAGTGTCTACCTCTTTTAGTAGCATTCAGTAGTATAGTGAGTGTGCAGTAAGATGTTTGTAGCTAATTAAAATTATGGGTTTTATTGGAGAGTAGGAGGAATATGTTACAATTACGAGGAGACTGAGGAAGTAGAAAATAAAATGAGTTTGGGTAATATGTAGTAGTAGTGAATCGCACATACTAAGTGACTTCATATGGCTCCTTCTGCCTACAAATGATCCTGTTTTGAGGCCGATGGAAATAATTTCTTGTTAGAGAGCCTGCCTAATAAGTTAGTCTTGCCAGAAAAATAGCACTGGAAATTATTTCAGAATTGCTTCAAAGCTACCAGAGTTTAAAAAGAAAATGCCTCGACAGTATTCATAATAATTAAATTTTGTTTTTATATACTTTTTTGAAATGAGTTACATAAAACCTTGTTATAATTAGTCATCAGGCTTTGTTATTCTTCTTCTACATAAGTTGGAAAGTCCCAGAAAGAAATAAAAATTGATTTGTATCTAACTTTCCCCCAGAGAATGAATTACAAGGGGATGAGGAGTCAGTATTGATTGAATGTTTATCTTGTGCCAGGCACCAAGTTAGGCACTTCCATATGTTATTTAATCCTTTTAAAACAGCAAAAAGAGGTTAGTAGTATTCTCATTTTTCGGAAAACTGAGATTCAGAAAACTTGTAACCCGGATCAGGAGTCTATTAAGTGCAAGAGCCAGGCCTCATACCAAGGCTGCTTGATTTCAAGGCATACCATCTTTCTACTGCACCCTATAGAAGAATTAAAAAGTACTCTACTGATGTGAATTGTGAATACTTGTGAATTTTGCAGATGAGGAATGTTTGCACAGAAACTGTCATGCTGCCCCAAATTTTAAGAAATTACTGATTTTTTTTTTAAAAAGGACAATGCTTTGGACTTCCCTGGTGGTCCACTGGTTAAGACTCTGTGTATCCAGTGCAGGGGGGCGGGTTCGATCCCTGGTCGGGGAACTAAGATCCGACATGCTGTGCGGTGTGGCCCAAAAAAAAAAAAAAAAAAAAAAAAATAGACAGTACTCTGTCCCCGTGAGGATACAACATGGAGGTGATCCCTTAGCCTTGAAGATTTGGTACTTTTGGAGTATTTTGCAGTGACTCCCTTCAATTAAATGTTTGTTGTACACAGGTGGCAGTTTTCAAAGAACGGGAGCAAAAAGAGATTGAAGCCATGCATTCCCTCAGAGCAGCCAACCTAGCAAAGATGACAATGGTAGACCGCATAGAAGAAGTAAAATTTTGCATTTGCCGCAAGACAGCGAGTGGGTTTATGCTCCAGTGTGAGCTCTGCAAAGACTGGTTTCATAACAGCTGTGTTCCTCTTCCTAAGTCAAGTTCCCAGAAGAAAGGGTCTAGCTGGCAGGCTAAAGAAGTAAAATTCCTTTGCCCTCTCTGTATGCGGTCTCGAAGACCGAGGCTAGAGACTATTCTGTCCCTCCTGGTATCCCTTCAGAAGTTGCCTGTACGGCTGCCTGAAGGAGAGGCTCTTCAGTGTCTGACAGAACGTGCAATGAGTTGGCAGGACAGGGCCCGGCAAGCCCTGGCCACAGGTGAGCTGTCCTCTGCCCTGGCCAAGCTCTCTGTGTTGAGCCAGCGGATGGTGGAGCAGGCAGCTCGGGAGAAAACTGAAAAGATCATCAGCGCAGAGCTCCAAAAAGCCGCTGCCAATCCAGACTTACAGGCAAGTTTAGAATTTCCTTTTTTTTCCTGTTTCATGGGATAATATTTGTCAGTGTGTAAGTAGTAAATCAAATCTATCTTACCAGTAGATTAGGAAAATAACAGTAAGTTGCCATCAACTGTATTACGCATAATTTCCTCTTTGCATGTACACCCATAGGATTTTCTTTGGGTATATACGTAAGGTCGTTTCAGTGAAGTATTACCTGGAAATATCATTCGGGTGGACCTTAGCGTTATAATTAAACAATTTGATCTGTACTAAGTGTTGAATTCTGTTAGCCAGTTTGCAAGTTTGTTACGTTGTGGTGGTCTTAAGCATACATTAATTACTCATGTTTTTTTAGTGTGTCTCTCTGCTCACCTTGGGATTACTTGTTGTTTAGGGACACTTACCTAGTTTCCAGCAGTCCGCCTTTAACCGGGTGGCGAGCAGCGTATCTTCTTCCCCTCGGCAAACGGTGGACTATGATGATGAAGAGACAGACTCCGACGCGGACATTCGGGAGGCGTACGGCTACGACACGAAGGTAATCACAGGGACAGGCTGCGTGCCTGCTACTCGATCGCTGAGTTTGTTAAAAAAGCTGTTCAACGCTGGTGTCTGAAGCCTGAAAGTGGAGGAGAAAGCTAGTCATCTATCTATCCTGAGTTTATGGTGATAGCAGTTTTTCAGTGCTCCGAAAAAAATATAGATTGATGAAACTCAATTTTTTTTTTAAAGGATGGAATTAAAAAAAATCTGTATTTATTTTCCTCACCTTGTAACCCCCTGTGGCTTAGAGGGACTAGAAAAATTATACATTTAAGTTATTGAAAACTTTCGTGGCTGATTTCATTGTTTTTTCCTTTGGGTTGTTAAAGTCTCTGTAGTTTTAAGAATCCCATTCTAGCTTTGCTTCGAGTCTTTTTCTCTGATCTCCTATCTGAATGGTGCTAGACAGCATGTCATATTCAGGGATGGGTTATACTTGGGCCCATGGTTCGAATTTGTGGAGTTACAGTCACAGTTAGAACAAAGTATTTGCCCTCAATATGATTGTTTTGATAATGACACCACACTGGGATGAAGGGAAGGTTTTGGCAAGGTTTTGTGTTGGATCCTTTTGGCCTTTTATTGTTGTTTTGTGTCAGGCCCAAGACCTTTGTCTTTTGTCTAGTAATAACATCATGATCTAGGCAGACACTCTGCCAGCTTACAGTTAATCTCTTGATCTGTTTTGTATTATTCTTTGTTGAGCTAACGTTTAGCATCTATGCCTGTAACCGGGGAGTTCGTACTCTGATGTATGAAAAAACTAGGGTGCATTCTTTTCCCAGTCTGTTCACTGTCTTTTCCTTTGTCTTTTCAGCATACTAGGTAAGCTCATTCTTAGAGCATGAATACCATCAGCATTAGAACTCCTGGGATATAAAGTTAAACCATCCATCATAGATGCTTGTAAATTACCCGCTGGAAAATGTTTTTCTCAAGATAAAAATGGATCAAGGGGATGCTTTAATGAGGGAATTTTTAAAAATTACATGAATTAAAGACTTGAGAAAAGTTGAAATTTGAGTTAGCATTTAAAATAAGGTTCTAAGTGACTTCCCTGGTGGCGCAGTGGTTAAGAATCCACCTGCCAGTGCAGGGGACACGGGTTCGAGCCCTTGTCTGGGAAGATCCTACATGTTGCGGAGCAACTAAGCCCGTGTGCCACAACTACTGAGCCTGTGCTCTAGAGCCCGTGAGCCACAACTACTGAGCCCACGTGCCACAACTACTGAAGCCTGCATGCTCCAGGGCCCGTGCTCTGCAACAAAGAGAAGCCACTGCAATGAGAAGCCTGCACACGGCAAGAAAGAGTAGCCCCCGCTCGCAGTAACTAGAGAAAGCCCGCGCACAGCAACGAAGACCCAATGCAGCCAAAAATAAAATTAATTAATTAATTAATTAAAAAAAAAATAATAATAAGGTTCCTAAGCACCTTGTTATCCTTGTGGTTAATGACCATCTTTATTTATAAAGTTGGTAGAATGACCAGGAGCAGCTGAAAGGGAATGCTGCCCACTCCACATATAGGTTAGCCAGCACTAGAACTGCCTGTTTGCCGTGGCTTAGAGGCCCTCAGTACCTGGGCGGTTATCTTTCTAGCACGTTAGGTATCAACCAGTACTCTAGAAATGCTAAACAGGATGGACTCTGCTTGGAGGCAGATTGGTAACCTAGGAAAACAAAACATCACAAGTATTACATGATTTCAGGGCTAGGGATCAAAGCAGTGGTTGATACTGTTGTCTGGAGTAGTCCTTTGTTTGCAAAATATATATGGGGGTCTTAGCTTACAGTCTGAGGAGAGGGTGTTGGCAAGGTAGAAAAATAAGATTATGGATTTTACAATGTTAGCAGTGTATTTGACAGCTTAGGACAGTGGAAGAATGGTGGCAAGACATGGTAATTCAAGGTCAAATTTACCTTGACGGCGGTGTCTTTGCACTAAAAAAATTATACTCTTGAGGATTTTCCTATAGCGTAAGCACCGATTGTGTAATGAAAATCTTACTTGCCAGTTTATTTGCAGTTGGCTTGGTGATTTTTCCCTTTATATGATCGCCCCTGCTTGTGACCATGAAATCATCCTTAAAATAGTTCAAATTTAATATCTTTGCTAGGATGAAGAGCCCCTGCTGGTTTAGGAAGAAGAGTAAGTAATTATAAAGAAAAATAAAATCAGTCATTTGATCTTAGTTATCATAGCATTGAAATGTTTAAAACAGTTTGTGCTTTGCATTGTTTGATTACTTCATTTTGCGTGTGATACCCTGTGATCACTAAAATAATCTGAGCCAGCAATTCAAGAAACTCGTTAGTTAGGAAAATATATATTTAATGAAACAAAGTCTGTCACAGACGTTTTGTGATTGTGTCTGGGATAACCTTTCAGATATTCATATGATTATTTCCTTTTAAGGCATAGTGTTTACCTTTACTGGAACTGTCTATCCATATTACAGTTTATATTTTTCAAATTCATACATGTGTAGAATTACACACCAGAAAGGAGGGTATAAAATAGTAGTAGGTATTATCTCCCAGGAAGTTCTTTTTTTATCCCAGTAATTGCTGAATTTACAGAAAGGCAAGTTAAGCAGTTGGATTCTTTCATTTTTTTTTCCTCTCTATGCTTGTTAATACTTGGGTGGCTTGAGCTTTGGTGGAAATACAGTAAGTCCCCTATATACGAACCTTCAAGTTGCAAACTTTGGAAGATGTGAACATGCATTTGCATATCCAGTCACCTAAGTTTGTTCACGTGTGTGGCATACATTGTCACGTGTGTGACAGCTAAGCCCGCGCATGGGCTTAGTTGCTCTGCGGCATGTGGGATCTACAAGTGGTTGTGCTTTTGTGTACTTTACTGTATAGTACTGTATCGAGTACAGTAGTACAGTATCTTTATTTCAAGCCCAGGATGTCCAGAAGCAAGCATAAAAGCTGGTACTACTGTACTTCTCAAGGTACTGTATTTTAAAAAGGTACTGTAGGGGACTTCCCTGGTGGCGCAGTGGTTAAGAATCCGCCTGCCAATGCAGGGGACACGGGTTCGAGCCCTGTTCCGGGAAGATCCCACATGCCGCGGAGCAACTAAGCCCGTGTGCCACAACTACTGAGCCCGCGCACCACAACTACTGAAGCCCACGTGCCTAGAGCCCGTGCTCCACAACAAGAGAAGCCACCGCAGTGAGAAGCACGGGCACCGCAACAAAGGGTGGCCCCCGCTCGCCTCAACTGGAGAGGGCCCGCGTGCAGCAACGAAGACCCAATGCAGCCAAAAATAAATAAATAAAATAAATAAAATTTAAAAAAATAAAAAAATAAAAAGGTACTGTAAGATTAAAAATTTTTGTGTGTGTGTTTGTTTTTTATGTATTTGTGTGAAAAGTGTTATAAACCTATTACAGTACAGTACTCTGTAGCCGATTGTGTTAGTTGGGTACCTAGGCTAACTTTGTTGGACTTACGAACAAATTGGACTTAGGAAGGTGCTCTCGGAACAGAACTCGTTTGTATGTAGGGGACTTAACTATAGAGTAGATTTTGTCTGCGACTTTAGTCCTGCTAATATCAGATAAGGTGCAGTGACAGATCTGTGTGTGAAACACATTTCTCACTGAGAAGCCATTCCTCCTTTCTTGCATATTTGCCATTAGTGGGACTGAACTGTAATTTTCCTTCTTAGGAAGAGTAATTTGTTTAAGCTTGCTGTTATCAGTTGTTTTACCTTCAGCCTATCTGTGTCTACTTTATACTTAAAATGTATTTTTTGTAGACAGCACATGTGGTAGGGTTCTTTTTGGTGTGTCATTCTGCATATATATGCGTTTGTAAAATATATAGTTAAATCTTGGTTTTTAGGCAGTATTACAATCTGTCTTTTAATTGGGGGTGTTCATTTACATTTAATGTAATTGTTGACATGGTTGAATTTAAGTTGACCATCTTTATTTTTCATTTTTTTCTGTTCTTGTTCCTCTGTTGCTTTTTCCTGCCTTCTTTCGGGTTAATTGACAATTTTTTTTTTTTTTTTTTTTTGGCTGCATTTGGTCTTTGTTGCTGCACGCGGGCTTTCTCTAGTTGGGGTGAGTGGGGGCTGCTCTTCGTTGTGGTGCACGGGCTTCTCATTGCGGTGGTTTCTCTTTGTTGCGGAGCACAGGCTCTAGGCGCAAAGGCTTCAGTAGTTGTGGCATGCGGGCTAGTAGTTGTGGCTCATGGGCTCGGTAGTTGTGGTGCACGGGCTTAGCTGCTCCGCAGTATGTGGGATCTTCCCGGAACAGGGCTCGAACCTGTGTCCCCTGCATTGGCAGGCGGATTCTTAACCACTGCGCCACCAGGGAAGTCCCGACAATTTTTTTAAGGTTTCATTTTATTTCCTTTATTGGCTTCTTACCTATACCCCTTTTTATTTTTTTCAGTGATTGCTCTGGGGCTAACAGTGCCTCTTTAACTTACCAAAGTCAATGAGTACTTCTTCATATTTCATACTTCACCCTGGGGAAGTAATTTTTTTTTTTATTTATTTTTACCTATTTTTACTTTCCATCATTATTTTCTATGTATCTATCTATCTATTTATTTATTTATGGCTGCGTTGGGTCTTCGTTGCTGCATGTGGGCTTTCTCTAGTTGCAGCGAGTGGGGGCTACTCTTCGTTGCGGTGTATGGGCTTCTCATTGTGGTGGCTTCTCTTTGTTGCGGAGCACAGGCTCTAGGCGTGCGGGTTTCAGTAGTTGTGGCACGGGCTCTAGAGTGCAGGCTGAGTACTTGTGGCGCATGGGCTTAGTTGCTCCGTGGCATGTGGGATCTTCCTGGACCAGGGCTCAAACCCGTGTCCCCTGCATTGGCAAGCGGATTCTTAACCACTGTGCCACCAGGGAAGTCCTCAAACATTATTTTCTGATCACTTTCCTTCCTAGTTTGGAAGCTTAACAGAAAGTTTCCTGCATGAGTTACGATGAAATGAGTAGAGTCAAGGTTAGAAAAAAAACGTTGCAGTCAGTGAGATGACGCATCTGGGGACTGCAGTAGGCGAGTACTAAAGTACTCTCCTATCTGTTGCCTTTTAAGACTTAAATTCTTCAATAGGAAATAAGACTTACATGAACTGCGCTGTTCCTAAATTCTCAGTGAGTGACACTGTCTTCCAGAATCTTCTTATGAAACCTTGTAAGTATCCTGTTTAATTAAGGATAGGCTCGTGATAACAATAGACCTTCCTCTCATGCACCCTGCAAAGAAAATCAGGTGTTGCATTAGTCATTGAGCTGTTGTCTCTCATCTCCTAAGCTACTCATTTATACTCTGCTTGGTGATGGCAGGTCTGGGACTCTACACCAGGGCTTGGTAAACTTTTTCTGTAAAGTAATATATGTATATATTAGCATACATTATATGTAGTGATATTCTATAGATATATAACGTAAAGTAAATATTTTGGGCTTTGCAAGCCATATTTGGTCTCTGTTACACCTCCTCCTTTTTTTTTTTTTTTTTAAATAACAACTCTTTAAAAATGTAAAAACTATTCTTACTAGCTCACACTCCAAACAAAAAAATAGGCAGCCAACTGGGTTTGGCCCGCAGGCTGTAGTTTGCCAACCCCAGCTCTACACATTTATCCTTTGCCTGCTGCCCTCCCCCTCCCCCTGCCAACAAAGGGCATTAGAGAAAATTAAAAGGCCTGCACAGTGAGAAGGGAGTTGATCCTTCCCCTGTTTTATTCTCCATTCCTGTCATCATTGAAGTACAATTGTTTTTCGTTTTTTGGGGGGTTTTGTTTGATTTTTGTTTTTGTTTTTTTACCCTGGCAGTGGCAACTGGTTCCAATTTCCAGTTGATGTTTTTTTTCACACTCCAGAAGCCAGCCACATCGTGTTCTATTAGAGATAGCAGAACCAGCACTTCCTCCTCAGAGGTCTGGATCCCAACTCTGCAGGCCCCTTCTCTGAGCTTCTTAGTTCTAATAACCCCACTTCTTTTCTCTGTTACCTCAACCCTTAGAGATGGCAACTCTTTTCTTGCAGTTATCTTAGTGTTACTTTGGTGTTTCTGTTTTGCCTTTTCAAGACTTTAATGTACATTTAATGAGTTCACTTTATTAAATTCTCCTTGTTGAACTTCTTGTGATTTCTGTCTCCCTGATTGCACTGTGACCGTTGAAGCTGTACTTTGGGTTATTCTCCCCTAACTACAGGGGAGGATTGTCTGAGCCCTAATTAGACTTGTCAGAATTGTATAGCTCGAATACTGTCAGGCTCTTTATTATATTAAGAGCAGTTGGTAAGCATCTAGGTTTGAAAACCTTTAGAGAGGATTAAATAATTTGTGTCCTTAAGATGTCACATCTAAACCTTTATTCCCCTCCTAAGTCCATTTTATTTTTTCTTAAAGGGTCAAAGTTCCTTAACTTGTGGCTACAGGAGTTTCTATGAGTTGTAGACTGTAGAAAGTTGATTACATAATCGTAATTTTCTTGTATGTTTATTATCTCCGAGGATTACTTTTGAGCTTTACTCTTTCCCTTTTGGCTTGAAAGTGTGGTGATTTCTGTTTGTTCCCCCAATGGACATTTTCTGTCTTACTAAATACCATATATTTAATTTTAAGATCTTTTATTTATTTGTTTTTTTAATACTATATACTGTGTTATATTAGAAACTTTAACCTGAAAGCCTGTATTTAGATTCCTGTCGCGGGATAAGTTGTTTCTAATTCTCCGTACCTGCTCCGTTTCTTCCACAGGACACAGCCAGCGTGAAGTCCTCCAGCAGTCTGGAGCCCAGCCTTTTCTGTGATGAAGAGATTCCCATCAAGTCCGAGGAGGTGGTCACGCACATGTGGACGGCGCCCTCCTTCTGTGCTGAGCATGCTTATTCGTCTGCTTCTAAGAGCTGTTCTCAAGGTATTACGGCCCTTGGTAGCGGTATGGAGAAGAGAAGCCTGAAACCGTACTGCATCTCTCTTTCAGTACAAATCCTGGCAGTGAAATGCGATAGAACCTGAAAAAATGCAACTTTGGAAAAGCCAGTCTCTGTTTGCATTTTTCTGTCATTAGGTCATAACCTGAAAATTTCCATAGAATTATTGAATCCTAATTAGAAGGACTTTAGAGGCCATCTGGTCCCATTCTAGTCCCATTTTATTTTTATCAAATCCCTGATAGGTAGTTATTTATCCTCTATTTGTTTATTACCAGTTGTTGAGGAACTTGCTGCTTTTTAAGAATATTCATTCTGGTTTTGGAAAGCTTTGTTAGTTTTTCATCCCTTGGTAAATAATTTCTCTATTATGTTCACTTTCTTTGTCCCTAGTGAAAATAAGTCAGACTGCTTTAGGTCACACCTCTGGAAAAAGGAGAGTATTTCTCTCTTCACAGTAAAATTCAGGATTTTATGGAACAGCATATTATTGCTGTTTGTTAAGCAGGTATTATTCATATGGGGCAGTTATATGCTTAATCTTTTGGTATTCTCTGAAACGGAGAGAGCATGGGGTAGGAGATTCTCTCCCATTCCCCTTCCCCTCCAGTCACAACGTAAAGAATCAATAAGGAACCTGTTTTTTTTACTCTAAACCAGTTTTTTAGAGTGGTCATTAGAATTCTGGGTCTTTCTGTTCTGTATTTTAAAACATTTTATTTTCACTTTCATACTGATGCAGTGAACTCAAACTTCGAAATTAAGTGCTGGAGGAGGAGGAGGAACCATTCCTCTAAATATTTACTTTCAAAACGTTACATTTTTTCAATAGTTTTCATTTTTTTTGTCTTATGTTTTTGGGGAAAGGTTCTAGCACCCCTAGGAAGCAACCTCGGAAGAGCCCTCTGGTGCCCCGCAGTTTGGAGCCTCCGGTGCTAGAGTTATCGCCTGGAGCTAAAGCCCAGCTGGAAGAACTTATGATGGTTGGAGATCTCCTGGAGGTGTCTCTGGATGAGACTCAACACATATGGCGGATTTTGCAGGCCACACACCCACCCTCTGAAGACAGATTCCTGCATATCATGGAGGTATGGATTTGAAGCTTACTTACAGTGGTTTTAAAACCAGTTAGAATGTCCAAGTTCCTTGGAGGTACCACAAATTGCTGCAAGGGGTGGCTGGGTGGGTAGTACTCTGATTGTCCTACTTTCTCATTAACCCAAAGTAGTTCTGCTTTGTGGTTTTCTTTATTGAGATTCTATGTAATATTCAGTTTTTAAAAAGGCCATTTCTGCCGAAAAGAAAGGGAGGTACTGTAATTCACAAGTTGAGAACAACTTCCTTAGCCCAGACTCACACTGGTGAAAGGCCCAAAAGTTAGGCAGGGGACAATATAGTGGTTGAAAACAGGAAGCAAGGGAATGGTTAAATAGAAGTGGAGTGGGTGGGAGGGGAAGTCCACATACATTTATACAATTTACACACTTTTATACAATTATAAATCACACAGTTTCTAATTTATACAGTTTATACATGTTGTTCTATCCACGATCTCATTCATCCTCACCATAATCCTGAGGGGGAGGGGGAAAGGATAGACATGGCGAGTATTTAGCTCATTCTACCTGTGAAGAAAGTAAGGGTCAGAGACGTAGAAACTTGCCTGAGGTCACATGTGGAGTAAAAACAGAGACCTGGCTTCTCTCTCTGGCATTAGATGCCATTATCCTTTTCATTATTCTTTTCCATGACTGTTTCCATGAGGCGGAAGGTACACTGCCAGCAGCAGTTGACACGGGTACGCCTGGTGCACTGTGGTTTGTCTCTGGTTTGGAAGTCAGATTGAGGGCGCCTAACTTAGATAGTATTTTCCAGTCGCAGAGCATTTTCTTCACATCCGTTATCTCATCTGATCTTTATTTTACATATAAGGAAACACAAAGTGTTGAGAAGTTAAATATCTTATTCAAGATGTGATAGACTTAAGACACTTGTGACCCAGTGTTCTTTACGAATCTGCAGATTCTGAGGTTCCTGTCAAAGATATTCCAGTATCAAATCTGTGGGAAAATAAATTCTCAAGTGTTATTTCTTAAGTAATTATCAAGCTTACGTTTTTCAATATTTTTCTACCTTACCCCTTGTTCTTTCTGTTACTAGACACACTTTTACTATTAAAATCTTTAACGTTTACTACCTTGGCATATAAATAGCAACAATATTAGACAGTTGAAAAAAAAAGGCAAGTGTTTTTGCTTCGTGACAGCAACTGTTTTCTTGTGAAAGTCACTACATACCCTTTGTAATGAGATCATGGATAAAACTTTGTGTTTTGCTGACAGTTTTGATAACTTCTTAACCACCAAGGATTTATTGAGTTAATAAAGAACTTTAGTACTGGTAAGTGGAGACCCAAAGAGTTATTACATAATTATTTAGTATACATTTAGCTTTCTAGGTATGTTTTCATCTCAGTTACGTAAAGGTGCTACAGACTAAATTAATATATGCAGACACTTTTTTTTGCCTTTTTTTCCCTCTGATAAGCTAAAAATAAGTCAGATATTTTATTTAGGGCTTGCCATTATTTTCTACTGTTATCTTCTTTGAATATTATATTTGCCTTCTTAAAATATCTTCAGAATATTTATTGTGGTATAATGTACACAACATAAAATTTATCATTTCAACTGTTTTTAAGTATACAATTCAGTTGTTTTAATTACATTTATAGTATTTTACAACTATTACCACCATTTCCAGAACTTTAAAATTATTCCTAACAGAAACTCTATACCCATTAAATAATAAATCCCATTTCCCTCCCCCCAGCCCCGGTAACTCATATTCTACTTCCTGTCTCTATGAAATTGCCTATTCCTGATACCTCATGTAAGAGAATAAAACAATTTTTAAATGTCTTGCTTTAAAATTGTTTCTATTTTTATACTTTTGAAGGATGACAGCATGGAAGAGAAACCATTAAAAATAAAAGGAAAGGACTCTTCAGAGAAGAAACGGAAACGGAAGCTAGAAAAAGTAGAACAGCTTTTTGGTGAAGGAAAGCAGAAGTCCAAGGAGCTAAAGAAAATGGATAAACCTAAAAAGAAGAAATTAAAATTAAGTGCAGAAAAATCAAAGGAGCTGAACAAACTGGCCAAGAAACTAGCAAAAGAAGAAGAGAGGAAGAAAAAGAAGGAGAAGGCTGCTGCAGCCAAAGTTGAACTTGTGAAGGAGAGCTCGGAGAAGAAGAGAGAGAAGAAGGTGCTGGACATCCCCTCCAAGTATGACTGGTCAGGAGCGGAGGAGTCTGACGATGAGAACGCTGTGTGTGCCGCGCAGAACTGCCAGAGGCCCTGCAAGGACAAGGTGAGTCTAGCTGCGCCCGCCAAGTGTGCGCGGGGACGTGGAGCAGCGGCCGGGCACACCGGGGTTTGAGGTAATCATGGTCTGTTTGGCCTTGTGACGTCACATGTTTAATTCAGTTTCTAGAAACATCTTCAGTTATGCGGCTCTTAGTGGAAGAAATGTTGTGTTTTAGAAATCGTATACGTGGTGGTCGTCCTGACCGAGCGGAGAGAAGCCATGTGGTACCAGGAGCAGTGCGTCTCGGGCGTGGGCACAGCAGGGCTCAGAGCAGTCGTGTCCCTTCCCTGCAGGGTGCCTCGGGGGACTAGACATCTTGTCAGTTAGCCACAGTGGCCCGAAAAGTCCTGGGCCGGTATCCTAAGAGCTGTGGCAAATTGCATTGAGTTCAGTTCTGAAGACCTAAAACTAGGGGGTTAAATCTTCCCTTTTGGTCTGTGTCTTATCCACACCCAGCCCTATGTATACTCTCCTAAATAGAATATGATTGTTTTCACATCTCTTGCAAAAAATAAAGACCTTTAAAGGTATTATTTTTAAAATGTCAGCCCTCAATTTTAAATATTAGCAAGGATAGGATGGTCTTTCTTAAGGTAATAATTGATGTTATAAACTTCTGAGAAAGACAGATGGACTTTATGAAAAATCCTAGTTCATTAAATGGCTGAAGGTATCTATTGTAGTGTTCCCATCAAGATTATTAGTAAATTCATGGTTTTAATTTTATTATCTCCTTACACCACTTGATGTTTAGAATTTTAATAGCTCCTCAATTTGAATATATAAACAATAAACACAGCTGCATCACTATTCCCTTACTTTCCTCCTCAGTTAAATACTTGTTAGAGCTTGAAGAGGTCACCTTGTCCAGCCTCTTCATTTCACAAATGATGAAGCCAGGACTGAGTGAAGATAAATGATGTGACCAAAGTCACAGAGCTCATTAGTGGCAAAACCAAAAGTAGAACCCTGGCTCCCAGACCAGGTGCTCTCCGCTAATATCCCCACCCCTCCGGTAACTGAGATGCAAGTACAAAAACACAGTGCAAAACTAAATGACACATATTTAAATTATACTTACTAAAGGTTTTCTACTCACTTTTGGAAAATGAATAGATAGTGAAATATATATCCCATAGTCCAGCTTTCCGAGGACCACAGCTGTAAATATTTTAGTGTGTTTCCTTCCAATTCTTTTTCTGTATAGTTTGTTTTATATCATGTCATACTGTCTATTCACTTTTGTATCTGCTTTATTAGTTTCGTAAGTATTTTTCTATATTATAAATATTTTGGTAGATACATTATATGTGTGTGTATTATTATTATTATTTTTTGCGTGTATTATTTTTATCTTTCATTTGAATTTATTCTCATCTGAATGTGTTTATTAAAGAGGCTGATGACAGGTTAACTCTTTCTCTTTGGGTCTGAAGTATTAGCAGCTTAGCGTTGGCAGGACCTTCTCCCTTTTCTTCCTCCTTTAACTAATTGTATGGCAGCTGGAGGACTGGCAACAGGATATGTTTCTTTTTCAAGCTTTCCTATCGTCCTTCCTACAGTGTTTATATCCATCATGAACCTTTCTGTTTTTTTTCTCCTTTTCACTTAACAACCTCTCCCCTCTCCTCTGTTCAGCATTTAAAATACAGTTCAGTTCATCTACTATCCCTGTTCTTTTCCTGTAGCATATAAACACTACAGGCAGTTTTTTTCTCATCTGCCATAAAATTGTTAACACATGTCCTGCTTCCTCTCAGGGTGGTCAAGGAGTAAGGTGAGATCATCTATATGAAAGCACTAGTTAACCAAAAATGCAACTTAAGTGTTAAGATGTGATCGTTATTTTTAGATGAACCCTGAGATTTGCTCCTAACATTATAGGTATTTAAAAAAAAAAAATCTAGAAAGGGGAATCCCCTGGAAGTCCAGTGGTTAGGACTCCACAGCGCTTCCACTGCAGGGGCCCTGGCTTCAATCCCTGGTTGGGGAACTAAGATCCTGCATGCCACATGGCGTGGCCAAGAAAAAAAAAATCTGGAAAGTTATCTACATTTTGATGGAGCAAAAGTAGATTTAGCTGAATATTTAGAGAAAATGTCTATTGTTTAAAACATACAAAGATTTGTACACATTAATTTGTTAAGATTAGTACAAAAATTGTCAGAACACATACACAGGTGAGCAAGTGTGCCTTAACCTGTCAATAGCTACATGAAAGAAACTTATGAATGATGTATTTCTATAATGTGTTTAATTTTAAACAAATTATTTCAGATTATAAACATTTTGTCCGTCATTTCTGTTTTGCAATTTTTATGGTTCTCCAAGGCTGTTTCTGACACCAGTTTTACTAAATGGAAGGTGTGTTTCTTTAGAAACTTGGTAAAGAATTTTACAGCTTTCTCAATTTGAAGTATAGTGTTTCTCTAAGGAAAACAAATTAATGCATGGTACGCATCTTCAGAACAAAAGGATGACAAGAAAAGAATGTTTTTTAAGGAAGTCTGTGTTCTTTAAATATCATGTAGCAAAAAACCCACACAACTTCTTGGGTTCATTTATATTTAGGTAAATGTATTCTAACTAGTAATTACTATTATTTTTACCAAAAAATGTGCAGATTGAGAAAACTTTGAAGGATTACTTAAATGTACCTAGCTTCAATTTCAAGATGTTTTAGAAAGAAAAAAGAAAAATATTATCAGAAAATGTAAAAGGTTTAAAAAAAACCAAAACTGTCTCTTCCATCATTATCAAATTCAAGTTGAAATTAATTTTAAAAGTAATAATGAAGAACTATTTTCAAAAAATTAGTTTTAAGGTTCAGAATCTTTTTCTCCGTGAACTTTGCCACTTTCATTCGATCTTATTGGTACCAAGAGTAAAACGAGTTAACTTGAAGGAGCAAATTCTTTCAAGCTAATATTTAAGTAACACTTTTTCTGCGTTAAAATAAATATTTAATCTTACTTATGAAAATAGATTTTTTTCCCTTTACTTTTTTTTAACCTTCTTACTGTGGGCTTTTTCCTTACCCATTACTACCTCCCTAAGAAGTTTGGCATGATAAATAAAGAGAAACTATGTTTATAAACTTCTGTCTCTCACTTTTACTATTTGTTAGCCACTCTGATTTTTTTTTTAATAAATAAATAAATTTATTTATTTATTTTTGGCTGCATTGGGTCTTCGTTGCTGCGCACGGGATTTCTCTAGTTGTGGCGAGTGGGGGCTGCTCTTCGTTGCGGTGCGCGGGCTTCTCATTGCGGTGGCTTCTTGTTGCGGAGCGCGGGCTCTAGGCGCGCGGGCTTCAGTAGTTGTGGCGTGTGGGCTCTAGGCACGCAGGCTTCAGTAGTTGTGGCACGTGGGCTCAGTAGTTGTGGCTTGCGGGCTCTAGGTGCACAGGCTTCAGTAGTTGTGGCGCACGGGCTCAGTAGTTGTAGCTCACGGGCTCTAGAGCGCAGGCTCAGTAGTTGTGGTGCATGGGCTTAGTTGCTCCGCGGCATGTGGGATCTTCCCGGACCAGGGCTCGAACCCGTGTCCCTTGCATTGGAAGGTGGATCCTTAACCACTGCACCACCAGGGAAGTTCCAGCAACTCTGATTTTAAAAGATTTTTGTGGAGAGTTGTCTCAGCAAAAGTATTGCATTATCAGTGGCTTTATCATTCATATCTCCTTGTACCATAGGTAATCAAAGGTTGGATTACCTAAATGAGGGAGTCACACACACCGAGACACACAGACACAGACACACGCAGAGACACACACAAACTGGTGATGTTATGATAGGGTAACCAACTGTCCCAACTTGCCTGCGACTTTCCTGGTTTTAGCACCGCAATTCCTGTGTTTTGGGAAACCTGTTAATCTTGGGCAGACTGGGGGAGGGTTGGTTACTTATTGTTAAGATCACCAAAAAAAACATACACGGGGATTGTGAACATATGTCATACTTGATTAAATTGTTTTAATTTTGAAATCCGGCTTTTGCAAGAAACTTCGGTGCAAAAGAGATTGAATGCCAAAATCAAAAGAGCCCAGGTGGGTAACTAAGCTAAGACTGTCACTAAATCACGAGGCTTTCTTTTTTCCCAGTGCAGTAATATGCGCTAAGAAATGAACAAAATATAATGTGCCAAATATTTTTTCTTTAGTGTAAATATGAAATCATATAGCAAAACATGAAATGCCAAACTAACATTATATTTCTCATTTAAGCACACATTTCCCCCAATCCAAACCCAGTACGCTATTTTTACTATAGTTAAATGTCTTATCAGTTAATATCTGAACAGCTCATTGCTGTGAAGTTTTTCAGTAATTACTTTTTTTTGATTTGATAAGTATATCTCCCAGAAATACTGAAAGGGGAAATGACTATTAGAACTTACTATGCAGTTAGCTGAATTCTTTGTTCTTGAGTGTTCAGGCTACTGCATAGTCTGCAGATTCAGTTGACATTCCAGACAAAAGTAGAACTGGATTTTGATTGTAAGTAGATGAACATGATAGGAAGATATTCGTAAAGAGAGCTATTTTTTTTTAATTATTTATTTATTTATTCATTTTTGGCTGCGTTGGATCTTCGTTGCTGCGTGTGGGCTTTCTCTAGTTGTGGCAAGCGGAGGCTGCTCTTCGTTGCGGTGCGCGGGCTTCTCATTGCAGTGGCTTCTCATGTTATGGAGCACGGGCTCTAGGCGCGCAGGCTTCAGTAGTTGCGGCTCGCGGGCTCTAGAGCGCAGGCCCAGTAGTTGTGGCGCACGGGCTTAGTTTCTCCGCGGCATGTGGGATCTTCCTGGACCAGGGCTTGAACCCGTGTCCCCTGCATTGGCAAGCGGATTCTTAACCACTGCGCCACCAGGGAAGTCCAAGAGGGCTATTTTTTCCCTACTAGATTATTAGGGTAAATTGTTGTGTAACATGTATAGGCTGGGATAGCATCTCAAGAAAAGTTATATACATTTTTGGGATGGTGGGAGAGCTGGGCTTAGGAATGGACCTCTAGCCAAAATCACAAAAGGAAATGTTGTCTTCCTTATTTGAAAGACCGCAATAGATGTGATTTTGGGAGACCGGAAGCCAGGGTGTGTAGTGCACAATTACATTCTAAAAGACATGGGGCCGCTTTTCTCGGCCGCAAATAGTGGTGAATTGGTAACACTCTTACCCGGTGGGGGCTGGACTGGGTTAGATAACTGGAGGCAGGAGTAGTTACCTGTTGACTCAGGGGTGTCATAACCAGGGTGGCACCTCCAGGCTGGGCGGCCCAGAGAAGCACAGCTCTCCCAGTTCCGCTGACCAGCTCCAAATAGCTGGACAGTTGGGCTGAGCTCACCCCCTGTCAGATTAGCACTTTATAAATCTTCACCGGCTGGTAGCTTCTGTATTTTTGAGTCATTGTCTCCCTTTTCTGTCTCCAGGACAGTTTGCCACAGCAGGGACATTTAGATCGGTTGTTTTCTTCACTGCACAGACTTCAGAAGCTAAATATCACACAGACAATTGCAGAACAAAACCAAAATTTATGTTAGGAAGTAATTAAGTCACTCCGAACTTACAGAAAGCAGGATCACATAGTGCCAGCGATGGTCAAATTTAGAATATTTAAGAATTACCTGGGGAGCTTCCCTGGTGGCGCAGTGGTTGAGAATCTGCCTGCCAATGCAGGGGACACGGGTTCAAGCCCTGGTCTGGGAAGATCCCACATGCCGCGGAGCAACTGGGCCCATGAGCCACAACTACTGAGCCTGTGCGTCTGGAGCCTGTGCTCCGCAACAAGAGAGGCCGCGGCAGTGAGAGGCCCGTGCACCGCGATGAAGAGTGGCCCCCGCTCACCGCAACTAGAGAAAGCCCTCGCACAGAAACGAAGACCCAACACAGCCAAAAATAAATAAATAAATAGCGTTCCCTTAAAAAAAAAAAAAAAAAAGAATTACCTGGGAGCTGGTCACAGTGCAGGATCCTGGTTTGTCCCCCAAGATATTCTGAGTCTGTAGGTTTGGGACGGGTCTCAGCTACACTTTTAACAGACGCAACAGGTGATTCTGACGCAAGTAGTGCCGCAGGCAGTTACTTGAAGGTGCAGAATGTTTTGTGGAAAGTAGGATAGTGAGTAGAGCCAGGAGACTGAGATCTTAAAAAGAGCCTTCAGTGTCCCAGGCTGTGGACCAGGTGTCTTGCCAAACATTATTTTACTTGATCCTCTAAATAATCCTGTGAGCAAGATTTGATCTCCATTTTACAGATGGAGAAATGGAGCCTTAGGGAGATTAAATGACTTGCCTCAAATTTTACACCAGAACTCTAGGAACAGTGAAAGCAAAAAGATTATTTTGACAAGTGATTTCTCCCACTCTCTACTAAAAACCTGGAAATTACTAACAGGAGTATCACACTTTTGATAAGTTTTATAGTATATGGACACTGATTTTGAAAACTACTCACTTTTCCTGAGACTCGTTTCCCTAGCCCAAACCTCCTGCCTCTGTTCTTTCTCATAAGCTGTACTGAAGTACTTAATTGATCACTTCATACGCCATACTTTGCCCTGTTTTCTGGCAAAGCTCATTGTTGTAAGTGACTTCGACGTTGCTAGTGAAGTTATCAACTTTTGTACTGGGGAGAGAAGGGCAAGTAGCTCTTTTATATTAAAGGTTCTAATCCGCCGTGGCATAGCTGTAAAAACTACCCGAATCAGCTGCCAGACAGGAAAGCCCCAAATCACCGCACTGTTAACTATATGCCCCAGGCTTAAAGTCACCAAACAATAGTCCTTTTCTAGCCTCCTATAATCACAATGTTCTCTGAAGGGTCAGAGCTTGCCTGGCATCTGCCACTGACCTATCAGTTACCCAGACTTTAATTTTAAACCTCAGAGTGATCTATTGACCTGTGTCTTTGACTGTTTTAATTGGTTAATTTGTAAGATTTGACCTCTGATATTTGCTAACTTTTTATAGGGAGTTGTATTTGTAACGGAAGAAGAGAAGAATAAAAAATATTAGTTTAAAAAGTGGCCTATGTGACTGCTTTTCTAAAAAGGTATTTAATGCTCTTAGTACTTTGGCTTATCTCTTTGAAATAAAGCTAATACACAGGATTGCCTTCACATTGTTGTACTCTTCTTTTCTTGATTGATAATTGCATTGTCTTAGAGCCTAGAAATTGTTAATATTAGCTAAAACTACTTGGCTGCTCTATTAGAAGTTCCTTTTTTGTCAAATTTTCTCAAACATGTTTCTGCCTCACAAGGAGCCCCAGGTATTTATGAGGTAATGGAGTACCTAAGAGGCCTAATTTTGTGGACATATTATGGAAAAAATAATTTGGGGGTATTAACTTCCCAGCTTCTTTCTTTAAAAAATAACCCCATAAGAAGTCATTGTCTGTCTCTGGGCATCCCAATTATTTGCTTTCATTTAAGCCAAGAAAGCTCTTTGGTTTGCTTGTATTCCAGGCTTAATGTGTATGTAACCTAAACATTCCCCGATCTTGTCTCCAACAGGTAGACTGGGTGCAGTGTGATGGTGGCTGTGATGAGTGGTTTCACCAAGTTTGTGTGGGTGTATCTCCAGAAATGGCTGAAAATGAAGATTACATCTGTACAAACTGTGCAAAGAAGCAGGGGCCGGATAGCCCAGGTCCAGCACCACCTCCTTCTTTCATAATGAGCTACAAACTACCAGTGGAGGATCTTAAAGAGACCAGTTAGCAGATGCTGGGTTAGTTTGGGACATGGGGGAAAACGGACCACACAGAGACCTTAGTCAGTAGAGTGGTTTAGATCCACTCAGAATGTTGCTTCCAAAGACGAATGGCCTTCTGAGCAAGTCCTCCCAGCCGACTTCCTCTTTGCATGGACGTGGGGTCTGCGTTCTCTGTCAGCACATCTGGGCCGAGGGTGTCTGCTTTGGTCCAGCAGCCAGTGTTTCAGTTCGTGTCTCCTCTGAGATTGCTTGTCACATTAAGGCCAGACATTTGAGCTCCTGGGTGGCTGGCTGGCATTAGTGCATTGGTGTGCTGGCAGGGCATGTAGGATGCAGCTTCTGGCCAGTTGGTACTAGTTAGAGGTTTGCAGCCAGCACCATCCAGAGGTGCTGATCACTTGGATCTCCTTAGTTAGGCCAGTGGGAGAGGAGTAGAGTAGCAGTTTCCTTCCGCTCTGCCCTGGCATTTGACGCCCTACACATCCAGCTAGGAGAGGGCCAGGGCTGAAGTTAGTCCTGTTAGAGGCCATGGGTAGTGGCACAGCCTGTAGACCTCAGCTCCATGTGCTTGTTTGTACCAAGAAGAAAACCCCAGTTGAGAAGGCAGATCACCTCATCTTCCTAAGGAGGAGGATGGCATCTAGTTCAGAAGTCTGACTAGATAGGATTCTGGGAAGAAGAGATTTTATTTCAAGGCAAGGAGCCTTTTTTTGGCTTTGAGAAGTCTTGCTGTCTTGGGTCTGCATTTTAAAGAAGAGCAGGTACGTGGATCCAGGCTTCTGCGGTAGCAAAGAAGACAAGTCAGAATGTTTGACTGAGCCACAGCGGTGCCTGCTTTTCGGGGAACCCTTCATTCACAAGCGCACCGGGTGCCACCAGGCTTCAGGCGTGGCCCCGAGCAAGACCAGCAAATAACAGCTCTTGCCTTGCAGCCCGGCCCCCACTGGCTGTGGTTTCCAGGACTGGCCGTTTCTGACTGTGGCCCACGGCAGATGCTGTCGCACAGCACGTGGCTTCATCAGAAGACGTGGGCTTAGAGTACCTCTGGGTGACAAAGTTGTTTTAGTAAATCCATTTTTAAAAAAAAAGAAAAAAGGACTTGTTTTTACTTTTTTCTAAATGTCTCTGACTACTGACTGTTCTATAAATAGATTATTTTTCCTTTTTTAATATACATATATGAATATATAAATATATATATATATAAATATATATATATATATATATATTTACCGTTACCAGCAGCTTATGACAGAGTTTCAGCATCAAAAATCCATTTGGGGGCTTGCTTTCTCGTCTTGCTTTTTAATAAAGGAATCCCATTCCTTCCTTGTAGTACAAGGAGTTAGCACTTCCTTCTCCATCCTAGCCCGACCAGATCTTCCATGTTGGTTTTGTTCAAATAGGTAATTATATTTCGTTTGTGTGTTGGGACTTGTCCCTTTCTGTGGGGAAACCTGGTCATACTGTATCTGTGATGGTAGTTCTGTTTTGTACGTGAAAGTTTGGAACTACAGTGCTGTGTTCTCCCTCCTGTTGTGTTCTGTGTCCTTGTGAAGGTGTTAGGTAAGCTGTATGGAAACTCTTATTAGAAGGGGACTAATTTTTTTTTTTAGGACAAAAAAACCCAAAAACCCACCAAACAAACTAAAAATGGTGTTTTGTCTTCACTATCCTGTGTCCCTTTATTTTAGTTTAAAGATCTGTGGTTTGACTTAAATTCATCAGTTTTCCTTTTAAAAGGGGGGAGCAGGGTGGGCCCAGAGAGCAGCTTTTAGTCTTGTCTTCCCTTTTTGCCCCGATCTCTTTTAAAGAAATGTCTTCTAGTAACTAGAAGTGAAATGTACTGTCCAGTCACAGTTTGCGTGGGTATGAGATTTAACTCAAAAGGCATCTTACTAAAAAAAGCAAAACCTTTCCTATGAAATCCAGTTTCTGGAAATGCTTTCTCTATGGTTCTACTACCTAGTTTTTAGTCACTTCTCCCTTAATATCATATAACATTTTGAGTGTCTTGGCCTGTTAAGAGGTTCATAAGTGTTGGTGTGCATGGGTCTTAAAATCTCATCTCAAGTGTGTGTATGATTTAAGATTTCAATGGAAATTACAAGGTAACTAAGTAACCAGTTTCATAAGTTATCATTTTGCCAGTCTCTCAATACATAAAGATATTACTACTTAGTTAAGAATTTCATCTGGTTGATATTATAGAAGAAAGCACAATGTTTTTTGCCTTTCGGTCTTCTCTGTAAAAGTCTTCGCAAGTGCTCGTGGGTTAAAAATTGAATGCAGTCTTAAGTGATGGCTGCCCGGAATACACTTAAAAATACCTTGTTTTTCCTTTATTCCTCGGCTATCAGTGGAGGGGCATGAGGTGCTGAGAAAGACAGCTAAGGTGCTCTGCCGCTTGGAGTGTGCTGGATGGATAGAGGGCTGTTGAGGGAACAATTTATGTTCATAATAGGTATTTGCCTGCATATTTGACTGAGAAAAAAACGCAAGGCAGTCTCCAACTATGAATAGCTCCCTGTTTATCTTCGGACATTTTGAAACTCAAATATATCGTTTAATTGATACTGTGGGATTTTCTGTATTTATTTGAAAGTCACAGAGGATTTGGTCTGACTTTTGACCATTTAGACCAAAGGTTGAGAACAGATGAGAGACAGTTAAAAAAAAAGAAAGAGAAAAGAAAAATATATAGAAATGTGTAATTTTGTAATGAGTGAACTAAGGTTCATCTGTTAAAGAAATGATGATGTTTTTTTCACTTAGAGGAAATTACTTATTTTACAACTTAACTCCATTCTGCGGTATTGTAACCTTTCATATTAAAACTTGATTTAAAATGTTTCTTTACCCTTCCTATCTCCTCAGAGTCGCAATTCTTCACCACTCGTTCTTTAACTTATTCGTTAATTCTTTCAAAGGTATTTCTCACTACGTTCATTATAAACCATTTTGGCAAAGGTTATAGAAAGGAAGATGAAAACTGGTAGGTCAAGAGTAGGTCCTTGGAACCACGCAAGTGCAATGACAGCTGTCTCGTGGTCCTTCCAGCCGGGGTTGGCCTCGCTGCCTGTAGTGACCCCGCAGAGATGTGTGGGGAGATGCAGGGCCAGGCTCCTTCCCGAGCTGCTGCCTCCCAGCTCTTCCTGACTCACACGTGGGCATCATGGAACAACAGCTACTGCACGTCACGCTTCAGATAATTGAAACGGCAGATGTGAAACCTGGGTCGCCCGCGATGTACTTGAATAATCAAAACCCCAGCGAGGGCTGACCTGTGAGATGAGAACGATTTCACCCGTGCTTCACTTCTCTTCTTTTGTCTTCGACACGTGTCCAAGAAATGTCAGCTTGCTTGTTTCTCTTAATTTTTAGATTCTGATGCAATTCAGTGGATGTAAGAGAAACTCCCTACTTGGCAATATTTTAATTCTACAGTACATTTGTGCAAATATCAGCCAGTGCTTAAAGTAGGAGGGTGAAAGGGAAAACTGAGAAAGCCCTTCTTTCAAAGGGAGGGATTATCCACCTTTTAAGGAGAAAGTGGCAATTTGAAGTGGGATTTGAAAATTGTGGGAAAATTAAGCAAAGTCCCACACATAACCAGGTTCAGTAAAGGTTTACATATGAACTAGCTTCATGTGTGTGTAAAAAGTTGCTTTTGCAGTACGTCCTTAAGTATAAATTTTTAAAAGTAGGCAATTGGTTTGCCTTTTACCTTTTGAAATCCCACCTTTTTTGTTGTTTTTAATTAAGGCATATCATTACTTTGGATGTGGATGTGCCATGGCATTTAGTATTTACAGCATGAGAAGGAAAGAATGGATATTAATATATTTTGGAATTCTAGTCTTCTCTTGGTCTGGATCATATCCAGTCACCACTATGCAACGAATGATGTGCACTGGGAAAGGATGTGACGGGTTTTTAAAGATGTGTCCTGCTTATTCTTACTTTTGCAATACTCCAAGGTGTCTAAACAGGAATGTCTTTTGTAAGCCTCAAGACCTATTGATTATTCTCTTACATGTTTATTTACCTGTTAGTGAGACACTTAAATATAATACGGACTCTGATTTACCAGGGATTTTGGTGGTGCCTTATGAAAAGTATAACTTTTGATTTCTTGTTTTTTTGAGCATGTTTTGCATTTCTTTTGTTTTCTGAAAGAATGTTAGGTATGGTTATTTGCATTACATCTAAAAAATTTAAAAAATTGTGTGTGTGCTCAGGTCCCCCCTACCCTGTCATTCACATTGGTGGCAACTCTAAGTGGTAACCAAGTAAAGGTAGATTTTGGTAATTGATCTGAGAGCCACTTTTAACCTGTTGCAGAACAGTTTCTAATGTGCATTTGCTCTCTATAAAATAAAGAACTGGCCTCAAATAACTTCACCAGTGGTGTAATTAGCCTGTTAAATTGCTGAGAATAGTGTTTTCAGAAAGCGTGAAGTAGAAGAAGTGATTCCTGCAGATTTCACCTTTCTCTGTTTTCAGCAAGAGTCCAGCGTCTGAATGAAAATGTTCAGACATTTTCCCCACCGTTGATTTCTTAAGCGGTTTATCCCTTTGTAGCGAACCAGTAATAAAAGCAGGAAAGATGAAGAAATACTTCCTTTTTCCTTTGGCCTCCTAGTACTTAAAACTAGCTCAAACTGCACCTTACACTTCAGAGAAGTAAATGGCCCTTTTTTTCATTGCCAAGGTTATCAGGTCATGCAGGCGTGAGGGACAGATCATTGCTGAAAATGTTAAGGTTCTGCCTGCAGTGAAATTGGCCTCAAACATGAAGTGTTTGATTGTGTATGTATGTGTTAGGGAGGAGAATTAGTGGGAAGAAGGAGGAAGAAAAAACTGGTTATCTCAACTTGGAAAAGAATTTTCTTGCCAACAACAACAAAAAAACCATGAAATTTCGTAAGATTGACAAATTCTTTTCTTTTTAAAAGTTGTGTGGAATCCACCCAGTTTAGATCACGTATTTCTTGGGGCCTTGGCATTGTGGTTGATACCAGTACGTTGAAGATCCAGAATCTCTTCATGGGAAGCTTAGCCTTGCATTGGGAAGTCTCAGATAACACAACGAACGAACAATACAGAAGAACACACTCAAGGACTGTATGCTGTGACCAAACAGTGGAATTTGGAATTTCTTGACTCTTCTCACCTATTTGCTCTTTAAAGTGTGTTTCTGCCCTGCTTTTAGTAGGCAGAAAGATGATTTAATGTTTCCATGTGACAAAGTCCCATGAAATTTCTTTACTAGGCAAGGATTTTCTCTAAGCTCGTCTGTGGAGCCAGGATGTATCTTTGTTAATGCAAAATAAAGATGGCACAAGCAGCCTTAAAGATGGTTTGGTGGCTCCAGCTGGTGAACCTCGTAGTAAGGAACTCTGGTGAGTTGCCAGGGACATAGGGGTGAGCTCAGAATCTAATGTAGTTTCAAAAACAACACCCCCTCAAAACAAAAACTTCAAAAGCCCAGGTGAGAACTTCAGGGTTACATAAGAAAGAATGCTGGATTTAGGAATGAACTGATCTGGGTGTTAGCTCTTTGTATGACCTTCTGTTGCTTACTTCCCTTTTTGGAATCTGTTTCCTACCATGTGTGGGTTCTTGTGGATACAAAGACATTTAAGTTACAGCCCCTCTCCTTGAAGGAGGGTAAGACAGACGTTTCTAAGGATGTCTTACAAAAACTTTGATGGAATTGAGAAGGGAGGATAGTAGAGAGGTTTTGGACATGTAATCCAAATTCCCATTCCGTACTCCTGAGGAGGGAACACGCAGGCTCTGCTGAATATTCTGTTGTTAGAAAATTTAAGTCTCGGTCACTAACGTTCATATTAGAGCACACCCATAGTCTCCATTTGGGTCTGAATTTTGTGGAGTTCATCATGCACTTTGACGTGTGCCCCAAGACCAGCATCTTGCTGTGCTATTCAGTAAGACGAGTGTATCAGACACGTTCCGACAGACCTAACCGTGCCCCTCCCTCCTCCTGAGTTGGTAGCTACTTGGCCTTAGTGAGAAATTCTCCCTCCGGCCAAAGCGTCGTCCCCTGCCCTCCTCATTCTGGGCCGCTTTCTGCTGAGACCAGTAGGCCACCCGGGCCCTGGTGGCTTTAGTCTCCTGACTGAACCCTGCCATCCTTTCTACCTGGCACTAAGCTTCGTGGTTGGTGGTTTCTCCATCACTCTGACCCTGCAGGACCTCATCCCCTGTCGGTTCCGCCATCCGATGTCGTCGCTGCTAAATACTGCTGAGTACACGCCCTTGATGGGTAGCTCTACAAACGGACTCAAGGAGGCCGGCTCTCAGAGCAGGGCAGCAGCCCTGAAGGTCCAGCAACCCCTTCCATTCTTAAAGACACTTGAGACCTTGGTCTCTTGTCCAGTCCCCATCCCACCACCTCTCTTCCCTCAGCAGAGGCCTCCCCTGTAACACGGAGGAAACTGAAGCCAGCAGGAGGGCTCAGCATCCACATCTGTCTCAGAACAGGTGTCTGTCCTCTGGCCAACACAGACCGTAGGCAAACGGGCGAGCCGGTGAATCCCATCCCACCTCACCTCCTCAGAGACCTCGCGCCCTCCCTCAGTGCATACGCTCAGCTCTCTCCCTCTGACGTGCTCCTGGACCCTGTCTCCCTGTCCTGCCCTCTTGGTCCTTCCTTTGTAGCCAAGCCCCGTTCGTCCCCCCACCTCACTTTCAGATCCCTCAATCTACGGTAATCTGGACCCTCCTCTCCACGTTCCACTGAGGCTGCTCTCACGGAGGCCATAACTGACCACACGTTGCCAAGTCCAGTGGGCACTGCACTTCGTATATGACACCTGACACTTGTCCACTCCCTCTGGGAGACTCCTCCATTGGCTTCTCGGCCACTACTTTTTCCTAATTTTTCTTCCCTGCAGCTGCTCGTTAGTCTTCTTTTCTGTTTACCCTTCGAACGGTGTCATCAGAGGCTCTTCCTGTATCTCCTCCTCGGGTGCCCTCATCCCCCGCCCCCGCCAGCTAACACTTTAATTCGGCTGTTTCCCAAATCAAAATCACCTGCCCAGGCTGGCTTGCTTTGCTCTTTAATCAACTGGTAAACACTTCCACTTGTATTCGTTTTAATCACTCCAAACTGTTTGTGTCAAAACCTAAACTTACCACCTTCTCACCCCCAAACCAGTTCCTCTCTATACCCTAACCGAAAGCACAGCTCGGTGCCCAAGCCAAAATTCTGCGAGCCATCCTGAATCCTGGCTGACCGCTCGCTTCCCGTGAGCAATGAGATGGTCACTAAATCCTTTAGATTCACTCCCATCTTCATCTCCGTCTCCTCCGTTCCTGTTGTGATGCATCACTTAAGTTCTCACCACTCTCACCTGTTTTTTCGGACTAGTCTTTAGTCTGGTCGATCTCTAGTTCATCTTCCAAATTTCTACAGAATAAACCGTCTAAAGAGCCGATATGTTCACTGCGTTGTTCTACGGAATCTGTTCGTGTTTATCTTTCTACAGGCGTCTGCTTCCACACACTCGCAGCCACTGTACTTCCGACACATGGATTTTCATTTCCTAAACACGCCAGGCTTCGATCTCATTTTTGAGGGTCGGGCTTAAGTGCTGCCTCTTCAGAGGCCCCCTTCTCTCACAACAGCTTGTTCCGCTCCCTCGTGGGACTTTGCAGCATGAGGCATGATTGTTTACAAATTCCGTGAGAGCAGGGGCTTTGCTCCCTTTGTCTCCATACCCAGCACCTAGAACGGTACCCTGTGTACAATAAACATCCAATAACTAACTTGAGTGGCTGCTGGTCTGTGCCTGTGATCCTCGCTGTACATTCACTCTCACTCACCCTGTACATTACTCTGTGCCTTCGTACTTTCTCTTTCTTCGAAGTTCAGCACACCCCAAACCTCTGCTGCGAAGTCTTTTCCCATCACTCCTCTCCTCCTGATCTGATTTAGATGTCCTTTCATGGAGCTCTGATAACACTTAGATTTACAGCTTCTCAAAGTGTGGTCCCTGGATCCGTAGCATCAGCATCACCTGGGACTTTGTTAGAAATGCACATTCTTGGATCTTACCCCAGACCTTCAGAGTCAGAAACTCCAGGGGCGGGGCCGACAACCTGGGATTGAACAAGCCCTCCAGGTGATTGCAGTGCCTGCTGGCATTGGAGAACCACTCAGTCACTGCATTTGTATTTCCAGGATTAGCACAATGCCTAGAACAAGACTATTGTAAAGATCTTCCTTGCAGAGAACTGAAATCCATCTTCCTGTGGCCTTCTGCGGCAATCCTGTTTCTTTTGAGAATCTGAAAACCAGTTCAACTGCCCTTGTTTGGTAGCCTTTCAGTGTTTAAGGATAGCCATTATTTCTACTTCCCGACCTTCATCCTCAATCTTCCCGCTTAATATTAATTCTTTCTCATGTGCTGTGACTTTGAGTGCCTTCAAATTCAAACTCATTGGATTGATCTGAACAAACTCCAACGTACTTCATACCCACCTTAAGCATATATATTCAGAGCATCCTTTTAGCTTTCAAGCTACAGTTCTAAAAGTGAAACCATATGCCTGTATAGTCACCCCAACAAGGTGGCATTCACGATGACCATGACAAGCTTCCGTTGTAGAGTTGGGGATGGACAGTGGAAACCAAATGTGGTCCAAAGCTCTGTATATGCTCCATTTCAAAGAACCTGGCCGTGGTCACCTGCAAGTAATTTTGTAAAGTGGTTTCATATCACTGAATTGGTGGTTCTCAGCTGTGGTGGCACATTTGAATCGTCTGGAGAACTTTTAAAACCATTCCTGCCACTCTCGCCCCAGACCAATTGAATCACAGTATCTTGGAGTAGAGCCCAAGCAAGAGTATTTTTTGGAACAGCTTTATTGAGGTATAGTACCATGAAACTGTTTTATGTACAAGTCAGGGATTTTCAGTAAATTTAAAGAATTGTGCAACCATCACTCCAGTCTAACTTTACAATGTTTCCATCACCCCAAAAAGAAACTTCATGCCCATTCATATCACTCCCTGTGTCCACTCCCCAACCCCAGGCAGCCACAAATCTACTTACGTTTCTATAGATTTACCTTTTCTGGACCCAAGCATTAGGATTTTTAAAAAAGCTTCCAGGTGATTTTTAAAATGCAGCCAGGTTTGAGAATCGCAGTGCTAAATGCATGATAAGGAATCTGGTTTTTTCAGAACTGTGTGTAAGGAGGGTATTTCACACATTTTCACATTTTTTGTCTCCCTCTTAGCCGGCACATGTAACCATTACTAGTATAAGATCATTAACTTGATAATGGGAGTTGATGGGCCATTCTATTATTTTCCCTTTATACCTTGTAGTATCAAATTCAAAATTGCCTCCCATGCTCTCCCCAGGCTGTTTAAAAACATCTCTAGTCTTGCTTTTTCCACTTTGGTTCATGAATTAACAGTGACAGAAGTTCTCTTAGAGCATTCTCCCTGAGATGATGTCTCCAAAGATGATTGCAAAGTATCTGTGTCGATCCCATGCATAAAGTTACTTTCCTTTAAGAATCCTTCACATTGGTGTCTCTTTATCAGCTGTTTTGCTGTCTAACTTCTCTGCCAAATATAGATTTTTTTTCTTTGTAAATACGCTAATATTTCTAAAAATTTGGGGGGAAATATATTTCTTGTTTTTTAAATAAACAGTACATGCACATTTGTTTCAAAAATATTTTAAAAAAAGTAAATGAAAAGTCATCCTCTACCCAAAAATGACCACATTAAGATTTAAGCAAAGTTACTTTCAGACAGCTCCCTGTGTATATTTAGGTATGCGTATCTACAGATATGTACACCTTTACATGAATGTACCGCTTTGTAACTTGCTAATGTCAGCATTTGTATATGACAATAAATATAGATTTGTATTGTTTTTAATGGCTGTATAGTTTTGCATTCAATGGAATCTTAATGATTTTTAAGAGTTATGTATATTGAGGACATTATTTGTCTTGTGTTGCAAAATTTTGACCACCTTATTAGTCTTTTAACCTTATTTATATTTTTTCTTTATAGGCGTTATTAAATCTCATGCTGTAAACTTAACCTCTTTAATTTTATAATTCCTGATTTTCCTGACATGCTTAGAATGACTTACTCTCTTCTACAAGATAATAAAAATACCTCCACGATTTTGCTTAGTACTTTTATAGTTTTATTGTCTACACTAAATTTTTGTTCCATCTTGAATTAATTGATGTGAGGAATGACAAATTTCTTTAGATTATTCCTCTCTTGGCTACGTTTCTCAGGTGTCTACAGCATCTGCATTCACTCTTCAAAGTATTTGAGCATCTACCTAGCATGTCTCTGTGTGTGTAAATGTGGTCATTCCCAAACTTCTACCTGCTCTGTGTGTGTGTGTGTGTGTGTGTTTACACTCAATGTACCCACTGCGTTGGCTCTCTGTTGCTGTGTAACAATATTACCACAAACGTCTCAGCATAAAACAGCACAGTTATTACCGCACAATTCCTGTGGGTCGGGAGTCAGGGCTGGGCTCTGACCTCTGCTTCGGGGTCTCCTGGGCTGTCGTCAAGGTGCTGTTGGATGTTGGCTGGGGAGGGATCGCTTCCAAGCCCACGTGGTTGTTGTCACATTTAGCTCCTTGTGGGCTGTCGGACTGAGGGCCTCCGTGTCCCATCGGCTGCATCCTCGGCTCCTGGGCTCATGCGCTTCCCCAACGGGGCCACTTGTTTCTTCAAAGCCAGCAAGACAGGGGGTGACCAGCAAGATAGACGTCACAATCGTGTATAACACAGTCACATACACGCAATCACATACGGCCTGTCACCTGTGCTACATTCTCCTGGTTCGAAGTCACAGGCCCTGCCCACACTTCAGGGGAGGAGGTCACAGAAGCCGTGAACCCCAGGAGGCAGGGGTCCCCAGGGTCTGTCTGCCTACCTCACACCGTCCCTGTGAGCCAGACGCTGCATCAGATTCGCACTGCAGTGCCCGAGAAAGGAAACTCAACAAAACTCACTCTATTCACGTTAGATTGAAAAGGGAAAGTATGATGGCTTTGTTTCTCTCATGTTCATGAGAAGAAAAGCAGTAACTCTTTTCACTTGGGCTAAATGTTTATAAGACCACCGCAATTTGGGATAATTATAACTGCTCTTTGGCATTCAGTAGAACAAACATTTTCTCTTCTTAGAGAAACAGAAACCTCCAAATCTCATCAAGTCTCTTTCTAGTGTTCTGGGTTCCCTGACCTTACTGGTAGTTCTCTTCTGAACACATTCCAAATTGTTCATATCCCTTTTAATGTCTATGCAAAGCGTTCTTTTAATCCTTAAGTCACAATTCTGGATGAAGGAATCAGATTTCCTTGAATATTTTAATTGATAAGTCTCACAGTATGCGTAATTAAGAGGCTTTGCAAATTTGTTTCCTCTCTGTACATTTTTCTTTTTTCTTCTGTAGCCTCATGCTTTTGGAGGCTGTCAGCAAAAATTGTTCTATTTTCCATTCCTGAGCTCCATTCACAGATACAGAAATGGGAGGATTCCCTCAACACGGAAATGACTCTTTTCTTATCTTTCCCGTTCATCCTGAGAGTTCTATTTTTTAGTTCCTAGGGATGGGTAAGGCAGCTTAGTAAATTGATATCTTGGTATGTGGTAAGAAAGGATAAGGCGAGAGAGGAGACTGGAAGCAGAATTCAGAGTTTGAAAGTATCTCATCCCAGGTTTGTAAACTAATAAGTAATACTTCCTTTCCAAGGTAATAAGGTAATAAGACTGTCATCTCTGCTACTGACAGGCAATTCCTGTACATTCACTTGACTATGGCAACTTTACCCCTCAGCAGAGTGTGGGTCAGGGCTAGCTGCGTGTGTTTGCTTTGCATTTCTTCTTTTTTTTTAAATTTAATATTTATTTATGTATTTGGCTGTGCCGGGTCTTTGTTGCAGCACGTGGGATCTTTGTTGACACGTGTGAGATCTTCATTGAGGCGTGCGGGGTCTTTTAGTTGTGGCATGCGGGACCTTAGTTGCGGCATGCGGGACCCTAGTTGTGGCATGCGGGATCTAGTTCCCTGACCAGAGATTGAACCCTGCATCCCCTGCATTGGAAGGCAGATCCTTAACCACTGGACCACCAGGGAAGTCCCCTACTGCTCTAGGTTCTATGGATATCTATCTATCTATCTATCTACCTGTCTGTCTAGATCTAGATAGATCTACTAAATCATGTCTTAGTATTATATAGTCTTAAGATTTCCAGGAATCCTAATATCAGTTTTTCCATGCTTCTGCTGCCAATAGGGTAGGATTGGGTTAGCCAAAAAGTTTGTTTGGGTTTTCCATAAGATGGTACGGAAAAACACAAAGGAACTCTGTGGCCAACCCAGTATCTAAACTATTCCTAAAAGATGGGTTATCTTTGCATGAAAAATGTGTCTGGGAAATATTATGTGTGAATAGCTTAAGTTCTCTCTAAGATTTTTCTGATTTATGAGATGGCTGCCATTGTGCAGGGGTATCAAGGCTATGGAGACAGTGAGTGGACGGGTCGGGGGAGAAGCAGGTGGTGTTCTAAGTTCACACAAAATCCCCAGTTTCCAAGATACTTCTTTTCTAAGCTGTATTTTTCCAAAGTTGTATCTGCACTCTCTCTGGTTTGCAGAGAGGGGAGGAAAGAAGGAAAATTTGTTTTAATCTAAAGAAGAGGGATCTGATAACTAAGGTCTAGATGAAGGGAACCCTAGATAAAAAGTAGTGTTAGAATATTTTGATGGGGGGGTACTTCCCTGGTGGTACAGTGGTTAAGAATCCGCCTGCCAATGCAGGGGACACGGGTTTGAGCCCTGGTCCGGGAAGATCCCACATGCCGCAGAGGAACTAAGCCTGTGCACCACAACTACTGAGCCTGTGCTCTAGAGCTCGCGAGCCACAACTGCTGAGCCCACGTGCTGCAACTACTGAAGCCCGCTCACCTAGAGCCCATGCTCTGCAACAAGTGAAGCCACCGCAATGAGAAGTCCACGCACCACGGCGAAGAGTGGCCCCCACTTGCCAACTAGAGAAAGCCTGCACGCAGCAACGAAGACCCAACGCAGCCAAAAACAACATTTTGATGGGGTTAGAGAAGAAGGTGGATTGAAATGTGAAAAATTCTGGGCCCATCTAACAGAAATTGAGGTATAGGATGCTTTCTCTTTTCTCCTCTTTTTTCAAGTCATTCCTTTCCAAGTGACCAACAGGCACTGCCTTGATGGTTACTAAAAGCAGCTGAGGCTCAATCCCCATCAGCCGCAGGTTCTGGTCCAAGGAGCAGACTGTGAGAACAAGGCGGCAGGAGGGGTAGAGCTGAGTCCTTAGCCCGGCTCTGGGGCAGAATAAGGGGGCTGTGAAAACCAGAGTGGAGAGCCCACAGGGTGAAACTCCCTCCAGCAGGCCTGCCCCAGGGAGACAGGAGGGAAACCCACAGCTGTCATGGGGGAAGAATCCCATGGGTACCAAGAAAGGGTGGGAAAAGAATGAGTAGTGAATGACCCGCGTTCAAATGGTACAAGGGGAATTCACACTCTGTTGCTTCGTTAAAGTACCAGCATCGTTCACAGAGCAGAAAGCCAGCACGATTCCTCTTGAATTCATGTTTTAAAAATGCCCTCAGACTGAAATTACTACACAAGATGGTGTTTTTGTGAACTCGGGAAGCTGCGTGCAGGGCTGGATCTAGGTTTTCTAGGACCTGAAGTTTAGTCACTTGTGGAGGCCCTCCTTATGCAAAATGGTGCATAATTAAGAATTCAAAATTAGCCACGGGATTGGAAGGCACCCTATGCAAGGGAGGGGCCGTGAAGCTCCAGCTTTATTAACTTTACTAACTTTCATTAACGGTATATCTGCCTCTGCTGTGTGAAGCAGGAGGACCTGCGGGAGACCTGAGCTCAAATCCTAACTGTGTATCTTAGTAGTAGGTTTGGAATCTTGGGCAATTTGGTTCTCCTTTCAGAAGCTCGGTTTCTTACCTATAAATCAGGGATGATGCCAGTCTTCTTGGGTTGTCAATAAAGACTAAGGAAAAAGTATGCTGAAGTGCCCAGCACAGGGCCATCCCTGCAATATGGATGGCTTTCTATGGTGCTGCGTTTCGGTGAGTATAGCTGTTGATGAAGGGGTGAACACTAATTACTGTAGTCATTATCTACAGCGCTAATTCTTGGAGACTGAGAAAAATATCTTCAGTTCATTTAAATGTTTCAAGTATCTGCTGAAGGGCCTGAGTGCTCTGAGACTTTTCTGTGTTCGGGAGGGGGCAGTGTACTGTCTTAAAGAAGCTCATTCTAGTGGCGCTAGGTCTGGACTTTACTCCCTGCTCCTCAGAACTGGGACAGTGTTAACTCTTGGAATGACTGGAGTTGCTGGGAGACAGACTTTGGGCAGGTCAGGGAGATGTGGAAAGAGCTGACCGTCTCCTTTTTCTTTTTCTTTTTAAAGTAATTGGCAACTTACAATGGACTTTCTTTTTTTCTTCTTTAATTTATTTATTTTTGGCTGTGTTGGGTCTTCGTTTCTGTGTGAGGGCTTCCTCTAGTTGCGGCGAGCGGGGGCCACTCTTCATCGCGGTGCGCGGGCCTCTCACTATCGTGGCCTCTCTTGTTGCGGAGCACAGGCTCCAGACGCGCAGGCTCAGTAGTTGTGGCTCACGGGCCCAGTTTCTCCGCGGCATGTGGGATCTTCCCGGACCAGGGCTCGAATCCGTGTCCCCTGCATTGGCAGGCAGATTCTCAACCACTGCGCCACCGGGGAAGCCCTCCTTTTTCTATCACAGCCTGGGATCAGCTGTGGAAGATTCAGAGCTGAAGGGAAACCAAGAGGTGATCCAGTCTCACTCTCTTATTCCACGTGTGAAAAACGGGGGGCCTGAGGGGTGGAATGGATGGCCCAAGATCGTCAGATCCAGGACTGAATGGTGGCTTCTGCCTCTAGGATATCCACTGTTTTCATCACACCGAAATGTGCTCTTGCCTCGTTTTCCATTTATGCCCTTTCTTTCTGCCTTTCCCCCCACACTGGTCGCCTTGCAGAGCTCACTGCCCTGTTCCAATAGTCACTTCTTCAGGCTTCTGCCTGGTAGTCCGCTGGTGTGTACAGGGGGTTCCTCAATCGCTGAAATCGTCATCGCTGGAAACCAAGAACTGAGTCAGCAACTCAGAGCCACCGCTGGAGCGAACACAGCCCAGCGCGTCAGCAGGACACGGCTTGGGGGAGTCAGGAGGACGTCTTGGATGCCCCAGCCTGACGGGGATGTTTAGCGCCTGGAGAGCGTCCAGAGAAGAGAGAAGGGAACAGTGGGTGGGGTAAGAAATAAGGCCTCTTAGGAAAGATGAAAGGGTTTGTGATTATTTATCTTGGAGAGGAAAAAGCTGAGAGTGGGTTTCAAAAGGAGTTTGAAATGTAAGACCAGCTGTAGTACGTCTTCCCTGAGGACAGAATGAGAAATAAGGGAACAGCAGCCGGAGGATTTAGGCTACAGAGATTTCCGACTTTAGTTCCAACTCCACGCCCAGTGGAGTCATGCAGGGAGCCTTAGAAAACCTCAGTGTCCAAGCTACACCTCAGGCTCCGGCTCCCAAGCCTTAGGGTTGGGAGCCAGGCGTCAGTCACTTTTTCACGTTTCCCCGGTGATTACAGCGGGCGGCCACGGCTGTGAACATAGGCTAAGGGTGAAGGTAAAACTCCGAATTGCTAAGGATCATGTGACTTGGGAGGGGGACATGGAGTAGGGTGTGTGATCTGACCTTCCTCCTTGCAAATGACATCAGCGGATAATAGACTCTTAGCTCTGTGGGTGTTTAGGACAGAGTCTCAGAGCCAGGTTTCGACGTGGGAGCTTCTTCAGATGCAGTAGCTCCAACCCTGGTTGTGCATTAACAGCACCTCGTGGGGCTCGGAAAGTACGAGAGATCCGGAACCCCAGCCTGGAGATACTGGCTCAAAAGCTCTTAGGCTGGGCCCAGGCTATAAATTATGCATAAGTTATGGACAATATGTATATGTACCCAGCTAGCTAGACAGCTGTGTATAGGTAGTAGTTACACTCAGCTCTCTATAAATTATACAGCTCTACAGTGATTTTGCTGCAGTCCATGCTGGGAATCACTTTCCAGGGAAGGATCACGTGCTCCTGGGTTAGCTGCCCCTCCCCTCGGCAGGCGCTCTGTGAAAGGCACTGCACGTGTGACAGCATGAGCTGCATGGTGCCTGGGGAGAAGTGCATGCTCTCCCCCACCTCCCCCTCCCTCAGTTTTCACATGCGTATCCCACCCCGGGGTGGGGGCCTGACACGGATCAATCAGCAGGTGTGTCCAGCACCGTGGTGTTCCTTGGAATAGAGAAAACTAAGCTTTTTCCCTTAAGGAGCTCACAAACTCCTGCAATGGAACCAGTTAGAGAACAGCACAGGAAGGACTAAGGGCTGAATTAAATGCACACAAGGTTGGCTGAGAGGGAGGGCAGCTGAGAGCTGCGTGGAGGGTGTGGGGTGTGAGCTGGGTCTTGAAGCGCCAGGAGGGGGTTGGAGGAGGGAGGCCCGTGAGACAGGAGCAAACGGGGTACGTCGAGGAAAAGAGTTTTACTAGAGGGGGAACTGGGGTGGGTGGGACCAGATTACCACGTGCGTGGCCATCACACATGCATGACGTAAGGACCCCTAACAAAGCAGGCGACCCCTGGAGCAGGTGGGATGCTGGTGAAAAGGAGCGTCAGCAACGCCAAGGAGGCTGTCCTGTTACCGTCCTTCCCTCCTAGTTGATACAAGGCCACTAAAGCCAGCCTCCGCCAGACCACCCATCAGTGCTCTGCCATTTCTGATTCCGAAAAGTTTACATTTTAATCTCATGGAAGAATCAAGAGGAAAATGACCCAATGACGTCCATCTACTCTAAAAAAATTTTTTTTAATGGAGGGTGTAGCAGTGTTACTGATCAGCGTTCTTGGCCTTCCCCAGTCAATAGAAATTGGTAAGAGGCCAGACAAGAACTTCAGGCAAGGCTTTACCGGGGCCCCTGCTGCGGCAGGGAGAGTGAGAACAAACAACAGGTTCCCTTGCTCGCTCCCTGGGGGGTATAGGGGCGGGGCGAGCCGGTTCCTTATATGCGGTGAGGGTAGGGGTGTGTCCAGGGGTCGGGCTGGAGCGGTGGCTTAGGTGTTTTGCCCGCCCCTTTCTGGTGTTGAGTGCAGGGGCATGCCCAGTACCCTGCTTTTGCTCCCAGCCCTTCAGAAGTGGCAGTTGGGTTTTTTTGGTCTGTTTGTATCATGTTGTCCATAATTTGCCCCAGCTCTGCAGGCACGCAGGTATTTTTAGTCCCTCATAATTTCTTTGTATTCTGTTGCTGGAGGAGATGTCTGTCCAGGTGCAAGCACTGCAGCAGAGGGTCCCAGGTGCCAGGTCCCAGCCTGTCTCAGCAGCAGGCAATAACAAGAGTGAAGAAGGATGACACTGGGCTTAGTCTGAAGGGTGGAGGATACAGGAAGAGGGAAGAGAAGGCCTGTGGCCAAGGCCTTGAGCAGAAATGTGGGACCCCCCTCCCCCGAGTCACCACTCCCACCCGCTCAGCTCAGCCCTCTGAGTGCATATGGCCGCTGTGGCTGAGGGAAGAAAAGGGGCCCCTGACAGCTGGAGATGGGTCGGGCCCTGCCAGCCAGGCCTTGGTGCTGCCAGAAGCCGGGCCTGTTTCCACGTCAGCACCAGACAAGGCCACGTGGTCGTGGTGGATCAAGAGAAAAAGAAGCCCGGTCAGTGATCAAAGATGGAACAAAGGCGGAAACGTGGACACGGTCCAAACCCCCACAACGAGCCGGCACCCCATGCTGGCTCACGTGGGTGACTACTGCTTCCTTACCGATTCCAGTTTTTAAATTCACTTCATTCCTCCTGCTTTTTAGACAAGATTCATTAAGAAATCCAATCATAAAACATCCCTGCTTCCAGGGACTTCCCTGGCGGTCCGGTGGTAAAGAATCCGTCTTCCAATGCAGGGGCCGTGGGTTCGATCCCTGGTTGGGGAGTTAAGATCCCACATGCCGCGCGGTGCGGCCAGAAAAACAAACAAACAAAATCCTTGCTTCCAAATAGCATCCAAATCCAGAGCAATGCTCTGCTCCCTGATCCCTCCTCACAATCACCTGACACCCTGATCTCACAATAGACCCTTCCTTGACAGCCCCTCATGGACACACGTGGTGGGCGTTCTCCCTTCCGCTGTGACTAGTAGATCACAGGTGTGTTCCTGGTGGGCCTCGGCTGGAGGTTGCTGACACCGCACGTTTGAAGGGGCCCTGTGGGTTTTTTTGTTCGGGGAAACCAGGACGGAGAGAGGTCTGTAGTCATGGTCCCCTTTGCGTCCCCTCTCTGAGAACAGAGTCAGCAGCAGGGAGAGATGAGAGACACCCATCAGCTAAGTGATCAAGCATCAACATACGTCTTGCCCATCACAAACTCCTGCAGTGGTGTTTCAAAATGTTTAGGATAAAAGACCCCCAACTACTGATGTTTTCAAGCATGAATCTTAACATGCTGTCACCTGGCCCTAATCCCTCACCAGAGCTCTGGGCTTGTAGACCCCATTTACCCTGATCAGCCACAAGCTTCCTGCCAGGCTTAGTGACCTAACTGTTGCAAACTCTCCTCTCTCTGTGCTCTGAGAATCAGGCAAGAAATCAAGGGAACAGGATCAGAAGAAACTGGATACAACTGGAAAAGAACTACAATTAATTTTCTGGAGTTAAAGAGAAAAGGTATGATTTCCTTCCCTCGATAGGAGGGCGGAGTGGTGGGGGAAGATTGCAGAACACATTGGGATTGGAATGTCTTCTCATTAGATTTTAAGAATATTCTTCAGATCTGATGAAATTTTCAGTGAAAACAACATTTTTCTTGTCATTTCATTATTCACTTCTTTCCTAAGAGAGTATGTTTAATCCCAGGGGCCAGCAATAGGCCAAACAAACACACTGCCGGAGCTGTTCTTGTTAACCTTTATTCTTGTCTTTCTGCCCCTGGAGTTAAAGTGCAGCGTGGAGCATGGTAGGTAGAAATATTGGACTTCAGAATCCTACAACCTGAGCGCAAATTCTGGCTCTACCATCTTCTAGTTGCGTGACCCTCAGCAAGTCATTTAATACTCTCTAAGCCTATGTTTTCTCATCTTTAAGATGGCCGTAGTGGCAATCCCTGTTTCACGGGCTTGTTCTGAGGATAAGATGAGATGGTCCGTGGATACGTAGCACTGAGCACAGTGCCTGGCACCTTGGTAGCGCTCAGTAGATATTAGTCATGGTGACGACTGATGTTATTAATGTTCTGTGTCATAAGTTTTATTTATGACTTGGGCTTATAGACTTTAGGCTAATTGTCCTATCTAGAATCAAACACAGCACAAGAGAACACATCACAGTGACAGGCATGGTTCCCGAGTGTGACATCAAAGCTTTTCACAGCAGAGGCAAGTACTTGGCACGACAGCAGTCAGGACCGCATCATCTTTTTTAAAAAAGTTTTCTTTTAAATTAATTTTGGACTTACGGAAACGTTGCAAAAATAGTACAGAGAGTTTCCATATACCCATCACCCATCTTCCCCTCATGTTAACAAATCACGTAACTGTTGCGTCGTTTGTCAGGATATTACCACCGGTAGAGTACGATTAAACTAAACTTAAGACCTCTTTACGTCGACATCCCTCTCTGTTCTGGTATCCCATTCAGGACTCCACCCAGGACCCACGCTGCACTCAGTTGTAATTTCCCCTTAGTCCCCTGTCCTGAAGAGTTAGTGGTCAGCTATTTTGCCCAATGTCCCTCACTTTGGGTTTGTCTTATGTTTTCTCATGAGTGAAATACATTTTTGTCAAGAATACCACAGAACCGTTGTGTCCTTCTTAGTAATTGTCTCACACGGTTCAGGCTGTGGATATTGATGTCTTGTTACCTCGGTCACTCAGTTCAGGTGGCTTCTGCCACCTCTACTGGCTTCTGCTTTCTCTACTGTGAAGTTCCTATCTTTCCTTGTAGTTAATAAATATCTTGGGGGAAATACTTTGGAACTGTGTAAACTCTGTCCCTCTCAAACTTTTACCCACTGATTTTGGCATTCATTGGTGGGTCTTGTCTACAACAGTTATCACGGTGATATTTGTCTAGGGCTGATTTTCAATTTCTCTCTTTCCTTCTGCATTTATTAGTTCGAATTCCACTGTACGGAAGGGCTGGCCTTCCTCCCCCATTTATTTATTTAATGGATTATTTATTTATGTTAGTATGAACTCGTGAATGTATTTTATTCTTTGGGGTTATAATTCAGGACCATCGTCATTCACTTTTTTGCTCAAATTGTTCCAGTTTTAGCAAACCATGATTTGTTGTTTAGTTTATTCCGCTTGCTCCTTTCTTCCCTTTTGGTGTGATCTTTGAAAAGAGATTAAAAAGGTCAACAGGGATCAAAAAGGTCCCTCACCCCTGTGGTTAAACGAAACTATGCCCATTAATTTACAGATCTCCCGAGGAGAAGACCGCCCCCGCCGGCTACTTCCTTGGCCAACCCATTCCAGTGTTGAAACCAATGCTGCTCGGAAATATCCTTTCTGAAACGAATCATGCTTTTAAAATTTATTTGCTCTTGTTCTACTCCTAGGAGAGACCCAAAAAATTGTTGGGAGACTAGATCATGGCATGTTGGCATTTAAAAAACCCAGGGTCAGTTTGATAGAAACCAAGGCCTCCTAGCCTGCTTCTCCAGGGCCTGCCTTGCTTCGTAGATACTGCTGTGGGAGGAGACTCCAGTCACCCTCGCTAACGATCTCAAGTGCGTCTTGAAACTTAGCAGCCTCTTGACAAGGGAGCCTTGAGCACTGATTCTAGCACCGTTTCCAGTTCCCGGACCCTGCACCCAGGAGACCCAGAGATGCTAGTGGCCCGAGGGGGGCAAGGCTTGTCCTGCCGGACTTGTGCTCAACCCCAGACAGGGCTGTGAGGAACGGTCGTGAGCACGCATCTCTCAGGGTTCTCACACTTCTTTAAACTTGTCAGCCTAGGCAGGGCGAAAGACCTACCGCATCGCTCCTGCTGCATAGAGAGAAAGAAATTGGAGAGGAATAAAGCTTTGCAGAGGAACGAAGTAGCAATCAACATGGTAACATGGCAGCACTTATGCAAAAATAATAGGATCAACAAGGAAAACCAGACATTGCCTAAGACAAGAGCAGCAACTCAGAACCGACTCAGACTGGTCCCGCTGTTCCTGGACGCCGGGATCCCAGAGGCTGCCCCGCGTCAGGACACAGGAGGGCTGTGAAGCATCGCCAACAGCTGCGCGGCGTCCGGCTTCTCAGAAGACCTCGGTAAACCTCTTCCGGTAACTTGCCGGAAGTTATCCGGTAACTTTAGATTACAGATGCCGGGTCATTAGTAAGTACGGCTCGCTGATAAGTAAGGATGGAAGTTAATTGCTTTTGAAGACGGGCTTTTTTGCATGAGTTTGCAGCCTCTCTCGGGGCACCCTTGTTGTCTATTGCTTTACACACTTAAATTAGACGGATGGATGGTGGAGGGGAGAGGGAAGGGGCGGCAGAAACGTTAAGAATAATCATCTCCACGAGGCTCCTTGGGTGCTTTCAGGACGTACTTCTGCGCCCTAGATGGGGGATGGGGGATGAGAGGGATAGAAACTGCCTTAGAATCTCTGATTTACCCTCCTTACTGGCACATCTGTACGATCCCACTCAGTCACCCCTCATACCCCCTGACTCATTCCTTCTGTCTGGCAGGAGCCGGCTTTGCTCAGGGGTCTCTCAGTCCCGTCCCCTTCAGGAAACTTCCTTGCTCACCGCGAATACTTTCTTAAGGGTAAATCAGGGCTTGCTGTGTGTTAGGCCCTTTACATACACTCAGATCTCCCGAAACCTCCCACAACTTTGCAAGGTAAGGAATATTCTCCTCTTTCTTTTTTTTTTTTTAATTTTAATTTTTTATTGAAGTATAGTTGATTTACAATGTTTTAGGTGTACAGCAAAGCAATTTGGCTATACATATACATATGTATCTATTCTTTTTCAGATTCTTTTCCATTATAGGTTATTACAAGACATTGAGGGACTTCTCTGGTGGTGCAGCGGTTAAGACTCCGTGCTCCCAATGCAGGGGTCCTGGGTTCGATCCCTGGTCAGGGAAGTAGATCCCGCATGCATGCCGCAACTAAGAGTTCGCATGCCATAACTAAGGAGCCCATGTGCCGCAACTAAGGAGCCCTCTGCTGCAACTAAGACCCGGTGCAACCAAATTAATTAATTAATTAATTAATTAATTTTTAAAAAGAACACTTAAAAAAAAAAGATATTGAGTATAGTTCCCTGTGCTATACAGTAGGTCCTTGTTGGTTATCTATTTTATATATAGTAGTGTATATCTGTTAATCCCAAACTCCTAATTTATCCCTCCCTCTCCCCTTTCCCCTTTGGTAACTGTAAGTTTGTTCTCTATGTCTGTGGTCTGTTTCTGTTTTGTAGGTAAGTTCATTTGTATCATATTTTAGACTTAGGATATAAGTGATATCCTATAGTAGTTGTCTTTCTCTGTCTGACTTACTTCACTTAGTATGATCACCTCCAGGTCCATTAGCTTCTCCTCTTTCTATAGGTGAGAAAATAGGACTCTTGGAAGTTGGACACCTTGCTCGGCCTCAGCCTGGGAAGGGACAGGAGCAGGACCCAGACCCTGGACCACGTGGCCTTGGAGCCCGAGCAGCCTCCACACGCACTCTGCGCGTCCGCCCTGGTGGGGCTGGGGCTACACTGACTCCACCCTCCGCTGTCCTCTTCCCCATCCGTCAGCTCTTGTGCCATGACGGGGGTAGGACTTTGCTTTGCTGTGAACCTTGGCTCTTCCTTTTCTGTGCTGGTAGAGACAATTATTTAAAAAATCAATTCTAGCACATTATTTAAAAATTCAAACAATGCTAAAGCTTAAAAAGCAGAAGTGAAAAAGGTCTCTTTACTTCCTCTCCTGACCCCGACCTTACTCTCCAAATGTAGCTACTAATAACCGTTCGGTGAGTATTTCTTCAGACTTTTCTATATGCAGATAAGTGCAAGCGCGCTTGTGCACGTGCGTGCACGTGTGTGTGTGTGTGTTTTTGGGAAATTTTTCTAACTGTCCAGAGTTCTGTAATCTACATATCTTTATTCTAAATCACTGTCTATTCCAAATCCTAAGCTGCAAAAGGGTAAGATGAATATGTGTTTAAATTAACCTACACAGCACCTGACCAAAGAAACGCCTACTCTTGGTGGGTTCATGGGGGCACTTGCATTGGAGAGAGGGGTGGAAGGCAGGACGACCCCTCGACAGACACCCGAGGTCACCAAGGAGGAGAGCGCACTGCCCACCAGCTCACACGCGCTGGCATGACCTGCGGGTGTGCACGGAATCACTTGTGTGTGTGTGTGTCTGTGTGTGTGTCTGTGTCTGTGTGCGTGTCTGTGTGTGTGTGTCTGTGTGTGTGTGTGTGTGAGTGTGTGTGAGTGCCTGTGTGGAGCAGGGGAGGAGGGCGGAATGTGGGCGGGGCCAAGTTTAGAATTACCAGTGCCGGAGGAGTGGGAAGCACGCTTTAAATAGCCAGCGCCTCCCTTTCCCCCTGGATCCTCTTCTCCCCCCTGACAGGACCTCTGGTAGCAACTACACTAAGGTTGGTGCTATTTTCTTCTCTTTTTCTCCTGCTTCTGGGTCTCAGACTGTAGGTGGGTAGGATTCATGGGACCTACAATCAAAGGGTTTTTGGATCCTCTCCTAGAAAATATGACATTTATGTGTGATATGCAAAGACTATATGCTATTTTCTTGACTTTCTGAAACTTCAGTGGCTGCTGGTTTAAGGGCCAATGTGATTTGCAGAAAGAGAACCCCAGATGGAGAGGAAGGACATTTGGGTTTACTTCTAAGAAAATCAAGGCTCTCTTTTCTGAGACAAGATTGAAAGTTGAAAGAACATAAAACTTTTGAAGTGTATATATATATATATATATATATATATATATATATATATATATATATATATCTCTCCTCATTTTATCTTCATGGCTAAGTGTATCCCGTCACCCTCGCTTTTACAGACGAACAAACTGAGGCTCAGAGTAATTAATTCACTTCCTTGAAGTCGTGTGGTCTCTGGTGCAGAGCTATGATTTGAACCCAGGCTTGTCCTTCAATTGCATGATGCTGCCTGTGAGGACGGGTACCCAGCGCGGCTAAGGGACCCAGGGGTCCCTAGGGGTCTGTTCTTCTAGGGTCTGGCGGGATGGAGAAGTGAGGGAGATGGTGCTTTATCATTGGAAGACATCCATCAGCCCCAGAACCTGCACAAGACATGAGGAGACCTTCTCAAAAGGACTGGGGGGCTTCCCTGGTGGCGCAGTGGTTGAGAGTCTGCCTGCAAATGCAGGGGACACGGGTTCGAGCCCTGGTCTGGGAAGATCCCACATGCCGCGGAGCAACTGGGCCCGTGAGCCACAATTACTGAGCCTGCGCGTCTGGAGCCTGTGCTCCGCAACAGGAGAGGCCACGATAGTGAGAGGCCCGCGCACCGCGATGAAGAGTGGTCCCCACTTGCCGCAACTAGAGAAAGACCTCGCACAGAAACGAAGACCCAGCACAGCCAAAAATAAATAAATAAATAAATAAATAAATAAATAAATAAATAAAATTAAAAAAAAAAAAAAAGGACTGGGGAAGCTTCTGAGGGCCAGCTGCTTGGGTTTCTCCTTCTTAACCCACAGTCTTTGAAGCCTATTCATTTATCAAATACGCAATATGTTCCTGACCTCCCTCTGACTTTCTGGATCCCTCGGGGAAGCCCCGCTGGGAAGGCAGAGACACAGGAGAATCTGTGGCCAGATGGGGCTCCTGCGAGAAAGTGGTGTTCACGCGACCTTTTCTTGGGGAGTAGAAAGAAGTGCGTGTACCCGCTTCTCCAGAGAGGGGGCCGCCGTATACAGTCGGGGATGCTTACACTAGACCCACCAGCCAGTGTGACTGAGGGAGGTAAGTGAACAAGCAAGGCAGCGTGGGCTCAGGTCCCGGCTGTGCCACACGGCTGCACCCGTGTCACCCAGCCTCTCTGAACTGCGGCTTCCTGCTTATAAAGCAGAGGGAATACTGCTCACATCTCAGAGCTGTGTGGATTGAACAAAATAACCGTATGTAAAGCACTTAGTCTACAGTAGTTGTTCACTGAACGTGGGCCACATCCAGTCTCATCCTCAATCCCAGTATGAGTCTAGGAAAGGGCCAGGAAGGGTGTAGCACTACGGCTCTGTATTCATTTTATGTTGTCTTCTCTACTTAATAGAGTCGTGCACTGGCCACCACCAAAAAAGAAAAAGAGCCCAGAGTTTGGGACTTCCCTGGTGGTCCAGTGGTTAAGACTCTGTGCTCCCAGTCGGGGACGGGGGCACGGGTTCGATCCCTGGTCGTGGAACTGAGATCCCTCATGCCGTATGGTGCGGCCAAAAAAAAAAAAAAAGGAGCCCGTAGTTCATCTCTGTCTTACGTTGCTCTCAGATGGCGATGGAGGGAAGGTCAGCTCATCTTACTCAGAGTGCTTGGTCCAGCTCAACCACTCTCACCACCTTGCAGGGATCCAAAAACACTGGCATTTATTCTCCTATTACAAAATAAAACATGTTCTTCGATGAAAATGTAGAAAATATAGATAAGGAAAACATGCCTATAGCCCATCCACTGGTGGATATCCTAATCTTCGTGCATATGAATGCTTTATAAGGTATTTTCCCAGCATAATCATGTCATGTGTGCTATTTCGTAACTTTTCACTTCACACATTGTGACAACTTTTCATTTCACTACACTTTCTTCTGCAACACAATTTTTCATGACTATATAGTAGTCCATTGTATGTGCCATAATTTATTAACCTATTTACCATTTTTGAACATTTATATACTTTCCAATTTTTGGCTGTTATAAACAATGAACTTCCTCAGTGCTGAATCTTTACCAACCATCACAATTATTTCTTTAGGGTAAATTCCCAAAAGGGAAATTGGTGACTTTGAGGATACATTCAACTCCTATCCTTGTGCCTGTCCCAGTACATGAAATGGAGAAACTGAGGCACATGCTAATGCAGACGAAGCTGGTTGTAGGCTGGAAGGGGGAACTCCAACAACCTGGGGCACAGGAACACCCCATGTCCACAAGCCCCACCCAAGGAACCTTCTAGGGGAGCAGTGTCTGTGGCTCAGGGTCAGCACTTTCTTCCTGACACATGAAAGGAATATATACTCTCAGCAGCTCTTACCCAGCCTTTACCAGCAAGAGAGGCTAAGGAGGAGGTGGATCTGCGGACCAGAGTAGGATGCATCTCTTCCAGGGCTCTATTCTCTCCGGAATTTCCTGGCGAAGGAAGGGGGCAGCTTTCCCTCCAGGCTTCCCAGCAGTAACGGAGCGCCCTGCTTGTCTTCCAGGTGGAATGGATAGCAGGGTCTCGAGCACAACCAGTAATGGAGAGACAAAACCAATGTGCCCAGGCATGGAAAAGGCGGAGGAGGCTGGCGCCCTGCAGCGAGGCCAGTGGAGCAACAAGATGGAGTTCGTGCTGTCTGTGGCCGGCGAGATCATCGGGCTGGGCAACGTCTGGAGGTTTCCCTACCTCTGCTACAAAAACGGGGGAGGTGAGACCCACTGCGTCACCCGCCCCCTCCCCCAAAGGCTGTCTCCATCTCATGCACTTACTGACCTCTGGGGAGTCCCATGGACGCAGAGGATACTGGAGTTGGAAAGACCCTTAGAAGCTGCTCAGGGCACTGCAGGAGGGACACCTAGACAGAGGGGCGACTTCCTGGGGGGTCCCTATTGTGGCTTCAGAGAAACATGGGTATAGGCTGGGAACCAGACGGATGGGAGTTTGGATTCTGCCTCTGCTACTGACTCCCTGTAATCTCGGGCAAGCCTTACCTTGGGAGCTCAGGTAAATGCTGTAAACGGAGATAGTTTTCCTGCCCTTCAAGGCTGTTGTAATGCCTAGAGGTCATGTGTGCAAAGGGCCTAATGAACGGTAACTATGCCGAAGAGGATGTCGGCGCCCAACTGTCCCATGAGGTCTCGAGACTCCGTAGCCATGGCTTCCTGTCCTCCCCCTGCTCTGTGACATGTGTCCCCCCATGTGTCACCTTTGATACCAGTGGCTCTTCCTTTAAGATTTTCCCACTGAAACGTGTGGGGAGGGGAGCATGAACTCTCTTTCCTGGCTCTTTCCTGCCTCTCATTCTCCTCCATCCCAGGCCCTGCAGCCACTCCGCTGCCCCTATTGCTGGTCACTTTCCCGCCAGGGACTCTCCTTCAGGCACTCCTGGGCCTCTGGGGAGCCCCAGAGGGATTTCCCAGGTGCTGAAGTGCGCTGGCCGAGCAGTGGGTTCGGAAGGTCCCCTCGTTGGTGGGTACAGCTTAGCGGGGCTGGGCTCCCAGGGCTGGTTTTGAGGGGAGGCTGCAGCCTGCGCTAGAGGAGGGGAAACGCCAAGGTGGGTCACGGGGACAGGCCGAGGGGGTGGGAGTTCTGTGGGCCACGAGGCCTGGCGGGAACCCTAATGCCACACCTGCCCCTTTGTGGGGTGTAGGAGCCTCCGTGTGTGAGCCCAGTCTCAGTGGCTTTGGGGAGAGAACGCCCACGATGCAGGGTGGAAGCGGGAGCATGGGAAGGGGGCGAGCGCACAGGTGCTCTGAGCCCACAGTCTTACTCTCAGGATTGTGGCAACCGGGGATTGGCCCTGGGGTTGGAGGTTAACTTGTATTTTTCCAGAGGGGTGGGAATGGGCTGATGTGTTCCCTCTCCACAAGACTCTCTGGCCGGCAGCCTGAAGCCGCAGGACTTTGCTTGGCTGGCACTGCGAGGGAAGGAGGGAGGTCCCGACCCAGCCCTGGACCCTCCGCCGGCTTGTTCAGACATTTAGGCCTGAGGGCGGAGGGATGGGGCTTGTCCAGGGAGGAGGAGGAGTCTGGGGGCTAAGCCGGGCTTGGGGCTCTGTGTCTGGAACCCGGTGACCAGCTTAACTCCTCACGTGGCAGGAAGATCAGGAGGTGAGCCGCTTTCCCCAAGCCTCTCTGGAATTGGGTGAGGTTGGCTGGGGAATTAGCAGGAGTGGCACAAAGAGGTGGCAGAGGGGTCCCAGGCCTGGTGCCAACCACTGTGCCGAGGAGGGGAAGGAGCGGGGAGCAGGGCCTGGGCAGGGCATACGGGGTCATCCTGTCGAAGGGAGGCCTACGTCTGAGCTCCACCTTGGGGCTCTGTGTAGGTTTGTGCGGCCCGGGGAGGTGTGGTCGTGTCTCGGGGGAAAGGCAGGCTGGGAGCAAGAGTTCCTCACGTGGGTGCTTGAGGGGGAGCAGAGGCAGGAGGGTGGCCACCTCGTGCCCGGGAAGAGCCTGCCCTCCAGCACGCCAGTCCCCACGAGCCGTTTCGGGGCTCATGGAACGGTCCGCGGAATCCTTAGGCCACCACCCCGGTCTCTTCCCCGATAGGGCACAAGGCCTCAGGCTCCCTCTTCTCTTTCCCTGATGGACAACAGCAGCTGGAGGAAGTTCTCGGAGGGGCTCTGGGGCTGAGGCCGATGCCCGGGTTTGCTCTGAAGGGCATGAGTCACCCAGGGCCACCGGGTGGACATGCGGGAGGCGCCCCTGCCAGCGTGAAGGGGACAAACCCGGGGCCCATGTGGCCTGTAGAGGGACCCAGACAGGCCCGCTTTTCTGGGTTTTGGTGTTCCCAGAGGCTCAAACTTTCTGTCCCCTTTACCCCCTCGTCCCCCCACCCCCCGAGCACGGGTCCCACCCTTCATCTCGTCACCTCCTCATCTCTTTGTCAAGAGGGGACGGAGGCCTCCTTATGACAGGACCCTTCGCTGCCGACACGGAGAAGGGGGATGGGGAGGACGGAGACCGTCTAGGTTGGTTTGACCCCATCCTCCTGCTTTAGTGATTTTATTTAAACCCGTGGTTCTCAGATTGGGGCTGGGACTCCTGGGGGTGAGAGGGAAGTTCTGAGCAGGTTCTGCAGGAGGATGCTGGGGTCACGGGGTGAACCACGCGGGGTCGCGTGTGTTATCAGCCTGCTTTTTCTGGGCCCTTTCTTGAACTTCATAGCTGTAAATGGCCGCTTTTGTGCTTGGCTGGGGGGGATAAACTCAGGACTTTATTATCATTAATGTTTGTTTGGTGGGGAAGTCTGGGAGGAAAACGTCCCCAAAGCGTAATTTCAGTTCCAAACTAAAAATATAAGTGATACCTTCTTCGGTTCCTTCCAGCTTTAACGTTTGGTAGATCCTAATAGAAGTGAGTCCCAGAGCAGGGAAAGGGCTGAGGCAAGCATATGATAGAGGAGGAGGGAAACGGTGAAACACTGTAGTCGAAAACCAGAGATGCTGAGAAAGTGGTACCAAGAAGCCTGTCTAAAATCAGCATCCATCAGGAGACGGGTGCAGGGGGTGCCTGCCTCAGCCACCTCCTAGGTAAGCGCCCTCCCTGCCGTCCAGGCCTTGTGGCCAGTCCACCCCAGCACCTGTCCGCCCCCCTCCCCGTGGCTTTCTACAGTCAGGCCAACCAAGCCCGGACTGTGTCACCCAACGACAGCGACTTACTGTGGACCCACCACCTGCCAGGAATTAGTCCGAGTTGTTGTGATCGATCATCTATAAACACAACAGACCCCTTCCCTGTCCCTGTGGGGCTTACACTCTGGCTGGGGAGAGACAGACAATAAACAATAAACACAGTAAACAAGAAAATTACATAGCATGTTAGAAGTCCCCGAGTGCTACAGGAGGGGGGCTGGGGGCGACCACACCGAGAACATTAGAGTGAAGTCTTGCCAGGGAGTGAGAGCCGGCCACGTGGATGTTAGGGGGAAAGTGCTCCAGGCAGAGGAAACAGAGGTTTTAATGGCCCTAAAGCAGGAGGTTGGCTGGCGTGTTTGGGGAGCCGCAGGAGGGGAGTCACTTTGGGGGGGCAGGTCACCCAGGGCTTGTCAGTCACTGTGAGACTCTGGCTTTCCCTCCAGTGATGGGGAGTCGGGGCAGGGGTTTGAGCAGAGGGGCCGATCTGACACTTGCACGTAGTCTGGCTGCTGCGTTGAGAACTGATTGCAGGGGGCGAAGGGCGGAAGCAGACTGGTTACGAGGCTAAGAATCTTGGAGTCTCCTTGATGTCCTTCTTTCTCACATAACTGTTGGCTCTACCCAAATACCCAGGTCCTGGCTGCTTCAGAACCTGGGCCTTCAGCCGGAAGCTCTCCAGCTCCCTGGACCCCAGCTACTGGCAGACTGAGTTCCCCAACACCCAGGCTGCCTGGGGCTGGAGACCCCGTGTGAGGCTACAGCAGAATGTACCACAGCTGGACCTCTCAAAGCCGGGATCTTAGAGGGAAGGGCCATAGCCAAGAAAAGCCCACCTCTGGATGTCAGGGAGAGAGAGCATGGGGACGCCAATGTCAAGGGCATTAGATGGCCCCCGTTTGCCTTGAGGATGTCCATAGATATACTAAAGAACGAAGAGAAGCAAGGAGCGTTTTTCTTCATGTAAGAGTCACGGTTATTTTATGAGTACGTGACAGTTGGTCACCACTTTTAGTTAATGAAGCAATGCCAAGTACTGGTCCAGTAGTGTTGATTACAGCATGTAATATTCATGCATGTTCACTGCTGTGTTGCTCATGTGGCATATCGTCAGTTTGTCTTAAAAAAATGTCACCTGGAGCATTACAGGTGACGCCACAGAATGTGTTCCTATTGAGAAGGGTGTCCAGCAGAATGATTCCTTTCCAGGATGGGCATGTGGTCTCTCCCATCCCATGGGGAAAAATGCCAGGACATTTTAGAATTTGGGCAAGGAGACTAAACGGGGGGTTTGGGGGAGCAGATAACTGTGACTCCATCCTCCGTCTCCAGGACTGGCTCCATCTTTGAGGGGTGGTGACTGGGGCTTGGGTGGGGAAAGAGGCAGTGCTCCAGGACTCCCTGGTGGGCACCTGGATCCCTCCTGGGCTCTGTCTCTTCCCTAACTCCCTCCCCGGTTTGGGGCCAGTGACTCAGCCTGGCGGGTGTGGACCTTGTCCCCTCTGGCCAGCTGCCCAGGCGCTCAAGGAGGCAGAGGGGGAGGGGCGCAGACTGACCGCCGGACCCAGTGCGGTTAAACATTGGCTCGGTTCACTGGGGAAGAGCTGGTGGCACAAAGATGGGGAGGAGGGGCTTGAGCCAGGCTGAAAACTCTCCCCCCTGCCCCCCGTCTTCTCTCTCTCTCTCTGCGATGTTTCCAACTCCCAGCCGGACTGTTCATATCAGCTACTGGGTTCTCTCTTCCCTAATTTCCCCCTCCTGCCCAACAAGCCTTGGACTGATTTATCTACTCATGTGCCTGAATTGTTTGCGATCTTTCTTTGCCCTTGTGGTCGCCAAGCGTTTCCTTCAGCGCCTGGATTACGGATGTGTGGCCTACAAGCCAGAGGCAAAGAGCTGGAGGAGCCCGTTCCCCACTAGCTTTTGTTTTAGCAATTTTATGACCGTGTAATTGGCTTACAACAACTCGCACACATTTGAAGTGTGCAGTTTGATGAGTTTCGACATAGGTACACACCCTCGAAACCATCACCACTATCAAGATAATAAATGTGTCCATCACTCCCCCAAATTTCCTCCTGCCCTTTCTCCCACCCCTGACCTCTGCTACCCCATCCCAATGCAACCAAAAACCTGTTTTGTTTTTTAAAAATATAACTATTTTCCAGCTTTATTGATATATTATGGACAGTAAATTTAAGGTGTAGAACATGATGATTTAATACATGTATATATTGCAAAATAATTACCATAATAAGGTTAGTTAACACCTTCATTCCTTCATATAATTACCTTTTTTTTTGGTGGTGGTGGTAACACTTAAGATCTACTCTCTTAAGGACTTTCAACTATATAAGACAGTATAGTTCACTGTAGCCACCAAGCTGTATGTTACATCCCCAGAAATTGTTTATCTTATAACGAAGTTTGTACCCTTTGACCAACATCTCCACATTTCTCACACCCCCAGCCTCTGGTAACCACCATTCTACTCTCTGCCTCTATGAATTCCACACGTAAGAGAGCATATGCAGTATGTACTTTCTCTGTCTGACTTATTTCACTTAGCATGATACCCTCGAGGTCCATCCATGTGGTTGCAAAACGCAGAATTTCCTTCTTTTTTATGGCTGGATAATATTCCATTGCACATATAACATTTTCTTTATCCATGCATCTGTTGAGGGACACTTAGGTCGTTTCCAGGCCTAGTTTTCCAGGTTGTTTCCAAACTATACAGTAGTTTGCATTTCTTATAATTTTCTATAAATGGAATCAGGCAGTATATACTTTGCTTGGCTTCTTTCACTCAGCACAATTACTTTGAGATTCACCCATCTTTTTCATATCTCAGTAGCTCCTTCCTTGTTACTGCTGGGTAGTATTCCAGTATATGGATATACTACAATTTACCTCTTCTCCTGTTGATGGACATTTGGGTTGTTTCCAGGTTTTAGCTATTACGGATGAAACTGCTAAGAACTTTTGTGTACAGATCTTTGTATAAACATATGCTTTCATCTCCTTTGAGTGAACACTTAAGTGTGGAATGGTGGGATTATATGATAGGTGCACTTTTAACTTTTTAAGAAACTGCCAAACACTTTTCTAACATGGTTGTACCATTTTTACATTCCTGCCAGCAGCGTATCCGAGTGCCAGCTTTTCCACAACTTTACCAATACCTGGTCTGTCTTTTTCATTTTAACTTTTCTAATTGGTGTACAACATTACCTCATTGTCACTTAAATTTATATTGACTAATGATGTTGAACATCTTTTCATGTGCTTATTTGCAGCCCACATATCTTTTTTGGTGAAAACCTGTTCAAATCTTTTGACCATTAAAAAAAATAGGTCATTTGTTTTCTTACTATTGAATTTTGAGACTTCTTTATATAGTCTGGATACAAGTCCTTTATCAAATATGCATTTTGCAATTTTTTTCTCATTCTGTCTTATATTTTTCCTTTGCTTAACAATGTCTTTGGAAGAGCAGAAGTTTCAAATTCTGATGAAGTGTAGTTTATGAATTTATTCTTTTATGACTCATGTTTTTGCTGTCACATGAAAGAAATCTTTGCTTAACCCAAGGTCTCATATATTTTCTTCTAGAAGTTTTATAGTTTTAGGTTTTACATTTAGGTCTACGATCCATTTTGGGTTAATTTTTGTATAAAATGAAGGTATGGATTGAAATTCATTTTTTGTGTGTATGTATATCTGCTTGTTCTAGCATCATTTATTAAAAAGACTATCCTTTCTCCAATGAATTGCCTTTATACCTTTGTCAAAAATCATTTGTCCAAATGTGCATGGCCCTGTTTCTGGACTCTATTCTGTTCTATCGATCTATTTGTTTATTTTGACACCAAAACCACACTGTTTTAATTACTGTATCTTTATAATAATATGAAAATAAGGTAGAGGTAAGCCTAAAACTTAGTCCTTCTTTTTCAAGGTTGTTTGGCTATTTTAGGTTCTTTGCATTTTCATACGAACTTTAGAATCCGTTTGTCAGTTTCTACAAAAAAGTCTGCTGGGATTTTGATTGAGATTACAGTGAATCTATTGATTAATTTGGGAAGAACTGACATCTTAATAATATTGAGTCTTCTGACCCATGAACATGGTATGCCTCACCATTTATTTAGGTCTTCTTTAATTCCTCTCAGCAATGTTTTGCAGTTATGAGTGTACACATCTTTTACATCTTTTGTCAAATTTATTCCTAAATAGTTCATCTCTTTGATGCTGTTATAATGGTATTATTTGTTAAATTGTAATTTATAATTGCTTGCTGCTAGTAGAAGAAATGCAGTTGATTTTTTATGCTGATCTTATATCTTGTAACCTCACTAAACTAATTTATCTATTCTAGCAGCTCTTTGGTACATTCCGAAGGATTTTCTTTCTTTTCTTTTTAAATACACTTTATTGAGGTATGACTAATGTACAAAAAGCTGTACACATTTAATGTATACAACTTGATGAGTTTGGAGGTAAACATACACTTGTGAAACCATCACCACAATCAATGTCATAAACATATCCATCAGGTCCAAAAGTTTCCTTCTGTCCTCTTTTTTTCACTTTAATTGTTTTGTGTGATAAGAACACAACATAAGATTTACCTTCTTAGCACAATTTTAAGAACACAATTCAATATTGTTCACTATGGGCACTATGGTTACAGTGGATCTCTAGGATTCATTCATTTTGCAAAACTGAAACTTTATAACCTTTGACCAACATCACCCTGTTTCCCCCTTCCTCAGACCCTGGTAATCACCATTCTACTTTCTGATTCTATGAGTTTGACTATTTTAAATTCCAACAGATTTTCTACATAGGTGATTGTGTCATTTGCAAGTAAAGCAGTTTTATTTCTTCTTTTCTAATCTGAATAACTTTTAATTCCTTTTATTGCCTTCTTGCCTTGACTAGAATCAATACTGATGGAACCAATGTTGAATAGAAGTGGTAAGAAATAGTAAGACTGGACACCCTTGTCTTGCTCTCGATCTTAGGGGTTAAGCAGTCTTTCACCATTAAGTATGATGTTATCTGTAGGTGTTTTGTAGATGCCCTTTATTCCCTTCTATTCATCATTTGCTGAGAGTTTTTTTTTTTTAATCAGAAATGGCTGTTAGATTTGGTCAAATACTTTTCTGCATTTATTGAAATGATTATATGGTTTTTCTTTTTAAATTTATTAATATGATACACTGATTTTTTTTTGGAATGTTAAAATAACTTTGTATGCCAGGGATAAACTCCACTATGTATTACTTTTTTATATATTGTTGGATATATATTGTTGGATATCTAAAATTTTGTTTAGAATTTTGCATCTATGTTCATGAAAGTTTGATCTATAGTTTTCTTTTCTTGTCTTTATCTACTTTTGTTATCAGAGTAATGCTAGCTTCATAGAATGAGTTGGAAAGAATTGCTTCTAAATTTTCTGCAAGAGTTTGCATAGAATTGGTGTCATTTCTTCCTTAAGTCTTTGGAATGTTCCCAGCCCTGCGTGAGCACCAGCAGGCTCTATCTTCTTGAGGGATTCTTTCCTCTCCTTGGGTAGTGTCCTCACACGCATGTGCTGACCAGCACTCAAGCTCGAAGGGGACCCTCTGCAGACACTTGGGTCTCTCTGTGCACGTCTCTCCCCCTGGGACTCTATCCTGTGAACTCCCCTGCCCAGTTGCCAGCAGATAGAGGTCTATGGTGGAGCAAATGCCAGCATTTCTGGCATCAGTAGACTTGTCTCAGGCAATGACTGTGAAAACAGAAGCAGAAAGGATTACTAAGGGAAATCTGATTTCAGTCTGCTAAAAGCCCCTCTCTAACACTGAGAGCAATCATTTCCTTGACAAAAATGATAGACTGTGGGCTATGGGAATGCTCCTGGATATCTGTGATTCAATGAGCTTCTTCTATGGCCCCAAGCTATGTGTTATTTAGGCAGCAAGTGAAGTTGATGGGGAGCAAACCTTGGAAGGTATAGATGGAAACTTCAGAGTGAAGAAAGTGACTGGCTAGGTCCTAAGTAACTTGGTGACACTTGACCTCTGCCGTGGTTCCAGACATCTAGACAGATGTCCCCGCCGTTCTGCGTGGTCCCCATCCCCGGGATTCTGACTGGAAGCGTGGGGTGGTAATGGGGGGAGATGACCATGGGCCACGAGGAGGCTAGTGCCACATAATGGACAGCCTGTTTCCCACCCGCAGGTGCCTTTTTCATCCCCTACCTCATCTTCCTCTTTACCTGTGGCATTCCTGTCTTTCTCCTGGAGACAGCACTGGGCCAGTACACCAGCCAGGGGGGCATCACAGCCTGGAGGAAGATCTGCCCCATCTTTGAGGGTGAGTAGCTCTGTGTCGGACTCCAGAGTCTCTGTGCTAGTGGTTACAAACCTTGTTTGGAATAACTGAGTGGTTTATCAGCACTGCTGATGCAGATAAGACTGTGTCTTTATGTCAAACCTTCCACTGTGGGCCCCAGACTGAATTACTGCCAGGGAATTCCCTAAAAAGAGAATTTTAATGAGAAAAAAATTTCATTAATAATTCTACCATCTTTGGAATTCTCGGTCCACTGGTTAGGACTCTGTGCTTTCGCTTGCCAGGGGCCCAGGTTCAATCCCTGGTCAAGGAACTAAGATCCCACAAGCTGCGTGGCATGGCCAAATAAATAAATAAATAGATAACATTTTTACATAGCGCAGGGAGATCAGCTCGGTGCTTTGTGACCACCTAGAGAGGTGGGATAGGGAGGGTGGGAGGGAGACGCAAGAGGGAGGAGATATGGGGATATATGTATATGTATAGCTGATTCAATTTGTTATCTAGCAGAAACTAACATACCATTGTAAAGCAATTATACTCCAATAAAGATGTTAAAAATTTTTTTTTAAATTCTACCATCTTGACACAATAGCTATTTAAAACTTAGGATGTTTTATTTCAATATTTCTCTCTATATACGATTTTCTTTAAGATTCCATTTTGAAACAATTATATGTTCACAGAAAGTTGCAAAAGTAGCCCAGAGAGGTCACGTGTACATTTCACCCAGTGACATTTTCATTTTCCTCAATGGTAAAAATCTTATATAGAACAATATCAAAACCTGGAAATGGACATTGGTACAATCCACAGACCTAATTCAGATTTCACCAGTTTCCATGCACTTGCTTGTGTGTGTGTGTGTGTGTGTGTGTGTGTGTGTGCGTATAATTCTGTGTAATTCTATCACTTGTGTTGATTCGTGCAAACACCACCACTGTTCCATGACCACAGAGATCTCCATCCTGTTGCCCCTTCATAGTCACACTTACCCTTCCCCTCCGCATCCCTAACCTCTGACAGCCACTAACTTGTTCTCTGTCTCTATAATTTTGTCATTTGGGGAATGTTATATAAAGGGAATCATACAGTATGTGACCTTTTGAGACTGGCTTTTTCACTCGGCGTGATGCCCTTGAGATCTACCCAGATTGCTCTTGTATCAATAGTTCATTCCTTTTTATTACTGAGCAGTATTCCATGGTGTGGATGGATGTCCTATGGTTTATTTAACCATTCACCCACTGAAGAACATTTGGGTTGTTTCCAGTTTGGAGAGATTTACTTCATTATTTCTTTCTCTCTATATAAAGTTTACATATCTATTAATATGAAATATACACAGTTTCTGTTTCTGTCGTTTTTGTGGGTTTTTTGGCCACGCCGTGTGGCAAGTGGGATCTTAGTTCCCCGACCAGGGATTGAACACTCCCCAGCACTGGGAGTGCAGAGTCTTAATCACTGGACAGCCAGGGAAGTCCCTCTGTTTTTTAGTTAGTGTTATTTTCCATTTTTTACACAACAATCATGTGATTGCATAAACTTCCATCAAAGGGATATATCATAATTTACTTAACAATTCTCTGTTCTGGGCTTTTTGCTTATTTTCAATCACTGATAAACTGACATTCTGCTATCATGTATCTTTGTAGAGGTAGCCTTTACCCCCCTTTTTTGGAGTTATTTCTTTGGGATAAATTCCCAGGATTAGGATAACTGGATCAAATGGACAACCAAGTTGATGTCTCTTGACCTGGCTTATTAAGTTGTTCTATGGAAGTGTTATGCTGACGTACACACCACCGGACTTGAGTAAGCGTCCTTCCTCCGTATCTTTAACAGCTCTGAGTTATATCCCTGGTTCCCAAACTTGTCTGCACACTGGAATCACCCCAGGACCTTCCAAACATCCTGAGGCCTGTACCCCACCCCCAGAGATTGTTATTAAATCGGTCTGGGGTCTGGTCTGGGCTTTGGAATTTTTAAAATATTCCCAGGTAATTCTACTACTATGTGGACAAGTTTGGAAATCACTGAGTTATATCATTTGTAAACATGTTCACTAGTGTTGCAGATGCAGAATGGAGCTCATCCTTTTTCATTTTGCACACCTACGATTATGAGGGAGGGTAGGTGTGTTCTGAGGATGTTCATTCACTGTGTGCATGTGCTCCTCTGTGGACTGACTCTTCCTGCTTTTAACGCACGTTTTTTTTTTAGTTTTATTTTTTGGCTGCGTTGGGTCTCCATTGCTGCGTGTGGGCTTTCTCTAGTTGCGGCGAGCGGGAGCTACCCTTTGTTGCGGTGCGCGGGCTTCTCATTGCGGTGGTTTCTCTTGTTGCGGAGCACGGGCTCTAGGTGCGTGGGCTTCAGTAGTTGTGGTTCGCGGGCTCAGTCGTCGTTCGCAGGCTCTAGAGCGTAGGCTCAGTAGTTGTGGCTCGCGGGCTCTAGAGCGCAGGCTCAGTAGTTGTGGCGCACGGGCTTAGTTGCTCCATGGCATGTGGGATCTTCCCGGACCAGGGCTCCAACCCGTGTCCCCTGCGTTGGCAGGCGGATTCTTAACCACTGCGCCACCAGGGAAGTCCCTTAACGCGTGTTTTTACATTTCAGAAATATATCAGACGAATTCCAGGGAACATTAGCTATTGGAATCTCGGAGTTAGCCTTATACATTTATAAGATAGCTTAGAATCAGTGAGCTTGCAGCATGCAGACGAGAGTGCCCAGGCAGCGGGGCAGGGCAGCAGGAGACGGGAGGAAGCCTGGACTGGCCTGGGAGGGTTGCACAACGGAAGGGGGCGGCGAGCCAGGAGCCCAGACCCCACACCCCGTGTCTCAGGACACTCCCAGGGGGGCACAGACCCTCTCCTGAGCAGGGGTGGGCGGAGCCAGAAACCTGCCCCGTGTCCCCAGCCCCGTCTGCCTCCGCCCAGGTATCGGCTATGCCTCCCAGACCATTGTCATCCTCCTCAACATCTACTACATCATCGTCCTGGCCTGGGCCCTCTTCTACCTCTTCAGCAGCTTCACCACCGACCTGCCCTGGGGGAGCTGCCGCCACGACTGGAACACAGGTGAGGTCACCTCCACCTGCTCTGCTGCGGTGACCAGGAGAGGGATTGTCCCCATATCCTGGTCCCCAGGCCCCATCCTTCCCTTGGGACATGCTAGAAATCTGCCAAGGAGGTCACGGAGGTCTTATGTCAAAGATAAGAGCGAGAGTCTACCAGCATCACAGGAAAAATATCACAGACTTTTTCAAAAAAATTCCTGTGTTCAATCAATGTATTATGAAGGTAGAACTGACTTCTTTTTGTGCAGTTTAGCCCTTTATGGATTTTGATTTGAAACATGGTTAGTTTGATATATGTATATATTGTTTTCTCATTTATTTGTTCTTCATGTCTTCTTTCTGATACTATTTTAGGTCTTTCCAACTCCCAAGTCATCTGGATTTAACCAGGGATAAGCTGTTTTGTATGGCATCAATATAATTTACCATAGCAATTAATTTTCTCCCATGATTTTCTTTTAAGACAAGAGCCTCGATGGCAATAGAACCATTAAGTCTAATGAATTGAAAGTAAATGTTAAATTAAAAATAAAAATTAAAAATCTCTAGGGTAGTGCTGTCCAAAAGGACTATCTGCAGTGATGAAATGTCCTTTGTACTCTCTGATACGGTAGCCACTGGCTACATGTGGCTATCGAGTACTTGAAACACGGCTAGTGTGTGTGAGGACCTGAATTTTAAAGTCTTTATTTAATTTAAATTAATTTAATGTAAATAGCTACACGTGGCTGGTCACTGCCCTACTGGACCACGCAGGGGGACACTGTCCTGCTCCCAATGTCCAAACACCTCTCATGCCTGTCAGTGAGGCCCTACCTGTGCCATGATGAACGTTTTCTTGTTCAGATAAGGTACTCAGTTCTGAGCTAGAGTGTGAATCTTTTACACACTTGCCAGGGAAGTGGTTTTGCATGTTTATCCTGGTGTTCAAGGCCCCCCTGCCCTCATATTTTATGCTGTCTCTCCAGGCTTTCATTCCCTTGTCACCACTTTGTCCCATTGCTTGTCAAGTGAAAAGTCAAATCTTGGAGGTACCGCCCCTGACACCCCAAGATCTGCTAGGTTCTTCTCAAGTGTGTCTGCTAGTGCCTACCCTGGCCCCGGCCCTTGACTATGGCACTCACCCCGCTTTTCCTCTGTTTGTTGCAAGATCTTGAGGGCAAGAATGGTATCTTCATCTCTACACATTTTGCACTTAGCAACATGAGCTCTCAAAAAATATTCATGGAATGAATCAAGGTTTTAAAATCTGTTTTATTCTAATATTTTCTTTATTATGTGTTTTTTCTTCCTTCCCCCTTCTTTCCTTCCTCCCTTCCTTCCTTCTTCCCTCCCTCCCTCCCTCCCTTCTCTCTCTCTCTTTCTTTCTTCTCTGTGCACTAAAATCTGCCCTGACAACCAGCTTCTCAGATGGGGATTTTATCCGGATCTCAGTGCAGTTCCTCTTGTAGAAAGTTTCTGCCTTTCTGGTGCCCAGGGGCTTGGCCTCAGGCCATCATCAGGCCTGTGTGCTTCTGGTTGGCTTGGCAGGGGGAGCACCTCTGAGGCAAATTCAATACCCAGGGCTTTGGCTCCATGACATTTTGGGCATTTCTCCTGGTGAGTCTGGAGTCCTCGGAGCCTAGCGTCTTGAGTAGTACAGGACATCCCATCCTGTCTGGAAGAAACAGCCCTTTTGGGTGTGCTGAGGCTTCAAGGAAAGTGACTTGGTTTGGAGGAGAGAGGGCTCCGCTAATACCCCGTGGTTCGGCAGATGTGTGTAGAGCCCCGGCTCTACCCCAGGCTCTGTTCCAAGTACCGGGGACATGCGAGGTGCAGAAACAGAGCTCCTACCCTCGTGGCTTTCATTCTAGCGGCAGAAGACAGACCAGAAACAAAATCAGTACATCCCATGTGTCATGCTAGAGGCACTGATGGGCAGAAAACTAAACGGGGAGGAGAGACTGGGAATCTTAGGGGTGGGGCGTAATTTTAAATAGGGTCCTCGGGGAAGGCATCTCTAAGAAGGTGACGCTGGGTCATGCTATGAAGGAGGAGGGCGTGTGGAGGCAGACACTAGGTAGGAGAAGCACCAGTACAGAAGTGGGATGGCATCCGGGAGGCAGCAGGGCAGGTGTGGCTGGAGCAGGTGGGCGGGGGGCGGGGCAGTAGGAGGGGGTGGACGGAATGGGGCCTTGGAGGCGATGATGGGGTTTGGGCTTCTTTCTCTGTGTGCGATGGGAAACCCTGTGGAGGTTTCTGAACTGGGACATGACATAGAGTCACGACATGACTGAAGTTTGAGCAAAGCCGCTCTGGCTGCTCTCTGGAGATTTGACTCTGGAGGCAAGAGCAGAAACTGGGCCCATCAGGGAGCCGGGAGCCGTGGTGACCTGCACCAGACTGGTGGTCATACCTGTAACGGGAAGGGTCAGATCCCAGATTTTCTGAAGGTGGAACATGCACAATTTGCCGAGCTGCATCCCAGCCTTCACTCCATCACAGACAAGCGGTGACGGGCCATTTCTAAGAAGATTAGCTTTCTCGTGTGTACAGTGGGGAAAACGCTCTCTGCCTTTATTGATATTTCCCAGGATTATTGTCCTAATAAAACATAAAGAGGAGTGTGAACACTCTTTGTGAAAAGTCCGTAGTCGCAGACGGGTAATTAAGAGCCGCTATTTATGGAGCGCCGGGTGGTCTCCTTTTCATTTACTCCACTTAACAGTCCTACACTGGGATCTTCTCATGTACATGTATTTATTTAAATTTATTTATTTATTTATTTTTGGCTACGTTGGGTCATCGTTTCGGTGCGTGGGCTTCTCACTGCGGTGGCTTCTCTTGTTGCAGAGCACAGGCTCTAGGCGCATGGGCTCAGTAGTTGTGGCTCACGGGCTCTAGAGCTCAGGCTCAGTAGTTGTGGTGCACCGGCTTAGTTGCTCCACGGCATGTGGGATCTTCCCGGACCGGGGCTCGCACCTGCGTCCCCTGCATCGGCAGGCGGTTTCCCAATCACTGCGCCACCAGGGAAGTCCCCTCGTGTACATTTAGAGACCACTGAAGTGAGGCTTAGAAAGCCACACGGTGAATAACCGGAGTGGGGCAGGGATTCAAGCCAGAGTCTTCTGATCTGTACCTGTGCCCTTAGCCCTCAGCTACGTCGCTTCCCTGGAAGGCATCCTTATTGTTCCTCAAAGGTCGTTCCTCAAAGGCCACTCTCTACAGGACAGTGGCCCAGAAATATTCGTATGTTTGAAGCTGATGGCGTGCAAAGCATCTTTCCTGAGGCCGCCCAATGGTGCTTTAATGAGAATGTGCTACACCCACCCCACCCCACCCGCCCCGCCCCGGCTCCACCCCGGAGAAGTCGGAGAGGGTGCAGTGGCTTTGTTGAGGTTATTATGTGTTTCGTTTTGTGTTTTATTATGAGGCTGTTTTGTTTAGGCACCTTCAGCCCAGATACCTTGCTTCCCAGTCTCCTGAAATTCCGCCCCACTCTCTGCTCACGTTACATACTGGCCGGTGACGTTTCTCTCGCCCCCCGCCCCGCCCTGGACCCCCGGCAGAACATTGCGTGGAGTTCCAGAGGCCCAGCAGCTCCGTGAACGTGAGCTCCGAGAACGCCACCTCTCCCGTCATCGAGTTCTGGGAGTAAGTGCGGCCCCTTCGCCATAGCAGTGTGGGTGGCGTGTGCCACAGATGGGCGTGGGGCTGGGGACCCCACAGGCTGCAGGGGACGAGTTTCTGCCTCCTCCTTTGGTGGCGTTGTCACCCGAGTGGCTTTTTCCCGCTGCGCCTGTATTTGTGGTTAGGGCAGGACTCTTCCCGGGGCTCTCCTTGCGCTGGGCCTGCGTGGGTCCCCCGATGTGGGTCCGCCCTCCCCTACGGCTGCGTGTGTGTTGCTTCTACTGCCCCGCCCCGAAATATTGGCATTCACCGAAGGCATGATTCCTAATATCAAAACGTCCTAACCCTCCGGTTGAGAAAATATGTGTTCGCACCCCCTTCTCTGGGTTAAACTGGTCCTCAGCCTGCCAGAGCAAACCTACCTGGGAACAGTTTGTCTTCGCCTCCCTCTCTGTCTACTCCCATCTCTGGGCAAATCAGAGCCTCACGGATCAGAGTGAAGGAGCCGACAAGCCTTTGAACCAGAGCGGGAGGCCCGGCTCCGCTGCCCTGCCCGGACGAGCTGAGGCCGGCGGCACAGGTGGAGCCGCTCACCCTTCTCTCCCCAGGAGGCGGGTCCTGAAGATCTCGGATGGCATCCAGCACCTGGGGGCCCTGCGCTGGGAGCTGGCCTTGTGCCTCCTGCTCGCCTGGGTCATCTGCTACTTCTGCATCTGGAAGGGGGTCAAGTCCACGGGCAAGGTCTGTGTTCAAGGGCCCCAGGCCCCTCCCTTCCCTGGACCACCCTGCTCCCCCCGGGGGGCTCAGCCACCCAGGGGTTCCCCAAGTTGTACCTAGTCGGGGATGGGAGGGAATGACCCCACGAAGATTTCACGTGTCTCTCTTCCTTGATTCTGTGCCTTTCCTGGATTCAGTGGTATGTCCTTCTGGTATTTGGGGAACTGGAATGGGAGAGAGAGAGAGAGAGGCCGGAGGGACACGTGGGGAGGAATCTGATCTTGGAATGCACCGCGCGTGTGGGCACAGCGCAAACTGAACACGGTTCACAGCGCCCCGTTTCATACAGCTGTTCTCTGGGAAAGCAGTTCCGTTGTGACTATTAATCTCAACATGACTGTCCGCCGCCCCGAGACCCTGGGGAGACTCGTTGCCCTGGCGTGCATGAGGGCATCCCGAGTGCTCCTGGACTCCTGCCCTGGCGGCCTCTGACCAGGCTTCCCTCCTAAGCTGGCTGCCGGGTTGTGCTAAGCTTGTGAGCTCTGTGGGGACAGGGGTCACGTGTGACAGAGCTTTTTGTCCCTGACGACCCTTGCCACTGTTCTAAACTTCTTGTTGGGAGCATGCCTAAGTTCGCTCAGTCACTCAGCAGATATTTGCTGGGTGTGTGTCAGGGAGCTGGAGGGAGGGAGGGCGGGAGGGAGTGGCCGAGGGCTGCGGACGGAGCAGCTGCGGGGTGAGGGTGAGCGGGGTGGGGAGGGGGGGGCGCAGAAGGCGAGCTGGTGACCTCTGCCGTGCGGCTGGCGGCTCCTCCCCCCGCCCCCCCCGTCCCCCACTGCTGGGGCTGCCCCAGTTCCTTACCTCCTCCTCTGCCCCTTGGCCAGGTGGTGTACTTCACAGCCACCTTCCCTTACCTCATGCTGGTGGTCCTGTTGATTCGAGGGGTGACGCTGCCTGGGGCCGCCCAAGGAATTCAGTTTTACCTGTACCCAAACCTCACGCGTCTGTGGGACCCCCAGGTAAGACGCAAAGATGGGGCCGTGCCTGTGCTCTGCTGGGCATCTCTGCTCCTGGACATCCCCAGGCATCTACGCTGAGGGGGGCGTCTCCACACATCTCGCCCTCCTGGGTTCACAGCTGCCAGGGAGCCCAGGGGCCCTGAGGCCCTCGTGGTGTTCTGTAGTGTTTCTGGGGGGCTGTAAATGCGTCCTAACAGCCTCTCCCCCAGGCTCTCCCCTCCCACTACCTGCCATCCCCTCTGGGCGTCTCCTTTCCTAGGGAGCAGCCTCTCTCTCTCCTGACCCTCCACTGGCCCCTCTGTCCCGCCCTCTGCCCACGAGGCCCGCTCCTGGCCACGGCCCCTAGCCCCTCCCAGGGCCAACTGGCTGGTGCTGAGTTTCCTGTGTGCTGTCCAGAGGCCCCCGGCCCTTCCCTCCCGGCCCTTCCTTCAGGGTCCACCCTCCGGGAGGCGGGGTGTCTGCTGACCGAGGGTCTGGACGGCAGGGCCTGTCCTGAGAAGCCTCTGCCGGGGCCTCGTCTTCTGTTTGGCAGCCGTTTTGAAGGCCGGCAAAGCCAGGAGGGGGCCGAGGGTGGAGAGGCCGCGGGTGAGCGCAGCCCAGAGCCCCGCCCGGCCCGGCTGCGGCCTGAGCCCGCTTCCCTGGCAGAGGTCCCCTCCCGGAGCCTCCTCCTGGGCTGGAAGGGCTGTGCCCCTGAAAGGGACGCCCAGCTCAGGGCGGGCCAGAAATCGAACGGCTTTCCATACATTTTTATAGTAAGGCAGCGGCACTGTCGCTGCTGAGAGGTGACAGGGGGCAACAGAGGAGGGGACAGCCCCCCAGCTCCCTCCGAGGCGGGGACTGTTCCCACGAAGGCAGTGGCTCCCCTTGTGCAGGATTTGGGGTGGCTCTTCTCAAGCCTCCCAGCACCCCCGGACGAGTTACGAGCTCTTCCATCCTGAGTCCTGCGGCTGCCAGGGCTCCCAGAAGCAGCAGACCACGCGAGCCCGGAAGCCTCCCCCGCCTCGGCCCGGGGTCTTTCCCCACGGCATCCGGTGGGATGTGAGCTCTCCCTCCCGCCCCCGTTTCTGAGACCGACAGGGACACAGGGGCAGGCACCTTGTCGCCGCGCGGACCCAAGGGCTGCAGTCGGGCCTTGGAGCCAAACTGTAGAACCGCAGCTGCTGAAGCGAGAAAACCCCCAACGTCATCTCTGCAAACTTCTCGCTGCACAGATGAGCAAACAGGGCCCAAGGTCACGTGGAAGGAACGGCAGGCCGGGGCCCAAAGTGCCGTGGTGGATCGCAGGCAGCAAGCAGGGGGTTGCGGGGCAGCAGAGCCGGGCGAGGCCTCGGAGGCCGGGTGTCGGTTCGGCTTGGATCCCTCACGCAGGAGGGAGCCGCTGCGGTTCTGGAGCAGCGGTGTGAACCGGTGGCTGAGCCACAAGCCGCCTTCGCCTGGAGATCAGGCTGCGAGACAGGCAGGTAGAATGAAAGAAGAAAGGGAGAGAGGGTCCAGCGTCTCTGGAACTGACCTATGGCTTCTGTGATCGACGCTCTGTTTGTCCTGACCAGCTATTTAGCTAACAACTGCTGAGCGCCCGCTATGGCCCTGGCATCGTTAAGAGGGTCACAGGCATTATTTCAGCTAATCCTCACCGCTGACCAATGAGGTATCCCCATGTTATAGACAGGAAATTAAGGCCTAGAGAGCTTAAAGAACTTTCCATCCACACACCTGCACCTGGAATCCAGGTCGGCATGATGACAAGTCCCACAGGTTTTACGGTCTCTTGAAGGCAAAGTCCTGTCTGCTCGTCTTTGTTTTTCTCGCAGCTCATTCATTCAGCAAAGATTTATTGAGCATCTATCTTGTGCCAGGTATGTTCTAGGTGTAACGTTTGCTATGTAATAGCTGCCGGCAAATATGAAGAAGGTGGACCAGAGTGCCTTCAACTCTGAGAGTTAAAAGGCCGTAATTCTGTGTCTGGGTTACTGCAGGGACTAAGACCTCTTTCAGTCTTCTCTCCAGGACACCATCCTTCCAACCTGGGCAGCTGCAGGTTGTGCAGGCAGCGATGTCTTCAGAATCCTCTGAGCCCAGGGAGGGAGACGTTCCAAGAGCCAGGCTTGGTCCTGAGCTTCCGAGCAGACTTATTAACGGCTGGTCCTGGCCTCCTGCTGAAGCCCGCCTTTATGTCAGTGAGCAGAGCAGCCTCTGCAGGGCGGAATGCCCCCCGCCAGAGCCCTAATGGAAAGTAGCTGGCGCTCCCCAGGAAATGTGACAATGCCAACCTTCATTTGCCTGGCACTTGAGAAAGTTGCAAAATTCCTGCAGCACAAAGACCAGAGTGCCTCTCTCGGCCAAGCTCTCGGTCTGGAATGGAAGCCAGGCAGAGACACTGCTGGGTTTATCTCATCGGCCAGGCTGCTGTGCGGTGGGGGATTGCTGCCTCTCCCGGCACCCCCAGTTCCGTCTCTTTCCCACTGGGGAGCGGCCCCGGGAGACTCCGCTGGTGCAACGTGTGCTGGGTCCTGGCGCTTTTTCTTTCCTTCACCCTGACCCTTTGTTCCATTGCACTTTGGTAGATCGATAAGGACAGGGGCTGGGGATGGGGTGTCCAGAGAGTCCATGTTGAACACCTGAAATCTCTACCTTAGGCTCTCTAAGGAAGGGTTTATTTAGGGAAGGAGGTTGGAGCCATTGATTAGAACAAGTCTTTTTGTTTTGATGTCGTGCCTTGAAACCTACGGGACCTTATTATTACTGGAAGGTGAGTTGCTTCTTTAAAATAACAACAAGAAGAAATAGGCCAATAGCTGACACGTGTATTATGTGCTTACCGTCTGCCAGGCCCTCCCCTAAGTGCACAACACAGTTTAGTCCTCACACTAATCCCACGAGTTAGGTGTAGCCTCATTTTACAGATGAAGAAATTGGAGCTTAGAAAAGTTAAGAAATTTGCCCCAAACTACGAAACAAGCATGGAGGGGGAGCTTGGGTTTCATCCCAAGTCGTCTTTTGGGGGTCTTCTGCCTTAATCACCTGATATACATTTCCCAAAGAATATGAATTATCTGAGAGTTTTAAGGGCTGATTTTTATTATTCTAGAATTAATCCTGAAGTGGGATAGGGAACTAATATTTCTTTATGTGTTAGGCATTTTACATACATTATTTTATTTTTATTTGTTATTTTACCCATTTTATTTCTTAATATACCCATTTGTTATTTTACTTGTTATTATACCCATTTTCCTGATGAGAAAATTGAGGTTCAGAGAGGTTAAGTGATTTGCCTAAGATCACACAGCTAGTTATTAACAGAGTTAGGAACTGAACTCCGTTCAGTTTGACTCCAAAGCCCAGGCTTACATACGACTGCCTTCCTGAAAATAGAAAACGTAATAGTCCTTGGGGTTGAAAACATCTTTCCTGGATCTTCTAGAAATTCTCTCTTCCTCTGTCCCCCCTCCAAGACCTCTTTTTAGCCCACACTCCCTGAAGCGTTTTTCACTTGTATTGTCGGGCAGTCTTCTGCGCCAGCCAAACACACACTGGAGCTTTGTTCCCGAAACCAGGGCTCCCGGACGGGGCACGTGGCAGGTCGCCTGCGGTGGGAAGAGAATGGCTTGCCCTGCTGTCCTCCGGCCCTTCCCGCGGCCCCGCGGCTCTCCCGCCCCAGCAGGCTGGCCGGGAGCCGCTGCGCGGAGCCGGCTCACCCGCCTCCAGCCAGTCTGAGCCCCGCACTCTGAACTCTCAGGCCTCCTGCTGCCTTTTCCTCCGTTCTCCTCAACCTCTCTTCCCAACTCGGTCTTAGTCTCTCCCCCTCCGGGCGACGTGACCTGCCAAGTCACAGTTTTTCTTGTTTCTTCTTCCCAAGCCCACGTCTGCAACACTTCCTAACCGTGGGATCTGCACGAGTGCAGCCACGGAACATCTCCGAGGAAACAGAGTTTCCTGCGTGGACGGTGGGTCAGGCTGCAGCCTGGCCCCGCCAGGCACGGGGAGTAGGCCTCTGGGGCCGTGTCCTGGATCACCGGCCTGGAGAGGCCTCCCCGGCCCTCCATCCCAGCCTGGCGGGATCCTTCCTGTACGACCTTAGAACCTCTTGCCACACCAACCCACGCTCGGGGCTGCGATAATGAACAAAAGGGGACAGTGACCTTCAGACCAGAGGCCACTGGGTCTTCCTGGGAGGACCTTCCTCACAGTGTCTGGGGCAGGTTTAGAAGAGGAAAGGGTTTGAGACGTTGCAAAGGAGCGACCAGGCTCCCCGAGGCACGTCCTCGGCCCGGGGCGTCCACGGAGTTTTGTGGCCTGTCCTCGGCTTCTCTCCTTTCGTTCCTGCCCTTGCTTTCTCCAGCTTCCGAAATAAATTCCGAGACCCCCTCTCCTTTCCCCATGATAATTCTTCCTGAGGTTTAAAAAAGTTCCCCTTGGTGTTTTCGACCTTGCCTATTTCCTTGCTGGCCCTGGCTCCTCCCTTGGGGTCTTCCTCTGTGCTTCCTGCCCCGGACACCCTGTCCCTGGTGGCAGCTCCTGCCTCCCTAATGCCCTGGGGATGGGGGTCCCCGTGGGCAGGAGGGGCAGAAGGTTAGAGACAGTCTCCCCTTGTCCTCACCCTCTTCCCCGCTCTGTCTGCATCCCTGCAGAAGTGGAAAGAGAGCAGGAGGAGAGAGTGCCCGGGGTGGATGCCAGTTCTCAGGGGCTGGAAGGCAGGGGTTCCCCCATCTGACTGTTCATTAGGGTCGACCAGGAAGCTTGGAAACAATACAGGTTTCCGGGTTCTCCTCTAGGCCTAGTTCAGGGTCTCACCTGGGGATGCTGGCTGAGGAGTCTCTGTTCTGATGCTGTCAGCTGGCACGGGTTCCCTCGGACTCACTGCAAGGCCGAGGAGAGTGGGCATGTGGGGGGCTGAGTGGTGCGAGAGGAGGGAGGTTAGGGGTGGTCAGGACGGTTAGGGATGTGGGGAGGGAGCAGGTAGGGGCTGAGGAGCCGTACACAGAAGCAGCTGAGGCTTTGGTGCCCGTGGGCCCTGCGAGCCCGATTTTAGTGGAAGGAGAGCAGGGGCCTGTTTGGGGGCTAACGAGGAGGGTGGACATGAGACAAGAAATGGGGACCCAAAAGTGTTAGGACACCAGCCTGGCGATGTCCGCGACCACGGTTTGGTGCTCAGGTCCCCTGAAGGCAGGAGGTGCCCGGGGAGGGTCTGTGGCCCCAGGACCCCACCTCCTGCGGGTCTGCAGCACGGCGAGTCCCGTTCGCCTTGATCTTCTTTCTCTTTGGGATGTTATTCTAGCTGTTAAATCTAAATCATAACATTCACAGGCTGGGCCAGCCAGCTGAGATAATAGCAGGAACGGCCATACCCTATGTTTAGCTGAGAGCCATCTTCCCCCCAGGGAGTACAAAGCCCTTTACAGATGGCTTCTGTTCATCCTCTTGGCTCCCTGTGACCTGAGGCTCACTCTTCCTGTTTTGCAGAGGATGTTGAGGCGCGAGGGGCAAAGCTACATGCCCGTGAAGGCACTGATGCAAAGGACCCACATCCCCGCAAAGCCTGTCCCTGGGATCCTTCCAGTCTCGGCACACTGCCAGGGGGGCCTGGGGCGGGAGAAAGTGGAGGTAGCGCCCTGGGCTTTGTTTCCATTACAGAAAAGACGGGCCAGGCCTCACTTGGTTCTAGAGCACCAGCGCATTGGCCACCATCGTGGGTCCTTTAGTCTTTCTCCAATGCCTGATGCCCATGCCATCCCGGTGGCGCCCGAGGAACTCCGTCTAGGGGCCCGGGAAGTCGAGCGCATCAGAATAGCATGGCCGCGGGGCTGCCTGCGCGGGCTGGGGGCAGGGGTCTGCCATCCTCAACCCGTGCCTGGCTTGGCTGTGGGCCCGTGTGGTCCGTGGAGCCCAGACAGCCGGGCTCCCCTGAGGCACCGCTTTCTTGCCTTCTCCCTGCGCAGGTGTGGATGGACGCGGGCACCCAGATCTTCTTCTCCTTCGCCATCTGCCTGGGGTGCCTGACGGCCCTGGGCAGCTACAACAAGTACCACAACAACTGCTACAGGTGAGCGGGGGGCGGGGCCTGAGCGCCTATCCCCCCAGGTGTGCTAGATCAGGGGAGATGTGGAGGGTGCACCAGCTCGTGGGTTTCCCTACGCCCCACCTGCCTTCACGCCATTTTCCAACCCCCAGGGCTGCCAGGTGGTGAGAGGAGCCAGTGGCCGCATGGGCGAGGGATTGCTTCCCCCAGGACGGGACGGTGATGGGTGGCCGGGAAACCCCCGCAGGGCCCAGCCCGGGGCTAATGTAGAGGGCAGTGGGCACAGGTGTGCAAGCAAACCGGCTCGGGTGTGACGTCATACAGTAGAGCCCGGTCCTGCCTGCTCTGTACCTGCGCCCCGGCAAACACTGAATCCCCTCCCTGTGGTTCCCTCGGGCCCACCTGGTTCACGTCAGAGAATTTAAGCTAATTTTAGCATTAGCTAAACAAAATCTCGTCGTGCGTTTCACAATTGAATTTAGGTGAGTAAGGAGCATCTGTTGCTTGGGTTCTCCGCGCCCCTCTCCTCTCCATTAACGTGCCGGCATGGGCCGGGTCACGGGTAGTGTCCCAAGAGGGGCAGTGGCAGCATGACGGGAAAGGGGAGCTGTGTGGCCATGGGTAATGTTTAGATTCTGTTACTTCCTTAGGGTCTCATTCTTGCAGGATGACCGTGGGTTTAGTCCAAGTCTGAGCCCATGGAGCTGGGGGGACAGAGCCAGCCCCTTGGGTTCCCTCTGCCCCTGGCAGGCGGGCGGCGTCCCCTGGGGTTCCTGCGTCCCGGCCTGAGGCGCTAGCTGCCCCTCTGACCCTCCTGTCCCCACCTCCCCGCCCCGCCCGCAGGGACTGCCTCGCCCTCTGCTTCCTCAACAGTGGCACCAGCTTCGTGGCCGGCTTTGCCATCTTCTCCATCCTGGGCTTCATGTCCCAGGAGCAGGGGGTGCCCATCTCTGAGGTGGCCGAGTCAGGTGGGTGGTGTTTTGGGGGGTGGGGGTGGGCCTAAGACAGGGGACTCTGTGAGCTTTGTTTGAACCTTCCCCTGCCGCCTGGATCTGCAGGCATTCCTATTGTCACCTTCACTGTGGGTGACATCTCAGTGGCTGCGTCCTGGGAAGACCTGGGATGGACTTAAACAGCAATTCCAGCTTCAAAAGGCGAACGGGTGTGCAGAGAACTTTGTCCTCCCCACCCCGGCCTCCAGCTCCTCACCCTGGAAGCAACCAATGTTACCAGGTTCACGGTTTTCCTTCCAGAAATAGTTTAGGCTTTTATGAGAAAAAGAATGCACACACATCTGTACATACACATTCAAACACGCGTCCGTATTACTGTTTCTGTTTCTTACACCTTGTAACAACCAAGTGATAACGTGCTGTGTACATTGTCCTGCATCCTGCCGTGTCTCGTTCCCTTTAAAGTGTGTCGCAGAGGTAAGTTGACTCCCGGCACACGGAGTTTCCTTCTTTAAGTGCCTGCCTTCCCACCACGCGGTGCTGCTCTCGCTTTTAAATAAAATCACGGACGGGTCCCCCATCCGGGTGAGCGGCCAGTGTTTGCCTTGCTCACCCCCTACGCCTGCGGACCACCCACGTGCACCTGTAACAAGATGATTTTGATCGTGGGGTTCACAAGCTCCCCCCGTCACACAGGGTGCCGAGCAACGGGAAACTGACATCGCTGGTTCTTATTAAGAACGATCGTGTTTCTCTTTTATGAAGCACCGCTTTGTGCCAGGCTTGGTGCCATGCGTTCGCTGGTGCGTGGGGCAGGTCCCAGCGGCGTGGGAGACGGGCGGAGGAGCTGACCACCGTCCCGGGTCCCTCGGTCATACCCTTCCTTTCAAAGGAAGCTTCCTATCGAGGACCCGGGCACTGGCATGTGACCTGTTCCTGCCGTGTGAGCCAGCTGAGGGCAACATTAACGTGTTTGAGAGGATGTGTGTCGTGGGTATTCTGAAACTCACGCCAGCTCACTTGCTGTAAGGTGACAGAAAAGGCTCGGGGCGCAGAGGTGGCCAGCGGTGGCCCCAGACCCAATCTAGCCTTGGAGGTATTTTCTTTGGAACTTTACGGAAACCACACAGCACTTGCCCTAAGGGGGCACGATGGCTCCAGGTCTGTCAGGCCCCACCACTCCCTCCTTTTACACTGGGGCAGCTTCACAAACGTCCGTGGCCTGCCTGGCCCCCAAGCTCTTTGTAAGTTTGAAACCTCTGGTTTGGGGGCAATCGATCTGGAGAGTGAGCCCTCAGGATTTGAGGTAGAACTTACAGAAACGCAGGTGATAGACCCCCTTCCTCTTTTCTTTGGAATATCCTTTAGAATACTCACAGCCTTTAGGTTCTGTTCCTGCCAGTGAGAAAACAGTGGGCGGTGCCTTGGAGACTGGGGACCGGGTCAAGGGTTGGGTGGCTTCTCCTGGGTGAGGACGGCGGAGGGGGATAGCTCTGGGGCTTCCGCTGTCCCATGTCCCACACTGGGAAGCCCACCTTGGGGTGGCACTGGGCTGTGTCCCTCTCTCCCTGCCGCAGGCCCTGGCCTGGCCTTCATCGCCTACCCCCGGGCTGTTGTGATGCTGCCCTTCTCGCCCCTCTGGGCCTGCTGCTTCTTCTTCATGATCGTCCTGCTGGGACTGGATAGCCAGGTATCGAGAGGTGGCCACGCAGAGCCCGAGAGACGGTGGTGTGTGTGGGCTGGGGGCAGGGAGCAGCGGGCATGACCTTGAACTTGATGCCCTGAAGGCCCTTAAAACAGCTGGGGGCTGGGCGAGGGTCAGGCGTGGATGCCCTGCCAGGGAACGAAGGGAGCTTTGGAGGGTGGGTCAGCTCTGGGGCTGGCAGGAGGCTGGCAGGGCTGCCCCCGGAGCGAGGCGCCAGCTGGTTGATGGAGCTTCTCGTGAGGGCTCTTGCCCTCCAATTCTTCGCCCTCTCATCCAGTTTGTGTGTGTGGAAAGCCTGGTGACGGCGCTGGTGGACATGTACCCCAGTGTATTCCGCAAGAAGAACCGGAGGGAGGTCCTCATCCTGGGGGTGTCTGTCACCTCCTTCCTCGTCGGGCTGGTCATGCTCACAGAGGTGAGGGGCTGGGCGGCTTGCAGGTGGGGCCCGGCGAGGAGGAGGAGCCCAGGTGGGTGACTGCCACCTGGCAGGGGGAGCAGGCCGCTGTGGTTTCAGGTCACCGCCTTCTGGGCTTCGGGGCCCGGGGGCCCTGGTCCTTTCCCACCCCAGGAAGCACTGACCACCTGGCTGTGGGCACGGCTGAGGGGTGCTTTGGCTCCACGGAAGCTGAGAGGTATAGAAGTGTTGGGCTGGGAAAAATCGCCTCTCCAGCAAGATCCCATGAGTTCCCAGGCAGCTGACCCACGTTCCAGGGACAGACTTCAAAGGCAGAAAGGGAGCCCTGGGGTGGGTGACATTCTGAGTGATGTCTCAAGGGAGAAGGAGGGAGATGGAGCTCGTCAGCTTGATGATACCCATGACGGCCCCTATCCTGACCCTCTGCCAAAAATGCACACTGTCCTGGACTTTTGGGTCAACCCCTGCGTGTTCTCAGGGATGAGCTAACAATGGCTGTTCCATGCATCTTCTTTCCAAAAACAATAATCAAACATTATTATTGTCCCACGTCTGCCGAGTGCTTTACAGCTTACAAACTACACTCTCTTTTACTCTCTGTCTCCTGTAATCCTCCCCACCTCTGCTCTGTGCCCCAGGGGGGCCTGTTTCCTCTGGATAAAGCTCTGTCTCTCTCCTCCCGGCCAGGGCGGTATGTACGTGTTTCAGCTCTTTGACTACTACGCAGCCAGCGGCATGTGTCTCCTGTTCGTGGCCATCTTTGAGTCTCTCTGTGTGGCGTGGGCCTACGGTGAGTGACTCTTCCCGTGGTCCTGCCCAGGGCTCTCGGACAAAAGAGAGACCTCACTGCTCACACCCACCTTCTCCTCAGACTCCTCTCCCTCCCAACCTCAAAAATCTCAAGAATCCTACCTACATTGCTACCATTGGAAAAGCCCTCCAGAGGTGGCCTTGTCTACCCTCCTGGTGATGGCTGCTCCCAGATCACCCAGGTGGGCCCATGTCCCGTCCTACCCAGAGCTTTTCAGCCTTTAACAACCTTGATCATCAGAAAGTTCCTGCCTTTGCCTAAGCCAAGTTCTGCCCACTGCTGTTTATGCCAACGAATCCCATCCAGGAAAGAGTCTGCTCCCAGCAGGGATTTGAGAAGACAGCCACGATGTCTTTTACTGACTGGTCCTTGCCCTTCCTGGTTGGTGTGGTCCCCATCCTGATACTTTGGATGCTAAAGGATGTCCTTTCTCCCCCTTCCTTCTCTTCTTCGTGGCAGGAGCTGGGCGCTTCTATGACAACATTGAAGACATGATTGGGTACAGGCCGTGGCCCCTTATCAAATACTGTTGGCTCTTCCTCACACCAGCTGTGTGCACAGTAAGATAACCTCTGGGAGGAAAGCCAGATGAAGGGAGAGAGATGGTAGAGCAGGAGGGTAGATGGGCCGTAGCCCTAGAAGGCACTTCTCCGTGGGGATTGAAAATCATTTAAAAGTTTCATTCATCCTCCTGTTGGGTTCTAGAAAATGCCAGCAGGATAGATTCTTCCTTTCCATTTCACAGAAGGATAAACTGAGGGCCAGGGCTGTCAGACTCAACCCCACAGTGTGAGTCTAATGTGGCAGGTGCATCGGGCTGCTGAGAACAATACTGATAAGCACCGAGATAACAACAGCAGTTCCAGAGCACTTACTTCCTGCTGGGTACCAAATGCTTTACATGTTTAACCCAGTCAATCCTCACAAGAACCCCACGAAGTAAGAATTACCATTATATTCACTTTTCAGGTGAAACGGAAGCCCCAGAGGTTAAGCAGTTCACCCAAACTGGAAGGTGGCCGAGAGCTGGGGCTCAAGCCCAGGCAGCTTGGCTCCGGAGTCTGGGCCTGAGCCACTGAGCGCTGCTGCTCTGGCTTTACCTGTGTCAGCAGCGCCCACTGTGCGCCAAGTATGATGAGGCCGGGGGGACCCAGGCATGACCCCCGCCCTCCAGGTGCTCATGGCCAGGCACAGAGCCATGTCCCAGTTGAGGATGCCCAGGGGCACGGGGACCCTGGAGGGACAGGATGGGTGCCCCGGAAGTACCTCCTGGGGGTGTGGATTTTGAGCAGATGTGGATGGAGTTGGGAGGCAGATTGGCCCAGCTGGTCGGGGGGACCCATGCTCCCCCAGCCGCGTCTCTTCTACTCTCACCCTCAGGCCACCTTCCTCTCCTCCCTGATCAAGTACACCCCACTGACCTACAACAAGAAGTACCTGTACCCGTGGTGGGGCGATGCCCTGGGCTGGCTCCTGGCTCTCTCCTCCATGATCTGCATTCCCGCCTGGAGCTGCTACAAACTCAGCACCCGCAAGGGCTCTTTCAGAGAGGTAGGGAGCTGGCGGGGAGGAAAGCAGTCAGAGGATGAGCCGGGGTCCCCTTGTTGGCAGGTGGCCGCCTGCCTGGGTAGAAGCTGGCACACGGGAGGGCCAGGGACCCTGGTGTGGGGTCAGAGGGACAGAGGGAGTGCTGAGCAGTCTCAGGAAGAGACAGGTGCCTCCAAGCACCGCTGTGGTTAGGGTGTTGGCACCTGGAGAGCAGGCTTGGCACCTCTGGGGAGGTAGCGATGAGGGACGCTGGCAGACTGGCCCCCTCTCTGGCTCATGACGGACCCCTCCACTCTGCTTGCAGAGAGTTCGCCAGCTCACGTGCCCAGCTGAGGACCTGCCCCAGTGGGCCCGAGCGGAACCCTCTGCCCCGGCCACGCCCAGGACGTCGGAACTGGAGTCTCACTGCTAGGGGGCAGGTCCTGGGACTACGGGCCAGTGAACCTGGCTGTGGGGACAGTTGCAGAGGGAAGGCACAGAAGCAGCCCTGCTGTGCTTCTCTGCCCCGCACCACCCGGGGTAGACAAGATAAGAGGGGACATGCTGGAATCCACCTCTGAGCTGGGCATCTCCCACCCCCACTTCCCTGCTCCAGGGGTGGCTGGACAGGTGTGAAAGGCCAGGATCAAGAGCATCCCCTTTGAGAGGGGCCTTGGGAGGCTGGGTGAGGCTGCAGGCGGGGGCGGGGTGGGGAGAGCTCTGTTTGGCGCCCTTCATTCCATTAAACCCACGTTCTTCCCACCAGCTGCTAGCAGTTCCGCCTGGTTTCTGCCCCGCCCCACCCCCGCCTTGCTGCCTTGCCCACCTCCTCACTTTAAAGTGGGGCTTTAGGGGCTTCCCTGGTGGCGCAGTGGTTAAGAATCCGCCTGCCAAAGCAGGGGACACGGGTTCGAGCCCTGGTCCGGGATGATCCCACATGCCGCGGAGCAACTAAGCCCGAGCACCACAACTACTGAGCCTGCGCGCCACAACTACTGAGCCTGTGCTCTAGAGCCCACAAGCCACCACTACTGAGCTCTCGTGCCACAACTACTGAAGCCCGCGTGCCTAAAGCCCGTGCTCCGCAACAAGAGAAGCCACCGCAATGAGAAGCCTGCGCACCGCAGCAAAGAGTAGCCCCCGCTCGCCGCAACTAGAGAAAGCCCGTGCGCAGCAACGAAGACCCAACGCAGCCAAAAATAAATAAATCAGTTAATTAATTAAAAAAAAAAAAAAAAAGAAAGGCGATGGAGGGGAGAAGGAGGAGGCACCTGAGCCCCCACTGGAGGAAGGAGGAGGAGAGCAGCTGGGCTTCTTCCTGCCCGATTTCCCCTGCCGTTTCCTTGCCTGACCTCGCCTGTTCAAATTGTGTGCGCCCGCCAGGGGCTTGGTGCCAGGGGTACTAGCTGACAGCAGGGACCGCGGGCGGAGCAGGGCACTACCCGGCTCGGCCAGCAGAGGGAGCCGCTGCCTCGGGACCACCACGCTGCTCCGCTCGGAAGATGGATAGATGCGGATGCGGCACCCCCGGCGCGGCCACGATGGCGGCGCACCGCGGAGACCTGCGCTCGGCTGCGGGGCCTGAGCGCGCAGATGCGCCCAGAGAGGAGCCAGGTGGGAGGCAGAGCCTGGGCAACCTCGGGGTCAGCGGGTCTGGCCTTGGCCCCCGCCCCCCCGGCGCCCACAGGTGTGCTCCGCAGCCTGGCTCTGCGCAGGTGCCTGGAGGGGGCGCGTGTGTCTGCGGCGCATGGGGGAGCGGGGAACACACAGCAGCCCTACCCCACGCATGTCTGCCTGTGTCCCCACCTCTGTTCATGTAGCTCTTCTTCCGGAGCTGTTCCTGGGAGGTGCAGGGCATTTCCTGGGTGATTTTCTTACGAGTCAGTTAGTGGGAAAATGCACTGAAGTCTTCAGGTTTTGATTCTTTGCTGTTGGGAGAGTTTATTAAAATCGGTGACAGCAGCCCTGCTGTGTGTTGGCCTTGGTGGTTCCTTCCTGGACGGTGGCTGGGCACCCCCCAGTGTGCCAGGAGCAAGGCAGTCCTAAGATGGGAGAAATAAGTCTGCTAGAGAAACGTGTGGGCCTCGAGGTCCCACACCTGGCGTCTCCACCCATCTGAGGACATTTGCAGGACACCTACTACATGGTGCTGTGCTCAGGACTCACGAGGAGCAAAAATAGATACATCTCTTGAAGGACAAAGGATGACAAACGCTATGGAAGAAAAGCAAGGTCTCTAAGAAAGAATAAGTGGGCATGGGAAGGATCCTGAGGACTTAGGGTTGGGGGTCTGGGAAGGCTGTTCTGAGGCTGAGGTATGTCTCTCTCTCCATCCTATCAAAGTTGCAGGGATCTGCTAGGCCCAGGGAGGGAGGCGAGCAGTTCAGTCATGGTGATTTGAGCCCTATTTCGGAGCTTCATTGATGGTGCGATACAGTGTGAAAGTAACCCGTGGGCACCAGGATCAGGAGATACGGCTTCTAGTCCTCACCTGCCTCGGACCTGCTGTGTTTCTTGGTGGGATTCAGGTCTTCTTTTTTTGCAGATGGAGGTAATACCAGGCACCCCGCCCACACACGGGTTTGTTGTAGGGCTGGATGGGGTCATGGGTGTGAGAGCCCAACCGTGAGGTCATGAGACCAGTGGGGGGATGGCTGACGGGGAGCTGCTCTAAAAGCCAGGGGTCACGTCAGGGAACGGGAGCAGGAATACCCAGACGTGGCTTTACCCCCTCAAAGGAGTAGTGGGGGCACGGCTGCTTTCTGTCCCCTCTCCTGGAGCTCTGCCTGGAAGGGCAGATTCGGATCCTGCAGGTCCCAGAGGAAGAAGACAGAAAAGGAAGGGGAGCCCTTTGTCTAGAGGCCACACCTGTCAGAGAAGAGCACATCATTTAGCTTCTATTCACCCGAATTTTCTCATCTGTAAAATGGGCTAATAACTCCTACATTTCAAGGTTCTTGTGAGGCAGGCATAGAGCCTCAGGGCATGCGATAGCTGGAAGGAGAGAGGAGCGCAGCAGTACCCGGAGAGTTAGGACTGGAGCCCATGGAGACTGGGGAGCCACGGAGGGGGCGCTGAACCCGCCAGGCTGCCGTGGAGCCTCAGGCCTCAGACCGTGCTCAGATCACACCCAGGTCTCAGATCCACACACGTGCACACACACAGTCCCTCACTCTCCTCGGATGAATGTGCATAGACCCAGACACCGCAGTCTGCCAGGCGTGCCCCTTTACAGAGGCTGGCAGGCCTGGTTTAGGTCTATGTGCTCTGTGACCTTGGGCAAGTTCATCAAGTTTGCTTGTCTATAATATGGGAATAGTAGTATTTACATCACTGTGTTGTCAGAGTCCAGTGGAGGGTGTAGGGACAGCTGCCTTGGGGACATATTTCAAGCAAATCCACCCTATTTTCCATGATTCCACCCTCCCCCCACCCCTGCACTGGGCTGTCAATGAAACAGAAAAGCCCAGAAAGAGCTCAGCGACATCCTTGCTGCCCCCTGGATTCCCCAGCCCCAGGCATCAGGTTGCATTAGGCCCCAGAACGAAGGCTACGCATTTATTAACTAAGCATTTTTGCTAGGAGGCAAGAGAGAGGCAGAGCTAAAAGAACCCTGCATCCTGTGGCCTGAGAGTCTTGCTCAGCACCAGCAGTTTTGTCCAAGAAAAGCAAGACATGAGTCCTTCCAAGCCCTAGTCTATCCCCTGTTTCTGGGAGAGCAATGCCCTTTCAGAAGAGGGAAGGCTGAAATCAAAATTTCCCTCAACTTGCATCCATCCATCCTTCCATCCATCCTTCCATCCTTCCATCCTTCCATCCATCCTTCCATCCCTCCATCCCTCCATCCCTCCATCATCCATCCAAATGCCTACTCTGAGCCAGCACTATATTAAATGCTGGAGGCAGAAACAAAGAATTATGAAAAGTGACCCCTGCCCTCTAGATACTCCTGGTCTGGGAAACAGTTTGCTGCAGTGGAAAGCAAAGATTTTTGGAGCCAAGAGGCCCAGCTTCAAATCCCAGCTCCCTCATTTACCACCAGTAAATGAGGCCTTAGGACACATCATTTAGCTTCTGTTCGCCACAGTTTTCTCATCTGTAAAATGGGCTAATAATTCCTACATTTCAAGGTTCTTGTGAGGACAAAATGAGGTGACATGTAAAGCACCTGGGCTGAGTTAGGTGCTCAGGAACTAGGTTCCATGCCAGGCCTTCTAAAAGTATGCACGGGTTAGAAGATGACTGTGGTGAGGAGAACATTCGACGGGTTTCACTGCAGCAAGATAACGGATTCATTATTTCATCTTGACTCTGGGCCCTCCCCAGTATGGAAACAGGCCGGTCTTAGGTAGGCTTTCCAGGTAACTTAGGGAGCCCTACCTGTTGTACAATGGGGTCTCCTGCCCCCAAGAGTTCACCAGTTGTTCTGAATGCCCAGTGGGGGCTGAAGCTGCGGGGTTGGGTGGGCTTGAGTGAGGGAGTTCGGGTGTTAGAAGGAGGCGAGGTCAAACACGGCAGCTCTTCTCTCGTGAGGTGAAGGGGAGGTGACATGTGTATCCCCAGGTCCTCGCAGAAAAGCCGCACACACGGTAGGCATGAAGTAACATTTCTGAATGAATGACAGAGCTAGGAAATTCACTCTCTGCCCAGCGTGGTTTTCTTCCCTCTGGCGCCCCTTCCCGGAGAGGCTGGGTCTTCTGTTCTGAGTAGCTGCAGCCAGGTAACCACACGGACTTTGGTGCCCCTCTGCAGCGGGCTGTACAGTTGACACACGGCGGGGACAGGGACAGGGCATTGCAGCAACGCGATCACTCCATCCCCGCCGAGCGCAGGGGAAGCAGAGTGTGAATTCTGCCGGGGGCCAGCCCTTCTCTGCCCGAGCCCGCCTGGCTTCTGGACTGTTCTGGTTTCCTCTGTACGGGGAGCCTCAGGGAGATGCTGAGAGGGGCCTGAGAGACACTGAGCGGGGGGTGCTCGATGGAAAACTACAGACTGAGACTCGCGCTTCACACCCCAGCCCTGCGGCGAAGTTCTAGAACACACAGGGGAAGAACAGGCAAAGGGAAATTTCCTTTTCTCCTCACAGCTTCTCCTCCCCCCACCACCTGGGCCCGAAGAAGCGTCTTTATTGTCCGGAAGGGGGCACTGTCTTTCCTGAGTGAATGGCCCCGGACGGTCCTGTATGAGCAGCGTGAGGACATCTCAGAAACAGCGAGGAGGACCCGTTCTGGAGAAGCTCACCGGGCACGTAGGGGGGACGCAGATGTTTATTCCACAAGCACCAGTTCACCACTGATGGCCGTCAGGCAATCAGGCAAGTCCCAGCTGTGTGCTTAGTGCCCAGAGGTCCCCAGAACATTGTCACTGCTGCCTGGGACACTCCAGCATCCCAGCCCCTGCGTCCAGAAGACCCTTCAGCAGACATCACCAAGTGCCCTGAAGCACCGACAACACCCTAAGCAGTCTCCCAGATTGCCTTTAGCCCTCCCAGCAACTCTGTGAAGTAGGTGTTGTCCCCCACCCTTGACGGGTCGGGAAACAGAGGCTCAGATGCTTGCCTGTCTACCTGCAAACCTGGGTCCTTTCTAGATTCTTGAGGTGTGCTGTGGCACCTTCTCTAGGAAAATCCCAAGGAAAAGGGTTGTGGCTGTGAAGGTCCAGAGCCTTGCCTTGAAACCGCAGAGGGCAGGTACTTGGTGGAAAAGTCCAGCAGTGATTCACCTCCTCCCGTCCCCTCGTCAGCGAGGCCAGTTCCCCTCCCGAGATCTCAGCTTCCAGCCTGGCTGTTGGTGGTGCCCATCCTACCGCCCTGGTGAGAGAGGGCTGTGCCCTGCCCTGTGCGTCCCTGCCTCTCTTCCCGCCGGAGAAGGAGCCAGCGCTGGAGGGGGCAAGGTGAGAGGGGGAGGAGGAGGGACAAGGGGCAAAGGAGGGGAGACGAGGTCGGGCATGAGTCTCTGAGCCCAGCTCTGGGGGGTCGTCTTGGGACAGCGCCCGTTGGGGAGCTCTGGCTGGGAGGCAGGTGGGGAGGGGCTGGGGACAGAGGACTTGACTTCCTGAGCTTGGGTGTTGTAATCCTGGCTCACAAACTTTTGGCCTCAGTCCCTCCTGCTGCTTGTGGTATTTCTCTGCCCCTCCACTTCCCAATACACCAGCTCACACTCGAGTGTGCACAGACACACAGACACACACACACATGGTCGCTTTCTGTCTGGGGGTCCCAGGACCACGACTGGATGGGATTCTGAGCTGGGAGGAAGAGGAGAAGGAGCGAAGGTGGGGGACAGTTTCCCTTTCAGGTCGGGTCTCCTAGCGGCTTCCCTGGGACTCTGTGCGGACCCGGGGGGCCAGGCGGGAGGAGGTGAGCTCCTCGCAGAGGGTGCGGGGTGGGGGGGGGGCGGCACCTGGGAGGGGGACTGGGAGGCAGTGTGTGTCTGTGCCGTGAGCGGGGCCAGAGGGAAGTCTGGTGTTGGGGAATCTTAGGACGAGGGTGTCACCCCAGCTCCTCCGCACCCCCTGCAGCATCTGAGCTGCTCAGGGACAAGCCTGGCTAGCGGGAAAGTCCGTAGACGGGGAGGGGGCTGGCTCCAGGGAGCGGGTGAGAGAGGAGCGATCCCGGGCCAGAGAGGGAGAGGAGGGGGAGACAGACGGCGTCCCGCAGGTGGGAAGGAAGCGGCCAGGAGAGGGGCCAGACCCGATCAGCCTCCCCGCCGGCTCCCACGAGGAGGAGGAGGCTGAGGGAGCACAGGGGTGGGGACGGCAGGGCGGCCTGTGCCCCGGGGGGCATCGAGGGTGCGGGCGGCCCACGGGGTGTGAAGGACTCGACGGGGGTCATGTTTTGGTGCCGTGCACACAGGTATGTGTGTGCAAGGGGACGTGACGGGAGCGGCAACAGCGTGTGTGCTGAACGGGCGCTGGTATGTGGGTGTGGGCTGGAGCGGGGCTGGGACGTCCAGGGCCTGGGCCGCTGCCCCGGGGGGCGCGTGGAGGGCAGCGGCATTCCCACCTGTGTCCGCTCCTCTGCCTACCTGCCCAGCCCCTGAAAACAGTGAACTGGGGGCTCGTCAGCCTCCTGAAGGTTTCCTTCATGGGCGGCCCTGAGCCCGGCGTGGGTGCGAGCGTCTCTGCTTCTGGAGAGCACTGGCGTGTGGTGAGGTCCAGTCCGCCCCACACCCTGCCCCAGCTTAGCAGAGCAGATGGGCAGCCGGGCAGGTGATGCTAGGCGTTGGAGACGTGAGAGAGCTGGCGTGAACCCTTGGGACGGTGGAGACTTCTGGAAGTCATCGTGACTGAGGATAACACTGTGTTTAAATATTCCTGGCAAACGGGCTGGGGGTAGAAGGGCACAGCGGAGGGGGGCAGGGAGGGTGGCAGGAGGGTGGGGTGCTGTCCTTTGGCTTTTAACCCCAAAAAGGAGAGCTCAGTACAGCTTTTACGTCTAACATCCTCCTGGAAAGTTCTTCCTTGAGTCTAACTTGAGTCCCGCTTGCTGCAATGCAAGCCTGTTCCCCCTTGACTTGCCATGGCCCTGGGCCAGCTTTCCTTTTCACATGCTCTTGCTTTCATTCTGCCATTCTGGTTTTTCACTCTTACCCATAAATCATGCTCCTCTCAACAGCCTTTTTGAAAAAGAACAAACTTGTCATGTGAAGGTCAGCTCATCTGTGTTCTCTTCTCCCAAATCCTGCGCCCACCCTGGGCTCTGAGGTTTGCTTCCTCAGCCTGTGTTCCCCTCTGGATTTCCCTTTATTTACTCCTTTCCCAGGCGGGTCTCCCCACCTCCAGCTGTTGAGGACAACTTGGCCCTGAAACAGCTGCCACTGGTCTGGGGACAGTGAGGCTTGTCTCCTGGCCACCCCGTTGGTGACCCTATGCTCGGGCCCCGAGCTGGGCTATGCTATGGCTTGGCGAGCAAAGGCAGTATCCCTCCTTGTCTTTTATGGATCTCGTGTATACCCTGCCCTCCCAACACCACAGTTGAGTAGGGGTCATTCTCTCTTTCAGGGAGACTTAAAGCCCAGAGAGGAGGTGTGATTTGCCTAAGGTCACACAGCAACGTGGCCGCTCAGCTCCCCAGTTACTGTACTGGTAAGTTTGTTCAAACCATTCAAAAATAGTTTACTGAGCACCTGGGGGTGTCAGGGCCTGTTCCTTAATCTCTCTGAGCTTCATTTCCTCATTTATAAAATGGAGTTAATAGTAATTCTCCAAAGATTTTTATGAAGATGAAACTTAATAATGCATGTAAGGATGTGTATGTTTTTAGCACAGTGCTGACTCAAATGTCAACTTCTATTTTTTTTTTTTAAGCTTTTTACTTCAAAGGACAGGGACACAGGGGCTGGTATGCTGTTTCAGTCCTCCCTTTTCTCTGATACCCCTCAATCTTGAGGGGAACACATGTTGGACAAGAAATGGAGTAAAGGTTTTTTTCTTTGTTATTGTTATCGTTTGGGGTTTTTTGGCCGTGCTTTGCAGCATGCGGGATCTTAGTTCCCCAGCCAGGGATCGAACCCGTGCCCCCTGCAGTGGAAGTGTGGAGTCTTAACCTCTGGACCACCAGGGCAGTCCCTGTTAACTTCTACTATTACTAGCCAGGTCTGGACCAGACCTTGGGTCTCCTGTTTGATGCTTCTTCGAGCATGTTTTTGAGTCCATTCATTCATTTGATAATGATTCAGGGGCCAGTCCTCAGGGTCCCCCAGCCTCAATTCTGTAGCAATATCCACAGTTGGTTCAGGTGTCCCCAGGGGCCAAACTGCCCTGTTCTTTCCACCTGAGGCTTGGTTCTCAAAGCCCCTGGGGTTTGGCTGATCTCTCTCTGAACCTGGAGCTCTCTTTCCTTCCCTTCTTCCCCCGCCCCTTCCTTTATAGCAGAGGGTGAGGCCTTGGATTCCACGGGGTGCCTCTCTCCTCGCCTTCCCTCCTGGGCTGATCTTGCCACGGAAGCCTCCGAGTAGGTCCCAGTACCAGAGTTTCACCCCGACATTCTTTCCCATTCCTGGGATAACCTGCACCCTCCAAGTCACCTTCAAAAATTTCCATAACCTCAGATGGCCCTGCCACACCTTTCTAACTGACTTGGGCTTGGGTTGTTGCCTGGGTTAAAAGGACTAACAAGTAAACACAGACTCTTCTTTTAATAAAAAGAATCCCTTGTGTTTCTCTAGAACCTTGGAGGAGCAGAGCCCTTGGTAGCTCCTGGTCACTTTGGTTCCCCCCTGCCCCTTGGAGGCAGAGGCGGGGGGCCTGGGGGAGAGGATCCCTCGGCAGCCCGGCACGTCTTCCTGGCAGAAACGAGAGTGGAGGTGGCAGAGTGTGGGAAGGGGAGGCCAGCAAGGATTCCGGATAGAGCACGCATCAGTCTATCTCCTGGCAGCAGATAAACAGACCACGAGAGGGACAGGGTAGGGCAGAGTGGCTGCTCTTTAGGAGGGCAGGGAGTCGGGGAGGGCAGTGACCTGCCGGGATGAGCAGTCACTTCTGGGTCTCCCTTGAGGGGACCGCTCGGATCCGGAGGTGAACACGCAAGTGAGAATCCCCCTGGTGACCCCTTCTGCCACCAGAAGCCCCGCCTGCTCTCAGAACAGAGGTTCAAGAACCAGGGTCCCCTTGAAGGCCGCTCCTGTCCCCACCTGGCCTTGTGCCCCACCCTCCTCTGCCCTCCCAATCAGATGCCCGGAGCTAGCTGGCTCCCATGTTTACCCAGAGGCAATCGATCACGCTGGCACAGCTACGAGCACACAGCTGGCCCAGGGAAGACCATGCAGTTACCTGGCCACACCTGCCCTTTGACCTCCTGTTACCCCCGACAGCCTTTGATCCCTTCTGGCCTGGAGGCCGGAGGCTGGGTGGGTGACACTCATTGGACACCGAGGAGCGGGGGCAGAAGGGCCAGCGGGGACGGCAGCTGACTGTAAAGATCAAAAGAGACTTGGAACGAGAGTCCCCGAGCTTGGGTTTCAATCCCGATCTAGTCCTGAATGGTCTCAGGCAAGTCACTTCATCTGTCAAGGCCTGGATTTTTCTATCTGCAAAATGGGCAAACTAAGAACAAACTGCTCCCTGTTTGTTCTCAGAGCTGTGAGAGCAAAGTGTAACTTTAGGTGCAAATATCATCAAGAATTTGGGAAGAAAATCAATAGTCTGACACTATTCGACAGTATTCCAGCAATAATGAAAGGTTAGGATGGAGAGAGCGGGGGTGACGGGCGTCCTTGGGGCCGCCCAGCTCATTCCTTCTTGTCCCCGCAGGCTGCGCCTCTCCTGCCATCCTGCCCACTCCCATCTGTGGCCTCCCAGCCCGTCCATGGCTGCAGACGACAGAAAAGTGGCAGTTCCCAAGGATGGGCCTTCTGTGGTCTCCTGGGTCCCTGAGGAGGGAGAGAAGTTGGACCAGGAAGGCAAGGACCAGGTGAAGGATCGGGGCCAGTGGAGCAACAAGATGGAGTTCGTGCTGTCCGTGGCCGGGGAGATCATCGGGCTGGGCAACGTCTGGAGGTTTCCCTACCTCTGCTACAAAAACGGGGGAGGTGAGTTCACTCTGAGGTGGGGAGAGCAGTGCCCACCTGGGCACCTCCTGCCTGGGCAGTGGAGGGAGGCTGGCAGGGAGCTTGACTCCAGCATCCCCCCGCTGTGAAACGGGGATGGTTCCTCACGGCAAGCTCCTCTCCTCCCTGGCCCCACACACACCACGGTCAGTGGTTGAAGGATTCAGTCCCTCACTCAGCTCACACGCCGGGCCACCCTTGCCGGGCACCGTGCTAGGTACAAAGCACAGCTCACTCCGGGTTACACTCCAGCAAAGGGCAGCGGACCACAGACAAATACATCCACTGCGGTCTGTCGCATGGTGGGGGGGCGGACGGGCCAGAAGCAGAGCAGGGAGGAGGGGCGGGGAGGGGCGTGAGATGGGAAGTGAGGGGACCAGGAAAGGGTCCGTCCGGTAGGTGGCCTTTGAGCCAAGACTTGAAGGAGGTGAAGGAGCCAGTCTCAAGGATGCAGTTCAAGTGAAGAACATTCCAAACGCAGGGGGACGGCGACGGGGGAATGACAGGTGGGAGAGGAAGCAGAGGTCAGGGTTCGGCCCCTCCGGGCCCTGCTCTGAGTGACATGGGAGCCACTGAGGAATGTTGATCAAAGAAATGACATTATATTGTCTATGATTTTTTTTTTAATTAAAGAAACAATTTTATATTTTTCAGCGCTGCTAGTAAAAATGAGCAGGGGCACGGTGGGGAGGGATCAGAGTCACCTTTGTAAGTGTACAATTAAGTGGTTTTAGTATGTTCACAGACTTGTGCAACCATTACCACGACTGATTCTAGAAAATTTCCATCACCCCCAAGAGAAGCCTTGTACCTGTTAGAAATCACTCCCAAGCCCTCTCGCCACCAGCCCTTGGCAACCACTCATCTACTTCCTGTGGCTGTGGATTTACCTATTTGGAATATTTCACATAAATGGAATAATTCATTTAGATGAGTTTATTTGTGACTGGCCAGATTCATTTTTGCCTTTTGAAAATAACTGTATTCCTCTTGTGGAAATGATATATGTGAATATTAGAAACATTCCAGAAAGGTAAAAAAGAAGGAACATTCCTGTTTAAAAATAACCACTGTTTAGAAAATCCTTCTAAACACTATTTCTATTTAATTTGACAAATATTTAGTGAACATCTACCACGTGTCTTGCTCTGTTTTATTTATTTATTTTTATATTTTTTTTAAGAATTTCACTTATTTATTTATTTTATTTTTTTATTTTTGGCTGTGTTGGGTCTTCGTTTCTGTGCGACGGCTTTCTCTAGTTGCGGCAAGCGGGGGCCACTCTTCATCGCGGTGCGCGGGCCTCTCACCATCGCGGCCTCTCTTGTTGCGGAGCACAGGCTCCAGACGCGCAGGCTCAGTAATTGTGGCTCACGGGCCCAGTTGCTCCGCGGCATGTGGGATCTTCCCAGACCAGGGCTCGAACCCGTTTCCCCTGCATTGGCAGGCTGGTTCTCAACCACTGCACCACCAGGGAAGCCCTATTTTTTTAAAAAATTTATTTATGTATTTTATTTTCGGCTGCGTTGGGTCTTCGTTGCTGGGCGCGGGCTTTCTCTAGTTGCGGCGAGCGGGGGCTACTCTTCGTTGCGGTGCTCGGGCTTCTCATTGCGGTGGCTTCTCTCGTTGCAGAGCACGGGCTCTAGGCGCACGGGCTTCAGTAGTTGCAGCATGTGGGGTCAGTAGTTGTGGCTCGCGGGCCCTAGAGCACAGGCTCAGTAGTTGTGGCGCACGGGCTTAGTTGCTCCACGGCATGTGGGATCTTCCCGGACCAGGGCTCGAACCCGTGTCCCCTGCATCGGCAGGCAGATTCTTAACCACTGCACTACCAGGGAAGCCCCTTTTATTCATTTATTTGATGTGGACCATTTTTTAAAAGTCTTTATTGAATTTGTTACAATATTGCTTCTTTTATGTTTTGGTTTTTTGGCCACAAGACATGTGGGATCTTAGTTCCCCGACCAGGGATCGAACCTGCACCCCCTGCATTGGAAGGCAAAGTCTTAACCACTGACCACCAGGGAAGTCCCTTGCTCTCTGTTTTAAAACTTATAGTTCTTACTGCAAATTGCCTAAACTGATGACTCCAAAGAAATAGAAATGGGACTTCCCGGGCAGGCCAGGGCTGGGGTGATAACTAACGCTGGGGGAGGATGTGGTGACTTATTCTTGCCCCGGCTGCAGTGTCACGGACATAGAGGTGGCTACGACCAAAGATGATCTCGTTAGAGCCCTTGTTCCACAGAGGAGGACAGGGGCCCAGAGACCTCAGCCACTTGCCTGGGACCACGGAGCTGGTCGACAGCAGCAGGCCCGGGAAGACTCACCAATCCTTCTTTGCTCTCACATGTTGCTGTTGGGAGGGCAGATGGTACAAGAGTTTGGGAGGGCAATTTGGAAATGCCGGTCAAAGACCTTAAAAATGTTCATCCCTGGGACTTCCCTGGAGGCCCAGTGGTTAGGACTCTGCGGCGCTTTCACTGCCGTGGGCCCGGGTTCCATCCCTGGTCGGGGAGCTAAGACTCCGCATGCCTCGTGGCATGGCCAAAAAAAAAAAAAGTTTATTCTGAAAAGGTGGAAACAACCCAAACGTCCATCAGTGGATGAATGGATAAACAAAATGTGACCTATCCTGACACTGGATCGTTATTTAGCCTTGGAAAGGAAGGAAATTCTGATAGATGCTGCAACATGGATGAAACTTGAAGACATTATGCTAAATAAGTCAGTCACGAAAGAATAAATACTGTATGATTCCCCTTCCATGAGGTGCCTAGAATGATCAAGTTCGTAGAGACAGAAAGAGGAAGGGTGGGTGCCGGGGCTGGGGGAGGGGGATGGGGAGTGAGTGTTGAAAGGGGACAGAGTTTCAGTTTGGGAGGATGAGAAAACTCTAGAGACGGATGGTGGTGATGGTTGCACAACAGTGTGAATGAACTGAATGCTGCTGAGCTGGACACTTAAAAATGGTTAAAATAGTAAAAGTTATGTTACGTACATTTTACGACAGAAAAAGCAAAAAAAAAAAAAGGTCCATTTCTTTTGCCCTCTGACTCAGCAGTTCCTCTGCTGGAAGTTTAAACTAAGGAACAAAGTAGACAAGTGCACGAGAATGTGGGCAACGGTCCTCACCGCAGCAGGAGGATGACCAGAAAGGCCAGCGGGGTCCTGACCAAAGAAACTCTGCGTAAAACGGAGCCACACAGCCATTAAAGTGGCGACGCAGATATGGATTTATTGATATGAAAAGAGGTCCATGATATACATTTAAAAAATGGTTATCAAGTCATGCATAGTAGGTTCTCATTTTTGCAAAGGAAATATATATGTATGTGTTTGTCAGAAAATTGGAAGGATATACAATGCTTTTTCCTTTCCTTCCCTTTGTACTTTCTGCTTTTCTACAGAGTAACATGCGTTGCTTGAGAGGCATTATCACATTGTGGTTAAGAGCCCAGACTCAGGGTCAGACCACCTGGGTTTGTGCCTTGGTTTCCTCATCTGTAAAATGGAGATGACACCAGTACCTGTGGCCTGGGAGGCTGCTTTGTGAGGGTTTTGATGTTAGTGAAGGATTTGGAATAGGGCCTTACACACAGAAGCATCAAGTGCCAAGTGTTACGACTGGGCAATGAACAATAATCTGTGTTCACCCAGGCACACGCTTCCGAGGTGACGGAGGTGGGCGCCCTGGGCTGTAATTTGCTGGGTGTCTCTAGGCCTGCCCTCTGGCTAGCCTCTCACGAGGCTGCTGAAACCACGACCCCGAGAATTTCCCCTAGCAGGGGAGTGGCCTTGTCTGCGGGGGGGGGGGGGGGGCCCAGTTCAGACCAGAGCCTGAGGGAGGGGAAATACCCTCTGAAAATGATTACAGGGAAAATCATTTTCCCAAGGTGTTTTTGTTTGTTTGTTTTCCTCGAAAACGTAACAAACTTGATGATTTAATAAGCATATCAAATTATACAGAACACATGTTCTTGGTTCCAAAAAGAATAAATGGACTAGACTTGTGAAGCACGCTGAGAAAATAAATAGGGCATATATTAGGATCTCCACCTACATTATCATTCACTTCCCTTCGAAGGTCTTTCCTATGCCGGGTGGGGCGCGGACTGGAAACTTTCCGCCCGGCCCTGCTCACAGACAGGAGGAAGCTGCTGTCTTGGGCCCCTGGGGGCTGCGGAGGGCGGTTGAGGGGTTGGCTGCCAGCTCAGCCCCCTTCCCCCTCCTTGGCAGGAGCCTTCTTCTTCCCCTACTTCATCTTCTTCTTCACCTGCGGCATCCCAGTGTTCTTCCTGGAAGTGGCGCTGGGCCAGTACACCAGCCAGGGCAGCGTCACAGCCTGGAGGAAGATCTGCCCCCTCCTCCAGGGTGAGTGCCGTTCCAGCCACACACCCCTCCCGGCCATCGCCCTCCCCGCTTCCTTCATCCACCCTGTGCTGAGGGCTGCAGAGGAGCTAGGACGTGTAATCAGGCTTCCTGGGGCCCGGAGCTTCTAGAACCCGGGTGGAAGCAGTCTCCAGGAAGGACGATACAAAATTATAAATAGGCACAACATTAGATGCAGAGTCTTGGGAGAGGTCCTTGCAAGTGAGGAACCCTGGAGCGGAGTCTTCACAGCTTCATGGGAAATGTGCTCCCGAGCGCGTGGCCTGGTCCCAGACACGCCTCCGCAGGGTATAATCATGGTGATGATGGTGATGATGTGCCAGGGCTCACGTCAGCACGTCACATGTGTTTGCGTCCTCACCTAACCCTCCAGGAGTGTCTGCTTTAACCTCATAAGATGAGAAAATGAGGCCATTCACGAACCCAGGTCTCCGTGGGTTTGTGCTGTGTCCTGTGTTAGGGACTAAGCTGGTCCCAGCCCCTGCCCTCCCTCTGGGGATCTGTTGGCACTGATGTGAGCAGTGGGGATGTCCTTTCCCACCCTCTGTTCAGGTGATGGGGCCCTGGCGGCCAGTGGGAAACCCAGGGGCCTCCTGGTCCCCGAGCGGTTCCTCGCATGGTCGGGGGGGAGGGAGGACTCTGGTTTGGACGCCAGTCCCTAAGGGGCCGGGCCCAGGACAGGCCTGTCTGGGGGCCGCCAAGCCTCTGCTGGACGGCGTGGACGTGGTGGAACCACGCTGGCTTCTGAGCAGACTGGGAGCCTGAGCAGGGGCGGCGGGGCACGGCTAGGCTGGTGCTGACCCCTCTTGGGGCGTCAGATGGTTTGGTGGGGTGCTTGGGGGTCCCTGTGGGGTCTGTGTGGTGATTTTGGGGGGTCCCTGTGGGATGAGAATGGGGACCCTGTGGGGTCTCTGGGATGATTTTCTCGGATCCTTGGGGTCCGTGTGGGTTGTGTGTGGTCCATGGGGAGTCTGCCCTCTGCTTGCTCCCTGGGGTCCACAGCCCCACCGAGGCTGCCCGGGTCCTTGCCTGATGCCCACACACGCGTGGGTTCCCTCCACCCGCCAGAGGCTCGGGTGCCTGGTGAGACCCGAACTCAGGAACCTCCTGTCTCTGGCCTCGTGCCTCTGTTCCTCCTGTCCCTTGTGACTTCACAAGTGACGCATGATTGTCACAGAAAAACTAGAAAAACCAGAAAAAGAAAAGAACTTTTAAAAGTGAACTGAAATCTATCACCCAGAGAACCACTTGTTAACTTCTGGAGATGCTCCTTCCGGAGATTCTCTCATGAAACAAAAAATACGTTCAGATATATATCATAAAACTGGGAGAACGCCTAGGGTGGTGTTCTGTCACCTGCTTTTCTTACTTAGAAAAATAAGGAGTAAAGGGCCTCTCAGGCCCGTGAATGAGCCCCGCGGTGTCTCCATGGCCCCTGTCCTTCCAGCACGGTGGGCGGCTCCCAGGCTGACGCTGGTCTCTGGGACCCTCTTGTTACCCCCCCCCCCACAAGGCATTGGCCTGGCGTCTGTGGTCATCGAGGCCTATCTGAACGTCTACTACATCATCATCCTCTCCTGGGCCCTCTTCTACCTGTTCAGCTCCTTTACCTCCGAGCTGCCCTGGACCGCCTGCACCCACTCCTGGAACACAGGTACTTGTCGTGTCGGCCCTGGGACGGGGCAGCTGGGGCCGGGCGAACAGTGATGGAGCGCCCGGCAGAACAGCCCCCAAGCCGAGCTGGGCGGGCACAGGTGGCCACTCTGCTGGTCAACCCCGTGTGGGACCTCCAACCAGCCGCCAGGACAGCCGACAACCCGGTGGGATGGTGGGTGACAAGTGGCTGCCAGGCGCTAACACCCCCCCAACGTCCACCCACCGAGCCAGTGTTCACTGCGGGCCTACTGTGTGCCAGACCCTCAAGACCCAGCGGTGGGCCCGGGTGATTCGGCCCAGCCCGGACCAGGGACAGTCAAGCGCTGGGAACAGACAAGCGGACAGAGCAGTGGCAGATTTCGACGGGTGACCACAGAAGGATGGGAAGGGGCCTGCGTGGGGACCACTCCAGGCGGGGCCGTCCCGCGAGCCCATCCCCCCATCGCTGGGGAGTGAAGTCCACACGTGGGCGTGGGGGACTGGCCTGAGGTCTGGACAGGGTCAGAGGTGGCTGGCAGGGTGGCCAGAGGAGCAGCCAGATTCACCGTGACGAGAGCAGTGTGAAGCACACAGGGACGGGGGCTGGTCACACGAGCCACCCGAGCAGGAACTCCTGACGCTGGAAAGCGGGGGCTCCAGAGGAAGCTCTGGGGACCGAGAATGCGAGGCCAGAGGGGGGTGGACGGGGTGTGAGGGCGTCTCTGCCCGCCCGGCCCGCTGCTGACACCCCTCTTGTCCCCTGCAGAGGGCTGCGTGGACTTCCTGAACCGCTCGGCAGCCAGCGCAGCGGCCCCGCCCGTGAACTTCACCTCCCCCGTCATGGAATTCTGGGAGTAGGTGTCCGGCCTGGAGGCCGCCTCCCGGGGGCCCCAGGCGGAGGGAACTTGGATGTCTGGGGCCCGGGATTGGGGGTGCAGGTGTACACCTCTCTGTGCATGCTTTCCAGCACTCACGTCACTAGGAGATGAGGGACCCTCCACACCTACCGTCCACACCCACACGCTCGCCCCGCATCCACCTGTGTCCCCCTGGACTCACACGCGTGTCCACGTGACTTGCATCGCCCACGTGCCTTCTTACTGTCACCCGCCCGCACCCACACGCCCACCTGCACGTACACAGCCACGGCCGACGGCCAGCGCGAGCTGGGAAGAGTCTGCGCCAGCTCCGCGTGCCCTGATGTCCTGGTGGTAGCTTGAAATAGGCCGAAGTGGGAGTATTTACACCACGGGAACCGGCAAATTTCTACACTCACGCCTGCACCCTCCACACGAGCACTAGCACCCCAGCGTCCACACGTGTCCACCCTTGCGCTTATACAAGTCTACCCACCCTCACACTTAACCTTGGCCCACACGTACTCACCGACACTCTCCCCGGGGCGCCCTCCCGGCATCCACGCCGCCCTCGTGCCCACCGACGCCGGCACACACGTGTTCCCATCACCACGGCCACTCTTCAGATGCTGACGCACATCCAGCCCGTGTCTGCTCCCCGAGCACCTGCTCAGCCACTGCCCGGACGGGTCTCTGCTCCCCACGGGCTCGAGCTCGCTCAGACGCTTACTGCCCTCACTCTCTGTCTCTACCTCTCCGACAACAGAGAAAGCTGGATGAGTTACACAGATACCTACGGGATTACGTGATTTGGTCGTCTAACGGCCAGGGGCTTAGAGACCACAGGTGGGAACGTGCTGGCCATGGGGCAGGGAGGTGTGGACCCTGAGACCCGTGCGGTCAGCTCTGAGGATCAGGACACCTGATGGCGGAGGCCACTGTCCCCTCGGCCTCACCTGGTTGTGTGTCTCCCCGTCCACAGGAGACGTGTTCTGGGCCTCAGCTCCGGCATCCATGAACTGGGGGCCCTGCGCTGGGAGCTGGCCCTCTGCCTCCTGCTTGCCTGGGTCGTCTGCTACTTCTGCATCTGGAAGGGGGTCAAGTCCACGGGCAAGGTGAGGGGTTCTGGCTCTGGGGCCGCTCACTGTGGCCCCCAGGGTCCACGGGGACACACATGGCATCCCTCTGGAGACCTGAAAGAGAAAACAGTGAAAGGGAGAGGCCTGCTGAGAACAGGGGACGTCGCAGGAAGGCAGGGTTCAGCTCAACACAAGAGAAGGCTGTCTTTTTCGGTATGACTTTCAAAGGCCTGTTTACCTAAGTGACATGCAGAGCAAAATAAGAACCATGAAATTCCCAGGGTCAGAGCTGAGCCACCAGCGGGGTGGCGGGGTGTCTGGTCATCCCTGTCAGCGTTTTGCTGGTCGGCTTCTAGCTTCCTTTATATGTGTGTGTGTGTGTGTGTGTGTGTGTGTGCGTTGTGTGTGAATATTGCACAATCAGGATCACACACTCGTACGACGTGCTTGTCTCGTTTAACAACACACCAAGACCACGTCTAGGATGAAGTGGCCAACAGAACAGTCTTTGAGGTGGTGGGTTTCCAACCTCTGAAGGAGCTCAAGCTGAGGATGGACAAAGTGGCCTGTTGTGTGCACAGAGTTCACACCGGAGCATCGTTTCCAACCCGGAGAGTCTGACACTGATGCCCCACGCTTGTTACAGCCGGGAACAGACAGGGTCCCGCCTTCTCTGATTAGCCCCCTCCCAAAGCAGCCTCCCTCTTCCACGGATTGTTGTGATAGTGATAACATAGAAATAGTAATAGTAATAACGACACGGACAGTGCCGCCCTCTCGGGGAAGGGGCAGAGTGGAGTCCCCGTGTGTCTCCCGCCCCCCAGAACTCAGGCCACTGCTGCTCCCCCAACCTTAAGCCTGGAAAAGTTCAGTCTAAATTTCCCCACTGATCACTGTACAAATCTGCTCACCTTCCCCCTGGGTGGGGGAGTCCCACCCTCTTCACGGGGCAAGGGGCGGGCTAACAGCCAGGATAAGGGATTAAGAGAGACCAGAATCTGGATTCAAAAAGAGTTCTTGAAATGTTACGGGTGGAAACTCACACCCCTCCCTGTCCTTTCTCCCGTCCCTTTGCCTCGCTGATGTGTGTCTCGTCCTCTGCTGGGGAGCTCCAGACACCCCAGAATGTGTAAAGGAAGGGGTGGGAAGTTTCCCGTGCTCACCCCTCCTCCGAGGCGGCTTGTGCTGCCTGTGCAAGGGTGACCCTGGCCTTCTCCCCTCCAGGTTGTCTACTTCACAGCCACGTTCCCCTACCTGATGCTGGTCATCCTCCTGATCCGAGGCATCACGCTGCCCGGAGCCTACGAGGGCATCATCTACTACCTGAAACCAGATTTGCTTCGGCTCAAGGACCCCCAGGTAGGAACCTCACTGGGGACCGTTCCCCCAGGCGTCTCCCGCCCCAAACCAGATCTGGACTTTTGAAAACCTTTGATTGCTTTTTGCCGTTTAGAGGCAATATGTGCCCACTGGAGGAAAAAGTAGATAATATAGAAGAAAATTATGAAAAAGGAACTAAGAACCTCTCGTAACCCCACCACTCAGCTATAACCTCTGTTAGCATTTTAGTATATTTCCTTCCAATTTTTTTTTCTAGCTGGTGTGTGTGTGTGTTTCACATAGTTGAGATAATTATACGTGGAGATAAATATATTTTCACTTAAATTATAGTGTAAGCATCTTGTTATTAAATCCATTTGTAAATGTCATTTTATCATTTGCATAATGTTTCCTCCGTCCCCCATCCATCCACTCACTCATCCAGCCAAGATGTACTGAGGTCCCGTAAGTCCAGGTACCTCTCTAGAGCTGGTGTGGGCAGCGGGCGGACAGACCCGGCCATATGACCTCTGGGCATCCACACCTGGGGCAGGTGTCGGCTTTTACTCAGCTCTTCCCTGTTCCTGCACATTTAGGTCATTTTTTTTTTTTTTTTATGATTGTACAGACAGCTGCGATGAACACCTTGTGTTTAAATCTTTGACCACATCTCTGATTATTTCCTGACAGTAGTTAGACGTAGACGTGGGATTACTAAGTCAGGGAGTACACACCTTTTCAGGCTCTTGACATGTGCTGTGGACTTTGACCGCCCGTGTTGGTGGGTACCCTGCCTTCTGCAGGCCCATGAGACATTCAAATAGAATTTATTTTAACCTTTGATAGGTCAAAGTAGTAGCATGTTGCCGTTTTAATTTTTTTTTTTTTTTACTAGTGCGAGGTTGGACATTTTCCCCCTCTGGACTTGTCTGAGCACATTCTTTGCCCCTCCCCTCCCACTCCCCCCAGTGGAGTCTTGGTGTCTTCTCTCTATATTTGAAGGCCGTGGCCTCTGCCCACCATGGCTGCTTGGGGGCACGTGCAGGTTGAGGGCGGCCAGGGCCTCAGCTCCGCCCTGCAGACAGGCCTCTCCTTCTCTGGTCTGTGGTGAACCAACTAGAAGTTAACAGTCACGCGCACCTATGTGGTGCCTGCTGAGCGCCCAGGGGAAGAGGAGGATGCGTTAGTGGGCGTGGGCTGTAACGTGGGCTCTGCGGGGACGGAGGGGCCGCTGGTTGTGGAGGTGCCGGGCGGTCACTGCTCCAGGCCCTGGCGGGCTCCCCCCATCTTCCCACCGCTTCCTTGGGGTCTCCTGCAGGTGTGGATGGACGCGGGCACCCAGATCTTCTTCTCCTTCGCCATCTGCCAGGGGTGCCTGACGGCCCTGGGCAGCTACAACAAGTACCACAACAACTGCTACAGGTGAGCGGGGCGCGGGGTCCTGGGAGGGGGCCTTCCTCCTTTGTGAGCAGGGGTTCCAAGCTGTGCAAAACCGACACTGTGGTCCCCTTTCCAGACTGGGTTTTTCTCCCTCCCTTTCTTCTCTTCACCGTCTGGTACCTGGTCTTGGGCTCCTTCCCCCCACTTCCTTTCCTCTCTCCTCTTTACCGCTGTCTTTGGATGTCCCCACATGACGGGTTTCTTTCTCCCTTTTCCTTCCCATTTTCTGCAGGGACAGCATCGCCCTCTGCTTCCTGAACAGCGCCACCAGCTTCGTGGCGGGGTTTGTGGTCTTCTCCATCCTGGGCTTCATGTCCCAGGAGCAGGGGGTGCCCATCTCTGAGGTGGCCGAGTCAGGTGGGTGCTGCTCTGCTGCCTGGGGCCGGGGGAGAAGGAGGGGCAGGGAACAGGAGGGCAGGGGTCCCAGAAGCTGGGTACTATAGGAACCTTTCAGCATCAGGTGGCCGTGCTAGGCACAGAGCAGAACCCCAAAACCAGGGGAGGGAGGAGGGAGGCGGGGACGGATGGGAGGACGCGCGCACGAGTGGAAAGCATGCTCCCCAGGGCAGCGGACGAGTCAGCCTGCCCTCGGGAGCCGGCGCACGCACGCAGGCGCACATGAACGCAGGCGCACACGCACGCACGCAGGCGCACATGAACGCAGGCGCACACGCACGCACGCAGGCGCACATGAACGCAGGCGCGCTCACGCGCGCGCACACAGGGGCGGCCCCTGATGGAGTGTGTGCCCGGCAGGCCCTGGTCTGGCCTTCATTGCCTTCCCCAAGGCTGTGAGCATGATGCCCCTGTCCCAGCTGTGGTCCTGCCTCTTCTTCATCATGCTCATCTTCCTCGGGCTGGACAGCCAGGTTCGCCCCCGCCCCCGCCCGCCCCCGCCCTGCGACCCCCTTACCAGCTTCTGCGTCCGCCGCCATAACCTCCCCGACCTCGCTGTCCCCCGACCAGGCTTCCCAGCCCTGGCCCCGGCATCCGGAGCCTGTCCTTGAGGCTGGTCGGGGGACGCCCGGCCTCCTCTTCCGGGAGGGGCCACTTGCTTTGCTCCCTCAGGCCTGACCCTTCCGCAGATGTGGACGCGCCCTCCCAAACCTTCGGGCCGCCCAGCCCCGCCCAGCCAACCCTCCCGGCTGGGACCTTCCGTGGTGGAAACATGGCTGAGGCAGGGTTGGCCTCACCCCAGTTCTGGGCCCCCTGCGCTCTGTGGGCCAGCGTGGGGTTGGGGAGCGAGGAGGCAGTGGCCCCTCTTACCAGCCCCCTCCGGCCCACAGTTTGTTTGTGTGGAGTGCCTGGTGACAGCCTCCGTGGACATGTTCCCCAGGCAGCTCCGGAAGAGCGGGCGGCGGGAGCTCCTGATCCTCGCCATCGCGGTCATTTGCTACCTGCTTGGGCTCTTCCTGGTCACTGAGGTGAGTGGCGGGGGCGGCCTGCAGGCTGGCGACCCCCTGACACTCTCAGAGCCACATTTCCCTCGCCTTCCCGGCCCTTCACTGCGAGGTTGGAGGGACCACATGGCGGAACCTTCTTGTGTTGGTTCCCTCTCCTTTGGTTTCAGGTGACAGAAACCAAACACAAGCTGGCTTAAGCAGGAAGGTGAATTTTTTCGGTTAGGAAACAGAAAAGTCTAGAGATGCTTCGCTTTCAGGCACGGTTGGATCCAGCAGCTCCAATGACATCATCAGGGATGCTCCCCTCTATCTCCTGGCTCCCCTTTCCTCTGGTGATGTCATTCTTGGGCAGATTTCCCTCCTGGGATGTTACAGACAGCTCTGGGCAGCTTCAGGGTTCCCTTCTGCCACCAACCAACCCCGGGGGGATAGGGCCCTTTCCCTGAGAATTGGCCATTGCTCTTCTTTAGGCCTGGAGCAGGGAGGGGCGCACACTCAGAGTGAGGTGGCCGCAACTCGGCAACTTCCGGAAGGTGGGATGCTGGACAGACAGCACAGTGTACGTGCACCACAGTCCCCGGGGTCCTCGCACATGTCAGAGATGTTGTCAGATGAGGGCCGGGAGGCTGGGAGTCAGGGACAGGCGGGGCAAACTTTTTAGCTGCAAGGGGTGAATTCCCTGGACCGGGCAGGGTGGCATCCCAGATGGGCTTCTGTCATCTCGTGTGGGCTGGGGCATGTCCCCTGCCCCCTGGCCAAGGTCTCACTCTGCCCCCTGCCCCACAGGGTGGGATGTACATCTTCCAGCTGTTTGATTATTACGCCTGCAGTGGCACGTGCCTGCTGTTCCTTTCCGTGTTTGAAGTGATCTGCATCGGCTGGGTGTATGGTAAGTGGGTGAGGGGGGGGAGCCTTGGGGCCACGCGAAGGGCAGGATCTGCCCTGGGTGAGGACGGGCCCGCTGGTCTCTGCGGGTCTTTGTGCTGCTGTCCTGGTTCTTTTTACTTGAGAAGTTTAGCCGTTGCTGGGAACCCAGGTGTTTCTCATTACGGCGATGGAGCTGGGCTAATGACAACAGAGTTCTTTGAATAGTGAGAATAATTATAAATAACTGCACAGCTTTCTGGATGCAGAGGCTGTTGGAGGCCTTCTCCCGTGGGAATCCTAGTCAAAAGGGACCTCCAGGGCCATTTAGTCTGATCCTTCAGAGATTCCCACATGCCCTTTCGAAGTCATCACCCAGGCTTTGCTTGAATACTTCCACGGACAGGAAGCTCATCCCTGTGTTTTTGACATAGGCTTTTCTGTTGTGCTGGTCGTGCATTTCTTTCTGATACTTTGGTGAATTCTGGCTTCCACTGACTCCCACCAACAGCCCAGCCCCCTCAGCACTGAGGAAGCCAGCCAGCGGTGCTGACCACGTGGTATCCAGGCTGTTATCGTGCCTGATGACGGCGGCAGCGCGGGGTGGGGTTAGGGGAGAAGCCTTTATGTCCCGAGCACTGCAGTGCTGAGTGCCGAGTGCTGTCTCGTAATCTGCACCACAGCCCTTTACAGGGGAAACCGAGGCTCAGAGAGGTTGGGTCCCTTGCCTGAGCTCACACAGGCAAGTAGAGGAGCCGTCATCATGCCGCAGGTCCCTCTGGTTCCACTGCACCAGTTGGGGGAACGGATTGTCAGTGTCCCAAAGCTCAGGGCAGAGAGGGTGCGTGGGTACCACGCAGCAGGGCCTCAGGACGAGACACGAATAGGAAGGGTTTTATCTCGCTACCCTAGGCCTTCCTCGTTGGCGTCCTTCCCTCCCCACGCGTCTCCTACCTTTTTGCTCTGATTTCCCCACTGCTTTTCGACACTTGCTCTCAGAGAGGATCTGACAAACTCGATCACAGCGAGGTGTAAGCGGCTGATAATATGTTGCACCTACAGCAGCGGTATCTGCTTTTCACCTGGGGGGAAGTTAAGACGCCAAAGGGACGACTGTCTAGCGGTGGCATTTCGCAGTGCTCTTTTTGTGGTGGTGAGGGGGTGGCTAGAGGGCTCCCAGGCCTTTCCCGGTCAGTGGCTCTTTACTTCTTAGAAGGTGGAGCAAACGTGGAAACCTAAGGACATTAAACCAAGTGCAAGAGGCAGCGTTTCCATGGCCACAGCCCAGCCCCCTTTGTGCTTCACTGGGAGCACAGAGGGGCCCCCTGGAGTCTGGGGTGCAGGTGCTGCCCCCGCCCCGCAGGGCTTAGCGCTGGGCTCGAGCATCGGCTCCCTTGGTGTTTTGCTATTTTTACTTGAAGCCGAGTTCACCTCTGCGATGCAATAAGCATGTGTGTAGCCGCTGAGCCCCGTTCTGGCTCACACCCTCCTCTGTGTTAGGACTCGGGTCTTCATCCGTAGCCCTGAGAGCAGAGAGGCCCTGGGAGGTTAGGGGCTCTCTGTTGGTGGCGGCCTCCCCTCCACCTCCAGTGTCACTCACGTGTCCTGATCCAGCTTCCCCCCCACGGTGCGGTGCGGGGAAGAGGACGAAGCCGTCCCCTTCCTGTCCTCACACTCTCCCCCCACCCACCTGGTCAGGGGCCGACCGTTTCTATGACAACATGGAGGACATGTTTGGCTACCGGCCGTGGCCCCTGGTGAAGATCTCCTGGCTCTTCCTGACCCCGGGCCTTTGCCTGGTATGTGCCCTCCAGCACCACCACCCCCATCTCCTCCTGCCTCTGGCCGACTCCGGGAGGTGAGGGGCACGGGCTGAGTTCTGGGGCTCCTTCCCGCCTGCCCAGTTACCTGGAGGGGCTGCTCCGTGCCCTCTTATGTGCTGGTTCCCCTCCCCCCTTTTCTTGGCCAGTCTCTTTGCTTTACCAGCACTACCATCTGGTCTAGTTCCTGCTCCATCCCTTCCTCCCCGGCACCTCCCGTCTGTCTGTCTGTCTGCCTGCGTGATTTCCCAACTGTTGGTCTCCCTCTCCTTGTCTGCTTTGGAGCTCCTCCGTCTCCCCTCCCTGCCTTCTGAGCCCACGGTCTGTGATGGCCTCTGCGCTCCATCTCTAGAGGCACCAGTGTGTTGATATTTAACTGTGCTCCGTCCTGAGGAGAGGGTTTCACGGGCTCCCTCCCGCGTCTGCGTCGGCCCCCCCCCCGCTGTCTTTCTAGGCCACTTTCCTCTTCTCCTTGAGCAAGTACACACCTCTCAGATACAACAGCGTCTACGTGTACCCAGCCTGGGGGTACCTCATCGGCTGGTTCCTGGCTGGCTCCTCCATGGGCTGTGTCCCACTCTTCATCGTCGTCGCCCTCCTGAAGACCCAGGGTTCCCTCAAGAAGGTAGGGGCTGGGGAAGTGGCGCATCAAAGGAGGGCACTGAAGGGGCTGCACTCTGGGCACGACACCACGGCCGGGCCAGCTCTGAGTGCCGGGCTGCCCTTCGGTCTAAGGGAATCTTAAGGAGAAGGGTCTTTGAAGAAGGGCTTCATTTTCAGAAATGTTCAAGAGTCCTAGAGTCCTAGACCTTCAGAATCTGACCTCCAGCGGATCATCTGGGCAGGTTGACCAAGGGCAGCTGTCAAAGGGTTAAGGGGGAAAGTAAGTCACAAACAAGAACACAAGGTGCCAGACGCAGGGGGTCATAGAGCACAGATTCCTGCTCCTGGAAACTGGTGACCAGCAGCCATGGTTCACCCGCACAGGCTCCCGGCTTCTCTCCTCCTCTCAACCCTGCCTGCGAACCATATGCAAAAGGCTCCCTGTTTAGGGTTCAGGACATGTCTTCCTGGAAAGGACAGCGCCAGTGTCCCACAAAGACATTACATTTGTGGAAATCTGTCTCGCCCACAAGTCACAGAAAACCCAACCTGCAATAAGCAAACGGGCTTAGTTTCTTCTTACATATCAAGAAGACCAGAGACGGGGGATCCTGGCATTTGGTTCAGCTGCTTAAAGAGGGCGTTGGGGACCAGACGCTTCCTCTATTCCTGCACTTCCATCCTGGTCATGTTGTCTTTTCATCATCATGCTTATCACTGCATGGTCACAAGAAGGTTGTCATGATTCCAGTCATCACGTCTGCATTCAAGGCAAGAAGGAGATGGCATCAATAACAGTGCTAATCGTAGGACTACTACTAGGAAGAACAATACTAGACAGTTACTGAGCATATGATAATAGTAGCAATAAGAATAGTAACAACAAGAACAGAATAGACACTCGCTGATCACTTAACCCCGTGCCAGGCACTGTTCTCTGAGGTGTGTGCTGTCATCTTACAGACGAGTCACAGTGTTGTTCAGTGGGTTGCCTACGACTGCACAGGCGTCAGTAACAGAGCCAGGACGGGAGCCAGGCGGTTCACACGCTCAATCACACGTTACTGCCTCTTCTCGCTTCTTGAGCTCTGTGCCCTTTCACTCACTCACGCTGAGCTGTGTGCTGGGCTCTGGGGACACAGACACGAGGACACGTCTTTGCCTCTCTTGCCACCAGCACCACTGACTCCTCTTCTCCCCACAGCGCCTGCGGCAGCTCGTCACCCCTGACCCCAGCCTGCCACAGCCCAAGCGATGCCTGTGTCTGGACGGTGGCAGCAGCCAGGACTGCGGGCCCTCCCCAACGAAGGCGGGTCTCATGGCTGGGGAGAAGGAGACACACTTGTAGGATGTGGCCGGAAACCAGGTGGCTACTGAGCCAGGAAGCTGGGTCAGGGCCCCCGTGCCCCCGGCGGACAGCCTTCACCTCTGCCCCCTCCCGCAGCCCTGCCGAGAAGCTCTGTGATGTCCGTGGGCAGCCCCTCCCGGTGGGCTAGAGACGGTGCCGCCGGAGCCTGCCGTGCCTGTTGGAACACCCCATCTTATCTGTGAAGGCAGAGGTGTTTGTGGAGCCCACCGTCTGGTTAGAACAGCTGCAGTGTGCAATAGCGGGACCGCCCAGTGTAGCAAGGCTTCCTCCTAGCACTTGCGATCTCTGTGCTTGGGGAGGGTAGCGCCCGTAGAGATACACGCCACGTTGCATGTGACAGCTGAACACCCCACGCTGGATCCTGACGCTCCACTGGAGGGCTCCCTCACCTGGCTTAGTGTCCTGGAGCCCGCGGGAAGGAACCAGAGAAACGGCCACCGTTGTCTTGCGTTTTCGCGGAGGTGGTGTCTCAAGGTGTCCCCAGCTCCAGCCCTAGTTCCACGCCCGCCTTGCAGTGCTGTCCTTAACGCACAGAGCAATGGGGTGGCAGGGGCTCAGGATGGCCCCCGCACTTGGCAAATAGGCACGACCACGGGCCTGCACCCAGGACAGACATGGCTAGTCGATCTCAGGTTCTTCCCCAGCTGACAGCCTTCCAAAGACAGTGCCCCCGGCAGCTCCGTTTGCCATCCTGCCTTTGTCCCGACCCCGACTTCATGGATGAGGAAACTGAGGAACCCAAGAGACAAAATGATTTTCCGAGTTCATGAAGCTGCTCGGGGCCAGAGACACGACTGAAGCCGGGTCTCCGCTCTCAGGCCGCTGTCCCTCCCACTGCCCCCGCCTGCCTTGTTAACACGCACCCATGGATCGCCTGCTGTGTGTGCCAGCCTTCTTTCTGTTCGTTGTGGTTCTTGGGGTGGCAGGGAGAGAGTTCCCTCTGGGGGCGAGGGGTGAGCAGCCCACCCAGATTGGCAGCCCTACCCTGGCAGCTCCTCCACCAGCCCATACCCCTCTGACCGGATGTCCTCCCTGGACTTTGGTCTTCTTCCCACTTTCCACTTCCCCTCCCCCAGGGGATGCCTGGGCATCTGGGAGAGCCACCCCCTGACTCCCACGGAGAGAGGTGTGGGGTGCTTCTCTCCCCAGGCCCCTGCCAAACCGCACCAGACCCTTCCCTGGCTGGGGAAGGCTTCCTGGAGGAGGCTCTGTGGTCTTGTGTTCCAACGTCAAGGGGGGGCGGTCTGTGGGGGGTAGGCCACTTCTGGACAGTTTCCTGGGGAGAACCTGGGGTCTGGAAGAAGGGCCGCCGCCTGCAGTGATGCGAAGGTAGATGTCACTGCCTGGTGACTGGAGGAAAAGTCTGTGGTCCAGCCAGGGTGAGCTCCAGCCAGACAGCCCCAGGCATCCTCAGATCATTCGCCATCCTTCGCCCAGATCTGCGAGGGCTTCTCAGCTTGTGAGAATAGGGATGCTGGCACCCTGGGCACAAGCAGATGTCCAGACCCCTGGGTTCTGGACGTTCCCTTCTGCCTCCCTCTGGACTGCTCGTGCACTGGAACTCTTTTTTTTTTTTTTTTTAATTTATTTATTTGTTCATTTTTGGCTGCGTTGGGACTTCGTTGCTGCACGCGGGCTTTCTTCAGTTGTGGCGAGCGGGGGCTACTCTTCGTTGCGGTGTGCGGGCTTCTCACTGCGGTGGCTTCTCGTTGCGGAGCACGGGCTCTAGGCGCGAGGGCTTCAGTAGTTGTGGCACATGGCCTCAGTAGCTGTGGCTCGCAGGCTCAGTAGTTGTGGTGCACGGGCTTAGTTGCTCCGCAGCATGTGGGATCTTCCCGGACCAGGGCTTGAACCCGTGTCTCCTGCATTGGCAGGCGGATTCTTAACCACCACGCCACCAGGGAAGTCCCTGGTACTCACTTTTATTGGCGAGTCAGTGGGTAAAGAAGGAGGTCCAGCAGAAGGGGATGGAGAGGAAATCTGCGCCAGCCAGATTGCCCTCATTTATGGAATGGGGGACCTGAGTTGGGCAGGCATGGTGCCCTCTGCTGCCGCCTGGTGGCTGAAGGGAGCAGTGCCGCCTCCCCAGCCCTGCCTCCCACCTCCTGAGCCCCCTCCCCCCTGCCCTTGCCGGATAGATGGACAGACTGAGCGTTTCCCCCTCCACGCGCAAGCTGTCCTCTCCGGAAATGAAAGCTTCCTACACCCCCTCCCCATGGCCCCGGCGGGTGTGCCCAAGAGAGTCGGCTGCCTTTGGGGCAGCCCAGCTGCCAGGGACGTGGGGTGAGGGCCAGCAGGCTTCTCGGCCACCGGCCGCCTGCCCCGAGTGCTCCGTGCCGAGCAGCCGGTGCACCACACCATCTGCTACAGGCAGTCGGGCAGCTCTGCGCGTGGGTGGCGCACAGGCTCTCTCCAGCTGGCTGGGCCCTGGGCCTCACGTCTCTGTCTCTGCAGACTGTTCACAGGCCCCCCCGTGATTCACCTGCTCTCTCAGCGACCCTGATCCCTGGCTTTAAACTCACAGCCTCTCTGCTCTGGCATGGGGACTGCTGAAGGCCTGTGTCTGTAACATCCCTCCCTCTGACTGCTTTCCTGTCCTGGCACCCAGTACAGCCTCTGTGACCCGTGCGTCCAAAGGCATCAGGATGGGTAGGTGTGGGCTGGAGGGAACAGAGCGAGGGAAGGGGCTTCAGGCCACTGCACAGCTCATGGGAACCCGCTCGTATTAGGTCCACGGCATGGGCAGGGAGCAACTGTTTCAACTCTTTAAAGTGCCCAGAGCACTGATTCAGGGGTGTGAGGGTGTGTGTATGTGTGTGTCTGTGTTTGTGTGTGTGTGCGCGTGTACATGCTCGTGTGCATACGGAGCAAGTGCTGGTTATAACTTGGGGTGTTTTCATCTCATCTCTGGCGCTGAGTTTTAAACTGACGGCCCGAGCGGGCAGCTATGATTTGTTTGGCCAGTATGGCATTTAAAAAAAAAATCTAAAGTAAATGCCTTAGGCCCTCTCCATTTAGCCACAGGCTCCACCACTCCCTATTACCCTTATCCGACCTTCTCACACATTCATAACCTGTGCCCTAGTGGGAGAACCCAGAAACCTTGCTTGAGCAGAAGCGGGAACCACAGGCCAGTGGTCTCCGGAGCCCTGGTGCCCGGGAGGGGGTAGTTGTCAGACAGCCACCAACCCCGGCTTGTTCACGTGTGGACTCGCAGTCAGTAGACCCTTTCATGCTGTTTATTAATCCCGGGTCAATCCCCCTCCCACCAGGCCCTTCCCTTTCCCAAAGAAGGGTGCTGGCTAAGTTTATTTCCAAGCTAGGTCTAAAGTGTCAGGCCACAGAGCCCCCCGCCATGGCAGAGTGGACACCAAAGCCCAGAAGAACGCGGCTGGACTCCCTGCAGATTTTGGGGTCACCTCTGTCTCCGACCCCGTCAGTCCATCCAGATGTGCTCAGTAATCATCCCCCTTCTCCCTTACTTTAGGCAGGCGCATTTTTACCTGACAGGCGCTCCTCCTCTCTGTGTCCCCGCTTTCTTGGCGCCTGGAGCTCCTCCTGGGAATCCGCCGCCACCCGCATCCTCCCCAGGCTGGGCTTCCTGCCGAGCTGGCTCTCCAGGGCCACCAGTGGTGTCCCCTGCGCTCACCTCGGTTCTCCCGTATGTCCGCCTTGCCGAGGCTGAGCCTCGGTGCTGGCCTGGGCTTGGACTCTCCCCTCCTGTCTCAGCTCAGAGCCCCTCCCTCTGTCCGGGTGTGGGTTGCACCGTGCAGGAGCTGAGGAGTGGGCTAAGGTGTGCTCGGTCCCCTGCACCCCCCTGCCCCCGGGCTGGGAGAGCTCTGGGAGCTGAGGAGGGCCTTGAACTCTGCTGAGACTGGGGCCCCCAACCCTTCATAAGTGGACTCTGCATTTGCAAGGTTGTGGTCTGTGTGTGTTAGGCCGGAAGGGCACCTGACCAGGGCAAATTGCTCCCCTATCCAGCCTGCCATCCCCCTTTTACAGCTTTTCCCACCCACTCCACACAGAGCGCCATGAGAGGAATGGCCTGGGCTCCCCCTCCAGCTCACTTCCCAAACCACCCTCCAGATCCAGGCCACCTGGCGGCAGACCCTTAACTTCTGGTCGGGGCCTCATGCTGCTCTGCCCCCCTGGGGACAGAAACATCAGCTGTGCCCTCCTGCTCTGTCCCCGTGCTGCCCAGGGATGCAGGCTCTTGGGCCTCAGGTCAGAACCTCCCCTCCCCCCAGTCAGAGAGAGAATGCAGGCCGTTCAGCCTGTGGGCCTTGTAGGGCCTCAGCTGCCGAGATGAGGGGACTGGGCTTGGGAATGGGCTTGGGGGCAGGGGAAAGGAACAGGATCATGTCTGGGGTGGGCAGGGGGGAGGCAGCGGGACACAGATTAGGAGGCCTGGAGGAGAGAGGTGTGGGGAAATATAATCGCGTAATCACAAGGCTAGAGCTCAGCTCCCTGGAAAGGCCTGCACCTCGTCCTCCAGTGGCCAGGGGCGCAGAAGGAGCTCCCTGGGTAACGTTGCAGCCCCTCCACCTGCTGTCCCCTCAGGCCTTGTAGCCAGCCTCCAAGACGGCCCGGTGACCCTCACGTCCCAGCACCCACGCGTGGTCCACAGGGATATGGATGGACTGAGGTGGGTGACTTCTGCAATGGGTCTAGAAGCCACTGAAGCATCCACCTTGATCTCTCCAATCACTCACCCTGGGAAAAGCCAGTTGCCATGCTGTGTGGACACTCAAGCCGTCCAATAGAGAGGCCCCCATGGAGCCACCCCCAAGAGTCCACCAGTGAGTGAGCCACGTGGAAGTGGATCCCGCAGCCCCAGTGAGCCTGCGGATGACTAGGGGCCTGGCCGACATCGGCTGCGACCTCATGAGGGGGCCCTGAACCGGAAACGCCCTGCTAGGTGGGTCCTGAATTCCTGACCCAAGTGAGAGAGAGTGAACTGTATTGTTGTTTTAGCCACTGAGTTTTGGAGTAACTTGTTAGGCAGCATCGATAGCTGATACAGCCCCCCGGCTTCCCCGGCTACATGAAGCACCCTCTTTGAGGGTCTGGGAAGGGGCGGCCTTGCTGCTGTTCTTCCTGCCTGAGCCCTTTGCCTTCCTCTACAACCTCACCACTCCTGACCCACACAGAGCCCTCCCTGACCCTGGCCTTGCCCTATTCTGTCTGCTCTGGGGCAGGTGAGGGCCTGCTGCCCTCAGCCTCACATGCCCACTCCCTGATGACCCAGCATGCCTGGCTTCCCTTCAGGGTTAGCTGCTCAGGGAAGTGACAAGGGCTGATTAGACCCGACAGGGGTGAAAAGCTTGTTAACCACCCATCAGGAAGATGGTGCGGCTGAGGCCGGCTGGTGCCCGGGCCCTGGGGCCCTGCATTCTCGTACTTTCTGCTTCGAGTCGGACCACCAGCCAGCATGGCCAGGTCACTCGCTCTTGTGGTCTGAAGGGCCCTACTGTCATTCAAGGGGTCCAGGAGGTGAGCACAGAATTGCCAGGTGATGCCACAGAGAGAGAGAGAGGGGAGCCCTCGATGGCAGGGGTCCCTCCGCAGGGTCAGTGCCCAACCCCACTGCTGTAGCAAGAATCCAGCCGAACTCTGGATGCAGCCGCATTCTGAGGCTTTGCTGCCCACACCATCTCACCGAGAGGGCCTGGCCCTGAGGCCAGTACTCCCATGATCCGCGGTCACCAGCAGTGGACAAGCGCCTCCCAGCAAGACTTAGACTCCCAGCTGCAGGAGGAAGTGCAGGTGGCCGGTCCAGCCTCAGCAGTGCATTTGGATCTGGGTCTGTCATCCTGAGGAGGGTCCAGGAGGAGGGTGGGGACAGGGACAGAGGGTGGCCAGAGCAGGCCAGTGGGACAGAGGAGGAAGGGCCCCTCACCAGCTGCAGGCTTTTCCTCTGAATTAATTCTAATGCTTCTCCCCCTCTTGATTCTCTAGGGTTTTTTACATAGATAATCAGACTGTCAGGAAATACTGATATTTTGTTTCTCCGATCCTCGCTGCTTTCATTTTTTTTCTTGTCTTCCTTCACTTGGTAACTAGAAGTGGTGGTAGCAGGTGTCCTTGCCTCTTTCCCAGTTTGAAAGGAATTCTAACGTTTCACCACTAAGTAGGATCGTTGTTGTAGATTTTTGATAGATACGATTTATTAGGCTATGAAGTTTTCTTCTCTTCCAAGGTTGCTGTTTTTTTTAAAAATCAAGAATAAGTGTTGATTTTTAGCGATTGCTTTTTCTGCATCTATTGAGAGGATCATATTGTTTTTCTCCTTTAGTCTTTAATGTGGTGAATGATACTGATGGATTTTTTAAAACATTTAACCATCTTTTAATTCCTGGGACAAACCTTAATTTGGTCATTGTGTATGGGTTTTTTTTTTAAATTTTATTTATTTATTTATTTATTTATTTATGGCTGTGTTGGGTCTTCGTTTCTGTGCGAGGGCTTTCTCCAGTTGCGGCAAGCGGGGGCCACTCTTCATCGTGGTGCGCGGGCCTCTCACTATCGCGGCCTCTCTTGTTGCGGAGCACAGGCTCCAGACGCGCAGGCTCAGTAATCATGGCGCATGGGCTTAGTTGCTCCGCGGCATGTGGGATCTTCCCAGTCCAGGGCTCGAACCCGTGTGCCCTGCATCGGCAGGCAGATTCTCAACCACTGCGCCACCAGGGAAGCCCCTGTATGGTATTTTTGTAATTCAATGCTAGATTAAGTTTGTTAATATTTTGTTTAGAATTTTGCATTTATGCTCACAAGCAAGAGTGGCCTAGAGTTTTCCTTTCTCATATTGTCCTTGTCTGGTTTAGTTTTTGTTTTTAAGTTTATACTAGACTCATAAAAAGGCATTTGGGAATTTTCTTTCTTTTTCTCTTCTCTGAAAGAGTTAACGAGATCAGAACTGTCTGTTCCTTGAATGTATAGTAGAATTTTATGAAATCATCTGTCCTGGGGCTTCCCTGGTGGCGCAGTGGTTAAGAATCCACCTGCCAATGCAGGGGACATGGGTTCGAGCCCTGGTCTGGGAAGATCCCACATGCCACGAAGCAACTAAGCCCATGCGCCACGATTACTGAGCCAGCGCTCTAGAGCCCACAAGCCAGAACTACTGAGCCCGCGAGCCACAACTACTGAAGCCCGCACGCTTAGAGCCAGTGCTCCGCAAAAAGAGAAGCCACCACAACGAGAAGCCAGTGCACTGCAACGAAGAGAAGCCCCCGCTCGCCACAACTAGAGAAAGCCCGCACACAGCAACAAAGACGCAACACGGCCAAAAGTAAATAAATAAATAAATTTATTAAAAAAAGTCATCTGGCCTGGTGCTGCTTTTTAGGGAGGATGGTAAATAGATTTTAAACTACATATTCAAATTTCTTTAAGTGTTATCCATCTCACATGTTCTACTTGTTCCTGAACGAGTTTTGGTAAGATATTTTCTAGAATAATGTTCATTCTGTGAAGGTTTTCAAACTTACTGTCATAGGTTTATAGTTTATTTGTAGTATTGTCTCTATTCATAAGAAAATCTCTGCGGGACAACAGTCCCACTTCTTCACCCTCAGGTCTTTTCTCTGGACCAACTCTCTCATGATCGTCTTACCAGAGGTTTGTCAATTTTATTAGTCATGCCCTAGAACTAAATTTTGGCTTTGTTAAGCCTTTTTATCTTATATATATTTTCTGTTTCATTATTTCTGCTCTTGTCTATATTATTTCCTTCCTTTTGCTTACTTTGCGATTATCCTGTTGTCCTTTTTGTAACTTATTTTTTTTAATTAATTTTTTTATTGGAGTATAATTGCTTTATAATGGTGTGTTAGTTTCTGCTGTACAGTGAAGTGAATCAACTATATACGTATACATATATCCCCTCCCCCTTGGACCTCCCTCCCACCTCCCCCCCCATCCCACCCATCTAGGTCACCACAGAGCACTAAGCTGAGCTCCCCGTGCTGTGCAGCAGGTTCCCACTGTTTTACACATGGTAGTGTATTTATGTCAAACCTAATCTCCCAATTCGTCCCACCCTCCCCTTCCCCCGCTGTGTCCATATGTCCGTTCTCTACATCTACGTCTCTATTCCTGCTCTACAAATCAGTTCATCTGTACCATTTTTCTAGATTCCACATATATGCGTTAATATACCGTATTTTTCTCTTTCTGACTTACTCCACTCTGTATGACAGTCTCTTGATCCATCCACATCTCTATAAATGACCCAATTTCGTTCTTTTTTATGGCTGAGTAATACTCCATTGTATATATGAACCACATCTTCTTTATCCATTCATCTGTCGATGGACATTTATGTTGTTTCCATGACCTGGCTATTGTAAATAGTGCTGCAATGAGCATTGGGGCACATGTGTCTTTTTGTGTGTGTGGTTTTTTTTTTTTTAGTACTGTGGGGTTTTTCAAAATTTATTTATTTAATTTATTTATTTTTGGCTGCGTTGGGTCTTCATTGCTGTGCACGGGCTTTCTCTAGTTGTGGCCAGTGGGGGCTACTCTTTGTTGTGGTGCGTGGGCTTCTCATTGCGGCGGCTTCTTTTGTTGTGGAGCAGGGGCTCTAGGCGTGCAGGCTTCAGTAGTTGCGGCACATGGGCTCAGTAGTTGTGGCTCACGGGCTCTAGAGCGCAGTCTCAGTAGTTGTGGCGCACGGGCTTAGTTGCTCTACAGCATGTGGGATCTTCCCAGACCATGGCTCGAACCCGTTTCCTCTGCATTGGGAGGCAGATTCTTAACCACTGCGCCACCAGGGAAGCCCTGCATGTGTCTTTTTGAATTATGGTTCTTAGACAGTCCCCTTATCCGTAAAAGGAAGCAGCTAGGCTGACTGTTACCGCTGACCTGGGTTCTTGGATTCTTTAATCAATAGAAATTGTTAAGAGGCCAGACAACAAATTCAGGCAAGGCTTTATTGGGTCTCATGCTGCAGCAGCATGAGCTGAAATCAAGTAACAGATTCCCTCGGGGGGGGGGCGGTGTAGGGGGGAGTAGGGGGAGCTGGCCCCTTAAATGGGGTGAGGGTATGGATGGATGGGTGGATCGGGCTGGAGGGGGTGGCTTGGGTCTGCCCACCCCCGTGGTGGTGCTGTGTGCAGGGATCATGGCAGGTGGGTTTTGGCCTTTTTGTATCTTACTATTCATGATTTGCCCCAACTGTGCAGGCACGCAGTTATTTTTAGTTCCTTATAGTTTCTTTGTATTCTGTTGCTCGAAGAGAGCAGACGTTTGTCCAGGTGCGAGCACTGCAGTGAAGGGTCCCACGTCCCACATCCCAGCCTGTCTCATAACCTGTTTGCTTCCAGCTCTGACATTCGGGGACTCTGTGACTCCCTGTGGGGGAGGGAGGCTGCTTCCTACCCAGCTGTCTTGGGAGGAAGAAGGACTGGGGGTTCCTGGGAGGGCAGCAGGTCTGTCCAGGGGGTTTGGGAATGTGGGAATGTGAGCCAGCTCCCCTGGTGCTCTCCTTCCCTGTGGCCAGTTCCCACAGTTTTTCCAGAGTTTGCCTTGAGGTTTTAGGGTCATGGGAGCAGGAAGCACTGAGGTGCTAGGGGCTGGCTAGTGGGGTGAGGGCGCCTGGTTCTCTAGGGAAAGAAGCCACCAGACCTGCAGGGGGGAGGGGAGGAGGGGGTGAGGAGAGAGTTCCCATCCCTCCTCCCCATCTCCTGAGCCCAGTTCCCTCATTCTCTGGCCTCCTCCAGAATGGAATTTTCCTGGCAGGACCAATTCTGCCTCCAAGCTGGGGCCTGGGGCTGATCCTGGGCCCGGCTGCCTTCCTGGGAAGGGGAGGGGTGCAGATAAGAACGCAGCCTGCAATTCCAGGCCACTTGCCTCGGGAAGGATCTCTCCCAAGGCCAGCAGTGCTGGCTGTGGCCTCTGCAGGCCAGGCTTTGCCCTGGGATAGGGGGCTCCCGCTGGCGCCCCGATCGGCATATGGCCCAGTGGCCATGTCCTCCTCAGTGGCTCACTCTGGGGTCCAAGGAGATGGAGCTGGAGGGAGGTGAGTGGAGCAAGTGAGGGGACCCGCTGTCAGGCAGCTGCCAGGTTGCCAGGGCCATGTGGAGCCCTAAAAGGAAGCAGCCCGAGGGTCAGGGCGGCGGGGAGCCAGGGACAGAGCAGACGTCCCTGCAGAGCCGCGTCCACGAGCGGTCAGAGAATGATGGGCCTGCGTGAGCGGCCCTGGGTGATTCCTCCAAGGGCCTTTCTCCCCGGAGTCTCAGCCCCGGCCTAGCCTGCACCTCCTGCTCTAAACCACCCCCATCCAAATGCCTTCCCTCGAGGTGGCTCAGCGTTAATTCCATCCTGGGTGTCCCCGTACGGTGATTGGTGGTGACTCCCAGAAAGCAGTGATCAGTCAGCCACGTCTGTGAAGGCGGGGAAAGGGGTGTGTCTGCCAGCCCTGCTGTAGGAGAATCAAAAGCTTCACCTACGAAAGCTTCACCTAGTTCATGCGGAGATGAGACAGGTCGTCAACCCCAGGACCAGGTGCTAATAGGCCATGGGGTCCATCCTGTTATTATTCTGAATGGCCAGAGGGAGTCCGGGAGTCCTTGAGTCCGCTTGGACTGAGGTGACCAGGAATAGGTGGACACCGCGGGCTGCAGGCCGGCCAGGCCGGGGCTGGGCTCCTCCCGGCAGGAGCCGCTCTGGACAGCAGCTGCCGGGTACCGGGGTGGCTTTCCTTGCTGCTGGGCTGGTCTCCCGGGCCCTCCTACTGCCGCCGGCCCTTCGCGCTGCTCCCACCACGCAGCCTGCTGGAGCCGCCCGACTGTCCGCTCCCCCTCCCTTCCTTTCCCGAAAGCATGGTGACCATCTGTCCTGGGTTTCCTAGGAGAGGCCCATTTTATCATTTCCTCAGTTAAGGTGGTTTTATTTATTTATTTTTTTAAGACTCTTTTTTTTTTTTTTTTTTTTTTTTTTTGATGTGGACCATTTTTAAAGTCTATTGAATTTGTTACAGTATTGCTTCTGTTTTATGTTTTTTGGTTTTTTGACCGGGAGGCATGTGGGATCTTAGCTCCCCGACCAGGGAGACCAGGGAGGGATTGAACCCACATCCCCTGCGCTGGAAGGCAGAGTCTCAACCACTGAACCACCACGGAAGTCCAGGTGGTTTTAAAATGCATTTAAGATTTAGTAAGAAATTTCAGCTAAGTACATTTACATATCAGGAAATATATGGCAGACTGTCCTGGTTTCTGCCTCATTCCACACCTAGAGGTGGTCTCTGAGCTGCTCACCTGCCCCCAGACCCAACCTTGACCTTGTTGAATTTGCTACCTCACAGAGGCTTTCCTTGACTGTTTGCTCTAAACAGCCCCTCCCATCACCTCTATCACACCACCATCCACTGTGTTTAAAGATTGGTCCATTTGTGTATTTTGGACGGCACCACCCAACATGAACCCCTGGAGAGCAGGCACTTTGCTCAGCCCATCACCGCACATCCCCCGCCCCTGGACCAGCGCTGGGCGCACGCCAAGCACCAGATGATCCTAAGCTTGTTGGGTTTTCCCCGTTCTAGCACTGGCATCTTCTGGCCCATCGCTCTCAGCCAGAAACCTGTGAAGCCTGGGCCCCCTTGTTGGAAGCATTCTAAGTCAGTGACTGGTGAGTCTGAGGTTCCCCCGTCTGAAGGGTCACTACAAGAAAGAGGCACTGACCGTAGCTCTCCATCCGTGTGGCGGGTGGACCCAGAGGGCCTGGGGCACCAGAGGCTGTCTGCCTTTCTACCGGAGGGCTGGCCCCTCCTGCTAGATGGCCTCGAGGCCAGAGGACTTGGAGAACGGTGCCCCTTGCCATGTCCACGGCCCACGTCCGCACACAGGCAGCAGCAGCCCCACTTGGCGCTAGGCCCCCCCCAGGCTTGGGCTGAGCCGGGCCCCTCAGGGGTGCTCTCGAGGGACCAGGCCTCGGCTTCCTGGGTCAGAAAGTTCTCGGGATGGGACAGGTCAAAGCCGGCTCCAGGCTTCTCCTGGAATTTCCCGTTTCCTGGAAGGAGGGTGAGGTCATGTTCCTTTTCACTTTAACGGGATAATGGGGCCCAGCCTGGGGTGCTGTCTGGATTTCTGGGTGTTCAGAGGTCTGGTCACCAGGAGAGCTGGATACCCTTTTTGCAGGTGTCCCCGGACCAGCCATCCCGCCCAGTTGATTCTCTCCCTCGGTGCCTCAGCTTTGCTGTAAGGCTTCTCCTCTCCCCGCTGCCAGGAGACGTGGCTCCGGGGCACGCCCCCGCCGTGGAGCCTGATCTGCGCCTTGCGCGTGGTGTGGGTGCCGGCGAGCGCCCTGCGCGTCTCTCCAGCCCGGATTCCAGTCTCCTCTCGGGCACCGCAGTCACCCACGCCTCTGCGGGACCTTGGCATCCCTTCCAGCTCCAGCAGGGGAGCCGGCACACCTCGGGCTCCGTAAGAGTTTGCTCCACTCCACTCTGCGGCTCCGTGACTTTTCCCAACAATGTGCCCCCAATCCTTTCACCTGGGCCTGTTCCCCTCCACTTTAGGAAGGGTATACGCTGGGGCTTCTCATCCCAGACCCTGTGATTGGAAGGTCGGGCTTCAGAGCTGACATCTGGTGAAAATCACCCGAGGCTGATGACCAAATGTGGTCAGTAGGACCCTGCCACCCCAGCATACCCTCAGCCTCCATCATGGAAAGCCGAGCGGGGCAGATGGAGTCCTAGCCCCCTGGACCCCCACTCTGCTGGGGTACACGTTGGCCGTCGTGGTGCTTCCTCCCCCCAAAGCTGCCCTGGTCGCCACTGAAACCTTCTCTCTTACCAGGCTAGAAGGTGTGTGTGTGTGTGTGTGTGTGTGTGTGTGTGTGTGTGTTGGTGGGGATCACTCTCTGGCCCTGCAGCCCCAGCTCTGACCCAGCGCCCACCCATCAGATGGCTCCCGGCACCTAGCCCCGTTTGTTTAGGAAGGGGCTCCCTAACCGTGTCACAGGGTAGCATGGAAGGGGTGACGCCCCTGTGGCCAGAGGAGGCCCAGCTGCTGCCCTGGGCCCTTGCGATCTTGCCAAGATTTGATCTGAGGTGGAGCCCCCTCTTGGAGAATGAAAGAAAGAACCGACACAGTTTGCTCAAGTGACATATTTCAATATAATCTCTAAAACTCTATGAATTGAACAGATAAAATACCTTTGGGCTATTTTGTTACAAAATATTTGCCATTTGGATTAGTTGCTGGGTGCAGCCGCCCTGCCTTTCTTTCCCTAGAGAGGCTGCTCTCTGACGGGGGAAGGGTGTATGCAGGGGGAGGGGTGCAGCAAGGATGTATGTACAGCAGGACACGGGGACAGACGGACCGACGGTTATCGGGAAACCTATTGGCACAAAGAGACGTCTGGCAGGCGGGTGGGGGGGACAGGTGGGGCGGCGGCCAGGGGCCTGGGGCTGATCACGTGGGTGCCTTTGCACATAGGCAGCCAGGCTTCCAGGACAAGCTCCAGCTCTGGAGGTGGGCTGGCCCCAAAGTCGGTGGGAGAGCTAGTTTCACCTCCTGCTCCTGATTCTGGAGTTGGGGCCAAATGGATAAAACCGGGAGGGGGCCCGGTCCCCAAAGTAAGGCCTCGAGTGTCGATATCGCGGGGCCACCTTGGGGTCCTTGCGCGTGTGCCCAGGAGGCCGTGTCAGCACCCCACCGCCCCCCTGGCCTGGGGGTGAGCGGGAGGCCCGCGAGCATTTCCAGCTGGGCCCTCCGGGGGGGATGGAGGCCCTGACGTGGCCGCAGCCACGGGGAGGACACGAGGCTTGTCACAGCTGTCTGGGGGCTCGGCTCTGGGGACGGGCACGGAGACGGGTCCCAGCCTCAGCCTGCTGGCCGGCCGGGGGAGGGAAGTTACCGAGGCCGGGAACCCTTGCTTCCCTGACTGCGAGGAGGCCCCGCCGCACCCTGCCCCAGGCCTTCGGGGATTCAAACCCCTCACAGCTCAGAACTCGCCCCACATGCTGCTGACCCCGGGCTGGTGTGCTTCCTCGGCCAGGACTCCAGTGCCGCCGGCGGGGCCCAAGGCAGCCACCGCAGTGACCGGGGCCGGCGGGGAGCCCTACCCAGGGGAGGGCACGGAGATACCGGAGCTTCCGGGACCGCAGAGAGACGCTCCACGTACGTGCCAGCCCTGAGGCGCCTCCTGGTCCCAACCTGGGAAGTCTGGGCGTCAGCAGCGTGGGAGGGGGGCACCGTGTGAGCAGGTGACAGGGGCCCAGTGGCTGGGACTGTGCCCCCATGGCTCCCACCCCATAAACATATCTAGCCACTCGTCACTCCTCTTGCTTCTGAACCCACGCCCCTGCCGCCCAGGCCTCGGGCACTGGGTGTGTGAACCGTGCGCCCCATCGGTCAGCCGCTCTGCCCTGAAAGGCTCTGATCAGAGTGACCGTGTGACAGAAAAGACACAGGAGAGGGGCCGGGACAACAAGGACGGGGGCGGGGCCAGGGAGAGGAGACAGCAAGTGGTCACACGTTATGGACACCCGGCTGACGGAGACAGGGCCAGAATACACTCGCTAGGGGACAGCATAATGACGCCTGGCGATCACACACATACGCAACTAGGTCACCTGGGATCTCTGAGAGCAGGGGGAGTCCGTGCCTCCTAGCGGCCCGGGGGCCCGCAGCTGGGCTGTGGGGTAGGGGTCGGGGAGGAGCACATGCACTCTAGATCAGTATTCACCTCCACCTCTCGGGATGTCTTGGACCTGGGCTCCGAGAGGGAGGGGACCTTAACGAAGGACAGCAGTGAGCTGTCGGCTCAGGACCAGAGGAGAGGCCAGCCTGGCTTGGGACCGACAGTCCCTGGAAGGGTACCCCCCCGGGGTCTTTGAGGCGGGGCTGCCTGAGCCCTGCGGGGCTGCACAGAGGTTGGCTCTGATTCTGCTGGGCTCTGGGTTGGTCAGCGAGCCCTCCTGGCTCTCCTTGGCGATTTTGAAGGTGTAGGGACTCTTCCCCCTGCTGCAGGCGGGCCTGCTGCCTTCTGGGGTACGGGGGGCGGGGCTTAAAGGGCTCGTTGGGGACGGCAGCGGGGGACACGCCAGGCCTCTGGAGCACCTGCCGCTCCCGCCCACTTCTGCGTCCACGTCCCTCGTGGAGGCCACGGAAGTCATTCAGGAGGGGGCCTGGCCCTGGGCCGGAATCCTGCCTCTGCTGGCTACATTCGCCCCTGGGCCCACCCCTGCCCCTCCCCGTTTCTGCTCCGATACTGGGAGGACCTGGATCTCCTATGTATGTGTTCATGCCCTGGGCGCACTTTGCACTGGCTGGGTATGACTTAGGGCTAGAGAACAAGAAACTCTTTAAAAGGTGCGTTTTGTAGATACGTGACCTCCTGATTCCCTGGTTCTGTTGAACTGACCAAGAGAGAGCTGAGAGGGGTTCCCCCTCCCCGCCCCCCCTTTCCCAAAGCTCTCCTGAAGTCTCGGCAGCCCTGGGCAGGCAGCGCCCCAGCGCCTGAGAAAGCAGGAGAGGCCCTGGGAGGAGGGGAGTCTGTGGCCAGGACAGCCAGCATCCCTGGGCGCAGAGGAGTCGCCTCCTGAGACTGCCGGGCTTGGCGGGGCAGGGGGCAGCAGAGGGAGCCCCCTTCTCATGCCTCCCCCTGACCTGGCCGCTCCAGGGATCCAGGGCTGACTGTCCCCCGCCCAGCGTGGCACCCAGCGCTGGGGCGGTGAGCCAGACCACCTTCTGTCTAAGGCTTGGGTGCTGGCCACCCAGCCCTCAACGCCTGGCAGACTTGGCCCGGATAGGCCCTCAGTCCCTGTTCCAAGTGGCCAGAGTAATGGTGGGGGAAGAGGAGGCCTGGCCGTGCCTGGCTGTGTTGGGCCCCGGGAGAGTGAGGGGTGTCTGCAGATTTGGGGGGAGGGTCGCTCAACTGAGCAAGGGAAGCTTGGGCCAAGCAAACCAGGTGCCAGGGACTGGGATTCTCTCTCTGAAACGACAGTGGTGAGTGGCCAGGAAGGCAGCGCGCCGGGCGTGGGGAGCAGCGGGGGCCCCGACGCAGCCCCCCGGACAGCAGCGTAGCGGGCGTGGCCGAGTCTACACCAGGCTCCTGGCGCCGCTGGAGCAGCGCCGGTGCAGCAGGGAGCCAGGCGGGCAGAACTGGTGCGGGTGGTTGTAGGGGGGCGGGGCGGGGGGCAGGGGCGGCTGGTGGGCCGCCTTGACGGGGGAGCCCGGGCCGCCCAGGGGCGCGGAGCTGCAGGAGTCGGACGAGGACGAGGCATAGCAGGAGAGGGCCTGGCTCAGCAGGGGCTCCATGCGGGCCAAGCAGGGCTGGTCCAGAACGATGACCTTGACAATCTGCTGGCACTGCACCAGGGTCCCGGGGGCCGTGGGCGGCGGTGGTGGCAGCAGAGGGGGCTGCACCCTCAAGGGGCTAGGCTGCAGGTCTGGCGCTGGTGCTCCCCTCTCGGCCCCCAGCCCGGAGTTGTGCTGGGACATTTGAAGCCTGTTGTGAATTGACACCTAGTTTAGAAACAGCCAGAGAAGCGTGAAATGTTACAAGACTAAGTCCCAGCTGCTAGGACTGGCCACCCTGGGCCTCCCTTCCCCCCCCTTCCCCGGCCCCTGTGCCCACCAGGGGCTCGCAGCCCTCACCTCGGCCCGCTCCCCATCTGTCTGCCACCCAGAGGGCACCCAGCTGCCAGGCAGAGGCGCTGAGCCTGGGTGGAGTCCAGAGACACTGTGCTGTACCCCGGCCTGAGCGGCCTGGCTCCTTCTGTGGGATGGGCGGCTGGACCGATGGACTCAGGTCCTGCTGGGTGGCCCTGGGCCCCGGGTGGGCGCCCACCCGCCTTCCCACCAACCTCGAGCTGGAAAAGCAGGGGTATATGCCTGCGCCCTGCCTCCCAGGGGTGTGTGGCGGACACAGGGACAGAGGAGTCAGGTGGCTTGGAGCTTTGCAAGCCCCTAACCCTCCCACCAGCTTTTTAAAGGGAGGCCTTCTCATCACTGTGAATCACAAAGGTGTCCAAACCCTGGAATGCCAGGGACCCCGAGGGGTGATCTGGACCTGCCCCATCCTCCCAGACTCCCCAGGGCCGTGCCCACACATTCGAGAGCGGCCAAGGCCAGAGCCAGGTCCCCAGCTGCCCTTCTGGCCCAACCTGGGCCCTGGAGAAATCTGTCCCGCTGCAGGAGGGGGAACCCAGAAAGGGCTCTAATCTTTCCGCCTTGGGTGGGGCATGAGCGGGTGGCCCATGGAGGGCACTGGGAACTAGCCTGGCCTCCTCTTGCTAGCAGGGGAGGTGGAAGAAATAGGAGGATTCTGGAAGGAGAGGGGTTTCATTCCTCATCCCTCAGGCTCACCAGCCTGTAGATATGACACACGATCCCCTTCCGACACCTGGGCCCTTCAGGGAGTGTCTGAGAGCCTTCTCTCTGAGTATGTCCTTGGGTACCACCACCCAGGCCCGCTGCTCAGTGCACGGGGGGCGGAAACCGAGGCTGCAGGGGAGGGGATCCTATGGCCAGGTCTAGACCAGGAGGGCCCTGCCCTAAACTATCTCAGAGCCCTAAGCCAGCAGATCCTGACCCTATTTACTGGCAAAAGGTGCAATTTCAGGGACGCCCCCTCCTGGGTCCGGCACTGCCCTGGTGGGCTGCTCGGCTCTCCAGCCCCGTTCCTCTGCCCTTGGGTTTTTCACAAGCCCCCACCGCCAAGCTCCGCAGGCTGCAGGCTCCACTCTCCATTCTCAACCTCCAGCCTCAGCAGTGTGTTCTAAGCCTGAGCTTTCCCCGCCTCCCAATCAATCAAAGGAGCCCCGGAGCCCCTCAGTGCCCTGCCAAGCCCTGGGGTGGGCCGAGAGCAGGGCTGCGTCCACCACCCTCTCGGGGAGCCCTCTGTGGTCCTCGCTGGGACAGAAGGCTTCTGTCCACTGCTGCTGGGGAGGGGTGGGTGCGGCTCCTTTCCCCACCTGCTTGTCTTCCGAGTTATCCCCTGGGAGAAAGTGGCCTGAGACCGCGGGGCAGGTCTTCTGCTCTCTGCCCCCACACTTTACAGCTGCCCTTCCCCAGCCGCCCCAGTCCAGACCCTCCGAGCCCCCCTGTGGCCGCAGCCCCGGCCTCACCCTGCACCTCCTCTTCGCCTCCCCTTCCCCTCTCCCCCTCCACTGTCTGCACCTCCCTCTGGTCAGTAAGTGAAAAGCAGGAAGTGACAGCAAAACATTCCCTCATTCTGACCCCCTTCTCACCTCCCTGCTGGTGAAAAAAGAGAGAGAGAGGGAGAGAGAGAGAGAGAGAGAAGATGGAACATGATAGCAGGGCTGACAGCTCAGACAAGCTGGGGAAGCGCCTGCCAGCGGGGTGGCCAGGCAAGGACAGAGCGGGTGGAGGACGCGGGAGCTCAGGGTCCAGCTGCGAGGCCGGCGGGGACGCCGCCTCTGTGCAGGGGAGCAGAGGCTGGCAGAGCCCTGGGACTAGCCGGGGTGGCAGCCTTGCAGATAGCCACGTGGCCCTCGGGGCCGGGGAGCAGGGGATGATGGTCCCCAGATCGCGGTCCTCCCTGGGCAGGGGGCGCTAAGCCGCAGGCGGGGCTGGTAGAACAAACCGAAGGGCTGGTAACTTCGTGCGTTTATCTGCAAGGCTGGAGAACGGGCAGCTGCAGGATGATGGGCGGAGGAGGGGCAGTGGGGGCTTGTCAGCTGCTGGGGCGGGAAGCTCCTCCGTGTGAAGGCGCCTCCTCCAGACACAGGTGTGTGTGGGGGGGGGGGGAGAGAGGAGAAGCTGGGGTTTCCTGGGGTGTCCTGGGGCTTCCCCAAGCTGAGTCAGGCTGGGGGCAGGGCTCCTCCCTCAGAGCCCGAAGTTGGGGCTCCTCCAGCTTGGAGTGAGGGTCTGTGTGAGCAGTGAGGGTCCCTGGAGGCCTGGCAGAAAGGAGTGAGGGGCTCACCAGGGTCCGAGGGGAGCCAGTGGGGAGGGCTGGGGCCCAGCAGGCTTGCAGGGCGACTGCGTGCCCCGTCCCAGGTGGCCGCCGGGGGCCTGGCAGGCACCAGCTGCTGCTGCTACTTCTCCAGCCCCCTCCCTCCGATGTGGACCGTCTTCAGATGCAGCAGCCGCCCGCCCCCCTCCCGGAGAAGCCCTAAGACAACCCCCTCCCCACCTCGCCTCACTTCCTCCTCCACATCCCACCCCGTGGCCGGCTTTCCAGATGGACCAGCTGTTCTGGGCGGAAACTGTACCCTCCCAGCCGCCTCCACTTTCCCCAGAGGCATCCAGGAGGGCAGAGTCTGCCCCGCCGTGCTCACTCGGGCAACAGACCTAAGGGGGGATTCTCGAAGGGGCCAGGCTCCCTGCTACAGAGGCTGGCAAGATGTGGAGGAGGGAACCTTGGTCTCTGATACGGGAGCATCAGGACCACGGCAGTGTGTGGGGCGGTGGATTCGGGGGACTGCGGGAGGGATGCGATGGGGGTGTTGGGGGCTTTATCTGCACGCATTAGTCTGGGAGCTCGGCCTGGGGGGCTCGGCGGGGAGGGCGGGCTGGGGAACGGGAGGGGGCACTGTGGCTTGATGAGGTGCTGGAAGAGTGGTATTACCCATGCTAGCAGTAACTTTTAATTGTATCTCTTGAAATTGGTAAAATGGTGAGTCGGGCTGGGGAGGCATTGATTAAAACCTGAGAAGAGAAACAACAGAGACAGTGAGAAGAGGGCAGGGGGCACAGACTCACTCACCTGGGCAACCAGGCCTCCACTCACCTCCGCCGTGCTCTCCGCCGCCTTCTCCGCCGGTGCCGCTTCCCTTTTGGCTTTGAATGCAAAGAGCACAGGGCTCACTCTCCACCTGGCCCCATCCCCGCACAGAGCCCTGGCCCCGCACAGAGCCCCGTCCCCGCACAGAACCCTGGCCCCGCACAAAGCCCTGTCTGCGCCGCCCCACAGCCCCCAACCAAGCCTCCCTGCAATTCAGTGCGGCGGCCGGAGACTCCAGGGCCCCCACCACTCCGGGAGCAGTGGACTGGGCATCTGAGCCCAGCTCTGCCACATACTAGCTGTGTGACCTTGGGCAAGACGCTACACCTCTCTGGGCCCTCGTGGACTAGAAGGTCTCTGACGTTTTTCCTTGCTGGGTATTGTGGGGTCTCCTTTACCCACAGTCAGAGCGCCCCATACGGACTGCGCAGGTCGGTTGTGAGGAGGCCTTGGTTCTTGGTCCCCAGAGCAAAAGGGGCTCCTCTGTGTCTGGCGCAGGCTCCGAGAGGGAGGGGCCACGTTCCTTTCCTGTTCCTGCTACTTAGCTGAGTGCTGAGGATTCAACGAGCCTCAGGGCAGGGCCTGGCACAAGTAGCTGAGAATGGCTCTGACGGCTACCAGGGCTTCCTGATGGGCCTGGCACAGCACCAGGGACCCTGCAGACACCCGGGGACAGCTTGATGATTTTTTCTGGCTCAGTCACCGGACTCCCACCCCTACCCCCAGCAGGCACCCCAGAGCCCTCGGCCGGGGCCCCTCTGATTTCTCACACCCCCGGGGAGGGTGCTAGTTCCCTTGCTGTGCACATCCCTCTGCTTTCTGTAGCGCAAGAGGAAGCTGGGGAGGGAACGGATGGACAAGGCCCCGGAGATACACATCAGGGCCTGGCCAGGGGCTGCAGCTTCCCAAAGAGGCAGGCTGGGCTGCAGAGAATGGAGTGGGGCGGGGTGTCCGGGAATCAATCACGGCTGAGGTTTGACTCTATTACACAGCTGTGAAAACAAGCGTGTACTCTGACCTTGTAGAAATAAAGGGCCAGGACTTCCCTGCTGGCGCAGTGGTTAAGAATCCGCCTGCCAATGCAGGGGACACGGGTTTGAGCCCTGGTCCAGGAAGATCCCACATGCCACGGAGCAACTAAGCCCGTGTGCCACAACTACTGAAGCCTGCGCACCTAGAGCCTGTGCTCTGCAACAAGAGAAGCCACCGCAATGAGAAGCCCGCGGCACCGCAACGAAGAGTAGCCCCCGCTTGCTGCAACTAGAGAAAGCCCGCACGCAGCAATGAAGACCCAATGCAGCCAAAAATAAATAAATAAAATAAATTTATAAAAAAAAAAAAAAAGAAAGAAAGAAAGAAATGAAGGGCCAGCTGAAAACCAGGGCGGGTGGAGAATTATGAACGCGTGGTGGCAGGTCAGACGCATACACAGAGGAGACACCACAGTGAGGGTCTCCATGAGCTAAAAGAGCCCCGAGTCTTGCTTGGAAAACAAATCTCCTCTCCCAGCTGGTGTGACCAGTCCTGTGATGCTGATACAGCATCTCGGCACCGTGGCTGTAACCGGGGGTTTGGAACCAGCATGGAGCCCGCTGGAGTGTCTCAGCTCAAGCTGACGTCTTGCTGGGACCCTGGCTTTCCAGGGCTTAGCACAAGGCACATGGCAGGCACTCAGTAAGTGTTCATTAAATGTAGGAATAAATGACTGAATTAATTAGTGAACAGTTCTGGATGGTTCGCTGGGGTTTGCTGGGATGGGATTTAATTCTCATGCCACCTCTCCTAATTCTTTTCTATTTGGGGCAGATGGAGCAGGGGTGGGGGGGTGAGGGGTGGAGGCAACTCTTCCTGTCTCCCTGCAGGTTGGGGGGAGGGGGGAAGGGGAGGGGGAAAGGTAGGAGGGGGCAGTGGGAGGCAGGGAGCGGGTCTAGAGAACGTGGCCAAAGGTGATACAAAATCTGAAGCTGGCTTGACTTGTCTGGAGTGAAAATTCAACTTGAAGAAATCATTTGAGAAATTGGGTTTGAGGGTTCATCTGGGTTTCGGGGTGCTGACTCGGGCCTGGGATTAGAGAGTGATGCTGGCTCATTAGGGAAAGGTCTTGATGGGGCAGATCAAGATTTCCAGACCCTTCTGGCCACCTGCCTTCTCACCTGCTCCCAGCCACAGACACGGCATTTTCTTCTCACGTGGTTTCCCTTTCCCACACCCCTAATCCCCGGTGTGCGTAGGGAACAAGCGGGCACTGGGGCAGGATGTCGGAGCCCTGAGCCTGATGCCTCCAGGGGGAACAGTGACCTTTGTAAGTGGGCACGTTTCTCTCTCACCTTCCCCCTCAGTCTCACTGCTAAAGCCCCAGCAGGTGAGGCCATGGAAACGAGCCTTTCCCTCACCCGAATCCCCAGGACCCCAAGGCCAGGGGCGCTGAGTGGCCTCCACGTGGGCCAGGGCCGCAGGTCTGGAACTCACCTGTGGGCGATCCCTGCTTCGACTGTGGGTCCACCTGGGCTCCCCCGGCCTTGAAGGAGAGAGTCTTCGCTCCTTGCTGCTTCTCCAGCTCCCCTGGGGAATGGAGAGGCTCGTGAATGGAGAGAAACCCTGACCTCTAGCACACAGAGGGGAGAGGAGAAATGAGAGGAGAGCAGGAGGAGGAGGAGGAGGAAGAGGGGCTCCCAAACACACGGCACCCGCTTCTTGTCAGCTTCAATGCCGGCGCTGGCAGCCCCTGTTCTGGCAGCCAGAGAGCAGGTGGAAGAGGTTGATAAGAGGGAGGCAACAGCTGGGTCTGCATCCTGGCTCTGATGCTGCCTGGCTATGCAGCTTCAGGCAGGTTACTTATCCTCTCTGTGCCTCCCTTAAGGGGACTGCAGTGTCCACTTCAGAGTGTCATTAAGAGCATCACAGGAGGGGACTTCCCTGGTGGCGCAGTGAAGAATCCGCCTGTCAATGCAGGGGACACGGGTTCGAGCCCTGGTCCGGGAAGATCCCACATGCTGCGGAGCAACTAAGCCCGTGTGCCACAACTACTGAGCCTGTATGCTGCAACTACTGAAGCCTACGTGCTGAGAGCCTGTGCTCCGCAATGAGAAGCCCGGGCACCGCAACGAAGAGTAGCCCCCACTCGCGGCAACTAGAGAAAGCCCGTGCGTAGCAACGAAGACCCAACGCAGACAAAAATAAAAAGATAAATAAATTTATTTTAAAAAAAAAGAAAAAGAGGATCACAGGAGGAAAGACATTAAGGCACTTAGAACAAGGTCTGAATGTTGCAAGGGCTCAGTAAATACCAGCTCCTGTGACGACATCAAAGGCTCACTTGGTGTAGCAGCCTCAGCACCGCCGGTGCCGTCCAGCCAGCTGGCTGAGCTCCCCCGACGAGGAGGTCCCAGCTGCCCGAGGCCCCGGCAGAGGTCTGTCTGGCTACTCGGCTTTAATTCCTCTCTCTAGAATGTAAACCTGTTCCTTCCTGTCTGTTCTCGGTGGTGCTGGAGAACGGCCAGTTACCCTCCTTGGAGATTTGACAGCCGTTATTAAATCTCTCCTCCGTTCCTCTTTTCCAGGAGACATCACTCAAGTTCCTTGTATTAAAGCTACTCTCTTGGGTCCCATTTTCTGCCTGTCTAGTCGTCTATAATCTGGGGGCACCGGCCTGCAAACCCCAAACCAGAACCATTTGTGCCGATTGCCTGAGTCACACCATCAAGCAATACTCAATATTTTTACTGAAGTGAGAGTGGCTCTCTCTCCCCAGAGGGGCCGTCTTGGCTTTGGAGAAGTTAGCGCTGTAATTACAAGCAAGGCATCCGAGGAACCTGGGTGCCAGTCTTGTTCTGTCACTGACTGCGTGAATTTGGACAACTTCCTTAAGTTCTGTTAGACTCAGTTTCCTTATTTGCAACATGAAGATAATACTTCTCACCTCCTGGAAAGATGTAGCAGCAATTCATACAATAGGCTCGGCTTTCAGCCCAGTGCGGGCATGTAGTAAGTGCTCGAGAAACGGGAGCTGTGGCCACTTTCTCCTGTTTTCTACTTCCTTTTTCCCTGCCTCTCTGAGCAGCCCTTCCTCTTTCCTCAGCTTTCTTCCCTTTCTCTCCATCTGAAGAACAGGAGCAGACATGAGCCTGGTCCCTGCTCTCCTGCCCTCAGCACACGGATCTTGGCGATATCTCCTCCTTAGTACTGGGAGGGGCAGGACCTGCTGCTCCCAGGCTAATGGGGAAAGGGACTTCTGGCAGCCATGCTGGTGCCCACCCGTGGGCGCTGTGCTCCGCGGCTGTGCGGACCCATCTAGGACATACTGACAAGAGGGTGTGTCTCTGAGAATGTTCTAGATCAACAGCCAAGGTGGCATTGAAAAGAGTCTGTCTGTTACACCCCTGAACTCACGTCACCAACGGAGAGGAGAAAGGGAATTTACACCCTCCCTGTACCAGGCGATACTGAGTTAGTTTCACAGTCTGGTCTGGTGAGGTTTTTTGGGTTTTTATAAATTTATTTATTTAATTTACTTATTTTTGGCTGCGTTGGGTCTTCGTTGCTGTGTGCAGGCTTCCTCTAGTTGCAGCGAGCGGGGGCTACTCTTCGTTGTGGTGCACGGGTTTCTCATTGCGGTGGCTTCTCTTGTTGCGGAGCACCGGCTCTAGGTGTGCGGGCTTCAGTAGTTGTGGCACACAGGCTCAGTAGTTGTGGCACGTGGGCTCAGTAGTTGTGGCTCACGGGCTCTAGAGCGCAGACTCAGTAGTTGTGGTGCATGGGCTCGGTAGTTGTGGCTCGCGGGCTCTAGAGCGCAGGCTCAGTAGTTGTGGTGCGTGGGCTCAGTAGTTGTGGCTCACGGGTTCTAGAGCACAGGCTCAGTAGTTGTGGCGCGTGGGCTCAGTAGTTGTGGTTCACGGGCTCTAGAGCACAGGCTCAGTCGTTGTGGCGCAAGGGCTTAGTTGCTCCGCGCCATGTGGGATCTTCCCAGACCAGGGTTCAAACCCATGTCCCCTGCGTTGGCAGGCGGATTCTTAACCACTGTGCCACCAGGGAAGTCCCTGGTGAGTTTTTGTTTTAACCTGACTTCGTTGTTTCCTTAGGAAATTATAAACAGAAGCTATCCCCTCATTTTCAGGGTGGAAAGTACGTGAACCTTAGAATCAGACTTCACTGCAGCTGCCAGATCCTCCGCTTCTAATCTGCACCTTAGACGCATCCCTTAACTGCTCTGAGTTCCATCCGTGAAGTGGGGGCCAACACCTGCCTTGCGGCCTCCCCGTGAACACCTAAACAAACCACCTGGCACACAGTAGGTGCTCCAGAGATGCTGATGAAATAGCACCGCCCTGGCGCATCGGTCCCTGCTTAGAAACTCCCACCGCCTTTCCTCCTGCCCAAGGGATTTATACCAATTTAGAAATACTTTTCAACTAAGTGGCCATGTAAGGCAGACCTGGAGTCTGTTTTTATTTTCTGTTTTAGTTTCTGAATCCATTCTTACTTAATCTTCCTTTAAAGGCTCTTTGAAGCCGCTGCAATGCTTCACCAGGAAGGCTTGCAGGTGGGCAGAGACCACAGAGCGTCACTGCTCTTTTCTTGAACCAAGAGGTGACCGGTAAACCACCCGGACAGATGAAGAGGCGCAGAGATTGCCTACAATTCCTGAACGGGAGCAATCGGGAACCAAGGCACTCCTTGGAGGACAGAAAGACAACTCCAAGTCGAGGGACAGTCAGAAAGCCAGATGGACTCTTCAAGGAGATGACGTTATGAAAAAATTAAGTGGGGGGCTATTCCAGGTGAGAAGAGATGAAAACCATGAAACAACCAGGTGTGATGTGTGAATCTGGACTGGGTCAGGGGAGGACACTGCCAGGGAGCTTCGGTGGGAAGAAGTGCTCCAGGCCCGGACCACCTCGGTTTGCAAGCCCGCCTTTAGGGCCGGCTCGCTTGCTGGTCCTGGTCAAGCCCAGCAGAGTTCTCTGTTCCGAGGGGCCCACACGCCGCCCCACGGCCTGGCTACCTGTGCACACGCATGTGTACACCCTCAGGTACCTCGCCTTAACTGTGAGGCATCCATCAGCCATGATGGTGCCGTGGGGCTGGGGCAGGGAGGGCTCGGGAGTGCAGGAGGGGCCTTGCTCGCCCACACTCCCTCCGCAGGGGTGCACGGAGTGTCTGTCTGCAAGCGACCCTGCTCCTGACCGGAGCCCGGCCGCCTGGAGGGTCTGGGGTCACCGCGTCCTTACACTCTATCCGGATCTGCTCCAGCTCCGTCACCTCCGCGATGGACTCCTTCAGGTCCTCCACAAACTTCCGCATCTCGTCCAAGCCCAGGGCGCAGAAGTGCAGCACCTGCTTCTTCTCGGAGCCCGAGAGCGGGGTCACCAGTGTGATGCCATGAGAGTAATCTGGAAACCAGACCCCAGGCCCCACAGGCCGTGAGCAGCCGCAGGTGAGGAGGGGGCCTCCAGGGCACCTGCCCCTCCCCCTCCCCTGCCCCCTCCCCCGCCCCCTCCCCCCTCTGCCACATCCACGGGTGACCGAGACTTACACTCGTTCTCAAAGAGGTGGAACTGCATGCCCAGGAGGCCCACGGACTTGCAGAAGGTGTATGTGGAGGAGCTCTTCTTCTTGGGGCAGAGTTTGAGAATCTGTCCAAGACAGGGGGACAGCCGTGCACTGACAGGTGTGCGTGTGTATAAACATGCCTTACACACCTGGATGAGTGAACACCCAGGGCTCTTGTGAACACAAGTAAACACCCAGAAAGAGACATGCACACACATGCCCACTTACACACTTAGGATACATTCACACACATGTACACACACATACATACGTACAGACACAATATCAAAATACGGTCTTCACTGCACAAAATGCTCCAGTGGTCATTCCCACAGCACTTAGAGGCCAGTCCACACTTTCTGCCCTGGTTTGTAAGCCCCACCTGGTCTGGTCCCTGCCTTACTCTGGCTTTATGTTCAGTCCATGCTGCCCTTCCTTTAGCTTGAACGGGGCAGGCTCAGTCCTACCACAGGGCCTTTGCACCTGCTATTTCCTTCCACAACTCGCCCTGCAGCTTCTTGCATGGTTGGGTTACTCTCATTACTTAGATCTTAACTCAAATGCCGCCTCCTTAGAGATTCCTTCCCTGACCAGCCTTTACAACAAACAAAAACAAAATAAGAGAAAAAAAAAATCCACCTTAACACCAGCTACTCCAACCTATCACCCTGCTTTGTTGTCTTCATAGCACCTTCCCCCAGTTTGATATTATCTTGTTTGTCTTCTTAATTATTTTCTACCTCCCTTGTCTCCTGAAACGCAAGCTGAGGTAGCAGTTGCTCGGTGTACAAATGTTTCTTCGGCACCTTCTGAGCTGGGCTCTGGGACACAGGAGAGGACGGGGGAGCCCGGCCCTCAGGGTGCCAGTGCTGGTAGAGGAGGACCCTCAGGGTCCATAAATCAATCAGTGGATCAATCCATCATCGCATAGTAAGCCAAAAAGCAACGTGAAGAAACGGACACATAGGGTAACTGCAGAAACTGGTAGGTGTTTTGAAGACGAAGTAGGGTCAGGACCAGACGGTGGGTGGGCAGGCCACCTGTGAGGTGGGGGGAGAGCGTCTGCACTGAATGAGGAGAGGCAGGGGTTCGTGCAAGGTCTGGGGAGCTTTTCAAGCAGACGATGGAGCTGCAAGATTAAGGCTTGAGACGGAGGGAGCCTGGAGTCGGCCTGGGGAGGCAGCTGATGGGGCAGGGGGCGGGCGGCAGAGGAGAGGCGTGGAGGGAGGTGAGGTCCGGGAGCTACTCCGAGGAGGTGGACCTCAGGCGGGGAGCGTTGGATTTGGGTCGATGTTAGAGGTAGTGCCAGTATGACTCGTGGCTGGAGAAGGTGTGGGGTTTGAGGAAAAGACAGAAGCCAGACCCTGTTCACTCTGCTTCCCAGCACTTAGAACACTGCCTGGGACATAGTTGGTCCTCATTAAATATTTGTTGTATGGATACCTGTGTTCAAAGAGCAAAGGCCAAGCACCCCACAGACGTGCGCAAGCACACACACACACACACACGCCCACACGCACGCCAGCATTCCCCCTGGGCCCAGGGACAGTGTGGGCCCCCCTCAGGCCGCCTGCACTTCCCAGGCTGTGGGACGGACGTGCAGCCCTGCACCCTCCAGCCCCAGCTTCCCCGTAATGAGGGGCAGGCAGAGGCTCTGGGGTCTAGTCCATTCGCAGCGGGACCCGGGAACCATGAGCAGGTAACCTCTCTGTGCCTCGGCTTCGTAACTAGCAAAGTAGGAAGGATCGTATCTGCACGGGCTACCTCACACCCCACGCTGGGAAGTCAGCCACTGGCTCTGCAGCGTCATGGCATCCTGGGGGGTGGGGTGCCCTCGGAGCCCTCGGGGGTCCCCACTCACCACCAGCAGGTCGTTGAAGAGGAACACCTCCCTCTGGTGTGCGGCCTGCTTCTGCAGCTTGTTCACATCCGTCACCTCGAAGAGCCGGCTGCAGCAGACCAGGCGGCGATGGGGCTCTGATAGCACCTGGGCCGGGGCACAGCGCTCAGCTCAGCCGGAGAAGCAGCCGAGGTCGCAGCCCTCCTGCCCCCGGCGCCCACTTTCCAGAAGAGCAGATGCAGGCCCAGGTTGGCCCTGACCCTCCCTCTTTCCTCCCCCGGGCTCTCCCCCCTTCCTCAGGCGCCTTAGGGAGCAGGGCTGGGCCAGAGGGCTTCACGGTGCCGGACGCAGCGAGCAGATAAAAGGCGGGGAAAGGAAATTGAAAAGAGCCTTCGGATTGTGCACCCCTTTCCCTCCGAGGCCTTCGTGAGGGCAGCCCCACATCCCGGGCTGTGCCTCTCTCGGCTGCACACCCAAACTCCAGTGTGCAAGAGGGAGGGGTCCCGGGGACACCGCGAATCTGCTCCAGTGTGTGAAAGCCTCCTCAGGGGGCGTCTGCAAACCTGACAGAGGCTATGACCTCAGCACAGCAGGCTCCGGCCAGAAAAGGCCGGCCCCGCACGACTGGGCGGAAGGGTCCAGCGCAGAGCCTCAGACGGGGTCCCCAAACTGCTCCCTGAGCCAAGAATTTGGGGAGGTTAGGGTTAGGGAGATGGTTAGGGAGATGGAGGCCAGGACCTTTATGTCTACGGTATACAGAGCCTCTGCTGACGTCTACAGAGGATGCTCCCTTAAAAATCACTGCAAACTTGGAAAACACTGCAAACTGCGACACAGGCTACAACTCAGGAGCCACCCCAAGGATTTGAGAACCCACGTCTAGAGCCTGCTTTAGCCCATTTCCTGCCTTCTATTCAGCAGGACCATCCAGGATGCCCAGGACCCATACCACCCAACACCTCCCTATCTGGCCGTCCAGGTGCTGCGACCCTAGAGCACCGGGCCGTCTTTCTCAATATTTCACTTCAATCTCTCCTGCCGCAGGAGCTGGTCGCAGGGAGCAATGAGGAAATCGGGCAGGTGGAAGGAAGAGGGTGCCCTGCACAGCACACGGAGGCACTCGAACAGTAACTACAAGTGAGCGAAGAAGGGGAACACATTTCTGAAAGATGAGGAGGAGATGCCAGGAAGAAGGAAAGGTAAGGAGATGGAGACAGGGCCTCTGCAGCCCCGGGAGGGGAAATGATCCCCCGCAGTGAGCGCTGCTCTGTGGTGGGCACTTACTGTCTTCATGCCCACGATGGACTTCTCCACCTTGGTGACATACGTGACGTGGTCCTCGTTCGACTTGAGCTCCTTCTGCTGAATCCTTTCGTAGATGCCGACCACCAGCTCCCTGGGGATGTCAGCCCCGTCATCCACACCTACGGCCGTGGAACGGGCAAGGGGAGGGGGTGTCAGGGGCCTGGAGCCAGAGAGGGGGCGCCCCCTACCTGACTGCCGCTCCCGAAGAATGGCCTTGATTTTGTCCTGTCCCCGCTCCGAAGTCTTCAATGGCTGGCTCCCCATACCCGCTAAAGCAGGGATGAGCTCCTTTGCCAGGTACCAGAACTACTACACTAGGGCCCAGCACGTGCCCCCAGCGCCCCCTCCTGCTGCTCCATAGCCAGGGCCTCCGCTCCCCCCTCCCAGGCCTCCTTCCCCATCTCTGAACGTGGCCCCCGTGGTCCTGCCTTTGCTCCCCCGGTTCTCCCGTCTTGACAACCTCCACCCCAGCCCCGCCAGGAGCGTCGCTGAGCATCGCTGTGTCGGCCTTCAGGCCCTCCCCTCCCCTCCGGTAGGGAGCGTGGAGCTCAGTGATTCGTTGTCGAGTGGTGACAAGATTCTCCCCTCGCTGGGAGCACGGGGTGGCGGTGGGGAGTGGGTAGTGAGACATTAAGCGAAGGAGAGGAGGGCAGCCCCCGTGGTGGTGCTGTGAGGAGACTGCCACCCATCTCCCACTTCACAGTGACGTTCAGACTCTGGCAGCAAAGGATACCAGCAGGAAATATACCAACACGAAAACAACTTTCCCCGGGAGGTAGAAACAGAGGCAATTAAAAAAAAAAAAAGTCTTCTACTTTTTCTGAATCTTTCTTTAATGATTATACACTCCTTTTTTTTAAGAGGGAAAAATTAAAAATAAAACATCTTGGGCAAGTGCTCTCCAAGGAGTTTTCCTAAGTGCCGAGAGGACATTACACCTTCTGTGAGAGACCCTCTGTATTGACCCTGTTTCTCCCACATCTGAGTTTGGTTCTGAAAGTCGGGCACCCAGGGGCCTGGAAGAAGCCAGGCTGGGGGCAAGAAAGAGCAGGCCAGGGACTGAGCACACGGGGCTCCCAGGTAAAGACGGCAGCTTGCACCCCCTCTGCTCCTTCTGAATGCCCTAGAAAAAGGAATTTTTTTTTTTTAAAGGCAGAGACGGGGGAAAGAGGCAGTGGCACCAGGGGACCTGGAAGTGGGTGAATGAGGACATGGATCCGCAAACCTGGGAAAGAAGAAACAGAAGCCAGCAGAGAGGTTCGGAGGCTCAGAACCACCAAGGGCTCTGGAGTTGCTGCAGCCCCTGGAGGTGGAGGTGAAGGTGGGCTCGAAACAGGAAAGTCAGTTGAAAATCAGTTTAAAAGGCAATTAGATATCCCCGCCCCTTCCTCCACCCCAGTCTTCTGATGGAGCCTTCATCCTCTGGAAGGGATGAACCAGGAACTCTGGGCTGGGGGACCCCAAGCCCAGCCAAGGGTGGGAGTCTGTGCTGAAAACTGGGGGATGGAGATGATGTCTACGTATTAGGAGACCCCCTCAACCCATTTCCCACAAAGATCTCGGAATACTGGCAGACAGACTCATACCCTCTGGGCAACGGACTGGACATTTCTCTTTTGAGAAAGCAACCAGCACAAGAGAAAATATCTAAAGATTCTGCAGTCAGGTCTCCCAATGAAACAGCTCAACTAAATCTTGCTATGAGAATGTCCATCAGTCAGCAACCCCATGCATGCTCAGAGTTTTAATCAGCCTTTTAGTGGCTCACTGTTAAATATGGATGGACAACCAAGTTTCATCAGAAAAAAACATCATATCTTAAGAGATAAATAAGAAGATACTGCATCTACAAAACAGGAACAAAATGCTATAGAAGAGGAACACTTAGAGAGCAAAAAAGAGTTACTGAAAATGAAAAATAAGACAGCAGAAACGAAAAACTTAGTAGGAGATTTGAAAGATAAAGCCGAGGGACATCTTCAAGAAAGTCAAATGAGAAGACAAAGATGGCAGATAGAGAGCTCTAAAGATCAGAGGCTCAAACTGGGAGTTCTAACACCTGAATAATAGGAGTTCCAGAAGGAGAATATGGAAAATGGATAGGGAAAATGATCAGATACAATATTTAAGAAGAGTTCCCACCTGAAAATAAATTCTAATTAGAGCTATTGTATATTGGAGTATATGTATACAGTTTTCTAAAATAATATAAGCTTATGCGAAGATGTCTAGGCAGTTGCCAGATGGGGCAGAACTTTTACACTTTACAGAATTTTTAAAACTTTACTAGTAGGGACACAAAGGAGTCTGTACAAATAATTTGATCTGAAATTACTATGTGAGGTTAAATATTTTGTGAATATTAAATTATCAGGTCTATCTGTGAGTTAATCAACAACTGGATACAGCTGAAAGTACCAACTGATTTTCTTTTTTTTTCTTCCAGTTTTATTGCTATATAATTGATATACAGTACTGTATAAGTTTAAGGTATACAGCTTAATGATTTGACTTACGTAGATGATGAAATTGTAAGCAGCTCCTTTTCCCCTTTTCTGTTTGTTCATCCCTGTTTTCCTCAGACCTTCATCATAAAGATGAGATCACTAAGCAACATTCAACCTAGCTCCTGATTTCTGCTTTACTAAATGTACAAAATGCCTCACTTAACCTGTTGATTCCTCTCCTGGATTAGAAGGAGTAAGAATGAAGAATTAAGTAGTTAAAGAATGACTAACTCTCTACCCCTAGGTCCCCCTTAGTAAATTTGCAGGTGTACCCCGAGGGCACAGGCGGACCACGTGGGTAAAAGAATTCAATTGCAGACAGACCACTTGAGCAAGATAGCGTCCCAAGGAATATCAGGAGAAGTCAGCAGGTCTGCGTGCAATGGAAAAATGACAAAGAATCTGACCTCCTGCTTTAATGATTAACTGAGATTGTTTCCCCTTTTTCCCTTTAAAATTGTCACGGTTGAGCAGAATCTTCAGAGTTGGTCTCTGGACAGAAGTCCACCTTCTCCCCAGATTGCCGGCTTTTCTGAATAAAGCATCTTTCCTTTCTATCAAAAAAAAAAAACAACAAAAAAAAGAGTTCCCACAATCAGAGGCATGTGTTTCTAGACTAAAAGGAAGAACGTAGTACCCAGCACAATGGATGAAAGAAGGACCGTAACAAGGCACATCATGGTGAAAATTCAGAACACAAAAGACAAACAGAGGAACCTAAAAATGTTCAGGGAGAGTGAAAGAACATAAGCAAGAGGTCAGGAATTGTAACAGTAGCGGCACTGACACCTAAAAATCAACGGAGCAACGCCTTCCAAGTTCTGAGTTCAATGTTTCCAACCGGGAATTCTGCTCCCAGACAAATTCTCAATCAAGACTGAGGATAGAAAAAGAAATATCCAGACATGCAAACTCTTAAAAAGTTTGTCTCCAGTGTACCTTTTCTCTGGAAGTAAACTAAAAACGAGGAAGCGATGGAACCCAGGAAACCTGAATCCAACACACGTCAGTTAGGAGACGACTTGGCTGGTAAACGCTATAAAGTTTATCTCAAGGCCCTGCTCGTGGCTCTCCTCTCCTAAGTCGTGGAGCAGGAAGGGCCGGTACCACCCAGGCACCGGCCGTGGTGCCCGGGGCCTGGAGGTCGCCTAATGGAGGACGTTACACAGAGGGCAAGGGGCGTCGCCCAGGGGCCCTTGCCGCTTGCTGCAGGACAGTGGCAGCAGCTCCTGGAAACCACCCCCCCCCCACCGCGATGGCTGGCATGCTAGCAACTTCCCCAGGGCTGCTCTGCGAGACCGGGCCCAGAGAGCGGCACGCAGTGCCCTTGACCACCGGGGTGACAACCTAGCATCGGGGCTGGGACTCCCGGAATGACCCTGAGCAGCGTCCCCGCTCCTCCCGCCGCCCCTCCCCTACCTCGCAGGTTTCGGATGAAGTCCTCCAGCATCATCTTGCGGTCGGGCTTAATGTTGGGGCTGTACATGTCGGTGTTGAGGAGGATGACGGCGAAGGCCAGGATGAAGACGGTGTCCGGGTTGTGGAACTGCCGCACCACCTCGGGGTTGCACATGCAGTAGCGCTGGCTGTGGGGGAGACACGTGAGGGCGCTGAGGGCCCACACCCTCCCTGGGCTCCAGCGGTGGGGGGACCTGGGAACGTGCCCAGTCCTCCGAGGGCTTGAGCCCAGGGAGGCTCCCCCTCCCGCCGCCGACTGCCGTCTGCCCCCTACCTCGGTCCCCACCCCCTCTGAGGGGACGGGGCGGCTGTCACACACCCAGGGACCCCCGAAACCCCACTCCCGGCCCCGTTCCAGCCTCACACAGACGCTCAGGAAAGATGTGCTGGTCGATGGGGGCGGTGAGGTGCCTGCAGGGAGAGCCCGAGGGGTCTGTCCCGCATCTTTGCTTCCCTCGCGGCCCGCCAGGGACTCCTGGCCCCCAGGCTCACGGCCACTCTGCTTCCCCGCCCGCCCCCCCCAGGTCCCGGGCGTGTGCGAGGGGAGTGGGGCTGGGGAAGGGTCCCACCTGAACGTCTCTATGAGCCGCTCCACCTTCTGGGCCTCGCCCTGCACGCGGATGTGCGCCTGGAACTTGCGCAGGGCCTCGTCCAGCTCCATGGCGGAGAAGTCCATCTCGTCCACCACGCAGCTGAGGCCGGGAGGGGAGGGGCTCGTGAGGGCCGTGGGCCCCGAACCTCCCTGCACCCACCAGAGCTGGGAGGAGGGCGCGGCCCACCCGCTGGCTGGAAGCCCCACCCTGGTGGGGAGTGGGGACTTGGTGTCTGTGACCAACAAGGGGGGACTTACCCTACCCACCCCCAGGGTCTCCTTCCACCGCCCGCGAGGACCCTCACACCTCCCCCCACCTGACAGCCCTGCGAGGCACTGGCTGAGGGCCTCCCTCCCACCTCCGGACCCTGGGGCCCAGGGCTGCGGCCAGCTGTCCGAGGCCCCAGGGCCAGCAGGAGGCCGAGCCTGCTGCCTCCGAACGCAGGTCCTTTCCTCTCAGCCCCGGAGTGTCCAGGGTCAGAGGCGTAAACGGTGAACAGCGTTTCTCTTCTGTCCTCTCCGAGGCCTCTCGGGGCCTTTCTCCCTGGTTTCCGTCCCGTTTGGGAACCTCCTCTTACACCGCCCCTCCCAGGTCGGAGCGCCTGCAGACAAGGAGCACCTCTCCCCCCAGGTAAGTGGCAAGTCAGCTTCACGTGGAGGGGACAGGGTGACAGGTGCAGCCAGACTCTGGGCCCGGGCCAACCGCGACTTTCTGTGGCTTGGGGCCACAGGCTCACCTCTTGGAGCCTCAGTTTCTTTTTCTCAGAAGGGAGGGTCAGAGTCCTGCTCCCCAAGGGTCCTTCCACCTCCGAAATGCCACCTCTGGCCCTGGAGAGTTCGCCTCTGCACGTCCCCCTTCGGTGCGTGGTGGGGACGGGTGCCAGGCACCCCCGTCAGTCACTGTCTCTCCTCTGGCTTGGCCTGCTCCTGGGCCTCCCTCCCCCGGACCTCCCAGCCCCCGGCGTATCCACCCTTACCCTCCTCGGGGTGCCCCGCTTCCAGGGCCGTGAGCAGCGGGCCACAGGCTCCCACGTGGAGCGGACGTGTCCCCTTCTGCACCCACGCGCTGCTCCGCTCTCCTCTGTCCTGGTCATCTTACACCTGCCCCACCCTGCCCTCTCTCCGTTCCCACAGCCCGTGGTGGACGCCACCAGCATCACAGCCCTGGACACCACTGCCCACCTGTCCCACCCTGAGCAGGCCCCAACTCCTCCGTGATCAGCTCTGGGGCTGCCCGCGGCCTGGGAGACTTGGGGGTCCCCGCTTGACCCTGGCTCAGCTGTCGGTTCTTAGGAGAAAGCAAGGAGCCCCCGTGGCGGCAGTCAGGGGCCTGGTGGTCGGCGGCCCCGCCTCCCCCCACTCTTGGGGGGAACAAGGAGGAGGGGGCGTCTCGAGGCCACCCAGAGAGGGCAGGGCTGGGGGCTCTTTCCCCCAGGACAGGGCAGATGGCCGTCTGCAGGCTGGGAGCCGCGCTCAGCTTGGTGAAGCCCGGGCTTCTCTCAGGCTTGGCGGCCTCAGTAGAGGGTGGGGCAGGGACTGGGAGGTGGGAGGCAAGGACTTGGCCCAAGGATGGGAATGGGCTGCGTCTCGGCACCTGAGACGGACAGCAGGTCCAGCAGGTGAGAGGGCAGCTCCTGTCGCCTCTTCCCTGGGCCGTCCCCAGGTGAGGGAAGGTGAACTCAGGGCAGCATCACAGGGCCCACAGCTGCGTGTCCCCCAGCCCAGCCCAGCTGGGAGGGACGAATCGAGCACGACTGAGCCAGACAGGATGCCGGTCGGAGGGGGCGAACCAGTGCCGCAGGAGGGCCACGAGCGGGAGCCGGGGAGGGAGACAGAGACACAGAGACAGCGAGAGACACGGGGGTAGAGAGTCAAGTGAGAGAGACACAGAGGGAGGGAGAGACAGAGACAGAGAGCAAGAGAAAAACAGACAAGAGGAGAAAGAGGGACAGACAGACAGAAGAAGGCAGAGCAGACGAGGGGGAGGAGGCTCGGCAGGCCGGGCTGGGCAGGCCTGGGTGTGGAGCAGGGGACAGCCACGCTGCAGCCTCTCGTCCTTGGGCCCCGCCGACTCTTGCAAGGCCCAGGCGCAGGCAGCGGGCCCCAGCCTGGCCAGCCCTGACACACAGGCCGGCTGCCCGGAGGACCCCAGAACGGCCCTGGTCCCCGCGGTCTGGTGTCCAGGACTTGCCCCTGTCAGTCCATCCATCCCACCCCCGACCTGGCCCCCCTGCACGACTCTGAACCCCACGGTCCCGGCACCCTGTGTCCCTCAGCGGTGTCCCTCCCAGAACCTCTGTCCATGGACTGTCCCCCGTGCTCTGGACCGGGGCTGACCCCACGACGGGCACCGAGGGAAGCGGCAGGAGGCGGCCGCAGAGCAGCCGGGAGCTGGCGGACGTGCCCAGCCAAGCACGGCGGCCTGCTTTCCAGCCCTCCACTCAGGTGACCGCTGCTGGCCACTCGGGGCGGCAGCTGAAAGCTCCGGTAACAAGCCGGAGAGTCAAGGACCGGGGCAGGAGACTCAGCCGGTGGAAACGCCAGCCCGCAGAGCGGGGAGCAGGCTACACCACCACGGCGCCGGGTGGGCAGGCCTCTGCGGGCAGACACCTGTGCCAGGGGCTGGGGAGGCTGCATACAGCCCACCTCTTGCAGGACCCCATGGCAGAGCCTTCAGGCGGCCGGTTAACATGCAGGGCCCCGGCCCTACCCCAGATCTACCAACTAGACGATTGAGAGCAGGGCCTGGGAATCAGCATCCCTCAAAGTCGCCAGCCGATTCTTAGAAACTGAAAACGAATGGCTGAGCCGAGCGCAAGGTGGGGGGGATGCTTTTAAAATGAGAGCCCGGGAGCTCACGGGAGCACGCGTGTCCTCGCGGCTCTCAGGGGCTGCTTTTGTGGTGGGGTGGTGAGGGAGGGAGCGCGGGCGGGAGAGACAGACACAGCCCCACCCCTTCTCCACGGCACGCGCGCGCGCGCACGCACGCACGCAGGCGCACGCACGCACACGCGCGCACGCACGCACGCACACTGATTTCCTGCCTTGCTCCCCGCAGTTGCCACCACAGGCATCGCTGTTTGAGGGGCAGGTGGTCTGGCGTTGTCAGATCTTTGAGAAAAAATCTAGACGTTTTCTGCAAAACCCCCAGAAGCTGTCTTGAGAGGCGGAAAGACACTACTGCCCCCAAATCGTTTCCTGTCTGTAGAGCTGGGGGTTGGGCCAGGTGACCTCTTGCCCGCGCCGTGACATTCTCTGATGAGGACCCAGACCCAGAGCCGGCCCACAGTCAGCCTCTGGAGGCTCCGCGGATGCTTGCAGGTAGCAGGGGAGGGCAGCGTCGTTTCTGGCTGGCTTTGGAATACAGCTCACATGACAGGCTGCTTCTCCCCGCCTCCCAGGGAACCAGTGCCCTCCCGGGGCAGGTGGCCGGGCCGAGGCCATGCTCTGGTGGACACTCACCTTGTAGGGGGGGGCTCCGTCATCCAGGAATCACTACCCACGGTCCTCGCCCCTCCCCACAGCGTGGCTCTCCTTTCCCTCCCTAAGTGTGCCAGCCTGCACCTGACCTTGGCTATCTCTTCTCTCCTCTCCCCGTCTCCCATTCTTCCCGTGTTCTGCAGATCACTTGCACCTAAAATCTCCCCTCCTGTCCTCCTTCTTCATCACCCTGAAATCCTGCTGGGCTGACAGTTCTCCAGATCCTTCTGCCACCTCCACCAGCACAGCCAACAGCCCTCTCCTCTCTGATCACCTTAAAGGTAAAAAAAATCACACGTTTCTGGGTGGTCGTTTCTGGTGTATAATCTCCCCATTTTACAGAAGGTAAAACTGAGACTGCAAAGGGGCTTGCTTGGTGTTCCCTCTGCTAGGGAGACCCTCCCCAATCTACTCCAGTGGGCAGCTCCCTCTGCACCTCCTTCACTGAGTATTTTTTTCAGTGCTTCGCTAAGTGGGCAATGACTTCATCTCCTCAGTCCTGTGGGATATTAAGCATCATCCTGTTATTTTTTATTATATGAGGAAACCAAAGCTCACAAGAGAGCTGACCTTGCCGGGGGACTGCACACATCGCATTCCTGGCATGTTCCCTCTCGGGGGCTGTTGCTAATGCATCTCTGGCTGGGGGCTGCTCTCTCACCCAGATGCCTGGTGGGACCTGTGAGGGGCCAAGGAGGGGCAGATGGACACATCACAGAGTCATGGGTGAAGGCCACTTCACTGTCAGCAGTCACATGAGAGCACGTGGCCGCCCTGCAGTTTCTGAGCTGGCCTGGCACACGGAGCCCACAGCAGCGGACCAAACCCCTGACCCCCTACCTTCTGCTTCCTGGGGCTTTCTCTGACCCCCAGTAGCTTACTTGCCCTCCCCCTCCCTCCCCCCTCCCCCCCCTCCCCCCGCATGCACTGAGCGCCTCTGCATGTGCAGCACTTTGCTAGGGACCTGGAATAAGTGGCAAACAACACAAACACAGATCCTGTCCCCGCGAGAGAGACAGGCATTAAATGCAGAGTCAAAAATAATTATTTCATTATAATCGTGACAAGTTCTGTGTAGGGAAAGGACAGGGTTTTGTGAGGGGACAAAGAAGATGTACTTTCTATTGGTGTGTCCAGAAATGCCTCTTTGGGGATGTGACATTTGAGCAGAGACCTAAAAGATGAGTAGGATCTGATTAAGGGAGGGGGAGGGGTGGGGAAGACAGCACACACCAAGGCCCTGTGGTAGGAAAGCACTTTCAAGGTCCGGGAAGGGTCAGTGAGACAGTGGGAAATAATAGAAGGGTACGGTCAGAGGAGTGATAAGATCCAGTTTGTTTTAAGATGATTTCTCTGGTGTTGGGCGAGAATGAATGAAAAAGGAAGGGCAGGAGCAAGAGAGAAGCAGGGGGCCATCAGGATGCACCCACAGAGGTTCAAGCTAGAGATGACGAGCCTTGGCTAAGGTGGAACAAATTGAATGGACCTGAACAGACCTGAACAGACCAGGCCAGCTCAGAATCTGAGAGACATCCTGGAGGGAGAACTGATGGGACAAGGTGATGGAAGGAATGTGGGCGGCAGGGAAAAGGAGTTGGCGGTGAGTCTCAGAGCTCGGGCTTGAACACCTGGGGGCCTGGTGGTACTAGTTTTTGAGATGGGTGGACACATGCTGGAGGAGAGATCGAGACTTCAGTTTTGGACACATGAAGTTGGAGATGTTCTTTCATATCAGTTTAGTTATCTACTCAATCATCGTCATTAGCACCCAAAGTCTTGCCTTTTCTATTTTACAAATTAAAACCCAGCCTCGACCCTTCTTTGCTCTGTAGTCACTAATTCTTTTCTCTACTCCTCTTTTTTTAAAAATTAATTAATTTATTTATTTTTGGCTGCATTGGGTCTTCGTTGCTGCACGCAGGCTTTCTCTAGTTGAGGCGAGCGGGGACTACTCTTTGTTGCGGTGCACGGGCTTCTCATTGCAGTGGCTTCTCTTGTTGCAGAGCACGGGCTCTAGGTGCGTGGACTTCAGTAGTTGCGGCACGTGGGCTCAGTAGTTGTGGCTCGTGGGCTTAGTTGCTCCATGGCATGTGGGATCTTCCTGGACCAGGGCTTGAACCTGTGTCCCCTGCATTGGCAGGCGGATTCTTAGCCGCTGCGCCACCAGGGAAGTCCCTCTACTCCTCTTTGGAGCCAAACTTCTAGAAGTCATCCCTACTCATGCTATTTCCACTTGCTCAATCCCATTCACTTTTCAACCCGCTCCAGCCAAGCATCTACCCCAGCATTCCATTAAAACTCTTATCAAGGTCACCAGTGGCTGCCGTATTGCCAAGTCCAATGGCGCCAACGTCTGTTCTCATCGCACCAGCCTCCTGGCCGCATCAACGCGGTTAAAGACTCCCTCCTTGGAACACTTCTCTCTCTTGTTTCCAACCCATTGCCCTCCCCTAGGTTGACTCTTCCCTCTCTGGAGGCACCCCTCCTCCATCGCAGGCCCTCTTCCTTGTCCTCCTCCACCTGGCTTCTAACTCAGGGCTGGCCACTAGGTCCCTTCCCCACTTTACAGCCTCTTCCTAGGGGCCTCACCCATTCCTATGGCTCTGAATGCCACCGCACACTACAACTCTTAAGTGTAGCAGTGAGTCACCCTTATTATTTTACCATCAGTCACTAACTAGTTAATTTTTGTTGTTGTTGTTGTTAATCTACAGTGTTCATAAGAGACCACCTTAAGTAATGGTGCTACTAAGCGTGGATGAGGGCTGCTGAGTGCAAAGGTCAGTCCTTGGGCAATCTTCACAAGGCCACAAGTTGTGCTAGCATCTCTTGCAGGAAAGTCAGGGTGTACATATTTTATGTTTTACCAAGTATTTAATATTTTAACTTGCTCTGAGTAAATATTTGATAATGTCTAGTTTGAGGAATTCTTCAGATGAAATGTCACCACACCCAGCATCGCTCTCCCCTCAAAGCTAAAAATATATACGTGTTTATTTGGTATAATCTGCACAGATTACTCCAGTGGGCCTGCAGCAAAGACATATTCACACACAAAGACCTAGTGTTCCGAATTCTCAGCAGCCTAGGAGGCTGTTGGCTGTGATTGGCCACCTCTGTTCTCCGCCCACCCCAGTCACCAGACCCTGCTGCCTCTCCCTGCCTCTGGTCTCCACTCGCCTCTACCCTCCCTGCAGCCTCTGCTGAGGGTAACGGCCTCATCATCTGGCCACAACTGGGACTTCAACAGCCTCCGAACCAGCCTCCCTGCCTCCAAAGCATCTTCCGGAACAACACTTCTAGGACGGCCACTTGGCCCTGTCACTCACTCCTCTGCTTATATTTTTTCAAGGTTTCCCACACTCCTCATATGAAGCCTGAGTTCCCCAGCAAAGCACGGCCCTGGTCACTCCCAGACTCTCCCGCCCCTTCCGCATCCTGGCTCTCCCACAGCCCCAGGTTTGCACACGCTGCTCCTCCTTCCTGCCGCCCACCCCCAACCTCCAGGTCTGCCTTCCCTCTCTCTGGAATCTTCCTCGACCTCCGCGGTGCCTCTGCTGTGTCTCCCGTGTCACCCAAGCATCTGCCTGTCCTCCCACCAGGCCACGCGCTCCCTGACGCCCAGAGTCAGTCTCTGCATCCCTGGCGTATGTATGAACTCAGTAAACATTCCTGGGGTGGATGAAGGAGTGAGTGACAGACCAAGCTCAAGAACGAACGGTACTGTGAGCACACGGTCAGCTGGGGAAGGAGCCCTGCGGCCGGCGCCTTTGGAAGCTCTGCCCGGTGGCCCCGATCCGCTGGACCTGACCCCTGGACACGGCTGCCGGGGGAAGGGCCCCGTGGATTCCAGACCACGGGCGGCGAGGCGGCCTGGAGTGCACGTGCTTCCCACTTCCTCAGCCAGCTACGCGGGCCAGGGAGTGATGAGAACCTGCTGAACTGGCCCTGTTGAGGCTGCCCCTGAGGTGCTGTCTGCACCCGCCTCGGAGGGGCCGCTGGCTGGGGGTGTCGGCGGAGGTGCTCCTGCTGGGGGTGTCGGCGGAGGTGCTCTTGCTGCGGTGGGGGCTTCTCCTTTCTGTGGGATTCTGTGGCAAGTCCCTCCCAAGGGCTGGGGAAGTGTAAGCACAGATGTTCCCCGCATCTGTATAAACAGGTACAACCTTGCAGGAAATTGCTCGTTAGCACATCGTGTGCGGCGTCAGTCTGTGTTGCGGGGAGATGAAGCGGCTACACAACAGTGATCAAAATGAATTTCGTCATCTCAACTATTTTTTTTTAATGATAGCAAGACAGTGTCTGGCAGACAAAGGAACTGGCTGGGAGCTGAAAATAGGTAATGATAGCAGCAGGGATTTTTAATTGGCTGGAAGAGACAGCAAAGACCTGGAAGGTGAGGTACAGGCCAAGGCCGGGAAGAGGTGTGTGCGGTGCCCATGTGGGGCTCTGCTCCAGGCGGAGCCGGGGCCGGGTTTCAGGATCAGGATGGAAAACGAAACCGCCCACCGCCATGAGCTGGAGGAACCCGGCTGTTATTTCTGCAGTTCTTGTCTCATACAATTCAATTAAAAATATCCCCGTCCGCTAGGGAGTTATTTTTGTTAGTCGGAACTCATAACGTGCCTAACAAAGGTCAAGGCTTTCTGGAAAAGTGCAACGTGGCCAAGAAAATAGAGCAGAAGGGAACTGACGCAGGAGGACCTGCCAGAGTCCCTGGTGACAACACGGGGACAAAGAAAATCTTGTTTGAAGTCCTCAGAAGGGATGGCGGCTGGTGCACCTTGAAACTGCTCCCACAAATCGGGAGTCCGTGTGGATGCCGAGGCCACTTCCCTTTTGCTGGGCCTGGCAGCCCCCTGTTCGCCCGTGGTTCTCAAACTTGAGGGCGCACCAGAATCACCCAGCAGGCTGATCAACATGCACGTAGCTAGGCACCACCCCAGGGTTTCTGAATCCAGGCGTCTGGGCTGGAGTCTGAGAATCGACATTGCTAACGAGTTCCGGGGTGCTGCTTCTGTTTGGGGGGCCACACTTTGAGACCCACGCTCTGTGCCAATGACAGGGGTAGGACGGGAAGAAGTCAGGCCTTTGGTGTCAGGCACCCTTGGGTTTGAATCTTGTCTCCACCATATAGGTCTTCAGTTCCAGTCAGCCTCTCTGTGCCTCATTTTCCTCATCTCTAGAATGGAGCTAACACCTGAAACATCCAGTGGGCAGGTGGGGCAGGGTGGTATGGGTTTTAGAACAGACAGTGTATGTAAAGCTCCCAGTTTATAACAGAGCTTAAGAAATGAGGTTCTCCAGACTTATGGTTGCCAAGGCGGGGGGGAGGGAGAGGGATGGTTTGGGAGTTTGGGGTTGGTAGATGCAAATTATTACATTTAGAATGGATAAACAACAAGGTCCTAATGCACCTTGCACAGGGAACTATACTCAATATCCTGCAACAAACCATAATGGAAAAGAATATTAAAAAAAGAATGTCTACACGTGTATAACTGAGTCACTGTGCTGTACAGCAGAGATTGGCACAATATTGTAAATCAACCATACTTCAATTAAAAAATATATATTAGGGCTTCCCTGGTGGCGCAGTGGTTGAGAATCTGCCTGCCAATGCAGGGGACACGGGTTCGAGCCCTGGTCTGGGAAGATCCCATATGCCGCGGAGCAACTAGGCCCGTGAGCCACAGCTACTGAGCCTGCGCGTCTGGAGCCTGTGCTCCACAACAAGAGAGGCCACGATAGTGAGAGGCCCGCGCACCGCAATGAGGAGTGGTCCCCACTTGCCACAACTAGAGAAAGCCCTCGCACAGAAACGAAGAGCCAATACAGCCATAAATAAATAAAATTAATTTAAAAAAATATATATATATATATATATTAAAAAAAAAAAAAGAAATGAGAGTTCTCGTTAGGGACCGAATCGGAGCTGACGTGCCCCGTGAGTAAGTAGATCTGCAGTTCCCTCTAGCGTAGGTATGAAGACCCTTTCCTTCATCGCCAGTGAACTCTGCCTGAAATTTCATCATTAGACCCATCAACTGTTTAAAACATACATCGATCAGAGAGAGGAAACTGAGTTAGCTCAGATCAGTGGAGATCTGTGGATCAGTTTCTCAGCTCTGTTTTCTTCCCAGATGAGAGGGTTGGGGCCCAGCAAATAAAGGTGAGTCAGGGATGGGATAGCATCTGATTCAGTTCAATTACTCTGCCCCTGGCCTGGGCACTAGTCATTTCTTCTCTCTGGGCCTCAGTCCCTGGCCGGGTAAAATGAGAGCGCTGGACTAGCTGACCGTCCAAAGCGTTTCTCAGCACCGTGATTCACAGCTGGGCTCTGACAAGCACTGTAAAGGCATTCGGACCACACATCTGTTGGGATGAAGCACAAGGCAGGATGGTGTAGAGTTTAGGGCTCAGGTTATGGACCACTCTGCCAGGCTTCAGATCTCAGCCGCTGGTCGGCTCTGGGACTGGGGCAAGCGACCCACCCTCTCTGTTCCTCGGTTCCTTCATTTGGTGCAGACGCCCAGCACTGGCCTCACAGCGCTGCTGGCAAGATGGTATGAGGCTGTGCATGTAAGGTTCTTAGAACCGTCCCTGCGGGCACACGGTACACGCTGGATATGTGTGAGCTGCCTGCTCACTCACAGACGGCCCTCCTGAGAAACCCGCGGGGAGTGTGGCTCCCAGGAAGTCCCACTGCAAAGAGCGGCCAGTTTCAGCCACGCCTGAACATCACACAGGATCGAGGGAGACCTCTCCAGAGCTGGGCCCTGGGTACTCAGGAAGGGAATGGGTGGTGGGTATGTTCATTTTTGTAAAAGCCCAAGTTCTATGCATCTGTGACGAAGCCAAAGAGAGTCTCAACTCTGGACTTTTTCACCCCACTCTGGGGTTCCAGGATCTCCACATACAGGAGCAAATGATTCTTTTAAGTGCCAATGACTCTTTCCTGTTAAGTAGAATCTCTCATCTGTGTGTGTGTGAGCGTGTGTGTGTGTGTGTCTGTGTGTCTGTGTGTCTGTGTGTGTGTGTGCGGTGGCGGGGATGGGGGAAAGGGCACTGGAGAGGTGAGGGGTCAAGGTCATAAAACCCGAAGAGACCACATTTAGAAGAGACCCCCTCCTTCCATTCCTCTGGGTGGGGGGCAGCATCAAGTTTTCAGAACAGTGGAAATAGCCCCCGAAGTCTTCTATCCCTGCCTGCCCCAGCCTCTCTGCACCCTCCGCCAGACCCGTCAGAGTGGACCTGGGCCCCAGCCTGCTCTCCCCTGCCCCGTGGATCTCCTCAGGAGCAAGGCAACCCTTCCAAAGCTACACACAGACAACACGCAGGACCTTCTCAAATCATTCCTTCCTAGCGATGAGAGGCCAGAGCCTTCCAGCCTATTGAGTTTGACAGACAGTCTGTCTTCATTTCTGAATGTCCCCTAAGAAGAACAAATCTGTTGCACTCTGGCCAAAACATTTCCATGGAAATGAAATAATGAAATCTGACTAAAACGTCAGACTCTAATATCTAACAAAGAATGGAGCAGACACAGTGAGAGAAGGAACACCCGGGAAACTTTCTTCTGGCTACTCAACCCCAAAGCTGCCCTTCGTGCGTTTCCTTGGAAATGACAGATGCCCTCCATGGGTGTGAAGATCACCTGGGCCAGGAAAGAGACTGCTCACAGCCAGCACACAACATTTCCCCATCCGCTGGCCTTCAAACCTGCTGAAGCGCACACTTTAGAAAGGAAATAGAGCAGAGTCAAATTTCCCAGCCATGTGAAAACTGAGAGCAAGACGCTTCCAGCCCCAGAGAATCCTGATGCCCACTGCCCTTTGGCCCCCACTGCCCTTCCCCCTCAGCACCAGCGGAGGACTTCCTCCAAGCATGCGGTGGTCTCCTCCCTTCCCCAGCGTGGAACTCTGTCTCAGACCAGCCTTGAGGAGTCTGAGGTTTCCCTGTGTTAGGGGAGGGAGCTGAGGGGAAGGGGAGGCGAGGGGGGTCTAATGCCCTGTGCTTTTAAGTGGGAAAAATAATAATAGAAATAGCTGACATTTTAAAAGAATGTACTAAGCATCAGGCACTGAGTTAAGCACTTTATATGCACTTAAAATTTAATTCATATGACTGGTTCTATTATCCCCATTTGACAAATGAGGAAATTAAGGCTGGTTTCTCCTAAAAACACAAACAAACAAAAAACAAAAGCCAACAACCAAAACGCAACACCTTCCCAGGTCAGCACTGGAATGGACATGGCCCTTTGAGCTCAGAATGCCTCCTATTATTATTTGATAAAGCCTGGTTGGATACATTGTTTCTTGGAATGGGACATCCATGGAACTAGGACACAAAGGGATGGAGAGGTCAGCTTCCCAGAGCACCGAGGGCCTGACCCCGGAGGCAAATGTCACCGCATCTGTGACGCCCAGACGTGGATCAGTGGCTGGGACAGATCCTGCTTGGCCCGGCTCCTCCTCTCTTCCTGTCCCCCCAGGCCCAGGAGTGGGGGGAGGGCCCCCTCCCTTCCCCTCCCAGAGACTTTCAGCCTCTCCCCTTCCAGTCTGGCTGCATCTTGGAGACAGCGGTGGCTTGGGCTGTCTCAGTCTCCAAGGGGATGGGTGATTTATGTCTTTTATTCAGCAAACAGCTTTGTACAGAATGGATACGACAGGTTGAATGTCACCGGCGGGGGCGGGGGCACGTGCAGAATCCCAGTGAAGCCTTCCCGGCCTGGACACATGGCACTGGGTGACTGTCATTGTGTGTTTTCTCTGGTGGGAGTAAGGAGGAGGCAGTGGATCCTGAAGGGTTCCGAGAGAGCTGGCTTGAGTGGCAGGGAGATACCCAAAACCCCAGCGTCTTGCTGCCCTGCCAGTGCCCGTGCCTTCCTGCTTCTTCGTCCTCTCCAGGCACCTCGCCGCAGACAAACCACGCAGTCGGCACGCTGCAGACCTGGGGGAGGAGGGCTCCTTTCCACGGAGCTGCCATGTGCAGGCCGAGTCTGCCAGGGCCTCAGAGCCCAGGGCCTGCCAGGACAAAGCACGAGGGACTGAGGCGCTCACTGTGGCAGAATTGGGGCTCAGCTCTGTACTCGACCCCCCCACAGTGCCCACTGGAGGCTCGTGGGCCCCTCACCTCTCCTTCCACGTTCCTCCTTGCATCTCTCCCCGTGGAGACCTGGGTCTATAACTTCCCTGAGGCCACGAGCCAGGCCTGTTCCTCCCCCCGCCGCCCCGACACGTACACACGTGGGATGCCCAGTGCAGCCCTATTCCCAGCATACAGTAGGCACTCAGTATTTGCTGAATGAGTGGTGAATGGCCATCTTGTTCCCCCGTGAACGCTGGCACCCCAGCCCCACCCTGGAGCCTGAGGGCTGCTCTGGGCAGCTCTGGCAGGATGACAAGGCTTGTTCAGGGCAAATGATTGTGCATGACGCCAGGGTGCTACAAACGCACTAAGGAAAGACGATAGATTCACCGGCACTGGAGGGACCTCTGAGATCACGCAGCTCAACCCTCTCTCTTTACAGATGAGGAAGCCTGGAGCAGAAGTGACTTGCAAAAGCTCCAGAGCGTGTTAGGAGCAGAGCAGGGGCCAGCGCCGGACCCTCAGGTCCAGCCACCTCTCCTGCCACCACACTGCCTTCTCATCCAAGCCTGAGCCCGCTCAGCCGCCAGCCCTAGACCCCAGCCCACCTCCCCTCTCGGCGCAGGCAGCAGCGGCTGGTCTGAATCTCCAGCCCACATGATCTCCCAGGGAGGATGGCAATTAGTTTCCATTGTGCTGCTCAGCACAACCTGGGCTGCAGAAAAACCGCGTGTTCCCAGAGCTGCAGATCGACAGGGGCCTAGCAGGTCAGAGTTCCGGAGCCAGGCCACATGGGGTCTGGAAAGGCAGAAGAGAACAGACAAGGCAGTCAGGGCCTGGGAGTGGAGCAGTCACCCCTGCCCCAGAGCAGAGGGACAAAGCGGGGTCACCCAGGGGGTGTGGGGCAGTGGGAAGGAATGAAGCCATCGGGCGCAGCACCTCTACTCACTCTCCAGTGGAAAGGGGACAAAGGCAAATGAAAAGTTCATGCCGGACAGATGAACCAGACAGAGGAAAGCAGGAAAGGAAGGAGACGGAAAACCTGACCTTTCTCCTCTTCTGTCATTTCCTCGAGGCATCCCCCTCAGGGCACCCACACAGCAGGGGTGGTGGGATGGGGAAGGGGAGCCCGAGGGAGAGGAGGAAGATAAAGAAATGCCATCCATTTATGGGTTTAGGCACTCAGAACACCAGTTCTGGGAGGAACAGCTGATTGTCCAAAGCCACCAAGAGTCAGAGGCAGGAGCTGGCTTCTGTCAACTAAGGGCCATCAGGGATTTCAAGGTCCCTTGAATGGGTCCAAGCCCCCTCTCTTCTGACCGCACTCAGGTAACAACTATCCCATCAGGAATTTAGGAATGTGACAGGGATTCCCAAGCACAACGATCTACCCTCCTAACCCAACCCCTCCACCCTCCAGGCGTGGAAATGCAGGCCCAGAGAGCAGAGACTGTCCCAAGACACGGCAGCAAGACTGCTCCTAAAGAGAAGACAGGTGTCTGAGTCCCACCCTGGGGACACTGCCAGTGACTCCATGCTGCTAAGCCCCGGAGCAGGCGCCCCCAGCCCTCTGTAGCAGGCGCCCCCAGCCCTCTGTAGCAGGAGCCCCCAGCCCTCTGTAGCAGGCGCCGCCAGCCCTCTGTAGCAGGCGCCCCCAGCCCTCTGTAGCAGGCGCCCCCAGCCCTCTGTAGCAGGCGCCCCCAGCCCTCTGTAGCAGGCGCCCCCAGCCCTCTGTAGCAGGAGCCCCCAGCCCTCTGTAGCAGGAGCCCCCAGCCCTCTGTAGCAGGAGCCCCCAGCCCTCTGTAGCAGGCGCCCCCAGCCCTCTGTAGCAGGCGCCCCCAGCCCTCTGTAGCAGGAGCCCCCAGCCCTCTGTAGCAGGAGCCGCCAGCCCTCTGTAGCAGGCGCCCCCAGCCCTCTGTAGCAGGCGCCCCCAGCCCTCTGTAGCAGGCGCCCCCAGCCCTCTGTAGCAGGCGCCCCCAGCCCTCTGTAGCAGGAGCCCCCAGCCCTCTGTAGCAGGAGCCCCCAGCCCTCTGTAGCAGGAGCCGCCAGCCCTCTGTAGCAGGCGCCCCCAGCCCTCTGTAGCAGGAGCCGCCAGCCCTCTGTAGCAGGTCCCTGCTGCTTCAAGAGCAAGTACAAAAGGAAGAGTTTCTCCAGGACTCCTGGGGAAACACTTCGGCGACTGTACCCAAGGAGAAGGGGGTGGGGAGAGAAGTGGGGAGGGCTCCTTACAGAATGGTGACCTTCGAGAAGGAAGTGAGCTTAGGGGGGGCCCAGAAGAGAGGAGGAGCATCGGGAGAGGCACGGGGAGAGACAGGGCTCCGGAGCAGACTTCACGGGGCCTTGCCGCCTCTCTGCCAGAGGAGAGGTGGCTCCAAGGCCCTGCTCCTCAGCCCCAGGGAGTGCTCCCCCTGCCCCGGGGCTCGCCTACCTATCCACGGCACCACACCCACGAAGCAGAGCCCTAGCAAAAGCGGCCCCCTCACCCCCGCCAAGTCCCCCATCTCCTGGACTTTAAAACAATTGTTTTGATTGTGTGACCTCGCACACACAGCCCCAAATCCCACATCTACTGGACTTTAACCTTGGTGGTCAGTCTACCTTTATGGAATCATAGTACTTTCTGGCTCTAAAACCCCTCAGTCTAACCCCTTCTGTTTCTGCCTCATGTTTCCCCCACGATATAAAGCGGACACTCAGGGGCTGGGGGGCTGGACAGGTGGCAGGAGAGGGTGCTGAAGGGCCGGTCCCCCAGGTGGAGATGGCCCCAGAGGTGACACGGCCTTCTTCTTTTTTCAGGCTCACTCTCTTGCCTTTTGGTCTCCCTTGACCATTTCTGCGCCAGCCCCAGCCCCAGCCCCGCCCCATCCCCATCCGCGGCCCTGTCCCCATCCCTGTCCCCATCTCCGTCCCTGTGTCCCCATCCCCATCCACAGTGCCACGCAGAGGAGCACCTTGGCTCAGTAAGCGGCAGAATGACTGGAGGGGAGGCAGATGATTGGCTAAGGACCATGGGGATTCTGGCTCCTGGACCAATCAGGAAGCCACCAGGACTGGAGCCAGGACTTCTGGGAATCCACCCAGACGTTACAGGTCCTGTCCTCCCCGTGGCCTTCCCCAGCTGAGGTCCCAGGCCGCCCAGGAGATCCGGGAGGGCGGGCCAGGAGGGCGGGGAGGAGCCCGAGGCGGGGCACTCACTCGAGCACGTCGCGGTTGAACTGCTTCTTGCTGTTGCCCAGGAACTCTCCGATCATCTGGCGGCTCAGGCCCTTACGCTGGAGCAGGAAATGGGCCACTCCGATGGGGGTGTCGGGGATGAAGCCTCGAGAGATCAGGAACTGGATGCCCTTGTCCGGGTTTCTGGGGGTGGGGTGGGGAGGGGAGGAGGGGTAGAGAGTGAGGCAAGTCTCCCCATGATGCCTTTCCTCCTTTTCTTCCTGCCTAGAGAACCCACAAAAGTGCCTGGAGGTCCTTGGGCAGAATTCCCAGGAAATGTCAGCATTCCTTCCACTGCAGAGGGGCTCCCCTTAAAAAGCCCCTCTCGCCACGTTCTCCCGAACCTCCCTGCACAGGAGTGAAGATGGTGCAGGACTGGGGAGGTCTGGCCAAGTAGATTCCAGAGCAGGTGGAGAGGTGTCCCTTCCGTCTTGCTGCCTCAGTCCCACTGGATCTGACCCTGAGGTCCCCAAGCCCTTCCTCCCGCCTGTATCCTGCTGTCTCTACTCAGGACCCATGCTCGAACCGGGAGGGCAGAGGAGACTGGGAGATGGAGGTGGGATCTCCTACCACACCCCTCTTCCCTGTGTGTGGCAGACACAAGAAAGACCCTGCTCTTCAGGGTTGACTTTCCCAGGCTTGAGTCTGTGTGTGGGTGTGGGTGTGAGTGCTGTGTCTTAAGGCACATGTGCTCCCAGCTTGGTCTGCAAATCCATGCTGCTCCCTGAGCTGGAGCTTACTGGTCCAGGAGAAGATAAGCACAGAAATAGAGGCTAAGCCTTTAGACCCTTTTATAGCACGTTGACATTTTCAGGACAACCAAGCATGTGACTGTTTTTCTAGCAACTCATTTTAACTGTATTTTACAGAAGTATCAGCCCACAACATACTGGGTAAAAACCCAAACTGGTCCTTCGCTGTAGACAACCTGAGAACCGCTGCCTTGTGGGATGCGAGTACCTGTGCGCAGAAGCGAGGGCAGGGCTGTGCTCAGCAGGGTGGCAGCCTGAGCTGCAAGAAGCAGCACTGGGAGTCACACGGCTCTGACGTCACCCAGCCCTGCCGCTTACTAGCTGTTTCTCAGGGCTCAGCTCACCTCGCCTGTGGGAGCCTCTTTCCTGTTCTGTAGAATGGCGTAATGCTGCTCCCTCTAGAGATTGTTAGGAAGTCTGCAAATGTTTTATGTCAGGTGAGCTATGAACAGTAGCTATTCCCCCTAGAAGATAAGCTGCTTGAGACCAGGGGATGTGTCTTGCTCATCTTCGTGGTTTCCGTGCCAAGCACTGCAAAAATAACTTCTGAATGCATAAATGAACACACAGGTGAATGGTCTCTGCTCAGTCCTCACTGATTAGGCGGGAGGGATGCCGTGCTTCCCGGCTCAGGGCTCTGAAGGAAGGGGTGAGTGGAGGGTGGAGACGAGCGCCTCATGTACTTGAAATCTCCACAGGATGGGCATGTGTGTTTCCTCTGCTTGCCACCAGCTGTATACCTCTTGGTTGCAAGGAAGTTCTGGCTGGGGGCTCTGAGCTATGGTGGTCGTTCATTTCTCTGCTCCCACGCCCCTGTTCTCTTCTGCTTCACCTCTGCTTGCTAGACACTCCCCTCCTATCCGCCCCCCGCACCCCCATTCCTCGCGCTAGGTCTCTCCTCCCCCCACCCTTTCCTCCTTTGATCACTGCCTCTTGTCTCCGTGTCATCAACCCCATGAGACTGATATTCCCTGTTTCCTTAACTTCATGTCCTACCCGAATGCTTTCTGCTCAAGCCTTATACTACTCGTACTATTATTTACTTAATACTGCATTTTCTCTGAAATTTTCTCACTTTCCAAAGCCTAGCTTCATCTAGCAGTACTGGTGGTTAAAGCATAGGTTTCAGGTGTTTTAACCCTAATCTTTAACATAAACTCATATCCATTAAAAAGAGAATGAGTATTCCCACACTAGCTCAAGGATCAGGCGTGGCCCAGAGGCCACCTGGGAGGACCTTGGGACGACCTTGGGACGACTCGGGCCATTCCCGGGCCCGCTGCCCACCCATAAGCGCAGCCCCTGCCCCGCACCTCCTGGAACTTACATGTTGAAGAGGTTGAGGCCGATGCGGTAGAGCCGCTTGCGCAGGGTGTCGGTGGAGAGCGTGGGAGACCTGCAGCTGGCCGGGTTCTCGCAGTGGTAGCGCGGCAGGCTCAGGATCATGGCCTGCAGGGCCTCCTTGGAGGCCGAGGCCGACGCGGCCGATTTGGTGGACGTACTGCTGCTGCTCAGCTGCTCCGAGTTGTCGCCGGCCTCGGCCTCCGACCCCTTCACCGCCTCCTCGGCCTCCTCCTCTTCGTCTTCCTCCTCCTCCTCCGCCGCCGCCGGTACCGCGGCCCCAGGGGGGCTGGCGCGCACGGCACCGTCCTCGGCTCCTGCCTCTGCGTTCGCGTCCTCGGCGGGCACGTCCCCCTGGCCGGCGCTGGGGGCCTCCGGGGCCTCCTGCCCGCCGGCCTCGTCCTGCTCGGCCTCGCCCGCCGCGGACTCTGCGGGGGCTGGGGCCGTCGGCGCGCCCAGGCAGTTGGCCACGGACAGAGCCGTGGAGGAGGACACGGAGATGTTCCGGCTGGCGATCTGCACGGTGACGTCCCGGAAGGCCATCATGAGGGTGCTGCCGTGGCCCTGGGGCGGGCCGGCGGGCTCGGCGGGCTCGGCCCAGTCCCCCGGGTGGGCGCCCTCGGGCTCCCGCGCCTCGGTCTCCAGGCCCGGCGGCCCCGTGCCCGCGCGCAGGGCCCTGTGGACCTGGTAAGCGCCGCTCTCCTGCAGGGAGCACACGGTCTTGAGGCTCCAGGTGCTGAGGGCGTCGTCGATGGACTTGGCCAGGGACTGCACCTGCTCGGTGAAGGAGTCCTCCAGTTCGGTGAGCGTGCCCGCGATGGTGGGCGGCAGGGAGGGCGAGCGCGCCAGCGGCAGCCCCGAGAGGCCGCAGCCCTCCAGGAGCGCCCTCTCGGCCGCCAGGCTCTCGGCCGCGGGCGCGCGCGCCTTGCGCAGGGAGATGCGCCGCGGCAGGCGGCTCTCCAGGAGCGAGTTGCGGATCTTCTCGAAGTTCTTGCTGAGCTGGTACTGGCGGAAGGCGGTTTGGATGGTGCAAGCGGCGCGCCGGGACACCAGGTGGCCCCCGTACTTGTGTTCTAGCATTTCAATCTGCAGCGAAGACAGAGAGGCGCGGGAGCGCAGTTAGGGAAGGGGTGTGACAGTCCTTGAGAAAGACGGTGGCGGCGGCTGTCGACTGGGGCAGGGGGTGAGCTGGCTGAACTTTGGCGGGGGCGTAGGAAGGCACAGCTTGCGGGGACTGAGGGGCACATGTCTGAAAACCCTAGCATGCCATGGCCTGAGATGCCAAGGCTCCTAGAGGTGTGGGATGTAGGACTGGATTCTGGGATTGGTGATGCCAGGGGCAGGGGACGGAGGAGTTGCGGATGGTAGGAGGTGGTTATTTCCAAATGTTCGTATCAGAGATGCATACGGTAGTGTTTATGGCTGAAATGCATGACATCTTGAATTTGTATTAAAATACTCCATCAAAAAAAGTGGAAGGGTTAGATGAAACAACATTAATAAAACTTGTTGGAGCTGGGTGATGGTTAACTGGGAGTTCATTACACTATTCTTTCTACTTTTGTGTATATTTTTAAATAATAGAAAATTGAAATTAAATAGGCTAAAAAACATTGCCGCTATTCCTGTTCACCTGCTTTCTTTCTCAGCATTGATGTCATGCATTGGGGTCGTTTCCTGTTCCTGGGAGCCTCATAAGGGTTGGGATTGGGGTTGGATCATCTCTGCGTTCGCAGCACCCAGCCCAAGGGCTGGCACAGGATAGAGCTCAATAAACGTGAATTTCATAAAAAGACAGATGGATGATGGATGGATGTTTCAACAGGCGGAGTCCCTCCAGGCTACCCTGCTCCGCAATTCCAGTCACCTCTGTTTCCAACAATGGGAGCTGTTACAACCAGGGCAGGGCTTGGTGGGGCTGGCTGGCGGGGGCCGGGGTGGGGACGGCACTGCCTCATCTGGGCAGATGTGAACCCAGGAAAACTTCTGGCACTGGCCAGTCTGTCTTCAAGGCCCTTCCTCCCCTCCTCTCAGCTCTGTCCCCCATCTGCGGTCTTTTCTCCTCCTTGGGTTGCTAAGCTCTCACTTTTTCTCTCTTATCAAAAACCTCTCAGGAAAGGACTAGAAAGACATTCCCCCTGAGGTGTGAATGACCAGTAACAGTTAGCAGTGCTCCTTCCTAGAGATTTTTGCACTTAAATAACAGACAAAGCCTGTGTGAAGGGGACGGACAAAATGGTAGCACTGTGGTGGGTTCCATCAGTCCTTAGGGAAGCTTGGGAAGTGAGAAAGTATTCCTGGGCCCTGAAACTATGTCCTATTCCCAGCCGTACACTCCACTTACACAGAGTAGCCTTCCTGAACTAAGAATTGGGACAGGTGGCTGAAATTAATAACTCAAGGCAAGGGCTTCCCTGGTGGCGCAGTGGTTGAGAATCTGCCTGCTAATGCAGGGGACACGGGTTCGAGCCCTGGTCTGGGAAGATCCCACATGCCGTGGAGCAACTAGGCCCGTGAGACACAACTACTGAGCCTGCGTGTCTGGAGCCTGTTCTCCGCAACAAGAGATGCCGCGACAGTGAGAGGCCCGCGCACCGCAATGAAGAGTGGCTCCCGCTTGCCGCAACTGGAGAAAGCCCTTGCACAGAAACGAAGACCCAACACAGCCAAAAATAAATAAATAAAATTAAAAAAAAAAAAAACTCAAGGAAAGAACAACATCAGTCCCCCATCCTCCCCCTGGATCATGGGGGGAGGGGTACAGATACAAAGGCCAAATTTCATCCCCCAATACAAGGAACACTTCACCGCGCTTCCCGCTCCCCCAGGGACTGCAGCTGGACTGACTACTTCCCAACCACCCCGGCAGCCCCCTCTGTTCCTTCCCTGTGGGTGCCCCACAGCTGGACCAGCAGAGACACCCTCCTAGCCCAGGAGACCTCATAGATACAATCCCAACGCCCGGGGACAAGCCCAGGTAAACGGGACCTCCTCAATGTGTCTTGGGCTCTTCCTGTCTCACCATCCAATGCCCTTTCCCATCCCCAAGCCTAGTGGCATTATGCTGCCTCTCTCCCCACATCCAATGCTTCTCTCTGAAGAGACTTGGAAAACGTATTCCCATTAAGGTTTAGAAGGCCACTAAGTCTTCCTATAGGACTCCTCCCAGAAGCATTTGCAGCGCACAAGGTGCAAGGCCTTAAGCAGAAGGCAGGAAGCTCTCCTGGGACTCATGACCCTGGTGTTGTAGGGACATCCAAGGCGCTCTTATAAAGCACGCCAAGTGTATTAGTTGTCTCCTGCTGCAGAACAAATTGCCACAAAGGCAGCCGCTTAAAACAGCACCGTTTATTTCCTCACAGCTCTGGAGGCCAGCGGTCTGGGCACAGCTCAGCTGGGCTCTCGGCTCGGGATCTCACCAGGCTGACATCAAGGTGTCAGCTGGGACTGCAGTTTCATCTACGGGTCGGGGCCCTCTTTCAAGCTCACTCCTGTTGGCAGGTTTCAGATCCTGGAGGTTTAAGACTGAGGCCTCAATTACCAGAAGCTGCCTGCTGTTCTCTGCCACCTGGTCCCCTTCACAACGCGGTCGTTTGCTCCTTCAAGGCCAACAAGAGAGCCTCCGTCTGAAGCCTCACTGCCTTTAAAGGGTTCACCTGATTCATTCAGGCCACCCGGGATGACCTCCCTTTTGACTAACTCAATGTCAACTGATTGGTAACTTAATCGTAGTAGTGACACCCATCATATACACTAGTCCCGCCCACACTCCGGGGGAGGGGATTATATAGGTGTGTCCACCGGGAGCAGGAATCTCTGGGGCCCTCTTAGAATGCTGCCTACCATACCAATTGGACAGTTGCCTGTGGGCCTTTATCTAGGTGTGACCTCATGCGCCCAGGAGCCCCAGAGAAACACAGGTATCTGCCTCTGATGCATTCTCCTCCTGCTTCTGCAGAAATCACACCAGAAGGAAGAGAGCATTGTAGCTCCTGAGGCCCAGAATCGGCCTTGGTTTAGGCAGGAAAGTCCTCCAAGGGGAAGAGTAGGGAGGGAGGGGAACTGACCGCTCACCTGCCTCCTTCTCGCAAGTTCCACCTCCCATTTACCCCTCCCCAAGCACCATGAGCAACTGACCCCAGACAGGAATTCACATCTCCTTCCTCCCTGGCCTGCTCATAGGTCTAGGGAAACCCCTGGCCCAAGAGCTTCTCTTCAGATTATGAGACGCTACTGGCAATAGAGGGAAGGTGTGAAATCCCACTGCCTGAAGTGTTTCCAAAATGGTGAAAGGTCCACCCCCTGGCATGGTGTCATCCCACCTGGAGGCAGAGGCTGGCTGAGATAACTGAGGAGACTTCTTCTACCGGCCAGTGTCCCTGCTTCACCCAAGGAGAGAAGAAAACCAGATTTTAAATTCTTGAATCTGTTCCATCAAGTCCTCCACTAGACTGTAAACCCTATGAAGGCAGACTTTGCCTGCCATGCTCGCTGCTCTATCCCCAATGCTTAGAGTACATAGTAGATCTTCAATGAATATTTATTGACTAAATTAAAACCTTCCTAATCTGACCGTAACTTTTCTCTCCCGCGCTGATGATTTCACCCCCTCTGGCCTCCTTTGTAAATTTACTTCATCCCCTAGTCTCTCCTACTTGCATTTCCAGCCTCTACCCTGGTATTGACTCCTTTCCACCAGCCTACAGACCCTCCTTAATGTCCCAGGCTGAAACATGACCCTGCTTGACTCCCCTGCTCTGGGGCACTAGCCCAATCTCTTTGTATTTTTCCACCAAACCTATAGGAGGACTAGTCTGCTCGCTCTGCCTCAGTCCGTGAGCAAATGCCGAACCACTGGCCAGCCCCGTATGCCCTGACTCCTTGCAGCTGCCTCCTGCTCCCACCAGACTTCTGAAACGACTCTCAGAAAGGTACTGATGACCTTCAGTCACTAGATCCCATCCTCAACCTTCCTCCCCATCCTTTCTGCAGCTTTGATACTTTATCACCTTGAAACTTTGTCCTCCGCTCTCATGACCCAGTCTATCTTGGTTTTCCTGTCTCCATACAGCTCCTTGATCCTATATTCTGACCACAGGGTCCCTAACCGTGCTAGTTACGAGTCATATGTGTGCTCTCTTCCATTCTCCAGACACATTTCAATGATTTTCCTGTGCATTTCTGGACGTCTTCCTTGACTTCTATGTTGGAAGTCTTTAGAGCAGCCCCCTGGTAGCTGATAATTAACAGCTGATGAAATGAGAACTATCTCATGCAGAGCCTTCGTGGCAACTCTAAAGGTGTCCCGCGGGCTAATATCTTCTCACCTCTTGTCTGAGAACCTCGCCTTCCATTGTAACTTCACTCTGATAGGTGGATGAGCAAGCCCATAGGGGAAATACCCAGTCCCAGATCTGCCTCTTCCCTGCTGGTTGACCTTGGCAAGTTTCTTAACGTCTCTGAATCTCAGTTTTCTTATCTGTTAAATGAAGCTAATCCTGCTGAGTCTGTAGCTTGTTGCGAGAATTAAATTATTTCCCGTAGCACCTGGCACACAGTAGGTGCTCAATAAGTGGTAGCAGTTTGATGTTGACAGTGATGATTCTGTGACTCTCAACTCTCCATTCCTAGACTCCATCCTAGACCTATATTTCCAAGAGCCCATCGTCTCCCCCGGCTCACCCAAACCAGCTCTGGATGACGTCCTTATTCACCTAACAGCACCCCGGCTACAAGGTCATGCAGTCTGGGGACCTCGCTTTTGTCCCTGGGTCCGCCTTTGCCTTATCCTCCGCATTTGTCAGGCTGAAAGTCCTATAGCGCCCCCCCTCCATGCCTTTTGCAATCATCCTGAACTTTCCACCAGACTGTCACCACGTGGGGCTCTCCTGGACCCCCCCATTTGGACCACTCTGACAACCCCCCAACTGCTTCCCTGCTTCCTGCTCCAGCACCATCCGCCTTGTACTATATTCCCCTGAGCAGTATCCTCAGAGAGCGGGTGTAAACACAGGACTTCCAGCGCTTGAGACCATTGCCCTAAATAAGTGTAAACACCATCTCCTGGGGGTCTGGCGCTGAGCAGCCTGGCCCCGCCTACCCCCCCAGCCCCTCCTACTACGCGGAGTCCACGCTCACGCGCCAGCCCCGCCTCCTGCTCCCCCCCCCCTCCCCCAACTAGGCTTTCCTGCTCTGATCTCTTGCTCAGCCTCACCTCCCACTCTCATGCCCTCTCTTCCAGGCAAAACGTTTCCCCTTTCTTCAAATGTGCCTCCTCCACGAAGCCTCCCAGTTCCCCCAACCGGAACGGGGTGTCCCTGCCCTGAACCACGCCCCACCCCCGAGAAGGTTGTTTGGTGCTTCTCTTTGACACTCAGTTTCCCCTACTAATCTTGGTGGTATTCATCTAACTTAGGCTTCCCTCCCCCCTCCCCTCCCCAAGACTCCACTGAGCATAAGTTATTGGAGGCCCCGGATGTGGCCTTCTCATCGTCTGGTGCACGGACGGCCTCAGCCCAGAGCCTGGCCCGAAGCCACTGCTCACGACGGTCTCTGAATTCAGTTGAGGGATCGTCACCGTTTGTTCCCATCGTCTAACACAGCCGGCTCCCACTCATCCTGGCCTCGTGCCTGCTGCCCACAGTGTCCCCCACCGCTTCCTTCGCATCCTGCGCGGCCCGCTCGGTGCCGCCTCAGCACCCCAGACGGTGCGTCACAGGCGGGACAGCGTAATCCGCCTCTGCATCCCCCGTGCCCAGCGCTGAGCCAGACCCGTGTTTGGGGCTTAATCAATGTTTGCGGCCGTGAACTAAACTGAACTCTCGCCTCTGCGCCAGGGGAAATGCAGTCCAGGCTGTCTTCTGGATCTGGGCTTGGAGCCAAAGGCTGTACCACCGGCCCCGCCCCCCATGTGCATTCCCCTCCCCCCATTATCACAGGCCTTGGAGAATCGGTGGTTCCCCGGGTCAGCTCCATCCGCCCCAGCCAGGCCCCGCTCACCTCCCTGACCCTGTTCTTACCAGGGCCAGGCCAGAGAGCTGAGGCACCAGCTCGTGGGAGGGAGGGGTCCCTGGGCCCACCGGCCAAGGAGCAGCTCCGCCCACTTCTCTCGAAGCCCCGTGAGTCCTGGGTAACTTCGGCCTCCCTCCCCCCAGGAGCGCCATCCCTCGGCTCCTGCGGGGAGGCAGGGGGCGGGGCTGGGGGCTGTCTCGCTAACGAGCCTTCCGTGTTCGTCAGAGCACGCTCGCTCTTCCAAGCTGCTGCCGGGCTGAGCCCGACAGGGCCTCTGAGGGACGCTGGGGCACCAGGCCCGGGCCAGGGGCGGGGACGGGTCCCACGTGCGCCAGGATTTCTCAGTGGAGAAGATTCAAGCAGTCCGTGGTGTGAGTCTGCAGACCTTGGCGAGGCGAAACTCCCACCTCACCTGAGGCTCCGGGGCAGAGTCGGGAGGGGAGAGGAGCTTCGGAGGGGCGCGGGGGGGGGGCCCGCAGGACGGGTGGCCTGCACTGAGCAGGGTTGTTCTTCTCCGTGTGCCCACCTCCCTGCCCACCGTCCAAAACACAGAAAGTGTTAGCATGGCAAGGGGCACAGAGGCCTGCTGGGGAGCAGGGCTGCCCTGGGACCCTCTCCCGATGCAGCCAGGTAGGGGCGCTGGGGGAGAGCCGCGGCTCAGCTGCTCCCTGAGCCAGATGCTCCCTCGGGTGGGGCTGCTCCAGGAAGCCTGCTCTGAACACTGGTCGGGCTACCTGCCCTGTGCCACGCTCCCACAGTGCCCTGCACGCCGCTTCTGCAGAACCTACCCCTTCACCGCGGTGGCAGCAGATGGGGAGGGCTCTGGGTTAAAATCGTGGACTGTGGGGTCTGTTTTGGTTGTACCGGGGTGCACACCTAGGAATGAGTCCTTGGGCAAGTCACTTAACATCACTAAGCCTCAGTCTTCTCATTCCTAAGATGGGGAGAGTGACAGTCTCTAGCCCGAAGGGACACTGTGCAGATGGGGGAGATGACGCACAGAAAGTGCTCGGCACACTCAAGCACTGTCCCGAGTTGCAGTGCTGTTAGTGTCGCCTGTACCGTTCTGTGTCAGCGCCCACCACTGGCACCGGAGCTCCCTGAGACCCAGGACTGCGTCTCCCGCATCGCAGTGCCCCCAGGCCTCGCATGGGGCCCAGCTCAGCAGCTGTGCACTGCCGTTCCCTGAACCGAGACCACGGAGCGGAGCGACACCCTGGCACACCTTGCCTTCACCGCCACCCTCGGCAGGCTGGTCCACTGGGGCCCTCACGCCCGTGGTAGCGCTCTCACCTTCAGAGCGGGACAGAGCCTCAGACACAAGTGAGCAAACTGAGGCCCAGAGAGGGACAGTGACCTGGAAACATGGCCACCACTTCTCCCCTTGAGAGGCACCCCGTGGTGAGGCTGGACCCTGAGGCTTGGGGTCCAGGAGATCTGCTCTCCAGACAGAGGGCGCTGCCACCCAGGACCCTGACTCAGGAGCAGGGCCTGGATGCTGTGACCACAGCTGCACGGCCGCCGGGCTTGGACAACACAGAGACCTATGCAGTTTGGACATCCCAGATGGGCTCCAGTGGGCGCTCACCCACAGGAGCAGAGAACAGGACACAAACTCCCTAGGGAACCTGAATTTGGAAATCACGTCCGCGCCCTCTGTATCTCTGACATGGCCACTTCCTAAAGGAACCTCCCCGCAAGGGATCCACGTGCGCCCTACCTCTAGGGTGCGGCCCCAAGGATCACCCTGAGGTGCAGTGGGAGAGTTGGGGGCAGAGCAAGCGAGGAAGGCAGTCTCCTCCCTGTGGGGCCTCGGGGAGGGGCCGTCGGTGCACGGGGACTGGGAGAACAGGGAGGCCTGGGGGCCTCATTCATTCACTGGTTTGCTCATTCCTGTGTTCCTCCAGTACCCAGCAGTGCCCAGGCGCCAGGCTGTGCCGGGTGCAGGAACGACGGTGGGCACGGCCGGCAGCGCCCAATGCTCACCCCCAGGGAGTGCTCGCTCCTCGCCCCGACAGCGGAGGGAGCGGCACCCCAGCGGCGTTCAGAGCACCATCTGCTCACTCTGCGACAGCCTGGGCATGACAGAGCCCCTGCCCTCACGAGGGGGATGCGGCCAGACGGCAGAGTCCGCCGTGGGCACTCAGGAACAACACACACCCCGGCTCGGGACTCTGAGCCGAGACTGAAGTGTGAGCAGAGACCACCCAGGTGAGTGTGACCGGGGGACAGCAAGGCAGGATGTGGGGTTGGATCTGGGGGCGGAAGAGCCTGAAGTCCTTGTCCCCTAGAAAACGAGGGGCCGTGGGCGCCCCCATATGGGGTACCGTGACCGACGTGCTGCTCACAAGGAGAATGCAGCTGCGGTGCGGGGACCAGGTCCAAGCAGAGGGTCCATAGGAGGCTTCCCCAGGGGCACACAGGCCTAGGGCAGGGGCGGGGGGGATGGCAGGGGAGGGGGGGACTTGGGAAGTAGTTAAGAGTAGCATGGGGGGTGGGGGGCTGGATCAGACGCGGGGCGGAGAGAGGAGCCACGGAAAACACCTGGGATTTTGGGCTGGCTGATGGAGCGGGCCTGGCAGGTTGGTGAACTGGGGAGACAGTGATTGTCCCAGATCCCTTCCAGCCCAAGGACCACAGGATGTGGGTGACTCGTGAGGATCACAGGAGCAGAATACTAAATCCTGGATCTCAAAGAAAGCTGAGATAGAGTCAGGGCCTGGCCCAGGCTTCATGCCCATCCTCATCCCCTTCAGGTCACTGAACTGTTACTTTCCCCTCTTCATCCTTTGAGCATCTTCTCATGTCAGGCGCTGTGTCGGGCACCAGGGGTGTCATGATGGATGTCTTTGCCCTGCCTTAGAGGAGACGTCAAGTACACAGGAATGGTGATCCTGGGCTGAAGGGCTATGTCAGGGGACGCCTGGGTGCTGTGGGACCACTGAGAAGGGGCGTCCAACACAGCCTTGGGAGGGCGGGAAGAGCTGCCCGCGAGGAGGAAGGTGCAGGAGAGCAAGTCCTAAAGCAAGAGAAGGAGTGAATGAGGCCAGTGCAGGAGTAGGAGGGGAGTAGGAACGTTAGCGGTAGAGGCAAAGGGCTGTATGAGGCAACTGAGGCCCAGAGAAGTTAAGCAACTTGCCTAAGGTCACACAGTTCATCTGCAGAAGAGAGAGCTGTGGAGCTCCATCTTTTGTAAACGTGTGCTGTGTTTTTAGCCACTCTGTTCCCCTCAGTCCCTTTCTCCCCTCCTCTTCCCACCCCTAGCCTGTCTTGGCCTGGAGAGCTACACGGGCCAGGGGAGGCGGGCTGTTCCCCAGGGCACGGGGGCTCCACCACACCCCTACCAGCCCTCATCTTTCCTGCCCCACTGCTGCTGGCCTGACGTGCAAACCCATCTACTAGAGTTATGCCCACCATGAAAAAGGTCCACAGAGCCCGTCAGAACCGTGCACAACCCTCCCTACCCCACTAATCAGTTAGAATTAAACTAATTCCCTGCCCAAGCAGAAGCACCAGTTTCCTTTGGTGTTACTAACAGGATACTCCTTAAATTGAACTGTAATCTCTTTGGGGAGCAGGTAGGGACCATGTTTTTTTTTCTTTTTGGTACCCCACTCCCTCATTGCTTTACGCATCGCAGTTACTCAAAAAATATTCACTCGATAAGCTCTTACTCTGCCCGAGGCACTCTGCTGGACGCCAGGGGATGGGATGAATAGGACAGGGTCTCTGTCCTCAAGGGGCAGAGCCAAGTGGAACTGAGAGGACGTTCTCATCTGTGCCAGCTGACCGCCCACATCACAGCATGCGGTTCCAGATGGACTGCCTCCCAGCCCCTGCATGGGCTTTCTCTACCTCAGAAGCGCGACAGTCTACATTTTTAACAGCTCTAACTGTTAACTGAGCTAAAAACAAACCCCTTCCTCTCCTACAAGTTTCATGCATTAGTACCACTATTTTTACCTGGAATGATAGAAAATAATCTAATCCAGCCAATACACATTCAGCTCTTCCATGTTTAAAACTGGTTTTCATGTCTACAGTTTCCCTGTATGACCCCAGCCAGTTGTTTTCTTTCTTAGAAGAACCTTAGAACCTCAGGATTCTCTTTTTCCCTCTTAAGTGAAACCCCTAGAACCAGACAGCCTGACCAGTAACTAGTGGGGCTCCAGGCAGCCGCCCCCTTACACTGGGGGTTTTATCTACCCATCTCTGAAGGCTGCTGGACCCATATCGTTGGCAGCTGCTTCATTGGCTATTGATGCATCTTGAGCTTATAGTCAACTGAATCCCTAAGGCCTCTCACCCACGACCAAGCCTGCTCGTATTATAGTAGTGCTGTGGGATTTTCAAAGCTGAGAACAGAACTTTAGATTTTTCCCTCTTTCATTTGACTTTTTCCACTTAAACAATATTTCCTAATGAGTTTTTTTCTTTTTTTCAAATCTGGGATTCTGTCATCAAGGTATTAGCTTTTCCCTTTCAGCTTTGCATCAGTCCTTTTTCAAAATGGTTGAACTGGGCAGGACCAAGGACAGTGCCCCACTCAATGACCCTGGCATTGGCACCGATAGAAAAATCAGTGTTTTTTGACAATTCCGTCTGAGAACAGCCCACCCGACTCTATTGTCAACTAACCCACTTCCTATCCTGTCCACATAGCTACCACGGGAGATTTTGTCAAATACTTTACTGAAGCCTGGTGCACCACCTGCAGCCCCTGACCTTGGATAATAGCTCGACATCTATGCTGAAAGGAAGAAAAGACTTTGGTTGGGCTTGACTCAGTATTAGTGACTTTTCTATTAGCTTCGCTTCGAAACCTCACAGTCCGTTGGGTTAAAGAATGGTTCTCTAGAACCTACACATTTTGGAGCTAGAAGGGACCTCAGAGATGGTTCAAGGTCTAATTCCCAGTTTTGCTGATGAGGAAACCAAGGCCCAGAGTGCTTAACTGGCATTTTCCCAAGTCACAGAGGAGCTAGAACAAGGATCGGATCCCACATCTGTGCTCCAAGCTCAATGCTCTTTCTTAGCGATATTAAGTCATAAGTTCTTTCTCTAAATGCGTTCGCACATACACACACACACACAGATCTTCCTTCAGGTCTCTTAATTTTCCACCCAAACAAACCATGCCGTTATCATTTTGGAGGGTTCAGCTGGGACCCAGTGACTGACTACTTTCTCCTCCTGCTTCACAGAATGGAAGATGGAGGCTCAGAACTCCTCAGTGAAATTTGTTCTCCAATAAGGGGGTCTTTGGACTCCCCCAGTCTGGGCTAATCTTGGGACTCCTCAGTCTACCCGGAGGAGACCACTGTCTTCAAACCTCATTTGAGCCTGTGTGTGCCTGAGCTTGGGGCTGGCCCCTTGGGTGGGCAGGTAAGCCGGGCCATCTCTTCTGGGGGTGGGAAGTGTGTCAGCAGCTGGTCTCCCTGCAGTGGTAAGAGGGGCAGAGCCCTGAACACGCTGCCTGTGGGCCTGGCGTTACAAGGGTGACCCCTGCCACGTGAAGGCTGGAACTGGGCTGCAGGGAAGGGCAGTCACTTGGTTCAGTTTGGGAGAACTAGCGGCAAAGAGGTCTGCCTGCAGCAGAGGCGGCCTAGACAGGGGCATCCCTGGTACCCTGGACAGCGCCCGAGACAGGGCCCTTCACCACCCTTCCCACCCCCCTCGGAGGCCCTGGGTACCTGTTTATTCTTTAGGTCAAGGGAGAGTTCGTAATCGGAGGCGGCAGGGGCGTGGGAGCAGAGCGCCGTTGCCAGGGCAGGCTGCTGCCTGCTGGGGGAGGCCGCGCAGTGGAGGCCGGCCCGCGGGGAGGCGCCCCCCGCCCCCGGCCGCTCCTCCTCCTCCTGCAGCTCCTGGGCTTGAGCCTTCGGGGCGTGGGCACTGGGTCTGCCGGCCGCCGCCGCCGCCGCCGCCACGGAGTCCTCCGTGCCCGCACCGGCCTGGGCGCAGGAGCCATCACTGTGAACGAAAGGCAACGGTGCTCGGTTGGGGGGAGGGGCGGGGTGCATGTGAGTGCGGGGGAGGGGGGCTGGGGCCCTCTGGCAGCGATGGGCCTCACCAGAGGAGGGGCTGGTGGGGGCCTCCTGAGGTCCCCATTAGGGAAGGGCCCCAGCCCTGGAGGAGAGCCTGAACTTGCGGAGGGTCCCCGGGGGCAGAGGGAGGGAGTGGCTGGCACTGGCCACCGCTCAGGAACCTGCTTAGAAGCGGTAGAGCAGGTGCTTAAGGTAGACTACCTGGGTTCCAGGCTGGGCCCTGCCTCTTGTTGGCTCTGGGGCCCTGAGCAGGTTACGGAAGCTCACTTTTCCTCTGTTTCCCCATCTATAAAGCAGGAATAATACTAGTACCTGCCTCATAAGGATGCTGGAAGGCTTAAGCTAGTTGAAGTTCTTAATGCCGTGCCTGGCTCATGGTCCGAGCTCTCTGTGTGTTAACTACCGTGATTATCAGTGGTCTGGCTTTCTGGCCGGTGGCTTAAGTAGCTGGGAGGAAGCTGATCCTCGCTGACCCAGCTCCGTCTTCACACTGCCCCAAGGAGGCTGGGGGCAGGAGCGAGGCACATAGCCCTGGCTGGGGTTATGAAGTGTCTGTTCCTCCCCAGCCCCTGCTCTCTTCCCGTGGAGCCACCAGCAGGCTGGCCATAGCTGCTGCCCACCCGCCTCCTCTAAGACGACACTCTGGCTGCCCGGGGGCTGCTACACTCAGGTTGCTCCCCTCCCCGGCCAGCCTCTGGATTCTGCCCGTCCCCAAGGCCCAGTGCTGAGCCATCTCCTGCGTGAAGCCTTCCCGGTGTTTCCAGCTTTCAGGCTGCACCTGCTAGAACACCAGAGAGTCACCGCCTACTTCACAGAGGAGAAGCATCTCGGCTCACGGTGTGGGCTCCAGTGCAGCCCCACTACTGTGTGGCTTTGGTCAAGTGGCTTTTTCCCTGACCCCTGGTTTCCTCATCAGTATAGAGGAGGCACTAGTACCTGCCCTACGGGGTCATGCAAGGCGTAAGGGAGTCAGCGTATGTGAGGTGTTTAGCACAGTGCCCGGCACAGACAGACTAAGTGCTCTATAAACATTAACTCTTTTATTTCCCCCATCTCCCTTCCCCGCCGCCCCCCAGAGCCTGGCACTTGTATTCTATGCGAATCCCTCCTCCCCAGTTAGTGCTGAGCAAACAACGAAGGCTCAATAAACACTTGTTGAAGGATGAATTGAAGAGAACCCAAGGCCACTGGCATGGCCTCGGCAGTGGACAGAGTCCCTAAGGTTATCTAGTTCATCCTTCCCATCTCCCTTTTTCACGTATGAGGAGCATGGGTCCAGGGAGGTGGGCTGGCTCTGGTTGGAGGGCCAGTCAACCTTAGGACTTATTTCTTCCACGGCTTTGTCCCATGCAAGATGCCCCAAATCGTGCCAGAGAAGGGACCTCTTCAAGCTCTTGTTTCCACCCAAACTTTGGAGCCTCCTGGTGCTAGAATAACCAAGGGTGGAGTGAAGAATCCTCTCTTCATTCAACTTCATCCGTCCCCCCAGCACTCCCCTGCGCCCCCCCACCAAACATAGATAAAGAAGAGCTCATTGGCCAGCCCTAGCAACAGGGAGCCTCAAACTCCTTGCCACTGCATGATTCTTTGCTTCGTCATTTTTTCTGTGGCCATCAATCAAGCTGTATAGCTGGATGAGCTCTAAGTACGTGTTTTTTTCACTAGTATCACCAGGAAGTTCTTTTTAAGATCTAACTTCAGCTCCTCTTGTGATAGGACGTGGCCATTCTTCCCGCAGGGCCCATGGAAATAGCCCTTTCCCACTCCCAGCACAGCTTGCCTCCTGGGGACAGCATTCCGTCTCACCCATCTCTTCTCTGCAGTGTCCTTGGTACTGATGCCCAAGGCTTCTTAACCCTAAAAGGTTTTCAAGACTCTTTAGAGACCAAACACCTTTAAAAATAGCCCTTTGCTCTTTTTATGCTGCTGGAGGATGCCTGGCAAGAGGTTCTAAGGAGTTGATGCCCCTCAATAGCAGCGCTCAACCAATGATAGTGGAGGCTGGTAGACAAATACCCCAGCTTCCTTGTCTCGTGGGCAGGACAGCTCTGAGACACATTTCACACCACCTCCCAGAAGTGCCCCATGGGATTGAACCCCAGTTGCCCAAAGCAGTGACCTGATCATTAATGAACATGCATTGGCTTCCTTCTCTTTTGTGTCTCATCCCCCACTCTCCTGTTGACACTTCTTGGGGCCACCTGGTCCCAAAGACACTACTTATGTTAAAACAAAACACATTTTTAAAATAACCTTTTTCGTGGGCCACCCCTCTGGACATGGACGAAGGCTCCAAGGCCTTCTCACCTGAACTCATCCACAGGGTCTGGGAGATAGGAGGCCCCCACTGCCATCTCCAGCATGTGCACGTGCACGTGCATGCACACTCACACACACATACACACACTCACACACACACACAATGTTCTACCCAGCTCTGTGGCTTCGGGTAGCTCGTGTCCTCCTGAGTCAGTGTCTTCACCTGCCCCCTCACAGGAGCTTACTCATCTCCAGGGACCCTCCAGCTTGGACATTCTGGGAGCTTGGATTCCAGTGCCGAGGCCAGACCACCACAGCCCACCAGCCCCAAGGTTCCAGGCTCTCTGGCTGGTGGAACCAACTCTGCCTTTGCCCACCTATGTGCACAGGGACCTGAGAGACTGTGTCCCCCCAGGTATATGATGAAAAGTGTTGGAAAGGGGACCCCATCCTTGTCTTCCTTCCTTATCATACTCCACAGACTTGTGCGGTAGGAGGCGGTGATGGAAACCCAAGACTACTGTCATCAATATGGCAAGGTTTAGGCTTGTCAGTGGAGGCCAAAGAACATGGAAGGCAGACCTGGGTTAGAAACCTGGCTCTGCTACTTATGATGTGACCTTGGGCAAATTACATCATCTCCTTGTGGCTCTATTTCTTCATCTGCAAAACAGGCATCCTTGTAATGCCTTTACAAAGTTGCTGTGAGGAATAAATACAGCTGGCACAGCCCCCAGTACAGTGCCTGGCACACAGTAGTTGATGGCAATGGTGGTTGTAGTCTGAGCTGAAACCCTATAGCATGGAGTCCCACAAGGATGCCCAGAAAAACAGCATGGAGCGTTCCCAAGTGGAAGAGGTTCTCAGTATTTAGCCTTCCTGTCAACCTTCACAAGATTGGAATAATAGGGTTTTTCATCATTCCTCGTGGCCTTTCCCAGACCCCCGACTAACTCCCAGGGTCCTTAGGGAGAGGAGTGAAGTCGGACTGGCTCCCACCCCTGTTCTCCACCCACTGGAGAAAGAACACAGTGACGGGCCTTGGTCTTGGGAGTTACCAAGTCCTGGGATCCATGGCCTCTGAGGAATCTGTGTGTATTCACCCCCTGGTGGGACCCACCACAGTGTGGGGCATGCCCTAGGTGGACGTTTGTCCAGTGCTGGTTGTGTGGATTTGTGCTTTGGCCACAGGGAAAGAAGCTCAAGTCTTCAGCCTAGGCTGTCATAGCTGGAAGGACCATCTCTCTCAATCCACAGTCTCTTACGGAACTGGAAGTCCATTGTTCCAGCGCCCAGAGCATCACTCCTCCCAAGACACAGGTTGTGTCCCTTAAGTTTCCAGAATTTGCCAGGCTGACCTCACATCATAAAGCCGGCATCCCTAGTGGGTCCAATTTCAGGCAGCCTGGTGCGTAGACAGGAATCGTGTGAATGGGATTCACTCTATGACAAGTATAGCTTCTTTTAAGCCCCTTCCTTGAGCTTCTGGAGAGGAATCCTGGTGAACTTAGCTGTCCTGGGCTTCATATCCAGCTGCAGAAACAGATTCCTTGAATGGTAGTCCACTAGCCTGGGGAAACTTAAGGTCACTGCTGACATATGGGAGATGCTAGTCACAAGAGTCTTGCCTGGGTTGGGGCACCCATTTGAGAAGGGAAAAGTAGAATGTGGGTGGCATCAGAATGAGACGTTCTTAGAAGGCTTTGGTTGCACCCACATGACATTAGGCTGATACACGTACAGGGGCCTAGGCCATCCACGGAGGTTACGCCACGCATGAGAACGCAGGATGTGAGTATGGGAAATGAAAGTCTTTGAGAACTTGGGGGAACAAGCAGTTGCTCAGAGGAATACTACATGCACACAGGACCAGAACGATCGGTGTTAAACTCAGCGTCCTCAGGGGAGGGTCACTCATGTGAGACACTGGCTTGCGCTTAGTGGGGTTCCAGGTGCCCACTGAGCAAGCCTGGTCCTGGCACATATAGGACTCCCCTGAGGTTCCAGTGACCACCCAGCCTGTCTATCATCTCTGCTATCAGAGGTGACTTCCTGAAATGCGATGTTTTAACGCCAATCCTCTGCTCAAAACCCAGCAGTGACTTTCCAGTAATGCCGAATACAGCTCATTGTTCCACTCGTGTCCGTAGCCGTGTGGTACTCGAGAGCGTTCATGATCTCACCCCCGTCTCCTTTCCCAGCCTCACCTCCAGGAGTCACCTAGCCACTCTGTCCACGCTGAAACTCTCCCCAAATCTGCCACACACCCTCAGACCACCATGCCTCTCCCGTGACTTCCTCCTGCCTGAAATGCCTCATGCCCCTAACCCTTCCATCCATTCCTTTCTCTGCCTTGTCAACTCTTTCAGGACTCACTCATTGCCCCAGGAAGAGTCCCCCCTACAATATGCTCCAATAATTCTTGGCACTTGCCTCTATTTTAGCAAGGACCACTTTGTGCCCTAATTATTCATTGATATGTCTCTGTCTTCCACCAGACGGTGCTATGTACACCTTTTTGTCCCGGGTGCTTATCACAGTGGGCTGGCTTATAAGTCATGTTTAATAAATGTTAAATGGATGGAGGGATGGGTGGGTGGATGGGTGGATGGGTGGATGGATGGAGGGAGGGATGGATGGATGGATGGGTGGATGGATGAATAGATGGATGGATGGAGGGAGGGAGGGATGGATGGATGGATGGGTGGATGGATGAATGGATGGGTGGATGGATGAATAGATGGATGGATGGAGGGAGGGAGGGAGGGAGGGATGAATGGATGGATGGCGTTTGATCTTTTATACTTTCCCAAGGGCAGAGATACTGCAGTGAGCTTGGTGGTGTACCACCCAGACCCTCCTTCAAGGACTGCTTGCCCAGCTCTGGAGGTGCTGTTGAAGATCGCCTTCAGCTGTCAGCTGCCCCCCACCCCAGTTCCTTCAGGAACTGCAGTGAGCTACTGGGCCAAAGTCACATCCTCCCCAGGGCTATCTGCATCCAACAGCTGACAAAGAGGGGACATAAAGGCTCAGCCATATGACCCAACATGGGTTGGATAGGTCACTCTCCCTCCAGAGCTCCCGTGGGATTAGCCGAGGCTTCTGGTGGACCTCCAACACGGGTTGACCTCTCTCTCTGCCCCATGCCGTGTTCCTGCCCTCCCTTCCATGCGTGTTGACCCCAAGCATCCTCTAGTAAGCATCCGGCACCCTGAACTCAGAGTCTCCTTCCCAGAGGCACCAGTCAGTGATGGAGACCCAGGTTTTCTTTTTCCTTCCTTTTCCTTGTCAGCCAGGATTACCCTGGTCTCCCTGCCCCCAGACCTGTAAAGCCTTTCTGGGCTCCGGACGCCTTTGACAAAGGCTCTGGACTCTCTTCCCAGAAAATGCACGTGATTTCATACACGCCGAGCTTTACCTCCACTTTCAGAGGCTTTACAGCTTCTGCGGATCGGGCTGAAAACGCTCTTCTGGAGGGGTGATCATGGATGTTGTCCATATGCTGAGGACTGCACCAAGCGCTGCAGGCAGCTCTGATCATACAGAGGAAACATGAGGGTTCCGCACACCACAGGGCTTTCAGACACCGGTCACTGTTCCCCTCAATACCGACGGATCCTCGCTCACGGGTAAGAGAGCTTGAGTGGAGGGAGCCCCTGGTCCTATGACTCACTAGTCAGATGATTTCGAGCGAGCCATTTAACTTTTCTGCACCTCAGTTTTCTCATCTGCAAAATGGGGGTGTGAATATCTCCTTTCCAAGAGAGTGATGAAGATGAAGTGACCTCCTAGGCTGGTGTGCTGGCCACCGTGGAAAATATGTCCCTAAGAAGGATGAGGGAGAAGGGAGGGCAGCTGTGCAGCCCCTGCCAGGGAGCTGGTCCCGGCAGTGGTGTCCTTCCCGGGCTCCCAGGCAGACGCTGCCCACTGCCAGGAGCTGAGGGGACAGGAGCTACTGCAGAGCCTGTGAGGGCCAGGGAGCGGGGATGCTATGCCTGGGGAGGGGAAGACTTCAGGGGAGGGGGCACCCAGGTCCTGGCAAGAAGGCGGAGAAAGGGATGAGAAGGAGCCTGGAGGCCCAGCCCCTGCGGCTTGTTGGTGGGGGTGATGGGCGGGGAGGGGGGGCTGCTTTCCCCTCCCTGAAAAGGCCAGAGCAGCAATTACCGGAGACCCAGCCAGGAGTGTTTTGAAGGCTGGAGGACTCCTTGGGCTACAAGATTCCCCCAGAGGGCCTGACCAATTGCACTAGATTATCTCGGTCTCTGCCAGCCTTTCTTAAAGCTCTTCTGGGACAAAGAAACTAGACATTTTCCAGACAAAAGCTAACAAAGAGCCTCACATCTCAAGATTTTTCAGCCTTTACTAAAACACTCCTGTCTCTCCCGCTCCTGAATCGATGAAGTGATCTCAGGTGGTCAGAATAAAGGCCAAGCAGGGGGAGCCAAGTGTCCTTGGGTGTCCCAGATGGTACTGTGGAGAGGTTGCAGTGAACAGAGGGCCAGCGTAAGAAACAGATTCACTCAGTGCTGATTCCAAGCACAGGCTAGGAAGTGCCGGCCGCCCTGCACCTTCCTGTTCACACCACACCCAAGGGCACAACGAATCCTCCCCGCCTCCCTCACCTCCCTGACCCCGCGTCATCCAAGCTGGAAGCCAGAGTTCACAATAGAACGCCCTGGAGGAGGGCGGCTGTGTCTTCCCTGCTGTCTGCTTGCGGAGGCCGCCCTGCCTTCACTGGCTGTGACACATCCCAAGGGCCCCGAGAGAGTGAGTTACCGTCTCTCCCGTCGGCTCCTTGGAGACTCCGGGCTTTAGTTGCACAGCTGCCCCAGAAGGTGCTGGCTGGGTGGGTTTGTCTGGGGGCGTTTCTTGTTGAAGGCATCAGTCCTCCTCCGGGCCTGTGCCCTCCCCAGACCCAGGCCCACTCACGGTGGGGCCCCAGAGTCCAACATGAAAACGGCCCCTGCGTAGCCCACTCCTCGGCAGGACGCCAGCACCAGGGGGGCCTCACCTAGAAGCTTCCTCAGGACGCCTCCCTCACGGACTCACAAGCTGGGCCACACGGACTAACGCCATCTTATTGCCCCTGGAAGCCTAATATTTTTGAGCGTTTGATTTCCTCCCAGTAGACGTGGATCTGGAAGCAAAATCAGGCTCTAAGGACGCCCTCCCCGCTCGCTGCCTGACACATGGCACACAGCTCACAAGCGCACGCACCTCTGAGCCCCTGAATACACCTCGGGCTTTCTTACCTCCCGTGTCTGCCCACATTCCCATCTCACCCACCCTGAGGATGAAGCCGCGGAAGTATGGCCTGTAATCTGTCCCTGACACACCCCACGGTCACCTCACAGCTGCACTGAATAGTTACAGCCTAGTGAACTCCGGCTTTTAGTCCATGTTTTCCTTTTATTATGAACTATCTGATACGTGCAAATATGAATAACGTGTATGCGAGGTTCAGAGGAAAATCTTCGCTTGCACGCAGCTCAAGAAACAGCCCGGCCATACCCGTGGGTTCCTCCTTCTCTCCTCGGAGGAATGCCTGTCCTGGATTTGTGTTTATCGTCCCCAGCTTCTCCTTAGGGGCGAATCTCCTCCTGTCATGTTACATAAGCGGCATTGGCTGCTGGGCAGGGGCACTGCCAAGTGCGCCTCGTGCTGGGGGGTGCGGCTCGGGAGCTCTCACGGTCTAGCAGAGCCCAGGAAGGGGCAGGAGGCCCTCCCGGGGGACGGCCCCCAGCCCCCAGCTCCAGGCCGGACTGGAAAGATGGCAGGGCTCTGACGCAGCAGAGGGCTCTCGAGTGAGAAAATGGACTTGCTCCCTAAGGAGCCCTGCTTCTGGCCCCGTGTGGCCGGATGGGTAGCGATTTCCAAAGGCACCATGGGGACCGTCCGGAGCCATGCAGAAGTGCCTGGAAGTAGCCCATGGAAATGCCAGGTGAGGCTGGCAGAGGTGGGCTCGGGAGAAGCATCAGCCTGTGAGCCGCTGGCAGCCAGGCCAAGGGTGTGAGTGCCTTTGGGGTCCCTGAGAGGAGGGAGCACACGAGGCAGTGTCGGCCGACTCAGAGGTCAGCACAGCACAGGGTAGAAGCTACAAACGCAGCCCCGGCGCCAGGCGGCCGGGCTCTGCCACGCACCTGCGTGTGGCCTTGGGCGAGTCTCCTAACCTCCTTGGGCCTCACTTTCCTCTCTAGGAAAGGATCGCAGTAGCAATGTATGTGAGATGCTCTAAGCCCTATATAAGTAGCAACCATCGTTTTCCTTTTCAGGATTTCCAACATGTTATTTTGTCAAATAAGAAGATAAAAAGCAAAAGCGCCGGCTTCCGTGGTGGTGCAGTGGTTACGAATCCGCCTGCCAATGCAGGGGACACGGGTTCGAGCCCTGGCCTGGGAAGATCCCGCATGCCGCGGAGCAACCAACCCCGTGCGCCACAACTACTGAGCCTGCGCTCTAGAGCCTGCGAGCCACAACTACTGAGCCCACGTGCTGCAACTACTGAAGCCCGCACACCTAGAGCCCGTGCTCCACAAAAGAAGCCACCACAAGGCCTGCACGCCACAGTTAAGAGTAGCCCAGCTCGATGCAACTAGAGAAAGCCCGTGCACAGCAACGAAGACCCAATGCAGCCAAAAATAAATAAATAAAATAAATTTGTAATAATAATTTAATTTTTAATAATTAATTTATTTTAAAAAAAAAAGAACCAGACAGACGGCTGTGGTTAAAATCCCACCTCTTACTAGCTGTGTGGAGCTGGGCTAGTTCCTTAACTCCTCTGAGCTTGTTTAGTCCTGTGTAAGGTGGGGATACCTATGTTGCTGGGAGAGTTAATAAAACAACGACCATAAAGCCTCTGGCACCTATTTGATGCTCGGTAAATGCAGGTTTCCTCCCCTAATCTGGGCCTGTTGTGCTTCCCTGGCTTCTGGGCTGTTGTGCTCTCCCTGGAGAGCAAAGACCTCGTCTGGTCCTTCTTGGATCCCTCCGAGAGCCCTGCGATGGTGGCCCACACAAACCATGTGCGGAGAGCCCATCCCAGAGGCGGAGCATGAGACCACGTCTCTCCATTTCCCTCCTCCAGGTCCACCCAAACCAGCCCTACCTCACCCAGCAGAGATGTTTCCTACATTTCCTTGGTCCTGAGCCATTTTCAGGGAAGGCTATCCTCCCACCTCCTCCCATTCCACCCCACATCAGGGGAAAGGTCTCTGATGGCCTACAGGTGCCTGTGGCAGTCAGATGTGTGCTTGCCAAAAATCAGGAGTCTTGTGACACTAGAGATGGAAATGGCAGCATCACCAGCAGGGTAGGACATTGCTCTAGACATCTGTCAGGTTACTATGGAGCAAGGTTCCTTCCCTGTTTCTTTATGGTCACCTTCCTTATCTTCACCTTTCCTCCTGGAAGTCCTTCCTAATGTCTAGCTTCAATCTTTCTTGCTGCAGTAGAAACCACTCCAAGCTCACAGTATCAGAATGGCCAGGCAATTTCGCACATGCCTGTGGGTTTCACGGGTCATCTCCAAAAGTGTTTGGGAGGAAGGGCCAGCAATGCAGGACACAATGGCTTTGGGGAGAAGCTCCAGAGCTCCCAGCATGGGGAGCCACCCCCCTCCAGGCAGGGCAGGGGTCAGTGCCAGACCATAAACCTTTCCCTGCGGGGGCTAAACTGTCTCCTCCTCTTAAGAGGAAGCCAAACTGTCGGCTGGCTAGAAGATGCTCCTGATAAAATGTCTCTGCCCTTAATCGCATCCTCGCTGCACTGTGACAGCCCAGTGCTGGGTTAAATAATTTCCTCCCCTGCCCTGACATCTAGAAAATCTCCTCTCTGGGCCTGTTGGCCCTGCTTGATTGTCGTTCATCGGGGCTCTTGGCTTCTTTGATCTCTTCCCCAAATTGGTCCCTCAGTTCTTGAGTCACCCCCCCAACCCCGCCCTGCTTCCCTCTCTCGTTCTCTCTCCTTCTCTCTCCAGCCAACTCTGTGGGTCACGGGCTAGGTTTGAGTAGAAACATCTGAAAGCGGCCCCCTCCCCCATGCCCATTCCCTGCTGTCCAAAGGAGGGACTGGACCCTCTCCCTGAAGGGCACAGCTCAACGACCCTGAGCAAGATGCAGGGTAGTGGGTCCCCTCCTGCTTGCCATACTAGGGGCTCCTGCTGGGACCCCATCCCCTGAAGGAGTCGGCCCACTCTTTCTAAGTACTTCTCAGTCACACCTGAGTTTCTAGACCCCTTCTCCTGGGACTCCTGGATCTTAACTGATTTCTCCCTCTCTGCTCTTGAAAAATCCAGCTAGCATTTATTGAGTGCCTACTATATACCAGACACCTTTGCACACGTCATGTTGTTGAATCCTCCCAACCACCCTAAGAGCTAAGTGCTACTGTTGTCCCCATTGGACAGATAAGAACATCGCGGATTCGAAAGCTTCAGTAATTGCACCAAGGTCACAGAGTTTGTAAGTGGCCAAGCCAGGACGTGAACCTGGATTTGAGTTACTCTGTCTGTGCTCTCAGCTGCTCCACATCCTTGTGCTTCCTTGAAGTCTTCCTGAGCTCACCTTCCAGCCCAGGGCACTCCTATCCCACCTCCTCACCCTCCTCCTTTCCAACCTAGAAGGGAATCCACAAGAATCTGGTGCTCATCTCTCTGCCCTCAGAGAAGAGAGGGAATTCTTTGTATTCCCTTGTATTGTAGAGTTCGTCACTGGTCAGTAATTAAGAGTCTCCTGTTTACCAGAGTCGTTTCTTGTTATGAATTAGTAAATTCATACTAATATGATACATCAGTCTCTCATGAATTTGTTTCTGGTGAGTCAGTCCCCCTGGAATCCAAGAACCACAGGGACGCCTAATGGATTCTCCAAACCTGCAAGACTGCAGCCTAGACTTAGAACCCGGTGCCCACACCAGATCCCGCCAGCCTGCGGGGGGTGGCGGGCCCAGGCCTGACCCGTCAAACAGTAACAAGAAAGAGGCGCCCCGCCGCTCCTCTGTCTGTACGGGCTCTGTCTTCACCTCCAGAACCTGAGCAAGTTGCTGCCCTTCCCTGAGCATTTCCTCGGCTGAAAACTGGACACAGGGATTCTCGCCCTCGTGCCTTTGAAGGTTTGTGGGGAGGACCGGTGGCGTGGAGGGTGGGAAGGAGCCTGTCACCTGGCAGACGCTGCACACAGTTAGCTGAGGCCGAGGCTGGCTTGCCACCGAACGCTCCCTCCTTCCCGGGGGCCCAGCCCAGCTCCCAGGCCGCACCCTGGGGAGGCGACGGGGGACGGAAACGAGACAGGTGGTCATGCGAGGGCTGTGGGGTCATGCTTGTGAGGTGAGGCTGGTCTCCTTTAAAACCGCCTTTTGTGTTTTCACAGTAAGTGAAATGGAGAAAGAAACCCCGTGGCCAGCCCTCCTCCCAGAGCTCCTCTGACTGAGGTTCCAGGGCTTCCTCCCCACGAGCCTCCGCCCAGGCGCTCCTGTTCAGGTCACACCACTTTGCTTTATCCTGCTTTGCAAACGCTCCTGGTCCCTTGGCCGGATGTGAATGCCTCCTCCGGCCAAGGCAGCTCCTTGCCTTCCTATAGAATCACTCTGGGGGGCCTCGGGGATTAGACCGGTCAGCCCCTGTGTGATAGCTGAGGACACTGAGGCCTGGAGCAGTGGGGGGGGGGGGGGACACCAGCGCTGTCGGGTGGCCTGAGCCCACCCTGTTCTGCATGACACCAGCATCAGCAGCGGGAGACCTGGGGTGAGGCACTTCCTCTCCTGGGTCTCCTGTCTGGGCAGTAAAGGGCCAAGGCTTCCTGGTTCTCTGCTGCCTTGACGGCCTGTGGTTCCAAGTCCACGGACCCCTTCTCTGTGCTCCGCCACACTTCTCCCGGCTCCAGACAGAAAAACACGTCTTCCTTCGCCAACGGCTGTCTTTCCTGTTTTGTTTTGTTTTTTAATCGTCACAAAAGTAATCTCTAAAAATCTCCTTTCTTAAACCATTCCAATGCCTTTCAAAGGCAGTAAATTCTTGAAGAATGCCTGATCTCATGCAATCCCTCCTGCTATAGACTAAGATTATTTCCTCATTTGGGGTCTGAGGAAACGCATTTAAAACTCTTTCTGTTTCCATCCATCAGAAACGCTTATTGGAATTATGTCATTTTCATAGTTGTGTTATCGGTTACAAGATAAATGAACAGGTAAAGATGACCTTTCAGAGGAGAAAACAAGACAGCTCAGGAAACAGTGAGGTTAGAAGAATCTCTAGGCCTGCAAAGAGAGGCCACACTTTCTGGGACTGAAAAAAGAATATCCAAAAGATTTAGACAAGAAGTTTTCAGCAAATGGAACAAGAATTTGTTTCCCCCCCGAAACTGGACAAAACTCTGCATTAATAAATGCCCATCCTTGTAGTAGCTTTCATTTTGTTATCCTGGAAGTATTATCTTAGTTATGTTTATTTCTCTCTCTCTCTTTTTTTTTTTTTTGGCCATGCCACGCGGCTTGTGGGATCTCAGTTCCCCGACCAGGGACTGCACCCGGGCCACGGCAGTGAGAGCCCAGAATCCTAACCACTAAACCACCAGGGAGCTCCCATGTTTATTTCTTTAAATAATAAAGCCTAGAGCTTTTCTCCTCTAAGAATACTCTCTTGGTCATTTCTCTGTTCAGTCTGGTTGTGCTGATGTGTTTACCTAAGGCTGCCTGAGTCTCCCGCTGGGAGCGGGGTGGCAGGGACAGGCCCCGACTTCTCGGTCCCTGGACCAAGAGCCAGGTTCTCCGGGAGGGGCTGTGCAGGGTGGTGGCCACACTTCACTTCCTGCGCCAGCGAACCCCTCCCTTCTTTTGTCTACAGTGATAGAAGCCGTAACAGACGTGGTTCAAGTCCCAGCTGTGCCATTTTCCAGGTTTACGGCCCGTGGACGTCATTCATCACCTCTGAGCCTCAGCTTCCTTGTGTGTAACATGGAATAACAACAGTTCATGAGTTTTCAGTGAGAATTAAATAATACCCGTATCTATTGCACACAGCAAGGGCTCAGCACATGACAGCTAGTATTCTCCTTCCCTTTCGTGCGTGCAGGGACACATAATAGAAACACCGAGGGAGGAGGGATTCTCTAACCTGCTCCAAACACGCTGCTGACGGTAAGCGGGCTGTCTGCAGGCGGGCCCAGCCTGGCCTGGCTCACATGGCGGCCCAGGCACCGCCCCTTGGGCAGGTGCGTTTCCTGAGTACCTCTGGTGACCACCTAGGTCCTGGGAGAGACCATCTCAGAGGATGGCCAGGCCTGGGAGGAAAGCACACAGGAGATTGTTCCAGACATGAGTCCCACGTCCCACAGAGCAGAACGGCAGACAGCAGCTCAGGACAGAGCTTTCCTGCTGCCCGTTGAGTTAGGGGGACGTCCCCACCCAGACAGCATCTGTTTTGTCTTTTGTGTCTCCAAGGTCTGGTAGGGAAGACACAGGTGGGGCAAAGAGCACAGAGGGGTAAAGTGACAGGGGACGGACTTCCCTAGCTCCAGGACCAAATTCCTCTGCCACCTCCGTTGAGGTCACCCTCTGGTATGGAGCCAGCCGAGCTGGCCTCTGCTGTGACGACATGGAGACCCTCAGAGGACAGGGAGCACATCTGCTCACAAAGCCCAAGGAAGGAAGAGCAGCCTCTCCCCACGCCCGCTGCTCTGCACTGAAGGCAGGTTGCCGCGCCCACCGTGGACGGTGGTCCTCAACCCCCAGGGCTCCCTCCTGGGCTCCGCTCCAGGGCAGCGCACCCTGGGGGTCTTCACAGCCCTGGCTCAGGGTGCAGGACCCCAAGCCCTGCAAAGACCTCTGGAAACGAATCTCCGGTCTCCTCGGAGACCGGACAGCTCCCCCCTGGCCTCTCTGCTGCCCGTGGCCCTCCTGGCGTGAAGATGCAAGGACCCCAGAGATTGGGGGCCGGGCAGGCCGGGTGGGCCTGCTTCCACCCCTGCCCTGCCTCCACCCAGGGCCACGAGGGAAGTTGAGGCCTTTCTGTGCTTCTCTGGGGAAGAGCATGCAGTTCTGCAGCCCCAGAATGACCCCCCCCACTTCCACGGGGGGTGGGGCAGGGTTCCCAGCAGCCTTGGAGCCTGCATGCGACTAATGCAGCCGGCGCGGGACTCAGTGGCCCCGGAGCCCAGCTGTTTGAAGCCTAAACTCTATCGATTTGAGAATTTAATTGCTCTGTGATCCCTGAGTAAACTCTGGCTGGTCCATTGATCAGGCCTCCGGCCCGCTGGGGAGAAACAAGATGGGGTGGATACTGACGCAGGGCTCTCCCTGCAACACTGCTCCTGGCTGGGTGTCCCCTCCTCAGGGGTCCCAAGCAGGGCCCCCCGCCTGGCTGGTTGGCAGGTGATGGGGGCAGGGGCACCAGGAGGGAGTGGTCAGGGCGGCAGGCTCTCCTTGGCTGCGGTGCCCTGCATGGGAAGGGCAGGCTACAAAATCGTTTTTTCTTTCCTGAGGGGAAAATGTAAAACCCAGCCTAGAAAAATAAACCCTGGCAGGTTGCACACTAATATATTAACAGCGGTTCATTCTATATGACTGCCTTCCATTTTTATTTTCTTCTTTATACTTCTGCATTTTCCACATTTCCAACAACTAGCAAGTATAACTTATAATCAGAGCAAATAGATGTTATTTAGGATCAGATGGAACGGCTGGAAGGATTCCTCCTGTGCTCCTAAAGAAAATCCTAGCGGCAGCTCCGTGGAAAGCGGCTGCCTGTCGGAGTTCGGCCTGGGCTGACCTTCCGGCTCCAAAACTAGTTGGCAGGGGTCCCTCTGTCAAGACCCCAAACTTCTCTCCACCCCCCAGTCCTTATCTGCAAATGGCCATAGCGCTGTCACACGGAATGAAGCGAGATCAAGTGCTGAGGGCTTAGCGCCACGCCCCTGGCATGTTCCGTAATATCAGTGCCTCTTCCATCCTAGCGGAAGGACCCAACACGCAGCGTGCCCCCCAGAGCCTCCCCCTCCCCAGGGCTGGGGGTGGCTCTGTTTCCTGCCCAGTGGCCCCCCTCCTGACCCCTCCTCCCCCGCCACCTCCTGTCATTACAGAAGCCAGTCTCCCTCCTCTCGGGCCCCGCTGCCACCCACGGAGACAAATGGGCCACTATTTCTCTAGATGCAGGACGCAGCGGCCAGCTCCAGGGTCACTGTTCCCGACGTCACTGAGAGCCCCGGAGGGAGGAGAGCCCGTGGATGGAAAGCAGGGCTGTGATTACTGGCCTATTCAGTCGCCCGGAATAAAGCCCTGTCATTAGTGGCAGCAGGGGCGGGGCGGGGGGAGGTGGGAGGCATGCACTCCACTCGCGGTCCCTGGAGGCTGCTCCCACCCGAGGGCCTGTCACCTGGGAAGCATGGGTTGTGTGCTCGGGGCGATGCACGGGTGGTCCAGGCTCAGAGACCTTGCCAACCCCATAACCACGCCACTGCACCCCGTCCCTCGGCCCACTGTGCCCGTCCCTCGGCCTCCCAGTCTTCCCTCTTCTGGGAGCATCGCTCCCCCCAGGCGCCGTGTCCCAAGACAGTTTCTCCTGACCCCATCCCCCAGGGCTGCCCTTTGGGTAGCTGGGGAAGGCCGTCCTAGCCCCTCCCACACACACACCCCCAGGACTGGGGCTTTGCGAGGGGCAAGGGTCTCTCCTGGACCCCCAGGTCTCCCCTGGGCCGAGGGTTTCCCTCAGGCTGCAGCAGCTCGTCTTTGTGCGTCTGATCAGAGGCGCTAGGGGTGATGGGCCGCCACCCGCCGGGGATGAGGCCAGCGGCTCAGGAAGGGGACTCTTGCTCAGCCCCACAGCTTGGGTGGGGACAGGGAGGGCATGGCACCTCAGGCTCTGCTGACCTGGGTCACTGTCGGCCAGCTGCAGACGAGGGAGGTGGCCAGCCCTGCACTCACACACCAAAGACCCTGACCCTGAGCTCTGACTGATGGCGTGGAGTCCTTACTGGGCCCCCTGTAGAGACCACCTGGCTTATCCCTGGAAACCCCAGAGGAGGCCATCTCGGCCGGAGCCCTGCTGAGCCGGTGGGAACCCAGGCTGAGCAGCGGGAGGAGGCTGGCTTGTCTCAGAGCCCAGCCCAGGGTCTCCGCAGCGTGGCCCTGAGGGCCTGGTGACCCAGCACCGTGTGCTCTCACAGCACACAAGGCCTCTGACCTCGGCACCTCCTTACAGTAACTCGGGGCGGGGTGGGGGGAGGGATTGGGTATGCTCTCTGTGGGCAGGACAGCTGGTCACAGGGAAGGGAGGGGCTTGAAGGTCACGGATAAGGTTGGGAACAGGGATGTGGGGCAGAACATCCCTCCCACCATTCCCTCCCCAGGGTCCTGCCTCTCCCAACCCGCTCGGACTCCCTTTGAGGGAAAACAAGCAGTAACACCTTTCTGGGGAGGTTTTCCATCCCCAAGCCCACCAGCTACCATCTCTGATGACTGCCCAGTTACTTCCCAAGGAATGAAGGGATCATGGAATCACTGAGGCTTAAACCTGGAGGTGGCCCTTAGTGCAGCAGGTCTGGGCCAGGGTGCTCGTGGCTAGAACCTTCTGCTGCCCTCCCGTGAGACGGGTCCTAAAGCCCGTCCAGGCTCTGAGCAGCCCAGAAGCCTCGGTGAGATGGGAAGTCATGCTGCTCCCTACATAGACCAGCCCCTTCAACATACAGATGGGGAAAGTGGGGTCCAGGGGAACCCAGGAACTTGCCCAAGTTCATTCCAACAAGAGGAGACTGCAGAGGGGGTGCGTTTCAGGCTGGAATCCGAGTATCCTGACCCCCAGGGAAGTAAAGAACAAGCAAAGAAAAGAGAAATGCACTGAACTGAGATGGAAAACTTGGGGGAAAGAGGAGAGGACAAAGTGTGGCCAGTACAGAGGGGGCAGCTCCAGGTCGAGACGGGGGGAGAGGACGCTGATGCGGGGGAGGAGGAGAGGTGGAGGGTCAGAGGGGGTGGATGATGGAGGGGAGGGGAAGAACGAAAGCAATGGAGAGAGCCTGCGGGGAAAAGAGAGGGTGGGCGAATGACGCAGAACAGGGCAGGGAGGAGAGCCTGGGACAGGACTCCAGACCTGACTTCTCAGTGGGCCCCCTCCCTTCCCAGGTGGTCGGCAAACCCAGCGGAGCATGACAAACCTTCAAATCAAAGTTACCTTGGCTCCTTTGTGGAAGGAGAAAGGTTAGAGAGAAAAATGCAAATCTTGGATATGAGAGGCAGGATGGGTACTATTATTGGTGGGGCACCTTCGGGTGCCAGACAACCCACCACGTGAGACGTATAGATATAATCAAGCTAATTTCCCCTGACGTTTAAAAAGGTGAATTTTTTACAGGCTGCTTAGTGGGAAGGAGCATAGGTTTGGGATTTGCACAGCAGGGTATCATGACCTAAAAATTGGGAATTGCTCGTCTAGGGTCCAGAGGAAGGACGGAGAGATGGAAATATGAGGGAGGAGGTAAAAACAAACAAAAAAACCACGCGACTCGGGAGGAAGAGGCCGAGTAGGGCCCTGGTGTGCGCTCTGCTTGGAGGGGGAAGGACAGTGAGGGTGGGGAAGGGAGGACCGTCCGGCAATTATTCCCACCTTTGGGAGGCCAGGTCGGAGCAGGCGGGCTTCTGCTCGGCGTCGGCGGCTGGGCAGCAGAACTGGTGCAGCACGGTCTCATTCCTGAGGGCAGAGCAGAGGAAGAAGGTCAGTGCCCTCTGACCCCAAGGCGCTCCTGCCCCAACACCTTGCCCCTGGGTAACACCAAGGTCCCAAACGCTACCCAGGGGAGGACATGCGGCACTGAGTCAGTGAAACACTGCCTCCTGTTTGCAGCCCCCTGACCTCCTCTGCTTCTGCGCCCCGATCCCCGCAGTAGGCTCCTCCATGTGACGTAACATTTACTTGGCTGTATCTTTTGTCATTATCACGGTTAGCCCTCTATAACCCTTTCCCCCACTAAGGTCCGACCAGCGAGGCAGAACTAGGTCTATTCATCCAAGATGCACAGAATTGCATGCAGTGAACATTTTTAAGCTAATCATATGCAAAGATGCAAAGCACTCATAGAGGCTTTAGAGCTGCCGGCTTGATGAGAGATTTGTCTGATGTGGGTGAAAAAGCCGACTGGAAGGTGGAGATCCGGGTTCTGGGGCCACCGCTACAGGTGGCTCGGGTTGCGATACCTGGTTCACCTTTCCTGGGTTTCAGCTTATTTACTAATGAACCACAGGAGTGGTTCCCAGCCCCAGCTGCTTACTAATCTCTCCAGGAGACTTTTTAAACTACGGATTCACTTGGGCTGGCCTGGGTCAGGGGCAGCAGGACATTTTATAAGCTCCCAGGTGATTTTCTAAGGGCAGCCAGAATTGAGAGCCATTCGACTACACAAATTCCAAGGTCCTTCCGTTGTTACGAGGCTGGGATTCTAATACCTGTCTTGAGCCACCTTGAGACTTAACACTGAAATTATTTTTGTTGTTGTTGTTGTTTTGTTTTTGTTTTTTTGGCTGTGCTGTGCGACTTGTGGAATCTTAGTTCCCCAACCAGGGATTGAACCCGGGCCCTGGCAGTGAGAGCATCGAGTCCTAACCACTGGACCGCCAGGGAACTCCCCTGAAATTACTTTTGGATAAAGTTATGCTGACCTCCTGCCTTCTCCCCTTTGGCAAGCAGTCACCATCATGGAGTCAGAGAAAGTCAGACCCGAAAGGGCTCTGTTCTGATCAACCTCCCAGGGCTGGGAGCCGCTCCCCTGAGCAGCATTGAGGCACTCTCCACGTGGTCCTCCCAGGTCCCCAGTTGCGGCTGCGTTGGCACGTGCAATGGGAGACATAAGCCTGGATGTCTCCAAATCCTTCCGCACCTCAGGCTCGGGCTGGCAGTGTATTGGGGATTGCAGTCTCTTTTGGGGTTCCTACTGATGGGGTCCCTCAGGACAGTCCAGCTGGGAGGAGGAGTTTGCCTTCAGCCCCTCCCCCGTTTCCTCTCTATCCACCTCCTGCCCATGGGCCTTCTCAGCCTGGGCCAGGGGCTTCCCAATAGACACCCCCCTCGGTGCCTCCTTCTGGGATTAATTTCATGCTACCCACCTCCGACCACCCTGGCCCCCTGCCCTGCCCAAGGTCACCGTCCAAGTGCCTGATCTGGGCAGGTCTTAGCTTAAGTCAGCCCAAGACTTCCCTTCCCTCCACCTCAGAGGAGAACCCACACAGAGGAACCCCAAGAATTCATTCCCGTTAGAGATAAAATTGGAAGAAAAAAGTGGAGAAGTGATGGGAAGGCACGTCACCTCCGTGGTATCCTTCCCCCAAACCTATAACCCAGTCCAAACGTGGGAGAGCGTCAGACAAACCCAAATCGAGGACATTCTACAAAATATCTGACCAGTCCTCCTCAAAACTGTCAACGTCTTGAAATCCACAAAGAGACAGAAACCGTCACAGACCAGAGAAAACTAAGACGTGATAACTAACTGCCATGTGGTGCCCTTGGTGGGATCCTGGGACAGAAAGAGGATATTAGTGGAAAAGCTAGTAAAGTACAAATAAGGGCTAGAGATAGATAGATAGATAGAGATAGATGGATGGATGGATGGATAGATAGATATAGATGGATGGATGGATAGATAGACGGATAAACAGACAGATGATAGATGACAAAATCGGGGCAGCAAAATACTAATAATCGTATTTCAGCACTTTATAGTGTTTACTATGTGGCATGTACTGTTCTAAGCACTTTCCATGTGTTAATTTGTTAAAACTCACAAAACAGCATCCAACAAAACTTCCTCCTCGGTCTCCAAATGAGGAAGCGGAGGCCCGGGGAGTCTGTGAACCACAGATGAACTCTCACGCGTTCAACACATGCCTCGTTTCTCATGACAACTCGTTATGGTCTGTGTTATCATCGTCTTTTATACAAATGAGAAAACCAACGCTCAGAGGATGTAAGTGACTTGCCCAAGGTCACACAGCTAGTTAGCAGGAGAGCCTAAAGCCCAGGCAGGCAGGTCTCAAGGACTGTGCCCATTACTCTACTTTGTAAGGTTCATGGCCAGTGGACACTCACGCCCAGGCCCCACGCCCTGGACGGGAGTCTCCGCTGCTTAGCCCGGTGCCGGGTACACACTGCTGGTGCTCAGTGCGCGAGCGTGCAAAAGAGCATCCCACGCCTCAGGGAGTCCACCCGCAGAGAGGGCATACACGTCAACCAACGATGGAGTTCCTGCTTGGTTGAAGCCGGAACTTTTTCCAGCCGTAATGAGAACATGGGCAGGGGAATCGTCGCCCGGTTTGTCCGTCGCTGCCCAAGTCCGAGGCTTGTCCTGCCACCGCGCTTGAGCTGATCCCTGAATCCCTAGCCTGCAGGTCACAGCCCCTCCTCTCTGCCTCCCTCTCTTCCCGCCTTCCCTGGGGGCACTGCCCCCATACCAGAGGCACCAGACCACCAGGCACCAGAGGCTGAGAAGAGAAGTGGGGGACAGAAGGGACGAGACAGCGTCCCCGGGGCGGCCCCACCCATCACAGCCTGTCCAGATGTGAGGCAGGGGGCCTGTCCACAGAACCCAGGACAGCTGGCCTGAGGCCTTGCCCGCAGCCCACCCCCGATTAGGTGCTGGGATCTGTGCTGGGTTCATCAGCTCTCCACAAGCGGATCACAGCCCCTGTGTAGGTTCGTCAGGTCCTTTATCTCCCGAAGCCTCAGTTTTCTCACCAGTAAAACTAGGATAATAGTAAATCCTTCACTTGGCAGGGCTTTTAGGGGAGCAGATACAACAGTGGATGTACAAGCACATCATAAAGGTAAGGGTCATACGAGCGAATGTTTTATTCATTCACTTTTCTGACCCAGCCTTTAATTTCATCAGCTCAAATGACAGAAAGGAAGGAAGAGTTTTTCTTCCACGAAAGGCGCTCTCTGCATGCCTGAAGTCAGCCAGTGCTGCATTTTGTGAGCACCAGGAGGCAGAAAACGTCCCCTCCACGTAGCGAGAACCTGCTGCTCTCAGACCCGCTTCTCAGACCTCTGCCCTTGGCACCTAATTCATCAGACCAGGGCAGATGGCAACCTGCAACATCCCTGCATCCCCATTTCATTGTGGTGGAAACAGGCTCAGCAGATGGAGCAAATCCCGAAGATGCTGGGCATTTAGGTGGAGGACCTAGGAGGCAGGCCTGTGTCCCCTTGCTGCTGGGGAAGTAAAGAGAGGAGGAAAGCCTGTGCTCACAGGCCTGAGTGCAGCCGCTGCGCTTTGGGGTGAGGGGGACCCTTCAAGGTGCACCAGGAACGTGAGCCAGACCTTGGAATCCTGCAGCCCCCAACCCGGCCCAGAGCAGGAGCCCGGGAGGGCTTTCCCGGAGCTGCCACGCTGCATCATTCACCTCGCGGTCTGTGCAGTTCACAGCCCAAGGCGGTGGCCCTCGGAGATCTGGAACAGAGAGGCCCCAGTAAGCTGGCAATGGAAGGGGGCCCCTCTGAAAAAAAGAACACAACCCATTCTCGGTCCTGGGCCCTTGGAATTCCAAAGGAGGAGGCGTATGGTATCCAGGCTGAAAGCTTATTTCTCGGGTTCGTAATCCCAGGGCCCCTGACTTTAGGCAGAACTCAGTCCTCCCTGGCTTTAGTGATCCCAGGTGCCCCAAGTTGATGAGTGCTGATGGGGTGGCTGGATTGTGGGTGGATGTGGTGAGCCTAGAGCGGGGCAGTCCGGACCCAGAATGAGGGTTTCAGTGTGTGGCTTATCCCTGGTCTTGCTGCCAGGCTGGGCTGGGAAGGAGCATGGAGTTCTCAGGGGATGAGAGGAGCGGGCCATCGGGGCATTTCAGGGCATCACCCAAGCAAGATGGGGGTTAAGGGCCTTCCAAGGAGTCAGCGTGGGCCTGAAGGAAGAGGAGAAGCTGGGGTTCATCTGGAAGAGGACCCCGTTTCTTACTCTGAAAGAGCCAGGAAGCGGAGAAGAGAGTGGTGGTGCTGCCTGGGGAGGGGCAGAGACCTCAGAGGCCAGCTGGCTGGAGGGAGAAGAAGCGCCAAGAGCTGCCAGGAGCTAATGAGGTTGTAGCCAGGCCAGGCTCCGAGCCACGGGAGGCTGTGCACCTACAGTTTCCCACGTCTCTATTTAGTTTGAGACTCAGGATTCCACTGCTCGGCCATCAACACAGCGGAGTAGTTGAGAGGAGCTGATGAGGCGTGTGGTGACGCAGTGGGTGAAGTGGCGGAGGATGGAGGAGGGGACGCCCAGCAGGAGAATTGAGGAGGAAAAGCCAGGATCCCAGTGGGACAGCTTTGAAGGAGGACCCCCCTCCCCTTCACCAAGCTGAAGACAGCAGCTCTAACCCCCAGGCTCTGGAAGGAAACAGCCAGGGAACCTCTCCGACAGAGCAGTCTTGGGCTTCAGGAAAAGGGAGAAATCATAAAATCATTCCCAGCACCGTCCTCGCCCCGACCCATCCTGGTGCCACCGTCACCAGTGCCAGTAGAGCCTGGAGACTGGGCTCCTCCCACCTCCCCCTTTTCTTAACTTTCTCACCTCCTCCAGGAAGCCTTCTCTATCTAAACATGGTAATAGGAGGAAAAGATGACCTTATTTTCTCAGAAGTCACTCCTATTCGTGGCGGGTGGGAGAGGCTGAATAGTCACAACAACTCTGAGAAACAAGAACAAGTTATAAGACATACACTGTGTGCTTTCAAGACTTAAAATAAAGCTGCCCAAATTAAGAGAATTTGATGTTGGCATAAGGAGAGACATACAGATTGATTAAACCAAACAGAGAGGCTAGAAATAGATTCAAACATCAGTTGATTCTTGGTAAATTGATTTGTGGTAAAAGTACCAAGATAATTCAATGAGGGATACTAATTTTTTTAACAGATGGTGCTGAAACAATTGAATATCCGTATGCAAAAAATGGACTTCAATTCATAACTTGCACCATATATAAAAATTAATACAAAATAGATCATAGACCTAAAATTACAGATGAAAGTATGAGACTTCTCAAAGAAAACATAGGAGAAAATCTGTGACTTAGAGGACACGGAGATTTCCTAGATATGACACAAAAAGCACAAACCATAAAAGAAAAAAATTGATGAATTAGACTTCATCTAAATAAAAAGAGGGTTTCCTTGGTGGCGCAGTGGTTGAGAATCTGCCTGCCAATGCAGGGGCCACGGGTTCAATCCCTGGTCCAGGAAGACCCCACATGCTGTGGAACTAAGCCCATGTGCCACAATTGCTGAGCCCACGAGCCACAACTACTGAAGCCTGTGTGCCTAGATCCCATGCTCTGCAACAAGAGAAGCCACCGCAATGAGAAGCCCGCGCACCGCAACGAAGAGTAGCCCCCGCTTGCTGCAACTAAAGAAAGCCTGTGCCTAGCAATGAAGCCAAAAATAATAAATAAAATTTTTTTAAAAAAGTTATACATCCATGTAAGTGTTTGGGTTTGAATATTCATTTCTTGAGTTGTGTGACTAAAATTAGTGGTTCCCAGGACTTCCCTGGTGGTCCAGTGGTTAAGACTACTTGCTTCCAACGCAGGGGGCGTGGGTTCGATCCCTGGTCAGGGAACTGGGATCCCACATGCCATGAAGTGCGGCCAAAAAAAAAAAAGAGTGGTTCCCACTTTGTGAGCGTCTGTGCCCGGCCAGAGGAGTAGGAGTGTGATGGAGTTGGCCCAGAGTTAATTCAAGGAGGGCACAAATATATATGCATACCAAGCATTGTCAGTAAATTGAGTAAATGATGTATCGTGCACACATATGGACCATGTGTTCTAAAAAACATGTAGAGACAGTTATTACAAAAAAATTAAAGATTCATGTTTAAAAAAAAAAAACCAGCAACCCTAAATATCCATGGATAAACAAATGGTAGTATATCCATACAGTGGAATACTGTTCAGCAATGAAAAGGAACAAGCTTACTCATGTATGTACCAACGTGGATGAATTTCAAAAAAGCCTTATATTAAGTGAAGGATACTAGACACAAAAGTCCACACAGTGTATGAGTCCATTTGTATGAGACTCTAGAAAAGGCAAAACAATAGTGACAGAAAGCAGATCAGTTTCAGTGATACGGGAGGGGAGAGATTAAAGTGAAAAGGGAACGAGGGGTCATCGGGGTGATGGAAATGTTCCATAGCTTGAGAAGTAGCTACACAACTACAGACATTTGACAAAAATCATCAACCTACACGCTTAAAATGGGAGAATTTTAGTGTGTAATTGCACCTTAATATGGCTGATTTTTGTAAGACCAAAATATTTTCTCCCCCTTCTCACTTCTTGATACTTCATCAAGAGTCTTGAGAATAATTTCTAACTTCCCTCTTCCCATTGCCCCCGATCACCTAATTATTAACCCCCCTCCAAGCAGCAGGAAAAAACACCAACTTTTTCCTTTCCTTCCCTTCAACTGCTAGCTTGGATTTTCAGAGACCAGATGGCTCGTAACTGAGCCAGAGGAGTCCAGGAGGCCAGAAAGCAGGACAATGACAAAGTTGGGGGTGGGGTGGGTGAGCTGGGGAAACGCTGGCCCCAGGCCTGGGGCTGAGGGTTCCAGGAAGGGCAGAAGCAACAGTGTGGAGCTGGTGGTGGAGACCCAGCCCCCTCTCCACACCGCTGGCCCGGGGGAAGGTCAAGTCGCTGTAAACAAGGCTCTTATCCCTGTCCTGTTTATCTCACTGAGTTATGGGGATTTGGTAAGACTTTGAATGTGAAACCGCCTTGGGAGAAACCTAATAAGCCCTGCACAGATGCACAATCTTATAATGACTATTACTGATATCAGTCTGAGCCAACGAGGGACTCCGCAGCCGCAGCTCTGCTGCCATCAGAGACATACCAGGCGCCATCCCCCCTCCCTCCTCCCGGCCCCCCCACCTCCTCCTGCAGGCCCCGGAGCGCAGAGGAAGGGGTGGGCTTCCTTTGCCCCTTGGTGCCATCTGCAACTGCACAGTCCTCCTCAGAAAGCTTTGGAAAGGTCTTAATAAGGCAAGTGATGACGGATGTCCCAGCAGCCAGGGGCAAAAAGCTACAGAAATGTCACCCTGGTCAGGTAGGCCCGCGGGCTCCAGTGTTCTGCCCCGAGCCTGACGAAGGCTGAAAGCTCGGATGGGCGTCCCTCTCACCAGGCTTTGCTTCTCCTTCCTTCTCTGCTCAGTCTCCTTTGGGGGAGCTTTAAAGGTCATCAAGTCCACATCCCCGCCAAGGAATAGGGGTTACAGAGTCTGGGAAAAGAGCTGCCTGCCTCTCCTTTTCAGAGAGGTTTCCCCTGAAAACACGCTGCTGGCTCTTTGAACGTTCATATGAACAAGTCTGGTCTTGCAGAAACGCTGTGCTTCTCTCCTGTGCCCTGAGGAGCCCCACCGGCTGCCCCAGGGCCCACCCCGAGATCAGGAGGCAAGTGGGGAAGGCAGGGCTTGGACCTTCCACTTCAACCAGTGCAGCTCCGATTTGGTCTGATTATGTGTTAGAGACGCCCATTGGGTTTGATTTGGGGGCTGGGGGAATAAGTTTTCTTGTTTTAAAAAACAACTGGGGGCTTCCCTGGTGGCGCAGTGGTTGAGAATCTGCCTGCTAATGCAGGGGACACGGGTTCGAGCCCTGGTCTGGGAAGATCCCACATGCCACGGAGCAACTGGGCCCGTGAGCCACAATTACTGAGCCTGTGCGCCTGGAGCCTGTGCTCCGCAACACGAGAGGCCGCGATAGTGAGAGGCCCGCGCGCCGCGATGAAGAGTAGCCCCCGCTCGCCGCAACTGGAGAAAGCCCTCGCACAGAAACGAAGACCCAACACAGCCAAAAATAAATAAATAAATAAATTAAAAAATAATAATAATAAAATAAAATTAAAAAAAAAAAAAAAAAACAACAACTGGGAGGGACTTCCCTGGTGGCGCAGTGGTTAAGAATCCGCCTGCCAATGCAGGGGGCACGGGTTCGAGCCCTGGTCCGGGAAGATCCCACATGCCGCGGAGCAATTAAGCCCATGTGCCACAACTACTGAGCCCGCGAGCCACAACTACTGAGCCCGCGAGCTCCGCAACAACAGAAGCCACCGCAATGAGAAGCCCGCGCACAACAAAGAGTAGCCCCCGCTCACTGCAACTAGAGAAAGCCCACGCACAGCAACGAAGACCCAACGCAGCCAAAAATAAATTTATTTAAAAAACAACAACTGGGAAAGTATTCTTCTAAGCAAAAGCCCTCCTCCGGCGATTGATTACTAAGGCTGCTCCATCTCTCCGATCGATTGCGGTGGTCTTGGAGAGGAGCTGCTGGCCGCGCCCCCAGCGGTGGCCCGCCCCGCCCTCCTGTTCTCACTGCCTGGAGCCAGACTCCTTGCGTCATCCTGCCTAACTCCTCGGTACAGCCTTGCCTCGGTTTCCTCATCTATAAACGGGGTTAACAATAGAACTTCTCTAAAGCGTTTTGAGGGTGAAATGAGTTAAGACACGCAAAGCACTTACAATAGGACTTGGCACACAGTAAGTGCTTAATAAGTGTCAGCTGTTTTTTTTTCCTTTTTTAAAAATATTTATTTATTTTGGTTGTGCCGGGTCTTAGTTGCGGCATGCAGGATCCTTTTTAGTTGCGGCATGCGGACTCCTAGTTTCGGCATGCATGCGGGATCTAGTTCCCTGACCAGGGATGGAACCCGGGCCCCCTGCATTGGGAGCGTGGAGTCTTATCCACTGGACCGCCAGGGAAGTCCCGGTGTCAGCTGTGATTAGTGTCCCCCTTCTGCCACCCTTGCCTCTCTCCCTTCCATCTCAGGAGAGGGGTGCGCCCTCCTCTCCAAGCCCCATCATCAGGCCCTCTCCTCCCCCGCTGGTCTTCAGTGCTGTCGCTGGCACAGGCTTTTGCTCATCAAATCTCTCATCCTAGACACACTATTTTTCCCTACAACTGCCTCCCCCCCACCTTCTGCTTGCAGGTGCTTCCTTTCACCTTGATCTCCTGCCAACCTGCTGGCACGCGGCTCCTCCCCGGAGCCCTAACAGAGCTTTCCCCAGGGAGCCCCCCAGGGAGTCCCCCAGCAATCCGGTTGCCAATCCAGCCGGACCTTCTCAGTTCCTCATTGACTCGACTTTTCCCAGCCCAGCCTTCCTTCTTGAAGCACCCCAGCCCCTGGCTTCCGGGGAAGTGGTCTGCCCGGTGGGTTTCGTGGTGGTCGGAGGAACCCTGCGGGGAGGAGTCCGTGGCGAGGAGAGGGGCCAACGCCACGAGCAGCTGGCCAGGCCGTGCTCGTGAACATCCTGCACGTGAACTTCCCGGTGCAGTCAGGCCCGGCCAGCCACCGCGATGCGCAGAAGAGCCGCCCCGGCAAGCGACTTCTGCGCAGACGGATGCTGTTCTGCTTGCCGACCCGGGGTGGTTTTCGGACACCAGGTCTTGGGCTGGTTCCTAACAGCTCTCACCTGTGGACTGTGGGCGTTTCCCTCCTCACTAGGCTGTAAGCCCCTTCAGGGAGAGACCAGTCTCTGAATCTGATTTCAGTGGAATGACTACAGCTCTTCCACACCCAGTACCCCTGCCAGGTGGACACTCTCACGGCCCTTACTCACATGGCACAGACGAGGGGCCTCTGCGGAGAGAGAGGAAGCGGCTTGGACTCACTTATGTGCGGGTTTTGCAAATTTTCCACCCAATTCAAACTACAAACAGCGACCCCGTCTCCTTTTCACATTTCCTGAAGAGGGCATCAAGGCATCCCATCCCCAACAGGAAAACCGTCTCTCGTCCTCACTCAGAGTCGCCCATGGAGCCCAGAAGACAGCGGACGCTCCACAACGGCCGGCCTGTCTGTCTACGCAGCGTGTCCACACTGCCTGCCAGGAACCCACGGCCACACACACAACACGACAGACTGGAGAGGCAGAGATGCTGCCCCCCATTTCACAGGTAAGGCAGAGGCCTGGGCCCAGCCCCAGGGTATACTGCTGCCACAGCAGAGGCTGGGGCATGCGGTGGACCAAACAGGAAGCCTGAGTGCCTTTGAATTAGCTAAACGAGAAAATGTTCAGCTCACAGCCCACCGTCGTAGTAACTAGAGGTCACTCCATTCTTGAACGAGATGCTCTATTTCCCAATCAAACGGCAAACTCCACATCTTGGGTGTCTGCCTCCCCATCCCATGCACCGGGCTGGCCACTGATTACCTGTTCGATGTTTGCTGGGCTGAGGGCAGAGTCTGCCTGGGTCTAGTGCATTCTTGTTTTTTTTTTTCAATTATGCAACACAGCGTTATCAACTATGCCTTACACCAGCTCCTCAGACCTTATTCATCTCACAGCTGAAAGTTTGTACCCTTTCACCAGCCTCTCACTATTTCTCCCATCCCACCCCAAGTCCCTGGCAACCACTTTTCTACATTCTGTTTCTATGAGTTTGACTTTTTTTTCTTTGTAAGAGTCACATACAAGTAATACCATGCAGTATTTGTCTTTCTCTATATGGCTTATTTCATTAGCATAATGCCCTCAAGTCCGTCCATGTTGTCACAAAAGGCAGGATTTCCTTCTTTCTCATGGCTGAATAATATTCCACTGTGTGGAATATATATATATATCTCACATCTTCTTTATCCATTCATCCATTGATGGACATTTAGGTTGTTTCCATAACTTGGCTATTGTAAATAGTGCTGCAATGAACATGGGAGGGCAGATATCTCTTCCAGATCCTGTTTTCGCTTCCTTTGGATAAATACTCCAAAGTAGAATTACTCGATCATATGGTAGCTGTATCTTTAATTTTCTGAGGAACCTCCGTACTGTTCTCCATAGTGGCTGCACCAATTTACCTTCCCACCAACAGTGCACAAGGGTTCCCTTTTCTCCACACCCTCACCAGCACTTATTTCTTGTCCTATTGATGAAGACCATTTTAACAGGTGTGAGGAGGCATCTCATTGTGGTTTTGATGTGCATTTCCCTGATGATCAGTGATGTTGAGCATCTTCTCATGTGTCTATTGGTCTGTTTGTCTTCTTTGGGAAAATGTCTATTCAGGTCTTCTGCCCTTTTTTTTTTTTTCTTTTGGTGCATCGGGTCTTAGTTGTGGCACCCGGGATCTTTGCTGAGGCACGTGGGATCATTTTATCATTGTGGCGCGTGGGCTCTTTATCGCGGCGTGCGGGCTTCTCTCTAGTTGTGGCACGCGGGTTCCAGAGTGCGTGGGCTCTGTAGTTTGCGGCACGCAGCCTCTCTAGTTGAGGCGCGCGAGCTCAGTAGTTGTGTCAGGTGGGCTTAGTTGCCCCGCAGCATGTGGGATCTTAGTTCCCCGACCAGGGGTCAAACCCGCATCCCCTGCATTGGAAGGCGAATTCTTTACCACTGGACCACCAGGGAAGCCCCTTCTGCCCGTTTTTTAATCAGATTGTGTATTTTTTGCTATTGGGTTGTATGAGTTCTTTACATATTTTGAATATTAACCTCTTATCAGTATATGATTTGCAAATATTTTCTCCCATTCGGAATGTTGCCTTTTCATTTTGTTGATGGTTTCCATGCTGTGCAGAAGCTTTTTAGTTTCATAGCCTCCCACTTGTTTCTTTTTGCTTTTGTGGCCAGTGTGTTCCTTATCATACTTGGCACCGTGCTGGACACACAAGGCTGCCGTCTCTTCCCTTCAGTCCACCACCTCACTGTTTATACAGCATCTTCTCATACATCTTTTAATCTTTGTACATGGGTTAGATCTAGTTATTCCTGTTTGCAGATAAGGAACAGAGAAGTGATCTGGTTTTCCCAAGGTCACACAGCTGGTTAGGGGTGGAACCAGCACTGAGCCAAGTTCCTCTCATCCTAGGAGTGCGCCCACGGGGCAGCCAGGAAGCCACGGACGCTCTGGGGCGGAATCCACCGAGGCCCCTTCTCCAACTGCAGGGGGATGGCTCGGTTCCCGAAGAGCCCGCAAGCTGTAGGTTTGGGAACAGCAGCATTCGATCCCTGCCTCCCCACTGGCGTGGCTGTGGACACCCCAAACCTATGCACGCACAATCCTGCACACACATGTGATGGATGCACATGCACTCACTCTTCGCTGTGTAGACACACACATGCACATATACATATTTTCACATGCAACCCTGCAGGTGCAGATGCATGCACACACGTGCGCGTGCGCGCACACACACACACACACACACACACGCAGAGGACTGAGACCAGGGATGTTTCATCCCTTACATGAACCCTCCTTGAACCCTGCTGACCACGTGGGCCATGGAGGGATACGATGTCCTGTGGGGACTTGCAAATCATCCATCCATGGCTACACGTGGGTGACACTCTGCCTGTCCTCTAGCCCAGTCCTCACGGCAAGACAGAGATGAGTGGGCCAAAGGCCCACAGCATGAACAACTGTCACATGGATGTGTCATGTGGGGCCACCAGCCTCTGTGTCCCTGAACACTGAGCCAAGTTCCCAATCAGGCCTTGACTTGGGAGGCACTTCCCCAACGCAGGGGACTCCCCTAGGGTGGGGATAGCTACATCAGGGTGTACGAGGCTAAAGCTTGTGTGTGAATCGTGAAGACACCACTGTAGCTGTGTGACCTCGGTGGGTCACCTTAACCTTTCTGGGCCTCACTTATCACATCTGTGAAATGGGGATAATAATACCTTCCCATTAGGATTGTATGGAGAAAATGAGATTAGAAGACGTACATATATGCCTAGCGCACAGCAGAAATTAGTACGTGGATGTTGAAAGAAAGACTGAATAAATAAGTGAAGATCAAATGGTTGCGGGTTGCACTGCGGGGCTCTCTCTGCAAGCTGCTCTCCCTTTTCTGCCCCTTGAGCCCCCTGACTTTCCTGCAGGGGTGGATCACATTGCTCCCTGCTCAAAACCGCCACCCAAACAACTTCCACCCCACAAACCCCTCTGAAGGACCCCTCCAACCCTCTCTCTCTCTCTCCTTCTCTCTCTCTCCACCTTTCCCTCCTATTCTTTGAACATGTGTTTCTTCCAGCCCCAGGGCATTTGCACAGAATGTTTTTTCCCTCAGGTCTTCCCATGACTCTGTCCTTCACTTTATTTCCCTGCTCAAATGTCACCGCCTAAGTGAGGTTTTGTCCCAGTCACCCCCTTATTTCTCCTTATAGTCCTTATGAGTGTATATACACACGAGTTACTTTCCTGGTTTAACATCTGTCTTCTCCTCTCGCATGTGAGCTCCATGATGGCCGAGTCTTTGTCTGACTTGTTTGCTGTGAATCCCCAGCACCTACAGCAGAGCCTGAAATGCAGTAGGTACTCAATGACTACTTGTTAAATGGAGGTACAGATAGGACTCCGGCCCTTGAGGAGCCTAAATAAACTTTCCATCCCTAAATAACAATAATACGCTCAGCTTCCCTCTCTCCACATTCCTTTCTCCTGTACAGCTCAGCTCATCACCTCAACATATTTTCATTTTTTCCCCAGCCCCCAGCTAGCCGATTCAGGCTGATCTATTCTGATGGTTCTTGAGTGGGGAGCTGCATCGGAATCCTGAGAGCTTCCTTTAGAGTAGACTTGGCTGCCCTCCTTCCCCTAACCTCCTCCTGAACGACAGTCTCCAGGGCGGAGGCCATTTGGATGCATGTTCCTGCAATCGTTCCTGCAATCGTCTGCAGGAGGAGAGAGGCTGAGAGCAATGACGCCAGAATCACACCCCCGGGTTTGAATCTGGACGCTGCCTCTTGGTGGTTGCTTGAACGAGGTGGGGGGCGGCAGCGGTTCCTGACCCTCTTGTGCCTCACCCCCCAACTGTAGAAGTTATTGAGACAGAGTGTCATACAGAGTGAAGTAAGTCAGAAAGAGAAAAACAAATATCGTATATTAACGCATGTATGTGGAATCTGAAAAATTGGTATAGACGACCTTATTTACAAAGCAGAAATAGAGACACAGACATAGGGAACAAACACATGGATACCAAGGGGGAAAGGGGCAGGGTGGGATGAATTGGGAGATTGGGATTGACATATATCTATTGGTACTATGTATAAAACAGGTAACTCATGAGAACCTACTGTATAGCCCAGGGAACTCTACTCAGTGCTCTGTGGTGACCTAAACAAGAAGGAAATCCAAAAAAGAGGGGGTATATGTATACGTAGAACTGATTCACTTTGCTGTACAGTATAAACTAACACAATATTGTAAAGCAACTATACTCCAATAAAAATTTAAAAAAAAAAGAAGTTATTGAGACATATATTGAGATAAAGTTTGTAAGGCACTTAACACAACGCCCAGCCCACAGTGAGTGCAAGATAAAAAATTAGCTTTCATTAAATTATTATTCCTTTCCTCCAGGCAGTGAGGCCGTGTTCCTTAGCCTCCCTGCAGTGTCCAGCATAGGGCCTCTCCTGTGGACGGCCAGTCCCCGCAGTTGGCTGAGACAAACATGCCACCATTGCTCCCACCTTCAAGAACAATCTTCTGTCTTGAACCCTCTTCCCCCTCCAGGAACCACCCCATTTCTTTACTCTTCTTTCTAGCAAAATTCACCGAAGAGTTTTCTATACTCACTTTCTGCAGTCCCTCCCATTCTGTCATCTTCTAAACTTCCTTTTAAATTTATTTATTTATTTATTTTGGCTGTGTTGGGTCTTCGTTTCTGTGCGAGGGCTTTCTCTAGTTGCGGCGAGCGGGGGCCACTCTTCATCGCGGTGCGCGGGCCTCTCACTATCGCGGCCTCTCTTGTTGCGGAGCACAGGCTCCAGACGCGCAGGCTCAGTAGTTGTGGCTCACGGGCCCAGTTGCTCCGCAGCATGTGGGATCTTCCCAGACCAGGGCTCGAACCCGTGTCCCCTGCATTGGCAGGCAGACTCTCAACCACTGCGCCACCAGGGAAGCCCTAAATTTCCTTTTAGAGAAATTTCAAACATACATTTCTGCCAGTCTTCTACCCCCATCTTTTTTGCTAGAGTATTTTAAAGCGTACCCCAGAAATAATACCATTTCACCCAGAATGTATCTCTAAACAGGTAAGAACTTTGAAAAGATATCACAGTATCATTATTATAGCTAACTAAAGTAACAATACTTCCAATATCTGTGTTCGAATTTCCCTGATGGCCTTAAACATGTCTTGTTACAGTTGCTTCATCTGAATTAGGACCTAGTCAAGGTCCACTCTTTACCCTGGGTTGATTTGTCTAAATCTCTTTTCCCTTCTCTCTTAAACCCACACCAAACAAGCTTCCGCCCTGCCCCTTGCTCTACCCAAGCTGTGCTTTTCAGGGTCACCAATGACCTCCGCGCTGCACAATGGACTCTCCTCCCTGCTCGCCCCCTCCGGGAGGTGACTCTGCTCCCGCCGTCCTCGCTGAGACCCCTCTTCGCTGGGACACCTCGTGCTTCTGCAGCTGTTCTGCCGCTACCTCTTTGGCTCTGTGTCTCAGCTCCCATCCCCACCTCTTGACACCGGCGCGCTCCAAGGCTCCATACCGGCCCTCTGTGGTCTTCTTTTCTCACTCGGTGGTGGCGTCATCCAGCCTTGAGGCTTTAAAAGCCCTCCCAGATTTTTATCTCCAGTCCATCCAAAGGCCTGCCAATCCTCTCCAGTGCACGTCTCACAGGCATCCCCAACTTCGCGTGGCTAAAACTCGACCCCCTCCGATGTCCCCGTCTCATCCTTCCGGTAACTTCAGTCCAAACTCTTGGACTCATCCTCAACTCCCCTTCCTCTCATACCCACGTTAATCCCACAGGAAGTCCTGTGGTTTGATTGCTTATCCCCACTTGCTGCCATGGCCTCTCGTCCAAGCTACTTCCGTCTCGTACCTGGACTTCGCAACCACTTCCTACCTTATCTCCCTGCTTCCGGCTGGCTTTCTTCTTCCTCAAGTCTATTCTCAACCCAAGCTCAACCCAGCAGCCGAGGTCCCTTTGAAGCATTCTCTGCTTAAAACCATCCACTGGCTCCCAGTTTTTCTTAACGTGGAAGGCAAACTCTTCACAATAGGTTCCAAGGCCCTATCAGTGTTTCTCAACAAGAAACGCTGGCATTTGGGGCAGGAAGATTCTTCCTCGTGGGGATGGTCCTGAGCACTAGAGGGTGTTTGCTGTAGCCTTTGCCTACTAAATGCCAGCAGAGCAGTGCTTTCCCCCGCTTAACCCTGCCAGCCACTGCGACAGCTAAAATGTCCCCACGCATTTCCAAACACTGCCTGGTGGATTTGGAAATACCAGATGAGAACCTCTTACAAGATCTGCTGCAGCCCTGCACGCTCCCACCCTCCCTCCACCCACCAAAGTCTCTGACTCACCTCAGACCACTCTCCCTGCGCTCCCTCTGCCCCTGTCTTACCTGAACAACTAGACAGGCTCCCTCACTCACCTCTGTGCTGCGCCTGCCTCGGCCAGGAAAGCTTCTCCCCCAGATGGCACAGAACCCCTCTTCCAGGGCATTTCTCAGGTGCTGCCTTAGCTCTCCAGGAGGCCTGCCCAGGGCACCCTGTCTGAAATTGCAAATCCCTTTATTCCCAGGCCCCCTTGCTCTGTTTTATTTCTCCCCAGAGCACTTATCCCATCAGATGTACTCTATGTTTTCATTCTTAAACTTGTTTATTTTTTGTCTATAAGCTTCCTGAAGGGATGTGGGGTTTTTTGCTCACTGCTGTACCCTGGTACCTGGCACAGTAAGTGTCACACAGCAGATAATCGATAAATATTTGTTAAGTGAAAGAAAGAATACAGATGCCGTAAGCATATACTTATGGAGAGAAGAAAACAAGCACTTTTAAGCCACAGGAATGAAGAATTAATTTCATCGTTGGCAAGGACTGGAGTGTGCTCAGCCCGGGGTGGGAAGTAGGGGAAGAGGCGATGAGAAACTCCGTTTACTAGATCAGTTAAGGAAGACTTCCTGAAGGAGGTGGGGCTGTAGGACTCACTTTCAGCTCATTTTGAACCAAATTATAATATCCTGGGAGCGCCCCCAGCCCTGAGGACTGCAGACAACTCTTCCAAGCTGGAAGGGTGGTGAAGCGTTTTCAGGTAGGGAAGCCCGCTCCCTTAATCTTATTTCTACCGCAATTTACCAATGTCTGTAGGAGGCTCCAGCAGCAGGTCCGAAGCTGGAGGGCCAAGTTCAAATGGAGCCCCTGGATAATGTCTGCCTACCCATCCACCACCCACCCCACCCTCAGAAAAGCCCACCCCAAATGATTACACAGAGGCAGGCTACCCAGAGCTTGCCTTCTACACGTTCAGCAGGCGAGAAGAAAGGACCTAGATTCACAGCCACACAATGGAATACTTTACAGCTATTGAAAGGAATGAGACAGCTCTTTTTATACTGAATATGGAAGGATCACCAGGATAGATTATTATTAGGGGGAAAAAAAAACACAAGGTGCAGAATAGCATATAGTATACTACCATTTGTGTAAAAAGAAACATACACATATCTCAACAAGTATATATATATATATATATATATATATTTGCTTGAATATACATACACTATCCCTGGAAGGATGCACAAGAAATTTCTAACAGTAGTTGCTGGGGACAGCGGATGGGGGTAGGGTTGGGGGTGAGTGGGTGGGAAACAAGGGCAGGGAGACACTTTTCACTGAAAACACTTGCATCTTCCAAATTTTGGACTATGTCGAAGTATTACCTGTTTGAAAAGAGTAAATTAACTTTTAAAAAGAACACAACCAGATTAACAAAATGAAAACCAACAGAGCCATGTGAAAAGTTCAGCTCTTTGGGTGTTAGAATGAAAGCCACTTGCAGAGAAGTACAGGTGGCCAGAAGTGGAAGGACAGCAGAGAGCCCAGGGACTTTCATTGACCTCGTTTGACAGGTCCCATCTGTGTGGCCCTGGGCCGAGAAAGCCAGTGGGTTCCTAGGTGCCATCCAGAGCCAGGCAGGGTCCAGAACCTGCAAGGTTGGGGGGAGGGGGGAGGGGGGAGGGGGAAGGGGGAGGGAGGGACTCCCCTTGCCCCCGCTGGCCGGGCCACACCTCCTGGGCCACAGGGCTGTCTCCAGCTCCTGTGTTCTGGGAGCTAGAAGCCAGTGACCAGGTGGGCAGAGACACCACCAGACCCACGTGGAGCAGAAAGTGTAGGTGTCAGTGTGCTCACTGGAAAGAAAAGGAGAAAGAAAAGGAGGCGGCTGGAGGGAGCGGTTCAGAAGGCCAGGGAGGGGGACTGACCGTCTTCAAATATTTGAGAGGCTGTCAGGGAGGGAAGGAGGAGCCGTGTTCGGGGCCCTCGGGAAGCCTCTACCTTCAAAAATCACTTTCTGGCCCAGTTCCTGCCAGAGGGGTCCCCAAATAACTGCTGTCCTTCGAGTTCCCACTGCGCCAGGCGCCTGGGTTGCTCGGTGCTTCATTGGCATCAACTCTGAATTTTCACAGCGGTCCTGGGAGGTTATCACTAATCCTAGCCCCATTTTACAGACAAGGAAGCCAAGGCTGTCATTGCTGAGGATCACAGTTAGTACATGACCGAGTCAGGGTTCAAACCCCAGGCCACCATCTGAACTACTATGGTTATCACAGGCTGGGCCAGAACTCGAAGACTTTTGTACAAAATACAAATATAGACATGGAAGGCTAAGCCGGAGCTGGGATTCTCTGGCCAAGGTGACTCGGGTACAAGGAAGGCTAGGGAGGTGGATGCTCGGTAGAACCGGCCCTCCCTGACACCACCCTGATCCCGAACCTCTGAGCCGCCCCCGCGGCTTCCCCCAGGAAGGAGATGGCCCTCCCCCCAGCCCGGGCAGTGGCCCACGGAGGCCGGGACAGCAGCGCACGTCCCGCCCGGAGCGTCCGCACCCTCGGGCAGCGGCCCGGCCTGTCGGGTCTGGGGCGGGGTCGCAGCCCGGAAGCTCCTCCCCCGGGAGGCGCGCGGCTGGGATGCTCCCAGACGACGTGGGCGGGCGGCTCGCCAGGCTAGGGGGCAGGGCCACGGGGTGGGGGGAGGGGAGCAGCGCACCCGCGAGACGCGCCCCTCCCCAGCCCCACGGGGCCCGGGCGCGCGGTGGGGGGATGGGGGGCAGCGGCCGCGCTTCCCGGGCGCGTGACTCAGCAGCCGCCACGCCGGGATGGGCGCCGGGCGCGCGGCTTCCGGGCGCCGGGCTGGGGGCTGGCTCTGCCGCCCCCCGCTGGGAAGCGCCGAGGGGCGCGTGGGCGGGTAGATTCCGCGCCGCCCGCCGGCCGCTCGCCAGGCCGCCCACGCAGCCGCGAGCCCAGCCCGGCCCGGCGGGTCCGCCCTCGCGGAGCCCCTGGGATGCGCCGCCCGCGGAAGGGCTTCCCCAGGCTCCGGGCGAGTGGGGGGGGCGGTAAGGAGGGGGCTGCATCCTTAGCGCTCCCCTCCAGCTGTTGACGCGCGAATGTCCAGAGGGGGCCCCGTGGAAATTCCTGGGAGTCTGGAGCCGGAAGCCCCGGCAAAATTCACCCCGCCCTCCCCGACCTGCGGGGCCTGGCCGCCCTACACCCGGCCCCAGGGTCTGTCTCCTTTGTTTTCTCGAAATGGAGAGTGGATTCTGAGCTCCCTTCCTAAGGCTCTTACCATTTGGAAGTCACTTTGCCCATCTAAGGTAAGTGCTTTCTGCTGCAGCAGCCTCTGAACAGCCCTGCTTTGCCACAGACTCAGTGAACTGAGGGCAGAGAGGGGCCCAAAGGTGGGCAAAGACTTATTGTCCCCGTTGGGCAGAGGGGACACCAAGGCCCAGCGAAGGGGGAGCGGTTTGCTGCAAGCTCACACTTGGGGTCTGTGAGGGTGGGCACAGCAATCGAACTCGGGAGTCCTGGCTTCTGGGCTCAGTCTAGCTTCTGGCCTCCCTCCCCACCCCGATCCAGTGCTGTGCACTGCCTCTGGAACTGCCTCTGGAACTCCCTTTGGCCCTCCCCCATGGGCTCTTACGAGTTAAGTAGCTCCAGGAATGTCCAAGATGCCCAACCAGCCGGTTTGGAAGCACCAGGGCGTCTCCGTTTGTAAAGACCAGGCTGTGCACTGGAAACGCTGAAACTAGACATAGGCAAGAGATTCCCAACTGCTCTGCAGAGTTTTTGTTGCTGTTTTAAATAATCATTGTGTTGGATTGATGTGTTGAATGAAAATTGTGGTAGTTTGGAATCATTTATCACAGAAGAAATGGTGGAATTCCCTTGCCTCTCTGCTGGGATGGGGAGTGCATTCCTGATTGGAGGCAGGGGGACAGCTGGTTTGACCTGACTTGTCCAGCCCAGAGAGGTCATGGGCGCCCGTCCCTGGCCACAGCTAGGCCAAGTCAGGTGCAGGGAAGATCACGCTGCAGCTTGGCATGCATCTTGCTGCTGCTGACCTGAGCTTCCAAACACAGTGCGTCACTAGACCCCCAGATGTCTCGCCCCTACGCCGCCCACCGTCCGGGCAGCCTTTTTCCCAGGAGCTCACAGCCTCCAGAGAGGCCAGGTCTCCTTCACGCTCGAGGCAGAGTGAGGGGTAGAAAACGGGGCGTGGAGGCACTGTAGACTCGCCCCATTTTACAGACGGGAGGACCTGGCTGGCCAGAAGAGAGAAGCAAGCACGCAGAGAAAAGGAGAAGGAACCCAGAGTCCTGACAGGGTGACAGGCCCCGGGGGTGGGGGACAGGGAGAAGGCCTGTGCTGTGCGGTGGGGTCCTTGCCCCTTTCCCCCAGCCCAAGTCAGGAAGACGCTCACCCACGCTCAGACGCACCCCCTCAGTCCCACAAACGCAGCCACGCCAGACTCACATCCACTCACCTCCCGGCAGGGTCCTAACGTCTCCCTGACCAGCGCTGACACCACTGCCTGGCAGAGAAAGAGGAGAGGCCTGGAGCCGGATGCGGCTTCCTGTTGCTTCTCCCAGGCCAGAGTGGGACCCCAGAATCGAGCTCTCCTTTGTCTCTTTCTACCCGGAGACATGGCCACGATTCCGGCTTCCTTTCCCTCCCATCCTCATAGGTCCATTTCCCATTTCTGGTTCAACCTGCTGACGGGCCGTGTGTGTGGGTGTCTGAGGTGAAACACTCCAAGGGCTTTCTCATGCTTCATTCTTTTGTTTGGCTGTGCCGCGGCATGCGGGATCTTCGTTCCCCAGCCAGGGATCGAACCTGCACCTCCTGCAGTGGAAGTGCGGAGTCTTAACCACTGGACCGCCAGGGAGGTCCCTCGTGCTTCATTCTTAATGCAGCTTCCCAGGCTGAAGACTGGACTGGGCAGAGGCTGGGGGCAGAGCGGGAGGAGGGCTCCCCATGCTCACGGGTAGAATTGAGGTGGGATCTGTTAGCTGCGAGGGGCACCCAGGTCCCCCTCACTCCCCAGATGGCCTTAAGAGCTAAGCCTCTGATCCAGCATCTCCCAGGTGCTCAGCTGCAGAAACTGTGCTCGTGGGCCAGGGCACAACCCACCCCCTGGTGGGGCTCCCTCCAGCTGAGACCTTCTTCAGCCCTGACTCCATACCCCCTCCCTCCACTCAAGGGTGGATGGGCCTGCCTGTGCCTAACGCACTGAGAGTTTATTCCTTCCAGCATTACTCAACACACACCTACTAGGTGTTGAGCTGGCCTCCATCCCCCATACCATTCATCCCCACCATGACAAACCCCAATAGAGCTGTGTGAAATTTTGCCATCCAAAAAATTATTTTAAGAGCCTAGAAAGGATCAAAAGTGCTTACCAAGCACCAGGATGCTCCTTAAATTCCTGCGTTATGACTTTTACACATGAAGCTCCTTGGGGAAGTATTCCGTCTCCAGCACAGATAATTACTTTTCCAAGACAAGCCGGTGTGGGAGTGAGTGCCCTGCGTCCCTGCCCTTTGCTTACCAGGCCCAGGCAAGGCAGTGCTAATTCTCTGCAAAATGCAGTGGAGGTGAAGACCATTTAGACTCTCCACAGCGTCCCCCGTGAGCCCTTCAATGCCTTACGAGCCTCCTGCCCTGGCCGCTAGGCATTCTCCTCCCTTATCAAACCCGCCCTTCAGAAACTGCTCAGATAAACTCTTTCATGCTGAAGTGCAACAGTCTAATAGAGCCAAATGTGTTGTTTTTCTCCTGTCCTAGGAGAATTTGCATTTTAACGAGGGGGATAACCTTGAAGTACCCAAAGAAATCTCTACTTGTGGAATTGCTGGCATAGGCGAGATATTCTGGAAGGCAGAGAGACCTCCGTGGAATGCCCGAAGCCCCCATAACTCGCGGTAAGTCTGGCCATGCACACCCACGGAGCAGTCCTGACTGGTCCTCTCGGTCCCTCACTATATTGACGGGAGTACTGGATGAAGAGTTTAGAGAAGCTGAGTTCTAAACCTAGTTCGGCCACTAACCAGTTTGGAAGCACTAGTCACTTCTGTCTCGGACCATAGTTTTCTCATTTGCCAAATGAGAATTTCGGTCCAAATGACCTAACAGGACCTTTCCAGCTCTGATATTCACCTGACTCCCCAGAGGGGCTGGGAGACCCTGGTCCAGCTCCTAAGACCCTCCGGCCCCTGCAGCTGTGGCCCGGAGGAAATGACCTGCCACCATACAGCGTGAGGGTGTGGGGCAGGGGGGCACTCTCTGGACTTGGACAGGCCTGCAGGCCCCCTGTCCACAGAGCCCGGGCCCCAGCTGGCGAGGAAAGGGAGCGCTCAGCACAGCCCGGACATCGGCAGTGCAGAGTTACATAACCCTCCAGATGGGATATTCCAAACAGCAACAGCACGACAGCCTTTGCCCCACGCCGTGCCTCAACACACACACACACACACACACACACACACACACACACACACACACACACACACACACACACACACACACACAGCCACGACCACCTTGCCACCTTTTCTGTTTGTTTTGGTTTTCTAGAAGGTATTTCATCTAACAGAGTCCTTACGAGAAGAAACTCCTTTACTCTCTGGGCTTGACCAGAAAAAGCAGAGTCCCCCTCTGGCCACCCTCCCCCCCAGCCTCCACCAGAACCCCACGTCGGGTCAGGCCTCCCCGTTTCTCGGCCCCTGCCTGCTGTTCTGTCTCACTTTCTGACCTCAGAGTCCTGCAAAGTGCGGTTCTGCCTTCTCCCTTCCATTCCCGGGATGGAAGAATTTGGAGCAATAGATTCAGCTTTCGTTCCAGCAAAGGGGAGGCAATCTCCTGGCTCAGACTCCAGTCCCCCACTCTCCACTTTTGTCCTTGTCACGTCTGCGTACTAGATGAGACTGTAGTTTCCCCATTTAGAAAATGGATGAGGTCATTCTCATCCCCATAGGGTGTTGGGTGGTAGCTCAGATCCCTTCAGTGTCCTTAAGAGAAGTGCAAACAATCTGAAAATGCAACTGAAGAAATTTAGGTTGGGCTTAAGGAAGCATTTCCCAGCTCTACAGTTGTGGGACCTCATTGTAGATCACTAAGGGATGGTGATTTGTCCTGCCTAGCTGCATTTTAAGGCAAGCGCCCATTCACATATCTGGAATAGCTTGGGTGCACACTGTCCAGAGGTAGGGGAGTGGTTGAGGAAAGGTCACTGTAGAAAGGTGGCCTGGAAGAATTCCTGAAGGAATCCTGAACCTGGATTCTCCTCGATAGCTATGGTCTAACTCTGGATGAGCCTTGGGCCTTGGTTTCTTTATCCGTAGAAATGTTACAATATATTGAGCACTTACTTTGTGCCTGAAACAGTAAAAAAAAAAAAACTATCTAATTTTAAAATTTAACAACAACCCTTTAAAGTAGATATTATTCTTCATATCATAAATGAAAAAACCAAGGCTCAAAGAAGGTACACCGTGAATGTAAGGTGTCCCAGCTGGTAGGTGGTAGAGCAGGATTCATACCCAGGTATGCCTACCTCCAAAGCCCGCGTGAAAACAAAAAACCCTTTGCAGCCTGTGTGGGAACCCGCGCTTTGTGCTTTTCCAGAAGCAGAGGAGGAAGGCGCTGCAGTGGCCCAAGCCTCGGAGGTCCTGCCAGATGGCCTTGCATTTGGGGATCTGCCAGGTGCAATGAAAGCATCCCCAGGACCTCTTACTAAGAAACCCCTTACATGGGACTTCAATCTAGGATCCAAGCCTCTTTCCAGACCAGGGTCCAGCTGCTTGTCCTGGCTCTCCCCACTTTTTCATGTCACCCTCCCTTTCATTCACTCTCCGCCCCAGACCTGACCCCCATCTGCCGTTTTTCATAAGTGACCTTTGAAACTCAGGCCGCATAGATATTTGCTGAATCAGCAGGACCAACTGCTGCTCCTCCCGCTGGGTTTCAGGCCAAGAGGAAGACGCGCCAAATGCCTGTGCAAGGGCCTCTGGTGTTGCCTGTGTGGGTCCAGGAAGGGCTCCGGGTAGGAAGGAGATGGCGGTGGAGCAAGGCACACGGGCTGCTGAGCAGCAGGGAGGCCGTCGGGTTTTCCTGAGACCGGGGTGACTGGTTTCTTTTTGGATGAGAGGGAGGGAAGAACGGTGGTCCAGGCCCTCGGAGAGGCAGGGGACAGCAGATCGTCACAAGTGCCTGCTCCGTACCAGCTGCTGAGTGAGCAAAAGACACTGAACACCCTCCTGTCAGTGAGCCTTCATTCGGCCCCCTTTTCCAGGTGAGCAGCCAGAAGTTCTCTCCTCGCTGAGATAGAAAAGAGACGGGGGACAGAGGGCAAGGGAGCAAGGCGGTAACGTCGCTTCCTCAGCAAGAAGGGCTTTTGGCCGCAAGGCAGAAAGGACCCCGGGCACCGAGATCTCCTTCCCACGTTGATGGGTTTAGCCTGGTCGGGGGAGGCATGATGGGGGCAGGGGCTGTAGGTCAGAGGGTGGGATTGTAAGCACGTGTAGCACAGACATCTCTGTGGATCGACTCCTCCCGGCTCCGTCCCCCTTCCAACTCTCCTTGGCTCTCGCTATTCCTGACATAAGCCCTTGACGCCAACCAAGGAACCCTTCTCTCTGGGCTCTGAACATGCTTTGTACGCTCACCCTCTTAACCCCATTCTGTCCTGATAGAGGATGGCTCTGGGCACCTGCAGTCGGCTTCCACTTATTTAGATGTTTCTAGATCTGTGTCTCGAGTGTGTTGAGCAAGGACTGTCGGCGTCTTTCCTGTCTTTTCGCAGCACAGAGTGCAGGATTTTGAACGGACCGGATGATTGATACAGTAGAGTTGACTGACAGACAGACTGTCATACTCTCTTAATAGCTCCCAGGAGGGGCCCGTCTTGGCTGTCTGCCACCTCCAGGCAGACAACCCTGACTCAGTAGGAGCAGAGATGCCGGCTCCAATCAGCATCTCAGACAACAGGCTAAAAAGCACATCCAGTGGTCTTCCAGCTGTGCCCCGGCCTCCAGGTAGCATGAGACCGTGGTGCTCAAAAGATGACTCAAGATTTAGTTTATGCTTAGGATGGGAGCAGAGAGGAGGAGACTTCCCTACGCAGCTTAAATGGAAGCAAAGGATGGAAGGAAGAAAATACAGGAGAGGGAACATTTGAGAGGAGGGGAAGAAGGGTAAGAACAAAGAAAGGAAAAGGACAAGGGGGAAAGTAGGGAGGAAGAGGAGGGGTATAAAAAAAGACAAGGGAGGAAGAGGAGAACACAGGAGCTATTCGGACTTCATGGTCCCTTGGAGGTAGGGAGCCCAGGGTAGGTGCTGAATTTGAATTATAAGGCAAGAATCTTTGCCACCCTCCAATAATCCTCTGCCCGTGGGCTTGGGGACTTGGGCAAACCCTGGGATCCACTGGCTCTAAATGCACGGCTGGGTGGGTGGACCAACATGTGCTCAGACAGAGAAGTTGTGGCCACACTGAAGGCAGGAGCTTCAGGTCGGGTCATGTGCTTCCATGACGTGGAGGGGATTTTGCCAGGTCAAGCTGAGGCTCTGGCTCCAGCCAGGAAAGGGATAATCAATTCTGTAGATGCTGTGAGCCTTGATTAAAAAAATAAAGAGGAGGAAGCTAGATTGCTGCTCTCATTAAGAGGCAAAGGCAGTGGGGGCTGGAGTTTAGCAAGAGCCAGGAAGCAGCAGAAAAAGAATTTTAACCCCTCCGGTGTCGTTCTTTCGTGATGTCTTTGAGCTCACCCACACCCACGTTGTTGCTTCCTTGGCCTGACCTCCAAGGCCATCACCTTCGTAGCTCCCTCAGCTGAAGGAGGGAGAGAGGCCAGGTTGCATGTTAATGCAGATCTGATGACAATTCAACAGTCTATTATTTCCCAGCCCCAGGGTGCCCAGGGCTCCTGCCTCTCCTGGATTTGGGGAGGAAGATGAGTTCTGGGGCTAAGAGATGAGCTGTGCGGTGAGATAATGCACCTCACGCTGCCTGGCCCCGGGTAGCCCTCACCCACCCCTCAGCAACCTCACCAGAGCTGCATTCTCAGCCTAATGAGTCCAGAGAAGGGGAAGTAAGAAGAAATGAGAACGGATTTCAGCAAAATTATGACCCAGGGACCCCCTCCGCCGGCTCTTCCTCCTACGTCAGCATGCCCAGTGGAGAACTGATTCATCAGGGAGATCCCCAGGAGAGGCCCCAGGGAGAGGGCTGCTGGCTCAGCTCTCCCTCTCCCCATGTCACCCGATCCATGGAGAGGTGCCCCTGCCGGCTGCCTGCATCTAGCCCTACACCACTGAGAGGCTGGGCAGAGGAGGACAAGACATGCAAAATTGGGGTCGTGGGTGGAGAGCAGGGTGGGGCTAAACATGTAGTCAGCAAAGATGATTCCTTCCTGAGATTCTGCGGGGTTGGGGGGGAAACTTGGATTGAAGTTAAGCAAAACAGTGGGAAGAAATGGGTGATCCAAAGGGCATTCAGTCTGCCTAGATGTCCGTGATTTCCCATGCGAGCGGGGAGGGAGCTGCAGGAAGAGGGAGGAGGCATGCGTGTGCGTGTCTGAACTCTCTAAGTCTCTGGGTGTCCAGGCTTGGGGAGCAGGGGGGAAAAGCTGGAGGATCTGGAGAAAGGAAGGAGTTACTGCTGGTTTTAACCTCTCGGTGCCTGGCACAACTTCCCGAGTGAAAGATTTACAAAACTTCCACTCTCTTCCACCATTTCAACTACTTATTTTTGTTCTGCTCCCTTGGGAAGCAAAAGCAGGACAAGGGAGAAGGAGAGATGAGGACACGACGGTTTCTCTCCAGTTTTGACATGTGAGGATGGGTAGGAATCCAGGTGATTCCTAAAATCCCTGGATTCCCAGCAAGAGCACCTGAGCAGGAGAGTTTGGGCTCTTTAAGCCACCTTGGGGGCCACAGCAAAGTCCTTATCCAAGAAAAATGACCTTTCCTCAACCGGTCTTGCCTACACAGTCCCCTGAAGAGATGCAAAGAGTGTGGGGATGTGGTGGAAGAGGAGGGAGACACCAAAGGACATGAGGAGCGGAATCAGGTGAAGAACCACAATTCCCAGGAAGCTGTGGCTGTCCCCCGGGAAATGGAATGGGATAGCTGCCCGTATTTGGGGAAAAAGCCACATAGTATCTTGGATTTTTTTTTTCTTTTTTTTTTTTGCCTTTTGCCTTTTGCCTTTTGCCTTTTGCCTCTTGCTGAGCCATGAGCGCTGAGGGAAAACTGACTTTCTGCTTTTTCTGCCAGATAAGGAAAGAAAACCGTGAAACTGAAGGAAGGGCAAATGGGCCACTGAGGAAGGTAGGAAGGAAAACCACATCTTCTTGGGACTTGCATCAAATGCTGCGGGATCATCCTGGGTCCTCTGCCTAAGGACCCAAAGTTCTGGTCAAATCTACCCTGTGTCCTGACCCGACCTGTCTAACTCTGCAGTAGATGTGAGGAGAAAATGAGTCTGCATCAAATCTTCACAAGTAGCCCTAGACTAAAGCACGCCAAGGCTGCTGAAGATGATTCTTGGCTCTCCACCCTTCCCACCCCCGCCCCCAACTCCCTCAGCATCCCCATCGTCAGGGTCAGGTGCTGACTAGGTTCTGATTTCCCGTGAGGTGTTCTTCTATCACCTGTCTAATCAGAGAAGGGAAGCTGACGTGGTCACAGCGTTCCCAATACAGAGGAGAGAATATTCCAATCCTCTTTCATTTCTTCTCCCCGTATCTCTAGTTCATGGACGTTGGGCATAAAGAAAGAGCTTGAAGTCCTAGAGTTTCTCATCAGGGGCTAATGAGCATATTTCTCTCTGGACCTACCATGGGATTCCAGTCATCACCAAATAACCAGGGGGAAGCAAGGTTTGCAGTCACCAGCCACGAAAGAGTTTTAAACAGGAATTCCATCCAAATGCCATCTCCGTAAGCCAACTGTCTCTCTCATCATTATCCCCTTTCCACGATTGCTAACACCCTGCACAGAAATCCTCCTTGAGTCAGAGGAAAAAGCTATAACCAGACTGAATCCTGACACTGTAAAGGGATCCTCTGTGGGCCTGGTGGGTTGTTACCTTGCACCCCTCCGGGTCTGTGGGCATTCGGAAGAAAGGTGCCCACTCAGGTCAGAGCAGAGTAAGCTTCGCCAAATGAGCCGCTCCTGGCTTGGACTCCCACTGCATCAGTGAAAGAGCCACCTCGTTCCTCTGGGAAACGCTTTCTTCCACCCTTCCTCTTCCTCTGTCTCCAGCCCCCCTGCCTTCTCACATCATCCTGCCTCTCAGCCTCGTGCTCTGCCTTCTGAATCCCCTCAGACCCCAGATCTACGGTTCCTGGACCCTGCCCTTTTTAAAGCTCTCAACATGTCTCTTTGCCAAGCCTCCGTCTTTTTCATAGCTCACTCTCCATTCGAATAATTTTACTACCCAAACTCCCATCCAGATTTTTCCTAACTTGAAAAGATTCTTCAACTGTTCTCTTTTCTTCAGTTTAATCTGCCCCCCCCCAGTCTTGTCCCCTTTAAAATCTGCCAGTTTCCAATAACCTTCATTTCTTTCCTCCTTTGCCCCCCCAGTGATGGTTGGGATACTCCCGTTTGCTCCAACACCTCCCAAGCCCTCTCAAACACTGATATCATTCCCTCCTTTCCCCCAAACCTCCTTGACACACTTCTCCCCGCAAGCACACTGAAGGCCCTAGTCCTTCAGTCTCAGGTGCACCCCACTTCCCCCTTGTCCCCTCCTCACGCCCATTTGCTTCCCTTCCTCCCGGCACGTTGGTCCCCGTGCCTTGTTCCCCACTCACTCGGGTCTCCTGCTCAGGACGCCCTTGCCGAGGGCGGCGGGGGATTTGTGCTGAAGGAGGGTTCCAGCAGCGGCGCAACAACTCGGGGGACGCTCTTTCTCCTTGTCGGCGACGGCCCCGGGCCCCGCCGGGTGCTGGTGGGGCGGCTGGGATGCGTGAGCCCTGCCGCTGGGGCCCGGCTGGGGCTGCGCCAGGAGCTGTCCGTGGTGCTGAAGCGGGGGCTTCTCGGGCGCGGTGGGCGGGAGCTGTCCGTGGTCCTGGAGCTGTTCCTGGGCCCCGGCGGCGGCGGCGGCGGTGGCCGGGGCGCCCGGCAGCGGGGCTGGCGACGGGGGGACGAGCCCGGGCGGAGGCAGGGCTTGCAGCAGCTGCTGGTGCTCCCACAGGCTGCGGTTCTCGGCGCTTAGCTCGTCCAGCCGCCGCTCTAGCTCGTCGATGCGCTGGCGCTGGGTGTGGATGAGGCTCTGCTGGTTCTGCACGATGGCCGTGAGCTCCTTGAGGTAGAGCACGGCGCGCACCGGGTTCTCCAGCAAGCTCTCCATGCCGCCCGCCGCCGCCTGCGCCCTGCCTGCGCCTGGGCGGGCGGCGGGGAGCGCGAGGGCGCGCAGGAGCCGAGCAGCCCCGGCGATCCGCTCGCCTCCCTCTCCGCCGGCGCCGCGTCACCGCCACACGGACATTCACACACGCACGAGGGGCGGGACCGCGGCGCCAGGGCCCACCCCTCCCCCCCCCACCTCCCACCTCTAAGCTTCGTGAGGAGTCTCGGCTTCCTGCAGGGCTGGCAGAGGAGCAGGATAAACGAAGGGACCCGGGATGGATGAGGGGGATCTGGCGAGAAAGGGAAAGCCGGCCAGGAGGAAGCGGCGGCACCGGGAAAGTGCGGTGGGACCCGTAGGAGAGCAGAAGTAGATGAGGACAGAGGAGCAGGAGAGAGCGGCTGGGAGAACGAGGGCGCGGAGAAAGGAAAGGTGGTGAGAGGAGAGAGAAGTGTATTAAAAAGACGTGGTCTGAAAGGTCACGGGTTCTTTTTCCTATGTGCAGTCATCCCAGAGGATGGGGGTCCACCTTAAAGCCCGTCAGAGGGGAGGCCGCACGCTCGGCGGTCTGTCCTGCTGGGGGATTGCCTGAATCGGGAGGATCCGAGGACAGTGAGGGACCCCAGAGAACGTCTGGTCCTACCTCTCCAGCCAAGGAGAAAGTTAGGGTGGGAAGGCTGTTTACGCTGGCTTTTCTCTGGGAATGAGACCTCAGGACAGTTTTGGCCACTCTAATGGGAACACAGACTAAATAAACCGGGCCCTCTGTGTCATAGGGGTCATAGGGCTAATGCTTCCAGAAACTTCTTAAGAGAGCATTCTGTTTGAAAAATATTTATGAAATGCATACTACACCGAACACTGTGCTAGGTGGTGGTAAGATAAGGATGACTAGGACGGACTCTGGCTTCTTGAAGCTTATGATTAAGTGGGAGAAACAGGTAGTAAATATTTAATTTCAATATAAGGCGGTAGTTGTAAGTGATAAGATAGAGATTGCCCAGAGCGCTATAGGAGCCCAACAGCTTGGGGATTTGGGAAGGCTCCTTGGAGGGAATAACACTTGAAGTGGGAAGGATTTTCTAGAAAGGGGGAACAGCATAAGCAAAAGCTCAGAGATAGGAATCCGCATGGACTGAATCATTCATTACTTTCTACAATACATGTACATAAAACACACACTAAGTGCCAAGTAACGTACTAGGAACGATGTAGTCTAGCCCTAGCATGGACCATAAGTTATAGTTTCTATAATCAAGATTACAAGCTAGTAGAGTAGATACAGCATGCACATGGATATCTAAAATACCAATCAAAATTTCTGTAAGAGCTCTTCGAGCCAAGTGCCATAGGAGTTCAGGGGAGTGGGAAGTCGTGTTTGACTATGGTGATCTGATAAAGAGGAGGTGTTAGTCAAGCTGGGCCTTGAAGGATGGGAGGTGCTTCAACAAGCAGAACAGAGGAAGATAGGGGAGCTATGTCAGGCAGCAGGAAAAGACTAAGGAATGGAAATAGAGCACCTCCGTTCAATGCAGTCTGGCAAAAAAAATGACCCTTTCCTCTGGGCTATGAGTACCCTTAGCATATCTGTTGTACTGTTGTATCTTCCACACAGGTGGGCCACCAGCCTCCCTATGGACCTGCTCTTCCCCCCCAGAGTAGGCATATCTGTTGGTACCACGTGTCCCGTGAGCTGGGCCAGCCAAGCCCATCTGGTGCCAGAGTTGAATGACGTTATGGGAAAGGATCTGTGCTCTGCAAATAAATATATTGGTTTCTCTGCACTTGTATTTTTATTTTGCTTTCCTCCCATTCATTTTCCTAGCAGACTTCCTTTTGTAAAGAATGCGTGAAGGAGGCTTAGCCGCAGCTGAGCCAGCTTCCAGGAGGATGCTTTGGTAGTGACCAGTATTCCAGCTGAGGAATGGAGGTTGAGGGGTGGAATGAGAGCCCACAGAAACTCAAACACTTTTCTTCTGAATTTTCTTTGCTTGCCTAGTTGATTTGTTGTCTAAATAAGAGTTGGGTGTTCATAGAAACCTATACTATTTCTATAAGCGAAACAGCCTGCAGCATAATTCTCTATGGAGCTTGTTTAAAATGCAGATTTCTGGGCCCCATATTAGTCCTGCTGTGTTGGAATCACTTGGAATGGGGCCCAAGTGTTTTCATATTTTTAACTTTTTTTGTTTCATTTTAAAAAAGCTTTATTGGGTTACAACTCACATGTAATAATATGTACCCACTTTGAGTGCACAGTTCAATGAATTTTGCAAATATATACACCGTCTAATCAAAATTTCCATCACTGCAAAAAATGAGGTTACTACCTCATGCCCCTTTGCAGTCAATTGCCATCATCCTCATCCCCAGTCAACCACTGATCTGCTTTCTGTCAAGACAGATTAGTTTTGCCTGTTCTAGAATTTCATGTAAATGGCAATCATAGAGTATATACTCTTTTGTGTCTTCTTTTTTTTTCCACAGCATAATACTTTTGAGGTTCATCTATTCTCTTATAGGTATCAATAGTTTGTTCCTTTTTATTTCTGAGTAGTCTTCTATGGTGTGGGTATACCATAATTTTTCTACTCACCTATTAATGGACATTTTAGTTGTTTCCAGGTTTTGGTTATCTTGAATAAAGCTGCTATGATCATTAAAGGACAAGTCTTTGTGTAGACATATGTTTTCATATGTTTCGTGTTTTATGTTACATGTGTCTTATCAGAAGGAAAAATCTAGAATTGGAGTTGCCAAGTCATATACTAAATATATGTATATTTAACTTAATAAGAAACTGTCAGATTGTTTTCCAAAGTGGTTGTACAATTTTTTATTCTGACCAGCAGTATGTGAGAGGTTCAGATGTTTCACATCCTTGCTAACGCTTGGTATTTTTAGCCTTTTTTTTTTTTACTTTATCAATCAGGAGTATATTACTATGGCTTTAGTAAGTATTTCTCTATTGACTAATGCTGTTGAGTATCTTCTCATGTGCTTTTGGCCATTTGGCCATTATCTTCTTTACCCACTGTTTCTAGTGAATTGTTTGTCTTATTTTTGAGTTGTAAGAGTTCTTTATTTATTATGGAAAGTAGTCTTGGCCAGATGTATGCATTGCACATATTTTCTCCAGTCTGTGGCTTACCTTTGTTTTCTTAACATTGTCTTTTGATGAGGTTTTTATTTTGATGAAGAAAAATTTCTTTCTGTCTTTTATAGTTCATGCTTTTTGTGTCCTATCAAAAATTCTTTGCCTGTCCCAAGGCCAAAGACATATTCTATGTGTTCTTCTAGAAGTTTTATTGTTTATGCTTTTATGTTTAGGCCTATGATCCATTTCAGGTTAATTTCTGTGTTTGGTATGATGAGTCAAATTCTATTTCTTCCTTAAATGTTTGACATAATTCACCACTGAAGCCATCCCAGCCTGGAGGTTTCTTTATGGGAAGATTTTAAACCACAAATTCAAGTTCTTTAATAGATACGGGGCTATTCAACATTCTCTTTCTTTGTGTATCCATTTTGGCAATTTGTGTCTCTGGTAGGCAGAATGACCTCCCAGCGATGCCTTTGTCTTAATCGCCAAAACCTGTGAATACGTTAACTTATATGGCAAAAGCAACTTTAAGTATGTGGTAAAGTTAAGGATCTTGAATTGGGAAGATTATTCTGGATTATCTGATGGGTCCAGTGTAATCACAAGAGTCTTTGTAAGAGGGAGGCAAGAGTGTCAGAGAGGAGATGTGACAACAGAAGCAGAGGTCACAGTGAGGCAATTGCTGTCTGGAAGCCAGAAGGCAAGGAATGCAGAAGCTGGAAGAGGGAGGGAAACAAATTCTCCAGAGCCTCCAGAAGGAATGCAATCCTGCCAATACCTCGGCTTTAGCGAGGTGAGATGCATTTTGGACTTTTGGCTTCCGGAACTCTAAGATGGATGGTAAATTTGTGTTGTTTTAAATGGGGGAATTCCCTGGTGGTCTCGTGGTTAGGACTCGGCACTTTCACTGCTGTGGGCCTGGGTTCAGTCCCTGGGGAACTAAGATCCTGCAAGCCGTGCGGCGCGACCAAAAAAAAAAAAAGTCACCATCTTTGTGGTAAACAGCAGCAATAGGAAGTAGATATAAGTGTCTTTTAAGAATGTGTCCATTTCATCTGAAGAGTCAAACTTATTGGCATCAAGTTGTTTATATTTTCCTATTAGCCTTTTTTTTAATCTTTTTAAAATTTTATATATTTATTTATTTTTGGCTGTGTTGGGTCTTCATGGCTGCACACGGGCTTTCTCTAGCTGCGGCGAGCGGGGGCTACTCTTCGTTGCGGTGCGTGGGCTTCTCATTGCAGTGGTTTCTCTTGTTGCAGAGCACGGGCTCTAGGCACACTGGCTTCAGTAGTTGTGGCACACGGGCTCAGTAGTTGTGGCTCACAGGCTCTAGAGCACAGGCTCAGTAGTTGTGGCACACGAGCTTAGCTGCTCCACGGCATGTGGGATCTTCCTGGACCAGGGCTCCAACCCGTGTCCCCTGCATTGGCGGGCGGATTCTTAACCACTGCACCACCAGGGAAGTCCCAGAAGCTTTGATTATTGACTTTGGACCCTTCTTCTTTTTTAATATAAGCACTTAAAGCTCTAAAGTTCCCACCCACCACTGTTTTTGCTGAATTCCACAAATTTTGTTTTCATTTTCACTCAGTGCAAAATATTTTGTAATTTCCCTTGTTATTTCCAAATGTTTCTATTACTGGTTTCTAATTTAATTCCTTTGTGGTCAGAGAACATACTCTGTGTGAGTTCAGTCTTTTTTACATTTATTGAAACTTCTGGGCCTTTTATATGGTCCAGTCTACAGCCTGTTTTGATGAACGTTTCATGTGCAAGTGTCTGGTAGCCACTCCAGCTTTCTCACTGTTAATGTTTGCATGTGTGATAGACAGACTAATACCTCCCCAAAATGTTCATATCCTACCCCTGGGAACCTATGAATATGTTACCTGACATGGCAAAAGGGACTTTGCAGATGCCATTAAAATTAATACCTTGAGATGGGAAGATTGTCATGGATTAAGGCAGAGAGCCTTTCCTGGCTGTAGGCACACGGAGACATGACAACAAAAGAATGGTCAGAGTAGTGTGATGTGAGAAGAACTAGACCTACTTTATTTGCTTTGAAGATGGAGGAAGAGGCCATGAGCCAAGGAATGTGGGTCACCTCTAGAAAAGGCAAAGTAACTGATTTTCCCCTAGAGCTTTCAGAAAGAAATGCAGCCCTGATGCCTTGATTTTAGCCCAGGGAGACCCATGTTGGATTTCTAACTTACAGAACTGTAAGATAATACATGTGAACAGCTTAAACCACTGCATTTGTGATCATTTGTTATGGCAGCCACAGAAAACTAATACAGCATGTTACATTTTTTCCCATCCTTTAAATTTATCTGTGTCTTTAAATTTAAAGTCTTTTTTCTTATAGATAGCATTTAGTGGTGAAAATACAGTATCTAAAATGAAAGTTTTACTGGATGGGATTAAAGCAGTTAAACACTACAGAATTTTAAAAATCAATAAACCTAAAGATATAGCAACAGAAACTATCCAAACTGATTGATACTTTTCCACAGGTCACTGAGTCTCTATTCTTTTTTTTTTTTTTTCCCAGTCTTTTTTTCCCTCTGAGCTTTGTGAGGATAGTTTCACCCCTAGAAGTTCCACTTAGTTCTTTGTTTATATCTTACATTTCTCACCTCATTATGTTTATGTTTTTCTCCTAGTTTGGGTCTCATTTTCCTGCTTCTTCACATATCTAGTAATTGTTTTATGCTATGCTGGACATTCTGAATGTGACTTTGTTGAGTGCTGAATTTTGTTGTTTTCCTTTAAAGAGTGTTGGGCTTTGTTTTTGCAAGTAGTTAAGTTACCTGTGGATCCACTTGGTCCTTTCAAGACTAGTTTTTAAGCTTTTTTGAAGGGCCAGTCTAGAGTAATCATTCTAGGGCTTATCTATCCCTACTGCTATGGTGTGATCACTCTGTCATCTGATCGAACGCCATCAAGGTCTCTTCAATCTGGCTGGTCAGAGCTCTAATCTCTTCCAGCCTGTGTGAGCCCTGAGAATTGTTCAGCTTAAACCCCGTCATTATGTGCTGAGTCTTGTAGAGTTTTAACCTGGATGTGTACAGTTCAGTGTTTAGCAACAGACTCAAGGGGGCTCTCTGCGGATTCCTGGAGCTCTTTCTTCAGATAACTCCTTCTCTAACTCTGCCCTGTAAGTTCCGGCCACCTCAGCCTCCCCAAGCTCCAGTGTCTGTGACCTCAACTCAGAGAGATTGTCGTGCTCTGCTTTGGTCCCCCTCCCTGCATAGCAATCTTGAAAGTCCCTCCCAGGTGGCAAGCCAGGGCGATCGGGGCTCACCTAGTTTGCATTCCTTTTCTCAGGAACGATAGCCCTGTGCAGCTAGTTTTCCAATGTCTGAAAATTGGTTTTTAAATATATGTGTATGCTGGAATATAACAATTTTCTAGCCGTTGATAGAAGAAGGGCAAATGGAGTCCCAGTTCTTGGCTTCTGGCCAATTTTTTTATGGCTGGAAGCCAAAAACTACATGTTTAACAAGCACCCCAGGTGATTCTGGTGCACATTAAGGTGGAGAGCTCCTGGGCTGGAGGGCAGTAAAGGGAATGCCTTTCCAGTTCACAAGACACCTTCATGTTCATTATCATGTCATCCTCAATCCACCCTCTGAGGATGGCTGGGAAGGGATTACTCTTCCCCTTTCAGGACACTTTTTTTTTTTTTTTTTTTTGCCGCACCACGTGGCTTGCAGGATCTTAGTTCCCTGACCAGGCATTGAACCTGGGCCGTTGGCAGTGAGAGCACGGAGTCCTAACCACTGGGCCGCCAGGGAAGTCCATCTTCCTGGTATTTTCTGTTTTGTGTAAAGTGCTCTTCCTCATTCTGAATCCCTGCATGTCCAGATCCCATCCCATCAAGATTCAGTATAAATACCACTTACACCGTGAGCATCTTCCATCCTCTCTTCTTTCTTTGGATTCTCATAGCACCTTGACGTCTCTCTCTCTCTGACCTTAACCACTCTCTCTGTTATCTGGTTATCCATGTAGTTGTCTTCTCCTCCTAGACTGCAAACTCCTCGAGGGCAAGAATTAGTGCCTTATAAATCTGGGCACCCACCCCACGCCTGATCTGCCCTCATCCCAGGGCCTTGGGCCAATATTCCAGTGATATGTGTTCAATGGAAGAATAAGGTAGTGGTTGGGAGCGGTGAGAGAGGGCACAGTGAGCAGTTATGCTTAGTCGAAGGGAAGAATTCAGCCTCAGAAAATGGCACTTTACCCCCTGGAGCCTCCGATGTCTCTTCTGTTTTCTTACTTATTGTTTTATATTTTGGCCGTGCCGTGCAGCATGTGGGATCTTAGTTCCCCGACCAGGGATCGAACCCGCACCCCCTGCAGTGGAAGCACAGAGTCTTAACCATTGGACCGCCAGGGAAGTCCCTCCTATGTCTCTTTTAAAATGACATGGTAGGACACTTGGTTAAATTGTGTGTGTGTGTGTGTGTGTGTGTGTGTGTGTGGTGTGTGTATGTACTTTTCTACGTGTATGCATAATCAACAGTAAAATGTTTCAACATTGAGATCAGTTCAGGAAGACTTCCTGAAGGAGGTGGGGTTTTAAGACTTCCCTCTTAGCTATGACGTATATGTTGGTAAAATCATAATTCTAGGCTAACTTGGTAAGAGCAGAAGGAATACTGACGAGGGCTTTGACGCCCGATGGACAGCAAGGGATTCAATTTTTATGGCCCAGGGAGTGAATTTGTGCCTTTCTTCCCCCTCAACGACCTGACAAGATCAGAAGGTGCTGCCACCTCTGTCCACACGATGCCTCGCACGGTGGGGGATGAGTGGGGTGGGAATCCTCTCACTTCAGCACAGAAGACCCACAGATTTCACACACAGCTCTGACTGGACAGCTCGCCCGATGGGCAGGTGGGGCTGGGGAAGAAACGGTGGTGGTGTCTGCTCCGGCCCACGAGATTCAATGGATGCCAGACAACTAGAGAGGGCATTCGGGAGCATTTCGTCCAACCCTCTGCCTCTGGGCTCCATACAAACCAGAACTCGGGCTCACACATGCTTCTTATGTATTTCGTTGCCCGGACTGGAAATAAATCAGGCTGTCAGCCTACAGGGAAGTAAAGCAAACACAGCCTCTTCCAGTGACCTTTTGGGTCTGTTTTCACAGGGGTTTGCCTTATTATATAATAACCGTGATGATAGTCCTAGCCAGAATTTGTATTTCACTCTCTGGGCCTGGGTTTTCTTAACTGTAAAATGGGAATCACTGAATCCCCATCATAGGTTGTAAGAATATTGTAAGGATAAATAGTGCGTGAGATGTGCAATCACACGTATTCATTTTATTTGATTCTCAGCGAGTGGTTAGCAAGACAAGTCTATTTTTCAGATGTGGCAAGTGAGGCTCAGAGAGGGTGAGTAGCTTTCCTGACGTTACACAGCCAATGATGGCAGAACCAGGACTGGAACGCAGGTCTCCTATTCTAAGCCCCTCCTCCTTTTCCTCTGCACCACCTATTCGGACATCCTGATAGGACGTGGAAAGAATACTTTGGGGGATGGTCAGCAATGCCCTTATACTTGTATGTGTGCTTAAATGAGGTGAAGCGCTAAAGCACTTAGAACCATGTCTGGCACAGAGCACGTGTCCAATAAAATCAGCTTTATTTTAATAAAGCGTATATAATACAGTAATAAATATAGTAATGCTATACCATGTACAAAGTACTTTCACAGATACACAGTGTCATTTAGTCCTCACAAAAAGCCCATGGAGTATTTGTATTAACCCGATTTTACAGAAAAGGGTGCAGGGGCACACGGGAATAATGTGGCTTTCCCAAGGCTAGTAGATGCCAGAGCCCGAGACCTCCCTCAGGCCAGGCTGTCCTGGGTCTCCTCAGACAGGGCTTCTTTCAAATGCAGCCCAGGAGGTGGCGTTTCTGTGTCTCACAGAGTGAAGTTCAGTTGAGGGTGTGCAGTTCATGGCATGGGCCTCAGAAGGAGCCTCCGAGGTCATCCTGCAGTCGGGGTTTGAGCTGGGGAAGCCCTAGTCACCCTAATTGCCCCCCAATGGATCAGGCCAGTCCTGCCAGGTTCCAGGCCATTCCGAAGGCATTCCAAGCTTTTGGGCTTGAAGAGAGCCGCACACCCATTCTCCCAAGATACCATTTCCTTGGGGCTCCTCTGGATTTAGGAATGGAAAAAGAACCTGGATTCTGGAAAAGGCAGTTGTGGGTTTGAACCCTCACTCTGCCCCTTCCACCCATAAGACCTTGGGGAAATGACTCACCTTCTCTGAGTCTGCGTTCCTTCACCCGTACGGTGGACCTCATGCAGATGCTGTGGTTACGCGATAGCTGCTGTAGAGGGAACGCTGCCTGTTCTGGAGCAGGAGCGGTAAAGGCTTCCCTGCGGTCATGGTCGCTCTCCCTGCACATCCCTGCCTCCATCTGTGCAGGGCTCAGTAGCGGTATCCCCTGAGCGCACATCTGTGAATGTTCTGTGTGAACAGGAAAGTGGTGAATACATTGTTTTAGGAGGAAGTCCATATCCAAGCAGAACCTTTGGGCCTAGCTGAAGGTGGGAACACCCCTCCGCCATTGCCCCCCCATCTCCAGCCCCAACAAAAGGCCTGCCTTGAATTTGGAGAAGGTCATAAGCCTCCACGGCAGATGCATAGAGATGCTCCAGAAAGCCCTGGAGTGAGAAGGGCATGGAGAGAACTGTCCTTCTTCTTTGAGGGAGTGCTGTGCGGTGTCACTGAGAACATTTGAGAAGCTTCCAGCTGGAGCCACAGGTCTGAGAACCCTGGTTACTGGTTCGAATCCTTCCTCTTTGCCCCTGACAAGCCCGTGAGCTGGGGCCAAGGTCTGTTTTTCTCCAGACCTCAGGAGTCCCTCTGTGGAGTCGGGGTGGAGGTGGAATCACTGGATCCAGGAGAAAACGGCCTGGGCGCTTACCTACCTGAGGACACCCTCCCCCCGAAACGCAAGCATCCCACCGTGTCGTCCCTAATCACCAGACTCTGCCCCAGATTTCCCAGGACAAGCAGGTCCCTGCATCACAAGATGGTTGTCTAATTTCAGGATGACAGCATGGCTAGGAAGATTCTGCTTACGTGGAGCTGTGATCTGCCTCCCTTGACCTTTCTCCCGTGGGTCAAGTTCAGCCCTCTGAAGTCTCATTATACCAGCCAATCCCTTTTAACCCCTTCCAGCTCTGCCTTTCCAGGGATAGGGAGAGATGAGAGAGAGGGAGGAGGGAGGAGGGAGGAAGCCACATCCAAACTGCCTGACTTTCTCACATGGCATCGTCTCCACAGAAGCTGTGGGTGTCACATTTGACAAATTGTTTTGAAATATTCTCTTTTTCTGATTGCTGCCAACTTTTCCTCACCACCCCCCCGCCCCACCCACAGAAGCTGCTCTGAGAATGACCCAGGAAGTGGGAAGCAATCCTAGCACCCCACCCCCTGGGGCTTCTCCAGTTTGAATGGCAATATTTAGTAGTTTTCACCTCTTTATCATTTTTAATAATTTTTCAGAAGAATCCTTCTTTATCAAATAGACTCTTGCGTGGAACTCGGATGGGTGGATGAATGGAGAGGCAGGTAGTTAGATAAAATGGGAATGGTGTGGTTACGTAGCTGTACTGTAGAGCCAGACTACAAGGTTTAAGTCCTTGCTCCGTCACTTACTAGCTGTGTGACCCGGAACAAGTCACTTAACTATTCAGCTCCTCAGTTTCCTCATCTGAAGATGGGCGTAACAGTTAAAACCCATCTTATAGGAATATTGTGACTACTAAATGAGTTACTGCATCTAAAGCCTTAAGATAACCCCTGGAGCAGTGAGTGTCTGCCATGATGATGGTGATGGTGGTGGTGATGATGGTGATGATGGTGATGATGGTGATGATGGTGATGGTGGTGATGGTGATGGTGATGGTGGTGATGATGGTGATGATGGTGATGGTGGTGGTGATGATGGTGATGATGGTGGTGATGGTGGTGATGGTGGTGGTGATGATGGTGGTGGTGGTGGTGATGGTGGTGTTGATGATGATGATGATGATGATTACCAATGACTGAAGTTGGGGAGACTCTTCCTTCCTCCAACCAGTGTAATTCTTGAGACATTGGAGGTTCTGGGAACACTGCTTGTAGACCACTTATCTAGTTCATTTTCTCATTTGACAGAGACCTAGAGAAGGGTCACACGATGGAGTGCTGTAGAACAAAGCCAGATCTTGAGCTGAGGTCTCCTGCCTCCTGGCCTTTGCAATTCTCAAATATCTTTCTGCACGAGCTGAGCTGTGGACCCAAGCCAAAGCCAGAGACAAGGAATCAGCATCACCCAGCAGCCAGCAGGTCTGACCTTGGCTGAGCTGCTCTACTCCCCGTTCCCTCCAGGCCGGCTCCCAGAGGTCCTGTGCAGATGAAGTAGCAACTTTGGGTCTCTTGGAGTGAGGGTGGAGGCTGAAAGGTGGGGAGGAGGTGGGTGAAAGCAGTGAGCTGTGAAGCTTAATTCACACAGAGGCCAGGTCTTAAGAGCACAGGCTACAAGGTGTTACATGCTGTATGTGCAAAGTGCAGTGATTAATTGACAGGCGAGTCTAGAGACCCATCAGCCTCTCTCCGCCCCCTCTCCCCTCTTCTCTCACTCTCACTCTGAAGCATGAGAGGAAGCATCTCTCCCCAAACAGGCAATTCCAGGCAGGGGTGCCCCTCTGACATTTACATTGCATCTCCAAGGTGATAGAGGAGGGAGGTCTTTAGTTTTTATCAAAACCAAATGAACTGTTTCTCTTACATCAAGTGACACCCCTCACTCATTCATTGAACACGTTTTTTGAGTGTCTACTATGTATGTTCTGAAGGGTCACCTTCATGAGCATGTGACCTGGGAAATGACACAGGGTCCTATGCTCAGAAGGACCCCGCATTTGGTTTAATGCTCTGCTGTCAGCATCTTGAAATGGTTAATCATTTTGCCTTGACGTTGGTGTTTTGTAAGGTTGTCAGGGAAGTCCAGTGCAGGGGAGCGCGCACACGGACAGGAGACGAGTCACGCGAGTGTGTCCTGTGCCTTCAGCCCACTCCCGTGCAGCCTTCTCGACACCCCACGAGCAGGGAGCTCCAGGGGACACACGCCATGGGGGCAGCGCAGGGAGACTCAAGTCAGTGCAGGAGGGAGGGCTGTCAGGTCCACGACTGACAGGTGGGGCGCCCACAGGCTGGAGAGGCCACACCGTCCATCCAACGCAGAGCTGGCTTTGTGCGCAGAAAGAAGGCAGTGACATTCGAAGAGACACAAATGACCAAGGAACCTTATCACATCCTTTGCTACTGATGTTACGTCCCTATTAACCAACGCTTAGGCTGAAAATGGTTACACGGAAGGAAAGGAAAAGACAGAGCAGCCGCCAGCTCCCTTTCCTTGCAGCCCTGCCTGAGTCACCAGTGACCGGAGGCGGAGGGTTGGGGTGGAATGGCGCATGTCAGGAGGGATAGAGAAACGTCCGAGTTCGTTCATGCAGCACGTCCACTGCTCCCGTAAGAATGAAATACATACACATGAACCCGCCGTGAACTGTGTGACTTTGGTGATTCCACATAGCAGCTAAAGGCTCATATTTCCATTTAAAATTTGCAACATACAGTATAAAGATGAACGAAAATTCGTGACGATAATTTAAATTTATTTTTTAACCTTTTAACTTAGGATAACACGAAAGAGCAAATAAAAGTACTATGACAAACTACACTTCAATAAAATATTTTAAAAAATAAACTATAATGGAAAAGAATCTTGAAAGAATATATCTAGATACATATAGATATATTCTTTTTAGATTCTTTTCTATTAGATATATAATGGAAAATATATATAATATAACTGAATCCCTTTGTTATACACCAGAAACTAACACAACACTGTAAGGCAACTACAATCAAAAACAAATTTTTTTTTTTAAATACTATGACAAGTCGAGAGAAAGAGAACACGGGAGAAAAGAAAAAGCTGTATATTTTACTACCTTTAATGACACTTTTTTCCTACTTCTTGAACAGGGCCCTGCATTTTCATTTTACATGGGGCCCACACATTACATAGCGGCCCTGGGGTGTGGTACCAGGGACGCAGGATCTACAAAATACAGTCCCTGTCGTCATAGAGCCTACTAGTCTAGTGAGAGAAACATAGGTTAACCAAATGATCCTAGAAATACATCATTATAAGCTGATCAGTGCTAAGTAAAACTATTATAGGGCTAGTAGCAGGACCTAAACTAGCCTTGGGGTCAGGGGAGACTTCCCTGAGGAAGTGATGTGTGAACAGAAATGTGAAGAATAAGCAGGTGTTAGTGAAGTAAAGAACAAGAAATGACTGTTCCAGACAGAGGGGACAGCATGTGCAAAGGCCCTGAGGTAAGAGAGAGACTGGCAACCCAGGAAAAGAAAGCCACCTGGCTGGAACATGGCCCAGTCTTATAAATCCCGTTAGGAATTGGTCTTTCTCCTAGAAGTTATGGAAAGCCATTAAGAATCTAAATAGGGGACTTCCCTGGCGGTCCAGTGGTTAAGACTCCGAGCTTCCACTGCATGGCAGTGGTGGGGGGGGTTCGATCCCTAGCCAGGGAACTAAGATTCCGCAGGCAGCATGGCATGGCCAAAAAATAAAAATTAAAAAACAAACAAAAAATCTAAATAGAATTCCCGGCACACACACACACACACACACACACACACACACACACACACACACACACACAAAGTATCTAAATAGGAGAGTAAATGGGATCAAATCTGTTTTGTTTTGGGTTTTTTTAATAAATTTATTTATTTATTTGTTTATTTTTGGCTGCGTTGGGTCCTCGTTGCTGTGCGCAGGCTTTCTCTAGTTGTGGTGAGCGGGGGCTACTCTTTGTTGCAGTACACAGGCTTCTCATTGCAGTGGCTTCTCTTGTTGTGGAGCACGGGCTCTAGGCACGTGGGCTTCAGTAGCTGTGGCACGTGGGCTCAGTAGTTGTGGCTCGCGGGCTCTAGAGTGCAGGCTCAGTATTTGTGGCACATGGGCTTAGTTGCTCCACGGCATGTGGGATCTTCCTGGACCAGGGCTCGAACCCACATCCCCTGCATTGGCAGGCGGATTCTTAACCACTGCGCCACCAGGGAAACCCTCAAATCTGTTTTTAAAAAGTTCTTTCACTGTTACAGTGTGATGAAATAAAACCCTGGCAGTCCAGTGGTTAGGATTCCATGCTTCCACTGAAGAGGGTACAGGTTCGATCCCTGGTCAGGGAACTAAGATCCCACATGCCATGCGGCGCGGCCAAAAAAAAAAATTATATTTTAAGGCAGGACAAGAAAAAATTAACATAAAATTCTCTCTGTGTGTTTGTTTGGGCCTTCTCCCTCCCTCCCTAATGTGCAGTGTGCACCTGCATTACACATTAATCAAAACTTTTCAAAGATGAGAGTGCCTTCTTAGCTGTGGAGATCAATTTTGTTTCTTTCTTCTGATGCTAGCAATGTAACTTCTTAAAAGAAGAACGTTCTTTCCCAGCTCTGCAGGGGGTCATGGCGACTTGCTGCTCACTTTGTATGCACTTACCTGGACTATGTATCCTTGGTGAGCTTTATGTAAAACATCAGTGTGTCATTTTGATGTACAGTCCTTTATCTCGAAAATGTGTATGACTGTGCCTTCCACTTCTAACAGGCGGAACAGTTCTCAGATCTTTATGAGACTTTGCTTCCCAGGTTATAATTCTCAGTTTGGGGAATTTCCTGGTGGTCCACTAGTTACGACTTGGCACTTCCACTGCTGTGGCCTGGGTTCAATCCCTGGTCAAGGAACTAAGATCCCACAAGCTGCGCAGTGCGACCAAAATGACAGTAATAATAAGCCTCAGTTTGGCTCGAATAAAATCCCTTTTTTTCTTCTTAACTTGATAATTAATTGAATTTCATCGACAAATGTTAGAACATCCTGAAGGGAGAAAGACTAGTTAGAAAGGAGGCTATTGCAATAATCCAGGTGACGGAGGATGGTGGCTTAGGCTACAGTGGGGAGAGGGGATTGAATGGATTTAAGAGGCAGGGAGGAGGAAAAGTGATGGCGTGGACGGAGTGGGGGAGAATAGAGGAGAGTGGGTACAGGGAATGACTCCTAGGCTTCTGGTCTGTGCCGCTGTGTGGGCGGTGAGGTCATTTACTAAGACGTGTATCAGCGATGGAGCCCAAGGTTGGAGAATGGAGGAAGGGTGAGGGGGAAGGTTATGAGTTTACCTTTATGTTCAGTTAAGTTCCCTTTGAGGCGTCCCAGCAGAGTATCAAGAATGCCACTGGCATCTTCATCCAGGACCCAGAAGTGAGGTCTGGAGAACAGCTGATAAAAACTACAGCCCTGCAAAGGGCTGGAATAGGAAGCTCACAAATTCTCCAAATGGCCAGTATGTACATAAAAAGAGCTCAACATCATTAGTCATTAAAGAAATGCAAAATTAAAACCATAATGAGGTACCATTTCACTAGAATGGCAAAAATTTTTTAAGGCTGACAAACTTAAATGCTGGCCAGGATGTGGAACAACCAGAACGTTCACCCATTACTGGTGGACATGTGAAATTGCACAACCACTTTGGAAAACAGGCAGTTTCTTCAAAAGTTAAACACATACCTGGCAATTGCACTTCTAGATAATTGTCCTACGGAAATAAAAACATTTGTCCACACAAAGACTTGCAAATAATGTTCACTGCAGCATTATTCATAACAACCCGAAAATGAAACAAACCAAATGTGCTTCAGTTGTGAATGGATGAACAAACTGTGGGTATCCATGCAACTGGAATCCGCGCAATTGAATCCACGCAATGAAATACTACCTGTCAACAAAAAGAAACAAACTACAGCTACATGTAACAAAATGGATGAATCTCAGAAATATTACACTTAGGGAAAGAAATCAGATATAAAAGAGTACATATGCATAATTCAATTTACATGACATGCCAGAACAGGCAAAAGTAATCTTTAGTGATGGAAATCAGATCAGTGGCAGCCTGGAGCACAGGGGGGGAGAACTGACTGCAAGAGGTGGGGGTGAGGGCGTGGGTTTTGCGGGAGCGGTGGGACTACTCTGTACCTTGATTGTGATGGTGGTTACACAGCTATACGCATGTCAAAGCTCTCAGAGCTGTACACGGAAATTGTGAATTTTACTGCATGTAACTTAAACCTTAAAAAAAAAACAACCCACAATTTCTAAACTGAAGCCATGAGTATAGATAAGATCCACTAAGTGAAAAGGATAGAGTGAGAAGAAAAGAGCATGTGTGCGGCAGGGCGGGCGGCTGCTAATCTTACCAACAGGCAACAGGTGTCATCACCCCCATCTCGCATGTGAGAAACACGAGGCTCAGAGAAGCGAAGCGCCTTCCCTAAGATCACACAGTACTAAGGAGGAAAGCTGGGGCCTGAACCCAGAGCCATCAACCAGGCCTGGGCCCATGGCTGAGAGTGGTCACCAAGCAAGGAGAAGCACCCCAGCTCCTATTCTTTGAGGAAGAAAGGCAGTGACCTTGAGGACTGGGCCCGGATCTGAAAAACCGTGTGCTGTTCTCTGCGTATGAAAATGACGCTTCTTGCCCGTCACCGATCCCCGATGGTCTGGGATCACTGCGCTGGCTCCGCCCTAAACCAGCCATATTCCCTCCACCAGCCCCCCTCCCCACGGTACCCAAGGGAGCCCTCGCAAGATGACAGGCCAGGGTTGGGGGTTCTGCCTGGGCCTGTCAGACACCCAGAGAGCCACGGTGAGATCTGCTGCGGCGGAAAATCTCCAGCTGCAGGGGGGCCTGCTTCTCCGTGGTGGGAGCCTCTTGCCCTCCCTTCTGTGCGTCGACCCGGGGCCCCGGGCACCTGGCAAACAGCAGCTCGCTCCCTCATCTCTGCCTGGTCAGAAAGTGGCCGCATTCAGCTCCTCTCCCAGCTGGAGCATGTGCCCCAGGATATGTGGCACTTTGGTGGCAGAGCTGGGTTTGGACCTACAGCTGCCGCTTCCTACTCCAGGGGACCGGGCTCCTAGGGAAACTTCCCTTGAGACACTTTCTCCAGCTGCGGACGGTGAGCCCGGAGACCTCCTTTCGGATTCCTAGATCGGGAATGAAATACCTGAGTGACCCGGATCAAGTTCCTGGGTCACGTGAGAATCTGGGTGTCTTCATGAGCATAACGAGGGTCTGACGAGGGGCACCTCCTTCACTACTGACCACTTACCAGGGGTAACGTTATGTCAGCCTCTTCACATACCTGGAGTAATTCGATGTGTCCAGTCATTGCTATTTTATAGAGCTATTTTATACAGTCCATTCCCCACCTGCAGGATCCTATTTTCTTTTTATAAGCAAATCCAATTTTTTTTTAAAACAAAGCAGTTTTTTTTTTTTTTTAATTTTATTTATTTATTTTTGGCTGTGTTGGGTCTTCGTTTCTGTGCGAGGGCTTTCTCTAGTTGCGGCAAGCGGGGGCCATTCTTCAACGCGGTGCGCGGGCCTCTCACTATCGCGGCCCCTCCCGTTGCGGAGCACAGGCTCCAGACGCGCAGGCTCAGTAGTTGTGGCTCACGGGCCCAGTTGCTCCGCGGCATGTGGGATCTTCCCTAGACCAGGGCTTGAACCCGTGTCCCCTGCATTGGCAGGCAGATTCTCAACCACTGCGCCACCAGGGAAGTCCAGGATCCTATTTTCTTTTTCTTTTTCTTTGGCTGCGCTGCGCTGCACTGCTTGTGCGATCTTAGTTTCCCCCGATCAGGGATGGTATCTCAGCCCTCGGCAATGAGAGTGCGGAGTCCTAACCACTAGACCGCCAGGGAATTCCCAGGATCATATTTTATATAATGAGGAGTGTTTCCTGGAAGAGCATGTCCGAAGTTGGACTCTGCAGACATCTGACAGCCAGAAAATGCCCTCCAGCCTCAGTCTCTTCCTCTTTGTTATCTTAACTTTAACCTTATCCTTGCTGCAGCCTCCACCAATCTCCCTGGTTCATTTAACTTCTCTGCTAGTATTTGATGAGCGCCTCCTGTGATCTGGGGATGCAACAGTAAAAAACAAAAAAACAAGCCAAAATGATTTTTAAAAAGAATTGGAGAAAAATAAAGAAGAAAGAGGGGTAAGGAGTATGGGAGTTGGGGCAGAGGTGGGTTGCAATTTTTAAAAGGGTGCCCATGGAAGGCCTCACTGTGATGGCAAAACTTTAGCAATAATCTGAAGGGGGCAAGGGAGTGAGTCCTGCTTTTAAGTGCAGGAAGAGCATTCCAGGAACAGGGAACAGCAAATGCCACGGCTGGGAGGCAGATGCTTGCCTGGTGGTTTTGGAGATCAGCAAGCGGGCCCTGTGGCTACTGTGGAGTGAGCCAGGGGCACGGTGGCTGGAGATGAGGTCAGAGAGGTGCAGGTGAGGCTCAGACTGAGGAGGGCTGGTAGGCGGTGTCAGTTCTCTACTGCTAGGAACAAACGATCGGAAACTTAGCAGCGTCAAACAGCACACATCAGCTCATAACTTCTGAAGACCGGGAGTGTGGGCACAGCTTAACTGGGTCCTCCGTAAGACGGCGGTCAAGCTGTGGGCCAGGGCTGGGTCCTCATCTAGGGGCAGCCTTCACATCCTTGCCGACTGCTGGACGGAAGGCCTCAGTTCTTGTTGGACGTCAGCTGGACGTGTCTCCCAGCTCCTTGCTGTATGGCCCTCTCCATATGGCAGCTCGCAACACGGCAGCCTCCTTCTTCAAAACCAGCAAGGGAGTCAGTGCCCTAGCAAGACCAGTGGAACGATCATGGATGTTACATACTCTGGATGCATAATCACATATATACCGTCATCTTTGCTGTGCTTTATTGATTAGAAGCAAGGCACAGGCCCTGCCCACACCCAAGGGCGGGGGGTTATACAATGGTGTGAGTACCAGGAGGTGGGATCATGCGGGTCACCTTAGAGTCTGTCCACACTGTCCTCTGTCCCTCAATGACTCATGTCCATTGCACCTGCAAAATACATTCACTTCCCTCCCAAGACACCTTAAAGCTCAGGGTCCAGAATCTCATCTAAATCAGGTTTAGGTGTAGATGAGTTTCCTTTAGGTATTCCTCTTACCTGGTCTGTACAACTAAAGATGCAAGTTATCTGCCTGCCCACACACAGCATACCATGGCAGGACAACAGCTACAGACATTTCTGCTCGAAAAGTAACAGGGGAGGGCTTCCCTGGTGGCGCAGTGGTTGAGAATCTGCCTGCCAATGCAGGTAACACGGGTTCGCGCCCTGGTCTGGGAGGATCCCACATGCCGCAGAGCAACTGGGCCCGTGAGCCACAATTACTGAGCCTGCGCGTCTGGAGCCTGTGCTCCGCAGCAAGAGAGGCCGCGATAGTGAGAGGCCCGCGCACCGCGATGAAGAGTGGCCCCCACTTGCCGCAGCTGGAGAAAGCCCTCACACAGAGACAAAGACCCAACACAGCCATAAATAAATAAATAAATAAATAAAATATTAAAAAAAAAAAAAAAAAAAAAAAGAAAAGTAACAGGGGAGGGTAACAGGAGAGGTACAAAGGAATCGCTGGTCCATAGCGGTTCTGAAATTCACTGAGCCAATGTTGGGTGTTCCCTGCTTAGGTTTTGTTTTAATTAATTAATTAATTAATTAATTATTTTCTTTTTGGCTGTGTTGGGTCTTCCTTAGACCCAGGATTGACACAGACAGTGCTGCGGGAACTGACACAGACAAGGCTCCTGTCCATTTCCGAGGGGCACCCCCTGCACTTCCCCAGGGATGAGGGGACGAGGACTCCCCACCCCCAGCAGGCTGTAGCCGCTCCCCTTCACATCCCGCCCCCCTCGGGGGGCCTGTCCCAACACACACGTGTCAGCCCACTAAAGCAAACAGCATTTGGACTGCCGGTCCCTCTGTCGGCAAAACTTGCTAAGTGTCTTTATACGTGATGTTGAGACTGAGAATACAAAGAGAAATAAGACACGATCTGTGTGCTGGAGAAGCTTCTGGTCCAGTGGTGGTTATACCGCTGGAGGTGAGACCCACTCTGCCAGCACCTAAGGAAGATGGGGGAGGAGGGCACAGAGGGTATGAAGGGGTGCAGAGACACCTGAGCCTTATGATACACACAGCAGACACGGCCGGCCCCATGAAACACATTCTCAACATTGCCAGGTCGAGCTGTCTCTGCCCTCTTCCAGCCCCCACTCCCCTCCTACCCCCAACCTCCACCCCGGCATCAAGCTACCTTTGGCCCTGCCCTAGAGAGCCTTCCACCCTGTCTTGCCACCTGAAGCCAGTTAGGTCCCTCTTAGCCTTTCCCTCTAGAGAAGAGTTGTCCAACAGAAATACAATGTGAGCAACATGCATGATTTTTAAATTTCTAGTAACCATATTTTTTAAAGTAAAAAAAAAGTGCTCGCTTCGGCAGCACATATACTAAAATTGGAACGATACAGAGAAGATTAGCGTGGCCCCTGCACAAGGAGGCCATGCAGATTTGTGAAACATTCCATATTTTTTGGCCTCTATGGGAAAAGAATCTAAAAAAGAGTGGATACGTGTATATGTATAACCAATTCACTTTGCTGTACACCTGAAAAAAACACAATATTGTAAATCAACTATACTCCAATAAAAAAACTTTTTTTAATCTTAAAAAAGTAAAAAAAAAGTGAAATTAATTTCAATAATATATTTATTTAACTTGTATCTAAAATATTATCATTTCAACATGTAATCATGTACAAAATTCCTGAGGTCCTTGAAAAAATTCTTTTTTTTCATACTAAGTCCTAGAGGTGTACTGTGTATTTTACACTTACACCACATTTCAGTTTGGATGCTAACTTTTTATTGGAAATATATGGCCTGTGTTCAGATTTCACAACATTCACATTGAAAAGTAAGTTCACATATTCAAACTATCTCACCAATACTTATGTTTTCCAATAACTAAATGGAGAGAGTAACAACTTTTAAATTAATTTTTAGTGAAAATTAAGCACATTAGCAGTTCGGTTCCTCAGTTGCACACACAAGCTGCATTTCCAGTGCTCGGACACCCACTTGTGACTAGTGACTACCAGAGTGTAAGCCTCTGCTGTCTGGGCCCCAGGTCCAGCACCCACTTCGGGCTCTCTCCAGTCACCCAGACTTACCCAGACCCTCTGTGCGCACATCTCCATTCAAAGGGGCTCCCCTTCCCACCCACACCCCAGCCTGTGGGAGCCACCCATGACTCATAGGCGTCCCTGCTCCCCTGGCACACTTTCACCTACCTGGTCCTCCTACCAAAATTGTCTCCACGTACAGACATCAGCATATCAGAAAGCCAATTTGCAAAGGCAAATTCAGGATCCGGAGACATATTCCCCCTACAGATTGGGGGCCCAGGAAATCGGGCCTTGTCCTCCAGTCGCCCCCTGGAGGAGGTGGGACTTCAAAATTTGCTGGGTCAGTGAGACGGAAAGGAGGACGGGAAGGCATCCAAGCCTGGGTGGTAGGATGGTGGAGAGAAGAGGGGCTCCTCGGGGTGTAAGTGAGGGGCTGGGGGGAGGTACATTTTACGTATGGTTCATTGTGTTGGAATGATTTGGTTGTTAAATAAGCACTTTAAGGGATTCTTTTATATTTCATACTTTTAAATTTTTATGAATTAAATTCTTTCCCCCAGTCTGGGTTTTTCCAAGCTTCAGATCTCTGGCCGGAATTGATTTGCATAATCCCACCTCTGAGATTTAGCCCCACCCCTCAGGACCCCCTCCTTGCCTGGTCCAGTCTGGAAGCCTCTCTGCTGGGCATTCACCTTTCCCCGTCTTCCCACTGTGGGCAGCCCCCCTGCTCTGCCCTCCCCCTCCCTGGGAACCAACCCGGCCTCGCTGCTACTGAGAGGCGGGGATAATCCTCCCTGAGTTATTTCAAGGATTAGTCCTGCTGCCCTGTGTGCAGCTCCCACACGGTGGGATTTCAGAGCGGTGGACACCGTGCCAGGAAGGGGGTGCGGCTCCTGAAATGCAGATCCACGCAGGGTGTTGAGCACCAGGCTGTGGGGTCCAGGTTCCTTAGAGCACGTCCTGGCGCGTGGGGTTTAGCAGGAGGACGCAGGCAGCCTGCCAGGCTACGAGCTGGAGAGTCAGAGCCCGAAGCCCTAGGCCCTCAGTCTCTGCCTTGAAACACACACGCGTGCACACACACGCGCGCAGACACACACGCACACACACACACCAATCTCATCACAACTTTCATAGACTAGGTGGGTCCTTTTGCCTTCGTGGGGACCTTACTCCATAAAAAAAATTAAAAATCATATTTTCTATGTTGGTACACAGATGACTATATTAATATTATGTATTAAAATATCTTCTTCAATCTGAGGTTCACTTTTCTTCTGACTTTAATGAAAATACGTTTGTGGTCCTCTGAAAGTACCGTGTTACTGGTGGCCCTGCCTGCGCCCCGCCCTCTGTTCCCAGCCCTGGTCCTTCGAGGCTGCAGAGGAGGCTGGGATTGGGGGTGGCAGGAGAGCTGTAAGGTCCGCAGGGGGGTCATTTTGGACTCAGAGGGAGGCATGGACTCTCCCTGCCCCCTTCCCTCTGAAAACGGAGAACTTCCTCCGCTGGGAGAGCCAGGTGCTGCCCCAGGAAGGACGAGTTCATGGTTTCACCAAGTCCTTCCTGCCCCCCGAGCCCTCCCCCACCCCCGCCGATGCCACCGATGACAGGTAAGTCTGAGCAAATCTGAGGGAGTCCAATTTTAGCATCAGAAAGGGATGGCTTCTTCCGAGCGCATCGGCCGTTAGACTTCAGGCTCAAGTCCCAACTCCCTACTATGACACATGAGACCCTCTTTGGGAGGTGATATAATAGAATGGGTGAGGTGTTTATTAACAGGTGGACCTGGCTGAACTTGGGACAAGTTCTCAAACCCTCATCTTCCCCCCAATGTACATAGGAATGACGGGACTATTTTCCTCACCAAATTCTTATAAATATTGTATACATACATGTGCTTTGCACACAGTGAAACTCTATATACTCGTTAGGAAATAGGATTGTTATACAAAGCAAATATACACAGAAGATCTCCCACCTCTTCTCCACAGGTCAGACACCCTATCATAACTGAGATTATAGATGTAAAGTACTAGGTGCATTGCCCGGCACAGAGCAGGAGCTCCAGAAACGGTACCCAGTATTGTGGTCTGGTTCCTACTACTTCCCTAATCTCATCCCCACCTCCCCTCTGCCTTGAACTTCAGCAACACCAAACTGCTTCTGGTCTTGTGTCACGTCCCGCTCCACACCAGCTGCACATTTTCTCGCCTCCTGATCACTGTAGCAGAAGCTGGCTCATCTATAGATGGACTGTATTTCCCAGCCTCCCCTGCACCTAGATGTGGCCATTTGAACAGGGTCTTGCCAGTGGAAGATGAGCAAGAGTAATCCAGGCTGCTGCCAGGCCTGTGCCATCAAAACTCCCACGTGCTCTTCATGTTCTTTCCCTCCCCAACCCCAGAAGCCCCATGGTGAAGGCGGCAGAGCCATAGATGGAGAGAACTCAGGTGCCTGAATTAAAGCACGAAGGAAAGCCATGCATGGATGTGGGTGTCCCATTAGTGAGAAGTGATGGAACTGCTTTCACTTTGTTGCAGCAGCTAGCCTTACCTTAATGAATAGACTCCTGCCGTCTTGTGTTCATGGAATGCCTATAACCCCACCCTCCTTCCCTGGGGTAACTCCTGCTCATCTTTAAGCTTCATCTCTGGCATTGCATCCTTCAGAAATCCTTCTCTGAGCAAACCTGAACAAAGGTTAGGTGTCTCCAGCAGACACTGCACAGTTGACTACCCTCCTTCTATCCTCTCCTTCCTAATAGAATCCCTATTTTGTTCAGGGAAGTAGTATCCCCAGTTACAAATACTCATGTCCCAAGACTCCTTTGTAGCTGGCTGCAGTCACCTGGTCCATTCCTGGCCAATAAGATGTAAGAAGAAGTTGCTGGATGGAGATTGTTAGGGAATCTTTCTTAAAAAGAAGAAGATTGGGCTCACATCTGCATTTTACCATTTTGCTTTGTCCTTCCTTTCTTCCCACCTGGAAGTCAGACGCAATGTCCGGAACGGAGCACACATATTACAGCCATAAGGATGAGAGCCATGTGCTAAGGCGCAGTAGAAAGAAGAGTCTAGGTTCCTAAAGGTACCACAGATCAGCCCCGTTCTGCTTACCTCCAGTTCTCCTGTAACATGGAAAATGAAATTTCTTTTTTTTTGTTTTTTAAATTTTTTAAATTACTTTTTATTGGAGTATAGTTGCTTTACAATGTTGTGTCAGTTTCCGCTGTACAGCAAAGTGAATCAGTTATACGTATACATATATCCCCTCTTTTCTGGATTTCCTTCCCATTTAGGTCACCACAGAGCACTGAGTAGAGTTCTCTGTGCTATACAGTAGGTCCTCGTTAGTTATTTATTTTATACATAGTAGTGTATATATGTCAATCCCAATCTCCCAATTCGTCCTACCCCCCCCTTCCCCCCTTGGTATCCATAAGTTTGTTCTCTACATCTGTGTCTCTATTTCTGCTTTGCAAATAAGTTCATCTGTACCATTTTTCTAGATTCCACATATGAGCGATATTATACGATATTTGTTTTTCTCTTTCTGACTTACTTCACTCTGTATGACAGTCTCTAGGTCCATCCACGGCTCTGCAAATGGCACAATTTCATTCCTTTTCATGGCTGAGTAATATTCCATATACACGGAGAAAGCCATAATTCAAAAAGATACATGCACCCCAATGTTCCTTGCAGCACTATTTACAAGAGCCAGGACATGGAAGCAACCTAAGTGTCCATCAACAGAGGACTGGATAAAGACGGTGTGGTCGATATATGGAAAATGAAACTTCTAAGGCTTAGAGCCCGGCGGTGAAGTTCCTGTTTGGCACAAATGAACACGCTCCTACGTGAATGCGGGCCCCAGCTCCCGCTCCCCAGCGCCTGTGCTCCCCGACCGGCTGCTCTCAGAACTCCATCGCACGCTGGCCATCAGCCGCTCCAGGGGCTGTTTCTCTGACTTGTTTGAAGGCACAGAGCAAGCGCTCAGTAAACGTGTGCTGAGAGGACAGTGACAAGGGACACTGTTGTGTTCCTCATCCTCCTTCTGAAGGAAAAAAAAGGAATCCCTAGGGGACACACAGAAGAGGCCCTCGGCCAGTGGCCTCCCTGCCCCTTCCAGTGCAGGCTCCACAGCAAGGAGAGTACAGAAGTGCAAGACACAGGCTCAGCCCTCGCATGGGTGAGGTCGGGGAATGCAGGATAATCACAACTAGTGCTTGGACAGCGCTTCTTATGCCCCAGCATTGTCTTTCAGTTTTGTTTTTTGTTTTTTAAAGATTTATTGATTGATTGATTGATTGCTATGTTGGGTCTTCGTTTCTGTGCGAGGGCTTTCTCTAGTTGCGGCAAGCGGGGGCCACTCTTCATCGCGGTGCGTGGGCCTCTCACTATCGTGGCCTCTCTTGTTGCGGAGCACAGGCTCCAGACGCGCAGGCTCAGTAATTGTGGCTCACGGGCCCAGTTGCTCCGCGGCATGTGGGATCTTCCCAGACCAGGGCTCGAACCCGTGTCCCCTGCATTGGCAGGCAGATTCTCAACCACTGCGCCACCAGGGAAGCCCCAGTGTTGTTTTTTAAAGTGAGGTGAAAGCCACATAAAACTGTCTTAAAGTGAACAATTCAGTGACATTTAGTGCATTCACAATGTCGTGCAACCGCTCTTTCTGTGTGGCTCCAAAACCTTTCATCACCCCCAAAATAAAACCTTATAACCGGGACTTCCCTGGTGGTCCAGTGGTTAAGACCTCGTGCTTCCACTGCATGGGGCACCGGTTCGATCGCTGATCAGGGAACTAAGATCCCCGCATGCTGTGCAGCGTGGCCAAAAATTAAAAAATTAAACCTTATACCCGTTAAGCAGCCATTTCGCATTATCCCTTTCCCTCAGCTCTTGGAAACCACCAATCTGCATTCTCTGTGGATTTTCCTTTTCTGGATGTTTCATATAAATAGCATTACACGCTGGGCTAGCAGAGGCAGGTGGGGCCCCAGTGTCCACATGTTAAGATGACACTTAGCTTTTCTTTATCCAGACTGAGGTCAAAGGTTCCCACTGCAGCTCAAGTGGCTGAGGTGAAATGTCTTTGCAGTCCAGCTCCTAGGAAATCTTTATTTTATTATTATTTTTTAATTGATTAATTAATTAGGTTGCACTGGGTCTTAGTTGCAGCAGGCGGGCTCCTTAGTTGCGGCTCCAGGGCTCCTTAGTTGCGGCTCACCAGCTCCTTAGTTGCAGCAGGTGGGCTCCTTAGTTGTGGCATGAGAACTCTTAGTTGTGGCATGCGTGTGGGATCTAGTTCCCTGACCAGGGATGGAAGCCAGGTCCCCTGCATTGGGAGCACAGAGTCTTATCCACTGGACCGCCAGGGAAGTCCCAGGAAATCTTTAAAATTAAGTCTGAGAGGAGCCTGTGACCAGTAGATTTGGTAGAGAACTTTGATGAAGCGTGGGTGAACGGTCTGGAGGGTGAACTGGCTGCTCTGGACTGGGGGTGCTGTCTTGCAGCACTTTTGTGAGAAAACACAGCCAGGTTGGATGTGTGATGTGGGGTATGTGGGCACGTGTCTATGTACAGACAGACATCCCGGAGTCTTTTGTGTTCGAGTACACTTTACAGATCACAGAGCACTTAGATGCCCTTTATCTGCAGCTCTCTAAAGGAGGCAGGGCAAGCACTCTTAACTGCAGTTTATAAATCGGGCAGCTGAGGCCCCATCAGATGACTTGCCCAAGGTCGCACAGAGGATGAGGGGCGGAGCCCCAAGCCTGCGAGCTTTCTGTCCGGATACCTTAAGCTGCTTAGTCATTGCTCAGGTGGAGTGAGGGGGAAATGGGCTTGCAGGTTGTATTAGTCAGAAACAAAATACCATAGAGTGGCTTAAACAGCATACATTTATTTTTCACAGTTCTGGAGGCTGGAAAGTCCAAGATTAAGGTGCCGGCTGATTTGGTTCCTGGAGAGAGCTCTCTTCCTGATTTGTGATGGCTGCCTTTTCCCTGTGTCCTTAGTGGTAGAGAGTATCCCTTCTCATAAGGGTCCCCATCGTGGGGACCCCACCCTCATGACCTCATCTAACCCTAATTACCTCCCAAAGGCCCTGGCCCAAATACCGTCACACTGGGGATTAGGGTGTTAACGTATTAATTTGGGGCGGGGGCACACATTCAGTCTATAATACAGGTGCAAACCCATCTCTTACCCACCATTGGTGGGAACCATGTGCTACAGCCTCAAGTCATTGGGGTGTTCAACCTAACTCTCTCCCAGGGACGGACGCGGAGGCACGGCAGGGAAGGAGGGCAAAATTCGGAGAGTATTAGGAAGAGAGTAGGGTGGCCAGATTTAGCAAATAAAAATATAAACACTTAATTCTGAATTTTAAATAAACAAGGAATGATTTTTTTAGTGTAAATGTGTCCCATGCTTTGTTTGGGACATACTTATACTAAAAAAAATAGAAAACTATTTGGTTTTTTTTCCTCTGAAATTCAGATGACATTGGCGTCCTGTATTTTTATCTGGCAACCCTAAAAGAGAGGAGCCATTGGCCTCCATGAGGCAGGCCAATGGACCCCACGAAGGACTATTGCAGGATCTCTGGACAGGCGCTTGCTTTATATATTTAACTTTTTAAAAGTCTTTTTTAAAACCATCGAGCTTTTTTTTTCTTGGCGTAACAAAAACGTAACACAAAATTTACCATTTTAACCACTTCTAAATGGACAGTTCGGTGGCATTACATACATTACATCGTGGTGCAACCATCACCACTACCAATCTCCAGAACTTTGTCATCATCACAAACTGACATGGCAAAGAAAACCAGAGCCGCACAGTCATTAAAGGGGTAAAAGCAGATTTTATTCAGGACTTTGCAACAGGGGAAAAGAGAGGTCAGTATAGAACAGGGGTCAATTCCAAATACAGCGTGGACAAGTGGGGACTTTTAGCCAAGGAGCCGGATTGGGGGGGATGGAAAATTACTAAGAGGGTTGGGTAATTCTTGGCTAGGATTCTTGCTGCAGGCAGGCAGGTGAGGGATGGGACGTCACCTGGGGACGGGGGAGGGAGGCATTTGGTCAGATAAGAGGGCGGGGTGGGGTGGGGGGAGGTTCTGGTTGAAACGAGTAACAGGATTCTCGCGAAAACTGGGCGACGCAAGTGGAGGCCTAGTTGGAAGAGGATTCAAAGGAGCCCGACTAAAGTGTGGTCCAGGAGAAGACCGTCACGAGCTCTGTACCCGCTAAACAATAACGCCCCCTCCGTAACCGCCGTTCTGGTTCTGTTTGGATCTGACGGCTCTGGACACCTCGCACAGCGTGGACTCCTACAGCCTTTGTCCTTTTGTGTCCGGCATTTATTTATACTTTTTAAGGCAGGGCGGGCACTGGGCGGACTCTGCGGGGAGCTCGGCCCGCAGATCCCAATCCCAGAAAATCCGGGCTGAAAGAGGTGGGGCAGTCAATCAAGTACGCCGCCGAGCCGGTGGGTGGAGGGGGCGCGGAGGGAGGGGAGGGGCTGCGCGGAGAGGGGAGGGGCTGCGCGCTGAGGGGCGGGGCTGCGCGGGGAGAAGGGGCAGAGGGCGCCGGGGTCGTGCCCGGCGGCGGGGCGAGGAGGCGCTGAGGGGCTGGCGGCGAGCTCCGGCCTGAGGGATCGAGGCGCCGGCGGCTAAGGCCCCTGAGCCGCGGCGCCGAGCGAGCGGAACTGGCGGCTGGAGGCGGGGCCAGAGCTCGGGGCCGGGAGCGCCGGGGAGGCGGAGCGGGCGGAGCGGAAGCGGCGGGCGTCGCGCAGGTGAGGGCGCGGGCCTGGCCGGGACGCGCGGGGCGGGAGCGGGGCCGGTCACGGAGGGGACGGAAGGAGGCGGGAGCGGCTCCGGGCGACGCCGCCGGGCCGGGAGCCGACGCGGGAGGCCCGGGCCCCGTGACTTCCGCCTCGGCCGCCGGCTGGCTGGCCGCCTCGCGGCGCCGGCCTGGGCCTCAGTGGGCGGGTCGGCGCCCCCCGCCCCTGTCGGTTCGCGGGGAGGGCCCGGCTCTCGGAACGAGCTGCAGTGGATGCTCAGACCCTCCCTTTGCGGCCACCCCTCCCGGCCCCTGGATGACCCCACACCGCTTTAACCCTGCTTGGGTCCCAGTTGCCTGCAGCCGAGCTGGGTGTTGGGCGTGGGTCGCGGGAGGGATCCCGAGCACTTCGAAATTTATCAACAGCATTGTGAGAGCGGGTTTGCTCTGTGTTCACTTTTCTGGGAGAATCCACAGTTTTTACCAGATTCTCTAAGGTAGCGCCGTCCCATAGAAATATTATGCGAGCCACATGTGTGACTTTAAAAGTAAAAGGAAACGGCGAAATTAACTTAGTTATGTGTTTTATTTAGCCCACTGTGTTTAAAATATGCTCATTTCAACATGTAATCTATTTAAAATTTTAATGAGATATTTTACATTCTCTTTTTACTTGGAAGTTTGAAATTTGGTGTATATTTTACACCTAGACTACATTTCAAGTGCTCAATAGCCCATGTAGCTAGTGGCTCCTATATTGGACGACAGGTCTGAGGCTTTCGTTCCTGGCCTGCAGGCTCAAGTCCACACTCCTTGCCATGGTATTCAGTGTTTTTCACAGTCCGGCCTCTTTTTCTGCTACTTACCCAAGGATGGTTTCATCCTCATTGCCCAAACCACTTGCCCTTCCCCCACGCACCTTTGTTCAGCTGTCCCTTCTGCCTGGGATGCTCTCCCCGCCCTGTCTCCCTGGGACTGGCAGGGAGGTACAGTTTCTGCGGAGAGCTGTTCCTGACTCGCCTGACCCCAGAAGGGGTTTATCACTCACTCCTTCCTCAGTGTCCCCTAGCACTGGGTTCACGGCTGAATTAGAGCACTTATGACCTGCTGTTTGTTTTCCAGGCTGTCTTCACAGCTACTATAGCGTCCTGTTCATCTTTGTTGTGGTCATGGCCGGCACCTGATAGTTGATGAGCACTTGTCAGCAGACAGAATGAGTAAAATGCTAAACTAAGCTGCACTGTTTCTTAATTCTTGAACAGACCTGCTCCTTCCTCGCTTAGGAGCTTTGTGCCTGTTCTACCCCGTCGTGCATGGACACACACACAGGGTGTGGTGACTGACCATGAGGAATGCATCACAAGATGAGCCCAGAAAGTACCTTCTTTCTGCCTTTTACTCCCTCTCTGTCTTACAGATGGGAAAACTGAGGTACAGAGCTAAGTTAGGACTCCAGGCAGATTTGCATCAGTGTAAATGCAAAGGGGGACTGGGGTGGGGATTTTTGAAAGGCATGCGAGTTCCCAGAGGGTTAGGTTCCTCAGGTGGTGTGGGATCAGCTGGCTCCTCTTTGGTCATTTGTTAGGCGGGAAGAGAAGTGGGGAGGTGAGGAGTTACTCCTGGGCCCTGGTGAGGATTCTCGGCAGGTTCAGGTCTAGGAAGCTGAGGAGCTCACTGCTGGAGAAAAACTTGGAGAGCAGAATGGGCATCTCGGATCAGGAGAAGTGCTGGCCTAGGAAGGGTAGGCAAGAGCAAGTTGGGTAGAAGGAAGGGCAGGGGAGGCCAACAGAGGGAGCAGAGGATAAGCTCCAGCATGCTGAGGAGATTGGCGTGAAGCATGGAGAATAACCACTTCTCAGAGGGCAGTGCCATTCTCAGTCTGTAGGATGAGAAATGGAAAGAATCAGAGATTCAGAGGAGGCAAACAACTTACCCCAGGTCACACAGCACTTGAAACTCAAATGAAGCCTCCATGTCACACCCAGCCCCACCCACACCTCTGTTGCAACCAGGGGCCCCAGCGTTGTGCCTAGGAGAGCAGGTCTGGGGCACAGTGCCAGGCCTGCTTAATGTCTTCCTCACTGTCTTCTACCGAAGGGCTGCGATTAGGCCTGTTTATAGGGGCTTGGTGCCTTAATATTCTGCCCGATACCTCTCTTGCCAATCAAATCAGTGCCGTCTGCAGTGTGATTGCTGCTTTGGTGGCACCAGGGAGCGGAGTTAATTAAACCCAGTATAAATAGACTGACTCTGCCCCCCTCTTGCAGTTCGAAGGAGTGTTTTTCCTCCTGTCCCCTGCCCCCATGTGCCCCTCCTTCCTCCTGGCCCCCCTTAGCTCTGGCCTGGGAGAGCAGAGCCCGGACATCCTTAACCCTGGAGTCTCCAGCCACTGCCTGTCCTGTCTCGGGAGCAGGTCCTCCGGGGCCGGAGTGAGAAGGACGCTCGAGTCCACATTGTCTGTGCTTTCCCAGACCCAGGTACCGTTTGGCAGTTGACACAGGCAACTTTCCCCCCAAACCCTTCCCTCTTTTTCACTCTGCAGCCAGGGTTTCTTTCTTGTTCATCCAGGCTTTGGAGGTTGAAGTGAGATGAGGTGGGGAAGGGGTGCCTAGCTGGGTTCCAAGCGCCTTCCGGCAGCCAGTCCGTGTTGCACCTCCTCTGAATGCTTCACATCAGTCTCTGGTCCTTAGCAACTTCCCTCCCTCGTTCACCCAACAAGAACACCAGCTCCTGTGAGCTCCCAGCCTCCCACCCAGTGCTGTGTCCCCCCGCCCCATGCAGACCGCTGGGCGGGGCGCTGTGTGCCCGTCACCTTCCCCCGTGGCAGGTGGGTGTGCGGGTAGTCCTGATGCTCAGTTCCCACCCCCAGGCACCATGACCCCCACGGGGACCCAGCATCCACTGGCCGATCAGACCTACGCGGTGCCCCTCATACAGCCAGACCTGCGGCGAGAGGAGGCCATCCAGCAGGTGGCGGATGCCCTGCAGCACCTACAGAAGGTCTCCGGAGACATCTTCAGCAGGTGGGTGCTGCTACCGCCCTCACCTGATCGGGGGCTGCTCCCCGCGCTGGGCAGTCGTCTCTCCAATCCCAGAATGCACCCTCTCAGAGCACCCCTTTTGGTGATTCTTGGTCCTGAGGGCGACCCAGCTGGCTTTCTTGTGCCCAAGGGGCCAGGCTGGGTGCCCAGCTTCTAATGTTACCATAAGAGCTCACTACCTCCTGTCCCTCTTGGCCCCTGGGTTCCCTGTGCATCCGCCCAGCGGTGGTGCAGCTCTCCCAGCTCATGCTGTTCCCCCACTGGGGGGCCCTGTTCCTTTGCTTATTCCCGCAGTCAGCGAATATTCATCCAGCACTTCTTGTGTGCAGGGCTCTGTGCTACTCTCTTTAGTTACAGCAACGACTAAGGCAGCATCTCTGCCCAGCCAGAGGATATACTCCAGGAGCAGAGACAGACTCTAATTGATTAATTGCATGTTAGTTAATTACAATTGTGGGAAAACCTATTTTTAATATTTTTGTAACAACTAATATTTGCGTCACATTAACTGTGTGCCACCACTGACCTGAGTGTATTCACTCATTCAACCCTCTGTCCTGTATACGGGTCCTATCTTTCTCTGGCCATGAGCAAGCTGAGAGGGGCGTAGAGCTTCTCCTTCCTGGGTGCCCACACCGTGCCCCCTGAAGGCTGGAGTATTTGACTGTCTGACTCAGGTCCCTCCCCTAGTCAGGTCTCCCACACCGTCCCCTGCTTGTACCCCGGACCAGGAACCCCGACTGCTGCAGCATGCAGTCTCCTCCCCCAGCAACTGGAATTCCACCTCTTCCCAGAAGCCTTCCCCAATGGGGGCATACAGTGGAGTCACTGTCTGCAGCTGGACACAGTCCAAACATTAGATCCACCTGACTTTTGCCGCTGAGTTGCCCACTAATGCACCTGCCTGCCTCAAGCCTATCCCAGATGTAAATGTACCCGAGGGCGGTGCCCCGAAGTAGTTAAGGGGGTTGACTCTGGAGCAGACTTCCTGGGCTCCAATCTGGCTTCCCCATTTGCTTGCTCCGTAACCTCGGGCAAGTTACTGAACCTTGCTAAGTCTCAGTGTTCCCATCTATAAATTGTCAATAATAATGGTACCTTCCTCAGAGAATTGTTGTTAAGATGAAATGAATTGAAACGTGCAAAGGAATTGAAGTGCCTGGCATATAGTAAGCATTCAGTAAATGTTCCTTCCTATGATCTGGTGACATCATCTCTGCTCATTTGCTGCCTATTCTGGCCCTCCATTAACCTGCTATCAGTAGTTATAGAAAGTGTTAGGTGCCCCTTCTGTGCTAATTTTTGTGCTAAATATGCCCAAGGAACACGTAAGCCAGAGGACACAGGCCTTTAAGAGCCATTGGTCCCAGATTATGGCCACCTCACACCTCGTGATTGAAACGGACGCCAGAAACAGTCCATCAGAGATACTTGTGTTTCCTCAGCAGGACTGCGCCTGCATGCTTGCCTTTCTGTAAGGGGAGCGCTGGACTTTTAGCATACTTTCCTTTCCCTTCCTGGTGATTGGCACCAGTGGACGTTTTCACGTTCCTCTGCCCCTGGAAGGGGTGAGCAGAGGGCAGGACGGCCATCTCATGGGGAGGGAGTGGCAAGTTGGTTGAACATAGGCTCGGCATGGCCCAGGGATGGTAGGATGCTCCCAGGAGCCTGGTACCTGCGTCCAGGCTCCCCTCACCGCTGGGTTCCAGGTCCCACCATTGATCCCCCACCACGTGCCCGGCATTCAGGTCAGAGGGATACTAATGGTGTGTGGCATGGGGTTCCTGTCCTCAGGGATGTCGTCTAGGGTGGAAAAACAGCCATCTGAGCTGATTCTGAGCCGCGTAGCATGAACTGTGTGAGCTCCTAGGGGCCTAGAGGAGAGAGAGACAACTGGCAGCACATTTATCAGTCAGACTCCCCAGACCAATAAGCAGAAGTAACCAGTTCATAGAGCAGCCTTTGGAGCTGCAGGGCTAAATGCTGTCATCAGGGCCTGGTTTTGCTTTCATCCCATCCCTGCTCGCTGCTTCTGGGTTGGCCCCATTCCCAGACAGGCCTCGCTCTTGCAAGGTAACCAGTAGGCCCAGAGTTCATACTCAGGCTCAGGTCCAGCAGGAAAGAATGTCTTCCTCTGCAGCGGCATTCCCTCGGAAGTCCCGCCCTCCCACTGGCCTGGCCTGGTTCTCATGGCCGTCCCAGAGCCAGTGGCTGGGGCCGGGGTGGTGGGGAGGGTGACACAGCAGCTGGCTCAGACCTTGGTCACATGCCTTACCCCCAGGCCCTGGGTTTAGCCCCACCCAAAGTGCGGGGACCGAGCCTGTGGGAGCGATGGCGGCCCCATAGGAAGCAGGCTGCTACAGAACGAGGAGGGAGCAGATGCTAGAGAGGAAAACCAGCGCCTGCTCCCCGAGGTCAGGGAAGGCCTCCTGAAGGAGGGGTGCGAACGGGGCCCCTCGGGGGGGGGGGGAACGCCGCCTGAGGGCCCTCCGCTGGGGCCCGGAAATGAGTGCCAAAGGCTTGAGGCCTGACTGGAGGGTGGTGCGCCCCGGGCCGCGGGGCCCTGAGTACCTGAGTGCCGCCTGTCCCGAAGGTCCACTCCTTCACTGCAGGACGGGGCTGGAAGTCCGCCCTCCGTGTGTCTGTGCCCTCGGAGCCCTCCTCTCTCGCTGCTTTACCCCTCCTCTCTCGCTGCTTTACGTCCCTACAGCGCTGGGGACGGTCCCTGGTGGAAGGAGCGGGCAAGAGGATGTGGCTGAGGGGAGAGCTGGGACATGTGAGTCAGGGCCGGGGGGCTTCGCCCGGCTGGATGGGGCTTTGAGCTTGAGCCCAGGGTTTTGGGAGCCCGGATAGGTTCTTGAGCCGGAAGCGATGGGACAGAAGCGTCTGGGGAAGGTTCAGCAGGCAGCCATCCCAGGGGATGAGGAGGGGAGCCACGCTGTGGGCAGGGAGAGGCTGCGGTCCAGGGGGGCTGCAGGTAGGGGGGGCGGATAGGAGACACTGCAAATGGAATAACGACAGGACGAGATGACAGATTGGGAACAGGATGAAGGGGAGGGAGGAGTTGGGGACGACAGGGAGTGGGGAGTGCCGAGCCCCGCCCCCCATTCTGCAGCAGGGGCGCCTCTGTTCTCACGGGCTTTTGCTGTGGGATGGGACCCCAGCTCGGAGCCTCTCCCCTTGAACGTGCTCCTCTCGAGAAGGAGAGGCGGCGGGTGACGAAGAAATGCTTGATGTCTCTGCTCCCCCCCTCTCCCCCAGCTCAGGCGCAGGCCCAGCCCCTCAGCCCCACCGGAGCCTGTGCCCCCAGGCAGGTGAGCACGTGGAAGGTCAGCGTCCCCAGCCGGTTCCTTCCTCCTGCTCGGCCCGGTGGGCGGAGCCCGCAGAGACAGGATGGCAGGGCCCTTGCGGGCACTGGGACCCGCTCCTTGCAGCCCCTCCCTGGCTTGTCCCCCTGCCTAGCAGACCTGCCCTCACCTGCCCATCATCACCTGGGAGAAGCCAGCCCCAGGGTACCTGCCCAGAGACGTCCCCTGCTCCACACGACTTCCATGACGGGCAGAGGGGCGGCAGGAGCAGGGCAGACTGTGACGGGCATGGGCGGTGGCTGCTGTCACTTGCCCTCTCCGTGGCCCCAGCCTGGCCACTCGGCCTCTGCGAGGCTTCTTCCCTTCCTCTCTTCTTCTTGTCCTCTTCCTTTCTCCCCTCTTCCCCTCTTCCTCCCTTTCCACCTCCCCACTCTTCCTCCTCCTCCTCACTTCCTCCTTCCTCTCCTTGGGCCCTTCCTCGGCTCCCCGCTCCCCGCTCTTCTCCCTGCTGAGCGCACCTGGTGCCTTCCAAGGTTAGGAGGCCTCAATCAGCTACCTGCATAATTAGCAGATCATTCTTAATTACCCCAGTGAGTGGAGAAGATAAAGGGGAAAGCAAGAGCTGTTCAGGGGACCGGCTGGGGGTGCGGGGGGTAGGGCTGGCGAGGGGAGGAGAAGCAGCAGTTAGGCCAGGGGAGTGGCCCTGTCACAGCAGCTGACTGGTGTGATGATTGGAGAGTGTGGCAGCCCTGCAGGGGCCATGGGCCTGCGGCTTCCTAGGAAACCTTCCCATACGGTCATGGGGGTCAGCTTTGGAGGTGGTGGGGACAGGGAGCCCAGGCCCTGTCCTGGCCCCCTAGGTGCGTCGTTGACCTTGACCACCTCACACCCCAGGCCCCAGCCAGAGGAGCCCTCTGCACTGCACCCTCCGTGTCTGCTCAGCACTGCCTGCAGCCCCTCACCCCTCCTGGTCTGTGGGCGGTAAAGGTAAACGTTGACCAAGTTCTTGGGACTTGGGACTCGTCGGCTTGCACAGCTCATGAGACATCCAGTCTCTCACTTTGATCTTTAGAGCAATTCCACGCTGCAGAAGTTACAATTCCTGTTTTCCAGCTGAAGAAGGTGAGACATAGATCAGTTAAGTGACTGGCTGAAGGCCACGCTGCTGCTATCCCCAGGTCTTTGGGACGTTGTAGTTGTTTATCTCCTTGGGAGCAGATGTGTGTTATCTGACGCATCTCTGTCCCAGGCTCTCAGCAGACTGACTGAGCCAGTTCCTTCCCTGCTGGTGTCCTGGTGACATGCTGTAGGGACGTGGCTCCAGTGATGAGCCTGGAAGCTGACCTGCCTGAAGCCAGCCACCAAGCCAGGGGCTCTAGATAAGGAGCGGCAAACAAGTCGCCCTCTTGCCACCAGCCCCGCTCATGGTGGGTGTTGCTAATCAGTCCTGGCTCTTGGTCCCAGCCCCCATGCGGCCCAGCAGGCCTTCCTAACACTGCCTTCCAGGCCGTTGTCACTGCCGGTCGGTAGAGATGACACACAAATTGAAACCTCCTTCTCACCCTTGCCCTGAGGTTGGGCTGCCTGGGGGCTTTGTTACAAGCCCTTTGTTACAAGCAAGGCGTTACTTAGCCATCCTAGGCTCTTGGATAAGAAAAGAACCCTGGAAATCCCATCTTCCATTCCCCCGTCCCACACAGGAATCTCCCCTGGAGCATCCCTGACAGGTGGGCATCCAGCTGGAATCTGATTGCTTTGCAAAGCCATGCAGCTGTTTACGAGAAAGTTCTCCTTATGCAGAACTGAGGTCTGTTTCCATGTAACTCCTCCCACCGGCTGTAATGCAGCTCATTCTCTGGGGTGACAGAGTAAGTCTAATCGCTTTTCCACCTGACAGCACTTGTGATCTTTCTGATATCTGAAGGGGATTTTCATATTCTCGAAGTCATCTCATCTTTAGCCAGAACATCCTTCAGTTATCTTGTGTGATGTGAGCTTCTCACCATCACCCTCCCCATCACCCTCCTCTAGTTGTTCGTTAGCTTGTCATCTTGTATTCAGCCAGTATGTTACATGTCAGGCATTGTCCCAGGTGCTAGAGATGCAGCTGTGAATCAGACAGACCCTGTGGTCTAGAAGGGACTTCAGAGTCCTCTTAACATGTGGAACCAGTTTGAAGGGGACACGGCTGTGGACGAGGTGGGCGCCTGGCATAGATGAGCTCTGTTTTCTCTGTAGTGCCTCCAGGAGAGTGGACGTTCCCTATTTATTGAAAGAAGGTGGGAAAGATCTCAGGAGCTGTGTGCTCTGAGATCTCACTTCCTTTCCAAGCTGCTTAACGTGCTTTTAGCTCATAGGTAACTGAAACCTCCAGGTCCTCCTTCACCTGAACTCCTGCTAAACCTCCATCTTCTGTGTTTGTACCCTTGACTTTTTAAACCTGAATGCTGAGCTTCACATTCATTCCTTATCAGTTTCATCTTTTCTGGCCTTCTGGCCTTTCAAGATCCCGTGAGTCTTGATTCCGTCGTGCAGACCATTTTGGGGCCTCCCCATTTGATACCCCTAGCTTACTAATCAAGCGTCGCATGAGTGTGCGGCGCCCTGCCAGAGTCCTTCGTGCGAGGCTGAGGTCAGTCCATTCTTCAGCCGTGCCTTTGGGGCACTGTTGTTCTCTGGCTCTGATTTTTCCTAAATGTGCTCTCCTCCGGCCCCCATAGCTCCATCTTGTCCACGGGATTTTGTGAGAAGCCGTCAGAATCCTTGCTGACTCAAGCTGCACTGTGTGTAAGGTTTTCCCCTGATACGCCAGTCTAATAACCTTGTCAAAAAAGAAATGCTATGAATTTAGAACAGTGCTGGCCCCGGGGATCTGCCTCTTCCATTTCAAATTGCTTACGACCCTCTATTTAATAACCCATTCCGGAAATTTGCCCGGATTCATTGTTAAGCTTGATGTTTGTAACTTGGAGAAATCAGATGGAAGACCCAGAGAGAGCCGGCTGTGTCTGGCTCCAGTTCCGACGTCGCTCCCACCCTCCATGCCACCTTTGAGTGGAGCGGTTACATAACTGTGAGGTTGCTTCAGCCTCGGGCAGCGTAGGGCTGAGCCTGGAGCCACAGGAGCTGGCCTGTGTGCAAGCAGGGAGACGGGTCTCCCTGCCGGAAAGCTGGGGCTCGGACAGATTGCTGGTTCTGCATCTCGCCCGGAAGGAAACCGTGCCTCTTGTTCTCTGTCTGCCTTGCTGCCCCGCTCAGACCAGCCTGTCAAGGAAAACTAAGCTGGTTTGGGTCCCTGCTCGTGGGCCAGCCCCTGCATCCCCGAGCCCTTGCGCACGAGGGGCCAGGAGTAACCACGGAGACCTCATCGGGGCGGAGACCCCTGGGTTGTGAAGCTGGCCGAGGAGGTGTGTTCTCTGGGGGCTAAAGCCTTCTAAAGTTGGTGGGGGTGGTTTAAGAAGGTTGGGCCAGAGTCTTGACTATTCACTTCAACCATTAAAGAAATCCTAGAGTTCCCTGGCCGCGTGGTCTCTGATCCCAGGGACCGCGGCGCTCCTCGGCCATCCACTCACTGTGTCCTCTGGCCATTCCCCGGGAGCTGAGCTTGCAACTCTGCCTCGTCTCTCGTGCCTCGCTGTGTGCTCACTCGTGCCTGGTGAATGTGGAGATGTGACCCCCGCTGTGTCGTGGAACACGATGGCCACGGGCAGGTGTCCCTGGAGGTAGGGGAGCGCTCAGGCGCAGGACGCCCTGGCAGGGGAGCCGGAGTCCCCGTGCAGTGAGGAGTACCTCGTGTTGCTGAATAACGCGAGTGAGGCTCGTGTGCGTTTACCTTTGGGGCACGTGGTGTTAGCCATTCAGTAACTGCAGAGGGAGGCCTGCAGGTGCCAAGCGCTGTTCCAGGCTCTGGGAACACAGCGGGGAGCAAAGCCCTCAGCCTAGGAGTGCACAGGAGACGCATGGTGACAGGTGGCTCTGTGTAACGGAAGAACTGGCTGGGGGTTGGAAAGTGACAGGTGCAGCTTTAGATTCCGTGGTCAGGGAGGCTTCGGCGAGGGGCTCAGTGAAGTGAGGGACCAGCCATGTGGGTATCCGAGGAGACGGCAGAGGCCACACGACAAGGCGATGTGTGGCGTGTTCAGGGAATGTAGCAGGGCGCCGTAATCCGGGGAGGGGGCAGTGGCAGCCCCTAGGCAGCCCGACCACAACCATGAGAACCCCGGTGGGGACTTGGATTTACCAAAAGCTGTGCCGGGCAGTTCCTTGTGGACAGCTCCAGGACTTGAATTCAGGCCCAGCCTTGCCTGTCACTCAGCCTTGCTGAGCTCTGGTTTCCTCCACGTAAGTCATAACGATTCTGCCTCTGCTCACCTGGGCCTGAGGCTGAGAACCCCGGCAGGCAGGAACCACGTCCCTTCAGGTGGCACGTACAGGTGCCAACTTGGGGCCAAGGTGATTGCCCATCCCTACCCAGAGCTCCAAGGAACTTAATACAGTCCGTTGCTAGACGCTTCAGGTTGGATGGTCCTGGTAGAGGTCACCTGGGCAGTTCTAAGATCGGGCCTGACAGCAGGTATTGCTGTGTTTTAAGAGCCCTCACCCGAGGACCTCCATGGCGGTCCAGTGGTTAGGACTCTGCGCTCCCACTGCAGGGGATGCAGGTTCGATCCCTGGTCGGGGAACTAAGATCCCGCGTGCCTTGTTTTGGGGCACCGCCAAAACAAACACACGCAAACACAAACAAAAATTTAGTCAAGAGCCCTTACCCGAGCCCCTGGCTTCGCAGGTTTGCCGTTAAAAGCAGAAGGGTTGCAGGAGGCTGCAGGAGCTTGGGGAGCAGCCTTCAGCCCCTGTGACTTTTTTTTCCGGTGGCAGGATCTCCCAGCGAGTAGAGCTCAGCCGGAGCCAGCTGCAGGCCATTGGGGAGAGGGTCTCCTTGGCCCAGGCCAAGATTGAGAAGATCAAGGGCAGCAAGAAAGCCATCAAGGTAGCGTGTGTGGCCCTGTCCCTCTGGCTGGTCGGCAGTCCCAGAAATCCCATTCCCTCCCCTCTCCCCATGCCTCTGAGGCTGCCAGCTCCCTGCTCCAGCCACACGGCAAGCTTTCCTCCTGCCCGGGATGCCTCCCCCCGCCCACACCTAGGCTGTCTGGAGCTCCTCAGGCCCCCTGAGGAAGTGCTCAGACTCCCCGTGTACACAGGTGTTCTCCAGTGCCAAGTACCCTGCTCCAGAGCGCCTGCAGGAGTACAGCTCCATCTTCACGGGAGCCCAGGACCCTGGCCTGCAGAGGCGTGCCCGCCACAGGGTCCAGAGCAAGCACCGTCCCCTGGACGAGCTAGCCCTACAGGTCTGATGGGGGTGACCTGGGCACTGGGGAGGAACTGAGGCCCATCCCAGGGTTCTGTCCACCAGGAGGAGTCTGACTGCGGTGGGGGAGGTCGCTCTGGCCTGGCGCTGAAACCACCGTCCCTCGGTCATTTCCCGTCGCCCCACCCCAGGAGAAGCTGAAGTACTTCCCCGTGTGTGTGAGCACCAAGCCGGAGCCTGAAGATGAGGCCGAGGAGGGGCTGGGGGGTCTCCCCAGCAACATCAGTTCTGTCAGCTCCTTGCTGCTCTTCAACACCACGGAGAACCTGTAAGGGCGGGGTGGGGCGGGGCCGGGGGCGGGGTTGGCCTGGCTTGGTTGGGGGGCCGGGGGGGCCGGGGGCACCAGACTTGGCTGCAGCAGAAGTCTGCAACCCGGGAGCCAGGAGGCTCCTGACCAGTTGGTTTTGTCTGGTAAGGCCTGGGAGGCCGTGGTACAAGCTAATTGTGGCCCCGATGAAGAAGGAAAGGTGGTCCAGACCACGGGCCTAGAACAGAGGCCGGATTGCCTGACCTCCACCCCTCCTCTGTAGGTACAAAAAGTATGTCTTCCTGGACCCCCTGGCTGGTGCCGTAACAAAGACCCATGTGATGCTGGGGGCGGAGACGGAGGAGAAGCTGTTCGATGCGCCATTGTCCATCAGCAAGAGAGAGCAGCTGGAGCGGCAGGTGGAGAGAAGAGCTGCTCGGGTGGGGGAGGGGAAGGGGTGGGGGGGGGGCGTGGTCCTGCCGTGTTGTCTCTGCCAGGGGTCTGCCGAGCCCTCACCCCGGCCGGCTGTAGTGGGCACGCGCGAGGGTCTGCCGAGCCCCTTACCCCGGCCGGCTCTAGTGGGCACACGTGAGGCCGCTGGCTGCCCGAGGCCCGCCACATCCCCCGGTCCCACAGGTCCCAGAGAACTACTTCTATGTGCCCGACCTGGGCCAAGTGCCTGAGATCGATGTGCCGTCCTACCTGCCCGACCTGCCGGGCGTGGCCGACGACCTCATGTACAGTGCGGATCTAGGCCCCGGCATTGCCCCGTCGGCCCCTGGCACCATTCCAGAGCTGCCTGCCTTCCACACGGAGGTGGCTGAGCCTTTCAAGCCCGGTGAGCCGAGAGCTGGGAACGGACTTGGGCGGGAGCAGCCCTGCTTGGCCACTTTCTTCCGCAGGCACCTTCTCACGCTTTTCCCACCTAGAAGATGGGGTGCTGGCAGTACCCCCGCCGCCGCCGCCGCCGCCGCCGCCAGCTCCGGCCCTGCTGGTCAGCGCCCTCCCACCTCCGCCCCCAGCCCAGACCGTGGCCCCACTGGGCCGGCCAGCCAGGGAGGAGGACAGCGGTGGCGCGTCTCCTTCAGGTAGCAGCGGCACGGGGCCCGCAGGGCGTGGCGGGGCTCTGCTTCCTCTGAGGGTGCCCCTCGTTTCTGGGTCCCTGAAGGATTTTCTGTAGCTTAGTTAACTGGTCGTAAATGCTAGATTTTCAGAGTAGTTCTGATTTCAAAATCTTGTTCTACTGGGTTCATAACATAGCAGTTTCAAACCGTGTCTGTGGAGCCTGGACAGGGGGAGCCGTGGGCCCCCCATTCCCCCTTAAACCAACGGGGAAAAGGGGGCAACTAATAGACATGGAAAACTACAGCAACGAAGTATCCACGTGGCCCTTAAGTTATAGGATTCGGTTTTACTCCTGTATCTCCCCGTCCATCTCCAGCACCCAGAAGTGGCACAGAAATCCCCTGTTGGCTCCTGTGTTAAGTTCAGACACTCAGCACGCTGGTGATTCCCAGGGTCCACCAGTGCAGCGTGGCACCTAAAGCGGGTGGGGCTGGAGAGGGGCCGGCTGAGCCCGGGCGGATGCAGGCAGCGTCCAGGCCCCTAGTGTGCCGAGGCGCCGCCTCACCACTGCCACCTTGCCGAGGAAGAGCCCTTCCTCAGACACCGCCCAGGGCCGCCTCTGGGCCGCACGGCCAGGCCCTGCCTGAGCAGCCTCTCCTCCTTGCACCCTTCCCACCCCAGTCCAGGGAGCGCCCAAGGAAGTGGTTGAGCCCTCCAGTGGCCGGGCCACTCTGCTGGAGTCCATCCGCCAGGCCGGGGGCATCGGCAAGGCCAAGCTCCGCAGCGTCAAGGAGCGCAAGCTGGAGAAGAAGAAGCAGAAGCAGCAGGAGCAAGGTGGGGCCGGACCCGCTGCAGGAGGGGCTCTCGGCCCTGCTGTCCCCAGGGGCGTGCGGGCTGCCCCGGTGGCTGTCCTCCTGCCCGGGCCACGGGCTCCTTCCTGCTCTTGGGGCCTGCTTGGTGGAACTTTCCTCTCTACGCCTGTAGGGGGCAGAGCCTCGGCCACTCGAACTGTAAGAGCCTTCTTAGACTCTGCCAGTTGTCCAGGAAACGGTCAGGGACCTGGGATATTTTTAGGGACGGAGACCTGGCTAAGTCCTGCTTCTCTAGGCCTCTGAGACTCTGGATTACGTCAGCTGGGAATCCCCATCGCTGACATAAATACCGCACCTGGGCCCAAAGCAGCAATGCCCTGGGAGTCCGGTCCTGAGTTTCCAGTCCCAGCTCTGCTTCTGAGCTTTGCACTGTGACCCCAAGCAAATTGCCTCATTTCCCTGGGCCAGATTCCTCATCTGTCCAGCGAGGCTGCTCGTCTGCCCTTGTCTCACAGGGTAGCTGTGACTCTTGCTGCTCAGAGGTTACCTGTGTTCTTACGAGCACTGACCAAAGCTCCAAGAGCTGTGGTGACACGTGGCCGCGGAGGGGCCGGGTGCGTTGACAGCACAGAGGACACTGATGGAGCCCTGCGGGTGTTAGGCAGGCTCGATCTGGTCCACCCTTGGTCCCTTCATCTTCTCCCCATGGCTTTCCTATTGCAGTGAGAGCCACCAGCCAAGGTGGAGACCTGATGTCGGATCTCTTCAACAAGCTGGCCATGAGGCGCAAAGGTAGGAAGCAGGACGCCGGCTGCCTCCCTGGCTGAGGTCGTCCACATCCTTTTTTCTCACTGTTTCAAGTCTCCAGAGCCCGGGTGGACTGGTGCCCCAAACCAGCCCCTCACCTTTCACCTTTGCCCTCGCAGGTATCTCCGGGAAAGGACCCGGGCCGGGGGCCAGCGAGGGGCCGGGAGGGGCCTTTGCCCGCATGTCGGACTCCATCCCGCCTCTGCCGCCCCTGCAGCCGGCCCCGGGCGAGGAGGACGAGGATGACTGGGAGTCCTAGGGGCTCGCTCCGCCTTCACCACGGACAGGCCCCCGGGAGGGACGGGGTCGCGGAGGACCGTCCAGCTCTGTCACCTGGAGCTGCTTCGGGGGCCGCTCTCTGCCTGGGCCTCACCCACCCCCTTCGCCAGCACGCGTGCCTTTTCCCTAGAGACGCTTTGCGGCGAAACAGTACGTGAGTCAATAAAGAAGTATGACGTAAGAACCGAGCATAAACCAACAGCACCCTTTTAATTAAGAGACCACAGCGGCACAAAATGCAGATGATGTCCCTGCAGGCCGGGTCTCAGGCGGCGGGGTCAGGGAGAGGTGCGGTCAGCAGGGGCCGGCGGAGGGAGGGACATTTCCACACAGGAAAACATGTCTCAGTGACAGACAGGGGGTCGCTAAAAATATCCTCGCTGAGAGCCTGATGGCCCTCGGCGTAATTGCTGATGTCAGGGGAAGAGGAGTCTTGGCGTGGGCTCCTCCGGTGGTGCTGGAGAGGGAGGGAGGGAGGGGCCCCTGCCTGGGAAGACCTGGAGCCGAGCCGGGAAGCTGATCCCGCTGCAGGGCCAGGAGCCGCTTAGGGACGGGCCTGCGGGAAGAAGTGCGGCCAGCGGGCGGGAGCGGGGAGCAGTTGTTAGCAACTCAGAGCGAGAAGGTGGTGAGGGTGAGCAGAAGCCCCGGGGGTGCTCTCAGTTCCCGAGAGGGTGAAAGGTCTAAAACGGCTCTTTTAGTGAGAAAGGAGAGGGAGGGCGGGCCTGCCCACCTCACCTCTAAGAACGTGGATACTCAGAAGCAAGCAAGGGCGGAGATGCTGCGGCCCCCACAGCCGCTCCCAAAGGCCGGCCGGGAATCGGGTCAGGGAGCTGGACTCCGGGCCGTGCCGAGCGGAAGACAGGCTCGATTCCAGGGAGGGCAGCTGCCCTGGGACGGGCCCAGGAAGGGCGGGGCACTGTTCCTTCAGGATCAGCCTCATTTTCTCCTGCTGGCTTCTCCACCTACTCCTAGGTCCCGGCAGCCCACTGATTGCAAAAGGGGGCTACCGCGCTCGCCACCTGGGTTTCACCTTCTTAGGCAGGATCGCTGCAGACCAGGCCCAAGACAACATTTCTAGTGGGCAGGGCGAAAGGAGGGCCTGGTGACCAGGCCGTGGTGCAGCCATCTGTTAAGAAGAGCCAGACTTCTCTCGATGAAACTGCAGAGAGAGGGAAAGACAGGGAGACGCCAGCTTGGGGTGGGGTGGGGCTGGGGGGGTGGAAGGTTCTGGGGACGAGAGAGAAAGGCAGGACTGACCTTCCGCAGAGCAGCAAAGGCAGGGCCAAAGGTGGCTTTGACCTGCACGCGGTCCCGGATCCAGGCCGGCAGCTTTGCCAGGATAGGAGGGCGGGCGTACCGCTGGTCCAGGAGCACGATGCTGGCAAAATCCTTCTGGTGCCTGATGGCCCTGCCTGGATGGGGACAGAGGTTGGGGCTCTGAGTTAAACCTGCCTCCCCCCACAGTGCGTTTCTACTGTGTCCCCTCCCCTCGCTCAGCCCTCGGGCTGGAGAGATGGCAGGTGAAATCCCTCCTTCCTGTGGCCTCTCCAGCCATCCACCTCGCCAGCAGGATCAGCCCCAGGCTCACCTATGGACTGGTTGACAGCCTTCATACACAGGTTCTCCACCAACGCCTTCCCAGGGGGCACCTGGCCCGGGGCTCGGGGCTGGGAAGGGCAAAGGAGATGACCCGTCAGAGTGGATTCTTGCCGCCTCCTAGTGTTCTCCGCGACAGTGACACAGCCGGGCTCCGGAGCGGGACCTGTGGGCCTCATGGGCACAGCAGCCGATATGATAGGTGATGGCATGGAGAAGCTCAGGGGGTGTCGAGGAGCGTCCCATCGCTCTGGAGCAAACGGGACAAACACGTCCCGGGGCAAGGGGACGTCACAGCCGTGGGGCGCCCCCTCCCCTCGTCCGCCGAGGCACTGGCGTACTCACGAGGGTCTGGTCCAGGTAAGCCATCTTCTCCTGCAGCTCTGCAGACCTGACGCTGGGGAAGGGCATGCCCACCATGACCACACACCTAGGGCGGAGGCACACGTGAGCCACGGCAGCTGGGCAGTGCCCAGGCCCACGACAAGGGGCCCGTCCTCACCCACACCTCCACTTCCTTCCGCCTCTCCCTCCCCTCGTCCCTACCACCTGGAGAGGGTTTTTTCAGCGGAGATATCCAGTCTAGACCAAGGAACTGAGTCCTGATCAAGTCAGGGGCTGCCTGATTTTCCACCTGGCCCCAAAGGGCCAAATCCAGGGTTGTTGCATCCGTGCGCCTCGCGGGTGACGGACCTGAGCAGTCAGCCCGGGTGTGGACTCAGAAGGCGCCAGACGGCTGGGTGTCAGAGCCGCGGGAGATGAGAAGCCCACCCCTTACCGGCCAAGGTTGTCAGAGAAGTTGATGCCTTCACTCATCTTCCCTCCGACCACGGAGAGCATCAGGGCCCCTGTCACCGTGCCCCCTGCCTGGCCACAGTGCTGCAGGAAACACCCAGCCCAGAGCTGCAGAGCCAGAGCGTGGATGCCAACCGCGGTATTTTCAGCTGCCAGCGCCACATGCCCTTTGACCCAAGGCCTCAGAAGTACACCTCTTACCTTAACGCACCTGGAATACTCGAGCAGCACCTGCTCCACCTGGTTCACTCTCTTGGGCTCCTGAAATATCTGAAGGCAAACATATAATGTCTCCCAGAAAAGGGTTTCAGAACGCCTGGGTCTTGGGTCGATCTTGGCCTATGTTTTCCAGACTGGGGACTGGAGAAGCCCACAGGGCCAGGGCCCTTGGGGAGATCCCCTGGATGGTTATCAGGGATTGGAAGTGGGGGTAAGGAACTAGCGGAAGCCCCCGCACACAAGAAATCCCAGGAGGAGCTCTGGGTGCCACCGTCCTCTCAAGTGGGAAGTCCAGCTGAGCAGTCACTCACCTTTTTCCTGACAGCCAGGCGGGCCAGCAGGCCACTCTTGTCCCAGTGGGCATGGACCTGGCGTTGGTACTCATAGGAGGGGAAGAAACAGACCACCCCTCCCGGCACCACGTTGCACAGGTTACAGAGGATGCGACCCGTCTCATCCATCTAGGGAGGGAAGACAAGGAACCCACCACGGAGCCACTCCTGAAACCCCCAAAAAGGCTCAAAGCCAAGTACAGCGACCCACGGGTGACTGCGGGGGAGCACGGCCAGGTGGCTCCCCCGGGGCGGAATGTGCCACCCTCCCCACCACACACCCGACGATGCTTCTGGTGCCTGGTAGCGTCTGTGACACACCACCATGCTGGCACACCAGAGCTAAAACCCACTGTGGGATGCCGCTCAGTCCGCTCTTCTCCAACTCCCAACATGCTGGTGGGGATTAAGCCTCGTCTGTGACAAATCAGGCACGGAAAACCCCAGGCATGCCACTAGAGGTGTGCCCCCGACGCCCGCATTCCTGCCCAGGCGGAGCGCACAAAGCCAGACGGCAAGAGAACCAAAGGCAGTGGGCAGCCTGCTCGCGAGCTTCGTTTAAAGAGAATGTCCTCAGCAGCCGCAGGCGTGAGGGTGGAGATGGCTCAGACCTTCCGGGTGAACTTCTAGATCCTGCCCACCCTGTGCCAGCTGTGACGGGAGAGCCCAGCGCCTGAATGCTCGGCCCTGGGCAGGGTGCCCCCAGCCCTAAGTCTGCCTCCTGCCCCCGCAAAGGCCGTGGGAAGGCAGGCTGCCTGGTACGGACCATCTGAGGCAGCTCTCTCTTCTGGTACGTGAACTCCAGCTGCTGGTTGGAGGGCCCGCTGCAGATGACAAGGGGCAGGATGTTGTCTGCAGGGATCACGTGACCTGGCGAGACCCAGTGAGGCTGAACTGGAGTCGACTGTCCCGCAAGGCAGAGTCCAGGAAGGGCATCCCCCCACCCTGTCTTCCAGACTAGGAAGAGCAATTCACAGCCCCCGCCCTCCACCCTGTTTCCACACAGAACCGACTCGGCGATGCCCAGGCCTCTCCGTGCAGACAGAGGGCACAGAGAGCAGGAGAGCCCGGAGACGGGGAGCTCGCGAGGAAGCTGACGGGATGAAGCTGCCCTCTCGTGGCCTCAGCCCCCGGGCCTGGTAACAGCACACGGCTGAACTGTGACCAGAGGCCCCGCCCCGAACCCCTGGGCATGGCTCCTCACCACAGGAGAACTCCACCACGCGCTCAGCTTGCACCCCGGCACACGCCAGCAGCTGCTCGCGCAAGTCGGACACCTGCAGACCACAAAGCCAGCTCTGTCATCTCCCAGAGGTCTGGGCCAGGAGGCGACAAGTCCGTAAGAACAGAAAAAAGAGGCAAAAGGAAAGGCTGGTAACAGATTCGTTAAAAGAAAAAAAAAAAAATAATGATACCCAGTGTTGGCAGCCTCATTTAAACCACTTGTGGGAACAGCAAGAGAAATTCAGCAATTTGAAACAGTGGTTCTAAACCCTGGCTATGCAACAAAATCACCACTCGGAGTTAAATATATATATATATACGGTCAGGGCCCAGCCCAAACTATTGAATAAGACTCTCTAGTGGGAAGACATATGCATTTGTATTTTTAAAGAGCTCTAGGTTTTCACCTATCAAACTGGCAAAAATCCTGAAGTCTGACTACTCCCTGGAGAAACAGGCATTCTTATATGTTGCTTGTGGGACACAGAATAGTACAACTCCTGTGGAAGGGGAATTTGACGATATTTAACAAAGTAGACATGTTTTTACTTTTTAACCCACAATCCCCTATCTAGGCATCTCCCCTGAAGTACAGCTCCACAAACCTAGTATATGCACAAGGATAGTCCTCGTGAGGTTATCTGTAATATTCTGCATTTCAAGAGAGACTGGCTGAAGGGGCTACGCTATCTCCCCAGCAGACAGCCGTGCAGCTAACAGGGGGGGCGCAGACCACCCTGCGCACTGGTAAGGTGCGACCGCCAGAGCGTGCTGGGAAGTCAAAGCTGACTGAGCTCCCTCTGATGTAAGAAAGGACAGGGAAAAAAATATTTGCTCATCTTTGCAAAAAAAAAAAAAATTATAATGAAACACTGGAGGAATAGACCAGTAGCTAATAAAAATGATTACCTGTGGGAATGGGGAACGGTTTGAAGAAGAACAGAGGTGAGACTCTCTGAATACGTCTTGCTATATAGTTTCGACTTTTGAACCATACAGATGTGGACATTTTTAAGAACATAAAAAGGCAAACTGTAAAATTGAAAACAAAAACTGAAAGAAAGCCTAGCTGCCTATCAAACTCAGAACATAGCCACACAGAGAAAAGCTTGACTTCAAGTGACTTTATATCACTAATGACCACATATCCTTAGTGGGATACTTTAAAGGCAAAAAATAAATGCACGTAAATGAATTCAATCAGCGGTTTCTTGTTAGAATACTGGTATAATTTTGAAACTATTTTAAGTATATTTGGGATAGAGCAAATAAGTAATTATGTGAATGTGATAAGAAATCAAACTGCAGCTTAACAGATACTGTGTTAAGGTCAAGTAAAATGACTGACTGATTTTGATACAGAAAGGTCACTGTGGACTCATTATTTCTGAAAACTATCCCCTAGGTCTGTGCCCTGAAATGGCCTGTGAACGGTGATGACGCAGGAGCACTGTGAACACCCTAGCCCCCAGATGTTGGTTTCTAAGTGCCGATCCCCGTTTGCAGAAACCGGGGCACCCTGGAGAAATGAATGATTCCAGGTCTGGGGCAAGGAAAGCGTTAAGGTGAGCCCGGGACATTTTTTGTGCTGAAAGCACCCCAAGACTAAGGGGGCCATGTCAAAGGGACCAGAGCAGCATGAGGGGTTCCCACAGGCCAAGTCTGAGAAAATCTGAGCATCAAAAACAGCGGCTATGGACTTCCCTGGTGGCGCAGTGGTTGAGAATCCGCCTGCCAATACAGGGGACACGGGTTCGAGCCCTGGTCCGGGAAGATCCCACATGCCGCGGAGCAACTAAGCCCGTGCACCACGACTACTGAGCCAGTGCTCTAGAGCCCGCGAGCCACAACTACTGACCCCACGAGCCACAACTTCTGAGCCGTGCCATAACTACTGAAGCCCATGTGCCTAGAGCCGTGCTCCGCAACAAGAGAAGCCACCGCAATGAGAAGCTTGCGCACCGCAATGAAGAGTATTCCCCGCAACTAGAAAAAGCCCACGCGCAGCAACGAAGACCCAACGCAGCCAAAAATAATTTAAAAACAACAGCAACAAAAAACAGCAACTATAAATGATTCTAATACACCAGTGAATAAAAATCTACTTCTATACACGAGAAAGAAAAATGGAAAAATAATACAGCTACAGGGGTGACTCTAACAGGAAGCTGAGGTTGGGAGCTGACAGCTTGAGGAGGTTGAAGAGCCTTTGCCTTTCAGCCAGTAAGTCTTGGTTCTAAGACACATCCTAAGGAAGTGAGCGCTGTGCAGAGATGCAATTGTATCTTCCACTCTACCGTTTAAAACAGAAGAACTGCAAATCGCCTAGATACCTGACAAAAGAAGAGTGGTCGTATGTAATAGATTCACGTAACAGAATAAAGTGCAGCCAGAGTTGGGCAGAATAAATGCATATTTGCTGAGAAGGAAAAATGCTGAAGATGCTTTGTTGCTGAATGAAAAAAGCAAATTATAACAGCAGCATGTGGAGATACGATTTTTTTAAAAAAAAATATGTATGTGTATTTGTAAAAATTATGACTACAAAGACTATTGTAACGATATACACCAAAACGAATCTTTTGCTGGTGGAATTATGATCTATTTCCTGTTTTTGCTTGTCTCTGCTCCCTACAATGAAAATATAACAGTTTCCTAAATATGTATACTAAAACTTAAATTTATAAAAGAAAGAGAAGGTTGTATCTATGGTGGGTACAGGAATGGAAAGGCACTCCATTCTGGGTCTGAAACTCCAAAAAGGCTTTCTCTGGAGCAGTGGCTACAGAAAACACCAGGGCAGGGCAGTGCCCACCCCACCCCAGACCCAGCCACGAGACAGTCCAGCAATGCCACCTGGTGGACACTGCTTGGCCGGCTCAAGCTAACCCCTTTCTGGTTGGGGGGACCCACAGGATGGGAAGAGGCCTGATGCTACATCCTCCCCATCCCAGCAGCTGGGCGTGAGAGGCTGGGCCGTGTCCTTACCGGTTGCATGGTGCCCCCTGCAAGGACCACCGCCCGGCATTCCTTTACCACCTGGGCAAAGTGCACGGCTGGATTCAGGAGCAGGAATTTGAGGCTGCTCTGACTGAGGCTGCCTAAAGAAAGACAGAGAAAGACAGCTACATGGAGAAGGGCAGGTGCAGGCCCAACAGAGACCTCCATCCGCCTGAGACAAAGGGGATGTCCAGTCGGGTCCATGTAGAAGCCATAAGAGATACAACTTTCTCTTTAAATTAGACCCATCTCATCTCCAGGACAACCCCGAGGTAGATGGCAGGATTGTCTCCCTTTTCACATGAGGATCTGAGGTTTAGGGAGAAACTGGTCCAAGTCACGCAGCTCATAGGTGATGGAGCCACGACTCCAACAAAGCCCACCTGACCTTCACACTGGGCTACGCGGAGTCTCTGGCAACCTCGCCCGAGACCAGCCAGCAGCCCAGCACCTCTGCATCCCTCCTCAGCCCCTCGACCACTGGCGTGGGTCACAGGTGGCCAGTTTTCACCCATTTCTGCGTCCTAAGCTGGTGGGGTACCAGATGGAAGTAAAGCAGCCTGGCTCCAGGCCGGCTCCTCCCGGGGTTACCTTGACGGCTCAGGATGACCCTGCCATCCTGGTTGGCAGTGGTGAGAGCCGCGAGGAAGCCTTCGATGTGCATCAGCGGGGAAGCGGGCCGCGGCGCCCTGTCCTCCCCCTCCTCCACAGGGGCTGCAGGAACTGCACAGAGCAGAGGAAGGAGGAGGGTCTGGGAGCCCAGACAGCAGGGGGCTCCCTGCACCTGGGCTAAAGCCATCCTCCGGAAAGACCACGCGTGAGGAAGCCCAACTCTTGCCCAGGCTCCCCCTCCGACTCACCCGCAGTCACCACCGGCTGCAGGCTCTGCAGGAAGTGCTGGAACCCGGACAGTTTGGGCTGCTCCCTGGAGGGCGCCAGGACCGCCCCGTACCTCTCTGTGAAGCCGAGGAGCTGGCACAGGGATGAGAGTAGTGGTTGTGGGAGGGAGACGGATGGGCCCCTCCCCGGCCCCGGCGAGCTGCCGCACGGTGAGCACGGAGATGGGGTTTGGAGGTTTGGCAGGGCAGGAAAAGAGAGGCACGGAGGACAGCGACGGGGGCCCGCGCAAAGGGACACGTACCTTCCTGCTGACCATGCTCTTTTCACAGTAGCGCTGCACCTGCGAAAGCAAACCCAGCCAGAGGCGCCGGGAAAACAAATCCAGCTGGAGAAAGCCACCTTCCAAACGACAGGAGCAGGCCCACGCCACCCCCCAGGTGCCCGAAGCGCCTCTTGTGGTCGCATCAGCCTCCTGCCTGAGGCCTCACCTCTGCCACTGTCCCCCAGCTGTGCGCGCACGCGCACGCACACACACACACACACACATGCGCGTGCGCACACGGTGCCCTGCCACAGGAGGGACTCGGCAGCACGGCACAGCCTCCCCTCTCTAAAGGTGCTTGGTGATGGCCACGTCCCCTCTGCTCTCCTGCAACATGACAGCAAAGCTGGACCTTGAGGATTAAGCGGTAGTTTTTTAAAAATCCTCTGAGCAAAAGCACAACGCAAAAGGGAGAGCTGGGCTAGGTCAGGGGCACGTGGAGGAGCTTGGTTGTGAGCACAACGTGCAAGATGAGGGGTGTGGAGCCCCTAGAGATCTCTGAAAAGGGGCCGTCTTCCATTAAGATTCACTGGGGATGAGAAAACCATAATTCAAAAAGAGTCATGTACCACAGTGTTCCTTGCAGCACTATCTACTATAGCCAGGACATGAAAGCAACCTAAGTGTCCATCGACAGATGAATGGATAAAGAAGATGTGGCCCATATATACAATGGAATATTACTCAGCCATAAAAAGAAATGAAATTGCGTTATGTGTAGTGAGGTGGATTGACCTAGAGTCTGTCATACAGAGTGAAGTAAGTCACAAAGAGAAAAACAAATACTGCATGCTAACACATATATATGGAATTTAAGAAAACACTACTGGGACGTCCCTGGTGGCGCAGTGGTTAAGAATCCACCTGCCAATGCAGGGGACATGGGTTCAAGCCCTGGTCCAGGAAGATCCCACATGCCACAGAGCAACTAAGCCCGTGCACCACAACTACTGAGCCTGTGCCCTAGAGCCCACGAGCCACAACTACCGAAGCCCGCGTGCCTAGAGCCCGTGCTCTGCAAGAAGAGAAGCCACCGCAACAAGGAGCCCATGCACCGCAACAAAGAGTAGCCCCCGCTCACCGCAACTAGAGAAAGCCCGCGCGCAGCAACAAAGACCCAACGCAGCCAAAAAATAAGTAAATAAATAAATTTAAATAAATAAATAAATAACGGTACTGATGAACCTAGGGGCAGGGCAGGAATAAAGATGCACGCAGACGTAGAGAACACACTTGAGAACACAGTGGGGGAAGGGTAAGCTGGGACGAAGTGAGAGAGTGACATGGACTTATATACACTACCAAGTGTAAAATAGCTAGTTAGTGGGAAGCAGCCACATAGCACAGGGAGATCAGCTCAGTGCTTTGTGACCACCTAGGGGGTGGGATAGGGAGGGTGGGAGGGAGACGCAAGAGGGAGGGGATATGGGGATATGTGTTACGTATAGCTGATTCACTGTTATGCAGCAGAAACTAACACACCACTGTAAAGCAATTATACTCCAATAAAGATGTTAAAAAAAAAAAAAGATTCACTGGGGAACTCCATGGTGGTCCAGTGGTTTGGACTCCGCGCTTTCACTGTCGAGGGTGCGGGTTTGATTCCTGGTCAGGGAACTAAAGACCCTGCAAGTTGCGTGGTGTGGCCAAAGAGAAAAAAGAAAAAGAGTCACCGGACTATAGTCTGTAAAAGAGACAGGAGGCAGAGAACAGGATCAGAGACCAGAAAGGAGCGAGGAGGGAAACCGCCTGCTCTGGGGCAGCAGCTGTGGGATGCGAGCACGGGGTCAGGGCCTGGCAGCGTGTGGATGCACGGCGAGGGGGAAAGGAACCCAAGGCCATTCGGCCTGCCACCCGCCTGGCGGGCGATGGCAGCAACCAGGCCGGGGGCAGCTGGTGTGAAGGGGAAGGGGGAGCGGGGCCTCGAGCCCACGCAGCGGGGTCGCCCCGGGCCCCGCCGAGCCCCCCCAGCCCCCTCACGTGCGCGGGCGTGCTGTCCTCCTGAGCTGGGGAGCCTGAATGACGTGGTGCCCCTCCCTTGGAGTCACGGGACCCACGCACTGCCTTGGACACGGTGCTCTGTGTCGTTAGCAAACCAGACTCACTAAGGTGGTCTGTCAAGCGACAGAGCCTGTGCCCCATCTGGAGGGAGCAAAGGTTGAGGCTGGGCCCAACCCAGGCCAAGCACCCTAGCCGCGCTCTCAGGCACCTCAGCCCGACAGCTGGATCGCAAAGTCATTCGTGCTCTGCCCAGAGCCCGGGAAGACTGTGCCCGAAGACAGATGGAGCGGAGGCACCTGCGAGCGTCTGCTTATCACACAGAGAGGAAGGCACGGCTCTCTGTGACCCTCCACCCCAGGCTGAAGACTCTGCCCTCCTCCGACACGAGCTGTGTGTAAGGGTTAGGTACAGTAATTCTATAGACCCTCAGACCTCTAGGCTGCTCAAGGACAGAAGGAATTTACTTTCTATTCCTTCCACCGTCGTAACACTGTTCCGCCCACGGGGGGTGGGCAGAAAAGGAACCTGGATGTGCTAACACACAAAGGTGAAAACCTACCTTGAACAGGTTGATGTTGTCGATCTGGCTCTGAAAGAGGAAGTCGCTGATGGTCTTCAGCTCCGTCCCTAAGAGCAAACAAGCGAAGGGCCCTGAAGTCCTTGGTCTGAGGACCACGGCCTCCAGGCCCCAGAGGGCAGCTCAGAAATGGCTCCGACCTGCTCTTACCTGCCTGAGAGAGGCTCTGGGTATTGGGGTTTTGCTTAATGTTCCCTAAAAAAGAGAATCAAACAGGTCAGGACGGTGGGCCTCTGGACCCCACCTTCTCCCTCTGTTCTGTGGTTATCGAGTAAGAACTTTCCTATCTGAAGGGGTCTTCTGCCATTTACAGCACCCAAAGGACCCACGGAGGGGGCAGGAGGGCCCGGGGGCCTCAAGGTCTGACCCACGTGTTGCACACGCAGCCCGAGCCTGGCGATGTCATCCTTTCCCACATCCTCCGAGGAGGCGGGGACAGGGACACCCCGCTCCACACGGGCGCCAGCAGGAGACGCCCAGGCTGCATGGCAGAGACCAAGTGAAGAGCATCAACGTGAGACAGACCCCCCCCAGAAAAGCCCCACTGCCTTTCTGCCCTTCAGCTTCTATACAAGCTTTCATAGGAACTGCCAAAGGGAAGTCGTGTGGCTCCGAATAACGCAAAGAAGTGTGGGCCCCGGAGCCAGAAGACTCCAGTCCCTCTCGCCGGGCTCACGAACCAGAGGCCGGTCACCTCTGCTCCGGGCTTCAGTTTACTGGCCTGAGGGTTACCGTGCCTGCGCTGCTTTCCTCACAGGAGCACCCGAGTCCCGAGTCCCTTCACTGTGACGTAGTGTCATACACACATTTATATCACAATATATTATTATTACTGCCACCTGTGGAGTCGGGCCTGGCAAAATAAAAAGGACTCAGAACACGGGCAAATCAACCAGGGCTCTAAACAAAGATCTAAGGCCGGACAAATAAGAATTTCCTAAATCAATGGCCAAGGCGATTCCTGAGAGACAGAAACCCCAGGTGTCCTGACTGGCACCCGGGGAACAGAGCCCAGCAGGCTCGGCAGCTGGCCGCGGGCGGGGACGCTCCTTACCGCCCAGCACGGTCACGAACTTCTCCAGCAGATACAGGATCTGCTTGATGTACATCAGGTTCTTGGCCTTCAAGCGCTTCCTGGGGAGAAGCCAGTGGACATCAGCGGGAGGACCCCGACCTCCCCTCCACGTGCCTGAGCTGAGGCCCTCCTGTCTGCTGTCTTCCCAGCTGGGTCACGAGCTGCACACGCTCTCCCAGAAGGCCGGCTCACTGTGGCCCAGGGCCCGCACGGCCTCCTGGGGTGCACGCCTAACGAACAGGAGGTGAAGGCACGCTGGCCCCCGTCATGCTGGGCCCGGCCAGATGCCACCCCGGTGCCTCCTCTCGCAGGCTGGCTTTGGGGCGCCGAGGCTGAGCGGGGCCTTCCCACCCCCTCGGGAGGCAACGTCTCACCCGTATCGTTCCGTGTACTGGAGCAGCTGGGAGTGGGCCTGGCAGAGCTGGGGGAGAACAGAGAGCGATGTGATGACAGAGCAGGCCCTAGACCAGCAACCTGGGGCCGTGCCAGTGATGCCCTCGACAATGCCTGGAATACGCCAGCCCAGGACACTCGGGGGGCAGTCGAGGTGAAGGGGGGCTGGTGCAGTGGCATCCACTGAGGGTCAGGGAAAGGGGAAGACGATGACTTGCAGGTAACGAACATCCTGCTAGTGCTTCCTGGGATGGGAAAGACGTGCTGTCTGCTGAGGGAGCCGGTTCAAGGCAACCGTCGCAGCTCGGTCCAGGCCAACCGGCACTGGGCAGTCCAGGGGGTGGGTGTCACGTGGGCTTGAGGGTCAGAAACCGGTGGTCAAATCCCAGGCTGACCTCAGGGGCAGCGCTTAACCCTCTCTCAGCCTCCGAGTCTCTACGTAAAACAGGCACCAGCCCGATGCAGAGCCAGCGTGAAGATTAGGGGCACCCCACGTGGTGCAGGGCACACAATGGGCCATAAAGAGCGGCTTTCAGAAACCTTGACCACCCCTCAAAGCAGTAGCAACAGTAACACCCAGCTGCACAAGGACCCCTGCTTCCCGTCCCGCCACCGGGTCACAGAGACCTAGCCAGCAGCAGCCTGGCCTGGAGGGCTCGGGTCGACGCAGGCCGGGGAGGAGCAAGCGAAGTGCCCGCTGCCTGGGCGGGGTCCCGTCCTAAGTCACGCTGGGGAGCCCCGGCCTCGGCTCAGCGCGCCCGCTGCCCCCGCGGCAGGCCCTGGCCCGGGAAGGCAGAGGCCGACCCACCTGGGAACCGCTGACCTCCACGCTGTGCATGCCGGTGATGGTGTCGATCAGGTTGTGGGCCTCGTCGATGACCACCACCTGGCCCTGCAGCCGGATCCCCGCCGCCTGCCGGGCGGCCGCGTGCAGCAGCATCTGGTAGGGCAGCACCACCAGCTGCAGGGGGAGAGGCGGCCTGAGGTGGGAGCAGGACCCCTCCCACGGTGGGCGGGCCCAGCCACCCCATAGGCCCGGCGTGCACGGTTTCACTTCCTACCCGGAACACGCGCAGGGGGACACTCCGGAGAGAAAGCTAGAGCAGCGCACTGTGCTTTGAGCTCTAGAACCTTCCCCGGAAAGTCTTATGTGGAACGTCAGCTACGGAACAGATAAAACTGGAGCCGACTGCACTTCTGAGTGGAGCAAGGGCGGAAGGGCGGAGGGGCCTGGAGCCCCTGCTGTGGAGCCCCTTCTGCGCCCCCAAGGCAGCCCCTAAAGCACCAAGGTCCCTCAACACGCTGTGACAGCACTGGGGCCCAGAAAGCAGCCCTGGGTACTGGCCCTGGAGCCACCACTTCCCAGCTGTGTGACTCTGGGACAGTCAACCTTTCTGAGCCTCAGTTTCCTCGTCTGCAAAACGGGCTTGATAAAGTCTATCTCAAATGAGGGTTAAGCGGGGGGAGGCGGGGTAACAAAAATAAAAGCACTCTGTCAATTTCTTAGGTGCCGTGTTGTTATGACGATTTTCCAGTTAAAAGGATACCGATAAAGTGAAAATCCAAAAAACTGGAAATTTAAGGCCCAGGTTTTAACACTGGCTCCATTACTCATTTGCTGTGAGAAAACAGATCAATCACTTAACCCTTCTGGGCCCCGGGGGTCCTCATGTGTAGAATATGAATAATACCTCCCTTAGCTATTTCAGTGGGCTACTATACACAAAAATGATGTGAAAAGTGTCTTAAAAAGTCAAGATCATAAGAGTTTCAGGATATTTCACTATATTGGCACCCAAGTGTGTCCAGACCCCAGGAGGGCTGAGACCACCGTGAGGCTGGGAGAGCTCCCCAGTTTCTCGGTGACCCTCCACACTCGGTTCCGGGCAGCACACTGACAGGCGTCTAACTGCCAGGTAATGTTATTACTAACACAGTTCCCTGCACCTTTAAAAATCTATGGAAGTCTTCTCTTGATTATATGAAATTCTCCATAAATGATACATTACTTCCAAAAGTCATTCAAATTAAGGGAGTAGAAAGAAAACAGTTAAATCACACCACCAAATTACAATGATACCATTTTTGACTCCATACAGCAAGTCTAGGGAAGGGTCTCCACCTGTGCTGCAGGCAGGCGCGCAGGGTGGGACGACCACGCACCCAAAGGGCACCTGGAAAGACCTTTACGTCCCGTAGCTCCCCACGGCACTCTAGTTTCTGCCCTGGCGTTAATGTGCCATCCCCCAGGACGCCAACTGTCCCTGCAGCCCAGAGCCACCTAGGGACCTGGGGCCTCCTCCAACCCTATGTACCAGGAGAGAGTGGGTGACGTGCCCTCAGTGGGCGGTGTGTCGGGCAGACAACCACGGCCGGTGACACCCTCCTGAACCGAAAGAGGAGTGAGAACTCCCTCCTGGGCCCTGCTCAGAGCCAAGAGCTACCGCCCAACCTCCGAGGTCTTCACCTGGGCTGCTGGAATGGCGAACCGGCTCCCGTAATAGGGACAGGCCCGAGCCTCCTTCCCCAGGGCCACCAGCTGCTCGATGTCCTTCACCTCCACCAGGACCTCGTCCCGGAGGAGCTGCAGCTGCTTATGGCTGTAGAAGGGGCAGGTGGCCCGCGGCTCCAGCCTCCTCCTCCGCCCGGGCTTCTCCTCCTCGACGATGCTCTTCTTCTCTGAGGGCGGCAGGCACAGGGCAAAGGCAGAAAGAACCTCAGCTGAGGTTCTGACCCCGGGGCCAGAAGGGGGTCTGTACCACGGGGCGGGGCCTCTAAACCCTTCCGGAACTGCTGCTTACGGACTCTTCGAAACATCCTGGCATTTTACCTTGTCTTCTCTAGAAGAGGCCTATGGTATCACCTCATAGCCAGGGTACTGGACTAGATCCGGACTAAAAAGCAAAAAGACCTTTTTCCCCACGTGAGGCTCTTTAGGAAGGAGGCCAGGTCTGCTCTGCCCTCGTTCCCACCGTTTCCCCTGTCCCGGGACTGCTTCTGGCTCCTCCCAGGGCTGCACATAGTCCCAGAGGCCCTGCCTACAGCCTCGGGGCGCTGGCGGCTACCGTGTTTGCTTCTCTGCAGCTCCACACAGCGGTCATTGATGAGCTGCACAGAACCCAGCTTTCTCACATCTTCATTGACACAAAGATTCTATGAGACAGAGGAGAGGGTAAAGGGCACGGGGCTGGCTAAGCGACACAGAGCAAGCCACCGGGCCTGCCCGCCTTCCAGGAGCGGGTCCTTCCTTCCAAGGACCAGCAAGGCACAGGGGCCGGTCCCGCCCTGCTTGCCCACCCAGCCCCTGCCTGCGCTCACCTGCCGAGAGCCCAGAGAGACAAGCCGAGTGTCCTTGCCAAAGGGGCTCTTCTGCACCTCGTGCACGAACTGGGCCAGCTGCGAGTGCGTCCGACTGCAGTAGTAAATCTGCCCGGGGGAGCGGGGTTCAGGGGAGACCGTCACCCCCAAACGTTCCCGGCACAGCGAGGAGGGCTGGGGCCCGAGACGCCGAGGGAATGGAGCGGGCGGCCGGGACGCAGACCGAAGGAAGGCGACCGCCCCCGGGCAGACCTCTGCGAGCCCTCAGGCCGGGCGTCCCCCTCCCCTCGGTCACGCTGGGCCCCTGCTCCTGCCCCTCTGGGAGGCTCGGTCGTCTCAGGAAAGGGAGTTTCCCCTCAGTGGTGGCTCCTGACACAGGGAGGACTCCGAGAGTCCGGGGCGTAGGGGGGAGCGGGGCGGGCGGGTCCCCATGCACCTCCCAGGGCTCGGGGGGTGAAGCAGGAGGAGGCTGAGCTCACCTCTCTCTGTGCGCCCCTCCAAGGTTTAGAAGAGCCAGGGGAGGAAGAGAGGAAAATGGGGGCGGCGGGGGGGGGAGTATCTAATTTCAAAAGCGAAAACCCGAAGTCCCGCACACACGAAGCCTGAGCAGCGTGAGAACCACTCACAGCTCCCAGCACCCCAGGCAAATGCAAACTCAGACCAGAGGACAGGGGACGAGCCACTGAGAGCCAGGGGCAGAGCACTCGTCCCCCACCTCCTGCCACCCCCAGTGAAGAGGCTGCCCCTCGACGCCCTGGGGCGCGGGCGTCTCCCGGGGACCCAGCCCCCCTGCCAAGTGAGCACCTGGAGACTCGGGGGCTTCCACCTCCTCCGTGGACCCAGGTCGGTCACGGGAGACCCAGGACCTGGTGTCTCACCTTAGTTACATGTTCTTCCTCCAGGTCATCCTCATCCGCGTCTACTCTGCGAGAGGGAAAAACACAGCACGGAAAAAGTCTTCTCGGACTTTTGTGTTTTGTTTTTATTCACCTAGAAATTCAATTTTTTTTTTTAAAGGCAGAAATGCGCATTGTCTAGGGCTCTCAGAGAGGAGTTATCAACAGGGTCGGCCTCCCGGTCAACAGAGGATTGTTCAGGCAGCTCTGTGTGAAAGGCCGGGATTTAAATCACATGCCACGTGGGGACAAAGTGGGCAGGACCCCATGAGGGGCTGGATGTAGGAGGGAGTGAAGAACATCTTGTGTTCAGAACCAGGTGGGTGGGTCCTCAGAGGCGGGCGTCTCCCGAACCCAGGGCGGCGGAAGCCACAGAAACTAAGCTGCAGGACTGGCGGCCCTGGCCTGGACCCTAGCGAGTACTATTTCCTCGAATATTCGCAAACTCCACTGAAGTTCTTTACCTCGCCCCCTGGGGAGGAGCAGAAGAGCAGGAAAGGCCACGGGGCACTGGCTGCTCCTGTCCTCCCCCCAGAGAGAGATGGGGATGCAGTTGGCATCTCAGCCGTGGGCGGGGTCACAAGTGTTCTAATTCAGGCCCTGGAACCAGTGCCTCAGGGCAGGCCTCTAAGCACCAACGCAGAAAAGCCCAGGACCAGATGGTTTCACCGGTGAATTCTACCAAATAGTTAAAGAAATAATGCCAATCCTTCTCAAACGCTTCCAGAAAACCAAAGAGGAGGGAATACTCCCAAACTCATTCCATGAGGCCAGCGTTACCCTGATATCAAAGTAGATAAGGGTACCAGAGGAAAAGAAAACTACAGGCCAGTATCCCTGCTGAATACAGATGTGAAAATTCTCAACCAAAGCACACCAAATTCAACAGCACGTTAAAAAGATATTTCACGATCAAGAAGGATCTATCCCTGGGACGCAAGGATGTTTCAACATAAGCAAATCAGTAAATGTGATATATCACGTTAATGAAATGAAAGACAGAAAATCATATGATCATCTCAACAGATGTAGAAAAAGCATCTGACAAAATCCAACATCCTCTCATGATAAATATTCTCAACAAATTGAAGAGAAGGAACATACCTTAACACAATGAGGCCATATGTGACAAGCCCGCAGCTAACATCACACTCAGTGGTAAAAGGTTGAATGCTTTTCCTCTAAGATCAGGGACAAAGGTGCCCATTCTTTTTTTTTTTTAAAGATTTATTTATTGATTGATTGATTGATTGCTATGTTGGGTCTTCATTTCTGTGCTAGGGCTTTCTCTAGCTGCAGCAAGCGGGGGCCACTCTTCATCGCGGTGCACGGGCCTCTCACTATCGCGGCCTCTCTTGTTGCGGGGCACAGGTTCCAGACGCGCAGGCTCAGTAGTTGTGGCTCACGGGCCCAGTTGCTCCACGGCATGTGGGATCCTCCCAGACCAGGGCTCGAACCCGTGTCCCCTGCATTAGCAGGCAGATTCTCAACCACTGCGCCACCAGGGAAGCCCCCAAAGGTGCCCATTCTTATGACTCATCCTCTACATAGTACTAAAGTCCTAGCCAGAGCAATCAGGCAAGAAAAACAAATAAAACACATCCAATTTGGAAACGAAAAAGTAAAATTGTCTGTTTGAAGATAACATGATTTTATATGTAGAAAACCCTAAAGATTTGACCAAAAAACTGTTAGAACTAATAAGCAAATTCAGTAAAGTTGCAGGATTCAAAATCAACATACAAAAGTCAGTTGCGGGCTTCCCTGGTGGCGCAGTGGTTGAGAATCTGCCTGCTAATGCAGGGGACACGGGTTCGAGCCCTGGTCTGGGAAGATCCCACATGCCGCGGAGCAACTGGGCCCGTGTGCCACAACTACTGAGCCTGCGCGTCTGGAGCCTGTGCTCCGCAAGAAGAGAGGCCGCAATGGTGAGAGGCCCGCGCACCACGATGAAGAGTGGCCCCCGCTTGCCACAACTGGAGGAAGCCCTTGCACAGAAACGAAGACCCGACACAGCCAAAATAAATAAATAAATAAATAATTAAAGGTGCTAATAATTTAAAAAAAAAAGTCACTTGCATTTCTATAGACTAACAACAAACTATCTGAAAAAGAAATAAAGAAAACAATCTCATTTACAATGGCATTAAAAACAATAAAATACTTAAGAATAACTTTATCCAAGGAGTTGAAAAATCTGTATGCTGAAAACTACAAGATTTTGATAAAAGAAATTGATGAAGACACAAACAAATGGAAAGATATCCCGTTTATGAATCAGAAGAATTAATGCTACTAAAATGCCCATACTACCCAAAGCCATCTATAGATTCAACTCAACCCCTACCAAGATTCCAATGGCATTTTTTACAGAAATAGAGAAAACAACCCTAAAAATCATACAGAACCAGGAAAGATAGCCAAAGCAATCTTGAGAAAGAAGATCAAAGCTGGAGGTATCAACACTTCCTGATATCAAACTATATTACAAAACTATAGTAATCAAAACAGTACAGTACTGGCATAAAAGCAGACACATAGACCAACAGAACAGAATTGAGGGCCCATAAATAAACCCCTGTGTATACAGTCAACTAATTTGAAAAGGGGGCCAAGAATACCCAATGGAGAAAAGACAGTCTCTTCAACAAATGGTGCTGGGAAAACTGGATATTCATATGAAAAAGAATGAAACTAGACACCTATCTTACACCACTCACAAATTAACTCAAAATTGATTAAAGACTTAAATGTAAGAAACCTGAAACCATAAAACTCCTGGAAGAAAACATAGGGAAAAAGCTCCTTGACATTGGTGTTGGCAATGATTTTTTGGATAGGACAGCAAAAGTACAAGCAACAAAGCAAAAATAAACAAGTGGGACTACTTCAAACTAAAAAGTTTCTGAACAAAAGAAACCATTAACAAAATGAAAAGGCGACCTGCAGAATGGGAGAAAATATTTGGAAACCATATAGCTGATAAGGGGTTAATATCCAAAATATATAAGGAACTCGTACAACTCAATAGCAAAAAAACAGAAAAAACAAAAAAAACACCAAAACCCACACATAATCCAATTTAAAAACGGGCAGGGGAACTGAATAGGCATTTTTCCAAAGAAACATACAAATAGCAAACAGGTACAGGTACATGAAAAGGTGCTCAACATCATTAATCATCAGGGAAATGCAAATCAAAACCACAATGAGATATTACCTCACACTTGTTAGAATGGCTATAATCAGAAAGACGAGATAAATGCTAGTGAGGATGTAGAGAAAAGGGAAAACTTAGTGCACTGTTTGTGGGAATGTAAATTGGTATAGTCACTATGGAAAACAGTTATGGAGGCGCCTCAAAACATAAAAGTACCATATGATCCAGCAATCCCACTTCTGGGTATTTATACAATGGAAATGAAGTCACTATCTCTAAGAGGTATCTGAATCCTCACATTCACTGCAATGTTATTTACAAAACCAAGATATGGAAGCAACCTATGTGTCCCTTGACAGATGAATGGGTAAAGAAAATATGGTGTGTTTTACATATACACACACAGACACACACACACACACACACACACAAAACAGAATATTCAGCCACTAAAAAAAGGAAATCCTGCCACTTGCAATAATATGGATGAACCTTGAGGGCATACTAAGTGAACTGTGTCAGAGAGAGAAAGACAAATACTGTATGATCTCATGTATGGAATCTAAACAAACCAAATTCATAGAAACAAAGTAGACTGGTGATTTGCTAGGGACTGGGCAGTGGGGGGAGGGTGGAGAAATGGGTGAAGGTGGTCAAAGGGTACAAACTTCATTATAAAATGTATAAATCCTGGGCGTGTAATGCACCGCATGGTGACTGTGGTTAATAATACTGTATTGTAAACCTGAAAGCTGCTAAGAGAGCAGATCCCAAACGTTCTCACCACACAAAAGAATGTTAAGTACAGGAGGTGATGGACGTGTTAAACCTTACGGTAGTAATCATTTCACAACATATACCTATATCGAATCATCACTTAGGCACGTTACACGTCGACTGCAGGCAGACCTCACTTTATTGCTCTTTGCTTTACTGCTCTTCATAGATACTGCTTTTTTTTTTTTTTTTTACAAATTGAAAGTCTGTGGCAACCCTGCATCAAGCACGTCTATTGGTGCCACTTTTCCAACAGCATTTGCTCAGTTAGTGTCTGTGTGTCACGTTTTGGGTATTCTCGCGATATTTCAAACTTTCATTATTATTATATTTGTTATGGTGATCGGTGATCAGTGACCCTTGACATTACCATTGTAATTGTCTTGGGTGCCCCGAACCATGCCCATACAAGATGACAAACTTAACTGTTAAACGTCGTGTGTGTTCTGACTGCTCCACTGACCAGCCATTCCCCCATCTCTCTCCCTCTCCTTGGCTCTCCTTATTCCCTGAGACACAATCTTGAAATTGTGCCAATTAATAACCCTACAATAGCCTCTAAGTGTTCAAGTGAAAGGAATGGTCACACGTCTCTCACTTTAAATCAAAAGCTAGAAATGAATTAAGCTTAGTGAGGAAGGCATATTGAAAGCCGACAGGCCAAAAGCTTGGCTTCTTATGCCAAAGAGTTAGCCAAGCTGTGAATGCAAAGGAAAAGTTCTTGAAGGACATTAAAAGTGCTGCCCCAGTGAACACAGGAATAATAAGAAAGTAAAACGGCATTATTGCTGATATGGAGAAAGTCTGAGTGGTCTGGATAGAAGATCAAACCAGCCACAACGTTCCTGTAATCAAAGCCTAATCCAGAGAAAGGCCCTAACGCTCTTTACTTCTATGAAGGCTAAGAGAGGTGAGGGAGCTGCAGAAGAAAAGTCTGAAGCTGGCAGAGGGTGACTCATGAGGTTTCAGGAAAGAAGCCGCCTGCATAACATTAAAGTGCAGAGTGAAGCAGCGAGTGCTGAGGTAGAAGCTGCAGCAAGTTACCCAGAAGGTGTAGCTAAAGTGGCTACACCAAACAACAGATTTTCATTGTAGACAAAACAGCCTTATATTGGAAGAAGATGCCATCTAGGACGTTCATAACCAGAGAAGAGAAGTCAGTGCCTGGCTTCAAAACTTCAAAAGACAGGCTGACTCTCTTGTTGGGGTTAATGCAGCTGGTGACTTTAAGTTGAAGCCAATGCTCATTTACCGTCCGAAAATCCCAGAGCCCTGAAGAATTATGCTAAATCTACCCCGCCTGTGCTCTGCAAATGAAACAGCAAAGCCTGGCTAACCGCACATCTGCTTATAACACAGTTTACGGAATATTTTAAGCCCACTGTTGAGACCTACTGCTTCGGAAAAAAAGATTCCTTTCAAAATATTAATACTCACTGACGATGCACATGGTCACCCAAGAGCTCTGATGGAGATGGACAGTGGGATGAATGTTGTTCTCATGCCTGCTGACACAACACCCATTCTGCAGCCCACGGTTCAAGGAGTAACTCTGACTCTCAAGTCTTATTATTTCAGATATACATTTGTAAGGCTTTAGCTACAGATGGATCTGGGCAAAGTCAACTGAAAACCTTCTGGAAAGGATTCACCGTTCTAGATGTTATTAAGAACATTTGTGATTCATGGGAAGAGGTCAAAATATCAACATGAAAACGAGTTTGGAAGAAGTTGATTCCAGTCCTCATGGATGACCTTGAGGGGTTCAAGACTTCAGTGGAGGAAGTAACTACAGATTGTGGTGAAAACAGCAAGAGAACTAGAATTAGAAGCGGAGGCTGCAGATGGGACTGAACTGCTGCAACCCCATGATAAACTTTAATGGATGAGCAGTTGCTTCTTATGGACGAACAAAGAAAGCAGTTTCTTGAGATGGAATCTAGTCCTGGTCAGGATGCTGTGAAGACTCTTGAAATGGCAACAAAGGATTTAGAAAATTACATAAACTTGGTTGACAAAGCAGCAGCAGGGTGTGAGAGGACTGACTCCAATTTTGAAAGAAACCCTACTGCAGGTAAAATGCAGTCAAACAGCATCGCTGCTACAGAGAAACTGTAAGAGGAGGAGTCAATCGATGGGGCAAACATCACTGTTATTGCTGATATGGAGAAAGTCTGAGTGGTCTGGATAGAAGACCAAACCAGCTACAACATTCCTGTAATCGGAGAACCTATGGTGGTCCCCCCAGCCCTCAGCAACCGTCACCCTCGTCAGTCAGCTGCCACCAACACTGAGGCAAGACGCGCCACGCCGACAGCAGAGGCTCGAAGGGCATTCGTGAAATTAAAGCACGAATGACGGGGAGGATCTCACAGGGATGGCGTGGCCTAGAGATGGCCCGGTTGTTACCTTCAGCGTTTCTAGTTCACCCAGGAAGTTACAGCTCACAAATTAGAAACTATGAACCTAGACCAAGCAAAGCCTTAGGTGAAAAGAAAAACACAGGCTGAAGACACCTCGAGGGCTTACATCACAAGCCTCACACGGCTCAGTTTGGTATTAAGAGCCTGAGACTTAGAGCCGGGCCAGCGGAGGTTCAAATCGCCGGCTGGTGGCCTCGGCGAGGCACAGCATCCTGCTGGGCTCGGTGTCCTGGGTGCAGAGTGGAGACAAGAATACCACAGAGGGTATGGAGGTGACACCTGCCTGAGCTGGCAGAGTAAGGGCCCCTGTCGTCATCCTTTGTGCCCCGAGGAGGGGCCTCGTGGGGGGAAGAGGGCAGGTAGCCGGGTTTCCACCCTGTCGGCGCCCCATGAGCGACGAAGAAGCCGGGCCTGAGAGGAAGGGGCCCCGCTTAGCCACCCGGGGCAGGGGATGCAGGAGACGCGCTCTCACCCGCTGGTCGAGCCTTTCTCCTTGTCGCTCTCGTACTCGGCGAGGACCAGCTCCTCCTCCCCCCAGGCCAGCTGCTCGGGCCCCGTGCCTGCTGCCAGCATCTCCCTGCTCAGGCGGAGGAGACGCTCAGTTTCTTCATCTTCCTGTCTCTGTGGAGGAGCGTGGCCAGTGGGGAAAGACAGAGAAACCTCAGTGCCAGAGCCCCACCCCCTGACGAGGCAGCCTCCGGGGGCCAGGCTAAGGGCAGCGACACACACGCCACCGACACGGGCCTCACCCGACTGGTGTCAAGGCCCCAGGATGAGCCCCTCAGCGCACGCTGCCCTGCTACAGGGCGAGGAGCACGTAGCCAGCGGGCGCCAGGAGGGGCAGAGGTCCCGGCCGCTCGCCCGACCAGCTGCACCGCGAGGCCCCAAGCAGGGGGACGCCACCGGGACACGGGCCACCACTCACCATGCGCTTGGCTGCGAACTTGAGCGGCGCGTTGTGCCGGATCTGCTGCAGGCGCTCCTCTCGCTTCTTCCTCCTGACCTGCTCCTCCTAGAGGGGAGGGAACCAGAAGGGAGACCCCTGCAGGAAGCCCCAGCCTCTCCCGGAGTCGCGGTACCTCAGCCCAGGGCCTCTGGCCCCCGCGCACGTCCCTGCCCTGCCAGCCTCCTGTCGGCCGAGCTGTCGAGCTCGCTGCTGCGGGAAGTGTGCGCCTCGCGCCCAAAGCCCCACGCTCTCCATCCAGCGCAGCCTGGAAGCGAGTCCGCAGCCAGGGAAGCGTGTGGCCACTGGCAACGGTGCAGTTCCTTTCCTGGGAAAGGATGGGAACCGCCAACCTAGGGAAGGCCTGGTGACATCGGCTTACTACAGACAGCGAGGGCGCAGCGCCATCCACCCGGGAGGTGGCCGGGGGGCTGAGAGGCACTGCGAGGACAGGAGCCGTCCTGCTTCGGGATCCAACCAAAATCCTCCCGGAGGCCCCGTTTCCAGATCACCCCACCTCTCGTAACCCGATCTCACCTTTAGTCGGTCCACCAGGTCCCTTTCTTCTTTCTTCTGCACAAACTGAGTGACCCAGTCGGGCTCTCCAGCGGCCCTGGGGGAGCCTGGGCTCTCCTGGCAGGAGGGTGGGGGACACGGCGCCTGGTCCTTCCCATCGTTTAAGGGGTCGGCTCCGGCCTCAAGGAGACGCTCCTCCTCTTCCCGTTTCTTCTGTTCAAAGTCGCGGAGCCAGGAGAGGGCCCCGCAAATGAGACTTAAGGATTTTCCCTGCGGGAAGAAAAGCGTTCTCAGAAATAGAGGATGAGAAACGAAGCTTCCCTAATGACCTTTCCCGTTTTGTTTTTTTAAAGATTTTTTTCTTTTTTTAAATTTATTTATTTTATTTTATTTATTTTTGGCTGTGTTGGGTCTTCGTTGCGGTGCACAGGCTTCTCATTGTGGTGGCTTCTCTTGTTGCGGAGCACGGGCTCTAGGCACGCGGGCTTCAGTAGTTGTGGCACGCGGGCTCAGTAATCGTGGCTCGCAGGCCCTAGAGCGCAGGCTCAGTGGTTGTGGCGCACGGGCTTAGTTGCTCCGCGGCATGTGGAATCCTCCCGGACCAGGGCTCGAACCCGTGTCCCCTGCCTTGGCAGGCGGATTCTCAACCACTGCGCCACCAGGGAAGCCCACCTGTCCTGTTTTAATAAAGCCTTCGAGGGAGGTCTGACTTTAAATATCAGAGGGTGCTCTAAGGCCAGCCTCGGAAAGGAAGGAAAAAGAAGGGAACGGGCAAGAGAATGGCTGGGGGAAAAAAACAGGAAAAAGAGAGAAATAAAAGGGAAATTCTTTAATTATATGGCTCACTGGTCCTCAAAGAATGAAAGTGGCTTAACAAGTTGCGTATAAGTACTGCAGGTCATCATAATTAGAAGAATGGGAGAAACTGAATAAACAGCCCAGAAAATAAAGCCAAAAAAACGCACAGCATGAAATCCCGGATACGACTTGCTGGGCGGGGGATGCAGCCAACGTGCAGACAGAAGGTGATCAGCCCCATGAGTCGCAGTGTCAGGAAACATTAAAGCAAGCCAATCGCTCTGGGGAACACAACTGTTGGTTTAAAGACCAGAATTCTCCCCGTAGGTCCCTGATATGGGGTGAATTGTGTCCCCCCAAATTCACATGTTCAAGTCTTAACCCCCAGTGTCTCAGAATGGGACCCTACTTGAAAACAGGGTCACAGCAGATGTACTGAATTAAGAGGAGGGTGGCCCTGACCCAGTAAGACGGGTACCCTTGTAAAAAGGGGAAATGTGGACACAAAGGCAAGGAAGGCAGATGATGGGAAGAACGTGGAGCCCGCCGTCCACACGCGGAGGAGAGGGGCCTGGACAGCCCTGCTGAGACCTCATTCCAGACTTCCGGCCTCCAGACTGTGCGACAATGAATTCCTGCCATTTTGGCCACTCCATCTGTGGTGATTTGTGACGGCAGCCCGGGCAGACAAAAGTAATAATTTTATGATGAAGTGTGATACTGAGAGACCACTGGATGGTGTGAGCGGAACAGGCATAAGTACCTTAAAAACTACACAAACCTTTAAAAGACAACTATCGACTCTTAAAAAACAAAAGACAAAAGATTATTCAAGAAAAAAAAAGAGACTAAAAACATACAACTACACCAGGAAGAAAGCTCCATCTTATCTATCACAAGAAGAAGGTCCCAATGACTAAAATCAATAAAGCAAGAAATGGCAGCATAAGCTTGTAATTTCAACATATTCTATCCAAGTATATTTCTTAGGAAACAGTTAAAAGACTTAAAAGCACCTGCCCAAGGAACAAAGTTTGATAAATGTGACTTTTTAAATGACAGGCACTGTTCTTTGATTCAGTGTTTTACCTGACTTTAAAGAGAGGAAGACGAGATGCTTAACCATGTCAGCTGTGGCAGGTGGTCGGATGAGGACCTGACCTCCTCAGATCTAATTACAGGAAGTTGCTCCTGATCCTAACCAGTCTTTCAGTGGGGTGGGTCAGGAGGGGAGAAGTCCCATGCACTGGGTTTATTTATTTTTTGGCCGCACCGCACAGCACGCAGGATCTTAGTTCCCCAAGCAGGGATCGAACCCATGGCCCGTGCAGTGGAAGCGCAGAGTTCTAACCACTGGACCTGGACCGCCAGGGAAGTCCCCACGTGCACTGGGTGTAAATGGAAGGTCGGATGCTGGTAGAAAGATGCTACTTTAAAAACCCCTCGGGTTTCCCTGGTGGCACAGTGGTTAAGAATCCGTCTGCCAATGCAGGGGACATGGGTTCGAGCCCTGGTCCGGGAAGATCCCACATGCTGTGGAGCAACTAAGCCCGTGCACCACAACTACTGAGCCTGCGCTCTAGAGCCTGTGAGCTACAACTACTGAATCCCACGCGCCTAGAGCCCGTGCTCCGCAACAAGAGAAGCCACCACAATGCGAAGCCCGCGCACCGCAACGAAGAGTAGCCCCCGCTCGCCCCAACTAGAGAAAAGCCTGTGCGCAGCAATGAAGACCCAACGCAGACAAAAAAAACAAAAAACCAAAAAACCCTCACTCTGCACAGTATCTTCGTGACCCACGTTGTGTGAACTGGCGGAACGGAGCCTCTCCCACTCGCTGTATCTGAAGGAACAAAACGCATCAAGAGAGCGGCCCGTCTGCACTCTTCCTGCCCCAGGAGACCGTGTCATCCCAGGAGAGAGCGACACACTCCCGTCATTGGATGAGAAGGAATAAGTCACTTTCCTTCGTTCATGCATTCCACACACACCCCTTAAGAGCCCCCTGAGGCCGACCGTGCCAAGCTCCCCGCAGATGACGGGGACACAGAGGAGAGGACCTCAAGGTCCTGGTCCTCCGGGAGGTCACAGCAACACCCACACAGGCAGCTCACTCTCACGCGGCACTTGCTCTAGAAGGTAATAAAGGGCAAGAGAGAAGTGGGAACCTAACAGGACTCTGCGGCCAACCTCTAACAAACCCCCTCCTCCCAGGCCAGGAAGGAAAACTGAGGGGCTCTGGACTGGACCCCTCTGGCCCTCAGTAACCCAGTTCCTGGAGAGTAAACCAATATGTCAGATCTGTGGATAAGCCAGAGTAATTTCTACGTTTCTCAGCGTCAAAGTGGTCATGCGTCCAGAAAAAACCGGAAGGTTTCAGTGCTACGGTCGTGGTTTCCATGGCCAGTAAAATTCTCATTTGCCTTTAGCCTAATTTTTCTCAGACCCCAGGGCTGTGTTTAACGGTTTAGTAGACAGAAACGGCTACTACTCAGAAAGAACGACTTAGCTCGACCTCAAACCACGACTCTCTGCACGTGCAGACAAGCACGCTGGCTCTGACCCGTCATCAGTGTCTCCCTAGACCCTCTTCAGGCCCCAAATAATACTTACGGTGCCGGTTGGACTCTCAAATATCCCGATCTTGCCAGCCTCCAACACCTGGTACAGCGCTGCCATGAAGTCTTTCTGGATGGCATAGGGTGTGAAGGGAAAAGGGAAGTGGACGCCACCAGCCTCCTCTGTTTTGTCAGCCATGGTCCTGGGGGGTAAAAAAAAAAAAAATCTAGTAGCTCTCTGATGGGCCAGGCGGTACTGGACTGAGATCCAGAACAGTTCCTAGGAGGGGCCTCAACACGAGTCGCAGACTTCCTCCCCAGGAGGGACGTTTTGCAAGCAGAGGCCGTGCTCCTTCCCTCACGTGCCTCCCCACGAGGCCTGGCCACATTCGCTGTCCATCCAGGGACGTCCATCACAACCGGATACAGGGGGACTCGGCCCAGGAAGCCCTAAGAGAAACCCCTGCCGTCCCGCCTGCGTGCACACCTTTCTAAGGGCCTGCAGATTTCTTTTGGAGAGCCTGTAATTACTTCTGCAGTCATTAATTTTTCTTCTCCCACATCTCCCAGCCATGTCTCCCAACATCGCAGGACAAAACTGCTTCTCTTGGGCTTCCTTGGTGGCGCAGTGGTTAAGAATCCCCCTGCCAATGCAGGGGACACAGGTTCGAGCCCTGGTCCGGGAAGATCTCACATGTCGCGGAGCAACTAAGCCTGTGCGCCACAACTACTGAGCCTGTGCTCTAGAGCCCGCGAGCCACAACTACTGAAGCCCGTGTGCCACAACTACTGAAGCCCACACGCCTAGAGCCTGTGCTCTGCAACAAGAGAAGCCACCACAATGAGAAGCCTGCGCCCTGCAACAGAGTAGCCCCTGCTCGCCGCAACTAGAGAAAGCCCGCGTGCAGCAGCGATGACCCAATGCAGCCAAAAAAATTAAATAAATGAATAAATAAATTAAAAAACAAACAAACAAAAAAACTGCTTCTCTTGCCCCTGCTGTGAAGACCTAAGAGGTCGTGATCCACAGGCAGAAAATCGCGAGCACAGCTTTTCTGCATGTCACACACCCATCCCTACTCAACAGGTATCTTCCGTTTGCATCTAATTCATCCCAGCCGCCACTTCCAGTACAAACCAGAGCCACCCCCTAAGAGCTTTCCCTGGGGCCCCAGCCTGGAGGGCCCTCTGCACGGCGGCTGAGCCCTGGCTGGAAGGGCTTCCGAGAACTGAGGCCTCGGCACTTCTCTGCCCCTGCAGGCCCAGGTCTAAGAAAAACGTCTCTGCTCCATATTTATTCCATCTTTTTCCTCCTCTTCTGACCCTGCTCTCTCTGAGACAGCTTTGACACACCCTTTCTTCCTTTAGTCACCATTTTCCATCCGGGCCCCACTCTGTCTTTGCAAGTCACTGCTCTGAGCTATTTAAGCAGGCCCAGCTCACCTCAGTACAAATATGAATAAATCTAAATCCCATTTATGCCTTTGCTACATAACTGGCCTCAGGAAGACCAGTGACCATGTCAATTCATTTATGAGAGAAGGGAGTTTCATGATGTTCTTCCAGGCAAGAGTTTAGGGGCAGTTAAAACGAGGACCGAGGTGGAGGGATAGCGGTAAGGATGACCGAAAACCAGGACAATCCAATACAAGAGGCAAGTGTGTAATCGGAAACCCACTAAAACGTGAAGGGAAAGGAGAATGGTCCTAACAATCTCTGAGCGCCTGCCCTGTGTTAAACGCTTCGCAGGCCCTTCCACTTTTGGTGTCTCGTTTCATCTGTACAACACTATAAGCAGAGGGTCGTCGGATCCTGACGCTTTTACAGAAATTAAGTAACTCTTCAAAGACTCAGCTCAGAAAGGAAACCCAGGGATCCAAGCCCAGGTCCACATGGCTCTGTTTTAGTCCAACTCATGTGTCTGCAAAAGAGAACTAGCATAAATAAAAGGGAGATTTACTGAAAAGATACATATTGAGAGATTGAGAATACAGACCATCTGGGAAAACCAAGAGCAGAGCCGCGGACAGGGTGGGACGTCCTGCAAACTAGAACTGCAAAGTGGTTCAGGTCTCAAGATGGAGCCAGGAAGCCCACCAACGGTAAACACCCGCAGATGCCCCGTGCATCCCCTTCTCCTGCTCCGTCATCGAGGGCCAGATGGAGCCTACCCGGCTTCCTCTGCTCACTTGGCAGCTTCTGCTTTACCCCAAAGGCAGCCTGCACGCCACCTCTGCCTGCAGCCCCCTCGACCTCTGGCTTCAGCTCCCACTGCCAAGCGAAGTCTTTTCTTGTTTCGTAGTTCTAAATCCCAAGAGAAAAATCTGACCCATCCCTCCTCTCCTTGTAAGACAGATCACTGGACGGCCTAGAGACGGATCTAATCAGCCTGGGCCTCGCACCTGCCATCCCTGCCCGCTTGGAATTCTCAACGTTTAGGACTCAGCGCAGCTCCTCAGAGAGGCCTCTCCCCGTATGTGCCACCCTCCAGTGGTCAAATACCCGCCTCCAAACACACACACACACACACCACTCGGCTTTAAGTCATTTTATCTCATTATTCTGAAATACTCTGTCTTTTGTTCATACCTCTTAGCAAACTTATTTACTGTCCTCCCCCACTAGAATATAAATAGCATAACAGGAGGAACCTTGTCTGTCTTGTTCTTCCCTGCCCCCAGCATTCAGAACAGGTGCTTTGGCACTCAGCAAGCATTCAGGAACAATTTGATGAATGAATGAACAGCCAGCTTGAGGTGGGAGCCGTGGGGAGGGTTTCTGCTCCTCAGAGGGGTGGGGAGAGGAGGTCTATGACTTGAATATTTAGGCCAGGGCCAGTTCTTTAATGGTTTCAAACTGCTTCCATATAACCTCACAACCCTATGTGGCCAGGATTTTTATTAGCTCTGTTTTACAGCTGAAATAACTGAACCTCAGAAAGGTTAAGTGACTTGCCCACAGTCACTCAGCAAGGGCTTGAATCCAAGATTTGAAAGCACATCTGCCTCCAAGCTGTAGATTTCTGATCTTCCTCCCACCAGGATAAGTAGGGTGGAAAGACTCCGTTACCAAACTTTAGAATGACAACACGAAACAATACAGAACAAAAGTAATTATTATTCCACTTCTCCGTGGGTGGTAATTACGATCTCATTATTCCAGCAGCAGCACAAGCTAAACCATAAGTTAAAGAAGGGTTTAGCTAAATCCATGAATAATGGATATACTAAGTGCTATTAAGGATGTTTGGTGGAACTTTTCCCGACCTCTTCAGGCTGGCTGCGTGGACACGAGCTCCCACCCAAGTTCTCCCTAGAACTCCCCACCAATGCGAAGGCAAATCTCATGCTCGTTAAATGGGCTAAGATACGTGAGAGCATCTCAGGGGCACGTTAGTCCTGAAAGTGCTCATTTTCTTCAGTCTTCGATGATCACTTATTTGGCTGGGTACAAACTATTGCTACAGACTGAATCGTGTCCCCCCCCCCCCCCCGCCTCCAAATTCATGCATTAAAGCCCTAACCCCCAATGTGAGGCTGTATCTGCAGACAGAGCTTTTAGGGAGTAATTAACATGAAATGAAGGAGGTAATCGGGGTTAAATGAAGTCCTAAGAGTGGGGTCCTAAACCCTTATAAGGACTGAGGCCTTGAATTCCCAGCCTCTAGACCTGGGAGAGAGAAGTTTCTATTGTTTAAGCCACCCAGTCTATGGCGTTTTGTTATGGCAGCCTGAGCAGAAGAGACATCCATGTCCAGGTACCATCCTACTGTCCCCCTCCTAAAGTGCTTTAACGCCACACACCTGGGAGACGACCCGGCTCCAGCGCACCCGTTGTGAATCCGGAGCTGGCCCCAACCCCATATCCTCATCTTGCTTCTGTCCCCCTCCCAGCTCCGCCCTCAGAGCTCTCACACTGTGCTAACATTTCTCTCCACTTTTCACGGCACTGCCTCCCACACTCTGGTCCATTCCAGCCATCCCACTCCTCCTGCTCCACCTTGGTCCCCCGAGCGGCAGGAGGGCTCTGGGGTCAGACTGCCCAATGTGGAATCCCGGCTGTATCCGTGCTAAAGTCCACAGCCCTGAGCCTGTTTCCTCACCTGCGGGGGACAGGTAACGGCACATTCAGTAGCGCTGCAGGGACCAGCAGGTACTACAACGTAGGAAACGCGCGCTTAGCACCGCCGGCGGATCCTCCCCGCGGCCGGCGGCTCACGGCCAGGTCCCGCCCCGCGGCCTCCCCAGCCCTTGCATTGGTGTCTGGCCTGTCAATCACATGTCAAGCCCGCCCCAGCTCGGGGACGTTTTCCCGCCGCCGGCCCGGCCCGCCCCCTTGCGTTTCCCCCGGAGTCTGCCCTTTCTCATTTTGCTCCGCGTCCTCGGCACCGCGCTCACCTTCCTTGGTGGGAGGGCTGCTCCGCCGAGACCAGGCCGGCGAGGAGTCCGAGCGGACCCCACTGAACCTGAAACCCCGGCTCGCCGGTGTCGGCGTCCCCCAGGAAAGCCCGTCGCGATGCACGCCCCGCGCCAGTGCGCGTGCGCACTACGGGGCTCGGCGGGGGCTGGTCCCCCTATTGTGCCACTGCGCTTGCGCGGCGGGCTCGTCCAGGCCTCGGTCTGCATTACCCGGAAGACCGACCTGCGTTGCACAGCCCATTTCGCTGCGCGTGCGCACTCCGTGTCTTGCTGGGGCTGGACCTCCCCTTTTGCGTCACTGCGCTTGCGCGGCTGGCTCGCTGGAGGGAGGGGCCGTCGGAGGCTGTGGTCGCGGCTGGGTGTTCTTCCTCCCCTGCCGCGCGCCAGCTGTGGAATGTTTGCGCCTCCGCTAGCTGGCGCTCATAATCCTGGGAGCTCAGCAGTCGCTTGACTTCAGTTGGCCGTGATTATCAAACACCTGAGGGGCCAGTTGCTGTAGCTGACTCAGGAAGCCTGTATTCTGGTCGTGAAACTGAGCCCCTGTAAAACCAGTTTCCTCTGCTCAGTTGATGATTAACCTCTCTATCCAAAACTTTATTCCCATTCTTATTCCGTGCCTGTTCCCCTCAGGATCGAGAAATATTAAAAAAAAAAAAAAAATGGAATTGGAACTGAGCAGGGCCCTCCAGCCCAAAAGCCCCCCTATGTCCTCCGTTTCTTGTTCGTAGAAAGAGATTTTAGGGGCTTCCCTGGTGGCGCAGTGGTCAAGAATCTGCCTGCCAATGCAGGGCACACGGGTTCGAGCCCTGGTCCAGGAAGATCCCGCATGCCTTGGAGCAACTAAGCCCCTGCACCACAACTACTAAGCCTGTACTCTAGAGCCCGCGAGCCACAACTACTGAGCCCGTGAGCCACAACTACTGAAGCCCACGTGCCCAGAGCCCGTGCTCCACAACGAGAAGCCACCGCAATGAGAAGCCCGCGCACCACAACAAAGAGTAGCCCCCGCTCCCCGCAACTAGAGAAAGCCCGCGTGCAGCCACAAAGACCCAACGCAGTCAAAAATAAATAAATAAATTTTTTAAAATAAGTTAGAATTTTTTTTAAAAAAGACTAGCCTCCGATGCTTCCCTAAGTTCCAAGGGATGGCACAGGTAGTTACCAATGAGGGAAATGAGGCAATGCAGAAACAAAGGAAAGCAGTTAAACAGAAGTAACGACAATAGTTGAGGGATAAACTCTTATGTATATGCCTCCTCAAGGCATATACCTAACAATCTGACACTGATCTTTGAGTTTTTCTGGAGAAACTAAGACACCTCCCCCAGGTGGAGGACGGTGACTGCATGCTGAGCACAAGCATGTGGTCTCCAGACGGTCAGGAACCAGAAGTCTGCTGATTAAGATTCCTGAAACACCACCCTGCTACCTCACCACTGACCAATCGGAAGAAAGTCATGCACCCTGCAGCGCTCACCCCAAAGGTTGCCTTTAAAAACGCTTCCCTGAAAGCCACGGGGAGTTCAGGTCTTTTGAGCATGAGCCGCTGTGCTCGTCTCTTGGCCCTGCAGTAAACGCTGTACTTTCTTTTCACCACAGCCCAGTGTCAGGAAATTGACTTTGCTGTGTGGAGTTCGGTCTGGTTAATAGTCCTCGCTCCTGTCAGGCCTTAATATATTGGTTATTTTACCTCTAGAATGGACAGTACCTGCCCTGCCCACCTCTGCAGGGTTGAGACCAGGTGAGGGAAAGCACTCTAGAAGCCAAGTTTAGGATTGTTGCTCCTGGGTGCCAGCCCTGCTTGGAGGAGCACACCTGGCCGGGGGTCAAAGCACATCACCTTCACCTCCCTGGACGTGGGTTCTCCTTTGTCCAGCAGGGGATAGGACTGCATGCTCCCTGTGAGCTTTTCTGAAGGCATGTCCAGTGTGTGTTTTCCAACACCACCCAGTAACCCAATTCTGACACTATCTATCTGGAGGTAACTGGGATCCCACACGTTAGGGGCTCAGTCCCACATGACTGCGACATGAGACACCAATCACAAGTCCAGGCTGTCACCTGTGCTGCTCACCTACTGGCTGTAACTCAAGAGGTTCCCACAACCTCCTCCTTGGGTTTGATTAATTTGCTAGAGTAGCTGACGGAATTGCCAACTACAAATTGGCACTTGCCATCTACCTCTACAAGGATTAAATCATGAGCCGCTGCAGCTGCTGACCTTCAACGCCCCCTGAAAGGAGTTCAGGGTGGAGATCAGGAATGAGGCCCTCTGTGCTCTGGGAAAAACTGGCAGAACAGGTCTTCAGAGAGCTATTTTCAGGAGAAGATTTTATGAGCCCAATTCTTGCATCTCCTCATATCTAGAAAAGCACTAAAGTCATTAACGGGGACATCTGCTCCTCCTGACTAGCAGCCAGGCTCTGCCAAAATGTGTGCTTGACTGCACGTCCCCCCTTCACTGAAATCATATAGAACCCTCACCTTCCCCCCACCCCCCGCACCTCTCTGGAGCATTTCCTCAGAGCTATCCGAAATGCTGTTTCCCAAGCTATAGTCCTCAATTTCCCCCAATAAAACTTAACTCACAACTCTCACATTGCACTTTTTTTTTTTCAGTCGACAGAACTGGGGAAAGCATTTTACTTACTAGATCACCAGTTTATGTAAAAGGATATAACTCAGGAGCAGCAGGATGAAGAGATGCACAGGCCAAGTGTGTGGCAGAGGGCACAGAGCTTCCACTCCCCCAGCACCTCCACATGCTCACCAACCCGGAAGCTCTCCAGACCTCATCCTGCCGCCTATTTAATGGAGGCTTCATTACACAGGCAAAGGTTGATTAAATCATCGGTCATTGGTGATTGAACTCAGTCTCCAGCCCTTCTCCCCTCCAATCACTCAGTTGGTTCCCCTGGCAACCAGCCCCCATCCTTAGGCTCGTTACCTAGGGGCTTTCCAAAAATCACATCATTAACATAACAAGAGACACCTCTATCGCTTTCCTCACTTAGGAAGTTTCTAGGGTTTTAGGAGCTCTGCTAGGAACGGGGACTAAGACCAAAAATATAATTATTATCACAATATCACAGGATGGGTCTATGAAATTACAACTGGGGGCATTTTATGCTAAGTGCTCCCTGGGAATGACCTTGGTAATTGGTGTGACTTCCCAGCAGGATCAAGAAACATTCTGGACAGTCTCTGGGGCTTAAAGGAAAGGCCTTCCAGGAAAGGAGCCAGTGTTACAAGCTGTGTAAAAACTTGGGGGTGGGAATTTACAAAAGGACAGTTCCAGAGTCGGTATTTTTGTCAGTACTTCCAACTATCAGTGACTGGGGTAGTTTGAAAAGGGCAAAGAACTAACACCCTTCAGGGTCTTGGAAGGTGGCCCACCAAAATCCTGAAAAGGTCTCTGATGCCTCAGTTTTAAGTTCATGTAAATGTTGCATTTACTATACAACCACTGTTTGTTTTAGCATTTAAAAAGGTGTTTTAAAGTAATTGTCATCTGGTAAACTTGACACTTCAAGAAGATGCACTGGACTTGGGTCTATTTCTTCAGAGTTCCCCCTCCCCGCTCTCCACACACACACACTCCTAGGGTATGAAATCTCTAATTTAAGACGCACCATTGGAGGAATAGAAGGTGATAAGACTTGGGGTCTGGATGTAGAAGACTTTAAACAGTAGGCTAATACGTTTAGACTTTATCTTATAAGCAATTTGCACATCACTGAAATGGTTTTTGAACAGACGAGTGAAACTGCAAAATCAATGCCTTGGAAATAATAAGCCAGAAGCAGTGTGGAGAATGTTGGCAGGGGAGAGACCAGAAGCAAGTGAACAAGTCAGGTTATGCAGTAAACCAGACAATGCAACAGGGACTTGGACCTCTAGAGTAGCGATAGGAATGGCTGATGGAGGCGGTTAAACCAGGATGTAAACCCAGACTATGTCCCTCTATCCTCCCCTCATCCTCACCCCAAGGGTTTATTTAGAGAATGACGCTCCTAACATAAGGCCTTGGGCTTTGTCCCAAAGGTAAAATCAGAAGTTAGCCCCCTGTGGACCACCTCTGCATTTCTTGCTACTGGCATTCATCGAATGAACTCAAACACCTTCTTAACAAACTCAGAACTCAAGGCCAGGGAGAAAAGTCTTTCTACTTATGTATGAATATGCTTTCTATAACTTGGCCGTGAGAGCTCTTTAAACCCATGATGTATTCCTCTTTGCCTTCGCTGCTAGTAATCTCAGCTACATGTTGTGCATTGTTTTAGCATTTCACTGGAAAGCATTTTTTGATACTTTCTTTTTTTCTGTTCTCATTGCTTCTTGCTAATTTTAAGTAGAGGCCCTAGTAAAATCAGACCACCTGGATTTAGATCCTGACTCCACTATTAACCAGCTGGGCGGCCTTGTCAGGTTGTTTTAACTCTCTGAGCCTCAGTTTTCTCACTTAGGAAATGGAGATAATAACAGGACCCACCTTATAGGATTCTTGTGAAAGAAACGAGATCATCTGCATAACATAAAGGGCTTGGCACCGTGCATGCCACATTATAAAAGCTCAACGAAGGTTAGCTATTACTAATATTTTGTTTTGTTTGATTTTTATTTTATATTGGAGTATCGTTGATTTACAATGTGTTAGTTTCAGGGGTACAGCAAAGTAATTCAGTTATACATATACATATATCTATTCTTTTTCAGATTCTTTTCCCATTTAGGTTACTACAGAGTATTAAGTAGGGTTCCCTGTGCTATACAGTAGGTCCTTGTTGATTATGGTTTTTTTTTTTTAAAGGTTTTTTGTTTTTGTTTTTGTTTTTTTTTAATTATTAGCACCTTTAATTATTATTTATTTTATTTTATTTTATTTTGGCTATGTTGGGTCTTCGTTTCTGTGCGAGGGCTTCCTCTAGTTGCGGCAAGCGGGGGCCACTCTTCATTGCGGTGCGCGGGCCTCTCACTATCGTGGCCTCTCTTGTTGCGGAGCACAGGCTCCAGACGCGCAGGCTCAGTAGCTGTGGCTCACGGGCCTAGTTGCTCCGCGACATGTGGGATCTTCCCAGACCAGGGCTCAAACCCGTGTCCCCTGCATTAGCAGGCAGATTCTCAACCACTGCACCACCAGGGAAGCCCGATTATGTTTTATATATAGTAGTGTGTTTATGTTAATCCCAATCTCCTAATTTATCCCTCCCCCCCAAACTATTACTAATATTAATTGGGTTTACTTTTAGTGTCTCTATGCTTTTATTATATTTCCTTAGATACCCTTTAGAAATAGCTGTGATATAAACCTAACAATAAATAAATAAAATCTAATAAAATAAAAGTAAAGTTGGGTTCTGACTAACTGTGTAAATTTTTACATTTTGGCCTTTGGCAATTGGAAGAGCAGAAATAAGGAGGCCAGGAGTGATATTTTGAGGAGGAGCACGAATATTCAGTTTCTGAGATATTTAAAGTTATGCAGTTTGATGGGGCACACCGTAGTGTATTTGTTTGTGGAGGGGGGAGGGGTCGTCCATGTACAGGCAGGACCAGGACCTCTGAAAGGCATCTTATTCCAGGGTGTAGCCTGGCCTTGGCATTCATTCATTCGATAAATATTAACTGAGCATCAGTCCAGAAGCTGAATTATCTTAGTAAGCTCAGAAAGTATCAGGCTCATTACAAATGCAGGATCACAAAATTTACATTCACGCTAATTCATTTATAAAGGATTTATTTATAAAGGAGTCATTTCCAGTGAGCATAAGCTAATTTTTCTCTTCCTATTTGGGAAGCCAGTGTGAACTGGAAGATTGCTTGGTGACCATTAAGTCAGAAAAAGGAAAACACAGGAATCTGAGTGAGATGCATTACCTACGCACTGGGCAAGTCCCATGAACTGTGCCTGTCCTATAAGAGAAAACACTTTTCTAGAGAACAGCTTGCTCCCATCCTCAGACCCCATGTGCCTCTCCCTGGAATAGTGCAAGATGCACCCTAATCACACTTGTTTCTCTAAATCCTAGTTTCTTTGATAACTGTGTTCAGTATATATCTAGCTAGATTAATTTTGCTCATTAAGCCACATTCTGGTGGGTGTGGGATACAGTCTGTTTCCTCACATAATAGGTTGAACTAATTTGTCAAACTTAATTTTCAAGTGCCCCACTTTCACTGTCTCGATGAGGTATTCAGTGGTGTCTGAAAATGGGGGACTAGAGTTCAGACAGAAGTAGGAGCTGGATATATGGAGTTGATCACCCCTAAAGCTATAGTAAGTAGTAATATTTCTGAAGGAATGAATAGTTAAAAAAAAAACAAACAGGCAGCATCCACATGTAAAAGAATGAAGTTGGGGAGCACTGTTTCTCTCTTGCTGGAGGTGGGTGTTTTCTCAGAGGGGGGTATCATGGTACATGAAAACATGCAAAGAACAATTAGGAATCAGAAGACACAAGCTTGGCTCCTGATTCAGACTGTGCCCCCACTAGCAATTTATCCTTAGGCGATTCACTTACCTCCTGGAGACTCTATTTCTGCATATGTAAAATAAGCATAATAAAAATTAACATGAGGGACTTCCCTGGTGGTGCAGTGGTTAAGACTCCGTGTTCCCAATGCAGGGGGCCCAGGTTCGAGCCCTGGTCCAGGAACTAGATCCCACATGCATGCCGCAACTGGAGCCGACGAGCCGCAACTAAGGAGCCCGCCTGTGCAACTAAGACCTGACACAACCAATTAAATAAATAAATATTAAAAAAAAAATTAACATGAGAACCAAAAGAGACAAGATATATCCTATTAGGTATCAACTTTCAAGATCTCATCCTGCCCTTTGGATCACATCTTTTCCCTTGAGATCATAAAGCACCTTCTACGCGGGAGAGCTGGATAGAGAGTTGGGGGTTGGGGGGTGGTGAGGGGGGGTGCAGTGCTTGTCCCTAAGATTATGAAAATCTCTTTCTGGCTTACTTCACTCTGACACAGGGCTGGGAAGGGGAGGGTGGGACGAACTGGGCGATGAGGATTGACATACATACACTACCATGCGTAACATAGGTAGCTAGTGGAAACACGCTATAAAGCAGAGGAAGCTCTGCTTGGTGCTCTGTGACAACATAGATGGGTGGGATGGGGAGGGAGGTCCAAGAGGGAGGGGATATCGGTATACGTATAGCTGATTCACTTCATTGTACAGTAGAAACTAACACAACGTTGTAAAGCAATTATACTCCAATTTTTTAAAAAAGTGAGTTAAGCCAGAAAAAAAAAAAAATAAGATTATGAAAAACTGATCACTATAAACTACAGTTACCTATACCCATAGTCTTGGTTAATAGTGATAGGAAAAACAGAAAACAAAAAAATGGAAAGTTGATTTAGTCTGGGCTCAGTTTATCTACTACCAGCACAGATTGTTTACTTATTTATTTAGATATTCTGGTTTATCTTCACTAAAGACACGCCTTATTATTACTCGTTTGTAAAATGATTATCACGGTACTCGCAGCAGCAGTGGCAGTAGTAGAAGCTACCTCATAGGGTCGTTAGGAGCATTGTACGAGACAATATACGTAGAACAGTGCCTGGCATATAGTAAGAACTCAATAAATATTGATTTTTTTTTTTTTTTTTTTTGGCCGCACCATGCAGCATGAGGGATCTTAGTTCCCTGACCAGGAATCAAACCCGAGCCCCGTGCAGTGGAAGAGTGGAGTCCTAACCACTGGACCTCCAGGGAAGTCCCTCATCAATAATTTCTACTAAACATTTAAAGAAAACATAATGCCAATTATACACAAATTCTTCCATTAAATAAAAAAAGAACATTCCTCAACCCATTTTATGAGATTAGCATAATCTTAATACTGAAGCTTAAAAAAGATTGTACAAGAAAGGAAAATTAAGACCAATCTTTCTCATGACTATAGATGTGAAAATCTTTTTTAAAAATAGAAAACTAAATCCAGCAACAATATATAAAAATGATAGCATATCACAAGGCCTGCATAAAAAAAGAAAAGCAATTTAAACCACACCAAGGGTGCTAATTGCCCAAGCAGGATGTTTGCCTGCAACAGGAGTTCGGGTGGGTGAACACTGCCTGATATTTCTGACACCAGCTTTTGTGACCCCCAGAGAGAGCCTTGGCCCCCCTCCACCTCCCCAGGGGACCCTCCAAGACCAGCAGGAAGAGTTTACTCAGATGAATACTCCCCAATATGTCTGCCACCAGCTTTTATGACCCCAGAGAGAGCCACAGCTGCCCCCCCCACTGCCCCAGGAGACCCTCCAAGGTCAGCAATATATGGAAATAGTACCTATACCAAAAATAAATAATTTATTTTTAAAATGAGTAAAGCAGAAGCAGAGCCAGAGGACTTCGTAAGTGAGATTGAAAAGGAACAGTCAACCAGGATAGGGTAGAAACAATATGAAATGCTGCTGCAGATCCAAAAGAATTTTGAGGAAGAAGATGTGATCATTTCAAAGAGGTCAAATAAGCTAATACTTGAAATGTTTCTTTTTATCTTTATAATTGCAAATAATGTCTAATAATGCAAAAGGGTTTTAAAATAAATCACAGTGTAAGAACAAAGTAGCAGAGAAGAAGTAGTAGTACTAATGCCAAACTGTGGATTCACGTTCATTAGGCAAGAACACATCACCAGTCTCTCAGGAATATGATGGGAAGGGAGGATTTCAGGATGCTTGAACTGAGTGGGTTCAGCTCACTTCCAAGCCTGGAAAGGAGTTAAATTTAATCTATACAAAGAAAAAAAAAAGAAAGAAAGAAAGAAAAAGAAGATGAAGAGGAGGAGGAGGAGGAGGAGAAGAAGAAGAAAAAGATGAAGACTTGGGGGCCAGAACTAAATTAAATACTATTTATATAATTTTACTGATACTAATAGTGCCTTCATAAATTTCACACTAAACTCAAAAAAACCAAAAACACGAAACCCACACCGAGATTCCAAGAAGGAGGGGATATGGGGATATATGTATATATATAGCTGATTCACTTTGTTATACAGCAGAAACTAACACAACACTGTAAAGCAATTATACTCCAATAAAGACGTTAAAAAAAAAAGTGGTTGGGGACTTCCCTGGTGGCGCAGTGGTTAAGAATCTGCCTGCCAATGCAGGGGACACGGGTTCGAGCCCTGGTCCGGGGAGATCCCACATGCCGTGGAGCAACTAAGCCTGTGCGCCACAACTACACAACCCGCGCACCTAGAGCCCGTGAGCCACAACGAGAAGCCACTACAAGGAGAAGCACGCTCACCGCCACGAAGAGTAGCCCCCGCTCGCCGCAGCTAGAGAAAGCCTGTGTGCAGCAACGAAGACCCAACGCAGCCAAAAAAAGAAAAGAAAGAAAAAGTGGTTGCCATTGAAGGATACGAAACAACTCCTCATTTGAAAAATGGTAAATAAAAGGAACAAATCAAGCAATTATCCAGCCTTTTCTATATAATTGTACCACAGAGTAACAGAATAGCTTATAAGGGGCAGTATCTCTTTAGAGAAGTATGCCAGCTAGTAAATGAAGAAGGAATGATACAGTAATAATACCATTTTTCAATCCATAATTAATTAACAGCTACTAACATCACACACACACTAAAAGCCAGCCCAGACATTACTTACCTCCTGTTGGAAGAATCTAGCATAATCTTTGTTGCCCCTCCCCATCTAACCTGAAGCCGATCAAGCCTTTAGATCAAGCTACTAATTTACAGTAAATTAGCAGAGAACAGAGGCACACGTGAAACTTCATGATATAATTAGCAAAACCCAACATATGGGGAAACAACCCAGTCTCTTCAATAAATAAATTGCAAGGAAGAAAAAAAAAAGAGAGAGATGAAAGCAGAAAGCTGTAGATCAAGAAAAGCTAAGAGACACTCACGTGACCACTGGAACCACAAGTCCACGGTCATGGTGCACTACTACACACACGTGACCAAGCAGATTTCCAGCACCTGAGATGGACGTTAGCTTTTGGAGATGCGGCTTCGGAGCACAGCCTTACCTTCTCAGCACATACGGACCAGGCCAGGCCTGAACCACGTCCCAGAAAACTACCTGCCACAGCGTAGAGCAGGGCTTCCCAAACCTTTTCCACAGAGAGAGGAAACTTTTCAGACTTTGCAGGCCGTGTGGTCTCTGTTGCAACTGTCCATCTTGATAAAGCAACCATTGACAATACATAAATGAAGGAGCTCGGCTGTGTTCTCAGAATACAGGACTCGGCCTTCCGGGCTGTAGTTTACCAACTGCTGCCCTGGAGTTTGGAGCCTCTTCCCAGAGCCTAAGTGACCGATCCAGACACAGACCAGCTCCAGCTCCTTCCAGAAACCCAAGCCTCATCTGTCAAAGACTAAGAAGGCTCCTCCAGACGTACAGCCCCTCCAGGCCTGAGGGTCCACCCACCCACTGGAGGCCTGGGGGACTGAGTCCCTGCCTTACCTTGTGAGCGGTGAATCCATCTGGCCCCCAGCCGCTGTCCTTGCCCGCCACCCGCCAGGGTCCACACTTCCCCACACCCGCTTGCCTTTGCTCCGACCGTGTCCTCTCCCGAGCAGCGGTGCTCACCTCCCGGTCAGCTCACATGTCAACGTCCCCTCTTGAGAGGTTTACCCTGGTCCCCGACAATCTATTACGTTCTCCTGTTTTCCCTTCTGCGTAGCACTTACCGCTGTCTGAAATGATCGTATTTGTTTACTGTATGTCTCCTCCCACTAAAATGTTAAGTCCCAGGGACTTCCCTGGTGGTCTAGTGATTAGGACTCGGTGCTTTCACTGCCGTGGGCCCGGGTTCAATCCCTGGTCAGGGAACTAAGATCCCGGAAGCTTCGCAGCAAGGCCAAAAAAAAAAAGTAAGTCCCCTGAGCTCAGGAGGCTTGCCCATCTTGGTCACTGCTGCACTGCTGGCCTGGAACAGGTGCTCAGTCCATATTCATTAAATGGAACGAATGAATGAATGAGTTTTCTCCCTGCTCTGTGCCTCCTCTCCCTGACCTACCCCTCCACCCCCACCCCTCTCAAACCCTCCGCCAGGGCTTTGGAAGGCCTCCCCACTATGCCAACGTCCCTCCATCCTCAACCCTTCCCCACAGGCGCTTTTATCTCCTTTTTTTTTTTTTTTTTATAGCATGGAGTCTTAACCACTGGGCCACCAGGGAAGTCCCAAGAGTGGACTTTTTTAAAAAGTGCGCATCTGATTGTGTTATTTTCCTGGTTAAACCCCTGTGATGGCTTCCTGTTTCCGCCACGACTCTGGCCCAGGCTCCTCGGCACGGCAGCCAGGGACCCCTTCATGGTCCCAGTTTCCGAGTCTTCCTGACCCTCCCCAGCACCCTCTGTTCAAGCTGAGCTGGCCATATAGGGTCAGGTTCACCTGATTCTGAAACAGGAGGGAAGGGGGCAGGGCACAACCTTTAAAAGAATGACACAGCCATTGAGGTTACGACATAAACTGGTTAGAACCGATTAGGCCCAAGATGGCGGAAGATCAGACTTCCAGTGGACCTTGAGCCTCATTATACGCGCATTGTGACACATTGGCAACTAACTGACATGCCCACCAGCACCATGACAGTTCCGAGGCCAACCAAAAATGGCCAAGAAGTGGGCGGTGGCCCAATTCCTGGAAATCCCCGCCCCTTCCCCAAAATAGTTGGAATAATCCTCCCACTCGTTAGCCTATGAAATTACCCAGCCCATAAAAACTAACCACCCCATACTTCAGGGTCTCTCGCCTTCTGAGGTGGCCCACACTCTGTAGACTGTGTTTCTCCCAGGGTCACTCTTACCTTTTGAGATGGACCACATTCTGTCTATGGAATGTGTATCTCTCTAAATAAATCCACTTCTTACCTACCACTTTGTCTCTCACTGAATTCTTTCTGCCGTGAGAACCTGAGCTTCGTTAAGTCCTGAGACCAGGTCTGCGATTTCAATTAAAAGACAGTGGATTCAAGTCCCAGTCTGAGTCTTGGCTGGGTTGGAATCCCGGCCCGTGGGCTGAAATCCCATCTGAGTCCTGCAGTTTCAGTTCCCCTTCCTGGGATGCCCTTCCTGGCCATGTACCCTGCAAAAAAACTATCCTCTTTCAACACTCCATTCAAGCATCTTCTCCTGGGGCCCCTCCTCTCCCACCCCTCCTTGGGAGTCCGCAGTTCCTCGGGGGGACCTTCTGCCTGAGCGCCTCACCCCACTGTTCGGCACTTCGTGTGTTTCTGTGGCTGACTCACTCTTTTAGACCACGGATTCCTCCAGAGAGAGGAGTCAGCTTGGCATCCCCAGCGCCCAGCGCAGAGCCTGGCACCTAGTGGGCACTCAGTGGCCATTGGAAAAGTGACGCAATCCTAGATCAAGCAGAGGGTGCCCCTGCGGGAAGGGGAGGTGACTGCTGCCCTCTCCTGGCAATGAGAGGCATTGTCTGGACCACAGACACCTTCCCTCCCCTCCCCCCCCCAAAAAAAAGGAGGAAAGGGAGGCAGAAAAATGAGTTGGAGACTGGGGGTGCTGCTGAACTGTCTAAAGAGACAAATTGGGCTGAGGTGTTGGTGGGACACCTGTGGGCTCCTACTGTCCCCATGTCCGTGCAAGCCAGGGTGCAGAACCGGGGTGGTGCCTCAAAAGGAGGTCAGGTGGTCGAACCAAGATGGCGGAGTAGAAGGACGTGCTCTCACTCCCTCTTGCGAGAGCACCAGAATCAAAACTGGCTGCTGGACAATCATTGACAGGAAGACCCTGGACTTCACCAAGGAGGATACCCCACGTCCAAGGACAGAGGAGAAGCCACAGTGAGACGGTAGGAGGGGCGCAATCAGAGTAAAATCAAATCCCATAACTGCTGGGTGGGTGACTCACAGACTGGCGAACACTTATACCACAGAAGTCCACCCACTGGAGTGAAGGTTCTGAGCCCCACGTCAGGCTTCCCAACCTGGGGGTCCGGCTACGGGAGGAGGAATTCCTAGAGAATCAGACTTTGAAGCCTAGTGGGAATTGATTGCAGGACTTTGACAGGACTGGGGAAAACAGAGACCCCACTCTTGGAGGGCACACACAAAGTAATGTGTGCATCGGGACCCAGGGGAAGGAGCAGTGACCCTGGGGGAGACTGAACCAGACCTACCTGCTGGTGTTGGGGGGTCTCCTGCAGAGGCGAGTGGTGGCTCTGTTTCACCGTGGGGATAAGGACACTGGCAGCCGAGGTTCTGGGAAGTTCTCCTTGGCGTGAGCCCTCCCAGAGTCTGCCATTAACCCCACCAAAGAGCACGGGTAGGCTCCAGTGTTGGGTTGCCTCAGGCAAAACAACCAACAGGGAGGGAACCCAGCCCCACCCATCAACAGGCAAGTGGATTAAGGTTTTACTGAGCTCTGATCGCCACAGCAACAGGGAGGGAACCCAGCCCCACCCATCAACAGTCAAGTGGATTAAGGTTTTACTGAGCTCTGACCGCCACAGCAACAGTCAGCTCTACCCACCACCAGAGCCTCCCATCAAGCCTCTTAGATAGCCTCAACCACCAGAGGGCAGACAACAGAAGCAAGAAAAACTACAATCCTGCAGCCGGTGGACCAAAAACCACAGTTACAGAAAGATAGAGAAGATGAAAAGGCAGAGGGCTATGTACCAGATGAAGGAACAAGAAAAAACCCCAGAAAAACAACTAAATGAAGTGGAGATAGGCAACCTTCCAGAAAAAGAATTCAGAATAATGATAGTGAAGATGATCCAGGACCTCGGAATAAGAATGGAGGCAAAGATTGAGAAGATGCAAGAAATGATTAACAAAGACCTAGAAGAATTAAAGAACAAACAAACAGAGATGACCAATACAATAACTGAAATGAAAACTACACTAGAAGGAATCAATAGCAGAATAACTGAGGCAGAAGAACGGATAAGTGACCTGGAAGACAGAATGGTGGAATTCACTGCTGCGGAACAGACTAAAGAAAAAAGAATGAAAAGAAATGAAGACAGCCTAAGAGACCTCTGGGACAACATTAAACGCAACAACATTCGCATTATAGGGGTCCCAGAAGGAGAAGAGAGAGAGAAAGGACCAGAGAAAATATTTGAAGAGATTATAGTCGAAAACTTCCCTAACATGGGAAAGGAAATAGCCACCCAAGTCCAGGAAGCACAGAGAGTCCCATACAGAATAAACCCAAGGAGAAACACGCCAAGACACATAGTAATCAAAGTGGCAAAAATTAAAGACAAAGAAAAATTATTGAAAGCAGCAAGGGAAAAACGACAAATAACATACAAGGGAACGCCCATAAGGTTAACAGCTGATTTCTCAGCAGAAACTCTGCAAGCCAGAAGGGAGTGGCATGATATACTTAAAGTGATGAAAGGGAAGAACCTACAACCAAGATTACTCTACCCGGCAAGGATCACATTTAGATTTGATGGAGAAATCAAAAGCTTTACAGACAAGCAAAAGCTAAGAGAATTCAGCACCAGCAAACCAGCTCTACAACAAATGCTAAAGGAACTTCTCTAAGTGGGAAACACAAGAGAAGAAAAGGACCTACAAAAACAAACCCAAAACAATTAAGAAAATGGTCATAGGAACATACATATCGATAATTACCTTAAACGTGAATGGATTAAACGCCCCAACCAAAAGACATAGACTGGCTGAATGGATACAAAAACAAGACCCATATATATGCTGTCTACAAGAGACCCACTTTAGACCTAGGGACACATACAGACTGAAAGTGAGGGGATGGAAAAAGATATTCCATGCAAATGGAAATCAAAAGAAAGCTGGAGTAGCTATACTCATATCAGATAAAATAGACTTTAAAATAAAGAATGTTACAAGAGACAAGGAAGGACACTACATAATGATCCAGGGATCAATCCAAGAAGAAGATATAACAATTATAAATATATATGCACCCAACATAGGAGCACCTCAATACATAAGGCAACTGCTAACAGCTATAAAAGAGGAAATCGACAGTAACACAATAATAGTGGGGGACTTTAACACTTCACTTACACCAATGGACAGATCATCCAAAATGAAAATAAATAAGGAAACAGAAGCTTTAAATGACACAATAGACCAGATAGATTTAATTGATATTTATAGGACATTCCATCCAAAAACAGCAGATTACACGTTCTTCTCAAGTGTGCATGGGACATTCTCCAGGATAGATCACATCTTGGGTCACAAATCAAGCCTCAGTAAATTTAAGAAAATTGAAATCATACAAAGTATCTTTTCTGACCACAACGCTATGAGATTAGAAATGAATTACAGGGAAAAAAACGTAAAAAAGACAAACACATGGAGGCTAAACAATACGTTACTAAATAACCAAGAGATCACTGAAGAAATCAAAGAGGAAATAAAAAAATACCTAGAGACAAATGACAATGAAAACACAACGACCCAAAACCTATGGGACGCAGCAAAAGCGGTTCTAAGAGGGAAGTTTATAGCTATACAAGCCTACCTAAAGAAACAAGAAAAATCTCAAGTAAACAATCTAACCTTACACCTAAAGAAACTAGAGAAAGAAGAACAAACAAAACCCAAAGTTAGCAGAAGGAAAGAAATCATAAAGATCAGAGCAGAAATAAATGAAATAGAAACAAAGAAAACAATAGCAAAGATCAATAAAACTAAAAGTTGGTTCTTTGAGAAGATAAACAAAATTGATAAGCCATTAGCCAGACTCATCAAGAAAAAGAGGGAGAGGACTCAAATCAATAAAATCAGAAATGAAAAAGGAGAAGTTACAACAGACACCGCAGAAATACAAAACATCCTAAGAGACTACTATAAGCAACTTTATGCCAATAAAATGGACAACCTGGAAGAAATGGACAAATTCTTAGAAAGGTATAACCTTCCAAGACTGAATCAGGAAGAAACAGAAAATATGAACAGACCAATCACAAGTAATGAAATTGAAACTGTGATTAAAGATCTTCCAACAAACAAAAGTCCAGGACCAGATGGCTTCACAGGTGAATTCTATCAAACATTTAGAGAAGAGCTAACACCCATCCTTCTCAAACTCTTCCAAAAAATTGCAGAGGAAGGAACACTCCCAAACTCATTCTATGAGGCCACCATCACCCTGATACCAAAACCAGACAAAGACACTACAAAAAAAGAAAATTACAGACCAATATCACTGATGAATATAGATGCAAAAATCCTCAACAAAATACTAGCAAACAGAATCCAACAGCACATTAAAAGGATCATACACCACGATCAAGTGGGATTTATCCCAGGGATGCAAGGATTCTTCAATATATGCAAATCAATCAATGTGATACACCATATTAACAAATTGAAGAATAAAAACCATATGATAATCTCAATAGATGCAGAAAAAGCTTTTGACAAAATTCAACACCCATTTCTGATAAAAACTCTCCAGAAAGTGGGCATAGAGGGAACCTACCTCAACATAATAAAGGCCATATATGACAAACCCACAGCAAACATCATTCTCAATGGTGAAAAACTGAAAGCATTTCCTCTAAGATCAGGAACGAGACAAGGATGTCCACTCTCACCACTATTATTCAACATAGTTCTGGAAGTCCTAGCCACGGCAATCAGAGAAGAAAAAGAAATAAAAGGAATACAAATTGGAAAAGAGGAAGTAAAACTGTCACTTTGCGGATGACATGATACTAAACATAGAGAATCCTAAAACTGCCACCAGGAAACTGCTAGAGCTAATTAATGAATATGGTAAAGTTGCAGGATACAAAATTAATGCACAGAAATCTCTTGCATTCCTATACACTAATGATGAAAAATCTGAAAGAGAAATTATGGAAACACTCCCATTTACCATTGCAACAAAAAGAATAAAATACCTAGGAATAAACCTACCTAGGGAGACAAAAGACCTGTATGCAGAAAACTATAAGACACTGATGAAAGAAATTAAAGATGATACCAACAGATGGAGAGATATACCATGTTCTTGGATTGGAAGAATCAACATTGTGAAAATGAGTATACTACCCAAAGCAATCTACAGATTCAATGCAATCCCTATCAAATTACCAATGGCATTTTTTACGGAGCTAGAACAAATCATCTTAAAATTTGTATGGAGACACAAAAGACCCCGAATAGCCAAAGCAGTCTTGAGGCAAAAAAATGGAGCTGGAGGAATCAGACTCCCTGACTTCAGACTATACTACAAAGCTACAGTAATCAAGACAATATGGTACTGGCACAAAAACAGAAACATAGATCAATGGAACAAGATAGAAAGCCCAGAGATTAACCCACGCACCTATGGTCAACTAATCTATGACAAAGGAGGCAAAGATATACAATGGAGAAAAGACAGTCTCTTCAATAAGTGGTGCTGGGAAAACTGGACAGCTACATGTAAAAGAATGAAATTAGAATACTCCCTAACACCATACACAAAAATAAACTCAAAATGGATTAGAGACCTAAATATAAGACTGGACACTATAAAACTCTTAGAGGAAAACATAGGAAGAACACTCTTTGACATAAATCACAGCAAGATCTTTTTTGATCCACCTCCTAGAGTAATGGAAATAAAAACAAAAATAAACAAGTGGGACCTAATGAAACTTCAAAGCTTTTGCACAGCAAAGGAAACCATAAACAAGACGAAAAGACAACCCTCAGAATGGGAGAAAGTATTTGCAAATGAATCAACGGACAAAGGATTAATCTCCAAAATATATAAACAGCTCATTCAGCTCAACATCAAAGAAACAAACACCCCAATCCAAAAATGGGCAGAAGACCTAAATAGACATTTCTCCAAAGAAGACATACAGACGGCCACGAAGCACATGAAAAGCTGCTCAACATCACTAATTATTAGAGAAATGCAAATCAAAACTCCAATGAGGTATCACCTCACACCAGTTAGAATGGGCATCATCAGAAAATCTACAAACAACAAATGCTGGAGAGGGTGTGGAGAAAAGGGAACCCTCTTGCACTGTTGGTGGGAATGTAAATTGATACAGCCACTATGGAGAACAGTATGGAGGTTCCTTAAAAATCTAAAAATAGAATTACCATATGACCCAGCAATCTCACTACTGGGTATATACCCAGAGAAAACCATAATTCAAAAAGACACATGCACCCCAATGTTCATTGCAGCACTGTTTACAGTAGCCAGGTCATGGAAGCAACCTAAATGCCCATCGACAGACGAATGGATAAAGAAGACATGGTACATATATACAATGGAATATTACTCAGCCATAAAAAGGAACGAAATTGAGTCATTTGTTGAGACGTGGATGGATCTAGAGACTGTCATACAGAGTGAAGTAAGTCAGAAAGAGAAAAACAAATATCGTATATTAATGCATGTATGTGGAACCTAGAAAAATGGTACAGATGAGCCAGTTTGCAGGGCAGAAGTTGAGACACAGATGCAGAGAACAAACGTATGGACACCAAGGGGGGAAAACTGCGGTGAGGTGGGGATGGTGGTGAGCTGAATTGGGCGATTGGGATTGGCATGTATACACTGATGTGTATAAAATCGATGCCTAATAAGAACCTGCAGTATAAAAAAGCAAACAAAACAACTAATACTAAACTTTCATTGGGTTATTTGTATGGAAATATGTTAATATAAATGTTTCAGACGTTACATGAAATTTCTAAAAATCTTGTATTTGTATGGAAATATGTATGGAAATATGTTAATATAAATGTTTCAGACATTACATGAAATTTCTAAAAATCTTACATGTTCTGGTATAATGTTATAAGTAACAATCCTAGTTATTACTTTAAAATGTATATCTCAGAAATAACTAATTTTCTTGTCAACTGCATTATTATGAACTTTCATCAAATCTTTTACCGTGGTCATTTTTAAGTGTTTTGTCATTTACAGACAGTTCTGGGTGTACTCTGATGATTTTGCAAATATGTTCCTATAAAAGGGTTTCATCTACAAGAAATTCATGGAAAAGACTCTGACAAGTACAGGTTTCTGGTAACTGACTATACTGCTGAACTGAATGAATTAGCATTTTCAGAACTCTGATGAAAAACTGATGAACTCATAAAAGTGCTAACAAAAGATCAAGATGAAAAACAACAATTAATTACATGGGACTGAGTGAACTGATGAGGACGAGTATAATTTTTGTGACTTTCTGTCTGAATTAAAAAAAAAAAAATCCCACAAGGACTCAGAGGCAAAGAATATACAAATCAATTTTCACTGCAAAGTAAAGGAGCTGTTACAGTGGAGGATTACTGGACTGAATGTCAATATTATGACATAGTATGAGTGTGTTTCATGTTTGGTAATTGCAATCATTGTTGCTTTTGTTGTGGTCATCCATGTACAATGCTTGGTGACAGTCTATTTATCTCTTGTAAAAATAAAATACAGTGTGTGTGTGTGGAAAAAAAAAAAAAGACCCTGAAAAAAAAAAGGAGGTCAGTCTCTTCAACAAGTGCTGCTGGAAGCTGGACGGCTGCCTGTAAATCAATGAAGTTAGAACACACCCTCACACCATGCACAGAAATAAACCCAAATGGCTTACAGACTTAAACATAAGACAGGACACCATAATACTCCTAGAAGAAAGCATAGGCAAAACATTCTCTGACATAAATAGTACCAATGTGTTCTTAGGTCAGTCTCCCAAGGCAATAGAAATAAAAACAAAAATAAACAAATGGGACCTAATCAAACTTACAAGCTTTTGCGCAACAAAGGAAACCACAAAAAAAAAAAAGAAAAGAAAAGACAACCAACGGAATGGAAAAAAATATTTGCAAATGATGTGACTGACATGGGCTTAATCTCCAAAATATACAAACAGCTCATACAGCTCAACAACAAAACAACCAACCGTATCAAAAAACGGGCAGAAGATCTTAATAGACATTTCTCCAAAGAAGACATACAGATGGCCAGTAGGCACATGAAAAGATGCTCAACATCACTAATTATTAGAGAAATGCAAATCAAAACCACAATGAGGTTATCCTATCACCAGTCAGAATGGTTAACCTATCACCAGTCAGAATGGCCATCATCAAAAAGTCTAAAAAAAAAAAAAAGTCTACAAATGACAAATGCTGGAGAGGGTGTGGAGAAAATGGAACCCTCCTGCACTGTTGGAGGGAATGTTAGTTGGTGCAGCCACTATGGAAAACAGTATGGAGGTTCCTCAGAAAACTAAAAATAGAGCTACCATATGACCCAGCAATCCCACTCATGGGCATATACCCAGACAAAATTGTAATTCAAAAAGATACATACACCCTTATGTTCGTAGCAGCACTATTCACAATAGCCAAGACATGGAAACAACCTAAATGTCCATCGGCAGATGAACGGATAAAGAAGATGTGGTACATATATACAATGGAATACTACTCAGTCATAAAAATGAATGAAATAATGCCATTTGCAGCAACATGGGTGGACCTAGAGATTATCATACTAAGTGAAGTAAGTCAGAAAGCGAAAGACAAATACCATATGATATAACTTATCTGTGGAATCTAAAATATGGCACAAATGAACCTATGTACAAAAGAGTAATAGACTCACAGACATAGAGATCAGACTTGTGGTTGCCAAGGGGGAGGGGTGGGAGAGAGGGATGTACTGGGAGTTTGGGGTTAGTAGATGCAAACTATTACATTTAGAATGGATATAAAACAAGGTCCTACTGTAGAGCACAGGGAACTATATCCAATCTCTGGGGATAAACCGTAATGGAAAAGAGTATTTTTTAAAAAGCATGTATATATGTGTATAACTGAGTCACTTTGCTGTACAGCAGAGATTAGCACAACACTGTAAATCAACTATACTTCAATTAAAAAAAAAAGAAAAAACTGCCAGAACACAGATATACCTCAATAAAAACATTTCATGTCATCACAAAAAAAAAAAAAAAAAAAAGGAGGTCAATTCTTTAGGGTGGGCCAGCCTCCCCCACTAAACTGCAAACTCTTTGGATTGCATCATATTTGTTTCTCGGTCTGTCCTGTTGCCATTGTTGTTGTTGTTACTATTACTGCTGCTTTCATTTATTTTAGTAGGTGGCCACTAATTTTTTCCTCCGTTGTTGTAAAACATGTATTTGGTTCTTGTGTGTAAAAGAGACTGAATTTGACCACTAGCCTCTCCTGATTTTAACTCAGCTTCCTACTGGTAGCAAGTCGGCTTTGATGTCTTGGGTTCCTCAGCTTTCTGCCAAAATCCGAAAGCCAGTTGGGATTCCCCCCCAACCCCTTCCCCCCCCACCCCCGTCCCCACCTTCCACGAGTCATGTGACATCGTGTGGCCCCTCCTGGCAAGGAGAAGCACGACCTCAGCTCCCCTTGGGGCTGCAGGTCTAATTGTGTATATTTTCATACACGGAAAAAGGTCTAACACCCACATAAGAAATGGATTTGGGGAAGGAGCTTGGGACTGGGGAGACAGAGGCTTGTGAGTGACAAGCACCGAGATAGTTGGCCACCTGCAGAGAAACACCACCTATTGTTCATCTTGGGGTCCTGCATGTTGATCACACAAGGTACTCAGCAAACATATGACATCCATTGACATATTGAGATGAGAGGAAACCAAGAAAGCAAAAGGGACTAAGGAGCTAAGGCGCATCTTTTTAGAGTGTAAAAAATTTGAGCTTCCTGATAAGTTTGCCCTAAATTTAGGAATCCACCCCACTAGAAAGGACATGTCTTTTTCAACTAACAAATGATCTCTCCTGGGCTCCTTGTCTCTCATTTAGCTCCCGTCCACTCATCCTTTCCCTGAAGAGTTTACTGTCTTCCAGTGGTCTACAATATATTTAGTGAGACACGACACAAATGAAGAAAGATTGCTCTCTGTCCTCAAGAAGTTTGTAATCTCACTGGAAAACAAGGCATCCATCTGCACTTGCTTTTTTTTTTTTTTTTTTGCTATGTGGCTTGTGGGATTTTAGTTCCCCGACCAGGGATTGAACCCAGGGCCCTGGCGGTGAGAGCGTGGAGTCCTAACCGCTGGACCGTCAGGGAGTTCCCGACACACTTGCTGCTCCAGAATGATGAGAGAACCAGGGACTGTATAATGAAATGGTAAACTGACAGTCACTGGGCCCTGAAAATGTGCAGTGTAGAAAATAAGGGTTCTCAGGGAAGGCTTCCTGGAGGGGCTTGGGTTTGAACTGCCCTAGGCTAGGTGGAAGTAGGAAAGAGAAGAAAATTCCATGTCCAGGGGCCTGGAGGCATCCTGAGTCCCAGGGATGGGGATCTTGGTCACAGCTCCAGAGGTGGGGAGACATGGGCGTGAAGCACACAGCCAGCCGGCCCAGCTGCCCACTGTTGAGAGCTGGGCCAGGGCAGGGGCAGCAAGGAACACAGCCATATACCTTACCTTTCCAGCTCCCAGACACCAGTATGCTTTTCCCCCTTTGCAAAAGTCCCCCCTCCAACGAACCCCTTGCCTTTTCACGCCGACAAACCACATGCCTGTGCAGAGTGATACAGTGAAGTGCTGACCAGGACATCTCAAAATGTTATCAGAGAGTCCAGCACCAGTTTGGAGGAGACTGAGGGGTGGGACACGCTGAGCCAGAGGCTCCCTAAGGGATGAGGTGGCCTTGACCTCCCAGATTTCCCCACCCCTTATTAACAGAATCAGCCTTGCTTGAAGAACTGTAGAACGCTGCTCTAAAATAACAAGCAGCGTGCCAGGTTGGCCTTCCCATCAGAAGTGAGTGAAAGGGCTGGAGAGAAATGTTTTCCCCAATGCTCGTTTCCTACCTGTCCAGACACCCCTGCTACGACTCACAAACAGCCTACCTGCTCCAACACCTAAGTGGTTTCTTACTGTCTCAAGCCTAAGTTCCTCTGCTTCCAAAATCTAGTACTCTCCACTAAATAATCTCGTCTCCCACTCCTCCAACCCACTCTACTCCACCTAAGACTCCTCTGCTTCTGTACCGAGATGCTCATGTCCACCTTGGGCAGCTTCTCGTACTGCTCCCACCACCTGAAGCACCCTGCCCCCTCCACTCAGAACAGTATGGCAGAAACAAGCAACACTGGACTTAGAGGCAGAAAAGCTAGCTTCAAACCACTCAATAAACACTGAGTGTCTGTACACCGCTACCGCTGCTACAACAAATTGCCACAAACTTGGAGGCTGAAAACAAAACGAATTAATTTTCTTACAGTTATGGAGGTCAGAAGTCCAAAATCAGTCTCACCTGGGCTCAAATCAAGGTATCACCAGAGCTGTGTTCCTTCCGGAGGCTCCAGGGAGAATTTATTTCCTTGCCTTTTCCAGCTTCTAGAGGCTGCTCACATTCCTTGGCTTGTGGGCCCACAGCACACACTCCTGCTTCCGCTGTCACATCTCCAGCTCTGATGCTGACCTTGCTGCCTCCCTCTTAGAAAGACACTTGTAGTTACATTGGACCCACCAGGGTAACTTCCCCAACTCAAGATCTAAGCTACCATATTCATAGATTCTGCTGATTAGGGCATGAACATCTTTGGAGGGCCATTATTCAGTATACCACAGTGCCATACACACACACACACACACACACACACACACACACACACACACACATACCTCTTACATATCGATAAGAAAACAATCTGGTTTCTTTATATAGGTAAAAGATATGAACACCAAAGAAGATATACAAAATAGCAAATTAGTACACAAAAAGATGCTCAGCATGATTACCCATTAGGAAAATGCAAATTCAAACCACAATGAGAGAAAATATTTGCAAATGATGTGACACACGAGGGCTTAATCTCCAAAATATGCAAACAGCTCATACAACTCAACAACAAAAAAAACAAACAACCCAACCGAAAAATGGGCAGAAGACATTAATAGACATTTCTCCAAAGAAGACATACAGATGGCCAGTAGGCACCTGAAAAGATGCTCAACATCACTAATTATTAGAGAAATGCAAATCAAAACTACAGTGAGGTACCACCTCACACTGGTCAGAATGGCCATCATTAAAAAGTCTACAAATAACAAATGCTGGAGAGGGTGTGGATAAAAGGGAACACTTCAACACTGGTGGTGGGAATGTAAGTTAGTGCAACCACTATGGAAGACAGTGTGGAGGTTCCTCAAAAAACTAAAAATAGAGCTACCATATGATCCAGCAATCCCACTCCTGGACATATACCTGGACAAAACTATAATTCAAAAAGATACACGCACCCCTGTATTCATAGCAGCACTATTTACAATGGCCAGAACATGGAAACAACCTAAATGTCCATCAACAGAGGAGTAGATAAAGAAGATGTGGTACATATATGCAATGGAGTATTACTCAGCCATAAAAAGGAATGAAACTGGGTCATTTGTAGAGACGTGGATGGGCCCAGAGACTGTCGTACAGAGTGAAGTAAGTCAGAAAGAGAAAAACAAATATCGTATTTTAATGCATATATGTGGAATCTGAAAAAATTGGTATAGATGATCTTATTTACAAAGCAGAAATAGAGACACAGATGTAGAGAACAAACATATGGACACCAAGAGGGAAGGGGGGGGTGCGAGATTGGGTTGACATATACACACTATTGATACTATGTATAAAATAGATAACTAATGAGAACCTACTGTATAGCACAGGGAACTCTACTCAGTGCTCTGTGGTGACCTAAATGGGATGGAAATCCGAAAAAGAGGGGATATATGTATAAGTAGACCTGATTCACTTTGTTGTACAGTAGAAACTAACACAATATTGTAAAGTGACTATACTCCAATAAAAATTTTTTAAAAATGAATGGATAAAGAAAATGTGATACATATATACAATGGAATACTATTCAGCCATAAAAAAGAATGAAATAGTGCCATTTGCAGCAATATGGATGCAGCTAGAGATTATCATACTAAGTGAAGTCAGTCAGAAAGAGAAAGACAAATAACATATGATATCACTCATATGTGAAAACTAAAATATGGCACAAATGAACCTATCTATGAAACAGAAACAGACTCACAGACATAGAGATCAGACTTGTGGTTGCCAAGGGGGAGAGAGTGGGGGAGGGAGAGATTGGGAGTTTGGGATGAGCAGACGTAAACTATTATATGTAGGATAGATAAACAACAAGGCCCTACTGTATAGCACAGGGAACTATAGTCAATATCCTGTGATAAACCATAATGGAAAAGAATATTAAAAAAAGAATATATGTGTATAACTGAGTCACTTTGCTGTACAGCAGAGATTGGCACAATATTGTAAATCAACTATACTTCAATTAAAAATTAAATTAAAAAATAAATAAATAAAACCACAATGATATTTTACTGCATAACCCCTAGAATGGTTAAAAGACCAGTCAGTGTTGGCAGGGATGCAGAGCAAATGGAACTCTCATCCATTGCTGGTGGAAATACAAAAGGGTACAACCAACTTAGAAAACAACTTAGCAGTTCTTTATGAAGTCAAACATGTAGTTACCATGTGACCTAGCAGTCTTGCTCCTAGGTATACACACAATATGAAAACATATCTCCAAAAAAAGATTTGTACAAGAATGTTCTAGCAGCTTTGTTCCTAGTAGCCACAAACTGGAAACAACCCAAATTCTCACCTGGTAATTAGATAATCAAACTGTGGTACATCCACACAATGGAATACTATTAAGTAATAAACAAAGAGCAAATTACCAATGCATACAACATACACATAACAACGTAGGTACAACTCAAAAGCATTATGCTAAGTGAAAGAAGCCAGACACAAAAGAGACATCCTGTATAATTCTTTCACATGACATCCTAGAAAAGGCAAAACTATAAAAAGAGACAGATTAGTGGGTACCAGGGCCGAGGGAGGAGGGTGCTAGGGATTAACTGTGAAGGTGCATAAGTGAACTTTGGGGGATAAATTCAGGAAATGTTCTACGTCTTGATTGTTGTCATGCTTGCATGGCTATGTGCGTTTGTCAAAACTCATTGAACTATCCGCTTAAAAGTGGTGGATTTAGCACATGTAAATTATACCTCAGTAATGCTGATTTTAAAAATCACTTGCATGAGAGAAAGAAAAATTGGAGAATAGAAATGGGGAAAGGTAGGTGTTTTCAAGCAGCAGCTGAATGACCCAGGGAAAGGCACACCACAGAGAAGGACATGCGATGGGGCTGGAAGAAGCCACCAACAGGAGAAGCAGGTTTGTTTGCCTTGATGTCCTGAGAGGGAGAGTGACGGGTGTCACACACACACCTCTTTCTTTCATGAGTAAGAAACAGAACAGAAGAAAGAAAAATAGAGCTAAAAAGCAGGCAGATAAACAAAACAATACTAGTGTCTAAAAGACCAGTGGAAGTCCAGGAGCAGGTAAGATGTCTACAGGAATTCTTAAAGCTTTACTCATGCCTAAAGATGAAGCTCTAGCCATTCTTTCAAACTCTTAAATACCTGTGAGCTAAGAAGGGGGTAAACCTACTGTACAGCACAGGGAACTCTACTCAATACTCTGTAATGACCTATATGGGAAAAGAATCTAAAAAAGAGCAGATATATGTATATGTATATGTATAACTGATTCACATTGCTGTACACCTGAAACTAACACAACATTGTAAATCAACTATACTCCAATAAAAATTAAGTCTAAAAAAGTGGGGGGGGTATAGATGGGCAGAAAGTGGATTCGTGGTCGCCAAGGGCTGAGCGCTGAGGATGGTTGGGAGATGATAGCTAAAAGGTACAAGATTTCTTTACGGGGTGACGAAGATGTTCTAAAATGGATTGTAGTGGTGGCTGCACGATTCTGTGAATATATGAAAAGCCACTGAATTGTACACTTTTGTTTGCACCGTGTGGCTTGCGGGATCTTAGTTCCCCGACCAGAGATCGAACCCAGACCTTAGCAGTGAAAGCGCTGAGTCCTAACCACTGGATCACCAGGGAATTCCCTGAATTGTACACTTTAAATGGGTGAATTATATGGTGTCTGAATTCTATCTCAGTAAGGCTGTTACCAAAAAGAAATCAATTGAATGTTTGTACAACAACTTGAATGTACCTAGTACCCCTGAATTATACACCTAAAAATGGTTAAAATGATAAATTTTATGTTATGTATATTTTACTGCAATTAAAATAACTAAAAACAAATAAATCAAGTGCATTCTATATGCTGGCAATAAACAGTTAGAAAATAAACTTTGGAAAATAGCATTTATAAGAGTACCCAAACTAAAAAATACCTAGGAATGAATCTAATAAAAGATGCACAAGACCTCTACACTGAAAAATATAAAACATAAAACACTGTGGAAAAAAATGAAAGAATACCAATAAAAATGGAAGAATAGATCATGTTCACGGACTAGAAGTCTCCGTATTTTGAGATGTCAAATCTCCCTAATTTGATGTGTAAATTCAATGGAATCCCAATCAGAATCCTAGATTTCTTTAACGACATTTACAAGGTGATTCTAAAATGTATACAGAAAATCAAAGAACCTAGAAGAGTCAAGGCAATCTTGAAAGAGAAGGACAAAACTGGGTGTCAAAACTTATTTTAAAGCTACAGCAACTAAGATGCCAAGTTATTGGCACAAGGATAATTAACAGACCAATGGAACAGAAGAGTCCACAACAGGGGCTTCCTTGGTGGTGCAGTGGTTAAGAATCCGCCTGCCAATGCAGGGGACATGGGTTCGATCCCTGGTCTGGGAAGATCCCAAATGCCTCAGAGCAACTAAGCCCATGTGCCACAACTACTGAGCCCACGTGCCACAACTACTGAAGCCCGCACACCTAGAGACCGTGCTCCGCAATAAGAGAAGCCACCGCAATGAGGAGCCCACGCACTACAACAAAGAGTAGCCCCCGCTCGCCACAACTAGAGAAAGCCCGCGTACAGCAACGAAGATCCAACGCAGCCAAAAAAATTAAATAAAATTTTTAAAAAAACATTAAAAAAAAAAAGAGTCCACAACAGGCATAAATATATGGTCACACATGATAGACGACAAAGGAGCCACCACAGTTCAGTGGGGAAAGGATAGTCTTTCAATAAATGGTACTGGGTCAATGTACATCTGTACGAAAAAAAATAAACCTCAATCCTCGCTCCATATGTAAATTTTAATCTGAGATGGATCATAGGCCTAAATGTGAAAGTAAAACAAAAAAGCGCCCATTTTGAAAAGCAAAAACAAAAAAGAGACTATCTTCATGACCATGGAATAAACAAAGATTTTTTAAACAAGACACACATGAAAAATCACTAACCCAAGATTGAGAAGAAAGAAATAAAACTCTTTGTTCACAGATGACATGATCACCTATGTAGAAAATCCAAAAGCAAAATGAAATACTTAGGTATATACCTAACAAAATATGTACAAGGATCTATATGAGGAAAACTACAAAACTTTGATGGAGGAAATCAAAGAAGAACTAAATAAATGGAGAGATATTTCACGTTCATGGATACGAAGACTCAAAACTGTCAAGATGTCAGTTCTTCCAAACTTGGTGTATAGATTCAATACAATCCCAATCAAAATCCCAGCAAGTTATTTTGTTGATATTGACAAACTTCTAAAGTTCATCTGAAGAGGCAGAAGACCCAGAATAGCCAACACAGTATTGAAGGAGAAGAACAAAGTTGGAGGATTAACACTACCTGACTTTAAGACTTACCATAAAGTGGCAGTAATCAAGACAACAGAATAGAAAAATAGATCAATGGAACAGAAAAGAGAGGCCAGAAATAGACCCACATAAATATAGTCAACTGATTTTTGACAAAGACAATACAGTGTAGCTAAGCTACTCTTTTCAACAAATGGTGCTGGAACTACTGGACATCCACATGCAAAAACATGAATCTAGACAGATCTTACACTTTTCACAAAAATTAACTCAAAATAGATCACAGACCTAAATGTAAGATCCCGAACTATAAAACTCCTAGAAGATAACACAGGAGAAAATCTAGATGAACTTGAATTTGGCAATGATGTTTTAGATACAACACCAAAGGCACAATCCATGAAAAAATGGATTGATAAGCTAGACTTCATTAAAATTAAAAATGTCGGAGACTTCCCTGGTGGTCCAGTGGTTAAGACTTCACCTTCCAATTCAGGGGGTGTGCGTTTGATCCCTGGTCAGGGAGCTAAGATCCTACATGCCTCGGTACATGCCTCGCCGCCAAAAAACCAAAACGTAAAAAACAGAAGCAATATTGTAACAAATTCAATAAAGACTTAAAAAAAATGTCTGCTCTACAAGAGACAGTGTCAAGAAAATAAAAAGATAAGCCAAAGACTGGGGGAAAATATTTGCAAAAGACACATCTGATAAAAGACTGTTATCCAAAATATACAAAGAACACTTAGGACTCAACAGTACGGACTTCCCTGGTGGCGCAGTGGTTGAGAATCTGCCTGCCAATGCAGGGGACACGGGTTCGATCCCTGGTCTGGGAAGATCCCACATGCCGTGGAGCAAATAAGCCCATGTGCCACAATTACTGAGCCCGTGAGCCACAACTACTGAGCCCACACGCCACAACTACTGAAGCCCACACGCCTAGAGCCTGAGCTCCGCAACAAGAGAAGCCACCACAATGAAAAGCCCGTGCACTGCAACAAAGAGTAGCCCCTGCTCTCCGCAACTAGGGAAGGCCCGTGTGCAGCAACGAAGACCCAACACAGCCAAAAAAAATAAAATAAATTTATAAACATAAAGAAATACATTTATTTTTTAAGAAGACAGAACAGTAAAAAAACAAACAAACAATCTCATCAAAAAAATGGGACAAGGCTTCCCTGGTGGCGCAGTGGTTGGGGGTCTGCCTGCCAGTGCAGGGGACACGGGTTCGAGCCCTGGTCTGGGAAGATCCCACATGCCGCGGAGCAACTAAGCCCGTGCGCCACAACTGCTGAGCCTGCGCGTCTGGAGCCTGTGCTCCGCAACAAGAGAGGCCGCGATGGTGAGAGGCCCGCGCACCGCGATGAGGAGTGGCCCCGGCTTGCCGCAACTGGAGGGGGCCCTCATGCAGAGGCGAGGACCCAACACAGCCAAAATAAATAAAGTAATTAATTAATTAAAAAAAAAAAATGGGACAAAGATCTTGACACCTTGGGACTTCCCTGGTGGTCCAGTGGGTAAAACTCCGTGCTCCCAATGCAGGGAGCCGGGGTTCAATCCCTGGTCGGGAAACTAGGTCCCACATGCATGCCGCAACTAAGACCCAGTGCAGCCAAAATAAATAAATAAATAAATATTTTTTAAAAAAAGATCTTGACACCTCACCGAGAAGATATACAGGTGACAAGCATATGAAAAGATGCTCCACATCATATGTCATCAGGGAAAACCAAATGAAAACAGCAATGAGATACCACTACACACCCATTAGAATGGCCAAAATCCAGAACACTGACAACACCAAATGCTGGCAAGGATGTGGAACAACAGGAAGGAGATTTCCTATTTGTTGCTGGTGGGAAATGCAAAACAAACACTTTGCAAGACAGTTTGGCAGTTTCTTACAAAACTAAACATATACTCATCATACAATCCAGCAATTATACTCCTTTGTATTTACCCAAGGGAGTCAAAAACTATGTCCACACAAAAACCTGTACACAGCTGTTTAAAACAGCTTTATTCATAATTTCCAAACTTGGAAGCAACCAAAATGTTCCATAGTGAATGTATAAACTGTGGTACATACAGACAACGTAATATTATTTAGCACTAAAAAGAAATGAGCTATCAAGCCATGAGAAGACATGAAGGAACCTTAAATGCATATTACTAAGTGAAAGAAGCCAGTCTGAAAAGGCTACGTACTGTATGAGGCCAGCTATACGACATTTTGGAAAAGGCAAAACTATAGAGACAGTAAAAAGATCAGGGGTTTCCCGGGGTTAGCGGGGAGGAGAGAGATGAATAGGCAGAACACAGAGGATTTTTAGGACAGTAAAACTACTCTGCATGATACTATAATGATAGATACACGTCATTATAAATTTGTCCAAATCCACAGAAAGTACCACACCAACAGTGAACCCTAATATAAACTATGGACCTTGGGTGCCCTTGATGTGTGGAAGTAGATTCATCGATTGTCACACTGTACCACTCTGATGAGGGATTTTGTTAATGGCGTGGAGGGCGATCTATGCATGTGCGGGGGCGGGGAGTATGTGGGAAATCTCTGTGTCTCTGCTCAGTTTTGCTTTGAACCTAAAACTGCTCTAAAAAATAGTCTATTAAAGAAAATCTCTAACCATAAAAAATAGATTAATAAATTGAACTCCATTAAAATTTAAATGTTCATCAAAAAATACCATTATTTGACTGGAAAAGAATATGAAAAAGAATGTACATATATGCATAACTGAATCACTCTGCTATACAGCAGTAATTAACACAACATTGTAAATCAACTATACTTCAATTTTAAAAAAATTTTAAAAATATACCATTATGTGAGTGAAAAGCCATGCCACAGACCAGAAAATTATTGCAATGTATCTGTCAAAGCAAATCTTATCTATAATATATAAAGAAATTCCACATATTAACAACAAAAAGATAAACAATACAATTTTTTAAATAGGCCGAAAGATTTGAGTAAGTACTTCACAAATGAGACTATATCCAGATGGCCAATAAGTATATGAAAATGTGTTCAACTTCATTAACTATCAACGAATATAAATTACATAGCACTACATCCCCCAGATGGGCTAAAATTAAAAGTACTGACAATACCATGTTTTGGTAAGAATGCCCAGCAACTTGGAACTCGTACACTCTTGGTGGGAGTGTAACTTGATACCCTGGTTCTGGAAAATTGGCAGTATCTGCTAAAGCTAAATATAAGAAAAACCCTGTGACCCAGCAGTTCCATTTATTAGGTATATACCAAACTGAAATGAGCATTTATGTCCACCAAAAGTAATGTACAAGAATGTGCATAAGAAACTTTATTCGTAATAGCCCAAAACTGGAAACAACCCCAATATCATCAACAACAGAACGGACAAGTTAACTGTGGTATATTCATACAATCAAGTATTATATAGCAAGGGAAGGTAATGAACTACTCCTATATGCAAGACAGTGGATGAATTTCACAGACATCATGTGGAATGAAAGAAGCCAGTAACAGAAAGTATATACTGCATGATTCCTTCTGAATGATGTTCAAAAACAGACAAAACTAATCTATTGGGAGAGGTCAGAATAGCAGTTACTCTTAGGGATGGTTACTGCCTGGGAGGGGCCATGCAGAAGCCTGTTGGGGTGCTGACGAGTTATTTTTCTTGATCTGGTAGTCAGGGGGTACATACCTATGTAAAACTTTATCAAGCTATACATTTATTGTTATATCTTTTTTAAATTTTTATTTAAAAATTTTTTTTACTGGCATATAGGTGATTTACCATGTTGTATTAGTTTCAGGGGTACAGCAAAGTGATTCGTTAGATGTGTACGTGTGTGTGTGTGTATATATATATATATATATATATATATATACACATATATATATATTCTTTTTCCGATTCTTTTCCATTATAGGTTATTACAAGATATTGAGGATAGTTCCCTGTGCTATACAATAGGTTCTTTTTGGTTATCTATTTTATGTATAGTAGTGTGTATCTCTTAATCCCAAACTCTTAATTTATCCCTCCCGCTCCCTTTCCACTTTGGTAACCTTAAATTTGTTTTGCATGTCTGTGAGTTTATTTCTATTTTGTAGATAAGTTCATCTGTATCATTTTTTTAGATTCCACGTATGTGATATCATATATTTGTCTTTTCATATATTTGTCTTTGTCTGACTTACCTCACTTAGTATGATAATCCCTAGGTCCATCCATGTTGCTGCAAGTGACATTATTTCATTCGTGATGTTATATCTTTTTAAAAAGTAAACAAATAAGATATTATCCATTTTCAAGAGCTTCCTCAACCTCTGGGTCTCTGTGAGGCCTTCCCAGAACACTTCCCCCGTCACACACCCGACCACCCTGCACTTTGAAGCAGACCGACAGTCGCACAGTCTCTCCTTTGCTCTCACTTCTCCGTGTCTATGCCCTAAGGGGCTACGACAGCCTCGCAGACGACGCACCCACAGTCCCTCGGGCTGACCCAGCGCCCTCGCAGGCGCTCAATAAATATGTCTCTTCTTCTTAGATAAAAATGAACCCGATACGTTTGATCAAGCTCGGTCTTAACCAAAATCGCGGTTCAAACATCAGGTCACGTGCCCATACGCCGGATTCCAAGGGGCGGAGGAGGCAAGAAGCGGGGAGGAGGCGGGAGGGGAGGGTGGGTGAAAGCCGAGAACAGTACGTATAAAAGCTCCCAGACAGCCGGCCGCTGATATTATCCCAATGACACAGGTACAAGCAAAATCTAAAGTGCAAAGAGTTGGGCGGAAAAGCAGGCCCTGCTGCCGAGAACCGGGCGTGCGCCTGGCTGCGCGTCCCCCGCGGGCGCGCGCTCTCCCCGCCGGCCGGGAAGGTGTCCTGCGCTCGGGGCGGGTGACCCGGTTACACGAGTCCTCCGAAGACCGGCCGCCGGGGAGCGGGCCTCGCTGGCCACCTCGCCGGGGCGGGGCCTTGGGCGGGCCACTGTCCTTCCGGAATTGTCCTCTCCCCGAGTCTACTGAGCCCCTCTCGCGTGCCAGGCAGCCGCTCCGGGGCCCCCAGAGGGCACCAGCGGGCACGGAGGCCGGGGCGCGCACAAGGCCCTCGGCGACCCAGCCCCGAGCCCCCAGAGAAGCCCCAGGCGCAGGCCCCGCTCCGGCTGATGAGACCGAGTTCGTCCCGGAGTCCCTCCGTCCCTGGGTCCCCCGTCCGTCCGTCCAGGGCCGAGAGCCGCCTGCGGCCGCGTCCCTGTGGCAGGAGTTCGGGACAGCCGCGCCCACAGCCCGGGCCTGAGCCCGGCGACCCTCGCCAGCGCGCAGGCGGCCTTGCCCACTCAACTGAGCACCTGCTCTGGGAACAAATCCGAAGCCACAGGGAGGGCTGTCACTGAGGGAAAGTGCAGTACTGCCCTACAGTCCTGAGTTCAGTGCCCAGCGCGGGTGCGCTCCAAATGCTGCTCTTCCCGACTCTCGGCCCCAGGACCCCAAGGGACCGAGAGCCTGCGGCCAAAGCACGTCGGCTCATGCCCTATGGCCCCAGCAGCCGCCACCCACTCCGTGGCTCAAAGCCTCCCGACCCACTCAATAAACAGCTTTGCACCAACTGGCCACTTATAGGAAGTAATAGCGGCAAGCATCAGTGGACGCAAATCTTGAGGACAGGGCCTCAGGGCTGTTCTCCACGGGAAAGGAAGAGGATAGTTGGGAGGTCAAGTGCTTGATCAGTGGAGCCCGTGGCAAATCCAGAGCCCCTTTAAGAAAAATAGACACCCCTTACCCCTCCACGAAGGTGTATGAGACTCTCTCTATCTGGTCTATGCAGGAATCTGGGTGAGTACTCCCACCCCTGGCTAGGGCTTCCAGAAACCCAGGAGGAAATTAAAGCTGAGGCAGTCAGTCCAAGGAAATGCCAGAATAGTTCCCCTGGAGGAGGCTGATCTGGAGAGAAGGGCTACTGAACAACCCACCTGCAGGGCCCATGGGAAGGGGTAAACTCAGAGGTGCTCTGAGTACACGTTTTGGCTAAATGCGGAAAGGGTAGATATTAAAGTCAGTATTTGACTAAAGCTTAATGTTACCAACTCAGAAGGGACTTTTGGGATACAAGAGTAATTCTGAACTTTCATACGAGTTTTTTTATTATTATTACAATTTAATCGTTTTAAAATATTAGCAGACCACTTAACAAGTTTGATATTATACTGAAGGAACAATAATTTCTTAATTTCTCAGTAGTAAGAGCTGCTGGGTTGTTCCTGAGGTCACTGCAGAGCACGATTTATTTACCATATTAAATACACATTTACTCTCAACTGAGGATGATGCAGGGCAAGATTTTTCCCAAAAGGCCATCCTAGTTCTAGTTATGCTAATTAGATATGATGACCTGGACAAACACATGATCTCTGATCACACACAAGTTTGGGGAGGCTGGAAATAATGCTGAAATACGCATTTGGCTACTGGACCCTCCCATGAATGAGGCCAAAGCCAAATTTCAGTTCATCCACAAACGCAGAAGGATGAAGACTGGGGCTACTTTTTATTGCCCCGAGGAGCAAAACAAAAATATATATTAGTCTGAAGCGGGAACTTAGATTTTATTTTTTAAAAGAAGGGAAAAACTACTTTCTTTCAGCAGGACAACCACCAAATATCCCAACCTCCTCACCCCACGGAGCTCAGGTAACAGTGGAGCCCAAGGAAATATTAAGACCAAGTCTTTACCTTCACAAGGCTCCCAGACTTGCTGGAATGACAAAATATCAAAGCTAGTATATTAGATAGTCAGGTTCATCATTTAGTGTTAAAGAGAAAAAAATATAGATGTGATTTAACATCAGGAAGAAGCACTACTCTGGAAACAGTGGCTCAAACCCCTGTCCAAACCAGTCAGTAGCTTGCAGCCTGAGCGCTGGGAACTTCGGGGTCTTCCATTTCCATACTCCATACTCCAGCAATCAACAGGCTGAACAAATAAAACATGGCACACACAATCATTACCGCTCATCTGCTTGCTATGTGCCATGCACTGCGTTAAGTACTTCACACATAATAATTTATCATTTAATCCTGTGACATAGACACTATCATGATTCCCATCTCAGAGGTGAGGAAAACTCACCCAGTGACCCATGGTGTGTTCAGTGACGAAGCTTCAGGTCTCCACTATGTGCAGACCCCACATAGCGGTCTACTGTTTTTCAAATGCATAAAAATGGAGCTGTAATCTCTAAAATAAATAAGTAAATAAATGTTTTATGAAACGTGTAGTAGCTGTTTTGGTCAGTAGTATAGTTTGTGTTTTCTCAGTCCACAGACACCAAAAGTAGCAAGAAATGATGAGTGTCCTTAATATTTCTGGTATTACATTTTTACACCAATCATATTGGTGATGTTCTAATTCTTAGGTTGGGTGGTATATTCCCAAAGTTCATTGTGTTGCTATGTTACATAACATGTGTATGTGCATGTATATACACACATACATACTCATCTCACATTCTCTCGAATTATCTGAATATTACATAATTTTTTTAATGTTTAAGAACATTGTCAGTCTAAGAAGGTCAAAACAGCACCTTTAAAAACAAGGGGTTTAAAACCAAGGGTCTTGGGGACTTCCGTGGTGGCACAGAGGTTAAGAATCCGCCTGCCAATGCAGGGTCCATGGGTTCGATCCCCATGGTCCGGGAAAGATCCTATGTGCCTTGGGGCAACTAAGCCCATGTGCCACACCTACTGAGCCTGTGCTCTAGAGCCCGCGAGCCACAACTACTGAGCCTGCGTGCCGCAACAAGAGAAGCCACAGCAATGAGAAGCCCGCGCACCGCAGCGAAAAGTAGTCCCCGCTCACCGCAACTAGAGAAAGCCCACGTGCAGCAACAGAGACCCAACACAGGCAAAAAAAAAAGGGTCTTCGTGTCTGAGGGATGGGCCTGGCATTAGGGAGATGTAACACGTGAGTTCCCGCAGGCTCATTCTGGCAATAACAAAACTAACCACAGCACGGGTCATCTACAGAGTAAGGTGGATGATGGTGGGGGGCGGTGCTCTCTTCCTCTAGCAAAGGGGGAATTCCAGGAGGATTGTGAATGACTGATGATACCACTGAAAAGAATTACAGTAAGGCCCCTACACACGCGCCTTCAAGCTGTGAAGGTGCGGTCCACCAACGTCAGCCAGCCGTGAGTGAAACTGCAGCTTCCTCCATCTCCTGTTGCTGACGATCCTTCAGCTCTACCATCTCCCACCTCCTCTCCCTCCTCCCGTCAGTAACTCTTCCTGCCTGTTCACTCGGTGCCAGCCCCTGTGTGCCAGCTGTTGTGCTGGACTACTGTACTTTTCAAGGTACTGTACCGTAAGATTAAAAATGTTTTATTTTTTTGTTTGTTTTTTATGTATTGTGTGAAAAGTATTATAAACCGATCACAGTACAGTACTATATAGCCGATTGTGTTAGTTGGGTACCTAGGCTAACTTTGTTGGACTTACGAACAAACTGGACTTACAAATGTGCTCTCAGAACGGAACTCGTTCGTATGTAGGGGGCTTACTGTACATTGTTAAACATCTTTAATGGGAATACTAATTTAAATGGGCTGGGAAAGGGATGAGGAAGAGGAGGGAAAGAACAAAACACCTGTGTACTTTCTACGTTGACTGTGCGTAAGTTTTACAATCTGAAAAATATAATGTAAATAACTAGAAAAAAATTCTAGAAACAATAAGGTCCTGCTCTAGGATCCAAGAACCCAGTGCCTACTGCCCCCTCCCCACCCCCTTCCATCTCCCAGCCCCTCAACCACTCATGGAATGAGCTCAGCACTCCCTCCCTGGAAACCTTTCCCTCTGGTCCTTCCCCTTTCCCCTCCACAGGGTTTTCCCCTCTTACAGACCTCTGTATTCTTAGCACTTTGTCCCTATCTCACCATAACACTCATCGCATTAGAATAACGACCATTATTTACTAACCACCCGTTTGAAGGTGGGCACTGGGCTAGATACCTGACATACATTCCCTCTTTGTAACCATCACAACTACCCTCATTGACAGGTGTTACCATCCCCATAACCTGCCCCAAATCGGTTAGCATGTGGGCGAGCCAATTCCTTGCTTACTCTGAAGCATATGCTCTTTCTACTGTCAGCATGTGTTCGTGCAAGAGCAGGCACATCTTCAGTGCTCAATTAATATATGCTGACACACTGAAAGACACTGTTTGCTTCCAACGAAGAAAAAGATGCAGAAAAGCATTATTCCAAAGGGAACTTTTTTCTATCCCAACTTGTTCTGCCAGATAATACCCAATGGCCCCAGCATCAAAAGAAACCAGCACACACACAGAGAATCAGCCAGACGCAGGTGCAGGAGCCAACAGCAACATAACTGCCAAGGCGGCAAGCCAGCACCTTACCCACCATCCCTGTCCCCTGGAGTTTTGGAAGGCCTTGGCACTGTTACTTCTCACCCTACTAAGGACAGTGTAGAAAAGAAATAGCCTTTAGTGAGTCAACCCCCCATGTCCTCTGAGGGTATCCCCAGTCAGCCAGCGAGACAGTCAAGGGTAAATACATTTGCTGTAAATCACTGGAAGAAACGGTTTTATTTCTCCTGCATCCCTTTCCAGCCGAGTTCCAACAGAAAAGACTACGATGAATTTCCCAGTTACGTTATGCTATTGAAATTTCCTCTGCAGTAGCCCTTTTGGTTGCCTACCTAAACAGGACAGTTTGCGTAGCACACAGCACAGCGCCAAGCACACAGCGAGGGCTCCAAAAAAAGTTTTTATTATTATTGGAATACAAATTCATGCACCCGATAACTATTTGATACCACGCATCAGGAACTATGCCAAGCTGGGGTTAAGTGCTAAAGCAAAATCAAGACCCTCCCTACACGGATCTTTTTGTCAAAAGGCTATTGTTTGGGTAACTAGGCGCTGCGGTGCGTTGGCCCACCGCGCAGACGCTCTGCTTGCCACAGGAAGTCCAGAATCACCTGGAACCCAGTATTAAGAAAATATTTCTTCCCATGGGTTTTCAGTAAGGTGGAATGGCTTTCTTCGTAAGCTGAAACCGTTTTTAGGTTTTCAGTTTTATTATTGTCGGGGAAGGCCCCTTTACCACGCGGGCCATTTCCTGCAAACGGGCAGCTCGCAGCACTTTGCCGGGCCCCAGGCGCACGCCGGCCCCACTCCGGGGACACCCGGTCGCCTCCCCGGCCCTGCGCGCCCGGGTAACGCTCTCCGCTCGCTCTGCGTTCAGCACGCGCGCCCAGCCAAGCGGGGAGGCCGGCCGCCCGCGTCTCGGGCCGGGGAGACGCACGCGCGGCGCCCACGTCCGGCGGCGCGGCGTCGGACGCTGCGGAGGATCGAGAAGGATCTGGAAGAATCCGGTTAGACCGGGGGGACGGGCGGGGGAGGCCGGGAGAGCGCGCGGCGGGGGGGAGGGCTGGCCCGGGAGTCCGAGGGTCCCAGCACCGGGGCGGGGCCAGGCGGCCGGCGGGAGGAAAGAACCAGAAACCACCTTTCGTAGGAGCGCCCCGAGCGCCAGAGCCCGAACCAGCCGCCGTCTCTAGAAAGTTCTCCCCCCACGTCTTTCGCGGCCGCCCGGCTCCTCCCAGCCCCTCCCTCTGCGGCGGTGGGACCAATCGCTCCCCCGGCCGCCCACGACCCACCTCCTGCGCCCGCCCGCGCCGGAGCAGAGGTGCGCGAGCCCCGGCCGGCCGCCCGCACAGCCGCGCACTGACCGGCGCCCGCTGCCCGAGGAACGGCACGATGACCGCCGAGGAGACGAAGGCTGCAGAGAGCGGAGCGCAGTCGGCGCCGCTGCCCCTCGAGGGGGTGGACATCAGCCCCAAGCAGGATGAGGGCGTGCTTAAGGTAAGGGGCGGGGGGCTCCCCGGGGCGGCGGGGGGCGCCAAGAGCCCGTCGCCGCCGCGCTCCAGCGGCCGGCCGGGGCTCGGGGCTCGGACGGCCGCCTCTGCAGCCTCCCGGCCGGCCGTTGACCGCGGCGTGCAGCCGTGGCCGGGCGCACCGCCTTGCTGGCCGGGCCGCCAGTTCGGGGCGGGAGGGCGGCCACACGCTCGGAAGGAGGAGGTCTGGGCTGAGGGCTCCCCAGTCCCCCAGCCCCGGTCCCCGGCCCCCAGGCCCGGGAGCGCAGCGCCTGCTCCGGCCGCGGCGTGCGCGGGGAGGGGCGCGCCGGGGGGACGGGCGCGTGAGCCGCGGGGGGCCGGGCGGCGTGCACCACCCCTCTCTGCGACCCGGGACCTCGCGGCCGGCTCCTTCCCTGCCGCCGCCGCCGCCGGGGAGCCCCCCCGGCCGCCTGCGCGTCGGGGGTGCGGAGCTCGCCGACCCTGGCAGTTAAACATTAGCCAGGACGCGAAGCGGGTCCCAGGAGTTATTTCCTGGCCTGCCGGCCTTTGTGCGACTTGGCGCGCGGACCCGGCGCCCTCCGCCTTCTCGTCACCCCCTTTCTAAAGGCTGGGACCCGGCTAGGTCACCCGCTCGGCCATGCTGTCCCCCTCCCCCCCGCCCCGGTGCATGCCGGGACCTGTAGTTCACCCCCCCTCCCCGGGCCTTCCTGAGCGCGGTGTGCGGGGCTGGGAGGAGGTGCTCTGCTTGGGCGCCCGAAACCGTGTTACCGCCCGAGGAGCCAGGGGAGGGGTCTGGGACCCAGGCAGCGGGGCATCTTGACCCACGTCGGGACAGCGGGCCGCGGTTCGGAGCTGGTTCTGCGCTGTCCAGGATAGCGAAATCCTAGCTCGGATTCGTGCCCTGTTCTCACCCAGCGTCTCTCCTCCTGGCTTCCCACTGCTCAGCCCCACGTGCGCGTGTGCCCTGGGCGAGCTCGAGACCTCGGGGCGCTCTTAGCTGGTGCAGAACGCACCTGGCTGCTCTCCCAGTGGGCACGCGGCTTCCAGGGAGACTCATTTCCTCTTTGATTCTCCACTCCTTCCCCTTTCCTTTTCTATTGCTATTCAAGTCCACATCCATTCCATCGTGGAAGCTTTCCCTTAGAGGGTGACCACACACGTACCAGGGAGCCCACAGAGCCACCTTTTATAAATGGTAAAGAACAGAAGCAAGAGTCTTAGAAGTTCCTGGGAAATAGTCTAGCCCTGAAGCCCAGGACTTCAGTAGCCTACCAGTCACGAATGCTGAAGTCCCAAGTCAGAGGTTAGGGCCTGGTTGAGAGCCCGGGCTCACCTGTAACCTGGTGGTTGCTTTTACCTCTCCTGGACTGCTCCTGTTCTTTTCATTATTCATATTCCTCTTTTGTGTCTAAACTAGATCCTGATCTGATGACAGATGTTTAGGAAGAATGAGGAAACGTAGCATAAATACTTTTCCCTTTGTTGCTGATAATTATTCAGTCTTTCACCAGTTTAGTCCTGTAACAACTCTGATAGGGATTATGATTACTACTTCACAAATAAGGTCTGGAGAGTGAAAGTGACTTGTACGAGAGCATACGGCAAAAACTTGAACTCAGGTGTTGTTTTGTCTCCAGTGTTTCACACCAAGTCACATCGTAGTGGAAGACAGGGAGGTCAGTTGGTTCTAACCAAGCTCCACAGCAGAGTCATTTGATGACGGGTTCGTCGAGTTACTTACAAGGAGGCAGAAGAGTCTGTTTACGTTCTGGTCAGAGTTCTGGTCAGAGGCGTGCGGGTAGTCATGGTGCCTCTGCGTCCATCCCCAGGTGCTCACCTTCTCCCCTTCCTCCAGGTCATCAAGCGAGAGGGCACAGGCACGGAGATGCCCATGATCGGGGACCGAGTCTCTGTCCACTACACGGGCTGGCTGCTTGATGGCACCAAGTTTGACTCCAGCCTGGACCGCAAGGACAGATTCTCCTTCGACCTGGGGAAAGGTGGGCATGGTTAGCGGGCTGGTGGGATCGGGGTGTGTGAGCTGTCACAAGCAGAAACAGTATTCTCAGGAGTTCAAAGACGAAGGGTTTGTTACAATCTTAATTTTTTCTTTTTTTTTGTTTCCACTGTCCTGAAACTATGTTGATTTTTTTTTTTTTAATTTTTATTTATTTATTTCCTTGGTTGCATCAGATCTTAGTTGTGGCAGGCGGGCTCCTTAGTTGCAGCTCGCTGGCTCCTTAGTTGTGGCATGTGAACTCTTAGTTGCGACATACATGTGGGATCTAGTTCGAGGACCAGGGATCGAACCCAGGCCCCCGGAATTGGGAGCGCCGAGTCTTAACCACTGCGCCACCAGGGAAGTCCTGGAACTGTATTGATTTTTATCTCTCATTCCCCTGATCACCTCTGAACGCCTGGCTTCCTCTTCAAGGATGGACTGCCTTGTTTTCTTGAACCGCTTTGTTCCAGAGTTGAGTGGTTTTTGTTTTTTTTTTTAAGTGGTCTGTAAGCAGGTTTTCTACCTTCCTGGTCCCATTTCTAAAGAGTGTCCAGCTTCCCCTTGGGCATGGGACAGTAAGTCTCTGGGGCCACTGTTTGAACTCAGAGTCAGATCCCTGCCAAGGAGAACCTGTTTGTTTTCTTTTCTTTCTTTCTTTTTTTTTTCCCCAATAAATTTATTTATTTATTTTTCGCTGTGTTGGTTTTTGTTGCTGCGCGCGGGCTTTCTCTAGTTGCGGCGAGCGGGGGCTACTCTTCGTTGTGGTGCGTGTGCTTCTCACTGCGGTGGCTTCTCCTGTTGCAAAGCACAGGCTTCAGTAGTTGTGGCACGTGGGCTCAGTAGTTGTGTCTCGTGGTCTCTAGAGCGCGGGCTCAGTAGTTGTGGTACGCGGGCTTAGTTGCTCCGCGGCATGTAGGATCTTCCTGGACCAGGGCTCGAACGTGTGTCCCCTGCATTGGCAGGCGGATTCTTAACCACTACGCCACCAGGGAAGTCCCGATCTGTTTGTTTTCTGTACCTACAGGGGAGGTCATCAAGGCTTGGGATATTGCTGTAGCGACCATGAAGGTGGGGGAAGTGTGCCACATCACCTGCAAACCAGAATACGCCTATGGTTCGGCGGGCAGCCCTCCCAAGATCCCTCCCAACGCCACGCTTGTGTTCGAGGTGAGTGGCCACAGAGAGCAAGGCAAAGAGCCAGCCTTGTCTCAGCCCAGGGCCTGGCTGCCCTCCAGTGCTTCCTGCCTCTCGGAGACAATGTAGCCAAGGCTGAGGGCCTGCCCTCGGGGGAAGGGGGGGAATGGAGAGAGCGGCTAGCTCTGCCATGCATGTAACCTGCTGCTGCCAGAAAGTGGTCAGTGATGAGGGTTCAGGTGGGAAGAGGTAGGCACGCACCCCTTTTCAGGCTTGAGGCAGCAGGGTGAGGGTTGGTGGCCTGTTTATCTCTGGAGCGGTGCCCACAGGAGATGGGTCCTAACTGAAAGGGATCAGGAGGTCATAATCTGCATAGAGTGGTGACTGACAGCAGAGAATATTGGCGCTCTGGAGACAAGAGGAGGGGAGAGATGCCTGCTGTGTGGGTCGGGGGCGGGGAGGAAAACCTTTGCTGAGGAGCTGGAACTTGACAGCGTTCACACTGGAAGGTGGTTGAGCCCTACCAAGTGGATGCCGGGGGAATGTTGGGAAGGCGGGTGAGAGGTGTTGGGTTGCTCCTGACGCCCGTTGGGCTGAGCTTGTCAAGTAGCTGGGTTGGGACTGTCTGGAGAGCACACCGTACGAGAGTGGCGAGTGCACAGAGCGATCTCCTGAGCTGAAGTGAACCCTGCGGCCTGCCCGCGTCTGCCTCGGCTGAGCCAGGGCAGCTCCCAAGAACCTGGCAAAACTGCCACTTGGGCCACTCCTGCTGTCGCTGCCCTCGCCGTCAGACCCGCTCTGGCATTTACTAGGGACCCCTCCGAGCGAGAGCGGAGCTGTGACCCCTCACACCTTGTCCCACAGGTGGAGTTGTTTGAGTTCAAGGGAGAGGACCTGACGGACGAAGAAGACGGCGGAATCATCAGGAGAATCCGGGCTCGGGGGGAAGGCCACGCCAAGCCCAACGATGGCGCCCTCGTGGAGGGTGAGGTGGGGCGGTGCGGGGTTTCGGTCAGGTTCTGGTGCGCACGCCCTGGGTGGCTTCTCTGTGAAGTGGGGGGCTGAACCACATCCTCCTGACACTCCTCCACGTCTGAGAACGCCGAAGGGCATTTGGGGAGCAGGAGGTGACGAGGCAATGGGGGCGGCTGCGGCGGCATCCTTCCTCGGTCTCCTGCCTGCTTACGCCCCTGGTACGTCGCCTGTCTTTCACGCCAGTTGCGCTGGAAGGGTACTACAAGGACCAGATCTTTGACCGCCGGGAGCTCCGCTTTGAGGTCGGCGAGGGGGAGAGCGTGGATCTGCCTTGTGGGCTGGAGAAAGCCATTCAGCGCATGGAAAAAGGAGAACATTCCATCGTGTATCTCAAGCCCAGGTGAGGTACACTTTGGCCCAGGTGCGGCAGGCTGTAGAACAGGTGGGTGCACCAAGGTCAGATCTACTCGTCCACAGTGAGTTGTGTAACCAGCCTTTTGTACGCCTCCCCTGTTTACGGTCACTGTGCTCTGGGCACCCTGCACGCACACCATCACGATCTCCTTGAATCCAAACCTGACGTTTTCAGTCATGCTGCTACAGCTTCTCTTTTCTAGTGACATCAAGATTTTCATCTTCTGTTCATTCAGTCATTAACTGTATTTATTGAAACACACCTACTGTGTGCCGGACACAGTACTGAAAATCCTTAGTTATTCGGAGACACTGTTGCCACCTTCTAGTGACTCATTGCTCTGTGGGGTACCATTTAAATTAGTAATCGTGCCTATGTGTAATGTGAGTTATTAGAAAGATTTGCAACATGCTAAGTAAGAGCCCAAGGAATTGTGTGAAGAGGTCAGGGAAGATTTTGCCAAGCAGGAAACATCTGAACCAAGACTGAAGCGATGAGGAGGTACTTTGCAGGAAACAGGAAGCCCTTTCAGTGTGGAGCAGGTTAAGTGCTGCTGAGATGACCTAGCGTTTTCCTGCCCCACAGCTATGCTTTTGGCAGTGTTGGGAAGGAAAAGTTCCAGATCCCACCAAATGCTGAGCTGAAGTATGAAGTACAGCTCAAGAGTTTTGAGAAGGTGAGTTTGTTCAAGGTCTTCCCTACCCTGAAGTCAGGTCCCACCCTGGACGTGACTCCCTGGGGTGCTGACAACTTTGTGTCTCCCTTGGGGTACGGCAGGCCAAGGAGTCCTGGGAGATGAGTTCAGAGGAGAAGCTGGAGCAGAGCACTATAGTGAAGGAGCGGGGCACCATGTACTTCAAGGTGAGCCTGCAGCGTGGTCCTGGACGCTCTCGAGGAGTGGACATGCTGGCACCTGCAGCTGTCACCAGGTGGATCCGAGCTGCCTGGTCAAGCCGGCGGTAGGGGTTGGGCGGGGCAGGACTTTCTCACGCCTGTGGGTCACCGGTGTCTACAGGGTACGACAGCTTGGGGCCACCAACGCTGTGCCGGGTGCCTGAGCCTCCCTCCCATTCCAGGAAGGCAAGTACAAGCAAGCTGTGCTGCAGTACAAGAAGATTGTGTCCTGGCTGGAATTCGAGTCGAGTTTCTCTAATGAGAACGCACAGAAGGCGCAGGCCCTTCGGCTGGCCTCCCACCTCAACCTGGCCATGTGTCATCTGAAGCTGCAAGCCTTCTCAGCTGCCATTGAAAACTGTAATAAGGTGAGTGAGCGAGGGCAGTGTTCACGGGCAGGCTTGGGCGAGCTGCCGGCGTGTCTGGAACCTGCCCGCAGTGACTAGGGCAGAGGTAGCAGGATGGAGCCGTGGGACTCTCAGGTGCAGGGCCCAGAGGCAGGGCGGTGGGAAGCGAGTGGCTTGGCCTTAGTGGTCGGAGGCAGTGGCACAGCGGCGGGCAGAAACACTGGATGGAAGGACTGGCTCCGTGTTCTCTCCTCCCCGGCTCTTTGCCTCTCCCTCCTACGCACCCACTTTAGTCTAAAGAGATGGACTTCCCTGCTGGTCCAGTGGTTAAGACTGTGCTTCCACTGCAGGGGGCACAGGTTCCATCCCTGATCGGGGAACTAAGATCCCACAAGCCACATGGCACGGCCAAAAAAAAAAAAAGAGCATGGAAATGTCACAGGTTCTTCTCTTTCATCTAAAGACCTGTCTTCCCTGTCTGCCTCTTGGACTAAATGAGGTGCCTTCCTAGACCTTGGTCCTTTCCGTGTGGTGCCCAAGGCTCGTTCTTCCTGGGGTGGGGCCTCATCCTGCTGAGGGCTGCCTCGGGAACCCAGTGCTGGCCAGAGAAGCTGCAGGATCTGAGGTCTCGCTGCTGCGTGCTCCCTGTGTCTCAGGCCCTGGAACTGGACAGCAGCAACGAGAAGGGCCTTTTCCGCCGGGGAGAGGCCCACCTGGCGGTGAACGACTTTGACTTGGCACGGGCTGATTTCCAGAAGCTCCTGCAGCTCTACCCCAGCAACAAAGCCGCCAAGGCCCAGCTGGCCGTCTGCCAGCAGCGGATCCGCAAGCAGCTCGAACGGGAGAAGAAGCTCTACGCCAACATGTTTGAGAGGCTGGCTGGGGAGGAGAGCAAGGTGAGGGTGGGGCCGGGGAGCGGTTAGGGTGGATGATGGGGACAGAGGCATCCCTTCGTCCCGTCCCCAGCCCAGCCCAGCTGGGGCGGGCCCTCTGTGCCTGTGCCTGTGCCTGTGCCTGTCTGTGCCGACCCTGGAAGCCTGGAGCAGCAGCCCGGGTTTCCCCCTGTCCGGCCCCCTGTGTCAGGATTTGGCTGCTCTGATGGTCTCCCCAGCCTACATTCTCTGTGCCTGTTTAAAACTCAGGTTTTAGAAACTGAGGTTTAAATAGGTAATGCATGAACGTGGTTAAATTCAGACTGCACAGAACGTGTAGTGGAAAGGCTCCCTCCCCCACCCAGTGTGCTGGCGGGACAGACAGGGATCCCTGGCGACAGGCGGTGGCCTCTGCCTACTACTTTGTGCATCATGCTTTCTTCACGTCATACCTAGAAGCTTATTTTACATCAACGTGTGAAAGAGCTTTCACGTTTGTTCTTAGGCTCACGTAGTCTTCCACTGTGTGGATGTGTCATATCTTACTTACCCAGGTCCCTATTTCTTAGTCTCCCAGTGTTCTAAACCTGCACTAATAGAAATATAATGCAAATTATATTTGGAATTTTAAATTTTCTAATAGCTGTGTTTTAAACAAAAAGTAAAATAGGTGAAATTAATTTTAATATTTAATTCACCCAAGGTATCTAAATATTGCAACATGTAATTTTTTAAATTGCATTTTTAATTTTTTCAGATTAAGCCTTCAAAATCCAATGTGTATTTTATACTTAAATTGTTTTGAACTAGCTGTATTTAAAGTGTTCAGTAGGCACCTGTGGTAGTAGCTGCCATGGACAAGTAGAGTTTTATACAGTGTTGCAATAAAGTGAATTCATAATTTTGTACATGAGCAGGTGTATCTTTAGGTCGCACATCGAAAGGGCATTGCTGTGTCCCTATAATGCTGTTAGCAGTTAGTTTTTTTTTTTTTTTAACTTGGGCGTGAGTATTTCTGGGTACAGACGACACCTAGTGTGCGTGTGCTAGGTGATCACTTGGGTGCGGGCAGGTGAGAGTGGGGATGTGGGTAAGAGTCACCTTTATCGTCAGGGGGCAAATGAGAACTGGAATTCACCCCCTTCCCCCTCTCCCTTCTCGCAGGCCAAGGCCACGGTCGCTGTGGGAGAGCAGCCCGCTGATGCGGAGATGAAGGAGATGAAGGACGAGCAGAAGAACGACGTGGCAGGGGTCCAGCCTCAGGTGGAGGCGGAAGCCTAGCCCCACCCAGCCCTGCCCCCGGCTGCCTGCCCCCCCCCCTCCCTGCCCTACTCCACCCTGTTAGTTTTGTAAAAACTGAAGAACTTTGAGTGAATTAGACCTTTATTTTTCTATCGGGTTCGATGGTGGCTTTGAGGGAAGGGGGAAAGGAGCAGGCTGGGGGATGGAGGTTGGGGGGTCATTTTAGGTGGTGTCACCCCCCTTCCTTCCCCCATTCCACGTGAACGAATGTCCCTCCACACGCACACTCACGAGAACGTTATTTATTTTGCTTCCTCTGTCTTCTCTGTCCGTCTTTCAGGTGGTAGAAGGGGGCGCGCGGTAGGGATGTGAGGTCTGACGAGGCCGGGTGGAGGGGGGACCCCTGGACAGCCCCTCCCCTCCCGGTTCCTCCTCGCGGACGTGGGTGCTAGGGGCATGGGGAGCACTGCTGTGCCCGTTACCTCTCTCTCCTTTCCTCGCCCCAGGTGGTGTGGCTGCTAACTGCCTTCTGGTGTCATGGTGACCACCCCTGTGCCCCCTCCCGTCAGTGTCCCTTCTCAGCCAGGCGTGTCCCACCCCCTCAGCCTCTTCCCTGCACTTGCTGAAGGTACAGGCTCGCCTCAAGTTCTGTGCTTGAGCAATAAAGTGGAAACAATAAAACCTGGGTGTTGGGCAGCCCTTTGTGTTTGGCCTCGGAGGGTGAGGGTGGGCGTGGGCGGCTACACCAGGGGGCAAAACTAAGGGAGTCGCCCACCCCATCCCCAGCCTGCCTGGGGCAGCAGCTGACACCGTTAGCAGTAGTGGATCAGGGCCTCCTGCGCACCACATGGGCTGTATTGGGGCCTGCGCTCAAAGCCTGCCAGTGGGTCTCCCACACTCCTCCCCCCGGCAGCCTGGCAGGTTTTTAGTAGCTCTGGTTTTTCTTCCCTAACACTTGGGAAGAGGAAAATATATAAACATCTAAACTACATTGGGACCAAGCGACTGAGTTTGCTTTGAGGTTAGATTTGTCTACTTCTGCCCAACTGATCCAGTAGAAAGTTCAAGCTGTCTTGGTTTCCTAACAAAGTGAAACCCCTGGTGTCACCCACGCCTGTCACCCTTTACACCAGGGAAGAGGGAAGAACAGTCATCAAGCCTGGCAACACCGGCAGCCCCTGAGGCCCACTGTCCAGCTTTCTTCTTGGCCTTAATGGGGAGAAGCTTATGCTTTTTCCTCACCGTGCTTTGACCCCTGGCTTCTATAGCATTCTGGGGCCCTGGGAGAAGCCAAGGGGCACGAGTGAATCATGCTGAGCCTTGGACGAACTTGACTGCAGGCCAGAGCCTGTGTCTATCCCCTTGTCCCTTGTCTGTGGGGGCTGTCTAGTCCTTTCTGCCTGGTGATACGGTTAGCCTGCCCACCACGTGCCTGTACAGTTCCTTCCAGAAGAAACTTCTCTATACTTTCACTGTGGAAGATTAATTTCCGTGAAAAAGTTCAAGTCGTACAGCATGGCTGGTGCTACAGCCAGAACTAAAATTTGGGTGTTCTGTTCCCCCAGTGCCACTGCTTGCTCTCTGCTGGGTTCACATCATAGCCCTGCGCTTAGGGTTTGTGTCTGGGTCTCTGGTATTTCAGGATTAGACTTGCCCCTGCAGCCCATGATAATAGCTAACCCTCACTAAGCACTTTTGATGTAAGCCCAGCCTCACACAGATTAACTTAAATCCTCGTAACCATCCTACAAAAAAGGTATTGCCCCATATTACAGATGAGGAAACCAAGGGTCAGAAAAATGGAAAGAAGATCTGCCTGGAATGTGAGATGACCTCTTGAACAAGTCCAAACTGCCCTGAGGTTCATGTGACCTTAGGCAAGTTGAGCCTCTTTGCTCATCTGCCAAAATGGAGATGGACAAAAAGCATGCCTGAGATTCCCTCCACCTCTGGATGCTTCTACTGTAGGATTCCAAGAATTTGAAACATAACTGGAAAAAAAACCCAAAACCATAACTGCACTTCTGTAGAACCCTGGAAACTGGACAAGCCTTGGTTTATGTACCATTAAAACTGTCTTCTGAGGATGTTTTAGTACAGTGGCCAGAAGTCTTTAAGGTTAAAAATAAATGCACCACCTACTCCACTCTGCTCTGGGTCGGGCGCAAGTGCATTTCCCAGTCAGTCACACCCTCCTCACCAACACTTAAATCTTTTCATATGCAGAGAATGTGTGGAGTAAAGAGAACCAGTAGCAACCAGAACTGAGCTGTTCCTGCAGACTTCCACGTGGTCTCTGGAAGGTCTTAAATGGGGTTTATCTTGTCCTAGTGCTGGTCCAAACATCAAGTTCTATAGATTTTTATCTCCTGGGTATTTGCAGTTCCCGTTCCAGCAGCCCTTTCCCAGCATCCCCACGTGCCCCGACCCCGTCCGCCTGTCCTGTGAAAGGCTCCCCCGCGTTCCCGTGTGTGCCCCTGCGGGTCACCGTGTGCTGCGTCCCAGTTGAATCCCTCCGACCGCTTAAGCGCTGACTGCGCCTTCCCAGCCCGTTTGCGCTGCAGGTCACACCCCGCGGGCCCGGGCCAGCCTGCCGCCCCAGCATCGGTGCACTGGACTCCACCAGCCACACCAGTCTGAGTGAGAGGGTGAACTGTGAATCTCGTTTCAGTTGGAGAAATAACACGTGGAAGATATTTTAGGCAGGACTAGTAACAGGTAGTCACTTTTTAGGAAACTATTGCTTGGAAATAGAGAAACAGTGGAACCTTCGATGCCTTATTCCTTCTGTCTTAAAGACCAACCTTCCCGGTCCCAAAGCAGCACTCCTCAAAGCCTTGTAACCCTTAGATTGAAAGGACAGGGGGCTTAGGGCAGTGCTGGAAAAAAGCCAATGCAAGTGTGAGAAGACATTCTTGTCCTCTTTCTGGAAATCGTTATTGCTGACTTTACGGCTGCAGTTCCCCAGCTGCTTGCCAACCTCGGATAACTCGGATGCACCAACTATCCTTAATTATAAAACACAACAAAACCTTATTTAGCACGTAATGAACACTCAGTATACCACTTTGGGAGGCAAAGTGAGAATGTGAAAGATTCACAAAGTGGTTCTAAGGACGAATGATGAAGAAAAAGCAGTGCCGGGCTTCCCCGGTGGCGCAGTGGTTGAGAATCTGCCTGCCAATGCAGGGGACACGGGTTCGAGCCCTGGTCTGGGAAGATCCCACAGGCCGCGGAGCAACTGGGCCCGTGAGCCACAATTACTGAGCCTGCGCGTCTGGAGCCTGTGCTCCTGGAGCCTGTGCTCCACAACAAGAGAGGCCGCGATAGTGAGAGGCCCGCGCACCGCGATGAAGAGTGGACCCCGCTTGCCACAACTAGAGAAAGCCCTCGCACAGAAACGAAGACCCAACACAGCCATAAATAAATAAATAAATAAATAAATAAATAAATAAAAATTTTTTAAAAAAATGATGTCAGTCTCAATAGTAGTAGTAGCAGTTGTAGTGGTAGTAAAAATTAAAAAAAAAGAAAAAAGGAAAAGAAAAAGCAGTGCCTTCGTGAACTGAGAGTTCCTTGACTAGAAGAGAAGACCAGCCATACCCTGTCCCCCAACCGGAGACAAGCACGTTCCCTTCAGATCTCCAGTCTCCGGTTCCACGGTTAGAAGTGCCTCACACATAAAACAGGTTTCTGTTTTTTTTTTTATTGAGGTGAAATTCACATGGTTTTAACCATTTAAAGAGAACAATTCTGTGGCCTTTAGTCCGGTTACAATGTTGCACAAGCACCACCTCTAGCCGCTTCTGAAACACTTTCCCCGCCCTCCGCGTGTCAAGCCCACGTCCTGATGTTTGGGCTTCGGTGACAAGAAGACTCTCCATGCTTCAGTTAATGGCCAGTAGAGTCCTGGACAGGCAACAGCTCTGACGGGTTCTGATGGGGGCGGGCGGGGGAAACTACGCGCGAGTGCAGTGGACTCTGAAGGACCGGCTCACTCAGAGCAGGGCCCACACCGCTGTTCTGCCTAACGGCTAGGTCAAGCAAGTGTGAGGAACAGGTTTCCACGCCTCACGACCTCTAGAACCTTCAGCATGCTAAGGTGCACTGCGAATCACACTTGTGGAAGTCTCACACGGAGCCCACTGGAGGCTCTGGCCCCGCCCTCAGGATGGTGAGTGGCTCTGGGCCTCACATGCAGAAAGAGACTCATTTCAAGGTCCTGTCTCTTCCCTGGGCACCCTAGGCCGACACCCTGAACGGAGAAAGAGGTGGACAAAAAAATCTCCCTAGAAATGCTTCCTGCTTAACACACCTCCCCTTCCCTTGCCATTAGCAGGTTTCTACTGAAGCTATTGTTCGGCTACACCCACACAAACACCATATCCAAGTCATCTAACCAGGAAGACCGCCTGGTTAGGCAGTGCTGGGGAGGAAGCCAAAATCCACGCTGAGAGAGCGCCTGGCCTAAATGAGACGAGCTCTAGATAGTGCCGGTGGAGACCCGCCAACCACCTCACTAAGAAGGGCCAACAACAGGGGTCTCCTTGCGGAGCCAGGGCTCTGTCTGCATGGCTCCGCCGTGCCTGGACCTGTGTTCCACTCACTGGGACCGTAACACTCAGGCGGTTAAAGTAACTGGCACAGTGGGGAGAGGCATGGGGCAGGGGGGCTTGATTCTCGCCATGTTTCTCGGAGACCTATCTTTCCTTCCTTTCTAACTTTGTTTGGCCCTCTTGACAAAAGCCAAAAGGCACTGTATCCAAGTTGCAATCATAATGACATGACCTTCACGAAATGACAAACACATAGCAAACAAAAACAGGCACCCTGGCACAGGAAGGTCAAGAACAAGAAGCCCAAGTGATGAGGAGGATAAACCAAGGCACCGTGGGCGCCGGGTCAGGGTCCCATTTCAGAGAGCTGGGGCAGGCCAGGGCCCTGGGTGACAGGAGCAAGGTGATCCTCATCTATTTTGTCCTGGATTATTAATTCATTTATTTTACTATTTCACTCACAGGGCTGGGAAAAGAGAAAACAATGGAGTCATACGTACAGTGAAAAGAAACAATTCAAAACTAAATAAGTTTACACTTATTAGAGGGAAACATTTTAAAATTGGTTGTTTTTCCACCCCTTAACCCTAGTATGAAGCTTAGGGTTTGAGCCAGGATGAGAGAACAGAGATGTGGTAGTGCGGGACAAGGCAGCATGCAACTCCTCCGTAAGCAGATGGATTTAAAGCACCAGGTACACTCATGTGACCCAGAGCCTTGGAACGGACCTGGCCAGCCCCACAATACACCACAAGAAACAGAAACCTAAGGGTACCTACAATCCCCAGCGTCTGTCCAGACTACCTCCTCTTTGCCGTTCTCACCTACTGCTTCCTGTTCTCATCTTATCTGGCCATGAGAGCCACAGGATCTCTAGGGGTAGGGGTGTTGTGGCTCTCGTGGCCATCCCCTCCCCGGCTATCACTTGTAAAGCATGTTGCACGTGTATTATTTCATGTAATTAGTGCAACCACCCTGTGACCTTGTCTCCTTATTCCAGTTTTTTGGATGAATAAACGGGTTCAGCAAGATAAAGCAACAAGGCAGAAAGTGATGGAGGTGGGACTCAAACCAGAATTGTTTGAGCCAAAACCCCACGTCCTTTCTGTCACTGACTGCCAGAGCTCCTAGCAAAGTCCTCAGGCTAGAAATCAGGGTCCCCTCCCCGGCCCCAGACAAAAAGGTCCTGCCCTCCAGGGCCTTCTCCCACTATGTTCAGATGTAGAAAGTAGGCCAGCCCTGATCCAGCATCCCCAGGTGAGGTAGACCTCCTTATTTTTACAATGTTGACTCCTGAAAGACCAACATGTAGATCAGTCTGGGCCTGCAAACCTAAACCTAAAAATATACTGAGCACCTGTAGAATCTCACAAATAATACTTTTGATGTCCTGATTGATGAGGCCCAAAGAAAGGCTGCACTGGATTCAACATGGAAGGTTTCCCCCTGAGGCCAGCCTTGATGGTGATGTCCCATTTACGTTACGGAGGGGGGCTCCCGAGGGAGGGAAGCAAGAGCTTTGTGCTGGGGGGCCAGAGCAGACCCAGAATCCCAGCGACCCCGATTTCTAGCCTGAGGACTTTGCTAGGAACTCTGGCAGTCAGTGACAGAAAGGACGTGGGGTTCTGGCTCAAACAATTCTGGTTTGAGTCGCACCTCCATCACTTTCTGCCTTGTTGCTTTATCTTGCTGAACCCGTTTATTCATCCAAAAAACTGAATAAGGAGACAAGGTCACAGGGTGGTTGCACTAATTACATGAAACAATAATTGTGCAATGTGCTTTACAAGTGATTTTCAAACTTTTACCCACAGAGCACACCCACCGTGGGACAAAAAAAAATATTTTTTTGATAAGCCAGTATATACACGTATAAATACATACAATTGAAACAAAGGTTTCACAAAAATAATACTTACCTTACTACTCGAGATTACTTGGTATTTTCTATTCTATTTCGTTTTTTAAAAAGCTGGTCCGATTCACTACCCTCATTTCAAGACTCGTAATGGGGAGTTACGTAGTTTTTTTTAAAACACTGTTGGAAAACACACAGTCATCGGTTATTACGATTATTATGATTCTCAGGGATGGTCTGACGGCAGGAAATCTTCACTGCCAGGGCAACAAAGGACCAGGTACACTCAGGTCAAGGTTATTAGGTCAAGCCCGCGAAAGCGCTGTTGCCAAGGAAACGGCTCGGCCAGGCCAGCGTCGGCGGACCTGGGCGCGCAGAGCCTGCGGAGAAGAGGAGTGGCCCGAGGCCCTGTCACTCAGCCCCGCCCCCACGCCCGGCGCGCCCGGAAGGCCCGCCTCATCTCTGAGGTTAAGCGAGGAAGGCAGCGATTGGAGGCTCAGGGGTGACGTAACTTCCGCTGTGGGTGGGTTTCCGCTCGGGCAGCCGTCGGGAGGGGCTCGGGGAGCACTCAGCGGGGCTCCACGGTCCCTGAGCGCTGGGAACTGCGATGAGGTCGGTTAGCTACGTACAGCGCGTGGCCCTGGAGTTCAGCGGGAGTCTCTTCCCACACGCCATCTGCCTCGGAGACGTCGATAACGACACGGTCAGTGCATGCGCCCTGGAGAGACGCAGCCCGTCTGCGACGGCGGGGCGGGGCGGGGCGGAGGAGGCCGCCCGCGGCGGCGTGTGCGTGCTGCGAGTGCGTACGGTGTGGGCGTGGACGGCGTGCGTTGCACGGCGGGCGGTGCGGACTGCGCGCGTACGCACGGCGCTGAGAGCTGGATCGGGAAGGGCTGTGTGGGCGGCTCGGGTACCCGGCATCCTGGCTGGATTGGTCCGGAGCCCTGCTGCACTGTCCTTCTAGGGACTCGCGTACCGGGTCCACTGCCTGGTCAGTCACTTGTTCTCAAGAGGAGCCAGTGAACTGTGGTGGCCGAGTTCCCAGCTCCTCCGGGGCCGCCTTCCCTTTCAGAGCGTCGGAAATAGGCTAAGAGCGCGCGTGCGGCTCCTGCGGGAGCACCTTCCGCACCGCCCGGCTCGGCCCGGCCCACCGGACTGCTCTCGGCGCTTGGCCGGGGTGTCTCCGCCTGGCGGGCCCACCTCGGTTGAGTTACTGGCTCAGTGTCCATGTCCCTTTCCTCCCCCAGCGGTCCTTCCTTTTCCCGTCGGTTAAGTGACTTAATACAGGTAGAGCAGGCAGAACCGTGTCTGGCACTCGGTTAACGCTCAGGACACGTTAGCGTCGTCGGTAGCGTTTGATTATGGGCCGAGGGCTCTGCTGCATTCTGGGAATTCAAAAGCCCCAGCCCGCAGGTAGCTCATCGTGGAGCGGGGGAAGGGTGATAGAAGAATAGGGAAATGTAGTGAGGCCCATTGATTACAAGATGTAGAGGGTTCTGGGGTGAAGCATTGAAGGGGACGGTGGCCGTTGATGGTGTGGGACACTTTTTTTCATAATCTCAGTTTCACATGAAAAGCTGACAGAAAGGAAGTGCACTCTTTCTCTGCGTCCGCCTTCTAGAGACTTTCTCCCCACTGGTGTCGCAAGGCTTCCGTGGGGTCCTCGAGGGTGTGTATGCAAAGCACATGGTTGCTCTCCTCTCCTACCCTCTGCCCCCGTCGCTTCTCTGCCTCCCTCACATCTCATCCTCACCTCCCTAACTGGTCTGTGCTCTCTTTTCCCAGGGAAAAAAAATTCGGGCTAAAACGTCCCCACCACTCACCCCCAACCCCGCCCCGCCCCCAGCCTCCTTTACGCTGTGATGGAAAAAGTATTTTATGAGGCTTCTTGGCTCTACCCTGTCTAGGGAGGAAAAAGTTATTCCCATAAATTTGTGTTATGTTTTCTGGGCTTTCTCGTTTCTTCATATGCTCAGCAGTATAATTTTATGAGACAATCAAGGGAGACATTTTAAACTAGTACATTAACAAAGTGACGTTAGATGTGCATTATTTTCTATTTTACCTGATTGTTTAAAAGGGCACACGTGCCTTTTTTTCCTAGCTTCACAGTGTCAGCTTTTTTGGCAATTGTACTTTTCTAAGTGAATTGCACACTCAGTTCTGCAACATTAGGTATATTACACTACCTTTTTTGGGGGGGGGGCCGTGGGCGTGCCGTGCAGCTTGTGGGATCTTAGCTCCCTGACCAGGGATTGAACCTGGGCCCTCGGCAGTGAGAGCGTGGAGTCCTAACCACTGGACCGCCAGGGAATTCCCTACCTCTTTTTTTTAAACCTTAGTTGTAAGCATTGTAAGCTCTGTAAGGATAGGAATTTTTAAACTTTTTTTCACTGCTGTATTCCCAATACTTAGAATAGTGCCTGGGACATAGTAGGCACTCAGTAAATGTTTGTTGAATAAATGAGGGTTGTTATGAAAGGCAAATGTCATTATGTATCTCAAAGCAACTTGAAGGGTTTTGCCTGTTATTAATAAATATAATTGAAAGAAGGGCAAGTAGGTGAGGTAGTTGGCTACTAATCAGGTGTGGTACACTCAGCCTGCATGAGTATGGGTAGAAATTTTGTTACTGGTTCTCCAGGCCAACCTTTGGAGATTTGGGGCAGGAAGAATACTTATTTCATCCTATTAAACCAGTAACCTAAAGTAATTTGCGAGTAATTTATTTCCTGCTAAGTCAGAGGGAGAAGCCAGGGATAGAATACACACCCTCGAGGACCCAACAGAACCAGTGGGGAGACGGTGTCTAGAAGGGGGTCGCAGGTCACAGAAAGAGCGCACTTCCTTTCTCTGGTAGCATTTCTGACTGAAGGTGTACTCTGCAGCTGGGGTTCTTTAGTGTCACTGAGTAACCTCCGGAGGCCAGAGCCAGGATGGACCACAGAGGAGCAGAAGTGCTGGGGAGCAGATGGGCGACCCTGGAAGTGTGCTCGTCCAGGTCGCCTACTGAGTTGTATCTACTCACTCACCGCACTCACCACACTGTTTTACAGTTTTATTCCTTTGTCTGTGCCCTTGTTAAACTGAGGTCCTTCTCAGCAGTTGTACAACTGTGGATCTGTGGCATTTGTCTTTGGGCCCCTAACGGGTTGTTCAGCTTTCCCTGAAAACTCAAGGGTTGACTGGGCATTCTCTTTCATTCTGATTTTTCTTTGTTTCTTGAAAAAAATATATTTAATTTGTCTATTAAGTAAACATTTATCGAGGGCCTACTATGGACTGTGGCATCTGTTGAATGAATGTATAGAAAAAGAATGGATTGTGTGAAAGATGCTAAGATCCCCAAGCCTTGGAGGCATTTAACTGGAAGCTGAAAACCCCCTGTTATTCGTGCTATTTGTCAGTCACCTTTCTAGATGCTTCCCTCCGTTAGCTCGGTTCCCACGGCAACCTTATGAGGGGGATAGTCTTATGATCCTCGTTTTATAGATGAAAAGATTCAGGCATGGAGGGCTGGATTCAAATTCAGGCAGCTGCACTCGGAGGCCCTGCGCTATTCAGCCTTTCTCCTGTGTGTCTGCGGAAGTCCTCCAGGGTGCAGAGGGTTTGATGTAAATAGATAAACTTGTTTTGTGCTTCTGTTATCTAATGTCCCCACCAGAAACTGCCTTAACTATTAAAATATAATAAATCTAAGCTTCAAATCATTATTAATAAATCCCAATTCATTTCTCATTTTTTCTTACTGTTGATCTGTTATGTCTTTGTTGCCTTGAAAATTAAATCTCTTGAGAATCTAATATTCACTCTGAGAACAGGAAAGGGTGTTAGATGTCCCCCCAAGAAGGAATCATGAAAGTATTTCTGGAAATGGCATTTGGAGCCAGCTGGCTATCATCGTTATCCCCTTGAAAGGGCGGCCAGCCTTTGGGGAACCACTGGGAAATGGGGAGCCCACATGCAAACGGCGAAGAGGCTCCAGACCCTCCTGGGAGCTTAGCCACCACTAGGGGGCACCGGAGGCCCAGAGCTGGGATGCTGCCCCTCTGGCACCCCCACCCGCTGTGCCCACTCAGACGCACCAACGTCGCAAGGTCTTGCCAGGGGAGGGACGACCCCAGAGCTGACGTTGTCTTTATTTGGCCCCTGATTAAATATGAGCTCTGAAGTTAAATTCTCCAAAGGGTACATATTTGGGGTCATTTTCCTAACGTGTCCCATGTGTAAGGACAAATTAGAAGCGCCGAAAGCAGGCGTGTGGGGCATTGAGCTATTCAGATGTCAGACTTTACTGAGATGGAGCACAGATTCTGTATTGGCCCTTCTCTACCCTGCCCTGCCCTCAACACACACATACGCCTAACTGGAGATAAAGAACCTGGGAGACTGTGACTGTGTTGGTCTCGAAATCTTGTTAATAAAGTTGATGAAGATGCAGGTTGAGGTCTTGTGACTTCCGCAGAGTGGGCCCAGTCGAGAAGGGCTTGAGTGGCTCAGCAGGACCCCAGCCTAACCCTCTCTTCTCTCTCCATTTGAAGTTAAATGAACTGGTGGTGGGAGACACCAGTGGAAAGCTGTCTGTGTATAAGAACGATGACAGCCGGCCGTGGCTCACCTGCTCCTGCCAGGGAATGGTCAGTATTCAGCTCCCTGGGTCTCCAGGGGGAAGGGACTCCTCCTGCCCAGGGACTGTCGAGGCTGGGTCCCACGCATGAGCTCCCCAGCCTGTCCGAGGTCGCCAGCTACTGGTTAAGGATTCATTTGAATCGGAGGGAAGCCCCCAGGCTTCCCAGATGTCATGCGCACACACAGCCAGGCTGGTTTTCATTTTATGTGATGGAATGACTCCCTTAGTTTTTCGTGGATCTGCTGAGGTTGTCTGATCGTACGAAGTGTAGTAGAAAATGGGGGCAGTCATTTGAATACGTCTAGAAGTATGATAGTCCGGCTCTACTGATGTAGTTTTTGTTTTGTTTAAGCCCAAGTGGTCTTCACTACCTCAGGTCCTTATACTGCTGTCTGGTAAACTGGACCCAGAGCACAGTAACGGGATTAGCACAGCCTCTTGATGTGGGGCGTGCGCAGGAGTTTTCAGCGAATGACAGTGATGAGAAGCCCGCCCCGTGCTTCACAGAGCTTAGGGAGCACTGGGGACCCTTAGCGTGTCCCCCTGAGCCCCTCTTTCTTCTTTTGCAGCTTACGTGCGTCGGGGTTGGAGATGTGTGTAATAAAGGAAAGGTAGGAAGCCCAGGGGACTGCGGGTTTCCCTCGGCCCATCCCCGACTCCTGTGCTCTGACGACCAGCCCCCTCCTCTACCTCTGTCTCTCCCAGAACCTGGTGGTGGCCGTGAGCGCCGAGGGCTGGTTTCACTTGTGTGACCTTACGCCCACCAAGGCCCCGGATGCTTCTGGGCACCACGAGACCCTCGGGGGGGAGGAGCAGCGCCCAGTCTTCAAGCAGCACATCCCTGCCAACACCAAGGTCATGCTGATCAGCGACATCGGTGGGCATGGCTGTCTTTGCAGGCAGCCAGGGAATAGGAGTCAAGGGGCAACAGAGCAGATCTCGAGGGAGCCAGGGGGCTCGTCGCATTTGTTTGGGCAGTTGTCGTGCATTTAACGCCAAGCTACTGAGCTCCCGTTATAAAGCAGGCATCGTTCCGGGCACTGGGATTGCAACAGTGAATAAAACAGACAAAAGTCACTGCCCTCTTGGACCTTTACTAGGAAGGGACAGAAAATAAACACTAGCCATGTGGTAAGGAAGTTAAACAGTATATTCGGAAGTAGTAAGCGCCATGGAGGAGATCACACACGGAAAGGGGCTGGAGGGTGCTGAGGTAGAGTTGGCCGTTCTAAATGGAGTTGTCAGGGGAGCCCCTGCCGAGAAGGGGACAGCTGATCAACAACTCAAGGTTGCGAGAGAGTGAGCCGCTTGGATATGGGGCTGGTACTTGGGCCAGAGGCTGTCTCGAAGGTGCTGGTAGGGATATGGGTGCATCAGGGCACTCGAGTCGTGTACCCGAGGGAAGAAGGGACAGGCCCTGCGAGGCAGCTGTGTGGTTCTGGACGCAAGGGCAGGCAGGGGAGTGGGTACCTGGCTCAAGGGGTGACGGGGCAGCTCGGCAGGTGGGCCTGAGGTCGAACCTGATAAAAGTGCCAGTGGCGGTGGTGCTAGAGGGGCGGGGAGGAGGGCGTGCTTGTAGGACTCCAGCTGGTGAAGACAGGTTTGGCTCCAAACTCGTCTCATTTTCTGGATCCACAGATGGCGATGGCTGTTGCGAGCTGGTGGTGGGTTACACAGACCGCGTGGTCCGGGCTTTCCGCTGGGAGGACCTGGGCGATGGCACCGAGCATCTGACAGGGCAGCTGGTGTTGCTCAAGAAGTGGATGCTGGAGGGTCAGGTGAGAGGCTGAGCGTGGGGGCCACAGCCTAGGAGCAGGACAGGCCTCCCTCCTGGAGGGGGCTTGTGGGAGCACAGGCGGGGGCCGGGGCTCAGGGTGGAAAGAAGGGAAAACCACCTTGTTGACAGAGACCCAGAGGAGATCACTTCGAATCAGGGTCTTAGGGGAGATGGCCAGTAACAGGCAGACAGGAAGGAACATTGCGCTAAGAATTAGGGATGTGATGGTGGGGGTGTCGCGTCGGGATCCGCGCCGCTGGAGCGCAGGTGCTCCCTGTGGAGAGGGTGGCACCGGCAGGAGCCCCGTGGACGCTGCACTTCCCCCTGCTGCTGCCCTTGAAGGCTGAGGACATGTCTCAGGGCCCCTGCCCACCCTCCGTCCTCTGCAGGCTTTCGCCTTTCTCTCGCCCGCAGCCCCCTTAAGCCCCCATTCTCTGGTGCAGGTGGACAGTCTCTCGGTGACTCCAGGGCCCCTGGGTGTTCCTGAACTAATGGTATCTCAGCCAGGCTGTGCTTACGCGATTCTGCTGTGTACCTGGAACACAGACCCTGGGCCGCCTCCCACCTCTGAGGGGCCCGAGGAGGGCACTAGGTAAGGGGGGCGGGCCTGTGGACGGTGGGGTGCCTGGCCGCGAGGTGGGCGCCCACAGCCATGGAGGGGTCTGTGGTTGGAGTAGCATCAGCTGGGTCCCGGCACAAGCACCTCTGCCCCTTAAGGAAGATTATTTCGGGACCCAGGGAATCCCGACCCTGACGCAGCAACTGGAAGAGGTTCTGAGATTCCAGCCTGGCAGCTCCGTCCCTCTCTCTCGACTTGCCCCCTGGGCCAGGTGGGGTGGGCGATAGGTCTCCCAGCTGATTCACATCCTGGAAGCTCGCACAGAGATGGGGCCCACGTGGGTCCGGAGAGCCAAGCTCTCTTGGGCTCCCACTTAGCCGCCCTCCCCCACCACAGGGAGACCCCCGCTGCCCGAGACGTCGTGCTGCACCAGACGTCCGGCCGCATCCACAACAAGAACGTCTCCACTCACCTCATCGGCAACATCAAGCGAGGTGGGGCGGGGCGGGGGATGCAGGGGGGAAGGGGGGAGGGTAGGTACAGGACCACCCTTGTTTCTAGCTCATCCTTCACGCCCCGCCCTCGGCCGCCCTCCGCGTGTGCTCTGATCTCGCCTTGCCTTTCGCGTTTCCTCCTTCTGGTCCTTCTACCGCGCCGACCCCTCCCCCCACAGGCCGCAGCCCCAAGAGCGGCGCCTCGGGCCTCTTTGCCCTCTGCACCCTGGATGGTGAGTCCCTCGGGTCAGCCATGGGCCGTGCAGGGTGGGCCCATGTTGTGTGCCCGGGGTCTGCGCAGGGTTCTGCCCCCAGCCCGGCCGCCTCTCCCTGCAGGGACACTGAAGCTCACGGAGGAGGCGGACAAGCTGCTGTGGTCGGTGCAGGTGGACCACCAGCTCTTCGCCCTCGAGAAACTGGACGTCACGGTGAGTGGGGGCCCGTAGGGGGCCATTCTCCCTTCTCAGCCGCCTCCGCCGTTACCTCAAGGCTCCCTAGACAGGCCTGGCCCCCCGAGCTCCCCCCACTCCACGGGCTCAGCGCTGTTCTCCGTGCCGCTGGCGAAGCTCCCATTTCAGCAGAGCCGATGGCTCCAAAGAGAAGCAACTTGTTCTTAGGGTCCAGGAGTGAGTTGCTCGCCCATTTGCAGACGTCCGCACACGAGTGTGTGTTCACCAGAGCTGTGGCCCCTGGTTCGGCAGGTGGGGCTGCGCTGACGCGGCCGTTGTGCCTGCTTGAGGGTCTGGGAGGAGAGGCGCGAGGCTCTGAGGTCAGGTCAGGCCCGGCTCTGAGTCCCGGTCCTGCCCCCTCCCGGCCGGGCGGCCCTGGGTGAGTGAGCTTGTTTCTGTAAGCTGGCACTTCCTCAGTATAAAATGGGAGTGACGTTGCCTACTTCTTAGGGTTGTCGCGCGCACTCTGTGGGGGTGGCTCGTTCAGCAGCCCCCTCTGGTGCCAGGTGCCGGGAGATGGTCGGTAAGAAGCGCTGGGGAGTTGCCTTCCCAGCTGTTTGTCGCCCGGAGCCGAGTCCTCGGCTCCCGTAATTTCATCCACCCGGTCAGGAAGCCTTTCTACAACAGCTCCTGGGGACTTCCCTGGTGGCGCAGTGGTTAGAAATCCGCCTGCCAAAGCTGGGGACACAGGTTCGAGCCCTGGTCCGGGAAGATCCCACGTGCCGCGGAGCAGCTAAGCCCGCGCACCACAGCTACTGAGCCTGCGCTCTAGAGCCCGCGAGCCACAACTACTGAAGCCCGCGCACCTAGAGCCCGTGCTCCGCAACAAGAGAAGCCACCACAATGAGAAGCCCGTGCATCGCAAGGAAGAGTACCCCCCGCTCGCTGCAACTAGAGAGGAAGCACGCACACAGCAACAAAAACCCAATGCAGCGAAAAATAAATGAATTGAAAGAATAAAAAAAAAAATAAAACGGTTCCTGGCCACCCCTGCATCCCGGTCTCTGGCCTTTTTCAGGGCAACGGGCACGAGGAGGTGGTTGCCTGTGCCTGGGATGGACAGACGTACATCATTGATCACAACCGCACCGTCGTGCGCTTCCAGGTGGATGAGAACGTCCGCGCTTTCTGTGCAGGTGGGACCCTGCCCCGCACTCCTTGCTAAGCACACCTGTCCCCCTCGCTCGCACTCTCACTGCGGCCCCTGACACAAGTCTTTGTAAACAAACGAGTTCTTCAGCTCTTCCGTTAGAGGGTGTGAGTGGGTACCAGATTGCCATCTTTACAGTTTTAACTAAGAGGAGATAAAAGACAGTAAGGCGTCTATCTTTGGATATTTTAAAGGATCAGATATGGGGGGCGGGTTGTTCAGAAAAAAGAGTCGGATGAGTTCTTGTCTGCCTGCTGTGTGGAGATATGGGAAAGTTCTTCCCCATCTGAACGTGTCAGGACTCTGTGAAGACTGTTCTCCAAGTTCCATTCTCTTAGTTCCAAATCGGGGACCTTGGGAAGCAGCGTTAACTCCTTTGGGGGTGTCTCTGGTCACTGAAATGGTAACACTTGAATGACGCGCTTGTGCCACATTCCAGTGACCTGGGAAGAGGGATCACCACCCAAGAGAAGCCGCCCCGCGTTACCCTGGGGCTGTCACTGAGATGGGAAACCAGCACATGTCACCTCCTAGGACACTGTCCTGCCTGGGCTTTGTTACTGTGGTTTTCCGTATCTGGAATGGGCCAGATATTTTACGTTTTACCTGCTTTACTGAGTTCCCAACAAGGAAGAAATAGAGGGCCTTTAGTTTTCTGCTTGGCGTCCACGGGCGGGTAGAAGCTGCTGACACGAATGCTGCCCGCGCCGGGCATGAGCCTCCCCGACCTTTTTCTCCCCCCGCCACCCCTCCCCCAGGCCTGTACGCCTGCAAAGGGGGCTGCAACAGCCCCTGCCTCGTGTACGTCACCTTCAATCAGAAGATCTACGTGTACTGGGAGGTGCAGCTGGAGCGGATGGAGTCCACCAACCTGCTCAAAGTGCTAGAGGCTGAGCCGGAGTTCCGGGGCCTGCTGCAGGAGCTGGGGGTGGGTGAGTCCTGGGGGCGGGGCTGCTGCGGGAGCTGGGGGTGGGTGAGTCCCAGCAGACCCACCAGCCCCTTTTTCCCACAGACCCTGATGACCTCCCCGCCGCCCGGGCCCTGCTTCACCAAACCCTCTACCATCCGGATCGGCCACCACAGTGTGCCTCCACAGGCCTCCAGGATCCCTCCTAGCTGGACCGGCCGTCTTGGCTGAACGGGGATCCTTCTGAACCTCCCCACCCCGCAAGCTGTCCATGGTATTTGCGAGACAGGGAGTGCACATTACAGAGGAAGGATGGCGGCAACCCTAGGGTGACTGTGAACTGTAGACCTTGTGGTCTTTCTGGTGAAGGAAGAGACGAGTTGCTCCTCTGCCCCTTTCCTTGTGTGCCTCACCCATCACACCAGTAGGCACTGCCCCCTCCCCAGAGCTCCCCACTCTCGTTGTGTGGGAAACAGACTTGTTCGTGAGGAGGGACTACAAATCTCTCGCTGCTCCCCAATCAGACTTTGGGGCCAGTGGCGCGATGGCAGTGAGGGCCCTCCCCCCAAGTTCCATCTTCCGTGGCACGGCTCCGGGTCACTGACATCAGTGATTGTTACACGAATGGCGAACCACAGATCTTTGACTTATGATGGGTTTCGTCCTCATAAATCTATTGTAAGTTGAAAATATTGTAAACTGAAAATGCATTTCCCACACCTCACCTACCGAACGTCACAGCTTAGCCTACCCTGTGTTAAACGTGCTCAGAACACTTACGTCAGCCTACAGCTGGGCAAGATCACCTAACGCAAAGCCTACTTTATAGTAAAGCGAGGGATATCTCATGTAATAAATTGAACACACTACTGAAAGTGAAAAACAGAATGGTCATCTGGGTACAGAATGGTTGTAAGTGTATTGGTTGTTCACCCTCATGATTTTAAAATCTGATGCAGGTTTACAATCCAGGCCACAATCAGAATGATACCCTGGGCCATTTATATCCCTTCTGCTCTTGATTCCTGTGCTCTGAATCAGTGGTTTTCGAATTGTAGGTTGCAATCCTTTGGTGGGTTGTGGTCGGCAATTTTTTTTAATAAATGATATAGAATAGACTAAGGATAAAAAATATGGGAGTATATTGCTCACGTGTAGGGAAAGATTGTTTTGTTATACTTGTATGTGTCTGTGCACGTGTGTGTACTGAGTGCAATGTAGAATACACTTCCTGCTGAGTTGTGTTCAGAGGAGTTGGAAAGCCACTGCTGTCAGTTATAGTGACCCCAGCCAGAGGGGTCAGCCCGAGGGAATGTCCCCATTCACATTTCCTTCTGTAAGGGAACAAGGGCAGAGTGATCATTCAGCGTCTGAGAAGCAGAGGAGGACGCTAGGTAAGACAAACAGGTGTTTATTCAAATGGAGAAGCCACTGAGCTGAGGGCCTCCTTGGGCCTGGGTCTGCAATTGCAGAAGCAAAGGAGGCAGAAGGGAGGGGCACAGGGCGAGGCCCGGGAGGGCAGGGGTCAAGGAGCACGGCCAGAGGGGCCAGCGCACTCTCACACCTGTGCCAGTGAGCCCCTCTCCTCTTCTGGGTGCAGAGGACTCAGCTGAGAAAGGTATGGCCAGGGGTCCTGGCAGATCCTGGATCTGCTCTGATCTAATCTACGCCAGGCTCAGGGTTTTGATTCCGACCCGAGTGTCCTAGTCCCCTGGTCGGGTTAGTTATACCGCTGTCTTCCTCTTCCCCTAATCCAACATATGAGAGACTCAAATCTGCCAGAAAGGCACCCGGGGGCCTGGCCCTTTGAGGTTTGGGCTCTTCACAGGGAAGGTAGCAAAGCCTCCTTGTGTCTTTGCTGGACTCAGGGCCAGGGGGGGTCGGGGGATGGGTAGCCACTGATGCCAGAAAAGACCAGCTCAAGCTCAGGAGGCCAGAGATGAGGGGTGGGAAGAAGGTCTAATGAAGTGGATAGTTCTAGAAATAAGGAATATTGGTCAGGTTAAGTCTGGGTCCTGGCAACGCCACCATCCTGCCTGCCTTGGGGGGCAGTTCCCCACAGGGCTCTCCACACATGCCCAGTGGGTGAAGAAGCAGGTGGGTGGTACGTATCTGGAGTAAATAGTAGAGGTTTACCCGACGTTTGCGCAGGGCATCAAATAATAACTGGCTTCAGACATTTGTGGCTTCAGACGTTTGTAGCCCCAGAAGAGGCAGCTGATGAAGGAACCCCCGGCCCTCGTGGGCCAGGCATTCCTCTACTGTTGTGGTGACCGTTTCTCTCCCTCTCAGCTGTGCGCAGATCAGAGAAGTGGACACAGCAGGGCCGGGGAGGGGGGCGGGCTAGTTGTGAGGCGAGCCACGCGGAGTCAAGGCCTCGACGGTGTTCGGGGTGGACAGGGCAGGCAGGGGCCAGCAGCAGGCTGCAGCCTTGGACTCGGGCCACCCCCTGCTGTGCCAGGGGCCCAACCAGGACCCCGCTCTGCTGATGTCCTTTTCTGCAGTCCTGATTGAGCTCCGCTCTTCTTGGGACGGGGAGGATGAGAGAGGATGGGGAAACCAGAACCCTGAGATCGCGGGCCCTCCAGGGAACGCTCCTCCTGGGGGATGGGGCAGGTGCTGAGAAGCAGAGGAGTGTGGCCGACTGGGAAATGGGACAGTGGGGTCAGGGTGGTGACAAGAGGGACAGACCCAGCTGTCCCAGCTACCTGACTCTAGTCATGCCCCATCATGGCTCTTCCCCTCAGGCAAGGAGCTTCCCCCTGGGGACCATCGGGGGCAGCGGTCACTGGCCCGGCTCTTGGTGCAGAGGCAGGAAGGGCAGCTCAGGGAAGGGGGCTTTCAGCCGCAGCACGCGGTGCTCCAGGTCAATGCAGCACTGTGGGGTTGGGGGACGATGAGCTCACCTGGGCAGGTAACCCCTCTCCCAGCCACACTGCTTTGTTCCCCTCCGCCTTCCCCCAGCACCCTGCTCTTTTCTCCTCCCTGTTTCCATTCACCTGGACCGCTATCACGGAGGGACCCGGTTCTCCATATTTTTCACAAATAAGGAAACTCTAAGGATCGAGGGTGAAATCCCACATCTCCAAGTCCTTCTCCTCGCAGCCTGGCCCATGCTTCCACACCCGTGCCCCCTACCTCTTTTTCCCAGCCCGCGGGGTCAGGCCCTGGGTGTGGATGTCAGCACGAGCATCCCCCTTACCTTGAGAGACAGCAGAGTCTGCAGGCCAAGGCACAGTTCAGGACTCTCCACATCTGCGGGAACCATTTGAGAATGCTGCTGTCCTCCTGTCAGCACTCGCCCCTTCTCTGCTCCCCCCACCACCCCAGGCCAGAGAACCTTGGGGGATAATCAGAGCATCTTTGGGGGTACCTTGTCTGTGCTGGCAGGAGCTGAGAGGCTCTGCCTTCGCCCCACCCAGGAGGGAGAGCTGCAAGAGCAGAGACGCGGGGATGCTGACGGAGAGGGGACTTACCTACCACCCGGGCCGAGCACGCCACGGTTGCCTGGCCCAGCTGTAGCTCCAGCGGCTCCACCTGGGCTGGGGGCCCAGGTGCCAGGTCCCCAGCTGGGGCTTTTAGGACCCTCTTCCCTAACCTGTGGTCAGGAAGCAAGGCTTAAGGCCACCACAGCCCCCCACCCCGGTAGTCCGCTAGTGTCCCTCCCCGCCACACTTTGGGTTCTCAGCCAACCCTGGACCCACGTGGGGTCTAAGTCCTGTCTTCTCTGCCAGAGCCCCCATCAACTCTTTTTAAAAAAGTAACAGCTTTATTGAGATATAGTTCATATACCATGAAAGTCACCCTTTTTCTTCTTTTTTCTTTTTTTTGGCCGTGCCACGCGGCTTATGGGATCTCAGTTCCTGGACCAGGGATTGAACCCAGGACACGGCAGTGAACACTCTGAATCCTAACCACTAGACCAGCAGGGGGAACTCCCCAAAGCCACCCTTTTTAAGTAGACAACAGAGGGACTTCCCTGGTGGCGCAGTGGTTAAGAATCCGCCTGCCAATGCAGGGGACACGGGTTCGAGCCCTGGGCTGGGAAGATCCCACATGCCGCGGAGCAGCTAAGCCCGTGCGCCACAACTACTGAGCCTGCGCTCTAGAGCCCCCGAGCCACAACTACTGAAGCCCGTACACCCAGAGCCAGTGCTCCATAACATGAGAAGTCACCGCAATGAGAAGCCCGCGCACCACGACGAAGAGTAACCCCCACTTGCCGCAACTAGAGAAAGCCCGCACGCAGCAACGAAGACCCAATGCAGCCAAAAATAAATAAATAAAATAAATTTATAAAAAGAATAAAAATGAAGGAGACAACAGAGTTCTGCAACCGTCACTAATTTCAGAATATTTTCATCACCCTAAAAAGAAGCCCCCTCCCTACTCATTCTTTTGGGCCCCCGTCTTACCCCAGGCGGCTGAGGCATCCAGCAGAGATCTGATTGTAGTGGGTGCCCGTGTCCACGGCCACCTGAAGAACCTGGTCCTGGCACTGAGAAAGGGGGGAGGGGAGGGGACTCCGTGAGTCCCCATGGGGTAGGGGGGAGAAAGGGTTGGGACTGGCTCTGTCACCTTTCCCAGCCCCTGATGGGCCCCTTTCAGAAATGAGTGAAGGGCTGGGAATTCCCTGGCGGTCCAGTGGTTAGGACTCCACGCTGTCACTGACAAGGGCGCGGGTTCAATCCCTGGTCGGGGAACTGAAATCCCACAAGCCGCTCAGTGCGGCCTCCTGCCCACAAAAAGTGAGTTAAGGGTGTTTTTTATGGGACTCGTACAGTTGAGGCAGAACTGGGTCAGATATGGAATCAAGAAAGGAAGTAAAGCCGCAGGCGGTGAGAGCGTACTTTGGGGAGGATTCGACCCGAAGTGTAGGTCTGTGCCTGTGCTTGTTGAGAGTACTGCCGAGGGCCTCCCGTTAGAGGAATCTGGGGTGGGAGTGAGGAGGGATGGGGGGACCGCAGTACCTGGTTAGGAAATTAGATGTGGGGAACAGATTCGCCACCGCAGGCGAAGGAAGACAAGGTCGCTTCCTTTTAGATAAAAACAGACGTTTGGGTTTGCACTTGGATACCGCAAAACACATTGTTTTCTCCTTCCACACTGTTGGCTGAGGTCTGCTGTGCGTGGGCACGTGGAAGGGGCAGCAGGGGAGGCTGCTCCCCAGGGTGCAGGGGAGTGGAGGGTCACCAGTGCAGCGAGAGTGTTAAGGCTGTGGGTTGTGAGTCTAGAGCCTTAGATGTTGAGCGGGAGGAAAGGCTCTTCCATGGGGAAAGTCAGGGGAGCTTTCCCGGAGGCAGTGACAGCTGAGGCTGGAAGGATCCGAGAACGTGGACCTAGGATGACAGGCAGAGGAAGCACCGAGCAAAGACGGGCAGAAGGGAGGGGACGGCTCGGCGTTGGCTCCGGGGACGACAAGGCTGTGATCTGGAGCACGTGAGCTTTCGCGGGAGGGCTGCGTTATCCACACGTGCGCACCGTTTGTGTGTGGAGCACACTCACGTTTCAAGATGATGCTTTGCTCAGGGAAAGGGAGTCGTGTGCACCTCGGAAAGACGGGGCGGGGAGGGGCGGGGAGCAAAGGACATGGAGGATCCCAGCTTGTGGCCCAGCCTGGGGAGGGGGCTCCCGCATCCCTCCCTCACCACCGGGGCAGAAGGGAGAGTGGGTGAGGGGAGCAGGCCCAGGAGGGGGTCTCACCTTGCAGTTGACCAGAAGAGCCGGCCTTTCTGTCTTGCTGGTCCTCCTCCTGCTCTCCTGGCTGTGGATCGCGGCCTGCACCAAGGGATGCTCCCCCAGAGGCCGGCTCGGGTTCCCCTCCACCAGACGCCTCTGGATCACGTTGTGCGGTTGCTGCTTCCATCACAAAACGTGCAGATGCTCAGTTCCCTCACTTTACAAATCCCAGGCCGTTCTCCCCAGCCCCGCCCCCCTCCGGAGTCTCCTGGGAGTAAGAAGGGGTGAGAGCTTCCCCAAGGATCCCAGCAGTCACATCATTATAGCAGACCTAGTCCCAGTATCAAATCATGCCGTTTTCCAGGACCCCAATGTATTGCTCAGTAATGGAGAGATGGGGACGGGGGGAGGGTCTCTCCTCGGTTAGATAGACGGGACATTTCAGGCACTCGTATGATGCTGGGGGGAAATTCTGTCTCAAGTCTACAACACATATTCTTGGGGACATTTTTTCTTTTTTTCTTCCTCTAACCTCATCCTTCTGTGGGATGCAGATCCCAGAGTTGATGGTGTGATGAAAAGAAGTCAAAGTAACAAGAACAAACAAAAAAGAAAAAAAAGCCCAAATCTAAACTAGGAAGCTGGGGGAGTTCCCTGGTGGCTCAGTGGTTAAGACTTGGTGCTCTCACTGCCGGGGCCCGGCTTCCATCCCTGGTCAGTGATCTAAGATGCTGCAAGCTGCGAGGCATGGCCAAACAAACAAACAAGCAAACAAACGACCTAGGAAGCTGGGCGTCATCCTCACCGTCCTTCACCTGAAGCCACCCCGCCCCGTCCAGTCACTTCTAGATTCTGCCAGCTTCGCCTCCTGTATTTACGGTCCACCTCTCTTTCTGTTACTGCTTCGTTCACACCTCAGCACAGCTCTCCTGAGTCCCTGGGACGCCTCCCTAAGTCCATAAGAACGTGCCTCTCAAATCCACCTGCTCAAAGCCAGGGAGTCTCTGAAACCCTTGCTCCCCCAAGTGCCGTCCTCAGATCAGCAGCTTTACCATCACTAGGAAGCTCGCTAGAAGTGCAGAATCGTGACCTATTGAACTGGAACCTTGTTTTAACAAGATGCCCAGATGACCTGTGTGCACGGTAAAGTTTGAGAAGCACAAAGCAACATGTCAAACTAAGCCTGTCACTCCCCTAACTAAAATCCATCAGAGCCCTCCCCTCCCCACCGTGCTTACCTGGGGGTGACAGCCCAGGTGACCCGGCCACTGCCTCATCTCCGCCCCCCAGCCCCCGCTGTGCTCACCTGCCCCAGCGCCCCCTCTGGCGCTGCCTGGACCAGGCTGCCCTTCACCTCCATGCCTCTGCTCCTGCACACCCCTCCTTCTGAAACTCTTCTTCTCACCCTTCTCTAGGCCAGACTGGGCCACTGGCTCAGGAACTTCTCTTTATCTGGAGAGAGGCTTTTATTTTAAGTCTGGGGTTCCAAGTGCATGCTGTAATTCATGCAGGCTTCGTTCACCTCCTCCAAGAAGCCCTGTCTGACCTCTTTGCACTCTTCCCTCCACACACCAGGCGGGGGCAGCGTCCTGTCCCATGGCCCCTTTGTCACACGTCTCAAAGCTGTTATCTGCCCTTGAGGTCAGGTCTGTATCTCAGTCCTCTTTGCAACACAGGGCTCAGCTCAGCATACAGTAGGCACTCCATAAATGCTCACCGAAGAATGACTGTGTCCCTCCAGGCTCCGCACATGCTTCCCCACCTGCCCTCTCTCCTTGGGAGCCTGGGATTGTTTTTCTACCCTTGGCTTAATGAGGCCCTTGAGGCTGCTCCCGCCAACAGGCTGCCAGCAGGAGACCGAGCTCTGGGAAGAGGGCAGCAGCGAGCTCTGGGAGCGGCTGGGAAGGGCAGCTCTGTGGTTTCCAGCCCTCCTCCCACCTGTCCCACGAGGGATGCAGGCTCAGGCCCCCGAATGCTGTGTCTTCACTCCCAAAGCCATACAAGGTAACTGCTCCATGTCAGTCCGGGAGGTCCTGAGGGTAGAAGGCTGGACCTGCCACGCTGGGGCGGCAGTGTTAATAGAGCCTCTTCGCCTGGGCCGAACCGATGAGGGATGGGCCGCAGAGGTCAGAGGCTGTGGTTTCCTAGCCACTGAGAGCCAAAGAACCTGCTTCCCTGCTCCATCTGTTTCTCAGCTGTGCTGGCTGTTTGCAAGGAGGTTCTCTGAATTGAAATCTCAGTCTGGTCACCTTTCCCCTTTGCGGGGCTGCTGGGCCGGGCTCCTGGAGGGGGAACATTTGGCTGGGAGGAATGTGGAAAGGTAGGGTTCTTTCAGGAAATGCAGTGAGGGGCTGCATCTGGCTCCAGGTTTCCGGGGAGAAGGGGCTGCCAGAGTGGCCTGGAAATGGCCTCATACACCTCAGGTTGCAGGAGTCCCTCCTCTCAGACTCCCTGCCCAGGAGATGAGAGAGGACAGGGTACCCCCAACCTTCCTACAGAAGCCCTGTTGTCCTCTGTGAGCCGGAGGCCAGAGCCATCGCATCTTCTCCGGACCTTGTGGGTCTTACTTTCTCTCTCAGGCTAAATGGAATAGTAAGAGTAGCTGGAGGGACAACAGCCTTTAGACAGAGCTCCCAATCATCCAGGCACTGTTCTAAGTCCTTTACAGGTATTATCTCATGTAACTCTTACATCCCTGGGAGGTACATCCTGTTGACTTTATCCTCATGTAACACAGGAAGAAACTGAGGCTCAGAGACATGAAGCGACTTGCCTGAGTTGCTAAGTGCCAGAGCCAGGACCTGAACCCAAGCATTCTGGCCCCCAGGAAGGCCGCTCTCCCAGCCCCTCCCTCTGTCAGAGGGCAGTGAGTATGTGCAGTTGTCCCCGACTAACCCACCCCTCGGCGTCACTCCCCGACCCCGTTCCCTCGGGAGGCCACGCTGCTGCAGGGGGACGGAAGGAAAGGAGGCTGGAAGGGCCACTGCACCTGCAGGGAGCAAGGGGGCCCTCAGGAGCCCGGCGCCCAGGCAAAAGGCGTGGCAAACCCTGGTGTTCTGGCGAGGATGGGGCAGGGGGCACCGAAGGTCCAGTCCCAGTGTGAGGGGACCCGTGGTTTAGGCAGAGGAGGGAATCGCGACCTTGAACCCGTCAGTCCTCCGGGCCCAGCGGTAAACGACTGCTCCAGGGTCCCCACAAACCTCTGCTCTAACCAGTGCTCCTCTCTTCCCCCCAAGACAAGCCTGGGGCTCTTTGGGGAAGCTGAGCAATAGATAGGGTCCCCCAGAGCCACCAAGCCGTGGGAACACCCCAGTGAAGGGCCGGGAACGGTCAAGGTGAACCCACAAGCCAGGGCTGCCTCTCCCCTCCCCGTGGGCAGGGAGGGGCAGCTGGAGGCTGGGGTCTGCACCCTCCCCGGCGGAGGAGAGAAGGGGCCCCGGCCCCCCGGGGGCGGGGAGGGGGCAGGGCAGCCTCACCCAGTCTTTGGAGGTGCCGAGCCTCTTGAGGCCGTCCAGGGGGAGCAGGTCGGCCGAGTCCTTGTGCAGGAACCGGGTGGCCTGTCTGCGCTGGCGCTGCCGGCTGCTGGCTCGGCCCCGCGGCTCTGCCTCCTGTCCCCTGTCCCCGGCATCTCCCTCCTCCCTCGGGGCGTCCGGCCGGACGCTCATGGCCCCCGCGGGCGGGCCGGGGGCTCCTGAGCGGTCTTGCCCTCCGTCCTCTCTGCTTCCTCGACCCGGCAGCTTTCTGCCTGCAGCTCTCCCGACCGGAGAGCCTCCGCGGAGGGAAGAAAAGAGGAAGTAAATAAACAACGTGCGGGAGCGGCGACGTCAGACACCAATTTCCAGAGCTTGCAGTAGAGGGAGCGGGGCTCCGGCTGGAAAAACCCAGCCCTGGAGGAGAGGGGGCGCTGGCGGGGCTGCAGCTGGTAGGCTCTGCGCCCTCGCCAGCTCCCGGGTCCCGGCCGGCCGGAGTGGGCGGCGGCGGGAGTGCGTGCGTGCGTGTGTGTGTGTGTGTGTGTGTGTGTGTGTGTGTGTGGCTGAGGGGGTGTATCTGTGCTCTAAACTGTCAAGGTGTCCGTGCCAGGTGGTTAGAGAGGGAGTGTGTGCCAGTGTGCGGAGGTGGCAGCCCGCGTGCTCGGGGCGTGCGTGGGATGCAGGGCGCGCACGCCTGTGCGTGTGCCTCCTGGGCCGCCCCGCCGTGCCCTCCACCTGGGGCTCTCCGCAGCCCCGGGGCTGGGATGCAGGCCAGCACTAGGTTCAGAACAGAGAGGGGCAGCGTCACCGTGTCCCCGCTCCTCTCCTGCCTCTCAACAGGAGCCCCCCGCCCCCTTCCTGGGCCTCAACCTTTCAGCCTCCTTTGCTCCTTTACGCTGGGTTCTGGGTTCCAGGGCTGGCAAGAACAGCTCTGAATCTCCCCGCAATTAGGGCCCCAGCTTCCTCCTCTCCTTTATGTAAGGCTCATTGAGTCCTGGCTCTTTTTTAAAAAGTTATAATTCAAGCATGCAGAAAGTTATAAAGTTTTTTTTTCTCTTTTCATTAGAAAAGAAAAAAACAAAACAAAACTGCTACAAATATAATTGAAGCTCCTTGTGGGCCTCTTCTCCCCAGCTAACATCCCCTCCTGAATCTGTTATTTCTCACATCTTTTTTTTTTTCTTTTTGGCCTCACCGCTTGGCTTCTGGGATTTCAGTTCCCCAGCCAGGGACGGACCCCGCACCCTCAGCAGTGAGAGTTCAGAGTCCTAACCACTGGACCGCCAGGGAATTCCCTCATACCTCTCTTTATGCACATACATACGTGTGTATTCTATGCAGTGTGTCGTTTCGTTTTGCATGCCCCATTGTAGAGATTCTTCTGCAATTTGCTCTTTTTTGCTCAAGATTTTATTAGTGAGATTCACCCGTGAGCTACGCGTAGCTCTAGTTAATTCACTTTAACGCAGTATAGTATTTCTCCAGTGAATACAACACACTTAGGCAATTTAGGTTATTTTTCATGCTTTGTTGTTACAGACAATGCTGCTGTGAACATTTCTGCACCCACCTCCTGGGGCACACGTGTAAGCATTCCTCTAGAGTGTATACCCAGGAGTGGGATTGCTGGGGCCTCAGATACGCACCTTCTTCCTTTCAACACAACTTGCCCTCCAAAGCGTTTGTACCAACGTGCACTCCACCAGCAGCGTCCAGGGCTCCTCAGCTCCATGTCCTCGCCAACACTCGGTATCAGATTTTTTATAGCCCTGGCACGTCTGCCGTCAGATTTTTCTCTCCAGCCTTTCGTCTTCACCGTCATCAGCAGGCACTGGCCACGGTTCTGCTGACATGTGTTGGACACTCACAGGGTAAGTCCTGACCTGGGCCCTGCTCCCCGGGGCGCGGTCTGATCCAGGAGGCTCGGAGGCGCCTGCACATTCAGACAAGGCAGACATCCACTGGCCTCCTGCGGACCACATGCCTTCTTGAGGCATTTTACAACCACTGCAATTGTATTATGATCCCCATTTACAGAAGAGGAAACTAGCTAAGTGTTAGGGGTTCAGTTGTGTTCCCCCCAAATTCATATGTTAACGTCCCAACCACCAGGACCTCAGAATGTGACCTTATTTGGAGATAGGGTCTTTACAGAGATAATCAAGTTAAGATGAAGTCATCAGGGTAGCCCTACTCCAGTATGACTGTGTCCCTATTAAAAGGGGAAATCTGGACCCAGAGAGAGATGCATGAAGGAAGAGTAGCATGTGAGCATGAAGGCTGAGGATGGGGCCGTGCATCTCAAGACAAGGAAGGTCAGAGGTCACCAGCAAACCACCAGCAGCCAGGAGAGAGGCCTGGAACAGATCCTGCCTCACGGCCCTCAGAAGGAACCATTCCTGCCCACACCCTGATCTTGGGCTTCCAGCTTCTGGAACTGTGAGACAACACATTTGTCTTGTTTAAGCCGCCGAGGTTGTGGTGCTTTATTACGGCAGCCCCAGGAAGCGAATACACCAAGACTTAGAAAACTCGCCCCAGATTCAGGTATCGGGTGGCAGAGCTAGGAATCAAAGCCTCTGGTTCTGTCTCCCGAGTCCTGCTCAGGCTCCGTTATGCCGAAGCGAGAGCACGATGTAGACGGTAAACATGGACTGAAAACCAAACACTAGTGTGATTTCACTTGCTGAGCTCAGCACCCCCTGATCCTGGCTTCCTTTAGAGTCAGTTTCAGTGGAATATTCCAGCTCCCTTCCACCCCTGTGCCTTGACACCTATTACCCGCATATTTGCCTGGGATAGAGGTCGAAGAGGACCCACTGCCATGTACTGGGTTCCCTGGTTGTTTCAGTAGGATTAACCACGTGCATGGACCGATCAGCCAGTGCCCTGCGTACCAGGATGCCGGGCAGGCCCCGTGCCGAAAGGCATCTCCTCCAACCTTATTCTCAGTCAGCCATTCCTTAGGTTTGAAAAGTCTTCAAGATCTTCAAGAGTCCTTTATTAATGCACTCTCTGGAGGAGTGCCGCTGTCTGGGAACAAGAATGAGGCGACACTTAGCCACGTGGCCTCGGGCCGGGCTGACCACCTGGATGGGTGTCCCAGCACGTGGACCCCACCCCAGGGGAGAGCAGGTGCTCCTGTGGTGTAGAATGGGGTGAGCTTGGGGACAGCATCACCTCTTTTCCAGTGGGTTTGACAAGGCCTGGGAACCAGTCGTGCTCAGGAAATGCCATCCTCTGGAATGCAGCTGCAGAAGAGGCCCAGCTGGTCCCTGTGTCTGTGACTCAAACTAATATTGTCTCACTTGCTGTCTCATCATCCCACACACTCAGGGGTTAGGAGACCCTTGCTTTTTGTGTTCCTTGGCTTCTCCCTTTGTAAATCTGTGCTTTCCCCCACGTTGCAGGGAGTTCTTGCGTGGGGAATGTTCTGGCAATACAGAGCTCTGAGCTCTTCTTTCTCAGAACGCCGGGGAGTGTTTTGTGGCCCATTTATGTCCTCAGCTGGATTGTCTGTGTCTTTGCCAATAACTCACCTCTCTTCCTTCCCCTCATCATTTTCTAACCTAACCGATGTATAGTCCAACAAACCGATTCGTTCACGAGGAATAACTGCACTGAGCTCTAATCATGAGACGCAGGGAGAAAACTCCCCAGGACAGCATTCAGGAAGATTAAACCATCTGGATTCTTAGGAGGAGAAGGACTGGAGGTTTTCCTTTCCGAGACGCTTGGGAAATATCTGTAACTTTTCTCATTTACTTCATCTTGCGGTTCACATCAATGTTGAAGTGAATGGAACCAAACTCAGAAATTTTGTGAGAAAAAAATGGAAGTGTGAGATACGGCTCCCTCACTGCTTTGGTTCTCCTCTGAATTATAACACGTTTTCCTTTCACTCAGTCAAAAAATATTTTTGGAGCCCCTACTGTGTGTGTCAGGCACTGAGCGAGGCCCTGGGGGTACAGTGGGGAGTCGGATGGAGCCCCTGCCCCCATGGAGTTCACATCCAAAAGAGGAAGGCAGACTCTAGACCATTTATTTTTTTTTAATAATTTTTTTTAAATAAATTTATTTATTTTATTTATTTATTTTTGGCTGCGTTGGGTCTTCGTTGCTGCGTGCGGGCTTTCTCTAGTTGTGACGAGCGGGGGCTGCTCTTAGTTGCGGTGCACGGGCTTCTCATTGCGGTGGCTTCTCTTGTTGTGCAGCACGGGCTCTAAGCACACAGAGCTCAGTAGTTGTTGCACACGGGCTTAGTTGCTCCGCGGCATGTGGGATCTTCCCAGACCAGAGCTCGAACCCGTGTTCCCTGCATTGGCAGGCAGATTCTTAACCACTGCGCCACCAGGGAAGCCCTAGACCATTTATGATGTTGGGTAGTGCTGAGTGCTGGGCGACAGAGCAGGGGAGAGCAGTGGGGGTGGGGGACAGATGACATCGTACAGGATGAGAACAAGGTGAGGGGGAGGGCCATGCTGGTACCTGGAGGAGATGCCGTGGACGGGGGCAAGATGGGCTAGCCTGGGCCTGGGCTGACGTTCCCACACTGCACCCCAGACGGGGTAGATCTCCATCCCCTCTGTCCGACCTGGCTCCCCCCCACCCCATGACCAGTCATTCACACCAGCAAGACGTGGAGAGAACAGAGCTCCTCACCCACCCAGGACGGAACCCTTTTCCTTGCTCTCCCGGACAGCGTTAACTCACTGGGGTTAACAAGTCACCAAACCCTGCATCTGACAGACCCGAGGGGTCAGGGTTTCCTCTACTGAAAGGGAACCCAGAGCCCTGCCGAGTGGGTTCTCAGAACTGTCAGAGGGCGATGGGTCTTTGTGTTTCTAGCAACGAGGAAGGCTGAGAGGGCTCCAGGAGATACCGCTTTCTTGGCCTTCACCCTCATAGGCCCTCAGGTCTCCTGGAGAACCTTCTGCCCTTAGGTAAAACCAGACTACATCTCATATCTGCCATGGGGTGTCAGTCATTAGTGATTCTAGGCTTGTGCTGACTGATGCCATGGCTACTGGCCACACATGGTTATTGAGCAATGGAAATGTGGCCGGTCTGAACTGAGATATCCTATAGGTGTAAAATACGTACTGGATTTTGAAAACAATACCAAAAGCAATGTGAACTATCGCATTAATTATTTTTATGTTGATTACATTATTTATATTGATAATATTTTGGATCTGTTTGGTTCAGTAAAATGTGCTTCTTGTTTTGTTTGGTTTTTTGCTTGTTTTGTTTTTGTTTTTAGTTTTGGCCATGCCGTGTGGCAGTGACATGCAGGATCTTAGCTCCCTGACCAGGGATCGAACCCATGCCCCCCGCATTGGGAGCGCAGAGTCTTTCTTAACCACTGGACCACCAGGGAAGTCCCTTTTTCTTTTTCTTGGGAAAATGTGTTATAAAAATTAACATCACCTGTTTATTTTTACTTTTTTAATATGGCAACTATAAAATTTAAAGTTGCATGTATGGCTCCATTATATTTCTCTTGGACAGCACTGGTCTGAATAGATTCACAGCTTGCTCCCTGGAACCTGGCATAATCTATTCCAGCATCCCTCCACCTTATCAGGAAGTTCTTCTTTATGTCTAATCTAAATCCCTGTAGCTGTATTCAAAATACCTGCCCTCTTTTCCAAACCTCAGTACAGATGGAGATGAACTGGTTCCCACCTTCCTTGTAATAACCTTCCATGCCTTTAAATCTCTTTCACATTTTCTTTTTAAGAAGAAAGTGAAATAGTGCCATTTCTTGTCACTGATATTAGGGACAGGGAGGAGAGTTCACTTGATGTAGTGAAATCATCCAGCCCTGCCACATAAGGAAATTCCCAGGATATTCCCCATAGAATGGGTTATTCAGAGCTAGACAAACAGCACCCTTGACCCTACAGAGGGTGAGGCCAGCCGGCTCTATTTCAGACTTTCCCCTCTGGCCTTGTCAGATCTGCTCAAGACAGGAATGAAGCTGTTTTCCAGAATTCTCCAGCAAGGGTCCCAGAAGGCCAGGGTCAGTTTTGAAATTTTTCACCCTACCTCCACCCCAAAGAGGTAGATCTTCCAAAGACTGCCAGGCTAGGACCACTTTTTGCATTTGAGGCTAGGATGCTTTTCTCCTATTTCATGGGTGGCAAAACCAAGGCACAGGGAGTTCTCTGGTGGCTTAGTGGTTAGGGTTCCGGGCTTTCACTGCCGTAACCCGGGTTCAGTCCCTGGTCAGGGAAAGGAGATCCTGTAAGCCGTGCGGCGTGACCAAAAAACAAAACAAAACTAAACACCAAGACACAGAATGGTGGAGCATTTGTCTCTATTGATGAAAGCAGACCAAGCACGGGATGTTGAATTCGGACAAGCTTGGTCACGTTTCCCAGCTCACTTACTAGCTGGGTGACTTTGGGTGGAGTGCTTAATCATTTGGAATCCACTTTCTAATCTGTAAAACTGAAATAACGTGTCATCTGCAGACTCTCTGTGAAGTATGAATGAGAAGCCCAACAGCAAACTGGTTAAGAGCTCTGGGGGCCTTAGTAGACTCGTCTCTAAAATGGAGAGCACGTGGGGCCTCATTGTGTTGGGAGGATTAGGTGGGTTGGTTCATGAAGAGCTCGCAACCCCTTGCCCAACACACAGCGAGTCCTGGGTATCTGCCTGCTGTTATCTGGGAGCTGACATTCACGTACACAGGAGTGTTCTTGCGTGAGCGTGTGTACACGCGCGCACACACACATACACACACAGGCTCTGACCTAGATGCCTCTCCCCTCTGCTCTCATAGTACAACTGGGTCAGGCATCTCTTACCTTCCTTCTCACACTATTTAAAATTGTTTACTTGTCCATCTTCCCACCAGATCTTAGGCTTTATAAGGGCAGGGTCTTGTTTGTTTGTTTGCTTGTTTTTGCTCCCTTCTCTCTCTTCTTACACAAAGTTCGTTGGCTGAATTGTCCAGCAGGACTCCAGGACACAAGAGGAAACGTGCTGTTACCACCAACAACTCAGGTGTTGAGACACTAGACCAGCTTGGTGAGCGCCCACCTGATTTTTCCAGGATCCGGCTGACGGCATAGGCGGTCACTCCAGACCCCTTTCTACTCCTCCCCTTTCCCTGGTACCCATGGGACTCATTTGCCAGCCCCCCTCACCCCTACCCCTGGGCCCTGCCCCCAAATCTTGATACTGCAAGTGCCCTCGGGAATCTGGCAAAGCTGCCTACCTCCTTCCAGACATCCTGAATGTCGAGTGCCAGCGGGGATCCTGCTTCGCCCTCCCTCTGGCCTCAGCATTTCTCTCCCCCCATCTTGTGTTTAGCGACTTTCTTTCCTGCTTCCATTTACCTCCGTTTCCCGTTCCTCCTGGCCTAAGCTTCGGGCCTGCGCTGGGCACCCCTGGCACCAGTGTCTAGTGATACTCCTGCTAAAGAAGCCACTGACTGTTGTCCAAGAAGCCTGTCATGCTGTCTCATGTCAGTGCTCAGTGACCGTCCACTGGAAACCATGGTGGCCTAGGGGAAGCCACGCATCCAAACTCTGCCTTGGAATTCGAACAATGCCAGGATGCAGCAGCTTTGTCTTCCAGGTGGGCCTTTGGGAGGTTCTGCCCTGGGACCCACAGACAGTGTGTTGGCTTGAGACTAACATGAGATGAGCAACTCTGTGAAGAGCCACAGGAACCACTAAACATAACGATAAACCGGCAACAGCAATTATGTATACTGTGTAATGAAAAGAGTAAGTGATGTGGCTCAGGGGACAGCACGACCAGCAGAAGCTCAGAGGTGGAAGAGACGCAACGAGGCAAAGGGCTTGAGCAGGTGGGTCAGCGCGGGATGGAAACAAAAGGCCAGCGCGTCCCGGGGAGGCCAGAGGTGGGTCTGGGCGGCCTGGGCAGGGAATCGTGCTCTGACTTGTCATCGCGGAGCAGCGGCGGGACTCTTTCTTTCTTTCTTTCTTTCTTTCTTTCTTTCTTTCTTTCGTTCGTTCGTTCTTCCTTCCTTCCTTCCTTCCTTCCTTCCTTCCTTCCTTCCTTCCTTCCTTTCTTTCTTTAATATTATTTATTTGGCTGTGCCGGGTCTTTGGTTGCGGCATGCAGGATCTTTAGTTGCAGCATGCGGGCCTTTAGTTGCGGCACGCGGGATCTAGTTCTCCCACCAGGGATCGGACCCAGCTCCCCTGCATTGGGAGCACAGAGTCTTAACCGCTGGACCACCAGGGAAGTCCCCAGCAGCAGGGCTTTCTGAGGCATGGCAATTAGATGGGACAGCCTTGCAGTCGGGTGGGTGAGATGGAGACTGAAGGTCATGACTGGCTGGCCCTGCGTCTCCCCCAGGGGCCCCCAGCCCCCCAGCTTCCAGCCTTACGGGCCCCAGCCCTTCCTGAGGCCCTAGTGGCTCAGCAACCTGACCTGTTCTCAGTTGCCCACTCAGCTGGAGCCCGGCTGAGGGAGAGGGAGGCTGCGAGGGGAGGGGAGGACCCAGAAGCGGCTCTGAAGCCTCTGTGCCGGGACCAATTGTGTCCTGAAGCTGGCGGCATTCAGCAGAGCACGGGGTGCCCTGGGGAGGGGTGCGAGGGGTGGGGCAAGCGGGCTGCAGCCCTGCTTCCCTCTCGGATCTGCTTGAGAAAGCTGCGGTGAGAGAGTAGGTCCTGAAGGCGGGCCCAGGCTGCAGGGGTCCCCCCAGCCCCCCACAGAGGCTTCCGAGGACTCCTTATCTGAGCAGATGGGGGAGGGTGGGGTGGGGTGACGCCCATGGCTGCGGGCAGGCTGGGCTGAGGGTTGCCTTGAAGAGTCCCCAGGCCCAGGAGGACCTACGGAGACTGTTGTCCCCGGAGCTCCATGGCCTGGTGGAGTTGAGGAATTCCAGGAATCCTGCTTCTGCATCTCTGGCTGGCGACGGGGACGGACAAGGGAGCCCCTGGTAGTGCTGCCAGCAGGAAGGAGGCCGCCATCCAGAGAGCAGAGCCGGAGGGTGGAGGCAGGGGTGGAAGTCCCGCGTGAGGCCGGCAGCCGGGGGGAGGGGGTCTGGGTCTGCAAGGCGGGCGGGTGTCTGTGGAAGCGCAGCTCACCCCTCTACCCTCCCTCCCAGCTCCGGGCTGGAGAGTGGGAGGCTTTCTCCTCCGGCTCACTCCCCAGAACTTCCTATTAACCCTCTGAGTGTGCCCTGGGCTTCTCTTGCTGGAGGTGACAAAACCCAGGCATGATGGGCAAGTAGTCTGAGAAGCAGGATGGCAGCACAGGCCCCGGAGCCCTGGCTGTACCAGGAGGGCAAGGACAACCTGGCCTTGTGGCCCGGAGCCCTGGCTGTACCAGGAGGGCAAGGACAACCTGGCCTTGTGGCCCGGAGCGAATCGCCTCGGCCTTGGGCCTCGGTTTACCATCCAAACGCTTGTTTCCCAGAGGCCTGCCCCGCTTTAACATGCCAGGATCTGAGGCAAGGGACCTCCTCCTTCCCACCGTCATTCCTGATCCAGAGCGGGGAGAATGGGCCGTTCCCCGAGCCCCACCCTCCCCTGGAGCGCTCGGGAGACTCTCCTTCCTCCCTTGGCTGTGGGCCTCCCCACCCATCCCCCCACCACGGGGAGAGGCGGCCAGGAGAAGGACCATGGTGGAACTGTAAATTTGGAACTAGAAGGAATTTTGGAAACTCTCTATACATACCCTATTTATATAATTATTTTTAATCGAGATGAAATTCACATAACATTTACCATCTTTTTACATTTTTAAAATATTTCTTTATTTATGTTTGGCTGCGTTGGGTCTTAGTTGTGGCAACGCGGGGTCCTTCGTTGCAGCGCGCAGGCTTCTCTCTAGTTGTGGCCCACGGACTTAGTTGCCCTGTAGCACGTGGGATCTTAGTTGCCCGACCAGGGATCGAACCCGCGTCCCCTGCATTGGAAGCATGGCGTCTTAACCGCTGGACCGCCAGGGAAGTCCAACATTTACCATCTTAACTTATACTCCAGTGGCATTTTGTTCACTCATGATGTTGTACAAGGAGCACTTCTATCTAGTTCCAAAATATTTCCATCCGCCTCAAGAGAAAACCCTGTACCCATGAAGCACTCAGCCCCCATCCCCCTCCCCATCACCTGGCCACCACAGATTCACCTTCTGTCTCTAGGGATTTGCCTCCTCTGGACTTTTCCTAGACATGCAATTGTATGATATGCACCCTTTTGTGTCTGGCGTCTTCCACTCGTGTTTTCGAGGTTCATCCACATTCTTGCGTGTGTCAGTGCTTCACTCCTCCATAAGGCTGAATCGTGTCCCACCCGTTTATTACTTTTATTCTACAGGTAATGATTGACAGCTGCAGGTATGGAGGGCCGACGCTGTGCCAGGCACTTTGCAGGTGCGTCACTTGTTTCTTTTATTTATTCCACTTATTTTTGCCCTAGTGGCTCCTGCTGTGCAGAGGAGGAAGCTGAGAGCTTGAGGGGAAAAAGGACCCTCCCAAAGGGCACACAGCTGGTTAGTGGTTACGCCAGGGCTGGAACCCCAGTGGTGTTTGATTCCCAGGTGCTGACAGCTTGAGAAAAGTGGGCAAAGAAGGCAGTGGGCAGAGGCCCAGGGAAGCCCAGATGGGGAAGGTCACCGACATGGCATGTGACAGGGGCCAGGGGAGGTGAGGTGGGCCCTGCCTGCAGCTTCTCCCTCTCTGGCCACTCCCCGCTGCCCCTCCCCCCCAACTCTCCGCCCCAGCCGGCCAGGACCCTGCGGACCTGTGCGCTTTACCTGCCTCCACTTGAGGCCACGTGTCTCTGCCCTACCCCGCACTGCGAAAGCTGAGGCACGAGGGGTCCACAGCAGCACGGGCCCAGGCCCAAGATGGTGCTCTGGGGTGATGGCGCCCACTGTTACCTTGAGTCTCCACTTTGCTCCTGACCTATGCCCAATGGCCTGCACCCTGTGTGTGCGTTTTGGCGTTAGGCTGGTGGAATCATGTTATCTGCTTGGTCAGTCTTCCATCCTTCGGACATGTAGTCTGTAAGGGGATCACCCAGATTCTAGCTGTCCTCCAAGCCCCACCTTCTCTATAAACGCAGTCCAGGAGCCCTTCCCGCTCTGACCTGCTGCCCTGCGACGCTGGTCTCACGGCTCGCTCTTCTGCAGACCTGCGGTATTTGGTTCAACACTGGGAAGTCCACTTTTTGCACAACAGAGTTGAATATTGGCAAATCGTTCAACGTGGTTTGCGCTGGCTCAGCAGGTATCCTCGCAATTGCTGACTTTGGTTTACATCAGAGGTTCGCAGGCTTGGCTGCATGTTAGAATCACCCTGGGGAGCTTTTTAGAAACACCGGTGCCCGGGCTCTCCCCCAGGCCAAGCAAGTTAGACTCTCCCGGGTGGGGCTCAAACCTCAACATTTTTCTAAAGTGGGCCGGGTGATTCTAATGCACTGTAAGACTGGAGGGAGGCGGGGTTTGCATGTAAATGTCCTACTTCCCCAAGAAGATCGTGAGCGTCTTGAAGCCTTGTCTGGTCCTCTTGCTCAGAATGTGCTGTCTCACTTTCCTAGACGGGGTTCATCTGAAGCCCCTCCAGAGCTGCTCCGCAGGGGCCGCAAGACTGGGCGGGCCTCCCCTCTCACTCTCTCTTGCTGCCACCTGGTGAACTTCACATGCCCTTCAAGGTCCAGCTCCCATGCCACCTCCTCCTTTATTCCTGCTCCAGGGCTGGGCTACAGCAGCAAGCCAGCGAAACCAGGACCCTTCTCACACAGAGATGATTTATTGAGCCCCCTCTCCCTGCCAGACACCATACCCCGAAAGGTACCAGGTGCATCTCCAATACACACCTGGGGCAAGTGAAGCTCAAGGAATTTGAGAATGTTGAAGTTGTGTCGCAAGTTTGTGATGGTAGATTCCAGCCTAGTTCTGTTCGACTCCCAGGGCCTGGCTGCTTCTGCCACCCTACACACATATTTCCTGTGCACCGAGCACCGTGCCGAGCTTTCTGTGGGTGATACTGTATTTCTCTCCTGCTACCTTTATAGAACATTACGTTGGCTGTGAACTTGTCTGATTCTTGGGTCAGACAGGAGGGGAGGTGGAGCGTGGTGGTTAAGAATGAAGCCCTGGAGCTGTGTTCCCTGGGTTCAAATCCCAGCTCTGCCCTTACTAGCTGTGCAAACTTGGGCAAGATACTTGACCTCTCTGTGTTTCAGATGCCCCATCTGTAAAAGGGGGTTGATAATAGTAGTTTCTATTCAGGGAGTAGTGGGAGGAGTAAGGAATATAGTAAAGTGATTAGAACCATTTGGCTGTGAGGTGTTTGAGCAGCGATCTGAGTCTTCCCCACGTCCGTGTGTCCAGAGTTAGTACGGAGTAGCCGTCAGTGGTCAGCGTTGCGAGACAGCAGAGAGAAGTCAAGGTCCTAGTAATCGTCTCTCAAAATCACCAACTGTTGGCTTTTTCTTTTAAAGATTAAACACCTCCGCAGCCTCCCACTCCAGTCCCTTGGGGCTTCTGTCAATGGTATTGGAGTTTGAGACACGCTTTGTATCCCTCTCTCTCTTTCCTGCCACCCGTGCCCAGAGCCTAGAGGGCAGTGGAGTGGAGACGCCCCCGGGCATGCCCGCGATGGGCAGGGAGGGAGAGTCCCTCCACACTCCTGCCTCTGCTCACACCAGCCACCCCTCCTCTCGACGCTTCCGAAGCCTTCCTCCCCTCCCAGCCTCTAGCCCTCTGGCCGGCCTCACGAAGCCTTCCCGGGGCGGTGCTCCAGACGACACCCACCCCTCCCTCTTCTGAATGTCTGTAATAACGTCTGTGTTTGGTACGGTGATTTTATGTATCCATTCACCCACTTTATCTTCACGCAGTGAGGTGGGCACGGCATTTACCACTCCCCACCTCCCCGCCCAACTTTCAGCATCCGTGGAACTGAGTCTGCAAGAACTCAGCAATTTGCCAAAGTGACACAGTCTGGAGTTTAATCCAAGCTTCTGCCTCGGGCTCTCGGCTCTTTCTATTAATAATTGACGTCCTCACAACACCTGTTGTCTGTCTCACGCTTTGGGCACTTGGCACGCGTGGGCTGGTTTTGAGAGCTGTCTTTCCATGTGCGTGTGTGTCGATACCTGCCTTTCAGAAGCTCCTTGAGGGCAGGGACTGAATGACATTTCTCTGTATCCCTGGGGCCTGGCAGGCATCAAGTATCAATACACAGCTGTCTCCCCTACATTTTCGTTAAGTAATCAAGCCCCTCCCCTGGCTGTCATTCCCTGGCCTCCACCCGGTCCCTCCAGCTACGTTTGGACAGAGTTGAGTTTTCAGGTGACCAGAGGAGGGACGGTAAGACGTCAGAAAGAGGAATCGGAAAGAGGGAGGGGTCCCCTGGACACAGGTGGGTTGGGTGGGCTCCCCGAGGAGGCAGCTCCTCTTACTTCTTGAAGTTCTTCGGGGGCAGGACGTTGCCGTTGGCATCGAGCAGGGGTGCCCTGACTTCACTCCTCAGCTGGAGCTTCCCCACCTCTCTCAGTTCCTTCACTGTCCTGAGAATCACCTGGTGCCTCCTATTTGCGTCCAGAAAGAGAGGAGTACAGGAGATGAAGGTCAGAAAGCTGTTTTGACCCATCCAGGATGGAGGGGGCACGGGGGGCTCTGCCAGGGGGCGGCGGTGGGCCCTGGAATCCGTCAACCAGCGCCAGACGTTGCTGTCATAGGGCCTGTCAGGCCTGGAGGGGAAGGCGGCCGGCAGATGTCCCACATGCAGCCACGTGTGGAAGCCCCAGGTGTGCTGGGCCGCGTCCTTCCCAGGGCAGGCCAGTCGATGACGCACCTTGGCCTTCACTTCCGTGCAGGGTGGCAGCTTCAGGGCCAGCTGGTGGTAGGCTTGCCGGGTGAATCCGGGCAGCTCCGAGGACTCCCTGGGGAGGAAGAACTCGCGTTGAGCCCACGTGCGGGGCGTCGGGAGGCTCTCGTGGGCGTGGACCATCTAGGGAGAGACAAGGGAGCCTGGGAGCGCTCTGCCTCTCCTCCGCTGGAGAGGACAAGCTGCCAGCGGCCTCCAGACCCGGATTCTCGTCAGGGCCAGGTGGCCGGGGTGCGGGGTGCGGGGGGCGGGGGACGTTTTCTCGGTTCCTGCCCAGAGCGCGTGGCCGCTTGGTATGATCTGCACGCATCCTCATAGACTGTTCTCTGTGCATCTATCAGGTTTTGTTTTCCCAGCCTCTTTCCTCAACTGACATTTTCCCTCTCGTCACTCTGCCTTCACCCATCCTCCCCATCCTGGTGCTCTTCTCCAGGCACATTGGGCTGAGGTAGTGTGAGGGAAAACGCCCCTTCCAAGCAGAGTGTAGAAGGGAAACCATTCTCCAGGGAACGGGGCCAGTGCTTTTCTGCCCAGGCTCCTCCCGTCCCCCGCTTCTCTGTCGTTGGTGCGTTTCCCTCAGGTCTCATTAAGATACAATCACATGTAGGAAGCATCCAGATGTGGGTTCCTTTCCTTTCTGGCGCCCCGCCACCCCCCCTGAAATAAACGGTGGCAGATGATATATACTTGACACTTTGCGAAATACTTATCCTCATCTCATTTAACCCTCACACCTTGCGAGTAAGTGTTCTTGTTGCATCTCAGAGATGCAAGAAGCAAGGCACGTGAGGGTGAATAACTTGCCCACGGCACAGAGTGAGGGCAGCAGAGCTGGCACTCAGGCTGTGCCACTCAGGACACTAGGCTCCTCCAAAATGCCTCTGCTTCCCACCTGCCCCTAGGACTTTTCTGATCCCCAAAGCTCACCTGTTCCTTGGGCCCAGTCCCCTAAGTCATGTCTACACGCACACCCCAGGGGTGGGTCTGGATGTCATAACCAGACATTTCCTCTCCTCTGCCCTGAGCTCCGTGTTCACAGGGTCATAGGACAAGGGTTCACGCGCCTGGAGCTCTGCTGCCCTGCTGCCCGGGAGAAAGCATGGCCCAGCCTGGGGCTGGCAGGGGGCAGGCAGGGGGTGGGGCTGGGGACAGCCCCTCACCCAGTGTGGTACAGAAAGGTAGCTGCAGAGATGCGGCCCCGCCCCCTACCTTCAGGAAAGGTTCTCTGACGCGGGATGGGTCACTCTGCCCTCTGGGTGATCTCTGCAGGTTGCTGGCCATTTTTCTGGGCTTCCCTGCAGGAGCGGCAGCTTTGTAGGGAAGACCTTCTTGGCAGCATTGTTTGCTGCTGGGGTTGCTATGGTGATGCTTCCTGGGTGGAGACACAGGCCCTTACCTCTCCCTGGGAGGGCTCACCAGTCCCTCGGACCCTGGCTGCCTTTCAGGTGAGGCAGGTGGGGAATAGGGCTCATAACAGGAGCTGCTTCGAGGTGGGGGCAGAAAAGCAGGGCCAGCTGGCTCCCAGGCCTCGGGTTGGGGATGGAGGTGGTCATGAGGCGCCTGTAACTGGGCCCATCCTTCCCTAATGTTGGTGGGTGGGTGCCCCTGGGTAGGCCTTTCTTCAGGGAGCCCTGGAAGGCCTAAGTGACCCAGCAGGTTCAGAGGTCCCCAAAAGAGGCTGACTGTGCAGGCCCGGCACTGGGAAAACCGCCGATTGACTGCTGAGTTGGGAGGACGGACGTGCCAGGGCCAGGGAGGGAGGTGACCGGGCCACAGCCCTTTGCACTCTCCTTCCAGGGCTCCGTGTTGGCTTCAAGCCTTGCATCTTCCCTGTCACAACCATTTTCATCGTCACCCACTTTCCTTCCCAACCCCCCTCACGCCGTAGGGACCAGACACCAGCACGCCACAGACCAGCATGTGCCCCTGGGCTTTATTGAGTAGGTAGTTACAGTAGTGTTTTGGAGCTGGGGGCTGTGCACACGGCCAGCTGGGGCCCAGGGCGGCTCTCTGCAAAGCTGTGGTGCCAGCTCAGACAGGCAGGCAGACAGGCCAGCCGGCCTCCGCCTCCTAACTCGTCTCTCTGGCATGATTAGGGACCTTATCAGAGAAACGTCTCTCGGGCACATCTGGGAACCCACTCTGCTCCAGGTGCCTCCATGCCCCCGCCCCACTCTTGACCCATAATAAGAGACCCTTTCACCAGGATTTCTTCTCGCAGGAAAGCTGACTTGGAAACGTGGGCAGGTGGGAGGCAGGGGCAGTAGGAGGGTGCTGGCAGGCAGACTCGCGTATCGGGGTGCCTACAGTGAGGAACCCTCGAGGGAGGGGCCTGGAAGGAACCGTGCACTGCAGCCCCCCCGCCGCAGGAACCGAAAGCAAGTAACAGAAGCAAACTGAACCTCCTCGTTATCCTAGCCCCCTTCTGGCAGTCTCTAGGTAATGATCTAAGGAGATAGGTTTACATTTATAATTAGAGGATAATTAGGAACATATACACCATTTACAAGGGCCACCCTGCCCGGAGCAGGGAAGGTGGTGGGTGGCTGGGCACAGACGCAAACAGTCAGGGGTGGGGGGCGCTCCTCATGTCTTTTCACCCTTGTGTTTGCTGTTCCCACCCTCAGCTCCTAGTAGGGAGGGAGGAATCAGATGCTCTTGGGGAGTGGGTGGCACGGACACTGGTCACCAGGACCTCGCGGCTTGCAGAAGGCCCAGTGGCGGCTCTGGCGTGACGCCTGCCTTGGCGTCACCAGGCCAGGCGGGGCTGGAGGAGCAGACGGCCCCCGCCTGCTGTCCCGGCACAGAGGGCTCGGAAGGCCAGCCCCACGAGCGCCCGGAGAGCCGCTGGCTTGAGCGGTGCGGGTCCGTCTCTACCGCAGCTCGGGGATGAACTGAGCCCAGCTGGCGTCGTCGGAGCCCAGCAGGTCCTCCTCCAGGCCGGGGAAGCTGATGTCCAGCAGTATCTTGCTGAGGCTGTCGTTCATCGTGTCCAGGACCAAGCCTTCCGTCAGAGAACGGCTGGCCGAGAGGCTGGCAACCTGCGGCTCGGAGGAGCCTGGCTTGGGGACCTCCGTATCTGAGGGGGGACAGCCGCTGAAGGGGTCAGCGGTGATGTCAAAGGGCTCGGAATTGAGGAGCTCTCGGGGGGAGTCAAAGAGGGGAACGCTTTTCAGCGGGGTGGTGCTGAGATCTGCCAGCTCCAGCGAGTCCGGCAGGGGCCCAAAGGCACCCTGGGGGGTTCGTACGGGGCTGAAATCGAGCCCCCCCACTTTGGCCGGGGGCGTGAGCCTCCAGGGTTCGGGGGTCACGGGGAGGGCAGATTTGCTCGGGGTGGAGGAGATGGGCAGCATCTCCTTAATGGGTGTCTTGAAAGGCCCGCCCTCCTCCTGGGAGGAGCCAAGCTGGGAGGCAGGCCGTGAGGACCCTGCTGTGGCCTGTTGGGACGCCCCGGGGCCCTCGGAGAAGAGCAGCTCCGGCTCGTCCAGACAGGGGGGCAGGAGGTGCTGTTTCCTTCGAGACCGGCTCATCTCCCTCCTCTCTCTGCGTTTGATGACAAGCAGGTCAGAGACGCAGCGGGCTGGGGACCTGGGCCCGCTGTAGGACTTCTTGGGCCTGGGGACGGGGGAGCGGGACGAATCCTCCCAGGCGGGGGACGATTCCTCCTTGACAGATGGGCAGGGCGAGGGCCACTCTTCCAGGGGCGGGCTCTCGACTTTGATGGGTCTCCCTAAGTGTGGCGTTTCCTCCCCAGGCTGGACTTCTTCCTCCTTGATGGACTGGGCTGGAAGCAGAGGAGACAGCCCTTCTCCAAGGAGGAGCTTCTCCGCTTTCACTGGTCCTGCCGTGGGCAGAGGGGCGACCCCCTCGTCCGCGAGCAGCACCTGGAAGGGAAGCAGGTTAAGGTGAAAGCCAGGTCTGGAGATTCAACCAGGCAGCAGGTGGGACACAAGTTCATGACTGAGACAAGTGACATACTGGTACTGATCCTCTTTTGTCTTTTTAAAGTCTTAAAGACTATTAAATATGAGACTATATGATGAAGGTGGTAGTTCAATTCTGGGGGTAAAGGACAGAGCGTTTCCTGGGCTTCCCTGGTGGCGCAGTGGTTAAGAATCCGCCTGCCAGTGCAGGGGACACGGGTTCGAGCCCTGGTCTAGGAAGATCCCACATACCACGGAGCAACTAGGCCCGTGAGCCACAACTACTGAAGCCCGCGTGCTTAGAGCCTGTGCTCCGCAACAAGAAAAGCCACCGCAATGAGAAGCCCGCACACCGCAACAAAGAGTAGCCCCCGCTCGCCACAACTAGAGAAAGCCAGCGCACAGCAGCAAAGACCCAACACAGCCAAAAATAAATAAATTACATTAATAATAATAAAATTTAAAAAAAAAGAAAAAGAGCATTTCCTATGGTGCTAGCATAATTTGTATCCATCTGAGAGAAAATAAAACTGGATGGTTGTTTCATACCATATACAAAGACTTAAACAGAAGAATTAAAACCATACAAATCCTGAAAGAGAATCTAGGAGACTACATGTACAATCTGAGGGGGTGGGTGAACTTCTTAACCAAGACTGGAAACCCAGAAGCTGTAAAAGAGAAGAGAGACATATTTGACTACATAAAAATGTAAAATCTTTCTGTGGCAAGGAGACCATAAACAAAGTTTAGAAGCAAACAACAGAAGTAAAAAATATCTTAAAAGACAGGTTAATATTTTAATAACAAAGAAATCACAAATTATTAGCAAAACCCTGTAGGAAGATGGGCCAGGTCCATAAATAAGCGTCTCACAGTGAAAAATTCCCAGTGACCAAACGCAGGGAACAGGTGCTGACTTACCGATAAGCAAAGGAAGATAAAATGAAACAAGGAGCTGTCCTTCATACACCGCAGAGGGGCAAATATTAAAAAGACTGATAACACCCATGGCTGGCAAACATAGGTCTTGTTGGTGGATGTGTGAATTATCACAGATTTTTCTGGAAGCCAATCTTGCAATATTTAATAAACTTTAAAATAACTGTTCACTCAGCAATCTCGTGTCTGGTTCTCTATCCCACAGAAATAAAAACACTAGTAAGAAAGATACTTGCAAAGATATTTATTGCAATGTTTGCCATAGGGCAAAAAAAACGAGAAACATAATGTGCCCGTGAAAGCGGAATGGTTGGAAAACATACGGCAGAGCCGCACCATGGAATATTATGTAGCCATTAAAAAACAATGCAGGGCTTACCTGGTGGTGCAGTGGTTAAGAATCCGCCTGACAATGCAGGGGACACGGATTTGAGCCCTGGTCCGGGAGGATCCCACATGCCGCGGAACAACTAAGCCCGTGTGCCACAAATACTGAGCCTGTGCTCTAGAGCCCACGAGCCACAACTACCGAGCCCGTGTGCTACAACTACTGAAACCCGCGTGCCTAGAGTCTGTGCTCCGCAACAAGAGAAGCCACCACTATGAGAAGCCCGCACACTGCAACAAAGAGTAGCCCCCGCTCGCCACAACTAGAGAAAGTCCGTGCACAGCAACAAAGACCCAATGCAGCCAAAAATAAATAAATAAAATAAATAAATTTTAAAAAAGCAAACAAACAATGCATTAGGGAGTTTCCGGGCAGTCCAGTGGTTGAGACTCCACGCTTCCACTGCAGGGGGTGTGGGTTCGATCCCTGGTCAGGGAACTAAGATCCCACATGCCGCCTGCCACGGCCAAAAAATAAAATTAAAAAACAAAAAAAAACCCTCAAAAAAGTAAAAAACAAAAAACAATGAATAAAGTGATGCCAAGTGACTTGGGAGAATTTCCCTGGGGCAGAAAGTGTGTGTAGGGCTTCCCTGGTGGCATAGTGGTTAAGAATCCGCCTGTAGGACTTCCCTGGTGGCGCAGTGGTTAAGAATCCGCCTGCCAATGCAGGGGACATGGGTTCGAGCCCTGGTCCGGGAAGGTCCCACATGCCGCGGAGCAACTAAGCCCGTGCGCCACAACTACTGAGCCTGTGCTCTAGAGACCGCGAGCCACAACTGCTGAGCCCACGTGCCACAACTACTGAAGCCCGCATGCCTAGAGCCTGTGCTCCGCAACAAGAGAAGCCACCGCAATGAGAAGCCCACAAACAGCAACAAAGAGTAGCCCCCGCTCACAGCAACTAGAGAGAGACCGCGTGCAGCAGTGAAGACCCAACTCAGCCAAAAATAAATAAATTAATTAATTAAAAAAAAAAAAAAAAAAGAATCCGCCTGCCAATGCAGGGGACACGGGTTCGAGCCCTGGTCTGGGAAGATCCCACATGCCGCGGAGCAACTAAACCCGCGAGCCACAACTACTGAGCCCACGTGCCATGACTACTGAAGCCCGCGCGCCTAGAGCCCGTGCTCCGCAACAAGAGAAGCCACCGCAATGAGAAGCCCGCGCACTGCAACAAAGAGTAGCCCCCACTCGCCGCAACTAGAGAAAGCCTGCACACAGCAGCAAAGACCCAACGCAGCCTAAAATAAAATAAATAAATTAAAAAAAAAAAAAAAAAGAAAGTGTGTAATACAATCCCATTTTCAATGCTGTGTGTGGTGTGTGCATGTATAACACGGCTATGGCGATTGGTGTATGCAGAGTATACTAAGAGCATGAACAAATGGGAGAAAGCATGCTAAACTGTCAACATGGCTTATCACGGGGAGCAGGGGAGACATGGGTGAAGGTGATGCGAGGGGAAGCAAAAAGAAGAAAAGGAGATGAAAAAGACTGCATTGAAACAAAAACAGTGTACATGCTACAGTCACATGAATGCATTTATGTAAAATTATCTATGCTGGTAAAAATAATTTTATGCATATTAAAATGATATTTTTTAAATTAAAATAACAAAAGCAAAAACAGGGACTTCCCTGGCGGTCTAGTGGTTAAGGCTCCATGCTTCCGCTGCAGGGGGCATGCGTCTGATCCCTGGTCCGGCAACTAAGATCCCGCATGCTGTGTGGTACGGCAAAAAAACCCCCAAAAACCAAAAAACCAAAAACAACAAAACAAAACAAAAACAAAAACAAAAGCAAACCCAAGGCTCTTTATCTGGAGCCCCTGCTACTTCCATCTCAGAGAAGGGGGCACAGGGGCCCTTCCTGTACTTGCTACAGGCCAGCCTCTGCTCACAGATCCTTCTCTACAAAATGGCAGGGTCTTAACTCACTGTCGTCACCCCTCGAGCTAGACCACTGATGCTCAACCAGCAGCAACTCCCCCCAGGGGACATCTGGCAACACCTGGAGACATTTTAATTGTCACACCAGGCGGTGCTCCCGACATCTGGTGGGGAGAGACTAGGGACGCTGCTAACACCCTCCAGTGCACAGGGCAGCACCCCTCCACCCCCAACAGAGAATTATCCAGCCCTAAATGTCAGCTGTACGGAGTCTGAGAAGCCCAGAGCTAGACTGGCCCATCACTATACCGTTGTTACTGGGGGCCTCCAGGGCACGCCCATTACAAAGCCTTCTCCAGGGACCTCCCTGGCGGTCCAGTGGTTGAGACTTTGGGCTTCCAGTGTAGCGGGTGAGGGTTCGATCCCTGGTCGGGGAGCTAAGATCCCGCAGGCTGCGTGGTGCAGCCAAAAATAAAAAAAAAATTAAAAAAAAAAAAGGCCCTCTACACACCTGTTTGCTGCCCAAATCTACTTTGTAAAGCCTCCTTCCCTTGTGAACTCTTCCTGAACCGTCCCAGCCCATCTGTTATAATCACCCTTGTCTGAACTCTTATAAACTCATCAGGCACATGTGGGCCTTCCGACATCCCTTACATCATACAGCAGGTTCCTTTTTAGCTCTTATAATGCTGTTGCATTTTCCTAGGTATCGGTGCCTTGTCTACCAACTAGACGTATAAGCTTCTCAAGGGACACGTGGCAGAATCTGTAATTGACTGGAGTCTCTGCTCAGAGAGAACCCGAGGCACTGACCTTGGGGGCGATGCGGACTCGCTTGCTGTGGCGGGCGAGCTCCGAGCTCATGAGTGAGGCTGCCAGGGGCAACGGCACCTTGACCGAGGGCTGCAGCACCAGGGACTGGTTCACTGGGAACTGGATGGGCACCAGGTACGAGCTGACCCGCGGCAGCAGAGGCTTCATCTTCCGCCCTGGGAGGGACCGGGAGGGGTCAGGAGCAGGGTCCAGGGACAGGCCCCTTCCAGGCTATGGGATCTTTGCTCTCCTCCCCTGGGCTGGGACCCCCGAGTCTGCTCCCTACAGGTGCGCCCCCCGGAAACAGGCTCCCCCATACTAACGTGCGCCCAGGGGGAGTTCGGTTTTGATGGCCACGTTCCGGCGGAGCTCAGGGTTGGGTCGTTTCTGCTGCTGTTTGGGGCAGAGAGGGAGAGAAAGAGACCGGGTCAGAGACGCAGGGGGACAAGGCAGGCGACCCCACCAGCTGCTCCAGGACCGGGCATGGAGCGAACCGACCGCCTGGCCCTGGGCAGGTGGTGGCACAGACACACGGCAGCGGGCGGTCCTACCACCTCATCCACGCGTCCTCACCCCCGGGATGCAAAGCATGGAGCTCTATGAGGGGCAGAGAAAAGCCAGGTAGAGAAGTGAGAGCAAAGACGGCCGCCCTCCAGGCCCGTGCCATGCACCGTGGTCACCATCTTGCAGGGAGACTATGGCGGGTCCTCCTGCCACGCGCCGCTCTGCTTGGGGCACCGTGATGAGCCCACGGGAGCGGGAGGAGGTGGCGATCACGTGTCCTGAACACCCAGAAGCTCAGGTGCTCTGCGTTCAGGGCTGGCAGGCACCCAGCCACAGGCTCCCTTTCCTGCTAATGTCTTGTCCCTGTCACCGAAGCCATGCTGAGCGTGGAAGGGAAACAAGGCCGAGCCCCGAGCGGGAGGGAAAGAATCTTACTGATTCCAAGTGCTCGGGCGATTGTGGAGACCCTGGGTCCAGTGGCTGGTGGTGGTCAGGCATCGTGGGAGAGAAACGAGACGAAGTTACCACCGGTGCAGTCAAGCTGACCAGACTGGGCAAACCTATTCCTGATGGACGCCGAGGGCCACCCTCAACAACGGTCCCTCCCAGGAGAACGAGGGCAGCTAGCGGCACCCTTATGGGCACTCCGAAACTCCAAAGCAATCGCTTCTGACAAGAGATTCTGGAGGCTTCGTTTCTGCTCTCCGGCCTAAAGAAAGGCTTTTTAAAAACCAGGTTTCCCAGACTTTCTCTGTAAGAATCACCTGAGATTCTTGCTAAAAACACATATTCCTGAGCCCAACCCAGGCCTTCTGAGTCAGAAGCCCCAAGAGAGGGGCCGAGGAGGCTGTATTTTAACAAGTGTTCCAGGCAGTTCTTATCACAGGGCAACACTGCCCAGGAGGTCCCGTTTTGGGATCAGAGAGTCCTCTCTGTGGCCTGGTCTAGCAGAGAAGTGTGCCATCCCTTACGGGCTGGCTGGCCTTTAACTCTACCCTGATCGGATACGCTCATCCCAAGAGGACTTCTTTCCTTTTGCGATGGATCTCATGACCTCCAACACTGGCCCTATTTGGACAAAACCAGGATGCTTACCTTAAAAACCTGGTCCAGTGTCAAGTAGCGATTGGCACTGGGGTGAATGGTCCAGAAGGAGACCTTGCCGTTGGCAGACGTCTCGCGGACAAACATGTCGTGGAGAGAGAGGTTGTGGCGGATGGAATTCTGAAAGTAGATGATGCCACTCATCAGCTACTTTGGCTTTGGAAACACCACCGCCGATGTCCCCCAAGGAAATCAGGCCCAGGCTTTGTGTCCCTGTCACCTTGCCTATTGGCAGCTCCTGTGGCACTCCGCATGGCAGAGCTGGCAACCTGAGCCATCAACCCGTCTGTCCAGTGGGGACAGAGACTGGGGCCATTGCTGAGGTGGTGATAAAGCAGAGACCTGGACAGCTGTCAGGGGCTGGGAAAGAGGAGTGAGGCTGTGGGTGATAACCAGTAGCCAGAGAGGCGAGTGAAGAAATTATGATGCCAGGGAGCTCCCTGGCGGCCTAGTGGTTAGGATTCTGGGCTTTCACTACTGTGGCCCGGGTTCAATCCCCGGTCGGGGAACTGAGATCCCGCAAGCCGCGTGGCATGGCCAAAACAAAAAAAAAAAATTATGATGCTGGGGAATTCAGTTGAGGTGAGTGTGAGGTTAATTGTCCTGCTGTGGGGAAAACAATACAAAAGCCCCTTGGTCTGGGACAGAGCATCTGTCGGGGCACCTACGCTGTGGCTCTGAGTCCCGTGTGAGCCATGGCTCCCAGGCATCTGTGTTTCCGTGAGCAGGAGGAAGAGAAGATCCCCGCCTTCTGGAGAAGAGATGTGACTTTATAGAAGGTGAATCTTTGGATCGTGAGGCTTACAGATTTTGTTTTTCATTAATATCTTTTCACAAAGCTACTTAGTCACTCCAGCTGCTGTTCAGCGCAGCACAGAAGTGGGCTCTGTGCTGCACTGAAGAGTCTCCGTCAACCCAGGGTAGCGACAGATGAAGTGGTTACAGGGCTGTTAGTGATGATTTCGTCTGGATTCGGCAGGATCGAGTCCCAATCCAAAAGATACGGTTGTTGAAGGTTCTAGCATCCTTGGCACTTAACTGCTCCCTCCACACCAGACACAGACTACTGCCCTTCCGTGTAGACAAACTATCGGGCCGGACTGACCTTGACTGTGGCTGTTACGGGACACGGTACCTTCCAGCCTGGCTTGGCGATGTGCTTGAAATAAGGGAAGTGGTCCTCGATCCAAGTGTAGATGTCTTTCAGGGTCATGCGCTTCCTCTCCGTGCTGTTGATGGCGAATTGTATCATGGCCATGTAAGAGTAGGGTGGCCGCTCAGACACGGAGTCTGGCCAGGATGCCGATGCTCCCGGGGGCCCCTCAACCTGAGCGTTCTGAGAAGCCAAAGGGAAAGAGAAAAGGCAATGACACGGAGAGTTCACAAGACCTCCCCCGCCCCACCCCACCCCAAAGAACATCCCCTAGAGAAACATTTTATCCCATAGAATTGTACTGGAAACAAATCATCTAAGACCACTATTCCACAGAATAAAATTTTAGGGTTAGGAAGAATCTTAGAGGTGATCTAATCCAGTCTCCAAACATAGAACCACTTCTCTGTCATCGGTCATTTTTTTGAAGATATTGTCCAATAATAACTAGAAGTCCAGTCTTTGTCAGTTGAAACCTCTCAGGAAAGTCTGGGTACCTATTATTACTCTTAAAGCATCAACTGTATGTTAAAACTACACCCATTTTTCAGACCTGAGCGTCGAGGGACCTAGGTCTTAGTCTGATTCCTACTCCTGATGTGATGTGAATAAACCCATCTCCTTTCAATGGCACAGTACTAAACCCAGTGCTGATGGGGTACAGAGTGGGCCAGAGGAGTCTGCCCTCAAGGAAATTTCACAGATAGGGGCGAGGGAGGCGGGAGGGAAGATCCCAGGTAGAAAGGGAGCTCCAAATTATATAGAATCACACTAAGTGAGTGCTAATACCAGAACTTGGAAATTCTACTCCACAGGCCACTTGATTTCCCTTCTTAGAAATTCCCTGCTCCGGCTCTGACTGCCCTAGTGAGTGACGGGACAGTTCACCTTAGCCTGACTCTGCTCCAAGTGACGATTCTCCTTTTCCTCCACCTCTTGCTTGATGCTGCAGGAGCCCAGCCCATCGGAGGTCATCTTTCCAAGCCACTGGATGTTGGTCAAGCTGTTGTCTAGCGTGCAGCCGGCTGCCTCGCCGCCAGCTACAGGGGAAACAACCCAAGACGCCGCTTAGCTGCCTGATCCCGAGCCCCGCAGGCCCAGTGAAGTTGGCAGTTAGGGATCACCTCTGCCCTGAGGGACAGGGAGCACTTGCTGACTCTGCGGTGGCCTCTTGGGTACTCTGCCCCATTAGGATTTGGGGAGAAATCCAGGAGCACAGTTCAAGTTGCATTTCAGTCTGAGCCACACTGAGCCTCAGAGATCAGTCAAGGCAACCTAACAAAAGCATGACTGAGCATCTCAACAAAGAAAGTCACTTTTCCTCCTCATGCTTTCTCCTTCATTAAGATGGAGAAAGATTCCTATTTCCTTATGTGGTCAATGCAGAGGATAACTAGAAACGATAAACAAATCCTTTTCCAATGTAAAGAAGGGAGTAGAAATGCTAAGTTACATTGCAACCCCTTTGACAGTGCCCAAAGGATCCGGGTCAAGGTTTTAGGATGAAGAAAGGCAAGGCTTTCTCCCGGTTCGGGCAGACGCCTGTGTGTCCTAAGCATCAGTGTGGCGGACTGCAGTCCTCACCACCAGAGAGGGAAGGCTGGCTCCTCACCCCTTTGCCTTACAGACCACGTACCACAGTTCTCCCATCTCTGCCCGGGAAGGGCTCCAGGTGGTCTAGGAAGATTCACGTCCTTGGCTGCAGACTTTGGTCCCAGGGTCTCGGTGATCACTTCTGTCCTCTTGGGATCACTGCTGGTTTGGGCTTGAGGCTGGGGTCCTGGAGGGCGAGCGGGGGCTCCCCCGCAGCTGATGAGGATGAATTTATTGGGCCCACTGCTGCCACTCTCCTTTCCTTTGGCAGTCAGTGCTGTGATGATGCTCTGGATATTGGCATTCTTGGGGACGGCCACCACTTGGGTGTTGGGCATGGTCGGGTGGTTAACGATCTTGATCCCGGCTGGAAACTTGCAGGGGTTGGACTCTGCCACCTCCTTGGAGGCCTGCGGTTGAGCAGGCTCTTGTTGGGCAGGGGGCCTCTTAGGCTCCTCTTCTGATGTGTCACCTGGGGCATTCTGAACAGGAAGGGGCAGCCTCCGTCTTTTGAGAATCAGTGGCCGACGGGGGCTGGTTTTCATTATGAATCTGTGCTTTCACTCTCCATTGAGAATGACCAGCATGGACCCTGGAAAGCGCAAGGGGCAGCAGGAGGTCAGAGGCTTATCAGGCTGAGAAGGAGGTTCTGTTAAGGAGGGGTCTTCCTCATCACATGACCAGGAGCATGAGCCCTCAGGCCCAGGTGAATACTCCTTGGGGCTTTGTAAAGACCACAGACAATAAGGAGATGAGTTCTACTGACAAAAGTTAAAACTAAAGCAAACAGAAGAAATTCAAAGGGGGAAAGTGGGATTAGGTTGGCTGTAGGTCAACATAGTCAAAGCTCTAGGAGCTTAAGGATGTTTTGGGAATTCCCTGGCGGTCCAATGGTTAGGACTTGGTGCTTTCACTGCCGAGGGTGAGGGTTCAATCCCTGGTCAGGGAACTAAGATGCCACATGCCGCGTGGTGTGGCCAAAAAAGAATGTTTAGCTACAGAAATAAATAGGGAAGCTACAAAAATGTGGAAATGTCTCTTATTTCCTACTGTAACACAGATCACTTGCAGTGACTGTTGGGACAGGAACGCTGGAATAGGACAGCCTACAAGACTCTGATCCCATAATCCATTCTAGCGTAGACCACATGTTTTTTATACCATTTTACTTTATAAATTAAAGGATCTGAGCCCACAGGATCAGAGGAAAAAGGCGGATTGTACCATTATTGTCACACCACTGAAGAAATCATCTTCCAGCTCACAAGACCTCAGATAAGAGGGAAACTGCTCTACTCAAGGCCCAGGGTAATGCTAAGGGGTGACATCATTTCACGGGCTATTATCCTTGCCTTTCTTAAAAATACATTTTTCTTTTACAATTTGCAAACTATTTATATAGTGACATTTTAGTACTTGCATGTGCTTATTCATATTTTGACTTTCTAAGCATGTTACTGTATCGCTTAATTTCTCTTCCAGAACCAAGACTGTTATCCCTGTGTCCTGACTAACAAACTGTGCTATCTTCAGTGTGCTAAGGTGGTTTTGTAGTGTTAAGGAAAACTGTTTTATCTTTTAAAAATTGTGTTTTTTGATTTTAACAGATCTGTGGAATACTCTACCATTGTGTGAAGTTGTGAAATTCTACTGAGAGGTACTCCGAGGGACAGAGGAATGGGCTGTCCCCTTTTTAGGATATCTGCCATCTCCCTAAAATTGATTGTCACACTCGTCTGACATTTGCCATTTGCTTAGAATCCACAGACCCTCTCCACTCTGCCTCCTTTTCCTGTATATCTAGGTTTCCTCTACCTTCAAATCTCAGTTTTACTTCCAACTCCTATCTCTTCCGGCCTCCCTCCCTCCACCCATCAATCAGTAGATACTAGTATTCGCTCCCCACCCGCAAAAGATATCTTCCTGGTCTAAAGCTTAATTTTCCCTTCTACTCTGACCAGCCTCTTGCTACCACTGCCAACACCCTCTAGCCCGGAGACTTCCGGAGCGGCTCCCGGGACTCACCCACATCCAGACCAGGGCTAGGCTGCGGGGGTCTCCGGAACCCGGGGGAGGGTCCTGGGAAAGGGCGGAGTGGAGGCCTAGAGGTGAGAGCAACGGGGTTCAGGGGAGTGTGCAAGCAGGTCGGCCTCGGCTCCCAGCGCAGTAAGCTCAGAGGGACCCCAGCCGCCGTCTGCCGGAGCAAGCGGGCCGCCCCTCCTCCCGGGGGAAGGCCGGGGGCGCTCAGCGGGAGAGATGAGGAGGGCCGGGAGGCTGGATGCAGCAGCGCCGCGCACCGTCGCCAGCCCCGTCCGGAGCCAGCCCTCCGCGTCCTCCCAGCCCCGGCCTCTCGCATGCCGCCCACTCACCTCGCTTGCACCGCCGGACGCGCCGGCTCCGGGAGGCTCCGCGCTGCTCCCACCTGCGGGCCGGGCCGCGACCCCGGCTGCGGGGCGGGGAATCCCGGGATCCCGGGAAGGGTGGGGGGGGTGGTCCCGGGCCGGGGCCGGGGGTGGGGTCCCGCTCTGAGGCTTTCAGTTTGTTCCGCTGTTTGAAATTGGCGCCGGCGGAGCGTTGCGGTCACGTGACGGGCGTAGCCAATCAGCGCCGGCCCTGTCTCCGCGTTCGGCCGGGACGCCGGCGGCGGGAGGGGCTGGCGGGCACGGCCTGGCTGTTGAGGAGGGCTGGGCGGCGGCGGGAAGGGCAGGTGAGGCAGCCCTATCGGGCGGTTGAGGCGGACGGAGCGGCTGGCGAGGCAGCCCAGCCGGGCGGGTGAGGCGGGCGGAACGGCGGCCTCGTCGGGCGGGTGAGGCGGACGGAGCAGGGTGCGAGCTGGGCGGGCTGGTCGGCGGCGGCGGGTGAGGCCGACTGAGCGGCGTGCGGGCCTGGCGGGCGGGCGGATCGGCGGCGGGTGAGGCCGACTGAGCGGCGTGCGGGCCTGGCGGGCGGGCGGGCGGGCGGATCGGCGGCGGGTGAGGCGGACGAGGCGGGCGGCTCGTGGGGAGAGCGCAGGAGGGCTCCGCGGCGGCGGGGCGCGGGGGACCCCGGGGACAGTGGGGACCCCGGGCCGCCCCGGCCGGCTGCGCTGCGCCCGCCGCCCCCGGCTCTTCCCACCTCGCTGGTTCCTCTCGGGGGGGACTGTCCTCCGTTGACCTCCGACCAGCGACCGTCGCGGGCCCCCGAGCGGCCTGAGGGCTCCTGGAGCGCAGTTACGACCTCGTTCAGGTTCCCTCCTGAAAAATTATTCGCACACGGTGAACCCCGCCTCCACCCTGAATCTTCGAGTTTTGATCTCCTCCCGCCCCGCCCCCCGCAGTCTTTTCTTTGTAGTAAAGGACTTTATCTACTAACTTAGTCAACACGTTTAGTTGAGCCCCTACCATGTGCCAGGCCGCGCTAGGATGCATGCAGTGGAAGACGGGGTCTTTCTCCTGCGCTTACGGTCTGATGGGAGCAGAGAGGAGCTCAGACAGATTCGCAGCGAATTGCTTATTTAAGCAAATGGAGAATTACAACTGCGAAGTGATAACTTAGAGCTCAGGGATAACTTTATGTAAATAAGGGGATCTTGCCTTATGGTAGGTGAGAAAGGCATTTTTTCTTAAATAAATAAATTAATTTTTGGCTGCGTTGGGTCTTGGTTGCTGCGCGGGGGCATTTTCTCTAGCTGGGGCGAGCAGGGGCTACTCTCCGGTTCGGTGCGCGAGATTCTCATTGCCGTGGTTTCTCTTTTTGCGGAGTGTGGGCTCTAGACCGCAGACTCAGTAGTCGTGGCGCACGGGCTTAGTTGCTCCGCGGTATGTGGGATCTTTCAGGACCAGGGCTCGAACCCGTGTCCCCTGCATTGGCAGACGGATTCTTAACCACTGCATCACCAGGGAAGTCCCAAGAGAAAGGCATTTCTGATGAACTAAAGCTTCGTCTGCGATCTGAAGCCTTTATGCAAACACGGGAGGGAGACCCTCCAAGCCAAGGGAATGAGGTGTGCAGGGCCACGCCGTAGGAGGAAGCGTGGGCGGCACAAAGGCTGAAGAGTATCTGAGGGGTGTGAGCTAAGAGACCTGCACTGGAGTGTGTGTGAGATGAAGCTGGAACCAGAGCCACAGGACCTCAGCCACCACTAGGAGTTTGGTCCTTACCCAAAACTCAAAAATTTTAAGCAGGAGTGTGAGGCAAGATCAGATTTGCAATTTAAAAAGGTCCCCCTGCAGGGGGTGCCAGAGGTTAGGGTAGACCAGTTAGGCTATTGCATTTCCCCGCCCCACCCCCCACCCCGGGTCAGAACTGTTGGGACTTGAAGGGTGGTGGAGAGAGAGGGAAAGAGGGGTCGGGTAAGATTATTTTTCACAAAGGAGGAATGCTTTTATCAAATTTTGAGTTGAATAAGTCTCAAAAAATAGATTGCCATTGATTCTGATCCCACATTTAATACTGAAGTGTCACTAAAACCCACAAATCTGTTTTTTTCCCCAAAGTATAATTGATGTAACACATTATGTTAGTATCAGATGTACAACATAATGATTACCTATTTACACCTCAAAATGATCACAATAAGTCTAGTTACCATCTGTCACCATACAGAGTGACAAAAACCTTTTTTTCTTGTGATGAGAACTTTTAAGTTTCCCTTGGCAACTTTCAAATTTGAAATACAATATTGACTATAGTGACCACACTGTACATTACATCCCATGATGTATTTATTTCATAACTGGAAGTTTGTACCTCTTGACTCCCTTCATCCATTTTGCGCCCTCCCCCCAACTGCCCTCCCCGAGAGAGGGGTATTTTTGAAGACATGTTTAAGTGGTAAGATTGACAGGGCTTGATGTTGGGTTGGATGGTAGAGGGAAAAGGTAAATGTCAAGGTTTCTGGTGGCATAGCTGGATGAATGATGATACCATTCCCTGAGCAAGGGCCCTGGAAGATGATCACTTTTACGGAGGGGGGTGCAGGGGAAACGAGCATGAATTCAGTTGTAAATGCTTTGAGTTTGAGGTGCATTTGAGACATCTAGTTGCTATCGCGTAGGCAGTGGAATATTTGGGTCCTGAGTGTGGAGAATTCTAAGGCAAATGTAGAAATGCTTGACTTGTGTACTTCCAGGTGTTTATTGACATGTCAGCAGACGATTGCCTGGGAAAGGCGTATAGAGTGAGGAAGGCTCCAAAGCCCAGCCAGAGGGAGAGGCCACGGTAGCAAAAGGGGCTGACCTCTAGTTACAGCAGAAAGAAAGAGGATGGATGCAGGTATACTGAGGTTTGTGTGTTTGCCTTCTGGAAGATGAGAGTATTTCCTTTGATGTCTCCTGTGTTCTTTGTGAAGTAGGAAGTAAGACGGTTGGTTTGGAGAGAAGAAGAGTTCTGAAGTTTTAAGACAGTGGGAAAGTTTTAAGATAACCTTTGTGGAAAATGAGTTGATCAAGGACACAGTAGGACTGCTGAACAATGTGGCGTCCCCAGGAGGCTGGGGACTTTGAGCAAGGCGTGAACTTCAGCACTTCTCCCTGGAGCGGTTACCACTGTCATCTCCCCGCTGGGCTCCTGCAAGAGCCTTCCCCCTCGCTCCTCTGCCTCCTTTCTCCGTCCCCCCTCTTCCCAACCCACCTTTCCTACAAAGCACCTAGAGCTATCTTTGAAAAGTATAAATCGGACTGTGTTACTTCCCTGTCCAGAGCCCTGCGGTGACTTCCTCTTGCACTAAGAATAACTCAGTCCTTACCCTTGCCTTAACCCTGTGTCTCGTGAACTGGCTTCACCTCCTACCACTCTCCAGTTCAGCCATGCTGACCCTACTGCTTCTTGAACAAGTCAGACACATTCCCATCTTGTGCTCTTTGCACTTAACTGTTCTCTCAGTCTGGGATATTCTTTCTCACATCTTTCTCTTGTCTGCTTGTTCTCCTTTCTTCATTCAGGTCTTTGCTGAAATATCATTTTTCAGATAGGCCTTCCCCAACGACCCTGTCTAAAGTAGCACTGGGTCAGCTCAACCCCTTACACTGTTTCACTTTTCTCTGTACCTCTAATCACTTCCCCACTAGATGTAAGCGCCATGAGGTCAGGGATTTAATTTTGTAACCTGCTATATATTTCTAGCACCCGTAACAGTGCCCAAAACACAGTGGGCACTCAGTAAATATTTGCTGAATGAATGAATGAACAAATGGATGTATTTATTACCTGTGTTCGCCCTAAAATGTTTGTTCCTTGAGGGTAGAGGCTTTGTCTTGATTTCTCTTTACATGTATCTCCACTGCCCAGTGACATAAATCAGAGTATGTTGCTTTGCTGTTGTTGACTGAATGAAGGGATCATGCTGTATAATGGAACCAGTCTGCCCTGCTGTGTGCCTCTCCCTCCAGGATGGCCGGTGGCACCACCCATTCACCTCTCGACTCAAACTTCTGTCCCACCAACCCACTGACAGAACTCTTATTAAAACTGATCTGGGGGCTAGATCCACTGGACGCGTTCTCAGACTTGTTATTCCTTTGTGGGTCCTGTTGGCCCTGCCTCTGCCTCCTGCCTCCCACCTCTGCTGACACCACCCAGGTTCCAGCTTCATCGGTTCTCAGGCAACACAGTAACCTTCTAACTGGTCCCCCTGCTTCCGGGGAACTTGATCTCGCCTTTCACACTGTTGCCTGGATGATCTGTCTAAAAGACAAAAGCAAACAAAAACCAAGTATGGCACGTAGGAGACAACTGAAAACTTGAACACTGAATATTTGATATTTACTATTTAAGGAATTTACACATATAAATATATATTAATGTATATTATATAAATATAGTATATAAATATGTATATTTATATGTGTTAGTTGTGTTACTAGGAATGATATCATGACTGGGAATATAGTATTTTCAAAATAATAAAGGGGTAGGGGAAGCGGATGGGGTGTGGATGGGGTGTGATTGGTCGTGGGTTGATGGTTGTAGCCGGGCGATGGGCACATGGGAGCTCATTATATTGTTAACTATTTTTTTGTATGTTTGAAATTATCTGGGGTAAAAGTTAAAAAAAAAAAAACCAAGTGTGATCATATCCGTCCACTCGAAAATCTTCAATGACTACTTAGACCACAGTCCAAACTCAGATGGTCCACCTGGTTTTCTGCCCTGACCCTGACACCACGTCCCGCCTCAGTTCTTGCCTTTTGTCTTTTCATGCCTTGTGTCCAGCTCCGTGGAGTCTGTCTGAGTCCCTGCATTCGCAGTGCTCCTTCATGTCTCTGCCTTTGTGTGCGCTGCTGCTCAGCCTGGAGTGCCCCCGCTGTTCTTTGGCTTTTCCTAGCCCTTCTATACCTAGATCAGGTATCACCCTCTCCGGAAGGGCTCCCCTGGGGGAGTGCAAGGGAGCACTGCTCTCATTATTGTAATTGTCTGTCTCTCTCTGTTAGGCTCTCAGCTCTTTGAAGACAGGGGCAGTCTGTGTCTCTACAAGTGCTTGGCACCCAGTAAATGATCACGGGATAAGTGGTTGGTTATTCATCTTTAAACTCCCAACACCCAGCATGGTGCTTAACACGTGCTTGATAAGTGTTCATTGAATGAATGTTGTTGAGTGTGAAACTACTGTGTATCGCCTTGGTGGTGTAGGTGTAGGAAGCTGGTGTAGGTGTACCACCCCACAATCTTGGGGTAGGGCTGCTGGCTGCTAGCAGAGTCGGCTGGCAGAGTGTGAGGAAGAGCTGGGGAATCAGCAGATTTTCTCCCAGCTTTTGTTTCTTCTCCGCAGGCATGGGTTGGAAGTGGAGTCTCTCCCTGGACCTGACGACAACCAGCATCATGCAGTTACTAACTGCTCTTCCCTCACCTATTGATGCCTCCCAGGAAAAAACGCTGCCAAATTTCCCAGAAACCCCAGCTGCTATTCTACCAACAACCACTGGAGGGCCCCAAACACTGCTATGAGTCTCCCCAGCTTCCTATCACCCACACTAGACAGGTGCCCAGCAAGCCCGTTGACCACAGCACCATCACTTCCTGGGTAGGCCATGGGATTCTTGCCTTGACTTTTCCTCTGCCAGGCTTCTCACACTGCCATGTGGAGACTCGTGGGCGCAGGGACAAAGAGGTGGTGTACTCCTTCTGTCTGTCCTCAGCCATGTTCTCTGGCTTATCTTTCTTCCTGAGTTCAGACTGAGGCGTGGGTTGATTGGAATTGGAGTCTTTCCCCCGCTCCACATTCCTCTGTAAGAATTCAGTATAAAAGTTTCACTATCCAGTAGCTGGGTGAGAAAGCCAGAGAAATGTCAGAACGAGTAAAAAATGAGATTGTTCCCTGAGCTTCATGGGAGAGAGGTGGAGTTTTTAGCTAAGTACTCTATTTACTGTTTAAACGACCAAACGTTGAAGAAAAATCCTAGAAATGGCATATGTTCTATTTTGACAGATTAAAAGCCCTGGGAAGAGAACATAGCTACGGCATGTCAGGGAAGTCGTGTCGCAAAAGAGCCAGACAAAAGCCTAAGAGTGCTTAATAAATGTGCTTTGCCCACGATTGCTGGGGAGAACCAGAGCCCTGGCTTCAGGACTGGGGAAGAAACATAAATGTTAGAATCCTGTTGATGAGGAATGAACATGTGAACATGTATCGAGTCCTCACTATGTGCCAGGCCCCCTGCTAGTTGCTTTCCGTGCCTGATCTCACTCCCGGTTCTTTCCTTCAGCCCTTCGTCCTTCACGGGGCCTTCTTGGTGCCAGGTGCTCTGCTAGGGCTGGGGATCAATGGCGAATAAGACTGCTGGGCCCGCCCTCAGAGTTGAAAGATAGACAGTTAAGCGTGTTGCAGCCGTATGGTGTGATGAAGCGAAAGAGGCATCGTCCCCTCTCTTGCGCAGGAGGGAACTGAAAGCCAGGGAGATCGAGTAACTTGCCCAAAGCCCGTATCCCTTGGATACTGTTACCCAAATAGACAGCTGCTTTTGTTTTAGGTCCATTGCTGTTATGGGCCCCCATTTAGGATTCTGGTCATGGGATGCAGTTTCCTTAGGTTTGTATTTGGTAGTTGGCTCTCTTCACTTCTTTTTTTTTTTTTTTTTTTCTTTTGGAATCCTTAGGTATCACCTCAGTTTGATACAACAGCAGAAAGCTGGTTCCCAGTCAACCGGAAACATCATCACCGAGACCAGGCAAGGCGTTCAAGTCGAAAATCTACCAGCTCCAAGTTTCCACACCTGACATTTGAGAGTCCACAGTCTTCTGCCAGCTCAGCCAGACCTGGGATCCCCCTAATCAGGGACTGCCCCAGTCAACCAGAAAAGGACATTTCTGGAAGGCCCTTGGTTCCCATGCTCAGCCCCCAAAGCTGCGGGGAGCTGTCAGCACATGCACTTCAGAACTTCCCTTATGTGTTCATTCCACCGGATATCCAGAGCCCAGAGTCCTCAGGGCAGGGAGGGCCCATTCCCTCGGAGCAGAGGGAAAACAGCCTTCCCAGCTGCTCCCTTCACACGAGCACGCCCAAGAGCCCAGAGCCCGGGCCTGTTCTGGTTAAAGACACTCCTGAGGACAAGTACGGGATAAAGGTCACGTGGAGGAGGCGACGACACCTGTTCACTTACCTCAGGGAGAGGGGGAAGCTGAGTAGAAGCCAGTTCCTTGTGAAAAACTGACTGGGTTTCTCGGACATCCGTGGTCTCAAGAAATCGATTGCTGGAGTCAAAAGGGAACTGAATTCCCAGATTTGCTTTTTAAAATATCTTGTGTCATAAACAGTTTTTAGTGTCATCAACAGTTCACTTCGTATTTTCCTTGTATTAGCTGTTTAAAATTTTTAAATATCTTATAACTGTTTAAAAAGTCTGTAAATAAATAAATGGCTGCAGAAAGTTTTTAGAGAACCCTGCTTCTGTCACTAATGCAGCAGTACTGCCCCCTCTACAAATGGTCTTTCTTAATTGTTCCCTTTAACCACTACTTATTCATCCTTTTAAACGCCTCATTCCAACTAATTCATTCCACATGTCTGAGTACCGACTCAGTGACCGCTTCCTCTGTGACCAGATGCATGGAAAAACTCGAAGCAAACTGTGACTTTTAATAGTTGAGCTGCTGTCTCTGCAATCTTGGCTCATCTGCTGAGATGGCTGGATGAAGAAAGGGCAGCAAGCTTGTTTTAATGAGTCAGTGGTACCAGGGGAGATAAAGGGGACATAGTTAAGTTACTTAGGGTTACTATGTTTTCATTTTTTGTTTCCAACTGTAGTAATCTATAAATATTAAATAGGGTGGGAAAATGATTTCTTGTAACTGTTTAAAATGTATGTAAATAAATATATAATCTTTCCAAATACTACTTTTTATTGGAATTCATGCAGAAGGACTGCCTGGTCAACAGAATGTCTCAATTTTCCTTCCACCCATGCAAGTAGCAGCTCATTCAACTCCATTCCGTCAGCCTTCAGAGCCTAGTCTGTGTCAGGTCCAGCCCGAGCTAGACAAGCAGGGATTATTTATTTTAAAGATGGGGATTTGAGGCACAGATAACCGTGTTCGGGGTCACACAGTGAGTGGAGGCTGACCAGAGAAAGCAGTGCTCGGCTCTCCTAGCTTGTGCCAAATTTTCTGCCTTTTAGAGGCTCAAAACCAGTGTGGGGACAACTTTGGCCTCGGAATGGAACGCCGCAAAGTCAACACGCAATGAGTTTTGACGGGATGTTCTGTAGGGACTGTAATGCTGCTTATAAGTTGGGAACAAGACTTACTGGGTCCGATAGCGGATCTCTTTATGGGATACTGATGCTCGAAGACGGCCGGTAGGCTTCTGAGGGCGGTAGACGGAAAAGGTCGTCAGGCGGGTGTGCAGAACAGGTCCGGGGACGCCCTAAAAGTTTGGGCTGGACTAGGGGAGGGGGCGCAGACGCACTTGGTTGGGAAGGACTGCCGGGGCGAGCAAGTGTGGTTCCGGGAAGGCCTCGGGGTCGGGAGGGGGCGGCCCCCAGGAAGCGCCCTGGGGGGGCCTCCGGGTATGGACCGCTGGGTGAGGGCTGCCTGGGCGCGCGGCGGTTACCGGGGGCTGGGCGGCTCCTCCAACCCAGCTGCGCGTAGCAACCAGCGCGCAGCAACCCGTCCGTAGCAACCCTCCCGCGGCGCCGCCACCGCCCCTAGCAACCCACCCGCGGGGGCGGTGGGGAGCAGCGGGCGCGCGGACCAATGGGTGCGGAGCGGCGGAAGCGCGGCGGCCAATGGGCGGCGGCAATAGTGCGAGGTGCGGTTGCGGGGCTGGGCCGCTGCGCCAGGCAGGCCCCCGGCGCCCGCGGTGCGGGTGTGGACGAGGTTGCTGCTCTCGTGGCGGCGGGATGGAGGCGTCGCGCTGCCGCCCGGGGCCCCGCGGGGACAGGTCAGGAGCGGAGTCTGAAGGGGGCCGTGGCGGTCCGGGCTGGGAGCCGTGGGGAGTGCGGGAGGCTGGGCGGCGGGAGACGAGTGGGGGCGGAGTGCGGGATGGAACGCGTCCGTCAGGGGCTGCTCCGCCTGGGCCGGGGGTGCGGGGTGGTTCCGGGGGCCAGCGGAGCGGCCGTGGTGGCGGCGGCATCCCGCCCCAGGGCCGGTGCTCCGGAGGGGTCAGCGCGGGCCGGGCCGGGCCGGGCCGGGCCGGTAGGTTCGGCCGGGATCCCGAAGCGTGGATGCGGGCGGGCGGGGTGGAATCACGGCTTCGCCTGGACCCGAGCCCGCACACGCCGCCCACGCCCGCCTGCTGCCCGGTACCGCCTGGTCGCGGGTCAGCAGCTGAAAACCACTCAAAAGCTTGTCGCCCAGGTGGCCTTGCCGTGGACAAGACCCGTTTTTCTCTTTCATCGGGTTTTATTTACGTGAGAGCAGCGCTCTGTGAAGTTGGTTTACTGCTTTTTGTTTTGGTTTGGTTTTTTTCCCCTGAAGTCAACAGAAGAAGAATCTGCGTTTCCAGTTATAAATATGGAAGCGCCAGGAGGAGATCCCATTAAAATTCAGCATCCTCGTTGAATTCGGATGGTGCTCGCTCACTTGTGGGCATTCGGTCAATCTTAAGTGAATGAATTTAAGGCAGTAAATTTCCCGGCTGCCAGATGTATGGTGTGACTCATGATTTTTGGAAAGAAAAGTGGAATTGACTTTGATATTGAGACCAGGAGGCAAAGAGGTTTTTAAGTTTTTGAACCTGAAGTTTCAATGGATAATTTTAAAGTTTGTCCCTCTTTTTCTTCGCAAAGAAACCAGCTCTTTAATTTTAAAATGGACCTCAAAGGGGAATGTGTGAGTCACCAAGTGTTTCTTCTGCTGTAGGTTCTGTCACTGGTTAACTGACTTGTTGCTAAGAGGGAGTGGAATTAATGTCTCTGACTTTCTTGGCTTCAGGTTGTGTGTTTAGGATGTATTTGATGAAATACATGGATAGAGTTTTTGGCATTAGTACCTTTCAGTGTGAAGGATAACATCTGACTTTCAGGTTTCCTGTGACTTTTTTTTTTCTTCCTTGAATGATGAGACTGCTTTCCCATGAGGCAGAGTTATTTTCAACAAAGTAGAAAAATTATGAACAAACACTACTTCAGACATCCTTCCTGTATCTGAAATATTTAGTGGAAATTGGAGATGGAATTTGAAACAGCACTCTCAGATCCTTGGCTGAGGTTAGGTGTTTGTATTGTAGATTCCCCTGGAGATGACAGTGATCGGCTAGTGCTGGAACTTGAGCCTCTCTGGCCTTTTGTTCCTGATACAGGATTGAAGATGTGATGAGAGAGACTTCTCCACGTGATGTGACCTTGTGACCCAGAGTTCACTGCGAAAGTCCTAGTGTATGGTTTGTCCGTATGCTATGATTTTTCTTCAGAAATACAAACAGCAGTGATGGCTGGAGGTTATGTCTTGGCCAGGCTTGTTATCCTCTCTCAAGTTCTCTCTTTTTCAAAGGCTTCATCAGATGAACTAATTGTTGGCAAACAGACTTACCCAGTGCTTAAAAGTACTTAGATTAACTAATACGTGACTACAGTATGTTTGGCAGATATCAAAAACTACAGTAAAAGCCTAATAATGTCTAACATGCATGCATTTCTTCAAATACGAAGGCTACATAGAGACTTAGGAAGGAAAGAAGAATCCCTGTAATAAATTTCCTTTCCAAGCAGACAGACTCAGGCGTTCTTTGGAATAGTTTTCATTTCTGGCTTCTCTTATTCTTTCCTATGGAAATGCTGCTGTTTTCCCTGCCTTTGTGCCCACTGAAAGAAAAAGTTAACATTTCTTCTTACCAAGAGGAAAAGTATGCTTGAGTTACTCAGAAGAGGAGCTGAAGCTGCCTTGCTTTTCCATGTTTGAGGATTTTAGGACTAGAAGGGGCCTTGATAATCCTTAGTTCTAGTCAAGAGTAGTTCTCAGTGGAATTGTTAAGGCTTCTTTCAAACTAAAATTTCCTGTGGTCTGCTTTTACTTCCTCTGAGTCAGTTCACTGGGAAGAAGCTCTTTGTACTAAATCTGTGCTGCCTCATCAGACTTTCTTACTGTGAGTAAAGGCTGCACCATTTTCCTGTCCTGGTTAGAGCTTGAATCTGCTGATGCCTGAGAGGAGAGACACACTGTCCACATTCCGATGGCTGTGTTGTCTTTATTAACTCTTGGTACTTGTTACGAGTCTTGATAATGAGGCTTGTCATCTCTGACCCTTTGCTTTAGAACTTCTGTGACAACATTAATGATTGTCGTTGTATCATAGAAGTCACGAGGACCCCTGGAAGGCCACAGTTCTGAAAGGGACTGCATTAGTACTTTAGTTGTTTATCAGGTGGCCCTTGCTGTTTTACCACAAGGCGTTGTGGCGATGGGGAAGCGCTGGAGGCTGCCACTGGGTTCCTGAGCTCTCGTCCCAGCTTTTCCACTGTCCAGCAGTGCGATGTTGAAGCACTCATCTACTTCTTTGGCTCCAGTTTTCTCCTCTGGAATAATAGGGCTTCTTCGGATTCCCTCCATGATTTATACTGAATTAATAAAATAACATACAATTTTTAACTGCACATAGCTCAGATTTCAAAAGGTACAAAATGATATTCAGTGAAAAGTATGTCTTCTTTTCTCATTGTCTTTGTGTCACTTAGTTCATTCATTGGCAGGTTGCCTAGGGGGATCTTCCAAAGGTATTCTGTATATTAAGTAATCTCTTCATTTTCCTTTCCTGTTCTAAAAACGTGATGATTTTGAGTTTTAGGGTAGAATACGATAATCTGAACTCTGATATCTGCATTCGTCATGGGCAAGATATATTTTTAGACTATAAACTATAGTTCCTTCAGGTTTTTTTTTTCTGTGATAATTAATGTATAGAAAATAAGGCTTGTAGGAAGAAAACAAGAATTATTTTTCAGACAAGTTTCCTGAAAAATAAATCATTGCTTCTTAGATTTGCTGGAAGAAATGTCAATAAATACATAGTTTGCCTTTGATTTTAGGTTTTAGAATGAAGCAAGTTTATAGAGGGTTGACTTGTTTTCCTATTGAAATTCAGAGTAATTTTGTTACGGCAATTTATGTCATATAAGCCCGGGGCAAAGTAGAAGGAGATGTTTTGACTGAGTAAAGTTGGCAAGCTGTGCTTTTAAAAAGGGAAGCTCTGTCAAGATAAAACGATCAATAATGATGGCTTACATTTGTGTATCCTTTGCAGTGTTCATAGAGCTTTCACGTACATGATCTCTTTTGAGCTTCACAACTCTGAAGACAGCACGGCCACTGTCGTTATCTTTGTTTTATAGATAGGGAAATTAAGGCTCGGAAAGGGTGTGATATAGCGAAGTTACAGGACAAGTAAATGATGTCATCAAAACTAAAATCTAGAAGTAAAACTGGGCTTTTTGACTTCTAGTCTCCTCTCTTCTTTTTCTCAGTTATTATCAAAATATGTGTTCCAGATAATTTCTGGATGCCATTTGTGCACATAAATGATAACAACTGATACTGATTACATCCTAGTAATTATTTTTAGGGCAAACAGTTGAAGAAATTGGACATTTTAGCAAAGTACAAATGAGTATTAATTTCATCCAATGGAATGGGAGTGGAAATATTTATTTGGCGTTGTTAGGCAAAAAAATGTACTTTCATCTTTACACAAGAGAGAAGGGAAATAAGTAACATTACTGCAGAGAAACTATAACCCCTGAGGAAAGGAGAATCCAGCAAAAGGTGGAGTGTGCTGTGATTCTGAGTAATGTCCTTTTTTAAATCTTTAAAGAATAAATGTGGGGACTTCCCTGGTGGTTCAGTGGTTAAAAATCCGCCTGCTAATGCAGGGGACACAGGTTTGAGCCCTGGTCCGGGAAGATCCCACATGCCGCGGAGCAACTAAGCCCGTGTGCCACAACTACTGAGCCCACGCGCCACAACTACTGAGCCCATGCGCCACAACTACTGAGCCCACGCGCCTAGAGCCCGCAACATGAGAAGCCACCGCAACGAGAAGCCTGCGCACTGCAACGAAGAGTAGCCCTCACTCGCCGCAACTAGAGAAAGCCCACGCGCAGCAATGAAGACCCAACACAGCCAAAAAGAAAAAAAAGAAAAAGAATAAATGGGTTCTTGAACTTCTGGATCAAGTCATTCATTTTAAATAACCTTTCTGTTTGGCTCGCTTAAAAGAATGCTTTTTACTTTTGCTCTGTGGGACATGCAAAATGGAGAGGGCTTCATGTAAAGCAGTTTTCCTTGCTGCATTCTCTGGGGCCAAATGAATCATCTGATCGGTTGCCAAGTTTCCCTTCTCACTGCCTCTCTCTCCACCAGCAATTCCCCCTTCTCTCTGATGGTCTGTACTAAATGGGCCTCTTCGGCAATGGATCTTCATTCTCTAGCTTCAATTTAGTTACTTCCAGATTGTGGCAGTCATTCAAGTAGAAGACAGCTGAGCCTAGAATATTAACAGTTCTCTTCTGATGAGGGAGGTTAGATTTCTAAGGAGTCTTTCTGGCAGTTCTAATTGATCTTTATGTGCCTTTTCCCAGAAGCAATGTTTTGTTCCAGCTAGATGTGCTCTTAGGTCTCAGTGCATGTGAAAATATGGCCTTCTGTATTGACATTTGGGATTTGGACAAGGTGAATCTATTTGTCAGTTGACTTAGAGAAAATTACTTTATTATTAGGTATTGACCCAACTACCTGACACTGTAATCAGTTCGGACACAATGAAATCTGATGACTCTTTTCCAATAGTATTTATACTGTAATCAACTGCTCCCAAGGGCTTCTTCAAAATCCATTCACTAGCTTCGAAATTCTGCTGCCTAAAAATACCAGTGACCTGGCATTTTGACTGAAAAGATTCTTGGGAGACTTACTGAAATACCATAATAATGAAATCCCGGACTCTCTGCTGACCACTTGAATATTTGTGGTCCAGAGGTGCAGGTCTGCAGGCTGAGGCAGGTGGCACTGGGACTTGTGGTTGAATTCTAGCTCTTTCACTCATCTGCTGTCTGACCTTGAGCAGATAGCTTCCTCTCTGAGTTTGATACCTCTGTGAAATGGGATTGTAGGTTTATTGTGAGAATTAGATGAGATGGTATGTAGAGTATTTAATGTAGTTTGTGGCATGCAGTAGATATTTACTAAATGGAACTGTACTGCACCTGGCAATGTGACAACGTATTAATGTTTCAATATCAATAAAAATTCAAATTTTTGAAGATTTATTTAATACAAGGAGAAATCTAGAAATGTTTAGGTTTCCAGCATTAGAAAGGCTATGAAGAAGTTTTAAAAAGGTGGTAATATCATGGTGAAATTATTAAAGTCCTGTCAGTGAAGACAGGATTAAGGTAATACATTTGTTTGTAGGCTTAAAAAAGTTGTAATGTAGGGACTTCCCCGGCGGTGCAGTGGTTAAGACTCTGCGCTTTCACAGCAGGGGACACTGGTTCGATCCCTGGTCAGGGAACTAAGATCCTGCATGCCATGCAGTGTGGCTAAAAAAAAAAAAAATTGTAGAGCAAAAATCTTATATGATAGCAGTCGTTGCATTTATTGAGTGCTTATATGGGCTAAATCTCATTTAATCTTTACAGTAACTTTCTGATTTAGTGCTCAATTATCCTCATTTTGTAGATGAGGTTAAGTTGTGTTAGAAACCACTCTACCCACAGACCCGTGCTTCCCTAAATGGGGAATTTGACCCTTTCGTTTGGTCTGCGCCAGGGGTCAGCAAACCTATCCTGTAAGGAACCAAATGCTAAATATTTTGTACTTCGTGGGCCATACGGTCTCTGTCCCAGCTACTCAGCTTTGCTGTTCTAGGGTAAAAGCAGCCGGAGGGAATACATAAAGGAATGTGCAGTAAATGAAAGAGCGTGGCTGTTTCAGTAAGGCTTTAGCTACAGACAGTAAAATCGAATTTGATATAACTTGTGCATGTCATAAAATATTATTATTCTGATTTTAACCTTTTAAAAATGAAAAAACCATTCTTAGCTTAGGGCAATACGGAAATAAACAGTGGGCCGAATTTGGCCCAGAGGCTGTAGTTTGCAGACCCCTGTGCTGAGTCACAAGATAAGGATGTTTCTTCCTGGAAGGTCATATTTATTCATATTATGAATATTATTATAAGAAAGAAGTGGGGTTTTTGTTAAAATAGAGCCAGTAATAATATAATGCAGAATGCAAAGTTAAATTAATTTTCAGGGTAAAACTTGAGGTTCTAAAGATAGAGTATTGTAGATGGTTTCTTTGGGCTATACTTCCCCTCCTGTCCCCATGAAATAACTCTCTTCGGCAGTTAGAGGCACTTTGATGGAAATATTGCCTGAACAAACCCACATAAACATCGTGTGCCAATAATAGATTATTAGATATAAAATTAGACTTTAAAGGCTATTTATATGTCCATAAGTTGGAGGGAAGTAATGATTGGTGACTGGTTCTGTGAAATCACAAAAGTAAAACGTGGGATATGGGAAGCTTTCCTGTTTCACTACCCTTGTCTCTCTGATTTACAGCTGCTGTTGTAATTACTAATTACGTTTATAATTATAAATGTATAATTACTCATACTCTTTTACTCTCAAAAATGTCTGGTTTGGAAAAGAAGGTTTTTCTGATACCCTACCTTTGAGGCGACTTGTTAACAGTTTGTGTATATCCTGGAGTTCTGTGCCTGTGGACATCACACACATCTTTTTTTTTTCCCCACTTAGAAAAATATAATCTTTATATACTGAAAATACAGTATATACACTGTACCTTATTTTTAATAGCTATATTGAGGTATAATTTACATACTGAAAAATACACCCATTTTAAGTATGCAATTCAGTAGTTCTTAGCGTATTTGCAGAGTTTTGCAACTATTACCAAAATCTAATCTTAGAACATTCCCATCATACACACACCCCCACCAAAGAAACCTGCCCATTTACAGTCACTCCCTTGTCCCCCTCCCCTACTCCTAGCCCAAGACAGCCACTAATCTACTTTCTGCCTCTACGGATTTGCCTATTCTGGACATTTCATATAAGTGGAATTGTATGATACGTGGTATTTTGTGACTGGATTCTGTGACTTAGCAAAATGTTTCTGCGGTTCATTCATGTTATTATGTGCTGCATATATCAGTACTTCATTCCTTTTTATTGCTGAATAATATTCTCTTGTATGGTTACACCACGTCTTGTTTATCCATTCAGTAATTGATGGGCGTTTGAGTTGTTTCCACTTTTTGGCTATAACGAGTAATACTGCTATATGACCACTCGTGTCCAAGTCTTCGTGAGAACATATATTCTCACTTCTCGTTCATATATATCCAAGTAGGGTTGTTGGGTCATGTGGTGACTGTTTTACAGCTTGAGGAACTATCAGACTGCTTTCCAGAATGGCTGGGGCAGTGTATGGGACCACCAACAGTGTATGTGGACTCTAGTTTCTCTGCATCCTCACCAATACTTGTTATTGTCTGTCTTTTTCATTATTGTTGTCCTAGTGGATGTGAAATAGCATCTCATTGTGGTTTTGATTTGTTTCCCTAACGATGAATAATATGAAGCATTTTTTTCATGTGCTTATTGGTCACTCCTATATCTTTAGAGAAATGTTTATTCATTTACTTCGCCCATTTTTTTTTTTAATTAATAGTAATCATTTATTTATTTATTTTTATATTTATTTTTGGCTGTGTTGGGTCTTCGTTTCTGTGCGAGGGCTTTCTCTAGTTGGGGCAAGTGGGGGCCACTCTTCATCGCGGTGCGCGGGCCTCTCACTGTCGCGGCCTCTCTTGTTGCGGAGCACAAACACGCAGGCTCAGTAGCTGTGGCTCATGGGCCCAGTTGCTCCGCGGCATGTGGGATCTTCCCAGACCAGGGCTCGAACCCGTGTCCCCTGCATTAGCAGGCAGATTCTCAACCACTGTGCCACCAGGGAAGCCCTACTTCGCCCATTTTTAATTGGGTTATTTGTCTTTTTATTACTTAATTATAAGAGTTCTATATATATTCTGTATGCGAGTGCCTATCAGATAAACGTTTTGCAAATATTATCTCATCTATAGATAGTATTTTCAATTGCTGATAGTGTCATTTGACATGAGAATATTTTTTATTTTGATGTACGTGTAGTCCAATTAGTTAATTTTTTTCTTTATTCCTTTTGCTTTTGGTGTTTTGTCTAAGAAGTCAGTGCCTAGCCCAAGCCTACAAAGATTTACTCCTGTGTTTTCTTCTAAGGGTTTCAAAGTTGTAGCTCTTATATTTAGGTCTTTGATCCATTTTGAGTTAATTTTTATGTATGCTGTGAAGTAGAGGTCCAGATTCATCCTTCTGCATGTGGATATCCAGTTGCCCTAGAACCGTTTGTTGAAAAAACTGTTCTGAGCCTTTTTTTTTTTTTTTTTTTTTTTTTAGTAAACATTTTTTATTCATTTAAATTAGATTTTAAGCTGCTTTTGTCTTTGGAGGCTTTTAAAAAGAAAACCGAATTAGGTTCACTTCAATGTCCACTGATTTTATTTTATGAAACTTGTATGATGCCAGCAGGTCATATCGTAGCTCTGCAATAATATCTATCTTGATTTTCTGTTCTGCAGCTTTCTTTTGAATATGTTCTCTATTTGAGGATTTGTGTAAAGAATATACTGCTGTTCTTGCCATTTCCAAAGCAGTCTTCAGAAAGGCCATATCTGTCCCTTTATTATTTTTGGTCCCAAAGGGAGGATTCATAATTACTGTGTCAAATGACTTGGACATTCTGTTCGATAATGAGCACACATCACGCTGAACCATGTCAACATTTGTTAACTCAGACTCTTCTACCTTCCTGTTAAATATTTCCAGTGCGTCTTCATCTATGTCAAATCCAACACACAACCCTGCTCCCAGCATTGCAGTTCCGATGCTAAGCACTCCACAGCCACATCCTAGATCTGTAACCACTTTATTTTCAATGTCATCATGTGTGTTATGAATTGTGTAGAGCATACATGCTGCAATGCGCGGCCTGGTTGGATACTGTTCTAGAAGGAGCTTGGGCTTTTCGAATCCATCCACTTGTTGCAGGTGACTCTCTAGTTCCTTAAGCCTTAATTTCTTCGTGTTTTAAAAAGTGTGCGTTGGCAGGGTTTAACGGCGCTGGATCTGCAGAGAAACCTACTTCACCTGGATCTCCCCGCCACCTCTGATCCCCTGCCCCTCTTTCAGCGCCGAGGGCTGAGGGCCAGGTTGGGAACGCAGGGCGCGAAAGGTACACCCGGCTCAGGCGGTTCTCGCTCTCCTCCCCGCGCCAGCGATGGGCAGAGTCCTCGGCCAGCCTTCGGCCCGCCTCCAGGGTACCCCGCGCCGAGACTGGACTGGAGTCGCCGAGGGCTCCTCACGCCGTGTCTCCGCCTGAGCCTATTTTTTAAACCAAAGTGTCATAGATTGCTTTACAACTCAGTACTTTAGACTCACCTTATTCTTTTTATTTTTATTTTTATTTTTTATTTTTTTATTTTTTTTAAACATCTTTATTGAAGTATAATTGCCTTACAATGGTGTGTTAGCTTCTGCTTTATAACAAAGTGAATCAGTTATACACATACAATATGTTCCCATATCTCTTCCCTCTTGCATCTCCCTCCCTCCCACCCTCCCCATCCCACCCCTCTAGGTGGTCACAAAGCACCGAGCTGATCTCCCTGTGCTATGTGGCTGCTTCCCACTAGCTATCTATTTTACATTTGGTAGTGTATATATGTCCATGACACTCTCTCACCCTGTCACATCTCACCCCACCCCCTCCCCATATCCTCAAGTCCATTCTCTAGTAGGTCTGTGTCTTTATTCCCGTCTTGCCACTAGGTTCTTCATGGCTTTTTTTTTTTTTTTCCTTAGATTCCGTATATATGTGTTAGCATACTGTATTTGTTTTTCTCTTTCTGACTTACTTCACTCTGTATGACAGACTCTAACTCCATCCACCTCATTACAAGTACCTCCATTTCATTTCTTTTTATGGCTGAGTAATATTCCATTGTATATATGTGCCACATCTTCTTTATCCATTCATCTGTCGATGGACATTTAGGTTGCTTCCATGTCCTGGCTATTGTAAATAGAGCTGCAATGAACATTTTGGTACATGACTCTTTTTGAACTATGGTTTTCTCAGGGTATAATGACCACAAAGTATCATTTTTCATAAATATATCTTAATTGCTCACATGTTGACAGGCATGAATATTATGTTCAGTTTTTTCCCATTGAAAACAGACAGTAATCCTTGTTACATGTATCTTTGTATGTTTGGCCTAGTATTTTGTAAATATAGTATGTTTGGAGATGCAGAGTTTAAATTTTGGTTAAGGCTGCTAAATTTCCCTCCAAAAAGGTTATAAAGTTTTTCTGTAACAGATTATGAATCCCCATTTTGAAGTGGAGCAATTGTCCGTTCTTGTTGCTCAGTCCCTTGTATGTACAAAATTAGTACACAGTAGGCGCCTAGTAAATATTTACAGATGATAAAGATGAGTGTAAAACTGAGGGGCTATTTGCAATTTGGATCAGAGTCAATTTAAGCTGATCAGGTAAGGCAAGAATATACAGTTGACCCTTCAACAACATGGGTTTGAACTGAGTGGGTCCACTTACTTGCAGATATTTTTCAATAAATATGTACTGCAGTACTACATGATCTGTGGTTGGTTGGTCAGTTGAATCCTAGGATGGGGAACCTCAGATACAGAGGGCCGGCTGTAAGGTTATATTCAGATTTTGGACTGATTTTTGACTTGAGGAGGTTCGGCACCCCTAACCCTCACATCCTTAAAGGGTCAAAGCAGTATTCAACAGCTAACAGCAAATTGATGTATCAAAGTAGGAACAATGGTAGCCAAGATTATGTAGCAAACAGAACATTCTTTGTAGATGAAACAAAGCTTATTGTTTGTTGAGTCCAAGATTTTCTGGCAATTGTAATAGGGAGTTGCCACAAAAACGTTATCAGAAGTATATAATAAAATAAATTTTGATTGACAAGTGCAAGAGATCTGGTTAGAAAAATATAGTTGAATGTGTAATGGGACGATATGCCACCTTGGAGGTGCTAAGATTATTAATCATTTGGTTCTCAAATGCATTTTGATAAAAAAATGAACAGTGCAGTGAGTTCAAATTTGAGAATGTGTTTAAAAATCATCGCTGCCAGCTTTTCTCATATAGAATAATAATCTCAGACTATTTCTGGCCAGCAAACAGACTAAAGGTCTGTTATATGATATAACCAATACTACAGTATAGTTTGAAACTTTGTCCCAATTAAACACATAACTGACAGAGGAAAATAAATGAGAAAACAAAAGAACAGAGCAGAAGCCTCTATCATCCCAGCAACTGGATTGATTGTGCCTCTAAGAGATTTACCTTTCTGATAGTAGACTACGGTATGTGTTCAGCCAGTAGTGTAGGTTCTATTTTATTAAATCTGTGAAAGTTTCACCTGAGGCTTAAAACTAAAAAAGAGTAAAGTTTTTTCCTTTAAAAAAATCATTTTAGGCTTACAGTAACCACTGTTGAAATTATTTCTCATAATTAGGCAAGGTAACAGGTTATTCTTTAAAATTTTATTAATTATTTTCCATAGTCATACAGCTATAAAATGGGGATGATAATATCTTTTACCTACTTCAAAGTCAAATCAAGGGATGATGAATTAGAGTATTACATTAAATCATAAGTAAGAGGGATGTTTTTCATGTACCTTTAAAATTCATTCATCACGGGACTTCCCTGGTGGTGCAGTGGTTAAGAATCTGCCTGCCAGTGCAGGGGACGCGGGTTCGAGCCCTGGTCCGGGAAGATCTCACATGCCATGGAGCAACTAAGCCCGTGCACCACAACTGCTGAGCCTGCGCTCTAGAGCCCATGAGCCACAACTGCTGAGCCCGTGTGCCACAACTACTGAAGCCCGTGCACCTAGAGCCTGTGCTCTGCAACAGGAGAAGCCACCGCAATGAGAAGCCCGCGCACTGCAACGCAGAGTAGCCCCTGCTCGCTGCAACTTGAGAAAGCACACGCGCAGCAACGAAGACCCAATGCAGCCAAAAATAAATAATAAATAAATAAATTTATAAAGTTCATTCATCAGACATTTATTTTACGTCCTACATGTTCTAGGCACCACATGCCCTTAGTAATGTTGGTGACATTAGAAAGTGCTGAGGTTTGTAAGTTTCTTTGGTAATTTTGCTTTTCTTTTGAGTATTAGAAGTGTTTTAATATTTATTTATTTGGCTGCACCGGGTCTAAGTTGCAGCATGTGGGATCTTTAGTTGCGGCATGTGGGATCTAGTTCCCTGACCAGGGATCGAACCCAGGGCCCCTGCATTGGGAGCGCAGAGTCTTAGCCACGGGACCACCAGGGAAGTTCTTGTAACTAGTTTCTGAGACTGAAAAGTATCATTTGTCACGTTGTGAAGCAATATTATAGTCGATGAAGGAAGTGTTCACTCAGTTGCTGTTAGGAAAGCCGTGGGCTGCGCACAGCCTTCATTTGGCAAGTCTTTTCCTGCTGCATTCCTGGCAGGGTTATTGTTTAATTCCTGCAGAACCACAGAAGAAGCCTGTTCAGCTCCCTGCATCACTGGCCGAATTGCAGCTAGGTGCTGGTTACAGCATCCTTATTATCTGGCACAGTGTAGGATGCAGCAAGAAGCACTCCTTGACTGTATAGCAGCAATGAATGTTGTTATTAGCAGCTAGAAAAATTTATTTATTTATTTTTTGCAGGCTGAGAGAACTTGACAGGAATGTTAAAAGTGTAGGATAATCATGGAATCTAGCAGGTCACTGATATATTATTAAATGCTTCAAATTGTTTGGCAGCATGGTCTGTTAGGTACAGCTGTGGACCAGCAATCGAATGAGTAATGTTTTAAGGTAGGCTCTAAGTTTCACATATTTGATCTTGGGCACATTTCTTTATTGTTTCACATCATCCGCCTTCCTTAGAAATACTGCATATGTAATTTAGGTGCTAGAATAAAGGGCATGTGGATTTTAAGTGTACTCAGTACATGACTGTGAAATAGACATTTAGCAAAATGTCTGTTTTCTTTTTTTCCTCTAATTTCTTATTTTGAAAAAATTTAAATATGCTGGAAAGTTGCAAGAAAAGTACAGTTGATAACCTGTGCCCTTCACATAGATTCATTGCCTTTTTAAAAAATTAATTAATTAATTAATTTAGTTATTAATTTTTGGCTGCATTGGGTCTTCGTTGCTGTGCGCGGGCTTTCTCTAGTTGTGGCGAGCGGGAGCTACTCTTTGTTGTGGTGCACAGGATTCTCATTGCGGTGGCGTCTCTTGTTGTGGTGCACGGGCTCTAGGCACACGGGCTTCAGTAGTTGTGGCACGTGGGCTCGGTAGTTGTGGCGCACGGGCTTAGTTGCTCCGCGGCATGTGGGATCTTCCCGGACCAGGGCTCGAACCCGTGTCCCCTGCGCTGGCAGGCGGATTCTTAACCACTGTGCCACCAGGGAAGCCCCTGCAGTTTCTTAATCTGCCTTAATTTGCCTTTACTGACTTTGATACTTTTGAAGAGTAGACTGTTCCTCACTGTGAGTTTGTCTGGTGTTTCCTCATGATTAAATCGAGACTATGCATTTTTGGCAAGAATCCTTGGAACTTCCCTGGTGGTCCAGTGGTTAAGACTCTACACTTCCACTCGGCTGTCAAAAAAAAAAAAAAAAGAATCCCACAGACCTGATGCTGTGCCCTTCTCAGTGCGTCATATCAGGAGGAACATGTTGTTATCTTGCTATTGGTGATGCTAATCTTAATCACTTAGTTAAGATGCTGTCTCCCAGGTTTCTCCGCTATAAAGGTACTATTTTCCCATTGTAATTAGTAATTATCTTGTGGGAAGATACTTTTTTTTTTTAACATCTTTATTGGAGTATAATTGCTTTACAATGGTGTTAGGAAGATATTTTGACACTATGCAAATATCCTTTTTCTCATCGTACTTTCACCTACCAGCTTTAGAATCCATTGATGGTTCTTGCCTGCAACAGTTATTACTGTAGTATTTCCTAATGGTGATTTTTGATTTCTATCATTCTTCTTATCTTTATTTTCTGGATTTTTTTTTTCTTTCTGTAAGGAAGAGCTGTCCCTTCTCCCCCATTTATTCATTCATTTATTTATTCATTCATATCATTATGGACTCATGGATACTCAGAGAAGTGTGGCTCCCTCATACTTACTGCCCTGTTCCCGTTCTTTCATTATTTCTACCCTGTTCCCACCCAGAAGGGCATTCTCCTGCATGACCACAGTGCTGTTATCGCACACAGGACACTTCCCATTCCTGTTCTTTCCTGATGTGGAGCTCATAGTCTGATATCCTCAGTGCACCAGTGACAGTCTTTACTGTGTGTATGTTGTGGTCCAGAATTCAAGGGCTATGTGTTATGTCTGGTTTCCAGAAATCTCTTAAATTTCCTCTACTTTAACCTAGAACAAACAGTTCTCCAGCGTTTTGCGACGGGGGAGGATCTCTCTTGATTTTGATGTTTTTGAAGAGTCCTGACAGTTGTCTTGCAGAATTTCCCTCCATTGGATTTGATTCCTCCTGAATAGATTTAGGTTAAACATTGTTGGCGGGAAGATTACATACATTGTATTATATTCTTCTCAGTACGTCACATCAGGGGATACCTGATATCAGTCTGTCCTATCATAGTTGCTGTATCCCATCACTTGGTTAAGGCAGTGTCTGTCACATTTCTTCATTGTGAAGTTACCTTTTCCTCTTTGTAATTAATGTACTCTGTGGGGAGATACTTGAGATTGTGTTGAATATCCTGTTTCACGCAGTGGTTATAGCATCCATCGATGTCTCTTGAAAAAGTTGATTATTAAATGGTGGTTATAAAATGGTCATATTCTACTTCTGTCATTGATTCTATACTTATTAGTTGACATTAGTCTGGAAGGAAGATCTTTGTTGTGACCTTTATTTGTTTATTTACTTAGAATCAGTATGGGTTCACAGATTCTATTTTTAATAACTTTATGGTATAACTCATACAGTTCACCCATTTAAAGTATACACACTTCTTATGGTTATTAGTATATTTACAAAGATGCGCAACCATCACCACAATCAATTTTAGGACATTTTCATCATCTCAAACAGCTACTCCATACCCTGTAGCTATTACCCCCCAACTCCTATCCCCCATCCCTAAACAATCACTAATTTACATTGTCCCTAAATTTGCCAATTTCATAAAAACGGAATCATAATATGTGGTCTTTTGTGACTGGTTTCTTTCACTTAGCATAATGTTTTCTTTCTTTTTTTTTTTTTTTTAAGAGTAGGCTTTACTGCTGTGTTGTCTTTTTTTTTTTTAATTTATTCATTTATTTATTTATTTTTGGCTGTGTTGGGTCTTCGTTTCTGTGCGAGGGCTTTCTCTAGTTGGGGCAAGTGGAGGCCACGCTTCATCGCGGTGCGTGGGCCTCTCACTATTGCGGCCTCCTTTGTTGCGGAGCACAGGCTCCAGACGCGCAGGCTCAGTAATTGTGGCTCACGGGCCCAGTTGCTCCGTGGCACGTGGGGTCTTCCCAGACCAGGGCTCGAACCCGTGTCCCCTGCATTGACAGGCAGATTCTCAACCACTGCGCCAGCAGGGAAGCCCTTAATTTATTTTTTATTTTTGGCTGCGTTGGGTCTTTGTTGCTGCGCGCGGGCTTTCTCTAGTTGTGGCGAGTAGGGGCTACTCTTTGTTGCGGTGCACAGGCTTCTCATTGCGGTGGCTTCTCTTGTTGCAGAGCATGGGCTCTAGGCGTGTGGGCTTCAGTAGTTGTGGCACATGGGCTCAGTAGTTGTGTCTCTTGGGCTCTAGAGCACAGGCTCAGTAGTCGTGGTGCACGGGCTTAGTTGCTCTGCGGCATGTGGGATCTTCCCAGACCAGGGTTCAAACCCATGTCCCCTGCCTTGGCAGGCGGATTCTTAACCACTGTGCTACCAGGGAAGCCCCGTCTCATTGTGGTTTTGATTTACATTTCTTGATGACTAATGTTAGGTATCTTTTCATGTGCTTATTGGCCATTTGTGTATCTACTTTGGCGAAACGTCTGTTCAGATCCTTTGCACATTTTAAAAATTAGGTTGTCTTTTGGTTGTTGAGTTGTAAGAGTTCTTTATATATTCTGAATACTAGACCCTTATCAGATATATGATTTGCAAATATTCTCTCCCATTTTGTGGGTTGTCTTTTCACCTTCTTGATAATGTCCTTTGATGACCAGAGGTTTTAATTTTGATGAAGTCCAATTTAACTGTCTTTTGTTACACATGCTTGTGGTGTCATCTAAGAATCAATTTTCAAATTCAGTGTCATGAAGATTTTTTTTTAATTAATTAATTTATTTATCTTTGGCTGCATTGGGTCTTTGTTGCTGTGCACGGGCTTTCTCTAGTTGAGGCTAGCGGGGGCTACTCTTCGTTGCGGTGCGCAGGCTTCTCATTGTGGTGGCTTCTCTTCGTTGCATTGCACGGGCTCTGGGCGCATGGGCTCGGAAGCTGTGGCTCGCGGGCTCTAGAGCACAGGCTCAGTAGTTGTGGCGCACGGGCTTAGTTGCTCTGCAGCATGTGGAATCTTCCCGGACCAGGGCTCGAACCCGTGTCCCCTGCATTGGCAGGCAGATTCTTAACCACTGACCCACCAGGGAAGTCCCATGAAGATTTACTCTTATGTTTTCTTCTAAGTTTTATTGTTGTAGCTCTTACATTTTGGTCTTTGATCCATTTTGAGATTGGTGCCTGTAAACAAAGTTGGGTAGGTTGAGCACATTCTCAGAAAATTCTCTGTGTATATTCTGCAGTAGAGCCTTGTGGGTATCTTCAGTTTAGATTGTGGCTAATCAGTAACTGGAGAGTAGTCCAAGAGAGCGGTGTTCTGTGGGCATTCCCATGGGCCACACTTGTGTGATTGATCTGTGTTCCTCAAAGATATATGTTTAAGGTTTTTTCTGTACCAAGTAAATAGGAAATTTTCCATGAGAAAAATGGGAGGAAAAACAGTAATTTCATTTCTTTTACTCTATAGGACTTCTTTTTGTTTTGTGTGGATTTACTAACCAGGCTTGTTTAGGCTTGCTATTCAACAACTTAGTTTCAAATGAAGGAAAGAGACTATTAAAGGAAAAAATGCAAGTTTAGTAAGATCATATTCCAGTTTGACTAGAAATGCTAGTTCAGATTTATTGTAAGTACATAAAATATCTTTATTATTTCTGCTAAGTTATAATTTAAAACTAGAGCACAGAGAAAGTGTAACTTTTGATGCAGAGGCGGTATCTAAGTGCTACAGTTACATAGCATCTTTTTAGTGCCTCTTCTGTTGCGGTCAGATGCTTTGCTTATACCACCGTGTTTATGTAAACTGTTCATCTTGCCCAGGCTTGATGAAAGGAATTAGTGGTGTTAGGATAAGGCATTAAAGACACACCTGTTGTCTTCACTGTTAGAGGTCTTCAGAGAAATGTTTGAGGACTTCAGTTGTGTTTCAGATTTTAGCGTTATTGAAGAGGTTTTAGCATTTTATGGGGGGATAGAATGATTTTTTTTTCCATGCTAGAGGGTCTCACAGTTCTGGTTTAGTGAAGAGGGCCAAGTGAGTTGGAGGAAAAACAGATTCATAGCAGTAGCTGTTGAAAATACTAATCCATTACAGTGAATTTACTTTTTGTCTTAGTTGTTTCATGTAGGACTTTTTCAAGTGTATACTAATGTTCACTGGATACTAATAATCTATCACTGTATACATAAAGCTTGGTTTAAAAATATGTGAATGAGGATTAAAAACAGTAAGTAAATCAGGAGCGTATCTAGATAGGGGCCCACAAAGTCGAGGCGAAATGTATAACATATCTGATATTTTTGTCTATTTGTCACTCTTTTAAGCTAGGGAGAAAAACGAGATGATTTATTTAACACTCAATGTTGTTGTTGCTATTCTTTTTTTAAAATTTATTATTTATTTTATTTTTGGCTGCGTTGGGTCTTTGTTGCTGCACGTGAGCTTTTCTCTAGTTGTGGCAAGCGGGGGCTACTCTTCGTTGCGGTGTGTGGGCTTCTCATTGCGGTGACTTCTCTTGTTGCGGAGCATGGGCTGTAGGCACGCAGGCTTCAGTAGTTGTGGCACGCGGGCTCAGTAGTTGTGGCACATGGGCTTAGTTGCTCTGCGGCATGTGGGATCTTCCTGGCCCAGGGCTGGAACCCGTGTCCCCTGCATTGGCAGACGGATTCCTAACCACTGTGCCACCAGGCAAGCCCAAGTTGTTATTCTAAAACGTAAAGGTTATAAAGGAATTAATAGAGGGGACTGTCAGAGAATCAGAATGCACCTCCACATCTATATCTAAGGGGTTATTAAATCTGCTTTCACGTTAGTAGTCAGGAAGAGCCTTGGACATCGTATACAAATTCCAGGTTGCAATGCATTATTAAAATGCATAAAACCTCTAAAAGGTAGGAATGTGGTGGTTAACCGTTAAACCAGAGTGGTTTGGTGTGTTTACCCCAAATGCAGGAAAGCCATTCTTCCCTTTGTAGCCATGGAATTTGTCTTATTAAATAAGATTTTGTATTTATAGTTTTTTTCTGGCAATCAACTCCTAGTAAAAATTTATAGTACAGATAATTGAGAACCACTTCTGCCTTGTCTTATACTTTACTGTTTCTAAGAATGATGAGTCACAAAATCTTAAATTAGGAAATTGTCAGAAATAGAAAAGACTTTAAAGAGAGCTTAAAGACATTCAGAAGGGTTTGGTTTATCAGTTGAAGACAGTCATTTGATTCCATTTTTGTGGACTTCCGTCAGTCAAGCAAATCTGTCTCCTGATGGTATTAAATCTTGTCTGTTCATCCGTACTTGCAGTCTACTGTGATGACTGGCATAGAGTTTTGTATTGTTCTGTTTTGTTTTTGGCTGGGCCACGCAAGCTTGCGGGATCTTAGTTCCCCAACCAGGGATCGAACGCGGGCCCCCCCGTCATTGGAAGCATGGAGTCCTAACCACTGGACCACCAGGCAGTTCCCTGGCATAGTGTGTTATTAATTCTTTTAATGAAGAGGAAGTTACATGACTTGCTAGATCTAAAGGAAGTCAGTGGCTTTAGTAAGATGCTATATACTATCTAACTTTCTGTCTCCTAGAGCTAGCTTCAAAAAAGAAGTAGAATATATTTGATTTTTAGGTGTAATTTAGACTTTGCAAAGGGACCAGGATTAGTGTCTGTTTCTGCTGTTTCTGCATGGCTCTTCAGGTCTGTTTCTTTATCTTCAAAGTGTGAAAAATAATAGTACCTAATTCATAGGACTGTTTTGAGGAGTAAATAAAATAATACATTAAAAATACTTAGCACTGGGACTTCCCTGTTGGCGCAGTGGATAAGAATCTGCCTGCCAGTGCAGGGGACATGGGTTCGAACCCTGGTCTGGGAAGATCCCACATGCCACGGAGCAGCGAAGCCCGCATGCCACAACTACTGAAGCCCGCGTGCCTAGAGCCCGTGCTCTGCAACAAGAGAAGCCACCGCAATGAGAAGCCTGCGCACTGCAATGAAGAGTAGCCCCTGCTCGCCGCAGCTAGAGAAAGCCCGCGCATAGCAACAAAGACCCAACGCAGCCAAAACTAAATAAATAAATAAATAGATTTATTTAAAAAAAAAAACATATACTGAGTATTCATTATATTCCAGACACAGTGCTAAGTATTATTATTTTTTTTTAATCAGTGATAATTCTGTCTGATCTTTGGTCAAACCATATAACCTCCCTGGACTAACTACTGGTCCTTATCTATGAAATGAAAGATTGAGACTAGATAGTGCTGAATTCCCTTCAGCATTATTGCAAGACTTTACTGTAGTCCCTATTTAACTACACTTTATTAAGTAATTAATAAATATGAAAATTTGTTTAAACTCACTATATTAAGTAATTAATAAACATGAAAAATTATTTAGAAATTGTTTAAAGTCATCAAAACCATAAATTAAATCAAGAGGCCAATTTACCTATCAAATTAGCAAATGTTTTTAACTTAATATTCCTTTTTTATTGAAGTATAGTTGATTTACAATATTATATTAGTTATTACAAGATAATGGCTATAATTCCCTGTGCTATACAATATATCCTTGTTGCTTATATCTTTTTTTTAATATTTTAATTTAATTTTATTTATTTTTTTATACAGCAGGTTCTTATTAGGCATCAGTTTTATACACATCAATGTATACATGTCAATCCCAGTCGCCCGATTCAGCACACCACCATCCCCATCCCCCCGCCGCTTTCACCCCTTGGTGTCCATACGTTTGTTCTCTGCATCTGTGTCTCAACTTCTGCCCTGCAAACCGGTTCATCTGTACCATTTTTCTAGGTTCCACATACATGCATTAATATATGATATTTGTTTTTCTCTTTCTGACTTACTTCACTGTGTATGACAGTCTCTAGATCCATCCACGTCTCAACAAATGACTCAATTTCGTTCCTTTTTATGGCTGAGTAATATTCCATTGTAGATATGTACCACAACTTCTTTATCCATTCGTCTGTCAGTGGACATTTAGGTTGCTTCCCTGACCTGGCTATTGTAAATAGTGCTGCAGTGAACATTGGGGTACATGTGTCTTTTTGAATTATGGTTTTCTCTGGGTGTATGCCCAGTAGTGGGATTGCTGGATCATATGGTAATTCTATTTTTAGTTTTTTAAGGAACCTCCATACTGTTCTCCATAGTGGCTGTATCAATTTACATTCCCACCAACAGTGCAAGAGAGTTCCCTTTTCTCCACACCCTCTCCAGCATTTGTTGTTTGTAGATTATTTATTTATTTATTTTTTGGTCACATTGCTGCACGCGGGCTTTCTCTAGATGCGGCGAGCGGGGGCTACTCTTCCTTGCAGTGCACGGGCTTCTCATTGTGGTGGCTTCTCGTGTTGCGGAGCATGGGTTCTAGGCATGGGGGCCTCAGTAGCTGTGGCACGTGGGCTCAGTAGTTGTGGCTCATGGGCTCTAGAGTGCAGGCTTAGTAGTTGTGGTGCAGGGACTTAGTTGCTCCGCGGCATGTGGGGTCTTCCCGGACCAGGGCTCAAACCTGTGTCCCCTGCAGTGGCAGGTGGATTCTTAACCACTGTGCCACCGGGAAGTCCCCAGTATATGGTTTTAAAGAGAAAAAAAAAAATCCCCGCATGCATGGGGGTCTGTGCTCTGCCTTTTTCTTATCCTTTGGGTATTTCAGTCGCCTCAGGTCCTCTGTGGATTGTGTGTGGCATTAAGGATGGCACGTCCTCCTGCAGTCACTGTGGGCAGCATCTAGAAACCCGTGCTTTCCCTAAGGTAGAATTAATTGGTTCCAAATAGCCCAAAGGACTAGATACATGGAAAAGATGAGATTGACATGGTTTTAAAAGGATTTTCTCTTTACATGCTTTTTTTTTATGTTTTTTTTAACAGTGCCTTTGAGGATGAGACCGTGAAGCTCCGGCAGCTGAAACTGGACAATCAGGTGAGTAGAGTCTCCTTTCTTGAAAGACGTGGAGAGCTATATTGACCATGAAGCTGATGGTCTGGACTTTGGGCTCTGGCAAGACCCACGTGCCTTGAGGACATCAGCATTAAAACTGGCCTTGGACTTACAATCACTGAAAATTCCTTGGCAGCTGTCATAAGAAATAGGAAAATGTTAACATTGTATTTCTGTGTAGTTAATTTGATCCTGCTGCCTTAAACACCTCTCTGCACTATAATTTCATGTAACTACAAGATCTTTTTCTTATCTTAAAATGGAAATCTGAAAATGGTACTGTGCTGCTTAAAAGCCTCTATTGTCTACAGAATACTTTTCTTCACAGCACTGGTCCCACTTTTCACTTACACATTATTATTATCTTTTTTTTGCACTGATTTGACTTATGTTCATCTCCTCCATTAGACTAAGCTCCATGAGAACAGGAACTGAGTCTGTTAATGATGACCATTATATCAGAAGTTCCTGGCCTAGGGCTGGGCCCATAGTGATCCTTCATTAAATGTTTGAATGAAGGAAGGAATAAATGAACAGTTTTGTATTGTTACATGATGTGATCATCATGATTAGTCAGTTTAGAACCTATACTCAACATATATTACTTCCATATGAATGTTTTCTAATTCAGGAAACTCTGTAGGTCCAGGCTGTGATGTAGGATCATTAACAATCAGTGTCTAGAGTGGTAGGTGACTAAAAATACCTCCAAAGTTTTGTCTTGCTTTTTTATGTTGCTGTTGGACCTCCTAACAGGACTTGGAGTGTAGTAAATTACTTTAAAGGTGGAATCACTACAAACTAGTTACGAGGTCTCCACGGGGACGTGCCTGGGACCATCTGGCCTCCAGGGCCCCTCCCAAGCCCTTGGTGTCCATGGTGCCTCCGTGGGGCCTGTCACCAAGTCCACTGCCTCTCAGGCCACCACCTGGGAGGCCTTCTCATGTGCGCCTGGAACAGAGCGTGGCCCAGTGGTCTTCAGGGACCCTCCGCTTCAAGGTGGCGGCAGTCGCCTCAGTAGTCAGCACCACGCATCCTGCTCTGCCCGCTGCCCTCCTCCCTGGCTGGGCTCGGCCTCCCGGGCCTGGATCATGGCCTCAGCCTCACCGCCTCTGGACGAGGCCCGGTGGTGGTGTGCACCGTCCGCCCTGCCCCCCTCCAGGTGCCCTGGCCCAGGGAGCCCGGCAGTAGCAGCTTCACGGACAGGCAGGCTTCCTCACAACCACTGCTGGCATCCTTTAAGGAGACTGGGGCACATTTTAAGCAAATCTGGTGTTGCACAGCAGGGTAGGAAACGGCCACAAACATCTCAGCAGTTGCAGGAGGCTGCCTGCATCTCTCTGCGCAGGGCCTGTGCCTTCTAAGCAGAGGAGCCAGCTTGGGTTGTGCACCTGATCCCGTAAAACTGCCGCTGAGCCTGTGAAATAAACAGTTCTTTCTAGTACTGAAAAAGCAAACACACACAGGAAAGAAGTGAATCTGGGATCACGAGGGAAATCGTGATTAGATATAGATTTATCACCCCCCCGCCCCCACCGCCCCTGCCCAAGATCAGAATAATTGCGATGAGCCCTTTATCTTTTACATTCCATTGCATAGCAGACTGTATTTAGAGAGACATACCACAAGATTTTAGATCTTTGTTTAGATCTTTGATTTATTTTTATAAGGCTCAGGGGTACATCCCTTGCTAACATGAAATGAAATCTATGGTCATCTACCAAGTGATGAAATAAGACATAAGATTTAAATTTTGTGTAGTTTTTGAGTTTTATATATAGGTATATTTTCTGGATTTTTAAAAAAGATGGCCCAACTATTTTGTAATTTTTATTCTTTTCAGTGAGAATGCTACATGTGGTGTGGTATGTGGGTGGTATTTTGGGATTTGGGGATTTTGTAAGCCTTTTTATAGTACAAACATTTTTAAACTATGGTTTTATATAGGTAATAAAAACATATGAAGGACTTTCCTGGCGGTCCAGTGGTTAGGACTCCGTGCTTCCACTGCAGGGGGCACAGGTTCTACCCCTGGTTGGGGAACTAGGATCCCGCCTGCCGCATGGCCAAAAAAATAAAAAAATAATAAAATAATAAGAATTCAAATTATACAAAAAAGATATTTGGTGAAAAGTCTTTCTCCCTCTACTTGGCTAGTTCTTTACCAGAGATAGTCAGTGAATATAAAGACATAAAATTTTATGGGAATTTTTAAAGATTCAAAGCGATCTCTTCGGACCTGATGTATAAATTTTGTTGCTAAATAGTGTATGAGAATCCTGTGCGAGCCCTGAAATGCTGCCACGAACAGAAGAGGAGGTTTGTCAGCAGGGGGCCAGGGACTGCACGGTCAGACGGCCTGTAGCAGGAAAGGCAGCGCCACATACTGAATACAACACTGGGCCCAGGAGCAGACTTTGGTTCCCGTTCTGGCTGTGCCTTTCATTAGCTGTGTGATTTCAAGTAAGGTCCTCAAACTCTGTGAACCCCAGTTCTTTGGTGTGTGGAGTGAGGTCAGACTGGGTAAGACAACAGGTTGCTGGGGAGGATCTTAGAGTGTGGGAGTTAGGGCTGGCGTGGGTGGCGGTGCATTGAGGAAGGCTCGGTTGCTCCTGACTCTGGCCTCCCAGGCTGGCAGCCTCTTGGTGGGAGGCTCACAATCCAGGGCATGCCGGCCCCCCGCCCACCTCTGAGGGGTACGGGGCATTCCCACCCGTGGCAGTGCGTGTCGGTGGAGTCGGGAGGGGCTGGGGACCGTCCCTCTCCCCACCCCGCCTGCGGTGTGGGAATTCTGCTGTGGGAATGTCCCTGTGGTTGAGAGTTACTGGGCTGAGCTTGAGAAGTAGTTTGCTGAGAGCATCCAGAGTTAATCAGTCTCGTGAGGACTGGTTCATACTAACCAGTATCATAAGCGGTGAATCTAAGTCGGGATTAATTTATTAATTGCTGGTGAACCATATACCAGAATCATCAGGTCATCAGTTTCCCATTAGAAGAGTCTGTCTGGTAAGTTCAAAATCGGAGCAAGTGGAGTTTGTAGAATGAGCTTTATTGTAAATATCATTGTGTGATGGTGTAATTAATTCACCTCTACTAAAGGGATATACCTGCCCAAGGAATGAGATACATGATATCTGGCCAGGACACTCCCTGCCTTGGATCATTTGTACTAGAGACACAAGGTGAATCCTGCCCTTCAGTTCTACTTACCTTATTTCCACAGAGACCATTTCCCTTCTCTCAGTGTATTCTTTTATCATCCACTACAGTTGTTATTGATTTGATTAAATTCATTTCCTTCATATCTATCCTGTTTTTCTGATAGTTAATCTTAGAATTTAATGTTTAAAAATCCTAGACTTGCAGATAATTTACACATGGCTGTTTTTGTCCTATACAGATTTTTGAACAGCTTTATTGAAATGTAATTCACATATTATTAATGCTCAGTTACAATGTACAAATGATTTTTAAACCTTGTGTAAGTGGAATCATACAATATACAGTCTTTTGTGCCTGGCTTCTTTGGCTTAGCAAAGGACTCACCCACGTTGTAGCATGTATCAGGAATTCATTCCTTTTTACTATTGAATACATTCTGTTTTGTGGACAGACCATGTTTCTCCATTCATCAGCTGATGGACATTTGGGTTGTTTCCACATTACAAATAATGCTTCTCTGAACATCTGTGTATAAGTTTTTGTGTGGACGTGTTTTCATTTCTCTTGGGTGATCTACCCAAGTATAGGTATACCAAGATATACCTAATATGCCTTGGGTAATAGGAGTGGCTTTGCAGGTCATATGGTAACTCTGTGTTGAACATTTCAAGGGACTGCCAGACTGTTTTCCACAGTCGCTGACCATTTTACACTCCCACCAGCAGTGTGTAAGGCTTCCAGTTTCTCCACTTTCCTGCCAGTACTTATTATTGTCTGTCTTTGATTAGAGCCATTTTAGTGAGTCTGAAGTGGAGTCTCATTATAGTCTTGATTTGCATTTCCCTAATGACTAGATGTTGAGCATTTTTAGTGGCCATCTGTATGTTCTCTTTGGAGAAATGTCCATCCAAATCCTTTGCCCGTTTTTAAACTGGGTTACTTTCTTTTTGGTTTTGAGTTGTAAGAGTTCTTTATATAGTATAGACCCAAGTTCTTTATCAGAAATATTATTTGTAAATATTTTCTCCAATTCTATGGGTTGTCTTTTTACTTTTTTGATGGTATCGTCTTCAGCCCAAAAGTTTTATCTGTTTTTTCTTTTGTCATTTGCACTTGGGGTGTCATCTAAGAAACCATTGCCTACACGAGGTTACAAAGACTTGCTCCTGTGTTTTTTTCTAAGAGTTTTACACTTTCCATGATCTGTTTTGAGTTAATCTTTTTATGTGGTATGAGGCAGGGTACAAAATCACTCTTTTGCATGTGGATATCCAGTTGTCCCACCACCGTTTATTCCCACTGAGTATATTTTGCTTTTATTTTTACTACTCTCACTAGATACTCATATTTTCGGGGTATGTGACACCTTAGCCAGCTCCAGAATGTAAAGATTTTCAGATTCTCTCAGGGATGTTACTCAGGCAGGGGGATGCACGTTAGGTGGAGAACGTTTATGCCATCTGGCGGTCAACGGATTAAAGTATAGCACAGTCCCTTTGGGCTGGGTCCCCAACTATGGATACGCACCCTTCGAAGGGAGGCAGCCATCAGTGAGTCGAATCGGTACTTGAAGAAGTCTGATTCAGGGACTCCTGGCGGTCCAGGGGTTGGGACTCGGCGCTTCCACCGCAGGGGCCCGGGTTCCACCCCTGGTCGGGGAACTAGGATCCCCAGAGCTGTTTGGTGTGGCCAAAAAAAAAGTCCGATTTTAAACTTTTAGTTTCATCCTCCCATGATCTCTCTTTGTGTGCCAGGAAGGTTGATTATTTTTAGCCAAACTGATAGACCTCTGGCAACCATTGTGATCTTGGTGGTCGTACCTGCGGTTACGCAGTCCGTTCCAAGAATGTCATAAAGTAACCAACCCATTATCTCTGGGAGTCCTTAGAAGACTGAGAATCAGTGGAGTCTCAAGCTATCATTAATTTGAGGCTTGCATGGGATTTATTATTTTATTGGATACAGTCCTTTGATGGAACCCCTCCCCCCCGAATATAATCTCCTTTATTTCCTCATTTATTTTGGTATTACCATTCAATATTTTGCTTCAGGGAATGATAGTAGGACCTACCACCAGATTCTGGAGAAGATGGATTCTTTGAGTTATTGCTCAGTTTCCAAGGGAGCTGGGAAATTTAAAGGTTTAGTTTATGTGACACTTAAAAGTCCTGAAGTCAACATTTTTAATTGTGTTTAGGCATCAGTCACCTTTGGCTCTTTTCCCGACTGCCCTGACCTTCCCCTTACAAAGGTAAGGAGTCCTTTGTTTACGTAGCCTCAGCTAAAGCACGCTTAGCTTTTCAGGGAAGGTAAAGCACAAATAAGTTGACACCATTACATTGAAACTCAGCCACATCTCTTCTCCTCCGTCCAGATTATGTGAGGGTCATTAGAATGCTAAGTTAGGTGACAGTTTTTACCAAGATGGCAGTTTGCCCATTTGTGGGTATTTTGTGAGTTTTTTTCTTATTTACAAACTTGGACAACAGGAGGTTATATTCAGTGCAATAATGTAGCAGCTGTGTCCCTGAGGTTCACAGTTTGAATCTAGAGTTGTTTTTTCTTAAGTTGTTGATCTGAATGGGTGTGACTAGCGTTGACATGGATAGAGAAGGGCTCCACCAGACACCTTAATAGGATCACTGTGGCCACAAATCTAGTCTGCCCTTTGCAGGTCTCAGAACTTGATTTTGTCAGTGAGCCCAGATGTAACGTGACATCTAGCTCTTTGGTTCCCCTTTTCTAGACCACAGGCAGAATTGTCCTCTGGAACAGATGCACACTAGTCAAACTTACAACACTCATTCATGAAGCCAGATGCCAGTTTATTATTCATTTACAGTGAGAACTCTGTACTCTTGCAGTGTGTATTCATCGCTACTGTTTATGATGCTCTGTTCTTGGGAAGAACAAGAACTTAGACTGAAAATGAGAAGGCTGATTGGTAAGCAAGGAGTCAGAGGAAGGAGAAGGAGATAGTCCTGAGGGCTCGTTCAACAAGACCATGAAGAAGCCTTGGATAGTTTCCTGTCCTCAGAGAGAGGGAGCTTTCCCAGTAGATAGGGTGCGCTTGTCTGCCAGAGTCAGTATCTCTCTTTCTTGGACAGGATGGACATATTCTGTCAAATTCTTGCTCTTTGGCTGCTTTTTTCTAGACCACATGCAGAATGCTCCTTTTCTGTACAACAATTTTTTCTTTACATATGTTAATAAAATGGATTCGCTGTAGCTCGTATTCTTGTTTCATCAGTTGTTTCACAATTATTTTATTTTTTATTTTTTTGGCCGTACCACGCGGCATACCGGATCTTAGTTCCTGGACCAGGGATCAAACCTGTGCCCCTGCAGTGGGAGAGCGGAGTGTCAACCACTGGACCGCCAGGGAAGTCCCAGTTGTTTCACATGGATAATATGCGACAGTTTCTCATGTCTTTATACTTCATGTTTACCATCTCTTTCAGGCAGTTAGTTTACTTCTTATCCATTATACAGACTTCTTAGTTGCTAGAAGAATCTTGTCAGCAAGTTCCAGGGGGAGAACCTCATTATAACCTCCTGTGTATTTAGTGTTCCTGGGACGTTAAGGTCCACCTGGGCGTATTAATTCATGGATCTCAAAATAACCTCAAAAATCCCAATTATTCTTTCCCAACTTGCTCTAAGCTCTATTTTCTTTCTTGACAGTATAGTCCCTTTGGCATATTATTTTAGCTCCCCTAGCTTCTTTCCTTATGCACAAGGTTGGGTAAAAAAGAATAGGTATATTTCTTCTGTCTTCTGAATTTATCTGCAAGCTTTCATCAGGCCAGTTCTGGAAAAAAATGCTTCCTTTCCTACCAATAGTCTCACCCCTTAGATTAACTCTTCTTCCTAGTGGCACTTTTTTAAAAGCAGTATCAATGAAAAAAGTAAACAGATGGCTTTTTGCCTGAGAAACAGTAAAGTAGGTTATATATCTTTGCTTTTAAATCATGGCTTAATTTTTTAGCTTGGGGCTTGACACTCTCCTCTTCTGAGACGTCCCAGATCCATGGTAATTTCTATGTATTATAAGCTCTTATTTGCCAAGGCTTAAAAATAGTATATATGCTGGTACCTTCCTTTTCATCTCATTGGATTTTTTTCTGATAGTCTCTCATGCTTTTTTCCTGACTTTTCCTGCTACCCTACTCTTTATCTTGCTTTTATCCATAGAGTTGATTGTTTTTTAATTGGAATTTTCCAACTGCCATTTTTTTCCCATCTTATCCTTGGCCCTAATTTGTTTGATTACTAACTATGTAAAAGTGAGCAAGAAAGCAAAACTTACTGCTTTTTAGCTGATTAAAACATGAAAATAGTTTGGGGTTTAGAGGATAATAAGTTTTTTTTAATTTTAAATTTTATATTGGAGTATAGTTGATTAATAATGTTGTGTTAGTTTAAGGTGTACAGCAAAATGATTAAGTTATACATATACATGTGTCTATTCTTTTTCAAATTCTTTTCCCATTTAGGTTATAACAGAATATTGAGCAGAGTTCCCTGTGCTATACAGTAGGTCCTTGTTGGTTGTCTATTTTAAATATGAGTAGTGTGTATATGTCAATCCCAAACTCCGTTTCTATCCTTCCCTCCCGCCCCAGTCCTTCCCCTTTGGTAACCATAACTTCATTCTCTGTGAGTTTATTTCTGTTTTGTACATAAGTTCATTTGTATCATTTTTTTTAGATTCCGCATACAAGCGATATCATACGATACTTGTCTTGCTCTGACTTCACTTAGTATGATAATCTCTAGGTCCATCCATGTTGCTGTAAATGGCATTATTTCATTCTTTTTTATGGCTGAGTAATATTCCACTGTGTATATGTACCACATCTTCTTTATCCATTCATTTTTCGATGGACATTTAGCTTGCTTCCATGTCTTAGCTATTGTACACAGCACTGCAATGAACATTGGGGTGCATGTATTCTTTCGATCCATGTTTTTTCTCCAAATATATGCCCAGGAGTGGGATTGCAGGATCATATGGTAGCTCTATTTTTAGTTTTTTAAGGAACCTCCATACTGTTCTCCATAGTGGCTGCACCAATTTACATTCCCATCAACAGTGCAGGAGGGTCCCCTTTTCTCCACACCCGGTGGATAATAAGTTTTATCTTTTTCTTCCAGTTACAAAAGTAAGAAAATTTAGAAAACTAAGAAAAGGAAAAATAATCATCCATATGCTACCCCCAGAGAAATCACCATTACCGTGTTCCTTCATCTTTTCTCCTATTCATGTGTGCATATATTTTAAACTTGATTGTGCTTTGATCATATGTTAATTACTATATATTTTTAATATACTTAGATCATGGTCTCAGCTTTGCTAGAAATACATTTGTATAATTTTAGATAGATCTTTTATAGGCGTTTAGTAAATATTTATTAAATGAAGTGAATGAATCCTTCCCTCTCTGTGTCTCAATTTTCCCATTTCTTAAGTGGGAAAATTTAATTCACAAGAGGTTTTGTAAGGATCCATGAAAGACTATATATGTTGAAGTAGCTAGATCTCATCATCACTCTCCTGGCTGTGCTATCACAATTTTCCCCAGAGAGCGCTGCTGGAGAAGAAGCAGAGAAAGAAACGCCTGGAGCCGCTCATGGTGCAGCCGAACCCAGAGGCCCGGCCACGTCGGCCCAAGCCGAGGGGAAGCGAGGAGCATGCCCCGCTGGTGGAACCTCAGGCCCCGCCCGGCGGTGTCACCCTGCACGGTGTGTACCCAGGCAGCATCTCTGCCTGCTGCTGCACGGTTTCACAAGCCTGGGGGAGGCAGGAGGATTCTCAGGTGGACCAAAGGGACAGTATTAGCATCGTTGCCAGGTACCTTCGTGTATCTTTAATCACATTCAGGGCCTCTGAGTTGGAATAAAAGCAGTGGTCTGATCAGTGGAGGGTACCTTAAAGCTCTCAGCCGTCCTGGAACTGTTGTTTTACATGCAAAATGAAAGTGCCCAGAAGTGCCCACTTGAGGAGCTTCCAGGCTTGATTGTTGCCTCCTGGCAGAGTTAACCATGAAGCCAGGAGCAGGTAGAGAGTACCCATTCTTCCAGTAGCCGGACTCAGAGGGACATCTGGGTCAGCGACGGGGAGAAGGAGGAACAGGGTTAAACAACTCTAAAGCCAGCCCCCTCGGCTCCTGGCTTGGACGAGATCTGGATGGACTTCGGAGGACCTACTTGGCTTTCAGTCTCATTCTTAAGTTTCTAAAGCACAGCATCAGGTACATTTACTTTAGTGGCAGTCAGGGCGTGTTGATAAAATGAGCACCAGCTAATAAAATGGATTCCTCTGTTAACAGATGTCCTCGTGGATGTTAAAGAAGGAGAAGTGAAACGGTTTGGTGGTTCTTAATTCAGATCACATACACCAAAACCATCCAGCCAAATAGTGGATAATACTTTCTTCTTTTTTCTTTTTGTTGGGCCCCTAGGCATTGATGGTCCAGCTGCCTTCCTGAAGCCAGATGCTCAAGACATGGAAACCAGACTTCACGTTCTGTCAGTAGGGTCTTCTGCCACGGAGGAGGATACTGAAGGAAGTGCTGATGGAGATAGCACTTGGGACCCTGCTTCCAAGCCAGATCTTCAGGAGATTCTCCAGAAACATGGTGAGGATTGGTAACAGTTTTGAGGCAGTGAGTTAGTTAAATAAAATATAAAACAGGGAATTCCCTGGCGGTCCAGTGGTTAGGACTCTTTGCTTTCACTGCCGAGGGCCCAGGTTTGATCCCTGATCGGGGAGCTAAGATCCTGCAAGCTGCGCAGTGCAGCCAAAATACATATATAAATATATGTGTGTGTGTGTGTATAATATCAGCAGCATTAGCTACTATTACGGCTACTTCCTTCCTTTTGACATTTTATTTTTGTCATCCCCACCCTGTTCCTTTGACTGAGTTGCCCCTCAGCGCCCTACCCTGCCTCTGTTTCACGGTTTATATTCCTCTAGTGATAAGGGGAGAGATAAATAGCCAGCTTAGTGGAAACACAAATTGGATCAAAATATCCTTAAACTAATAATACTTTTTCCATTAGAGCCTGCTTTCTGCCAGTTGGAGTTATTCCCATAAATATTCCTGTACGTTTCAGAGGTCCTTTGTAGTCTTCTCCTTCTTAGAAGACTAATTTTATAGTGAGAAGGAATTAAGCATCCCCTTTTCAGATGAGAAGACGGACGGCCAGTAATGACTGGCTGTTTGCTGGGTACCTGCTTTGTCATAGGCATTGCTGGGTCCTGGGATATGTGAGTCAGGAGGTTCTACCACAGACTGGTAGGATAGATGTACATTCAAATGGATTCGTGTATTCATTCATTTAGAAAACATGTATTGAGGATATGCTATACATCAGGCCTTGTTCTAGGCACTTAGGATACAGTTGTGAACGAGGTTCCTGCCCTCGTGGAGCATGTATTCTGATTGAGGCTTCGTGCACTTAAATTGAGGCTTCATGGACCTAAATAGCCAAGGGAGTGTGGAGAGGGGTGCCCAACCAGAGTTGATCCGGAGGTGACGTCTAAACCAGAGCGTGACGCGGGAAGAGGAGCCGGCAGCTCAGAGGGGCTGGAGTGCAGAGCGCGAGGTGACAGGTGGGAAGGGGCGTGGAGAGAGAGGGGCTGGAGGGGTGGGCGGGCTCCGATTACGTTGGGTGTTACAGGCCGAGCTAGGGTGTGGACTTCCTGTGAAGAGTAGCAGGAACCTGTGTGGGATTTTAAGCTGGAGTGATAGCAGAAAAATTACTCTGCACTATGAAGAATGAATTGGAGCGGGCAAGTCTGGAAGCAGGAAGGCTAATGAGGAGATAGTTTGGCTGATGGCCTGATCTCACGTTACATTTTGGTGTATAGAGTAGAAAGCAGGAGAAATAGAACTCCGCTGCGGGGCAGTGAGAGGGACAAGGACCACATCGAAGGAGGCGGCGACTCAGCTGAGGCGTGAGGGGTGCGTGTGCTCCTGTGCGCAGCTGTCAGCTCAGGGGCGGCTGGAGACTGACACTGAATGTCTGTTGCTTGTCAGGCACTTGACACACCTTACCTCAGTATTTGTGACAGTACTGTGAGGGGTTACACGTGTCAGCCTCTCCTTTTCACATGTAAGAAAATTGGTTCTCAGAAAGGCTAAGTAATTTGTTCTCGATCACACCGCTAGTTGGTTAGGCGGCAAACTTGGGCAGAAGAAATTACGTCAGCAGAGGCATCAGGTGTATAGAGTATAGAGCATGATGTATTTGTGGAAACTGGGGCAGGGTGTGGCAGGGGCAGCGTGTGGCGTGCTTTAGAGCTCAGCTCTGGGGCAGCCAGCGCGGTTTGGAGACTCAGCTCTGCCACCTCTGGCTGTTGAAGGGGAAAACAGCGCAACTTTTCTCTGCCTCAGTTTCCCTGTCTGTAATATGAATGTGGCCGTGGTAATTCTGTTACTTTCCTATCGTTATTATAACAAAAGACAGTGAAAGATGTGGAGGAGCCAGAACAAGGAGAACTCTCAGTTTAACCAAAAGCTAGATTACTTACCCCAGGTCATCGAGCTGAATAGTGGCAGACCTAGATATTCTGAGTCTTAGTCTAGTTCTTGATCCCTTACTGTAAGTACCAAGCTGTCCCTTTTACTCTGCCTTATTAAATGACCGCTGTGTTCTTTCTCAGAATTGGCCTTTCAGGACCAGATGGGTTAATGCCTTTTTGAGTCTGAAAAAGTTGCATCTGGACCATAAAAGCCATTAAGTGCTCTCTTGACTAAGACTTAAGAAGTGTCAGTTTGGAAGATAACGTATCTCAAGTGGGGGTCCAGTTTGCTTGTCTCACAAGTTTGGGAGAAATCCTTGATCTCCATCTTAAAACATGTATTCACATAAACTGAGTTCTTGGTACAAATATGGCATTTGAAAACATAGTACTAACATTGTAAATCATCTATGCTTCAATTAAAAAAAAAAAGAAGAAAGCGTAGTACAGAGTGAAGATACCCATATGAGAGTGAGACCCCTAGAGTTTTATGTGTTCTGCTACCCGTCCCCAAAAGTTAACGTTTTAGGAAAGAGAAAAGAAAGAAAGAAATGTCCTTCACAAACCAAATAATTTTTTAAATAATAGCTTTATTGAGATATAATTCACATACCATACAATTCACCCATGTAAAGTGAACAATTGCTTGGTTCTTTAGTATATTCACAGAGGTCTGCAGCCATCAGCACAGTCAATTTTGGAATGTTTTCTGACGCCAAAGAAACGTCATACCTGTCAGCAGTCACTTCCCATTTCCCTCCAGCTCCCCATCCCTGGGCAGCCACCAGTCTACTTTCTGTCTCTGCGGATTTGCCTATCCTGGTGTTTCATATAAACAGAATCAGTCATACACTGTGTGGTCCTTTATGCCTGGCTTTCACTTGGCATCATGTTTTCAGAGTTCATCCACGTCGTAGCCTGTGTCAGTGCTTCATTCTCTTCTGTTGTTGAATCACATTCCGTTGTATGGATAAGCCACGTTTTGTTCCTCCCTTTGTCAGTTGATGGGCATTTGGGTTGTTTCCACTCTGGCTATTATGAATAATGCTGCTATAAATAGTTACGCATAAGTTTTTGTATGGACATATGTTTTCACTTGAGATAAATTTTTTAACTGGCCTTAGTCTTATCCTTGGGTGTCCTTGAGAAAAACTTGATACCATTTATTTGTGAACTATGTAAAATAGACCAGCGTTGTCCCTCCTCTGAGGTGGATGACTGTGGGCAGCACTGCTTGTTGTTCGGTCTCCTTGTCATTTGTGATTTGGGGGCTGTTCCAGCTATTGTACGAGGGGTGACTTTACCCTGTAGACCACGGAGCCAAGCGAGGTGGGTCTCGCCCGTAGCTCTGCCCCTTCCTCTTGGGCAGAAATGCTTCTCCTGGGGCATCATCCTCTCACGTGTGAATTTGAGGGTCGTGCTTCTTTTATAACACACAGCACACTTTGTGTCCCATAAACAAGCAAGAGACAAAACAAAAAATAAGACTTGCCAGTCCCTCCTCCTCAAACTCATATAAATGTGAGGATAAAATGAAAAAATAGTTTTTCATCAGATAGTTTGAAGTTTTCTGTAAAAGGTGCAAGGTAGTAGTACTTCAAACATTCCAACTCAAATTAGTTCACGAGACTACCGATGAACAAAATGTAGGAAGACAAAGAAGTAACTGATAGAGACGTCTATTGTGGTAAAATGTGCACAGCATTTACCATTTTAACCGTTTGTAAGTGCACAGCTCAGTGGCATTAGGTACATTCACACTGTTGTGCAGCCATCACCACCATCATCTCCAGAACTTTCTCATTTTCCCAGACTGAGACTCTGTCCCCATCAAACACCTACTCCCCATCCCCCGCCCCACCCCCAGCTCCTGGCAACCTCTGTTATACTTCTGTCTCCATGAATTTGACTATTCTAGGCCTCATAAAAGTGGAATCATAAGGTATTTGTCCTTTTTGTGTCTAGCTTATTTCACTTAGCATAATGTCTTTAAAATTCATTCATGTTGTAGCCTGTGTCAGAATTTCATTCCTTTTTTAAGGCTGAATAACATTCTGTTTATGTATATACAACAATTTGTTTATTCATCAGTTGGTGGATATTTGGGTTGTTTCCACCTTCTGAAAACTGTGACTAATGCTGCTGTGAACATTGGTTGTTCAAGTATCTGTCTGAGTCTCTGCTTTCAGTTCTTTTCGGTATATACCCAGAAGTGGAATTCCTGGATTATATGGTAATTCTATATATATATATTTTTAGGAACCCCTATGTTGTTTTCTACAGTGGCTGCATAATTTTATATTGCCACCAGCAGTTTCTCCACATCCTCACCAACACTTATTTTCTGTTTTTTGGTTTTTGTTTTTTATAATAATCATCCCAGTGATTGTCAGGTGGTTTCTTATTGTGATTTTAATTTGCATTTCCCTAATGACTAGTGATGTTGAGCATCTTTTCATGTGCTTATTGGCCATTTATGTGTCTTCTTGGGAGAAATGTTCAAGTCCTTTACCCATTTTTTTAAAAAATTTATTTTTATTTATTTATTTATTTTTGGCTGCACTGGGTCTTCGTTGCTGTGCGCGGGCTCTCTCTAGTTGCGGCGAGTGGGGGCCACTCTTCGTTGCGGTGCGCAGGCTTCTCATTGTGGTGGCTTCTCTTGTTGCAGAGCACGGGCTTCAGTCGTTGTGGCGCGCAGGCTCAGTAGTTGTGGTTTGCGGGCTCTAGAGCACAGGCTCAGTAGTTGTGGCACTCAGGCTTAGTTGCTCCACGGCATGTGGGATCTTCCCGGACTAGGGCTCGAACCCGTGTGCTCTGCATTGGCAGGCGGATTCTTAACCACTGTGCCACCAGGGAAGTCCCCTTTACCCATTTTTGAATTGGGTTTGTTTTTGTTGCTGTTGAGTTATAAATTCTGGATATTAATCATTTATCAGATATATGATTTGCAAAAGAGAATAAATTAGGGAAGGGAACAGCAGGAAGGGAAAACAAGGGATGGATCTAGGTGAGAATATGAAGAAAGAATTGTCAAAATTTGGATTAAATAGCCATGTTTTAAGTCAGAACAGCTTGGAATTTTTAAGCAAGGAAGTTAAAATTATATTTGGTTCCGAGGTTTCTGGCCCTTTTTGACAGATTCTCCGTTTCTGCCAGGTATCTCAGGGAGTTTGAACTTTGATGAGGAGGAGACTGATGGGGAGGAAGGAGAAGGGAAAAAACTAAGATCTCATTCGTCCTATTCAGAGGCAGAGAGACCCAGTTCTGCATCCAGCCAGAAGCCAACCACAGTATGTAGTTCTGAAACTTCTTCCTCTGAGCTAATTTCACTGCTTCCTAAACATATCTCCGGTATTTAAATGCTATTACTGGATGAGGGCTGCTTCAAAGATTTAAGCTGGAATTTACACTTAAAGTCCACGACTCCCTAATTTCTTGTGTCTTGAACCAGCTTCTGTGAAGCTGTATCCCATTTTCATACTTCGCTGCTTCATTACTCCCAATATTTGTATGCTTATTTAACTTCTCAGAGTTTTTCCCTACCTTGTCAGAAGACTGAAGACATACAGGTAAATCAGTAAGTTATTTTCTCCTTTCAGTGTTTCTTAAAGAGAATATGAGGTTTCCTGACCCAGCCTCCTAGTGCTCACGTGTGGCTGTTCTTTCAGGATGCAGGAGCTTCTGGAACTGCAGCCCAGCACACTGACAGCCAGCTGGGAGAAATAGAGAATTTAGAGGGCTTCGCATACAGTCCTGCCCCTCGAGGTGTCACAGTGAAGTGTCGGATAACTCGGGATAAAAAAGGAATGGATCGGGGGCTTTTCCCCACCTACTACATGCACTTGGAAAAGGACGAAAATCGCAAGGTATGAGAAGTGGGTCTTTTTTTCTTTTTTTTGGCTGTGTCAGGGTCTTAGTTGTGGCATGTGGGCTCCAGAGCGTGTGGGCTCAGCAGTTGAGGCACTGGGCTTAGTTGCCCCGAGGCATGTGGCATCTTAGTTCCCCGACCAGGGATCGAACCTGCGTCCCCTGCATTGGAAGGGGGATTCTCAACCACTGGACCACCAGGGAGGTCCTGAGAAGGGGTTCTTAAGACAGATCTTGAGACGGAGGGAAGAGTGCTGTTGGCTGGGTCGTTGATGGTCTTACGATGGGGGGTGGGGATGGGGGAGCACCGGTATTCGACAGGAACTAGGTTGTACTTACTAGTTCCCAAGTGCTGTGTTCTCACTGTCTTCAAAGAGGTCATAGTCTAATAGTCAAAACCTACCCACCCCGCAAAGAGAAAGTTTTATCCAGAAGGTAAGAAGATGGCAGAGAATATTTGAATGTAATTATTTTTACGTCCATCCGTTTTGTGGGGTGGGGGGGTTTCCAGTGTGCTGTTTGATTTTGATTTTGATTATGACAGTGTGGAAGAAAGAAGGGTTTTAGGGAATAGGAGGAATTGGAAAAACAGAAAACATGCAAGTGGAATGTCTTGGTTTTCATCCTAGAAATTCTAAGTTACTTTATACATAAATTTGAGGCAGTTAATACTTGCTAATGAACAATGTATTTTGTGATACCAGGTCTAAGTGGATGATTTTAAGAGCCTAGAAGTGAGATGATGATAATAGATATTAATGTTGTTATAACCACTATCTACTGAGTGTTTACAGTTACCAGGTGTGTGCTAAATGCTTTATGTATATTATTACCTAGAACCCTTATGACAACGCTGTAAGATAGGATTTCTTATCCCAGCTTAGGGAATGCCCCAAATCACACTAAGAAGTGGCAGAGCCAGATTCAAACCTGTATCTGTTTGATTCCAAAGTGCCCCCCCCCTCCCCTTAGTTGCTGCCCTCTCCTGCTTCCTTATTACTGTCCAAGTCCAGGAGTGTTTGGGAAGGATGCATAAATACGACAGTATTCGTATCACTGAAGTCACAGGGGTTTAGAACAACAACATACAAAATGCAGCGAGAAGCATCAGGAAAGCCGTTGCAGGGAGAATGGGAAGCACAGTGTCCACGGTCCTGCCTCTTCCAAAGGTGGAAAGACTCTTACTCATGAAATGGGATGAAGCTTTTTTAAAAAGTCACTGGAGGCTTTAGGGATAAAGTTGTAAATAATGATATGGAGAATCAAGCTAGTGAATTTAGAAAAGTTGTGCAGTAGGGAAACCCTGATAGTGAATTCTGAGAGGCATTATGAGGGTTAGAAAAAGTGATAAGGACCCAGAGATTGGTCTTCTCCCAGAAAACCCCAAATGGCAGGTACACTGGCTACGATAGGGCATGGAGGCCCCTCAGGGGCCCGAGGCCACAGAGCTCGCGGGGTCAGGGCCGGGGGCAAGGATCGGCTACCCCTCCCCCAGCTGGGCCGCCTGGTCAGGGCTCTGGAGGAGACCCGTCTCTTCTGCTCATCCATCCGGGAATCCGAGATGCCTGACTCTTCCCTGGGAGCGTCCCTCCTTCAAGGATGAGGTTTTGACAGTGATGCCTGAGCACAACCCGTTCTGCCCTGCGGCCCAGGGTCTAGGCGTTTGTTGCTCTTGGGGGTTGCAGTGGACAGATGCTGGTCTGGGTGTTCAGTGCTTCGAGGAGGTCGCCACTGCCGTCGTGAGGCCATCGTTCTGGCCAGGTTCTCCGTGGTCCTCATGTGGTGAGGCTACTGGGGGGACGGGACCGGCCAGCCCCAGGTCATCCCTGCAGGCTGACCGGCCACTGTGGCTCCAGGCCGGTGCCTCTCATCCTGCCCCGGGACACTGGCGTCATGCCAGCCGCTGTGCCCGAGAAGCTGGTGCTGGCCGGCCTGGACGATGCTGCACCTTGGCCAGGGGTTGCACCGCTGCCCTGGACAGCTTTGCCAAGGCCACCTCTGATGCTGTCTCCAAGACCTAGGCTGCCTCACCCCCGAGCTCTGGAGACAGACCATGTTCACTGATGGTCCCTGTCAGGGGTTCACTGAGCGTCCTGTAATGACCCACACCAAGTCCCCACGCGGGAGACCCAGGCTCCAGCTGTGGGCACCACATCGTTTTTCTGCAAGAAAAGTTACAGTGCATTAAACGTGTTTAAAAAAAAAAAAAGACCCAGAGATGGACTGCTTGGTACATGATAGGCAGTTGCTAAATATTTGCTAACTAAATAGGTAGGACAAACATGGCAGTTCTCTTGAGTGCAGTTTTTACTGAAAAATTTGTTTCCTTTTCTAGATATTTCTTCTTGCAGGTAGAAAGCGGAAAAAGAGCAAAACATCCAACTACCTTATCTCCACTGATCCAACAGATTTATCTCGTGAAGGGGAAAGTTATATTGGCAAACTCAGGTGAGAGCAGCCTTATATCCTGTCCTGCTCTTCTGATAGTTTGATTCCTGTAGTTTCAGAACAATCCATGTCGGTTTTACAATGAGCTGGTCGATGTCATCTAAAAAAATAAAGTTCATAGAAAGTCTAAGGCCCTTCCTTGTTTTAAGGCTAGATCTTTGAGAAAGTGATGATGACCCCTTGACCTTTGGAGAGTGGGCCGAGAGGCTGTCCCATACCTCTCCTAGCTTGTGTTTGTATGGGAGAAAAATACAGATCATTGTGGTGGCTTTTTCTCTTGATTCTAGGTCCAACCTCATGGGGACCAAGTTTACAGTTTATGACCATGGTGTCAGCCCGGCCAAGGCCCAGGGTCTGGTAGAAAAGGCCTGCATGCGGCAGGAGCTGGCCGCCGTCTGCTACGTGAGTGCCGCCTCTCGTTTCCTCAGCCTCCTGGCGTCCCGGCCCTGGGCTTGCAGTCCGCCCCCCACCCCCAAGCTTGTTTCTGTATACTCAAGTTATTTATGAATTGCCAAGTTTAGCTGTATTTACTGTTTCAGCCGGCCCTCACTCATCTCCTCTTCTCTCTTCCCAATGCCGCCGTGTTAACGCAGGCCTTCGTTACCCCTTACCCGTTGGCTCGCGGGTACCGTAAATTGGAAGCCGGTCTCTGCTTTTCGCCCTCTCGACCTGGTTCATCCTGCACAGCCGCTGCTGAGCGGTCCAGCTGCAGCGGACGCTGCCCTTCTCCTGCTCCACATCCTCTCAGGCTGCCGCTTGAGTCCAGAATCAAGCCTGGACATGGCACCTTTCCCTCCCGGCTCCCCGGCTGGCACGCTCCCTGTGCGTTCCCGGCATTCTAGCTGCTCCTCTCGTGCCTGTGCCCCACCTGAGAGCCTGCCCTTCCCCTCCTTGCCTCTGCCCCTCCACCAGGGTCAGCAGAGGGGTCTCTCCCGACACTAGATGTGCTTGCTGCTCCCCTCGGTTCCCCGCGCTTCCTCTACTGCCCCAGACTGCTGCTTCAGCACCATCCTTCTCTACCAGTTCGTAAAGTCCCATTCACTGCTGTTTCCACGTGAACACGGACCTGGCGCATAGTGGGCATGCGAAGTTGTGGAGTCAAAGAAGCAAGAAGGAATTAACCCGACTCAGTTGTTGCTTTGATCCCAAAGTCTCAACCTTCCATCAGTTGGAATTAATCTCATCACTTGATTCCCATGAGATTTTATCTAAGTGACTGAGAATCATTTGACTTAACACTTTATAATGTATAGATGTTTTCTCTTAGCTTCAGAATCAATTAAATATTTTAACTATGCATGACTTTGTGTGTGTGTATGTATATGAATACACATATATCCATGTATTTAATGTACTTATTTTATTCATATATAATCTGCCTGGTTTGACAGGCATTTGATTTTTTTTACCTCCAAATACAGGTCCTATTTAATTTAAACTGTAATTCTCACTCTATATCATATAGTGCCGTGTCCTCATTGGGAAATAGATATTTATTGAAGATGACAAAATTGGACAGTTTGCTCATAATTGTCTGAAATTTCACTTAAAGCTAAAGAGTAAGAGTAGGGTTTCAAGCCTATAGAGTGTTTTAAATTCAGATGTTCAAATTAGGTTTAAAAAGAGGAAACAGTCTTATTTTCCTGGTCTTGATTCTCCGGCTCTCTTTGTTTAACTACAGTAAAGTAATAGAATAGTGTTTAGTGCTCTCCACATTGTCCCCGTTTTACATGCCCAGGAGGGCCTTGCATTAAGAATGAGGTCTTGTGTGCTTCCCTGATGGCGGAGTGGTTAAGAATCCGTCTGCCAATGCAGGGGACACAGGTTCGAGCCCTGGTCCGGGAAGATCCCACGTGCTGCGGAGCAACTAAGCCCGTGCTCTAGAGCCCGCAAGCCACAACTACTGAGCCTGCACTCTAGAGCCTGCGAGCCACAACTGAGCCCACGTGCCACAACTACTGAAGCCCGTGTGCCTACAGCCCGTGCTCCACAACAAGAGAAGCCACCGCAACGAGAAGCCCGCACACTGCAACAAAGAGTAGCCCCTGCTCACCACAACTAGAGAAAGCCGCGCGCAGCAATGAAGACACAACACAGCCATAAATAGATAGATAGATAGCAACGAAGACCCAACGCAGCCATAAATAGATAGATAGATAGATACAGCCATAAATAGATAGGTAGGTAGGTAGGTAGGTAGAAAGAAAATGCATGGTATTAAAAAAAAAAAAAAGAATGAGGCCTCGTCTTCATTTCTGTTTCAAGTTCCTGTTTATTTCCCTCTCTTCCAGGAAACAAATGTACTCGGATTTAAAGGCCCAAGGAAAATGTCTGTGATCATCCCAGGGATGAATATGAATCATGAACGAATCCCATTTCAGCCACGAAATGTAAGTAGGAGCTTATTTCATCAACAAAGGACTCTAGCGACAGGACTGCGATACAGGCAAGGTGAATAGAAAACAGTGTTGATTCCTCCCGAACCCAGCCTGGAGAGCGGCCCCCTCTTGCTCAGGAGAGCCAGCCCTCCAGACCCTCGGGGTAGGTGCCGTTGCTAACATGGCTCATTGGCAGCCACTAGGTCTGCGAAGAGAAACGCTAAGTTATTCTATAAGAATCCGACAAAGCCGGCTTAGTTTTGGCTCTGTTTCTGTTTTACTTTCTGAAACGGAGGAAACAGGCCCCTGCTCTGCCTCCCACCTCACAGCCTTGAGGGCGAGCGGTTTGCGGTGGTCCTCAGCACACACTTCTCTCCTACAGGACCGCGAGAGCCTGCTTTCCAAGTGGCAGAACAGAGCCATGGAGAACCTGATCGAGCTGCACAACAAGTCGCCCGTCTGGAACGACGACACCCAGTCCTACGTCCTGAACTTCCACGGCCGGGTCACTCAGGCCTCTGTGAAGAACTTCCAGATAGTCCACGAAAATGACCGTAAGTCCCAGGAAGAGAGGTGTTCTGACAGGATGCGGAAATGAGCATTGCCCTTCACTGGTGGGAAGTTCTACTCAGGAGAGCATGATTTAAGAAAGAAAGGACCTCCTCGGAAGGCCAGAGCTACAGTCTTGCAGTCAGCCGTCTGAGCCGCTGAGCTGAGGCGGGCAGGAGCGTGTGAGGGGTCTCTTGTGGCAACTGGAGGAGTCCTGGGGGGGGCTGCTCGGGGCGCAGAGGCTGAGGCCCTTCCTCAGGAAAAGTTCTTGCCCTTCCGGCCCCCCCGGAGCTTGCGCTGCGCCCCCCCTCCCCCTTGCCCTTCCGGCCCCCCGGAGCTTGCGCTGCCCGCCCCTTGCCCTTCCGGCCCCCCCGAGCTTACGCTGCCCGCCCCTTGCCCTTCCCGCCCCCCGGAGCTTGCGCTGCCCCCCTCTTGCCCTTCCGGCCCCCCGGAGCTTGCGCTGCCCGCCCCTTGCCCTTCCGGCCCCCCGGAGCTTGCGCTGCCCGCCCCTTGCCCTTCCGGCCCCCCCGAGCTTACGCTGCCCGCTCCTTGCCCTTCCCGCCCCCCGGAGCTTGCGCTGCCCGCCCCTTGCCCTTCCGGCCCCCCGGAGCTTGCGCTGCCCGCCCCTTGCCCTTCCGGCCCCCCCGAGCTTACGCTGCCCGCCCCTTGCCCTTCCGGCCCCCCAGAGCTTGCGCTGCCCCCCTCTTGCCCTTCCGGCCCCCCCTGGAGCTTGCGCTGCCCGCCCCTTGCCCTTCCGGCCCCCCCGGAGCTTGCGCTGCCCGCCCCTTGCCCTTCCGGCCCCCCCCGGAGCTTGCGCTGCCCGCCCCTTGCCCTTCCGGCCCCCCGGAGCTTGCGCTGCCCGCCCCTTGCCTTTCCGGCCCCCCCGAGCTTGCGCTGCCCCCCCTTGCCCTTCTCTGCTGGTCCGGGCAGGGAGCCGAGTGGAGTCGCAGTAGAGCCTTGGTCGTGCTCGGCAGGCACTCTTGGTCAGGCCTCCTTCCATCTTTCTGAGGGTTTCCCTTTTAGAGACCTATTTGGAGGATGTCTTCCTTACCTCCTGACATCCTGATCTCTCTCTGCCTCTAGCGGACTACATAGTCATGCAGTTTGGACGCGTGGCCGACGACGTGTTCACCCTGGACTACAGCTACCCGCTGTGCGCGCTCCAGGCCTTCGCCATTGGGCTCTCCAGCTTCGACAGCAAGCTGGCCTGCGAATGATAGCCGGGCAGGCACTGTGCTTTCTCTCTGCAGAGCTTTCTGGAGCACGTAGCCGCCGCCCTTGCGCTTGCCCAGGACACGGAGAGTGACAGGCCCCCCTTTTGGAATGGTCCCTGAAAGTATGTATGTAGATGTGCACACGTGTGTGTACACGTATATGTACACACACACCCCTTCTCGGGGTCTCACAGCCCTGGTCAGGGGTCACAGCTTGACTCGGGTGAGAGACTGTCCAGAGCTCGCGGTGACTGTGACGTCACCGCCCAGCGGTCAGAGTCCTGTTCTTGGAAACTTGCAGCCAGAAGCAGCTTCTCATACTCCAGTACTTGGGTCTCTTTTTTTGCAGAACTTTTCAGAGAGGGACATTCCCTGAATTACCTTTAGTCTCCAGGTCTGCAGAGTTTTTCTGTAAGTGGGCGGCGGGCCGGTCCCGGCTGCAGGGTGTCTCTGCCTGCTGTGGGCTTGGCCATCTTCCAGAACGGCCGTGTCGTGAGAGCACCTGAGTGGGGACGGTGCCTCCAGGAAGTGCAGGCCTGCAGGTCGGATCTGAAGCAGCACCCGGCCTCATCCGCTGTGACGTAGCCTTGTCTTTGCTTTGGCCACGGTGGTTTCCAGAGTGTCATTTACCGTTGGTGACCATTCCTCACCCACGGGGGGCCGGCCCTGGGAGAAGCGCTCCTCTCTGCCGTCTCTGTGGGGGAGCGTGGTGCCACCGTCCCTCAGCTCGGGAGGCACCGTGTCACGGTCCCCCTTCCCTTAGGGCCGGCCGGCTGGCTGCAGTCTCGGAGTGGCTCTGGCCCAGTTTGCGATCAGTGATGCGAGCAATTTACGTACTTGTCTTAATCGCAGGGTAGGCTGGAAGCATAACCTCTAGAGGTGGCCTTGTCTGCTTACGACTGAGAGGGATTTGACAGAGGCCTTCACCATCTTCAGCCCAGGAGTGCGTCCCCGCTGGGTTACTGTGGAGCCGTTAGTGCAGACTCACCTGTAGCCCGCGTGGGAGGGGAGAGAACAGTGTGTGTGGAACCTGCCGTTGTCACTGCCCAGAGGGGCGAGGACAGGGCCTGGCTGGCAGAGCTTGGGCCTCTTCTTGGCTTAAGTGTCGTCAGCCCCTGAGGCCTGGTTCATCCTTGGCGGAGCACGTCCTGTCACTTTTCCTCACAGCTCGTAAGAGTTGTGCTAAGTCGTTCAGACTGTTAGCCTCTCCCAACAAGTCACATGACTGCTGCTAGTTCCCGGCCTCCGCGTGCGTCCAGGGACACCGTGAGCTCTGCGTTGGCGTCGGTCACCTTCCAGGCCTCGTGCGCCAAGCTGTCTGCCCGCCTGGGGCCAGGCATCGGCGGCTTTCGCTTCGTCCCGTCCCTTCTGTGGACTTCCTTTCTGTCCCTGCTCCACATCAAGTAGCAGCGGGAAGGGAAGAGACCCCGGGGATGAGCAGACCCGCGGCTCACCCCACGGGTAAGTCCCACCCGCTCTGCCCTGACACGGCTGCTTCCCCTCAAGTGCCTCACTCCTCAGGTGCCCGCCAGGCCCGCGGGACCACCGACCTGACACTGAAAATGGAAGGCTGTTCGCTCGTCTCCTGTTGGAGAATATGAAGTGTCTGGGGAAGGGGGGCCGGGGAGACTGGATCTGACCCTGCTTCCTCCTGCCCGCTCTGGTGCAGACACATACCCCAGCTTCACGTCCTTCCTGCTTGAGTGTGCAGGTGATCGGTTTTACATGAATCATATTTATACCTTTTGTATGCTACAGAAATAAAAAAGGATTTATATAAAAACGTGAGTGTTGCCATTCTTCTTTCAGACTCCTGTCCCTCGCATGCCTCCTACCATCATGTTCTGTCACAGTAATTCCATCGCTTGGCAACAGTTCTTTGAAGCCAAGTGGGTATCACCGAAGTTTTCATCCAGGTAGAGCAGGGTCTGCAGACTCAGGGATCTGCGTCCTGGAGACTGTAGACTCACCGTGTGTGCGACGCTGAGAGTGTCCTGGGCAGGTGACGGAGCTGAGGCTGAGCAGGGGTGCCAGAGGGCAGCCGCCTGCACCGGTCAGCCTCCTGCACCGGTCAGCCTCCTGGGTCAGCTGCATTGGTGTTGCTTCCTGATTCAGCCGCAGAGCAAATTAAATACCTGGTAGTGACAGGGACCCCACGTCTTACCTCTAAGTGTTCACATTTAAAGCTTCCTTATACGGACAAGTTGAGAAAAGTGTGTTCACAGGTCTTGCTGAGGCCTTCCTGCTCTCAGTGTCACGGGGATGGATGAGTGGCGTGGAAGGAGGCGAGAAGAGCCCAAAGAGCAGGACGAGAGCCGGAGTCGGTCTGATTTCTGTGGCTTGGCTTCTCTTCCACGTGATTCTTTATGGCCAAACAGGTCATTTGCAACACAGTTTTATGCACTTTTCAGTGGCCAGGAATATCGATGGTTGTTGATACGAAAGACACCAGCAAGTGGTGTTTCAATGTCTAAACAGGACGGCAAAAAGCTCTTTTTGATTAGAAGGTTAGTAGGTGAGAAAAAGGAATGAATGAGAATCAATTCCCTTCCTTTCTGTTTCTTTCTCTTTTTTGGCTTGTGGGATGTTAATTCCCCAGTCAGGGATGGAACCCATGCCCCCTGCATTGGGAGTGCGGAGCCCTAACCACTGGACCGCCAGGGAATTCCCAATTCCCTTCCTTTAGACAGCAGCACGGGTGCAGAAATAAAGTGACGGTTCAACTCAGAGTCCCTGGGTTCTGGCCCTTTTCCTGCCAGTGATTTGCCAACGTGCGCCCTCTGGAGATGGAGAGGTTTTGAGTTACCTGATCTCCTGTTCCTGAGTGATAAAGAGTGCTGGCAGCCACCCGGAATACCCGAGTGTGTTTTGGATCGAGGTCTCTGCTTCTCTCCTGGACAGCTACGTGCTGTTTGTAGCTGGAGAGGCCTGGGGAGGAGCCCCTGGAGGCTGGAGCTAAGGGCCTAGAGAGGGGAGACTGGAATGGCGGGAGCGCGCCCCGGGGGAGGGCGTGGCCGCGCTGTGGAAGTCTCCCCTCCCAACAGCTGGCTGCATCTTGCTGCACAGAGAAAACTTGGGGGCGTTGCGAGCTGCCCCCCTCCGCAGAGTGTCTCCTGCCCGTGTGCTCGCGCCACGTGTGCCGCGCCTCCAGCCCCTGGTCCTCCTAAACTTCCCCACGTAGAGCCCCCGCCGGGGGCTCGCCCAGGACTGGTTAGATTCTGCCCCGCCCCTCACACATTTCTTGGCCAGGTGCATGTGGGCTAGTTTTGCCCCCTCTCCCCGCTTCGGTCTCCTAGCTATTGTAGTCAGTGTACTCGTCACAGGTCCTACCTACTCTTCCCTCTCCAAAAACCGGGGGTGCGGGCATGGGGATGCCGCGGTCAGTGCGGTTTTCAGGCAAGCTCTCCCGAAACCGCGGGCCGCTCCCTGGCACCACCTACTGACCCAGGGGGCACATTACAAGTGCATTAACACATGCGCGCAGGTTCTGAAACCCAGATGAGGCGACTTCACAGTGGACCCTGTTGTCATGACTCTCTTGAAGGTCTGGGAACAGTAGCATTTGTGGAGTGTAGAAAGTGGAGGAATTCCAGGCAGAACGCGTGGGCTCTGGCCCCAAATGCCTAGGCATTTGGTGTAGGAGAGGGGCAAATATCAATATTATCATTTTTATTAATGTTTTAAAATGGGATAATGCATTTCGGTTGACTTTTTTAGCCATGCAGTTACGCAAAATGGTTTATAAATGCTCTTAAAGCAATTTAAGGTGGTTTTCCAGGGACTCTGGTGAGAGGAAAGAAAAACAGCATGGCTTTACTGGGTAACTAAACATACCCTGCGTTCTGGTCTCAGGCCTGAGCCTACCCCACCTTCCTTACTTTGTACCCATCTCTCCTTTCCTACTTGAAGGGACAGCCTAGGCAAAACAAACAAACAAAGCAAAACAACAAGAAAAGTAGCCCTGATGTTAATGGAAGTTTCTGAAATATTTCAAATATGAAAGGGGCCTCCGTGATTTTCTCCGGCTCTGCCAGGTCATTTGGTCCATCAGGCCCAAGCTCCTTTGCACAGGGCAAGGCTGAGGCCCAGGAGGCTGGGTGCAATAAGAGTGTGCCACGTAGAGGGTAGAGCTGGTGGGCCAGGGTGGCAGTGGGACTTTTCCTGGTCTGTTCCAACCTTTTATTACACATTTTGGTATAATATAGTGCTTCTCAAGCCTCCGGGTTTTAACATCTGGTTAAGCACTATCTACCCAGATTCCGTCCCTTGAGATTTTCAAGGCCTCCAAGAATAATCAGTAGTTCTCTCTCTCTTCCGTAGTCTGGGGGCAGGAAGGTCAGGAAGGAAGGATGGTCTGAGACGAAAGGAGGGTGACAGGCAGAGTGGGGCTGGCACTTAGATCAAGATTTTAAGAGTGGGTTTAAATGCAATTTTTAGGGTACTGACGCATGCTCAGGACAGACTCCATCAGGGTAAGATACAAGGATGTCCCTAAAAATATGTCCTGATTTTGCCTTTGGTCAGTCTCCTGTGATTCTGTATCAGAGAGAGAGAGAGATAGAAATTTTAAATAGTAATAATTTCATATTATTTAAAACACTTTTTAAGATTATACAGTTAAAGCCTCCTCCCATATCTGTCCCCTTCTTGTTTCCCTTGCCCTGTACTCTTATAGTTGACCACTTTTAGTTTCCAGTGTATCTTTCCAGTATTTCTTTATGCAAAAATAAAAATGTATTTGTAATTTCCCACTCTTTGTGCACAAAAGGTAGCATACTATATACTTGGTTCAGTCGCTTGCTTCTTTTTTTTTTCCTTTGGCCGTGCCATGTGGCACGTGGGATCTTGGTTCCCCGACCAGGGATGAAGCCCCCACCCCTGCAGTGGAAGCACGAGTCTTAACCACTGGACCGCCAGGGAATGCCCACACTTTTATTCTTGGTGTCTCCACAGTCCTCAGTTCTGCCCTTCGCTCCGCAAGTGTTATCTACCTGCCCGCCAAGCATCTCCTTTTGGATGGTCGACAGCTGTGCTCTCCAACACCATCGCCACTAGTCACATGGAACTATTAAAGTTCATTAAAATTCAGTCAACTAGCTGCATTTCAAGGGCTCAGTAGCCATATGTGGCTCGTGCCTACCATACTGGACAGCACGGATAAAGAACACTTCATCATTCCAGAATGTTCTGTCGGAGAACGTGGGTCCACAGAAATCTCAACTTCGGGTTCCGAAAAGGTAACCCTCTTCTCACCAGGTGTCATTCCCTGGGGAAGTTGTGTTTGTCCAACTTCCCCATTAGAATGTCAGTAGCTTGGGGGCAGGGCTGTGACGTTTCTGTTCATCCCTAGCGCCTACCTGGCACGGTGCCAAGGACATCACACATGCTCAGTCAACGTGGAATGGAAACATGATAGGAGGCTGAGGCCCAGACTCTAAGGGTCCCCAAGGTCATAATTAGTATCGGCCGAGCTGTTGTTTGAACCTGGATTAGTTTATTTCCCCAGTAAGGACATAATATGTGACTTTTGTTAACTTTCATTTTCAAAATTTTGTATCAGAGTCACTGAAAATGAAACTTTTAACAATTAGACTGGAGGAAGCCTTTCCCCCCTTTTGATTTTTTCCAGGAAGCTCCTGGATATCCAGATCCTAAAGACCCCCTGGGACCCTCAGAGAAATTCTGAGAACTGTACAGAGAAGCCTTCACCCTCTGGGCTCCAGAAACCAAGAGTTTTGTGTCAATCTGGAAATACACTGAATTAGTTTGCTCGGGCTGCCATAACAAAGTACCACAGACTGGGTGGCTTGAACAGAAATTTATTTCTCACAGTTCTGGAGGCTAGAAGTCCAAGATCAAAGTGTAGGCAGGTTTGGTTTCTCCTGAGGCCTCTCTCCGTGGCCTACAGATGGCCATCCTCTCCCTGTGTCCTCTGTGAGAAGTCTGTGTCCTAATCTCTTTTATAAGGAGGATTAGGATGGGCCCTAATCCAGGCAGATTGGATTTTTAATTTAATCATTTTAACTTAATCACCTCTGTAAAGACATCTCCAGATCCAGTCACATTCTGAGGCACTGGGGATTAGGACTTCAACATAAGGAACTGGGGGGTGGGGTGAGGAGGACAAGTCAGCCCCTAGCACACACTGCCCCCTAGATGCTAGACCTGGAGTCTATTCTTGTCCACATTTCTCTTGGATGAAGAGATAACAGAATTAATATGATGCTTTTCAAGTCACAGACCGCTTTTATTCTATAGATGAAATGAAAGACTCCAGCTTTGATAAAGGTCGGTCTGTTTTGTCCTTCAAAACACAAGATGCAGTTCAGGTGGTATGGAGTGAAGAGTCTTCTTAAGGAAAAAAAAGCAAATAGAGGGAATTCCGTGGCGGTCCAGTGCTTAGGACTGCGCTTTCACTGCCGAGGGCGTGGGTTCAATCCCTGGTCAGCAAGCCGTGTGGCACAGCCGGAAAAAGAAAGAAAGAAGGAAAGAAAGAAAGAAATACAGCGTGCATGGGTTGAAAAGAATAGGACCTGCAGTTACAGTGACCATACCCCCAGCACCGAGTCAGCCGCATCCTACTTTTGAAGCCCAGGAAGAGGGGGCATGCTTTGGGGATATTTCAAAAGCAATATATTTCCTTTTACCTAAAGCCTAGGAAATAATCCTTCCTGGATTCTGCCCTTGTTAACTTCTTATTAGGCTATTAAATCCAGTTGTGGGTGTTGGGTTTTTTTTTTAAGATGTGGAAAAATTAGGGCAGGGTTAGATATATAGTTCCAGTCACATCCCACCCCTTACCCCCCCAATTATAAAAGAAGTACAAGTTTGTTAAAGAAAATAGAGAACAAAAAATGAGAAAGAGGAGCTTCCCTGGTGGTGCAGTGGTTAAGAATCTGCCTGCCAATGCAGGGGACATGGGTTTGAGTCCTGGTCTGGGAAGATCCCACATGCTGCGGAGCAACTAAGCCCGTGCGCCACAACTACTGAGTCTGCGCTCTAGAGCCCGTGAGCCACAACTACTGAGCCCGCGTGCCACAACTACTGAAGCCCGCGCGCCTAGAGCCTTGCTCCACAACGAGAAGCTACCGCAATGAGAAGCCTGCGCACCGCAACGAAGAGTAGCCCCCTCTCGCAGCAACTAGAGAAAGCCTGTGTGCAGCAACGAAGACCCAACGCAGCCAAAAATAAATTAATTAAATTAAAAATTGATTTTTAAAAAATGAGAAAGAAGGTCCCTTAATCTTCAACCTGTCAGAGATACTCACTGTAAGATACTTTTCCATTTATTTTTCAAAAGCAGGACACAGCATTGTAAATCAGCTATACTCTAATATAAGATAAAAATTAAAAAAAAAACAAACAGGATTGGGACTTCCCTGGCCGTCCCGTGGTTAGAACTCTGTGCTTCCACTGCAGGGGGCATGGGTTCGGTCCCTGGTGGGGGAACTAAGATCCCGCATGCCGCACGGTGTGGCCTAAATAAATAAATAAATAAAACAGGACCATCCTGTACACACTGTTTTTAAAATCCGCTTTTCCACTTATTATGTCATGCACACTTCTCTGGTTTATTTTTTAAAATCTTATTAATCACTCTAAAGAATTCTATCACATGGATGTGGCTGAATTTGTTTAATAGGGTATCATATGGATAATTTAACTATAACCATGTAGGTTGAAAACAATTTATTAAAGGAATGGAAATAATACCAAACGACACATGATAAAAGTAATTAATATGATTTTTGACTTTGATTTTGGAGAATAAACAACACAAATAGCCACCACGCATCCAACCCAGCTCTGACCACACCTGTGCCGTCTTCTTTCCGCACAACTGTTGTGAAGCTCGACCAGGATCCATTTGTGGGTCCGGGTAAGGTGGCTGGGATCACGAGGAGGTGAGGTGAGGTGAGGTGTGGATTTTATGGTGTAATTTGAGGGGAGCCATGTGCATCTCTCTAGCTCTATCCAGACATGAAATATTTCCACCAAGAGATTCATTCCTGAAGGTCAACAAATGAGTCCTGCCTCTTGAGAAATGTAAATACCCCTGAAAGGGCAGGCATGCGTGTAAAATCACAGTCTGTCTTTCACCTTTGGGACTTCTAAGAACTTTCCTTTATCCAGAATGACCACAACAGCTTGGGAACGGGAGATTCCTGAAGGCACAGAGCTCTCTAGAAGCCTGTGGGAGGCTGAGGTTCTGATCCTTTATGGTCTTGGTTAGGGTCTGGAGGGAATTAGCCAGTCTGATCTCCAAATACCCTCTCAGCAGTGTGTGCTGAGTGGGCCGCCCGAAGGCTGCTTTCCTGTCTCCAAGGGACTCCGTCCTACCTTCCTCCCACCCCTCTGAGTCCAGCTGGACTGACCTTCCAATCCAACATAGTCCTCTCTTTGTTTGAGTTCTTATCTTTGTTAATGGTACCACCAATCGTTCAGCTGTCAAAGTTCAGTGATTTTTGTCTCCTCTCTCACCTCACAGCCAACTTAGTCACCATTTCTGTTGATTTTGCTTCTGGACTATTTCCTGGACCCCTTCCCTCATCCTCAGCCTCAGGACCACTACCCTGACTCTCCAATCCAGCCCTAACACCTGCAGTCTAGTCGAGGGGGGTCTTTCTGATGGAGGTGCCGATTATGTCACACTTGTGTCTCAAGGGCCCGTTGGATGCCCCCTCTTCAGCACGGGATACAGTGATCTTCACAACTGGCACCGCTGTTGTAATCCATCCTCTCCACCTCCTGTTCTCCAGCCACACCAGCTTACTAGACTTTTCCTAAACTCCCCTCGTGTACAGGCTACCAGCCTTAGTGAGTCTTCCAGACTCAATTCAGCGAACTCTCATTTATCCTTCAAGAGCTAGAGCACGTCGCCTCTGCAACTTGGATTTCACTGTGCATTCCCTTGGGTTCCCCTATGGTGCTCAAAGCTCACGGACACAACAAATGGTTGTTACACTAAGTAGCCAGTGCTTACCGTTTGTGCTTGTCATTCGGTGCCTGCACACTGTCCTGCGCTGCAGACTTTTCATGTGGACGAGGTGTGACCAAGCCCTGGCGTGAAGCATCATTTAACAAGCAGACCAGAATTTATATCCAAATGAGACCTGCTTCCTTCAAAGTCTTCACCTTAAGAGATTGGATACTTTGTCCAGTGATACTGTGATCACTCAAAACAGCTTTGGAACACCTCTCTTGGAAACAACTTCGGCATTTATAGCACTTTCAAGATCCTCTGTGGTAGTAGGTTTCTGTTTTTTTTGGTTTTTTTTTGGTTTTAACTTAACATTTATTATGCATTTATCTATCCCAGGCACCAAGCTGGAGCTGGGTGAAAGATAAGATAAATTGGACATTTACTGTGTCTCCAAGGAAGTTTCTGTTTGGTAAGGGAGATAAGATCTGGACCCCAGGACAATACAGGGTGAAGAGATAAGGCTGAGGTTGGATCTGATTTTTGGAAAAGGGCAGAAGTCCTTTGGTTTCAACTTCCCAACAAGGTGGATGACAGAGGTATGTGATTACACCCTGCATTAAGCCAATGTGTTCTGAAGACTTCCAAACAGAAGCCCAGTGATACAGCCCAAATGCGATACAGTGACCTCCACAACTGGCACCGCTGTTGTAATCCATCACGAGACTAAACCCACCTGGCGTGTTTAAGACCCAGACTCCCCACTTTCTGGCGATGCTCCTCCACAGACCGAGTCTTCCCAGCTAAATGGCAAGCTCTGAGAGGGCAGATGCTGAGGCCTTATCCTTCACTATTTTCACAGTGTCCGGTGGGCGCATAACAGATGCGGGATTAGGGTTAGACGCGTCTCCTGCCGCGCCACACGCCCGTCACTTCGGGCATCCTCTCCCCACGTGCGCCGCTCTCCGCGGTGACAGCGTCGCAGGTCAGCGCTGGGCGGAAGGGAACGCCTGAAAGGAACGTGCGGGGAGGGCACGCGTGTGCGCGCGGAGCTCCTGCGTCCTGGGCCCGGGAGCGGGGTCCCCGGTGGGCACCGCAGGGAAGGGAGCAGCTGCCCGCGCGCCGGACGTCCGCCCTCGCCCGTCCTTTCGGGGCCGGCGCGGAGGGAGAGGCGTGCTGGCGGCCGGGCGCGAGGCCAGAGGCCGGCCCGCGGGTCAGGGGGAAGGGTTCCGGCCTCGGCCGAGAGCGGGGGGCTGGCCAGGACCGGCGGGAAGCCGGGCCAGGGGAGGAGGAAGAGAGTCTGGGCCGAGATCAAAGGGGAAGCACGTGTGCGGGGCGGCGGCCGAAGCCGGAGCAGGACGCCGAGGTCGCAGCCTACAGTCCCCGCGGCCGCCCCCCGCCGGCGCCGCCCGCCCCGCGCCCGCGGCCCCTCCCCGCGTCCCAGTCTCCTCCCCGAGGGCTCGGGGCCGGGCCGCCACTCCCTCCAGCTCCCGCCCTCGGCCGCGCGCATCTCATTCCAGCCCTCATTCCTCACATTCCAGGCTTCCTCCTTTCAAACCCCAGGCCGGGGGCGGGGAGGGCCCGCAGCTCCCGGCTCCGCCGTGCGGCCGCGTCCCCCAGGTGAGTGGCCCCGCCGCCGCGCCCCTCTGCCGCTCCCCGGGCGCTCTCTTCTTCCGGCCTTGGACCTGCGCTCCGGGCCCGCCGTCCCCCCCTCTCCCGTCTCCCCTCTCCCACTTCCCTCCCTTCCGCCCTCCTGCGCGCGCTCGGTTCCCCCGGCTCCCTTCCTCTCCCGTTGACTCACCCCGCCAGGAATAGGGATCGCCCGTGCTTTCCCGTCAGTCCCCTTCTGGGAAAACTCCTCCCTCCGCGAGCCCCGCTCCGCCCCGCTCCGCGCACCGGCTACAGCGCGCCGGACCCCGCGCACCGACTACCGCGCACCGAGTACCGCGCGCCGGGCGCGGCGAGCTGGGCTCGGGACGGCGCGGGGTCGGCTCCGTCCCGCGACCCGCCTTCTTCCCCGCCCAGCGGATCTGCCCCGGGTCCGGAGCCCGGGTCTCCGCTCGCTGACCCCGCGTCGTCCCTGCAGCGCCCTCGCCGGCCTCCCGGGACCTCAGCGGAGCCGCGGCTGGAAGAGCGGCGCCGCGGCGGACTCCGCGGGACTGGCCCGGCGCGCCCGCCCACCTCCCCGCACCCTGGGACCGGTAAGGCGGCGGCGCGGGAGGAGCTCTCACCCAGGACCGGACTGGGTGGCGAGTCGGGCACGTGGAGGCGCGCGGACCGCAGGGCCGTGGTGGGCGAGAGGGCCGGGGTAGGTGGGGGGGAGAGGGGAGCGCGCGGAGCCGAAAGGACCGGAGGCGGAGCCGAGGACGCCGGCGGCAGGAGAGACCTGGCACCCTCGCCTCTTTTCTGCTGGGCGCCTCTCGGGCTCGGAAGGAGAGCCCTGGAGGTGGGTGCCCTGGCGGTTTGCAGTGCCGAGGCTTTGCGAGAGCGGAGGGGACCTCCGCAAAAGGTCCCCGCTCCCCAGGGCTTGAGAAGCCTGGTGCGTTCTACGCTGGGGACCAGCGAGTCTGGGGAGCAGAGCTCCCAGACCCCGAAGCGGATATTTCCCCGGCGGATGGGCCGACCCGGGACTCGCTCCTCCGTGCACTCGTGTGTCAGGTGGTTCGGGCCAGACCCGGAGGATAAGTGATGAGTTCACGTGGCGTCTGGCTGTCCTGCCTCCTTAGCTTCGAGTGTATGTGAGGGTGACACCGGCTCACAGATGACTCACCTGGCTTCCAGGAGGCGGATTTGTTTGTGTCGAACGGGAGCGCGTTTCCACTCGCTAAGAGTGCCGTTTTTCTGAGAGCTGAGTGTCTCTGAGGACTTGCGAGATGCCGCGTCTCTCAGTGTGCGTTTTCCCCGCGAGGATGTTGTTCTTGGGCGGGACTGTCCTTGCTCCCTGCCGAAGCGGGGGCAGGAGACAGTGTCCCTGGTGGTGTGTGTACGGGAGTAGTTGGCTGTGGGAGTGTGCGGCCCCCAGGCTCCACTCGCCCTGGACCCGCGGAGCTGGAAGGAAGCTGTCCACACCTGCCTCTTCCAGACAGCTGTCTTTCTAGGGAGGTCGGTTATGTTCTGCCTGGGCAGAAAGTTAAGGGAAGTTGAGATTCTTGTCTTTCCGTGACAGTATTGAGATTTGGGGATGTTTGTGGGGTTGGACCCCCGAGAAAGAGACCGTTTTGAATCTTGAGATTTGTGTAAACAGTGCTTTTATTTTCCTTATTTATTTTTAACTTTTAAAAAATTTTATGCAATTTTTAGAGGCAACTTTCCATTTCCAGTTACAACAAAATATGGGCTATATTCCCTGTGTTGTACAACACATCCTTGTAGCCTATGGTACACTCAATAGTTTGTACCTCCCCTCCCCCACCCCTAAATTGCGCCGCCCCCTCCCCACTGGTAACCACCAGTTTGCTCATATCTATATCTGTGAGTCCTCTTCTTTTTTGTTATATTCACAAGTTTTGTTGTTTAAATTCCACATGTAAGTGATATCACACAGTATTTGTCTAGACAGTGCTTTTAAATTTGGCCCCAAGAACAAGGAGGAATCGAACTACTTTCTCCTGGTCCAGCTCTCCTTAGAGCTGCCGGGGCAGTCAAATGGAAGAATCCTCCTCCTTGAAGACTTGCTAGACCAGGAGGCACTGTCCTGAGCATTGCAAAGATGCTTTGGTGCCAGCCTGGGAGGGAAGGCCGCCTCTGATTTGCCGGTTGACCTGTGGGGAGAACCTTGTGGGTATCTCTGTTTCCCCATCTCTTCCTTTCTGCTTTGCTTTCTGTTTTCTCTCCATTGGGGTTTCACCATGTGAAACATTTTAGAGGAGGGAGCTGGGTAGGGCGAGAGCCACAATGCCCAGGAGATTGGCCGCAGTGTGAGATTGACAGCACGTGGTGGGGATGGGTGGGGGGAACGCAGGCCGACCCCTTATCGAGTTCTTTCTTCATTCTCACAGCCAGATGCTGTGGGCATAATGTTTATGGCTTCTTGAAAGGAAGGGACCAGACACTGCCAGGGGGTGGGGACTCGCCGCCCCTCCTCCACGCACCCTGAGGACACAGGTGTGCTGCTGGGGGCCACCTCCCCCCTCACCGGCTCAGGCCGGGTGTGGGTGGGGCTTCGAGGGCGTCTGGTCTAAAGATGGAGTAGAGCGGGTTCAGGTTTGGGGTCACATGTACCAGGGTATAAATCCTGACACTTACTCGCTACCTTTAAGTCTTCAGGCTCGGTTTCCTGATGAGTAATATGGGAGGAGTTCATTAGTATCTATCGGAAGAGTTGGTGTGAAAATTCAGTGTTTGCAGAGCACCTCGCACCGTGCCAGGCACAGCCAGAGGCGCAGCAACCAGTGTTTCCTAAGCCTGTTTCAGCATAGAACCCCTTTTTTCCTGGGAACTTCTCTGAACACCCTTTGCTAAACCCTGCCCTGCCATTCATGTTTCTTTAGCCAGATGGCTTGAGCGTTTGCTGTACGCCGGGCCCTACAGGCTTCTTCCCTCAGACTTAGGAACCAGGGTCGCTAGTGGCCCAGGTGGAGGTGGGGGCCCGGCTTTGTCACCGCAGAGCACAGGGTCTCCCACTCCTATGTTCTAATTACCGTTTTGCCTTGACCCCAGGGTGAACTTGCTGAACATTAGTGAACTCTAATGTCAGCACCTAACTCGCTCATTTTAAAGATGAGGAGCGGCCGCTACAGAGAACAGTATGGAGCTTCCTTAAAAAACTAAAAATATATGGTCCAGCAATCCCATTCCTGGCATATATCCAGAGAAAACTGTAATTCGAAATGATACATGTACCCCAGTGCTCATAGCAGCACTATTTACAATAGCCAAGACACGGAAGCAACTTAAATGTCCATTGACAGATGAATGGATAAAGAAGATGTGGTGTATATATATATACAGTGGAATACTACTCAGCCATAAAAAAGGATGAAATAATGCCATTTGCAGCAACATGGATGGACCTGGAGATTATCATGCTAAGTGAAGTTAAGTCAGGCAGAGAAAGACAAATACCATATGATATCACTTATATGTGGAATCTAAAAAATGGTACAAAAGAACTTATTTACAAAACAGGAATAGACTCACAGACATAGAAAACAAACTTACGCTTACCAAAGGGGAAGGGAGTGGGGGAGGGATAAATTCGGAGTTTGGGATTAGCAGATATACACTGCTATATATAAAATAGATAAACAGCAGGACCTACTGTATAGCACAGGGAACTATATTCAGTATCTTGTAGTAACCTATAATGGAAGAGAATCTAAAAAAGAATATATATACACACACACACACAAAATAACTGAATCACTTTGCTGTACACCTGAAACTAATACAATGTTGTAAATGTCAACTATAGTTCAGTAAAAATTTTAAAAATAATAAAAATAAAGATGGGAAACTGAAGCCCTGGTGGGACAGTAGCTTGCTTAAGGTCGCACAGCTGGTGAGTGGCACAGCTGGGACTGGAGTCCACCCTGGTCCATTCTGGCCCATTCTGTCTCCTGCGCCGTCTCCTGCTCTGTGGGTCCCAATGCCCAGACTCCTGGCCACCTTCGTCTAACAGGCGTGGAGGCTGGCGCACTGTGCCTGGGGATGTCTCCCATCTTGTGGCTCAAAGTCGTTGGGGCAGAAATACTCCCCTCCTTCCAGCAGAAAGTGCAGAACCCTGGAATCTGAGAATGACCTCTGGAAGGGGCGGGGCCCTCAAGGGGTCTTTAAAATGCACTCTCCTTTCTCCTCAAGGGTCTGCTGGTGGAGAAGGGTCCCCCTGTGTTTCCAGGTCCCCTGGGATGCAGTGCCACAGCCTCCATGTGCTTCCAGCCCGGTCTTGCACTGGTGACTGTCACAGAGCCATCCCTATCTGAGGCTCCTGTCCCTCTTCCCAGCGGCAGTGGAGGACGTGGTCGCCCTGTGCCTTCCTGCAGCCGATGTCAGGCCCTGGTTGCCTGCCTTCCTTTGCCCCCTGTGACCCTTTGCTGGCAGGAGTTGGGACCACAGCTCCCTTTAAGGCTCTGAAACTGTAGCTGAACAGCTGCTGTCCGGGGGGGCCCCCCCTTCCCCTAGGGTGTGACCAGTTCAGGGGCCCAGGTGGAGGTGGGGCAGGGCTGTGTAGCCAGGCACAGTCTCCAGCTCCTAGGCTCTCATTCCAGCTTTGCCTTGACCGCTTCTGAAATGACAGTTCTTCGCACGCTTTTGGTTTTTCCATGTAGATACTAGGGATATGGGCTTGGAGCCCTCAGCTGGAGCGACTGGCCCTTTGGGAGCATTTCCACCAGAATCCCAGCCCCCAAGGGCCTTGCCCAACATCCTCCGGCCTTCAATACATCAGGAAGATGGGCCTGTCTCCCTGCAGTGTGGACTGCTGAGGGTGGGCGGGCCCCCATGGGTGGGGACTCAGCTTCCTTTGACCCAAACTTCACACGAACAATAGACTTCAGAGGAGTCACCAGGGGCAGGAAATGGGAGCTGTGCTGAGGCTGGGTGACCCTCGTGGGGGAGGGGATGCATATCCGGCCTGAAGGAAAGGCAGGGTGTTGGGGGCAGTGCAAAGGGCACTGGGGAGGGGCCGGTGACACACAGGGTGGGCCTCTCCTCTGCAGGGGCCCTGTTGACTCAGAGAAACCTGAGCTGCTGAAGCCCATCCTCTGGCTGAACCCTCTGCTTTGTCTTCTCAGCCGAGGTGTCCCAGTGTCTGCTGGCCTGGCCCACCCCTGCCAGAACTGCGCTCCGTTCCCTCAAGCCCCCGAGATGTTTGCGTGAATCGTCCCGGCCAGGATAAAAGACCCGTCTTGTTCCTCCCCGGCTGATGGCCATCTTGGCGTTGAGCCTTGAGTAATAATAGTTGACTGGGCCGTGGGCAGAGCTCCAGGTGGGGAAGCAGCCGGCCTGGGTCAGCTGGACAACAGAAAGGGATTTTTCTGAGCTACAGTCAGAGCAGGAGGACGACGGGGACAGGCTGGGGGGCAGGTGGCGTCTCCGAGGTGAAGCGCCCTTACCACGCCCTCATCTTTGTCAGGGTAGATCAGACCTGTGAGAGGGGCTAAGGCCAGCCTTGGACGAGGTGCGTTCGACCACATCTGAGTCGCTTTTCCTGAGCTCAGGCGGCCAGATTCTCACAGATTGTGTTTTGGGGACCTGAGAGAAGCTTCTGGGGTCTGGGAAGAGGTGAGGACGGCAGGGTAACAAATGCTGTCCTGGTTCATCTCTTCAGGGGGGCAAGACCAGGGTCCTGAAATGGCCGGCTGGTAAGCTTCTTATCCATCCTTGGCCAAATTCCAGGTCAGATATTTGAACATACAGTCTGTGGGGACATCAGAAATGAAGTTGAGGTAACTAGTAGCCAACATGGGTTCACTCTACCAAGTCGTGGGAAAATCACCTAATTTGGGTTCAAGAGAATTGTGTTCTGGCTGATGGCAGCAGTAAGATGGATTTGTAGCCGGTGGAAAGACCACCCTGGGTACTGAGCTCACGTCACCCTGGGATGAGGTCTCTAGTGATATATGTCACATCTTTTTTGGCTTTGTCCTCTATCAGTTCTGTACATGTTTAGGATAACAAGCCTATTGGATGACAGAACCAGGATTCAAAATCATTTCAATTGACTAGAATGCTGAGATTAAGCAGAACCCTGAAATTAAAATAAATTTTCAGTTAAGATTAATACATGCTCATTATAGAACACCAGGAAAATAAAGAAATATATAAAGGAGAAAATAAAATGGTACATAGTGCCACAACTCAGGGATGAGTACCGTTAATATTTTGGTATATGTCCCTCCAAACTTGTGTTCATGCAAGTCTATATATTTTAACATAATTGCAATTATACTCTATTCTGTTTTTTTAATAACTACTCTATACTATAGAGTGAGTATATAAATTATTGAAAACCGTAATTTTAAGGATCTGAATAATATTACATCATATGACAATACCTTATTTAACTGTGCTGTACTGGACTTTTAAAAAAAATTGTTCTCAATTTTTAGCCATTCAAAATAACTTGACATCTAGCAATATTAAACATGTCTTCTTATCTCAAGATGAAACCTAAAAAGTTTACGTGTAAAATCCTGCATTTAAGTTCAGAATATCAATTATATAGAATAGGAACTTGCTGTCCATTCTTGGGGGGAAAAAAAAAACTTGGGGTTTTTGGTTGATGAAGGAAGGGGAAGGGAAATGAGCATTTATTAAGTGCCCACTGGATGCCAGGCGTTATTCTAAACATCTCTCTCGACATCTCTCTTTTAATCTTCACAGCAGCCCTGCGAGATGGGGTTTGTTATTATTTTTTTAACCTCTCCTTTACAGAGGAGGAAGAAGCTACATGGAGATGAATAGTGGGTTGAAGTTTGTACCCGGGTCCGCCACGCGCTTCCCTGTGGGCCCTGTGGTGTGCGGAGCCTGCGTCAGAAAGGCTTGAGTCCAGTGCAGTGCTCCGGCCACACTGGGAGCCTCCTCTGGTTTTGGAGGGTGGACACACCGGACCTAGGAAGTACTGAGCTTCGAGCATCTCAGCCGAGTTTGGAGCGGGGGTGGGTGCTGGCATTTCTCTCCCAGGAGGCGGCCTTCCTTGCAGGAAAAACAGATCCATCCATCATTTCAGGAGGCAGGACCAGGTGGAACTACACAGAATTTCTGTTTCTGCGCAGAACTGGTTAGGGATGCTTCGCTGGACGTCTGTGCGCTGGATGGGAGGTGGGATCAGATGACCTCTGGGGCCTCTGCCTCCCCCTTATGGTCCTGGCCTCAGTTTCTCCACATGTGGCAGGTGGGGACCCCACGAGGCGAGGAGGGAGATGTTTTCCCACTTTGACCCTCGGGGAGATCCATCCTGCCGGAGGTGAGGCTGAGGGATGTGGGGGAAGGAGCAGTGTCCCAGCGGGTGGAAGTTGCAGCACGGGGAGGTGTGGGCGGCATTGCCTGGCCCGCGTCACTCTTGTGCAAGCTGAGTGGACGGGCGTCAGGGTCAGAGGAAGATGCCCTGGCGTCGGGTAGCGGCTGCGAGTACAGACTCCGGAGCCGGTGCTGTCCGCTGGGAATGTGAAATTGAACGTGAGCTGGGAGCCACGTTTAAGAGGCGAAAAGAAACTAGTCAAATGAATTTTTTTTTTTTTTTAGTTTTTTTTTTAAACATCTTTATTGGAGTATAATTGCTTTACGATGGTGTGTTAGTTTCTGCTTTATAACAAAAGTGAATCAGTTATACATATACATATGTCCCCATATCTCTTCCCTCTTGCAAAATGAATTTTTTTTTTAACTTTTTATTTTACATTGGAGTATAGTTGCTTAACAATGTTGTGATAGTTTCAGGTGTACAGCACAGTGATTCAGTTATGCATTTTCCCATTAGGTTGTTAACATAATATTGAGCAGAGTTCCCTGTGCTATACAGTAGGTCCTTGTTGGCTATCCATTTTAAATATAGCTGTGTGTACATGTCAATCCCAAACTCCCTAACTGTCCCTTCCCCCTACCCTTCCCTAGTGAAATGAATTTTAATAATATTTTCTATTAAACTACAGTGTCTAAAATATTATCGCTTAACGTGTAATCAATAGTAAAACAGTATTAATGAGATAGTTTACATTGTTTTTCATAAAAAGGGTTGGGATCCAGCCCGTGTTTTAACTCAACGGCACGTCTCTGTTGCACCGGCCACGCTTCAAGTGCCCACTAGCCGTGGCCAGTGTTTGGACAGTAGAGGTTCACAGCCGGCCTGCCTGCCTGGGTTTGAAGCCCCTACCTGCTGCTCTTCAGCTATGTGGCCTTGGGCAAGTTTCCAGGCTGCAGTGTGTCTTATTTTCCCCTTTATTTTTTATTTGGCCGAGCCACGCGGTTTGCGGGATCTTAGTTCCTAACCAGGGATCCAACCCACGCCCCCTGCAGTGGAAGCGTGGAGTCCTAACCACTGGACCACCAGGGAAGTCGCTTATTTTCCCCTCTTATTAATGGGGGCAATACTAATAACAGTGCCAACCCCATACGGTTGATGTGAAGATTAAATTAGGCAATATCTGTAACGTGCTTGGTTTCTTTGCCTGGCACATATTAAACACTGTATAAGTGTTTATCAGGTAAATGACCTATAACTGGTCCTTAACCCCTGGAGAGGCAGTGCTGTGCTTGGGAAAGCCCAGCCATAGAGGGGCCCCGTGGTCCCTGGGGGTCACTGCCGGTGCCCGTAGTTCTACAGAGTGAAATGGATTCAGATCAGATGGGCTGATCGGTTGTTGCTGCACAGAGGGCCACCTCCTGGGAGAGAAATGCCAGCCCCCGATGATGGGACAGGGTCCTGTCCCTCAACAGGTGTGTCCTGAGCCTCTGTCTCCTCGGGGCTCGGAGCTGTGCTTCGTGGCAAGGAGGAAGAAAAGCGTCCTGGAAAATCGCGTGACCTCGTGTTGACTTGGAGGTTTGAGTGCTTCCGACACCCCCCGCGGAGCTCCGTCAGCCGCAGCAGCGCCAGCTCTCCTTGGCATCAGCCCCCTCTGCTTGCACCTGCCCTCAGTGGTCACAGAGCACCCACGGTGTGCCCGGTGTGTGCCAGGTGCAGCGGAGGTCACGTGGCAAGTGCTCAAGGAGCGTGCGATCTAGCAGGGGAGACGGACTGAGTAGCGAACGCTGAGAGCCTGCGGGGTGCAAGAAGTGCTAATGAGAAGCACAGGCCAGGGACTTCCCTGGCTGTCCAGGGGTTAGGGCTCCGCGCTTCCACTGCGGGGGGCACGGGATCCATCCCTGGTTGGGGAACTAAGATCCCGCGTGCTGCATGGTGCGGCCAAGAAAGAAAGAAGGAAAGAGGAAGCAGCAGCAGCAGCACAGGCAAGTGCGGAGGGGATGCCTGGTAAAGAGGATTCATCCTGAAGGGGCTGGGAACAGTCAGGGAAGGCTTCATGGAAGAAGAGGTACTTGAGCTGGCTTTGAAGGATGTTAGGTTTTTGACAGCTGTGTACATGTGTAAGAGGGACAGAGAGAAGGAGAGAGGGAGGAAGGAAGAGGGCAGGAGAAATATCTGTGAGAAGACAGAAAAAGTAGTGATTTCAGGGCTGTGGGCATGAAATGACTAGAGGAGGGACTTTATGAACACGGTCAATTTTCCGGGCACTCTGGGTAGAATAAGGAGGACTTGTTAAAAGTTTTGTTTTTAATTTACACGCAGCCGAGTTTACTCCTTGTGATGTGTAGTCCTATGAGCTTTGACAGATGCACGGAGTTGGGTGGTCGCCACCATGGTCAGGGTCCACAACCGACCATCTCCCCAGACGGCTCCTCAACGCTGCAGCCCCTTCGCCCCATGCCCACCCTGCCCTCCCCGATCTGTTCTCACTGCTGTGGTCTTGCCTTTTCTAGAACGTCAGGTGAAAGCATACAGTGTGTAGCTTTGGGCTCTGCTGACTTCACTCAGCAGAATGCCCCCTTCGACCAGGTGGTGTGTGGGTCAGAAGTTAGTTCCCTTTCATTGCTGAGTCATAAGGACCCCGTTATAGGGAATTTTCTGGCGGTCCAGTGGTTAGGACTCCAAGCTTCCACTTCAGGGCGCACAGGTTTGATTCCTGGTCGGGGAACTGAGATCCTGCATGCCATGTGATGTGGCCCCAAAATAAAAAATACAAAATAAAGTAAGGACCCCGTTATATGGCGTCCCACAGTGTGCTTGGCCGTTTGCTGGTTGAAGGACTTTGGGGTGGTTTCCAGACCTTGATGATTTTGTAAAGCTGCTGTCGTCACTGGTGTGCAGGTTTTTGTGCAAACACAGGTCTCCATTTCTCTTGGATAAATACCTAGGAGTGGGATTGCTGGGTCACGCGGTACGTGTATGTTTAAAGCTTTAAGAAACTGCCAAACTGTTTTCCCACGTGTACCGTTTGGCATTTCTCCCAGCAGAGCGTCAGAATTCCATCACTTGGTATCTCCAGCAGCACCTGGTGTTGTCAGGTTTCTTTCTGTTTTGTTTGTGCCATCCGCGTAGGTGTGTAGTAGAATCTCCTTGAGGTTTTAATTTGCATTTCCTTGATGGCTACCATGTGGAACATCCTTTCGGGTGCTTATTTGCCATTCATACAACTTCTTTGGTGAGATGTATGTCCAAATCCTTTGCCTATTTTTTTCATTCGATTGTTTTGTTATGAGAGTTCTTTAATATTCTGGATACAAGTCCCCTGTCAGACGTGTGATTTACAAATTTTGGGGAAATTCACTTAAGGAGAAAATCTCCAAAAGAAGATGCTGGGTGTGGGGTAAGAGTTTGGTGTCCTAATTCTTGGCCTTTCTTCAGGGCAAAGGTGGGACCAGGTTGAGGTGGGAGATGGGGGTCCCCTAGAGAAAGACCTACGGAAAAGAGGAGGGGACCGGGTCTTCCGTGAGGTCCCGCTCCTGGCGCAGCAGCTGCTTCAGAACAGGAGACCCCGGTGGTGTCTTGCTGGCCGGGCCCCTCGAGAACAACGAATGCTTGTGCACAGCCTGGGTATCAGCCGCTTACGTGGCCTTGTTTCCACACTGGGTGACCGTGCATTCTGGAATTGGAGGCGGCCGGAGTGAGGGCTGGGCGGGGTTATGGCTGGCGCAGAGGGGAATCAGTGGGGTGGGTTTCTGGGTCAGGGTGGGTCTTCGCTGGTGTGACCTCAGCCTAGGGTCTGAGGGCCCTGGGCCATTGGAATTTCTACCCCGGTGCAGGCAGGGTGGCTCTGAGACCGAAGGACATTCCTATGAAAAGGACCCAGGGTGGGGTGGGTGCTGCCTCTCGGTTAACCTCCGTCCAGCCTGTCCCTCGCCTGTGTCCTGGGGGCCGTGGCGCTGCCAGATGCAGGGGTCTTCGTTCCCTCCTGGGCAGGCCTTTCCCAGAGATGATTAGAGAGCGGGCAGAGCTGAGGATGGGGCTCGCGTGCTGCTCTCTGGGGCTGCCCCTGAGCCCTCGCCCCGCCGTGGCTCCCTGATGCCCTGGGCCCTGGAGGGCTCCTTCTCCCTGGCGGGGGGGTGGGGCTTGAGCTGCAGGGGCACCGGTGCGGGCACAGCCCCAGTCCTGGCACATGGGCACGGTCCTGCACTCTGCGGGCGCAGCGGTGTAGGGGAGGCCCAGCTTGCTCAGGCCCTGCCTGGGGATTCGCCGCCGTGTGAGGAGTTTCCAAGACTCCGGGTCCTTGATCTCTTGTGAGATCTGGATTCCACAGGACAGGCCCGCCCAGAGGGAGCCCAGCGGGTTGGTGCAGTCCCTTGGCCTCCAGTACTTTTGTGACTTTTGCTTTATTTTAGAATCCTGGGAAGGGCCCAGAGGAGAAATAAATGCAAGGCTTACTCCTCCCATCTTTTTTTTTTTTTTTTCCCAGCTTCCCCAAATGTATATTTATCTTTATTTATTTATTTTTGGCTGCCCTGTGCGGCTTGTGAGATCTTAGTTCCCCGACTAGGAATCAAACCCGGGCCCTTGGCAGTGAGAGCGCCAAGTCCTAACCACTGGACTGCCAGGGAACTCCCTACTTTATTATTATTATTATTATTATTTTTTTAAAGATAGTAGTCATCTTTTCTTTTTCAAATTTATTTATTTATTTATTTATTTATTTATTTATTTATTTATTTATGGCTATGTTGGGTCTTCGTTTCTGTGCAAGGGCTTTCTCTAGTTGCGGCAAGCGGGGGCCACTCTTCATCGCCGTGCGCAGGCCTCTCACTATCGCGGCCTCTCTTGTTGCAGAGCACAGGCTCCAGACGCGCAGGCTCAGTAGTTGTGGCTCACGGGCCCAGTTGCTCCGCGGCATGTGGGATCTTCCCAGACCAGGGCTCGAACCCGTGTCCCCTGCATTGGCAGGCAGATTCTCAACCACTGCACCACCAGGGAAGCCCTATTATTATTTTTTAAATGTATTTTATTGGAGTAGAGTTGATTTACAATGTTGTGTTAATTTCTGCTGTACAGCAAAGTGATTCAGTTATACATATATACAGTCTTCACCTTTTTTTAAAGTCAGTAGCCTTTGTTGTTATTATTACTTTGAGCGGTTTTGGGTTTACATAAAAGTTGAGCAGAAATTACACAGAATACCCTCCCTCCTCCCTGCTTTCTGCTTATTAACACCTTGCCCTGTGTGGCATATTTGTTACCTTGATGGGCCAGGATTGACATGTTATTAACTAAAGTCCACAGTTTATATTAGGGTCCGCTGTGTGTGTGGTGTGTTCTGTGGGTTTGGACACACGTCTCGTCGCATGTAATGGTGGCATTACAGCCCCAGACGGAGTGGCTTCACTGCCCTGGAGCTCCTGTGTCCCACCTGCTCATCCCTCCACTGATCTTCTGTTGTCCCCATGGTGTCACCTTCTCCGAATGCTGTGTGGTCTTTGTCCTACAGTCTGCAGCCTTTCCAGGTGTGGCTTCAGACGGACCTCACTCCGGGATATGCCTCTAAGTTCCCTCCAGGTTTTCCCCTGACTTGACAGCTCATTTCTTTTTCATCGTGAATGATCTTCCACTTTCCCCGCCTTTTCTCTTTGTAAGTGGGGATACCGAGGTCCGGAGAGGGAAAGTGTCCCCACGAATCATGGCAAGGCTGAACGTGGGACCTGATTTCTTCTCCTTGTGAGATCAGAGGGGCTTCTGTGCTGCTCCATCAGGGCCCCTTTCGTGGCCCCAGTGGGTGGGGCAGAGGTGGAGGGCCTTGGACATGCCCTTCCTGGATGCCTTAGGGCTAGGCCCACAGACACCCACAGCCCTGGCCCTGGGAGGATGGCTGGGGGCAGAGCTGAGGGGGATGGGGCGCTGGAGCCCCGCCCTCATTAACCCCCGCCGCCCCTCTGGGGTGGGTGTCTGAGGGATGGGCTAGGGGCCCGTATCTGCTCAGGAATCTTATCTCCCTCTATTTCTCTTCGTCTCTGAGGCACTCTGCCCCTCCCTGCTGACCCGTCCCTCTGGCCTGCTTCCCTCTCCACCTATTTCCTGCTTTCTGTGCCCCTCACTCGTCCTGCTCCTCAGCTCCCCGCTGTCCAGGGGAGGATGCCCCTCACCGTCCTTCTCCCCCCCTCATCCCCCCCATCCCGCCATCACCCCTCCGTCACCCCTCTGTCACCCCGCCATCACCCCTCCGTCACCCCTCCGTCACCCCGCCATCACCCCTCCGTCACCCCGCCATCACCCCTCCGTCACCCCTCCGTCACCCCACCATCACCCCTCTGTCACCCCTCCCTTATCACCCCGCCGGGAGCTGACCTCTGTGCCAGCCAGGATTGATCCTGATCCTCAAGATAGGCCTGTGAGGAGGAGAGATGTTGTCCTCTCTGCAGCGTATCTTCAAGGACACAGCCCCAGAGAGTCGAGTGGCCCGCCCGGTGTGAGTGCCAGTGTGAGGCCCAGCCAGGCCTCTGGCGCCGGGCTCCACAGCGCCACCCCCCTGGCTGCCCCGGCTCTCCGTGGCTTTGGTTCCGACAGGCGCTCACACGGGGAAGGACTGTGGGACCCCCTCCTTTTGCCTTCTTCCCTTTCACCCCCTCCCCATCCTGTCCTGTCGAGAAGCGAGGTATGATCAATGTCCCCACTGAAAGGGGCGGGAGGGACGCGCTGCTGCCCCCCAGGGCTTTGCCTGTTTCATCCCACTGGTCCTCCGTCATCGCTCCGCAAGGGGCGTCTGCTCCCAGTGTGAGGGATGAGGAAACAGGAGCTTCGGGAGGTGAATGCGTAGCTGCTCAGAGGCAGACGTTAACCCAGGTCCTGGGACTTCCCTGGTGGTCCAGTGGTTAAGACTCCGCGCTCCCAGTGCAGGGGGCCTGAGTTCGATCCCTGGTCAGGGAAGTAGATCCCGAATGCCGCAACTAAAGATCCCGCGTGCCGCAACTACTGAGCCCACGTGCTGCAACGAAGACCCGGGGCAGCCAGATAAATAAATATTTAAACAAACAAACAAACAACAAAACCCAGGTCCTGTGACCCTGAAATTCTTCACGATAGACCAGACAGCCTGACGCCCAGCTTTCCCAGAGCTGCGTGCCTTTGGAGAGGAAGGGGCGCTGCCTGGCGCGAAGGACGGTGGGGCGTTTGGGCCTCATGACCTCAGGTTCTGGGTGGTTTCGTTATTTGGCCTCCAGCAAGCCCCGGCTGGCCTTCTGAGTCACACGGGGGCCAGCTTTGTCCAGCTGCCTGGCCCTGCCTGGCCCTGCCCAGCCCTGCCCAGCCCATCCGCTATCTGTGGGTTGTTTCTAGTCCTCCCCCGCCTTCCTTCCATCCCGGGGGCTTGCCCGCCTTCTCTCTCTGCATTTCTGCTTATACGTAGGCCAACTTCCTTTCTCTCCTGTATGTTGGGCTCCAGACTCCTGGAGTGACCCCCTCTCCCCTCTCCATCCATTTCTTTTTCCCTTCTATCTCCTGGTGACCCTTTTAAAAAAAATGTGGTAGAATATGCACAACATAAAATGTACCATTTTAACCGTTGTTAAGTGTACAGTTCAGTAATATTAAGTACAGTGTTGTGTTACCATCACCATCGGTCTTCAGAACTTTTTCATCATCCCAAACAGAAACTCTGTCCCTATTACAGAACTTCCCCCTCACCCCACACCCCTCATAACCTGTCTTCTACTTTCTGTCTCTATGGATTTGCCTGTTTTAGGTGTTTTATAGAAGTGGAATCATAGAATATTCATCCTTTATGTGTCTGGCTTATTTCACTTAGCATAATGTCCCCAAGTTCATCCATGTTGTAGCATGTGTCAGAATTCCATTGCTTTTTATTTTTATTTTTTTTAATCTTTAATTTTTGTATCTTTTTGGCCGTGCCGCATGGCTTTTGGGATCTCAGTTCCCCGACCAGGGATTGAACCCGGCCCACGGCAGTGAAAGTGCGGGAGTCCTAACCACTGGACCACCAGGCAACTCCCTTTTTTTTCCCCCATTCCTTTTTAAAGCTGAATAATAGTTCACTGTATGGATAGATGACCTTTTGTTTATTCCTTGTCTGTTGAAGGACATTGGGGCTGTCTCCACCTTTTGGCTGCCTTGGGGCATGTCTTTCTCCACCAGGTGTGATTTTCCCAGGGTCTTGAGCTCAGTGTCTATTGAAATCCTCCCCCTCCCCCCAAGACGTTTACCTGTAATGGTTAACGTGTTACTCTCCCTGGTGCACTGGATTCTTGTCATTCCTGATTCCTATAAAGTCACCGAGAACGTGAATTAGCAGGTACTGAACCAGTGTTCTGAGGGCAGACACGGGTTAGGTTCCTATGAGGCTCTGGTCGCAACATTTTTGTCATCCATTTAGTTCGTAACCTTGCTTTATGTGTGTTTCTGTTCAGAGACACCTAATTTAATATAGATTGTTGATTCATTAACATTGAACTCACGACCAACAGCACCATCACTCCCGCCTGGACAAAGCTTATCTAACGCGTGTATTTTCTCCATGAGGCACATCATGACCTCCTTGCACCTGGGGACACCAGGCAGCCCCCCCATGGCCCACTTGGGGGCCATTTTAAACAGTGAGATCAACAACAAAAAGACAAAAGTGGGAAAAGCATGGCACTAAATAGACCTGGAAAAGGACGGATGCTTGTTTGGGGTCTGAGCTGAAACCGGAAGGCAGGGCGGGCTTGCTTGACCTCAGGTGGACCACGGGTGATGGCCGCTTAGCGCAGGGACGTGTCCGAGTGACCGGGAAGCACCGCCAGTGTCAGTTTGGGTTACGGATTCTAGTGACTGAATGAATTTGCAAACACGGAATCTGTGACAGTTCTGTGGGTAATAAGGGGTGGACTGTACTTGCATCGTTGCAGGGACCCCTGGACCCATAGATGAAGTATGTTGAGGGCAGAACCATGTCCTAGTGACCTCATACCCCGAGCCTGGCGTACAGTAGGTAATTTCAGCTTTACTGAGGCGTAACTGACATCTAGAACTGTAAGATACTTCAAGGGTCTGGTAATTTGATGTGCATATACATTGTGAAAGGGTCCCCTCCATCTAGTTAATTAGCACATCTCTCATCTCACATGTTTTTCTTTTGTGTGTGTGTGAGAACATTCAGCAACTGTAGTCACCATGTGAGACATTAGACCTCAGACCCTTCTTTCTTTCTTTATTTCTTTCTTTCTTTCTCTCTCTCTCTCTCCCTCCCTCCCTCCCTCCCTCCCAGGGTGGCACGTGGGATCTTAGTTCCCTGACCAGGGATCGAACATGTGCCACCTGCAGCGGAAGCGTGGAGTCCCAACCACTGGACCACCAGGGAAGTCCTCAGACCTTATTCTTAGAGCTGAACTTTTCTGTTCCCTTTTACGGACCTCTTCCATTTCCCTCCGCCCTCCGTAGATGTTTGTGGTTGGACTGGTGTCGGGAATTAAGTACAGAGGCCTGGCCTCAGCCGGAAAACAATGTGCGTGAACTCAGAGGCCGTGAGGAGGCCAGAGGCTGGAGGGGAGAGGGGGATGGGGCTGGAGGGAGGCTGGGGCCCACTGCTCCTGATCTCCCCTCCTGTTCTTGTTTAAGGAATGAGGTCCGGCCAGCGAAGGCTCAGAGATGACTGGCCCTGCCCTCCCCACCCTGGCACCCCAGAGGTCTCTATCTCCTTCAGTGTGTGCAGTATTTTGTGGTCCTTGTACAGTTGGATCCAATCTCCAGAGTCTGGTCCGGTGCGACTAGCCAGGGTAATGATGGGAGAGCCAATTTTGTCCCAGTTCTGAAGTCTGTTGGATGAGGAAAATCCACACTCTGTCCAGTGCAGTGCTCTGTGGGTTCTGTAACAGCTAAGTCAGATTGGGCGAAGCACCTGGGGTTCAGAAACTAGACCCCACCTGCCCTGATAACCGGACCTCATAGACGAGTCCTGCAGCCTGAAGAAGGATCCCTGTTCTGGGGTTGAAGCAGAAGAGGACCCACTCCCTTCCTCCCAGATTACTTAGTCTCCACACCCCGCCCCCCCAACCATATCCCATATCCCACATCTTCATACCTGGGATTCATGTATCTGGAAGATTGGGATGGGTTCCTGGAAGGAAACCCCAACTTTTCTTTTCCTTCCAGCTTCTCAGTTATAGGGGTTGTTGGGATGAAGGAGGTGGTTCTTCCAAAGGCGTCCAGGAGAGGGGCATCAGCGTTAAGAGCTGAGGCATCTGTGGGCAGGACGTGAGAACCCCATCCCGAGGGTCCTGTGTGGCTGGAGCCTTTAGCCTGGATCCCAGAGCTCTTGTTCTTGTAACTGGGCGGGAGCCTCAGGCCCTGTCCTCACGGTCTCTCCCTAACTTTCTGGATGACGCCAGGCAAGTCCTATAAATTTCCCTAGTTCCTTCCAGCCTCCATCACTTCCAGTCTGGGGGCAGCGCCATGGGGAGGAGGTTATAACATGTGTTGACGCCCAACGAGTCAGAGATATTGTGATAAAAAGGAAACGAGTAGTAGATTTGTCCTTGACCGAGGAAAGGGGACCAGTGGAAGAATTGACTCCTTAATTAAGGATGCCGTCTGCTGCTAAGTCCCCAACTTGGAGCCAGGAGTGGTGGGGGACACGGATGTAGGAGAAAATCATGTCCTCAAGTAGCTCACAGCCAGCAGGGGAGACAGGTGGGCACAGGTGCCACCACTTTTACAGGACCAGGTGTTGCCACGTTCTGAGTGGCATGTTGGGGGCTCCAGGCGTGAGGGGGAGTCGGGGGGGCTGAGTGATCACTGATGGCCGTGGAGGGCTACTGAAGGGGGTGGGCTTTGAGAGCAGGAGACAAGTCTTGAGGACACCACAGTGGACCAGGCAGGGGACAGGACTAGATCTGAGGTCACTCTGTCAGGGTGAGAGATTGGTCCTCCTTGAGACTTGGGTTCTCCATTTATAACCTGGGGATCACAGTTCCCTTCCTGTCCTGAAGGTGTTTTTGAGAAGCTTATTATTCTCATTATTAGAAAGATCTTGATAAAAGCCCGTAAGTTCCCGATTCTTTGGAAAAGTCCTGAGTAACCAGCATCGGCGGTCCCTAGGATGGAGCTGAGTGCTCTGTGGCCTTGGGTGGGCTTTTAGGGGGGGCGGGGCAGAGCGGGAGGCCGCCGGGGCAGGCCCTGGAGCCAAGTCAGGGATTATTTTTGTTCCTCTGCTTGTGGCACCTGGCCCAGGCTCAGCGATGCCATCTGTCCCCTCCAGCCCCTCCTGGCAGGCCCCCGAGGGCCGCTGGGGGAGGAGGAGGAGGAGCAGAGGGACCCTTCACTGGGCTGCTGTTGGCTTACCCTACCCCCCACCCCTTCTAGCCGCGGGCAGAGGCCGCGTGGGAGCTTTGCCTGGGGAGGGAAGCACCTGCCAGGCCCGGCCGTGGGCTGGCGGGGGTGGCGGGGGGGTTGTGGAGAGGCCAGGCCGGCAGGGTTGTGGGCTGGGAATGGCAGGCCACACGGAGCTGGGAGCAGCTCCATTTTGGTAATGGATCCCGTGGCCCAGGGCCTTGGGTGACCCTCTGCCCAGCTCTCCTTGGGGTGGACCCAGTGCGGGGGCCTCAGCAAACCTGCCTCCTGGGGCAGGGTCTGGGCCCAGCTTGCCCCTGCCCACGAAGCCCAGCTCGCAGCTCAGCCCAGCTCCCAGCCCAGCCCAGCTCCCAGCTCAGCCCAGCTCCCAGCCCAGCTCCCAGCCCAGCCCAGCTCCCAGCTCAACCCATCTCCCAGCTCAACCCATCTCCCAGCTCAGCCCAGCTTGCAGCTCAGCCCAGCCCAGCTCCCAGCCCAGCCCAGCTCCCAGCCCAGCCCAGCTCCCAGCTCAGCTCAGCTCCCTGCCCAGCCCAGCTCCCAGCCCAGCCCAGCTCCCAGCTCAGCCCAGCTCCCAGCCCAGCCCAGCTCCCAGCTCAGCCCAGCTCCCAGCCCAGCCCAGCTCCCAGCCCAGCCCAGCTCCCAGCTCAACCCATCTCCCAGCTCAGCCCAGCTCGCAGCTCAGCCCAGCCCAGCTCCCAGCCCAGCCCAGCTCCCAGCTCAGCCCAGCTCCCAGCCCAGCCCAGCCCAGCTCCCAGCCCAGCCCATCTCCCAGCTCAACCCATCTCCCAGCTCAGCCCAGCTTGCAGCTCAGCCCAGCCCAGCTCCCAGCCCAGCCCAGCTCCCAGCCCAGCCCAGCTCCCAGCTCAGCCCAGCTCGAAGCCCAGCCCAGCTCCCCGCCCAGCTCAGCTCCCTGCCCAGCCCAGCTCCCAGCCCAGCCCAGCTCCCAGCCCAGCCCAGCTCCCAGCTCAGCCCAGCTCCCAGCCCAGCCCAGCTCCCAGCTCAGCCCAGCTCGAAGCCCAGCCCAGCTCCCAGCTCAGCCCAGCTCGCAGCTGAGCCCAGCTCCCAGCCCAGCCCAGCTTGCAGCTCAGCCCAGCCCAGCTCCCAGCTCAGCCCAGCTCCCAGCTCAGCCCAGCTCCCCGCCCAGCTCAGCCCAGCTCAGCCCAGCTCCCAGCCCAGCTCCCAGCCCAGCCCAGCCCAGCTCCCAGCCCAGCCCAGCTCCCAGCCCAGCTCAGCTCCCTGCCCAGCCCAGCTCCCAGCCCAGCCCAGCTCCCAGCCCAGCCCAGCTCCCAGCTCAGCCCAGCTCGAAGCCCAGCCCAGCTCCCCGCCCAGCTCAGCTCCCTGCCCAGCCCAGCTCCCAGCCCAGCCCAGCTCCCAGCTCAGCCCAGCTCCCAGCCCAGCCCAGCTCCCAGCTCAGCCCAGCTTGAAGCCCAGCCCAGCTCCCAGCTCAGCCCAGCTCGCAGCTGAGCCCAGCTCCCAGCCCAGCCCAGCTTGCAGCTCAGCCCAGCCCAGCTCCCAGCTCAGCCCAGCTCCCAGCTCAGCCCAGCTCCCCGCCCAGCTCAGCCCAGCTCCCAGCCCAGCTCCCAGCCCAGCCCAGCCCAGCTCCCAGCCCAGCCCAGCTCCCAGCCCAGCCCAGCTCCCAGCCCAGCTCAGCTCCCTGCCCAGCCCAGCTCCCAGCCCAGCCCAGCTCCCAGCTCAGCCCAGCTCCCAGCCCAGCCCAGCTCCCAGCTCAGCCCAGCTCCCAGCCCAGCCCAGCTCCCAGTTCAGCCCAGCTCCCAGCTCAGCCCAGCTCCCCGCCCAGCTCAGCCCAGCTCAGCCCAGCTCCCAGCCCAGCCCAGCCCAGCTCCCAGCCCAGCCCAGCTCCCAGCCCAGCCCAGCTCCCAGCCCAGCCCAGCTCCCAGCTCAGCTCAGCTCCCTGCCCAGCCCAGCTCCCAGCCCAGCCCAGCTCCCAGCTCAGCCCAGCTCCCAGCTCAGCCCAGCTCCCCGCCCAGCTCAGCCCAGCTCAGCCCAGCTCCCAGCCCAGCTCCCAGCCCAGCCCAGCCCAGCTCCCAGCCCAGCTCAGCTCCCTGCCCAGCCCAGCTCCCAGCCCAGCCCAGCTCCCAGCTCAGGGGAAGGAAGGGCCCAGGGACCACAGGCCCTGCTCTCCGAGGGGCCCACGTGGAGCCAGGGAAGTTGGGGCACCCTCCTTTTCATCTCCTAACTTTCTGGCCTCCGGGGCACCTTCTGTGTTTAGTGTCAGATCCCAGAACAAAATCTAGGTGAAGCCAGGAGACACGACGCCGTAGGTATTCATATTATTAACTAGCTAGTATTAATTATTATTAGGCTTTAGGGCTTAAGGTGTATGTATCTAACTGGTCTGTTTAGGGCTCTAGGCTTTATGTGCAGCTTAGTAAGGGTGACGTGAATAGCTCTTCCTGAGCACGGGCTCTGGGTCAGGCCCTGTGCAGTTGACATCTGGTCTTACCGACCATCACATGGACGCCTCTCCAAGGCGGATCGGTTTCCAGCCTCCTCTGAGCAAAGCCACAGGCGAGAGTCCGCAAGGTATGTTTAGAGGCCGCTTGGGAGAGTAGGGGGTTGGGCTGTGAGCCGCAGGCACTGCCAGGGCAGGAGGGACCTGCCAGGGACAGAATTCACAGGTGAGCTGGCTGAGGCCCAGAGAAACAGAGGGACTCGTCCACGGTCACAGTGGCTTGTTGAACTGGAGCCAGAAACAGCGTCTTGATTCCCAGACGTCACCCTTTCATTTACAAGCCTCCAGAATAAACCCCAAAGGGATTTACATACAACTCAAGCTCTCCCTCTGGTGTGCCCAAGTCCAGACATTTACTGAGATTTTCTTCTGTTTCCTGACACTGAACACAGAATAGTGCATCCTCTCCACAGAGAAATCATTACTTCACAGACACGCACCAAATAGCCATTGATTTGTTCATCCTTTTGTCCCCAGCGTGTGCAGTGTGCGGAGGATTTAGCGGAGAAAGACGGCCAGCCCTGCCCTCGTGGAGTCTGCAGTGTGTTAAGGGGGACCAGTCACCCTGGGAGCTGGGGCTGAGGTGCCGAAAGCACGGGGACCTGCCGGAGCGCGGAGGGCGCCTCACCCAGACTGAGCTTGGGGCCATCCTCCCAGGGGAAGGGAGATTTTGGCTGGAACAGCTGTACTCCTGAAACTAACACAGTATTGTAAATCAGCTATTCTTCAATTAAAAAAAAAAAATGAAAAAGAAAAGATTTTGGCTGGACCTTAAGGATGGGTAGGAGTTGGCCGAGGGAAGGGGGATGGGGAGGAAAGTCACCGGCAGCTCTGCCCTGTGCGGGGGAAGAGCTTGGCATTTTGGGGTATCATTTGGGCAACTGAGTTTGGGGCTTGGGAGCGGGGTGCAAAGAAGAGGGAGGAGAGAGAATGGTGCAGACGGATGGAAGGTATGGCTAAATCAGTGGATAAAGGGCCCTGTAAAATCCCATTATCTAAGAGCCCTGGAAAGACTTTAAGTGGAGGAATCGTGTGCTGTAGAAGCATCGCTGGCTGCAGTGAAAAGATTATGGAGTCTGGATGGGGCTTGCCCGGTCGTCCAGGTGAGCACTGGGAAAGCTTTGGGTTAGGGCTCCAAGAGAGAAAGACAGGGTGTGGTCGTGGATTGCTGATGGGAGATGAGAGGGAAAAGTCAAAAGGCACTCCTCGGTTTCTGGCTTCTGGGTGGAGGGTTGTGTCTGTTCCTGAGCGGCCGAGCAGGAGGAAGGTTCAGCCACAAGTGGAAGGATGGGACTTTGGCCATGTTGAGTCGGAAGAGCTTTGGAGACGTCTGGTGATCCGAGGCTGGTCGCTATGCAGTCCGAACCCAGGAAAGATTCAGGTTGGGGAATCATAGTGAGGGGTAAGCCATGGGTGAGGACCCCCCCCCCACAAGGGGTGTGTTCAGGGTTTAAAGAGGAGAGGTCAGGTCGGAACCGTGGGGAGACATGTATGGGAAGGGTCTGACCCAAGGTGAAGGCGCTCAGTTAGATGACTTGACAACCGTCTTGGGCCTCCGTGTGTTTTGAGGATCAGTGTTAAGTTTTGTGGAAAACCTTGTGAGATTTTTGTTCCTGATTTCATTGAATTTATGCTTTATCTGGAGAGGTTCAACCTCTTGGTGATGGGTTTTGCCATCCACAAACACACAGTTTCCTCTCCATTTATGCAGGGATTGTACATCTTTCAAAGCAATTACCATTTTCTCTGTAAAGTGACAAATCTTTGTTAGATTTATCACTACTGGATAAATTATGGCTTTGGTTTCCAAATGGGGTATTTGGAATACAAAAAATTATGTTGTCTAATACCTTATTTCTGTCATAAAAGAATGGAATTGGTTTTGATAAGTTGGTCTTGCTGAACTTTTTTATGATGTGTTTGTAGCATCTTTTCAATCTTCTCTCATCATTCCTTAGCGTAATGACAATTTTACTTCCTTTCCAATCTTCACAATTCTTCTTCTGCTCTACTGTGTTGGCTAGGACTTCTATTACAGTGTGAGTGTTCAGTGTTGAAACTCAGCATTCTTTATCTTATTCCTGACTTTAAATGTAATGCTTTTAGTGTTTAATCATTAAAAGCTTTGGTCACCAATTTCAACCTGTGAATGGGTTTTTTCCCCCTCACCAACCAGCTGGGTGTCCTACAATTCAACTCAGTTCTAACATTATCTACCAGGAGGTAGCGTGAGATCCCACAGGTTAAGGGCTCAGTCCCACAAGACTGAACCCCTGCAAGTTCAGGTTATCACCTACTATACATTGGAGGTTCCAATAAATCCCTCCCTTGGGTCCAGTTAACTTGCTAGAGTGTGGTTCACAGAACTCAGAGAAACATTTTACTTACTAGACTACCTGTTTACTGTAAAAGGATGTAACTCAGGAACAGCCTGATGGAAGAGATGCATATGGCATGACGTAGGGAAAGGGCGCGGAACTTCCATGCCCTTCCTGTGGGCAGTCACTCCCCATATCTGCACATGGTCACCAACGCAGAAGCTCTCAGAACCTTCTCCTTTGGTGTTTTTATGGAGGCTTCACTGTTGAGGTATGGTTGATTACATCGTTGGCTGTTGATTAATTCAACCTCTTGCCTCTCTCCCCTTCCCAGAGGTCGGGTGGGTGGGGCTGAAAGTTCCACCCTCTAATCACTTTGATGGTTCTCCTGGCCACCAGCCCCCATCCTCAGGTGCACCTCATCCCCGTAACAAAAGATACCTTTATGGCTCTCAGCACTTAGGAAATTTCAAGGGTTTTGGGGGCTCTGTGTCAGAAACAGGACAAAGACCAAATGTGTACTTCTTCTTACAAATCAAAATATCACAATAGTAGGTTTTGGGAAGAAATCTGTTGTTAGATTAAGGAAGTTCCTTTTTTTTCTACAGTGTGCTAAGAGTTTTTACTGTGAATGGGTCTTGTATCAAATGCGTCTTCTGAGCTTATGGTTCAGAAATATGGTTTTTCTGCATTCGCGTGTGTGTGTATTGTGTGGCCAACTTAGTCATCCTCGTTGTTATTATTTTTATGTAGTTAGTACAGTTTAGATTCACTCGTTTTTACCAGTCACCTTGCTCACTATTCTTCCATGTATGTAATATCTTTTCATACCAGTTCCTTTTTTTTTTTTTTTAAAGCTACCTCTTAAAGGAAACAAAACTGTTGGTTTTTGATTTTTTGTTTTTTTCCAGTGAGGGTCTGTTACTACTAAATTCTCTCTGTCTTTGTCTGAAAATGCTTTTATTTAATGTTCATTCTTTTCCTTTTCTTTTTTAAAATTAATTTATTTTTGGCTGCGTTGGGTCTTCGTTGCTGCGCGCGGGCTTTTCTCTACTTGCAGCGAGTGGGGGCTACTCTTCGTCGTGGTGCTCGGGCTTCTCATTGCGGTGGCTTCTCTTGTTGCAGAGCACAGGCTCTAGGCGCGTGGGCTTCAGTAGTTGTGGCACGCGGGCTCAGTAGTTGTGGCTCACAGGCTCTAGAGCGCAGGCTCAGTAGTTGTGGTGCACAGGCTTAAGTTGCTTCACAGCATGTGGGGTCTTCCCGGACCGAACCCATGTCGCCCTGCATTGGCAGGCAGATTTTTAACCACTGCACCCCCAGGGAAGTCCCTAATGTTCATTCTTTTTTTTTTTTTTTAATTTTTTTATTTATTATTTATTTATTATTTTTATTTTTGGCTGTGTTGGGTCTTCGTTTCTGTGTGAGGGCTTTCTCCAGTTGCGGCGAGTGGGGGCCACTCTTCATCGCGGTGCACGGGCCTCTCACTATCGCAGCCTCTCTTGTTGCGGAGCACAGGCTCCAGACGCTCAGGCTCAGTAGTTGTGGCTCACGGGCCGAGTTGCTCCGCGGCATGTGGGATCTTCCCAGACCAGGGCTCGAACCCGTGTCCCCTGCATTGGCAGGCAGATTCTCAACCACTGCGCCACCAGGGAAGCCCCTAATGTTCATTCTTGAATGATATTTAGGTTGGGTTTCTAATTCTAGGTTGACAGTTATTTTTCTCTCCATAATTTGGAGATGTTATTGTGGGTTTTCTAGTTGACAAGTTCACTATCAATATATACAATCAGTATGATAGTCTTTCCCTTGTAGGTAATATGCCCCTTCACTCTGGATGCTTTTAAGATCTACTCTTTGTTTTTGGTATTCTTCCATGTCTCTATAATATCTGTTTATTTTATTTGAATTTATCCTGGTTAGGATTTAGTATGGTTCCTGAATTGGAGGATTCATGTATTTCATTAATCCTGCAAGATTCCTTGCCATTATTTTTTCAAATGTTGTTCTATTTCATTTTCTATACTTTTCTCAAATGTTAATTGAAGGTATGTTGAACTGCCTTATTGTGTCCTTCTTGCTCTTTATCTTCATTCTTTTTAATGCATTTATGAATAATGTCCTCAGATATATCTTCCAGGTTGTTAATTCTTTCTCTAGCTGTGTCTAATTTGCTGTTACTCTCAATGGTTGAGTTTTTAACTTCAGTGGCTAAAATGTTTATTTCTAAATATTCTATTTGGTTCTTTTCCCAGTCTGCTTTGTACTTTTTGATAGTGTCTAATTCTCATCTTTCCAATTCCTTAAGTCAATAATCATTTTAAATACAATTATATAATAGTTTTATCTGATTGTTCAATTATCTGTAGTTCTTGGGTGATCCAATCCCATCAAATCTTGATCATGGTGAACTGTTTCCTCTTAAAATTTGTAATTTTGGATTTTGAGATTCTTGAGCGAGTCTTTGGATCTCTGCAGTCTGAGTTAAAATTGTCTTCTCAGAGATTTTGAGCCTGGGATCACTATTTATTTTTGTGAATTGGCTGGGGGTTCCTGCGTTATATAAAATACAAATCTCAAATCCACTTAAGGGCAGGCCCTTGGCTACAAATTCTTAGGAAAGAAAATTCTTTTTTGTACCTAGGGCTTAGGCCAAGACAGACAATCTTCCTTGTCTATTTTGTGAATAGTCTACCTTTTCTCTGAGGACTGAGGTATTGTTCACAGTTCCAACCTCCCTGTATCTCTCAGGTGTAAGGTCTCATCTGGGTGGCCACTAAAACCCAGTGTCTTCATTACTAAGATCAGCTTCATCCTCTTTTTCCTGGGGTTGTAGTAACAGCTCATTTGCTTATTGTTATAGGTTTGAGTTGTCTCATTTGGGGCCTCTTTACTTTCTTCTGAAGTCAGCTATGCATTTAAAAGTGTATTTCTTATGTTTAATCATTTCTAGATTTCTTTTACAGAGTGAGTTTTAAAAACCGTCTTATCTACCGTATTGCCAGAAATTAAAGTTAAGAACTCTTTAAAGAAGTTTGTTTTGGAAGGTACAGAAAAATGTTTCAACATTCACAATAGGATCAAGACCAGAATTTCTGGTAGAGAATAAGCTAGTTTCTTCCAGATCAAGTGACTCCCTCAGACACACTTCGGGAAAAACTTATTTTAACTGGCCACAGAGAGGAAGTTGACATTTGTTATGCTAAAAGACCTGGGACCCTGGAGGGCGGAGATCCAGACCCAGCTACACTACTGATTTGCTGCATGACCTCAGGCACGTCCCTAGGCCTTTCTGGTCTCAGTGTCCCCATCCTCAAGCTGAGAGGATTGGGTTAGGTTTCCTACTTTGAATTTCAGTGGTTCTAACCTCCTTCCGACTGCATGTCTGTGCCAGCAGCCAGGACAAGCTTCTTGGAACCTCCAACCCCTCCCAGGATGTGCTGTCCCCCACTCAGCTCCTCCTTGTGAACTTGACCATGCTCACCCTCATACCCACCTATCTGTGAACAATGTGTACCTCTAACAGGCCTGGGGAAGGGGGAGAAAGTGAGAGGTGCTCTGGGGAGGTCTTATCTCAGAGGGTCCTAGATGGAAGTGGGTGGGAGCTCGTGTTTCAATTCCTGGCCCTGGGTTTGGGCTGCTGGACCACACTGCTCCTCATGGGTAATGGGGGAGGGGGTGACGTGTGATGGGGAGGGGGGTCCTCCTTTGCAGATGCGCTTGGTGGCTGGGAGAGGAGGGATGCTGGGAGCTTGGGAGGGCTTTGGGAGGCAAATGGTACCCACCTGGTACTCATAATCCAAGAACTGCCTTAAGAGTACTAGTATGTACTGCTTCTTCCCAAACCCCTGAGAATCGTGTCCAGAAATTCACAGCTTGGACAGTTGGAGCCAAGAGGTCCCTGGGTTTGTCTCATGCTAGTGACTAGAATAAGGTTGTGTTGTCACCTTCTGGAGGTACCAGCCAGTCAACCTCTCCATATCCCCAACATGTGAGAATCTGCCAGGGCTAGAATCTTCCTCTGAAAAGAGCCTGAGCTGGGATGGAGTAAGAGAATGGTGACCTGCATTTTACTTTGCATGTTTCGTATTTTAATTAAAATTACACCATAATTTTATGGTGCAAAATTTATCATCTTAACCATTTAAAAAATAAATAAATTTATTTATTTATTTATTTTTGGCTGCATTGCGTCTTTGTTGCTGCGTGCAGGCTCTCTCTAGTTGCAGCGAGCGGGGGCTACTCTTTGTTGTGGTGCGCGGGCTTCTTATTGCGGTGGTTCCTCTTGTTGCAGAGCATGGGCTCTAGGCGCGTGGACTTCAGTAGTTGTGGCGTGTGGGCTCAGTAGTTGTGGTTTGTGGGCTCTAGAGCGTAGGCTCAGTAGTTGTGGCACTCAGGCTTAGTTGCTCCGCGGCATGTAGGATCTTCCGGACCAGGGCTCGAACCTGTGTCGCCTGCATTGGCAGGCGGATTCTTAACCACTGTGCCACCAGGGAAGCCCCATCTTAACCATTTTTAAGTGTATAGTTCAGTAATGTTAAAAGTATATTCACAAGTGGATATATGTATATGTTTAACTAATCACGTTGCTATACATCTGAAACTAACACAACATTGTAAATCAACTATACTTCCATAAAAATTAAAAAAAAAACATAAAAAATAAACTTAAAACAGAAAAAAAAAAAGTATATTCACGTTGTTGTGCAACACATCTCTGGAACTTTTTCATCTTGCAAAACCGAAACCCTATACCCCTTAAACAGCAACTCCCCACCTCCTCCTCCCCCAGCCCGGGGTAACCACCGTTCTACTTTCTGCCTCTATGACTTTGAGTACCCTAAGGATGTCATATAAGTGGAATCACACAGTATTTGTCTTTTGTGACTGGCTTATGTCACTTAGGATAATGTCCTCAAAGTCCATCCATGTAATAACACGTCCAACCATGTTATTCAACCTTCCTTTTTAAGGTTGAATAATAATACTCTATTGTATATAGATACTACATTTTGTTTATGCTTTCATTCATCCGTGGACACTTGGGTTGCTTCTGTCTCTTGGCTATTGTGAATAGTGCTGCTGTGAACATGGGTGTATAAATAATCTCTTTGAGACCCTGCTTTTGGTTCTTCTGGGTGTATACCCAGAAGTGGAATTGCTGGATCATATGGTAGTTCTTATTTTGATTTTTTGAGGGACCTCCCTACTGTTTTCCCTAGTGGTTGCCCCATTTTCTGTTCCCACCAACGGTGCACAATATCTTTCATCCTTTTGCCCCTTTTTGATTTAATGTAGAACATCCCTGGCACTTGGTCCTCGTCTCCAACTTCTCAGCCCCATCTGGGTTCTTAGAGCCATGATCAGAGGGAGCCTGGTCATCAAGCTCCTTTGACAGGGTGGGAAGGTGAGGTCTCTGGACGGGAGATGACCTGCCCTTGACCCCCCAGATCTTCCACCTCACCCTTTGTTCCCTGGGATCCCCGGCCTTTCCCTTGAGCTCCTGCGCCGTGATCGCCAGGAAAGGAGGAGCACCTGGTTTGGGGGTGGTGCTTCCTGGGTCCCCTCCGACCCTGGTCCGCACATTCATCCACCAATGCCGTGGTTTCTGCCCAAACAGGTCCAACGGGCGCTCCTCCAAGCGGAGCCTTGGAGGGCACGGCCGGCACCATTACCTCCAACGAGTGGAGCTCTCCCAACTCCCCCGAGGGGAGCAACGTCTCTGGGGGCAGCCAGGCCTTGGACAAGCCCATCGACAATGACGCGGAGGGCGTGTGGAGCCCCGACATTGAGCAGAGCTTCCAGGAGGCGCTGGCCATCTACCCGCCCTGCGGTCGGCGCAAGATCATCCTCTCAGACGAAGGCAAGATGTACGGTAAGGAGGCTGTCGGGCCTGGCTAGCAGCGCCCCCCAACTCACGGCCCAGGCCTGGCAACAGCCTCAGCACAGCAACCGCGCTCCTGCCAAGTGACGGAGCGGGGTGACTTCTTGGGGCTCCTCCCAGGTGGACGCTGCTTTACTCTGTCCTGGGCTCCCAAGGGATGGGAGGGCCTTGGAGGAGACGCCTTTGGGTGGATGTGGAGGATGGTGAGAAGGTGGTACTGAAGGAAAATCCCTGCAGCCATCCCCCAGGCAAATGCCTCATCTTCTCCCAGCTTCCCACCTTGGCTGTGTAGGGCGGGTCCTGGCTCATTCCCTCCCCCCCTTCCCCATGCAGGAGGCTGCTGTGTGTCAGGCAGGGTGGGGCAGATCTAGACCCTGCTGCAGCTCGGTGGGGGTGAGCACACAAGGCAGACGGGCGTGTCCCCAGAGAGGCTGAGGACCCTCCCCTCAGGGACGTTCCCCTCCAGCCGAGAGCCATCAGGTAAGACTAAGTCTTCCTGAGCCGCTGAGGATGGGAACATACAGAGACTCAATGTCCAGCAGCCCCGTGGGAAGGACTGAGCGTTCTGCCCGCGGCTGTGCTGACTTTAGGGTGGAAGAGAGGGTATCTGGGGGAGCAAAACAAACACTGAACGGCTGTTGAGAGGCTCAGGGCAGCCTCCATTGACACTGGAAAGCCCGCCAGGACCCCCAGCTTGAAACGTGGGTCTTGGGCAGCTGAGGGGGTCTCTGACTGGCTGAAGCCCCTGACAACAGAGGGTCTCGCCCTGCCCCCCGTGAGATGGCTCCAGGCCAGGCGACCACCCGCACACGGGTGCCCCTCCCCCAGCGCAGATGCTTTGTCAGCTGTGTGGGGGGCCCACGGGGGCTGACCCAGCTCAGCTCCGAGGGCTGCTGTAAGAGTTGCCACAAATTTAAGGGATGCCTTGGACCACAGCAGTGTATCCTTGCAGGTCAGGAGGCCAGAAGTCTGAACTCAAGGGGTCCCTGGGGTTGGTTCCTTGTGGAGGGTCTGTTCCGTGTCTCCCTCCTGGCTTCTGGTGGCGGATGGCAGCCCTTGTTGTCCTTGGCTCGTAGCTGCATCACTCCCATCTCTGACCCTGTTGTCACATGGCCATCCTCTCTGTGTCTCTGTGTGTCCTCTTACACGGACACCTGTAAGAGGTTACCAATCATTGGATTTAAGGCCCACCTTAATCCAGTATGACCTCATCTTAACTAATTACATCTGTGAAGACTCTGTTTCCAGATAAGGCCACATTCTGAGGTTCTGGGTGGACGTGAATGTTGGGGGGGACACCAACACAATTCAATGGACCGAACTCAAATCTGCTTAGTTACTGGTCTAGGGAGCCACAGAGCTGCACAGCCCCGCCTACTTCATCCTTTACCTACACCTTCCCTGCAGGGCCAAGGGATTCCTTCTCGCCTGCTTGTTGGGGAAGCAGGGTCCTTTCGAGCTAGACCCTGGGTCTGCTCCTTGGTCAGCAGTTAAAGCTGCTCATCCCTCCTTACCAGCCCCTCTGCTGTGGCTCTGCTGGGTCCCCACTTCTGTGGGCCTTCATGCCCCGGGTCGGGCCCCCCAGGCCTCCCTGCTAAACCACTTCCTGCTCTAATGCTTGCTTCTTACTTTTGGTCCCTGTGGAAGCTTCCGTGGAGGAGAGGGCCGCCGTGTATGGAGCACCTGTGTGTCCGGGGTGGGGCTGCAGATGGAGGTCCTCCCCGTGGAGCTGCGGAGGAGGGGGCTCTGGTATCCTGGGCTCTTCCCACCGCTTTGGTGGAGAGTGGGGCGCGTGCTGGTCATGAGCTGAGGTGTGAGGGGGAGGAGGGGGAGGGGTGTGTATGGCGGGTCCGGGCGTGGCTGGAGAGCTGTCCTATCCCTGGGTGGGGCAGTGATCGGTGCCCAGGCGCCTCTCAGGATTCATCTTCCTGCTTTAAAGGGACAAATGGTCTGGCAAACACAGGTGGGCAAGAGGCACTCAGCAGAGGGAGAAAGCCGAGGGTGCTGCCGGGTGGGGAAGGCCCCAGGAGGTGCTGACCGTGGAGAGCCAGCAGACAGTGTTTGAGTGACGCCGTGGGCCTGCTGTTTCTTTGTGTGTGGTGGTAAAATATACTGTTGTAACCATTTTTCAGTGTACAGTTCAGTGGCATTAAGTACATTCACATTGTTGTGCGACCATCATCACCGTCCGTTTCTAGAATTTTCTCATCCTCCCGAACTGAAACTCTGTCCCTATTAAACACTCACTCCCCACCTCCCCCAGCCCCTGGCACCCACCATCCACCTTCTGTCTCTATGGCTGTGATTCCTCTACGGACCTCCCCCCCTCCCCCAGCCCCTGGCACCCACCATCCACTTTCTGTCTCTATGGCTGTGATTCCTCTACGGACCTCACGTAAGTGGAGTCACGCAGTATTTGTCCTTCTGTGTCCAGCTTGTTTCACTGAGTATCACGTTCTCAAGGTTCCTCCGTGTCGTAGCAGGTGTCAGAACGTCCTTCCTTTTGAAGACTGAGTCACATTCCATCATATGGATGGACCCCATGGTGTTTATCTCTTCACCCAGTTGATGGACATTTGGGTGGCTTCGCTTTTTTTAGTCGTTATGGGTGGTTATTTCTATCCGTATTCACATAGGAAGGTATAGGGTTTAAGAGACTTGATCTTTGGGCCCCTGGCGACTGTGACTGAAGCAGCGTTTGGGAAAGGCAAGGCTGTGCACTTCCAGCGGGCCTTGGAGTGGAACTGTGTTTGGCAGGAGGGGAGCCGTTGAGTGAGGCAAGCAAGATGAAAACAGTGTTTGGCGAACTGTCCTGGCCTTGCCGGCGTCCTTTGCGGCTCTCCTTCCCTGTGCTGAGAGACAGGGAGGGGCCGAGGCCAGGAGCCTCTTAGGGATGGGAGGGGTGACAACCTGTGCAGATGCAGAGAGAGAAGCTCAGAGAAACCAAGAGCTTCTCCCAGAGTCGCTCAGGTAGTAAGTAGGAGCGGGGGCCAGGTGGGGCGGTGGTCAGTGCTCCCCATTACCCCGAGTGGCCCTGGTGAGCTCTGCGAAGCCAGCCTGCCTCCTGCTTGGCCCCGGCTCAGGTGGGTCAGGCTCTGGGCAGGGGGACCAGGGGCCGCCCCGCGGAGTCTGGCGACTGACCCAGCCCCCATGGCACCTGTCCTCCGTGAGTACACGTCCCGCTGGGGTGCAGACGCTGGCTTAGCCCCATCTCGTCTTACAGGCTCGGGGGCAGAGCCAAGGCAGGGCCTTGCCGGAGTGGACGGGGGCTCTCTCGGCAGAGCAGAGCGGCCCAGCTGGGGGGTATATATAGCTCTGAGCTCAGCCCCAGACGTGGGAGGGGGTGGGGCGGTAGAGGGACCAGCCGCCGAGTTGGCTCAGACCTGGTCTCCCTCAGGATGCTCGCCACCCCTCCTTCTCTCGGGGACCCACCCTTGCCATCCTCTGTGCCCCGAGAGCCCTGGCCCTTACCCTCCCCAGTGCCCCACATCCAGAGGCCTCAGCTGGTTTCCAGGTGGGCAGCTGGCCTCAGGCAGGAAGAGCAAACTGCCCAGAGGAGGATTCGAGACCCGGAGTCTCTGAGGACAAGGGGTCAGTCCTGCCCCCAGCTCGGCCCCCGCACACCCAGAGCAGGGCTAGGCAGACATGGAGGTGACACGCAGGCGCAGGACAGATCCGCGCTGAGCCTCCCCCGCCCGTGGACCGGCTCCCGGGCCAAGGCTGCCCCTTCCCCGGCTCATGGCAGCCTTTGGTTTTGCCCCGTCACGGTGTGACCCTCGCCCTGGCACTGCCAGTCTCTCTGACCTCGTCGCCCAGCCTGGCTCTGCCCCCCCTGGCAGGTGGCGGGAGGTGAGCGTGGCTCCTGTCTGGCCCCGGCGGCCTGGCTCTCCCTCCGGCTGCCCGCGGCCAGCTCTGTCTTGTTCTGGGCGTTCCTCCCCTCTGCCCGCCAGGGCCCTGGCCCTCCTGGACGTTGCTCTGAATCTCCCAAGTCTCTGCCCTCCTCTCCTGTCTCCCTTGTCTCCCTGGCGCCTCGTTGCCTGTTAGCCGTTGGGCGGTTCCCATCAAGGGCCCCACCGCTCTGGACCAGGCCGGGCTGGGCGCCGTGGTCTCTGCTCTCTGTGGCTGCGTGGTTGAAGGAGAGGCAGGAGGAACATCTTTGGAAAGTAAACTGAGGGCACTTATGTTGTATGTAGCCAGTCAGCCGAGGGCTGGCTTATCTTGGAAGCTTTCTGGGAGGAAGTGGAGCTTGGCCAGGTGGAGGAAGGCGGGGGGAGTGAGCCTTGGCCCAGAGGCGGGGCTTTGCCTGCTGGGTTTGGGGGTCCCCGTGGGGATCTGGGCAAAGTGTTGTGATAAGGGACCATCCGAGGTGAGTCACTAGCTAACGAGAGGCTGAGCAGAGGCTGGACCCAGGTCGGGCTCTGGTCACGGAGGCGATGGGACAGGTCACGGAGCCTCATCCGAGCTTCTGCTGCTGGCTTCTCGCCGTGGTCCTTGGACCCTCCGCTGCCCTGTGCTTCGTGTCCCTCTCTTCTGGCCTGGAACCCTGGCGTCCCGCTTCTGGAGGCCTGACGGTGGGCGCCTCTGTTCACATCCACTCTGCCCAGTGGCCAGTTGGGCAGGTTGTTTACCTCTCAGCTTCAGTGTCCCCATTTGAAAAATGGGGATAATAATAATACTACCTTTTGTGGGGTTTTGGTTTTATTTATTTATTACATATATATATATATTTATTTTAAAATAAATTTATTTATTTATTTATTTTATTTTTGGCTGCGTTGGGTCTTTGTTGCTGTGCGCAGGCTTTCTCTAGTTGCAGCGAGTGGGGGCTACTCTTTGTTGCGGTGCGCGGGCTTCTCATTGCAGTGGCTTCTCTTCTTGTGGAGCACGGGCTCTAGGTGCGTGGGCTTCAGCAGTTGTGGCACGTGGGCTCGGTAGTTGTTGCTCGTGGGCTCTAGAACGCAGGCTCAGTAGTTGTGGCGCACTGGCTTAGTTGCTCCGCAGCATATGGGATCTTCCCGGACCAGGGCTCGAACCCGTGTCCCCCCTGCATTGGCAGGCAGATTCTTAACCACTGGGCCAGCAGGGAAGCCCTACTTATATATTTTGTGGGAAAATATGAAGAACTTAAAATGCACCATATGACCCTTTGTAAGTGCACAGCTCAGTGGCATTAAGTACACTTACACTGTTGTGCAGCCATCACCGCCGTCATCTCCAGAACTTTTTCGTTCTTCCCAACAGAAACTGTACCCATTAAACAATAAACTCCCCATTCCCCCTTCCCCCCAGGCCCTGGTATCCTCTGATCTACTTTCTGTAGATCATGAATTTGCCTGTTCTGGGTACATCACAGTAGTGGAATCATATAGTACTTGCCATTCTGCGTCTGGATTATTTCTCTTAGGACAATGTCTTCAAGGTTCATCCATGTTGTAGCCTATGTCAGAACTTCATTCTTCTTTTTAATCGCTGAATAAATATTCCATTGTGTGGATGGACCACATTTTGTTGATCCATTTATCTATTGATGTATATGTGGGTGTTTCCATCTTTTGGCTATTGTGAATAATGCTGCTATGAACCTGGGTATGCAAATATCTCTTTGACACCCTGCTTTCAGTTATTTGGGGTATATACCTAGAGGTGGAATTGCTGGATCATATGGTGATTCTGTTTAACTTTTTGAGGAACTACCAGACTATCTCCCACAAGTGGCTGCACCATTTTACATTCTGCCAGCAACGTACAAGTGTTTTAATTTCTTTACATCCTCACCAACGCTTGTTATTTTCCGTTTTCTGTTTTTTTTTTTTTTTCAATAGCCATTCTAGTGGGTGTGAGGTGGTATCTCATGGTTTGATTTGCATTTCCCTAAGGTTAGTGATGTCAAGCATCTTTTCATGTACTAATTGAAAGAAGACACCGTCTTTAGTGTAGCTGTTGGGAGGAGAGGTGCCAGTGAACAGCGTGGGGCTGCAGAGCTGGAGGGGAACTCTTCCTGCCCTTAACGAGCTCAAATGACTTGAGCCCAGGGAGGCACAGACCTTGTGCACCAGGGCTGGAGGCGGAGTGGCCTTGAAGATGGTGTAGGATTTCACCAGAAGCCTCAGAGCCCTCCAGGGACAATGGTGGTAACAGCTCGGATGTCAGGCATGAAAAGTTTCTTCTCCACAAATAGCCTCCTCCTCCAGCTGCAGGTGTTTATAGCTTCAGTTGATCCCTAGCCAGGGCGCCCCCAGGCCAGGCCATGGGCATTAGTGGGGGCTGGCCTCCCCACCCCCGCCTGCAGGGGTGAAATGTCAGCTCCGGTAAAGCGCTCCCTGTGAGGCCTCTGCTGAAGCAAAGATCTATCTACCTGCGGGGAAGCTCATGCCCTTTTCAACTTTGAAAACTAATAGCTTTAGTTCTAATAGGACCTTATCAACAATATTAGCAAAACAACTGTCTTTGATGACCCTTCTTAAAGGGCATAAACCCTGAATATGTTTACGGCCCTGGGGTAGGGCTGGTACAGGGAGGAAATGAGACACAGAAGAGGCCTGTCCCAGACAGGATTTAGCAGATGGGATTTTCATGCTCTTGTGTGACTGAGGAAGAAAGAGCCTGGGGTGGCTGGCAGGACATGTGTGGCCCTGGGTGTGGGGTTTGGAGAAGGTGGTCGTCACTCTGTGTGGACCCTGCATTGGGAGTGCCCCGCCTTCAGCCTGAGGGTCCACTGCCGTCCTTGCCCATGGTGGGTGGGGCTGTGGGGGCTTTGGACACATGTCCTCTGACAGATGGGCCACAGTCTGGTGGGGTGTCCTTTCCAGTCCCACCCAGGCCCTCTCTGGGGTTGGCCAAGGCCACCTGCCACACTGCAATGCCCAGCTGCCCGGCTGGCCTCCGCGTGGTCCAGGTTGGCCTCCTGCCCCGGTCCGGGATCTCAACCACCGGAGGGTGGGAGGCCTGGGGTTGTGCAGCTGGTGGCAGAGCTGGGACGAGGATGCAGCTCTTGCCTTCCCACCAGCTCACCTGGATTTTCTACTAGTTTCCTCCTGATGTTGCCCTTTTTATTTGGCCACGCCATGTGGCTTGCGGGATCTCCATTCCCTGACCAGGGATTGAACCTGGGCCATGGCAGTGAAAGCCCGGAATCCTAACCACTGGGCCACCAGGGAGCTCCCCTGCCATTGCTCTTCTTTGCTGCCTTCACTGTGGCTTCACGGCTCTGCACACTCCTTACGTCTCTCTGCTTCTCCCCCAGCTCTGGGAGCCTCCTGGCGTCTCAGTCATCCAGGGCACTTTGGCTCCTACAGCTCTGAGTACCGCTGTCCAGGAGAGAGTGAAAACAGGTGGGCATTGGGACTTCCCTGGCAGTCCAGTGAGTAAGATTCCACGCTCCCAATGCAGGGGGCCCGGGTTCGATCCCTGGTCCGGGAACTAGATCCCGCATGCATGCTACAACTAAGACCCGGCGCAGCCTAAATAAATAAAATAAATATTAAAACAAAAACAAACAGGTGGGCCGGCTTTTGGTCCAAATAGTTGGCTCTCCCTGCAGGACCTGGGCCAGGGGCCAGGGTCAGGGCCAGGAGCAGTGAGGACTTACTTCATGCAGAGACCCAGGGAATCGGCCGGGGGTGGGAGGCGGGTGGATGGTCCAGAGAGGCAGAGCAGAATGGCCTCTGGCAGAAGAAACTCCCAGCCCAGCCAGGGGAGACATCCGTGGGAAAAAGCAGCCATTGTGAAGCCCTGGGTGTGGCCTTAGAAACGGATGTTCCTGTGGCCTTGGGACAGTGATAAACCACGTGACTTTGAAGAAATCACTTTCCCTCTCTGGGCCTTAGTTTCTTCTCGCTTAGGCTAGCTAGGACCCCTGGTGCCCCCCGGTCCATCCCCTCAATGCTGTGTTAAAGAGAAGTTAGGAGATAGACTCTAGAACCACACTGCGGATAGAATGAAGACAAGAGACCAGCTGCAGGAGCTGTTGTGAGGATGAACGTGTGAACACACGTGAAGTTTACCGTGTTCACTCTGTGTTCGTACGGGTACCTGTAAGTGCTCCACGGACGTTCATTATTGTTACTGTTATCACGAGAGTGAAAGAAACTACAGCAGTTCCCTGTGTCTGTATAAGGCCTGGATTAGATGCCAGCTGGTTTGGAGGCAGTTGAATGGCCGGGTTGACCTCGGGAGGACCTCAGGGGGCAGGAAGGGAGCTGTTTGCCCCCCTTGGCTCCAGACACCCAGAGAAACCCAGGGCTCCACTCCCACCCAGGGGTCCTCCCCTGCTGAGCAGCAGGACGGGCCTGGCTGGAACGCGGTCCGAGGGGCCGCAAGGGAGAGGAGGAGGCCTCTCCCGGGAGGAGAGAAGCACAACTTGAAACGTACGAAGACAGCCGAGCCAGCCTGGGACCCTGGGTCTGGCTCCTGTGACCCCACTGCTGGCCTCGTGCCTAGGGCCCGGGCCGTGCCTAGGGCCTGTCTGTAGGCAGAGCTCCTGGACCCTGTGGCAGAGACAGAGGTGGTGCCGGGGCTGGGCGGGGGCTCCATCCTCATGACATGGGGGTCGTCTGTGACGTGTGGAGTAAGGGTCTCAGCCGGGGCTGGGCAGGGGCCTCCCAGCTGCTGTTTAACGGGTGCTGCAGAGTACACGCCACTGCGTCCGGCCAGGAGGCCTGCCCGGACTGGGAATGGACTCCTGCGGACCGAGCACCTTCTCCGCCAGGCCCTCTGCCACTTCCAAGTGGCTGAGCCAGGACTCACACCCGGGTGTTAGCCCTAGGTCTGCCGGTGGCCCATCTGAGTGAGATTTTCTGGCCTCAGTTTCTCCATCTGCCTGCCCTTCTGTGGGGGAGGTCGGATTTCCTGTGACGTCAGTGAGGCTTACACTTCGGGGCCCCTCACCTGCGTGGGCCCCTTCCAGGCGCCTAAACTTTTTATTTTATTTTTTTTTAACTCTATTTATTTATTTAGCTGCACCACACGGCTTGTGGGATCTTAGTTCCCTGACCAGGGATTGAACCCAGGCCCTAGTAGTGAAAGCGCTGTGTCCTAACCATTGGACTGCCAGGGAATTCCCAAAACTGTTTGTTTATTTATTTATTTTTAATTAATTAATTTATTTTTGGCTGTGTTGGGTCTTCGTTTTTGTGCGAGGGCTTTCTCTAGTTGCGGCAAGTGGGGGCCACTCTTCATCGCGGTGCGCAGGCCTCTCACTATCGTGGCCTCTCTTGTTGCGGAGCACAGGCTCCAGACGCGCAGGCTCAGCAGTTGTGGCTCATGGGCCTAGTTGCTCCGCGGCATGTGGGATCTTCCCAGACCAGGGCTCGAACCCGTGTCCCCTGCATTGGCAGGCAGATTCTCAACCACTGCGCCACCAGGGAAGCCCAAACTGTTTATTTTTTATTAAATATTTTAAGGTAGCTTTACTGAAATATAATTGACATACCATAAACAATCCGTATTTGGAGTGGACAGTTCGGTAAGTTTGACTTACGGAGCCATCACCACCATCAAGAGAGTGAACCCACCCATCACCTCCTTAACCTAATTTTGTGTTTGTATTTTCAATTCTTTTTCTCAGAGAGGGCCTCCCAGTTTTTAGATATTTTAGGCCTCACCAAAATCTGGATTTGCTTCTGCAGAGAGAAGCTCAAATGAGACCAGGATAGGAAAGCGCTTTGAGAATGATGTTGGACTAATCGGAAGTGGAAGGTTATTTGTACTTCTTTATCTCACAGTGTTCCCGCAGAAGACGTGACCAACATCTTGTCATTCGTTTAGCAAATACTTATTGAGTGTGTACTGTGTGTAGCACTTTTCTAGCTTTAGGTGTGAAGAGACAAGAACCCCTGTTCATAGGAGCTTTCCTCCTGATGGGAGTCGGGGATAGACCGTGCGCTACATAAGTAAGTGGGTCACATGGTGATTAGAATGAGCTGGAGAAAGTGAAGGGGGTGTGGGGTGACCTCAGCTTTCAGTGGGGTGTTTAGGGAAGACGTCCCCCTGATAACGGCTGTTGAGCAACGATGCCCGCGGGGTTGAAGGTGAGGGAGTGGGCCGTGCGGGTCTCTGGGGCAGAGAACAGGATGCGTGAAGGCCCTGAGGTGGGAGGGGCCTGGCACGACCAGCAATAGCTCAGAGACCCGAAGGCCGCTGGCAGGAGGTTGGAGAGGGGCTGAGCTGGGGGCGGGGGGACAGATCCTGCGGGGGCCTTCAGGCTATTGTAGGGGCTTGGATACTTTCAACGGAGGGAGGAGGGCACCGTTGGAGGGGGTTTGGGTTCTAACAGGATGGCTGTGGCTTCTGCGTGGAGAATAGATTGGGAGCAGGGAATCCAGGCAGAAGCCCGTTCCGCCCTCTGGCCAGGGAGGGAGGTCGCTTGGACACGGGGGTGGTGAGAAGTGGCTGGATTCTGACCTAGTTTGAAATCAGAGGCATCAGCTTTTGCTGGCAGAGTCATTCATTCATTTGGCAAATAGGTGCCGGGTCCCGGGGATGCAGACCTGAAGGGAGGTGTGGTCCCCTCCTGAGATGCTGAGAATGTAGCAGGAAAAGACAGACACAGAAGCGATGAGCTGCTACCCACTCCGTGGTGTGGGCTGGAGCAGCACGAGAACCGGATCCCAGCTGGTGACTAAGCCGCCTCCAGACCAAAGTGTCCCCCCATCCCATCAGCTTTCCCACCGCTGGCACCAGGCCTCTCCGTCACCACGCCCACCAGCGCTGTCCTCAACCTCGGGGCTCAAGGGGACCTCCTTCCCGCCCTGCCGTTTGTTTGCCCCTCGACTTTTGGAACTGGACTCCTCACGGGGGCCTGGAACATGTTCGTTTTACAGGAAGGGAGACTGAGCCCCAGAGAGCTGTTGTTGAGCCAGAGTTCAGGTCTGTTTCCGAAGTCTGTACAATTTGGGCACATTTGAATGAAAAGCCTCTGGTTGTCAGGGCGCATGTTTAAGAAGAGAAGGCTGTGTGAGGGTCCGGAGGGAAGTGACCAGCCGAGGCCCCAGAGCTCATTTGTGGAGCTGCTGGGCTGCGGCCTGGCTCCTCGACTCCCAATCCCGTGACTGTTTCCAGTCGTTACTGGTGATGGTTAGACTCTGCCTTTCACAGCTGCAGCGTGAGTGCCTCTAGTTAGATGTAGGGTAGGACTATTGCACGTTCATTGGACCACCTGTGGAGTACCTTTCCCTGGAAAGCTTTGAGAAGAGACATGGTGCTGGACCACGGGCTTAGAGGCAGACCAGCCCACAGACGGTGTCCCCAGGGTCTCGGCTTCCCCCCTCCTTCCCCGACACAGACAGGCCAGTGTGTCTTTCTGGCAGATGAGACCTCCTGAGGGGAACCTCTTTTTTTTTTTTTTTTTTTTTGAATTTTATTTATTTTTTTATACAGCAGGTTCTTATTAGTCATCAATTTTATACCCATCAGTGTAGACATGTCAATCCCAATCTCCCAATTCATCCCCCCACCCCCCCCCCACCCCCCCGCCACTTTCCCCCCTTGGTGTCCATACGTTTGTTCTCTACATCTGTGTATCTATTTCTGCCCTGCGAACTGGTTCATCTGTACCATTTTTCTAGATTCCACATATATGCATTAATATACGATATTTATTTTTCTCTTTCTGACTTACTTCACTCTGTATGACAGTCTCTAGGTCCATCCACGTCTCTACAAATGACCCAATTTCGTTCCTTTCTATGGCTGAGTAATATTCCATTGTATATATGTACCATGTCTTCTTTATCCATTCATCTGTCGATGGGCATTTAGGTTGCTTCCATGTCCTGGCTACTGTAAACAGTGCTGCAATGAACATTGGGGTGCATGTGTCTTTTTGAATTATGGTTTTCTCTGGATATATACCCAGTAGTGAGATTGCTGGGTCATATGGTAATTCTATTTTTAGTTTTTTAAGGAACCTCCATACTGTTCTCCATAGTGGCTGTATCAATTTACATTCCCACCAACAGTGCAAGAGGGTTCCCTTTTCTCCACACCCTCTCCAGCATTTGTTGTTTGTAGATTTTCTGATGATGCCCATTCTAACTGGTGTGAGGTGATACCGCATTGTAGTTTTGATTTGCATTTCTCTAATAATTAGTGATGTTGAGCAGCTTTTCATATGCCTCTTGGCCATCTGTATGTCTTCTTTGGAGAAATGTCTATTTAGGTCTTCTGCCCATTTTTTGATTGGGTTGTTTTTTTTTTTAAATGTTGAGCTGCATGAGCTGTTTATATATTTTGGAGATTAATCCTTTGTCTGTTGATTTGTTTGCAAATATTTTCTCCCATTCTGAGGGTTGTCTTTTCGTCTTGCTTATGGTTTCCTTTGCTGTGCAAAAGCTTTGAAGTTTCATTAGGTCCCATTTGTTTATTCTTGTTTTTATTTCCATTACTCTAGGAGGTGGGTCAAAAAAGATCTTGCTGTGATTTATGTCAGAGTGTTCTTCCTATGTTTTCCTCTAAGAGTTTTATAGTGTCCGGTCTTACATTTAGGTCTTGAATCCATTTTGAGTTTATTTTTGTGTATGGTGTTAGGGAGTGTTCTAATTTCATTCTTTTACCTGCAGCTGCCTAGTTTTCCCAGCACCACTTATTGAAGAGGCTGTCTTTTCTCCATTGTATATTCTTGCCTCCTTTATCAAAAATAAGGTGACCATATGTGCATGGGTTTATCTCTGGGCTTTCTATTCTGTTCAGTTGATCTATATTTCTGTTTTTGTGCCAGTACCATATTGTCTTGATTACTGTAGCTTTGTAGTATAGTCTGAAATCAAGGAGTCTGATTCCTCCAGCTCCATTTTTTTCCCTCAAATTGCTTTGGCTATTCAGGGTCTTTTGTGACTCCATACAAATTTTAAGATTTTTTTGTTCTAGTTCTGTAAAAAATGCCATTGGTAATTTGATAGGGATTGCATTGAATCTGTAGATTGCTTTGGTTAGTATAGTCATTTTCACAGTATTGATTCTTCCAATCCAAGACCATGGTATATCTCTCCATCTGTTTGTGTCGTCTTTGATTTCTTTCATCGGTGTCTTATAGTTTTCTGAGTACAGGTCTTTTACCTCCTTAGGTAGGTTTATTCCCAGGTATTTTATTCTTTTTGTTGCAGTCGTGAATGGGATTGTTTCCTTAATTTCTCTTTCTGATATTTAGTTGTTAGTGTATAGGAATGCAAGAGATTTCTGTGCATTAATTTTGTATCCTGAAACTTTACTAAATTCATTGATTAGCTCTAGTAGTGTTCTGGTGGCATCTTGAGGATTATCTATGTATATTATCATGTCGTCTGCAAACAGTGACAGTTTTACTTCTTCTTTTCCAATTTGTATTCCTTTTATTTATTTTTCTTCTTTGATTGCCATGGCTAGGACTTCCAAAACTATGTTGAATAAGAGTGGCGAGAGTGGACATCCTTGTCTTGTTCCTGATCTTAGAGGAAATGCTTTCAGTTTTTCACCATTGAGAATGATGTTTGCTGTGGGTTTGTCGTATATGGCCTTTATTATGTTGAGGTAGGTTCCCTCTATGCCCACTTTCTGGAGAGTTTTTATCATAAATGGGTGTTGAATTTTGTCAAAAGCTTTTTCTGCATCTATTGAGATTATCATATGGTTTTTATTCTTCAAGTTGTTAATATGGTGTATCACATTGATTGATTTTCGTATATTGATGAATCCTTGCATTCCTGGGATAAATCCCACTTGATCATGGTGTATGATCCTTTTAATGTGTTATTGGATTCTGTTTGCTAGTATTTTGTTGAGGATTTTTGCATCTGTATTCATCAGTGATACTGGTCTGTAATTTTCTTTTTTTGTAGTATATTTGTCTGGTTTTGGTATCGTGGTGATGGTGGCCTTGTAGAATGAGTTTGGGAGTATTCCTTCCTCTGCGATTTTTTTGGAAGAATTTGAGAAGGATGGGTGTTAGCTCTTCTCTAAATGTTTGAAAGAATTCACCTGTGAAGCCATCTGGTCCTGGACTTTTGTTTGTTGGAAGATTTTTAATCACAGTTTCAATTTCATTACTTGTGATTGGTCTGTTCCTATTTTTTATTTCTTCCTTGTTCAGTCTTGGAAGGTTATACCTTTCTAAGAATTTGTCCATTTCTTCCAGGTTGTCCATTTTATTGGCATAGAGTTACTTGTAGTAGTCTCTTAGGATGCTTTGTATTTCTGCGGTGTCCTTTGTAACTTCTTTTTCATTTCTAATTTTATTGATTTGAGTCCTCTCCCTCGTTTTCTTGATGAGTCTGGCTAAAGGTTTATCAATTTTGTTTATCTTCTTAAAGAACCAGCTTTCCGTTTTATTGATCTTTGTTGTTTTCTTTGTTTCTATTTCATTTATTTCTGCTCTGATCTTTATGATTTCTTTCCTTCTACTAACTTTGGGTTTTGTTTGTTCTTCTTTCTCTAGTTCCTTTAGGTGTAAGGTTAGATTGTTTGTTTAAGATTTTTCTTGTTTCTTGAGGTAGGACTGTATTGCTATAAACTTCCATCTTAGAACTGCTTTTGCTGCATCCCATAGGTTTTGGATCGTCGTGTTTTTGTTGTCATTTGTCTCTAGATATTTTTTGATTTCCTCTTTGATTTCTTCAGTGATCTCCTGGTTATTTAGTAACACATTGTTTAGCCTCCATGTGTTTGTGTTTTTTACATTTTTTTCCCTGTAATTGATTTCTAATCTCATAGTGCTGTGGTCGGTAAAGATGCTTGATATGATTTCAATTTTCTTAAATTTACTGAGGCTTGATTTGTGACCCAAGATGTGATCTATCTTGGAGACGGTTCCATGTGCACTTGAGAAGAAAGTGTAATCTGCTGTTTTCGGATGGAATGTCCTATAAATACCAATTAAATCTATCTGGTCCATTGTGTCATTTAAAGCTTGTGTTTCCATATGAATTTTCTGTCTGGATGATCTGTCCATTGGTGTAAGTGAGGTGTTAAAGTCCCCCACTATTATTGTGTTACTGTCGATTTCCTCTTTTTTGAAAAAAAATTTATTTATTTATTTATTTTTGGCTGTGTTGGGTCTTCATTGTTGCGCGTGGGCTTTCTTTAGTTGCGGCGAGCGGGGGCAACTCTTCATTGTGGTGCGCCGGCTTCTCATTGCAGTGGCTTCTCTTGTTGTGGAGCACAGGCTCTAGGCATGCAGGCTTCAGTAGTTGTGGCACGTGGGCTCAGTAGTTGTGGCTCGCAGGCTCAGTAGTTGTGGCTCATGGGCTTAGTTGCTCCGTGGCATGTGGGATCTTCCTGGACCAGGCAAGAACCCATGTCCCCTGCATTGGCAGGTGGATTCTTAACCACTGTGCCACCAGGGAAGCCCCTCGATTTCCTCTTTTATAGCTGTTACCATTTGCCTTACATATTGAGGTGCTGCTATGTTGGGTGCATATATATTTATAATTGTTATATCTTCTTCTTGGATTGATCCCTTGATCATTATGTAGTGTCCTTCCTTGTCTCTTATAACATTATTTTAAAGTCTATTTTGTCTGATATGAGAATTGCTACTCCAGCTTTCTTTTGATTTCCATTTGCATGGAGTATCTTTTTCCACCCCCTCACTTTCAGCCTGTATGTGTCCCTGGGTCTGAAGTGGGTCTCTTATAGACAGCATATATACGGGTCTTGTTTTTGTATCCATTCAGCAAGCCTGTGTCTTTTGGTTGGAGCATTTAACACATTCACAGTTAAGATAATTATTGATATATATGTTCCTATTACCGTTTTCTTAATTGTTTTGGGTTTGTTTTTGTAGGTCCTTTTCTTCTCTTGTGTTTCGCACTTAGAGAAGTTCCTTTAGCATTTGTTGTAGAGCTGGTTTGGTGGTGCTGAATTCTCTTAGCTTTTGCTTGTCTGTAAAGCTGTTGATTTCTCCATCAAATCTGAATGAGATCCTTGCTGGGCAGAGTAATCTTGGTTGTAGGTGCTTCTCTTTCATCACTTTAAATATATCATGCCACTCCCTTCTCGCTTGTAGAGTTTCTGCTGAGAAATCAGCTGTTAACCTTATGGGAGTTCCCTTGTATGTTATTTGTCATTTTTCCCTTGTTGCTTTTAATAATTTTAATTATTTTTGTCAATTTGATTACTGTGTGTCTTGGCATGTTTCTCCTTGGGTTTCTCCTGCCTGGGACTCTCTGCATTTCCTGGACTTGGGTGGCTATTTCCTTTCCCATGTTAGGGAAGTTTTCAACTATAATCTCTTCAAATATTTTCTTGGGTCCTTTCTCTCTCTCTTCTCCTTCTGGGACCCCTATAATGTGAATGTTGGTGCATTTAATGTTGTCCCGGAGGTCTCTTAGGGTGTCTTCATTTCTTTTCGTTGTTTTATCTTTATTTTGTTCCGTGGCAGTGAATTCCACCATTCTGTCTTCCAGGTCACTTATCCGTTCTTCTGCCTCAGTTATTCTGTTATTGATTCCTTCTAGTGTAGTTTTCATTTCAGTTATTGTATTGGTCATCTCTGTTTGTTTGTTCTTTAATTCTTCTAGGTCTTTGTTAATCATTTCTTGCATCTTCTCGATCTTTGCCTCCATTCTTTTTCCGAGGTCCTGGATCATCTTCACTATCATTATTCTGAATTCTTTTCCTGGAAGGTTGCCTATCTCCACTTCATTTAGTTGTTTTTCTGGGGTTTTGTCTTGTTCCTTCATCTGGTACGTAGTCCTCTGCCTTTTCATTTTGTCTGTCTTTCTGTGAATGTGGTTTTCCTTCCACAGGCTGCAGGATTGTAGTTCTTCTTGCTTCTGCTGTCTGCCCTCTAGTGGATGAGGCTATCTAAGAGGCTTGTGCAAGTTTCCTGATGGGAGGGACTGGTGGTGGGTAGAGCTGGGTGTTGCTCTGGTGGGCAGAGCTCAGTAAAACTTTAAGCCACTTGTCTGCTGATGGGTGGGGCTGGGTTCCCTCCCTGTTGGTTGTTTGGCCTGAGGCGACCCAGCACTGGAGGCTACCTGGGCTCTTTGGTGGGGCTAATGTCGGATTCTGGGAGGGCTCACGCCAAGGAGTACTTCCCAGAACTTCTGCTGCCAGTGTCCTTGTCCCCACGGTGAACCACAGCCACCCTCCATCTCTGCAGGAGACCCTCAAACACTAGCAGGTAGGTCTGGTTCAGTCTCCTATGGGGTCACTGCTCCTTCCCCTGGGTCCTGATGCACACACTACTTTGTGTGTGCCCTCCAAGAGTGGAGTCTCTGTTTCCCCCAGTCCTGTCAAAGTCCTGCAATCAAATCCTGCTAGCCTTCAAAGTCTGATTCTCTGGGAATTCCTCCACCCGTTGCCAGACCCCTAGGTTGGGAAGCCTGATGTGGGCTCACAACCTTCACTCTTCACTCCAGTGGGTGGACTTCTATGGTGTAAGTGTTCTCCAGTTTGTGAGTCACCCACCCAGTAGTTGTGGGATTTGATTTTATTGTGATTGCGCCCCTCCTACCATCTCACTGAGGCTTTTCTTTTGTCTTTGGATGTGGGGTATCTTTTTTGGTGAGTTCCAGTATCTTCCTGTCGATGATTGTTCAGCAGTTAGTTGTGATTCCGGTGCTCTCGCAAAAGGGAGTGAGCGCACGTCCTTCTACTCCGCCATCTTGAACCAGGATTTCTGAGGGTGGCCTCTTGATTCAGCCTTGGCAGGCGGGAGAGGTCAGCTGGGGGCCCCATGTGGCCTTGGCTGTGCTCTCTGGTTACAGCCCAGGTGGCGGACAGCCCACTTGTCTCGCCTCTTCCCTGCATCAGCAGCTCCCTCACTCCCGCTGCTGCAGCCCTCCAGGCTCAGCCAGGCCCAGCAGGACAGGGCAGGTCCCGGAGGTGGAGAAAGGAGGTAATAACTCCTGCTCAAACCCTCTCGCTCTGCCTCTCCCCACCAGTGCCCTTCTTTATGGTCTAATCCTACCGGTGGTCAGTGCAGCTCAAGGCTCACCTGGCCGCCCAGCCTGAGCTGGCCCCTCCTCCTCTGAGCACGTGGCATGGTCCCGTCGGACGCAGGCGCAGGGCCATCATGTGGGCACACTTCTCTCCTCCACCAGGTGGTGAGCTCTGGAAAGCAGGGAACCCCTTGTCCTGATCTCATTTACAATAAGGGAGGACGTGGGGCCCCGTAGTCCTGGGGGATCTTGCAGCATCACCTCTAGGAGGCTGGGCCCGCAGCGAGCACTTGTGTGACCCGTTGACGGTCTAGCTGGAGCCGTGGAGCTGTGCTTGGCTGGGTTTCCTGTGTCCGGGTTAGGGCCACGGGCTCCCCTCTGGAGACACTCTGTGTCTTGACACTTGTGTCCCCCGTCCCCCTCGCTGCCCACAGACAGGGCAGACATCCTGTCGGGTCCTGCTCATTAGCGGAGGTGGTGGGGACCGTGGGAGCTGCCCGGGGGAAGGGCCAAGGAGGAGGCTGCCAGGCTGCGGTGGGGGGAGGCTCTGAGGGGGCTTTCTGAGCTGTGCGCCCGCCGTCCAGAGATCCACAGCCCTGTCACCCTGGTCTCAGGTTAGCGGTCTCCCAGCGAGGCCTCGGCTTCCTCTTGCTGCTGGGAGATCCCTGGGATCTCAGGAGGGCCGGAGGGGCCCTGCAGAATCCTCACCCCAAGTGCCACTCAGGTTGGGGAGGGCCGGTAAGGGGCCCTTGAGCTTGGCTGCCTTTGTCCTGATCCTCCCGCTGAGTGGATGTTGGCGTCTCTGCAGGTCGGAATGAGCTGATCGCCCGCTACATCAAGCTCCGGACAGGGAAGACCCGCACCAGGAAGCAGGTGGGCCCTGGGGCAGGTACCCCGGCACTGGTCGGCTCCCAGGGTGGGCCCGGCCCTCCGCAGGACCGGGTGTGGACTCTGGGGACCAGCTTGGGCGGGGTCCTCTGCTGGGTGTGCCACAGACGGTCAGTTTCCCTGGGGTCCCTTCTGCCATCGCCTGGGAGGAGAGCCCTCCCCATCCGACTGCACTTCTGTTTAACTGGGAGAGGTGGGGCCGAGGTCCCATCAGTGACTGGTCCTTTCGTTCATTCGTTCATCCGTTCAGCCTGTGATGGGATGGGGGGCTGTGGAGGGCTGAGGGTCAGGGGAGCCGGCCGTCGGGGAGACAGGAACCCCTCTTCCTGCCACAGGTGTCCAGCCACATCCAGGTGCTGGCTCGGCGAAAAGCCCGCGAGATCCAGGCCAAGCTAAAGGTAAGGCAAAGGCAGCAGCGGGAGGGCTCGGGTGGGCCAGCCTCCCGGAAGTTGGGGCTCTTTTCCCAGGAGGAAAAGTCTTCCCCTGGGTTTTGGGGCTGGCTGCTTACGTGTGGAGCCAGTGAGCTTCTCAGTGCTGAGGAAAGTGGGGTTCAGCCTGTAACCTCTCTCCCACCTGCGCAGAGGACGTTGACTGGGGGCCGTGTCTGTGTGTCCCGCGTGTGAATGGCCAGGCTCACGGCATCCTGGGAGACAGAGGCGGGTCTCCTGCTGTGCTCCCCGCCCCCTGCAGCTCAGAGGAACCGGCACACCCGGAGTCCCGTGGTTAGAGCAGCAGGACTGCCCTCCAGACCCCACTTCTTGGCCCCTTACTGCCGTCACCCAGATCCTGTGGGTGGCAGGCCTGCGGGGTGGGGTCCCCGCTGGGGGAAGGGCTGGTGGGGCTCCCGGGATCGGCCCCACCTTGCAGGCCTGTCTGCCGACAGGCGACTGACTGCTACACGGGGGGCCAGCCGCCGGTGGGGGTCCCCTCCCCACGGGACTCGGGCCTCCTGGCCCCTGGCCCCAGGGGCCCTTGGCTGAACCCTGGGAGGCAGCAGGCTGCCCATGACGGTGGAGGTAACAGAAGAGTCTGTGGCTGCTTGGCAGGAGGAGCCAGCACTTGGGGCTGAGACCAGTAAATCCACAGACATTTTAATTTTATTCTCATTTTTATTTTTTGGCCGCACTGTGCGGCTTGCGGGATCTTAGTTCCCCGACCAGGGATTGAACCCGGGCCCTCGGCAGTCAAAGCGCAGAGTCCTAACTGCTGGACCGCCAGGGAATTCCCCACAAACATTTTTTAAAGCAATGGAAGCCCTTTTTTTGTTTTTTTTTTTTTAATTTTATTTATTTATTTTTGGCTGCATTGGGTCTTTGTTGTGGCACACGGGCTTTTCGTTGTGGTGGCTTCTCTTGTTGCAGAGTACGGGCTCTAGGCGCGCGGGCTTCAGTAGTTGTGGCTCGCGGGCTCTAGAGCGCAGGCTCAGTACTTGTGGCGCACGGGCTTAGTTGCTCTGTGGCATGTGGGATCTTCCTGGACCAGGGCTCAAACCTGTGTCCCCTGCATTAGCAGGCGGATTCTTAACCACTGCGCCACCAGGGAAGTCCCAGCCCTTTCGTTTTTCTCCCAAATTAAATATCACCCCGATCCGTTATCAGAGGAGCTACTCTGGTCAAAGCTAGGTTGGCGAGAAGCAGGCTAGGGACCCCTCGCGCTAGTCACCTCTCAGCCCCCATGACTCTCGAACCCGAAAGCATCCCAGAACCCAGTTTAAAAGCCCCTGGAGTAGAGGACCACAGAGGCCCCATCTGGCCCCGTTGTCCGTGACCCTGACACTGGAGGCTCTGACGGTGTGGGTGGGAACTCCCAGGAGACCCCATTCCTTCTGCATCAGCCCAGCTGTCCCCCGCCCCTCACAGCTGTGGCCCAGCCCTCGCTCCTTTGTCCCCGGGACAGCTGGCTGGGCCGCAGCTGCTGGTCCCTCCCTCTCAGGCTGGCACATGTGTACCCGGACGTCCCCGGCCCTGCAGCCCACTTGCTCCTCACTCCCCTCTCTGGTCAGCCTGTGACTCACCAGGGCCTGGTAGGGGACCGGATGGAGAGCCGAATGTCCAGGGTTCTGTTCAGAGCCGTCGAGGGGCGCTTTGGATTCCCGTGGGCTATACGGCCCACGTGTGCTCGAGGAACTGAGCCTGTCCCTGTCCGCAGGCTCTAACGTGGGGCTGGGAACAGCCTCTGGGGACCGCTGGACAGGCTTCAAGGGGAGCCATGGACCCCTTAAATAATATGCACATTTTCATGTACATGCATTTTTCGGAGAAGATTGGTCTGAGGATTTTGTCATATTCTCCAGAGGGTCTGGGGCCCAATGTAGTTAAGCTCCCTGGTGGATGGCAAGGTCAGGTAGAAGTCCTCGGGTCATGGCCCTGGTCTGGCCTGGATCTGCCCTGGGCCGTGGGCCCTCGGCCACGTCACCCACCTGCCTCAAGCTCCATCCAGCTTCCCCGCCTGTAAAATGACAGGGTTGAGCAAGGTGGTATCTGAGGTCCCCTCCAGCCGCAAAATTCTGTAGCCTGGTCACTGATGTCACCCCCCACTCCCACCTGATTCCTGTCCCACTCTCTGGTCCCTGGCCGTTCGTTTAGACTGGCCATTGGGAAGGGACTCAGGTTGCCGACACAGGGTTGGAGCTCTCTGGCGTCCCACCAGTGCAGTTGTTAACAGAGGTTTGTGGGCCTCCTGGGGCGTGGCCTGCCACCCCATTCGTGTCCTGGAGGGAGCGGGCCTGGGTGTGTATGGCATCTCCCTCCCGAAATCAGCAGAGTCCTTGGGGAGAGGCAGCCTGATGCTTTGGTTATCAGAGACAGCCTGAGAGCAAGGCCCAAGTTTGGCCCCAAAAGGACAGTGGGCTGGGGTGTCCCACCACTCAGCACGGCCTCCCGGGCCCTCTGTGGTGAGGATGGGTGCCGTCAGATCCTGATGTGCCCCTTCCTTGGTTTGCTCAGCCCCCCGGGCCTGCAGAGGTCAGAGGTCACGGATGTGCCATCCCGGACGGACCTTAAGGGCCGACTGTCACGTGACCCCTGTCAACACCCAAGTCCCCTAAATCCTCTGAGCCTCAGTTTCTTCATCTTAGAACGGGGAGCCTACGAGTCCAGCCAGCCTCACGGGGGTGCTGAGATGTTCAGAACCAAAGTGAGACGGCGTTCTTTACCTTCCGGGGGCTGTCTCGTGCGTGCCCCACGAGCGTAAGGGTCCCTGAGAAGCCGAGTGGAAGGGCCTGGCCCCAGACCTCATCGCGCAGGATGCCGGGCGCACCACCTGGACCCTTCGGGCCCCGCGCTGTGGTGATGCTCCCCCCCGGGCGGGTGAAGTCATGCAAAACCAGCTGCGGGCCGAGAGGACCTCCCTCAGCAGTTAGCTTATTACTCAGGACAGATTCGGGTCCACCGATCGGATTATTAAGTAAAGGGCCCACTTATTTTTCCCATTTAAAAAATAATTCATCATAAAGATACAGAATTTCTAATCAGAGCTCCCGAGTTGACATAAACCAACCTTTTGTCCCCAGTAATGCTTCCCATACTGAATAATACTTGCTGTTCAGTCTGTATGTGTGGTCTTCTTTGGGACCCACGAGGCTTTCTGACATACAGTATGCTGTCTTACTGGTTTTGAAGACCTTTGGGATTGGGGAGCTCAGGATGGGGACCACTGGCTAATACAAGTAGTAACCAAGTATTATTACTATTATTATTATAAGCAGCTCATACTGCTGATTTGTTCAGAGCCTCTGCAGGGTGAACCCATTTTGGGGGGGGTCTTTGGACCATAGAGGGGACCCACAGAGGGCAGATAGTTGGTATTCACATCCTGACACGTAAAAGGTTCGGGAGCCATGGGTGCCCATGGTACAGTAGAGATCCACAAGCCAGGGCTAAGACGGGGGCCACAGGAGACCGTCCCTTGTCACCGTCCATGTGACCGAGGATGACCCCTGCCCAACAGATATTCATGCACCATCTCCCAAGGGCCAGGTGGGCCCCAGCCACCCCTGGTGTGGAGGTGAGCAAGACCTGGGTGGTCCCTGTGTCCCTGAGGTTGGTAACAGGAGAGCCATGGTCTGGCAGGTGGCCTCCGAAGTCTCTTTAAACCCTAATGCGACTGGCAGGGCGAGTGTTGTGCCCCTTTGACAGATGAGGAAAGTGATCAGAGGCACCGAGTGACTTACTCAAGTCACAGGACCGGTTCACAGCCCTGCAGGAGCGTGAGCCTCGTCCCCAGGGCCGAGTCCAGGTCTGGATTCCCTGTCACCAGCTGGACCCGCCTCTCCCGACCTGCCATGGTGCCCATACTGAGGCCTCCCTCAATGTCTCCCCAGGATCAGGCAGCTAAGGACAAGGCCCTGCAGAGCATGGCTGCCATGTCGTCCGCCCAGATCATCTCTGCCACAGCCTTCCACAGTAAAATGGCCCTCACCCGGGGCCCAGGCTACCCGGCGGTCTCAGGGGTAAGTGGGGCTGCCTGGAGTCGGAGGCCGGACCGCCCCGTCCTTCTCACTCCTCCCCCTTCCAAGGCACTGGCCACACCAAAGTCCTCACTTGCGTCCTCTCGGGCCAGGAGTGCCGGGGAAGGAGAGACCAAGGACCGAAGGGCCATGCCATTGCCGGGACCGCCCTCCTGGGGGCCTTGGCAGTGACAAGGGTGCAGCCGCCCCCCCGTCAGCCGGCCACCCAGGGGCTCTGCAGAGTTGGCCCCGTTTACAGAAGAGGAGGCTGAGGCCCAGCTTTGGGGCAGCACCGGCATGTTCTGAGGAGCCCCTCTACCCGCCCCCAGCTCAGCCTCGTCCCCCCTCCGCCCTCAGGGGCTCCTTCCAGGTAAAGGGCTGATGTCCAGGAACAAAGTCCTCTTGAATTTTAAACTGAGAACGGGTCTCTTGGCCGTGGCCAGGTGGGTCCCGCTCTAAGAATAGTCCAGAGAGGCCCCTCCTCCGCAGGGCTGAGTCCTCCCAGGGTCTTGTAGGCTGCTGGGACTAACGCACCGCCGCAGGCCCTGTGTCCGGGGAGCCTCTCGTCCAGCATTTTTCCGAGTGTGTCCAGAGGCCGCTAGGCCGGCAGGGCGTTGAATGGACAGGACGACGGGACGAACGCGTGCACACGTGACTCAGGGGCACTCAAGTCTCAATAGGGTGCTTGACTCCAGATCTCTTGAGGGTCCTGTGTGCCACTGTCGCCAGGCATCTGTCCCCGAGGAAGGGGACGAATGCCGTGTTTGCAAGCCCGGCGGGCGTTCCAGAGGCTGGAGGTCCTTGCAGCGCTGGCGGGGACGCCGTGCTGCCAGGCTCTAGGCAGGCACCCTTCCCAGGCCCCGGCCCCGGCCGCGCCCTCCAGCTGAGCCCCTGCCCCATCTCTGTCTCGACGCCGCCGGCCACGCACACTGGGCTCTGCTGACTCCGTGCTTTTGTCTCCTCAGTTTTGGCAAGGAGCTTTGCCGGGCCACGCCGGAACGTCCCACGAGTGAGTATGGCCACCGTGCGGCTCTGTTGCTCCCTGGGCTGCGCTTGAGCCCGTGAACTCGTGCCGCTGACCCAGGCCGCAGGGTGGGAGAGCCGCAGACTGGGGTCAGCCTTTCCGGATGGCCCTGCACTTACGGATGAGGCTCTTCTGCTCTCGGGCACCCTGGGGTGGCGTTTGCTGAAGCCCCAGTCCATCCGGGGCGTAGCAGAACCCGAGCTCGGGACCCCGAGGGGAGGAGGCTAGGAACCAGCCCTCTGGCTGGCCTGGGAGGGAGGGAGGAGGGCTGGGTTTTCCCAACAGACCTGCTGCTTCTGTGGGTCGGCCAGAATCCCGAGGGAGCGGGAGGCCAGAGCCACTGACCACCCGGGCCTGCCTCACTGAAGACACCGTTGGAGCCTGACCGAGGCTCTAGGGCTGCCACCTGCCCCCAGGCCCACGCGTCATCTCTTGTCTCCCACAGTGTGAAACCTTTCTCTCAGCAAACCTATGCTGTCCAGCCGTCACTGCCTCTGCCAGGTGGGTCAACAGGCTCTGCCTCCCTCGTGCATCACACCCCTGTGGCTTCTGCTGCGGGTCCCAGGCCCTGACTGCTAGACGCCTCTAGCAGTCCCCTTAGATGCTGCCCTGGCACGTGCTCACACCGTGCACCCCATCTCCCAGCTCCACCTCGATCCTCTTCCAGGAGCCAAGCCCCCTGCGCCCCCGGGGCTGCCCGTCCTCCCCAACCCCCTCCCCAGCGAGGCTCAAGGCTTGCAGGGTGCACACAGCTCAAGGGGCAGTGCCTGCGCCCTGGGTGGCCACTCCACCTGCATGTGTGCCCCGTCCTGCTTGGCTCCTGGGATGGCTTCCCTCTGTGACACTGTAATCCTCTCCTTCAAGATGGGGGTCCAGCAGAGCATGGCTTTCCAGCCCGGAGCCCCTGGTTAGCAGAGGGAAGGCTCCTGGCATGAGGCAGATGGAGGTCCAGCTGGGCAGCACGGAGCTCCCGCCTTCCCTGCTCACGTGACCCGCTCTGGCCCTGCCTCTTTCTCAGGAAGGTCCCTCCACCTTCCGCTCTGCAGGGCGAGATAGGATCCTCGCCCTCACCCTCCTTTCCTGGCTTGGGAATGGCTCCGGCCTGCACGGTGGCCTGGCTTTTCCTGCTCTGAGAGTGGGCCCTGCCACCCTCCTAGGTTCCTGACGGCTGTTCGGGGCCCGCCCACCCCCTCTAGTCTGTGCTGTCCCCTCACGGCTCCCCCACCCCATCTGCAGTCTCATCCCCGCTCTTACCCCCTGTAACCCACCTGCCATCTTTTTTTGTTGTTGTTAATATTTATTTATTTGACTGCGTCGGGTCTTAGTTGTGGTGCGCGGACTTAGTTGCCCCGCAGCATGTGGGATCTTAGTTCCCCGACCAGAGATCGAACCCGCGTCCCCTGCATTGGAAGGTGGATTCTTAACCACTGGACCACCAGGGAAGTCCATCCATCATCTTTTTAAAGCATCAATCTCACCGTGCTGCTTCCAGCTTAGAATCCGTTAGTGGCTCCCTGGTGCCTTCAGGACACAATCTAAGCTTAATTGTCACTCTGTGTGCCCTGGGCAGCCTCTGGGGCTGGTGTCTGTGTCTGTCTTCTGTGTGTTGGGCCACATCCGGTGTGCACGCCACGCCTGAACAAATGAACGAGTGATTCGGCTCACCCGTCAAATACCAGCTGGTGTGTCCAGCATGGTCCTCCGCCCGCCCCCCGCCATCCCTTGTCTGTTTCCTCCCCGGGCTTCTGACGTACCTGCCTCACTGCCCTCTCGTCCCGTCCGCCACCAAGCCCCGGGGTCTTGCTCCCTCCATGTCCCTCCTGTGTCCCCTTCTCTTCACTCCACTGCCCTCTTCATTTTCCCATTTGGGAAAAACCCACAAGGCCTGGGCTTCTGGTCCACCTCGCCCCAGCCCAGTCCTTCCCCCACGTGGAACAGGGTCTTCAGAAATGCACAGCTGATCGCTCCTCGGCCCCGCCTAAAATCCTCCGATCGCCCTCCTGAGCTCAGGCTGAAACCCGTACCCCTTACCTAGCAGCCAGGGCCCATCTCTCCAGCCCCGGCACAAACCCGCCCTCCCCGTCACGTCTGGCAGACGGAGCCCCCGAGCTCATGGTGCATCTCGCAGCCCCGTGCCCCCTGCCTGGAGCCCCCTTCCCCTGTCTGCACCTGCTGCCTCCCACTCTTTCCCTGTACCCTCTTTCAGCATCACCTTCGGGTGGCCTTTCTGACGCTCTTCACGGAGGACTAGGAGCCCCCCTCCCCCACTGAGCTGAGCGCCTTCCTTGTCCATTTTCCTCACATTCATTGCTTCACTTACTCGCCAGCCAGCAGCCAGTGCCTGTTCTGGGCCGGGCGCTGCCCCAGGGGCTGGACAGCAGACGCTCATGTCATTGTAATAGTTGGTTGTCTCCCTGGCTGGACCAGAAGTTCCTCCAGGGCCAGAACCAAGCGGAGGCTGCCCTGGAAGCCCTGGGTCCAGCAGGCATCCCATCCCCCAACCCCAGCCAGCATCCAGTCTCCCCTGAATGCAGTTCCGTGCAGGGGCCCGAGGGGACCGAGCTGTTCCAGGCTGAGCTCCCTGCCAGGGCTGCCCCTGGACCACTGGCCAGTGCTCTGCCACCCCCGCTGGGAGACCCCGTTAAGGCAGACAGCAGGTCCCCCAGCCGGAGGGTCTGGGGGCCTGGCGGAGGGTGCGGCAGGGAGGCCCTGTGGACCGGCTCCCATGTGCCGTCCACTGTGTGCAGGGTTCGAGTCTGCCGCAGGAGCCTCCCCGTCGCCCTCCGCGCCCCCAGCACCCCCGTGGCAGGGCCGCAGCGTGGCCAGCCCCAAGCTCTGGATGTTGGAGTTCTCCGCCTTCCTGGAGCGGCAGCAAGACCCCGATACGGTAGGTCCTGGCCTCTGTCTGGCCACGCTCCCGCCCGGTCCTCGCGCCTCGGGCGGCTGCTCCTGTGCGTCCCCCAGCGCCTCTTCCTCCTGCTCTGGCCTTCTCGCCCTGCTCTCTGCCCCGCGCCACCTTGGGGCCGAACTTAGGGTCCTCGTTCCTTTCCATCCCCCCTTATCCTTCCGTCCTCTCCCTCCCCGCTTCCTTCTCACTGGACCTTCCCTCTGTCCCTGGCTCGGTTTCTGCTCCCTCCCCTAAGCCCTCCCACGGTTCCTGTGCCCCATCCCGGTGCCCCCAGGCTCTGTCCCTCCCCTGCTCCCACCATGTCCACCTTCTTCCCGGTCCGGTCACCTCTCTGTCTGAAGGCACTGGTCCCAGCCCTGCCCGCAGGCTGCTCTGCCCTTTCCCTGTGGCTCTGAGTCTGCCCCGTGTCCTCGGGAACGCCATCAGGAGCAGCAGCCCACCCCCATCCCGCCCCCTTCAGTGTCTCCGTCCTGGGTGACCGGCGTCACCTGCAAAGGCCAGGTGGGCAGGATGCCAGAGTCGGGGGGACTTCACTGACCATTTGACTTTGACATTTTCAAGCTTATGGTTTAGGTGAGGACCCCAGCGTGGACCACGAAAGAAGCGGCTCTTCTTTAGTCGCAGCGAGGGACCGCAGCCGCCGCCTCCGGGGGGAACACCCCTCGTATGGGCCGCTGCTTTTCCGTCACAGACGAGGTCACGGGGTCCAGAGATAGAAAATGAGTCGCCTAAGGATGTTAGCGACAGAGTCAAGGCTCAGTACAAATAACGACCAGAAAGTGCCGGGCATCTGCTGGGGGTCACCCTGCCCCAGGTGCTGGACACCTGTTGACTCTGCTTTACACTCAGCCCTTCTACTGGCTCCGTTTTACCAGAGGGGAAACTGAGGCCCCCGCCGTGGCATCCCTGCTCTGGGCCCCTGGCCGGGCTCCGAGCCCCGGTCTGTCTGGTCTGTCTGCCCCGCCGCCCCCATGGCCCCTCAGACCAGCTCTTCTCTGTCCACAGTACAATAAGCACCTGTTCGTGCACATCGGCCAGTCGAGCCCCAGCTACAGCGACCCCTACCTCGAAGCTGTGGACATCCGCCAGATTTACGACAAGTTCCCGGAGAGGAAGGGTGGTCTCAAGGAGCTCTTTGAACGGGGACCCTCCAACGCCTTTTTCCTCGTGAAGTTCTGGGTAAGCCTTGGGTGACCTCCTCCTTCCCACCCCAGCACGTCGATGACCACAGGGAGGAAGGAGGAGGGGTGGGCCTTGGCGGCGGTGGGACCTGGGACGTGCAGGACAAGAGCGAAGGGCCAGCACAGAGCGGCCCTCTGGTGCCGGGAGCTCAGACCAGGTGGGGCCATTGGTGCCGCAGAGCAAGGCCCCCTCCTGATGGCGGGTGATGGTCACGCCCGGGCAGAAGTGCGGCCTCAAGGGGTCTGTAGTACCAGAGAGGACCTACAGGAGGCCTCAGGGGTAGTCACCCAAGGCTTTCAATGCCAAGGTTTCCGGGCCCGCAGCGGGGCAGCTGTTGGGCTGGATGGGGCTTGGAGAAGTGGACGGTAGGCTTAGGTTGGGTCATCCCCAAAGAAACACCGAGCTTCTGCAAGAGCTCAGCCCGTAGCTCGGCCTCCGCCGCCCTCCCCAGCTCACCCCTGCATGGGTGCTGTGTGGGTAGAGCCTCCTTCTTTCGAAAACTCCTCCAAGACCAGGAGGCATAGGACCTGTTCCGGGGGCCCAGCACCCACAGAAAAGGGTCGCCGGGAAGAGAGACAGGGCAGGAGAAGCCAGTGGGAGGAAGTGCAGGAAATCCTTCTGGCTGGTGATCAGAGCCTTCGAATCGTCTCGGAGCCCGGAAGCTGGGCCTTTATTTGGTCTCGGACCACTTTGATAACCTGAAAGCTGTGCTTTTCCTAGAAGTGGGCATATTCACACGAAAGTGTACATGCAGTTCCAGGTGGCTTACTGGTCCCTGGCTAGGAGCTCTTAGCCTAGCCCTCGTCCGCAACCAAATCTGTGGGGCTGGCTGTCTACAGAAAAGGCAGGAACAGAGACCCAGGGCCTGGATCCCAAAGAGGCTCAGTGTTTGCCCCTGCAGGACAGCTTGCTCTGCGAGCCGATGGAGGTTGGCCCTGGGCCTTCAGGGATGGGCAGAGTTAGGCAGAAAAGGGGAGCGGCCTCCAGGGGGGCTAGTCATGGGTAAACGTGTAAGAGAGGGAACCGCGGAAAGTAAAACGGGAGAGGTGAGTCAGATCCTGGAAGGTCCTGATCCTACAAAGGTCTGGATTTGATTCTATGCTGGGATGAAAAATAGGTAATAGTTTCTTTTACTTTATCTTATTTTTAAATCAGTGCATGTTCATAGTTATTAATACCAAGAGGCTTATGAATGAAAACCGTCAGGTTCTCGTCCGCCTCCTCCCAACCCCAAGCCCAATCCCGAGAGGCAATCACTGTAAAATGTCACTGTTTATTCTGGGTTTTATCTCCTTAGTTCTAAATATCTGCTTATATTGCTACACTTTGATATCTATGTATTATGTATTTATGGTAGGAAAACATTGGCTATATTATACCACTTTTCCCCTCATCGTCCCAGTAAGTTATATAATTTAGTCAAAACAATAAAGTGTTTAGATTTTGTGACAACGTAGATTGACCACCAGAGTGTGTAATGATTACATTTCATTTCTTGTGCAACTTTTTGGGTTTTCCTAAAAATAAATGGCTCTTTCGCTTGCACATTTCTAAAAAAACCTATTATTAAAATTTTACAAATTGTTCTATCATAACCACCATATAAAATTTAAAAAATTGTTTTTCACCCAGTGCTCAAGCCTATCAGATAATTTATCCTTTGTCCCTTTCTCCTTCGGGATGCCTCTGTTCTGCTCCGGTTTGAACCGGTTTTCCTCCAGGCCTGCTCAACAGCTGTCCTGAGACCTCTGTTTACTGCTCCTCTATTTTGAATCTACAGTTTCCTAGATCTCATATTTCTCTCTTTTTTGGAGTTCCCCCCTCATTTTGCTGGAATACATTCTCTAGTACCTTCCTAAGAAAAGGTGCATGGTAGATAAATGTTCTAAGTCTACCTGTTTGAAATGTCATTTATTTTCAGTGCCTAATTCATAGTTTGGGTACAGAATCTCCATCGTAAATGATTTTCCCTAGAAGTGATTTTCAAGAATCATTTTTTGGTTGCTCCAATGTCTTATAAGAGTAGTCTGGTAGTATTCTAATTCTTTATTCTTTGTTATGTAACTCGGTTTTTTTTAGCCTCTAGGAGTTTTGCATTTCCTCTCTGTTCCTTACTTTCTTAAATTTCACGTTGATGAGCTTTGGGATCTGTGTTGTTTTTCTTCCTATTTTTGAGCCAGGTACTTGGTAGGCAGTGAGAGGAGAGTCTCTCAATTCGGTAAATTTACTTATATTATTTCTTTTTCTTTGTTTTCTCTGTGTTCTTTTCCAGGAACCCCTGTTAGTCTGATGTTGGATATCCCGGACCTATCCTCTCTGATTTTTACCATTTATTTATTTTCCAATTCATTTTCTTAGAGACTTTCTTAACTTTATCTTCTAATTAAGAGTGAATCTGAGTGAATATTACATAAAACCCAAAGTAACATTGGCATGAATGAATAGTTCTTCTTTCGTGTAAAGTAAGTCTGGAGATGGAGTGTCCAGGTCTGGTCCAGCAGCTCCGTGAAATTACCAGAGACCCTACTCGTCTCTATCTGCCATCCTCAGTGTGTGGCTTCTGTCCTCAAGGTCAAGGCTGCTGGGGTTCCAGCCATCACATCCATTTTTCAGGCATCAGGAAGGGGGAAAGCCAACTTAGTTCCCTTTAAGGAGCCTTCCTGGAAGTCCCACACAACTCTTAATTAGTTGTCTGTTTGCAGGTAGCTGCAAAGGAGCCAGGGAAATGTACTCTTTTAGTTGAGTAAATTGCCATTCTGAATAAAATCAGGGTTCTATTACTACAGAAAATGAATGACTCTTTCAACTGTTGATGTGTCATAGTTTAATTGATGGCTTTTTTTTCTTAATTGTTTGTAAAATCTTGGTGCATTGTACATTTAGTGGTGAAATAGATTAATGGAATATGGTGGCATGCTCTGCCCACCCCGACCCCGCCCCTTGTATCGAATATTTACTTTTGACCATGACGTTTTTAATTTTTAAAAGCTCCTTCTTCTTCTTTGATTGCATCCTAGTCTTGTTTCATGGCTACAATTTTCCTCTCATCTTTCTGGGGACTTGAAGTGAGAATTATTTTTTAAGTTTTCTTCTTCTCCCTTTGTTTCCTTTTAGTCCCTTTTTCTGTCTGTTTGAGTCTTTATCTTTCAAGTTGGAGGATTTTCTCAAATGTCTATAATTCGTGGCCAGATTTTTTGGTCCTTATTTTTTTGACAGCTTTATTGCCATATAATTCACTTACCATATAATTCACCTACTTAAAGTGTACAATTCAGCATTTTTAGTATAGTCACAGAGTTGCAACCAGTTAATTTTAGAACATTTTCATCACCCCCAAACCCATTAGTTATCACCTCCACCCCCCAGCCTTAGGCAACCACTAAGCTGCTTTCTGTCTTTATAGCATTTTTAGATATTTCCCATAAATGGAATCTTACAATATATAGTCTTTTGTGACTGGCTTCTTTCACTTAACGTTAAGTTTTTAAGGTTTAGCTATATTATAGCACGTCAGGACTTCATTCCTTTTTATGGTTGAGTAATATCCCATTGTCTGGATAGACCACATTTTGTTTATCCATTCATCTGTCAGTGATGGGCATTTGGGTTGTTTCCACCTTTGGGCCATTGTGAATAATGCTGCTATGAACTTAATATACAAGTCTTTGTGTGGACATAACTTTTCATTTCTCTTGGGTAGATACTTAGGCATGGAATTGCTGGATCATATGCACTATTTATTTATTTATTTTTGGCTGCATTGGGTCTTCGTTGCTGCGCGGGTTTTCTCTAGTTGAGGCGAGAGGGGGCTACTCTTTGCGGTGCGTGGGCTTCTCATTGCGGTGGCTTCTCTTGTTGCGGAGCACAGCCTCTAAGCACGCGGGCTTCAGTAGTTGTGGCTCACAGGCTCTAGAGCGCAGGCTCAGTAGTTGTGGCACATGGGCTTAATTGCTCCGTGGCATGTGGGATCTTCCCGGACCAGGGCTCGAACCTGTGTCCCCTGCATTGGCAGGCAGATTCTTAACCACTGAGCCACTAGGGAAGTCCCCTCTTTACATTCTTGACAGTGTCCTTTGAAGCACAACCTTTTCCATTTTGATGAAGTCTAGTGTATCCTTCCTTTTGTTGTTCGGGCCATTTGTCCATCCAGTGACTGGGAACTCTGTGGACAAGGTGTGGGCCTTGTTACCTGCTGGACTTCTCTTTCAGGTGATCGGGGTTGGGGAACCAGCTGCTTTATTGAGGACACTGTAAATGTCAGCATATTTACTGGACCTTTTCCTTTCCTGAAGTGGTTCAGTTTCTCCAAAGAAGACCCCTACTGTCCCCCACCCCCTTGGCAGGGACATACGAACATTCTAGCAGTGGGGCAGGGAGAGGGCTAGGGGAGCCGACCGTTTCTTAGGCAGCGTTCACCTCATGCCCTGGCTCCCACCCCCTCTTCTGACATGCCTGGTGTCCCTGAGACCTGACGCCCTCCTGTTTAATTTCTTCCCCTGATGTGTGGAGAGGGGGGGCCCGGAGGCCTGACCACCCAGTGTACAGCCTTTCAGCCGGTTCCTCGTGTCATATCCTGTGTCTCCCTGGCCATCACTGTCCTGGCCCCTCTCGTCCCGAGGATGGTGCTGACTTCTCACCCGTCACCCCTCTGAGGGCACTTTCAGGCTGTAACTCTTCTTGCGTCCTTTTCCCCGCAGAAGCCATCCTAGTTCAGATCAGCTGTCAGTCCCCTGGAATTTGTTGAATTCTCCCGTCCGTTTGGTCTTCTCTCCGTTTTCTTCGTGTGTGTGGTGCAGTGCATTAAAAAAGGTCTTTGCCCTCATCCTATCGGCTCTCTGGACGGGGAAATGTGAACTTGTACGGTCAGTCTCCCATTTTACCCAGAGGTCCACGAGGGCCACTGCTAATGGATCGGTAGCATTTGTTTGGAGTGCTGGGTTGAGGAAGACCTGGAGGGAGCCCTTCCTGGATTGACTGGTAATGTCTGCCGTGGGTGCAGCAGGGGAGGGTAGTGTGCATTCCCTACATGTTTACCGTCCCTTTGTTTAGGTAATGAGGAGTCCTTGAAGGTTGTTGAACGGGGCATGGCCAGAGCTGTGCTTGGTTAGATGCATTAGCCATCCAGACTGACAGCTGCACTACAGGCCGAGAAGGAGACCTCAGCCTCCTTAGGGCCTCAGCGGAGAGGCTGGCTTTAGAGACTGATGTACGAGGCAGGATGCCAGGCTCCCTTTTCTCAGGAAGGGCTTAAACCATCTCATTTCCCTTTTTCTTCTCCCTCTTCTCCCTTCCAGCCCTGAACATGGGAGTTGGAACCAAGTGGCTTGGTTGTCAGCAGCCGACTAGCACTGGTACCATCCGGCCAGCGGTGGCAACTCCCACCTCCTGCTGTGTGTCCAGGGAGGTTCGTGGCCTTTCCTTAGGAGAGCCTACGCCCTCTGTCGCCTGCTCCTTCCCCCACCCCCCAAGCCTGTCCAGGCTCAGCCTTGACTCGGAAGAACGCCCTTGGCTCAGCTACCCCGAGGGTTCAATTTAAGGTGACCCCTGACCAGGGAGGCCTGGCTGGCAGGAGGAGTATGGGAACACCACACTGGTCGTGGCAGATAGCATACTGGGGGCCCTTTTCACCAGCTTCAGCCTTCTTTCAGTTGGTGACAGTATTCTGTATTCTAGCCACCATCCAAATGAGAGCCATCCTAGGCCCCCATTTCACAGATGGGGAGACTGAGGCATGGAGTAAGCAAGGGTCTGGCTCTGAGACCCCCAGCCTGGGCAAGCCTCGCTCCTGTAGTCCTTCTTGTGATGCACACGCCGAGGTAGGTCAAGGCAGTCGGCGGAAGGTCACCCCAGGCACTGTTCATAACCTGACTTGTACTAGCATGTTCCATCCTTGCCACACCTCTGAAGGGAGGTACAGCTGACAGCCTCGTTCCGTACAGAGGAAGGTGAGGCACAGAGAGGTGAAAGGATGTGCCGGGCAGCCCAGTTCGTAGTGGCAGAACCAGGATCAGAACCAGCCAGCCTAGCTCTGGGAGTGTGCTCGGAACTATCACCCCAGACCATCCTGCCTTGCCAGGTGGCTGGGGTCCCCCGCGCGGCCCCGTGCTCCCCCTGCTCCTGGTGGAGAAGGCTCTGGATAGCCTAAAAAAGGGCCCCCAGCCCCTGAGGAAGGGCAGCTAGTGGGGGCAGGGAGAGAGCAGTCTCAGCTGTGCATTCAGTGTCGAGCTGGGCACTTGGGGTTCTTGGGTCTTCTAGAGCCCAGGCTTCCCTTCCAGGAGATGGGCCGGGGTGTCCTGCCTAGAGATCAGAGCTGGCAGGTGGGGAGGAGGACCAGAGGATCCTTCTCCTACCTGGCTCGCGGCCCTGGTCCTCTCCTTCCTTCTGACTCTGGGGAGGCTGGAGGTGGGGGTGAGGGGAGGAGAGGAGGTGGAGACGGTGGTGCTGGGCAGCGTGATTGGGTAGGTTCCACGTCGGGCCTCTGTGCTCCGTCCACGGGCTGTGCACACAGCCCGTGCCGTGCGGACCCGACAGGAGCTTGCGTTCCGAGTGGGAGAATCAGAGCAGGTCTCGCCTGCTCTGTGTGGGAGGGGGTGGGCTACCAGTGAGCCCTCCCAGCGTGTCAGGAGAGCAAGGCAGGCAGCAGAGGGCCCAGCTGGAGAGCTGTGTCCCGAGGGAGGCTTGGCTCCTCTGGGCCCTGTTTCTCCACCTGAAAAGTCAGCACTTTGTCCCGGAGGGCCTGCGAGGGGCTTGTGTCTGAGGACCCTGATGAGTGGGGTCAGCTGGGGGTGGGAGGGTGGGCACGTGGGCGGCCAGGGCACCTTGGCCGTCATCCGGTCCCTCTCCTCCTGGGTGGGGAAGGTAGAGGCGCCAGGGAAGGATAGACCTGGGATGTGGGAGAGGAAGGTCTCCTGCTTGCTAACCACGGGACTTGGGGTCCTCCCAGGCAGCCCCGGCGCCCTAGCCGTCTGGAACCCTCCTCTCCTGTGCCCTGGCCTGTAGCTGGTGTGAGACTGACCACACGATTGGGAAGGGACTCTGCCAGGAGAGGACAGTATCACCGCACACACCCCCCTCGCCCCGCCCCAAAGTCTGGCGGTTTTCTCGTCCGGCCCCAGGCCCTGGGCACGCAGGCTGCGGAGTGGGCCAGAGCCTGCTTGGAGTGGCAGGAGGGCTTTGATGCCCCAGCGCAGCCTCCTGTGCCCCTGCTGCCGATGGTACTGTTCTCTTTGGTGGGGACGGCTAGCAAGTGGTCGGCGCGCGGTCCACCGGGACTCATCGGTTCCAGCTGGCGGTGGCATTGGGGGCAGGAGGGGCTGGGTGTCAGGCTGTGCTCCGTGGGTGTGAGATGCAGGGGCTGAGAAGCTCCCAACTCCCCCAGGACATGTGAGACCAGCAGAGGCCACCTCTGTCCTTGGGCAGTGGGAGAGGGGACTCTTACACACTGATGGCCGTGAACTCCAGTCTGCAGATTGGAAATGCCCGGCAGAGCTGGGCCGAGGCCGGGCAGGGAGGACAGTACCCCAGACCTTCCTCCGTCGAAGGGCCCTGACATTTCTCCCAGGCACATACCAGCCCATAACAATGAATCTGAGCCCCCTGGCCCCCAGGCCCGGCTGTCCCGGCTCATCTGTCAGCCACCCGATCCGCTGCACCTGTTCCAGGCCCAGCCTGTGAGCTGCCACTGCACCGCAGCTATGAATAGGGCGGAGGGCAGGGGGCCGCGGGGGCGCTCTCAGGGTGATGTGGGGCGCGGCTTTGCTCTCAGGCTGAGAAAGCAGAGACGCTGAGCGTGTGCGCGGAGGTGCTCAGACTGGGGGGTACGCAGTGGGGCTGCAGGAGGTGGTGGGTCGCAATTAGGACGGCACTGAGGATGGTGAGGGGCTGTGGAGTGTGCGCTTTTCGCTGGCCGGGGTCCCCTGGGACCAAGCAGTGGGGCCATAGGGGAGGTCCTGGGGCAGACGCTGGACCGCCAACGTCCGAGAGAGATGAGACGTCTGAGACTTTCATCTCTACCCCATCTCCTTCTCTCTCTCTCTCAAGCACCAGCTCACCTGTCCTACCTGCTCCCCAACAAGTCGCACACTCCTTGAGAGCAGAGACAACACTGCAGCCTCTTTGGGCCCCCCCCTGTCCTGGCCATGCTGGGCCAGGCAGGATAAACGGGCAACGGAGTTGATTGGAAGGACCAGGCGAGTGGGAGGCGATGCCAGAAGCCCCTGGAGTGTCTTTGGGCCGGGGCGGGGCTCCGAGGACTGCCAGGGGTGCAGGAGGTGGAGGTCCCCTTGTGAGCACAAGACCGTTCCTCACCCAGAGCCGCCGAGAGGTTCAACAGCCACGCGCCACTCTGTGGCAGGCACGCCGCGCGCCGGGCCTGAGCCCTGGGAGAGCTTGGTGCCCGCCTCGAGGGTGCTTACCATCTGGAAGGGGCAAGGCCAGGCCCTGCCAGCACAGGGTGCTGACGGGCACGTCCCATCCCCGCGGGGTGCTGGGCAGCTGCTACCTTGTGCGCTGGGGAGAGCCTGGAGGGGCCGTGCCAGCCCTGCCCGAGCCCGGTGCACGGTGCACGGACTCAAATTTCTTCATTAACAGTTAGGTGATTGTTTTCATATCTATTAGGAGAAACAGAATCCCTGATGTCATGGATGTGACTGCTTAGAATAAGAATGAGTTGATTTGAAAGAAACCGTTAGGGGTGGAGTGGGGCGTGTGGTGAGTGGTACGTGAATAGCATCAATCAGGAGGAGGACGGCGGTGGCCGCATCTGGGAGACATCAGTTCACGTCCTGGCCTCGCCCCCTCGTCCGGGTGCCTGCCCTCCCCAGGAGCCGGGCTCCCTGCCAGCTCCTTTCCAGGCACGGTCCACGTTCCTGCCCTGCGCTTCTGTATCTCAAGCACACAAAAACTGTCTGTCCCCCAGGCCTTTTTGAGGAAGTCCGACAAACTGGGTCTCCGAGGAGGGGCATGTGACTTATTAGAGAGAACAGGAGACAGAGAGCTGGTGCTGGTGCCAGGGGCCAGGTTTCACTGCACCGCCCGTCACAGCGGCAGTTAATTCCCAGCCCACCGAAGGCCTGGCCCACCTCCGCAGGCCCCTGGGCACCCCCTGCCCTGCTCCACGCCCACCACAGAGGGGGGAGACTGCTGCTTATTTCGGAGTTTAGTTTTCTCTTTTTCTTTTTTCTGGCCACGCCGTGCAGCTTGCGGGATCTTTGTTCCCCAACCAGGGATTGAACCCAGGCCCCCAGCAGTGGAAGTGCAGAGTCCTAACCACTGGACTGCCAGGGAATTAATTCCCTGTAATTAATTTTTTTTTTCTTCCCAATGGCCCCATGAAAGCCCTTGCTGGGCACACTGAAATGTATGCCATCTAGGTCAACATGGAAACAGCCTTTATTTTCATCATAAAAGTAACACATCCTTATTCTGCTTTATGACCTGCTTTTTTCTTTCTTTCCGCTCAACATTATGTTGTAGTCAGTTCACAGTAGTAAATACAGGTCCCTCTCGACACGGTGTGTGGCTCTGTAGTATTTCTACTGTGCCTCAGACAGTTGCCCCCTGCCAGTCTAGAGAGTGTACTTGCTCTTGGAAAACTTCTTTCCCCAAAGGAGAGAAAAGTAACGACTTTGATGGCCAGGGGCAGAGCAGCCCGGGGCCCGGCTCTGAATCGTGCTGGAAACTTCCCGGGGTTCTGGGGCTCCCTGTAACTGTGCAGAAGAGTCCTTGGGGTCAGAATCCTTATCGGGGTCAGGATCTCCCCTGCGTTTGTGGGGCTGCACTCTGGGTCCCGCTGGGCAGTGGTTTGGGACGAGTTGTGTGGATGGGAGGAGAGGCTTCCCCCCAAGAGTAAGCCTTTTGCGATCTGTTTGCACACTGCTTCTGAGTCTGAAGCTGCTCTGTTAGCACCCTGACTCAAATGGGGTGATTGGCTGTGGAGCCCAGGTTCCGGGGTGGGGACCCCTCAGTGGTTGGGGGCTTCGCCGAGGCACCGAACGGGCTCACCCAGCATCTCTCGGCTGGGTGGGAGAAGCACCGGAGTTGGAGCCTGGGGACCCAGGGCCCGTGACTCATCCACTCTGGCCTTGGGCAAGGCCCGCGGTCGGGGAGACTGAGATCAAACTGAGGCCCCCGTCCTGCCTTGTCCCCCCTCACAGGGAGTGGGTGTGAAGTCATGAGTCTTATTACCCACTTTCCTGGGGGGGCAACTTCAAATCGCCCCAACACGCAGCAGGAGGCGCCCTGGACCCTGCCTTCAGGCACGAAGCAGATCAGAGGACCGGGGGCTCCCACACCAGGCTGGGGCGGGGGTTCCCTTTGGCAAAGGGGCTCGGTGAGAGGGTGCTAGCTAGACTTCTGTTGTGCACAGAGCTCTCAGGGCAATTGCAGAGGAGCCCAGCGGAAGGAGGCCGGTGTTGGGGAGATTGGTCCGGAGGCAGAACAGAGATGCAGAAGGTCAAGGGTGGCCGGGCTCGCGGTGCCCCAGAGATGGCGAGAGGCCAGCCCCCAGAGCCATTGCTGAAGGGACACCGGCAGGGCCCTAATGCTCTAAAGACCGATTTGGGGCCCCGCCTGCTGGGCTGTTGGTACCCGATGGGCAGCAGGGCCGGGAGCTGATGCAGGCCCAGGTTCTTGCCATTGTTTGGGGCACACAACCTGACTTTACACCAAGCCTGCGTGTGGATGGACGGGGGAGCTTTCCGAGGTCCTGTGTCCACGTTTTTTCTGAGCCCCCTGATGGCGTCCTGGCCCTGGGGCCTGGGCTGTGGCCCCAGAGGCGGCCTCGGTGCCGCCCCCAACAGGGCCCCTCTGAGTTACCGCCCCTCCTTGGTCTCCCCTTGTCTCCCTCCAGGCAGACCTCAACACCAACATCGAGGATGAGGGAAGCTCCTTCTACGGGGTGTCCAGCCAGTACGAGAGTCCCGAGAACATGACCATCACCTGCTCCACCAAGGTCTGCTCCTTTGGCAAGCAGGTGGTGGAGAAGGTGGAGGTGAGCACGCACTGCCGCTTGCCCGCCTGGGCGCCAGACCGTCGCGCCCCTGCGGCCCGGGCTTCTCACCTCTGTGCCCAGATATGTCTGAATGAATGCAGTCTGACCCTCGCCGTGCCTCATCACTGACAACCCACCGCACGTCCAACACAAGCAGAGCACCTGCCCCCCCCATCCTGGTGGGTCTCACCTGTTGCCCGTCAGGTCGCGGGGAGCCGTTCCAACACCCCAGAGCTGAGCTCCCCTACAGCTCTTAACCCACGACCCCTCGGGTGGAGTCTGGGCAGCAGCGGTCTCTGAGAAGCTCTTCGAGTTAGTTATTTCCAGTGAAATTTTAATTTTGAGATCGTTGTGGATCCACGTGCAACGGTAATCCCTTCCCTAGTGCCCCCGATGGCAGCATCTTACATACCTAGAGTGGACCATTAGCAACCTGGCTCTTGACGCCGATGTAGCCCACCAACCTGAGTCAGATTCCGTCCGTTTACACGCACTCATTTGTGTGCATGCCTGTGTGTGTGTGCCCAGATGTGTAGCTACACATACGTGACGGTTCCGTGGCCACAAGGTCCCTGTGGCCCATCCCCCGTGTGCGGCCGGGATTGAGCTGTCATTCCGTCCCCGTCTCCACGTCTTTAAGCTCCTTCCTCCGATACCCGGCGTCTGGGTCACAGCGGGCAGGGGGTGCTCTGTCTCGAGGGCTCCCTGGGCTCTGCCTGTCCTTCCCACTTAAGGCCGAGTGGGTTGTGGAGCTTCCTCACGGAGCTGGCCAGGCTGGCTGTGGGCAGCGGCCTCCTAAGCCCCACTGTCCCCGGGCCCTGCAGACCGAGTACGCGCGCTACGAGAACGGCCACTACTCCTACCGCATCCACCGCTCGCCGCTCTGCGAGTACATGATCAACTTCATCCACAAGCTGAAGCACCTGCCCGAGAAGTACATGATGAACAGCGTGCTGGAGAACTTCACCATCCTGCAGGTGTGTGCGCGCAGGGGTGTGTGTGCAGGGGGGGGGGGGTGAGAGTGGGCGGTGGGCAGAGGAGATGGCATGCTGTCTCCTGGGCCCCGACCCCCTCCTCCCCTCACCCCTGCAGGTGGTCACCAACAGAGACACGCAGGAGACCCTGCTGTGCGTCGCGTACGTCTTCGAGGTGTCGGCCAGTGAGCACGGGGCTCAGCACCACATCTACCGGCTGGTGAAGGAATAAGAGACCGGGGAGCAGGGAGGGGGGCAAGACATCGTGTGTGCAGGGACGTGGGGAGGGGACCCGCGGGGGCAGCCCCCCCAGAGCGCCAAGAGAGTTGCAGTCATGACTTTTCTACCCAGGAACAAACTGCCTGAACCCGCAGTGCCTAAGCCCAATAAACCCAAGATCTATGCGTCTTCAGAGGCCCCATCTGGCTGTGTGAGCCTCGGGAGGGGCTGAGGGAGCAGGGGGCTGGCTGGGAAACAGGCCGGAAGCAGCCCCGGGGTGCGGTCCTGAAGCCAAGGCCCCGGTGGACTCAGCCAGGAACGTCCGGATGCTGAAGCTCAAGATGGGACAGCCCCTGCACTGCACTGGAGCCGCTGCCCGCCCGCTGCCGGCCGCGCTGGGAGGCCTGAGGGTGGGCGTGGGTCCTCGGCCTGTGCGTCCTGTGTGGGCACCTGGGAGTGATGCATCCGCCCTGGCCACCTCTGCTGCTGCTGCCCCAGGACAGCCGACAGGGAGGCCCGGCCCAGTCCCGCGGGGTGGGTTTCGGGTGTGGAGGTGACTGAACTCTCAGGAGGTTGGAAGTGGACGCGGTCCGAGCTCTTTAGGTAGTTTTCATCCATCTCCAGGCATGGGCTCTGTGGCCACACTGGCTGCTGGGGGGGTGGGTCCCAGGTCAGGGGAGCCCGAGACAGCGAGGGTGGGAGTGCAGTGGTGCAGCCAGCTTTTGAGTGTGGGTGGTGAGGCCGGAGTCACGCGGCCTCCTCTGTGGTGGTGAAGGCCAAGACAGTTGGTCAGAGGTCTGCGGTGGACCAGTGGTTTCTGAGACCACCCAGTCTGGATGGTCTGTGAGTCTCACCGTGTACCCCTCCCAGTCAAGAAGCCTGCCGGGTGCCGCCTTGGAGCAGCCCAGGCCGTCCACGCCCTCCCTAAGTCCACTCCCTACCTAAAGGTCAGGTTCTGTGCCCCCCTCCCCCCTGGGCCTGGAGGAGACCCGCCGAGGGATTTCCCTGGTCTGTTGCTCCTGGGAATGGGCCTCAGTCCTCGTGTGCCCTGCTGCCCGAGCTGTCTCAGCGTGAGTGTCCTTCCTCCCTGTAAAGGGGGATGGGATTAGTGAGGAGGAAAGATCTTGTCATTAAAGGGCCTGGTGCAAGATGCACTAAATACAGTAAACATTATTATCCCCTTATCCCTGCCCTTGGGGCGCTCGGGGCCCGGCTCTTTGCTGCCATCTAGTGGCCATTTGGTATCACCTTCTCTAGTGGGGAACCACAATTCCAGGAGCCTGGAGCCGAAGGGGAACAAGATTCAACCTGCAGGTGTTGTGTGTGCCCAGCACTCAGGGAGATGTATGGGGATAAGAAGCGAGTAAGACGACGTTGAGGTGTTACGGAGCGGTTAGGAGCAAGGGCTCTGGAGTCAGGCTGCTAGGATTGGAATCCTGGTGCTCAGCTACAGACTAGCTGTGTGGCCTTGGGGCAAGTTACCTAATTTCACTGTGCCTCAGTTTCCCCGTCTGTAAAATGGGTATAAAAACAGTACCTACCTCGTGTATGCAGAGTGCCTAGCACCGTGCCGAGCACACAAGTGTGTTCGATACCTATGTGTTATTATTCATAGCATCTGACTCCTTTCAGTCTGAGAAGTCAGCTTGGAAAACTCTCAAGTGGGGTGAGCGGTCCTCAGAGCGACTGGAGTTCAGAGGTGGGAGGGGGCAGGGCGTGGAAGGTTCGGGGAAGAGGGGGAAATTGAGAGGGGCTGCCCCTTAAAAGAGGGGCAGTGTCTAGATAAGCAGCCTGTGGACGGCTGCTAGGCTCCATAACAAGTTGTGTGACCCTCCTGCGTGCGGGGACCCGGCTCTCACTTATGGATGATGTGATGTGGAAGGGGCCTTGGGGTCCCTGAGAAGCACTCACACGTCCTCCTCTGGTTAGTGTCTGGTAAGGCTCTCCCGCCTTCCCCCCTCCCAGCCCCTGTTTCCGGGGCCGTCAGCATAAGGGGAGCTCGTGACGCCTGCCCTCCCAGCACGACTGAACCTTCCAGCAAGGGCTTGAGAAGCGTGTGTGAGCAGCCTCTGGGCCCTGGGACGGATGCACAAACGAGGCCCCTCATTTTGCATTGTGGGTGACGGCTGCCAGTGCAGCCGTCGGGGCCACGTGTTGGCTGTGAGTCTTCCCTTCTCTTTAGGAACTGACCTCAGTAGCCTAAGAGAGTAACCTACTTAGAGCTGGAAAGTCCAAACCGGTCAGCCACGGAGGACACAGATGCAGGCGCCTCTCCCCGCGGTGTCGTGCAGACCACAACCTGGCCCCGCCTCTCTTGCAGCCTCATCTGACACCCCCCTGCACCCCTCCCCGCCTTTCGGCCCTGGCACCGCATGTCCCCTGGCTAGCAGGCCCTGGAGAACTGTCACTCATTCTTCAAGAGCCAGCGTGGAGCCACGTCTTCTCCCGCAGGAGGGCCGGTCGCTCCTGTCCTGGCGTGGCGGAAGCGTTCCATTCACAACCCGTCAGAGCACCTGCCACGCGTCCCTGGACACAGGGCCTGTGTCACCTCTTCCATCCTCACCCGGGGGTGCTGTGCTCTCCCCATTTTAAAGATGAGGAAAGTGGGGTCTGGAGAGGCCAGCTAACTTGCTTGGAGTCAATGCATTTATTCACTCGCTTAGCACATGTTTATTTAACTTCTGCTTCGTGCCAGGCACGGGACGTACTGATGGCCGAGACAGACGGGGTCCCTGGGAGCTTGCGTTTTACTGAGGAGGGAAGACAAAGTGAGTGGGTGAAGGGTGTGCAGACTGACGGGTGCCGACGGGAGGAGAGGGCGCCGAGGCCGAGGCCTGGGGGGCGGGTGTGACGCGTGTCCCGGGGACAGCGAGGAAAGCCGCATCAGGAACCCAGAGACGCAGGCCCAGATCCGGCCCAGGCCCTGCCCCCGCGCTCGGGAAGGGCTTTGGCTTTTTCTCCGTGTGATGGGAGGTCCTGGAAGTATTTTAAGCAAGGGAGTAAGACTGTCGGGTCTGATTGTTGGGAAACAGCACTGGGTGGCCGTGGACCACAGAGCAGTGCGTGTCATTGTTTCCGAGTCTGTCTCGCCCCCTGGACTCAGCATCTGGGTGGGGAGACTGTAGGTGCCCTGCTCTGTCATTTTCTGTAATCTGAGCCCACGTCTGGATCACAGCAGGTGCCTGATGAACATTTGAAGGGTGCCCGTGTGCAAGGTGCGTGGCCCGTGCCTTTTGGGCCTGGGAGGGGGTGATGAGTGGGTGTCCCCGAGCCTGCAGGATAGGAGTCTGCTGACACCATCAGGAGTCAGCAGGCGGGGACATGGAAACAGGATGGGTGCCTGGCCGTGGGGTCCGATTACCCAGCAGACAGTGCCCCAGTGACCACCAGTGACCTTCCATAGAGTGGGGTGACCTTCTGAATGCAGCAGGAGTTTGGGAGGCGTGTGTGACGCGGCTCTGCCCTTTGGGGACTGGAGCCGGGCGTGAGGAGCGTGGGGCTGTGGGTGCGAGGTTGGGGCACCTGCTCCCTGGCCCGCCCACGGGGCTCGGGGGGCAGTGGGCAGTGGAGCAGGGGGCGGGTGTCCCTTGTTAGCAGGGGTGGCGACAGCAGGGAGCCCCACCGGGACTGGGCCACCAGTGCACACCTGGGCTGCACCTGCCTGGAGGAGGGACTCAAGCTGGAGCGGGGGCGGGCTTGATTTTCCCCGGTCATCCCAGAGGTCACAGCGTTTGACCCCTGCTGACATTACTGCCGAGTCGGTCAAGACAGGAAACGAGAAGGTAACTCTGGATAAGTTGTTCTTGAGAACGGAAGCCCCGGAGCCAGGCTGCTCCAGGGCTGAGTTGGCTTCTTACAAGTTGTGTGACCTTGGGCGAGTGACTTACCCTCCAGGAACCTTTGTAACCTCGTTTGTGAAATGGGAATAAAGTGGGCTGACTGTGGGGAGGAAGAAGGTGACCGCACCTGTGAGGGGGCAGGTCCACACCTGTGAGGGGGCAGGTCCCCATCTGTGAGGGGGCAGGCCCACACCTGGCCCGCAGGGCGCAGCGGGGCAGCGACTCGGGCGAAGAGGGCCGTCCCACCCCGTCCACAGACGCTCACATGTTCACACAGCACTCACACGCTGCATGCACACACACACACACTTAGACACACACACACCCCTACGCACTGTATACACCTACACACACTCATACACTCACCACATACATACACATACCTACTCACTGTATACACACTCATACATACACACACGCACCACACATACCTACACACACAGTGTATACACATACACACGCTTACACATACACTCACATTCATACACTCATCACGTACACGGACATGCATATACCACACACCTACACACGCATACACTCACCACGTAGACACACACACAGACGTACACACACACACTCACTCATCATTAGAGAGACAAAAGCTCTGCTCCGATGCCCCTCAAAGGGCAGAGAGGAGGCCTCGGGGCTCCTGGTCGGGCAGACTTTCCTCCTCACTTTGGGGTCAGAAACAGGGGAGCAGGTGTTCTTCATTGAGAAAATAACTCTCGAAAGGGAGGGCCAAGCCACTCTGAATAAGAAACTGTCCAGAATTTGGTTTTTGTGTCACTTTCTGAGACAGGACGGGTGTGGTGGGCGCGCACCTTCGCGGAAGGCTGGAGCCCAGCGGGAGAAAACCGTGTCTTTGAGCTCATGGATGTCTGATACTCAACTTTAAGTTTTTTGTATTTTGCTATGTAAACCCCCTTTGTCTCCAAATCTTCAGTAAAGTCTGCTCCACACACAAAGGCCTTTGTGTGAGTGATTTCTTTGTATGGAAATGAAGGAGTCCCGGGCGCTGCTGATAGAGCACAAAACAGCTGCCGCTGCAGAGCCATCCAATCTGGACCAGGCCAGGGGCCGCCCATCCGTTGACGGCCCCTCGCGAGAGAGCAAGAGAAGGGGCCGCACTCGGGGTGACATTCCAGCCAGTCGGAGCCCTCGGGAGGACGTGCCTTGGCTGCCACCCGAGCCAGTCAATCGCCTCCTGCGAGGCTCCGGGTTCTGTGAGCGCCGCAGTTCCAGACGCAGAGTGTTAGGTGCTTAACAAGCAACAACTGGACTCACTCCCCCCTGGATTTGAAGAGCCACCAAAGCAGGAGGTCCAGGCCGCGCCTGGCAGGATGTGGTCCCTACTTTGGCCTCCTAGGAACTTGATTTTAGCCCTTGACCCGGGAGTGAGTGGGCCCACGGCACTGGCCAGCCAGAATCAGAACCGCGAGTTGCAGCAGACTGATGGGCCCAAACCCACTTTACCAGTTCACCTGAGCAGCACTGCCCCCGGGACCCGGGACCCGGGGCACGTGTGTCAGCACCTGCCCTCCGCCCGGGGGCCCTTCCTCTCCGGGAAGCCGGGTCACCCGCAGACGGGGGCTGGTGAGTCTGTTCAAGCGGGGCCGTGAGTGACCTTGAAGGACCGAGTGCCGGCAGCGGTGAGAGTGTGAGGCCCCGGCTCCACCTTGGGGGCCCGAATTCTCCCATCCGAGGATCGAGGAGTCCTTTTCCCTGGGTGAGAGATGGCTCCTCTTTTGTCACCGCGAGTCCCAGCACGTGGTGCTGAGAAGCTATGTTGCTGGTGAACATTCGGTCAGTGGGATCCCGCAAACCCACCGAGCACCTCCGTTCATCCTTGCTGGTTGTGGGTTCACGGGGGGTCGTTGTGCATCCCCGTTTAGCCTGGAGCAGGTCCCCCCAGCTCTCTCGCTCTGAGTGGTGCCCATGGGGGCCTTGCTCTACCAGTCTCATCCCAAAGGTGACGGCTGCCAGCAGCCCGACACTACGCCCTCCCCGTCAGGTCAGGGAGTTGTAGGGACAGCGCTGACCGTAGGTCCTTCGTGGCGCTCAGGTTTGTGGGTAGCCCTGGCATCACAGAGGGGCTTAGGGTGTGGGATGGAGAGAGGGAAGGACGGGGAAAGGAGGGGATGGGGGGCGAGCCGGGCTGGGAGTGGCCGGCTGTCCCCCAGAGCTTGTCCCGCGGGTGCGGGGCGGCTGGTGTGGCCCACGGCGAGCATTTATTGAGCACAGACTGTATGCCAGGCACGGCTCTGAGTGTGAGCGTGGCAGGTGGGACCGGGGGTGTGCAGAGGTCTTTGCTCTCATGGCATTTCCGTTCTGGTCCGAGAGACTGATGAATAGTAAGCAACAAGAAAAAGTTAAGTAAGCAGGAAAATAGCAGGAAGCAGTTAGCGCTTTGACGAAAGGAAAACAGGAGGATGTCTTAGAACAGGGTTTGGCCATATCTGGCCCGCCGCCTGCTTTTGTCGAGCCTGGGAGCTAAGGATGGTTTTTATGTTTTGAAATGGTTGAAAAAAAAATCCAAAGGAGACTAGCACTGTGACCTGTGACAGTGGTCTGCTGTTCAAGTCCCAGTGTCGGTAAATCGAGTGTCATTGGAACAGGTCATGGTCACTGCGACCCGGGGTCCGTGGCAGCTTTCGAGCTACGATGCAGGGCTGGGAGGTGGCGGCAGACACCATGCTTGGCTCACGGTGGCCCTTTCCAGGAAAAGCTCCCGGACTCCTGAGTCAGGGAGTGACGGGGGGGCTTCCTCGGAGCGGGTGGCCATTGAAGGCCTCTCCGAGGTGACAGCAAGAGTAGCCACGAGACGACCCAGGGAAGCGAGCCTCCACTTTGAGGGTGCTGAGGTGGGAAGAGGGGCAGGAGGGACCGGGGTGCAGCTGGGGTAACCTCCCATCCCTATCTCATGGGCCACATCTTCATTGCTTGACCTGCGGGTAGCAGTGGTTTCAGGGATGTGGTTCTCCGCCCAATCTGATCTGTTTCCTCTGGGTCTGTTTTGGCCTTTGTCGTTTGTGCCAGAGCCTTGGCTCAGAAGGTCACCATCGGTCATCCGTCTCTACTTAAGACTGGCACTGACGCTCGTGGGAGACTCAGAGCAGGTGGGCAGGTGTGGGAGGCCGGCTGCATCCATGGCCACCTGGCAGGGCTCTCGTGTTAGAATGCAGATTTCTTTAGGGCAGGGCTTCCTGGCCGGGTCAGATTCCATGGAAAGGGCTCCCCCAGTTTCTTGCTGTGGAGAACAATCCGACCACCAGCATCCTGGGAACCAAGTGGGAGAAAAGTGCCGGGGCCCCCCCAGGGTTCAGTACGGACCCCCTGTTCTGCACGGGGCTCTTGTGTTCCACTGGACCTGGTGTCCCCCACCCTGGGGACACTCTGTGTCATCCTCTCCAAGGAAAGAACTCTCAGCTTCTGCCTGAGTAGGGAGGGGCACCCCCCAGCTGCATATGGAGTCAGGAGAGGATTTGGAGCACCACATCTTTCTGAGCTGACTTGGAGCAGCCCTCCCGTCCCCACCTCCGCTTCCAGAGACGCCCGGCGCTGTCGGTTCTTGACTCTTGGCGAGTTCGTTGGTAGAAACCATGTTTCTTTCTGGCTGTCTCTGGGGTAAGATTCAGCTCTCTTGGTCTGCTAAGTCAGCTGGTACCCATCCTTCTGTTTTCTGAATTTTTGTTCCTATCCTCCTGTTCTCTTTGTCCTTTAGGATTTATAGCTTTAAAAAAATCCTTATGTGGTCATCTTAGAAGGGTTTCAAGAGGGAACAAAATAGATGTATGTGTTGAATCCACCACCTTTGTCCTGACTCACTTATTTGAAATGTCGCTCTGGCTGTCATGTGAAGATGGAAAAGAGGAGGGCAGGGGTGAGCGGCAGAAGGGAGACCCAGTTAGGAGGTCACTGCAAAGTCCAGGAGGGAGACGATGGTGCTCTGGACACGGGTTAGTGATGGAGAGGAAAGGAAGCCAGTGACCTTGAGATGTGTTTTGAAGATCGTCAGTATGACTTACTAAGGCTTGGGTACAGGGAGGGCGGGAAAGTGAGGAAGCAAGATTAACTCCTCATTTCCTGGCGCAAGTCACATGTTTACTGTGGTGGGAGAGGCTTGGGGAGGAGCAAGTATGTGGGTGGAGATCAGAGCTGAGTTGAGATCCCTGTTAGACCTCTGAGTGGAGGCTTCCATAGCAGCTGCCTGTGTGATTCTGGAATGAAGGGGAGAGGTCAGGGCTTGGTCTAGGATTCACTGGCACCTGGATTGGTAATTTAAGTCCTTGAGACTAGATGAGATCACTTAGGAGGAGAGGAGGTGTCCCCAGGACTGCCCTGAGTCCTTCCAACGTTGAAGGGGAGAGGAGAGGAGAGGGGAGGGGAGAGTGGTTTTCTTCTCAGTAGTAGAGAAGAAAGCATTTCCAGGGCAGCGGTGAAATGCTACTGGCGCGTAGATTAAGGTGAAGACAGAGAAATTACCATTTGTGACAGAGACGCCCTGGTTTCCCCTTCTTCCTGAGTAATAGGATTCCCCCATTTTTAGCTGGGCACATGGTCACTCAGAATAAAAGCCATATTTCCTAGTCTCCCTTGCAGCTAGTTGTGGCTTTGTGACTAAGTTTGACCAATGGAGGTAACCAGAGCTGCAGTTTCCAGAAGTGTTCTAATAGGGAGAGGGCACGCTCTTCTTCACCTCTCCTTCTTTTCAGTTGACTGGGGTGTGATGTAATGGCTGGATTTCCTGCAGCCATTTTGGACTCTGAGATGACCTTAGGAATGGAAGTTACCCGTGGTAAGGCAAAGAGATCAAAGGCTCTTGGGTCTTTGATTCCATGGACCACCATTACAGCTCTGGACAGATTTTATATGAGAGAGAAATAAACTATCTTCTTTAAGTCACTTGTATTTTGTGTTTTTCTTTGTAATTTGCAGCCAGACTTATTTCTCACCGATACATCATGGGATCTGGCGATAAACACAGAGGCAGAGTGTCTGAAGCATGGACAGACAGCTGTAACAACAACAACAACAGTAATAATCCCACCCCTGACTCTTTATAGCACTTTTCAGTTTCCAGAGCACTTTCAAACCCACTGTCTTGCTTGATGTTTGCAGCTGCTCTGTGATGCTGTAGACATTTTCTTCCTAGATGAAGGAACTGAGGCTCAGAGGAATCATGTAACCTGGTTACTACATCACAGATCGTGTACTTCGACCTGGATTCTGTGGCCCCTCATCGGTGCTGGTGACCGTAGGTGGACAGTTGGTTGTGAATGTGTAGGAGGTTCTGCCCCAGAACTTGCCTGGTGCTGGGCAGAGAGCTGGGAGCTGGCCCCAAAGGCCCTGGGAGACACTGGCCTTCAAGGGCAGCAATGAAAGCTTTCTCACTTCTCGGGGAAAATGTGTCTATTTCCACAGTGGTAGAGACTGTGCCGGATAATTAGAGAAGTAAAGATCAGACAACCACCAACACTGGAGCGAAATGTGTTTGCCAGCTGGCGGGTGAGCAAGCCCATTTTGGAAGTACTTGGGTAGCAGTCAGACGTTCAGAGCAAGAGTCTGCCGAGCGTCCTCTGACTGTGGAAATGTTTTCTCGGTATCAAAGGGGATCTGCTTCTCTTTGTAGCCTCCCTTCCAGAGGCCGAACCCAGCACTTTTGAAGTTGGGCACGATTCTCTCCTTCTGCGTTTCCTCTTTGGTCATTACTTTGCTGACTTCTTTCCAATTTCTCTCTCTAAATCCCCACTGATCCTGATGTAGACCCTTTGTGGCGGGTGTATGCCTCTGATCGCTTGGAGATTGTTGGGGAGATACAGACTTTAAGCTGATTATGGGTTTGCACTTTCCAAAGGGTTTGTGAAGATGAGATGACTTTCAAGTTACTTGCTCGAGGTTATGTAGGGAAGTGCAAGCTGGAACTTGAAGCCAGCCTTGGGACTTCAAGACCACACGCTGCCTCCTAGAAAACCAAGAGCCCCTGGGAAATGCCGTTCTGTCCATCACACGCAGGGCCCCCTTTAATTTTTTTTTTAATTTATTTATTTTACTTATTGATTATTTTGGCTGCGTTGGGTCTTGGTTGCTACACACGGGCTTTCTCTAGTTGCGGCGCGTGGGGGCTACTCTTCGTTGCGGTGCGCGGGCTTCTCATTGCAGTGGCTTCTCTTGTTGCGGAGCACAGGCTCTAGGCGCGCGGGCTTCAGTAGTTGTGGCACGTGGGCTCAGTAGTTGTGGCTCGCGGGCTCTAGAGCGCAGGCTCAGTAGTTGTGGCACTTGGGCTTAGCTGCTCCGCGGCATGTGGGATCTCCCCGGACCAGGGCTCTAACCCGTGTCCCCTGCATTGGCAGGCGGATTCTTAACCACTGCGCCACCAGGGAAGTCCCTGACCCTCCCCAGCCCCACTGCTGGAGGCACATTAAAGCGAGCCTCACATGCCTGCTCCGGGGAACGGCCCGGCCCCTCCCCATGTACCACAGGCCCACTTGCCCTTCCCCTTCGTCTCACTGAATCTTGGATTCCTGGCCGTGGTCCCTGGCTTTGATATTTGCTGCTGCTGCCTCGGACTTGGCAACTCATCACATTCCCCTTGTAGCTTTTCGGGCCTCGGGTTTTCTCGTTCACCCCGTGCTCTGTTCCTGCCCCTGGTCCATGTCCTCTCTTGGTCTTGAGTGAGGAGCGCCCTGCCCCTGGCCTGGGCCGGAGATGGAAGCGGCGTTCGGATAGCATTGTGGCCAGGGGCCTAAGAAGACCCACATCCTGCTCTGGGTCACAGTTCTTCCCCCTCGAGGGAGAGAGATGCCTGCAAGAGGCTCAGCCAGGCACATACCACTGTCTTTATCAGGTGAGACTTGGACCCCAATGTCGAATTCTAGAAGGGTTGGCCTGAACGCCTACAACCCAAACAAGCCTCGTTTATCCCATAAATAATTTCTGAGCACCTAGGATGTGTCTGGCACGGTTCTGGCTCCTGGGGATGCAGCAGTGAATAGAATCAAAGTCCAGGTCCTGGGAGAGCTTACACGCTAGTGGGGGAATCACACGACAAATAAACAAAACTGCGCCAGGCCTCCTGTTCTGTTTATCCCCTCTCCCACCACAGCCGTACCCAGACAGTCTGGGGTATGATCTCTGTGAATCGGGGAGTGCAAGAGTCAAGGGCAACGGAGGGCATTTGCCTCCAGGTCTCCTGAGAGGAGACAGCGGCTCCCCGCTCCCGCTACCGTATGACAGCAAGACCGCTTGTCCCATCCGCAGAGAGATAGACGTGGCCCATCCGGCTGCGGGAGCAGCGTCGGCCTCTGGTAACTGGGACCCCGGAAAAGAGCCATATCCACGTGTGCTCACATGGAGAAAGCATGTCCTTCTGGCTCAAAGTGTGGTTCCCGTGCTTCCCCGGAACCCACAGACTCTCACCCCACTCACCCGTCCTACTGGAATCAAAATCTGCAGGTGATTCCTATGCACAGCAAAGTGTGAGAAGCAACAGGCTAGGCTCTTTGACCAGGTGCAGAGAAAAGCTGCGCCCCCAACCTGGTACCAATCTGTGATCATCCCTCCTGCTTGGAGGTGGAGCAGGTGATGGGCTTCCTCCCCTGGCAAAGGGATGCATTTGAGCAACAAACTCATCATTGTTTGATTTAGTTACTATAAATAAAATAATATCAATAAAAATAGAACATAAACATTAACTTCAAAAAAGGTGCTTCCTTTTCATTTGACGTAATATTTTCAACTGTCAAAATTTCAACAAATAAATATCATTCTATACCTTTGTATTAGTTTATAAACTACTAAGTCACTATCAGTTGAGTTTTTAATGTCTGAGGGGAACTTTTATGCATGGAAAAGAATACTTCATGTTATTTGTGTATTTTAAGTTTTTTTAATTGATTAAAGTTGTAAAATTTAAAGCCTGATTTTGTTAAGTTCAACTTGTAAATCTTGCTATTTGGTTCAGAAAGCTAGTAATTTTTTTGTTAAATCTCTTTTTCTTTCATTAATGTTCAGTTACCTTACAAATTCTCTAAACATTTACTCTCACAAACTGGATTAATTAAATTAGCTTAGACTATTTAAACTATAATTAAGCGCTTCAAATATCTAACAAGGCAGACTTATAAATCTAACAAAATCTTAGACACTAAGCATTTAACACTAAGAACTTAAACACTATTCACGAAACGTAATAAGTCTCAACTTACAGATCTAATCGGATTTATTTAGGTGTTTAACCTTCACACTTAATCCACCTTAGTATTAAACTAGCATCACAAGTCGAATATATCACATACTTTTATACTTTTCCAACACTGTAAACAGCAGGTAAAAATTGTTCACTTTAAAATGGTTAATGGTTAATTTCATGTTATGTGAATTTTTTAAAAGAATTTAAATTTTCAATTATATTTTTAGGGAATTCCCTAGTGCTCCAGTGGTTAAGACTCCATGCTTTCACTGCCGAGGCCGTGGGTTCAGCCCCTGGCTGGGGAACTAAGATCCTGCAAGCTGCACGGTGCAGCCAACCAACAGCAACAAAAAATAAATTATATTTTTAAACTTACTCTCCAAACCCAGATAAAATATAAATTAAATTACCCTAATGGTTACAATAATTAACTGTTACATCCTTAAACCTATCACAAAAGTTTTAATACATATTTGTGTCATATTTATATTTATTTTCAAGCCTCTGTCTAAACAAAACAAGCAGAATCAGCCTCACAGGTGTGCTGAGATGACTACAGTGAAGGTTTAGGGCTTGGATACACTTTACACTTTGGGGTTATAAGCTCCGTATTTGGAGCTGCCATACTGTTACAGATATGGGGACTCGCCCACCTGGAGACTGGGTGAGGCTGGGAGAGGGGTCTGGACGTCACCCAGCCTGGCAATTATCTGTGGGAGTGGCTTCTTGCAGTCGAATTTTGCCTGCCACAATAACAAAATTCCTAAAACCCTCATCTTAAAAAAAAAAAAAGACACCCCAGTGCCTCCTTCACCCCTGAGTGTCTCACTGCCTGGAGAAAAGCACAAGAAATTCACAGCTTAATTATTAACCAGCACTTGGCTATGGCGTGCACATTGCTGGAATAGTTGACATTTTTGGGAACTCACGTACACCTTTTTTTAGTGCAATCCGTATTCAGTATCATTAGGGACTCGGGCTTTTTGTAAGTTTTGATTCCTTTCTGATACTCAGATCGCCAGCTTTGCCTTGTTTTGCTGTGTCCCTTTTCCTTTTCACACTACCTCACGTGTCCTTTGAAATGCTGTGCTCTGGCCTCATCTAGCAGACTTAGGCCTGCTTTGACTTTTCTGCCCCGAGGCGTGGAACCTGCTACTCTCCGGGGAGCCCTGGTTTCTTTAAGTGGTGAATGTTATAAGTGACCAATATCTGGGCACTCGTGGCGCAGATCACGTTATCCACGTGAGAACAGAGGAAGGACTCTCCACTCCTAGTCCACTCCAGTGAGAGAGCCGGAAAGTGAGTTCACATGGATGTGTCCAGTAACCTCCAACCTTGCTCTGTCCTTTAGAAAATATACTTTAGATGTAAGAGCTTCTCATTTGATTTCCCCCCTTTAAATTACCAGCTTTTAGCGACCAGCTGCTGCTTCTTCTTTAACGTCATGCTATACATATTTTAATTATAATACAATGAATTTTTTAATGTCACACGTGGATGTACATCAGCTTGGATCCTGGACGTCCTGGCTAGGGCTGCAGGTGCGCCCCCCTTCACTTTTATGATCCTCCTGTCTTATCAACCGCCATCCTCTGGGCATTTTATTGACAGTCACACAATTTCATCTCTTGCTGCCTTATGGAATTCACTAGGCTGGGTTCCAATTTCAAAGCATCAGCTTGGATGCTCTCCTTTCTCCTTTGCCTTCTGGCTCTCCTCGGCCTTTTATGCTGGAGATGGGCTGTCATTTTCTTTCTCCCTGTTATCTTCAAGACTCCTCTCTCAGGTTGTCTCAGTGTGTGCGCCTCAACCATCTGCTTTTTAACGAGGTCAGCCTTTGGGAGGAAATAAAATCAATACATACTTAACAAAGTTAACCTATTTGACACAACATATTTTTGTAGGTAAGCAGATTTCTTCTTCATAGTCCGTATGATGATGGAAGAAGGCAGAGAACCCAATTTTCATCAAAGTCTAAGCCCCTCTCCCCAATACCCCATCCATCCCCAGCCAGACCCTTGCCCTCCAGTGCACGCCACTTTGCCTTCACCCAGCTGCCACCTCCGTCCAGCACACCGCAGTGCCCAGCCAACGCCCCGAATCCCTTTCCCTTCTGGGAGGACAGACCCCAAGGTGTCCCCCAATCCTTGACTCCTGGTGTTCACGCCTCCCCTTGAGCGCACGCACCTGTGACTTGCTTCTAATGAAGAGACCAAGTTTCTATACTTCACTTCTATAATTCCTTCCCTCCTTCTACGGAAACGTCTACTAGTTGTGGTCTCTTATCTTTCCCATATATTCAACCTCTTTGTCTCAACTGGATCCCCCCGTAAGCTTTTAAATATATATGTATATGTATTTTCTGTCCCATTTTCCTTTTTTTCTCCCTCTGGGACCCCAATTACCCATATATTAGACATTTTGATATTATCCCACAGATTCCTGTCACTCTATCGTTTTCCTTTCTGATTTTTTTTCCTTTCTTTCAGATTCATTACTTTCTATTGATCTACCTTCAAGTTCATGTTCTCTTTCCCCTGGATCTTCATTTAGCCATTAAGCCCACGCAGTGAATTATTTTTATTCCAGGTATTTAGTTCTAAAATTTCCATTTGGTTCCCTTTTATATTTTCTACTTTGGTTTTCTGCTGTGGTTTCCTATCTGTTCTTTTATTATAAATGCATTTTTCTTTATACCCTTGAACACAGTTATAATAGCTACTTTAAAATCCTTGTCTAATAATTCCAGCATCTGAGTTATCTTGGGATTGGCCTCTGTTTGTTTTTCCCTTGAGAATGGGTCACATTTCCCTGGTTCTTTGTACGCCGAGAATTTTGGGTTATATCCTGAATATTTTGAAGGTTATTTTGAGGAGGCCCTGGATTCTATTTTATCCCTTAGAAAAGCATTGATATTTTCCTTTGACAGGTAATTAACTTGGGTATAGTCAAACTACAAACATTGTCTTCCTTGTAGCAGGCAACTGCTCAAGTCTCAGTTTGGTTCTCTTATCTTTGCCGGGATTCCTTTCATTTTTCCTGCTCAGATGCGGTTCAGGCATGAGTCGGAGACTTGGGCAAAGTTTGTTATACAGAGAATTCTGGTTCCTCTTCTCTGGCTCTCTCCTTCCCAGGACTCACGCCTCACTCTTCAGCAACCTTAATTGCTCTGGGCTCCATCCTCTGGTTCCTCCTGCCAGAAAGACAGTGGGTTTTCTGTTGCAACTTTATCCATCTTATGCTGTAGAGTGACTGTGGCCAACACAGGGGAAAAAATTTTTTTTACTGAGAAATCACCTCATGCCAGTTGCTTCATCCACGTTTTGAATCCCCTCCAAAATCTCCCTGCTTGGGTTCTCTTTCCAGAGCTCTCAGGTAGTTGGGTTTGGGGGCGGTGGGCGTTGTTTGGGTTTTGTTTGTTGGGTTTTTTTTGGCTTTGTTTTTTTGTATGTTGTCCAGAGTATATAGATATTACTTGTGGGAGGTTTGCTCTATTAGGACCTGATTCTTTTACACCAGAAGTAGGACTCTTCCCGCAAGGTTTTACAGAGGCTCAATTCTCCCATTAAATTCCGCAAACCCTCCCATGCTCTACAACCTCCTTCAGCCACCTGCCCTGTGTCTCTTCCCTGTGGGAAGAAGCCTATTTTGGGAAGAATTGTCTACCTCCCTCTCTCAGCCTCCATCCCATTCTCAACTCTCTCCAGCACAGCTTCTGCCTTGTCATTGCAAAGAAATGGCTTTTGCCAAGACCCCCAGGGACCTTAAACTCACTATAGCTGATGGGTATTTTTTGGGTTTTTTTTTGGCTGCATCACACAGTGTGTGAGATCTTAGTTCCCCGACTAGGGATCGAACCTGAGCCGTGGCAGTGAAAGTGCCAAGTACTAACCACTGGACTGCCAGGGAAATCCCCGATGGGTACTTATTAACCCTCATCTTCCTTGAACTCACCGTCTACCCCCTCAGTCTAGTCCTCTTCCCTTCTTGCCTATGTCCGTGATGGCTCCACCAACCGTCCTGTGAGGCTGGCCAGAAACCTGACCATCATTCTCAACAGCTTCCCCCTCCCTGCCCCCAGTCCTTCAGATCCACTCTGTGTATGTCGCTTTCTGCCTCTCTCAAGTCTATCCACATCCCTCCTTTGTTACCACCACCGACTGGACCAAGCTAACTTCACCTCGTGCGTAGACCACTGCTAAAGCCTCCTACTCCCCTCCAGCCAGAGGGGAAGTCTCAAAATGCAAATCTGATCCTGTCTGAAAGCCTTCACTGATGACTTACTTATCTTCGGACATACGTGCATGTCAAAATCCTTCGCGTGACCCAGCATAGTCTGCTGCCTATGTAATGCTTTGCCCTAACCCTGCACAACTCCCTTGTCTCAGACACATTACATTTCCTGTGCTGTGGCCAATTCACGTTTGGGTTTAATGCTTTTAACTGGACAGTCCTTTCTCATGTGATTGTGGTCTGCAGGGCAGAATTTTAAGTGTGGTTTTAAATCGTGGAACTGTCCTTGGAAAGCATACAGAACTATTCGAAGATCGTTAAGAAAGTTGAAACAAATGTGGCCATACAAATGTATGGCTATTAGTGTTACATTTATTGATTCCAACAAACCAGCAAATTCCTCAGGCGCTCTGCACACTGTTCAGATAGCTGGTGTCCATGTGGCGCGCGCGCGCGCACACACACACACACACACACACACACACACACCGGCGGACAGTTACCATGTGCTTCTCAGTACGCCACATCAGGTGGACAAATGCCAACAGCTTTAGCTCACCTGAAGGCCTTCTGCAGGGGTGATCTGCTTTTCTTGGCCTCTGTACCTTCTGTCTGATTTCACAGTGTTGCCTGTGCCTTTCTGTCTTTACAGAGTACATGCTGACCACCAGGAATTCCAGCAGAGAAGCTGCACTTCTTCACACAGGGGCTGACCGAGACTTTGTAGAACCTAGGCAGCTCCAGACCAACCCTGCTCTAGAAGTGCATGCTTTCTGCAGGCACCGACCCACCTTGGGTCACACACGCCTGTGTGCATACCCACTCCGAATTATGTGTATATTTTACGCTAGTGATTTTGGTCAGTCTCAGTTTTTCATACCTGAGAACTTGGATCCAAGCCACTCTCGCCCCTACAACACATCTGAAGATAGCCCGGAGTCTGAAGGCCCTAATTTGGTCCAAGGGTTGGCAAACTATGGCCTGATGCCTGTTTTTGTAAATAAAGCTTTAGTGGGACACAGTCATGCTCGCTCACTCCGTGTTGTCTACGGCTGAGTTTCGTACTACAGTGGAAGAGTTGGGTACTTGCAGCAGAGACCGTATGGCCTGCAAAGCCTAAAATATTTAGTATCTGGCCCTTTACAGAAGAAGTTCGCAGACCTCTGACTGTCTATGTTTTCTAACTGCTTCAGTGACAATCAATAACAAAGTAGAGTTGCCAGATTCAGTAGTTAAAAATACAGGACACTCAGATAAACAACGAAATTTCAGATAAGTGATGAATATTTCCTTTAGAATAAGCATGTCCCAAATATCACCTGGCAACCTTCTAACAAAGGCTTGTACAAGACACCTGTGGTCTACGGCTCCCTCAGTCCTGCCACCCCTGCCTCACTTTAGCTTTGGAAGAGAAAGAAGTTGAAGGAAGGAGGTGCCCTGGGGATGATCTGCATTCTTTACAAGAGAGAGCGCGAAAAGGAAGCAGAAGAAAGTCGTTGGTCACTTCTGCCTTCCTCGCTGTAAGAACTTTGGGAGGTTTGGGTTTGGGTCCCCTGGGGGCAGCTGGCAGGCTGTAGTGACCAGTAACCACTCTTCACATTTCATGAACAAATGTTGTTGAAGGGGATGGGGAGGGAAGGAGCTGTTTCATTTTTCATGCTGGAAAGTGTTTCTTTAAATGAGCAGCTCCACTGTGCATTTAACGGATGGTTTATATGTTTTCTTGTTGTCTGGTTTAATGCCCTGATTTTAATCCCTGGTAGATGGAGAAACTACCACTCTTTCCTGGTAGATGTGGAAATAGACCTCCTGGTACACTCTGCCTCTTTTTTTTTTTTTTAAGTCTTTATTGAATTTTTTACAATGTTGCTTCTGTTTTCTGTTTTGGTCTTTTGGCCTCGAGGCATGTGGGATCTTAGCTCCCTGACCAGGGATCGAACCCGCACCCCCTGCATCGGAAGGCGAAGTCTTAACCACTGACCGCCAGGGAATTCCCTACACTCTGCCTCTTACTGTCCCTTCGTATCATCTCCATGTCAGAGGGGTGGTTGAAGTCATCTTAGATGGGAGATACCTCTGAAGTAGCATCTAGCTGATGGAAACTGGATGAGGAGACAGTCCTGTGCCCATTTCCTGGCTAAATGACCTGGAGGACATTACCTAACCCTTCCGAGCCTCACTTTCCCCCTCTGTAAAGTGGAAGGATGACGGCAGCCCCTACATCATGGAGCTGTTATGAGGATTCAACGAATCAGAACACGTGAAGGACTTAGAACCGTGCCTGGCACACAGCACTTGGTGAATGTTAGCTGTTGTTCTTTGCTTTACTAGCTGACTTGAAGAGACCAACGGCCAAACGTGGAGTGTCCCCCAAACCCAGCCACCAGCAGTGTGAAGTCTCCCCACTAGGTGTCGCAATTCAGCAGGTCCTGCCTGTCCCTTAGCTTGACTTTTTGCTTATTATCATTTTTGATTTGATTTGGCGATTTCAAGGGGATATAAACTAACACACTATCTCTTGAAGCCTCTGGGGATCCAGAAATTCCAGCAGAATTGCTGACGTCCAGGGCTGGAAGAAGCTCTTTGGAGTGCTGCCCTTGTCCAGAGTTAGTGTGACATGTAATTTATTGTCCAAACCAAGATATTTTGAGAGTGAAAGGGGGGCCATTAATAACGGTGCCAGGAAAAGAGGAGTACATGGGATGTACCCCAAGATCCTGGAAATGGACACACCATCTATGGGGGTTTTTCCTCAGCATTTTCAGAATCCCCAGGACAGAAACTCCTAAGGAGCCCAGTACAGTAAACTGTGACATTGTGCTTAGGGGGGTGTCTTAACTCCCACAGGTGTCTTTCTGCCCTAAGAGTGTCCTGCCTCCTTGTCAGGTCATTTGTTTGAGTTTGTCCTCGGTGGACACGGTGGGAGTGTGTCTGCCCCACAGACCTCGAGGCACCTTGCCCTCCTCTATGTTGAATACTTCCTTATCCTCTATGGCTTTTCTCCCAGCTGTAAACCCCTTCAGAGGCACGAAGAGGGGTCGAAGAGGTCGAAGGAGGGTGAGCTGTGTGGTCACTTTCTGGGTTATTGCTGAGGGGATTCTTCTTTTTAAAAAATTTTCTTGAAATATAGTTGATTTACAGTGTTGTGTTAGTTTCAGGTGTACAGCAAAGTGATTCAGTTATACATTTACATATATCCACTCTTTTTAAGATTCTATTCCCATATAGGTCATTACAGAGTATTGAGTAGAGTTCCCTGTGCTATACGGTAGGACCTTGTTGATTATCTATTTTGTATATAGTAGTGTGTATATGTCAATCCCAATCTCCCAATTTATCCCTCTCCCCCCACCTTTTCCCCTGGTAACCATAAGTTTGTTTTCTACACCTGTGACTCTATTGAGGGGATTCTTCTAAGGTTTCTTCCAACCCTAAGGCTCCATTGTCCTATTATTTCAGGTTTGCTTATCTCCCATTAAAGGGCAGGGAGAGGCTAATGTTTGCACCCACCATGCATCAAATGTTGTGCTTTTGCCTCAGTCATCTTGGCCATCCCATCAACCCTGGGGGATTGGTAATATGAAACCCCATTTCACAGGTGAGGAAACTGAGGCCTAGAGAGGTCACAGCCCATAAGAGGCAGAGTCAGGGTTCAATCCCAGGTCTGGCTAGCTCCAAAGCCCTGTCCTACCACATGAGGCTGCCTCCCAGTGTTTTTACAGTAAGATGACTCCCACAGCGGACATCACAGGCAAATCCCTTTCCCTCTCTGGGTCTCACTTTCCTCTTCTGGAAGCTGGGCAGGGTTAGTTGCATGTGGTAAGGGCTGCCACAGTGACTGGAGAGATTGGGGCTTGGGGGTGGAGGGGGTCAGCCTGGGAAGACTTTATGGGGGGCATTGAACAAGGGTTGGAAGGAAAGAAAGGGGAGTCAGAGGGGGTGGATTATTGGGTTAAGTCTAATAGACAAAAACAAGATTGTGCGTGTATGAGAAGAGGGGGCCCAAGAGATGAGCAGAAACTGCCATCCAACTAGGAAAGGCCAAGGGGACCCTGGTGATTAGTCAGGTTAAAAAACTTTGTCTCAAATCATACTTAGTGCAGGATGGTGCAGGTGGGAAGCACAGAACACATTTCCACGACAGTAATGAAGCAGGAGAGGTGACTGCTCGCGGGTCACTTCGGAAGAGAGTCCAGGCCCAGAGAGGAAGGCCTACAGGAAGCCCTGGGCGGGAGACGCGTAACCTGAGTTTGTCCCACTGCAGTTCACGTCCTCCGGACGCACGGTGCCCTTTACCAGCACTTGGAGGCCGTTACTCCTGGGGAGGTGGACAGCGGGTCCTCCAACAGCCTCTCCGGGCAGGCGGTCCCTAATACACAGCCAGGGAAGGACTGCCTAGGTGTGCGGGCAGGCGGGAGGCCACAGAGGCAAGGCTGCGACCCTGGCCGGGACCGGATGGCTTTGGGCCGGTGTCTGGTCGCCAAGCGCAGGAGCGCGAACTCCCAGGCCCTGATCCTCCCGAGACACTCTGGTCCTGCTGCGGCTCTAGACCCTGGGGCAGGGGCAGGGGTCGCACCAGCGCCCCGGAGGAGTGGCCGATCCGAGAATCCAGGCGGCGGGGAGGGAGGAAGGCTCCCGGAGGGCAGCCACATCTGGCCCAGGACGCCCGCGCCCAGCACGGCCCTGGCCTGCCCGTGGGTCCCTCCAGCTCCAACGCCGGGGATCCGGCCGGGGGTGCTGGAGGCCCCCGGCCCCAGTCCCCGCCCTCAGCCTCGCACACCCCTTCCCCACCCGCTGTCCCGCCCGCAGTGCCCACGCCAGCTCCCGGCTTTAGTCCCCGCCCCCACCTCTCGCGCGGCGGACCGGGCCCCCACGGCCTCCCAGTTCCCGGGCCGGCCCCGCCCCGCGGCCTCGCCCCGCCCCGCGGCCTCGCCCCGCCCCGCGGCCTCGCCCCGCCCCGCGGCCTCGCCCCGCCCCGCGGCCTCGCCCCGCCCCGCGGCCTCGCCCCGCCCCGCGGCCTCGCGGTCCAGGGCAGACCCCGCCCCCTGTTTCCGCTGGCTGCTGCTGTGGCGGCGGCGGCGCGCGAGCGCGAGAGAGGCGGACCCCGCATTCCTGGGAGCTCGGTGAGTGCGGCCCGGGCGGGTTGGGCGGGTGGGGCGGCGGGCCGCGAGCCGGAGGCTCGGGAGCGTACGGGGTTACGGGCCCCGGCCGGCTGGGGGCGGGCCCGCAAGCCCCCGACCCGGTTCCCGGAGGGGCGAGCGGCCCGGGGCGCCCCTGGGAGGGGTGTCGAGGGGCGGCAGTGGGCGAGCTGAGGGAGGGGTGGGGTCAGCGCCCTGTGAGGGGGCGGGAGGCCCGAAGGGGACGGTGTGCGCGGTAGCGGGGCGGAGAGGGGTCTGCAAGGGGAGAGGTTCCGAGGAAGACCTTTTGGAAATGCGGCTGCGGGAGTGGACGGCGGAATCCCAGGCGAAGGGATGGGGGTCTGTAGGATGCAGCAGAAAGGGGGAGCCCCGGAGCTGTCAAGGGTTTCTCACTTTGTGACCTAGTGGACCGGCTGGGGGAGGTCCATACAGCGCCCCCAGGGAGGGCCGGGGGCTCGGGCAGGGCTGGGATACTAACTGCAGCCCCCCGGCACCCCGACCACTCCTTGCGCCACCGCTGGCAGATCGGTACTCAGAGTGACAGGGCTTTGGCACGCCCCGAGGTCCGAGATGTAGTCCATCTGTGCATCCAAGTTTGGGACTTTAAAAAACTTTGTTGTGGTTAAAAAAAAAAAAAAAAAAAAGTCCAAACAAGAAACTGGCTCTTTACTGAGAGCAGTATTTGTACTCGTGTATTTCAGAACTGGAGTCTTGGATGGCCTGTTTTTGAAAAAGATACTGGTCCCTTCTCAACCTCTTTCCCAAATACCTGTAGTGTCTGGGGAGGTTTGAAGCACTGGGGTACTATGGGATCCCCTGGGCTGGGTAGAACTTTCCTCCCCATCCCCCAAATAAGGATAAGACCGCAGCAGTTCATCTTTCTTTGGTTCAGAGAACCAAACTCATTATGTGAGGATGCCCTTCTGACAGGCAGCTGTCCCCTTCCCTGGGGTGACTCAGGTGTCCTCCTCCAGGAAGCTTTCCTGGACTAGTGGAGAAAACTGAAGACTCATGCTCTGATCCCTGTATACCAGCCAGCTTCCCTCTCTTTACTGAAAATAGCCATAGAGAATGTTTTGTATGTATGTTCTGCTATAAAGATGTGCAGTCAGCTTGTCACCCTAAGTAATGGGAAGGGGAGGAGAGGTATTACGGACAATTTCAAACGATGGACTGGACAAATCATTTATATTTAGCTAAGGAATGCAGCCGGAGAGGCAGAGGTTCACACTGGCTTCCTACCCTCCGCCTGGTCCTGGCAGGGCTGTTGCAGCTGAGCTGTGGGTTGTGGGGTGAGGGAGGGAAGAGGGTTGAGGTGGATAAAACTTGAAGGGTAATTCAGTTCTACACTCACTCATTGAAGACTTGCTGTGTGCAAGGCCGGGAACAGCTGAGAGTGGACCAGAATGGAGAGGGAGTTTTTTTGGTCTGACTTAATCAGATTTTAATCTTTCAATCTATAAACAGATAGTTAATATGAATAACAGTAACTAGTGTTTATAAAGTAATTTGTAGGGGATTCCCTGGTGGCCCAGTGGTTATGACTCCACGCTTCCATTGCTGAGGGCGCGGGTTGGATCCCTGGAGGGGGAAACTAAGGTCCCACAAGCTGTGCTGTGCGGCCAAAAAGAATAAATAAATAAAGTAATTTGTAGTTGGCCAAGTGCTTTCTCTGTACATTAGCTGTATATAATTTTCTTTGATTCGCACATAATGTTGTAAAGCATATGTTATTTTTAATTCTCTTCGTGTAGTTTAGGAGAATGAGGCTAAGAGAGACTAAACGACTTCTCTGAGGTCACAGAACTCATAAGTGGAAGAAGCAGAACTTGAACCCATGGCTTCTGACCTCTTATGCTGTGTTTTCTACTACTCCCAGCTGCTTCTGCCATTCTTTACTGTTGAGCCTGGGAGACCTAGGCTCCGACCTTAGTCCTAACATCACCTAACCCTCGGCAAGTTACCTCCCCTCACCAGCTCTCTGTTTTGGAGGGTTATTGGGTTAAAATATTTCTAGAATCTCTTTCAGCATTGGATATCTTAACAGTGTACAATGCTATCAGCAGCCAATCAGTCAGTTAGTAAGTGTGCTTTATTTATTTGTTATTTTTTAAAAATAAATTTATCTATTTATTTATTTTTGGCTGCATTAGGTCTCTGTTGCTGTGCATGGGCTTTCTCTAGTTGCGGCGAGTGGGGGCTACTATTCATTGTGGTGCGCGGGCTTCTCACTGCGGTGGCTTCTCTTGTTGCGGAGCGTGGGCTCTAGGCGCACAGGTTTCAGTAGTTGGGGCACGCGGGCTCAGTAGTTGTGGCTCGTGGGCTCTAGAGCGCAGGCTCAGTAGGTGTGGCACATGGGCTTAGTTGCTCTGCGGCATATGGGATCTTCTCGGACCAGGGCTCGAACCCGTGTCCCCTGCATTGGCAGGTGGATTCTTAACCACTGTGCCACCAGGGAATTCCTACTTGTCATTTTTAATTGTGGCAAAGAAACACATGACACAAATGACCATCGTAACCATTTGTAAATGTACAGTCCAGCTGCATGAAGTATATTCACATTGTTCTGCAACAGATCTCCAGAATATTTTCATCTGCAAAACTGAAACTGTACACCCATTAAACAACTCCCCATTTCCCCCTCCCCCCAGCCCCTGGCAACCTCCATTCTACTTAGTGTGCTTTATTAAGCTCCTACTATGTCCTTAATTAATGTTGCCCTTGAGGAGTGAATAAGGCAAGTCTGGGTAGCTGACCAGAGTGCCAGTCTTCATCTCTGTGAATGTAACTCCAGCACCGGCCCCCTAGCACCGGCCGTATTGTTCAGTAAAAGAGTGAGCAGGTGAGACTAGGCAGTGGTCATGAGTTGCAAACAGCAGGATGCTTTCCTTTAGATTCTGATCTCACCATTTATTAGACGATGGCTTTGGTTAAGTTACTTAACTTCTCTACATCTCAGCTTCCCAAACTGTAAAATGTACATATTGTGGTACATACTTTATAGAGAGATAAGGATTAAATTGGTTAGTATATGTAAGAAACTAACCATGGATTTTTAGAAGATAATAAATGCTAATTAAAGTTTTTATTACTTAAGGAAAAAAAAAAAAAAGAGTGAGCAGCTGAGGCCTGGGCAAGGGCCTTCACCTCTTTGAGCTTTCGCTTCCTGCTTGCAAAACAAGGATAACAATACTGAGCTCTCAAGGCTGTTGGAAGGAGCAGTGAGATAATGTATGTGAAGCACGTAGCTTAGGGCCTCAGACACAGCAGGTGTTCAGTAAACGGTGCCTGTTATTTATAACCTAGCTGAGGAGGCTAGACTAACAAGAGAGGATAGGACTTCTTCTACCATTAAGGCCCAGGCCTGCTGTGGTGGGCATCCCACGGACTGAGGGAATGGATCTCATCCAGGTGCCTTAGCCTGGCACTCCACATCCTCCCTACCCGTCCCGGCTGGCCTGTCTAGCCTTACCTCCCACTCCCCTTCCCCCAGGGACCCCCGGTGCCAGCCAGACTCATCTCTGAGCATGCTTCGCTCATTCCTTCTTTGTCCCTTAGTTCATACTGTTCCACCTTCCTGGAATGCTCCTCCCCACTCCCTCCTTCCCCTCTTTTGAAGATCGTACTCATGTCTGAGCTCCTTCATGGAGCCTTCCCTGGCCACCCATCCCCAAAGAACCTCCTTTTCCTTGGAACCCCTTTGGCATTTTATGTCTTCATCTCTCCTGGCTTTCCTACACTGCCTGAGGTGATCCTTTCGTATGTATATCTTAGTACAAGAGTCTGTGCTGAGTTCTGGTGATGCAAAAATGAAAATGGTAAATGTCCTTGTCTTCATGGGGCATAAAACACAGTAAAGGGTTAAGAAAGGGCTTCAAAAAATGACAATTCAGGAACTTCCCTGGTGGTCCACTGGTTAAGAATCTGCGCTTCCACTGCAAGGCGCACGGGTTCGATTTCTGGTCAGGGAACTAAGATCCCGCATGCCATGTGGTGTGGCCAAAAAAAAAAAAAAGACAATTCAAAATATAAGGTGAATAGCTTATGAGAGTAGAATGTGGTTTCAAACAGGGGGATAAGTCACCCTGATGCTAGAGGACCACCTCGTGCAGCAGGTGGTGTTTGATGCGAACTTTGAAGTGTGGCTTGCATTTCTACAGAAGAGAAGAAAGGTCAGCCTGAGGAGTGGCATTGAGAAAGTGCTGGGGTTTGGAATAGCTCAGTCGGGCCAGTGAGTGGGTTGTGTGGGAGGAACCAGAGAGACAAAAGGCTGGACAGGTAGACAGTGACCATATTATGGGTGGCTTCAAATGTCCAGCCAAGTAATTTCCTCCATCCATGCATTGAAATTAAGTGTCTCCCATGAGCTGCCTGCTGGTGCTGGGGGGACTGCGGTTAACCTTGGGGGGCCTGGGAACCTTGCCGGTTTTTGAGTAGGGGTCGCAGAAGCAGGGCTAGGCCTGTGGAGGGCGAGTATGGGGTCTGTGAAGAGAAGAAATCATGGTGGGGAGAGTGGCTGGGCAGCTGTGAGGAACAAACCTGAGACATTTTGGAAGTAGGATTGAGACCATCAGTGGATTGACAGGATGGGGTGGTGAGGAAACGATGCAGGGGCACTGGAGGGGATTCTGGGCTGGATGGTGAGGATGCAGGGCCCTTTGCTCTTTTCAGGGGGGCATCATCGCTTCTCCAACTAGATTGGAAGCCCCTCAGGGCATAGATTCTCTCTGCCCCTATGTTCTCCTCAGCCCCTCACTCATCGCCGAGGGGCACAGAGTAGGCTCAACGTGGACCCGGACGTTCTCAAGAAACGCATCTTTTTTTTTTTAATTGACAATTATATTTTATTTTATTTTATTTTTTAAATTTATTTATTTAATTTATTTATTTCAGGCTGTGTTGGGTCTTTGTTGCTGCGCGGGCTTTCTCTAGTTGCGGCGAGCGGGGGGCTTCTCTTGTTGTGGAGCACGGGCTCTAGGTGTGCGGGCTTCAGTAGTTGTGGCATGCGGGCTCAGTAGTTGTGGCTTGCGGGCTCTAGAGTGCAGGCTCAGTAGGTGTGGCGCACGGGCTTAGTTGCTCTGCGGCATGTGGGATCTTCCTGGCAGGGCTCGAACCCGTGTCCCCCGCATTGGCAGGTGGATTCTCAACCAGTGCACCACCAGGGAAGCCCACAAGAAACGCATCTTGTCATGGGGACGTAACGTATAGTGCGGTGACTGGAGTTAACAATCAGACTGTGTTATAAATTGAAAGTTGCTGAGGCCTTCCCTGGTGGCGCAGTGGTTAGGAATCCGCCTGCCAATGCAGGGGACACGGGTTCGAGCCCTGGTCCGGGAAGATCCCACATGCTGCGGAGCAGCTAAGCCCGTGCACCACAGCTACTGAGCCTGCGCTCTAGAGCCCGCAAGCCACAACTACTGAAGCCAGCGTGCCTAGAGCCCGTGCTCCGCAACAAGAGAAGCCACTGCAATGAGAAGCCAGTGCGCTGCAATGAAGAGTAGCCCCCGCTTGCCGCAACTAGAGAAAGCCTGTGCGCAGCAACGAAGACCCAACGCGGCCAAAAATAAATAAATAAATATATTTTTTAAAAAAAGTTGCTGAGAGAGTCAGATGGTAAAAGTTCTCATCACAAGAAAGACATTTTGTAACTGTGTGGTGATGGATGTTAACTAGACTTGTTGTGGTGATCATTTTGCAATACGTACAAATATCCAATCCTTATATTGAAATTAATATGTGATATTCCACTTATATCGCAATTAAAGAAGTGCCCATTTGCCCCCCCCCCCCAAAAAAAAGAACTGAATCTTGCACCTTCTAGAATCCCAAGTTTGCATCCACGGCAGTATTTGTACACAGGCCTGGCTGTCTCTGGAGTCATGTTTCCGCAGAAAGCCAAATGTTTCCTGTATATATCTTCACACCCCAAATTAACTACCCTTTCAACTTCTGCTACAACTTTATCTCTCACTTGATGGCCATTTCCCACCAAGTTTTTATTGCTCCTCAACAGTAACTTTAGATGTGGCAGAGATGGAAATAAGAAACTTGTTTATTCCTTTACCTCAGCCTCAGTTGTCTATTCCTTTGATTTGTGTGAATCAAACTCACATCTCAGTAAAGTTACACACTTTTAAATATCTTGAAACTTTGTCTCACTTGTGAGTGGTCAAAATTACAAATGTTAAATCCCTGGATGCCAAGGGTCTACCCCAGGGATGGCAAATACCTGGCACGGATACTCTTACTGTTAGAACGACCCGTAGCAGACATCACTAGTCGATCATGGCTATCTTTCCCATCGAGCCAGGGCTTGGTCTCTGTCATCATGCTTTAGCACCCACCAGCAGCTGAGTGGACTGGCACGGCAGCTGGAATCCGTTTGCCCTTTCTGGGCTTCTCCAGCTGTTGAATGAATGGGTTCTCGATGGGAGACTGCAGCCCAAAGAGTGGCCATGGCTGGACAGATTTCACCCTGGAGTGGCTTCACAGCGAAGTGATGACCTAATGTTTCATTTATTTTTCTGCAGGAATATCCTGGGATCTTCTCTGATCTGTCAGCAGCCAAGGTGTTCGCAGGAAATTCAAGGAAAACAGGTCAGTGCTGGTCTGGGTCCACTGTGTGCTGGGACCTCTGAAAGTCTGCGTGTTATAAACTGTCTAAAGCCAGAGTCTCTCTTGCCCTTTGGCTTGGGGAGGGAGGATAGAGTGGGATGTTGACATTTCTTAGCTGTCTCTCTGCCCCAGCTCTCGACTTTGAATCGATAAGCTCCTTAAATGGGGCTTTGGGAGCCGGGAGAGATTTCCCTCCTCCCCACTGTTTCTGAATGGTGGCCGGCAGTATTCTTAATTTCTTTCTTGACCACCCTTATTGTAGGGAGGGAGCCTAGGGAAGCAGGAGAGGCCTGTAACTTCCTGCTTCCTGTCTCCTCCCACCAGCCGGCCAGAAAGGAATCTGTGGGAATCAGACCAATCCCACCTGTGTCCGTTCCTCTATCCTGGCTGCTGCAGGAATGCCCCTGGCCCTCCGGTGGTGGGCACCCTCTGCCAGGATGCTCGCTGGGGGTCCTCATCTCTGCTCCTGCAGGCTCCAGGGGTCTTGCTGGTAGCTTCGTTGTTCCTAGCACCTGTGCGTCGAGGCCCCTGCGGAGCTGGAGCTGGAGCTGGGCAGGAGCTACCCCGGTCGCTGGTGTGGATGGTACTGATTCAGGTTCCGGGGGTGCTGCGTACAGACCTGGGTCTTTTAATGTTTTAACTGATGTGTGTTTTATCCTGTGGCTTCCTCCTGCGGGGTGATCTGTAAATCTCTTACCTTCCAAGAACCCAGCTGCGTGGTGGTGGGGTGGTGTGGTGAGAAGGAGGGTGCTGGCTCTGTGAGTCCCAGCAGAGATGATCTGGAGTCCCGGGAGTGGCCGCGGACCTTTGACTGGCCTGCTGTGCTTTGCACATGATACTCAGATGCCAGGATTCATATTTGTCATTGTCATCATCGGCCACAGTTTCAGACTCTTTACCTATGTCCACAACTAATTTAATTTAAATCGTATTAAATCTTAATTTAAATCTCCTTTAGCTTTCATGAGAGTCCTGTGAGGTAGCTGTCATTTCCCCCCGTTTCACAGTGGCAGCAGCTAAGGTGGAGTGCAGGTCAGAGACTTGCCTAAGACCACGTCTTTAGTGCCAGGAGAGCAGCGGCTCACACCCAGGCCATCTGATTCCCACTGCCCCTGCCCTTCGCAGCAGACCTGCTGCAAGGAATCCGCTCCCCATCCCTCCTGGAGTCTGGAGTCTGCTGCAGCTGGGATGCAGGGCTCCCATTTTAAGTCTTCCCCCCTCCCCCTGGGGCTTGGGGGGTGTCTGCTTTCAATCTTGCTGCCCTGGGATTTGGGGCACCGCCTACGGGAGGACTGGCTGTGCAGCCAGGCACGAGGCCAGGACGAGGGAAACCAGTCTGCTGAAAATCAGGTGGCAGGGAGGAGGGACTTGAGGACAAGTGGGTGAGGGTCCTCGCAGCTCATGGCACGTCCCACCCCGTCACAGAGATCCACGGGGCCCGCCCTGGGGGGCCTCAAGGGAGGAGACAAATGGGCCTGCATCACCGGCCCTTTCTAGCCAGACGACTGTCCTCCTGTGCGTCTGTTTGAAGGCACAGTGAGGGAGACCTGCGTGAAGGCCTTTCCGGACAGGAAGTTTATCCTCTCCGAAGGCGTTGGCCTTCACAGCCTTTGGTTTGGCCGTTTCTTGTCCTGCGCTTGAGCCTCTGGGATGGTGACCAGCTCCCGGTCGAGCTTCTCGTCCCACCTCCGCCTGGTTAGGTCCCCTGTGGCAGGCTGGTTGGTTCTTTAGGCCGGTCTCCTCCCCGCCGTTGCTCAGATGCCTTCTCGCGCTGGTGACAGTGGTTTCTGAGTGGACGAAGGCCTGCCTGGGTCTCCGCTTCCGGTCTGGGGGCCTCCCCACCGCCGTCCTCTCACAAGAACCTGCTCTGCCCCTGGCCTCGGGGTGCACGGAGGAGGGAGGGCTGCGGTTCATGAGTGAGCCGGGCGGGGGGCGGACATTGTCCACAGAGACGCGCGCCGGTCTGGTTAGCGGCAGGGTCTCTGCCGGACTTCGTCCTGCACCAGCGCCTCTGCCGCCCCTTTCATTTTACCTGCCTGCTGCCCTAGCCCCACGCACTTGGGAGCGAGAGGCCCCATCGCTGGACCCGAGCCCAACGAATTCATAATTTCAGCTTCCGTCCGAGCCCCAGCCTGGTGAAATGAGAATATCTGCCTGGTGGAGGCCGGCTTCCACCCGCCCTCCCCTCGAACCAAAAAACACAACCCAAACTCAGCCCGCAGTGGCCGGTCTCCCGGAAGGGGCGGCCGGAAGGAGCGTGTCTGGGGGCTCACCGGTCTGCGCGGCGCTTTGGGCCCCACTTGGCGGCCACGTGTGGATGGGTTTTGAGTGTCTGTCGTTTAATGCTATCTGTGCTTTTGAGTTTACCAGCCGCCCCCCGCTCTGCCTTCCTCCCACTCCCCTTCCAGTGCCTAGAAATTTATTGCACTTTGAATACTTGCTTACTTTCCAAGAGCCTCGTGATCATTTCTACACCCAGTGTCAGCATTTGTTAAAATATCTGACCTTGTGCTGGAAACAGGAAAGGAGGCGGGGGAGGACCATCCAGGGGGCCTGAAGAGTCAGGCAGCTCAGCCGGTCCCCTGGAACCTCCCCCTTGTTGGGGAGGCTTGGCCGTCACTGCAGGAAGGCCGAGGGTCCCGCAACCTCCCGTGTAGGATCTTGGCGTGTTCCTGGCCTTGGCCTTGGCAGCTCAGGGCCGCTGCCAGCCCTCACAGCACCTTTGTGCAGAGTCGAAAAATGCCCTCCCTCAGGTGAACAAGAAAAATTAGAGTGAGCAAATTATTGTAAAACCTGAACAACGTCCCACTCTGCCTGGGCCGGCCTTCTGGAGCCCTGGCGGGCGGCGGCCCCGTACCTGTGCTGCATCCCAGCACGTCCTGTACTCCTCTCACCCCCAGGGAGGAAAGGGTGTCAGGTTCAGAGTCAGGGAGAGGGCCAGGGGTAGGAGCGGGCCTCTGAGAACAGTGGACCGACAGATGAGGGGAGTGGTCTCAGGGGGATGCTCAGAGCAAGGTAGGAACAGGGTGTGGCCACGCACTAGTGCGTGCGTGTGTGTGTCGGTGAGTATGTGTGTGCGTGTCCTAGCAAGTCTGTGTAGGGGGGAGTTCTCCCATATTGTTCCCTCAGCTGAGAGGCCCACCTGAGCCCTTTCAACGGGTCAGTATGTACCTGTGACGTGAATGCCCCCTCCTTGGAGGGGAGTGTGAAACAGACACAGTACCTGGCCGCCTGCCCCAGTGTGGAGGCTGAGGCTTCGGCCTGATGCTCTCCAACAAGACCCGGGGGCGTGGGGGGCAGAGAGGGTAGATCCTGCCCCAGCGAGTCCCCACCCTGCAGAAGGGCTCAGAGGGGCAGCGTGCCGGGCTGGGCGGGAATGGGGGGATGTGCACATGTAGAATGACACATCTTGTTTTAGAGAAAGTGAGGTAGAGGTCTGCGTTTGCAATTTTCCACTCGTCCCATCCTGGAAGAGTCTAAACAGCTTTGTTTAAAATCTGGACATGCAGATTGCAGAGTCCTGAGTGAGGAAGAGCCGTTGGGTCCCCCAGGAAGGCAGTTAGGTTTGAAGCCAGAGTTTGGCTCTGGATGCAGCACGTGGGACCAGAGGGTGGGGAGGGGAATCTCTCGGAGCATCCCCAGGCCATGAGTCACTCTGCATTAGCAGCCATGGCACAGGGGCTGCCACTTGCTTGCCGCTGAGATGGGCTGGGTGGGGAGGAAGCGCCGGACCAGGGCCACCCCCCACCATGCAGGCTGTGGACAGCAGAGAGGGAATCGGGGTGGAACCACCGTCTGGGCTCTGCCCCTCGCCTGCTGCAGACCGAGAAGCTGGAGATGGTGGTGGCTCGCTGGCCTGTGTCCGTGAATGTCTCCTATGAAGGGCAGTCATTCCCCACAGTGCAGGGAGACTGATACAGGGCGCTGGCCCATCAAGGACAGGGTTGGGTGGACCATTCTCTGAGGACCGGCGGAGGAACGCAGGGGAGACGGGGCTGGGCCTTGAGGGATGGGGATGCAGGGGTGGATGGCAAGCTGGGCGTGGCCCGGTGATTGGGCTGGAAGGGGGAGGAGCAAGCTGTCAAGGCGGGGCCTCTTCACTCTGGGGTACCTGAAATGTCCCCCAGAGGAGACTGATCTCAGCAGACTAGCAGTGGGGAGCTGGTGTTGGTCCCCGGACAGGGGAATGACAGGATGAAAATGGATTTTTCGGAAAAATAAGCTTGTCACGGAATCCAAGGTGAATTTTTTTAAAGTACTTTTTGTTGTTGTTGTTGCAAAAATAATACAAACTCCTTATAACCTTCAAGTGTTCCAGAACTGGTAGAAAAGGAGAGCCTCGTGTAATCCTGCCCTTCGGGAGCAATCGCTGTTAGTACTTTGGCTTATATTCCTTCTAGGTATTTTAATGATAGACTAGCATCCAGCTGTCTACCTATTATCTTGTCAATTTCTGTAAATAGCATTGTGTTACACTAACTGGAAACTTCTTTAGCCGTCTTCCCGCAGCGGTGCCCATAGCACTGGCCGGGGCTCAGCTGGTCCCATCACCTGAGCCTGTGAACGCGGTGGCAGTCACCTGGTGGCTCTGCAGGGCCTGGATGGTCCAGGAGCCCCTCTGGCACGCGTTGGGCTGGTGTTGGCTCTTGGCTGGGCCTCTCTTCCCCTCATGATTTCTCATTCTCAAGGGAACTGGCCTTTTAAGTGAAAACAGAATCTCCAAGACCCGTTGAGATGCAGGCTCCGAGGTCTCACAATGTAGCATCCACCTGCCGCTTGGTCAGAGCAAGTCACCGGACCCACTGGAACTCCAGGGCTGGGGCAAAGATGCCCCCTCTTGATGGGAGGACTGACAAAGTCTCGTCAAGGGCAAGTGTGTTCAGCGGTGGGAGGGCAGGGGTGTGCAGCCCCTGCACGGGCCCAGAAGGAGGAGAGCTAGAATGCTGGGGGCTAGACGCCACAGACCTTTGGAAGACAGCCCAGGCTCGGTCCCTCCTCAGCCCCCTCTGACCGGATGGGTCACCCAGGGAAACTGGCAAGGTGGGATGCTTTGTCCTCCTGCTGGCTTAGAGGTGTCATTCCAGGTGGATTCTGTGTGGATGTGTGTGAGGCGCTTGTCTGGCTGGAGGTGAGAGTGAGCTAGAGCACGGGCTTCGTAACGGACAGCTTCTCTGGCCCGAGGGCTGTGGAAGCAGAGCGGGAGCCTGCCTGCCCTCTGGAAGCTGCTGGCAGCTCGGCTGCTCGGTACCTGCTGCTAATTTTCATGGCATCTCCGAAGAATGTGCGTCAGTGAGTGAAGGGTCCCGATGAAAGCCAGCCAGTCACTCTAGACTCAGGCCTCTGCTGGGGACTCATTCATTCATTTGCCCAGCAAACAGGGCACCTCCTGTGCTCCAGCCTTTCTCCCCATCCCCTCCTACCCTCAGAGGTGGAGTAAGAAGACCCAGCCTGCAGGATCAGACTTCACTTCCCAGACAGCTCACAGTGGACTTAACATTCTGACTCCCCTTGACATACTCGTTTGTATAGTTTCCTCATCACCTGCCATGCGTGGTAGCTCTTCTTTCCTGGGAAATGCCTCAAATGGCAGAGACAGGAGGAAACATTGGGGCTGGGAGAGCCAGCTCCGGGTCATTAGGGAGTGCCACTTCCAGTTGCAAGGACGATGCTGCCATAGAGCCGCTGGAGGAGAAGTCCTCCCCGGGGCTCACACCCATCAAACTCCCCTCTCCCTGGAGCCCCCAGGCTGGCCTTGATGAACTGCACTTTCCTCGCGCGTCCGCCCCGTGTTCTTTTGCCTGTCAACGGCCTGGTGGTTTGTGCATTCATCAAACGAGAACAAAGGCTGAGAGGGCTTTCGCATTTGAAAACCCCTTGGTGTTTTATTTTTTCTCTGCCCCCGCTCAGCATCTCTTGGAAAAGAAATGTTTTGTGGCCGAAAGGTTCACTGTGAAACAGCGCAAGCTGCACAGCTCAGCCTCTTGGCCATTCTCCTCCTCCTCGGCTGTGCTGTGGGAGAATGGACGCAGCTCAGCGACAGGGCTTGGTGGGGAATGGGGGATGGGAGGCAGCCAGGAGCTGCAGCTGCCCTGATGCTTCCCTGGGTGCCAGGGGCGCCGGCATCGTGCTACCGTTGCAGGGTGCATGATATCTGATCAGCTCACGGGCTTAATGTATCCCGGTGCTTAGTGTTGAGGAGAACGTGCAGAGCTGACGCTGCAGACCTCGGAGAAATCTGGCATCACAAGCAAGGCAAGAAACCTCAGCCGCTCGTTTTGGCCAAGGAATTGGAAAGACTAAATGGAGGTCCTCAGCCTGTGCCAACTGAGCGTTTGCTGCTTTGAGGCGGATGGTAGGTAAACTGTCCATCAGCGGAGACCCAAGAGGCCTGTCTCTGACTCCTAACTTCCCTGCCCATGCCTCCACCCCCCAGTTCTGGTTCCCTGTGGCTGCGAGGATGATTCATGTACTTCCGTATCATCAAGAGTTATAATATCACTTCATCAGCAAGTGAATGACCACTTTGTTTTATGTCTAACTCCTTGGGGGAGAAACACAGTCTAGGAAAGAAAGAGGAGTTTTTTTTTTTTTTTTGGCATGCGGGATCTTAGTTTCTCGACCAGGAATCGAACCCATGCCCCCTGCAGTGGAAGCGCAGAGTCTTTTTTTTTTGTATAAATTTATTTATTTTATTTATGTATTTTTGGCTGTGTTGGGTCTTCATTGCTGCACATGAGCTTTCTCTAGTTGCGGCGAGCGGGGGCTACTCTTCGTTGTGGTGCACGGGCTTCTCATTGCAGTGGCTTCTCTTTGTTGTGGAGCACGGGCTCTAGGCGTGCGGGCTTCAGTAGTTGTGGCACGCAGGCTCAGTAGTTGTGGCTCGTGGGCTGTAGAGTGCAGGCTCAGTAGTTGTGGCGCACGGGCTTAGTTGCTCCGCGGCATGTGGGATCTTCCCGGACCAGGGCTCGAACTCGCGTCCCCTGCATTGGCAGGCAGATTCTCAACCACTGCGCCACCAGGGAAGTCCCACTGCTGGCCACCCTGACTCTGCGAGGTTCCGAGGCGTCTTTGAGCCCCGGTGCTCTGTGTGGTAAGAGCTTCAGCCGACGTTGGCTTAGGTAAGTCCCACACCTCTTCTGTTCTAGGCTACCAAAGGCCTTCTCGATTTCATCGGGTTCTCCCATTTCCCCCCGAGGTTCGGCCCTGCAGCGTCCATGGCACCCAGGCATGGGCTCTGAAGGCCGAGTAGGAAGGGGTGGGATTGCTGTAGCCAGAGTCCTCAATGTAGGGCTTGGAGGAGAAGCCAGGCTGACCGGCTGAAGCCTCATGCCTGACGGTCACACCTAATTTGGAAGAAAAACGATGTTACCTCTGTTTCATCATCCACTTTCATCACTGCTTATCCAAATGGTTGATGGTGCCGCGCCTGTGAGCGAGGTGGGGGGACCTGACGCTCTCTCCGTGGGCCGGGGTGAGGGAGGATGCCAGGCTGGGGAGGTGAGCCCCACCCTGACTCTGGGGCAAAGGGGAGGTGATTCCTTAGACTGTGGGCCCTTTCTCCTTGGGACCCCCACCAGAGAGTGCTAAATCTTCAATTTGCCAAAAATTAATTTTCATTGCCAAAAAATCCTCAAGGGCATTCACCAGAGGGATGGTGCAGCTTTAAAGAAATACCTAAGAGGGTATATCTATCTAATGATGGTGGTTGTTTTAAACCAAGTCTCTTTAACATTCCTGATTCATGTCAGGAACTAAAGCATTCCGTGCTGCCACATCCTAAAGCCGGTGGTGCAGGGGACCGGGGGCCGGTCTCCACCGACCCTGGTGTTTCTGAGACCCTGCAGCCTCCCCCTCCGCCAGCCCTGCCCTCTGAGCAGTGCAGTGTTCGTGCAGCCAGAGGACTCCGGCGACTCAGGACTCGTGCAGCCTCCGGGCATTGGTTCTCTGCCAGGCAGGGGCATTCTGACCACTCGCCTCAATCTCTGTCTCTATCTCTGCTGAAGAGCGGAGGCCTGGATTTTCCCCTCCACTGATGCTCTGCCTGTTTTCTCATTGCCCAACACTTGGTGGGCACGCCGATCGTTTTTGAATGCGTGAATACTGCATTTGCGACATGAAAAGAAACGTGTCCCACATCCGACCCATTTCCCCGGACACTTGGAGCACTTGCCTGATGTAAAACCGTCCCATCTTCACAGTTGCAGGGGTGGGAGATGTCTCTGGGGAGGGCGCAGGACTCTCAAACCAGGAGCTTCTTATCAAGGCGTCTGCAGCTCAGGGAGGGGGCCTTATCGCTACCTTTCCCGAAGGGGCCGACAGGAAGTCGTGGGCAAGAGGAGGCCGCTGCTTGGAGGTTTCACGGCGAGGAAACTGAGGCTGGCTTCCCCAGGAGCTCCAGGCAGTTGAGTGGAGGAGGCTGGAGCCAGCCCTTCCAGATCCCGACCCTGGATTCTGCCTCTCTTATCCCCCGCCCCTCCCCTCACCTGCTCCCACCTTCCTCAGCTCCCCCAGGGGTGCCTCAGAGGTAACCTCACAGGGCCAGGGGGGCAGCATTGTAGGAAAATATGCACCCAAAATGGCCAAATCCCTGAGGACTTGAGAGAGGCACGTGTGGGGTTATTTTGGGTTTGGTGGGCCGGGCTCGGATCTCTCTGGCATTCCTGGCCGCTGGCCTCTCAGAATTGACCAGAATGGAAGGATGATAAAAATCAAGGCCCCAGGAATAGCTCAAGAATTTGCTCATTCGTGACCCCTGTAAAGAGGTGCCGCTCAGCCCAGAGCCCACAGCAAGGCTGGGTCTGAAGGAGGTGCTGGAAAGCGGAGGGGAAGAGGAGGAAGGTTTCAGACAATTTCCTCTTCTTCCGGGCAGGAGCGGGTGGGAGCTCAGGGCTGGTTCGGGGCCAGTCTGATAAGGAGCCAGAGGAGCGTCCCTCCCCGCACCAGCTCGTCCCTGCCTCTCGGGGGTCGCCTGGTAACACCCACTGGCCAGGTCAGTGCAGCCCTCTCTCTGATCTCTCTGCTCTGTTTCTCTGTCCCTCTCGGACCTAGGCAGGCTCGGGGCAGCTCTGGCCTTGCAGCTTGGGGAGCCTCATCTCTCCCTCCCTTCCCCAGAGTCAGGCCCAGAGACGCTTTTGCTCAGTGCGCGTGAAGGGGGCGCGTAGTGAGCACGCATCCTTAGCAGGTCAGGAGCCCGGTGATGCCAGGCATCTGCCTCTGCCCTGGAGGAGCCGGCACGGGTGTGTAGAGACCCGTGTAGATGTGCACTGACCCGTGATGCCATCCGGAGCCGTCCGTGGTGCTGGAAGGGCGGTGGGGATCATAGCAGGTGAGTGGTCAGCGGAAAGAGCAGCCCGGGGCAGTCAGGACACCTGGCTGGCCCTGGGTCAGTCACGTCACTTCTCTGGGTTTTTCGTGTGTAAAGTGAGGAGTCTGTGATCCCCAAGCCCCTTCTGGCTTGAGAGTTACCTGGTCCCAGGAGCCGCGGGGAGGAAGACCCCTCTCAGACGGGTAGGGTGTTTTTGTTGCCTCCACTCTCTGTTCCAAAGGGGGGGTCCAAGGGTGGGCGTCTCAGCTGGCTCATCCCCATGGGGACAGGCTGAGGGCTCAGATGTCACAGCTGGGCCTCAAACCTCTCTTCTGTTCTCTGGACCCTCCTGCTTATGCAAAGTCTGACTTTAAATTTTTTTTTTTTTTTTAATAAATTTATTTTATTTTTGGCTGCGTTGTGTCTTCATTGCTTTGCGTGGGCTTTCTCTAGTTACTGTGAGCAACTACTCTTGGTTGCGGTGTGCGGGGTTCTCACTGTGGTGGCTCCTCTTGTTGCAGAGCACAGGCTCTAGGCACACGGGCTTCAGTAGTTGTGGCACACGGGCTCAGTGGTTGTGGCTCGCGGGCTCTGGAGCACAGGCTCAGTCGTTGTGGCGCACGGGCTTAGTTGCTTGGCGGCATGTGGGATCTTCCTGGACCAGGGCTCGAACCCGTGTCCCCCGCATTGGCAGGCAGACTCTCAACCACTGCGCCACCAGGGAAGCCAGCAAAGTCTGACTTTAGGTTCAAGAAAATAGTTGCCCTTGTCCAGGATGAGGTGGTTGCCCCTTGGCCTACAAGATGAGGTCCGAGGGGCTGAGCGAGGCTTGCAGAGTCTGCAGTGACCTGGAGCAGGGTCCAGCCTCCCTGCTCCCCACTTGCGGCCACTGTGTCCCGTTTGTCTCTGTAACGCCCTCCACACGGGTTCTCATTGCCCATTGTTCTTGTCATTGTCTGCCTGGCTTGGAACTCCCCTCCCATCCTGCATGTTTTTTTCTCTTATGAGCATTGTTTTACCAAATCTGAAAACTCAGTCAGCCATTACTTCTTCAAGAATTTTTTTTTTTTTTTTTTGCCATGCTGCACGGCTTGCGGGATCTTAGTTCCCCAACCAGGGATCTAACCTGGGCCCCTGGGTGGAAGCCCAGAGTTCTAACCACTGGGCTGCCAGGGAATTCCCTCTTCAAGTTGTTTTTTTTTTTTAAATTTATTTATGGCTGTGTTGGGTCTTAGTTTCTGTGCGAGGGCCTTCTCTAGTTGCGGCAAGTGGGGGCCACTCTTCATCGCCGTGCACGGGCCTCTCATTATCGCGGCCTCTCTTGTTGCGGAGGACAGGCTCCAGACGCGCAGGCTCAGTGATTGTGGCTCACGGGCCTAGTTGCTCCGCGGCATGTGGGATCTTCCCAGACCAGGGCTCGAACCCGTGTCCCCTGCATTGGCAGGCAGATTCTCAACCACTGTGCCACCAGGGAAGCCCCCCTCTTCAAGTATTTTTCTGTTCCCCCTTCTCTCTCCTCTCTTTCTAGAACTTCAACTACGTGTATATTAGACTGTTTGATATTGTCCTGTAGGTTGCTGATTCTCCATTAATTTTTTTCCATCTTTTTTCTTTCTGTGCTTCATCTTGGATAGTTTCTAGTGTTAATATCTTCAAGTACAATTATCTTTTTTTCTGCAGTGTCTAATCCAATGTTAATAAGTCCCATCCAGTGTATTTTTCATTTCAGATATTGGGTTTTTCATCTCTAGAAGTTCCATTTGAGTCTTTTTTTTATATCTTTCATTTCTCTTCACATCAAGCTTATGTTTTCCTCTACATTCTTGCGCTTATGGAACATACAATAGCTGTATTCTTTTCACCCTTGTTTACTGGTTTCATCATCTCTGTCGTTTTTGCGTCTGTACTATTGACTGCTTTTCCTCCTGGTTATGGCTCATATTTTTCTGCTTCTTTGAATGCCTGCTAGTTTTTGATTGGATGCCAGACATTGTCAATTGAGCGTTGCTGGATTTTGTTACATTCCTTCAAATAGTATTGGACTTTATTCTGGCATGCATTTTAACTGCTTGGGATTGGTTTAATATGTCTGAGGCTTGCTTGTAAGCTTTGTTAGGGTGCATTAAGCCTTCAGACTAGGGCTAATTTAGCTTCACTACTGAGGCACCACCCTCTGAGGACTCTACCCAGTGCCTTGTGTGTCACGAGCTCTTCTGCTCTCGTTGGTGGGAATGTGGCCTGAGTGAGCTCCGCAGATTGGCTGGCCCATTGCTTTCTGTTGGTTCTGTTCCCAGGCTTGTGGTGTTTTACCCTACACTTGTGTGGGTCAGCCGGAGATGCCAGGGGACTCTTCTCCAGAGCCCCCTCTCTGTGCAGTCCCCTTCTCTCCAATGTTCTGCCCTAAAAATTCTATCTCTATGAACTCCAGTTTCTGTCTCCTCGACTCGGTGGGACCAGTGGACCCCGTGAGGATTCCTTGTCCGCAGCTGCTGTGTGGACGCTGCCTCCATGCAGTAAGCTTGGCCATCATAGGACTCCCTCTCTTGTTTCCTTCTCTCAGGGATTACAGTCTAGTGCTGCCTGCTGTCCGGTGTCTGAAGCATTTGTTTCGTGCCTTCTGTCCAGCTTTCTAGTTGTTTAGGGGGCAAGGGTGAAGCCAGTCCCTCTCACTTCACCGTGGCTGTAATCTGAGTCTAGCATTATTGGAACACTCACCTTGGGCATCGTTACCCTCTGGGGCAGGTGTCTCTAGTCAGCTTTCCTATGGGAAGGACCCCATTAGCCGTGTGTTCTTTCCCCCGTGTTTCATCTGGTTTGTTTTTTTAATCTCTCCACACAGGCTGTCTCCCTGAGCACAAAGGTGATACGGTATTTCCCTTAGCATCCTTTGTACCTAGCCCAGTGCCTGGCACATAGGAGACAGCTCATGTTTGTGGACCAAATGAATAAATGAGAAGAAACGGAAGAAACTATAAGCTAATTGTGCCGTGTGGTTGCTAAGAAAAACAATGCTGCCCTGGATATGATGTTTAGACCCTCTTTGTGCTCTGTGGAGCTTATAGCACATCTGCATCTGGGTTTTGTTAATTCTGGTTGGGACACTGGCAAATCTGAATTCATCCAGAGGAGGGTGACTAAGATGGTGGAAGCTACACCACGTGCGGACTGGGTGAAGGATTTGGGAACGTTCCTTTTGTCTGGAAATTATTTTTATAGAGTGTTATGGGCAGGGAGGGGATGCACAATAATGGTCTCCTGACATGTGCAGGATTGATGTGGAATAGGAGGGTCTAAACATGTCCTATGGCTTCAAAGCCTAAATACCCAGGTGCCTAGGACCCATGGGTGAGGGGATTCAAGGAGGTCAGACATGGGCCCAGTTCCAGGAAGAACTTTCTAACAGCTGGAGCCATCCAGCAGAGGAGGAATGGGCTACCTTGGGAGGTAGTGAGCTCCCCATCACTGCTGGGGTTTAAGCAAAGACTGATAGTGATTGGGGATTTTGTTTGGGATGAAGAGTAGATACAATGTTACACGAGATACTCTCTAAGATACTTTTCTACTCAATGATGTTAAATGTTACTCCTCCTTTTGAGCCCATGATTCATCCGCCCTTGCAACTCCGCATCCTCCGCACACACGCACGCACGCACGCATGTACACACCTGTGCAAGCGTGTTCAGAAAACACACCTGAAACATGCTCCTTACTACTCTTGTGAAACTCCTTGCAGCCTCCATCGCCGGGCCTCGCCTGGGGCCCCTGCAGACTGGCCTCCCGCTGCCGGTGCTGGGCCCCGTCATCCCCCTTCAGCCTGCCTGGCACCGCGTTGATCCGGGCTGGCCCTGTGTCAGCGCCTCGTCCCATTGTCTCCTGTGTCTGGACACACAGTGCCTTTGAGGCAGGATGACTGTGAGCCTCCTGCACAGCGAAGCCTGGCGGCCTCGCTGCAGCGCTTCCCGTGCTGGTGAGCGTGGCTCTGCACAGGCACCTCCGCTCTTGACTGCTCGTTGGCTTGTTGCTCTGGGTCCTGGGTCTCTTCCCCCGCGGGGCCCCTCCTCCCTGGACTGGACGCGCCCGGGAGGTCTCAGCCCCAGGTTGAAGATGCTGGGGAGCCTGTTGAACGGTGGTCCTGGCAGATCCTCAAGGGAGTCCTCAAGCACCTGCCTCTTCCCCTTTCTAAGGATGCAGCCCAGGAAGGACGGGCGGGGCTGCGGCTCGGTGGCTTTGGGGGAGGGGAGGGGGACAGCTCAGAAGGGGTCCTGAGCCAAGGGCCTGTCTCCTGCTTCCCCGAAGCTGTTGTCCCACCTCTGCATGGAAGGAGCCCGGTCAGGTCGCTTGTAAGCGGTCACAGCTGGGCAGGCTCTGGGGCAAGGGCTTTGCAGAAAGAGAGATCTTAAAAGAAAGAAAGAGAGATCTTCCTGGCAGCCGAGTGCTGGGCTGCGCCCCGAGTGAGAGACCTGAGCTCCGGGAACCTCTCTCCTGGTGCACCGCTCCCTTCCCCTACCGGGCGAGCCAGGCACCGCCATGGGCATAAGGAGCGCTCTTGAACTGGGGACTCTCTGGCCCTCTTAGCCTTGGCCTCCAGACCAGTTTGACCTGCAGGAGCCTCCGTTTCTTCCTTTGCGAGATGGGAGGAACAGTGGCTCTCCGGGGAGCTGGAGGATGGCCTGTTTGCAGGACTTTCTTTCGTGTCCGAGGCTGCCGGGTCCCCAGAGCAGCTATCACCAGCCCGAGCAGTGTGGGCTTGGCCTCTTCCTCAGCCAGTGCTCAGAACCCTTTGTGAATGAGCATCCTTTCTCCCTTAACGGAGAGGGAATGTTCTTTGGAGACCGGTGTACCTGGAGGGCTGGCACCTGCCTGCATTCGGGCTCACAAAGCCCACGCCCCCTGGAAAGGGGTCCTGGGGAGAGGAGGTGCATCGCTCTGTGTGCGTTCTGTCTGTCCAGTGCCCAGATGGCGTCTGGCACAAAGCAGGCACTCAGGAGCCCTTGATGACCGAATGAAGTCGTCCCTGCATCCCCATGGCTGGGCCGCGCTCCAGTCCAGAGGTGCTTCAGCGGGAAGCGGTGCACCTGGGCCTCACACTGTTCGATGGGAAACCTGAGTGTTGTGTCTCGTTTCCTACTTGTTCAGTTGGAGGGTGCCAAGACCATAATAAAAGCAATGGTATAATCACCGCTAATATCGCCGGAGCGCATTCTGTCATGATCTGCAGGATTTTGGCCTAATTCTTGAAATGCACTCACTGGAAAGAAGTTTCCTGAACTTGTTCTCCATTCCCCGTGGCTTTTTGCACCTACTCCTGACTTCTACCTTGGAACACATTTGCCTCTGCTGTGAAGATAATAAAAATATATTCAGTATTTTTGTCAGTCTTATCTGTGGTAGCTGTTGTCTACACGCTGCTTTAGGTCAACACGTATTTTACTGAGGATTTTTGTATGGGTGGTCTTTCTATTCTCTGTGTGGTTATCCGTGTGGGACTTTCTCATTTATGCTCTGACAGGCATTTACTGGGCACCTGCCGTGTGCAAGGGATTCTGTGGCGAACAGCACCAGGCGTGCCCGCAGGTCCGAGGGCCTCAGACTGGTCCTTGGAGGCAAGGACTGTCTGTGTAAACCCCTCTCTGTGGTGTCCTGTTAGCACTCAGGGTCCCCACCCCAGGACCGAATAAGTAATTATTCAGTTGGTGCTGGATAAATAATTTTGGGGTCTTCCATTTCTATAGGGCGCCCCACTGTGAAAGCACCAAAGAATATTCCCAGAAATCATCTTACCTGTCGTTTCCTCCTGACAATGACCTTGAGACGTGGCTAGAGTGAGCATGTTTTTTTCTAGAGGAGGCCACTAAGCCTTAAAGGACTGGCAACCCCCGAGTGGGGCTGTCCTAAATGTCCTGAGACTCATTCATCCCACAAATGTTTGGGGGCCAGCACTGTTCAGGCTCTGGGGATGCAGGAGTGAAGAAAAATCCATGACCACAGAGCTTATATCTTGGAGGGGGAGACAAACAATAAACAAATAACTACACTCTATAGTGACAAATGTTATGGGCCAGAGTGAGATAGGGAAGGGGGTGGGAGGAAGGGGCGGGGGGCAGGTATTATGGGTTAAACGGGGTCCTTAGGAAAGGCGTTCCTGAGGAGGTGACATTTCAGCAGAGAGGGAAGAAGAGGTGGGTGAGTCCTGGAGATATCTGGGGGAGGTGCATCCCAGGGCCGAGGAAACAGGAGGTGCAAAGGCCCTGCGGCAGGAGCGTGTGAGGCTTGTTGGGGCCCAGTACAGCTGAGTGAAGGGAGCAAGGGAAAGGTCACGGGACTCAGACCCTACAGGGGCTTGAGGGCCATTCTGAGGGCTGTCGCTTTTATGGTGGGCAAGGTGGGCGCCTTTGGAGGAATTAGATCAAGGAGACAGACGTGCGTTTCATTTCGGAAGGACTGCGGTGGCTGTTGTGCAGTCAGCTGAGTGTGCAGCGGCAGGAACAGCAGTAACTGTTGTCTATCAAGTGCGTGTTGTGCAGACCCCGGGCGTGCACGTCCCGTTGGATCCTTCCAATGACCGACGTTACCTGCATCTTCCTTAGGGGGAAACCAAGAGTCGGCTGCTGGAGCGTCTGCCAGCTGGGGACAGCCTGATTCCAAAGCTTGTACTCTTGACTGTTGTCCAGTTTTCAGGGGCGAAGGGACAGATTGCTTAGGATGATGGCACAAACGTCTGGGGTCAGGGTCAGGCTGCCCTGTGCCTGTTCTCTGGCCTCTCTCAGGTGTTCAGTTGGCCAGCCAGGAGGGGAGTGGGGCAGGCTCTCCCCTTTACCTCGCTGTTTGCTGGAGGGCGGGGCACATTGCTTCCAGATGAGGGAAGGCAGCTTGGGGAGTGGAGTCTGTGCCCCGACTCTAGACAGCAGCCTCTCTGGGCCCGCAAGGACCCCGTGTCTTGTGTTTGGCATGTTAGACAAGCCCTGTGACTTAGAGGCCTGGGCTTTCTGCTACCGATCAGGGCTCAGCCCGAGGCTGGCGGGCGGCCACTGCAGATGGTCCCCCTTCCCTGGAGGCAGACCCTCCCTCTCTTTCTGAGTGAGTCTGGGCCAAAATGCCCTGTATTTTATCCATCTCTTGTCTTCTGAGGAGTTCAGATCACTTTCAGAATGTCACTTCTGTAATCCTCCTATTTATTGCTCCTGAAGGAAGCGAGGGGGATTCTTCCTTGTTTTTAAAAAAATATGCTGCAGGGTGGAAAATCGGGGTCAGAGAGTGAGGCTGGTGTGGGAGCAGAAGAGGGAACCCAGAGGCCCAGGCCGGGTGCAGCTGGCCTCGAGGAGGGGCGAGGGCAGAGGTGAGCTGGTGGGAAACGGGGGCTTCTGGACTGGGGGAAGGCCGCTCCTTTTGCGTTTACCCTGCACTTCGGTGTCTGAACCTGGGGGAGGGGGGCTGGGGTGGGACGCCCTGCCCTTCCCTAGCGGCGCCTCGGGGACTCGGGGCCCGCTCTCTGCACAGGTCCCCGTGCACGCACGTCTCCTGTTCTCACACTCTCACTCTCTGCACCCTCCCTCGCATGCACACTCACACGGAGCATGCACGCGCACGCTTGCACACAGCTTACTCATGTGCTGGCTCACACTCAGGCTCTGTACGCGCCTCCATGCTTGCTCACATGCTTGCCCACAGCGCACATCAGTGGCAAGATCCCGGCTGCAGGTGACCTGGCAGGAGAGTTTGTGACAGCAGTGGGTCCTCACAGCCCCAGCCCTTCGCCTTCTCCACTCGTGCCTCAAGTTCACCTTGGAGAGAGAGGGGACACCTCAGCTGGGAGGTGCTGTGTCTGTGATGAGTAACAGGTCCTGTAGAACCAGCCAGGAGGGGACTGGCCATGGGAAGAGGGGAGACTCTGCAAGGGGAGGAGACGGCCCCTCCTCCGGGCCCCCTGCGTGCACCCCCCAGCCCCCCACCTTGAACGTACGCCTTTGGCAGAGCCAGACCTCGGTGGGGCTGGGAGGAGGGCGCCCTGTTCAGTGCCTTTTCGGGGCCAGGGCTGTTTCAGGAAGGAAAGGCTCCTTGTTGGCTGCTCAGATCCCAGCGGGTTACCAGCCTCAGAAGCCAAGCAGGCAGGCCCCTGACTTTGTTTCTATTGCAGAACCGCCACTGCTGCAGAGCAGGAAATCGTCAAGGGGCCGTGGGAATCCACTGAGGCTCTGGCGCCTCCTTCGGGGTGGGCATGGGAGAGGGGGCCTCTCCCGGAAGCCGCCTGGAGCAGGTGCCGGGCTGCGGCTCCTCCATGGCGGCCTCTTCCCACCTGGAAATCCAGCAAGGGAACATCCTCGTGAGAACCTGCGCTTGGCCAGGCGGGACTGAAGGGGTGGGAGGGGGCCTGGAGACGGGGCTTGGATTCCCAGCTGGCTTGGCTGACCAGCCAGGTGACCGGGCCTCCATTCCCAGTCTCGGGGCCTGGCTCTTCCTGAGCCTCGGAGCTCTGGCTTTCACGGGCAGGGGTGAGGAGAGAGGGCCTCCCTGGCCCAGGGCAGCCCCCAGGCCCAGGTGCCCTCCCTCCGGGGCTTCCGTGTGCTTGCTGTAAGGTCCAGCTTCCCCTTTGTGTTTCAGACACTGGCGTCCTGGTGGCCTGTGCCCTTTGGGGCTGCCAGACTGCTCCAGGGACGCTTAGGTCACACCTGGAACCAGCCTTCTGCCTCACTGTCCCCATTCTTCATGCTCAGATTGGTTGTATCTCATCCACTTACATATCACCTCATTCCAGAAAAGAGGATTAAAACAAACCCAGATACCTGGTAACATCACCAGTGCTACTTGCGCATGGATTTGTTCATTCCTGGCTTGAGTTTCACCTGCCGGCTAGAACCCTTGTCTGTGGTCCGCAAGTTGATGGGCTGTGCCGGGTCCCCAGCCCTGGCTTGTGTTCTCGCTGCCTGGACGGCATGGTGCTGTGGGTCCTTATCTCCGAGGATTCTGTTTAGGGTCACTTCCCTTCACTAAGTGCCCCCTACCTCCCCCTTTCTTGGGTGACCCCGTGACATCTTGTGCCGAGGCTACGGAGAGGAATAAGACACAGCCTCTGGGCTCTAGTCCAGGGCGTGGGCCGGTGGTAATCCCGTACACGCACTGCATGGTCAATGCACGCGCTGCCCAGGAGGTGCTCTGTGAACCTTCGTCGGCCTCACGGATCTGAAAAAATATTCCTTCCACGCTCACGTGTTACTGATACTGTGGCTTGCTCTAGGGTTCTAGGCTAGGGATCTTTTTTGTGTGCAAAGCATTGCTTAAGTTCCAAGGTTACTGTCTAATGTTGTTCCAGTTTTAATCCTTGGCAGGTAACACAGTTTTTCTCTCTGGAATCTCTAGTGTTCTGCGTGTAAAAGTCTCCTCTTTGGCTGCTGTTCTGAAACTTCAGAAGTAACGTGCCTCAGTGTGGATATGTTTCCATCCAGGGCTCCCCGGAACCTGTCAGTCTTGAAACACCCATTATTTAGTGCTGAGAAATTTTCTTGAATGACTTCATTGATTTGCTGCTTTCGTTTTCTCTCTTCTTTCCTCTGGAGCTCCTAGAATTTGGATATTGAATATCCTGGATTAATCTTATAATTTTATTGTCTTTCTCGTTCTCCTTACCTGCACTCCCCCCAACCCCTGCAAAATCTGGGAGATTGCTTTTTTTGTTTTTTGGCTGCGTTGTGTCTTTGTTGCTGCGCACGGGCTTTCTCTAGTTGCGGTGAGCGGGGGCTACTCTTCGTTGCGGTGCGTGGGCTTCTCATTGTGGTGGCTTCTTTTGCTGCGGAGCATGGGCTCTAGGTGTGCGGGCTTCAGTAGCTGTGGTGCGTGGGCTCAGTAGTTGTGGCCCACGGGCATTGTTGCTCTATGGCATGTGGGATCTTCCCGGACCAGGGGTCGAACCCGTGTCCCCTGCCTTGGCAGGTGGATTCTTAACCACTGCACTACCAGGGAAGTCTGGGAGATTTCTTCAGCTTTATCTTCTAGCCTTCTGTTGAGGGTTTCATGTTAACTAGTATATTTTTAATGTCTAAGAGTTCTTATACTTTCTAAATATACATTTTTTGTTTTTATAACATCTTGTTTTGTTTGCATGGATGCAGCATCGCCTCTTACTTCTCTGAGGCTATTAATGATACTTTTATTCATTAAAACTAAATGGGATGGTTCTTCCTCACCATTTCTTATAAAGTGTGTGTATGCTTTTTCTCTGTCTTTCCTGTGACAGGCTTTCTTCTGAAGTCTGGTGATCCTTGTAGTCTGGTTACATGTGTGTGGGGCATTAAGGTATGTGTGTGTGTGTGTGTGTGTGTGTATGTGTGTATGTATGTGTGTGCGCGCACGTGTGTATGTGTTTGTGTGCGTGCATGTGTATGTGTGTGTATGTATGTCTATGTGTGCACGGGTGTATGTGTATGTGTGTATTGCGTGTATGTATGTGTGTGTACGTGTGCGTGCACGTGTGCGTGCATGTGTGTATATGTGTATGTGTGCGTGTGCGTGTGTATGTGTGTGTATACGTGTGTGTATGTGTGTGCACACGTGTGTGCATGTGTGTGCGTGTGTATGGATGCGTGCGTGTGTGCATGTGTGTGTGCGTGTGTGCATGTGTGTATGTGTGTATGTATGCATGTGTGTGTGTGTGTGTGTGTCTGTGTCTGTGTCTGTGGCAGGAGCATCCTGTGGACTCTGGGCCTCACGTAGGGTGACCTGGTTGGCCTGTTTCATTTAGGAACCCAATAAGTTAACATCTTCGGTATTTTCTCCTGAGCTGTTAGATTCCCTAGAGAAGAATCTTCTAACCTACCTGGGAACTAACGGAAAGAGGGCAGGGATCTCGGCCTTCTGTGCTTCAGCTGAATCCCCTGTTTTCAACGTGATGCCCTGTGCTGGGTGTCCCCAGCCCACAGACCTTCTGCCTTTGCTCCTGCAAAGAATACCCCCCCGGGGTGGGGCAGCACGGTCACCGTCACCTGCCAGAGGGTGTGGGAGAGGAGATCTGGGTGGGGGGAGCTCTTTCTAAAGCAGCGTTTTTTTTGGCCATGTTGCGCGGCTTGTGGGATCTTAGTTCCCTGACCAGGGATCGAACCCGTGCACCCTGAAGTGGAAGCGCGAAGTCCTAACCACTGGACCGCCAGGGAGGTCTCCTAAAGCAGACTTTTAATCAGGCCTCCTGGTTGGTTTGTTTGTTTATTTATTTATTTTTTGTTGCATTGGGTCTTCGTTGCTGCGTGTGGGCTTTCTCTAGTTGCGGCGAGCAGGAGCTACTCTTCCTTGCGGTGCGTGGGCTTCTCACTGCGGTGGCTTCTCTTGTTGCAGAGCATGGGCTCTAGGCGCGTGGGCTTCAGTAGTTGTGGCTCACGGGCCCAGTAGTTGTGGCATGCGGGCTCAGTAGTTGTTGCTCGCGGGCTGTAGAGCACAGGCTCAGTAGTTGTGGTGCACGGGCTTAGCTGCTCCGTGGCATGTGGGATCTTCCCAGACCAGGGCTCGAACCTGTGTCCCCTGCATTGGCAGGCGGATTCTTAACCACTGCGCCACCAGGGAAGTCCCGCTCCAACTTCTTTTTAACAAACCAGTGTCTCCAGCCTTTGTGGGGAAGGAATGAAAGATCATTTTATCGCGTGTGTCCACTGCAGAATCCCAGTAACTGGAACTGGGCCGGGTCTGTGTGAGACCCTCAGTAATCAGCGGCTGAGTGAATGAGTGAGCAAATGGACGAACTGCAGGCAGACTTGGTAACAGCAGTGGAAACAGAAGCACAGTTCACGCAGGTTCCCTTCTGTGCTGAGATGCGAGCTGATCACTGTGACCCTGAGCCTGTTGGATGTGGAACTGACACAGCTGTGGCTGGTGGTGGGGACGCAGGGAACACTTTCCTCGTTTGGAGTGTTTCTCCGGCTGTAGTGAGCGTGTACTCCTGTGATTTTTGAAGGGAAGGAGACGAGTAGGAATACGGATGAAGCGTCAGTGTGGGCACAGCTTTCACAGCGTCCCCAGCTCACCGCGCCTTTGTTTCTCATTCTGTGAAACAAGAATCCGACCAGATGCATCTAAGGTTTCACCCAAGTGCCAGCCCTGTGAGTCCACCATTGTCCCCTCCTGTTTGTATTACGACAGTGAACAGTGTACGCTTCTTGTAGAAAAGGACTGCCCCCACCGCCTTTTCTGTTTTTTGACCTAGAATGACTTTCACCCACTCTTCTGCTCATGTGCATCCTTTTAGTCCTTCAGAACAGGGTGCTTCCTTCATGAGGGCTCCCCAGCTGCTCCAGGACATGCCGGCTCCCTTTCCCCAGCCTCCTAGGGCATTTTCACTTTGCAGCTGGGTATAGAGGAAGGGGCATAGCCCTGGAAGCCCGATGGTGCTAGTTTGAATTTTAATTCTGTGGCTTACTGTGTGACCTTGGACCACTGACCTAGTCTCTCTGAGCTTTAGTTTCCTCATCTGTCCAGAGGGAATTTGTAATAAAAGTTATCTCATGGGGCTTATATGAGAATTAAATGAGATAGGTTTTAAAAACTCCCCCTTTAACGTGTGACACAAAATAGACAAGTAACACAAGAGGACGATAATAACAGTAATAATCACCATTTATGTGCATTACCTTATTTACCGTGAAGTAGATACCTTTATTATTTTTATTTTACAGATCAGGAGACCGAGCCATAAAGAAATAGCTTGCCCAAGGTTGCAAATCAAGGACATTTAGCCCTTAAATTTTCTTTAAGTGTTTTGTGTTTGCATTTATTCTACAAATATTTATATGAGAGCCGACTCTAGGTCAGGTCATGGTGCTGGAAATACAGCAGTGAAAAAAACCCAACAAAGTTCCTGTCCTCATAAAGCTCGGATTCTAGTGTAAGAGCTGGTCGGTGAACAAGCAAACGCATGTGTAGCAGGTAGAGTTAAGTGCCATGGAGAAAGCTAAGCCAGGTAAGGGCTTAGGGAATGCCTGGGGCATGAGGGGGCAAGGAGGGGGAGGAAGGAGGAGGCGGGAGAGGGAGAGAGGGGAGAGAAGGAGGGGAGAGGGGGAGAAGGGGCGGGAGGAGATTGACCTTGTGGAGCACAGACTCTAGTGCCGCCTGCAGGCCCTGCCCTCCACTTGGCGCCCAGCCTTAGTGGCCCTCTTCTGGACCCTCAGCGGGCTGCGTGCCCCTACCCCAGGGCCTTGCACATGCCACTTCTCCTGCTCCCCTTGGTCTCAGAGGCCAGTCCTTCCCAGGGAAGCCTGCCCGCAGCCTGGCCCGGTCGGCCCCCATGTTCTGTGCTCACCGCACACACTCAGTGTGTGGTCCTCAGAGCCCGGCTGTCCGGCTGTCGGGGCCATGGACAGACAAGAACAGAGGCCCTGACCGTGACTGCTCCTCTCTTCTCTCCCCTAAATCTCCAGCATCTAGCGCAGGGGCTGGTAAATATTGTCTGTAAAGGACCTGATTGTAAATATTTTAGGCTCTGCAGACCATCTGGTCTTTGCTGCAGCTGCTCACCTCTGCCCTTTAGCTCTGAAGTGGCCAGAGACTACACGAACACCAATGAGTGTGGCTGCGTTCCAGTAAAATCGATTTATGGACACTGAAATTTGAATTTCATAAAATTTCTACATGTTGGGAAATATTATCTGGCTTTTGATTTTTTTCCAACCTCATAAAAACGCTATAGTTGTTCTTGGTTTGCAGGCTGTACAAAAACAGGCGAAGGCTGGATTCGACCTGTGGGCTGCAGTTTATTGACCTCAGATGTAGCCTGATGCATGGCTTATAGATGCATCTCGATAGATGTTTGTTGAATGACTGAATGATAGATGTTTGTTGAATGACTGAATGATAGATGTTTGTTGAATGACTGAATGAAATCTTGGCCGTGGGCAAGAGGTAGTGAGATTGCGAGCTGTTGCCTTCCGTCAGTTAACGTCATGATCTCTACCCCTTATCAGATTCCTTGTAATCTGTTAAAATTAAGGAAGATAGGAAACTGGTCCTTTTTTTAAAAGAACAGCTTTAGGGACTTCCCTGGTGGTCCAGTGGGTAAGACTCCACGCTTCCAATGTAGGAGGCTCGGGTCTGATCTCTGGTCAGGGAACTAGATCCCTCATGCCGCAACTAAAAGATCCCACGTGCCAGAACTAAAGATCCCGTGTGCCACAACTAAGACCCAGTGCAGTGAAATAAATAAATAAATATTAAAAACCCCAGCTTTATTGAGGTATAATTCACTACCATAAAATTCACCCATTTAAAGTGTACAGTTCAGTGGTTTTCAGCAGCTTCTCAATCGTGTGACCATCATCACTATCAATCTTAGAACATGTTAACACCCCCAGAATAAACTCTGTACCCATTAGCGTCTCTCCTCTTCCCCCCAGTTTCTGCCCCCTCCCCAGCCCTAGACAATCATTAATGTACTTTTTGTCTCTATAGAGTTACCTATTCTGGACATTTCATATAAATGGAATCGTACTCTATGTGGTCTTTTGTAACTAGCTTCTTTCACTTAGTGTGGTATTTTTAAGTTTCATGCATGTGATGGCATGTATCAGAATTTCATTCCTTTTTAAGGCTGAATCATATTCTCCTGCACGGACATACCACATTTTGTTTGTCCTTATCTGTTCATCAGTTGACAGACATTTGGGTTGTTTCCACTTTTGATAGTTATGAATAATGCTGCTATGAACATGCATATACAATTTTGTGTGTGTGTGGACATGTGTTTTCATTTCCCTTGGGAAAACACCTAGGAGTAGAATTGCTGGATCATATGGTGACTGAATGCTGAACATCTTAAGGAACCACAAGACTGTTTTCCAAAGCAGCTGCACCAATTTGCACTCCCACCAGCCGTGTACGGGCGTTCCCGTGTCCCCCGTCCTCGCAGACAAGTCTTTATTTTCATTTTTTGAACATTTTTTAAACTTTCTGTCTTTTTGATTGGCCAACTAGTTCTTAAATGGACACACCACCTTTGGTTGTGAGATTGTGGGCTGAACAGGAACATTTTGATAAGTTTTGTTATTTTCTTTTGTAAAAGCAATGCATGCTTATTAGAGCGTATTTGGAAGACAAAACCTGATGCCTCTTAGTGATGCACTTGTCACGTTTGGTCACAGCTGCCGACTCTTTAAGGGTCTCTGAAGACCGAGGCAGTGGCTACAGGGAGCAGTGCAGTGGCTCAGGATGCAGGCCCTGGGGGTCGGCCAGGCTTCACTGACAGCTCTGCTGCTGCCCGGCTGCTGGACCTTTGACAAGATGCTTATCCTCTTTAGGCTCCAGTTTTCTCGCTGGTGAAAAGGATTCACTCATTCATCATTCATTCCGTGGATATTTACTGGGCACCTACTGTGTGGCAGGCATAGCATCTGTCTTCAGGGTTATGGTGGAGATTAAACAGGGCGATGCACGTGCAGTGCAGAGCATAATCCCAGGCACTTAATAAATGGTAATAATAAAAACCGGGAAACAGAACCTGCCCTTCCTGAGGCCACGCAGCTCCTCAGGGCGCATGGTTGTTGTCGGGTAACCACAGGGACTCTCAGAGGAGGGGGGGGTCCTCACATGTCATCCTCCCCACTCACGCCTCGCACTGGGCTCTGGTCTGGTGGATTCCAGCCTCTGCTGGGATGGGGATGAGCGCCCCTCACCCCAGCCCACAGCTGGGCAGTCTGGTCTTCACCCCTGCCTTTCTGGAGCCGTGCTGTGGCCATGCCTCTGCCGGCAGAGCCGAGGACGAGCCTGCCGCCTCGTCCTCATGGCAACGCGGGACCATCGGACGACAGCTACCCTCCGTCCCCGCTCCAGTTCTACCAGCTGTCACGCCGATAACTCCATCCCTAGACCCCACCGCCCCGTGGCCGCCTTTGGCCGCATCCCAGCCCGTTTGTTGTTTCCTGGCCTGGCCCGAGCCTTCCCAGTAGGAGATCCACACACTCAGTGCCAGAATGAATTGTAAGCCTAGAGGGTGACAAATCTTCACCTTTCCCGGGAGGACGGTTTTATGGGAGGAAGTGCTCGAGCAGGAAAGATAACTTCATTCTAAATTATGGAAAAAATAAACTTCCAGCCAAAGCCTGCCCGGTCTCCCCCTCCCGCTTTCCAAGCTCCATCCAGGAAGGCAGCCCTGGCCACCTACAGCATCTGGCTCCCTGATGGGTGTCACAGGGCAGCTCGCTCTGGCCAAAGGGTTTGTGATTGGGGAGTTTGAGTTTTCCCCACTGTCGCCTCTCCTGTCACCGCGTCTGTCCTAACGGGGCAGAGCCGTTGATACACTTCTTGGGCTTGGTTTTGTAAGCTGCTGGAGGGAGATGGTGATCAAAGCCCATTGATAAAAGCAATTTAGCAAAAACAACACGGGGAAGGAGAGGAATCAGCGCTCCATCATTTGTCCGTCTGATTTTTGTATCCTAAGGCGTCTCTCTTCTCTTGGTGGGAGGAATCCAGATGTGTTCAGCAACCCCTCTGCTGCTGCCCATGGGATACAGACCTTGCCGTTCTGTAATCAGGAGCGTCTGGAAACCCACAAGTGGCCCAGCTCTGCCCTGGGCGGCAGCAATGAAGCAGCATTTCCCACTCCCCGGGCCTGGTTGTTTGAAAGCCCATCCCTAACTGTGTTCCTGGCCGACGGACATAACTGTATTCTTCTGTGGTTAGTGACTCATTCAGAAATTCCCCCGTCTATCTGTTCTCCTGGGATTCTGAGCCAGTGGGAACAGAAGATCAGGGTAGCATCCTGGCCCCTGGCTTCTCCTGGGTCTTATCCCTGCCTGGAAGCAGAGGCAGCAGGGGAGCCCATGCTGCAGATAAGAGTTCCGGCTCCTGCCGCTGGAGGGAGCATCCTGGGGGCAGCTGCTGCAGGTACAGGAACCCCGGGGCCTGCGGGCCGGCTGCCAGTGGGGCAGCTCAGGGCTTGGGCGGTGAGGGGGGTGGGCCTGTGTGCTGAGAGGTACCACAGGAGATGGTTAAGGCTGTGTGCATCCTGGTTCACACCCTGGCCACCCCTCCCCAGTCGTGCGACCTTGGGCAGGCTCTTTAAGACCTTTTCTCTTCCGTAAAATGGGAAAATAAAGGACCTGCTTCACAAGGTTATTATAAATATTAAGTGAGTTAACACAGGTCAAGCGTCTGGAACCTGCCAGGCGGCTGGAAAGCACTGCAGCTGTGAGTGGCGGCAATGAGGATGCTCGCCGACCTTTCCTATGGTATTACCTGATCCCTCCTTTGTTTTTTGATAGAACAGGGCCCCTCATCTGTATTTATTGACAAATATGGGAAAACTTTGGCCTCAGCTCAACCCCACCGCGTTTGCCCTCAGGTTCCTTAGTGCCCACTCACTCCCCCCTCCTGCCATCGTAGTGAGAGCCAGCCTTGGGCTGCAGACAGTCTGGTTTCCTTGCCCTCGTTTCCTCATCTGTAACCTGTGGGAAGACGTGTACCCCTCTCTCTCCTTGTGCCAGCGCCTCCACGGTGTGAACGGTATCAGGTGGCATTTAGTAAGCGAGGCAAGCAGTTAGGAGGACAGAATCTTGGTTGACGGTGTGGGAGGGCTGCGGGCCCAGGGCCCAGGGCCGAGCCTCGGGGGTCCGCGTGGTCTGCAAGTGGAGCTGAGTGCCCTCTGTGCGGTGCTGTGAGCAGACTTGGTGGTCTCGTCCACACTGGAGCAGGTGGGATGTTGCTGAGAAAGCTGGTCACAGACGAATGTTCTCAGTGAGCACAAAGGTGCGCATTCTCTGACCCCAGACTGGACTATGCTTTTCGCCCTCAGGATGCTTACAAAGGGGCGGAGGATGGTTTACTCTCAGGAGGAGGGTCGCTGCTTTCCCTTCGTGCACCAGGCAGCTGCTTTGTGAGATGAGGAAAACAAGGCTCCGAGGGGTTCATGAACTTGCCCCACCCTGAGGTCACACAGTGGAATATGCCAGAGAAGGGATTTAAATGCCCATCTGGGGGATTCCGAAGTCTGTGTTCTTTCCAGGTGGGGAAAGCCAGAGGTGGAGTTCCCAAATCTCTCTGACTTTCTGGACCGTCGTTGTGAAATCTCTCAACACGTGATGTTTGTGTGCTCTCTTTTCTGCCGCCCCTCCCACCCCTCACCTCGCTGGCTGGTGTTTAACCACAAGTCCCCTGCCTCCCTGCCCTCTCTCCCTGCCCCCTGAGACTTGGAGAGAACAGGGAGCCGCAGCAGGTGAGAGAGACTGAGCTTCAAGGTGCAGATGACCTTGGGCTTTGTTATGATTTTCTGGGACCCTTGGGGAGGTGAATGTGGGGTTCCCAGCTGGGAAGATGCAGGGAGTCGGGGAGCCTCCAAAGGGCACGGCCTGGTGCTGGCTGTCATGTGAGGGGTCTGTGCCGGGTGGCCCCTCAGCTCCCCTCAGCCCTCCCAGTTCCCCTCTTTGGAACCTCTGTTAGGAAGCCCGGAGCCCAGGCCCCTCCGCTCTCCTTCCCCACTGCCTCTTTAAGGCTAAGGTGTGCTTCTCTGCTGCTGGTGGTTGGAAAGCTCCCGTGTGTGCCGTGGAGACAGTCCAGGACCATTCCCCTGGACATCAGGGTCGGGAAGTTTTCAAGTTCAGACAGGATACCCCCAGGGCCCGGGGACAGGATGCAACCCTGGTTCACCTCAGCGAACACAGCGAGTGCTTTGGGACCCGGCTAGTTAAACCCGAGCTGCCCAGTTAGTGCCCTGGTGTGGCACAAACCCAGCTGGTCCAGAGCCGCCTCAGCCTGGGGACTCTGGCCTTCCTCCCCCACCCACGCCATCCACCTGTCCTCTCTCCTCCCATGGCCCCAGCCCCAGCTCTGGCCCCAGGCACGCTCCTGGCCTCTGGCCTGCCTTCCTCTGTGCTTAGGCCTCGCCTGAGCCTCAGCCTTTCTACCTGCTGATGGCACCGCATCCTTTGGTGCCCTCCTCCCTTGCCCCCCAGCTCGGGCTGGGGTGGGTCAGGGGCAGCGCCTGGCGCGGGGCCAGCCCGCGGAGCCCACTCCGTGTGAGCGGGAGTGCAGGGGGACGGGCGCAGCATGGCCACCGGGCACCTGGTCGGGTCACGGTGACCAAGCCCCTGACCCGCGTGAGGCTGAGTGCCCAGCGTGCTTACCTGGGGGGAGCTGCCCATCACAGTTGGTGAGTCCACACCCGTGAGGGACAGTTACGGAGCCACCTGGGACAAACCGAGTGGAGCCGGGAGAGGCTGCTGGGGTCTGTGGGACGTAGGCGAGAGCCTGAGCGTCGGGGGCCAGCCCGGCTCTTGCCACCAGTGTGTTTGTGGATCTTGGCTCGGCCCCAGGGCCTCTGGAGGTTTCCTCTTTAGGAGGCTGAGGAGATTGGGGTGGTTCTTCCTGAAGACCCTTCCAGCTCTGTCTGCTTGACAACCGCTATTTGTCAGGTGCTTTCTGGGGGTCAGGGGTCAGGCCTAACCCCATCTGGTCCTCCCCACGCCGGGCTCTTGCCTCCACTTTACAGATGCTAACGTTGGAGCCAAGGTTACAGTCTAGCATCTAGGTCACATCCGGGCCGCAGATGTATTTTGTTTGCCCCGTTGATGTTGTTGTTTGTTAGAGCCAACGTTTAAACAGTGAAGAGGTTTCACAATCTTAGAGATTTCTGGCTTTTTAGAGATTAGAGGAGGACTAGTTGCCTGGAGCCCACACCAGCCAGGGGACAACCCCTGGCTGCCTGAGTGTCAGGCATCACCTTTGGGTGGGACCTGGGGACCTGTGCATTCCCGAGCCACCCCCCCCCCACCCCCGTCTTGACACAGCGGGGGACATGCCTGTATGTCTGCCAGAGCTGCTCATTTACATGTCCTACCTGCCTCTGCAGGTTTGAGTTTGCAAACCTTGATTTAAGGACGTGCTGTAACTCACACCTTACGTCAACAGCTACGCAGTGTGAGGGGCAGGATGTAGGCTTGGCTCTCTGTCAACCGTGAACCACCCAGCTGCTTTTCCCAGCTATTTCCAAACCCGGCAGGGATTCTGGGCTCCTCTGCTGGAGCATAGAAGCCCCCCGGTCAGGCCTGTAGATGAGGAAGTTGGCAAGAATTCCCCTTTCCTGGGACGTTTGTCCCCAGCCCTGTCCTGGGCTGTGGCAGTGAGCTGGTGTCCGCTTGCTCACATTTCAGTCCAGAGAAAAGCCATCTCCCTGCCACAAGGTGTGTCCTTTTCAAATTAATGTGATTGTTGTTTGTCTACTGCCTGTTTTCCTGCACCTTGGTTTCTGTTTACTGGCAGGTTGGACCTGGGAGACCCACCTCCCTGCTCTCCCCCGACGAGTGTTGCCAAAATGCCACACAAAGAGCTTGTATTTTGCCCCAGGCAAGGGGGGTCAGGAAATAGAGATGTCTGCTCAGGCTGGGGGTGCATCAGGATTGGCCAGGGGTCCCTGGGGGGGGGAACAGGCAGGCAGGATGCTGATGCTGGGCCTCCCAAACAGGGCGGGGGCCCCGAGGGGAGCCCTGGTGGAGGTGGAGGTTTCCTGCACTTGGTGTCGGTCTGTCCAGCTGTTTCCTCCTGATAGAGCGGTCGGACAATGCTGCGGTGACTCAACTCCCACCGCCCTCGATGGACAATAGCAGATTCGTCAGGGTCAGCTAGGGAGCGGCACTGTGCCGGTCACCGGCTTCCAGGCTCCGACTTGGGAGGGAACCGTTGCCCTGCTGGCTCTTGGTGTCCCAGGGTCCTGTCCGGGTTGGGGTGGCCTTAGGCTGTTGCTTTTTGGTTTCCCAGTAGCTTGTCCTCCCTTCTTCTTTGTGCACAGCTAATGCAGAGCTTCTGTGGCTCCGTGCTGACCAGCTGCCCGCCTGCCTTTCCAAGTCCAGCTTTGCCAGACCTCCTTCACCCTTGGTTTGAGGTTCTGTGGGTTTGGTGCAGTCCCTGGGGTCCTGAGTCTCTACCCAGGCATCCAGGACCTGGATGAGCTTCAGATGAGAAAGACAGCTGTAGGATTCTTTAATCTCCTCCAGTGGGTAGAGGATTAAGCAATTTTTTGGTGGGTTTGTTATTGTGTATTACGATTTTTTTTAAAACAAAAGCTATCGTTTTTTTGAGTGTTTTTTAGGCGCCTGTCATGCTTGTTTAGTAGCACTTTCATGACTTATCCAACTTAATCCTTCCAGTGACTCTCTGAGGGAGGTATCATTCCCCCCGTTTACAAATGAGGCATCCGAGGCACCAGAGGGTAAGGGGCTTGCCCGAGACCTCAGGTCCTCCTCACGTGAAAGTGCTGTGACGCATGACTTCCTAGGAGGGATGTGAAAGAACAGCTTGAGAACCACTGATAGAACATTTGAAGGGAGCTGTGCAGGGAGGATGCAAAGGTGGTCGGGGGGTAACACTTCCCTGGCGGTCCAGTGGTTAGGACTCGGCACTTTCACTGCCAAGGGAGTGGGTTCAACCCCTGGTCGGGGAACTAAGATCCTGCAAGCCACGAGGTGCGGCCAAAAAAAAAAATTCAGAGGTGAGCAGGGCCCCGTTCCTGGAGTTTACAGCAGAGTGGAGGAGCAGACATGTTAGCACCCAATTCGGATGCGAGGCACAGTGTGATTGGTGCTAACGGTGGGGCTGCCAGAGTGATCTGGAACCACATTTCAGCTGGCATGTGAGCAAGTAGCAGACGTGACACTTCAAAACAGAAGTGGGACCTTCCTGGCCCATAGGACTGATTCAGCTGTCAGCACGATTGAAACTGGTCCACGTAGAAAACACTGAGATATAAGTGCCATTTATGTCTAGAGTTGCAAAAAGGCAGTGTTGCTTAGAATTATTTTTGGTAGTCATTTGTAAATTGGTATCAGTAGCCTGAGAAATATTCATTCTCCCTGATTCAGTAGTTCTGTTCCTTAGAATTTTTTTTAATATAAATTTAATTTATTTATCTATCTATCTATTTATTTATTTATTTTTGGCTGCGTTGGGTCTTCACTGCTGCGAGCAGACTTTCTCCAGTTGCGGCGAGCGGGGACTACTCTTCGTTGCAGTGCACAGGCTTTTCATTGCAGTGGCTTCTCTTGTTGCAGAGCGTGGGCTCTAGAGCGCAGGCTCAGTAGTTGTGGCGCACGGGCTTAGCTTCTCCGCGGCGTGTGGGATCTTCCCGGACCAGGGCTCGAACCCATGTCCCCTGCATTGGCAGGCGGATTCTTAACCACTGCGCCACCAGGGAAGTCCCTGTTCCTTGGAATTTATACTAAGGAACTAATCATATATATGTATATATGTACAGACATAGATACATATGTGTATATACATATATATCTTCACTGTAACATTACTTACAATAGTTAAAAATTGGAAACATACCAAATGCCCAACAATAGATGATTAGTTATGTAAATTTTGATACAGTTATAGGACAGCAAACTGTATAGCCTTTAAAAAAATCATGTCTTCAAAAATTATATATAATGATTCTAGATCATGTTTATGGAAAAATATCAAGCAAATACTGTAAGATGTAAAACTGTATATACTCAATTCCAATTTTTTTGCAGTGTGAATAAAAAAGACTAGAGGAAATATACCCCAAATGCTAATAATGGTAGTGATTATTAGTGATTTTTATTTTCTGTTTTATGTTCTTCTGTGATTTCTAAAATTTCTTTAGTGACCAGCAGTAACAACAATAAAAAAGTCTTGGGTGTCTGGGGACTGTGGGGTGCGTATTGCATGGATAGGACTCCGCCTGCCCTGTGACCCAAGATCTCCAGCACTTTCCCGAGTACAGCGATGGGCTCTGGGGGCGGGGCCTCTACCCTGGGTCCCTCTTCCTTCCTTCTCCGTCACACTCTGCCCCTCCAGTTTTCTCCCTTAATTGGCCATAAATTTATAACTGAAGAATAATTTTAAAAATATGTATTATTTTTATCAGTCGCATTTCCTGAGCGCCCTGACAAGGAGGCATTTTCTACTTCTCCCTCTAAAAGAAAACCCTAATTGAAGTTACTTTCTGCTCATGCGATCCAAATTGATTTTTCTTCTCTGTAGTTTAGATGGGCTTTGTCAGATACAAGAATTTTGTGCTCCTGCCTTAAATGGCCTGTGAAAGCCCAATTTAAAATGATGCTGCATTGCCACAGCCTGTTAGGTAATAGAGGTCCAGCCCCGTTGCACACAGGAGTTGAGAGGGCGAAGGTTGCAGTTCTGACAACGTTTTGTGGTGGATGACATGATTGAAATTGACCCCCACGCGAGCCCAGAGAACACCTGTGACACCTGTGATCCTGACTCAGAGCAGCCTTTGTGTTTGTGTTTTGTGGATATTGATCGGGACGTGGCATATCACGTGGCATTTAAGGCCCCACCCATGTTGTTTGGATAAATACTGGCCTTCGCGGCAACATTTGCTCTCAACAATGAGACTTCCTGTGAACTTGCTGTATTCAGGTGTACAAAGAGGATGGTCTCCTGTAGCAGTTAAGAAAGTAGATTTTGGATCAGAGAGATTCAGATCCTGGCCCTAGCATGGTGACTTATGTCTATATATGACATATATATTTATTTATTACAAGTAATTGGTTTGCATGATTATGGGGGCTGAGAGGTCCCACCATCTGCCATCTGCAAGCTGGAGACCCAGGTGGTGAAATTCGGTCCGAGTCCAAAGGCCTGAGAACCAAGGGAGCCGATGGTGTAAATCCTGCTCCAAGGACAGGAGAAGATGAGATGGGATGGCCCAGCTCAAATATTGAGGCAAAAAAAGAGGGGCGCATCCCTCCTTCCTCCGTGTTTTGTCCTATTCAGACCCTCAGTGGGTTGGATGATGCCTATCCACGTTGGGGAGGACCGTCTGCTTTACCAAGTCCACCAATTCACCTGATAATCTCAGTCAGAACACCCTCATGCAGAAATAGGGTTTAATCAGGGCACCTCACAGCCAATCAAGTTGACCCATAAAATTTACCTTCACAGGTGGCATTAAGTACCTCCACATTCTTGTGCAACCTTCACCACTAGCCATTTCTAGAACTTTCTCATCATTCGAAACTGGAGCTTGGTACCCCTTAAACACGAACTCCCCCTCCAGTCCCGCTGTGGATTGGAGTCCCAAGGCTCAGAGGGGGAAGCCGTGCAGAACAGGGCAGAGTGGGAGCCCGCTTACTGCTGGTCCCTAACTGTCCCCTGCGTTCAGGAGGTCCCTGGTCTTCTTGGATGCCTTCCCTGCATCCCTCCCCCCAGCCCCTGGTAGCACCTTTCCACTTTCTGTTTCTATGGCTATGACTCCTCTAGGAACCTCACATAAGTGGGATCATTGTGCTTGTCCTTTTGTGACTGGCTTTGTCACTTAGCATCATGTCCTCAGGGTTCATCCTTGTCTTAGCGTGTGTCAGAACTTCCTTCGTTTTCGTGGCTGAGTAGTGTGTTCTGTTGTCCGGATAGACCACGTTTTGTGTATCCAGTTAATCTGTTGACGGACATTTGGGTTGTTTCCACCTTTTGGTTACCGTGCATCATCATATTTAACGTTAAATTCCCACCATCCGCCTTCCCAGTCATGCCAGCGGTTCTCCAGTGCACGTGCATGCAGGCTCACACATGCTCACACACACACTCACATGCTCACACACACACTCACAAGCTCAGACACACACTCTCATGCTCACACACACACATGCTCACACATGCACACACATGCTCACACACACACTCACACATGCTCACACACTCACATGCTCTCACACACACATGCTCACACATGCACACACGGTACCGTTGAAATGATGGGTGCACATACAGTCACAGGTCATTTTCCCGTGCATTGGATCCGTTTATCCTTTTCCCTCGTCAACCTGGACACGCTCTGAGGCCGGGAACTAGGTTGAATAATCGCTTTCCTTGGGCCTGGGAGTCTGATTTAGGAAGTGGTAGAGGATCGTGGTTTAGAATGTGGGCTCTGAGGTCAGACAGCGGGGCTGCATCCTGATTCCAGCCTCACTGACCTGTCACTTTACCCTTCGGCATGCAACTTGTCCACGTTGAAGTGGTGACAATGGGGTATCTGCCTCGTAGGGCCGTTATGGAAATTAAATGAGATAATCCATGTCGAGGGCTTAGCACCATCTCTGATGCATTCTAAGCCCTTAAATGTTAGCTTAAGAAAACAGTATGATCTCAACACCCCTTTCAGAATTTGCCTCTTTCGTCTTCAGTTTCCTCGAGAGGTGGCTTTAGGCTGAGATGGATGGGTCCCCCGCTGTAGACTGGCATCCCAAAGGTCGGAGGGGGGCACTGTGCAGAACCAGGCAGAGTGGGAGCCCACTTTCTGCTGGTCCCTAACTGTCTCCCCACACCCCCCTCCTCCTCCACTCAGGTGGTCCCTGGTCGTCTTGGATACCTTCCCCTCAGCCTCTTTCCTGCGGGGCTGCTGGTGCTCGGGGTGGACTCGGACATGAGGGGAGGCCTCGGGCACCACACCAACTCTTGGGCTCCTGTAGGATGTGCTGCTGGGATGGCCGGAGGCTCGCTTCCCCAGGCCACCGAGGAGCACATCAGCTGTGGGCCTGTGGCCCGCCTGGGAAGCCTGAGTCCTGCTGGGCACCCACGGGGGATGCTGAGCGCTCGGCAGCCGCTTGATTCAGCCTGTGTTCTCCTAAAGCTGATGGAGCTGGCACAAACAGAAGTTCCTCTTTTTATTTTTCCTCTACTTAACAAAAATGTCTTAAATATTTACAGTCTCCTCTCACAATTTCTTCTTACATCAGCTTCTGGCTTCAGCTTTCTGGCTGTGGGGAGGCGGGGAGAAGGTTCTGGGCTCCTTGCTGATTTTCGACTCTGGAGGACTTCTGCTTGAAAGCAGAGGGCAGGAGTTGGCACGTGGTGTCCAAAGGCGGTCACCCCTCTGGTCAGGTGATGGGCCTCTCTGGCCCGGCTCTCAGGACTGGCCCGTGGCTCGGTGGCATCTGTGTGACCTTGAGCACACTTCTTGACCCCAGCTTCAGCTTCCTCATCAGTGAGACGAGATAATAAGAGCGTCTGCCTGCAGAGATGTGGGGCCTCAGTGAGATAATCTGCGTGAAACGCTCAGCGTAGCGTCTGGCACACGTGCGGATGCTCTAAAAGAGTTACTTCTATTTTTATTGGCAAACTTTATTTTTGCCGTTCCCAGCCATTCGTTTCTCTCCACCTTTTCTTTTTGGGGCAGCCCCGATCCCCCCAACATCCCTGCGTCCTTGAATTGTCCCCTTCTCTCCTCTGGCGGAGCCCACTCTGGGGAGGGTCTCACACTGTAGCCCTGCCAGGGTTCAGGGGTGGAAGCTTCAAGGGCATCTGGGCCCGTCCCTATCTGATGCGTGTCCTGGCTGAGTGGTGCCTTTGCTTTTCCTCACCTCCTCTGACCCGGAGCTCTCTCCCTGCTGACATAGGTCCCTCTATCTTTGTAATTTTTTCCTCTTTGGGGGAAAAAAGGAGTCGAATTGTATGGAGTCCCCTGTGCCAGGAGCCGCCAGGCACATTCCTGGTCTCACTTCCTCGACCCAACAGGCTTGGAGCCTGGTGATGGTGTTATGCCAGTTTTCACAGGGCAGGAAACTGAGGCACAGCAAGGCTGAGTAAATGGCCAAAGGTCACACACGAGAAGGGGACAGCAGTGCTTGATTAAGGCTGGACTTTGTGAAGCTGCAGCACGCTCTCTGCGTCGGTGGCCAACAGCACCGATGCCCCGCTCTCCACTCGCTGTGTGGCCGGGGGCCTCAGTTTGTCCACCTGGAAATGGGGATGACAGTAGCGTCAGATGCTGGTGAAGCCGTGGGCCTGGTGTGTGGTGAATGTGCGGGGAATGTGAGCCCCTGTTGGAGGTGGACGTCCTGAGGGGCCTGACTCTGGGAACCCACAGAGCAAGCCTTCTGACCACTTCTGCACAGGCCCTTGGGTATTTGATATCAGGTACCCTGTCCCTCCCAAAGTCCTCTCCATTTTTTAAACCTTTTTTAAAAAATTGCAGTAAAATACACATAACATAAAATTTGCCATTTTAACCATTTTGAAGTGTACGGTTCATTGGCATTAAGGACATTCACATCATCGTGCAACCATCACCCCTACCTAGTCCCTCGACTTTTTCATTGCCCCACAATAGACACCCTGTACCCCTTAGACATCACCCCCTGTTCCCCAAAAACCCAGCCCCTGGCAACCACTAATCTGATTTCTGTCTATGGATTTGCCCATTCTGGACATTTTGTATAAATAAAATCATATAGTATATGGCCTTTTGTGTCTGGCTTATTTCAGTACTTAGCATAATATTTTCAAGGTTCATCCACGTGGTAGCATGTACCAGTATTTCATTCCTTTTTATGGCTTAAATAATATTCTGTGGTATGTATATACCATATTTTGTTTATCCGTTCATCTGTTGATGGACATTTGGGTTGTTTCCACCTTTTGACTATTGTGAATAGAGCTGCTGTGAACATACATGCACAGTTTTTGTTTGGACACCTGCTTTCAATTCCTTTGGGTATATACCTAGGAGTGGAATTGCTGGATCATATGGTAATTCTATGTTTAACATTTTGAGGAACTGCCAAACTCTATTCCATAGAGGCTGCACCATTTTATATCCCCACCAGCAATGTATGAGGGCTCCAATTTCTCCACATCCTTGCCAACACCTGTTATTTTCCATTAAAAAAAAAAAAAATTCTGACCGTCCTAGTGGGTGTGAGGCGGTAGTTTGTTGCGGTTTCGATTTGCATTTCCCTGATGACAAGTGACATCGAACTTTCTCCTTTGGTTTTAACAGTCCCACTTTCTCTTGACCCAGTTCTCAGGTCTTCCACCATTCTATTCATGGTTTTCGAAACGTAGCCTCATTTGTCTAGACCCTGTTCAAAATGCATAGATCCCAGGGCGGGCCTCCAGCTGGGCTGGGACCCACCTGGTGTGGAGACCCCACTTCACTCTTTCCAGATTCGCTGCTTTCTCTCCCCGGTGTCCTCTGGACGGCGCCATCCTTTGCTCTGGCTCCTGGGGCTCCTCAGATTCCGACTCTTTCCTCCCAGGTGGTCACAGCTGTTTCAGCCTTGTCCTTCCCACTCCTGGTCCGCCGGCTCTCTCTTCCCGCCTGGTCAGGGTGAGGTCAGGCTGGCCCAGAACTCCTCCTCCTCACCTGCGGGCAGTGACTAATCACCTCCAGCCTCAGTGTCCCCGTCTCGTCCGCAGGATTATTCTGAGAGCCTCGTAAGGGCCTTGCTTCCTCAAGTCCAGTAACCTCGCTCCCTCCAAGTGTGCCTTGAAGGCGCCGTTTTGCGTCTCCGGGGTGGGTTTACGGGTGGGTTTACGGTTTCAGGCCTATTTCTGACCGAGGAATCAAAGACTGCTCCTCAGGGATGGAATTTCAGGCATGAATGAGCAGATGGATGGGGTATTTTGGGGGGCAGAGGGTTTGTCTCTGTGCTCCAGAAACCACTCCAGCATCTGCCTCCTAGTGAGAGACCCCACCCATCCTGGAAAAAGACTGGGCTCATTTCCTGCTCCAGGGCCCCAGCTGGTGAGACCCGGCCTGCCTCGCCGGGCACTTTTCTCGCAAGTGCAGGGTGTGGTCATCTGCAATTGATCTGTCCGCATACGGTGTTTACTTTAAAATGATGACTCGATTATTATATGAAAATTAGGTTGCTGCAAAAAATAAAATAACATCAAAGTAATAGAGTAAAATGTGAGAGACCCCGTCTCCATACCCCTCCCCTACCCCAGTGCCCTTCCCGGGGGAAACTGCAGGTAAAACTTGGCGTGGGTTCTGGATCCTTCCAGGCCTTTCATCCCGGTGCATTCATTTTTCTCATCTAAGGGCAACTCCAAAGTAAATAACACCATTAGGCTGAGTGTATCAAACAAAATGGGTTCGGATGTTCTCTAGAATGATGCTTCTTAAGAGGTGAACAGCAGTTGGATTTTTCCTCCCCAGGTGGGACTTGAATGAGGATAAGAGGGAAGGAAAACCTTGAGTGAGGAGGTGGAGGATCTTGGGAGGCAGACACCCTGAAAACTGATGGACCGAGGGCAGGATAGGGACCTGCCACATATGTCGGCCACTGTCGCACACAGTCAGAGCCAGACAGCTGCCTGGGGCCAGTCCTGGCTCCACACTTACTGTCTGTGTCCCTTTGGGCGAGTGTAGGTTACTGAACCTCCTTGAGCCCCAGTTTCACCAATTATAAAACAGTCAACTAGCTTGTAGTGAGGGGTGAGTCCTGAAACGGGGCCTGCGGAAGGTGCGGTGTGAGGGTTTGGCTCTCGGTCCCTGCTGTGTGTCAGGCTCGGGGACCACTTTCCATCCTCCGCTTTGCCTGTGTCAGCTCAGCATCGGCCCTTGACCTCCCTCCTCGGCCTTTCTGCCTGTGGCCAGAGCAGAGCTAAGCAGGTCGCAGAGCTAAAAATAGTGATCCCAGAACCAGTGCTTGGGCGTTCAATGTGTTTTTACCGTATGAATGAATGGGTGCCGGGCTGAGGCTTCCCCCCCTCAGGGTGAGGGTCTCGTGGGAACAGTCACACAATTAGCTGTTACTGGTCATTGACACATTAGTGTGAATTAGTGTCATAGAGTGTTTTGACCTGAAAGGGACCCAAGAATTGATCCTTCATGATACAGATGGAGAAGGAAGAAGCTTGCCAGGAGCGTCATGCAGCCAGTTAGGGGCCAGTCGAGGCTGGAGCCCAGGTCTCCTGATTCTGTCTGGTGCTCTGCCCATCCGACGGGAACACCCAGCCCAGTGTCTGGGAGGGCCTGCCCGCCTCTGTTCAGGGTTGCTGCTTCGTGGTGGAGGGTCCCCTGTGGCAGGAGGCTCATAGACAGGCCAGCAGACAGATGGGCCTTTTGGAGGGATGGAGGGAGATCTAGGGATAGTGGCCCTGGGGCTTGGACTGGCAGGTTTGGGGCCCTGCGTCTTCCAAGAGGGAAGGCGAGAAGCATTTGGGGCTCTGAGATGTGGTTTGGCCATGCAGCTCTGTGGATGCGACCAGTAGCTGGATGAGTGAACCCTGCTCCTTCCCCAGTCCTTTCTGCGAGGTTCTGCCTCACATAGCTGGTCACTCCCTCTGGTCCAGGCAGGCAAGGCTGACCACTGGTCACCGAGGCCTGCTGGTGGACTTCTGGCTCGTTGCCTGCTCTTATCTGTGTCGGCCACTAGATGGCAGCAGGAAACTTGTCAATTTCTCTTCCGCGCGGATTTTAGGTGAAGCCCTTTGCTCTGGGGGGGATCAGCATTGCTTCTTGGATGGTACAGGGACTCTCAGATTCCCGGTCTCACTGGTTCCGGGATGGGTGCGAGGAAAGGCTGGGATGAAGCCCAGCGTCCGACTCTCCCGCAAACGTCCTTGAGAAGTGACTGTATCAGCTCGGGTGGTCCTGTGCTTGGAGGCGGCTTTTCAGGAGCCCTCAGCGTGACCCAGACTCTTTCAGCACTGCTCCCACTACTGAGAAGGTCTTACCCTGTGTCCCAGGCTGAGGGTTAGTGCCTTAGAGGGACCGGAAGCTGAGACCCAGTGTCCCTGAGGAAGTCCACCTGCTCCTGGCGGAGTCCCTGGCGTGGCCCCTGGGCTCATACGGATGGATGCGGTGGTGGTGATGGTGGGGACACAGCACAGGCCAGGACATGTGCCACACGAACAGTGGTCCACACAAAGCACTCCTGGAGCGGGGATTGTGCCCCTCGTCCCGGCCAGAACCCTTTCCTCACACGCGGCTGGCGGTGTGCGGGCGTTTGGGCCAGACCGTGACTCCGAGGCTGGCTCTGGCGTGAGTCACACGCCACTGATGGTGGCCGTCCACCTTGCGCATCGCTCAACAGTGTGCCCTGCAGTTTACGGGTCCTTCTTCTCTCCCATGGCCGCCCTCGGTCTTCCCAGCGGCCCTGTGTTGGGGACGGGGCTGTCCCCTTTCACAGGCGAGAGGCTGAGGCCCAGAGAAAGGAAAGGTGTGTCCCACACTTCAGGGACAGGATGCTGGCCCCGCGAGGTAGCTTCCAAGCCCGGGGGCTTTTTCTGTTTTTGCCCACACCGTGTTGCCTCTCTCTTGGGAGTGAAGCAGTTTGTATGCTGGTGGCAGGGGGTGGGGGCGGGGGGGGTTTGGTGGGATTGGGAAAAACACTTGCTCCGTCCGGGATCAGGGTGACTGTTAGAACACCTGTGCTGTAACTTTACAATACCAGCCAGCACCTCTCTGAGAGGGAAGGGTGTGCAGGTGCCTTGGGAGCCCAGCCTGTAAAGGAGCAGGGACCGGAGGAGGGAGAGGGCAGATGAGATGGGCTGCTGCGCCCTGCCCCCTCCTCCCAGCATCCCCCCACAGTGTACCCCGAACAGGAGGCGGGCTGGAGGGCAGGCTGGTCTGGGACCCTGCCACAGCTCCCACGTTGCACTGTGGAGCTGCCGGAACCTCTACTGGCCGTCGTGCCGTGAAGGCCTGGGCCAGGTGGGGGTGTTCTCGCGCTGGAATCAGCTTCCTGTTGGCCTTATAAGCTATCGGCGTTGATCTGAGCTCATCTGAAGCTGGGGGCCTTGCTGGGAACCCCTTTCCAGTTGGACCCTCCCTGGTGCAGCACCTGCCGAGCTCAGGGCCGCAGTGGGGGCTGCTCCTGGGCTCCTCGTCTTTTCCCGTCTCCAGGTTGGGTCTTCTCGCCGTCCTGGTCCTCAGCCTCTCCGGGTGCGGGTGCGGGTGCAGGGCCCGTTATGGCCAGATCGGCTTTGTCAGAACGGCAGCAGCTGAGTGACGGGCGCGGATGGGGAGATGGGCCCCTGCCCCGGGCCATGGAGGCTCCCACCGCTCCTCCCGGGAGGACCCGTGTCGCTGTCCCGACTCCCCCCTCTCCAGAGCTCTGCCTCCCCCCTCCCACCTGGCTTCACACCCAGCGGGTTCTGCCAGGAGACACAGCTCCCTTGATGCCTGGATTTGGGCTCCGAGGGAGCACTGCCCCCCGGATTGCCAGACCAGAGGCTTCTGCTTCCCAGCCAGACGCCCGCCGAGGACCGTGTCTTAGGCTCCAGCATCCTGCTCGGCGTGACCTCTCCGGGCCCCCGGCTTCAGCTGCAGCCTCCCTGCTGTGCTCCTGGCAGCGGCTTGCTGGGGTGGGTGGCGCTAGCCTCTCCACATTATGTCAGCTTCCAGCCAAATACCCCTGGGGTCTGCTAAGGGAGGGCCTTTTATGAATTTTTTCCAGGGGAAGTAATTCCACCCCTTGTCACACGGATTTCTGCATTCAGTTCTTTAGGGGGCTTGACTTGCTTCTTGCTTCCCACCCTACCCCCCTGATGCTCTAGAGACGGGGCCGATTGGTTTCCTTGAACTGGGGACCAGAGGAAGGCAGTGCTGGGAGTGGGTAGAGCGTGGAGCTGGGCGTCAGGTGTCTGGGGCCTGGCTTCCCCCACTGCTGTGTGACCTGGGTTCGGCCCTCCCCCTCTCTGGGTACACCTGCCGTCTGCAGCGGTGCGAGGGGCAGTGCTCTGCCGTTCCCCTCTGGAGTGCAGACTCTGTCCTGAGCGCGCGGGCTTGATAGAGTGAATTTCCCGTCCTGCTGCCACCCCGGGCCGCCCCTTCCACCTGGGGCGGGTGGGCTGGTGCGGCAGGAGCCTGGGAGGCTGGCACCCCTGTCAAGGTCGAGGAAGACCAGGCCCTGCCTGGGGGCGGAGGTGCAGGGCCGAGAAGGGAAGGCAGCTTTGATCCGTGGCTGGTTCCCACTCAGCGCCTCCTGCAGTCTCAGGGCTTAGAGGCAGGAGACAGTCTAGGGGTGGATGGGCCGGAAGGCAGAGCCCGCGGCTTGTAGCCTGCGCTGCGCTCCTGTGGGCCCCTCCCTGGGCTCACCCCTCCTGGCTTCTTCTTCGGCTTTGCTCCGTCTGCCTCCTTCCCTTTGCTTCGTGTTGCTCCATATCTCTCACCACCCCGCCCTCGGCTGCTGGCCCTGGATCCACCAGCCCTGCAGGCCCTCAACCCTCCCTGCTCTCTGCTGGAGCCCAGCAGCGCCCTGGGCCTCTGCGCCCCTCCCCCATGCACGCGTGCATTTGGGCCCCGCCCTCCCCGGGGCCCATCCCCTCCCGCTGCCCCTCGGCATCTGCTCGGGTTTCAGCTCCACGAGTCTCTTTCCTGGGGGCTGAGGGCAGAGGAGGCTCAGCTGGGTCCTTCCCTCCCTCCGCTGGCGGTGGAGAGACTCTTGGGCCGTGTTGTTGTCAGGGATCCTTCCATCCAAGTCTTGGTTTCTAGCAGGTGGCTGGGCAGGAGCCAGTTGTAATTAGATTTCCCTTCTCTGTTCACACCTTCCCTCCTCTGCTCAGCCGTCCTGCAGCAGGAGGGGCTTCCTCCCCAGGGGCCTGGCTTTGGTAGTGGGACAACCTGGGTCCAGTGGGACTCTCTCTGGCCTGCCCCCCTTGACATCCTCGACAGGGTCTGCAGCCTCAGGGGCCCTGGCAGAGCCCCAGGTGGATTTGCTCTCCATCTGCAGGGGGTGATCTCCAGCCTCGCAGCCGACCCACGCGGGCTCAGATTGTTCTGCCCACGTCCCCCAGAAGCAAGGGGACAGTAGATTCTAGCTGGTCCCGTGGGCATCTGCTCCACCTGCCTCTTGGTTATCCGTACCTGGGGAAGTGGCTTGTTGGGCCATGGAAGGGCATCTCAGGGCAATCACTGGACAGTCTAAGAGGGTTTAGGCTAGTGCTACTTAAAGTGCGGCCCGTGGGCCAGCGCTCACGATGACGAGGCAGGTACAGGAATGGGAAGTCAGCATTTAGCAATGTTTGCAGTGATTGACTGGCCATGACTCCTCAGGGTGGTGTGGTGTTTCCTAGGGAAGCGCGAGGTGAGTCTTGGATTCTCGTGGCTGGAACCATGCAAACTCTTTGGGACTTTTAGTTGAAGCTGAAGGACTTGTCTCTTTGAACAGGGTATCGGCCAGTTGGGTTGCTGCTCGAGTCTCCAGGCAGTTCACCCGGGGTGAAAGGCGGAATTGTCCCCAAGAGCAGGACCACCCGTGGGCCCAGGATGGACTGGAAATAAAAGGCCTGGCATTTGCCACCAATTGGCTGAGAAGCGCCGCCCTCGGCATCCCAACCCACCAAAGAGTCCCGAGAAGGAAACTTCGGGGGTTTCTTGGGAGAAGCTGCAGATTTAGACTTGGTATGGGAAGTTGAGAAAAGTTTGGGGTTTGATGATGAAGACTCAAGGAAAGTACAGGATTTCTGGGGGGAATTTGAATGAGGAAGGTTGTAGGCACGGGAAGTTAGTGGGTAGTGTGGGGTTTGCACTGGGAGGATGTGGGGATAGTTTGGGGTCAGGGGTGGGTGGGAGGGAGGAGGACCGCCTTGAGGTTTCATGGGTGGCGACACAAGGAAATACTGGGTTCCTGGAAAGGACAGAGGGAACAATGGGTTTAGTCGTGTGGGCCCGTGGAAGTTTGGAGGTGCTTCGCGGGCGACCCAAAGAGAAATTTGGGGTTTTATTCAGGAGACAAGAAGGAAATTTGGATGTGTGTTGGTAAGGACTAAGGGAGTTTCAGGCTGGAGAAGGCCAAAGAGAAGCAGTGGGGAGAGGGCCCTGGGGGTGTCGGGGTTCATAGGAGATGCCGGGGGGTCTGGGATGCTGTGCGGGAGGCCGAGGGGGGCCATGCGATTCAGTTGATGGGGACCAAGGGGTCCTGGGTTCCTTGCCAAAGGCGACATCTGGGTTTTGTGTTACACAGGATGGCCCAGGCTTCCCCAGGCTCCGGCAGCTCACAAGTATCCTGTGTCATGAGAAAGTTTTTAAACTCTCTCGACTTGTCCCCTGAAAACTTGCTCCTTGGTGCCAAAACCTTCCCTGGCCCAGCTTCTCCAGCTCTCTCAACGCAAAGGCAGCCGTGCCCATGCTGAGGGGGCTCACAGGGGGTCTTAGCTCAGAGCCCCCATCCTGGCCCTTTTCAGCTTCGCTCCAAATGGCTTTCCCAGCCCACCCGGCCCTCCACCATGGCGGTGACGGATGCCCTGCCTGCCCGGGGAGCGTGCTGTGCTGGTTCTGGTGTCTGCGCCAGCCTCCCCTTCTCCTGCCCCGTCTCGACTCCTTGGGGTCCCGCACATCTTTCAGGGTCCAGCGGGAGCCCTGCTTCTTCGAGGAAGCCTTTGTGACCTCGCCCTCCCCAGGTGCCCGTGGCGTTTCCTCCGGTCCCCTCTCCTGCCCTTGGCCTGCCCGGCAGATGTTCTGACCTGACTTTCCCGTGTGTACGTGTCTTAGGTGCTTGGGAGACACAGGCCCCTGGTCTGAAGGCATCTCTCTGAGTTGGGGGCCCACCTTTCACACTCCCCTCTTCCTCTCCAGCCTGGCCCAGGCCTGCTCTGCGGACCTTACAGGGCAGCTCTCGGATTAACAGCCCTGCACGCGAACAAGTCACCTGCCCAGCAGCTCGGACCCAGGGGCCCCGCCCCTGCTGCTCCGCAGGGGCTTGTGACAGTCAGCCACTTGGGGGACTCATGGCCTCTCTCCTTGGGACCAGCGGTTCCCCCCGTATTTCCCACCACGCCTGACGCCCACTTTCTCCATCTGGCCCTTGCTGTGGCCCTGGCCACGTGGCTGGCAGGTGAATAGCAAGATGCGGTGTCAGAGGTCACGCGAAGCGCTTAACGCGAGTGGCTGCTTCCAGGATCCCGTGATAGACGTGCTTCGCGGGTGAGGACGTGCCCGACGGCACACGCGCGCTGGAGGCTGAGGGCTGGTGACCGCTCCGCCCCCTGCCCCTGGGTTGACACTGCTCGGCCGCGCGCCCTTCTCGGGAGCCTGCCACCTGCTGCTCTGTGCCTTGCCCGCCCTTTCGTGGAGCGTCCCACCCACCCTCCCGCCCACACCGTCCTCTCCTCTTAACAGCGGAGTTTCCCTTCTCCTCTGACCGGGGTCCCGACCCCCCGTTTCTTGGAAGCCAGCTGGGGTTCAGGTTGGACTCCTTGGGGTGGGCTGGCCCCCTCCCCCGCTTCTCCCTTCCCCCCTTCCCTGGGCAGGGCTGAGTGGGTTCCCAGGCTGGTCCTCGCCGTAGGAGAGGGCTGCAGGATGAAAGGTGATATACACGTGTAAGGCGATGATTATTTGTTTGACAGGGACAGCTGCCTGCAGGAAGGAATGTAATCTAGTCATCCTTTTGTGTGAGTCTGACCGACGCTCAGCACGGTGCCTCAAACAGCAGGAGCCTGTTTTCCCTCCCTACCCCTCCCGCGCCCCCCCCCCCCCCCCCGGCTCTCCTGCACACTTGCTGGCACTCCTGCACCCGTGTGCCCTGGAGCGCGTACGCGTGTGGCCTACGCACACACCAACACCCTTTTTCTTTTGGTTTTTTGGGTTGTTGTAAACATCTTACATAACCATAGTGTACTGTGGAAACCGAGAAATTCAGATTGGTGTGGTGTCATTAACTCAGCTGTAGGCTTTCTTTGGATTTTCCCACTAGCGTCCTTTTTCTGTTCCAAGACCCCACCTTGCATTTAGTTGTCATGTCTCTTTAGGTTCCTCCAACCTGTGACGATTCCCTGTTTTTTCTTTGCCTTTTGTGGCCTTGACAGTGCTGAGGAGGACAAATCAGTCACTTTGTAGGATGCCAGCATTTCCTTGTGATTGGGGTGAAGTTACGCATTTTTGGCAAGGATGCCACAGATATGGTGCTGCGTCCTCGGCGCTTTTGTCACGGGGTAAATGACATCGGTATGTCAGCTTCAGTGCTTGGAGAAGGTGATGCTGGCCGGGTATCTCCTCTATGAAGTTACTCTTTTTCTCTTGGTAATGAACAGATGTCTTGTGGGGAGGTACTCTGAGACTCTGAGACTATACAAATATCCTGTTTTCCCTCAAACTTTTTTTTTTTTTAAAATAAATTTATTTATTTATTTATTTGGCTGCGTTGGGTCTTCGTTGCTGTGCGCGGGCTTTCTCTAGTTGCGGTGAGCGGGGGCTGCTCTTTGTTGCGGTGTACGCGGTGGCTTCTCTTTGTTGCAAAGCACAGGCTCTAGGCGTGCAGGCTGCAGTAGTTGTGGCTCGCGGGCTCTAGAGCGAAGGCTCAGTAGTTGTGGTGCACAGGCTTAGTGGCTCCACGGCATGTGGGATCTTCCCAGACCAGGGCTCGAACCTGTGTCCCCTGCATTGGCAGGCGGATTCTTAACCACTGCGCCACCAGGGAAGTCCCCCTCAAACTTTTACTCACTAATTTTAGCATCCATCAGTGGTTCTTTCCTGCAGTAGTTATTATTGTGGTGTTTGCCGAATGGTCATTTTCTGTTTCCCTCATTTCCTCTACATTTGTTAATTGGAATTCTCTTGGAAGGAAGAGCTGGCCCTTCTCCTTCCTTCCTTCCTTTATTTGCTTACTTACTTAGTAATTTTTATCATTAGAGTCACAAATTTTATTTTATAAAATGTATATAATAAATGCATGGGTATGTGTTATATAATAGAGGTCACGGATACGTATTCTATCCTACGGGTTAGAGTTATAATCTGACACCATTGTTGTGTTGCTGAAAGTGCTCCTCTGGAAGCTCTTGCAGGTTGGCTCCTGTGCCCTTTTGAGAGGCCCTCATCTTTTTTTTTTGAGCACTTTCTTACTTTCCGGCACCACAAGGTACTCCAGACTCATGTTATATTTTTCCTGTCTCAGCCCTGGAATCAGTCACTTGTCTCAGGAGCTCTGGATCCCTTGCTGGAGAATGGTGTTTAGAGACCAAGATCTAGGCACTGAGTGTGTTTGTTGCTAGTGGAGTATCACTGCTTCTGAGTCCTTAGAGAGAGCATAGCTGGGAAATCTATGTCCATACATAGCTAGGTTTATTTGTGTCTGATTTTAAAAATCATGAGTTTGTATGGATTTTCATTTGCTTTTAACTTGGCAGTTTGGGGGCTGGAAGGAACCTGGGAAATCACATCCAAATTCTCCCCTCGAGGACAGAGTCTTTGAGAGGGTTGGCATTCCCGCTGAGATGACCTGCCTAGTCAGAGGTGGATTTGGGGTTAGAACTCAAGACTCTAAGTGATGTCTCTAGGTAATGTCTCCCCACTGCAACAAGCATCTCTGTTGATTAGCATCTCCCCCCAGATGCGTGTCTACCCTAACCTGTGAACGTGACCTTGTTCTGAGATAGGGTCTTTGCACGTGTAATCGTGTTAAGATGAGGTCATATTGGATTAGGGTGAGCCCCAATCTGATGATGATATCCTTATAAGAAGGATCAGGAAGAAGGCTAAGAAGAGGGAAATTTGGATATAGAAATATAGGGAGAGCACCACGTGACAACGGGGTGGGAGTGAGGCTGCTGCACGCTCAGGAACTGAAGGTTGCCCGCAGCCGCCCGGAACCATGAAGGGGCGCAGAAGGATGTTCCCCAGAGCCCTCAGAGGGATCACAGCCCTGCTCATGCCTTGACTCAGACTTCCAGCCTCCAGGACGTGAGTCGATACACATCTGTCGTTTGAAGCCACCAGTTCGTGGTGCTTGGTTGTGCCAGCCTCGGACACTCATGCAGTGGCGTTTCCAGTGGGTGTTGCTTTCCAGCCTCTGCTGAGATGTGGATGGCTCCTTGCTTGGTCCTCCTCTCCCACCCCTGGGTGGCCCCTGTCACCCAGGTAAAAAGCGGAGGTTTCATTAGCACGTCAGCCACAGTCAGGGCCCCCTCTTCAGTGAAGTTTGTGTTTTGGCTAAATTAAGACCCAAAGCGTTTGGATGTTGAACAATATCTGGTGATGGTACTTGTCCTTTCCCCCTGTTCCCCAGAGCGTCTGTGTTACAAGGAGAATCTGACTGTCAAATTGTGTTTCTTAGCGTTTAATTTGACCTAAAGTCTGTCCTGTCTTCCTTTGCTTCCTCGTGTAGCTCCGGGTCACCTCCCGGAAAATGTTCCTTCTTGTTTCCTCACGTCAAGTTCATCCCGAAGGCTCCTTTGCTCCCCCCCACCCCAACGTGGGCGCAGTGCAGGGCAGTGGCCCTGGGCTGCGGGGGCGGATGGCGTGTGTGTTCACGGCGCGGACAGCAAGGACCTGCAGGACGGACCCCGCTCGCGCTGGGCTCAGCAGCCCCTGTCTCTTGCTTGAGGTCACACCCATCTTTTAGTCCTGCCGTGTCTCCCCTAGCCGTGCCCTTGCCCTGGGGCCTTCACCTGGCAGTGTCTCATTTGGGAACTTACCTTTTTATGTGAACTTGTTTTGACTCACTGACTTGATTGAGAGCGAACGCAGCCGGAAGGTGCCCGGCTCGGGTTTGTTTTGGATTTTCTCCTTCTTTACATCCGGGGGTGGGGGAACCCCCATCTCAACACATCTTGCTGAGGTTGGGGCTGAAGATTCCCCACTGCTTATGGGGAAACTGAGTCCCGGGAAAAGAGAAGCACGCCCACCACCCCGCAGCCCCAGGGCACGTGTATAGCGAGGTTAGGAAGGGTAGGGACCAGGTGTCTTTAGCTTCCCATCCGTCCTCTCTGCCAAGATCATCCTGTCCTGCTCTTTCCTCATTTTTGTGTCCAGATGGCTGGGGGGAGGCATGGCTGGCACCAGCCAAAGTGATGTATGACCACATGGGGCTCAAAGCAGAGAGGGCTCGGACATTAGGGGTGTCAGGCTGGGCAATCGGAAATTAAAGGCCTGGTGCTACGGCCAGCAACACCTCCCCATGGTGCAATGTTCTGAAGTCACCTGCGGTAGGTTTCATCCACACTGGCACAGGGGAAGGAAGGCCTCTTGGCAGGCTGTAGAGACAGATGGGCCGCAGGCATCGGGCCTGGCCCCGCGGGCAAGCTGCAGGCCCTCGGGGCTTGGCGTGAGCTTCTGTTATCAAGCTCCTGCTGGCACTGGCACGAGGAACTTTCTCTACTTAGAAGCTGTGCCCCCGGGCAGGACAGTTCCCCTGCTGGGTCTCAGTCTCCTCATCCGTAACGTGGGGACAGTGGACCAGATGATCTTTGAGGTCTCTGTGCCCAGAGAGTGGTGACGGGGTTGGGGCTGATGCAGAGGGGCAGACATGGCCCAGGATAGAGGAGGATAGCTCCTCCCCACCCGAAGTCTCAGTCCTCAGAGCTGAGCTGGCCCGGCAGTCAGGAGGACTTCTTGGAGGAAGTGGCCTCTGAAAAGGCAGAAAAGAGGACTTTTCTCTCTCTGTAGTCCCTGGACATTCTGTTTATCATTCCATCCACCCATCTGTCTTTCCTACAGGTACTTATTGAGCACCTACTGTGTGCCAGGCTCTGTGCTAGTGCTGGGAATACAGCTGTGAACAAGGTGAGGCCATTGCTTTCAGGACCTGAGGTCTAACTGAGGAAGATAGTCATTAGACAAACAGTCACAGAAATAGTGACACTGGGAATAATTTCAGATGCCTCTACGTGCCCTGCCTCTCTTCCTGACTTTTCTTTTCTGTTCCCTCCACTGTCTCCTCCTTCCCTTTCCTTGTCCTGCTCTATGGCTTTCTTCATCTCTCCAAAGCCAAGACCTTCCAGAGATTCTGGGCTCTCTCAGGCCAGAAACTCAAGAAACCCTAGGTCTTGACCTTCATGCTTATGTGTTTGGAGACTTCCCTGGGGGAGGAGAGTGGGGGGGCCCCCTCCTCCTGCATCTGTTGTCATGGACCCCATAACCTCTGAAGGGTAATAGCTCATAGGCTTTGGAGTCAGACATTCTGGGTTTGTGTTCAGACTGTGACCCTTACAAACTCGCGTGAGTTGCTTACCTTCTCTGAGCCTGAGCTTCCTCATCTGGAAAATGGGTTTACCGACCATTACCTTGCAGCAGTTTTGGGGGATCAAATGGGAAAATGCAAGTGAAAGTACCTCGGTGGTACCTTGGATATAGTAGGTGCTTGATTAAAACTAGCTTTTGCCCCTTCCTTCTCCTCCGTTTGGGTTTGCAGCCAGATATTTTTGTGTCTGGGGTGGAAGCAGAGGAGCCCCGGCCCGCTGCAGGCCATTCTTCAGCTGAAGCTGGGCCGCAGGACGATGGCAGGAGGGTGCCTCTGCCCTGGGACAAGGTGCAGATCTTGAGCTAGGAAGGCCAGGAGTCGGCCAGGGCCTGGAGAGAATGACAGGCGTCCTGTGCATCTCCCAAATGAAGCGTGGGTAACAGCTGCCTGCTGCTGGGTGCCGGGGCCAGGGAGACCCTTGCCGAGTTGGTGGGTCTGCTGCAGCCCCATCCTGGTGGTGTCTCCACCGAAGCAGTGGGAAACGGCCCCTCCCCCTCTAGGCTTGACCTCCCTCTCGCTCCCTGTTTCCTTCAGATTCAGTCTGAGCCACCTGGGGCCTGTTCTGCCCGGGAGGGGAGAACATCTTCTAGACCAGTGCTTTGCCCAGGGCATACTCACCGGTTACACGTGGCTGTTGAGCATTTGAAATGTGGCTGGTGCACCTGAGAAACTGAATTTTTACATTTATTTAGTTTTAAGTAGTTGAAATTTAAATTCAAGTGGCCACATGTTGCTTGTGGCCGCCATATTGGACGGGACGGTTCTACACCAACAGTTTCCACTTGCAATGTTGCCACCCCCTGGGGGTCACCTTTGGTGTGTGAGATGTGCTGTGAGTGGGTGATGTGCTCTTGGTAAGAAGTTCCTGAGCTGTGTGGGTGGTTTACATATGTGTGGGGGGCACAGCTTGGCAGATGAAGGGTGGCCCTTGGGAGTCTGATGTGGACACGTGTGGAGATTGAGTTGTAGGGTCTGAAGGGGGGCTTGGAGGGGAAACATCTCAAAGGCCCCATTTATCTGGGAGACACAGCAGGGCTAGGGAAGGTATTCTGAGCAGCCGTTCTCTTTAGAGGAAAGGGATGAAGCAGATACATCCCAGGGTTACTGGGCAAAGGGCTGATCGGGTTTCATAGGAGCTGGAGGAGACCCATAGACCGTGAGGCCTAGCTTGCTCCTCTCGCCACGTGGAAAGTGAGGCCCGGCATGCATCAGGTGCCTGTCACGGGCCACGATATGGCTCCTCTCCGTCTACTACCCTATAGACTAGACGGTAGCATCCTCATTTTGCAGACAAGGCGGCCAGAAATCAAAGTCACGAAGGTTTTTGGTGGAACTGAGATGGACCCCAAGTCTGTCAAGAGTCACATGCTTCGTTTATGACAGACCCCCCGTTCACTGATCGTCAGACCAGCCCTCCACGCCCTGGGTCATTGTGTCGCCCTCCCGCGTGCTGGACCCAGGCGTCTTCCTGCGGCACGGTGGCCTGTGGGGTAGCCAGTGGAGGTGGGGCCTCATGTCCCATGCGGGTGGGGCGTGCGGTAGGTTTGTAGGGAGCACGGCTGGGGCAGCGTGGGCCGCCTGACCCAGGGCCCCGGGTGTGTGACCCCACCGCTGAGCAGCTCTGCTCCTGGGGGACCTGGGGACAGCTACCCACCTGGATGGTGGGGGAGGGTTCACGGTGGGAGGGGGCTGAAGGCCCTCGTTCTGCTCCTGGAGGAGGCCCGTCTCTCTCCTCTCTCTCCAGCTTCGGCTGGACTCTGCCCAGGTGGGGGGAGGGCCCTCCCTCTGTCCAGCTGTTGTTCCCCCCTTCCCCCCTGCACTGCTGCAGCTGTGTCAGCTCCATCAATCTCATCCAGGGCTGGGAGGAAGGAGGGGGCTGGGGGAAGAGGGGGCCTCTCGGGCGTGTCCGGCCAAGGCGACTCTGGCCCCTGCCTCTGAGAGGTGTCTCCAGCTGCTGAGGGAGGGAGGGAGGGAGGGGGCTGGGAGGGTATCTCTCCCCCCACCACTCCACTCCTGGGTATACTGTGGGCTGTGGGTGGCTCAGCTTTCATCCCTCCAGCAGGGCCGCTCTTTAATTGAAAAGAATAGGAAAAGTTAATTCTTGCTTCACCCCCACAGGGACTCGAGCCTTCCTAACTCTCCTGCTGTACTCAGCACTTCTTACTTTACTGTCATTTTCATGAATGAATCAGTGAATGACCCCCATCACCTCCAGGACGGGGAGATGGGCGCAGGCCTGAGATGAAGGGGGCAGGTCTCCTTCCTTCTGGCCTGACGGTTTGACATGGGTGGGACTCTGTGTTTGGGGGGTGTGAGCCGTCAAGAAACAAGTGTGCTTTGTCCTCCAAGTGTGGGCAGGAGGAGGAGAGGTGTCATTCCTGACATCAGCATCTCCTGCGGCCAAACATGTGCCTGGCCTTGGTCTCTCTTTTTCATGAAATTTAGCTGAGTCCCTACTACCCTAATATAGGTCTAATACCCTGCCTTCTTCAGGAGCTAAAGGCAGCGGTGAAAAGCAGAATTAGTACTCTTTCTTGGGCAGACCTCAGTTTGCCAACCTACAGAATGGGGAGAAGAATTGCCACCCTGTTTCATTCCAACAGGTAACAGCATCTTGGCATAAAACGTTGATTTGAGCTCTTTGGTAAAAAGGCTCTAGGAGAGAGTCACTTATTTTGTTTTGATTTCTTAGCTTCATCCGGTCCCAGCACAGGACCGAACGGGTGTTAGCCAAGTAATGTACGTCAGTGATTCCAGACCTGGCCTTGAGTTAGGGACATCTGGGGACCTTTTGAATAATTCAGACTCCTGGGCCCCCAGCCCAGAGCTTCTGAGTCTGACATTCCGTCAGTGGGGCAGGAATCTGTATTTTGACAAGCTTTCCAGATGATCTCAATGCAAAGTGAGGTTTGGGAAGGTCCAACTCTTCCGCCTTTGGGGAGAAGTCTGGTGAACCGATATTCCCAGGGCTTCCTTCCGAAGTGGGCCTGACTTTCAGGACACTTCTTCATGCGTCCATTCACAGAGCCATCCACTCGGCCCACTGACACTGCCCCAGTGTCTGTGGTGTGCCAGAGGCGGCTCTGGGCAGAGGGATGCAGGCAGAATCAGATGGAGCTCCCTTAGTCTGGTTGGGTTCTTGGGCAGAGTTAGGGGCTTACCCACCCTTCCTGCACCTATTGAACAGGAAGGGACTTCGGTCACCCCTGTTCTGAGGCCCCCAGAGACCAAGGGGTTTGACTGAGGCCGCCCAGTGAGCTGGCTTACATGCTGGTTGTTGAAGGTGGCGTCTGGAGTGGGCCAGGTTTCCTTCAGGAGAAACTGCATCGTGCAGCCCCAGGCGGACTGTGGTCTATCTGGACCCTGGAGATGCACGCAGACGAGGCGTCGGGCTTGGTTCCAGCCACGCGCCGAGGGCCCATCTGCAGGACTGCCAGGTTCTTGCCTGTAGCATGAGAATGACGTACCCACCGACTGCAGGTTCTTAGACCTAGAGGGACTGTGTGCTTGGTCCACGCCAGGGGCTCAGGAGAGGCTGGTGTTTCTTCTCCACCGTTTTATTTGGTCTCTTGAGTGAGGACAGCGTGTGTTTTTGGCCTCAGTTTTCTGAGCCCTCCTTCCAGCGGAGGGTGGCCTGGAGCAAATTCCCACTGCAGGGCGGGGTTCAGGGTGCCAAGTTCAGGCACTGCAGGGGAGCACCTGCCACCCCTTCCTCGCCCCGGGCCTGGCCCTGCCCAGGGGAGTCCAGCCCCCGGCCCGGGCCTTTGAACCCAATACTCCCCGCACAGCCCCGTGCAAATCGCTGGAGCGCTTGTTGCCTCGTTTCTCAGGAAGGCTCCTCCATCCAAGCCTTTGTCCTTCCGCTCACATTAAACTCTGTCAACATTTTTTCCCAATGAAGTTCTTCCTGCCCGTGCACAGTCTCAGTCTCCAGTCGGCTCCTCTGGCCAGGGACACAGTTGGATTGCAATTGCTAGCATTTCCTGGAGCTCAGGTCCCCGAGGAGCTATAAACGTCCAGGAGTGTTTCTGGCCCCTCTCGGTGTGGCCCGCGCTTCCCTCCGGGACGCCCTCAGCTGGCGTTGCCTACGTCCCTGGTCTCTGCTGCCAGTTGGAGTTTCTGAAACGGATTTGCTGATTACAGGCGCTGGGGGCCCTCTCTGTACGTCATGGGCACAGAGCCAAGGAGGGTGGATTTGGGTAACGGCTGGGCTGCATTCCTCCCATTCTTTTCTCACAGGAAAAAGTGCCTGGAAATAACCCCGTGGGGGATTGCTTACAGAAGGGGCCGGCCGCCTGCCACCAGCCTCGCATTTGGTCCTCTAGGCCTCTCCAGTTCATCCTCACCATCTCCCCTCTGGGCAGATGCCACCAGCTGGGCAGGCACCGGGGTTGCCAGTGCCCCTCCGTGGGCTCAATGACCTGACCATCTGGCTGCCCTTTTCCCACCCTCGCTTGTCGGGACTGTGGCCCCATCCTTGGGGACTTGCCCTGCCAACCCCAGGTGCTGGACAGAATAGGGCGTCAGTGAGGGAAATCTCCCTCCACCCCTCCCTCCTCCCCTCCCTCCTCCCTTCCTTCCTTCTTTCCTTTCCTTTTTTTTTTTTTCTTTTTTTTAATTTAAATGAAGCCAGTCTCAGGAATTGAGAAGTAAAAGCCCGACAATCGAGTTTCAGTGAATTTCCCTGCACATGGGACACCCTGCTGGATGTGGGGTGTGATTTGGGGCCGGGCTCAGCGGAGGAGGCTTTTTTCTTCTCCAGCTCTCAGTCCCACGGGGAATTCAGAGCAGGAAATCTCTCCCTGGGGAGTCTGATCATTTGGACCGTGCATGTAAGGAAGTGTCTCTGTTTTCCGAGGCCCCAGCTCTCTGTCACAGTTAACAAACAATGAGGCAGCTGCCACTTCAGCCCGCAGCACCCGCCCCCTGGGCCACTGCGGGGTCAGCTCTTCTGGTGTCCACACGGCTGGGCCCTCAGCCCTGCCCTCGCCTGGTGGCTCCCCAGGGGGTCTGGCCTGATGCCATGTTAGCCCCACCTTCTAGAAGGTGCTTGGGTGTCTCCCGTCCTCTGACAAGCAGCCCCCTCCCTAGACCTGGTTCCTGAGTCTCCAGAGAGGGACACGATGAAATGTGTACTGGAAAGAAAAGAGCGACTGACGGACAGGTCGCTGGCGTGGCCACGTCCTGCCTGGAGGCCCCAGGGCTTCTCCTTTCCTCATGTGGCATCAGAGACAGGCCCTGAAGCCACTGACCAGATGACAGAGCAGCAGAGGGCCAGCCATACAAAGGGCGGGCCCCGAGGTGTCTGCTGGGCCAGGAGAGCTGAACTCCCCTTTACAGTGTGTAGGGGGCGTCGGGGGGAGCCTCCTTTGAAGCCCCCAACTGTGCGCACCTGGACCTGGTACCTGACCCCCCACCGAGGGACTCGCGGGCAAAGGCGCCCTGCCTGCCTGGCCTCATCGCCGTCTGGTTGAGCTGCATGCACTTAATCTGGGGACAGGACTGGGCTGGGTATTAAAAAAAATACTTACAGAAATAATGCTGTGCAGGAAGAAAGAGTACGAATCAAAGGAATAGCGAAAAAAAGGGCCTCACAGACCTGCCACCACGACAAATCAACTTTGCATTTTCCACGATGCCTTCAGTCTGTACTTCCTTGCAAACATAATTTTTACGTGGTTATAGTCATAATGCAGGTAGACTTTTGCATTCTATTTGCTTTAATATTCTCCCACAAGCTACATAATCATCACAATTAGACTTTTAAATGGCTACATAGTAGTCATTGAGATTTTATCAATTTTCCCATTGTTGGACATTTAGTTTGTTCGGGTTTTAACAGATCTAAATAATAATGCATTAATACTACTTCTAAATAAAACTGCATTAATAGGTATATTAATATTATATGTGTGTCTATGTGTGTGTGTGTCTGTGTGTGTCCTTCCTTCCTTTCTCTCTGCCTTTCTCTCCTTCTTTCCTTCTCCCTTTCTTTCTCCCCCTTTTGTATTATTTTCTCAGGATGAGTCGCGCAGCCCGGCACTCTTTCCTAGAGTAATGGGAGAGCTCGTTCTGGGTTGTGAAGTGCCAACCCAAAGTCAGGTGGCCGAGGGCAGCCACAGGACTCAGATCTTTGTCTAAGTGTAGCCTTGGGCAGTGAGTTAGGAGGCAGAGTCCCTGTTTTTTTAAAAAATTTTTTATTTATTTATTTTTTAAACAGTCACAACAACAAATGCTTTTTTTAAAAAAATTAATTAATTAATTAATTTATTTATGGCTGTGTTGGGTCTTCGTTTCTGTGCGAGGGCTTTCTCTAGTTGCGGCAAGCGGGGGCCACTCTTCATCGCGGTGCGCGGGCCTCTCACTGTCGCGGCCTCTCTTGTTGCGGAGCACAGGCTCCAGACGCGCAGGCTCAGTAGTTGTGGCTCACGGGCCGAGTTGCTCCGCGGCATGTGGGATCTTCCCAGACCAGGGCTCGAACCCGTGTCCCCTGCATTGGCAGGTAGACTCTCAACCACTGCGCCACCAGGGAAGCCCAGAGTCCCTGTTTTTAAAGGCTTGTTGTTGGAGCCACTGGCCAGGGTGCATAGGTCTCCACTGTGTATGTTTAACTCTTTGAGTGATCTGTAAGGGCACCCCCCCGCCTGACCCCATTCGCAGCAAGAGAAGTAGATCCAGGGCTCACCCTCAGGGAGCTCATGGTCTGAAGCGAGCACAGTGCACCTTCCATTACGTCAACCGAACTGGACGCAGCGCTGCAGACTCAGGTGCGTGAGACAGGCCACGCCCCGTCTGAGGATGCACCTGCTGTTCATGGCCTGCCGACTGCTGCCCCACCAGAAATAGCCTGGTATCGCTAGAGCCTCCATTCTCCAAGGGAAGCTTGAACCCCTGATTTGGGGGTAAAATCTCCTGATTTTTATCTGTTGGCAACTAATTTAAAATATTTAAAACATGCAGATGGAACGAAATGTATCTACGGTTAGGGTGCTGGTTTGTGACCCCTGCTTTCTGTGCTGTGTCTGGGCCATTTGTTACACTGGGCACCTTGCAGGGGTACCAGGAGCATAAAGCTATAAAATGACCACAAATCATGGGGAGGGCAGCGACTCGCACACAGAACACAACACAGGAAGCATCTTGTGATCGGTGACACGCGTGAGACAGAGACACGCCGTTCTGAAAGTGCCCGGCGGGGACGACAGTCCTGTCCTGAGCGGGTAGGCGGTCGTCCCGAGGAGGCCGCTCCTGGGGTTAGGACTAACCGAGCTGTCTTGAAGGACGTATTCTCTGTACACTGTCTGATGTGTGATGAGACGGGGATGTCTGTCTGTCTGTCTCGAGCAAGAGACCACATCTTCACTTCCAGGCCCCTGGTCGGCCGCAGAGTGGGCACTGGAGATCGGACCAGGTGGACTCTGGGTGACCCCCCGCCCCTGCATTTCCCAGCTGGGCAGGGAGGACTTGTCAGCGGGCGTTCTCTGCAGGCAGATTGCTGGCCCCAGCCCCGCTGAGAGCCGCAGGGACCACAGAGGGGGTTCTGAGTGAGGTGCTTTGAACTCCTCGGGAAGGAGAAGGGCTTGAAGACGTCGCATCGTCCCTGCTTTCCCCAGATGACAGCCCTGACGTACGAGCCTAGTGATACTTAAGAAATACGACTTGCTGGGGAAATAAACACCCTGTGTTATTTATCATTTATTGAAAAAACAGAGCTCCCCTCAGCTGGGAGGCTTCAGCTCACTGACAGTGTCAGGTCCTGTTTTCCCGTATGAATAGGAGGTCGGTGTCCTTCCCGCTGTGTCGGGGGCTCTCGATGTGTCTGGGTGCGCCTCCGTCAGGGGTGACCGCCAGGAGGACGAGAGCCGGGCTGTGGGGTTGGCGGCTGGGCCCAGAGCCTGCTGTGGAGCCAGCGCTGGGCACTGTGCCAGGACTCTGCACCCTCTCACGTGACGCCCTCCAGGACGGGCTCGCGGACGGCGGTCAGGAGCGGGTGCTGATAGAGACGCCCACCGTCTCCGGAGAGGACACACTCCCGGCGTTTGGAATCGGGGTGAGACGGGCTTTGCTCCTAAGAGTCCAGTGGAATCCAGGGACCAAGAGCATCACGAGGACGTGACCGTGGGGCAGCAGTGGAGCAAGGGCTGGACCAGCTGGGAGAACTTTCTGGAGGAGGAGAGCCCCAGTGGAGGGGGGGTGTAGCTGATTGAGGGCCACCACATTCTGAGCTGGAGTAACTGCAGTACAGTCACCCCTTGGTATCCAAGGAGGGGATGGGTTCCAGGACCCCCAGAGATACCAAAATCTGCAGATGCTCGAGTCCCTTACATAAAATGGCATATAACCATTTTTGCATATAACCTATGCACATCTTCCCATATACTTTTTTTCCCCACATACTTTAAATCATCTCTAGATTACTTATAATGCTTGATACAATGTAAATGTTATGTAAATCATTGCCAGCATACGGCAAATTCAAGTTTTGCTTTTTGGAACTTTCTGGAATTCTTTCTTGAATATTTTTGGTCCGCAGTTGATTGAATCCTGCAGATACTGAAGGCCGATGGTATTGATAAAGGCTATACCCTGCAGTATTGGTGCGAGTTCTCCCCATTGAGCCTCACAGCAAGCAGGTGAGGGAGGGGAGAGCAGGGTTATTTCCACTCAATTCACATTAGTGTGGTATAGTTTAAGAATGTGGGTTTTGAAGCTAGTCGAATAGTTTTCTGACCTTGATTAACCTATTTAACCTCTGGACCCCAGTTTCTCCATCTGTAAAATGAGGAGACTAATACTTCCCTCATAGGGTGTTTTGTAGAGGCTAAACACCTAAACTCGTCCCTGGCACAGAGTAGACTCTGAATGACTAATAGTAGTTGCAGATGTCGTCGGTGTAGACCAAGAAGTGGAGTCCTGGAGACGTCTTGTCTTCTCAAGGTTACAGAGCTGGTGAGGAAGCAGCCAGGACTTGAACCAAGGTCTTCCGACCTCTTACGCCGTGTCCTCCGGTTCTCTGAGTCGCCGGCCCTTCCTTCCCCATCCCTGATGAGATGGAGGCTTGGTAGACGTCGGCAGGCAGGCCCCGCGCCGTCCAGGCTGCCTTGATGCCTGAATTGTAAGTTACGGGCTGTGTCCCTGCTTAGCTCTGATTATAGGGTGCTGACAGAGCAGCGCACCCAGATGAAAACGATGAACAGAAACGTACCGGGGCTTTTGTTCACCAAGCAACTCCATTGTATCTCTCTCCCCTTCCCCTCCCCTCCCTTTACCTCCTAAAAAAATAAAAGAAATGGAAAAGATGAAGGGCTGTCAGCACCGGATCACAACACAGGCTCCAGGAGTTGGCGGCTTTTCAGTGCCTGCAGAGAGTCCCCTCAACTTCTTGCTTTCCTGAGTTTAATTAAGATAAATCTGAGAGCGCCCCTAGAAGCAGGAGCGTCCCAGTTCTGGCTCCCCTTGGGTCTTTCCTTCGGCTCTCTTCGTCCCCTCCTCCCCCATCCTGTGACTGCCTCATGCAAGGGCTAGTGAGGCGGCCCCCAGCCGTCCGCTGCCCGTGGGTCCCCTTCCCCTAGCCCGGCTCAGGTGATGTCCCACCCCTGCCCCAGAACCTTCTGCAGCTCTGTCACCAGCTCAGGCCTGTGCTTCTGAGCATAGCGTGCAGGGCTGTCCGGAAGCTGACCTCAGCATACCTTTGCTGGGTGTCCCCGCTGCTCCTGGTACAAAGCACACGCTTCCACTGCTCTGGCCAGTTCGCTGTTTCCTGAGCAGGTCTGGAAATTACCTGCCTTTGGTCACGCAGTTCCTTTGGCTTGGAAAGCCCTCAGCCCCCTGGAATCAGGGCCATGTTTCAAGGATTAGCTGAAGTGCCAACTCTTCTGGAAACGACATCTTTCTCAGGAACATGCCCCTATTTCGCCTGGCACACAACAGACATGGAATGAATGTCGAACTCACTCATGGACTCTGCGGGTCTCTTCCAGGGCCTCTTTGGAGCTTTGCTGTCTGTCCCCTTTTCCCACAAGCCATGGAGCGTGTTTACTCCTTAACTGCACATGATCTAACTTCTTGGGCATTTTTCTTTTTAAGTTTAAAGTTTTTGTACTTTCCCCATCGTTGTTCTATTTACGAGTCCCGGAGGCTAGGACGGCAGGAGGGTTTGGTGGAAGGAGCCCTAGACTTGGAGCAGGAGCCGTGTGTTCTGCTGCCCGCTCGGCCTCTGACCAGCTGGAGTTCAGGGCAAGTAGCTCCCCTTCTCTGGGACCCAGTTCCCCATTTGTAAAACGAGGGGTTGGATTAGCCGGTCTCTAGGCTTTGTGGTGGGATTTTTAAAGATACTTGTATTGAGATACAATTCACGTACCGTAAAATTCTCCCGTTGTTACGGACTGCGCTGTGCCCCTTCCAAGTTCATATGTCAAAGTCCTAACCTCTTGGACCTCAAAATGTGACCGTATTTGGAAATAGGATCTTTAAAGAGGTAACTAAGGTTAAGGAGGTCATGAGGGTGGGCCCTAAGCCAGTACAGCTGGCATCCTTTGAAAGGCGATCGGGACACAGACACACACAGAGGAAGGACCATGTGAAGACAGGGAGAAGACGGCCATATACAAGCCAAGGCGAGGGGCCTCAGAATGAAACCGAACGTGCCACCACCTTGGTCTTGGATTTCTAGGCTCCAGAATCAGAAGAAAATAAACTTCTGTTGTTTAAGCCACCCAGCCTGTAGTACTTGGTTATTGCTGCAGGAACAAAGTAATCCAACCGTTTCATGTACAGCTCAGTGGTTCAGTATGTCCACAGTTGTTTAACCATCACCACTATCTATTTTTGAGCATTTTATCACCCCCTAAAGAGCCCCCATACCCATCAGTGGTCACTCCTCATTTCTCCCCAGCCCTTACTCCACCTCCAGCCCTGGGTGACCACTAATCGATGTTCTATCCCTATGGACTTGTCTATTCTGGACATTTCTTATAAGTGGGGTCTTTTGTGACTGGATTCTTTTGCTTAGCATGATGGTTCAGGGTTCATCCATGTTGTAGTGTGTACCAGTACTCCATTCCTTTTTATTGCTCAACAAAATTTCATTGTATGTGTATGCCACATTTTGTTTATCCATTCATCACTTGATGGATATTTGGGTCATTCCATTTTTTTGGCTATTATGAATAATGCCACAGTGAACATTCGTGTGCAAGCTCCTGTGTGGACATGTTATCATTTCTCATGGTTATATACCTTGGAGAGGAATTGCTGGGTCATATGGTAACTCTAGGTTTAACTTTTTTGCGGAACCACCATACTGTTACCCACAGTGGCTGCACCATTTTACATTCCCACCAGCAGTGCATAGAGGATTCTAGTTTCTCCACACCATTGTCAACACTTGTTATTGTCTTTTTGTAGCCATCCTAGTGGGTGTGAAATGGTATCTCATTGTGGTTTTGGTTTGCATTTCTCCGACGACTAATAATGTTGAGCATCTGTTCATGTACTTATTTGCCGTTTGTATAGAAATATCTGTTAATATACTCTGTCTATTTTTAAAATGAGTTGTCTGTTAATTACTGAGTTGTAGGAGTCCTTTATATATATCCCCTTATCAGATATATGATCTGCAAATATTTTCTCATATTCTAAGGGTTGTCTTTTCATTTTCATTTTCTTGGTGGTATCATCTGCAGCATAAAAGTTTTTAACTTTGATGAAGCCCAAGTTATCTAATTTTTCTTGTGTTACTTTTGCTTTTGGTGGCATATCTAAGAAACCATTGCCTAACCCAAGGTTTACTCCTATGTTTTCTTGTAAGAGTTTTCTGGTTTTAGCTCTTACATGTATAGCCATGATGCCTTTTGAGTTAGCTTTTGTATATGGTGTGAGGTAGGGGTCCAGCTTCATTTCGTGTGTGTGTGGGTTTGTGGATGTCCAGCACAGTTTGTTGAAATGGATGGGATCTTAAGGTTCATTTGGAGCAGGCTGCCATCTGAGGAGTGTGGAGCCCGGCCCAGGGAAAATGCTCTGGGCACCAGCACCCACATGCAGCCTCCAGCCCTGCTGGACAATCTTTTTTTTCTTTTGGCTCTGCTGCGTGGCATGCAGGATCCTAGTTCCCTGACCAGGGATTGAACCACACCCCCTGCATTGGAAGCACAGAGTCTTAACCACTGGACCGCCGGGGAAGTCCTGGACAGTCTTTTGTGTTGAGATTTTATCATTCTATGTGTGTTTAACTTGCTCTTAACAACTTCCGGAATAGTGTTGTGTGCAGCTGGGTGCTAAATCATTGATTCTGTGATGGTGGAGGCTGGGGGCTGCCATCATAACAAGGTTGTCCTTGCCTCACGAGACCCACTGGAACCAACAGCAGGGAAGTCATCAGCTTGCTTCTACCAGAGTCCAGGTGATGGGACCCTGGCAGGCCCGTCCTCAAGCTGGGGAGGAGATGACAGTGACAACTGAGACCAGAGGTGATGGATGTTTGGGGAAAAAAAGAAAGAGGGCATTTTCAGCTCTTTGGCTCCTTTAATCCAACTCTGCATTCAGGCCAGGCAAGGACCATTTTCTTCCCCCTCAACACTTTTTTCAGCAGCGCTAATAGGTCCCCCGGGTGGATTAAAGGGGAGTTAGTGAGACAAGTTTTGGTTATACCAGACGCTAGGCTATGTGTCCCCCTTTTCTCCCCAGGCCTCCTGGGCCAAGGCTCAAAGCTCCATCTCCCCCACCACGAGAGCTGGGCCAGGGCAGCCTGCTGGGTGGAGGGCAGTGGGGCCCTCAGAGGGCTCAGGGCTTCTCCTTCCTCCCACTGTTGACAGACTGGGATGGGGAGGCGAATCTCTCCAGCAGACCCCCAACTGTCTTCCCCAGGCTCTTCCCATCCTCTTCCATGGTCCCTGCTGGGGTCACGCAGACCCCTCCCGGGCTCGTTTGTCCTGCTCACCTCTGCGTCTGCGGCACGGCGAGCTGCCTGGTGCTACAGGCAGTTGTTGGATGAGCAGGTGGGTGAACGCGTGCGTTTCCACCTGGATCGCAAGCTATCCTCTCCCTCCTTCCCCATCGCCCTTTGGCGTCTCTGATCAGGGTCCGGCTTAAAGATCTTGTCCATAAAGCCCTGCCACCCCGTCTTGCCCCCTTGTTGAATATGATGATCTCTTCACTTCCGAGCCTTCCCTTCTTTATGCTTCTACCTCTGTTTTGCCACTTGCCACGCTCTGTCCTGTGGTAAAATATCTGCGCGTACGTCTTCACCCCAGAAGTGGAACACAGGGCGTGGCGTGGGGGCCGTGCTTTCTCGTTCTGTATTTTCCCGCGTGTCCGCTCACTCCCTCTCCGCCACACCCAGCGCGGGGTTTTGCGGACTTTGCCACTCAACAGTCTGCTCAAGTCACGGTGCCTGGGCCTCGGGTTACTGGGGCTGGGCCTTGCCCCCCAGGCTCCTGTCCCGCCTGCAGATTCATGCTGCCCCGAGGATTTTCCGTGGTCTCAAATCCTGGAGGAGGAATTATTTGCGAGAGACAGATGGCGGCACGCGTGCGTCGTGCTGCCGTTGTGTGTAATTTACATATCTCTGTGTGGAGACCATCAGGCGCCGCATTACTGAGGTATTATACTTGACTCCTGGCAGGAAGAATTGGCGCAGATAACACATCAGTGATAATCCTTGCTCTGCCCTGGAGGATACAGAAAACCTCTGGAGTGAGCTGCTGCCTTGGATGTTAGGAACTCACCTGCTGCTGCAGGCCTCCTCCCTCCCGTCGATGGGGCTGCCCTCTCTGTTCTCTCCTCTTTGTGGGAACCCCGCCTCCCCCCACAGTCCTGACCTGGAAGGTGGGGTGAGTGGGGCAAGAGGCCGCAGCAGGGATGGAGAAGCCCCTTGGGGCGCTGAGCTGAGGAGGGCCTTAGGGACGCCGGGCTGGATGGGCGCCTTGTCCCTAAGAGAGAAAAGGGAGGGAGGGAGCAATCTGACCATCGGTGCTGACGGGCTTTCTGTTTCCTAAGGAACGTCCTTTCACGTGGATTTCCAGGTTTGAGTCTCACAACAATCCTGGGAGCTGTTTTTAGCTCTGTTTTCAGGCCCAGGTCTGCAGATAGAAGGGGTAGTGGCAGGGTCAGGCGGGCTCCCATGCCTGGGATGTAGGTTGGGTAGGAAGCCACACTTTTCCTTGCACACAGTGGGTGTTTCATGCACGTTTGTCCCATAAACAAATAGCGGGCACTCAGTAATGAAGAGTCGATTTGAAACACAAGCAGAGTTTTCTGGATTTGGAACACAGCGATGCCTCAGGTCCCTGAAACGCTAGGATTCCGCGGTTCCCTTGCTTGGGGAGGGGGGCCTCGTCACCACGTGGCCTGGCCGTGGAGGGGTCGGATTAACCTCTGGGGTCAGCAGGCTTGCAGAGCTCAGGAAATGCCTCTCTGTGATCCGAATTTGGTCCAGAGACAGGTGGTGGAGCCCAGAGGAGGGGGAGTTCGCCGGTCGCTCCAGGGCCGGGGGAAGGGAGGCCCAGCCCAGCTGCCCTTCCTTCTGATGGACTGAAGGTCTTCAGGCCGGGTCCTCAGTGCGGTTAGATCTTGGCAGAGGAGCTGAACCCTGTGAGTTAAGTACTTGGCCCCCATCCCGTGGTTCAGCCTCGGCTGGTGGGGAAGGAGAGCAGACCGTGGTGCGTTGGCTGGGGGTCCAGGTCCACCCGCCCTCTGGTCAGGGGACTTCCTCCAGGTGCAATTCCCTGGGCAGACCTGCCCTTCTGAGTCGCATCGTGGCCCCAGGGAGTGACTTCCTTTGAGCTGTCTTCCCCCTGCTCCCTTGGGTGCTGAGGGAGCCCAGAAACATTCCAAGTGCATCAGTTCCTGTGTCTGCGAAGCAGGGCGAGGGGCGCAGAGCGGGTGTCCCCATCGTACAGAGGGAGACACCGAGGCCCTGGGGGGAGGGACCTGCAATGCTGTGGTTGTGCAGGCGGCGGCGGTGGGGAGGAGCCTCGGGCGGAAGCTCTCGAGGCTGCGGGCCTTCGTGGATCTGTTCGTGTGCTTGCGAGGCGCCCGGGAGATTAGCCGCCGTGCAGAGGTTTTATTTATGAGGACGCCTCGAATCCCCGTCCTGCTGCCTGCGTGAATCTGTGACCATCGCTGGTGCTGTCCAGCTCCCAGGGGCGTCTTAAGTCTCCCAAGTAATCCGTGTTTGAAGGCAGCCTGGTGCAGAGGGCGGTCCTCAAGGAGGGGGTCAGCTCGGGGCTCAGGCCGGGCTCGGCTTCTCCCAGGGGTGGGAGGGTCTCACGCCAGGAAGCGAAGGGCCGGGCTTGGGAGTCAGGGATGTCTGCACCTGTGTTACCCTCAGGAAGCTCTGATTTGGTCACTTGTCATACAGCAGATGTAGTCATTTGGCATTCATGCCTCCTCTCGATTAAAATGGTTGAAATAAGGATCTCACATGAGCAAGACATAGAATTTTAATAATATTCAAGTAGTATTAAGTCTAATGTATATTGCCATTTTTTTCATTAACTTCAATTTAGTAGACATTTACATTTTAATTTGTAATATGCTTAGTTCTTGAAAGCAGTCACTCTGTCGTCTTTAAACAAATGTTGCATATTTTTTACTTTTCATTAATTTGAGAATGATTTCTTATTACTGATTAATGAGGTTTTTTTACTAAGAATAGGATCAAAGCATCGTACTGTCTAGAGCTGGAGGGTTCCTTAGAGATCATCTCACAGCCTTCATTTTGGAGATGATAAAACACTAGGTTATTACACGTGCTCGCACGCGATCAGCGATTCCTTCTACATGAGCAGCTTTGTCCTTCCAATATGAAAGGGCTGCAGGGCTGCATAAGTGGAGAGAAATGGGAAAATTCCTAACTTCTTATTGAAGTATAACTTACATACACAAAGAGGTAGCATTCAGAGGACCTTTATAAAGTGACCACAGCCCAAATCAAGAAACCGAACATTACTAGCCCTCCCGAGCCCCCTCCTGCCCCTCCAGCCACTACCCTGCTCAGTGTAACCGCTTTCCTGACATCTGATAGCACAGAATAGTTTTGAACTTGACATCGCTGGGATCGTACAGTATGTGCTCTTTTGTGTCTGACTCCTTTTCCTCAACATTTTCCCTCCGGATTTTGGTTATTTTTAAGTTGTACTTCTATGCATCTTCTTTTCATCGAAACCCATTTCTATTGGTTTATAGCAAAGATCGGAATTACTGGGACGTGGAATCTGGGTAAATTCCAATTCTGTAGACGTGACCACTTTTCCAAAGTGGTTGTTTCAACCTTTGCTCCCAGGAGCGGCGTGTGAGGGTTCTGGATGCCCCGTGTTTGTGCCAGCATGTGGTGTTTTCTGTTGTTTTTGTTTTAGCCTTCTGGTGGCTGTGTAGTGGTATCTCACTGCGGCTTTTATTTGATTTCTCTGATGACCAGTGACATTGAGCCCTAGAAATGGGATTTTGAGCACAAACTGGGGTTTTTAGCTCTTCCAGCATCAAGGAAGTTACTCTCTGCCAGCCAAGGAGGACCCAGAGAGAAGACATATTTGAGGGATGATAAGTAAACATAGAGCTCCAAGCTTAGCATAGAAACAGCTGCAAGTGCCTTGAGGCTAGGGCTGTGGCTTGTGTCCTTTTGCACCTGCCTCCCCTTTGGTGGTGAGGATAATGCTCGGTGAAGACAGGGGACAGCATGGACTCAAGGTTCAGCTGGGGAGGCATGATGGGGCGGGCTGAGGGGATGTGGGTTACGGAGCCCAGGATGGGCTGGATTCAAGGTGTGTTCAGGCCTCTCAGATGCGGCTCTTGCTCTGCCAGCTGCTGGCTAGGCGCTGTGAGCACGGCCTCCCGTGGTCCCTCTGCAAGCTTGGGATGGCAGGAGCTGGGAGCTGTGGGGGACAGATGTGGACCTTCACCTGGAATGCAGGGGCCAAGGCGGTGGGTCTCCTCCAGGGTCCTTGGCCGGCACAGGGGCTGGGAGTACCTTACGCTGGACCTGCAGAGTCCCTGTCTGGGGCAGTGTGCTTGCTGGGCCCATCCTCTGGCTCCTTTGGGAGCTCTAGGCCTGATTCTGCAAGGTCAGGTTGTGGGCAGATGCCCTGGGAGGGAGTAAAGTCGGCACCGGCTGCAGGTCTTTGTTGATGAAGGCGCAGCCCGGGGTGATTCCCCATGTAGGGCCCTGGGCAGCCCCCAGGCTACAGGGGAAGAGCAGCCCCGGGGCAGCCATCTGTCAGAAGTAATGCACCAAAACTTACTGTAGAAGCTCAGACAGCACACACCTTTTAGCTCAGCTCCCTGCGAGGGGCCCTGCAACTGTCCTCGGCCAAATCCACTTCCTCTCTTCTTTATCATCAGAAAAATCTCGTCTCTCTCTGCTACACCACCTCCTTCCACATGCTTCAAACCTTCTGGTTGATAAGGCCTTCGTGAACTTGCCTCTCTGGCCCCTCTTCTTTATGCCTCCTTCACTTCGAAACCAAGAGTGGGGGCAGCACGTGTGCGTCCCCAGTGCATGCGCCCCAGGTGCTCTGGGGGCGCCAAGTGCTCGGGGGCGCTGGGTGGGCAAATCCCCGACCCCCCCCCCCAGCTGAAGCTGCCCAGCGTGTAGCATGAAGAGCAGGGTGCGTGGACACTGGTAACGTGTGCGGGACCGGCTGTGAGAGTAACGAGGACTGAGGGGGGGCCCGGCAGAGGCGCGCACTCGCTTCCTGCCTCTTCCCCACCCCCGCCCATCCCCCTGCCTCCCGGTCTCCGTCTGGGAAGCATTATTACTCACTCATGACGCGTGCATCCCGTCTCTCTCTACGGACAGATGTCTCCAGAGAGGTTGGAGGGATCGAGGAAGAACAGGGTGTGGGTGGGGAGGATTTGGTGAATCTCAGCTCCCCTCCCAGGCCCCCCGTCCCTCGGGAAGCCAAGGCAGCCTCCCCCCACCGCCCCCGCCATCAGCAAAGCACCCGAGGAGCAAATGACTGGATGGGAGGTGGTGCGTGGCCACCTGCCCGCCCCCTCTCTGGCTGGCACCGGACTGGCGTGCGGATGTATGAGCTCAGGTTTGGACCTGACTCAGGAGGAAGGTAGGAGAAATTCAAGGGGGTGATCTCATGTGGCATTAAATGGAGCCGGGAACACAAGGGGTGGGTACCTGCGTCTTCCGTCATTCCCTCCTCGCCCCAGACCCCCTGACAGTACTCTCCACGGAGGCTAGTCGGCGGACCCTGGCTGCCCTGTCACCCACTCATGGGTCTCCTGCCCGTTGGAGCATCGGACGGGGTGCAGGCCCTTCGCCCACGCTGCCTTCTCTCTGTGAAGCACTCTGCCCTCCCTGTAGGGAGCAGGAGGCGCTCCCTCTGTTCTGGGGGTTTGGGATGGGCTGTCGGGAAGGCTTACTGGCCCTGGGGCTCTCTGAGGACATGGTGGAGGCACGGGGAGGACGCAGCTCCAGGGCGTCGGGGCAGAGAGAGGGAGTGCGTGGGGTCTGGCCGAAAGACCTCGGCCTCGAAATGAGCAGCTCTGATTTCTAGATCTGGTTCAGATATTAATTAGTCTGGTGTCCTTGGAAAGGTCCCCTGGCCCCTACATTTTAGTTTCTGCACACGTCAAATGGTGATATGCATGCCTGCCCTCCTGCCACCCAGGGTCGTGAGAAGGACCCCGTGTGTTAGCCACGTGACAGCCTGGGAGAAGCGCAGTGCAGGAGTCCTGTGACACCGCTGTTGGCAACAAGTGCTGTTGTCGTTACACTCAGGCCGTAGGTATCTAGGTGTCGGTGGGGGTCGTGAGCAGTTGCACCTGGAAGGGTTACGGATCCTCAGGCCGAGGTCACGCAGTTCAGAGCCGGGTGTTTGTGAGGTCCTCCCAAGTCCCCGGGCTCATTGGCGGGGCTGGAGCACGGCGGTGAGCCTGGAGCCCTTGACAAAGGGGCAGCTTTGAACAGTATTTGGAGGAGGGAAGAAGACTATGTCAAGCATCACGGTGGCAGAAGTAATGGTCCTGGAAGATGCCACCTGGGGGTGGAGGAGGTGAAGAATGCAGGGAGCCCGGGCTCCGGTTCCCCGAGTCAGACTGAGCCATCCCCTTGGACCTGCGTGGGGGGCCCTTCTGCCCTCCTTTTGGGAAACTGTGTAGCAGTGGGAGGGCTCTGGTTTAGGAGAGTGTCTTGGGGGGGCGAGGCATCCCGAATCCCCCGTCTGTCATTTTCTGGCTGCTGTGACCTTGAGCGTGTCCCTTACCTGTCTACGTTCTGCTTCCTTCATCTGGGAATCATAATACCTGTCTTATAGGGTCGCTGTGAGGATTGAGTGAAGCCATAGAACAGCCTGGAAATAGAAGGTGCTCAGTAAATGTCACTTAAATCTGAATTTCTCTCCCATCCATCTTGTTTATGGCATTTGCTGGGAATATTCCAGAGCCTTTTGACACATGCACATCGGTCCAGGCCAGGGCTCAGTATTTTCCTTCCTTTCTGTGGAGACAGACTTTGCAGTTGAGCCAATTTCATACCAATAACCTATATTCTTGTGTCAGACCTGCCTGTCTGTGTCCAGTTCGCCTCCAGATATCAGGGACCGTGGATTTTGCGTGTAATGTATGTTCGTAGGAAAGAAATCAGAATTCAAAAGCAACTTTATGAGAAAACTTCTAGAAGCAGAGATCTTTCCCTTGTCATCAAAATCTCATACCTGGAAACAAAATCTAGTTTGTGGATCTGGGCGGCATAGAGAAGGGCTCACCCAGGCGGCCTCTGCTGCCGGCGGGGGTGGCCTCGGCCCCGTCACTTGGCTCTGCCAGCCTCAGAGTAGCTCACCTGCAGAATGAGACGGGTGCAGAGACCAGGCCTCTCCAGTGAGCCAAGCAGCAATGCTGGGGATTCTGACATGGACCCCAGAGTAGAGCAGAAAGACCAGCATGGCCACGGCCCCTGCTGGGAGGGCTGCAGGGGAGGCTTCCTGGGCCACCAGCACGTCACTACCTACCTGTCGGGCGAGGACTCTCAGATTGTCCTCTGTGAAGTGTCTCCTGTTTCTAAAGTTCTCCGGCTCGTAAAGTTGTGGGTTCGCCTCTCTGCTTAGATGACTGATAGACATCTTAATGTGTTGACAGCCCCCTTGGCTTCCCTACCCTATTTCCTCCTTACTGCGCCAGGATCCAGCTTTCCTTACTCCCTCCACTGCTACGGCCCTGATCTGAGCCAACGTCCATCATCTCTTGCTTGGATTTTGATACAACTTCCCAAGGTGTCTCCCTACCACTGCCCTTGCTCAGAGGTACCACGGAGACCTTCCCTGATCATTATTTAAAATAGCTGCCCACTCCGCACCCCGTATATTCATGGTCTCCCCCATCCCTCTTTATTTTCTACTTAGCTTATCAGACATGTATTTTTTTAGTTCTTTCTTAATTGTCTTTCTTTGTCACCCCCTTGCCCTCAAATCAGAATATAAGCCATATGAGGGCAGGGGTTTTTTGGTCTTTTTTTCCTTCTGGTTTTGTGCTATGCCATAAACCTAGTAACTAGATTGCATGACTAATCTGTGATCTTTAGAAACTGCTGTCAGTTTGGAAATTACTGTCCACCCTCTTGTCATGTTTTCCTTGATGCCAGCGCCAACCCCCGAGGGTCCCTTGCCCTGGACATTCTGGCCACCCTGCTGTCCTGTCCGCTCCCCCGGCAGATGCCTGTCTTTCCTGAATGGTTAGTTATCCGGCCCTGTGTTCTGTATGGGTAGATCTGGTAGGTAAGATGATTGAGGACCTGGTCTTATACCCCAGCCCCTTTGCCCAACACAGCCCTAGTGTGTAATAGAAGATGCTCAATAAATTCGGTTTTCATTCCTTTACTGGCAAATGTTTTAATGAATTGCTGTTGACAGATGATTAAAATTCAACCCTGGAAATGATCTGGGCTTTTTGAAGGTGTGCCTTACGGGCTGGACAAGGGACAGTGGCAGAGGGTGGTCTGCACTGGTTGGTGGGATGTGGAGGGGCGTGGATGGTGCAGCGTTTGGAGCGGTGGCCGAGGGACGGGGCTCCTGTGTCTGCTTCGAGAATGGCCACAGTCCCCAGAGGGTGAGGAGTGCACCTATTCCTTTAAACTTCCATGGAGAGTGGAAGCTGCTCCTTGAGATTTTAAAATACGCTTCACGGTCCTGATGGTGTCAAGTAGCTAGTTTACAGGTCCGTCCTGGTTGTGATAACTCAGGCTAAGCTGGATAATAAATGAAAGTGGGACAGAGCCTCAGGATAAATATTGCTACAGCACATCTTGGCCGGCACAAATCACAGGGAAAATATCTCCAGGCTGCTTTTCATTTCTCCTCTTCCTCCCTGGCCCTCTGGCAGCAGCCGGCAAAGCAGGACCCATCCATCACAGCTCCCCCATCCCCACCTGCTCTCAGCGCACTGCTGTGGAGGGAGGGATGCGGGCTGGCCCTGGGATGCAGGTGCTGAAGCTCTGCCTTCCTGCCCAGCTCTGCGGGTGGCCCTGGGGAGCCAGCACAGATGGGACCATGGCCGTTCTCTATTCAAAGCCGTGCACCACTGCTTAGCTCTGCAGGCCTGCTTATCTCTAAAACGAGGGGGTTAATAATTGGTGGTTTTTAGTCTGGAGCAAGCATCTGAGTCACCTGGGAAGTTAAAAGCAGCTCGTGAGTCCCGCCCTAGCGCACAGTCAGCATTGCAGGGGGTTAGTCCTGGGTGTCTCCTCTTACCTTCCTGGGCCCCTGCTGAGGTGCTCCTGGAGCCCGCTCCTGGTCAGGAGCCATCGACGGGACACATGGCGAGTGAGATGGGTGCTGGGTTAGGTGGTGGGATGGGCCGCTTCCTGTGACCCTCTCTGGCACTAGATCCATCAGCACTGTCACTTAGCCTGGGTTTCATCATCTTCGGAGTCGCGCTTGCCTTGTAATCAGCGTCTGCCTGCAGGTATTGATTGAGGCCACGGGGAGCACAGAGCTGCCGTAGGCGTGTAGGCACCAGAGGTGACTAACCAAAGGCAGGGCAATCTATTCAACGGAGAGGGTAGCCTCCTGCAGGGCGGCCCTGCCCACCCCGCCTCCCCTGCTAGACGTTTGGGAGTCTTTCTCGGTTTTTCTCCCGACCCCTGCCTCCACATTCTGTGGTCTCCTTCCTCACTCTGTCTCTCCATCCCCCTGTCCCAGTGCAGATGCTCAGGGTCTCCTGCCTGAACCTTAGAGTAGCTTCCTATCCAGGCCCCCTCAAGCCGTCTTTGCCGAGCTCCGGAGCGGCCGTGCCCGCGGGCCTGGGTGCCTGTGCCTGCCGTCGGGGGAATGTGCACCGTGCCTGGGTGGAGTCACTGCAGGGGTCGGGACCCAGGCTCTGTGTGGCCTTCCGGGCCCTGAGTGGGGCTGCAGCCCTGCCCTCGAGGCTCTCCCAGGCTGCACGCACCTGCCCTCCTGCTCTTGTCCCGACGGGATCCCGTCACGTTTGTCCAGCCTCTGGGTCTCGCCTGTGCCGTCAGCTCCCCCTGGGGCAGGGATGCCCTTCCTCCCCCTCTGCTAGGCCGGCAGGTGCGACTCACCGCTGGGTCGGCCCGGGTGCCCCTGGTGGAGAGGCCTGACCGTGGAGTCAAGAGCCTTGGGGTTTGTGTTGCTTCTGTTACTGCCTTGCTGGATGACTCTGGATTCATTCATTCTTCCCTCTGGAAGCTCGTTTTTTTTTTCCGGTGTAAAGAGGGCACACACCTGAGTGATTTCTAGGTCGCCTTCCAGTTCTAACCTCCCTGGTTTTGTGTTAGAGACGCAGAGCGTGTGTCCTGCGTGCCTGGACAAGGGCCTTCCCCAGGTGCCTGGTGACGGGCCCAGTGCTGTTCGGCCGTGTTGTTAACCTGAGCGGGACCTCAGGAGCCTCCTGATTTGGGGGTGCACACGCTGCCGGGCCTCAAGCGTCCCCCTGCCAGGCCCCTCATCTTTCCTTCCTTATTTGCTGAGCAGGCGGCCAGGAGTGCTCACAAGGCCCTGCTCGCAGCTTTGTGCCCCGTGTGATGTGATGTGCGGTGCGGGACCAGCCTCTGACTTCTCGAGGGCTCTGTGGGTGCACCCTGCCGAGTGGAGGGTGTCCTCTGTGATGTGCTGGTCCTGAGGGACTTAGGAGCCAGGCGCTGGGACCCGGGGAGCAGGACAGTCCTCAGCCTGAAGCCGGAGTGGGCGGGAGATGCCCCGAGGGCGGCGTGGGAGGCGTAGGCGCTCCTCCTCGGCCTCGAGCATGAAGGCGTTGGGTGTCCAGGCCCCTGGAGGTGTCGGGGGCCGGAGAGACGGACAAGGAACCAGGAGGCCGCCCCTTGAGCTGCAGCATGACCGCCCCGGGGAACGTGTGTGATGGGGTGCAGGGAGTTCAGCAGCCTGGACCCAGGAAGCCAGGCTCCCGTGCTCATGTCCCCTTGGGCTCTGTCTCCAGCGATCAGAGAACTTACTCTGGAAGGCCCGGCCTACCTGGCAGTGGTCATGGAGGCCGCAGGGAAGGGCAGCGCCTTCCAGCTGGTGAGGGGCTCGGGGTCGGGGGAGCCTCTCTCGGGCTGGAACCCGCCGGGCGTTCCCGGCGTCTTGTTCTTAGGCCTCAGTTTCTCCTTCGGCCCAGGTTGCCCCACCCTGTGGCCGGTGTGGGACCGGCATTGCACCGCTCCCGGGAGTCGCTTTATAAATAGAAAGATACTTAACACCGAGCCTGGAATCAGGCAGGGAGGGTGGCTCCAGGCAGCAGTGTTTTAAAAATGAGCATTGATTTCTGGGACTCTGCACACTGCATCTTAACCAGACCCACGCTGACGCCCAGCACTCTGCTTGGCCCCATGCCTGCTCCTTGCCTGCTTGGAACACCCGCTGCCTAGCCCCGCCCAGCCCTCCCAGGGCTTTGGATCTGTCTACCCCACCTCTGTGGACGTTCTCTGCCGGGCGTGCGCCTGTTCGATGGGTCATTCATGCGTTCGTTCGCTCATTTTCCCCTGCTAGGGGCCAGGCGCTGTGCTGGGTTCTGGGATCCCAGGATGGACAGGAGCCCTCCCCGCTGCCCCTCCTCCCCGTCTGAGCACTGAGACTCGCACAGGGGCAGGCAGAGCAAGCTTTAGTCCAGGGCTCCGAGTGCAGAAGAGAAGGTCTGGTTTTGCCTGGGATCGGGGAGGCGGGCTTCACGGAGAAAGCTGCGCGCGGCCAAGGGAGGGCGTGCGTGGAAGCGTGGCCAGTGGACAGCCCCACCCAGGTAGCGCTCCGCTTCTCCCTGCTGGCCTCCCACGGGTCAGAGGATGCTCTGCCAGTGTCTGCTGATTAACTACAGTATTTTGTCCCTTGGCCTGGTCACAATTGAAAAGTTAGTTAAAAGGAGACTAAGCCGTTGACTAAACAGCTTCACCACCACTAGGGCTTCCTTCCTTTTCATCTAGTGACTTGGACCCCTTTCTGGGGCCTGGTCACAGGCGAGAGGGTGTCAGGTCACTGTCAGGGAAAATCCCAAGGAAAATGTACCCCAGGCCCCACCTTTTCATCACAGCCCGGCCCACCCTCCCCCACTTGGCCGTGAATTGTGCGTGTTTTAGGCCCTGCTGGGTCCTGTCCGGTCTGCCCCAAGGTACCCACCAGTGCTGTTCTTCAAACACTCCTTAAAATTGGAGCCAGCAGGTGAGTGAAAGGAGCGGGTCTGAGCCTTCGGAGGGTGCCCTGGGGAGGAGGGGCAGGCGAGGCTGGGAGGGACCCAGGAGGTGCGCCCCACCCCGGCCAGCGCTGGACGGCCTTGCTTAACCGGATGCATACGTTTTGCTAACCTGGGGGGTGAACAGCGATAGCTTGGCTGTTTTAATTTGTATTTCCCTGACTTTTCGTGTTCCCAAGTTTTTTTTACAGCCAAGAAACAAAGTAGTGGAATTCCTCATGGCAGAAGTTATTCACACAGAGCCCACCTCACCGGTTGGTGACGTGGTTGGTGGGAAGGATGGGGCGGGTGCTGCCTGGGGTGTGGGGTTCTGCGAGCTCTGCCCCGGGGAGGGGTCTGGCCCGCTGACTGGCCTCCCGTCAGATGGCGGGCTCCTCGTGGGCCGCACGCAAGTCCCGCGTCGTGCTTGACCTCTGTGAGCGGGTTAAGACAGCGGGGTCTTCACCTCGTGCCCCAGGTCACAGGGCAGTGCCATCCTCTCCCCACGGCAGATCCATTGTTCTTTGTTTCTGCCCGTTTCCCTTCCTCCCCTCCTTTCTCATCCCTCCCTGCAGTGCTCAGCGTAATATTTCTTGTGGTCTTTTCCCTCCATTTGCATTTCCGACTCCATCTGGTGACCCATAGGGATCGGGAGGTTTCTCACCCGAGTGCTAAACCCAGTGCCTGAGGTAAAAATCAGCAATCTTCTTCCCTTCCCCGAGGGTTTCGTTGCAGTTTTCACAAAGAGCCAGGGAGATAGGTGGTGTAGGGACACGGACACTTCAAAGGCAGCATGTCCGGACCGAGGGGACAGGTGGGGCCCAGGCTGCTCACAGCTGCTCTTGGCTGCTGTGACTGGAGGTGGGTTAGGCCCGCGGGCAGGGGCTCCGTGGCAGGGGCTCTGTGGTCAGGGGCTCCGTGGCAGGGGCTCCGTGGTCAGGGGCTCCGAGGCAGGGGCTCAGTGGTCAGGGGCTCCGAGGCAGGGGCTCCGTGGTCAGGGGCTCCGAGGCAGGGGCTCTGTTGGAAGGGGCGGGTGAGCTTTCTGGGCAGGTCTGCACCCGCTGCCGGGGAGCTGACGGGCAGGGGACACCCTGTGGCCGTCCCCCTTTGTTCCCATCACACACCAGGGGTCTGGTTGCTTGTCCTCTGATGTGGTTTCTCCTGGGAGGTGGAGGAATGAGAGTTATTCAGTAGCTTTTTAAGCAGAGGAATGTGTGATTTGAACAATGCTGGGCCCGGGATGCCCTGGATTCCTCAGTCGATGTTGGCATTAGACAGGAACCATCGGGGGCTGGAAATAGGCCGTGGGGCCCAGGGGGAGGGCCCATTGTTGGTGGCAACGCCATGGTCACCATCGCTCCTCATCCTGGAACCAGGGATGCCGCAGACAGGAAGGCACCTCCCAAAGTCATCTAGGAAGGAAGGGACCGGGCTGCTCCCATGCCGGCTGCATTGCATTACATGCCCGACACGGCGCGGCCCAGCCGGGCTCCAGGTGGGGTGGGGTTCAGCCTGCCGGGGTGGCGGCGGGCACCTGCTCTGGTCACCTGTCCCTGTCCTTAACAGCTCTCCTCTGGAGGCTTCCCCTTGTGTTTCAAGACCATTCCTCTCGTCCTGCCTTAAGTGAAACAAGACCCTAGCCCACTGTCCTCAGCAAAGAGCCTTCAGATGCACGAGGGCCGATGTTTTCCCTCTGTTTTGGGGAACCAGCGGGAGGTGGTGTTTCCTTCAGCCACATGAGGCAGACAGCTGAGTAGACTTTGTGGTGGATAAAATATTGGCTCAGTTCAGAATTGGTTTTCTCTCGTTTAATGGGTTAGGAAGGTATAGTTCTGTGCTGAGCTAACTTCATGCATTTTTAAAACCAACTTTGATTTGTTTCAGCAATCAAGAGAGGAATACATGAATAAAGAGTCCATATTATCCATGGTCCGTTTGAGGTTTTGCTTCACTGTGACGTGGGCACTGATCTCCCGTTTTGCAGGCCAGCACCCTGCGTCCACTTTCCCAGCCAAGGTTCTGTCCAGCAGATGATGTTGCTGGATCCCATGACTCAGGGACGCATTTTCCCTAGGATAAGACCTGCTCTGTCTTCTCATGGTACATGTAACTTGTTGGCATCCTTTAAGCACATTTCCATCTGGGAGGGTGAATCCAAGTGTACTTCCTGCAGTTGGGGTGGCCCCCTGCAGAAAGTAACTGGCTCTGAATTTCGTGCCTAGAAAGTACATATTCTCATGGGCAGCTGGCCCATGTCCTGAGACTCTCGTGGGCCACACATGTCACCTTGAAAGACCCAAGGCTGTGTTTCTCAAACTTTGTGACTCAGTATGTGCATGTGTGTGTGTGTGTGTATATGTGCGTGCTACCCCTGAAAAAAATGTTTCGCAAAACTGCTGTGTGAGATACATTCTGGTATTTTCTGTTTTGTTTTAATTTTTAAAAAATACTCTTCCTGACCCACTAAACTGATTTTATAACCCACTAATGAGAAATGACCCACCCGCAGTATGAAAAGCGCTAATCTGGGAGTTCCTACAGATGACAGCAAATGGAAACAATTAGCAAATTAATTCATTTGGGTCATAGTCACACATCTATTATATCTGTTACAGCTCAGATTCTTTATTTCTCAAAATTGGATTTTTCTACTCTTTATTGTCACTGATGCCTCCAAAGTGAGTGCCTGACAACCAGGAAGCTTGAATTTCGTGCATTTTTACAAGGACCCTTGTCAGTCAGTATTTTAACATCATGTTTCTAAAATAAATTTGATCTTAACTCAAGACACAGGTTTTTATTTAACAGAAGATTATTTTTTATAATAAAATTATAAACAGAGCCCTGCTTTATGAACTTGCTAGTTTGCTCAACCGTTTTCACTGAGCATTTTCAAGGTGGAGTAAATTAGCAAATGAATAGATGAGCATATCCGTGAGTTGGAGCTGGGGATTCAGAAATGCCACCTTCCTGCCCTCAAGGAGCTCACCTCCAAAAGAGAGGGGAGAGACCTGATGAGCAAACACAGTGAGGGGCAGAGGCACTCGCGGAGGCTGAGTCAGAACAACTGACTTAGGGAGGTCGGGAGGGCAGGGGCCAGACGAGGAGCAGGTGGAGTCTGAGTTGGGTCTTGCAGGATGCACAGGAGTTCAAGTGGAAGGTCTGCCAGGTTGTGCTGAAGGAGCTGGTCTGCTCTTCAAAGAAATCTGGAATAGAACCAACCAAGTTCTTAAGTTGGGGCAACGTAAGATCAGCTTATGTTAGAAAGATGATTGTGAGGACAAACGTGAAAAGTGCTCAGGAGATGGAGATGGGGAGAGAGAAACCAGGCAGAGGTGTTGGTAATAGTCTCGTGTAGGTTTCGGAAGGAAGATTAGGTTGAGGAGCCTTGCCAAGGGGATGAAGGAGAGGAAAACGGATGGGTTCGAGTTCCTGGGAGCTGGCTTGCATCTGTGGGGTGAAGAGGTAAAGTAACAGAGTCTGAGGAATCTCTCTCTCGGTTTCTAGTTTAAGTGACCACATTGGTGGTGATGCTGTTAACAGTAGAAAATACCAAGGGAGGAACAGGTAGGTGTTGGAGAGAGAAGATGACGAATTTAGATTTAGATCTGTGGGTTCGCGTTTCTGTCGGACGTCTGGCTGGAGATGCTCCGACGCTCAGTGACCTTGGGAGGTGGGGGCGGGGGGGCGCATCTGGGGTAAGATGGAGCAGCCTCTCTTCCTTCTTTGGCCACACGCTCCTGGTCTGTGTGGTCCAGGACCAGTTACCTGAGCTCTCTCATCTGTCAAATGGGGAAGCAGTGTTTATCTTGCAGGTTTGTAATGAGGATTGGAGAAAACAGATATTAACATCCTGGCACAAGGCAAGCACTCCAAAGTGCTATAGCATCACTCTTAGTGATGTGGGCTGAGAGGAAGGATCCAGGGCTCACATCTCAGTTTTGCCACAAAATTACAAGGTGTCCTTGGACAAGTTACATCACTTTTCTGGGCCTCAGTTTCCTCATGTGGGTATGGAAGGCATTGAATTTGACCATCTCTTACGTGCATTCTAGGGCAAAAATTCTGTGATCTTCTGAACGTTGAGAGAATTTACCAATATGCTGGATGTTAGAACTGGGGCTTTAAATCACTAGTGTCTGTAAGGATGGAGAAAAACTAACAAGATGAAAGATAGTGGGCAGATGTTTACAGTTGCCCCTGTAACCCAAGTCCTTACTTGGGTTACTTAGATGTAGAAGTGGCAGGAATTTTGATCGGGGAGCTCTGGCTTGAAGCGCTTGAGGTGAGACAGCGGGCAGGCCCCGGTGCCGCTCAGGGCTCTGTCTCCGATGGTCAGTGTGAAGGGAGGTGGTGCCAGGCTGCACCGGGGGGGATGGAGCGTCCACAGCCAGCCAGCCTGTTGCCACTTGCAATGTTCAGATTCCATGGAGCAGAGTGTCCAGCTCATTCATCAAGTGCTAGGGCACCAAACGATTCTGTGCCCCTACTACGTGCCAGGGGCTCAGACGTAGCAGTTCAGGGCACTGCGTTTCAGGGAGGGCAGGAAGGCGAGTTGGGTGGGGTGGCAAAGCCCTGCAGGCTGCTGAGAAGGGGGTGTGTTGCTTGGAGAGAGAGGCTCGAGCGACTTGACACTGTCTCCCTACGTGTGACAGGCTGGCACCTGGGAGAGGAATTCGGCCTCCGCTTTACCGCTCCAGAAGGAAGAACTAATTCTTTTAGCCAGGGTAATGATGATGATGCTAATGAAAAGAAATATCATCTACTCTTTATTAAGTGCAGCGCATGCCGGGCACTAAATCAGGCACGGTGTGTACGTCACGCATGGGCTCTGTGCACGTACTGTACTCATGATTCATGGAGCAGCGAGTGACATGTGAAGGGGCAGAGCTCCTGTCACCAGGCTGATTCCATGGCCGAGCCGCCCAGGTAGAAGTTAGAGGTGGGCAGGTAGGGCTCACTTAGGGAACAGCTGCCTGGTGACAGTGTTCAAGCAGCGGGTGAAGGCTGTCTGTGCGGGGTCTCCCCAGGGGGTTTCTGCAGAGGGGAGGAGATTGGATGTAAGCGAGTAACTCTTCCTGGGCTCCCTGATCCTCAGGAAGCCCTCGAGGGAGGTAGGCTCTGTGTCCATTTTGCAGACAGGCAGACTGCAGGCACCTCAAGGGGTTAAGTGGCTCGCCCAGAGTCGCACAGGCCCTGAGAGACAGGACTCAAGCCTGGGTCTTCTGATTCCCCCCACCCTGTGTGCCCTTCCTGCCCCCCGCTCTGCCCCCCCAAATCCGCCCCGCAGTCCCGCCTTCTGGGCTTCCTTGCGCCTGTTCTTCCCTGCTCCTTTCTGGACCCCACAGACTCCCAGGCTCCAGACGGAGGCCACGGCCAGCACCCTGGCTGGTGGAGAGGTGTTACCACAGCCAGTGTGTGCGCACATGTGCGTGTGCACGCGTGTGCGTGTCATGGAGGCCCTGCGGGCGGTGAAGTCTTGGGGCTGTGTGTGACGTGGCGTAGGCAGGCTGGAGTTCCTGGCACTGCGGGGCTGGTGGACAAGGCGGTGGGATCTTGAAGGGCAGGTGCTCTGCCCTGCCCCCTGCAGGCCCGGCGCTGCCGTCCTTTCTGAAAGGTGGTCCCCGGGGCAGCAGATTAGGGAAGTTAATTGCTCAGTTAATTCACCCAGATCAGACAGGCTCTCTGCTTGGGAGATCCCCTGCCAATGGACGGAGGAAGCTGCTAATTGGCCAGTTCTGGTCCCTGACGGGGCCCTGGGGGATAGGGAGTGTCCGAGCACCCGCTATGGCCCCCGAGCCGATGGCCTTGGTCTTGGCCTGTAGGCGAGCTCTCCTCTTTCCTTTCCTTTCCTCTCTCTCCCTGGGCTTTTCTTCCCGCTCCTTCCCCATTTTTCTGTTGACACGAGATGCCGGAGATGCCAGGAGAGCCGGCTGGGCCAGATTTCCAGACATCGTTCATTCATTCGACAAGTGCTCGTGGGGTCCCTGGCTCGGGACTGGGACGTGGTGGAAGCTGAGGGGACGTGGCGAGAATCCGACTGTGCTCTGCTCTCCTGAGGCCAACAGTCCGCTGGCCAAGACGTGACCTGACCATGCGGCTGCTCGGGCTGAGTCAGCGAGACCACGTGATGGGGGCGGCGAGGCGGGGGGCCGTGAGGAGGGGGATTGTAACTGGGCCATAGGCCCGAGGAGCCCCCAGGCTAGAGGGGGGAGGCTAACGGAAGCCTGGAACTGGGGCAGCTGGAGAGGGCTGAGCCAGGCGCGCAGGCCTCCCCGAGGCTGGGAAGGGTGGTGGGTTCAGGGTCAGGGCGGGTGGAGGACGGATCGAAAGCCATCTCTAGGGGGGTGCACAGAACCCTAGGTGTCTGTGCTGTGCAGCTGTGTCGGGGTGAGGGCCTGCCTGAGGGTGAACAAAGGCAGAACCCGTAGCATTGACAATACAGCACGAGGGGGAGGGGCAGCCCTGCGGTGACTTCATCCTATCGTTCTGTCCTCTCCCCCCATCCCCCTGCATTAGGCACGTCTGTGAGGATGGGCTCCGGCTGACTGAGTGGTTTTGGCAGATCTGTCCCTGCTGGAGGGGGAGATTTTGGCCAGGATGCCTCCCCAGCTGGTGTGACTTCAGATTATGGACTGAAATGTCTCAGCACCACTTTGGTGATCGTGTGCAGATGTCTCTTCAGGAGACGCACCAAACAGGGTGGGGGGGAGAGTCTCACACCCCCCCAGATCCTCTGGTTTTGGAAGATTTCCTAGAGGTGGTGGGACTTGAGTTGCTGCTTGGGTAGTGAACCACCTTCTCAAGGCGGGGAGGGAGGTCAGTAACAGAGGAGGTCATCGTAGTCCTGGCTCCAGAAATTCTGACTTTGGTACCAGATGCCCCAGGACTCCGAAGTGGGGGCCTGGGCAGCTCGCTGAGGGAGCATGGGACTGGATGGCAGTGTGAAGGCCCTGGTGCAGGTCATCTCGTTTTCCGTACGATGCTCTCTGCACCTACTTTGGGGAGAGTCGCTTGTGTGAAATCTCTTTCAACAATGTACTTTTCTTTTTTTTTTTTTTCTTCTGTAAACGCAGGCTGCTGTCATTGCTTTTACAGTTATAATAGAAATGTTCAGCAGAGTCTGGAATGATGGAAGCCAGGGGAGGGGAAGGGAGGAGAGTGGACTGAATGGTCTCTGAAGACCCTCAGCTTCTGGGATCTTCCTCCAACAAGGAAATTCAAGGAATTTCCCGCTTCCTCCCCCTAATGCAGGTGGTGGGTCTGTTTCTTTCAGGTGTGGGTGGCAGGTTGCCTCTCGAGGTAGAGCAAGGGGATAGGTCGCGGAGCTCCCTAATTACAGCACCTTCTGGATCTCCTTCCCTCTTCCCCTGGGTGCTGATGTTGCTTAAACGGAGCAATTAGAGCCGGAGGATGTGGCTGGGAGCCTCAGGCATGTGTGACCTGTCTGCCCTGGGCTCGCTGATGTCCTGCGGCGGGAGGCTGGCGGTGGGAGTAGCTCACACCCAGGGTTTCTGTTCTGTGCGTTGCTTCTCCAGGCAGCTCCTGGTTGCTGGAGGTCCTACGGAGGAGGGTGGGCTGGAGCAGGGCGTTCGCGTTGCTTCTCCAGGCAGCTCCTGGTTGCTGGAGGTCCTACGGAGGAGGGTGGGCTGGAGCAGGGCGTCCGCGTCGCACGACTTCAGGGAACCCTCTTCCCAGAGAACACAGTGTAACCGTCCCCCCGGAGTTGGGGGTGGCAGCCCTCCCGGAAAGGGCTGTAGTTTGGAGCGCCCCTGTGTTGTCACTGAATTCTCTTGATTCCTTGGTTCTATGGTCTCTGTCCTCAGGTCTGGTGCCCAATGGGGTCGGCAGAAATGTACGTAGTAGTGTTGATACTGATAACAGCCCCTGAGACTGAGTTGTCCCTCTACCGCTTCCGTCACATGTGGTTCAGAACACATTTAGAAACAACCATTTGGTCAACAAGGGCTTGTTGAGCGTAGCTGTGAGCCAGCACTGTGCACAGTCGCTGGGGAGACTGAGAGGGGAAAAGGCTGGGGGCCCAGTGAGTGAGCCGTTCCCAGGTCTTCTGTCCACATCGTGGTCTGTCTCGAGTTGTCAGGCCCCGGAGGGTGGGTGCAGTGGGAGCTCCAGCGTGGTTGGAATGTCTGGGGGTAGGCAGGGCGGGACCAGGGCTCATTCTGATGTGGAAACTCAGGGGTCACATTCAGCAGTGGAATCTGGGCGTGCCCAGGGCAGCCCTTGACTCACTTTCCCACGGCTGGTGGATCTGAGGGCGTGGACGGGAGTTTCCGGTCCCTCCTAGGAGGGCTGCGGTCACAAAGGATGACCGGCCCCCTTCGGAGCTCCCCAGGTCAGTGCGCCTCTGTGAGCTGGCTGCTCCTGCCTGCACCCTGGGCCACCAGCCCGCTGTGGTGACGAGCTGCAGCTGGGCCCGCAGAGCTTAAAATAGCTGGGTGAGCTGGCCGCTTTGCATGTGGGGCGCCCGCGGGGCGTGATGGGCAGCTGCCTGGAGTTGGGGCGCCAGTGGCCCTGACCCAGGGGTGGACAGTGCTCTTTGGGAGTTTCTCCCGATCTCAGGGCTGGGGGACGGGGGCGGTGTGGCCGGGGGCTCAGGTGTGGCTGGTGCAGAGGGGACGCGAAGAGCTTGTCTTTCCCAAGACCTTTTAAGGGAAGGCCTCGAACCTGACCTTGGGGCCTCCTGCTGTAGAGTCAGAGGGCTTCAGACCCGGCATCCTTTCGCCATGTAGGGTCCCGTACAGCCTAAATGAGAAGAGAAAATGAGACTCAGAGGTGGGGTGCCAGGTCATGGGCACCTGGAGTCCCAGCCGGGCGGGCATTGACCACTGGGCCCCTCGCTCCCCAGCTGCCTCCTGTTGGGTTGGGCAGAAGCCTTCTCTGGGCTTTCCTTCACTCAACAAGTATTTCCTGACTACCGACCATGTGTAGAGCCGTTCTTGGCTGCGGAAACACAGCCAAAACCCTGCCCTCATGAAGCTTAGTTCTGGTGAAGAAGAGAGATCCTAAACAGTCAATGAATAAAAAAGCAAATTACACCGTACGCTGGGGTTAAGTGCTGTGGAAAGAGCGGAGCTGGCTAATACTGGGTGCACTGGGGGAGGTACAGAGTTCAGTGGGGCAGCCCTTGAGGAGGTGGCTTTGGGTGGAGCTGTGAAGGAGTGAGAGCTGGCAGAGCAGACACCTGGGGCAGGGGTGACCCAGAGGAGGGAGAAGCTGGCGTAAAGTCTCCCCCGTGAGAAACGGCAGGAAGGACCGAGTGGCCGGAGTGGAGGGATGAGTGGGATGGACGTGTGCGTGTCAACGGTGAAAATGCTGTGGGAGCTTTGTCTCTTACTCTGGGAGAGATGGGAGCCGTTAGAGGGTTTTGTTTTTTTATTTTATGGCCGCGCAGCATGGGGGATCTTAGTTCCCCGACCAGGGATCAAACCCGTGCCCGCTGCAATGGAAGCGTGGAGTCCTAACCACGGGACCGCCAGGAAGTCCTCCGTTCCAGGGTTTTGAGAAGAGCAGGGACCTGGCCTGACTTACATTGTACAGCAGCTAATGTCAGCGGTCTTTCTGTGGTTATTAGGCCACCTGTGGGGGACGCCGGGAGACCCTCCCCATGACGTGTCCAGCCTCCATTCCTGTCCCCACCCCCAACGTGCAACTCCTCCTGGGGGGGACGAGCAGGGTGCTGGGTTCTTCTCCTTGCCTTGGAGTTTCTCCTGGACCGAGGGAGCTGGGCCGTTGCAGTGGTTGGCCGGAGGCTGCTCATGCTGGCGGCCAAGAGCCTGTTAGTAAAGAATCAGGAAATTTGCCATCGGGAGCTAGAAACTGGCCGCGGTGGGAGTATTTGCACCGTGGAAAGTGGCGAGCACGACGGATCACGGCTTCTCCCCGGAGAGCTGGCTGATAAGCGTGGACAGCCCACCCCTGGTTGTCATCCCCACTCTCCCTGGGCCGGGGTTTCGGGGGGCGGGGCCTCTGCCTGCTTTCATTGGCACCCGCACCAGCGTTCAGGCTCTACGAGGTTGGAGTGCGGGGGACGTGTTGGCTGGGGGGTGACGTGGGGTGGTGCTGGCGTGTTCCCTGGGATTTCCAAAGCACATCCATGGGCCGGTGATGGGGGGCTTCTCTGTTGTTCCTGGATGCGTGGTCCTGAGGGCCCCCGCACCCCACTTCTTTCCTTCCCTTTGCTCCCTCTGTGCGTGTGGGACGGCTTTGTGCCTCTGTGCATAAGAGCAGGGTCCAGCGCCAGGCCCGGGCCGAACCACTAGGCGTAAGGAGAGGTCTCTGTCCGGGGTGAGGAGCCCCAGCTCTGCCACTAACTAGCTGAGAAGAGCCCTCTGCTCTTCCGGCCTAGTCTCCTCGTGTATGACTGGGATGACCGCCCTGCTTGTGTATCACACACGCGTGCGGTGAGGACCGCACCTAGGACCAGCTGAGTCCCCGCGATCACGCCTTTGCACTCGGTGTGCAGCACCTGGGGCCCCTCCTCCACCCGCCTCCAGTGGGGGTGACAGCCCAACACGCTCCCACTTCCTCCAAGAAGCCTTCCCGGATAGGCCAGGCCTCCCTGCCCTCGGTTCACGCCACCCACTCTGGCTCGTGCTCGAGCTGCCTTTTCAGTTTTCGGCTCTTCCCCCGGGTGGACGCGAGCTCCTCCGTCACAGCCACAGCGGCGAGCCCAGGGCGGCCCACAGTGGGTACGTGGGGAGTCTTAGTGACTGGTAATGATTGTCTGTGTCCTTGGTCTTCGTATGGAGCCCTTGAACGTGCTGGCTGGTTGTGTGTGTGTAGACGGAAGGTTCTGGGGTGTAGATGGCCCACCTGGTAAAGCCCTCTCCCAGCAGTGCCTCTCTGCCCCCCGGAGTCCTCCCTAACCCCACTCTGCAGACGAGGAAATGGAAACAGCCTCACTCCTTCGTTCATTCGTTCATTCATTCAAAAAACCTGCACGCCGCTCCGAGAGCTGTGCGTCTCTGGTCCGGGTCACACAGGTGGCAAGTGTCAGAGCTGGGCCTGGGCCCGATTCCCTGCAGTCTGAGCGTGTGCCCTGTGCTGCCGTTAGGACGAGCGGGCACCCACGGAGGGATGCGGGGTGAGGCGAGGAGGGGCGGCGCCGGTGGTCAGGGCCTGATCCCGCTGTGTCGTCCTGCCTGGCAGAGGCTGGCATTTCCTCCGGCAACGGTGTGGGGGAGGGGAAGAGCAGGTGTGCCCTGGCGCCCAGCCCGAATGGGATATGGAAGTGCCCCCTGGGGCTGGAGCTCGGGGGATGAGTGACACGCAGTCACCCAGATGCATCGGGCCTCGCGGAGCCCAGCCACATTTTCTGAGCTCCCCAGGGTTCAGGAGGGGACCGAAGCTGGCCGGTGACCCTAGAGAGGGCCTCCAGGGCGAGGACAAATCGTGGTGATCTGGCAAGATGCGCGCCCATCGGCAAGGCTGAGGGCGGTGTTGGGGGGCGTCCAGCGCATGGGCCGAGGTGAGTACACACAGGGAAGGCAGGGAGCCTTGGGGGCTGTGTGCATTGCGTGAGGGGTTCAGTTAATGGCCCTTCAGATTTCTTATGTGTCCACCACGGATCCTGCGAGAGGAAACTCGGTGGGTTCATCCCCTCAGGGGCTTCCTGTAGGAAGACATTTATGCAAACAACCTTGATACAAGGGAGAGTGAAATCAGCGCCCCGAAGAGAGGTAGGTTAGGGACAAGAAGAGGGCCTCTCAGTTCGGGGGGTCCTTTGTGGAGGACGTGGCATCTGAGACGAGCCTCAAAGCATCCACTGAAGGCAGAGGTGGCTGGGTGGCGGCGGTGGAGGGCACCACGGAGCCCCAGACGGAGGCAGAGAAGTGGGGAGCGGTCGGGAGGTGGGGAGCTCCGTGTGCTGGGAGCTAGGGCACAGGTCAGGACTGACAGAGCACAACGCCGGAGGTCACAGCCCCACGCTTGAGTACTTGTGTCAAATCCCTGGGGAGCCAGAGAAGGTTTTGAGCTGGCAAGAGGGGCAGCGTGGCACCCCCAGGGCTGTGTCTCAGAACAGTTATGTGGCAGCCGGTGGCAAGGTTAATTGTGGAGGGCACTGGAAGCAGGGACCCCGGGAGGGAGAACTGGGCCAGCAGGAGCCTCTGCTTTCAGGCTTGTGTGTGCCGTCTGCATCCTGGGAGGTTCTGAGCAAGGCTGAGTCCCCATCGTGTGTGAGCGGGTTCCACCAGCAACGACCCTCTGCTAGAGCAACCGGAGAGAGACTATGGAAAGAACTTTCCTAAGAGTTTCGGTACCAAGAGCAGACTACCTTCAGGTCTGGGTGGCCCAGACGCTCCTCTGAGGCCCCTCAGTAGGAGGCTGCTTGAATGGCAGCCGCCTGGACGCGGGGCAGCCTGAGTGGGCACAGGGAGGGAGCCTCACTTTACAGAGTGGCCAGTGCTTCAGCGACCACGTGGCTTCATGCACGGAGACTGCCGAGTCCTCAGACAGCCCAGTTCTACCCAACAGAGATGCGCCCACCACTCATCCCCACGCCTCTCATTCCCTTCCGCTGGGGGGCGGGGGGCCGTGTGCAGCCTCCCCTCCCCCATGGCTTCAGAGCAGACGGGGTCCCGGCCACTGCTGCTTCTCCGTCTTCTTTGGAGCGTCTACAGATGCTGTGTGCCTGCTGCTCTCTCTGCAGTGGCTCCAGCCTCAGCGAAGAGGCAGGAAGAGGCAGCAGCTCCTGAATCGGCGGGAGGGTCCCAGCCGCGTGGGCTGCTCGCACAGGCTGGCCACTGTGTCAGAGAGCGCTGTCCCAGCCGGCCGTCAGTGCCCTCCATGGAGTGGCTTAGGAATATTAGATTTGCTGGGTCAGGAAATTCCACTGGTGCATGACAGTAACCTTCGGGCTTCATCACACTTCCCTGCGCCCACTGCCGGGCCTTATCTCATTCTCCGCAGGCCAGGCCGCCTGCCCTCCTTGATAAGCGCTAATCACGGTGCTTCATTGCTCCTCGGCGTCCGGGAGGGGATGGCGCGGGGTGTGCCCACCGCACACAGCAGGCCCTTCTGGGGCATCTGACAGGGAGGCTGATTGGGCTTGGGGTGAAAGGTGGGGCTCGTTTGGGACTTGCCTGGAAAAAAGGGCCTGTGAGCCCAGGGGGGGCCGCTCCCCGGGTGGGCCCCCAGCCTGCGCCCGCATCCTGTAAACCTGCTCAAAGAGGAGGCGTGGCAGCCCTCACTCCCCTCCCAAAGGCAAGGCCTATTCTTCTGAAGAGTGGCTGTCACGTTGCTCGAGGCTCCCACGAGGCCCGCTGTCTGCACGCGTGTGTTCGGTGGTGATCTCACAGCTCCTGTGCGCTGGGCACTGGCTCTGAGCCGAGGGCTGGGATACAAAGATGATAGACGCAGCCCTTGCCCTGAAGGGGCTCACGGTCTGGGGCCAGGATGTTGGCGAGCGGGTAGCTCCATGGTGGGACGGACTCAGGTGCGTTGGTGCTCCAAGCAGAGGCCCGAACCCGGCTGTGGACGCTGGCGGTCAGGGTGCGGGAGGCAGGTCCAGGCAGAGGAGGCAGCAAGTGCCACGGCTGGGGGCGAGGCAGACGTGGGAGGTCTGTTCTGGTGGGAGGTTGGCCAGGTAAGGGCGGGGGTGGGAGAGCACCTGGCGTCCGGGGTCATTTCTGCTTCACCCCCGCCTCCCTTCCCAGTCCACTTGCCGCGAAACCTCGTTTTGGCTGGGTGTGTGGACGTGTCCTCCCCAGACGTCCTGGGCGCTCTTCTCCCTCTGGCTTCGCCCAGCCTTTTCCCACCAGGATGCTCTGCCTCCTCCTGCCCTGATCAGTCCTGCCCACCTCCCAAGAAACAAGGTAGGTCCCATTTCACTGGGTGGGAATTTCAGGGCTGGAAGGGGCCTTAGAGAAGCAACCAGTACAGACTTCCTGTTCTGTAGTTGAGGAGGTGGAGGTAATTGGTGTCCTGAAGCTCTGTTCCTCAGGTGACCCAGGAAGCCCTTCTTGGTGATGCTGCCATCCCAGTCCCCGTGCTCCCCCTCCTTTGAGCTCCTCCTCTCTTGTTCACCCAGCATTCATTGGTTCCGCTGCTGGTTGGGCATTGTCCTGGGTACAGCCCCTGCTGCCCTGGGGTTTATGGTCCGGTAGGAGAACCAGACAGCAAACTGTCACTCAAGTAAGCATGTGCTTCCAAACTGACAAGTGCTGCAAGAGAAATGGAGCTCTGAGAATTTAGGCTTTAATTTAGATGGGGTGGGAGGGGAGCCACAAAACCAGAAGAGACTGTTGTGAAGAACTCACAAGAGCTCAGGGGTGAGAAGAAGTACGTCAGGTGGTGGGTTGAGGAAGAGCATTCCAGGCAGAGGGAACAGCATGGGCAAAGGCTCTGAGGAGGGCAAGCTCCGCTGGTTCACTGGTTGGAGCACAGTGGGCTGGAGAGGTGGGCAGGGGCCAGTCCTTCCAGACCTCCAAGGTGGCTTAAGGAATTTGGATTGTAATAGAAAAGTAGAACAGCAAATACCACACACACACACACACGCATGCACGCACGCACGCACACAGACACACACATACACATGACCATAATCTCAGCAGAATGGAAGCCACTGAGGGTGGTTAAGAGAGCAGTGTGAGTGAGAAGGTGGGGTGGCTGCTCCTGGAGAAGGGGCCTCAGGCAGGGGCGGGAAGGAGTGCCCTGGCCGAGATGCTGCAGGAGCTGGACCAGGGCCGTGCCCCTGGAGCCAGTGAGAAGGAGAAGGAGGCTCATTGGGTGGGACTTGTGTTTGAGAGGAGGCGGGGGCCAGTGACCACGGGGAGTCAGGATGAATCTTGGGCCTCTGGCATGAGCAATGGGATGGGTGTTTAGGCCGTTTATTGAGAAGGGGGTCGCTGCCAGGGGAGCAGGGCACGGGCAAGGTCAGTGCCCCTCTGGGGCACGGGCAATGGAAGCTGCTGTGAGACAGCCACGTGGGAATGCCAAGCAGGGGTTGGGTATGCGTGCTTGGGGCTCAGAAGACAGGTCAGGCCCAGGTAAACCTTTAGGTGTCGTCAGCATGTGGACGGCCCTGGAACAGATGGGGTGGCGAATGCAGGAGTGTTGGCAGAGGGGAGGAGAGCCCCCGGAGGAGGACCTGCCAGCACTTGCCCTCAGAATTTGAGCCACAGAACATTTTGCATCAATTACGTGTTGTCTTGTATCTTTCTCTGTTCAATCACCTTATGATTAGATGGGGACTGGGACCATATTTACTATAGTAACGCTTGTTGGTAGTGATAACCGTGCCTTAATTCACTGAACACTCTCTGTGTCCAACATTGTGCTTTGTGCGTCACATTCCTAACCTTCAGTCTCTGTTTTTTTGCACACTGCTCGGGAGGTGTGTATTATCATCTCCATCTCACGGTTGGGGAAACTGAGATACGGATCAGGCAGGTGGTCATTCCAGGTTACCCGGCACGTGGGTAGCTCACTGCAGGTGGGATCTGGACACAGATCTGTCCAGTCCCAAAGCCCGGAGTTGGCAGGACATTGTTCTCTGTGGTCGGGGCGGGTCGTGGGTACGGACGGCAGTCACTGCAGGCGTCTGAGCGTATGCTGTCCTTTCTCCCAGACCTGGGCCCCGCTGGCCCACAGTTACGGGCAGGCGGGGGGTGCCGAGTGGGTTGGCTTTGGGACGAACGCTCCTCACCTCACCTGGTTCCTCGATCCAGAAGCCTCCCTGAGAGCGGGTCACGAGTGGTACGGCTGGTCTGGAGCTGTGACGGCGATTCCTTGGAGCTAAGCTAAGCGTCTGCAGTATCAGCAGCTCGTGCTTTGACGTGCGTGCCCACCTGTTCCTCAGGGGTGTGGACACACAGCTGAGGTCTTTTCACGGGCGTGCTCCCTCCGTAGGCAGGAGTGGCCACCACCTCTTGGGCCTGGAGATGTGATGGAACGAGGGAGTCTGCATGGGCCCACCAGGGACTCGGGGCTGGACGTGGGTGTCTCCACCAGGCTGGCTGCCCAGGGCAGGGAGGGCCCGGAGGGGTTCTGTCCTCTGTCTTCTCCTTTTCCCACCTCCTTCCTTTTCCGACTCTTCCTCTCTGCTCAGTAAGTTTGTGTGTTTACCCGTCTGTCCGTTTGTCCATCCGTCTCAGGTGGGGCCACATGCTGGGGACGTGGCTGTGAGCCGCAGCTGACCCCATAGTCTTCACACCAGGTCCCGATGCCCTCGACAGCCTGCTTCCCAGGCCCCATACACGTCTGGCTTGGGTCCCTCCTCTGGTTAGTGAACTTGGGCTCCCGGGTGGTCCGTGGGGAGAACTCAGGGCCTAGGCCTTGTGGGCTTGCTGGCCCTCCACCTGCCCTGACTGAGGTGGTCACAGGGAAAGGCACCGGTGCTGAGGAAATGGTTAAGACACAGCCCCTGCCTCCTTTGAGAAGCCCAGTGACTAGAGCAGAGGCAGGTGGACAAACTAATTTGTCTGGACGAAGATCTGGGGGCCCAAAGGAGGAGGGGCAAACCTCTCCCCAGGGAAGGAGGTGCCGCCCTTGGTAGAAGGTCCTGAGCAATACATCCCTCCTTCTAAGGGCAACCCTCCCACTGCAGCCAAACCCAGTTCTTTGTTTGTTTTCCTTACTGGTCTCAGAAACTAAACAAATAACAAACACAATGACCTCTAGTTCTTTTCTACCCCAGCCCTTTTACCATCATCACCGTCCTTCGTGAATCCTGGCCAAGTCTGGTGACTCGTGGCCCTGGAGCTGTTTAATTTCCACGGCAAATTGGAGGCCCACCCCTGCCCCCTGCCCGAGACCCTCCTCACCTCCCCCTGCAGAGTGAACCTTCATGCCAACATCCTGGGGTGTGGCCCCTGTTAGGCACCGCTCCATCCTTCTCCCCCTGCCCTCTTTCTTTTTAAAATTTATTGAGGTGACATTGGTCTATAACATCATATAAGTTTCACGTGTACAACATCGTATCGTGACTTTTGTATACTCTACAGCATGCTCACCACCAAGGGTGTGGCTTCCAGCCATCACCCTACAGCTGCCTCCCTCCCCCTCTGATAACCACGGCTCTGTTCTCTGTATCCACGTGTTTGTTTTGGTTTGGTTTGTTTATGTATTTAATATCTCACATGAGTGAAATCATACGGTATTTGTCTCTCTCTGTCTGACTTACTTCACTTAACCCGTGAGGTCCATCCACGTTGTCACTAATGGCAGGGTTTTGTCTATTTCGTGGCTGAGTCGCGTTCCATCATATATACACCATGACTTCTTTATCTCTATTCATCCATCGTCCATCCTTGTTCCCTTTTGGCACCATCGGTAAATGGTTTGCTTAGCAATCAAAGCATTTTCTACATTGCTGAAGAGGATCCCAATGTGGGAGTTTAAAAATTAAGCTGAGGTGAATAAGGCTCCCTTCTGTAATGGTGGCCCCTCTGGATGGCGAGTGCCCCTCTGTCTCACCTGAATTCTGGTGGGGCCGCCCTGCCTGAGCCTCGGAGGTCCAGGATGCCTCACGAGCTACACATGGTGTCAGATACAGAGATACTCAGTGTGGGACCAGAAGGGGATCTGTGTGGCCCATCACCTGTGTGCAGGTTAGCGAGAGCCCAAAGGCCTGAGAGACGCAGGGAGAGACCAGGAGCTTGGCATTACTCTGAAGCTGCAACATGCAACGTCTCCCCAGCTGCCAGGCAGCAGAGATGTTGCATGTTGATTTCACATATTCACATCTCTTCCTCCCCTCTGGGAATTCTGTACCTGCTTACTTTTTTTGTTGTCTAAAAAAAAAAAAAGGAAAGAAAAAGGCAGCTCTGCCTCGTTCACATGCTCTGAGATCCTCAAGGGCAGTCTGTACCTTCCGGCTCTCCTGAGCCCGGCGAGTAGATGAGGACCAGCACGGGGGAGAGATGGTGTCTCACATCACCTTCTCTCTCTCTGATGGTTCCTTCTGCACCCAAAGTCTAAGAAGTTGAGGCAGCACAGCAGCTGACCTTGCCTCTCCACCCTGCTGCCAGGCCTGGCTTCCTAGGGCCCCGATTCTGTCACGTGCCCCACTGCTTGGGAAGCCCCGGGATGAAGCTTAGACTCCTAGTGTCACTCGAGGCCTCACAGGTAGCTCACTGTGACCCCCCCAGGCCCCGTCTCCTCACTGCCCCCGAAGTTCCCCTAGCCGTGCTCTTCCCCCTTCTCTGTCCCTGCCACGCCTGCTCCAGCCAGCCCTTCTCCAAGGGGAGGCCAAACTCCAGCTCCATGCCGTCCTATCATGGCACGTGTGCGCTCTGTCATTCTGCTGTGGGCTTCCCCAGGGATGGTCTGGAGTGGGGTGGAGGGCTGGTCTGTTCACTGCATCTCGAGCTCCTTGGGGCCACGGCCATGGCTCACTCACCTTTGTCTCTCCCGGTGCCCCTGCTCAGTGTCCCGCCCGCGATGGGCGGTCTGTGACACATGAGTGGTCTCTTCACGGTGGCAGCGGAGGACGACACTCTGGCTGAAACCGCCTGCCCGTGGCTGGTCTCCTGGCTTTGTCCCAGCTGCCTCCTATCGGGGACTCAGTTCCTGTCTTGCAAACTACCTTCTCCCCTCACCCTTCCTTCTTCCAGCCCGCTGTACGATAATGTAGGGCCATCTCCTGGGGGACTCCCCTTTGCTGACGACCGGTCCAGCGGCACTGCCCTGACCACCCCTCTCCCCTTTGCCCCTTACTCAGCTCCTTCTGCTAATGACCTCTCATCAGGCTCCCTGTTATGCTTTTAGATTCTGTCTGTTAGACTGGCAGATTCCCAAGGGCAGGAACTAGGTTTAGAGCCCAAGAGAGTAAAGAACATGGGCTTTGAAATCACAGTTTCCTTATCTGTAAAATGGGGATAATAGCCATACGTATCTTGTGGGGCTGCCCTGAGGATTCTGTGAGTTACTGCGGGAGATGCTTGGTGCCTGGGATACACTGGGGACTTGCAAATAGGAGTTGCTCTTATGCTTCTGACCACGACTAAGCTGGGAGAGAGCCCTCACGGGACCTCACCGAGGCTTTGTTGATGAGCTGAGGAGTGGGACTTCAGTGGCCTTTTGATGAGCGTGGCCAGGAGGGCAGAGCAGAGCGGTTACACTGGGCGGCCCCTCTTCCTCTCCTACCTGCCTGTTGTCCTGCACCCCTGGCCCCCCAGGGCCTCAGCTGCTGAGGAGATAGCTATTGGCACAAATCCACGTATAATCAGAAATGAGGGTGGAACGATCCAGGACAGTGCGGAGGCTGTTCTCATGGAACAAGGTGTGAAGCTGGGGAGAAGAGAGAGATGAGAAGAAACGAGAAGGCGGGGGTGGGGAGTGGGGGCCCGCCTGGGAGGTGCTGGCTGACTCCACGTCCACGTCTGAGACTAGTAATGACGGCCCCTGGTCCTGGCTCAGCTCTTAGGGGCCTCCGACGGTTCGCACACAGGCCGACTCCTCTGGGGGTGGGCTCTGTGAACCCCATTTTAAAGAGGAGGAGATAGCACCTCACAAAGGCGAGCCACCTCGCCCTGATCACAGACCTCAGAATCGAGCTCAGAGTGAAAAACAGGTCTCCTGACTCTCAGTCCAGCTGGTGTGATCTCTCCCGCATCAGAGAAGTGATGTGGCAGCCACGAGCCCCCAGGAGCCGGTCCAGGCTGAAGAGGTCAAGAGGCATTCCAGTCGGTTGGCCGTGGGATCTGCCAGGAGCCAGCCGGACATCTGCCCCTCATGTGTGCACGGCACCCACGGGACCGCTGTGCCCAACCAGGAGACAGCAAGGTGCCGTGTCTGTGACACACACTGGCTTTCGTTGCTGGGCTGCCATCTGAGTGGGGCAGGGGCTCAGAATAGTAGCTCCGCTGTTGGTCCCTTTAAAGAAGCTGGGCTGCCCTCAGAATGAGTGCCCGCACCTCTGGGATGCAGGCCTGCCTCCGGCCCTGAGGTGCAGACTCAGCAGCTTAGGGCCCCGCAGAACATCTGTGACAAGGGTCTGGTCGGAATGAATGTCCCCCTCGGCCAGAGCGGATGTGGTAGCTCTGTTCCTGCCCATGACCTTGGTGATTAATGTCCTGTCTTCCTGGCTAGATCTTGTGTATCTGAATCTGAAGGGCAGGGAGCAGCACACCTCATACCTGTTTCCCCCAGGGCCTGGTGCGCTCAGCACAGAGCAGGTGTGGAGTAAACGTCTGATGGGATCCCAGGAGGACATTGTCACACTCACACCCCATCCAGCCGCCCTGCCCAGCGCCTCCTGGCGGCCGAGCGAGCTGTTAGGTGTGGGATGCAGGGCCAGGGGAGACGTGGCGCTGCTCTGGGTCTCTCAGCACCCTCTCGCTGGTGGCAGAGGTGCCGCCCCCCACCTGTGTTCTGGTCTTATTTATTTGCCAACTGGGCAGCGCAGACCTCTGCACAAGCCCGGGACGCAGGTGGTGTTTCATAGTAGGATGAAGGGCTCCTTCTGGATGCCCCCAAGCTCCTAGCGAGAGCATTCTTGGTACTGGGCCCTGACCAGCCCTCCCGGAGCACCGGTATCCCAGCGCACTCCGACATCACCCTTGGCAAGGCAGGATTTGGGTTGGGGGAGGGGGGCAAGGCAGGACCCTACCTGGGCCACCTACTCTTCTCAGCCGGGTGGGGAGTCCCGCCCAGAACGCAGGTCAAGAGTGGGGTGGGGGGCTCGAGCAGCTGCAGGAGCCTCCGGAACCAAGTGCGCGCGTGCGCGGAGGGGGCGGGGCGGGCGGCGCGGGTCGCGAGGGCCTTTCCCACACCTCGCGCCTCCCCTGCGGTCCCAGCTCCCCGCGCGCCCTAGCCAGACCCACGTGTGCAGACACGCGCGCCTGTGTGTGTGTAGCCGGCAGACCTTGTGCCCGGGTCGAACAGGTCCCGTGGGCACAGGGGGCGGCGGCCAGCTGGACAGCGGCCGCGTTTCTTTCCCCTCCAGTCCTCCCCAGCACTTTCCTCTGGGGAGGTTTCCTTGGGTCGTGGTACCTCCAGCCATTCCCCTCCCCTCCCGCCCCCTTCTCTCCCCGGAAAGAGGCCAGCGCCTTGCGATGAAGGTTCTGGTTCACCCCGGCTCCGGAGCCCTTGACATTTAGCGAGGCTCGCGGCGCACTGGTGTAGGCACCAGGCAGAACGCTAATCCCATTAAAGCTGTGGTGTCATCGGGAGGGAGGCTGCCCCCCGCAGTCCTCGCGCTCATTGGCCGAATGCAAACAAGGGGGCGGGGCAGAGGGCCGGGGAGGGGGCTCCGGAGATTTCAGAGTCGGGAGTCGGGCCGGGATTTCGCAGGGGAAGCCCAGCGGTTGCAGCTGCGGCGGATCCCTCGGCACTGCCCGCCGCGCGGCCGGGCAGACCAGGGCCGGGGGCAGCTCCGCAGAGTCGCGGGGCGAGAGGAGGCGGGCGCCCGCAAAGTGGCCGGGCCGGGCCGGGCTGGGACGGGGAGAGGGGTGCCGGGGAGCCCGGAGCCGGGCGCCCGGGTGCCTCGCGTGGAGCGGCGGTGCGCCCGGGAGGCGAGCCGACGCTCGGGAACGAGCAGGCAAATCGCTGCTTCCCCAAAGACGCTAAGTTACGCAGGCCAGCCGGTTCCCGGGGAGCGCGCGTGGAGCCGCGCCGCGCCGCGCCGCAGAGCCCTCCCGGGCCGGCCCGCGAGGAGCGGGGCGCCGGCACCCCCAGCGCGGGGTCCGGCCGGCAGTGCGCCCCGGGACTGAGCGGCGGCGTGCGAGGCTCCTCCGACCCGCCCGCAGCCCGCGCCCTACTCGGGCGCCTCCTCCGTGCCACTCCGGGAGCGATGCCCCCCGCCCCCCGCGCCCCCCGGGAGCGACGCGAGCATGGAGAAGTCGAGTAGCGAGGATTCTTCGATCCACCGGAGTCCATCTTTGGACAGCAAGGACTCGGACTTTGCCAAACCGTCCACCTCGGGCCGCCCGTTCGGCCGCGGCTTCACGGCCGGCGCCTTCTACGGCACCGCGGGCTCCCGCGGCCAGAGCCGCGCCGAGGCTGGCGTGAAGACCGACAAGTACAATGCGCCCAAAGGCAGCAAGTACGTGGTGTTTTACCTGGACCTGTCCTTTGTTCTCCTCCTAGAATTTAAGAAGTGCAACATGGCCAGAGGCTGCCTCTGCTGCTTGAAGTACACGATGTTCCTCTTCAATCTGATATTCTGGGTAAGTCCTTCCCAGTATCTCTCCTTGGTCTCCTCTCTTCTTTGCTTAAGCACGGTACCCTCTTCCCCTTCGGAGCTGCATTGCTCTGCTCTCTGCACAGCGGTAAGTGGGTTTTAAAAAACCGTTCCCCCGGCCCCCGCCCCCCCACCCCCCACTTTCATTCATCTTTCTCTTCCCTTCTCTCTCCTTGGTGGCTGAATGGAGGCTGCAACTTGCCTGTCTTCCAGGAGAGACTTGTTCTACTCCTGGGAGGCTGCTAAAGTTTGCCGCCACCTTCTCCCCCTGTAAGAAACCCGTGCCCCCAACTGGGTAATGTGCAGAAATAGGTGTGGTGTCGGAATTTTTAACAGCTGTGACCTTGAGTTGAATTCAAGCAGAAGTGCGGATGGTTTTCTGAGTTTCTTCTTGTATTCCTCCTGAACATGCACGAACACAGTCTGCGGCACTTTATGGGCGTGAGATGGGGGGAGTGGTAGAGGTCACGCCCTCCTGCTCCTTTCAGTGAATCCCAGGAAAAGGAGAAGGAGCCCCTATCCCAGGCCGAGGGACCCGCTCGCTGGCCTGCAGCTCTGCCCCCGAGTTAGGGCTTGTGTGGAGAGGGAGGGTGTGGGAGGGATGCTGCCATCGGGTGGCGGCAGCTGCTTTTGAGGGATTGCAGTGGACTGGGCAGGGAGCGGGCCGGCCATGTGCTCCCGCCATGGGACCCAGAGCCTGGAAGGGACAAAGGGAGTGCCCCATCCTTGGTGAGAGAGGAGGTTGTAGAGAAGGTACCAGTGGGTGGGGCAGCTCGGAATTGTGCTCAGTCCCCTGTTATTCTCCTGCCCCTGTGTGCTCCTGTGCACGAGAAATACTAGGCGAATTTGAAAACTTCTTAAATGCATATCTAACTCTTCCTTCATCCCAACTTCTGCCTCCGCCTTTCTTCTCTGGAGCCCAGACATAGTCAGCACAGATGTTTGGCTCTGCCCCAGGGCTGTCCTCCTCCCTTGTGGAGGCTGTCCGCTGCCCATGGTCCAGGAGGAGCATGGGGGCAGGAGAGTCACCCAGTGCCAGGGGCTGGGTGCGGCGTGCTTTGGTGTTCAGTGCTTGTGTGAACTGACCCACTTTAACTGAAAAACTTTCATGGGTGTGTATGGGTGGGGTGGCTTTTCCCTGGGAAGGGAAGAGCTCAGGCCTGGGCGGGAGGAAGACTGAGCCCTGGCCTTGGTTCTGCATTAGCTCTTTGTGTGACCTTGGGCAAATCACTTTATCCCTAAGGACTGGGTTTCCTTTCCAGTCCAATGGGGGGGCGGTCGTGATGGTCCCCCTCACAGGCTCGCCTCCTTAGTTATGGGACGTTCTGCCTTCTTACCTTCTCTCTGGGGAGGGAGCCCCCTTCCCTTCTCTTCCGAGGAGCCTGGTCTGAGATCTCTTGAGTAGGATTTCCCCAGGTCTGGGTCTGGGCCACTGCTGGTAAGACGTTACCTGTCCTGTGGTGAGGGTTTTGTGGAAACTGGGGCAGATCCACTGGAATGTCAAGAATGATCTTGTGGCTGCCTCTGGGCAAGTACTCCTGGTCCTCTGGCTCGTTTGCCAGCATCCGTGTCAGCCAAGCACTGGTGTGTGTTTCTCTGGGGCCTGCGGATTTCCATGAATGCTGCCCATTCATTGTGCACGGCTTCCCTCTCTGTCCTTGTTCAGTCTCCGCCTACCTTTCTGCCTTTCTGCCTTGCCCCACTCTTACTAGAAAGACCCTCCTGGGATGCTCGGTGCCCTGGCCAGTACCTCCCACTCAGACGCGCTCCTCCCCGCCCCCCCTCCCCCGCCACCTGCTGGCCAGAGTAGGTATAACTGCGTGTGCCGCCTCTTTTTTCCTCCGGGCGTTCAGGGACCTCCCCACGTGCTAGCTAGTGCTGTGGTCTGTGCCCTGCACATGGAAGGCACTGGTTGTGTGTTTGTGAGTGAATGAAGGGAGGGTCAGCGCAGTAAATCCACACATGTGGTAGGGATTCCCAATCCCACCTGATAGGAAAGAGAAGTTAGTTCTCAAACTTGCCAGTGATGAAGGCTGTCCTGGCGCCTTAGCTGTGGGGTGACAAGTGACTTTCTGTCTTCCTGTGGTTAATAAGCCAGTCAGTGGAATGGCCTTCCTTTTTGGTTATAGTGAGAGAACTTACTCTTTCTAATAAGAAAGTGCCTACCCCCTCTCTCTTACCAGGCAAGGACTCGATTTCTCCTAGTCTCTGACTTTTCTGGCTACTTAATATTTTCAGAATTCCCACAACATGCTACGAGCTGGGAAAAATTTTGAGTCTCAAAGACCCAGTTCTTTCATGCTTGTAGCGTATGGGATGATGAAATAAGGCCTAGACCTTAGGAGAGATGGAAAATTCAGCAGAAGAGAAATGGATGCTTGTGTGTGTGAGAGTGTTGGCCGCTGCGTTTCTTGGGAGCTGGAGGAGCAGGTGTAGCCAGGACTTGGTCTTGTGTGTCCCTGTGCCCCAGTCCAGCAAAGGCTTCCTGCGGGAGGTGCTTGGGCCTGAAATAGAGCAGTGGAGGGAAGAGCCAACTCGGAAGAGAAGGAGCGAAGGCGGGTGGTGTTGTGGGTGAGGCAGGACCTCTGGAGACCCCTGCTGCTTCCCAGGGCACCAGGGGGGCAAGGACAGACGTGAGTGAGAGGGTGGGTGCGAGGAGACGTGCGGGGCTGGTCAGCGCCACGCCCTCTGGGACCCAGAGCAATTGTTAGGAATTATGTAGCCAGGACTTTCTAGTCTCATGGCTCAGAGCCCAAAAGGAGGCTTTTCGGAGGCATTAGAGTTGAACCTGAGGCCTGCAATCAATGGATCGAGATCTTCCCATAGATCCTGAAGCCTACCTGGTCGTTCTCCAAACCCACCGCTGTGGCCACACCGCCCGCCTCCCGGGAGCCCACTGGGAGAAGTCCCACTGCCAGGAGAGGTGCAGCTGCCTCACACTGCAGCCCCTCGCAGGCCTGAGCGGGCCTGGTTCCTCGCCACTGGGTGGAGCTTCTAGGGTATTGGTATTGGCGAGGGCCCGGGTGACATCACCGGGGGCAGGATGGAGGCGGAGCTGTGCGTTGGCCTCCTCCTCCTCCTCCTCCTTCCGAGGAAGGAAAGGGCAGGTGCCTTGCAGGCTGCTGGGCGCCTGCCTGTGGGGGGGAGGGGATGGTGTCCAGGTCTGCCCCTGGCACCGCCGCCTAGAGCCGGCCGGTGCTAGCCAGGTTGGCGCCCAGGGCAGCATTTCTGATGGCCTGATATAGACGGTGGGGTAGAGGTCAGCCTGCCTGAATGAGTCCCACCTCCTCTGTGCCTGTGCACGCCCCACCTGTATCCTCAAAGAGAATGCTGGCTTCTAGGTGGATGGGAAATGAGCTGGTACAGAAGTTTCCCCATACTGAGGGGCCCGTCCACCAGTAATCCAGCCACCCCAGGTATCTCTCCTCGTCTCAGCCCCATCTCTCAGTCCTCCCGGGACCATCTGGTGGAATACTCCAGGCAGAGATTAAGTGAAGCTAAGCGCCTCCAGGAGGGCACAAGAGGCTCAGAGCTTTGAACTCTGAGTATCGGGGTGAGCTCTGAGTGCTGGGGGCCTTTGTCCCTTTCTTGGGACAGCAAATCGTGATCCCATCCCACCTTCTCCCAACCCAAATTGGGCTCCTATCTGATGGGGGCGGTGGTTGGGGGTAGGGCTGGCGTTGCTAGCGTAATTGCCACTGGGGATAATGGTCACTTTGCATGCTCTCCAGCAGAGCTGTCCCATCACCTTAAATCACGGCTGGCAGAGCAGTGACATTCTGGCCTCACTGGAAAGTCTATTCCTTGTGGATTGGTCCCTTAAGAAAGGCCAATTAGCCAAGGAGGCAGCGTTCAGGGTGCCTGCCGGGGCAGGAGAAGGGCTGGCGCGGGGCTGCCTGCGCCGGGTGTCGGGCGGGCACCCTGATTAACCTCCCCTACATGGGGGCAGGCCTTCGCGGCCTGGCCCCTCTCGGGCCGCTTACTCTCCCTCTGGGTGCGGGCAGCTTGGTCACGGCTCTCCAGCCACCTCGGAGGCACGCGTTCAGTACTGGCTTGGCCGCCAGTGGATGCCGTAGCTGCCCTGTGTCCGTGAAGCCCAGGATAGGGTCTGGGTACAATCCGGGCTGGGCGGCCTGGGGTGTCCTGAGTCCGTGGGCTGCCTTCTATCTGGGGACGGAAGTCGTGAGTGGGCTGAGGGGTCAGAACAGAGTCCCAGCAGGAGATACAGGCCAAGCTGGGCAGCAAGAGGCATGTATGTAGAGGCTTCCCAAAGGCTCCGGGGCTCCCCAGAGGGCGGCTACACGTGGGTCCTGATCCTCGGGGTGGGTCAGGCCTGGCTCTGCTCGGAGAGGGGGGCTGATGCCCCGAGACCCGGGAATGTGGCCGTGAGGGAATGCCAGGTCTGTGTTCGCTTCCTTTCCAAAGCATTAAAAATTAAACTTCCTTGTCTTGATATCTATTTTTAAATCATGTCAGAGCCAGCATTGGTGTCAGTCAAGAGGGGGTGGGGAGGAGGAGGGTAGGGAAGAGAGAGTTCCGCTGAAACGGGGGGGAGTGCTGTCACCCCGGTGGGGAAAGGGCCGCAGGCCTGTCCCCCATCCCGCTGCCCTGAGGAGCACAGAAAAAGCCACAGGCCTCCTCCCCAGGCCTCCGCAGAGGATGGGGCCTCGCCCTCCCCTGCCTCCGCGTGCCTGGCTGCCCTTGGCTGAACTTGGCGGCGGGCTGTGGGGCTTACTGGGCTGTAGGGTCCCAATCGAGCCGGTTCACTCATGCCACAACTATTTCCTGAATGCCCGCTGCGTGCGCAGGAGCCTGCAGCGCTGAGGACCGGCTGACTGGGCTCGCACAGGGCAGATCAGCTTTCCCGGGCCAGGAAGTCGTGGATGGAGAGGTCACCTGGCCCGTCCTCCCCCAGGCACCAGAACACGGAGCCCCCCTCCCCCTCCCCAGCATCCTGGGCCGCGGCAGCGGCAGGCCTGGACTCAGCATCCGTCCTGGGGGCCTGACTTGACCTGTCCTTCCCTTCCCCCACGCCGTGTGATGGCTGTCTCGCTCCCTCTAAAATGTTTGCGTCCATCAGAAATAGAGGGGAGGAAAAACAGCTCGTTTCTTTTAGGAGCATCTGAGTTTGGAAAAAAGAATTAGTGAGTTGTGTCTTTTCTGTTTCTTCTTATGGAAAGGGCTGAGTGGGCGCCCTGTGGCTAGTGTGCCCTGTGTGCATTTATCGAGCACCTGCTGTGAGCCAGGTCCCCGGGAGCAGTCAGGTGCATAAACAGATAATTACACTTCTGGGCACTGAGTGCTCAGTCGAGCTTCTAAGTGGAGTAATTAATACTGCTTAATAGAGACGAGATACAGAGATGACAGTGACAGCTGGACTTGGAAGGACGGATAGGAGTTTGCTGGATAGATGAGGATGGGGTTCCGGGCTGGGGAGAAGGGTGATCCAGACTGAGCCTCCTGCACGTGTGCAATGGGCCGAACATAGGGAAACAAAGGGCGGTATCAGCCTGCTGGTGCCAACCGAGGGCGGCTTCCAGGTGAGTTCGGCCTGTGTTCCGAGGACGAGGTGCTGGGGATGCCATTAGGTTTGTCGCCAGGGCTCTGCGGAACGGGATGCTTTGCTTTTCGGGCGGTGACCCCCGAGACAGGTCTTGTGGTGCCGCTCGGGCTGCAAGCTGTCGCTGTCGCCGATGCAGCTTACGGAGATGCCCGACCGCTCCCCTTCGGCTGCCATGTACCAGCTTCCGTGGTTCCAGTTAGCAAGCTCTGAGGCTGAGGCAAACCCGTCGGGCAGAGTTAAGTCTTCTGAGCCAGCTTTGTCCCTGCTCACGTTTGAAAGCTAATCTGCCAGCAGGAGTCAGGGCGGGGGGTGGGTGGAGGGGGGCATTGGGGCAGGGACATTACAAGTGGCACGTGGAGGGAAGGGTGAGCAGCTCGGGGTGGAGATGGGGCTCTCACCCCACACCCCCCGCTCTTCCTCCCCCAGCCCCAGGACCTCAGGGGGCCTGAAATCTCTTTTAACGTGGTCGGTCCCTGCTTCCATTCGGATGGGTTCTGCCGTCTCCTCCCTCGGGCCCCGGCAGGCCTCCTGAGAGCCTGCAGGAAAGCCCTGGAAGGGAAGGCCACAGGGTTTCAAATCCTCTCCCTCGCGGGGGCAGCTCAGTACCATGCAGGAGTCCGGGTTAGGTGGCTGGTGCGGGGGTGACTGCCTTTAGGGAGCTTCCCGTCCGTTCCGGGGCTCTTCCCTAGGGTGTAGGTTCGAATCACTCAGGCAGCTGTGTACACGGACAGAGGCCGCTGTGCCCCTTGACCTATGACCTACTGACTCGGAGCGCGCAGGAATGAGGCCTGTGTTGTGAAGCGTTCCTACCCCTCCTGGTGCCTGGGCTTCCTCACGTGTGACAGTGTCATCTGTCCTGCAGGGCTGTTGCCAGGGGCCCAGGTGAGGCGGTGTGTGCATGACACAGGTCCGCTTCTTAGCGGGATGCTGGCATGCCGGACTCAGTGACCAGTGGTTGCAGGTGTTGTCACCGCCCTCCTGCAGTGACAGCATGGACCCCCCCAGGGAGCCCCCCACAGTGAGTCAGGTGCCCAGGGCTGGCGTGACAGTGCTGGGCGGGGCTTTGGAGCCTGGACGGAGCTCCAGATGTCTTGTTAGGCTGGGGAGAGTTCCAGATGTCCTCTGGTCTCAGGGATACGTGGTAGAAATGGGGAGGCGGCTCTGGGGGAACAGAGGATGGGGTGGAAGGCAGTGAGGGAGGGCCGGGGTCTCGGACGCCGGGGCCTGCAGCTGCCCTGCCACACTGCACTCTTCCCAGTTTGGCCACGCCCTCCCCTGCCTCCCTTTGTTCCTGGTGCCTGAATCGGGCCAGCTGGGCCTGTGGTCACATGGCAGGGTCCCATGGTCCTCTGCCCTGGGTGCTCCAAGGGCAGGTCACGGCACAGTCTCAGGGTTGGGCTCTGCTGGGCAGCTTGGCTGTGACCTGAGCTGACAAAAGACAGGCAACTAGGGCCTCCAGGTCACTTTACTAACCCGAAAAATGGTTGCTTAAAACTTTTTTCAAATAGCAGAATATATCATATCTAAATTCATATAAAGATGTATATAACGAACACGTGCCCACCATGGAGTTTAAGGAATGAAACATCATCTACACCTGCGAAGCCTCTGTGTGGTCCTGCCTGGTCTCGCCCCAGCATCCTGCCTAGAGAGAACCATTCTCCTTACATTTTGTGTTAAGTATATTTCTTTACGGTTTTCCAGCATGTGTATGCATCCTTGAACACCACATCGTTTGGCTTGGCTTGTTTTTAAACTTTTGGTAGTTGGAAGCATTCTGAATTTTTAAAATTCAGTGTTACGTTTATTGATTCATCTGTGTTGGTATGTGTGATGATAGTGCGTTTATTTTTGCTGCTCCACGGGATTCCGTTATGTGTGTGTGCCGCAGTGTATTCTTCTGGTGATGACATTTGGGTTATTTCCTTCTTTGCAAACATGCTTCTGGAGACGTTCTCGAATAAGCCTCCTGGTGCACATATGCCAGAGCGTCTCTAGGGCCTCGCTTCTGAAAGTGTCTCTGGAGGAGCAGTTCCTTCCTTCCAGTCTTTGGACAGGGCTCTGCTGTGCGTGACTGGTACCCAGCTCCAGCCAGAGGTGACCCCACTGCATCCCCGAGCTGTTGATCACGCACTTGAACGTTCTGGCCATGTCAAATTGCTATAAAGTTCCTCAGCGTTGAGCCAGTCCATGGACCACATGTGGAGAGCTGCTTTAGGAAACATAGCAAGGATTGGCATTGATGAGTTTTAGAATACTTGCATTTCCGCTTTATTGGAGAATGACAGATTGTTTTCCAAACTGGAAACATCGATTGACATTTCCCCCAGTGGAATGGCAATTGAAAATGGAAAGTTTGGGGCATTCTCCGATACGGTGGGTGTAAAATGCTGTGTTATGTTTTAAATTTGCATTTCTCTGATTACTAGTCAACATCTTTTCATAGGTTTATCAGCCATTCTTTTCTCTTCTGTGAATGCCTCTTGATGTTTTTGTCCATTTTTCTATAGAGTTGTTTGCTTTTTCTTCCTAATTTTTAGGAGTTTTATTTATGTTCTGGATACTCATCCGTTGTCTGCTAAGTGTACCACAAACACAGTTGACAACTTCCAGTTTGTAGCTTGTCTTTTCACTTTCTTTAGAGGTCTTTTGATAAACAAATTCTTTAAATTAATGTAGTCAAACTTATCAGTCTCTTTTCTTTGTGAGATGGTACTTTTTATGTATTATTTAACATAACATCTCAGGGACATCTTTATGTCCCTGGTAATAGGACAGTGCTTTTGTCACAACATAACAGACGCTCATATTCATGAGGGTCTGAATGAATGAATGCATGATCAAAGACGAGTCCCTGTATTTATTTCTGAAGGCTTTACTTTTCATATTTAAGTGCTTCGTAGCTCTGGAATGTATATCTGCGTGCGATGTGAGCAGGGCTCCGACTCCTCTCTCCCCTTGTAACATCAGCTGCCTGAGCGCCCCCCGCCCCCAGCTGGCCAGGCCCCTTCTCCCCCACTCATGGGTACCTTGCACCTTTCCCTGTGCTACACTGTCTGAATTACGGCCACTTTATAACAAGTCTCCGTAAGTGGTAGGGCAAGTCCGCTCATCTTATGCTTTTCAAGAATGCTTGGGCTGTCCTCGGCCCTTTGTTCTTTTGTGTAAGTTTTGGAATCAGTTTGTCTAGTTTCACCAAAAATCAGTCCCATCAGCCCCACTCCCCAACCCTGGTGGTATTTTGATTGTCCTTTCATTGAATCTCTTGATCAACTTGGGGAGAACCGCCATCTTTGTGTTTGCATTCAAGAATATAAATTGTATTCTCATCGTGCATTTCTGTTCACGACGTGGTTTACTCCACGTATTAGGCCTCTGATGTTCTCCGTGAGGGTCTTACACATTTTCCGCTAAGTGCAGACTTTTGATCCTCCCTCCTTTGCCAGGGGTGGTTCTGGTGTGAGGGAAGATGGGGAGGAGGCTATGAAAGGAGCAGTGAAAGAGGGAAAGTAGGGTTAGATTCTCCTCTGGGAGAAGAGGAGCCGAGGGAACCCCGAAACCAAACACCACTCGGTCCCTGGTGCCTGTCCAGGGGCTCCACGCGGCTCGTGCTTGAGTCAGGCGGGGTTGTGCGTGTCTCCCTCCAGCTGTGTTCCCCCCCAACCCGGGCAGGGAAGGCCCTTTCAGAAGTCTCAGAGCGTAGGACCCTGTGGTCCAGAGTAGAAGCAGGAGGGGTGGGGTCAGGGGGCAGCTGGTGTGTGTCTGTCTCTGTGTGAAGATGCTGTGATAGCACAGAGGGCGGGGCAAGTTCCTGAGGGTTTTTACAGTGGCCCCACTGCATGGCGTGCGGTTCCCCGACCAGGGATGGAACCCACGCCCCCAGCAGTTGGAAGCGTGGAGTCTTAACCACTGGACCGCCAGGGAGGTCCCCCTGAGGGTTTTTAAAATGTCCTCGTGTTCCACTGGTCTGGTTCTGCACTTGCATCTTCCCCAAGGTACCCAAATTGTACGTTCTCAGAGCTTCCCCCCATACACACACATACACAGATACGTATGCGTATATGTGTGCACATGTGTATACAAACCTAATGCGGTATTTATGTACAAACAGGTGTGCATGCCGTGTGACTATATAAACAGTTAAAACACATTTGTAGTGTACAAATACGTATGTGCGTATATATTTATACATATATGAACATGTATATTTAGAGAGATTCCCTGCAAGTGTGTGTGACCTTGGGGATAAGCTGGCATCTTCATCTAAGCATCTCACGTTCTAGATGCATTCTGTACAAGCTGAGGCTCCCAGATTGCAAGCACCGCACACCAGGCAGGGCTAACTCAGGAGCACAGAACGTATCTCCCCATTTATCTCTCTGTCTGTGAGCAGTTCCCAGCAGTGTCAGTTGGCACCTGGGGGCAAATCAGTTGAGCAGACGTCTCTTATTTTTGCCGGCCCGGCTTTCTTTTCCCTTCTCTGGGTACCCGCACCCCGGTTTTTCTCTCTGGGGGTCTTTCGGTATCTGTGAAGGATACCAGGTGAGCTCACAGGCTAGGAGGGAAGGCTGAGCAGCAGGCCACACATGGGCCAGGGACCAGGATGCTCCGGGGGTCCGGTACCAGGGGCTGATGGTGAGCTTGGCCCCGTGGACTCTGTCAGGATGCGTCAGCTCCTGCTGCTTTGGCCCTTGGATCTCACCGTTCAAGAGTTGGCTTCCCTGGGAGAGAGTCTGGCTGGTCACGAGCCCACCCTTGGGCAGCGGTGAGCAGAGTACCCAGCTTGACGGGACAGGGCCATCTGCACTGGGGAGGAGGAGAATATCCTGAAGGAAAACGGGTGCTGATACCGAAAGAAGGGGAGGGCAAAGTGGCAGATGAAGTGTTTGCCCCCCAGTGCCAGATGCTGCTGCCGCTGGGATCTGCTCATCCCCTGAGACGTACCTGCCCCGCTTCCTGGAGAGGGAGGGCAGGAGCAGGTGGGGAAGCGAGACCCAGGGCGGTGGAGCAGCTGCTGCCCCGTCCAGCGGCCCTGGTTCTGTTCACGTGGCCACGCCAACTGCCTCTGCTGGCGAGATGGACAGCCTGGGCGCTCCTCTGTGTGCCCAGCGCCTGGCTGTGCCGTCCAGGTGTGTGTGTGAGTCGCTCAGGGGCAGGTGTTCTGGGTCCGCCAGAGGCAGGACACTCTTCGGGGCATCTCCCAGCAAAGCACGCTCCTGGATCCTAGCCAGTCAGCCCCTGTCCACACCCCTCCCTGGTGACCACCACTGGGCAGAGGCCCGGCCAGCCGATGCTCTGGCGTGTGCCTGCCGGGCCGTGCTGTTCTTTCAGCCCTGCCCCGGGTTGTCCTGACCTTCCTCGGTGCTGAGTCCCTGGGTTCCCCAGAATGTGTCCTCAGCGATGAGCCCTGGTTCGCTAACCCCCAGGCTGGCCTGGACGAGGGGGAGGCACGTGAGAAGGGGGGCCCGAGGCCAGCAGGGTGCAAACCTGGAGCAGGACCCTGGGAAGGAGGCGAGCATGGAGGAGGAGGAGGTCCTCCACAGGGTGCCTGCCTGTGGGCACCCCTCGGGGGCGGAGCGGACCCTGCGTTGAGTGCCTGCCGTGTCCAGCCCCTGCCGTCTGTCTCTCCTGACCCTGGCGGGCGGTGTCAGCACGTCCGTGTCCAGCCCCTGCCGTCTGTCTCTCCTGACCCTGGCGGGCGGTGTCAGCACGTCCGTGTCCAGCCCCTGCCGTCTGTCTCTCCTGACCCTGGCGGGCGGTGTCAGCACGTCCGTGTCCAGCCCCTGCCGTCTGTCTCTCCTGACCCTGGCGGGCGGTGTCAGCACGTCCGTGTCCAGCCCCTGCCGTCTGTCTCTCCTGACCCTGGCGGGCGGTGTCAGCACGTCCGTGTCCAGCCCCTGCCGTCTGTCTTCTGAGCACAGCAGGCTTGACGGAGAAGGCAGGTCTCGGGGAGTAGCTGAGGGCCAGAAGGGACAGGGCTCCAGGACCCGGGGACGGGAGGTGTACCGCTGGGGAGAAGGTTCTGGATGAGAGGGGGCGGGGGGAGCGTGGAGGACGAGGGGGCAGGAAGAAGAAGGTGGTATGGAAGACGGAGAAGGGGCTAACGCATAGGGCTTGCAGCAGAGTGTGGTGGGCAAGGACTTGCTCCGTGGCGCAGTCCGTGGTAGCCAGTGGACGCTACAGACTGCAGGTGGCAGGTTTGGAGAACAGGGGAATGTGGCCTGGCCCACAGACCCCAACGCCCCTTTGCAGGGGGCTCTAAGGAAAGGGCGGCTGCTGGCGGGACCTTCCCGAGCCTTCTGTGCTGGAGCGGCGGCCCCAGGGTTCTCTCTGGGGGCGGTCATGCGTGTTCCCAGGCCCAACCGTGCTCCCCGCCTGTGGGCAAGAGCCAGCGACGGCGTGTCAGGCCGATGAGCCTGGGCCCTGGGCAAGAGCTCTTTGATGTCTGAGTCATTTAGGACACGAGTCCTGACTGGGCCCTGAGGCCTGGGGACCCTCAGGCAGGCAGGGGGAAGGAACGTGGATGCAGTCAGAAGAGCTGAGTGCACAAGGTGCTTGATTCGTTACCATTTATGGCAGCCAAAGAGAGCAGTGCAGGCCCGTCCCCTCCCCTCCGCCTCGAGCCCCCCTCTGCCTGCCCCTTTCTCAGCCTGCCTGATGGGAGGAGGGGCGTCTATGTGGCAAGCGCATGTTGAGCTGAACGCTGTGGGAGGACTGACAGGATTCTCACCATTGCCTATTTGTTTCCTCTCCTCCCTCGTGGATGGAGGCTCCTCACATCTTGTTGCGATTGGGTGGGCAGGGCGGGGCAGACGCCCCTCCAGCAGCCTGCGAGATCCCGGTGGGCCCAGCCACCAAGCCTACGTTTCCTCCCCGGTTCTACAATAGAAGTGCCGAGTCCCGCTTTTCATGCAAGACACGCACCAGTTAACTCTTCAGTTGCACCTGGGATCCAGGTGGGAGAGTGGGAAAGAGCAGCGCATGGTCACAGAGCCCTGGGTTCTAGCCCCAGCAGTTGCTAATTGGCTGTGTGACCCTGGACAAGTTACTTCCCCTCTCTGGGCCTAAGTTTCCACATCTGCACAATGGTAGACTTGGACCAGCTCACCTCGAAGACCCCTTCAGGCTCTGACAGCCTGTGATTTTTATGCATTTCTTTTGCTCCCTTTGTGTTTTCAAAGAGCTGGTGATTCTTGAGATGCTTTATCTTCCTCTTCCTCTTGGGTGGAGTGAGGGACCAGGGATGGAGTTCTTTACGTCTCACAAGTGGGGAAACTGAGGCCAGAGTAAGGGAGGACCCATCAGGCAGGACTGGGTGTGTCCTCCGTGTGCTGGAACTTGCTCTCTGAGCCTCATCAAACTGCCGCAGGTTCTGCTCTGCCTCGGGGCTCCCTGCTGGGAGCTGGGCCCAGGCACAGGGGCTCTGGATTCCATGGCCCACCCAAGGGCAGGAAGAGATGGGAGTCTGGCTAGGCATTCAGCCACAGCAGCCCCCGCCTCCCTGCCTGGGAGGGCTGTCACCACCAAGCAGGTAACGAGGGGCGGGCTGCTTTATTCAGCACCCCCAGTGCCGCGTTTGACACCCAGCGCGCTGTGTGGCTCCCTTCCTTTTGTTAGAAAGACGCCTTAATGACGATTGTTCAGCTGCACCCTCCAGCACTAGGAAGGGCTTTCTTTTCCCTCCTGCTTCCCCAGCCCCTGCTCCTCCTCCACCTCCAGCCTCTGTCTCTCCCTCTGCCCGCTTCCATCCGGGCGGCCAGCCCCAGCACCTCTCCGTCAGGCTGTACTTGCAGCCGCTGCCTTTGAGAAAACAAACAAACAAACAAAAATCCCCCCTCCCCACTCACGGCTCCAGGCTGTGATGCTGTCCCTTCCTAGTGAACACAGGGACTGTCCCGCTCCCCCACTGGGAAGGACACATGCAGTTTCACTTCCCGCCGTCCACCACCGCTGGCTGCGTCTCCCCTTCCTCTCAGCCCCTCCTCTGTCCTTCTGACTTTGTCGTGAGGGCCACGGGCTCGCGTGGAAAGAGCCTTGATGGGAGTGCGGGTTCCCCTTGCAGCCCTGCCTTGGCTTCCCTGTGGGGACTTCAGCTTCTCATCTGCAAGATGGGGATAAACCTTTACTCTTGTCTGGCCAGCCAGGGAGAATTGTCCGGAGGACACACTGAGGCGTTTGGGAAGGTCTCTGAAGTCTGTAAAGGGTGATGCTGATGTAAACTGGGATGTCTGTCGTGTTCTTTCTGTAGCTTCCCGTGGTGCTGTGTCCGTGTTTCCATTTCCGGGTGGGCCCGAAGGCCCGCAGTGGGTGTTCCCTGAGGCATTTCACCCTCCAGGCAGCCTCGATGTGTGGTCCTGGTTCCCGCAGGCCGCCTGCCCAGGTGCCCACGGAGGCTGACACCTCAGCAGAGCCCGCTCGAGGCTGCCCGCGAAGTGGGGTGGCGGGCGGGAGCCCCCTCCGACATCCCCGAGGCTCTGCGCTGGGTCAGAGGGGAGAAGGTGGGCCGGAGCGGGAGCAGCTGCAAGCGCCAGGGAGAGCTGCTCTGTCACGCTGGTTCGGGCTCCTGGCTGCTGTCAGGGGTCCTAAGAGCACGGTGGGATACCCTGTGTGTCCCAGGATCGCAGAGCATGGACCCCGTGACCCAGGGCTGCTGTTCGGGCCCCGCCCGGCTCTGTGCTGGAGGAGCCTCCCGGGCAGGCCCTTTTCTGGTGGCCCTGAGTCTGCGCTGGGACTGGCAGGAGTTTGGGTGCATTTGCTTCTTGGCTTTAACTGCCCCTTGGGGATGTGCAACCCGGGCTTCCGTCCTCTGCTGGACAGAGCCACTGGCCTGTGCTTCGACCGTGGATAGTGGAGGTAGGTTTCGTGTGGACCCACACGAGGGAACCAGGACCCTTCCCCTCCCACCCCAGGCACTCACACCAGGGCAGGTGGGTCTGGGGGCGGGGCGGGGCGGGGGGCAGCTTCTCCAAGCTCGTCCTCCCTGTTTTGTAGTGTCTTGGAGGCACCCGAAGCACATCTTCCCCTTAGAGCGTCAAAGGCCTTATTTTGCTTTTAGGGAGGCTGAGTCGTAGGGGAGGTGTTATGTCAGGGATCCAGGCCACACCGGCAATAAATGAAGCCCGCCTGGCTGCGCTGGAGCCACTGGCACCATACCCGAGTAGGCACGGAACCCGAGTGTATTAGGTGGGTCAGGAGGTGGCCTGGCTTCCAGGGTGGGTGGGTCCCTGAGGGGTCAGCTGCTGCCTCTGGTCTGCTTCCACTGAAGTCCACTGTGGGCCGGTCTCTCCAGGGAGCTGCCGGCATCCTGGGGGAACGTGGACCTCCTTTGCCAAGGCCCTGACCTCCAGCCTTTAGACAGACACCCATGGCCGCTTGCTTCAGGGGGCTCTGAGGATCCTTCTGGATCCTTGTGAAATTCCAGGCCAGACTGCTACCCCAAGGGCCCACTGTCCTGGGGGGGTGGCTAGGCTGCCAGAATGGGCCTCTGAACCAGGGTTGGAGGAAGGGCTGGGGAGGAGGGGGAAGGGGCAGAGGGCATCCTCTTGCCTTGCTGCTTAACTTGCTGGAGTTATTTTTCTGTGTCTTTCTCTGTCTGGTGTTCCCAAACTTCTATTCATGCCTCTCTCCCTCTGGGTTCTTGTCACCTGGATATTAGGAGGTATTGGGAGGTGAGCTTCCACGCTCCCCTGGTGCCACCCCTGAGCTGGAATTCCGGGACCGAGGTGAAGGCAGACCTGGAGCCCTTCTGGGAAGGCATCTTGGGTCCCCTGATGGAGATGCCCACTGCCCAGCTTGGGGACGACTTAGGTCTTGCATTCCCGGTGATGGAGAAGGCAGTGACCCCACCACACCCAGCGCCCATTTCTCTGGTGTCTCCCGCATCACCGAGGCAGCGGCGAGGGGCCCCATTTGGGTGGGTGGCTGGGTCTTTGGGAGGGGTGAAGGGTGACCGCCGCTCCAGACCTCACGTGCCTTTGCAGACACCTTTCTCTCCCTTTCCCTTGCCCCAGGGAATTGGGGGTGGGGAGAAGAAAGTCAGAACAAACAGAGGGGGACTTGCTCTGGCCTCAGCTGTCTCCTGCCTGTATCCCCGTGCCCACCCTTCTCGCCTGCCGCCGACACCCACTTATCCCCCTCGCCTCCTTCCAGGCCTCCCTAGCTGCCCAGGTGGAGTGAAAGGTACCGTGGTGGGAAGGGCACCGGCTTCAGAGACACACAGGTGGGTTTGATTCCTGGCATCACTGCCTCCTGTTTATAGGAACCGGACCTCCTCATCGGTCAGATGGCTAGGGAGTCACCGAAACACTGTCTGAAGAGTCTTCAGCCCGCTGTCCCGCACACAATGGGCGTGTTGGGTCCAGGTGGGGTGTGGGTGGGCAGCTGGCCGACGTGGGGAGCGTGTGTTCAGACCTGGGATGGGGGGCCCACTCGCTGTTCTCGGCCACCGTCCCCAGCTGGGCCCTCCTGTCCTCTAGGCTTTGCTTTGGCGCTCTCTCCAGCTGGTGAGGGGCGTCATTCCGTTCCTCCCGCCCCCCCGCCCCCGCCCCCGCCCCCCCCCCCCCCTTCAGGGCCGGAGGAGGAGGCCAGATGACGAGTGAGTGCAGCCGCCCAGGGCTCTGAGAGGCGGAGGAAATCCAAGGTGGGGTTCTGTGCTTTTAGGACGCTTTCCAGGGACTCCGTGTTTAAACTGGAGTTGAAACCTCTCTGAGCTCTTGAGAGGGGGGCCGGGAGGAGGCCCTGGGGCCTGCATCAGCCGGAGCAGCTGGGACCTGGGTGGGCAGGGGAGGGTCTGGGATGGGCAGCGGCTTGCCCACCTGGCCTGGACGGCGGGGCTGAAGCCTGTCTGTGGGGAGACTGGGCGCCCCACCGAGGGTCTCAGCAGAGACCAAGAGAAAGAGGAGAGCAGGGCCTGGGAAGGGAGGAGGAGGAGGAGAGGAAAGGGAAGAAGGGCAGGACGGAGCAGGCCCCGGCCAGCCAGGGTGGGGTGAGGGGCGGGGGGCGGGGCCAGCCGGTGGGCGGGGGCCTGCGGGCGGGGCAGGGCGGGGCGGACGCGGGCCAAGCCCGCAGGTAGCATCGCCGGGGGCCGCGCCTGCTGCCCCTTCCTCCGCGGTGGTGAACCCGTCTTCGTCACCAGCTGCCTGTGCTCAGCGGCGCTCGCTCTCCGCTGCCAGTAACAAACGCAGGTGGCTGGATCTGGGTCATCAAAAGAAAACAGCCTGGCGTTTCTTGTCTTCCTTTACCTCGGGCAGCCCGTGCACTGGAGTGGAGCTGGGACCCCAAGGAGGGGCCCGAGGCACCGGGCGCCACGGTGGGCGTGTTGGCTGTCAGGGCCACTCAGCCAGCCTGGCAGCCGCTGTGCTGACTGTCCGAGTTTTGTGGTTGTGAAGCGAAGGCCCCAAACGGAGAGGGACGTGCTGGAGATGAGGGGTTGCCCCTCCCATTGGCGGCCGCGGTGGCGGCCGCGAGCGTGGGCTCAGGGTCAGAGGTTGTGATCCAGCGAGGCGGCCCGGCCTCCCTGGCTGACGCTGTTCCTCTGTGGACGACGGCAGTGCCGCTCGGCCGACCTGGGGGCTGTCGGCCGGGTCTGCAGAGGGTGTCTCGACACGGCACGAGGAACGGAGCTGCTGCCTGGGTGGTTGTCGCTCTTTTGTCGTCTCTGATGAGGAGCCTCTCTGTTTGCTCAGCCTCAGGCCCTGAGCTGGGCTGAGCGCCTGACCAGGACTGAGCTCCCAGAGGAGGGCGCGGCAGAGACGTCCTGACTTCTGCCGGGCGGGAGCGAAGGAGCAGCCAGGCCGGCAGCCTCTTAAACGGAGACCCCTCTTAAGGCTATAGAGGCTGGTTTGGGCATCTCGCTCTGGGATCTGGGATGACGGCCCAGAAGGGAGGGGTGGCAGGGACGAATTCGAGGTACCCACAGCAGCTGTCACTTCTGGGAGCTCCCACCACGCTGGACCCTGGTCTGAGCACCCACCTGTGTTGAACCTCGTCTGGCTGATTCCAGAGCCTTCCATGCTCCTGACCACTGTGTTGCCCTTTACTGTCCCAGGCTGGTGACAGACCAGGGCATGTGACTTAGCGTGAAGCTCTCAGGGCTGGCAAGACCCTGGGCCTCTTCCCGGATCCCCTCCAGGGGTCTGCGTGGGCGGGCGGCCCCTGGCCGGCAGGCGGCAAGTCCCACCGCCACGCACCCTCCTGGTGGGCGCTCAGGGGCTGGGCCTGGTGGCCCGTGCATGGCCCAGAGCAGCTCAGCAGGTGTGGGCAGAGGTGCCTCTTTGGAGCAGGCAGAGGTGGTCAGGCTGAACCTGGCCGTTTTCTGGGAGTGGGGAGTGTGTGGGGGGCAGTCTGTGGAGGAATCTGATGCTGGTGTTTTCCTGGGACTGACGTAGCCCTGCTGTCCTGACCTGTGGGGTCACTGCCTCCCTGTGATGTGGGACCACTCCCTGCCCCCTGGGGACTAGCACACCAGGCTGCTGGCGGAGGGGCCCAGGTGGGAAGGGTTTTGTCCTTCAGAGGACAGGCCCTGCTCGTCATAGATCTTGGATAAGGAACATGCTGGCCTTTGCCCGTGGCTCCCGACTCTGGAGCCATCCTTCACCTGTTGCCTTTTTCCAAAGTTGCAGAGAGATATTCCAAGTTGCCTTTTATGGCTCTGGGACAGGAGAGCCCTGGGACTGGTCAGCGGGCTGACCTTTTGCAAGTTTGCTGGCTGTTGGTGGGAGGAGGGGAGGCAGCATGGGTCATGGGGCTGCTTCACTGCGAGCACAGGTGGGGCTTCCCAGGGCTCCCTGGTGGCAGGCCTCGGGGTGTGGGGAAGGCCTCTCATCGGGACCACTCGCTAGGTCTCTCACCCCATCCATTACTCCTCCTTCCCTCGTTTGTTCGTTCATTCACGCATTCATTCAGACACCTACTTATGCAGGGATGAGACACAGACCTTGTCTCGTCATGACCAGACTGCCTTGACACCCGGAGACATTGTTTTGTATTAAAGGGGAATATTAAAGAAGGCTGAGCAACTGATCGAAGCTTTCCCTTTTTTTTGAGTTTTTTTATTTAATATTTATTTGGTTGCACTGGGCCTTAGTTACAGCAGGCGGGCTCCTTAGTTGTGGCATGCATGTGGAATCTAGTTCCCTGACCAGGGATCGAACCCGGGCCCCCTGCATTGGGAGCGTGGAGTCTTAACCACTGCGCCACCAGGGAAGTCCCTTTTTTTTTTAGTTTTGATAAAATTTAGTTTAATAACATTATCACTAGGCCATTCAATGCACTTACTATTACATTTCCTTTAAAATTTTTATTGGAGTATAGTTGCTTTACAATGTTGTGTTAGTTTCTGTTGTACAGCAAATGAATCAGCTATATGTATACGTATATCCCCTCTTTTTTGGATTTCCTTCCCATTTAGGTCACCACAGCACATTGAGTAGAGTTCCCTGTGCTATACAGTCAGTTCTCATTAGTTATCTATTTTATACATAGAATTAATAGTATATATATGTCGATCCCAATCTCCCAATTCCTCCCATTCCCCCACTTTCCCACCTTGGTGTCCATATATTTGTTCTCTACGTCTGTGTCTCTATTTCTGCTTTGCAAATAGGTTCATCTGTACCATTTTTCAACATTCCACATATAAGCGATATTATACGATATTTGTTTTTCTCTTTCTGACTTACTTCACTCTGTATGACAGTCTCCAGGTCCATCCACGTCTCTACAAATGACCCAATTGCATTCCTTTTTATGGTTGAGTAATATTGCATTGTACATATGTACCACATCTTCTTTATCCATTCATTCCTCTGTCGATGGACATTTAGACATTGTTTAGAGCAGTTTTAGGTTCGCAGCAAAACTGAGTAGAAGGTTAAAGAGAGTTCTCATGTACCTTCTGACCCCAACCCTATGAAGTCTCCCCCACCATCAATGTACCAGAGCAGTACACTTATTACAAGCAGTGAACTTATTTTGACACACCTTTATCACCCAAAGTCCATCATTTACATTGGAGTTCACCCTTGTTGTACATTCTGTAGGTCTGACAGCTGTACCATGAAAGGTATCCACCATTACAGTATGATACAGAATAGCTTCACTGCCCTAAAACTCCCCTGTGTTCTACCTATACACACGAAGCTTTCCTTCGGACGTGGTAAAATGCATTGTTTAAGGACATCACGCACCGAATGAGAGTGTGTTGGAAAGAAAGCAGCAGCGTCTCCGGTGCTCTGTTTCCTTAGAGCTGCCCAGGGCCCTTTGCCATCTTCTCCTGACAGTTCTTCCAATAAACGGCTATCGAACTTCTAGGCTGCCCCAGACACAGCTCTGGGCTTGGCCTCGCTGGGATGCAGGGGGCGGGGCACAGCCCTGGGAAGAGGAGGTGCGGACGGGATCCCCACTTCCTGCACACAGGGTGCTGGCTCCGGCCCAGGTGAAGCTTGCTTGGCCTTGGGCGGAACTGGTACTTCCAGAGTCAGGAACGGCCGCAGCTGGCGGGCTCGGGGGCCCTGCTGGGTTGGCCTGTGACGGCGGCAGAGGGAAGGGAGCCCGGTCCAGCACACGCCTACCGGCCTGGGCCTTCCCCTTGCCAGGTTAACAGGCCCTCCCAGCACCGTGGAGCCACGTCTGGATGACTCACAGGGGTCTTGGCTCTTGGCTGCCTTTCCCGAGCCTGATGCCGCCCGGAGGTGATGCTGATCAGCTTGTGTGTGAAGCCCCGTGTGATTTATGGCTCACTTTGTGTTCTGGCTCTGTCACCCATGTTCCTGCCGAGAGCATGCCAAGTCCAGGGCCCTTTCTCCGGTGGGCCCTCAGGAAATATTAATTGGCAATCGAGGACCAGACACTCTGGTTCACCGGTGCTGGCCTCCGGGTCCTTGTTCTCCCACGATTTATAGCTCTCTTCTTTTTTTTTTTTTTTATTGTATTTATTTTATTTATTTATTTTTGGCTGCGTTGGGTCTTCGTTGCTGCACATGAGCTTTCTCTAGTTGCGGTGAGCTGGGGCTACTCTTCATTGCGGTGTGCGAGCTTCTCATTGTGGTGGCTTCTCTTGCTGTGGAGCACGGGCTCTAGGTGCGCGGGCTTCAGTAGTTGTGGCTCGTGGGCTCAGTAGTTGTGGCTCGCGGGCTCTAGAGCACAGGCTCAGTAGTTGTGGCGCACGGCTTAGTTGCTCCGCATCATGTGGGATCTTCCCGGACCAGGGCTCGAACCCGTGTCCCCTGCATCGGCTGGCGGATTCTTTTTTGTTTGTCTTTTTAAACTTTGGGTTTTATTTATTTATTTATGGCTGTGTTGGGTCTTCGTTTCTGCGCGAGGGCTTTCTCTAGTTGCGGCAAGTGGGGGCCACTCTTCATCGCGGTGCGCAGGCCTCTCATTATCGCGGCCTCTCTTGTTGCAGAGCACAGGCTCCAGATGCGCAGGCTCAGTAGTTCTGGCTCACAGGCCTAGTTGCTCCGTGGCATGTGGGATCTTCCCAGACCAGGGCTCGAACCCGTGTCCCCTGCATTGGCAGGCAGATTCTCAACCACTGCACCACCAGGGAAGCCCAGGCAGGCGGATTCTTAACCACTGTGCCACCAAGGAAGCCCTATAGCTCTCTTCTTAAATCATCCCCCAGGCCTCATGCAGGACCTCTCCTCCTCACTGTGGGTTTTGTCCTACACTGTGGGTTTCATCACAGCTCTGGCCATCCAGATTCGGAGAACCGTCACCAAAAATGCATGTGGAGGCCAACGTGGACAGATGGGTGGAGCGTGGGCAGGGAGGCCCGGCCCCGGGCGGGGCTGGCCCTGCCCGGCCCTGTCTATTAACTCTCCATTAGCGTGCACTGTGGCGTTTATCTCTAATAGTTTGATTTATGCCACTGCGGTTTTGCTTACAAATTAGAAGCCGCTATTATGCTAAGTCGGCTTTAAAATCGATGTGGAGTAATTGCAGTACACGGGTAGCTGGATGACATTAACATGAGAAATGTGCCGTAGTCGTCATCCTTGGAACAAACACGACCAACTACAGTGAAATTCCGCGCCCTTTCCCCGGCTAATTGGAACAGAGCTCTCCACCAAGGCCTCCCCGGCATGGCCAGCCCTGGACAGAGATGTGTCTCGAATGGATTTGTCAGGAGTCGGGCTGGGAACCATCACGTTGACGTCCCTTGGAGGTGTTGGGCCGGACCGAGTTTGTTTCACTGCCTGTTCCAGACCCCTGGCTTTTGAAGTGTGGTTTGCTGTCGTGACGCTTTGGGCCTGGTGTGACGGCCCTGAGAGCCTCAGAGCGTGGTGCTCTGTGTGAGTGCCGGTGTGTGCGTGTCTGTGTGCACACCCGCGTGTGTGTGTCCATTTTGCCTTAGAGTAAAAGCAGTACCCCTGAGGCCAGGCCACGCTCGTGCATCCTGGCCTTCCCTAGCAATTCCTGTCATCAGCTCCTCCGTTTCCTTGCCACTCGCCCTCTGGTGTAAGTGCTGGGCAGAGCACGGGAGTCCAGGTGTCTGGATGCTGGAGCGTGAACTGGAGGCAGCAGGGGCTTGTCAGGAGAGCGATCAGCCTGGGGCCGACAGGTGGCCAGGCAGCAGGACAGCTGTCACTCTTCTCTGCACAGTGGGGTCGCAAGTAGATTTAAGACAAAATCCTGATGCTGGGCTCCATCCTCAGAAATCCTGCTTTAATTGGTCTGGGGTGCGTCCTGGACATCTGGAGGTTAAAAGCCCCCTGCCCGCCTCCCCGGGCCAGGGATTCACATACACGTGTTACCAGGGCTAAGAACTGCCATCTGGTCCATTTCTCTGACTTCAGGTGGATCTGTGCTTCTCTAGGTGGGACCCATACTAACTGATGTTAAAGATCTCCCAAAAAAAAAAACAAAAGGCGGGACCTGATAGGCCTCCATCTGACCAGAATCCCTGCTGCTTCGAGTGGCTGGCCCCGTCTCTCTGTATGGAAGGTATCAGGCAGCGTGTCATCGCTGGGAGCACGGGGACCTTGCCGACTCCTAAACAGGACAGTAAGGCTTTCGCTGGAGAGCAGTGCGGGCCCCCCGGGGATTGTGCTATGTGCTGCACGGCCTGCCAGCACCTTCCCCGGCCGCTGCAGTGGAGTTGAGGGCCCTCGGGGATCTGCAGGTTGTTGGGGGGAGGGGCACAAGGGGTCCGGCCCTCTCTTTTTATACGGGAGGGACCCCAGGTACGAGAGGACTCTGCCAGCAAATCACAGTGATTTGGTGGCAGAGGTCAGGCTGGAAGGCCAGGCCTGCTCCCATCAGGGCCGTTTCCCACACGTGGCAGCCCCAGCTGGGAGAAGCGGACCCTGGACCCCGTCTCTGGGGAGGCTGAGCCTGGAGGCAGGGTCCCCGCGAGCGAGGGCTCTGAGCAGCCCGCGTCTCGGCGAGGCTCCCAGACGCGCGCATCGCGCCAGGCTGGCCGCCTGACGGGCTGCGGGAATGACAGCTGTCGGGTCTGCTTTGACGCCAGTGCAGGCCCCTGACAGATCCCCCAGTTCTGTCAGCTCGGCTGCCACAGCTGCGTGCTTCTTGCTGGGGGAAAGCAGGTCTGCCTCAGACGGACCAACCCCCCGGGGAGGGGGAGCAGAGCCAGGGTCGGGGTGACCAGGCAGCCGTGGGGGCCGGTGCCCGTCCCCATGTGGTGGTCAGGCCATCCCTCGGCCACTGCACCGGGAGCGTTACCTTTGACCTGGCTCTGGGCGGGGCACAGCCCCCTGCTCGGAGAGCGCCGTTCCGGTGAGGAGATGGGCTCCATATCACCCCGGCACGCTAAGCCGTGATGGGGTGAACACAGAAGCTGTGCGCATGCCTGAAGCCAGGGCCTGGGGAAGGCTTTCTTCTGCACCCACAGTGAGCGGAGGCGAGGGACTTCAGGCCAGGCCGGGCTTTGCCTCCTGGTGTCCCTCCGCCTGCCCCCAGCCTGCAGGCCTGTCCGCCAGGAGCCCAGCAGCGAGGCCGGTAACAGTTTCTGCACCTCCCACGGAAGGGGGCACGGTGGTGGGGAGGCTTCATGCCCAGGGCCGGGTGGGAGGCACGGGGTTCTAGGGTGGGGGTGGGGGTGGGGGTGGGGTCCGAGCACAGCAGGGGTCCGAGCACAGCAGGAGTCACGTGCACGCTGACGCTGCTCGGGGGCAGTTCGCAGGCAGCTGCAAGCAGGCCGGTCCCCGTGGGATGCTGGCCCGTTGTCGCATCCTCATGGGAAGATGAGCAATGCATCCCTGCTCACTGCCTGACTCATGCTTGCTTCCGGAGCCTAAAAAGGTGGGAAAGCAGCCCTCCCCACCACAATAACAGGAAGAAGGGGCAGAGTCATTGGCTTATTCTGGGGAGCAGAAGGGATTCTTTTCAAATAGATCATGCTCATCAGAGGGGCGTGACCATGGCCACCCCGTAGCCCCGAGCCTCCAGGCTGATTCCCAGGAAAGCTGGGCAGGGTCTTTCTTAGCTGGAAGAACGGGCTTGTGCCAGGAGGACCCAGAGGGACCGTTCTTTTGTGCTCACTCTGCCTGCTGGGCCAAGCTGGGAGCCACTTGGAGACCGTTTTGCCTTTCTTCTGACCACAGTCAAGGTCACAGGGCCCATCAACTTCCCAGGCCTGACACGAGGTGGGAGAGGGGTCAGGGCCACTGTTCTGCCGTCTCTCCCACTGGTCAGTATTGCGGAGGGGACAGAGTGGAGACTGGGGGGATGGAGGCCCGGGAGGTTGCCCTGGCTGAGTGCTGGAGCTGGGGGAGTGCGTGTGTGATGAGGGGAGCAGGGGAGGGGGAGGGCAGGGCTGGAAAAGAAGGTTATTTCTTATTCTCAGAATTGCACATAGCGGGAGAAGCTTCTTTCAAGACCAGAGAAGATAACCTCCCATGCTTGGTTTTGGGGCTTTGAAAGGAGAAACATTCCTAATTGCCCCACAAGTTCAAGAAGACTGGCTCGGATATTTCCTAGGGGATGTTCAGCTCCGGAAGGGCCAGATGACATCTCGGCAGCCTTAGGAGGGCCCATCCCCAAATCCTCTGTCCGTGAGGGTCCTAGGGGCCGTCTGGTCTCTTTCCCTCCGTCTGGGTGGAATGGTGACTCTTCTCCTAGGGATGGAGAGTCCAGGCCTCCCCAGGGATGTTCAGATTTCAGGGCTCCCTCCTCACACGTGACCCGAGTCCTTTCCACACAGTAGCCTTGATGGCAGAGAGGGCCAGAGCCCATTGCTTAGTGAGATACTGAGGTGCAGACGGGAGACCCAAGAGCTTACCAGGCATGTCTGGAGGGGGGCGCGGAGGCCAGAATGGAGCCCTTGTCCCCATGCCTCTGCCTGTGGACGCACCGAGTCCTGTAGCATCTTCTGTTCGTGCACCAGCGACAAGCACCTCAGTGGGCAAATCCAAACAAGTGTTTAGTGGTGAAGAATTAAATGCAAGAGCTGAAGCCAGCAGTAATTTCAACCAGCACGGGGAGACTGAGAGCCCCAGAGCAGCCTTAGGAGCTGTCTGCCCCACATGTGCCCGTTTTTCTCGGGGCCTGAGTGTGTCCCCCAGGGTTGTACAGTCTGGCTTGTTGGCTCTGCTGGCACAGGCTTCAGAGAGCTGCTGCGGCCTCCTGACGAGGGCCGGCCTCTGGGTGGGGGGGGTTCTGGGCAGCCCGTCTTGTGCGTGGTTCCGTGGCCTGTACACCCCTGGGCTCCGTCAGCCACCAAGGTCAGATGCCCGGAGAGACAGAGCTGTTTCTGGTGGGCAGGGAGGAAGGGTGTGGTGAGAGACTGTGCAACTGCCCCAGGTCCCCTCCTCTCACCCCCTTGCACGGCTGCTCTGATTGCCCCTTTGCTCCGCCGGGCAGGGCCCTCCCTGCCCAGACCTGTGTGAGGCGGGGGGCCTGGTGCCCTTGGGGGCCTTGTAGGCAACGGGAGGTGGGGGGATGCTTCATAAACAGGGGTGATCGGTTCCCCCCACGTGGGCTGGGGTGACGAAAAGCTTGACTTCTGTGAGTTATAATGACTAAGGACCACTGACATCTGTGTGATGCCGTGCTGTTTAGCCAGCGCCTTCATAAACATTTCTCATCTGCTCCTCATGGCCCCTTTCAAGGACGTAACAACAGCAGCTAATATTTGTTGAGCAATTACTATGTGCCAGGCACTGCACTAAATGCTTTATGTGCGTTTAAAAAAAAATTTTTCTCCTAAAGGGAACCCTCCTACACTGTTGGTGGTATGTAGATTGGTGCAGCCACTATGGAGAACAGTATGGAGGTTCCTTAAAAAACAAAAAATAGAATTACCGTATCACCCAGCAATCCCACTCCTGGACGTATATCCGGAGAAAACCATACTTTGAAAAGATACACGCACCCCAATGTTCATTGCAGCTCTATTTACGATAGCCAAGACGTGGAAACAACCTAAGTGTCCATCAGCAGACAAATGGATAAAGAAGATGTGGTGCATCTATACAATGGAATGTTACTCAGCCATAAAAAAATGAAAAACAGAAACAGACTCCCAGACTTAGAAAACAAACTTATGGTTACCAAAGGGGAAAGGTGCGGGGGAGGGATAAATTAGGAGGTTGGGATTAACATGTACACACTACCATATATAAAATAGATAACCAACAAGGACCTGCTCTATAGCACAGGTAATAGTCAGTATTCTGAAATAGCCTATATGGGAAAAGAGTCTGAAAAAGAATAGATACACGTATACGTATAACTGAATCACTTTGCTGTACACCTGAAGCTAACACAACATTGTAAATCAACTAGACTCCAGGATAAGATAAAAGTTAAAAAAAGACTTCTCTCCTCACAATCACCTTGGGACCCAGTACCAACGTGATCTCATTTTACCCATGATGAGACTGAAGCTCGGAGAGGTTGGCTAGCAAGGTCGCAAAAGTACTGCCCAAGCAGATGGGTTCCGGAGGCCAAGCTCTCACCCCAACCCTCCGGGCCCCCCATCGGCAGCAGGCCTGGAAGGGAGGGGTTCTGTCCCAGCACCAGCTCTGGCTGTCCGCAGAGCAACCCCCCGTCCCCAGCCCGGGGCACGAGCTGTTGCCCAAGCAGGTTTCTCGGTGGAGATTCACTGCAGCTCACTTCCAGGCTGTTGCGTTTCCAGTGGCTGCTCTAACAAATCGCCACGAATTTGGTGGCTTAAATAACAGGAATGTATTCTCCATAGTTGTGGCGGTCAGAAGTCCAACCCCAAGGTGTCGGCAGGGCCGTGTTCCCCCCGGAGGCTCTGGGGGAGGAGCCTTCCTGCCTCTTCCAGGTCCCGGTGGCTGCCAGTTCTCCTCGGCTTCTGGCCCCTTCCCTCCCATCTCTGCATCCACCGTCACGTCACACTCTGCTCTGTGTGTCTGCCTCTCTCGTATAAGGACACTCGTCATGGCATTTAGGGGTAATCCAGGATGATTCCTCATCTCGAGACCCTTAACTTAATCACGCATGCAAATAAGGTCACACTCACAGGTTCCAAGGATTAGGGTGTGGATGGACACGTCAGCCCACGACGCAGGGTGTCCTCTTCAGGCGGCAGGAGTCGGTCCCAGTTCAGACCCAGGGGGCGGTGGGGGCCAGGGATGTGTGCCAGCCCTCCCAGCAAGGGGCAGCTGGCAGAACCAGCATGGTGACGCCCCGCCTTGGGCCTTTCTCCCCTCTCCTCTGTCTGTAAACTCTGAGCCTCGGGATGGGGAGGCACCTCGAGTTGTTTTGCTCTTCTCTTGGACTCCTGCCTCACCTTCTCCCGACAGATCCCCCGGGTGCCCCCTGCTTTCTCTCTGCTGATCATACACTCTCTCCTGACTTCTGACCACACTGCCCTCTGCAGCGTTCCTGCCTGGAGCTTGCTGGCAAGGGCCTTTCACCAGGACCTGTCTACGCAGGGAGGGCTGCTGCCAGACCGAAAGCCTGGTGCGCTGTGCTGGATGGGGGTGGGCACTTCGGGGGATTGCCCAGAGGTGGAGCTGTGGGCTGTCTCCCTGCTGGGTTTTGCTGAACTCGAGAGAGGGGAAGTGGTCCTGTGCCGGCATCGCTCTCCTGCCAGGTACCACCTGGGCTGAATGCAGATGGAGCCCCTTGCGGCCTCACGGGTCCAGCCAGCAGCCTCCTCCCTGGCGGGCAGGCGGGCAGGCGGGCACTGCTGCCGCAGCCTCTATTGCAAAGACATTTCAGGAACCTGCTGCTGTGTGGGCCGCAAGAGCTTGCCTCTCGTGGTCCCTGAGCAGGAGACAAGGGTCTCCTGTCCTTTCAGCTCATTCCCCCATTTCCCACCCCTCCCACACATCCCAGCACTGCCCTCGGGGCCCTGCATCCCCTTACAGAAGCCACCCCACCTGCCCCCCAGATTGCCCGAGCCTCCCTGGGCTGTGCTGGGAGCTGCCTGGGACCGGGGTAGAGGTGGTGGGCATCATGGATTATCCGAGGGGATGAAGGGTCGTGAAGGTCAGGAGGCAGCGTCGGTTCCAGCTCCTCCAGGGGTTCAGCTGGGAAAGCAGATGTCTCCCCTGGTGCCTGGTCCTGGGCCTCAGCTTTGCTCTCCCTGTCCTTGTCTCACCATCTCCCCCCATCCCCACCCGGAGCCCTTGTCCCTCCACCGACCAGGTGGTCTCCTCTGTTGCAGAGCAGTGCCCACCGGGGACTTGCCCTCCCTGCCCTGGGACTGAGCGTTTCCAGAGATCAGTAAAGCACTCACTTTGCACCCACCTCTGCAAACAGGTGGTGCCTACTGAATGTTCTTCAACACTTTGGGGCATAGCCTTCTAAAATAAGGATGGAACAGAGGTTTCTCAGTCCCTGGAGACTGCCTCACAGCCCAGGGGTTTTCCTGGCTACCTTGGGGACCAGCAGGGGCGTGTCCTCCTGGCTGTTCCCGACTCTCCCCCCCCTGTGTCCCGAGCTCCCCATTCTCCTCCCCGGTCACCCGCTGCTCCTGGTCCTCTGCTCCCTGAGAAAGTGCCGATTCATTGGAGGCTTGTCCAGTCCTCAGTCACCCTGGAGACACCTTAAGGATGCCACGGGGATCCTCTTGTCTGGAGCCCAAGCCGGTAGGATCTCTGTGCAGCCCTCCCTGCCAGGAGTGACGGGGTAGGTGTGGGGGCTGGCTGCTATCAGGGCCCAGCATGACCTCCATCAGCCTGCTGCCCGGGAGGGAAGGACGCCACAAACTGGGGACAGTGCTTGGTCAAGAGAGTGTGCGCCTGGGTGTGTAAGGATTGTGGGCTTTTAAAAGTAGTTTTAACTTCTTGCCAAGAATGCCACACATTCTTTCTCTCTCTGCCCTGCGGGCCTCTTATCCCTGCAGGAGGCAGGGGGATAGCAGGTGCAGCCATGAGAGAGGCAGGCGGGGGTAGAGGGGCAGGAATGTCCCAGGTCCCCCCGCTCCTTGACCAGGGCCGGGCACCTCCCCCATCTGGACCTTAGGATTCCTGTCGGTGCACTGACCCTCCGGGTCCCTTCAGGTGGAAGATGCCGGTTCTGCTGCCCCGACTGCGGACATCAGCGGGCTCTGAGATGGGCAGTCATTGAGGATGGCGCTCCCAGGCTGGGCCTCGCGCTGGCCTCGGCCGGGACTAGGACCCTGGCCTCGCCCCACTTCCCCAGGGAGAGGTGCTGTGGGCAAGGGCTTGGGGGGAGCTCTCTAGATCCACGCATGACGACCTGCCCCGCCTGTGCCCGTGCTAGGCCCACCCTAAGGAGGTCAGCAAAGAGTGGAGCTGGCAGGGGCGGGGCGGGTGGAAATTCACGTGGAATTGGCCGGCCTCGGTGCCAGGGCAACAGATGTTGGCTTTGGAGCCTGGATGGGGTTCGCTCCAGGCCGTGGGCGGGCGGCACCTTCAGATGAGCTCCCGGGTCGGGTTTCCCGTTGGCTCTGGGCAGGGCCTTTCACTTTCCTCCCACCTTTTCACCCGCTGTCGCAGGCGGGCCCAGCCAGCGTCGGCCCCTCCGCCCGGTGCTGTGCTCCCTGAGCCCCGGGCTGGCTCTCCGACGGCCGGGTCGGCCGGGGTAGCTTCTCCCCTCTCCCTGGGAGCATCTTGCACGTCTCGGGCGCAGCCGCCCAGTTGCATGCGCCCCTGCAGGGCACCGGGAGCCTGCAGGACCTCAGCCCCTGCTTCTCCCGAAGTCACTTCTGTCCTGTCGTGGGGTGCACCCCTGGATCTTCTTTTTGGTACAATTCTTATGGGACAATGGAAGGTGAGCCTTGGAAGTGAGGTGGACACAGGCTTCCCAGCTACCAGGGTTCCCTGTGTCAACAGGCACCCCCTCCCGGCACACGTGACAGCAAATCAAATCCTGGGAAATGCATGCAGTCTCCTCCCAGAACGTTTTCTCTCCCGAGCTCCAGCTTCCTTGACCAGCTCGTTTCTCTTTTTACTGTGAGCTTTACTTATTTATTTACTTTTAAATCCTTCCGATAAGCAGAGGATGTGAAGCCAGTTTAAGTTTTTTTCAATAAGAGATGAGGGAGAGGAAGTGGGGTGAGAACTTGGCTAACAGGATCTAGGCTGGGTCTTCGGAGCCCTGGGAACCGGAAGCCCGTCCCCTGCCCTGAGGTGTTCCCTCTCCCACCTCCTCTCCCTGCCATTGGTGCCCGGAATCTTGAACTCAGAGAACACTCAGGGGACATTAAGTCTGGCGGTTTGAGCCTGGCTGTGCATCAAAGTCACTGGGAAGCTTGTAGTTCCCACCCTGGGACAGGAGTGGGGACTGGGGTTCGGTTTGGTTAATAAGCGCCCGGGTGATGCCGACACGTCCAGCCCCTACGCCCCCGGTCCTGTGGCTGGTGTTTGGTCCACGTGCCCTAGTGCGGCGCTGGCCCTCTCCCCCGTCAGCTGAGGCCACCGAGCTCCTGCTTCTCCAGGTGGCCGTCTGAGGTGGCTACTCACGCCTCCTGGCCTGCCCGCTCCGTCTGGGGATGCTTAACTGTGGGAAGTTCCTTCTCGTGGGCCGTTGTCTGTCCCCCGGAGCTGCACAGAAGGCTTGTCTTTCCCCTTCTCCGGGGCCGGACTTCTCGTGTAAGGAGAGCCGCCCCGTCCCGCCCGTCCTGTCCTCCCCAGTCTACGCACCCCTGCCCCTTCTCAGGCTTGTTAGCTGCCTTCCCCTTGCTGCAGAGCGTGAGGGGGGCAGAGGGGAGGGGCCAGGAGCGGGGGGGCACCCCAAGCTCGCTGGCTGGGCCGGGGGCGAGCTCTTCCCCCGACGGCACCACCGCCTCGTCCCTTTCAGCCTCTTCCAGTAACCCTCAGCAGGTCGTCTTCCTGAGGTGCTCCAGCCCCCTCAGCCATGCCTAAGTACTGATTATTAATAATCAATTTAGCAAGCACCTTAGGTTGTTCATTAAGTAGTATTTGATAGGTACGGAAGATACATGCAAGTTATAAAGGATGAGAGAAGGGACCCCACTGAACCCACCACCCACCCTAAGGCTGGACCCTCCCCAGCACGTTGCCTGTGGTCATCCCCGTGCACCCCGGCCTCTTCCGGCAGAGGGGACCTCCTCCTTGTTGAGTTCTCTCCCTCTTTCCCCTTGGTCTTGCTGTTGCCGCTCATACATGGCCCTCACCTACGCACTCTGGAGCTGTGCTTTGAGCCGCATGCAATGGCGTGTGCTCTGTGCAGCTTTCCGTAGTTTGCATTTCTTTTACTTAGTGTTAGGTTTCTAACGTTCATCCATGTCATGTTTGTAGCTGTGGTTCACTCATTTTCCCTACTCTATAATCTTTCATTGTGTGAGTACAGTACACGCATCTGTCCTTTGTTGCCCATCTTTGCCTGTCCTGGACAAAGCCTCTGTGGGCGTCTGGACCATCTCGTCCCTCCAGGGCATTTCCCAGGGTGGAATTGCTGGGCCGTGGGGCAAGGGCGGTTTCATCTTTTGAGAAATACATCAGATCTCAGAGCGAGAAGAGCCGTGTTCCTGGCCCGGCCGGGGCCGGTGTGTGGTTTCCTCTGACTGGCCCGGGGAGCAGGCGGGTCTCTGCAGGGGGAGATGCCCAAGCTGAGCGGCAGCCCCAGGCCTGCGCCCACGCGGGCTGTGGAGAGCGGCGGGGCTGCCTCACGGCAGAGGAGGGATGAGTGGAGGGTGTGAGCACGCATCGGGGGCTGAGATGCGCTCACAGATCTAATTTACTGCCCTGCTTTCCCGTCCTGCAGCCTCTGCCGTGTGCCTATAAAAAAGACGAAATACTTAGCTAAGATCGGGGAAGAAAGGAGCAAGGCAGGCTTTTGTGTCAGCTGTGGTACCTGTCCTGGATTTAAGTCTGGCCACATCTGCCCCACATCCCACAGTCGGGGTGAGATCTCTCCTCCCCGGAGCAGGTACCTTTCCTTCCTCTGAATTTCTCGGCAGCATTTAGGGTGTGTGCGGTAGCCGAGACGCGGTGCTTCCTGCCTGCCCAGACGGTTCTCTTTCCAGACGTGTCTCTTCCCCTCAACCAGACCGTCAGCCCCTTGAGGGCAGGGCCTGTGTTCGTCCTCCACGGTGCCCCCTGCGGCCCAGGCCTGGTAGAGGCCACTCAGTACTGTCGTTAACTGACTACTTAATTGTCTGGGTCCACGCCAGCCACGTGCCCCTGCATGTGAGCTGGGGGACAGGCTACTTTGTCTTTCCCATTCCTAACCGCATGTCCCCTCCAAAAAGAACATCCCCAGAGCCGTATTCCTGGGCGGTTCAGACGTTTTCTACGAGGCTTTTAGCTTCGTTGTGCAGTGGAGGGGCAATTCTAGGCCAGGGCTGCATTCCGGGCAGGAGCGTGGCATGGGCTGTGCTCCGGGATCTGCTGCTGGTCACCGTGTCCACTCTGCTGGGGGCTCCTGGAGAGGTGCTCTCCCGGCGGTTCTGCAGGAAAGAAAAATGCCGTCCTGGTCCCCCAGGCTTTCTCGGGCAGCAGGAGACAAGCGACCCAGAGGGCAGTGAACTATAGCTGTTTAGGAAAAAAATGTAGTGAGTGAATGAAGGGATGAGTGGAGGGTGAATGAATGAATGGATGAATGAGAGGGCAAACAGCCAGTGGCTGCACCAGAGAGAACCCTGGCCGGGAGCCCCAAGGCGTGGGGTTTGCAGCGAGCATTTTCCTATTTGTATGACGTTGGAAAAATTGCCTAATGTTTTCTTAGTTCCCTCATCTGTAAAATGGGCCAGAAGCATGTCCTTCCCCAGGGTGGCCCAGGAGACCAAAGGGGATCACGTTTGGGAAGGTGCCTGCTCCCCTCAAGGTCACGTCTGATGTAACCCGGATCTCAGTGGATGGAGGACTGGCTGTGATGGGCACGTGTGTGTTTCCCCATTGAGTGGGTTATGATTTGAAAAGTGCCCACGGATCCTCTCTGCCACCCTTGGTGACTGCTGGCTATCTGCCGATGGAGAAGGTGGTTCCCCTGCAAACTGGGTTTGCACTGCAGCCAGAGCGTCGCAAATGGTTGCTTTCCCATCGTGCTAGAACGTGTGAGGCCTGCCGGCTGCTTGCAGCCAGTGGCACCTTCCCGGTTTGCCTGCGTGGGGAGAGCAGGTGCCAGTCTGATTAGCTTTGGGGGCGGGGGTTGGCCTCGCTGCTGCAACAGCATTTAATTTGGGGACACCGGCCAGTCCTCTCAAACAGAGGCTTGCTAAGGCCATGCCTCATCTTCCAGATTCCCATGGAGCTGCTGAAGTCGAGGAGGGGGGCAGTCATCTGACCCAGGGTCTCACAGCTCCTTGGTCCTCGTGACTTGAGGCTTCCCCAGGGTTGAGGGCACACCCTGCTGCCTCTATCCTTTTATGTCCTCTGCAAGCCCCTGCAGTCGCAAGAACAGTGCCCCTAAGGTCAGAAGACCTGGGCTCCAACCCCCATCTCTGTCTCCTTCGCAGCAGCTGTGTGACTCTGAACCAGTTGCCTGACGTCTCTGAGCTTCACCTCCTCCGTGGTAGCGAGAAGACAGTGATACTTACCTTGAGGGCTTGATGCAGTCATGTGACACTAATGACCGTTTACTGAGTGCTTTCCAAGAGTGTCAACACATTACAGATATCATTTCAGCAACACCCCCGAGAAAGAGGTGGTGTGGACCTCTGTTTTATGGAGGGGCAGCTGCAGATCAGAGAGGTTAGGTAACTTGCCCAGGTCGCACAGCTGGTGGTGGCAGGGCCGGTTGGCACCCGGTGGGCGCCTGTGCTCTCCACCACCGCCGTGCTGCTCCTCTCGGTAAATGAGGTGACACGTGAAGAGCATCTGGCACGTGGGTGGCTGGACCCGAGTCTGACCCGGCCTGTGGTATTCCTGAGAGATTAGCTGGGGCTTTCTGGGGACCGGAAAGAATGGGGGTGGGGGTAGAGACTGGTAAGCTGGGTCTGTGCTCCCCACCTTCGTCGCGAGCCCTCTGAGAGCGCAGGCGTTGTCGTATTTTTGGTGGCAGCCTGATGACTCTCCTCCGAGCTCAGCAGGAGGCAGAGGGCGGGTAAAGATGCACGGGACTCAGCTCGTTCCGCGGGTTTGTGGAAGTTCTGCGGGCCCAGGCCCAGTCGTGGACGTCGTCTTGGGGTGCCCTGTGCGTCCCTGGGACTGCGGGGGACACCTGAGAACTGTCATGCAGATGGGCCTGCCCAGAGGGAGCACCTGGCCATTCCACAGCCTCGGGGCACGCAGGGGGTGTGGGTGTAACTGGGGAGCAGCAGCCCGGGCACGTGAGCTGCACTGCGGAGGGGCTGCTCCCTCGGAGGTGATGTGAGGGGGGTGACTCGGCAGGGGGGCTTCCTGGAGCGGAGGGGCTGCTGAAGGGGGGCAGAGTGTGGCCAGGAGGGGGAAGGGCGTCTTGACCTGTGGCCAAGAGCGCCTTGTATTATCCTCATCAGTGCTGTCCCCTTCGTTGCGTTTTTAGAGCATCCTCTGTGGGCTGCCCTGCTGGGAGCTGATGGCACGCCCGGCCCTGGACCTGTCTCCTGGCGGCTCGCTGGCAGAGGCAGGCGGGCTGATGCCACTTGGGTGCACGTGACCTCCAGGCTGTGCGGGGCCGTGAGCAGCAGCGAAGGCTCTGGTCCCTGCGTTTCCCACCTCGTCTCCTCATACCAGGGAGAGACCTCAGATCTGCTGACTCTTTTCTCCTCCCTCGCCAAGGACGCTCCAGGGCTGGGTCCCCCACAAGGCGGGCTCAGCCCGCTCCTCTCTCTCTGGGTCTGGCCTGCCCTCCTAGTGGGGCTGAAATCGAAAACCTGATCGATTGATGTCTCTGGAACGAATGGCTGTTTTATGGCTTGGGGTCTCCCTGTCCCCAGTCGCAGAGAGGGCAGGTCGGCATGCCCCTTGGGCTCCCCTGCAGCGGCCCTGCGTCCACACGGCCAGCTGTTCCTGCTGCGGGGGGCACCACCGCCAGCATCTGTAGCTCGTCCCACTGTGTGAATTTTGCAAACAGCCTTCTTCATCATGTTTATGAACTCGGCGTACGTTGGCTGCAGGTCAGCGTTCCTGTGATGATGGAGGGCTTGCCTGGAAAGCCAGCAGGTTGCATTTCAGAATCTCAGCCTCTTTGGGGATGCTTTCTCCTACCTCCTCTGCCTTCCCACCTCACGTCCCCTCCCTTCCCCTCTCGTTCTCCAGAGGAAGACTAGAATATTCCCTCGTTTCTGCATGCTGCTTGCAGGTCACACAGCACTTTTACCTCTCCTGTAGAGAAGATGCGTTATTCGCACTTTACAGGTGAGGAATGGAGGGTCAGAGAGACCCAGGCCGGAGGTTGATGGTTCCAGGCCGCTGAGCTGAGCCCTGGTCCCTGGTCCTGACTCTGTGTCCTTTGCTGTTCTCAATCGGCTTTGCTCCCTCGATCTGGCCGGCGTGACACATGCCTTCCCTGGGCCCCGAGCAGAGTCCCCACCGGCCCCACTGGGGATGTTGGGTTGAGCAGAGTCTGAAGCTGCCAGGGGCCAGCCCGCCTTGTGCTGAATGTGGTTTGTGGCTTTTGTATGTTCCCACGGTGCCCTTCGTGAATGTCATTGAATTACGACGGGGCTGGCTCCTCTTCTGAGCTGGCAGCGAAGCCCAACTCCCCACAGTCCTCTTCCCCAGAAAACTGTCGACACTGCCATGTCTCGTGGGAGAGCCCTGGCTGGGAGGGGGACTCCTGGGTTTAGACCCCAAAGACAGCTGTCCCTTCCCCCTGCTCTGGGCCAAGTCGAATGCCCGCTCAGGAGATGGGGCGAAGGTTGCTACCGCTTCAAACCCCCGTCCCTAGTGGAGCAGTGGGTGGACCTGTTAGTGCTCAGCTGCTGGCCAGCTTGGGCCACTGGCGGCCACTGGCCCTGGGCGTGCGGGCTGCCTGTGCCAGGGGCACTTCCATCCCCAGGAGTTTCCTGCTGCGTTTTCTCCTGGTTTCCCCAGAGAGGGTCAGGTAGCCGCTGCTGCGCCCTGAGAGGGGTGGCGGTTTCTCCACAGTCCCTGCAGGGTGGGGCAGGGCTGGGCTGGAATCAGACGGGGGCTTGCGATTCGTCCCTGGATCTTAGGAGCCCACTGCCAGCCCTTCGAGAAGGGAAGGGAGAGGCCGCGTCTTGGGGTTTCTTTGAGGATTTTCCTGTCTCAGCAGCTGTGGCCGGAGCCAGCCCCGGCTGTTATCTGTCCAGGTGCTCCCCAAAGAGCAGTTGTAACCGAGAGTTAAGAACACCTTGCATGTCCTCCAGGAGGGGAAGCGTTAAATAACGTGCGATATGTCTGTGGGTGAGTGAGTTGGGGAAATTATTACATGACGTGGGGGAAAATGTTGGCAATAGAGTCTACTTTACATACAAGAGTAAAATTTACTCTTTTTGGTGTGCAGTTCTGAGTTTTGACAAATACAGGCAGTCACGTAACTACCACCACCGTATAATTTTAAGAGAGAAAAAATAGTTTACCGCGGTGTGTACACAGTAAGTTCCTAAATTTAAAACATATGTATGCGTACGTGTATGACTGCGTTATGACAGGAAGGACATCCTGAAAAGGCGACCCAAGGAAGTGGCTCAGGAGAAATGGGCTGCGTGAGTTTTGAACAATTTTTTTTTTTAATTTTTAATTTTTGGCTGTGTTGGGTCTTCATTGCGGTGCGCGGACTTCTCATTGCGGTGGCTGCTCTGGTTGCAGAGCACGGGCTCTAGGCGTGTGGGCTTCAGTAGTTGTGGCACGCGGGCTCAGTAGTTGTGGCTCGCAGGCTCTAGAGCGCAGGCTCAGTAGTTGTGGCACACGGGCTTAGCTGCTCCGCGGTGCGTGGGATCTTCCCGGACTAGGGCTCGAACCCGTGTCCCCTGCATTGGCAGGCGGATTCTTAACCACTGCGCCGTCAGGGCCTGGTTTCTTCCTTGTAGGTGGGAGGCCGGGCGCTGGGGCCCTGACCTTACACCAGTGATCTCACCCGGTCCTGGCCCGCGTGGAGGGGCTGGGAGGCAGTTGGCACTGCCAGCCTGGGGCTGTGCTGTGTCACTCACTCAGGATAGAATGGAATGCTGCTGGCCGGGCAGTGGAGGGCACAGTCCCGTCCCCTGCCCCCTCCTCACCGTGACCACCGCGCAGCTGCTCAGGGTTGGGGCCCTGGCAGGCTGCGGGCTGTGCCTGGGGCAGGAGGGGCTCTCCATTCTAGACCCGGACACCTCCCTCTTCCTCTGGGCAGGGAGTAGCCCTGATCCAGGGAGAGAGCGTTTTGCTGTCCTGCCCTCTCGCCTCCCTGCCCCTCTGGTGTCCCCAGGCCAGCTTCAGGGGTCTCCCTCTCAGGCCTCCTTGGTCCTCTGGGGATGGGGCTGCTTGGGAGCAGGCAGGGAGAAGCCCCATCAGGAGCTCCTCTTACCCAGCCCTGAGCCAGGGTGGGGGGCAGCCTGGGCGGGGCTCTTCTCCCTGCCCTGGTTGGGGCGGGTGTGGCCGAGGCCCGAGGCCGGGGTGTGCCTTCTGCCTGGCGGCCTGGCACTCCGGGGTTGCCGCCCACCTGCCCCTCTGCGCTGAGCTCCCTGCCCACCCGCTGCACCGTGCATTCCCAGCCCCCAGTGGGCAGCTCCCAGGACGGGGGCGTGGCTGCTCAGCTCCCACGGTCAGCTCTGGGCAGAGCCCGGACGGCCAGGTGTCCTCTCCTCCTTTGCCACCAGGTCCCAAGGACGGGGCTGTCCCTGCCCTTCTCTGTGCTCAGCTGACAGCACAGGACAAGCAAGGGGCTCTACTGGTCAGCAGGGTTGAGGGGCAGGCTGCGGCGGGGGTGCCCTGGTCACCCTGAAGGTGCCACAAGGGCACGGGGCTCTCGTTGAGTGCACGTGTGATCTTCTGCGCTGGTCCTTGCGCTGCTCCTTCCCTCCCGGAATATCCAGCAACACTGACAGCTGGGCATCCCGTGTCCCTCCGCGGTGCTGCTCCCTGAACCCTGCCCGTGTTCCTGGGGCAGTGGGAGGGTGTCCTTAGAGGCGGGACCGTGGCGGGAACAGTGCAGGGGGCAGAGAGTCCCCGGGCTCCGGGCCCCACCTCCGAGTCAGCCAGAGGGCTCTGGGCTGTGGGTGGACCAGTGTGCCCGGGGGTGAGGGCTCAGGATGGGCCTTAAGACCCAAAGTAGAAAAGATCACCCAATACAGAGTCATCCCTCTAGCCTGTCCTAGGGATGCTCTAGCTTTCCATGAGTTTTCCCACCTTTTTCCTGCCTCAGTTACTGCATAGTGGCTGAGCTCTGCACCTCGCTTTCTGCTGGTCTAACCCGCGGTGCTTCCACGCCGCTGTCACGGGCCCCTGCGTGGAGGTCTCCTGTGGGCCAGGTGCGGAGCTGGCCTCGCTCCTATGACCCCACCGAATCCCCGTCACAGCCAGGAGGCAGGGCTGCCCTCGTCCTTCTTTAGGAGGCTCAGAGGAGCGGAGGGGCCAGCTTGGCCTCACTGTGGGTCGCTCCGGCTCTGTTTGGCTGAGGCCACCCTGCTCCCGCATCCTTAGGCGCCAGTCCTGAGCTGAGGAGATAGGGCCCTTGGCTAAGCCGCTCAGCGCCGCGCTGGGTCACAGCCAGCCGGGGTGGGGGTGGGGGACACGGCAGTGAGGGGAGCAGCAGGCTTCAGGCCCTGCCTCTGCCACCCTCCTCCACTCCCTCCCCTTGGCCACCTTGCCCAGGCCTGGCTGAGGAGGGACACGAAGGCCCCACTGATTTCCTATCTCCTCTGATACAGGCTCTCAGGCCCCGTGGCCTCTGATGGGCGGCAGGGCGGCAGGAGGTGACTGAGCTCAAGGCCGCTGCCTCTGGGAAGCCTTCTGTGATTGAGCTACCCTTGTCGGCTGTGCTGGGGCCCCGCTGTCCCCACATGCCCTCTGGTTCTGCCCTCCTGGGAACCGAAGCCTCGCTGGCCAGGCCTGGCTGGTCGGTCGTAAGCACCTGGCGATGTCCACTTTGGGAGACCCTGCTCTCGTGCCGCGCCAGCCCTGCTGGCCCCGGTGTGGCAGGCACACAGCATCGGTCCCGCCAGATGGTGAGCCCCCAGCTGCTCCCTAAAGGGGACCATCTGGCCGATGGTCTCTTTAGTCACGGGTGTGAGAGCTCGGGTAATGGAGGGGAAAGGGGTAGCGGGAGCCAAATCTTGCTGTTGGACAGCAGAGAAGGCTCTGGAACCTTCTCCCTGTGTGTGTGGCTGGGCTCTTCCTCCCTTCCCCTCCTGAGGTCAGCCGACCCAGCTCTGTCTCTCGGCACCCGGCCACACTCCTGGGGCTTTGCGGACCCACTTCTGCCAGGCCTGCCCCTCCCTGGGCCTTAGCTTCCCAACTGCACGGGCATCCAGTCTTTCCTGGCTTCTGGGGAAGACAGGTCTGTGCGCAGCGGCCCAGCTCACCTGGGTGTGAGTTCCTGGGATGGAGGGAGAACAGACCTCCCCGAGTCCCCCTCCAGCCGCTGGCAGGCTCTGCTCCTCTGCCTTTCGCTGGCAGCGACTGGTTCTGGAACTCGGCACCGCTCTGACCGGACCATCCCGGGGCGGCCAAGCCAGCGAGCAGGTGCCTGGACCAAGGCACGTTTCTCGCACCTGCCAGCCAGTGGGACAGCCCCGGAAGGTGCCAGGCCCGTTTCTGGTTCTCGGGCCACTGCCAGAGGGAGGCGCCCAGAGGTGCAGGAAAGACAGACGGATGTTCTCAAAGCTACTCCACCCTGAAAATGGGAAGGCAAGGTGGACTCTTGCCAAGAGATAGAAACGCTTTCCAGTTTTCTTTCTCTCAAACCTCTTTTGAATGTCCCTAAGGAGGGAAGCACGTTGAGTGGGAGCCTAGATGTGTGGGAGGGGAAGGGAGTAAGGTGGGCCCGGTGACCGTGGACCACCTGTAACCGGGAAGGAAGGGCTACCTGTCCCCTGTCCTCTCCACGTTGCTTCCTTGCGCTGTGTTGGTGGAACCTGTGCTCCTGGAACAGTCGTAAGGGGTGATGGAGGCCTAGGCTGCTTCTCCCAACCCCCAAACGTCCTTTGCTCACGGTGCAGGGGATGGGACCGTGGCGTGCCGCCGGCGCGGGGCCAGTTCTGTGTCTGTTGGTGCACTTCTGTGGTGGGGGGAGGTCACCCGGGTCGTGGGCTGCAGTCCCTGCTGGGCAGACCTGGGCAGTCTCCTCAAAGTCCGGGGAGGACCGGGGCTGCTCACCCTGCCCTGGCGTCCCCTCCTTCTCCCAGCTCCAGTGCCTCCCTTCCTAGGGCCCGTGGGGCAGGGGGACTGCAGCTGCTTCTGGGAGAAGGGCTTGAACCCCGTTTACTCTGAGGATGTGCCCTGCAGGGGAGAGGAAAGGCAGCTGGACATCTGGCAGAATTTCCCACCTGAGAAGTTTGGGATTCCAAGCCCCTGCCTTTCTTGGCGCCAGGGAACAGTAGCCCAATTGTTCCAGACCCGTGTTATCTTGGTCACGGCACCCGCATCCTTCTGGACCACGACCCTCCAATTCCTGGGCCTAATAATGGCCTTGTTCTGGGCAGGGTTGAGCAAAGCCCTGTTGGTGGCTGTTCAGAGCAGCCCTGGCGACTCTCCCAGCTCCCCCTCCATGTGCCGCCCGGCCATCCTGGCAGCCCAGCCCTCAGGGAGGCTCACAGAGGTGGCGCTGGGCTGGCGGTGAGTGGGGCTCTGCTCCTAGGGGCACAGGGAGGCTGAGCCCGGTCAGTGGGCAGTGGAGGCCTGGGCGAAGTGCGGGCAGTCTCCAGTCTGTGGTGCGTTCATAGCTCCTGGACTGAGGGTAGAGGGCGGTCCCAGGTGGATGGAAGGAAGGGGTGGGTGGACAGGCTGTGGGTTTGTCCAGGGCAGAGAGGAGGAATGTCTTGCGTGCTGGACTCATGGAAGTTGATTGTAAACGTACCGTGTTGAAGCCGTGAGGTCGTAGGGAAGGTGTCTTGGGATGCCCGTGAGCCTCTCCGAGGCCTGGCAGGAGCGATCAAAGTTACAGCAGAAGTGGCTTGACAGAGACCTGTGAAATGTACTCAAGGCAGAGCCGGAGAGGAGGTTTGCTGACTCTGGCTACGGCTGATGGAATTTGCTGGCCTGGAAAAAAAAAGAGTTGTGGTCGCCAGGCGTCTGTGGTGCCGGAGTGTGGCCCGTGTGGAGCCGGGGAGCGGCATAGAAGCCCTCTGCAGGCCTTCCTGCTTCGGGGTCTCTGTCTGCAGAGCAGGACAAAGCACAGGAAGGCCTGAGAGGTGTCAGGCCACAATGACAGCGAGGTCTGGGAGCCTCCCCAGGGCAGGCAGGCTGGGGAAGAGCCCTTGAGGGGGCTGGGTGTTCCGCCCACAGAGAGACACCCCGGGGGCACCCGCTGAGCGGCCGTGGCCAGCTTCAGCCTCGTCCCCACTGTGCTGGTGTCTGCCCCGGCCCCCTCCACTGCTCTCCCTCTGGGCTCTTCCTACTGATGGGCTCCCCCACCACCCTCCGACCCCCGCCCTCGGCCTCTGCTGCCAGAACAGGGCGGCGTGCGCTGCAGCACACACGTGCCAGTGGGCGAGCGTGGTGGGCCTGGAGTGTGACGGGTTAGAAGACTGCCTCTTGGTCTCACGATGGTCGGCCTGTCTTCCTGCCCCTCTCCCCTGGATCTGCCCAACCTCTGCATGTCAGAGCAACAGGCTCTTAGTTTTTGAACAATTTTTACGTATTTATTTATTTAGCCTGCGCCGTGCGGCGTGCGGGACCTTAGTTCCCCGACCGGGGATCGAACCTGCACCCTCGGCAGTGAGAGCGCCGAGTCCTAACCGCTGGACCAGGGGAGCCCCTCACAGGCTGTTCGTCTTCATCAGGGCGCAAATGGCTCCTGAATGCCTCCTTCCTGGCCGTGTCTGCCCCCTGGGACTTTGATGAGTCCCCAGCACAGGGATGCTCACGGCCCCTGGTTCCTTCTGCAGTAGTTACTTCCTCACCTTTGAAACTGTCCTCCTCTTCGGGGAGAGGGAGAGGAGTCATCCCTGGGGGGCGCCGGGCCGTGTCGCCGGGCGGGCAGCCTGCGGCGAGAGTGCACTGCAGGGGAGGACTCCATGCGGCTCCTCTTTGGAGGCACCACTCTCTGCCTTTGACTTCGGAGGTGGCGCGCTCTCCTGGTCCGTCCTCCTGCTTCTCTGCTTTCTCCACGGCTGCTTCTCGCCTTGAGCTGATGTCCTTGAAAGGGACACCTCTGGTCCTTCCCCCTCTCTTCTTCTCCTCTCTCTCCCTCGGCAAACCTGCCCAGCCTCTTGGTTTCAGCTACGAGCTCTGATCATAGCATCTCAGGCGTATCAGGTGCCTTTGTAGTTTGCAGCGCGTCTTTACAAGCAATCGGCCTGCGAAGTGGAAGAGTTCGTCCACTTTTTGGATGATAAAGGTCAGGCACAGAAGGACTGAGCCACGGCTGGGGTACATCTCACTCCCCAAATGCACGTCCGGCATTCCTGTGGGCAAACCACGTCTGAGTTACCCCCGCGGTGAATGCGGACCCTCGTGAGGGGCCCCTGGTGCACCTCCCTCACACCAGGCCCTGTCCTCGGGGTTCACGTGTTACCTGCTTTAGTCCTCATGTCGTTCCTGCACGGAAGATGTCCTAATCTGTGTTTTACAAATGAGGAAATGGCCCAGTGAGGTGTGTTGTTTACCCAAAGCCTCCGAGTGAGTGATGGAGCTGCGATCTGACAGCAGACATCGCATGCTTTCTGCTCACCCACACCTGTTGACGAGGCACGTGACCACCACCCGTGTGGGCCACAGGGCTGGCCGTCGGTGAGGGCCACGCCTCCCAGCACCCCTGCTTCCTGAACGGCCCCCTGTGGTTCTGTCATCGTGAGGTTCTCTGAGCTGTTCTGTCTCGGAATCTGTTGGACTGGTCTGTGCTGCTCTCTCGTTGTCCTTCGTGATTTTGCAAACTTTGGCCTAATGCCCCTCGACTTTGTTTTTCCAGAATGAGGAAGTCTCAGCCTTTTAGGAATCTCCCCTCACGTCTCAAGTTCTCACTTGCTTCCTGTCTATCTGGTGTGTTTATGTGGGGACGAGTCTCCCCCTTGGAGTCGGGCCACCCCCTCCCCAGATCCTCCCACAGCTGGCACGCACAGCACACCTGCCCGCTGCACAGACACACCACGAGAAGCCCCGTCTCTGCTCCCACTCCAGGCCCAGCCGCCCGTGCTGAGGTCAGCTGAGCAGTGGCCGCAGATACGGCCCGTCCCAGGCCTGCTGGCTCACTGCATCATGTCTGTGACAGGAGAGCCTTTCCTGGTGCTGTGACGGAGTGCCGGAGGCATGCAGAGCTGGGCTCCTGGCCTCCTGTGCTAATCACGGGTGCCAGGCCTGGGGACGGTCAGGTTAATGGCAATGATGGGCACGACCTGCTGGGAGGAGCGCACTCGGGGCCGGGAGGGGTCGCCGGTGGACCGAGGTGGACGTGGGGGCACCGTGCTCTGGCCCAGGCACTCTCTCATCTCCCTGTGGCCTCCCCTTCTTTGTCAGCTCCCTTTCTTCCTCATTTTCCTTACCCCCTATGTTTTGGGAGTCACCACGAGGATGGGAGTGGGTGGTACCATCCCAGCCCGAGATTAGAGCTCTGAAGATCTCCTGCTTTGGGGCTTCATGCCAGCCTGGGTTTCTTAAAGAGGTCGCAGGCATATTAAAGATCCAAGGCTGTCTTTGGAGGTGGTGAGGGAGCCTTGGGAACAACAGAGACCACTTCCGCGACAGGAAGGCAAATCGCACTCCGCGTGCACCTGCTGGGTACACCTGCTGTCACACAGGCGTCTAGCACCTGAAAAGCAGGGAAGTCGAGTGCTGTGACCTTCCCGGCAATGAGTTGCCCTAGAAATGAGATCCACTTGCATGTGACACTCTCCCCTGGTGTGTGTGAATGTGCCAGAGGGTACGGGAAAGAGGAGGGTAGAGGTCTCCAGGTGGTCCATCTTCGCTACTGATGGGGGTATCTGAGGGGAGAAGGAAGTGGGTTCTTCTTTAAAAAAAGTTTATTTCTGATAATAAAATTTGTATGTGGTCACTGGAGAGCATTGGAAAGAACAGAGAGGTAGAAAAGTAGCATAAATGAAAGTTTTAGCTTCATCATGCCGCCATGCCGAGCTAACCTCTGCTCACCTTTGATGAGTTTCCAGGGGTGTATGTGGGAGGAGAGACTTTTGTTGCCAAGGATGCCTTGAGTTTAAAGGAAGAGAAGGACACAGGACAGTGGGCTCCCAACCCTCCTACCCTGGGCTGCCTGGGGCCTCCCACTTTGACCGTCAGCCCTAGCTGGGTGACCCTGGGAACCGGGCAGCCACTCTGCCCAGGCTTGAGTGCCCCCTGGAAGGAGGGCCCTGCTCCTGGGACTTCCTGCAGAGTGGCTGGGACCCCAGTAGCTCGTGGGACAGCCCCTGCGCCAAAGCAGAGGCTCCTGGGAGGTGGCCGTGGGGTCTGGTCCCAGACTTCTAGTGGCAGCTGCCGTGTTGGTGAGCTTCGGGTCTCTGGGTGAGTGAGGCTGTCGGATCGTTTTTCACCTGTAGGTTCCGACCCTGGTCCCCGCTCTGCCCTCCAGAGCCTCGTGAGATAAGTCCAGACACCGTGGGCCACGGTAGTGCTGCCCGTACTTCAAACCTGCAGCCGTGCTCCTCACCGCTCCCCCCTCCCCCGCCCCCAGCCCCCTCTAGTTCCCACCCGTTCCTCGTGGGCAGCGTGGAGGGAGGCAGAGCCTCTGGCTAGGCTTCCGGGAGCAGGTGAGAGGGGATGGTGATGGCAGCGGGATGGGGAAGCCCATTCCAGGCCAGGGAATGGCACGCAGGAATGTTCATCCGCGGCAGGTGTGCACACAGGCCCGCGTGAGTGTGAGCTGCTGCCGGGGCCAGAGGACTCCCCGCCCCCTGGGCTCCCTTATATAGCCGCCGCCCTGCTCCCAGAGCTCGGGTGGGGATGGCCCCCCCCGCTGGACACACTCGGGGAGCCTGCCGCTGGCTGGGCCCCGGCCAACTCTCAGGATCGTCTTGTCATCACAGCCCGAGTCAGCTGTTGGATTGGGAAGCCTTCCCTGGTGTTTCACGGTGCACAGCCAGAAATATAACCCTCCTGTTTGCCAGGAGCACTGGGTCTTGGCAGGCGTCCTCATGGCCTATTTTAAACTGGAGGGAGCAGTGAGAAGTGCCTCTTGGGCTGAGCCTGGGACCCTTCCCTTCCCTCGCGGGGCTGCTGGGGGCTGGTCACTTTTCCCTCTTTGGGCCCATGGACACGTGTCCTGGGGGGAGGACACGGGGGTGGGAGGCGGGGCTGTTTCAGGGCCATCTGGAAGAGGGTTTGCACGATTACACGGTCGGTGAGCCCCGGGCCGGCAGCGGGAGGCTGCTTTGTCCGTCCTCCCTCCCTCGGTGCTGGCGCCGTGTTTGAGCAGGCGGCTTGGCCACCCTGTTTTCCTTGCCACCTGGAAAATGGGGACCCACGTGGCTCTGCCCTGCCTCTCAAAGCGTTCCCGTGACCTCAGAGAATTGTTATGAGCTCGTCTGGCATCTACCGACCCCTGTCGTCCTGCTTCATTTGCCAAAGTCAGTCTCCCCACCAGGCAAAGCCTCTCTAAGTAGACACACGTTTCCAAGAAAACCAAATAAAGAGATGATGGAAACAGGCAGCAAAGGCTGTTCAGCTCCTTAGAAGGCTGCTGGCGGCCCAGTGAATGAAATAATAACCAGCACCTCGTGAAGGACCCAACGTGGCCTGTGCTCCAGATCCTGGCTCCTGGGTCTGGCTTGCCGAGCCTCTCACCGGGCAAGTTCCTCAACCTCTCTGAGCCTCGGTTTTCATGGGTAAAGGGGTGATGACGATGCCCACCTCGTGGGTGTAGTGGACATGCCCCGAGATGGTGGTCTGTAGGGCGGGTGCGTGCTGCAAGTCAGTGCTGAACGACTCGGCCACTGCAGTGGCCGCTGCTGTGACCTTCCCAGAACCCCGTCACAGACAGAGGGTACCTGCCGTGATGCCGATCGGCCCAGGACCAGCTTTGGTGGAAAACTAGGCCCTCCCCATCAGGGTCCGCAGAGCGCCAGGCAGGGATTGGATGGAGTCTGGTTACTGCCCCAAGGAGCCCTGCCTCAGGGGGTGGGATGCCCGGGGTGGTGGTGACAGGGTGTTCATTCTCCAGGGGGTGTGGGGAGGGGTCACAGCACGTCTGGCCTCAAGGGGCAGCGTGTCCCTGGGGATATTGCTTTCTTTTTTTTTTTTTTTTAATAAATGCATTATTTATTTTTGGCTGCTTTGGGTCTTCATTGCTGCACGTGGGCTTTCTCTAGTTGCGGCGAGCGGGGGCTACTCTTCGTTGCGGTGCGCCGGCTTCTCATTGCAGTGGCTTCTCTTGTTGTGGAGCACAGGCTCTAGGCACGCGGGCTTCAGTAGTTGTGACACGCAGGCTCAGTAGTTGTGGCTCGTGGGCTCTAGAGTGCAGGCTCAGTAGTTGTGGCCCGCGGGCATTGTTGCTGCGCGGCATGTGGGATCTTCCCGGACTAGGGCTCGAACCCGTGTCCCCTGCATTGGCAGGAGGATTCTTAACCACTGTGCCACCAGGGAAGTCCCTCCCTGGGGATATTTCTGTCCGCTGGGCCTCAGCCCAGTGGAGCCCACTCCTGGGTGGGAAGCTGGCTGGTTACAGCTCTGGAGAGGCTGACGCTCAGCAGGTCCAGGGTGGGGACCTGGGCAGCTGCAATGGCAAAACCCTTCCCGGTGATTCTGACACCCAGCAGGGGAGCGGGGTAAGGGCTATGGAGGCAGACAGAGCTGGGGACTCAGCCTGGCCCTGCTGCTTGGTCTTGGACAACAGTGCCCACCTCCTTGGACTGGTACGAGGTTACGTGGGACAGTGGGTCTGGGACACCCGGCCCAGAGCCTAGCACACAGGCCCCGCTCCCTGCATGGTGGCAGTGATGGTGAACTTGGAAACACCGGCTGGGCGGGGGCCCCTCCTCTGTTGGGCCAGGTGCTGGCTGCCTTCAGGGGCTCAAGCTTCTTCTCCAGACCTTTTCTGGGCTTGAGGGCCCTCTTCCTTGCCCTCACCCCTCCCCTCCCCACATCCCCAGATTGGAGGCCTAAATGTAGGGGTGGTGTTTCCCGTTTTAGAGGCTGGGGGGAGAACCGTCTGCAGGTCCATGGAGAATTGGACATTGGTGCTTGGCTTGGGCTGCCTCTGGGTCAGCCCAAGGTTCACAGGCGCCTCCTAACCCAGCCTGGGCCCGAGTTCCAGGCCCCAGACCAGTGCTCAGTGCATTTCTCCACCAGAAAGAGGACTAAGGTGAAGGACGTGGGTCTGTCTTGTCCATCCTGATGATGATGGTGGCAGGATCCAGCGCCTGTAGAACACTTACTCAGTACCAGCCATTGTTTCAAGTGCTTTTCGTACTTGAACTTATTTTAGCTTCATGACAGCTCTGAAGGAGGTACTATTCGTAAACCCATTTCACAGATACGGAAGATGAGTCACAGATGGACCACGTGTTGCTAAGCGCTGTGTTTTCAGGCATGCCGTCCCCTAATCCTGTCCTTTTAATATTGATTCCGAGTCGGTTTCCACGAATAGCTCATCAATGGCGACAAGCACGTAGCGCACATTTTCCCGTGGACACTTCCCTCTGTGGTCTGTAGCTGCCGCGCAGGGTGGATGCTCCGTGCACACGTGTGTTGACTGTCGGGTGTATTTATTTGTTGGTTTCCAGGGGACGGGAGAGGCTGGACAGAGGGCAGCAGATGTGCCATCGCCGGGAGAGCTGCTCTGACGCCAGCCTGCCCGCCATGTGGGCTTCCTGCTGCGGTCACCAGCTCCCCTTTGCCCCCCGGAGCCCAGAATAGCAGTCTGTGGCCAAGAGGGACAATGAGGAGCAGGGCGCGTGGCTGGGCTGCAGGGCTGGTGGGTGCAGGATGGTCAACCTTGAGGCTCGCGGCCTGGCCCCGTCTGTCCCGCCAGCTCCAGGCTTTATATAGCGAAGCTGCGCTAGGTGAGCCCTGCAAGTTTGTGCGTGGCCCTCATCTGACTGCGGCATGTGGACCCTTCACCGGGGTGGCCTGAGGAGACGTGGCCCCCGGGCTGACCTGGGTTTGAGTCTCAGCAGCAGCTGACGGGCTCTGCCCGCAGCCGCATCGCGTAATGGGAGCAGCCCGCCAGGGAGCTGAAAAAGGAAACGGGCCGTGCCCAACCCAGCTATTATTAAACTTTTCTCTAGCACTTTCTCCCCACTCAGCCCTTTGCCACCATACTTGAGAGATTGTCCCTGTGCCACCCCAAAGGGATGTGGCCGCTGTGACCCGTATAGGGAGGATGGCACTGGGGCCTGTTTTAGTGGCGTGGCGCTGCCAGCGGGATTCCTACCACCTTCAGTGGTAGAAGAATGCCTGGCTTTCAGAAAGGACTTCTTGGGACATCTCACCTGTAGCCCAGAAGCCAGAGAGCCTTTCTCTTTGGGTGACCCTTAGCATGAAGCAACATCTTTTAGGTGAAGTCCTTGTGCAACAAGTAAACGGACTCTCAACCGTATGGCAGTGCTGGGAAGGGCTGGCATCTCTCAGGTCCGGAGTTGAGCCTGTGGTTCAGGAGAGGTTCAGGCCTCTCCTTTGTGGGAACAAAGCCGGACCCCCTTCATGTCTCTGAGGGACAGGCACCTGCTTTTGTTAGTGTCCTTGAGTGGAAGAGCCTTTATTTTGCCAGTTACATCCTTGTAGGGCTGTTTGCTGTCACCTCCCATTTTTTTTTTCTTTAAAAGAGTTTCTTTTTTTTTTTTTTCCTTAAGAGCACTTTTAGGTTTACAGCAAAATTGAGAGGAAGGTACAGGAGATGTCCCATACACCCCACACATGGACAGCCTCCCCCATTATCAACATCCCCACCAGATGCAACACTTGTTACCAAGGATGAACCTACATCGACAAGTCATGGTCACCCAAAATCTGTAGTTTACGTGAGGCTTCACTCTTGGTGTTGTACATCCTATGGATTTGACAAATGTATAAGGATCTGTTCCCACCAGTATAGTATCATACAGGGTATTTTCACTGCCCTAAAAATCCTCCGGGCTCTACCTTTTTACCTCCACAAACCCGGGCACCCAGTGATTAATGTTCTGTCTCCATCGTTTTGCCTTTTTTGGAATGCTATATCGTTGGAATCCTACAGTGTGTCGCCTTTTCAGGTGGATTTCTTTCACTTGGTAATATGCGTTTAAGGTCCGTCCATGTCTTTTCATGGCGTGACGGCTCATTTCTGTTCAGCGCAGAATACTGTTCCGCCGTCTGGATGGACCACAGAATGATGAAGGGATGAGGAAGAGGGAGGGTCCCCTGGGGGAGGCAGCAGCTGGAGGGGCCTGGGTGGTGAGCTGGTGAGAGCCACGTCTGGTGCTCAGCCTGGAGCCTGCACAAGGAAGTGCAGGGCCCTGGCAGAGGTGCACTCAGTCCGTGCAGCCGAAGAGACAGGGCAGGGCCGCTCGGAACCTGGGAGGAGTGCCTCCTGCAGGATCCTGAGCGGCGTCGGCCTGGTGGCCGGGTCCCTCGGTGCCTTGCTGTGACGGGAGGTGTCTGGTTCCTCCCAGAAGGCGAGCGGGTTATAAATAGCAGATGACGGGCTGTGGTGAGAGCTGCCTCTAGCGTAATCGCCGATTTTGAGAGTGCCCTGGCGAGGGTGGGAGGATGGCTGAGGTTAAATTTGGCCCTGTTGGCTGATTGGCATTTCTTGAGCCGGGTGCTAATCCCTTCAGGAGGTCAGATAAGCTCCACAGCGGCGCCAGGTTAAGGCGCCAGGTTTGAGGCCAGGTTAACTCTTTCGGGGGGACTGCAGAAGACCCCCAAAGTTGTGACGACTCCACATTGTCCAAAACAGAGCTGGAGCCGTCGTGGAGCTGGACTTCAAGAGGGTCCATCCAGGGGAGGGCCGGTGCCTGAAGTGCAAAGCGGACTCTGCTGTGTGACTGTCTTTCTGACGAGGCCGTCCCGTGGGAGGATGTCCTGGGGCAGCCCTGTGGTCAGCCCTGTGGCACAGAGACGGTGCACTTCCCCCTGGGAAGTAGCTCAGGCCCAGGGACCTGCCTTGCTGAGTATCGGGGTGAGTGGGTAGCACCGCTGAAGGTCAGGGATTCCCCCTCCTGGTCCTGTCACCTCCCAACACGGCCTGATGAGTTGGGACCCACTTTCCAATGCCTCACATAAGAGCAGGAAGCTCTCCCACTACAGTTCTAGGCTTTGGGGGTTTCCTGCTCCCGCCCCATCTGCTGCAGGCGTTAACACTCACCCTTTTGCAGAGGGAGGGTAGGTTTGTAGCCTGCCTGCCTGCCCCTGCCTGCCCCTCCTCTCTGGGGGTGGCGGGTGGGCAGTTCTCGGCCGCCAGCCTCGTGGGCGGTGTGCACTGCTTCCCCTGCAAGTGCCACTTCCAGCCTGGATTTCTCCGCCAGCCTGACCCCTTCCTCCCGGGGCCGGGGGTCCCGCTCCATCTCCTGCTGCTGTGGGTGGGCCGTGCTCCTGAGCTTCTCGTAACCTCCGCTTTCCAGGACCATGAAACTGGTCCCCGTGGAGTGTCGCACCCCCCATGGGCCGTCCTCTGCTTTATGGCCACTGTCGCTCTGCGCTCACTCCCGTCACAGCCGAGGCGTCCAAGAACGACGGCGCTTGCCGCTTGTTCCATCTCAGCTCAACCAGCCGAAGCCGGCAGAGGCGCCGCGGGAATAGATTATCCCCAACAAGCTCTCCAGGCCCCTCTGCTGTGGCCCCGGCCCCCCTCTCGCCAGCATCGCAGCGGGGATTCTGGAACCTCCCGCCTCTGTCTTCCTCCCCACGTCCCTTTCACCTGGGGCAGCATCTTCTCTCTAACTGGCCGCTGCGTGTGCCGAGTCGGGAACTTCGCGCAGAGAGCTGATGCCGCAGGGGCGCAGGCGTGGGGGGGACTGGCCTTTATCCTTCGGATTCTTCATGCTCTTCCCAGAGAACAATGCCCTGCGGGAGGAGCCCTTAGCTGGCCTTGCGGGGTGAGCTAGGAGAAGGAGGGTCCTCCTTTCACGAACAGGGGGATATTCGGATGACGACGAAGCTGGCCTCTCCGTTTTGCCGGAGTAAGATGGTTCCCAGCAGGCACGCTGGGCGGGGAGCCGTGGCTGGCTCTTGAGGAACTTGACTGCCAGGCCAGAGGGCGTGGGCTCCTCGCAGGGCAGGGGGGAGCCAGTGAAGCTCTGCACGGCAAGAGCAGTTTTAGGAAGAATAATTGAGGGGGCAGGGAGGAGAGGGGTGCTGGGGTGGTGTTGGCTAGCTGAGGGTTGAGCCCCCTGCAGGCAGGCTTGGCTCTGTCCCCGGCTGAATCTGCACCCTGGTGGTCCAGCCCACGGGCTTTGGGGGTTCAGGAAACGAGAGCCTTGGCAAGATTCATTTTGGGTCTGAGTGCTATGGGCCTGGGACGTGTCCTCCCACCCATGGGTATATTCTGGGGCTCGAAACCTCCCTGGTGTCCTTCCGCTGGGATGGGGAAGGAGAGCACAGGCCCTCGACTTCTGGAGGAGGGACTCCGCTGTGAGCATCTGTGGCCTGGGCCGTGTGGCTTGTCTCCTTCAGGGAGCGGCTCAGGGCAGAGGGAGCCTTCCCCCTTTCCCTGGGTTTGGAGCTGCTCTTTGGCATTTGATACCAAGATGTCAGGTGAGCTGGTTCTTTTCCTCGTCTCCCCCTCCCATCAAGGCTGCAAGGAGCTGGAGGTGACCCTAGAACCAAGCGGTATTGAACGGCACCGTGCCATGCCCCCCCCACCACGTCCAACCCTGCCACTGTACCTGCTCCCAGGGTCTTGTCCCCAAGCCACGGTCAAAAATGATGGCTTGGTTGGGAGCAGAGGTTCCTTGCGGACGCCCAACAGAGATTCACTGGAATTGAATGCACGTGCCAGCATGTCCGTGATCTTAGCAAGCATGGTGTATGCCCAGCTTCACCACGTCCCCCCTCACTGCCCCTTGTCCCTTAGGTGAGACCCTGAGATGAGGTGGCTGATGCATGAGTGATGGTGACACCAGGCAGCCCGGCGTCCGGGAGCAGGAGGACGACCTCATTTAATTAGAGTGTGTGGGCCTGAGCCCCCAGCATCCTTGGAGAAAGAGACTTTTCTGTGAGCATCAGTCTGTACCAGGCACCGTGCTTATGCAACCTTGTGAGTTTGGTGGTGTTGTCTCCGTCTTGTAAATGAGGAATTAAGACCCAGAGAGGTCAACTTGCTTTTCTAACGTTGCACAGCAGGGGCAGGGAATTGAACTCCCTCGAGTCCATCAACTTCATAGCCCGTGCTCCTTCTTGTTCTCTTTCACTAGAGCTTTTCACCTCCTGCAGCATTTTCTCTGTGCTGAGCTCAGCCACCCTTCTGCCACTCCCAGGCTCTCGGTGACGCCCGAGAAGTTTACTCCACGTATGCTGAAGGCATACGTTCCCCAGGACAGGAGGTTCCCGAGTCCTGGTCTCCTCCCTCTCTCTGTTCCTCCCTCCACAGAGATTCATTGAGCCTTTACCATGAACCTGGCACCCGAGGGACATACAAGGGACAAGTCAGGAATCTCTGACCTCCTGGAGCTCACATTCTAGCAGGGAAGATGGACAAGAGTAAATAAACACTTAAAGTCATAGTAGGTTTTCATACAAGAAGGGGAGCAAAGGAAGCTTAAAGGAGAAGAATGAAACCACAAGTCTCTAAGGAAGAACATTCTGGACAAGGGACACCCGGGTGCGGAATAACATGGTGTGCCTGGGAGCTAGCAGAGGCCGGTGAACGGGACCAGGGCACGGAGGAGGCGGGCAAGGCAGAGGCTGGATCGTGTAGGGTCCCGGAGAACACGGGAAGGGATTTGGGATTTGTTCTACATATGAGGGGAACCTCTGGAAATTTGCTGCTCGGTGGAGAGTGAGTAGTGGAGGGGCAGGGGTGGCAGCTGGGAAAACAGAAAATGATCGCAGAAGTTCAAGGAGGAGGTTGGGGTAGCAGTGGAGTCGGGGAGAGATGGGTGGGCTGGAGTCAAAAATCGGAGGTAGAACCGGCAGGACTTGCTGGTGGGTGATGGGGGGGACAGAGAGTTGCTGGTGACTGGGGTTCCCCGTGGCTTGCGCATCAAGCTTCCCGTGTGACCCTGTTAAGCTTGAGTTGCCTGTAAGGCGTCCGAGGGGAGGTCACGGTCGGCAAGTGGGTGCCCAAGTCTGAGCCCAGGGAGGGGCCGCGCACTTCTGCCTGGCAGTAGTCAGGTGGAGCAGCCCCTCAGAACACTTTGAGAGCCTGTGAGGGGCCCAGCTCTGCTGGATGTGGTTCCTGGCGTAGTTTGTGTTTAATAATGGCCTTTGGAAACGAAGCAAGATGACGGCATGACTGAGTCACACAGCGGAAGCGCGTTGGTCATCCCTGTGGTCACAAGCCTTGGGTCGGGCATGGGGATGCAGCTGCATTAGATACAACAGCATTTCTGTGCCACCGAGGGGTTTGCGTATACTTGGTATTCATGGAAAGGCTTGACCCTTGCGGTCTTTGACAGTGTAAGGGGAGGTACCCTTTCCCCCAGGGGACCAGCTGGGGGCTGCACAGTTGTACCGTCTTAGTCCCATGCTGCCGGGAGCTTGCCTTTGCGAAAACTTGAAAAATACCTCTTGGGAGCCTACTATATGCGAGGCACTGTAGGAGACGCCAAATAAGAGTCGACTTAGGCAAAACCAACAAGGAATGAACCCTGTAGGGCGCAGGGTGTTGGGTGCTGTGAGGGAGGTGGCAGGTGCTTCTAGCGCACAGAGGGGGCATGGGGAGGGTGGAGCTCATGGGCCCTTCACGGGAAGGATGGCACTGCTGACTGGTTGGGGTGCAGGAGGGGCACGGCTGGCGGGGAAGAGCCGGCAGGCAGGCACGCAGGCAGAGGCTTGGGGTGCATCACAGAGGGGCCAGTGCCCTGGACTGTGGGGATACTGGCAGCCTAGTAATGAAGAGATGAGCCTGCAGGAGGTCTCAGATGGACGCCGTGCTGAGAAGCTTCAGCTGCACCCCGCAGGCTGCAGGAGCCCTCCTGGGCCTGGAAGATGAGGCGTGATGTACCCCAGGTGGAGCGTTCAGATGGTGGTGGTGACGGCGGGAGGGAGGTGGGGTGACCGACAGGGGTGCTTCTCAGTGTTCTGGCCCCAGGGATGAGACCAGGACCCGGGCCGTGGGAGTGGAGAGGACCAGGTGGGTGCAGGAGAGTTGCAGGCGTGTGGCTGGAGGATTTGGAGTGGGCGAGATGCAGAAGGGTAACAGCGCGGATGAGCGTCATTTATGACGTTAGGCCGTGTTCTTGTTCTCAGGGCTTTAGAAGTTTTCTCCTTTTTAATCTCCACAACAAAGCTTGTAGGTACTACACGTAGTTTGGGGGAGTTAGCATTATTATCCCCATTTTACAGATGAGGAATCAGAGTCACAGAGGTCAACTGGCATGAGGCTACATTGGGGAAGGGGCAGAGCTGGGATTCAGAACCCATGCGTTCACTCCAGAGCCTGTGCTCTTAACCGCTGGCCCCAGATCCAAGTTTTGATTCCTGGATGGAGGAATAGATGGGGACACGGGTGGAGGGGCATGTTTTCCAGAGACTGGGACAGACACCCTGATTCAGAAGACGTCATTCAGAGAGCGTACGACACCACGGAGAAGAAATACTGACGGTCCGGGCAAGCAAACGGCCCCGGGCCCTTTGCGACCCGAGAGGCAGTGTGGTACCTGCACGGTCAGTGTGACCCCCATCCTGGTGCAGGCGTCAGGGTCCTCCCCCAAGTCCTGTGCGTCCAGTGTCCATAGCATCAGGCCCACAGGCGGATGACACACCGCTCTGCAGGACTGTCGTGCCCCTCCCCCAGCACTGGTCCCCGCCTTTCTGGGCCTTGGGGACCCGCTTTCTGTAGGGCTGCCTTAGGTTTGCTCGTGCAAAAGAAGTCAGAGTTTTCCTGAGATGAAGCCAGACTCTGGCTCCCCTGAGCAGCTGGTGCCATGAACCTGAAAGCTTCCGTCTCCAAGGAAAATCTTCTTTTTTTTTTTCTTTTTGGTAACGTCTACTTCCTGAGATGCAAACCTGCCAAGTGGACGGGAGTGGCCCCTCTCCCTGGTAATTTGACGGCGTCTGTTTAGTGGGTGCCCTGGAGGCAGCACCCTAAAATCTCTCCACTTACAATGTTATTTCTTCTATTTCTTCTGTCTGCCGGGTCAGCCTGCATCTCAAAAAACACTCTTTTCAGAGCTTCGGGGAAACGTGGAGCCACAAAGTGCAAGCGTCTGCATTATGCTGGGTCCTCAGCCCTCCCCGGCTACTGCTCGCTTTTTTCTGTCGAATAAGCAAACGCCAGAGCATTTATTCCTGGGGATGGGATCTCATATGAAAATGCGTGGTAATTGTTTCCTTTTGCTATTGTCGATATGTTTCTGTTCCGTTCATTGAACTTTGTGCTCGGCTCCTACCATCTCACACGTCACATCTCGGTTATTTTTCTGTTTGCCGTTTATGAAGTGCATCCTTTCCCCTCCAGGTCTTGGTGCGGGGAGCGTTTGTCCGCCCGCTCGTGTGCACGCACGCGCGTGTGTGTGTGTGTGTGTGTGCGTGTGCGCTGCAGAAGAGGGGGCTGGGAAGAGAGAGGGAGAGCCATTTGGGATCTGCTTGGAGGGAGGCCTCCCCCCTGCCTGGACTTGGTCGAAGAACTCACACTCCTCTGCTCCTTCTGCTTTTGGGAAGCGCCTGAACTCAGAAGTGATTGATTCTGATGTATATCCAGGTTGGGGTATACTTAGCAGTCTTGATTTCATGTCATTATGGCCTGAAGCCCTGCCGGCTCCTCCTGCTGTTTGTGTGTGTTTAAGTGGTCCGTTCTTGTCTTGGTGTCAGCCTGGGCCCTTGACCATGGGGTCCTGAGCAAGTCTCAACTCCAAGCATCCGTTTCCTTACCTGGGGGATTTGGGTCACGGGGGCGGTAAGTCGCACAGCACTTCTCAGGCCCGGTGCAGTGCTGCCACTTTTCCTTCCTGCTGCCTTCCCCGAGGGACATGGGGTCACCCTGGGGAGGCAGGGCGTGGGTTCCAGCCTCCCAGCTCCGGGGCAGATCACTCAACATCAGAGACCTTGCCTCCTCACCTGAAAAGTGGATGTAGCCACCTTCCTTGTTGCTCAGCCAGGCTGAGGGGGGAGCAGAGGTGAGAGCCCAGGACCTCAGGGCTGGAGGGGTTGGGATATTGTGAGGTTCAGCCTTTTCTCTGGAAGGTGGGGGCTGAGGCTCAGAGGAGGGAGGGGCTTGCCCGTGGTTCCAGCCGCTGGCAGCGCGTGGCCGGTGCGCTGTGCCGTCTGGGGTTCACCCTGCCGCTCTGCCCGAGGGCTCACCTGTCCGTTAAGTCCTGAACATATGTGGTACCGCGCCTCCCCGCGTGTGGTGCTGGATGGACAGATGGCCCTTCTCCTGCCATATGCTCTGGCCTGTTTCAGTGTCATGGCCGGAAGCGGGCTGCGTGTCCTAGCGCCAGGGCTAGGGAGGCGCTCCTGTTGCGGAGCTGGCTCTCGCCTTGCTTCCACGTCCCTGCACTCCTCCCTCCCTGTGCTCGCTCCATCCATACCTGGCCCAACGCTCAGCTTGATGCCAGGGATGCACACAGAGAGGTATGAGGGGAGGCGCCCCACCCTGCCCCGGGCAGCCATTGTGCTGGAACATCACCGGCCAGGTCAGCACTGGCGGCTGGGAGAAGGGTCCAAGGCTGGTGAGTGGTCAGACGGTCAGAGCCACTGCAGAGTGTTAGGTGGGGTCAGGGCGGGGCTGGCCAGCCTGGAGGAGGAGGTGGGCGTTAGCGAGGACCCGAAGGCCCTGGCTGGGACTGAGAATGGTGCAAAGGGGGAAGAGGAAGGTTTCTTGGGTGGGTGGGGTGCTGTGAGACAGACATGGAGACAGTGGTGTGGAAGGTGCAGTGAGGGACCCGAGGGCTCCCGCCGAGGAATGGGGAGGCTCTGGCCAAACACGTTTTATTTTCGGGGGTGGGTCTCAGTGTCAGTGATTGGGCGGCACGTGTCTGATTAGATTTAGCTCTTCTGACGCAGCGATCGCGATCATTACTTTGGCTCAGAGCATTGCTGAGAACCTGACTCTACCTGTCACTGCCGCTTGCTCACCTGCTGGAGGATGGAAGGGAGTGGAGGGAGGCGGGGAACTTCCCGAGCCTCCCGTCGCGAGGAGCCCGGTGGAAGGGGGCCCTTGGGGTCCAAGGAGAGGAGGCGGGGAGCCCATCCTGCTTTGGATTCACTCCGACCCCTTCTGAGTCCCAGAGCCACTTCCCGCCCGCCGCCGCCTGCTGCCTCGGCCCACCTCCCCTCGAGCTGGCTTTCCGCTTATCTTAATTTATTGATGAAAACTTGTTTTACGGTCCAGAGCACAGACGGCAGCAGCTCCCTGCCAAAAGAAAGCATGCTCGCCAGTCGGGAAAGCGAGCTACCTCCCGGAGATGGGTGGCTGGGGAATGGAGGGTGGGGCGGCAGAGTGAGGGACGCGCATCTGGTCTGACTGTGCGGCGGCCTGGATGGGTGGGGGGGCCCCCCGGGGCTGGGGGCTGGGAGCTGGGGGCGCGGGGCTGCCGCCTGGGCGGGACCCCTGGCTAACAGCCGCTCTGCCCGGTCTTAGCAGTCAGGATGATTGAGGAACACGGGCCATAAGTACTAATAACGACCCTCGTTTATAGCTTTGTAAAAGCACCACGCTGGGAAGTTTATTTTCGTGCATCTCATTCAGTCCCAACTACAACTCTATGTGGTAGGAACCATGAATTCCCCATTTAAAAAACAAGCCCTGGAAAGCCGTTTTCTGAGATTCCCGCCCCCCGGCTGGTACATGGGGGCTCCGCGAACTTGAACCAAGGCCAGAGCCGTCCGTAGCCCCGACCCAGACCTCACACTGGCCCTGTGCTCTTCTGCGTCGTGGCTGCCTGTCCGGCTGGTCTTGCTGGTCCAGCTGGGTGTCCTGCTCCTGGGTGGCCGCGGTCAGCATGGTGCCCGGCTCAGGGCAGGTACTGAGGCCCCTGCGGAGGGGCTGGGCTGAGGGCTGTCCCTGTCGCTCCTTTCGAAAGACAGGAAATTCTCCGAGCCGCTTCTGAGTGTTCCCTCTGAAGCTCCGTTTCCTGGTGGGTCAGAAGTGGATGTCCCCATGAGGCTGCTGACCACGCCGGCCGGGGACGGGCCTTCGAAAGTTGGGGCCGGGGCCCCCGCGAGCTGCGGCGGCCTCATCTGTAACGTGGGGTAGCGAGCCCAGGGGTCTGTGGGGCGCGTGTGGGGTGGCGCGTGTGAAAGCCCCCTCCAGAAAAACACGGCGCGGGGGGGGGGGGCAGGGAATCGTTTCCACAAGCTCCTCTGGTTGTGGAAATAGAGGCACAATAAGAAGGTCCACCGAGCCCCAAAGTATTTTATTTTGTTCCTTCTTGCTTCTTTGTGCAGAGGTACAGCCAACAATTTTCGCAACTCTGGTGAAATCAGCAAAGTGGGCAGTGCAGGTTGGCTGGACGTCTGCCCCCAACACATGTGCACTCCGTGCACCCCTCCCTGCGGGGGGCACCCCTAACGATTGGTCCTCGCCTCTACCCGCCCGGCCGGCACGCAGGACAGACCACCTTCCAGCTGTGCCTGCTGTCGCTCGCCACCCTCTGCCGGGGTGTGTCCCGGGCCCCTGCGCTCCTCCCCGCCTCCCTTGACTCAGACTGGGCTACCGTGGAGAATGTTAATAAAATGAAGTTTGGGGTTTTTTTTGTTTGTGTGTTTGTTTGTCTGAGGCATAGAGAGGCTTCAGTCAAAGGGTTGGAGTCGCATCAGACTGGATTAAAATCCAGCTCAGGTGAGATACTTAACCTCTGAGCCTTGGTTTTCTCATTTGCAAAGTGGGGGGAAACAGTAGGAACTACCTTGTCTGGTTTTTTAAAATTATTTTAAAAATTTTTATTGGAGTATAGTTGCTTTACAATGTTGTGTTAGTTTCTACTGTACAGCAAAGTGAATCAGCTATACGAGTATATATATGTAGATCCCCTCTTTTTTAGATTTCCTTCCCATTTAGGTCACCACAGAGCACTGAGTAGAGTTCCCTGTGCTCTACAGTAGGTTCTCATTAGTTATCTATTTTATACATAGTATCAATAGTGTGTATATGTCAATCCCAATCTCCCAGTTTATCCCACCTTAGTATCCATAAGTTTGTTCTCTACATGTGTCTCTATTTCTGCTTTGCAAATAAGTTCATCTGTACCATTTTTCTAGATTCCACATATAAGCGATATTATACGATATTTGTTTTTCTCTTTCTGACTTACTTCACTCTGTATGACAGTCTCTGGGTCTATCCACGTCTCTGCAAATGGCACTATTTCATTCCTTTTTATGTCTGAGGAATATTCCATTGTATATATGTACCACATCTTCTTTATCCATTCATCTGTTGATGGACATTTAGCTTGCTTCCGTGTCCTGGCTCTTGTAAATAGTGCTGCAGTGAACATTGGGGTGCGTGTGTCTTTTGGAATTATGGTTTTCTCCGGGTATATGCCCAGTAGTGGGATTGCTGGGTCATATGGTAACTCTATTTTTAGTTTATTTAAGGAACCTCCATACTGTTCTCCGTAGTGGCTGTACTGATTTACGTTCCCACCAACAGTGCAGGAGGGTTCCCTTTTCTCCACAGCCTCTCCAGCTTTTGCTCTTTGTAGACCCCTTGTCTGGCTTCTGTGGAAAGCGGCTGGTGCGGTTCCTGGCATGGGTTCGGGGCCAGTGGATGTTAGCTTCCTCGTCCGTGTTCTTAGCGTCGTTGTCATTGTCGCCACCCTCGTCACCACCATCGCTGTCACCATCCCTGCTTTCCCCACCCTCTCAGGCCACAGGTGGGTCCCAGGCACGCCGTACGCAGTGGCTGGCCCTCCCCTCTCCAAGCATGGACACGTCCAGGGACCCCTTTCTGATGTATTTGGGACGCCCTAGGTCTAAGCAGGGGGGCCTGGTGGGTCAGAACATGGTTTCCAGAGGCAGATTTCCTGGGTTCCTTCACCACCTAACCTCTCTGTGCCTTCACCCTTCCAGGTGTAGAACGGGGAGGACGAAAATGCCCTCCCCCTGTCCCCACCATTGGGTTGGGAGGATTAAGTGAGGCAGATGGGGCAAAGCACTCAGAACCACGGGACCATGGTTGGTGTCCCTGGCAACAGCTTCCGGGGGGTAGTGAAGACAGGGAAGGCGCCGGGTGGGTGAGGGCAAGGCGTGAAGCTCCTCCCCGAATGACCTCTGTGACCTTGGGCGCACTCGCCTGCCAGGCCGTGGCCCGGCTGCTTTCAGCGAGTGGCCTGAATGGCAGTGGGCACATCAAAGGGTAGAAGGCGGACCAGGGTCTCCCGTTCTGCCAGATGACAGAGTCGGCCCAGGGCCGGGGCGAGGAGGGGGTCTCAGGCTGACACGTAAAGTTGGTGCAGAGACCACCTCTGGCAGAGGAACCCGAACTTAGCCAGCCTGTGTTCCCCACAAAACATGTCAGAAATGTCAAATCCCGACCTGGGTGGACACGGCTCCCGGCTGGCAGTGTAAATAATCGGGCTGCGGGCAGAGCATCCCTGGAGAGAGGACCAATCATGTTGGCCACGTCCGAGGCTTCTAGCTGAAGTGTGTGTGGGCGGCTGTCCTGGGGCCAGAGATGGAGCTGGGTGTCCACCACGATCCTTCCCGATACCTACACATGTAATCAGGGAGTGTTATTTGCTGAGCTCAAGCCAGGGGAGACCGTGCTCTTTACATTATTAAAGGGCCTCCGTTCTGTGGCAGGCCGAATGGAGGCAGCCCTGCCGAATGAGAGGCACCCCGAAGTGGACGTATTTTCATGGCGTGACTCTTCTTCCTCTCTAGGGGGGCTGGGGGCGCCTCTCCTCAAACAGGGAGAATGAGCTCCACGCCCTCCCCATTCTGTAGGGTGAGTTATAGTCTCCCAGATCATTTGAGCTCTTTGCCAGAAAGATGTGATGTGAAGTCAAGGTATCCCCTGCATTTCCCGAGGATTTTGAATAATAGCACAGTACCTTGTACGATATTTATATTCCGAGGAACACAAAGGGCTCGGCAGGCACAATCCCATTCATCTTCTCCGTGTCCCCGAGTGCTGGGGACGTGTTTTTTTCTCCCTCAGTCTCTCAGCGGAGAGACATCCCAGAAAGGCGGCTGGACCATTGCCGTCACCTGGGGCCCCATGTCCAGAGATGCGGGCTGTGGACGGTTCTGCTTTCTCAGGGAAGCCCAGGTGGCCCCAGTTTCAACGTGAACCTTGAAGATAGGTTTCTGAAACCCATCCCTGACTCCCAAGGCAGCCCCAGCTTCATGTATTATTCTGTGCTTTGATGCTGTCAAGAGTGCCTTTCTCCCCAGATACACAAAATAAAACAAACGCAGGAAGGGAAAAAATATGCCTGTGGTGGGAAAATCCTTTCTCCAGACTCCTCTGACGAGTATTCTGAGTCCTTGGCGCTTTTCCCTCCCAGCTTACTGTGACCTTGGGGGCTCAGGCAGTGCCTCTCGCTGTGGTCCAGGCTGGCTCCCCGTGGCTCCTTCCCGGCTCCAGAGCCGTGGCGCTTGGGGCGCAGATGATGAGGGCTCCGTGCACACCCCTGCCCCAGCACAGAGTACCCATTCTTGCACTAGCACCTGCCCAAGAGTTGCTGGTCTTGGGTGGCCCGAGGCTCCAAGCTGTGTCCTGTTGAGTGCTGACAAGTTCTGGAGTTTGGGGTCACCTTCCCCCGACGTTCCCAGCGAAGGGCAGTCCTCCCACTGGCTCAGGGAACAGAAACCTCCAGTGGAGCCAGGATAGCCGACTGTCTCCTCCATCTGAGAAGCTCTTCCCCGAGCCTGCCCCCTGCTGTTTTAGCCTATCTCCTCTCCTGTATAGAGCAGGGGTGGAAAACAGCTGTGTGCTCTCCTGAGGGGAGCAGAACCCCGCCGTCCAGGGGCTCCATCCTCGTGGAGCGAGCTTGGGAATCCTGGGTTACAATGCTCCCCTTGTGTCCCTTCTCCCCTGCACCCACCCCACCCCACCCTAGCTTGAACAGGAAGCACGTGCAGCTCTGCCAGCCCGGTGGGCCCGCCCTGGAAGGGCCGCCACTGTTAGCCTGGGTCAGTGTGGACAGTACAAGGCTGGCAGGGGCTTTGTAGCACCCGTTCCTTCTGACCACACAACATTCTGTGGTCCATCTGGGCCTGTTCCTCGGGCCCCCTTGGGGGCTCTGAGCTGGTTTCCACCTCCTTTTCTTTCCATCTCCCCACCGAGTGAGCAGGCCTGTGGTCAGTCCGAGACTGAGGTGCCGTAGCTGGCACCTGAGAAGGTTGGTTTGGGCCCTGCTGTCAGATTTGAGGAGCCCAGATGGCCTGGGAACCAGGGTGCAGGTGCAGGTAGGGGAGGTGAGCCCTGTTGCCCTGCAAGCCTTTCTCCCAGACAGGAACGGTGTGGAAGTCCAGAGCTTTAAAGGGGCCGTGTTGGGAGAGCCCAAGGTAGACCCCTTCCCCAGTTCTACTCCTTGCCCTTTGCTCCCTGGGCATCAGCTGTCGTGGAGACTGGGCCTGCTGTTGGCACCCCTGCCCTGGCCTTTGAGGCCCAGGGACAGACACAGGGCTTGCCACCCTGCAGTCCCACAGATGCCTTGGTTGGTGTGAGCCCCTAGGCAGGGCAAATGCCCTCCATACTGAGGCCAGGCCAGGAAGCCCAAACAGGTGGGCAGTGCTTCAGCAAAGCCAGTCTCCTCCCTTGCCTCCACTGGGGTCAGAGGATACCAGGCCCTTTGTGCAGCCAGCTTGGGGCCAAGGCTGCGGTACCTGCATTTACCCCTACCCAGGACCCTAACCGACTGGAGGGAGGAAGGGCTGGCCTCGGGGTCTCAAGAGGGGTCTCCCCCCTCTCAGCTCTTTCACCCCCAGCACTTTTAAGAGTCTTAGATAGCAAGAGGTATTGTAGCAGGAGCCCCTCTCAACCGATAGGGTGTGCCAGTGAATTGGGGGGCGCGGTTCCCATGTTCCCAATGTCCCTGCAAAGTTTGCTGGAGAGAAGGGGGCTCGGGAAGCATGTAACTTAAGAGCTTTATTAACGTCAGAGACTCAACAGCTCCCAAATACAACATCCCTGAAGTTTGGCTGCATTTAAATGCTTTCCCCTAGAACCATCTTAGATAGAAAAATAACCTCATTCTGCAATAATCAAAATGTAACTGGGTTTTAGATATGCAAATGCTTTATGTCCTGTTTATTTGGAGGAAAATGCGGCTCAGAAATACGGGTGTGATCTCCCTGTCACCTCTGCAAGCTGGTGATACTGGAGGCTGTGAAGTTGTGAAGAAATTGGAGGCTTTGAGAGAGAAAGTGTGGGGTTAAAAATAGAATGGCCGAGGAATCACGCTGTTTGGTTTGAATCATGCGCGAGCTCAATGTGAACCACACCTGTGCTGTGGCTCCCAGCCAAGCTGGGGGCGGCACAGGCTGCATTACTAGAGGTGTAGAGCTCAGAGTGCGGGAGGGGAGAGCGGCGTCTTGCACTCTGTGCTGGTCCCCCCGGAGCTGGAACCTAACTTTCGGTAGTGGAGGGTGACTCAGGGGTGAGAGCCCTAAAAGCCCTTTTATGGGCCAGGAGAAGGTTGGGAAAGGTTTTTGTTAGATACAGGCCTTCAAGAACCTCAAGTCCTGCTACACTTGATCTCGGTGGGCTTCCTGGGCAAAAGTAGGACTGATGCACGTTAGCCCTGGGGAAGCGGATTGCTGAGTTAATAAGGAAGCATTCTTGACCAATTAGAGCTGTGCAAAAAAGGAACAGAGTGTGTTATTGGCTGGTGAGCACCGGGACCCCGGGGTGCTCAAGCGGAGGCTGGACCCCTGGGGCCAGGCACAGAGGAGCCCTCTCACGGGGGCCCAGCCCCCTCCGTGCCCTGATCCTTCTGTCTCCCGGGTGGCTTTGGCAAAGGTGTCCCTGTGACTTTGTCCCTTCCGTGTGGAATTGGAAGCACTGTCCGTCATCCCCCATCTCCCTTTATGGCCGTGACATTGAATGAGCTGCAGCCCACCCCCCCCCCCACCAAGAGGCAAGGGGGGCTGAAACATGATGTAGCCGCCCCCTCCGTCCTCGCGCTGACACCATTCCCCCTTCTCCGCGTGATGAAGTTCCTCGCAGCCGGCTTCTCCCAGGACCGGGCAGGATGGCTACCAGCCAGCGCATTGGCTGTGAAATTACAGTCGTTTCTGTTTGCTTTTTTATTCTCCACATCCACTAATTTATTAAATGCTGTTAAACGTTGCACTTGGCCCTGGCTCATAGAGAACAGGGGGGCATGCTGAGGCCAAAGGTTTGAGGGGCTCCTGCAAAGCAAAGAGAGTGTGGGGGACAGGGGCGCTGCAGAGACACAGAGGCTGCGGGGATGAAAGTAGCCAGAGGGTGTGCTGAGCTCTGAGGGGATGGGGCAGGTAGAGAAGGCGACTTACACAGGCGAACAGGGGCTACGGGGGAGTTGGGGGGGAACTTGGCACGGGGGTGGTGAAGAGGGTGCAAAGGGGGCCTTCTTTTTCAGGTGGGTTTGTGTGTCTGGGTATCCTGTTCCCAACCCCTCCCATCCGTCCCTCCATCCATCCATCCCTCCCTCCCTCCCTCCATCCCTCCATCCATCCTTCCCTCCATCCCTCCCTCCATCCATCCATGCATCCCTCCCTCCTTCCCTCCCTCCCTCCATCCATTCATCCATCCCTCCCTTCATCCATCCATCCCTCCCTCCTTCCATCCATCCCTCCCTCCACCCATCCATCCCTCCCTCCCTCCCTCCATCCCTCCATCCATCCTTCCCTCCACCCATCCCTCCATCCATCCATCCATGGAACAAATATTTCTGCAGTATCCAGGCATGTTCTGGGCCCCACAGTGGGAGAGAAAGGGCTGAGACGTGAACCTGGCCTGGGAGCACTGGTGTTTTTGTGGAGATGGGCAGCGCGTCTACACAGAGGGCTAGGCAGGGATGTCCAGCCCTGGCACAGGAGGTCACCCCAGGGAGGGCCTCCCTGCACATTGGGGAGATGGTGGCAGCTGTGGGGGACACAGGCAGTGGCTGCCCTTTGGCTCTAAGCAAGTGAGGGAGGAAGCTCAGGGGGGAGGGTGGTTCAGGGGAGGTTGTGGTTTCACTCCCGGAGAACTGGGATGCTGGGTGAAAAATACATAAGGACACACGGCAGAAACATGTATTAAAACCACAGATCAATGTGGTTGCAACTGAAGATGGGGAAAATGCCATGGGGGTATTGGCTAATTACAGCAGACTTGATAAATGAGGCCATAGCCTGCGGGCCTCAGTCTGCCTGCTGTGCATCTGTTGGATGGGCCCAGGGTGATGAGGAAGATGCTGAGACTCTGAAGGGTCCTGCACCTTCTCCCTTCTGAAGAGAGAGCCTGGAGGAGGGAGACCCGTGGGCATTGCCAAGGGGAGGCGCTGGTCTAGGCCCTGGGGATTTAGTAACGGACAATATAGACCCAGGTCGTGGCCCCTGTAGAGAGCAGGGAACGGACAAATGCAAGGGTTTGCTCACATTTGGATGTGGGTTCATTTGGAGCCCGAGTGGAAAATACTTGGAAGTGCCCTTGGTTGGGGGAGGGGCAAGGGGCAGGGAGGCTCGGTGGTCAGGGTGGCCCCTGGGCCTGCCTCTGCTTAGAGAGGAGTGCCAGCCCGGCCCAGACCACAGCAGGGTGGCGGGTGCCTTTGGGTCGGTCGGTTGGCTGGGTCCTGGTGCTTGAGTCACCCCGCCTCGCCCCGGAGTTTCTTCCTGCCGGGGGGCTTGAATCTAGCTGGTTGTCTCTGAGACAACCCTCTGCTTTGGGAAGCCAGTTTCCCCGAATGCCACCAGCCGAGCTCTCCAGCGCCGAGCTCTGGCTGTGCCCCTGCAGGCCCCGCCTCCTTCCTGTGCCGGGCACCCTCCGTGGGGGGCGGCTCCCCCGTTCCTCCCATCCGTCCCTCGCCGTCCCTGCCCCTGCTGTGGCTTCAGAGATGGCCTCCTGTCCTCTTGCCCTCCCGCCCAGCAAACCCTTTCTGCTTCCATTGCCACCCCCTGGACCTCAGCCTCCTAGCTGCCCCTCTCCGGCCCTCACCAGCCCTGTCGTCCTCCCGTGTGTGTCCCTCTCGGAGCTAGGACGCACCCCACCCTGGAGGGACACACCAGTTCTTTCTCGGGTGTCTGTCTTCTCAGGGAGTCGGTAGCTGGGGGGTGGACACCTGGCTCGGGCAGGGGGCTAGGGCAGGGGTTCTCAATCTCTCTCGGCATTTGGGGCCAGATGGCTCTCTGTTGTGTGAGGGCTGCCCTTTGCCCTGTAGGACACTTAGCAGCGTCCCTGGCCTCTACCCACTCAGGTGCCAGTAGCACCCTCGCCCCAAGTTGTGACGACAAAAAAGACTCGACATTGCCGGATGTCCCCTGGGAATAAAGTTGCTCTGGTGGGACCACCAGCCTGGGGTGAGAACAACGTGTCTCAGGTTTGGCTGAGCTGGGAAATTCTCTAGTCCAGATGCCACATTTTAAAGGGCATTGGGCCTCAGAGAGGAAAAGAATCTTAGGGTCACACAGGGGAGCAGCATAATGAAGGAGGCATTTCAGGGAAAGGATTCAGGCAGGTCTCTGCAGGCTGGGCTGAAACACGGAGGCCAGAGGCAGGCAGGGGCGCATGGCCGGGACCTGGGCTTGGGGCTGAGGCGGTGGCCTGGCGCCTCTCACCCGTCGGGGGCTCAGCGGGGGTGTTGCCGGGGCTCTGCATCAAATGACGGGAAGCCAGGTCCCGGGCTGGGCCTGGCAGTGTGATGTCCTAGTCTGTGAACTTAGGGTCTGGGGGCTCTGCTGGTTTTGGGTCAGAGACGGGAGCAGAGGGTCCCTCCATCTCAGCAGGAGGCCGAGGATATGGGGTGAGCAGGGCCTCTTGTTGCCTGCAGGGCCTCATTCATTCAGCGGTGGCCTTCTGGGGGCGGGGACGGGTGTGTGGCTTTGAGAGGAAGGTGCGGGGCTTGGGTCCAGGCTGCCCTGCTGTCCGCAGCAGGCCTCACCTGAGACTTACCCGGGGCAAGGTGACCTCAGACAGGAGGTGAGGGGGAAGCAGGTGTGACGGTTGGGGAGCAGCTCCGCGGGCTCTGGAGAGCTGGCACAGCAGGTCAGAGGTTGGGGAGTGTGCAGTCACAGAGGTGACTGGCTCCTGGAGGTTCTGAGCTGTTGAGATTTCCCACATGGGGGCCTCTGTCCACGAGGGACACGGGGAGGGGAGGCACAAGGGGACCCTCTCGGGCCCACTCCCGGTGGGAACCGGCTGCTGGGAGGGAGCTGGACAGTCGTCCCTTGGTATCCGTGGATGCTGAGGTCCCTTATATAAAGTGGTGGGAGTACCCTGAGGACTTTCCCGGGCCCGGGGACGGTTCCGAGGGGCCCAGTGTCTCCATCGCAGGGTGGGAGGATGTCCTGCGGCTCCAGGGTCCCAAGGCCAGGCTCCTTACCTGTAGCGAGCGACCTGGCCTGTAGCAAGTGACCCGGCAGCAGTGGGGTCTCCTCTTTTTCATTCCAGGGTCTGGCTTTTAGAGCCATAAATCTTCAGCATGGAGAGCATGAATTTCCATGGTGTGATTAATGAAAGAACAATTGAGCTGGCAGCACAGAAAGTGACCGGATTGAGGAGAGTCAGTGACAGGTTGGATAAGTCTCTGAGCCTCCCTGCAAACCCAGAGCTCTGACCCGGCCTGGGGCGCCACCTGGTGGTTGCGAGTGTGGGTGGCACCCAGTCCCTGGCTGAGCTGGGTGGATGCCCCGTTGGGTGGGGGGCCGCTCTGGGGCTGGTGTGCCCACACCGCGGACTCGGCCCTGTTCCAGCGGGGCTGCCGCAGGGCACGGGGCGAGGGCAGCTGTCCACGGCGTGGGGCCCCAGCAGCTGCTCCGCTCGGCCGGCTCCATCTGCAGCCCTGGGAGCTGTCTCCGGTTTAGTGACGCGCCGGAATAGCCCCGCTTCTTTCGACATGCCCCGTCTGGACCACATTTCCGTCTCCTCATTTATCGAAATCCTACTCATGCGTGGAAGCCGAGCAAGCCCTTCCAAATACATCTCGAATTGGACCGTCTCTCGGCACTCCGGCACAGCCTCCCGCTGGAGGTCCCCCCAGCCCCGCCTGGTCCCCTGGTCACGACAGTGGCCTCCTGATGGCTTGCCCGCCGCACTTTGCCCTCCGATGCCCTATTCTCCACACAGCAGCCGGAGTGACCTGCTGAAATCACAGATCGCGTCCCTGTCCTGCTCCCGGGCTCCCCATCCCATCAAGAACACCACCATTTTCTTTCCCGATGCCTGCGACGTCCCACCCGCCGGTCCCCCACCACTGTCACCCTGTCACCTCCGGCCCCCAGCGGGCCAGGCTCCCCCCACCCAGGGCTTTGCACTGCTGTTTCCTCTAGAACATTCTTCCCCCGCTTATTCGCGTGCTTATTTACTTCCCCTCTTGTGGGTTCCTCCTCAAGCGCCACCTTCCCGAGGGGCCTTCCCTGCCCCCTGCCCCCGCACTCCTTCTCATCCTGACTGTTTTTCTTCACGGCACCTGGAGTTCTGTCGTGTGCTTGCCTGTGTGTCCCCTCTTCCCCAGGGCGGGTCTCTGCCGGCGCCGTTGCCACCGTCGCCCCGTGCTCAGAGCAGGGCCCGGCTTTAACGAGCAGGCGCTCCATTCCGGTTTGTGGAGCAGATGAGAGAGGAAGTCGTCTCCTTGGGCAGCCTCTGCCGGTGCCTGGTCTTCCCGCTCTCCACCTGCTCATGGCCGCCTGGCCCTCACTGCCACGTGTCCGCTCCCCGGAGCGGGGGCAGCTCGAGAGCAGAGACGGGCTTGCATCCTGGGGGGCGCAGCATGGCGCCCAGCTCGGGACCTGTCTCCCGGAGGCCGGCGCCTGGCCCTGGTCACCCTCTTCACGGGCCTTCTTTCTTTTCAAGTCTCACAACGGTCCAGAAGGGGGTTGGTAGTGTCTCATTCCCCACCTGCCCCGTCCACGTGCCTGAGGGGCTGCCCCCTCCACCTGGCACCTGAACTCTGTGCCACTTACTTGGCCCCCGTGCACACGGCCTGGGGTGGATGCTGCCCTTCCCTGGCTCCCATCTGGTCCGAGCGGAGGCCCTGGGAAGGCAGGTCCCTAACGCGGCGGCTGTGGCTCCTCTGTGCTGTAGGTACTCGGTAAATACCTGTCGACCGATTGACTAGCTCCTCAGACCCCGCAGACATCCTTGAGCCCCTGGACGGAGTGGGGGCAGAGTCAGCTTACGGAGTGTAAAACAAGGCTGCCGTGGAGAGCTGCAGCCCAGGGGATGGGAAACTGCAGCCCCGGGCATCGCAGCCCCGGGGGTGCCGTGGGGCGGAGTGGGTTCCAGCCGGGGGCGGCGGCCGCTCCCTGGGATGGATGTTGAGGCCACGGGGGACCCATGCCCTGCACGTCGGCCAGCCCCTCAGCCAGGCCAGGGAGCCCCTTCCTATTTCCATCTGCGTGAAATTTGTTCTTCGAGCTCCTGAGGACCATGGGCAAGTGGCCCTTCCAGTCAGGGCAGCGGGACCCAGTCACCGCAGGGTCTGGCTCTGAGAAACTGGCTCAGCGGTTCCCTCCCAAACCCCTCACTTGCTTCCACGACCACGTGGCCCCTCCCCGCCTCCTTCCTGAGCGCCAGGCCCTCCTCTGCTGAGTGGGACCCCCATGGCCATGCACGTGCAGCTGGGACCTTCCGTACTTGTTACATGCTTTCCCTGTGCCTTGTTTAATTTGTCCTCATAGACGTGACCCTCCGAGCTTCGAGAAGCTGGTGCCATCCCGTTTGACACGGAGAGGCTGGGGGCTTTGTGCAGGTCACACCACCCAGCTGTAGCCTGGCCGTGTCTCATGGTTGGGGCCGGGGGCAGTGGGGGCAGTGGAGGGAAACGCAGTCCTTTGAGTCCTGTGGAGACGGATACCAGAGCAGTGCCGGGCTAACAGGCTTCCCTTTCTCTCCAGCTCTGTGGCTGTGGACTGCTTGGAGTGGGCATTTGGCTCTCCGTGTCCCAAGGCAATTTTGCCACCTTCTCCCCCAGCTTCCCATCGCTGTCTGCAGCCAACCTCGTCATCGCCATAGGCACCATCGTCATGGTGACGGGCTTCCTCGGCTGCCTGGGGGCCATCAAGGAGAACAGGTGCCTCCTCCTGAGTGTAAGTTGGACCCCAGCCCCCCAGCCCTCTGAACGCTGGATCGCCCTGCATTTGAGCCACTGAGCCCACTGGGTGCCCAGCCTGAGCCCGGAGAAGTAGCTCCTAGAATGGTCTTTGCCTGACCCCACCCCTCTTCCTCATGATGGGCTACCCCTGCCCTAGGTGCCCCTCCCACTCCTTGACTGGTGTCTGCCTTATGTCCCTCCCCTCCCCATCTGGGAGTCCTCGGGAGCCGTGGCCTCTCCCGTGCCTGGGAAATCCGGTCTAGGTGTTGCCTGTCCCCTGACACCCCGTTTGCACCCCGTCCCCGGCCATGAGCACTGCCACATGCCCACGCCTGGACCTTCTCTTTGCAGTTTTTCATCGTCCTGTTGGTCATCCTCCTGGCGGAGCTGATATTAATTACCCTCTTCTTTGTCTACATGGACAAGGTAAGCCTTCCAGGAAGGGAGGGGGCGTATGGAATTTCATCGCCCCTGGGGGTGGGTCTGGGAAGCCGGAGGAAAAGCAGTGACAGTTCGTACTTGTGAGGAGGGGAGCGCTAAGAAGGGCCCCGAGGAGAGGCTTTGGTGGGGGGCTTATTACCCTGTGTGGTCTTAGGAAGTGGAGTGTCCTCTAATGACCCAGGGACGCCACGGAGCCTCTGGCACAGAGAGCTCCCCGTCACTGGGACTATTCAAACACAGTTGTGGGGAAGGGATGCAGAGCTCACTGGGTGTCTGGGCTGGGTGATAGGAGGGTAACCTACCGGTAGCACAGGGGAGCCTTCCAGGTGACAGTGCGTCGGGCTCACAGTGGAGGCGGCTCTGCTTCCACGTCCAGAGACCTTTGGGGACAGACAGCTGCTCCCAGGCTGCACCGGGGGTTCAGGAGGGTGGAGCGGGGACCCCTGGCGACCCCGCCAGGCTGGACAGTTCCCTGCAAAGTTGGGGAACTTCTTCTGGGACCACCAGGAACGATTGGCCAAGCGCGGGCTTCGGGCTCGGTGGGCCCTTTGGGTGTGTTGTACCCGGAACCGTGTTACCATCTTCTCCTTGGTCCTGAAAGAGGTGCCCGGGCCTCACTGAGAGGGAGAGGCACTCTTAGCATTTGTAACAGTAGTTCCTTTGCATCTCTGAAAAGGAGGCGCGAATAATGCTGAGAGATCCCTGCGGGCCAGCCTTGTTCTCAGTTCTTTTTAGGAGTCCTTTCCTTTAACTCTCACAACAATCCCAGAGGTAGATGTTATTTTGCAACTTCACAGACAAAGCAGAGGTGGACCCACGCTCGGGATGGCTGATCTGCACCCTGTGGTTCCCAGGGTGTGTCCCGACAGGGGCAGCACTGGGGGGTGTCGTGGCCTGGGGGCAGGGTGGCCTGTGCGGGGCTGGTCCTGGGACCAGGGCAGCTGAGGGGCTTGGGCTGTCCCCGCCTCCGTGTCACAGCTCTGGCCCGAAGAGCTCGGCTCTCCAGGGTCACCGCCCCGCCCGCAGCGGGCCTCCCCAGCCCGGGAGAGCTGTGGCCAGCTGTCCTGGCCGACTTGGGAGAGCTGGGGGGCGGGGCGGCCTCCTGCTCTCCCCCGACCTGAGTCTGCCCTCACCTGTCAGGTGAACGAGAACGCCAGGAAGGACCTGACGGAAGGCCTGCTGCTGTACAACTCGGAGAACAACGTGGGGCTTAAGAGCGCCTGGAACATCATCCAGGCCGAGGTGCGGGGCCGTGCTGGGCGGGGGCGGGGCCGGGGCCTCACACTGGCACCCGGCCGGGCACCCGGCTCTCTGGGTCAGACACCGTGCGGCAGCCGCAGAGGGGTGGGGGCGTCGGGGAGGACGGCAAGCAGGGCCTGGACGTGGCCTGCAGCTGCGGGGCCCAGGGAGCTGGGAAGGACGGATGATTGAGAGGGCACCTCGTCCAAGCCCTTCCTTTCTGAAGCTTTGGCACGAACGACAACTTATTTTAGCAACAGGGTTGCCTCCCTTGTCATGACTCAGGAGGCTCTGTTCTAAGAGGAAACGAGTCAGCACAGCCCCAGCGGGCTGGGTGCTGCAGCCAGCTTGGGACTATCCACAAAGCCAAGAGCCAGGGGGCTGGTGGGCGAGCGGAGGGCTGAGTGCCCTGCCCAGCGCCCAGCTCAGAGGGCAGGCGGCATTGCCTTCTCCCCATCCAGCCTCCAGGAAGGAGAGATCACTTCCTCCCCTGGGCCCGGCTGAGGCCCAAAGAAGGGACGAGAAGGCTGAACTCCAGGTGGCAGCTCCCGTGGGGGCCGGGTGGCAGGGGAAGCCCAAGGGGGACTCAAGGTGTGGCCCGTCTGACCCTGTGCCCCTCCGCCCGCAGATGCGGTGCTGTGGTGTCACCGACTACACAGACTGGTACCCGGTGCTGGGGGAGAACACGGTTCCCGACCGCTGCTGCATGGAGAACTCCCAGGGCTGTGGGCGCAACAGCAGCGCCCCCGTGTGGAGGACGGTGAGGCTGCACCCCACCCCACCCCAGGGGTCCGTGCGGTGGACAGCCTGGGGACGGTGGCCCGGGGCCACCAATGTGGGACGGGCGGGGACGCACAGGCCTGAAGCCAGAAGGCAGGTGGGAAGTGGGGGATCTGGGCCCACATCTGGGGGCGTCGGAGGTCGGGGGGAATGGGGTCTGGGGCTGTGCGGCAGGGCCTTGTAGGCGGAACCCCTGGGGGAGATGCCCGAAGGCAAGAGGACCGGGGCTGGGGGCTGGGGGCAGGGGCAGAGGCGCAGCGAGGTAGGGGCCGGGCGAGGGGCCCACGGTCACGCCAGTGCCTGAAGCTGTGGTCCTCGCTCCGCAGGGCTGCTACGAAAAGGTGAAGACGTGGTTTGATGACAATAAGCACGTGCTCGGCACGGTGGGGATGTGCATCCTGACCATGCAGGTAAGGGGGCCGCCCAGCCTCACGCAGCCCAGCCCGAAGGCCCGAGGGAGAGACGATCGGTGGGCGGCCCCGCCCCTCCCCGCCCGACCTGCTCCCCCGGGGCCTGCGCGAGCCTGCAGGGCGCTGCTGTGTCACTGTCACATCCCTCTGAGCCTTGGGCCTGTGCTGGCATCGCAGGAAGCCCCCATGGGTTTGCTTGTGACATGCCTGTCCCCACAGCACGGGGACGTTTACCCTGTGACTGAACTGAACGGCGGTGAGTCCTCAGGCATCAATCGTGAGCGAGGCCTACAGGCGGCCTCCGCGGGGTCTGTCCCATCCCGTGGGATACGTGTGACCTGGCAAGTGGCTTAGCTGCTGTGCCTTCATTTACAGATCTGTGTAGTGGGCGTGATCGTGGGCCACTTCTTAGCGTTACATGAGTTTAATACCCGAAACGTCGCACAGGGGAGGTGCTCGGGAAGGGCTCGCTGCCCTTAGCCAGTGTTTCGCAGGCGGCCGTGCTGTGCAAGGCCCAGCGTGGGTGACGGAGGGGGACTCGGAGGGGCCCCCGGCTCCCTCCTGGAAGAGAAGGCTGACGTGGTGAGAGCAGGAGCCCCCGGCCTTTCTCGGGGAGCATTATGGGCTCCCTCCTTGCCCACTTGTGTGTAACTCCTACCCCTGGTGACCACCTGACCCTGACTGGTCCGTCCACGGGAAGATGAGCATCCTGCACGAAGTCCCCTTTCTTCCCTAGACCCCGCGAGCCTGACCGTGTCTGCTTATATGCGAGCCTCCGAGCTTAGCGGACAAGCCACTGTCCCCGCTCAGGGCTCTGACGGAAGACGGGCTCGCGGGAGCAAGGGTCTCTCCGGTGCCAAGAGTGGGGCTCGGCTCAGGGCTGCCTGCAGCCAGGCCTGGACCAGGATGCCGGGGCCAGGCTGGGCCCCTCGGTCTCCAAGGTCACGGGCAGACCTTGAGTGTGAGTGCCACGGGAAGTACGGTGTCTCTGGCCACGCGGTGCGCGGCGAGTGCTGGTGCCCAGGAGGCCGCAGGCTGGCTTCCTGCATCTTCTGCTCTGCTCGGGATCGGGGGGCTGAGGGGACCCAGATGAGTGGTAACGTCCTCCCAGCGCAGCAGCGGTCAGGCGCCATGCCGTGTACCCCAGGACCCCGCGGAAGTGAGGCGGGGGGCTGTCAGTGTCCTGCCGCTCCCCCCACGCCCCCAGCTCCCCGTCGGCTGCCACTTAGGGTCAGGTCCTGTCCTCACCGCAGCGCTCTGAAACAGCAGGTTTCTGGGCCTCGGAGCTCGGTGACGTCCCGCACGGACAGTCCGAGCCGCCGAGGTCCCCGCGTGCGGCCTCCTCTTTTCTGCATTGTCCTCACTCCGCCAGCATCTGCATCCTGCAGGGGGCTGCCTCGCGCGCTCTGGGTGCCCGTGGCCCCCATCTGAGGCCCCTTCCCCGTGTCTTTCAGATTCTGGGCATGGCCTTCTCCATGACCCTCTTCCAGCACATCCACCGGACTGGGAAAAAATACGATGCCTGAGCGGGCCGGCCGAACGCCCCGGCCCCGTGGACACTGCGCCAGGGGAGAGGCCTTCAGCTTGTGTCGCCTGCCCGCACCCTCCAGACCGCTGACCCCTGCGCCCGCCGCCCCGGCCCGCCTTCCCCGCCACCCGCTGCAGCCTTCTCGGCGGGCGGAGGCCAGGGAGGAGAAGGCGTAGAGACCTTGGGGTGCCGGGGCGCCCGGATTCCTGTGCATTTGCCAAAGAAGACAGGGTGGGCGGGGGGTGTGCTCTGGGAGCCCCCCGGCACCGGTGCGCTTCTGCCCTGTCCTTCCTCCGCTGACACTTTGTCCTCGCGTGACGTGGGGTGGGAGGCGCAGGGCTCCCTCCCGGTGGAGAGACTGCCTGGCGGAGGCCCCGGTGCCCCTGGCCACCCGGAGAGCGGGTGCGTGGACACGGGCGGGTCGGACCGTCTCCCGGCCGGGCCCCTGGAAACATCTCACCCAGGCTTTTTATACCTTACAGTGTAGCTTTTCTATTTTATTTTACTCTGATTACGATTATTCAGGAATACTATCTCTTGGATAAGTTTAGGGTTAGCTTTCTGATTTATAACTTTTTACTGCGTTGATTTCTGTAATGGTTTGATTTTCTTTCTGAGGGTGGGGACAGGCGGGGACAGGGCGTGTCCGCCCAGTTTCTGTCAGGACAGACCGCTGTGCACACTCAGGAGGCTCTCGCCAGGATGCACTGAGGGAGGGGGAGCAGGGAGCCTGGGAGAGGCAGGGGAGAGGGGGGCACAGGAGGCCGCACGGGGCCGAGGCCTGCAGGGTGCAGCGTTTGCCGGGGCCCAGGCTGCGTGAGAGGCCAGGGCCGGGGGTCCTCTGGGGGCGCGGGTGCTTTGCTGGGAACGAGGCCGAGCGGTCGTGGGTCCTTATGCGTCACTGCTGAGCAGCTCTTTTTCCATTCTTCCTCCCTCCTGCCCCCTGTGGGCCTGGGAGGCTCCCTTCCACCCCTGCGGGCATTCCCGCGACAGGTTCTGCAAACCCGTTATTTCACAGACATTCCTGCTAGAAACTCATGAACAAATACCTCTCTAGTTCAGATGCTGCTCACTCTCTCACATTGCTTCTGGAAGGGGAAGCGGTCCTTCCGTGGAGCTGCTCAGACAGCAGCAGAGGACCCACGACCACCAGAGGGAGGGCGGAGCCGTGATCGGTCCAGCCAGAGTCACTCGGCTGCTGACTCCCTGCTGGGAGGGAGGGAGGGACGTCCACCCGGGTCCCAGGACCCTCACCTCCTTCCTTGGGGTTCATGGATGCTGGGGTGACTGGTGATCACGTTCTCTGTGACCCCAAGGAAGAGTACCGAAGACCCAAGAGAGGCCAGACGGGATCCTGTTACAGTAGCCCCAGGACAAAGCAGCCTGAGTCAGGGCCTGGAGATGGACAGCTGGGGGGCATCCGCCTGCAGCGAGGTGCCCCCACTAGGGTTCATGCTGGTCTAAGCAAGTTGTGCAGTTAAACAAATAAGTCAAGAATCCATGGGGCTGAGCTTGGAAAGGTTCCCCAGCAGCTGGTACTTCCCCAGGTGGGCGTCGCCTGGGCGCTGCCTTTGTTCTGCACTGTTTGGATGGGTGCCCTGACCTCCGGGGGGCCCTGTCTCCTCCCCAGCCTCCACCTGTCTGTTTCGAGCGCTGAGACCTGGCCACCCAGCCAGCAGCCCCCTTCTCCCCTTAAGTACAAGACGGTTGGGACCAGGAGTACAGAACTTTTGGTGTGTTCAGGAGTCGAGCTTTTGGGTGCGGGGGAGCGGAGAGTAGGGTGGTCTCAGCGAGTTGGGCAGAGTAGAGAGCACCTCCTGAGATGGGAGTGGGCGTGATCATGGGAAAGCCTGTGGGCAGGGCCGTGGGTGGAGGCCACAGGGGACCGGCCCTCCCCACCCTCTGGCCTTGCCTTCCTGGGAAGGAGCTTCGGCCACTTCCCGGGAGCCCAGGTCTGCAGAGCCCAGAGCGGATGCACCACCATTCCACTGCGAGGGACCCTCCACAAACAAGCGTTCGAGTGGCACAGTGGGACTGCTGCATAATGGGTTTGTCTTGGGGCGTTGTTTATGCCTATCAATGCAATGTAAAATTTTTGTGAAAATCAACAGCAAAAGCCTAGCACCTTGGGGGTGTATGGCCTCGCTGGCATCTTATGTTTCTGGAGCTTAAGGGGCGTCCTTCGGCCCTGGGGCCCTTGCCTCCGGCTCCCTCCTCCCGCCAGCCCCTGCCCCGTCCGTCTGTCCACAGAGCCTTGTCCGCAGTCCCCAAAACTACCTTCTCGCCTCACCCTGTGCTTGGCTGTTCCGTCATTTGGCGAGTCCACACCGGGCGGCGGGCTCCGCGCACGGCGGCGGGGGAGCTCTTCCCAGCCCCTCGCCCATCGTGCAGAGCGGTCCCCACCCCGCACAGAAGGCGTGCCGTGTGATGTCCGTGATGGGGCCCAGCACCTTCTCAGTTTCTCCCGACCCTGCTCTCGTGGGCAGCACTACCTGAGTGAAACCGCTCCCTGGCGACTCCCCTGCCAAGGTCACAGTTAGCTCAGTGGGGTCTGATGCAGGTAGTATACAGAGTTGACTCCCAAGGCCAAGGTCCTGCAGACGTCAGGGGAGTGCCTGTCTCCACTCAGCCTCTCTCTGTAGCCGTCTGGCAAGGGAGGTGAGCCAGCAGGGCTGAGCACAGCCCTTGGGGACCCCAGCAGATGCCGACCCCTGTTCCCCTGCTGGAGGCCTTCTCCTCTCTCCCCTCCAGCGTGGGCCTGCGTCGTGGCCTCTCACGCTGGAAAGGTTGCTGACCCACCCCAGACCCTCATGCAGGTGTTCTGGCTTGACTTGGACCAGATGGCCGTCCCTCCTTGCTTTGGTGGCCAAAGAGTGGTCCAGGTGGATGGAGAGGATGTCCGCGCCTCTCCGGCCCCTGCCCACCGCTGGTGGAGGTGCTAACAGCAGGGACCCAGCCAGGGCGGAGCGGGAGCCAGGCACCTGAGGTCCACCCTGCCCCTCGGCCCTTCAGGGCCGGCCTCCTGTGTTCCTGTTCTCCCATCCCCCCTCCGCCGCCATGAGGCCAAGTCCAGGGCGTGTCCTCGCCTCGCCACGCTGACCGGGCCCCTCGAGGGCCAGGCCTGGGGCTTGTGCCCACACCCTGCCCGCTGGGGCAGCGTGGCCAAGCGGGGGGCACGCGTGCTGGTTTCAATGCACTTTTCTGCTTGCGATGCCATATCTGTGCGCTACCTTCATCCTGGTCCTGGCTTACGGAACGCCATGTTTTTAGCATGTTTTTAAATAAAAACTGATAACGTGTCAAAAGCACAAGCAGCCTGTCTCTTTGTGGTGTTTGTGTCCACTGAGCCACGACTGTGACTTTTTCACGAGGTGGTTGGTGTGAGGGACCAGCCTGCCTTGTCCACGCACAGCGCACGGCGAGGACCTCTCCTCCCCTCCTCGGGCCCAGGCTACAGATCTGCTGGGCGGGGAGGGGTCTCTGGGGTTGGGGGCCTGTCCCGGCGGCCTGAGCTGGCCGCACGAGAGGCCAGCTCCCACCTCGGCGTCTGCCACCCGCCACAGATGGCCAGTCCTGGGGTCCTGTAAGTGTGTGAGGGAGGGGCCGGGAACAAGTTATCAGAGGCCCCCAGTGGGGCTGGGCAGGGGTCGCAGCTTGTGAGCCGGTGGGTGAGTTTGAACTTTAAGCTAAGAGCAGTGGGCGCCCGCTGAGAGGTTTGAAGCCCGTGGGACCGGCTCAGCTCTGCCCTTGAGCGCCATCCCTCTGGCTACAGTGTGAGAACGAAGGGAGTTACCAGCGGGATGGGGGAACCATGACAGGGACCCGCGGGAGGACCGACAAGCCTTGGTGATGGACCAGATTTGCTGGAGGGGAGAAGGAACCTTCCTGTCATCCCCCCAGCGCGAGCCCCCCCCCCACAGGAGAGGACTGGAACCAGACGGCGGCCGCGTGGGTCTCGCGAGCCGCGAGCTTGCGTGCAGGGGGTGGATGGGCAGAGCTGCAGGCTGTAACTAAATCTCTCCTTTTGTTGGTGTCGGGTCACAGCTCGTGAAATGCCTTTGTGTGCACTATAGATCCCTCCTGACCGCAACTGTTCTATCGGCTGTCGGTCGCGCCTGAGCTTTCACCCATAGAGAGGTACCACGCCTGGGTGGAGAGAGCACTGGTTCGGGAGGACCGGGCTCGGCTCCCACCCTGCACGTGGTTGGCGTCCGTGTGAGCACTGCGTTCTCGCTGAACTTGTCTTGGTTTCATCATCTGCAAAATGCGGACAATACGTATTTTACAGATTTGCTGCGAGGACTAAATAAAATCATGTACGTAAAGACATCCAGGGCTTCCCTGGTGGCGCAGTGGTTAAGAATCCGCCTGCCAATACAGGGGACACGGGTTTGAGCCCTGGTCCAGGAAGATCCCACATGCCGCGGAGCAACTAGGCCCGTGAGCCACAACTACTGAGCCTGTGCTCTAGAGCCCGCGAGCCACAACTACTGAGCCTGTGTGCCACAACTACTGAAGCCTGCATGCCTAGAGCCCATGCTCCGCAACAAGAGACGCCACCGCAATGAGAAGCTCGCGCACCGCAACAAAGAGTAGCCCCCGCTCGCTGGAACTAGAGAAAGCCCACGCGCAGCCATGAAGACCCAACACAGCCAAAAATAAATAAATTAAAATAAATAAATTTTAAAAAAAAGAAGACATCCAGCTTGTTCTGAACCAGAGTAGGTGCTTGGCAAGAAACTGGTCAAATCTGGGGCCTCAGGAGTCCCCAAACAAGAGGTGGGACCCCAAGGAAGAACATCCCCCTGGCTGAAAACTGGAGTTGCTAGAGAGTGATCTGGGGGGCGGAGCTGGATGGAGTGTGGAGGGGGGATAGAGCTCGGGAGATGTGCAGGCTCGGTGGGCAAGCTTCCCCACCCCCACCCCCCGGGGGGCTTGTTCTGCTCTGCTGGTCCAGTAGCAGCATTCAATAATCCACAGAAGTCAGAGGGAAGTCAGATTAAGTGAATGTCACTTTGAACACAAAAATATTGGCATTGCAATGGTTCCTTCTTAAAGTGTTCGGCAAAGACTTGGAGGCTATTGATTTAGTCGTCTTGTTTTTGCTGAGTGTAACGCAGTCATGGAGATGGACTAGTGTGTCTCCTTAAACTAACAAAAAGGATAACAACACTCCACAGGGCGTGCCCGGGCCAGGCTCTCCGGCTGAAGCTGCTGCTGGGCTCTCCCTGTCGAGGCGCTTACATGGCAGCTGGGGCACCCCCGAGCACTGCCCAGCTGCCCTCAGTGCCCCTCGATGCTGAGCAGAGGTGGGGGACTGGTGTAGCCAGGCCCCAGTGTGCTCTGTGGGTCTGGTGGGTAGAGCCTGCTGCCACCCAGAGAGTTTTCTTCGGGTGGCTGCAGAGCTCAGGGAACCAGCCTCGCCCAACGTCTGCAGCCAGGCTGATCCAACGTGTGGACAGGCGAGGCCGTCTCACTGGTCAACGGCATCAGGAAGCTCTTTGTCGTTTGTCCCCCTCTCCCCGCACTGAATTCCTGCAGGGCCAATATAGTCTCAATAGATATCTTCTGTCAACAGACCCAGTTCCCAAAAGGACTCAGCCTTCCTACTTACTGGTTGGCAACTCAGGGAAAGCATGTGAAATTTGATCTCTGGTCCCCAACCTGGGGTTCCCTAAACCCCAGTTAGGGACTTTCAGGGATACTTACAGCTTTTGAAAAGTCTGGTGGAAACCGTTCCCACCTTGTGAAATGGTGCCAGTGGGAACATTAGCCCTCTTGGCTCTGGCTGGCCTGGCTGACGACAAAGTGCAAGGACAGAGTCTGGACCTTGCTGACGGACAGGGCTGGATTCGTGCTTTACTGACCGCCCTCTTCACCCCCCGGCCTGACCCAGAGGGTCCCCCAGGCCCCCCTGCTGGCCGTCAGTCACTGCGTCACCATCTTCAGCCACTGCGTCATCTTCAGCCAGTGATGGATGCAGGGGGAGAGGGGGAGAGGGGGGGCTTCCTGTGCCCCCACTGACAGCCTGTCCATTCTCAGCTGGGGGAGGGAGGGAACCAGGGTCCAGCTCGTGGCAGCCCACCCACCGCAGCCTGACAGCCTGGCCCTCGGAGCTGGGAAGGAGTGGCAGGCGACAGGCCCACCAGCAGGCACTGAGGGCGACAGCTTCGCAAAGGTTTCTTGCTGCTCACCCACCTGACCAGGGCCCCGCTGACTGCCAGCGTGTGTAGACAGCAGTGCCCACCACCCCCAGCGCTGCTTGTGTGCAGTGGGGAGGGGCCTACAGGGGTGCCGGCCCCCCGGGCACACTTGAGCGTTTGTGCGGACACGGGTGCACACTCACGCTCACGGTGATGGTGCAGGTGAGCAGACATGCCGGCCCAACAAGACAGATGTGCTCAGACGTGCCTAGACCGGGTCCAGCCCCTGACTGATACCCAGGCCATCGGAGGGCAGCCCCGTGGTTGTTCAGAGAATAATCTCGACCAAGATGCTGGCGTGACACAGGAGGAGGGCAGGGCTGTGGACTCCCCTGCAAGGTGGGTTTCCCCCCGGGGACGTCCCTGGTGGATGGAGGGCTCACACTGAACGGGACCGTCGGGTTCACACCAGGCGAGGGGCTCGCGCCCAGCCTGCAGACCCCCCCCCGCCGTGCCCCCGGCTTGGGGCCCCCCCGAGCCCAGCTGGCCCAGGTGCTCCCACGGACCCCAGCCCTGCCCACCTCAAGCAAGTTTTCTAGACAGAAGAGTGAATGAAATAGAATGAACGCTTTCTGTCACAAAAGACGAAGCATTTACTTCCTTCTGGCTTCACGCTGGGCAACCTGGGGCCCCCAGCTTCTCTGAATTACGATGGAAGTCGCTTTGCTTTGGGGTGAAAAAGTGCCCCCCCCCCGCATCTGGGGACGGGGACAAATGAACTGGTCCCCGTGGAGAAACGCTGCCACTCTGGAGTGGGGTGGCCCGGGGTCCCGGTACCGGCGGGAGAGTGTGACGTCAGCCTGGCATCTAGCCCTGAAGAGAACTTGGGACTTACGGTTATTTTTCAATGATATGCACGAATCCCAGGAAGTTGGAGGGCAGCAAAGATAATCGCAGCACCATGTTTTTTGGCTTTGGTGCAGTCTGGGGTTGCTGGAAAGCTGGCCTCCCTTTTAATGAACTGGCATCGGTGACCCCAAGGCCCTGTCTAACAGCGCCCAGAGAATCCCAGGGCAGGAAGGGCAGTCCACCCCGGGGAGGCTGCTATGCCCTCTGCTCGTGTGGGTAACCCCTGTTCGGGGAGTGTGCGGTTTTGGTACAGTTGGGTCTGTGCTGGGGACAGCGGTGACCCCCGAATGGGAAAGAAAACACCCTTCACCAGGGACTGAGCTGGGCCCGCAAGAGACTGGGGAGGCGAGGTGTGACCTTTCCTGGCCTTGGCCTCAGCATCACGGCGGTGGGAAGGAGGAGGAGGGGACTCCAGGACGCGGGACACGAGGGCCGGCGGGGGGATCTCTGCCCACTTGTAATGGCCACGTGGAGGGGGACGGGCTATGGGGGTCTCATGAATTGATACATGTTCTTTGGAAAACTGCCAGCACCTGTGCTCTGTATTTCCTAGGATTTTCTTTTAGTTCTCCATACCTGGGAAAGTTCTTCCTGAAAATTCCCTGATTCACCCCCAGTATGACAAGCTAAGGAAGGGGCTATATTCTCTCTGGGAAGCAGTGGGGCTCCTGCAGGCCACGTGGTGACGGCCTGGTGGTCTGGGAGTGTGGGCCCAGGAGAAGTAGGCTCCGGGCAGAGCATCCCCTCTGCTCAGAACTGCACCTTCTCAGCGGCTCCAACTTTGCAGGGTCTGTGATTTGGTTTAATCAGGAAGGATTTTACTCCCACCAACATTAAGAGCTGAAGATGGTTTTAAAAACCTGGGCTTCCTGAGATTCAAGCCATGGACAGGAGACCCCCGACGGGCATAGGGCTAGAGACGGGGCTTGGGGCCAAGGTCCCCCAGGGGGACCTCTCCCGGGGAGGGGCCCAAGGCAGGCCCCTGCTGCCGGCCCTGGCGGCTCCACCCCGCCTGTGCCGCCCAACCCCAGCCCTGCAGGAAGGAACCGGGCCACCGGACACTCCCTTCCAGGTGAGAAGGCGTGGTGGTGGGCAGAAGGCTGGGTCTTCTGGGGGCAGAGCCAACCCTCCCTGCCCACCCGATGCATTTCCCGGGCCGGGGGGAGAAAAGCGCACCCAGCAGAGGCACGAGGAAGGATGCTGAGTACAGGTGGGAAGCTCATGGGCCCAACGTAAGCCTCCCAGAGGGGTCAAGGTTCCTAGCCCTGGTTCAGGGTTCAGGAGCAGGGAGGGAGCCCAGCGTGAGCCCAGCCCCCTGCGGTCCACGGGAGCCCATGCCCAGCGAGGCTCTGCCTGTGGTCTCCCAGCAGGTTCCGCCCCCGGCCTGGGGGTTCCGGCGGTGAGCCCACAGAAGTGCAGGGAGGGGGCTGAGGGTCCCCGGCCCGGGTGGGGGGCTGCAGGGGCCATGGTCTCAGGCACTTGTGGGTCCCAAGGGGCTGGGCACAGAGTAGGGGTTGTTTCCGGGAGCTTCTAGGCCAGCTGATGCTGACGTCGCAGGCCTGGCCGATGGGACTTGGGCCCCTGAACTTGCGAGGGGCAGTGGGACGGGGACAAGGTCGGCCATTAGTAAAAATGCAGCTGGACCCTCCGGTGCAAACAGCAGGTGAGAATCATCCCGCAGATCTGCCGGGTGGAAAGAGCAGAGGGGCAGAGAAATCAGAGCTCGCTAGTGTGCCGGCCAAGGGCGCCCCGGAGCCGGGCTTCGCACCCCCAAGTGCCCCCTGGGGACCTGATCAGGGGCAGGTTCCGACTCAGGGGGTCTGGGGTGGGGCCTGGGACTCTGCATTTCTAACAAGCTCCCAGGTGGTGCTGGGGGTGGAGGTGGGGACTGCTTTGAGAACCACTAGCCAAGAGCGGTACTTCTCGCACTTGGATGGTCACAGATCGCCCGGGGACCTTGTTATGCTGCAGATTACAGTTCTGTGGCCTGGGTGAGGGCCTGCACGTCTAACAAGCTTCCCGCCCACACGGCGGCTCTGTGGTCCCAGATCTTCTCTGGAGATGGCCTGATTTTATTAGATTCCGAACGGTGACACCGCCACTCCCTCGTTGCTGGCTGAAGCAGCCTTTCTGGAGGAAAGTCTGTCTACGTCTTGCTGCTCTCAGATACCAGAGAAAAACAAGGCCCCGGAGTCGATTCTCTGGCTGATGTGCAGGAGGGGAAACTGAAGCTCTGAGTGGAGGGCCCAGAACTGTCACCAGCTCATCTTGTAAATCAGCTGGGGACGCGGCACCAACCCCAGGCCCGGGCAGCCTGCCTGCCAGCCCCTCTGTCCCGTCTCCAAGCGGCCCGGAGTCGGGCAGTGCTGGGCAGTCGCCTCCCACGTCTCACTCGCTCATCTCTAAACGCAGAGGGTGAGGACCTTTGTTCCCCACCTTGTTCTGTTTGCCTCCTCCTTCGTCCTCTCCCTCTCCTCCCTCGCGCGCGAGGATGCACTGAGGACGAGGAGGTGAGGCCGTGTCAGACCAAGGAGGCCCAGGACTGGGACGGTGGCCCTGATAAAGATGGCGCCGCTGGCTTCCGGCTCCTGGTCCGCAGGAGGGGACCCTGGGAGGGCAGCCCATGACTGTGCCGTGGACAGGGGTCCAGGTGGGTTTCCCAAATATAGGAAACAGTACCCCATCTCTCCCAGCGGCTGCTGCTGACCTGATCTTTCCAGGGTACCTCTGGATGCACACGGAGGAGGGCAGGCTGATGAGTACGGCCTGGGGCTGGCAGACCCTAGTTTTTCTTTGAGAGACTCAAGGAGAGAGCAGAGGTCGAGCCCTTCTGTGCCCTCTTCCTCCCCCGCCTCTGTCCCCACGCGGGAGTTTCACCCCCTGGGAACCCAGCTTTCAGCTTTCAGCTTTGGTGCGAAGAGCAGCTAATCCACCTCTGGGATTCAGAGCCATGGGCTCAAAGGCGGCTTAGGAGGTTATCTCATCTCCCGCTGGCTTTAAGCGGGTGGCTGTCACAGTCATTCCACCCAGGCGGCGTGCAGGCCCTCTGCCCTGTCCCCACCTCATGGTTTGAGGACTTGTCCTGGGGGGTCATCTTGTCAAGGGGAGGCCAGATGGGAGCAACTGGACCGGCACAGACTCATGGCTGCATCCCCTACGGCACAGCTCTCACGCCGGGGAGGACCCGCAGGGCCGAGCGTCCAGCACGCGCACTCTGTACATGACATGTGTCCCCAGGGTGCCCCTGGGGAAGGCACGGCGAGGTGGACGTCAGCGCGTGTCCAAACACACACACACACACCACCCTGATGCATGCAGAGGGGCAGACGATGTGCTCATCAACACGTGGGCACATGTACACACACGTGTACACACACACATGTGCACACGCACACATACACACACACCACTTCGATGCATGCAGAGGGGCCGAGGATGTGCACACACATTCACACGCACACGCACGCACACACACACCACCCTGATGCATGCAGATGGGGAATGGGCCCAAACTATCCAGTCCCCGAGGGACCCCCAGTGTCCCGTTCCTGATAGAGGACATGGAGGACTCAGCATAGACGGCTGTGAGCAGAGAACACACAGGCCGAGGGGGCTGCAGGAGCAGGAGGTGGCAGAGGGTGGGCTGGACAGGCTGCTGGGCTCAGCCTGCGTGGGGCACGGGTGAGCGGTGCCCTCTCCTGGCAGCCTGCCTGGAGACGGTGTTTACCACACGCGGGCTTTTTAACAGGGAGGCCGGCATGCTTTTAGCCTCTTGTGAGGTTTCTGGGACGGCACCCGGCTGTAATTACAAGCATCAAGGATGGGCCAGGGAGGTCCAAGAAGCCGTTCCAATAAGATCTTTCAGTTCCCCTTTAAATGACCTGCAGATCCCAATCTCGCTGTCCTGTGGGTTTCCGGGCTCATGTTTCCATCCTACGCTATGGGAATGTCAGGGTGGGAGTGGGAGTGGGTTAGCTTCTATCTGGGGTTCTGTGACTTGGATTCAGTCATAACCTCTGAGCCCCAAGTTCCCCTCTATCAATAGGAAAACCTCCAGACCGTTCACAGGTCCAGAGCCTTCCCAGTGAGATTCTTTGAAACCCAGTATGACAAGACCAACACCACAGCACCCAGCCCCTTCTGCACCCTGAGCCTGTGAGGGGCTCCCCAGGGCCCTCAGGATAAACCTCCCCCACCCCCCAGCCAGCCAGGGCTTTGCACGTGCAGTCCCCTCACCCTGGCATGCTTCCCCCTTCTGCTTCTTTCTGTCAAACTCCTTCAAGGCTTAATTATATATCACTTCCTCCAGGAAGCCTTCCCTGACTGCCCATGATGGTTTGGGCCTCCTATGTGCTCCCCAAACCCCAGGGCTCACACTGTGACTGTGCGTGGCTCCTGTGTTCTGTGTGTCTCCTCCCCTTGAGTGAGAGCCCCTAGGAGAGGGGACCACGACCTGCTGGCTGGTGTGGCCTGGCACTGGGCAGGGCGCCTGGCACACAGCAGCTCCCGTTACAAAGCTGACAAAGGGCGCTCGCCCTACCCCTCCTCTGCCCACCCTGCCCCTGAGAGGGAGGCTCCCGGATTCTGTGTGTGAGGAGGACAGTCGGAAAAGGCGCTGAGCTGCTATGTCCTTTTTAGATAGAAGCTTCCTGGCCAGAATACGCTGGCAATTAGCTTCCAAAGTGACCTCAGCGTGGACAGCCTCCAAAGCGACCCACAGAAGGGGACACGAGGGTGGAGCTGGGTCCTGGCCGGGTGCCCCAGATGTAGGTGAATAGGTTGGGCCGTATTCTCAGCCCCGAGCACACACGTGAATCACCTGGAGGGATTTAAAAAACACCCGTGCACAGGTCTCACCCCAGACCAACAGCCAGGATGTGTGGGGATGGGGCCTGAGCAGTGGTAGTTTTTAAACCTGATTCTACTGTGTGTCCAGGGTTGACACACCCGCCTAGAGAATCTTCGAGTTTTTCCAGGACTACAAGCCTATGATTTGGGGCACTTGCGGGTCTGGAAATCCAGTGTACGGAGTCACCCAAGACGGGAGGGTGGAGGGGCCCTGCCAGCTCTTGCTGAAAGCGACAGGTGCACCCGCCTGGCAGGTGCGGGACCTCCGTCCTTCAGTGTCCCCACCAGCCCCCAACCGCTGTCCCAACCTACAGCCAGAGCTCTGCACTCTTCAGGGACACTGCTGGCTGGTTCCAGTTCTTTAAAAGTTGTCCAATCAGGCTCCCTGTAAATTCCCCTTCCTGTTTCTGTCTGTCCTCCGGCCCCTCCCTCCCCCGCAGGACTGTCTTGGGGGGTTAAGGACCGGGAGGGTGCAGTCCTGTCCCCAGCTCCTGACCTCTCCCACTGCTGACTTCCAGGCCCCCAGGGCTCTTTCTCACGTTTCTCCTCCTGGCTGCACGCTGGACCCACCAGGGAGCTTTACAAGCACACTGCCGCCTGGCTGCCAGCCCCAGATGGCGTTATTTAATTGTTCTGGGGTGCAGCCCAGGCCTGGGGCGTTTTAAAGCTTGCCAGGCGACCTCAACATGCAGCCCTCAGAGGCTCCAGGAGGCCCGTCCCCCTTTTGCATCCTGGCCATCCAGCCCGCCAGCATCTCTGCAGGCAGACCAGTGTCTGGTCCACACGCCCCGGAGGCACACGCGATGTCTGGCTGGAATCAGGTTTGCTACGTTCGTCGTGTTTCCTGCTTGGTCTTCAGAGTATTCGTGAGACATCTACCTAACGTCCCAAGAAGCGGCAGCACCTCCATCTCACTGAGGCGGGATCCTTCCCAGGAAGTAGGAAAATCGCGGGAGGCCAAATGCTTCCTGAGGGCTCTCACGCCAGGCTCAGCTCCCGACTCCTGCTTCCTTCCATCGGATCAGCTCTGACTTCATGTTGAATAACTGGGCTCCTGTGCAAGATTTCCAGGACGAGATCGCTGCTGCTTAAAAAAGGCTTGCAGACATCAGACTCCTCCATTTTCCAGGTAAAGAAACTGAGGCTCAGGAGGGAGGGTGGCTCCCCCAGATCACACAGAAGAGGGGGTCTCCGTCTACCACGGGGGCCCTCTGACTCCAGGCAAGACTTCCCCCGTTCCTGAGGACAGGGGGGCATGACCTCTTGGCCTTGTATCTCCTGGGCCTGGGGTCTCCGAAGCGCCAGGCTGGGCGGGTCGGGGGAAGGTGCTGGGTGCCTGGTGGAGGATGGCAGCTGGGGGGCTGGCCTGGTTTGAGCCCCTCCTCGAGGCTGGGTGGTAGCTCCAGAGCCAGCCGGCAGGGGGCGCTGGAGCCCGGGGCTCGGCCGCCGCAGCGGAATGGATGGAGAAAATGAGCCAGGGATGGGGACCCGGCGGTGGCCCGGTGACACTCTCTGGGGCGTGAGCACAGTCCCGCAGGGCGCTGCGGAGGATGAGCCGCCCTTGTGGGGGTCAACGGGGGGCTGCGGGCACCTGCCCTCGACCTGGTGACCCGGCCTCCTCAGCGTTACTCCTACAGCTGGACTTGTCCCACCCTGACCTCAGGCTCAGCGGTCATCCCGCTCCCTGCCCTTGGCCTCACTGCTTCATCTTCAGCTTCAGGCTTTTGAGAACAGAGGTCAGGAGGAAACGGACGGAGAGTGCGGCCCAGGTCCGGCCAGTGTCCGCAGAGCAGGCCCCCGGCACCTGAAGTCGGCGACAGGTGTCCGGGAAGCTCGGGGGAGCAGGAGCTGCAGTGCAGAGCGTCCCCCACCCCGGTTCCGGCTTGCGGCTCCCCGGGGGTCAGTGCACCGGGCAGAAGGCCTGCCTGGGCGGGCGCGAAAGGGCCGTGTGAGTGCCCCCCACCTGCCGCCCCCGGCTCGCTGCGCCTGCACCTGAGTGTGGGTGAGGGGGGCAGGTGGCCTGGCCAGGAGACAACTCGGCTCTGTTGAGAGACGCTGTGCCCACGTAGAAACGATAAAACGGTGGTGGGTACCATTTTCTGAGCGTCTGCTGTCTGCTCAGCGGTGAGCCGAGTGATCTATGTGCACGACGCCCGTCCCCTCTAGTCACCCAGCTGGGTACGATCAGCTCCTTTTTACAGATGAGGAACTGAGGCTGCGCCCGCAACTAGACTCCTGGGTGGTGGCCGGGGGAGGGGTGTGGAGCGGTGAAACGGAGCAAAAGGCATCGCTTATCCTCAGAGCACAGAGCTGGGTGTACATACCCCCAGGGGCACGCACACGTGCATCACACACACGCACACACACACACACAGAGGAATGAGAGCGTGTCCATGCTTGAGAATATACACATATGCACAGCACGCCTAAACACATATGTGCATCCGGCCCCGACCACGTACACCCAGGTGCATGCAGACACACCCATGGACCCACTCGGACCCCGGCAGGCTGTGCACACACACCCCCGCGTGCACACACAGAGTGCATGCACATACCTGAGCCCACACTCCCACTCCTCCCAGGTCTCTGTTCCTGACAAGTTCAAGGTGGCCCCAAGGCCCAGGTATTTTCCTTCATGTTTTCTGGGGAAGAGAGTGAACCTGGCTGCAGAGGGAAGAGGAGGGGATGGGGGAGGAGGGGGCAGGCAGGGCAAAGGTGGGCAGAGGGCCAGGATCTGAGACCTCAGCTAGCGAGAGAGGGCTTCAGAGTTCCAGACACTGCCCCCCGCACCCAAATCCCTGCTCCAACTCACCTGCAGGCAGGCCACCCCGATGCCCACCGCCCCCATGAGCAGCAGGTGGTCGGCCAGGAACTGCTCCAGCTTGGTGATGCAGCCTCCCTGTAAGGTACGGAAGGCAGGTCACACACCCCTTGGCCCAGAAGTGCGTGAGGATGGGGAGGGAGGGCTGGCTGGGGCGCTACCTCCACCCAGCTCAGGGAGGCCAGATACTTAAAGAGCCTTTCAAGTGCCCGTGGGCTTCTCAGGTGGCCCGGGGGCGTGCCACGATGTCCCCGAATCTCCCAGGAGCGGCTGCCGCCCCCGGGCTCCGTGGGGACCTTGGAAGGCCCACCGCCGTCTCGTGGCCAGTGAGTGAGTATGATCTCCACCCCGCCCATCTCGAGCCTTTCTGGGCCCCCTGCCTGCCCCGGCAGGACAGGCACTTACCTCCACCTTGTAGATGTTGGAGGGGTGTGCCCGCTGGCCGCAGCGTGCCACCACGGTCTTGCAGCAGCTGTCGGGCACCCGGCGGCCCTCGGCCTCTGGAGACAGGATGTACGTGCTGTGCTGCCAGTCGGCCGAGCTGTTGCTTCCGCAGCATCTGAACTGGAGCAAGAGACGGGGCTGGAGGCGAGGAGACGCCCGGGGGGCGGTGCCCCCCAGCCCCTCGCTTCCGGGGCCGCAGGACAGCCTTCAGATCTCAATCCAGTCCCTCTCTGCTTCCGAGATTTCTTCCCTTCCCCTCTTTTGAGCAGGAGTCTGGCTCTGCGGGGCCCTTCTCTTCAGGCGGGTGGACAGCCGGTGGCAGGAACGCCCATCACCACCTTTTTTGTTCAGCCACGTCCTTTAAGGAGATTGCGCTGGGTGTCCCTGGGGCAGGGAGGGTCTGGGAGAAGATGTGGGGAGATGGGCGCCAGCAGGTCCCCCAGGGAGTGGGGCTGTGTACCACTGCGTGCAGGCCCAGGGCAGCACCAAACACCAGGGGGTGCTTTCCTGGTCATCCAGGGAGGTAGGACACCCCCCCACCGGCACAGGGTCCCAGCCTTCCCAGAGGCTCAGATGCCCCCCATCCAGGCCTCGAAGCCTCAGATCCCCTAGACCTGCCGGACACAGAGGTGTCCCAGAGGCCACCACACAGCCAGCTCAGCGCTGAGCAGAGGGGCCGGCGTGAGTGCTGAACAAGACCAGGGTCTTCCGCACGGCTAAGGGGTGTGGGGAGCGCCAGCCCGGGCCTCAGGGGAGCCGGACAGCTGGACACGGTTTACTTCCTGCACCCCGAGTTGGGGGACTGAGCCTCAAGTCCCTGTAGGGGCCACAGAACACGGCTGTTGTGAGGCTCTCTGGTGCGTGGGGTGGAGGTACATTTAGTCCAGTCAACAAGCATTTATTAGGCGCCTGCTGTGTGCCAAGAGCGAAGCTAGGCCCTGGGCCTGAACTTGAGTCAGAAGTGCCTGGCTTTCCCAAGCTTGTCACTGACTATCGCGTAGTAGGAGGGACGGAGATGCTCACGTGGACGACATACGCCACGGGCCTGTGTTCACGCACGTACGGTGACCACGGGGGGCCCCTCGCTAACCGCCTCCTCTGTACTGGGCTCGTGGCCGAGTGCTTTACGTGACCCGCCGCTTTCAGGCCTCACAGCAGCCCTCGTGGAGGTACCTGGTCATCCCCATGTTACGGGGGGCAAAACTGAAGCCAGAGGGGCTAAGCGACCTGTGCAGGTGGCACACGAGGACAGTCCCACGGGATTCCCAGCACCCGCCATGCTGTTCCCTGCTGTCCGTGCTGTTCCCTTCTGCCTGATTCCTCAGGTTCCTCTGCTGCCCCGCGGGACCTCCCTGCACTTGGCAAGCCTCCCACATAGGAACCGTGCAGGTGCTTACATCCTGCTGTAGACGGTCTACGGAGGCTGTGATCTCCGCAGCGCCGGGCTGCCTGTAGTTCTTGGCCAGGGTCCGGGTCAAGTGCTGCTTCAGCTCTTCGCTCAGCTAAGGAGGGTGGAGAGGGAAGATGCATCAGCAGAACCACCCACGGGCCCGCTCCCAGGCCCGCTCCAAGGCCGCGCCCACTACTCTAGAGCTCCTTGAACTTGAACGTTGCTATGGCCGAGGCCTCCCACACAGTGACCTGGGACCCCGGGCGGGAGGCGGGGTCCCTAGAGATGGTGTTGCAAAGGCTGGGGACCTGCGTTAGGGGGAGTGTGATGGGCAGAGCTGGGAGACAGGTGGGGCCCCAGAGCTCAAGGCTGGTGGGGGCGCGGGTGAGGCTAGGCACCGGGTGCCTTTAAGTCCAGTCGTCCCTCGGTACCTGGGGGGTGGTGCCAGGACTAGCACGGCTCTTCTGCGTTTGCTCAAGGCCCTTGTACATAATGAGATGGCGCAGTATCTGCATATAACCTACGCGCATCCTTCCGTACACTGAGTCATCTCTAGATTACTGATAATACCTAATGCAATGTAAACGCTGCGTAAATAGTTGTAAATACAATGTAAATGCTACGTAAATAGTTGTGCACTGCGCTTTCACTACCGCGGGCCCGGGTTCGATGCCTGGTTGGGGAACTAAGATCCCGCAAGCCACACAGCACAGCCCGCCTCCCACCACCCTCCAAAAAAAAAAAAGTTGTGCACGGCAGATTCAAGTTTTGCCTTTTAGAACTTTCTGGAATTTTTTTTTCCAAATATTTTTGATCTACGATTGGTTGAATCTGTGGACCCGGAACCCATGAATATGGAGGGCTGTCTGTATCTGTTGATTTTTATTTTGATTACGAGGTGATATTCAAAATATTTACAATCGTTATTCCGAGGACATCCATCAGTCGTATGGGCGCTGGCGTGAAAGGACAGTGCAGTCATCTGTCTCTACCAGCCGAATATCACCCTTGAGTCACTGAGCACCCAGTGGGAGGGGACCTGACCATGGCATCCTTGTCCAATGCCGGCGGGCGAGGCCCAGGACCACCTGCATGTCGCTGCCTCCCCACGCCCATGCACCCCTCCCCGTGCTGTCCCTCCTGGGGGAGCCGATGGGGAGAGTACAAGGAGGACGCTTCACTCACCCTCTGGTAGTACACGTGGGCCAGGACCCCCGCCACCAGCTCAACAAGGAAGATCGCCAGCAACAGGCAGAAATACTAGGAGTGAGGAGAGAAGGTGGTCACGGCCGGGTCAAGCCTGGGCAGGCAGCCGGCCCTTCAGGACCTCTGACAAATGCTTCCCCAAAGCTGAGGGGGACTCCTGTCACTCACAGCTTCTCCCTCCTCTTCCCAGCAGCCCTGGACACACCCGCCTCTCCTGGCTGCTGGCCTGGAGCTCCCCACTCCACCCTTCATGCACCGGTCTGCTGTCAGTTCATTAATCCGTCCACCCACCCAATGTTTATTAAACACCTACTGTATGCCAGGTATCGTTAAGTAAGGCAATTATTGGCCTCAATTGTTGGTGGAAGGGACAGATAAGTAAGTGACTACAACGTTGTGTTATAAATGCTACTATGGGTGAGGCCCTAGAAACTATAGGAGGCCCCAGGTCGGGGAGGGCAGTCAGAGAGGGCTTCCTGGAGGAGGTGACACCTGAGTGGCATCTCTAAGGATGAGATGCCAGGTGAAGGAAGTGGGAAGCACATGCCAGGTGGAGGGGAGAGCGTGGGAAGCCTGGAGGGTGCAGAGAGCTCCGGGGCGTTGGCGGGGGGGGCTGCAGTTCAGGGAGTGGGGAGAGCCGGTGAGGCTGAGCGTGTTGATGCTGGCTGGGCAGCAGCAGCCAAGGCTGCGGAACAGCAAAGCAGAGATCCTGGGAAAGGCACCGCCCTTCAAGGCCCTGCAGGGGGCTCTAAATTCCCCTCACCACCGCTCCGCACATGTGTCACAGCCCTGCTGGCTGGCTTCCAGGCTGTGCACTCGGCTGTGACCGGCAGCAGGATGGGCCTGCATCCCTCTCCCACTCCCGCCTGGTGTCCCTGCTTGGTCCTGGGGTGCTCTTACAGGAGCCAAGGGGTCGGAAATGCATTCCAGGCCCACGTGGCTGGGAGGGGACAGGGAGAGGGAGAGGAGGAAGGGGAGGAAGAGGAGGCAGGTACTGTTGTCCGCAAGAGGCCCCTCTGGGGCAGCTCAGCCCCTCCCCCTGAGCACTGGCTGGTGCCACCTCCTTCCCCCCAGGGCCGCAGCCCCTGGTCACTGGATCACTGGGTTCCAGGGAAGGCTCCGCCTGGGGGCGAGCTCTGAAACGCCAGGGCTTATCAGGTAGGGAAAGGAAGGAGGGCAGGAGGGGATACAGATGGCAAGGAGACAGTTGCGGGGCGGGGACTGCGGGGCCAGTTCCGAGGTGATGCCTGTCCATGGGCCTGCAGGCCTGGCCCGGACACCTCCCAGCCCACAGGGGAGCTGCACAGAGAAAGAACTTTCCACCCAAGAGCCAGGCTTCCTTTCAAGTTAAGTGAATCCAGCAGCCCCCCCATCTTACTGGGCCCCATCCCTCCCAGCATCAGAGCTGCCAGTGGTGGGGAAGCGGGGATGTGGGGAAGCATTCCCAGTCTCTGCAGGAGTGGAGACCGCCGGGCCTAATCATCTGTCGGGCCTGAGGCAAGAGCACAGTGGAGGTCCCTGGTCCCCTTCCCTCCTAGCCCAGGCTCAGCGCTGCACCAGGAGAGCCTGCGTGCCCGAGATCTGTCCGTCCCCTACCAGGGGCACATGCCCGGCCCGCAGCTCCTCTGACACGGCGGCCCCTCCACTTCCCTTGCCCTCCCGGCACTGAGGCCGCTCTCCTCCCTATGCACAGAGACCACCAGTTGCTCCCCTGGCTTCCTGGGTGCGCGCCGCGTGCCCACGCCGGCCGTGCCGGGGGAGGGCAGCGCTGGCCACCTTCCTTCTGCAGCGGGGGCCGAGGCTCCTCTCTGTCACCCCTCCAGCTGCGGGTCACGTGGGAGGGTGGTCCTGGAGACGTGGCAGTGTCGTGCTGCTCCGGGGACGTTGCTGCCACAGGTGCTGTTGAAGCCAGGCTGGGGAGGAGGGTTGATGGGAAGGGAGGGGGACCCAGCCACATCCTGACACGATGGCAGGCTAAATGAATACCTGCCAGGCCCTCAAAACTGTTCTGACGCATCAGCAGGCATCAAACAGACTACCCAACCTGCCGGAGTCGTCAGGAGGCGAAGGGCGGTCCCGACAGGCTGTGACACTCCCTCCCACCCAGGAGCTCCGGCCGGCCGGCCGTGAAGATGCCTTTGTGAGGCGGGTCAGGGCCGGGCTGGGCTCCGAGGGACAGAGGGCTGGAGGGCGGCTGGGTGGTCGGTGGGCACGGGCACTGGTTCCGGGCAGTAGCTCCAGTGGCAGGAGGGCTGCAGGTGTGTGACTCACCTGCGTGGGGGAGGCCCTGAATCATATATAGCTCGGGGTGACAGTCCCCACTCACTGGGATCCTGCCGCCCCGGGATCCTGGCAGCCTGGCTTCTGGAGCTGGCCGGCTGGAGCCTGGGCAGCGGGGCCGGGCTGGAGGGCTCTGCCATGTGGCGCCCTGAGCTCTAACACGCCTCGCCTCTGCCCTCTGCCTTGCCCTCCACCAAGCCTCCCCTGACGCCCCGGGTCCAGCCAAATCATCTCCCCCCACGGTGCGGGGGGCTGTCTGCGCAGACAGTCCTGAATGCAGGCCCAGCCTCCCAGCCTCCACGCCTCTGCCCTGTTCCCCTGCCTGGAGTTCCAGGCCTGCCTGGCTTTCCACACGCAGCTCCGCCACGGCCTCCACGAGCCCGCCCTTGGGCCCCAGCCACATGCCTGCAGCCAGCGCTTCACCTGCCTCGCGTACCGACAAGAACTCCCGCTCTGCTCCTTCTCCCCCAGACCCAGGTCCCCCCCTGCCTGCCTTCTGCGCCTCATGCTGCAGCCCCGGGTGTGGGCGTGGCCTCCGCGGGGGGAGGGACGTCACTTCACCCACTGCTCCCAGGAGCCTGCTTCTGGTGCTACTGTGCTGTCTCTCTAGGATGACCGTGAGCTTTTGGGGAATAGGCACCCTGTCTCAGGTTCCTCCGGCTCTTCCGCAGGGCCTGGTGCCGAGCTGGGTCTAGATGCTTGGAAAGCAGCCCTGGATTAAGATCTGCAAGTGCGCTTCTTACTAAGCGTGCCTGTGAGACGGGGAACTGGCCAGAGCACGCAGCCCACACGTGGGGGCAGCAGCTTAATCCTTTTCTGATCCGTGGGTGGCGTGGAATTGTTACTTTCATTTCATTTATACCAGTGGTTCTTCACCTGGCACGATTTTGCCCCCAGGGGACGTCTGGCAATGTCTGGAGCCATTTTTTGTTGTCATGAGTCGGGGAAGGAGTGCTACTGGCACCTAGTGGGTGAAGGCCATGGGGACACGGCCAAGCCTCCCACCATCACAGGGCAGGCCCCATGGCAAAGATGATCTGGCCTAAATGTCAAGACCAGTGCCAAGGCCGCCGAGAAACTCTGATTTACACATTTACCTTCAGGTTCTAAGGCTGATGCTGGGGCTTGATTTGCATATGTGCCCGTATGCACTACTGGAGACATGACAAAAAAGATCTGAGGAAGGTTCTCTGGTTCCTGAGAAGCCTGAAACAACACGGACAGAAGCAGGTGAGGGGTTTTACCCTGTACCTGCCTTGGAGGGCAACTTTGGGGCAGGAAGTTGCTCACCCCGACTCAAGGAAGGATCAGGGATGCCTACAAGGCTTCAGCTGAGGGCACGCTAGGACCTGGGGTGCAGAGAGAAAGCTGCTGGCCTGGCTGTGCCCTGGGGCCCCCGGGTGGGTCCCTGGGGAGAGGTGGGCTCTTGAAGTCTGTAGATAATGGTTGATTCTGGGAAGCCTGAAGAGGTAGGTTCTGGAGCTACAGGCTACCCTCTTTAAACTTGGTCTGGTGTGGGTTTGGAATTATTGAACAAAAGTCAATGAAAAGCTCTCAGATCCCCTGTGAGTAATTTGGAGAGGTCATGTTTCAGTATAAGTCAGGACGTACCGGACCCTGAGCCCACCATTCCCAAGAGACCACCAGAATTCCTGGCCTGTGGCTTAGCAGGTGATGACCCAACTCAGGGGGTGCTGCCTTCTCCGGAACAGAGGAAAGGCAGGTCTTCTACAGTGGGAGCAGCGGACAGCATCCCTTCCACCGAAACACCCCTGAAAGCCCCAAATTAGCCCTGCCGGGCAGAATCAGTGCCTTATCCACCTGGGGGGTCCCCAAGCACACACGCTAGGTGCTCCCTGCACGGCCCCGCTCATCACAGTGCTCTGTGGGCGCCAGCATCACACGTGTGTGTGGAGAGCCTACAGCCTGGCCGAGGCCACGTGGCCGGCACATGGTTGAGTCTGGAACTGAGCCCGGGGATTCTGGCTGCAGAGCTTTGTGCTCATGCACTGGGTCACCCTGATGGCTGATGGTGGGCTTATGGGCTGGCTGAGCTCACAGCATGGGTGGGGGGCAGGGTTAGGTGGATGCTGGGTGTCAGGTGGTGACAAGAGACAGAGGGGAAACCCAGGCGCAGGAGGGTCTCTCTCCGGCCCCCATGCAGCCTCCAGCCCTCAGAGCCAGCCAGGCAGGCTAGGTGCGGCCCCTCCTGGGCAGGTTCCCCGGCCCCCAGCAAAGGGCCCTGTGCCTTCACGCCTGTGCTGGGGTCATAGCCGCAGCTCTAACACCCATGTCTGTCCCCTTCGCTTTACTCAGCCCGGCCTGACCGTCTGAGAGTCTGGGGGCCGCACAGCTGGGCTACACCTCGAGAGTGCACACAGGGCTGCACCTTGGTCTCTGTGGGCCCTGCCGGTGTTCGCTGCTCCGACCACGTCTGTGCTGTGCAGCTGACAGCCGTCAAGTGTGAGCTTGGTCAAGGCCTCCACAAAGCCCTCCTGGAGCCAAAAGGTCCTGACTGCGACCCTGCGGCCCTCACCCTTCCTTCTGACCCCCGCCTGACTCACTGGCCTCACACCTGTCCCGCTCCCAGGAGTGTATAGGCTTTGAGCCCCGTGTGCCCTCTTGCTCTGCCCTGCCCCTGTGTACCGCGGGGCGAAAGGAACCCACCCCACGCCAACTCCCCCTTGACCCTCAAGCCCCCTCTGAGCTTTGTGAGCAGCCGGCCTCACACTCAGCCCCACCCCCAGTCCTTCCAGAATCGACCACCAGAATCCTGGTCTGATAGAAACCAGTAGTGAGAATTCCAAAGAAAGCTCTTGTAGCCTCTGCCCCCAGAGCCCTCCATAAGGACACGCCACTTCCAAATACACCAGACTGGACCCCAGACACAGAAGGGACCAGCCTGGTAAGCACAGAACGGGACCCAAACATTCCCCTCCACCCCTGTACCATCTACCAAAGTTCTTTTTTTTTCCCTTTAATTCTCTAATGGAACAGTTTGAACTGGAAGGCAAAGTTGGATATTTTCTAAAGCTACAGATCCCAAACGAAGCTGAAATGGCACAGGACTCTCTGAACCAAACCGATACTTTCTTTAATAAGAGGCTCTGCAGGACCCATGCAGAAATATTCCTCATTGTGACATTTAGGTGATTAATTAGAAGGTGAGTCTTCAGATGGATTTACTCTGCACGGGGCCAAGCCGAGATACAGTTTCTGGGGCAGATTCACTGGTGCCCACAAGAGCGGGCAGCTCGGCCCAGCTGGTGCCATCCTTGAGGTAAATTTTAAGAACTTTATACCATTGGACTTGCGGAATTTCTCCACGGGATTGATTCTATCACAAAGAAGGGAGCTTGGCCGAAGCTCTCCTCCTCCGTCCCCTCTGCATTCTGCATGGTTAGCGATGGAAACCAAGCCACAGCTGGAAACCGGGCCCAGTGTCCAGGCAGGCGGGGCTGGGGTAGAGGAGCCGGCCTACTCTGAGGGAGATAGTGAGAGAGCAGAGTCAGGGTGCAGCCGAGATTAAGTCACGGGGAGAAGAGCTGGCCTGCAGCCCCCAGCTTGGCTGTGTGAGCTGATCACAGCCGTGGGAGGGTCAGGGAGCTCGGAGCAGCCAAAGAGGCCGGACCGGAAAAGGCGGAGCCAGATGCTTAAACGGCAGTGACCTCAGGGCGCGTGATTTTCTGGTAATTAACCGCCGGCTGGAGGCTGTCAGGGCTCAGGGCGCAGCTGCGCGCCTGTTCGTGCAGAAAAGAGAGGATGTAGATTTTGGAGCCTTGAGCCATTCCAGTAACAAGATGTCACTGCTGGAAGGATGAAGGTGACCTCTACCCTCCTGGCCCAGCCCAGGGCTCCCAGCCCAGGCCGTCCAGCCACGGCGACTTCAGCTCTGGGCTGCTCTAAAGGATGCCAGAGTGTGCTCTGGCCCATGTCTGATGCTAATACAGTATTGTGTGCTGGCCCAAGGGGCTGGGAGCAGAGAAGACAACCGGGGCTGGGGAGAGGAGAGCCAGTCCACAGAGGGAGGGGCAGTTGGAAGAGGGCAGAGGAGGGAGCAGATTGGCCGTGGGGAGGCAGGAGGCTTTCAAGGGACACATCTAGAGGATGCAGCTGAGGCCGTCCAATGCCCGAGCCAAAATGTTGGGGGTCCAAAGATCATACTGTGTGGTCACAGGAGGAGAACACATTTCCAGAACCACAAGCCAAAGCCAGGCATCCACTGGATTTCAGGCTAGGACTGCTAAGAGTTCAGCTGTGTGGGCGGAGAGAGCAGGGTCCAGAGGGGATGGCAGGGCCTGGCTGGGGGGATGAGGACCAGGCTCCCCTGGAGGTAAGGGGCCCAGGGACTTGGGGGATGCCACTGCCTGATGGATTTGGGCTCGGGAGGAGGGAAGTCACCCACTGCTGCCTCCTACGAGTCCCCTGGGAGGGCCTGGATGTCCCTTGGGGCTGACTTCTCACGGGCCCTGGAGAGATGTCATACAGCCTGCGGGCACCTGTGCTCACGCCGGCACAGATGAGATTGTGCAAAGGGCTGGGGTAGCACGAAGCAGGTGGCAGGGACCCCAGGATGGGACGGGTGCCGGGGTCCCCAGCAGTGGTCGTTCTAGGACAGAGTTGGCTACTGGGGGAAAGGGAAGCTGAGCAGAGCTCCTGCCAAGCCTGGAGGCTAGGAAAAGTCCGGAGGCTCGGAGAGGTCAGGGGCTCTGATCAAGCCAAACGGGAATGTCAGCCACCCACACGGTCCTCTGTCCTTTCATACAGGTGTCTCGTATTCCCCACTAGCCTCCAAGCCAAGACGGGGTCTTAGGCCCTTCCGCGTCCTCTCCCCTGCCCGCCCTGCCTTGTGCCCAGAAGGGCAGGAAGTCTGGAATGTGCTGGAAATGCTTGTTGAGGCGGATGAATTAGGCGGCCCCATCAGTGTAACTTGGAGCATGAGTTGCGGAAAATTGGAGAGGAGAAGGTGGCGGAAGGTAGCTGGCTGTAAAAACTGCCCCTTGTAGATGATTTGCGCCTACAAGCAGGCGGGAATCAGTTATAGCTGCTGCAGCCCAGGCAAGGTGGGTCTTGAGCCCTGAAGGGTGCTGGTCAGAGAAGAGAGTGATGTCACACAAGGCGCCCTGGCCTGGGAATCTGGCCTCTGGGACAAAATGCTGTGTGACCCTGGGGGAATCCCTCACCCTCTCTGGGCCGTCTGCATGAAATGTGGGGCTAAGATGGGAAGAATGTCTTGGTGCCACAGCTGCATCCGTCTGTGCAGTCAGGACCAAGCCTCCTCTGTCCTGGCCTCCTGCCTCCCTGCAGGGACCTCTAGAAGGACACCCGGATTCTCCCCCGATCCTTACTCACGGCTACTCCAATCTGCTTGGCCAGCGGGCCTCCCTCCCTCCCCTTGGGGCCAGCCTGTCCTCCGGATGCCACATTCTCTGCTCGCCACCGCACGGTGGGTTGAGTGGTACCCTTCCTAGGCGTGTACGCATGTCTCCCCAGAGCTGGAGTTGCTGAGGCTTCTGGACACAGGTGTAAAGCCACACACTCTCATCAGCTTCACTAGGAATAAAGGTGACATCTGACTGCCATCTCTCTGTTTCCTGCTCTTATGCTCCATTGATTCTAAGCACCCCTAAAGCCTCCGTGTGATGTACGGTGAGATGGAAGAGGGCACCCCGTGTCCCAAGGCCAGTGCCAGGACCTGACACGAGGGCAGCATGTCCAGACGGCTGTCCAGCCACCACTCCCGTCCTGGTCCCAGTGGCGGAGGGGGCCTGCAGCCCCAAGTCTGTGACGCGCTGCTACCACTGCCAAGGGGTTCGGATCAGCCGGCGCACTCACCTCACCGATAGGAAGGACGGTGGGTCCCGCCCTCTGCCTGCACCCGTGGCTCATGCTGGCCGGACAGGAGCTGAGACCAGCTCTGCAGGGCCAAAGCAAAGCGGGGGCAGTGCCCAGCTGCCCCCGCCAGCCACGTCCTTCCAGGAGTCCCGTCAGAGTACAGCAGGAACACTGCTCTCAACAACCTTGCCAGCTGCCTACAGGGGGCGCTGGTGGGGCGGAGCTTCTCCTCCCAGATCAGCTCTCGCCAGCCCTCGCCAGGCCTTCCCTGCTGGGCGCGTGCTTGTGGCATAGGGTTTGTTTTAACGTTAACGTAAGGAGTGAAATGATTCTGGGAAGGAAAAACGTCTGCATACACCCGGGGCCTCCAAATATTTGTTGAAGGACTATCTGCTGTCCAGATCACCCGCTCTGAGGATCTCCTCCGTTGAAGGGCTCAGTGATCAGGGCACTGACTGTGCCCAGCTAGGTGACAGGGGCCAGAGCACGTCCCCTCCCGGTGACGTGGTTAAACCCAGACTCTGTTGAGGAAAGGAAGCAGGAAGCCGAATGATGGAAAGGCAGAGGATACTCCCCCAATCAACTCCGGGGTTTGGGACGCAAATAGATGCCGTTTACCAACCACCCCTGCCCTTCTGCAACGCACGGTACAGACACAGGCACACAGACGCACAGGGACACAGACGCCCGCACACGCTCTGCCTCTCCGAGACCTGCTCGGCCCCCACTGCGGGGTGATCATCCACCCACACGTAGCTGAGGTAGACTCACCTCCAACCCAGCCGAAGCACTTCTTCGGTGCGCAGCCGACCCCTGCGCCCCGCAGCGCCCTGCAGCCCGCCCTCCACTTCCCAGTGCACCAGGTGGCAGGCAGCTGGGTAACTTGTCCCCAGTTCTCACCTCCCTGCTTCCCTTTTCACCTGGGACGCCAACGACGGGCCCCGAGCCACGAGAGGGTGCGTGTCCACTCCCTGTGCTGGAGGTGTCCGGGAAAAGGGGACCGTGCCGGCTGCGACAGCGGAAGGGCCTGGACCAAGCCGGGGTGACAGCCACGGGACCTCAGGCAAGTCCGTTTCTCTGCGGCTGAGGAGAGGGTGGGGAGTTCACTCCTCAGCCGCCTGGCAGCCCTTTCTGCGCAGCCCCTGAACCAAGTAAGGCCAGCAAGAAGGAGGCTGAGGGGAAGGATCTGCGGGGCCTTGAGAGGAAGGGGCCACATCCATCAGGCTGCCACGTGCAGCCCAGGGCCTCTCCCGCGTAGGTGCGACAGGCCCCTGCTGGGAGAGCGGGCTGGGGTGACCGCGGGGGCTCTCGTGCAGCATCTCCAGGATGGCTCTTGAGGTTATTTGTGCCTGCTTCCCCAGGAGCCTGGCGAGGGTCCTCGTGCCCACGCCAAGCGGATGAGGAGCGGCCCTCTCCTTCCGATGGGGCGGAGCTGGGGTTCCCCAAGCCTCGGCTGCAGGACCCATTCCTTTGACGCACGTGGGCAGTGACTCGAAGGTCAGAGTACCACCAACAGACGAGGCTGTGACCACCCGGCTGGGTGGCTGGTAGGGCCCTGGCAAAGTAACGTGTGGCTGAGGAACCAGCCCGGGGAGGACACGGTCCAAGGCCTGGGCGAGGGGACCCGGGCACCCTCCACGCCGCCTCCATCCCCTGCTTCTACAGAGACAGTGGCCCAGCGAGCTGTGGGGACCCTGGGAGTCACGGGCCTAAGAATAACTCCGTTTATTCAGGCTCCTTCTCAAAGGAGCTGGTGATGGTGATGCAAATGATAATTATAGCCACACTTTATGATCTTTATATAATGTGGTGACTCGTTTCCTAAGAGCTAAAATACCGTCTCGTTCTCCTCCTCACTCCTCACCCCTGAACGGGGATGGGGATACCAAGGTGGCCGGGAGTGGCCGGGTGACTTCCCAGAGGTCCCGAGGCAGGCCAGGCGGGATGCGCTACGAACTGCTTTTCAGCCGCAGTCCCTCCTCATTTGGTTAACCAAGTCTGGATGTATCTGATGGAAGTGTTGCAACTTGGGGTCCCCTCATTTTCAGAAACTCTTTCTACAACTTCCTTCTTTGAGTCCATCCCCTAAATAGAAAAGAACCCCTGACAAAGACCAGTCGAGCCTGAACCATGTATCCTAATCTTCATCTGGCTGAAGATATAAAAGTGTTCAGAGCCCATATTCCAAACTCTACAAATATCCCTTTCTTTGGATCAGGGTGGCATCTGTGCTGGTCATCGGCCTTGGGCTGAGATGGCCTGAATTATCTGGCTCTCTCACGCAGCCTGCGCTAAAAAAGAAGATCTGGTGTGAATAATTTAAACCCTGTTCCCTTTCCCCCTTGCAGATTTCTGGCTCCGCGCTGATCATCATTTCAGCACCGGCGAAGATGTGCTATTCCTGTCCCCGATGAACATTTCCTTCTTGAGAAAGTGACTCTGAGGGGCTGCAGATGTGCTGGGGGAAGGGCTCGGGCCAGGACGGATGCCGGGCCCGAGGGAGCTGGACCGCCCTCGCCAGGCGGCTCTCAGGGAACTTTTGATGTCAAGCCCCTCCCTCCTCCTGATCCAAGCTGGATGCACATCTTTCAGATGCCTGGTCTTTCATCTTCCCCTTTCCTCTTTAGGGAGCGCTTTGTATAGAGCTACCCTCACTGCGTTTCTCCATTTAGCTGATTAAAGATTTCAAAAGGAAGTTAGACACGGAGGGGGAAGAAAGAAACGAGACCAGGAAGGAAGAAGCCCCAGGAACCACAGAACACTTTTAAACTGACTTAAGTATCCCTCTTGCCTCTAAATGGGAGCATGGGTTTTAAAATTCCTACTTTGTGTTAACCCAAGAAAAGTCTTCCAGCCGTCTTCTTGGCTTAAACATTCAAATGCTCAGTAATTCAGAGGCCAATGGGCCAGGATGTGGATTCCTCAGGATCCGCCCCCTCACCTGTGCTCTGTCCTTGGACCTGGTCTGTCTTTGGTTCTTTCACGGGTCGGGCGGGGGAAAAGCAAAGGAAGAAGACGCTAGGCTTCGAGGTTTGCTGTCTGTCCGCCCTCATCCCCAGGCTCCTGGCGGCGGGTGGCTGTGTGTGTGTGTGTCCACACACGCGCTTTTTCCTGACCTCACTTTCAAGCTGGCGCCTCTCTGATGTGTCTGGTTAGCGATGTCGGGCCAGAGAGCTCATCGGTTCTGGGCGGGTTAGAAGTGACCGCAGGCAGGAGGGTCAAGTGGGGCTGAGAAGAAGGACGGCATCTCACACCTGCCTGTCCAGCAGCCCCTGCGCCCCCCAGGCCTGCCTCCAGGCCCAGGGAGACGAGAAGGCCCATCTGTTTGTTGACCCTCTGATGTTCAGAAGGGTGGGGCAAGAGGTGTGCTCCCGGCCCACAGGCCAGCCCGAGCCCCTGGCCTTCCTAAGTCTTCGCACGGTCTCTGCCTGGCCCCGGGCACAGGGGTGGTCCCCAGGCCAAGTGACGGTCAGGCTGCGACTGGGGAGGCTGGAGACGTGTTTTCATAGTGGCTCGGCCTAGATGGTGGGACATGTCTCGCGGATGGATCGTGTAGGAAGGGGAGGCTGAGGTCAGTGCTGGGCGGGCATACAGCGGCCAATTACAGACCCCTCGGCTCTCCTCTGGTCTCCGAGACGCCAAGGGGTAAAGAGCTTACGGTTTGACAGCCTCCAAAAAGGCCACTAACGCTGAGTACCCCCTTTAACACCTGGGTGACCCCCACTCTCCCCGGGGTCCTGCAACCCCTTGGATGGAGTGTTGGACTCGATGGCCCTTGGGTTCCCTTCTAGCCTGGATGAGTTCTGACCGTGCACAGTTATTTCTGCACTATAATGAGGGCAAGGGCTTCTAGGGTTCCACCCCACCCCGTCTCCTGCCCTGGGGCCTAGCTGGGCCCCGCGGGAGTCACTCTTGCACCCCCAGACTTCTGAGGGCAGCCGCTCTGCGCAGGCGTCCACAGACTCGGGAGACGGTGTCTCTGCCCTCGCCGTCCCGCTCGGCGTCCCTCCATCACGCTTGGCCTCCCCAGGTGACGCGGAGGGGATTCTACCAGAGCAGTGTCCACAAGGCAGCCCTGGCCCTCGCTGGCCCCAGGTCTCCCAGGCTTCTTCCCGCAGCCTTTTCAGGCTCAACCTGATTGAGTCCAGCCCCGGCCCTTCCTTTCCGAGTCCGGGTGTTTTGTAGCCTCCCCTGCCCGCACTGGGCTGGTCGCCGGGGAGATGAAGGGGGAGATGCCAGCCGGGCCCCAGGGAGCCTGCCCTGGCAACAGGTGCCCAGGAGGGAGGGAGGGTCTGGGAGTCCTGAGCGGGACTCCGGCTTCTGCCCCCTCGAGTGCAGCCCTTCCTTTCCTGACACTTGGAGCCAGAGGTGGGGTGCGGGTGTCCTCTCAGCTTTCCAGGGGCGCGTCCGACGCGGAGCCTGTGCCACCCACCTCACCCATGAAACACCTGCCCAAACAATCCCACCTGAGTCTGGTCAAGCGTCTACACCCAACAGCTAGAACGTCACCAGGAAGGCATCAGAAAGCCCAGACGGGGAGAGAGTAAAGCACAAATGACCTGGTTCCCTCAACAGGTAAATTGCAAGGAAAAAAACAGAGAGAGATTGATGGGGAGCTTAGAGACTAAAAGTGACTTGGGAGACAAATCGACCAACTCTAATACATAGACCTTACAAATTTAGATTCTGATTCAAATAAACTGCAAAAAAAAAAAAAAAAAAGAACAGCTTCTGGGTCAATTGGGGAAATTTGGAATTGCCTGGTTATTTCATGATATCAACGAATGACTGTTAATTGTTTTTAGGTGTGATAATGGTCTTGTCATTACCTCTTCTAAAAAAGGATCCTTACGTTTTTGAGGTACACCCTGAAATTTTTACAGGTGACATGATGTCTGGGGTCTTGGGTGGGGCGGGGAGCGGGGGAGGGTGCAGATGGACATGATTGGCTCTGAGATGGTGGCAGTGAGTCTGGGTGATGACCTGGAGCTTCATTGTAACGTTCTTTTCATTTTTGCCTATTTTTGAAAATCACCATGATAAAATCTGGACAGAGGAAGAGGAGGAGGGGGAGGAGGAGGAGAAAGGGGAGGAGCAGTGCTGCCGCCACCTCCGGGGTGCCCTCCTGGCTTAGGTCCCAAGCACCTGGAGACCATGGCAGCCTTCCCGAGGCCTCCAAGACCAGGGCCAGTGTCACTGGGTGGGCTCTCAGTGCGGAGCCTGGTCAGGGGGGCAGGCTCTCAGAAGCCCTGGGCAGGTGGCCCTCCCTCTGCCCACGGCGCTGGGCAGGGCCGGGCAGGCACTCACCGCAGAGAGGCAGCTCCTGTCCTCGCGGATGACGGCACCAAAGCCCAGGAAGCCAGTCACCATGACGAGCGTGCCCGCGAAGATGAGGATGTAGGCGGACGCGGCGAAGGTGCTGGAGGCCAGGACGCCGAGGTAGCCGCTCTTCTCCACCAGGGTCCAGACGCCCACGGCCATGACCGCGGCACCCCCCATCTGCGGGACACTGGGTCTGAGCACCCACCCCCTACGAGGCCCTTCTCGTGCATCATCTCATTTGGTCCTTTGAGGAGCCCGTGGGAAGCGTCTGGCTGCCCATTTTGTAGATGGGGAAGCAGAGGCTTACCCATGGTCGAGGGGAGAGGCAGGGACAGAGTTTGGATCCAGGTCTGACTCCCGGTCCCGTGCTTCCCACCACGATGCCTGTGCGCCCCCGTCATGAGGCAGGGACACTCCAGTTGTGGGGACCCCCTCCCACCGTCCCCGCCCCCAACCCCGAGCGCTCCTCCCCGGCTTGCATCACTGGCGGGCCACTTTCACAAGCCCCCTTCTCATCGCCTGTGGGGGAAGCGCGACTGGGCTTCTCATCTCTGCTCTACAGACAGAGGACGAGGCCAACAGAGGAAGGGGAGCTGCCCGAGGGCCGCCTCTGCGGGGCGACGCAGGGCAGGGCCAGCCCCAGCTCGGAGCCCGGGCCTGCGGCTCGGCCGAGCTGCCCCCCCAAAGGAAGGGACACACGCTCCACAGGCTGGAGTCGCTCTGGGACGGCAGGACACTGAGCAGGAGGGGAGGTGTCCTCTTTGCTGACCGTCTGATCCCTTTCGGCCCTGATCCCAGGAAGGGACCCTGGGAAATACAGCTGCCCTGTTCCTTCTGCAGTGAGGCTGAATGACCCTTTCTGTGGCTGTGATCCTGGGCAAAGTATGTGTGTGTGTGTCCCCGAGGTGCCAGATGGTGAGCAGCAGCGGTGTCTGCCCAGGGTTTGGGGGGGGCAGGACCCCGGAACCTGTGACCAGATCTGCCACCTGCTCCTGGGAAGGCAGAGGTCCGTCTGGCCCCCAGCCTCCCTGCCTCATCTGAGGATGAGTTCTTCTCAGATGGGGGCTGGTGCTCTCTCAGGGGGTCCTGAGTGTGGCTGAAGGTGGGCAGCCCCAGTGGGCTCGGTCCCACTGCCCCGATGACTCTGTATAACCCGCCTGCCGTTCGCAGACCTCAGCGGGGTCTGCACCAGGCGCCTCCATGGCTCAACTTTCCACATTCTCTTCCGAGCTCCATAATAGTTCAGGAGGCTTAGGGCAGGCAGGCAGGAGCGGGCATTTTCTCTTTTGCATATGAAGAAATGGAGGCTGGAGAGAATAGAGCGTGCTCAAGAGGACACCCTCCTGCACACGCCCCCCCGCCCCCCACAGAAACCCGCCCAGAGTTTCGAGATTGAGATGCAAACCCAGGTCTGCTGAGGGCCAATGTGGGACTCTGTCCTGGGATCGCACACACCGGGCTGGGCCTGCTCCCCTACTCACTCCTGCTTTTTAGATACATCTGTTTTCTTTTAAGGGGCGTTTCATCCCCCTTAGCACCTCTAGAGGCTAAGAGAACCAGGTGCAAGGACGTCGCACAGCTCCAAATGGAATCCACCTCCTTTGATTCCACGGCACATATTTTTTCTCACATTTTAACATCTCCAAAACCAGACACATGTTATGGTTGATGGCATCTTACAACCACGCTTGGCCGCACTCTTGCCTTGCGGTACAGAAAACAATGGTGTAGCTTACAAGTGATGGTATCTTAGGCTGGATGAAATCCTGGACTACAATAGGCTTTCTAATTCTCTGGAGCGTGGGCTACCTCTGGTCACATAACCTCCATGGCCAGTGAGGAATTTCCTCCATCTGGGTCAACAGGATTGTGTCAAATGAGGGTTTCCAGCAAAATATTCTGCACATATTCTTTCTGCCCCTACAGCATGCCCGGGAGGCTTGAGAGAGGGTCTCAACTGTGCGTAACTGGCTATGTGACCTAAAGATGGTCCCTTAACCTCTCTGGGCCTCAGTTTCTTCATCTCTCAAACAAGGTGGATGTATTAGACCAGTGGTTCCCAACCTATAACTACCAAGGGCCCCTTTGATTACTTTTTCCCACGGGTCTTATGTTTTGAAGGGTTTCTGCCTAGCAAACACAGTGCATTAAGTAATAGTTCATTTCTCATTTTTTATTCATCAAAGGCACGTGGTAGTACCAAGAAGAGATTCTGAGCAGCATGCAATAGTCAATGTGACCACACTGAGCGGATCTAACTTTTGACGCGTGTAGTGCCTTTATAGAAATAGGCACATCTTCCATTAGGCTTGTCAACCCCACAGGCTTAGCGTCGGATCCGGAACCACCAAAAGGGGTACGTGTGAACAGCACTGGGGACACCTAATCTGCTGGGGGACATGGAACCCACTGAGAATCAGATAAAAAGCTCTGGACGCTTTGCCCAGAGAAACGTCATCCACATAAAATAACGTGCTCAGCTTCGGGGGCTGAGGCCTCATCTTGCATCTCACAACGACCCTGGTGTAGACATCTCTGGGGCCCCCTCCACCTTGCACCCTCTCAGGCAGCGCTTCTCAGCTGGGCTGCACCACCACCCAGACACCTCTGAGCATCAGCAAGGTGACTGGATTTCTGGGGGTGGCATCAGGCCCGGATCCTTTACTAAGCTCCCAGGTGGTTCCAGTTGAGAACCACCGCGTAGTTTCCTAGTCGACAGGCGTCAGTCCTGTCCCCTCCCCCAGCAGGATCCCAAGAACACCCTCTGCTGGGGCCGCGGCCTGGAGGCCCTTGGCCCAGCTCAGGATTGCCCCTCCCGCCACTTCCCTGTCTGCATCAGGGTGTTTGCTTTGATAGGAGCTTTGGGGTAGAAGGTGGGGTAACGAGGGGCAGGATTTTCAGCCCAAACGGAGGAAAGTTAAATTATGCAAGAAAGGAAAAAACTATGTGGTCCCAGGGGAGGGAGGGGGTGCTGTGAGAAATGCAGCCGCGGATAAGCACACTGAGCCCCTAAAAGAGGAGCGTATCCCGGTCACAGAAACGGCTGGGATCTCGCAAAGCAGGCAGGGCTGCGGCTCAGCCAGGGCGGCAGCAGGGCCCTCGCCCACAGGGGAGGGTCTGGGCAGACACACCGTCCTGATTAAGGTCTGGAAAGCAACAAATTCACACTGGTTCTGATGTGCAAAAGAAATCAGGAGGCGAGTCCGAGTCAATGGGGCCCTCAAACCTCCCCTGGGGTGTCACATAGTGTCTGCTGGAGACACCCAGTGGGATTTGCCATCGGGAGCAAGAGCGTTTCAAGTCCTTCAGGGGGTGTCCTGCTTGGGACCCAGTTGGCTCTTTAGAAAACGATCTTTCCTTTGGACAGGAGAAGTCAAAGCTGCCCAACGTCGGGACGGATCACCAGAGGGAGTCTTGGGAGGGAAGGTGTCAGTGGGCTTGGGTCCCAGCCCTGGCTGTGCCCCTGACTAAGTGTGTGACTGTGCAGACATTTCGCCTCTGGAAGCCCCAGTTTCTTCATCTGTAAAATGGCCGGATGAGAAGCTCTGAGGTCTTCCGCATGGGTGACATGCCCCACGACCATCTGCCAATACACCTCCAGCAAGATGCTCATGGCTTTCGTCAAGCGGTTCAGAGATGCCGTGTCAGCAGAAAGAGCCATGGAAGAGGCCCTGTGGAAGACCTATTGGGGCCGGAGCCAAATGACCCTGCTGAGCTGTGCAAGGGCTATTTGCATAGAGTTGATTCAACAGTATTTGGCTCTTTACAGAAACTGGGTTGGATTTCTTTGGAATATTGAGTACATTTTTCAAAACCATAGCCTGTAGCCAATCAGCCAGAAAACCCTGCAGAGGGTGAAGCTGGCCTTCTTACCAACCAGGACACAGGTAGGCCGGGAGGGGCGGGCAGGTCATCCAGGCCGTGTAATTTTAGGAACGGCCCATTTACAGAGAAGAAGCATGGCCAAAAAGTTGCTTGTCATCATGGGGAGAAGGATTAGTCTGAGCGGCCGCACACACTAAGTCTTGAGAGACCTAAGGCTGCAGACCCAGAGGAAAGCAGGCAGAGTGTAAAAGTCATTGCAGGGTTTTCCTCTCCTTGTCAGGCTGCTGAATGGTTTCTGGGCTGGGATCGGGGAGGGGACCGGCCAGTGGAGCAGGCCCAGGACGCTGGGGCTCCCAATACGGGAGGACCCCGGGGCAGGAGTGCTCTCTGCCCGCAGTGCCGGGGTGCCCGTGGCACGGGGAGGGGGCGGAGATCGCACAGGTGGTGGTGCAGTCCACCCCCCTAAGTGCTTGCTGGGGGCCTCCAGGTGCCAAGCACCACCTGGACTGGGAAGGACTGGGGGCTGGACGAGTGTTCACCCAGTTAGAACCAGCCCTGTCCTCCGCCTGCGTAGCTCCTGGGAGGTTGGAAAAGCTTTGATTATTAACACTGCCAAGGAGCTAATTAAAATAATCCACTAGAGAACAACATTGCAGGGGTGATGGGAGCTGTAGGGATCTGTGCAGTAAATGGGAGGGGGAGGTGAAGCATTTCCTAGGCGGCTGCATAGGAAGCTTGGGTCACATTTTCTTTTTTTAGGGTCATGAAAGCTTTGGCATTTTTGGTTCCTGACCCAGAGCTGTATCCAAGGGAGCCGCCCCTGCCCAGTGAGATGGTCATGTTCAACTCTGCATTAGTCGAACTGCATGGTGGGGGTGAGGTGGGAGTCAGGGGCAGGGTGATGGTGAAGGATGGGGGGCAGGCATGGGTTGAGTAGGGGGTAGGGGTCCAGAGGTGGGGGCAGAGCTTAGATACAGGATGCGGGTGTGTATTGTGATGCTATACTTCAGCTCTGCTGATATTCTTCATGCTCTGCGTGTCTGAACTGTCCACACCATCAAAACGTCCTAATCCAGGTTCAACCCTGACTCCTGGGGATATTCTGGAGTCCAAGTAGGCATCAGAGTGGTGGGTCTAAGGCTGTGGCTACGAGTCAGTGGTCTATGGAGATGGGAAGGGCACCAGACGTAGAGTCAGAAAACCCAGACTTGACCTAGAACTCTGCCAGTCATCTCAGCTGAAGTTTCATCATCTGCAGAATGGGAATGAAGATAATTACAGAGTGCTTGTAGAATCATTTTGCAGTGTGAGATGATTTATAACCCTCAAATTGTGCTATGGTGGCAGCTGGTGGAGACTTGGTTTAAAGTCTCATCGAGACCTTGCGCTGCACGACTGGCACCTGAATCCTGCCCACCTGGGGGTGGAGGGGGTGCTGCTCCCCCCATCCCACTGCTCTGGGTGTTTCAAACTTCGGGATGTAACCATTTAGGGCTGTGAGCTAAACTTGGTGGGTGGTAACCTGCGCTAAAAAACCAAACCAAACCAAACCACCACGCTATGGAGGAGAAAGCGTCAGCGCGCACTGCACACGGTAAGGGTAAAGCTTAGCTTCGTGAATGACGCTTCATGTGAGCAATTCTTATGCTTCCATGAATTTCTTATATGCGTCATGGTCGCCAAAGCCTCCAAGCCAGAGCTATGGACATAGAAAGCTGTTAGAGATGAGGCGTGCCCCTTAGTCTAATCACAATAGCTGTGCATAACAGCTAAGCCCCAGGTAGGTGTGTGCCAGACACTGTGCGAAATGTTTTTCTAAACACTCATCTTTAATTCTTACAGGTACTGACATTCCCGTTTAACGTATGAAGAACGTGAAGCTCAGTGAGATTAAGTGATTTGCCTAATGTTTTAGTCTGCTCAAGGTTGCCCTAATAAAACGCCATAGCAGAGCAGCTTAAACAACAGACATTTATTTCTATCTCTCAGGTTCTGGAGGCTGGAAGTCCCCCAGATAAGGTGCTGGCTGATTCAGTTTTGCTTACAGACGACGGCTCTCCTCACTGTGTCCTCAGGGCCTTTCCTCTGGGCAGGCTTAGAGAGAGAGCTCTCTTCCTCTACTTGTAAAGCCAATCCCATTGGATTAGGACCTCACCCTTGTGACTTCATTTAACCTTAATTACCTCCTAAACGCCCTGTCTCCAAATACAGTCACATTGAGGGTTAGGGCTTCGCCATATGAATCCCTATGGGTCACAATTCAGTCCACAGCACCTAATCTTCCATGGCAAGTAGACAATGGGGTCTCAGTTTGAGCCTGAACTTGAGCCCAAGTTTTCCCGGCACCCGGGACACTGGGAAAATGCAGGACTCAGAGCTGGAGGCAGCGGGTAACGTCAGAGCTGATGGCCAGGCACACCGGCTTAGGGGTCAGAGAGCGGGGGCCTCCAGCTCTGGGGCTTCAGGCAGATTGCTTCCACCTTGGTAACACGGGGCTCTCGTAGAGCCGTTCACAGCCTCGGGGCGCTGGGAGGATGTGGGTGGAAGCACAGCCCAGGGAAAGGCCTCCAACAGAAAGCTCCACGGATGCTGGGAGCTTTGTTCACGGACGTATCCCACAGGGCTTGGCACTTAGCACATGCTTAATAAACGCCATGGAATAGATTTTCAATTATCGCTGACCAGACTACCTGGATGTTAGCACCAGCTTTCCTTATCACCACGACAAGGCCTTGGGCAGGATTCCGAGCTGGGCGTGTCTGCTCCCTGTCTGTAACATGAGGATATCGGTGATACAGCCACCGGGGTTGACCTGCGGAATCGCAGGCGATAATCCACGGAAGGTCTTTATCCAGCAGTACCTCTCAGATGCCAGGCATCGCGACCCCGCAGGGAGGACCTGGGCTTCCCTATCCTCTCTGTGCTGGATTTGGACGGCGTAGCAAGGTGATGTACGGGGAAGGACCGCTGTTCTGGGGAGAAAGGAAGCATGAGTGTTCACCCAATCAACCTGCCTCTGCCGTCCAGGTCACCTTCCATGTCTGCGCGGGGGGGGGGGCACTGGGAGGGGCCTCAGTGGACAGCAGATGGGGGCTCTTTGGGGACCCTCCCTGTTGCTCTGCATAGATTCTACAGGGAAGGGGGAAGAGGTGGGGACCGCTTGGAGGTGGGGAGCAACCACAGCACAGACACTGGCTCTGCCGCGAGTCTTATAAGAGAGGCTCAGCGGGGAGGACCAGCAGCTGGACTCCAGGGTGTGCGGGAGGGATCCCCGTGGACAAGGCCCCCTCCCTGGGGAAGTCTTGAAAATTCCCAGGGGCTGTGCGCTGACAAATGTGCGAGGCTGTGCTCTGCCGTGGGAGGAGATGGGCCGGGGGTCTGCCCCATGTCTACTGAGGAGGTCACAGGGGGCCCAGGGGATGGATGCCGGGACCCCGAGGCTTGGACCATCGAAACCGACCATGCCCCATATGGGGAGGAGGCTTGGGTGAGTAGGTCCCTGGAAGCTGGGCCACATCCAGCCAGGCCCCCCGGCAGGGGTATTTTCAACGCAAAGCAGGGAGGTCTGTATGGGGAGTTGCTGGGCTGACACACTTGCTGCCCATCTGCCTGACAGACCCCAGGTCCGCTCAGGTGGAAGGGACCCCACGGGTGGTCACCATGCCTGCCGCCCGCTCCCCCTCCCAGGCCCCCGTGCACGGTCAGGGCCTTGGGCTGAGCAACTCACGATAAGCCTCCTCTGCTCCGGGTGCCCAGCGGGTGTTGTCTACACTGAGCGCCCTCTCCCTCGACCCCCCTGCCCACTACTCTCCTGAGAGCGCTCCCACCCTGGCATCCACTGACCTCTGTGCGGCCACTGCCGGGCCTTAAGATGCGTGGCATGTCCTCTTCCTTTAACACGCTCGACTCCCCCATCTCCTGCTTCTGGGACACTGTCTTCCTGTTTCCCCCCTCGGCTCTGGCTGCTCCCCCCACCCCACCCCCGGGGTGACCACTCGGTCCAGCGCGCTGGTCTCCCCTGGTTTAGACAGGGCAAACGGGGACACTGTGGACCCTGGACGCACCCCTGATATCTGGGACTCGCACGTCTCTCTCTTACCTGACTTCTCAGCCCCCATGCTCTCCCTGGGGTTCTCACCCAATCCCGTGGCTGCAGCCACCATGGGGGTGGAGACGATGCCCATCTGAGACCCAGACCCCTGAGCTGACTTCTCTCACCGGGCATCTCTGCTCAGATGGTCTCCTGGCAACTCAAACGCACCACGCCGACGTCTGACCTCGCCATCTGACCCCACGCTGCTTGCCTTCCTGGGCTCCCGCTGCGGGGATGGACTGACATATTCCAGACACCTCTGCCCTCTCGACCGCATCTGATTAATGACCAAATCTTGTCAATTTTGCTTCCTAAATCCCTTGACTCTCCCCAAGTATTTCAATGCTCGCTGTCACCCCCGCAATGCAGGTCACCACCATCTGTTGTCCTGATCAGGGCAAAGTCTAGAAGGGATGTCCACAGTGGTCATTTCTGGGTAGACAGTATTACGGGTTGAATTGTGTCCCCAAGAAGATTTGTTAAAGTCCTAACCCCAGTACCTGTGAATGTGACCTTATTTGGAAATAAGATCTTTGCAGATGTAATTAATTAGGGTAAAGTCATTAGGATGGGCCCTAATCCTATATGAGTGGGTCCTTACAAGAAGAAGAAAATGCTGTGTAAGGATGGAGACACACAGGAAGGACAGCATGTGATGACAGAGGCAGAGACTGGAAAGACACAGTCGAAAGCCAAGGACTCCACGATGCCCGCCACCACCAGGCGCTTGCAAGAGGCAAGGAAGGTCCTACCTAGAGTCTCAGAGGGAGCACGGCCCTGCTGACACTTGTTTCGGACTTGATTTTGGCCTCCAGAGCTGTGAGACCATAAATTTCTGTTGTCTTAAGCAACTCAATTTATGCTCCTTTGTTACAGCACCCTAGGAGCCTAATACCCTGAGATATGGGCCATTTTTTTTCTTACTTATATTTTTTAGTATTTTATCGATTATTAGTGGATACATAAGACTTTATGAGCGGGAAAAGCACACTTATTACAGTAAGTCCCCTACATACAAACCTTCAAGGTGCAAGCTTTCAAAGATGCAAACGTGCATCTGGTTCCAGCAAGGAACCAGAACCTGTACCATCAACGTCAGGCATGAGTGAAATTGCAGCTTCCTCCGTCTCCTATTGCTGACGATCCTTCAGCTCTACCACCTCCCACCTCCTCTCCCTCCTCCAGTCAGTAACTCTTCCTGCCTGTTCACTCGATGTCAGCCCCTGTATGCTAGCTCTTGTACTGTACTACTGTACTTTTCAAGGTACTGTACTGTAAGATTAAAAATGTTTTCTTTATTTTTTTGTGTTTGTTTTTATGTATTATTTGTGTGAAAAGTGTTATAAACCTATAACAGTTCAGTACTATATAGCTGATTGTGTTGGGTACCTAGGCTAACTCTGTTGGACTTACGAACAAACTGGACTTATGAATGCGCTCTCGGAACGGAACTCGTTCGTATGTAGGGGACTTACTGTATTTTTAAAAAATCCTCGCTCAGCGAGAATCTTGAACACCCCGCTGGATTTCTCTCTGAGAATCGAAACTATCTACGCCCACACAATGACCTGATCATATCACTGTGGCTTTATTATTCCACTGTCTTCATCTACACAACTTCCCTATTCCAGGAAACACTTGCCCAGGAAGAGAAAAGTTGCAAATAAAACAAGTTCATTGTTCGTTTCAGGAACTTTGCAAAAAGCATTTAAGCAAACATCAGATTGTTTAACTTCTGAATAGATAGCATTGTATGTCTCCTCTCCAAGACTCTCCTAAACCCTTCCCTGCTGTGTGTACCAATCCTTAACTACTACACCATGATCCTTCCCAGTATTAAGCAATTTCATTAATCTTACTGGAAGACTCTGAAAAGGCAAACATAGCCCATCTTTGCCTCCGCCTTTCTGAGAGGCTTCTGGGAGTGCATCCTTTGCCATGGCAACAAGGAAACTCAGCCCTGCCTTACCAGCAGGTTGATCTGGTGGCATTTTCGGGCCTTCTACATCTAATATATCCAAAATACTGCATTTATTGAATGCCTTCTGTGTGCAGAGACAGAATTAAGCACTTCACATACACCATTTCAGGGCATCTGTGAAATACACTATTAACAGATAAACTGAGGGACCTCCCTGGTGTCGCAGTGGTTAAGAATCCACCTGCCAATTCAGGGGACACGGGTTCGAGTCCTGGTCCGGGAAGATCCCACATGCCGCGGAGCAACTAAGCCCATGCGCCACAACTACTGGGCCTGTGCTCTAGAGCCCGCGAGCCACAACTACTGAGCCCACGCACCAACAGCCCATGCTCCACAACAAGAGAAGCCACCAGGATGAGAAGCCTGCACACCGCAACAAAGAGTAGCCCCCACTCACCGCAACTAGAGAAAGCCCACGTGCAGCAACAAAGACCCAACGCAGCCATAAATAAATAAATAAATTAAAAAAATAAAAGATAAACTGAGGCACATTAAAAATGTTAAGTTGATCTGAACAAAACTCGATTTGAATCAGGCAGCATCCCATCTAGCAGATGCGAAGGAACTCCGAGAGCCATACAAAACGAAAGACTTTACTAGGCAGAAGGGATGGGAACAAGGAAGTTATATTAGGCAAAAAAGCGGGTTGGTCATTGCCAAATAGCTTTCGTTTAACTGGGGACACAGGCTCAGCCAGCGTAGGTGAGTTGCCTACAGCAGAGCCTGTCTGCTGACGGCAGCGCCTGCACCGTTAGCCCTCTTCTGCCTCTCCAGACTCATTCCAGTGTCTGGCTCTTTCGGAACCTGATGGTATTCTGCTATCAATTATCTGGATAATTGCCTCACGTGGACAGACTCCTTTCTTCCTGGATGACCTAGCCCGGGTGGTTTCCCCGGGGGGGAGTCGCTACAGAGACCATTCCCGATGCACAGAGGCAGCCCTGGGCCCCCCAGGACTTATGTTTCTCTGCCTCGGGCCTGGAGAATGTGAATCATGAAAGGCAAATGGGCTTCGGAGGAAAACAAGCAGTTATTTGAGGCCGTCACATTTCCCACCAGGCACTGGAGCCGCCAGTTAGCGGGGGAGGAAGAGCCAGACCTCGCGGACCGAGGCCGGGACGCAAGCTCACTGCGATGCCCGGGTGCTGGGCGGCACGGACTCCACGCCAGCCTGCAAGCCGGCTCTTCTGTCCCCCTCAGTAGCAACTGTACACATTTGCTTTCAAGTAGGCAGAGTTTGCCCACGGGTGGTCTTTGATTTGGAAAAAATCAGCTCCAGAGCGATGACTCACAAAAAGCAAAGACGGCTTGACTCACGCGGTGCTGGGGAAGCGGGTGGCGCGTGCCGGGTTCACTTACCCAGAAGAAGAAGTTAAAGACAGCGAGTAAATACTTCAAGTAGACGGTCAGCCAGTCGTCCTGCTCGACCTTGTAATGGGCCATGGTTGCTGGGCCTGCAAAGAAGACACACGTGTGGCCAGGGGTCCATGGAGACGGCCTCGGCCACCCAGAGCCAGGCGAGGTTCCCTTCAAAGGGCGTCCTAGCCTGTCTGGCCGGGGACTCTCAGACTGGGGGTGTGCAACCCCAAGCAAAGAGCAGGGAAACGCCAAGGTCATTGGACACACAATGGAGGTGAACCACGCAGAATTTTCTAGCCCTGTGGATCTTGGTTTGGCCCTTCTGATGCAGGACTAACCTGCAAGTCTTCCTACAGACTTTGCACTGTGCTATTGTGTTCTTATTCTCCCCCCTGTCTTAGCAGGGTGGCAGGACACAAGTTCACCTGTCCTGCACACACACACACACACACACACACACACACACACACACACACTTGGCGTGCCTGCCATGCGGTGGAATCCTGTATCATTTGAACAGGACCTCTGCATGCGTAGGTGAGGCATGAGCCCCAAATCAGAGCATCTGTGCTGGAAAGGACCTCGACGATCCCCAGGCCACCCCGCCTGTCCCCAGCACCTCGACTTTCCAAAGGAGGAAGCAGGTCGGTAGACCGAGTGGTTTGGCAGTAGGATGACAAGATCTGGAGCCTGGCTCCCTGGGTTTAAACCCTGATCTGTCACAAGGTATGTGAGAATGTGGGTAGTTACGTAACCTCTCGTCCTCCGTGTCCTCATCTGTACTGGAGAGAATAATGATGCCCACGTGGCAGGGTTGTCTTGCAGATGAAATGGGATGACCTGTGTGAGGTGTTGACCACCGTCCCTGGCACGGAGTAAGTGCTCTATACGGTTGGCTATTATTATTACATGGGGCAAGGGTTAGAACCCAGAGCACCAGCCCTAGAATTCCTAGTCTTTGCCCCAGAACCATGCTCCTTCCCCTTGTCCCGATGCCCGCTGGTGGGCTCTCTGGGAACCGTGGCGTCAGTGGGATGAGAAGATGGGGGTTCACGTGCCCGGTGATCCTGTTTGCATCTAAATCCCAAAGCAGCCTCCGAGGTCTCTCCTCGGGCTTCTCATTCCCTGGGCTCCCCCACCACACACGCTCTGACGCTCAGAGCATAGCTGCTCCTTGAGGAACCGTCCCCTTTAGGGGGCCCTCTTTTATTCCAGACCCAGAGCAAGCAGGCCTTGGTTCTGCCCACCTCCATCTCCCTCTCCTCCATTCCCACCAGTGTCTGCTCGGGCCCTCCCGCCACTGCCCTGCCCCCCCTCCGCGGCTGGTGCCGGCCGGGCCCAGATTACTTCCCCTGGAGCCACCGTGCTGAGTTTTATTTCAAGCTCATGGGCTCCTGAGACAGGGCGAGAGGAAGACAGAAAAGAAGAGGTGGCTGTCTTATTTGGGATTTCTATTTGCAGACCTTGAAGAAGGTAATTTAAGACTTTGTCTTCTTGGTAAAAAAAGACAAAACCCATTTTTCTCCGATTTAGTCTGAGAGGTAGGGTGGTGGAAAAAATACAGAAGGAGAAAAAAGGAAGCCCTATAAAAAAAGTGTAAAAAGCGGTGCTAGATGGGGTCGGCCAGGCGACTGGACCGGGAGCTATTACATGGTCACTGTGCACAAGGTCCTGACGAGGGACCCTCTGGGCCACTGGGGCCATTGGTAAACTGACCGTTTGTTTGGGGCCCAGCCCCTCCTGGCTGCATTCTCTTCTCCCTTTGCCTGGCCCTCCCCTCCCAGCCGGGGCCCACTGGACTCATGCACCAGAACCTTCTCTAGACCTGCAAACCAAGGGGTCAGGACCCTCTAAAGGAAACTGTATTTTTAAAAGAGTTCAGGCAGATGACAGGATTTAACAAAAGAAACATATTTCTAATGGTAAAGTTTCGGCCCTGAGGGGTAGAGAAGACAGAAGCCCCCGGTGCTGTGGAATGTCAGGGTCAGCAAAAACCTCTGGACTCACTTAATCCAACCTTCTGCAGAAGGAATGAGAAAATTAATACATGCCTGAGTTAAGACTCATTTTCAAATGACCTCTCTCAAGTCACATGGCTAATGGTTTCCTAACCCCCTGTTCTGTGCTCCTTACATAGGACCCTACCATACGTGGGGCCCTACGCTTGGGCTGGCAGAGGCCCCCGAGGAAGTGTCAGAACCAGCTTGGAGCCAGATGCCTGGATGTGAAACCTAGCCTTGTCATTTCCCAGCTGTGTGACCTTGGGCAAGTTACTTAATGTCTCTGTGCAGCTAACACTTACTGAGCACTTATTACGTGCCAAGCCCAGGATTAAGTGCTTTACACAGGTGATCTTGTTCCAGCTTCCCAACAGCCCTATGAAGTAGGGTTATTCCCATTCCTTTTGCAAGATAAGGAAACTGAAGCTCGACAGGTTAAATAACCTGTCCAAGTCACAGAGCAAGTAAGTGGCAAAGCCCGAACAGAACGAGGAGCTTCTGACTCAGCCCAAGCTCTTACCCACCATGCAGTGCTCTCAGGACCAGAGCTGCCAGGGAAGGGAGCAAGGAGGACCGAGGTTGCTGACTTCCTTTAATACCTGTTCTCCCCTCTAGATTAGGACAGGAATCCCCCATTTTAGTTGGGTACTTGGCCCCCTGGAGCAGACGACACTTCCCAGCCTCTCTTCCTACTGGGTACAGCCAGGATTAACTGCTCGCAAAAGGCACGGAAGCAGAAGCAGTGTATGCAACTTAAGGTATCATCTTTGGGTGTATGTTTCGTGTGCGTTTGAGAAGGTGAATCCAGTCACTGTAGGGGGCAGAGTTCTATGGGCGTCAATCAGGTTAAATTTGGTAACTGCACTTTTCACAGCGACATCCTCGCTGATTTCATGTCTGCTTGTTCTACTGCCTATATTGAAAAAAAAGTATATCAGACTCCCACTAGGACCATGAATTTGTATATCCGTCCTTTAACTCTGTTCATTTTTTTCTTTTAAAAAAATTTTTATTGAAATACAGTTGATTTACAATGTTGCGTTAGTTTCAGGTGTACAGCTAAGTGATTCAGTTATATATTCTTTTTCAGATTCTTTTCCATTACAGGCTATTACAAGATATGGAGTATAGTTCCCTGTGCTATACTGTTGGTTAACTCTGTTCATTTTTGCTGCATGTATTTTGCAGCTATTTTAGGTAGTACATATAGATTTGGAGTTGTGATATCATCCTGGTGGATCTCTTTATCATTAGTAAATGTCATTCTTTATCTCTAATAATCAGAAATATCCTTAAAGTGAGGAGAGGCATGTCTCTCTGCACCCCTTTCTTCTTCTAGTTGGTTGGAATGCTGATGTAATGGCTGGAGCTCGAGCAGCCATTTTGAGGCATGAGCTGGAAAGCATGATTTGAAAAGTATAGAGCAATGAGTTCAAAGAGCCTGGATCTCAGATGATTTTGGAGTTGCCGCACCATCCATGGGTTGCTCACCTCCAGGCTTAGTTTATATGAGAGAACAAAAAAACTTGTAGCTTCTTTAAGGTACATGGTTGAATATTCTATTACCCATAGCTAACTTCACCCTGACATGGTAGATGGAGTGGTGGGTACAAAGGTTTGCCAGAGCATGCGAGCAGGGGCACTGAGGATGCGGCAGTAAGACGGGTGGTGATGTTGGGCAGTGGCCACCAAGCTCTTTTAACTGTACACTCCATCACTAAAATGTTTTGAGCACACCCCATAAATATGTATATTTATAAATTTTATTCATGTACTATTATAGATCTATGTGGTAAACATCATCAAAGCTTAATTTTGCTTTTTTTTTTTTAAGATGAAAATAATTAGGAAGAGGAATTCTAAGTAGATAGTCTGTCTCCACTTTGGGGCCAACTGATGCAGGTTTTAAAATGGAGGGGTGAGAAGTGTACAGGTAGGGAGGGGTCAGATCACGAGCAGCTAAGCCCCAGAACTTGGACTCAAGTCCTAAAGTGATGAGGACCACAGGAGAGCATGCAGCGAGGCAGTCCCTTGATGAGACCTGCATTTCAGAAAGAGTTCCCTGGCAGGGGCAGAACGGGGCTGGGGCCAACTGGGTGCTTGGGGACCAGTTAAGCAGTTGGTACAGTTGGTGCGGATGTCCAAGAAAGAGACAGTGGGGTCTGAACCAGGCCCGGGCAGCGGGATGGAGAGCAGGGGACAGACACGGACAGGCAGGCCACGTGTACAGCTAGGAGGAGGAGCGGGAAAGACCTCCTCAGCCTTGGGGAGACTGACGTGCATGGGAGCGGCCCGGAGGAGAACAGACGAGTGCGGGGTCGGCCACAGCACCACGTGCTGCCGAGATAGCCAATCACAGAACGCGGCAGGGCTCACCTTTCCCAGAGCAGCATCTGCGGAGGTGGACTCGGGTCAGGAGTCGGGGTTGGGGGGGCGGGGCTGGAGACCCAAGGTAGCTATTTTCAAATGAGAAGGCGAGGGAAGCAGCTAGAAGGCCTAGTTGAGGTTGAGAAGTGTCTTTGCGTTGTAAAGAAGGGAGATTTGCATGCTCATTTCACTGGGAAAGATTCCCAGCCACCACTAAACCCTCCTGCCTAGTGACTGGGGATGGGTGGATGGGCTGAAGGGGGGGAGGAGAAGAGCCCGTTTCTCCCAAGTGGTTCCAGATGGGGCCTGGCAGGCAGCCGTCCTAATGTATTCTCCTCCCCTGGCCCTTCTTTCACCCCAGCTTTCCTCAGCCCTTCCTTGTGATTACGAGCATCTCATCAGGGGAGGGGTGGAGGGGGTGGCGGTAGGAGGGAGGGAATGGCCACAGCAGCCCCTGGAGAGGGGAAGGCAAACCCAAGCTGCCTGACTGGCCTTATCTCCCCCCCACCCACATCTCCCCCACCAAGGGACCGGAGGAACCAGGGCTTCAGATCATCCTCCAGGACCATTTTCCCCGAGCTCTGAGGAGTGTCATGAGCCCCATTTCAGCCAAGGACGTCTCTTCTTTGGCCTTGTAACTGGCCTGCTGCCCCCCCCCGCCCCTCCCCGGGCCCGCCCCTGAATCTGGAACCTCAGCCCCTTGTTGCTTCCCCAGGTGCTCTGGGCTCAGCAGGATCCCACCCTACCTGGAGGCGGCCATCCCACCTTGCGTGCCGGACCCCGCTGCCCACTGACCGCAGCAGTTTGTTTGGTCCTTATTAGTACCTTTTTTTGCTGTGAACAGGCTGACTGATTGACTTTGGACACTTCCTGGCTCCGTCCCTTCACTGTCTCCCGGGCTCGGGCAAGCAGCTCCCCTCCCCTGGGTGTCTGCTTTCCCATCCGTGGGGCGGGGCAGCCGTTCTCAGGAGCATCAGAATCTGGAGGGCTGGTTGGCACGGGCAGCTCAGCCCAGGGTGTCCGATTCATTAGGACTGGGGTGGGACCCTGGAGAACAGACTCCCGGGCAGGATAACCAGCTATCCGATTTGCCCAGGACTGAGGGATTTCTCAGAATGCTGGACTTTCAGGGCTGAACCGGGACCACCCTGGGTGAAGTAGGGGGGTGGTCACCCGACTCCCAGATGCTGCCACTGGTCTGGGGACCACACTCCGAGTCAGTGTTCTCCGAAGCCCCTTTCAGTTCTCCAAGTCCATGGCCTGCACAGTGTAATTACCCTTTGCATCTGAACAGACGTAACTGAGCGGGTGGGGCGGAGCCCCAGGGTGGGTGCATCCTCTCACACAAAGTCCACATTTAGGACGCAGATTTCCCGGACAGCCTCAGGGCGCCGGGTCTCCAGGTCAAGGCTCTGACTGCAGAACAAAGCTGGGATTCAGGGAGAGCCAGCAGGCCTGGGGGCCTGTGCTGTAGGACATCTCAGAAAGGCTGCCTCAAATGCCTTGATGGTGAAGCGATGGATCTGGGGACCGCGTCAGGCCGGATATGTAAAATTATGGGCCCTGAGACCTGGGGGTCACCGTCTCTTCTACGACTTGTCGCCACCCCACTCCGCCCCAGAGAGAATGAGTCTCAAAGTGCAGAGAAGATGAGGGACACATAGGCAGAACCCCGTTGGCTGGCCGGATGTGCCAAAGTCCCGGTGGGCAGGGCAGGGCTCAGCCAGAGGGAGAGACCAGAGCAGAGTGGACCACGCTGGGCGCTGGGTGAGGGCAGCAGAGGGCAGGTGGGTGCCTGGGACCTGAGTGTATAGATGCGAGGCTCTGCCGGCCCCTGGGCCAGCTGCATCCTTCGCTCATTCAACAGACACGCATCGAATCCCCACGGTGTGCCAGGAGCTGTACTTAGAACCCCTGGAGTGCGCCCTTAAGGAGCTGACAGCAGCCATGGGGGTGGTGGGCAGGCACACACATAACCTCCGGACCCTGCCAGTGGCCCAGAGGAAGTGGCACATGGATCCTGCCAGATTGCGACGGGGGCGGAGCGGGGGGCATTAAACCTGGTCCTTGAGGACAGGCAGGGTTTCTGCGTGGGGAGGCTGCTCAGCCAGAGGGGAGAGCACGAGCAGAGGCTGGACACTGTGGCTGCAGAAAAGCCTAGAAAGTCAGGTCAGGGGTCAATCCTGTTGGCTGCACTCGGTGTGACTTTTCCCTCCCCACACGCTCTCTACTCTTGGGCTCTCACCAACCTCTTATTCTCTGCCTGCTCCCATTAGCACAAGCTCAGGTTGCGGGTGCCCTGCCTCTTCGTTCCCTAAGGGCGGACTGCCCCATACTCGGGGGTGGAGTGGGGAGCTTGGTGTTTCTAAAATAAAAACAAAGCCAGTATATTTGCTGTGGAAAAGCCAGCTCCACCCTCCCCCTCAGTTAAATAAGTGCCACTTTCCTCCTCTGGGTTCTCGGTCAACAAGAGGCCAGGCCTGTGTGATGGTCAAAGAGGTGGAAAGGAAAAAACAGCCTAAGTGGTTTAACGTGTGACTGAATTTAGGCTTCAAATGAACCCTGGTTGCGATCCCCGCATGTGTGGCCCTTCTTTGCCCTCTTGCCCCTCTGTTTAATTTCCACGTGCCTGAGACCCTATTCCTGGTGGGTGGAGAGTCCCTCTGCAGGGGTCAGAGAAGTGAGGCTTCCTCGGGCCTCTGAATGGGACAGCTGAAGGGGAAGCATGCCTGGCTCGGCCCCTTTGAGAACCGAGGAAGCCGGGCTCTGGGGGTGGGGTCGGGGTGACACACTGGGGCCAAAGTCACACTGCAGATTAGAGGCAGGACAGGAAGCTGGCCTCCTGTCTCCATGGCCACCAACAGGATTTTGATTGGCTGATGTCATCATCATCATATCAACATTTGCTAAATGCTAACTAGGTGGTAGGCACTGAACTAAGTGCTGTATGTGCATTAATTGATTTAATACTGAAAACGACCCCACGGGAAGATTATTACCCCTTTTACAGGAGAGGAAACCGAGGCACAGAACTAGAAAGTGGAGAGAGATGTGAGAGTGGGAGCACATGTTCTCTTGTCTCTGGGCAGTTCTAGTTTTGGCCTCTTGTAACTGCTTCCAGCTCGGTGGCCTCTGGTTGAAGCTGAATGAGGGGGCCTTCCCTGGGCAGAGACCCCAGCCAGGGGCTGCAGGAGGCGGCGGGGCCAGTGTTCTCTGACCTTGGCAGGATCCTGGGTCGGAAGTGCCATGGCGGCCGTCACCACCAAGATACCAAATGCTTGGGGACCCTCTGGGGGGACCATGCCTTTCTCCCTGGTCCTCCATCTCCTTGACCTCGAGGCCAAGGTCAGCTGCTAGCGCTACAGTGAGACAGGGGCTGGTCTGGGGGCTCTGGGTGACCACTGGCTTGCTCTGTTACATCATCGTATTTATTGTGTGCAGGTAAGGGATGCAGGTAACTTTTCTGGACCAAGCTTAGGTTCAACTGCTAACTACAGTGTCATGTGGATGGTGCTGGAGGTGAAACTTGAATTAAAACCCCAGCACCAAGAACTCTTAGTCTTTATCCCCAGAGACACATGTTTTCCTAAGTACGGGACTATTTTTTGCTTCATTTGCAGGTGCCAACGTGCGTCCAGTGAATTAGTCAGGGCTGTGCTCAGAACCTGAGGCAGGTGGTTTCGCTGCCTTCTGACTCTCTACATTTGTACATACACAGAGTCTTTGGAGGTTCTGCCTGTAGGCGAGTATCACCCTCTGCTGTTTTTCCTGGGTCCTTTTTAAAAAAAATCTCAGTCTGACCCATGAAATGAGGGCTTCCCCAGTGCTTATGGCAAGAATGAGCAAACAAACAGAAACAGTTCTGGTCAGTGGGTCAGAAGATCCTGGTGTGAATACCAGCTGTCACCTACAGCAGCGTGACCCTAGGCAAGTCACAGGACCTCTGGGCCTCAGCTTCCTCCTTTGTGAAATGGAGCTGATGCGGGTCCAACTTTGCCTCCCTTGCAGGTTGGTTGTGAGGATCAATGGGCTGAAGAATTTGCAAGAACTGTGTGTATTGGTTTTTACAGCCTCAGTGCCATGCCAGGGTAAAGGCTTTATTACAACCAACCCCCAAGAGGTCCTTGAATGAAGAACAAGGTGTGGGTAACTCTATAGAATACATCAGCCAGAGGCCATGTATCCGATCGTTGGGGATACAGTCTCAAGGCCTCTGTATCTAAGCCCACTTGCCTACTAGTGGTCTCCACTTAGATGGCCATGACAGGAGACCTTGTCCCCAGGTGACCAGGAAGAACTCAACTGCAGAAGATCAAGACCTTACTTTAACAAAGTAGATTGGTTCAGACAGGACAGTCATTTTAAAAGAAGGGCGGATACAAATATTAATAATATTTAACTAAGGCTAATCTTGAGATTCGCCTCAAAATCATGAGACCCTATCAACTAACCAGTCGTGGAAGAAGGCAAGGTAAGAATGATAAAGAATTATGCTCTCTATAGAATTACAGGGAAATCAATTAGAGATTTTACATCAGAAGGCAACTGAGAGCTGAAGGGGACCTCTACCAAGGGTTATCCTAGAAATAGTGCAGTTGACACCATGTAGGTGTCTATTTACCATGTTTAAGTATAAAACTGTAAAATATATATTTGGACATTATTTTTCCTAGTCTTCTCTTTCTTTTTATCATTCATCAATACCTCCCTTTCTAAGTTCTGTTTCACCCAAATGTGTCTCTAAAATGCACTTTTTGTATAACCTTCTGCTAGATGGGTTGGTCTAAGTTTCATTTGAAAGTCTTCTAAACTCTCCTACATTGGTCATCTGAAATTTTCCAGTTTGTACTGGCATTTCACTTGAAAGTGTGGCAAAAATCATTTTTTTCTATACCTTTTTCTTAAAAGGTAGATATAGTTGAATGTTATCACTCATTTGTTGTATTTTAGTGTGAATTTGTTAAATCGGATGATTTCCTATTTTTCTAAATTTTTAATATTGAAGTTTAATAAATATATAGTAAAGCGCAGAGATCTTAAGTGTATAGCTTGATGATCTTTTTCAAAGTGAATACATGCATTTAAGGCTATGTATTCCCCCTGAGTACTGCTTTGGCTGCTTTCTGCACATTTTAATTTGTCATATTTTCACTATTCATTTCAAAGTATTTTCTAATCCTCACTGCAGTTTCTTTTTTGATCCAAGATTATATGTATGTTGCTTGATTTTTCAAACATTTGGAGAATGTTTTAGTTGTGTTTTTCTTGTTGATTTCTGGCTTATTCTACTGTGGCTGGAGAATATGCTCTGTATAATTTCAGTCCTTTGAAATTTGTTGAGACTTGCTTTATGGCCCAGAAAATCGTTTCTTTCAGTGAATGTTCCATGTGCATTGAAAAGAGTGTATACTCTCCAGTTTTGTTAATTATGTCATTAAAACATATATTCCTACTGAAAAAAAAAGAAGGGGAAAAAAGGCAAGGGTTTTGGTGAACATTAAGCACCTCATCTCAGTTCTCAACACGGCAAGATGCTGTGAAAGAAGCATCTTCTGTGGGGGAGGGGAGGGGCTCCAGGGGAGGGCTGCTGCCTGGGGGGCTGTGGGTGGGGCTCCATGGGACAGCATGGCTAGGCCTCTGCCATCAAAGCGGGGCTAATGAGGTCATTAAGCCCAGAGAGTGAAGGATGTCGCCCGACCCATTCCCTCCCTTCTCATAACCCCTCAGCCCCTATGCAGGATTTAAGGAGGACCGGGCTTGGCATCCAGAGACCTGGGTTCTTGTCCCATTTCTGTTTTCTAAGTTGCTCTGTGACTTTGGGCCTCGGTTTTTCTCGTCTATAAAACTGCAGTGACTCTATCTCCCTTACTGAGACGGGTAAAGTTGCAACTCCATCGCAGGACTTACTGCTGGCACATAATTTCTGCATCACCTGAGGCTGCATGTGTATGATCGTGTGCCTACAAATAACAAGGGCCAATACTTATTGATCATGTACCACGTGTCAGGTATGGTCCTAAGCCCTTTGGAAGGGTCCCCTCTTTTAATTCTCCTAGTAACCCCATGAGCAGACATGAGCATCACCCCACGTGACAGATGAGGAAAGGGAGACAAAGGTTATAGAGCCTGCCCGGGCCAGGCTGTCAGTAAGGAGGGGGTGGGATTCAGAGTCATGCAGACTGGCTTCAAAGTGGACTCTTCTCGGGGGAGACCACATGCTCCACTTTGCCCACCCAATGCCAGTTTCCCTGGACAGTCCCGGTTCACACCTATTGTCTTGGCATGATTATTTGCAGTGCCCTTTTCACTTAAAAAAATATCCCGGTTTGGATGTTCATTCAGTCCTGGCTCTTCACCACTACCTTAAATCGGGTGTCAACAATATTCAATTATTTCTCGAGCACCTGACTCTTTCTGCCCCCATCCCCTCCACACACTATAGGTTTCTCCAACCCACACGCTCTGACACCCAGGGTCACCAACCCTACTGAGAAGCGTAAGGTGCTTCCCTTAACCACAGCATTTGCTAAGATCTGAGCTCAGCCTGTATCCTGAGCATGCCCCTCGGCACCTGACCTGAGGGTGTCACGGGATAGGGAAGGAATGAATGAATGGATGAACATATGCACCAAAGAGCCACGTGAAAGCCCCTGCACGCTCTAAGAGTTATAGAAATATTTCTCACAAGTTCCCCAGGACACCTGGGTCAAAGGTGATGAAAAGGAGAGAAGCAAAACTTACACCATCCTTTCTACGGCCTGACGCACGCGAGTGTGGAGGACGTTTTGCGTGGATGGCTCAGCACAGGCTCAGCACCTCCCAACAGGCCTCCTGGGACGTCCTGCCCAAGCCACCCATGGATCTTCTCTGTCCTCTCCACGCCACCCTCTTCTTCCCCTCATCTTTCAAGGCCAGCCCCAAGTGAGAAACACAGACCTATGTCCCTGGTACATCAAAGTAGAAAAACCCTTCTGAAAATAATACAAATGAGGCACAAATGGGACCAGGACAGTTCCACTGGGGGCAAACACCTGGACGTACAGGTGCTCCCTAGAGAAGTCCGACCTCAGAAGAAACCACAGGCTTTGAAAATGAACGAGCATCAGCCCCTTCTCCGACCCCCATGTGCCCTCTTTTCCCTGTGCTGGCTCCAGCCCTTAGAGATGGCTCTCCAGCTGAGGCTGGGAAAGCCCACAGCCCCCTAAGGGCCGCCCCAGTTCGGATCTCAGGGCCGAAAACCACACTGGCTTCCTCCCCCTCCTCCTGCAGAACGCTCAGCATCGCGGTGGCGTGTGCACGCGCTGGGTCTGAAAGCAGCTCATTAAATAAACAAATGCCAGATCCGAGGGAGGCAGGTCACTCTGCTCTGCACCAGAAACGTATGCTTTCCTACTCATGGAGACAAGATGTTTGAGAGCAGAGAGAAGCCATCTCCAGCCCCAGCGCCTCACCCAGATTCTGGCCAGCAGTCCAAACACCCCAGCCCCCTGTCACTTCGGCCAGTGAATAGCGGTGGGCCCCTCATTGGGGTCAGGTCTTTAACTGTCTCAACGGCTCAGCGAAGCTGGTGCTATCACCGCTATTTTATAAACAAGGAGGCTGAGGCTCCCCTGGCACACCGAAAAATCAGGTCCTGGCGTCAGGGAAGTCAAGGTCAAGTCCCCTCAGGTCTGAGCTTTCCGTAGGCTCTGAGGGGAGGAGAGAAGTCACCTCCATCCAGAGTTGACTTCCCTGTCCAAGTTTGGTCCTCGGGGCATGGACACACCTCCCGAGAAGCCTTGCATAGCAAGGATGGAGGTTCAGAGGTGGCCCATTCAGGGCGAGCTCAGGATCTGTAAGGCCAGGAGAAGTGGCAGCAGGAAGTCCCCAGAGCCCAGGCTGTTGGGACTCAGAGGAGGGTGGGACGTGGGGGTGAGACATAGACAGGGCCTCACCCAGCTTCCAGGGGAGCCGCACACATCAGAGTCCCCATGAACGGCTGCCCTGGGACTGAGCAGGTGTGCACGGTCTGTGCAGGTGTGCACGGCTGCTCACTTAACAAGCTGCTTACCTGCCTTCTCTCTCTCCCTTCCAGTAAACCAGCATCCTTACCACCCAGCCTTCCCTGCCAAGCCTGGGTGCCCTCCTTCTCAAGGGACCAGCTGGGTGAAATCCTGACTTTTACTGGAAGTTGCCAAGCAGGGACCGAGCAGCACAATATACAGTGGGTGGGCAGGTGGGGTGGGTATCTCAGGGTTGGGCTGCCCAAGCCCCGTGAGGGTGGGCAGTGAGGGTGGGAAGACATTTGGGGGCTGGTACACCTGACAACTCCCCACCCATGGATCCTTTTAAACATACAAACTAAACTGTGACCTGTAGGTAGATAACCTCCCCTTTTTCTAGAGGAGGAGAGGTGCATTGAAACTTACTTTAGTTTGATTCACCAGGTAGTCAGGACGGCTAGTGTTTGACCAAAACCTGTCCTCCCCTCCTTCCATTATAATGGAGTCGGAGCTGGGTACGTGACCACCTAACCAGGGGCTACATTTCCCAGCCGTCTAAGTGGCTGTATCTGGCTGTGTAGTAGTTTTTGACAAAGGAACGTGAGTAGAAATGCTACTTCCAAGCCTGAGCCTTAAAATATTGCCCCTGCCCATCTCCACAATCTTCCCCCCTCCCAAGAGCTGGGCCACAGATGTGCCTGAAACCCAGTTCCAACCAGGCAGACAAGGACAGCCCCTCAGAGCAATGGTTCTCTAACTGTAGAGTCTATTAGAATCCCCTGGAAGGCTTTGACACACACAGGTTTCTGGGCCCACCCCCAGGGCCCCACCCCGGTCATTTGCTTTTCCAACAAGCTTCCAGGGGATGCTGATTCTGCTGGTCTGGGGGCCACACACTGCACCTGGGGACGGTCGAGAAAGAAGACGGCAGGATCCTAGATCCCTGCAGGACCGCGTGGAGCAGGACAGCCTGCCTACCCTGGACCGTTCCAAGACAGAAAAACACATTTTGTTCTTTAAGCCACTGTCCTGTCAGGTGTCTGATACAGCCATTCAGCCTTGCCTCTAACTGAATTGTTATCTCTAGGGGTCACAGTCTTCTCTGTATGACATCCCACTGAGAAAGAAGAAAAAAATTCCGCTCCAAGTACACCTCTAGAAGCAGCAAATTCTTCCTTGATCAGACACACACAGAGCCAGGATGCAATCTCAGGTGTACGATTCCCAAACTAGACCAAATCACCATGCATACTCTCTCCCAGGTCTCCCACGTTCCCCTGAATCAAATGATCGCCAGATCCCCTTCTCTTCACCACCAAGGTCTGAAGCCTCACGTCCTCATCCAGTCCTTCGGCAGCCACCACAGTCTGCACGGGTGGACCGGGCTAGGGGAGCAGCGGAGGCTGACGGTGAGATGTGAGACCCTAAACCCACCAAGGAAAATCACCGCCGCTCTGAACAGAGACCGCAGGGTTTTAATTCTGATACACTGGGTCTCAAAAGTACCTCTAAAGAGAACAATGCACTGCTGTCAGATGTACTTACTGCTCCCACTAAAACCAGCTTAATTATAGTGAAGAACACAGCCTATAATTTTTCCCACACTCAGAGATGGATCTATATTATAATTTCCCCGATCTTCTGGAATGAATGGATTACGCTTTCCACCGAGAAAGAGCTGCTCTTTTCATCACCCACCTGGAGACACATGCGTGAGGCCCTGTGCAGGGCCGGGGGGCTGCTTGGCCGTGACCCCCAGGGAAGGCTGGCGCTCAGCACGAGGGGGATTTGGTTGGGGAAAGCATGTGTCCTGGACCCCAGGCGAGGGACAGGCGCCAAGGGCTGTCCTCCCTTTCCGTGATTCGCAAAGAGAGTGATGCTAGGAATGTCCGCTAATGGACACGGTGTGGTGTTTACAGAGGCATCGGCAGACGGGGGAGGGCAGGGCCCAGGGGATCTAATTCAGGGTGTCCCTTGCTATGCACCAGCACTTTGGGCAGGTCACTGCCCCTCTGTGTGCCTCAGTGTCTTTATCTGCACAATGAGGGCGCTGGTGTTCTACCAGGACATTCTTTTAAGTAAATTTTCTGGTAGAACCTCAACATATAAAACAGATAAACTGCAGCTTCTCTGGCAGAAGGAGTGTGTTAAGCCCCCTTCCCCCATTCAAGCTCACTTGATCATTGTCTCCCCTCCTCCTAAAGCCCGAACCACAAAGAAACCCACTCTAGTGCCCTCTGAGAAGATGCAGGCGTGAGCTTCTTTATTCTTTAACTCCATAGCCATCCTGCACTGTCCATGGTCAGATGAGCCAGGGGAGAGCTGGGGGGGGGGTGGTGGTGGTGGTTCTAAATCCCAGGAATCTATATCATAGACCCAGAAGATATTTTTAGAACTGAAAGTGACCTCCGAGATCATCTGAGAGGTCTTTCACTTGATAGATGGTTCGGCGTGTGATGGTCCCCGTTGGCCTCAACCCCACCCTACTTTTTCTCTTTCTCTTTTTATTGTGGCAAAATACACATAACATAAACTTGACCACTGTCACCGTCCTAGGTCACTCGCACAGATATATAATAAGGCCAGTGGGTGAGTGGTTCTCGGCAGGACGGAGAGGTTGGTGCTCTTACCATCCCCAGCCCACAGACAAGGAAACTCACTCGAGGGCACGCGAGCCAGCCTGAGATACAAGTCCACCCCCTCACCCACTCCCCGTGCCGCTTCCCCATCTCCCAGACAGCGTGGCAGGTCGTCCTGCCCAGGCTGCTGTGCCGGCCCCCCAGGAGCACGGCCTCGTTTGGGTTCACTAGGTGGGCTGCTCTCCAGTTTTGGCCGTGGCGTCAGGCTTCGCTGACTCGTGCCCGGCTCCCAGCTGATGGTGAGAGCATCTCTGCCAGGAGGCTTCTGCTCTGCTCTGCTCTGTGCCCGCGGCGTGGGCCTGGGGACCCCGGGTCAGGAGGACTGGCCCCTTCTCTCCCCGCAAGGCGGCTCCCAGTGCATCTGACTCACGCTGTCCAGGCCCTGGACGCAGCCAGGGAGCCTGAGCCTGGGCTGGGTCTTTGGAAGCTGCACTGGAACCTTGGGGGCTGAGGCCATGTGACCAGGGCCGGGCAAAAAGGCTGCCAACCACACACAGGGCAGGAGGAGGCGGTGGCCAGAGATGCCAGCCAGGCGGTTCTGCTCCAGCCCCTCTGGCGCAGGGTTAGGCTGGAAGCATCGGAAGCAGGTCTTCCTATCACTCCGCCATCCACCCATCGGTGGTCCAGCCGACACCCGGGTGCTAGTGCCTTGTAGAAATCATAGAAGGTCAGAAGGGCTGGGTGAACGTGACCCTGAGAGTGGAGGGAATCCCCCCACATCCACAGCCCCCCAGTGAGCCTGGCAGAAGCGGGGGACACTCTGGGCCCGTGGGCCTCCCAAGCTTGGATTCAGGGCTCACACTGGAGCTGGAGGAACTGGGGGCGATGCTGTTCTTAACGACCAGGTTGCGCTTCCTCCGTTGTGGGTGCCGAGCAGGGAAGGGGGTAAGACACGCCCCTCATAGTCTAGAGCAGGGGTCCTCAACCCCCCGGGGCCGCGGCCTGTTAGGAAGTGGGCCGCACAGCAGGAGGTGAGCGGCGGGCAGGCAAGCGAGTGAAGTGTCACCTGCCGCTCCCCACCGCTCGCATCACCGCCTGAGCCATCCACCAGCCCCCCCGACCCCCACCCCGGCCGCGGAAAAAGTGCCTTCCATGAAACCGGTCCCTGGTGCCAAAAAGGTTGGGGACCACCAGTCTAGATGGTGCAGGAAACAATCGGGGCCCATTAACAATGGTCCCAGTTCTGACTCAACAAGGATTCACTGCCAGGCTTGACTCGGGGACCCAAGTCCCCGGACACGGACGCCCTGACGACACTGCTCCCCCCGCCCCCAGCACGGTTCTCTGATGTTTGGTTTGGGCTGTCACAAACACGGAGGGAAAATTAACGTCACCCTTGCCAGCTGTGTGACCCTTGGGTAGGTCACCCAAGTACCTGAGCCAGTCTCCCCCTCCGCCCTCCAGGGGTAAGAGGGTGCGGACCCCCGAGAGAGTGACCGTGAAGGCCAGGAAGTGTGGGTGAAGCGCAGCTTGCCCCTCCGCCCCATCACACCGGCAGCAGCAGTGCCTCCATCGAGGGGACGATCGATGGCAGCTGGAAGGCTTTGTGGCTCTAAGGGACTAGCCAGGCTGCAGGGGGGGTGCTCTGGTGGGCAGGAGGGGCCCTGTAGAAGCCTATACCATGGTGCACGTGACTTGGGCTTGCGGACGTTCACAACCTGCTCCTGGGAGTCAGAAAGGCACAGACACTCCTTTCCAGGCATCGGGAAATTAAAAAAAAAAAAAAAGCCCAAATGACACAAAAACTCATCTCTGTTCCCAGAGATGAGGATTGGTACAATTTCTCATTTGCTTTCAAAACAGTGCCTGTCTTGTCTCTGGAGCAGGACACCATGGCTGAGAAGTAAGCCTGAAAGACCATTCCTTCCAAGGAGCTGTAACGTGGAGGCCCCTGAAACTGTATGGAAAAATGTTGCCATTTACGTGCTGGGGTCCCATAGGTTTTAGCACATCCCCAAAGGGGTTTATGACTTTGCTCCACAAAAAGGTTAAGAGTCCTTTCTTGGGTAGGTACAGATAAGACCCGGACTACAAACTCCTACGGGAAGGGCTGTGTCTTAGACACAGGCTCAAAGACCCCGTGGGCCCCAGGGATGCAGCAGAGGCCAAGCTGGGGAGGAAGCCAGGTGTCCCGGGTACCCAGACCCCGCTGCAGCTTGCTTTCTGCCAGAGCACACGGACGGTGGATCTATGTGCGTGTGTGTGCAAGGCTGCGGGAAAGGACGCTCATGCACCCAATTCTAAACTCCAATTTTCACTTTGGGTCTTGGATGTAAATCTGCTAGGTCTTAAGTCCAGGAGATGATGTAATTTATCAAAGAGAGTTTGGAAGCTGCTCAGCTCCCTGATAAATAAACCATGTTTCTTCAACCCGGGTCTGTGAAAACATATTTTCTACGGACTCAGAAACCTCCCCCCATCTTGGAAAGTATTAGAATCTTCCCCCTGCAGGAGAGCCAAGCATAGAGAAACTTGTCTTTTTAGAGATACTTGACCTTTCTGGGCAAGGAAATAATGTACTCACGTGGCAACTAACCAGCAACCCCCGCACTGTTACCCTAATTCTTTCCAAAAAAGAACTGTAGTTCCATGAGTTCCAGAGGGAGGATGTTATAGAAACGGACTTGGCATCAGAACACCCTAGCTATTGCCCACATTGGCTCCCTAATCGGGTACCAGTTACATCATCACCAGGCGCATCACTACCCATTGTTCCCAAGGTTTGGAAAGCTGCCTGCATGTCCCAGGTCTAGAAGGTGGAGAAGAGACTTAGACATCAGTTCACCCTCACGTGTTGGCCAGGGAGGCCCAGAGGGTGGAGGCCATTTCTCCACTCTCGCCAGGTAAGACTGGGAAGAGCTGGGAATCAAACCCATCTCTCTGGTCCTCAGTCCTAGTTTGGGGGTTGGGGGGAGCTGCAGACTCACAGCGCTGCCCCACGGTCATGACCTCTGAGCTCTTGCTGCCTCTGGTCATAACCAAGCCCACCAGTACCAGGACATCAGGAGCTAAGGCGCGTATAGTGCTCTGGAGACGCGAGAACTCTAAAAGGAGGCCTTGTTACTACTGATAGCGATGATAGTATGCAATATGTAAAATCTGTCTATCAGTTTAGCTGCTAATTTTCCAAATGAGGAAGGAAGAATTTAAGAACCCAGCCAGCTCTGTGGGGAGCAACTGCATTTTTGACAACCCAGATGGAATCTTTATCTCTGGATGCTCATGTGCCTCCGGTCCTTGAATTCTTTCTAAGATGGCACATCAGCAATCCAGCCTTTGGGTGGGCTCACACCCTTCCAAGGACACCCAGGACACTGGGCAAGGCTTGGGAGAACTGGGAATAATTGCTTTACATGTTCATAGGCTCACCAGCTTAGATTTATTGAAATGCCACATAATGCCTGATAGTGGGCAAGCTTCCCGTTCACTTACGCCGATCCTGAGGCCAGACATCCCCGGGTTTGTTAGCTGCGGGATTTGGGGAAAGTCTTTAACCTCTCTGTGCCTCAACATTCCCAACTATAAAATGGGGATAACAGCACTGTGATGATTGTAGGAGATAATGTATGTTAAAACCTCACACAGTGCCTGGCACATAGCAGGACATCAGTAGGTTCTAATCCCTATGACATTTCTATAAATGCCCCATGTGCTACATTGTTGGAGGGCCAGCAGTTGCGGCGAAGTACCCTGGGGGGATCTGTCTTCCCTTGAGGGAGTGGTTGGGAGACCAGAATTCACCCTCAGTTATGAGGTGACGGTCAGCAATACAGCCTTCCGACTTCCCAGGCACGTATAATGTTTATTTAAATGATTTCAAGATAGCTCAGAAGTGTGCTTAAATCCCTGCATTTACCAAATGGCTACCTTCTATAAGTTAATGTACTAAAAGACAAACATATATGTAGTAATGAAAAATAGAGCCCAAAGCTAAAATTGCTATTCATGATATTTGTTAAGGATAACATGATTGTTGTAGGTGGTAGTGTTATTCTAGTCCCAAGTTCTGCCTCCTGCAACCATTTCACCTCCCAGGGCCTTGGTTGTGTATAAAATAACAACTACAGTTATGTCCAGCCTTGAAAGAACCTTCGAGGCCTCGCTATCCCCTCCTGCTGGCTTCCTCCTGTCTTGCCTTCTCCACCTAACCATCTCTGACATTCGCCTGCAAACAGGAAGGTTTAGGTTTGAAAGGCCAAGCCTAAGAGCAGTGGTCTCAAACTTGAGGTGCATCAGAATCCCCTGGAGGGCTGGTTAAAACACAGTTTGCTCCCCGCCACCCCCCCAAGAGTTCCTGAGTTGGCAGGTCAGGTGGGGTCCAGAATTTTGCATTTCTAACCAGCTGGGGGATGTTGACACTGCAGGTCGCAGGCCTCGCTTTGAGAATTACTGCCTTAGGGCAGTGCTTTTCAACCTTAGCTGCACTAGGACACCCTCCCCACCTCTCCCGCCAAGGAATGTAAAAAATCCCCATTCCCAGGCTGCACCCCAGGTGAACTCGGTCGGGATCTCAGAGGGGAGCAGCCCAGAGACCCTGGTTCAGAGGCTAAGCTTCCCTCCAGCCGCGGTGCCCACATCCAGAGCCCTGGGTACACTGAGCTGTCCATGACCACAGCCTGGGGCTGATGGCTACGGCCCAGCAAACCGTTTTTGCACGGGACCAGCTCAAATGTTTCAGGCTTTGCGGGCCTCTGGCCTCTGCTGTATGTTCTTCTTTGTTTTTTGTTTGTTTCGGCCCTTTAAAAAGGTAAAAATCATCCTCAGCTTGCAGGTCATCCAAAAACAGTTTGCAGAGCCCTGGAGAACAGCCCGTTATGCAACTATTAAATCTAATGATGCAAACAGCGACTCGCAATCAGCATTAATCATACAGTAAATTAAAACCAAGGTAGAAGGCAGACCGATTCAAAGGAACTAAAGGTATGATGTAAACATGGTTTCTCCCACTAATCTTTTACTTGTTACCATCACTGTTTTTTTCTAACCCAGTTTTCCTTTCTACATTAAAAAGGGCGGGGGGGTGGTAGAGGCAGGACAGGAATAAAGACGCAGATGTAGAGGATGGACTTGAGGACACGGGGAGGGGGAAGGGTAAGCTGGGATGAAGTGAGAGAGTGGCATGGACATATATACACTACCAAATGTAAAATAGATAGCTAGTGGGAAGCAGCCGCATAGCACGGGGAGATCAGCTCGGTGCTTTGTGACCACCTAGAGGGGTGGGATAGGGAGGGTGGGATGGAGACGCAAGAGGGAGGGGATATGGGGATATATGTATATGTATAGCTGATTCACTTTGTTATACAGCAGCAACTAACACACCATTGTAAAGCAATGATACTCCAAAAAGGATGTTAAAAAAAGGGTGGGGGGGCGGGTGGGCTTCCTTCCACCCTCCTCCAGCTCACGGTACCAGTACCTGCTTCCTAGAGCTTGCTTGGAACTTTCGGTTTCCAGCAACTTAAAAACCCTCAGCGACGTGCTCAGAGCTGTCAGAAAGTGCTAACTGCCTTCTTCGTATTTCATTCTCTCCCGGGGCTCCTAGTCCTAACTTCCTGTCTCACCCTCTCTGCCCACAGACAGAGGAGTTTCTTTCTTCTGGAATAAAATTCCTGGCTTCCCTAAGCCTCTGTGTGTGCAAAACACACTCCAAACTGTGGAGTCACGTGGCACCTGCACGTGGCCCCTTCTCCCCCTCCCCCTCCTTTCCAACCCTGAGAGCACTGGGTCCCTGGTCACCAGGCCACTCCCTCCTCTGTCCCAACCTATCTGCTCAGTTTTGGCATAAAAAGAATCGTACCCGGAGCAGCTGGTGAGCTTCTCTAAACGGGCCTCAGAACTCCTAGAGGCTTTGTGCTTTCCAATCTGTTCCAGACCTCAGACGAAATGGACAACACCCACCTCTACTCCTTTCCTTTGTTCTTTTCTTCTGAGCCTTTAAAAACCCCTAGAACCTGTTAGTGAATGACCTAAGCTGACTTTTTAAAAATGTAAATGATTTAAAGCAGAAGGGTGGAGGCCTGGAAAGGAAACAGCAGCCTCCAGCATTTTCCAAAGATATAAATCACAAACAGGGATCCGAGAGCACTTAACCAGCCCACTTGTTTAAAGGATTAGTTCTGCCCTAACTGGGCCACCATCCAGAACTGTGACCCACATGAGGGTTCCTCGCTGGCTTCCTGGGCCAGAAACAAGTATAGCCTCACAGGGCCCCGTGCCTGCTTTAATGCTCGGCTGTTTCATCTCAGAATTCTTAACAATTTATCTTTGAACTTGTGTTTTGTAAGTGAAGTCTCACGGGACGGTGGGCATGAATGTGAGCTGGGGAGATACACACAGTATATGGACCCACTTCTTTGATGCTGCATTTGACCTGCTGTTCCTGATGCCCCAGGAGCACAGAATCCCAGGGCATCCTTGATGCACAGGGTTCAGAAAGCCTCAGAGAGAGTACAGGTAAGGAGTCACGTCCACGACAGGGCTGCCCGGGAGGCCAGGCCCCCTGCTGGAACCAGAGCTTGATTCAAAGCCGACAGAAAGCTGTGCAGTCTGAGAAACACCAACAACCAAGGGCCATCCTGTGATAGCCTGTCTTTCCCGATTTCTGCTACCGCCTGCATTACTCACCCACTTACACTGAAAATGGTGACACAGGAGGAAAGGAAGGACAGCCTTTTCCTTTTCCTTTCTGTCCCTCCTTTACCACTAGGCCAAAGGTGGTGTGTGTTGATGGAATGTGTGTGTATCAAGAAGTGAAACAAAAACACCTGAGTTAGTTTCGTGCCCCATTTCTACTGTCCTGGTAGGAACAAAATACATGTGCACATACGAGCTGTGAAATAGGAATCGTGCCATTTTGGTGATTCAACATATGAGTTAAATGCTCATCTATTTACATCTAAAACAGGCGTTGCACAATATAAAGGCGAATGTAAAATTCATGCAAATCATTCAAAATTTTAATTTTTCTTTACTTACAATGTCATTAAAAAGCAAGTAAAAAAAAACACGTCATGACAAGTCAATAAAGAGGCCATGGAAGAAAGGAAAAAGCTTTGTATTTTAGTACCTATCGGCACTTTTTCCTGCTTTTTGAGTTAAGGGCCTGCGGGTAGGGATTTCTCCTTGAGGCACAGTCTTAGGCATGGCTGAGGAGTGCTTCTGCAATATCCACCCAGTGGACATTTACTGAACTCCTACTGTTCGCCCAGCTTTGTGCTGGTTGCCAGGAAAAGAAAGTCAATTTCCATCCTCCAGTAGCGGTGAGGAATATCATTCTGAAACCTGGGTATGGGACACTGTTTTCCAAATGTCAGAACCCTCGTACGTGTCTAGTAAAGGGGCTTCTGAGAGGGAAATCTCTTTACGATATTTCAAGAAACTTGGGCTTTTACCTGTCAAAAATGCTTCAGAGTTCAGCTACCACTCTACCTGGGCAACCAGGATAGGTAATGCTTTTTTATTAAAATTTTGCAATCGGTTCCAGACCTCAGGCAAACTGACACAAACTGATTCACTGAGAGTGAATCCCTATCGGTTTTGTGGCTTTGAATAATTTTTTCAGATGGAGAAACAAATTTTCATTTATGTTGAAATTTGGCTGATAAAAAACTTTCAAAACATGGGGTCCGTGTTTAAAAACAAGAGGAAGAATCCACAGGTCAGGACAAGGGTGAGAACCACTTCGGGCTACTTCTCCCCCCCCCTCCCCCCACCCCCGCCAACACACACATTACCATTGGAGAGGGTTTGAGTACCCTACTCGTGATCTCAGCAGATCAGGGACCCAGCGGAGCAACTTCCCGTAACATTTCCTGAACCTCTGTAACATCCTCCAGTCTTGAATTCTTGGTATTTGACAGCAAAGCTCCTTAAGCCTTTAAGAAGGGCCATGTGCGTAGCCCCCGAGGAGGGGGGCAGTGAGCTTGGATGGGAGAAGTTCTGGAATACAGCCAGCTCCTCTCACAGCCAGGTGGGGAGGGGAATGGCCCAGTTGGAAGGGCACCCAGGGGAGGTAAGGCGCGGGGCTGGCCTGGGGGGGGGAACCTCGGGGACCTGAAGCCAGGCTATGACCTAGAGACCATCTCCTCCGCTTACAGAGCAGGAAAGGTCACGGAAGGCGCTCAGGAGAAGGCAGAGTCCAGATTCCAGGCTGGACAGCTGACCGCCCCGGGCTCTCTGCCCCCCGGCACTTTCCCGATCCTTCTCTGAGCTCCAGCTGTGGCCTGGGTGAGACCCCCTCCCCGCCCCCCGCTGCAGTCTGCACTCAGCTGTTCTCGCCTCTCCTCTGGGGAGTAAGTTTCATCTCCTTCACAACTGGATGCTCGGAGGTCAGGGCTGGGTCTTTATTATTCTCAGGCCTGGAGGACTAAGGCTCTGGCAGGCACACAGGGAACGTGAGAATATTGACCACCCCCTGAACCCCTCTTCCCCCTCTACCACCTCTATTGGCTCTGCCCTCTGCCTGTGCCCTCTTGGAAGGTTAAACCTTCTGGACCCAGGAACGCACAAGAGTCAGCCCAGCAGGGACGTGTACAAGAAGCAAGGTCAACGGTCAGAGGACTTAGCAGAGGGCTCTGTCCTGCACTCAGTCCCTTCTGTCCACTTCTCCCGTCCCTCTCCTCAACCAGCCACCTACAACAATCCCACACACAACCCAACCTCCTTCCCCGTGCTTGGGTGAACTACTGATGCCCAGCCCTTGGGGTTTAGCAAAGGTGGTGATGAACTGTATTCTGTGCCCCAAACCTGGGCACAGCACCGGACAGGCGAGTCACCCCGCCATACACAAATGAATTTACAAGAAGCGACAAAGGAGGGATGTTTTCCGTGGCTGCTTAAATACAGGGCATGGCACGCCATCCACCTCGCTCTCCGGGCTCAGGAATCACTCAGAGAGAAGCGCGTCCTCCACTACCAACTACTTGAGAAAAACCAGGCTGAGCAAGCTACTGGGGAGAGACATGTCCATCTGGGCAGTCTGCCTGGGACACACCCAAAGGAGAATGATGGCAGACGGGAACCCCACACAGGCAGCTCTCCAGTATCAGCGTGTGTCCTATCCGCTCTGTGATGTCCACTGTTTCCTCCTGGTCCAGAACCCCGCATACCCCTTGATGCAGAGTCCTCTTCACATTAATCTTGACCCAAAGCTCAGGAAGTTAAACCAGTTGCAAAAGAGCAACCATATCATGAATTCCACGGCCAAGCAGTGATGCCTGATGGGATGACAGCTCTGCGTGTCTGAACCACAGCCTTTGGTCCTCCCCGAGGGCTGAGTGTGCGTTACTCCCCGTCCCAGTACCGTTATTTCAACTTGGAGCTGAAAAGGCCCCATTGTCTTCGGATGCAATGGTTTTCTGGTTTTATTTTAATGGGAGGGCCCTTTCTTCAAGGGAAGTCCTACCTGGAAGCCAGCCTGTAACTCAGATCGGTCCCGAGCTGGGGTGTGCAGAGCCCAGGGCCCTGCCTATGGGCCCGCTCCCCCCTCACAAGCTCCCAGGAGCACAATGTGAGAGACACGCATCCATCTCTCTTATGGATTTACTCACTCACTCTCTGACACAGCTTCTCCGGAGCACCTACTAGGTTCCAGGTGCGGTGAGCCAGCAGGTAACAGGATACAGGAGGCCCCTCCTCGGCAAAGCTCTCAGTGTGGCTGGATGCAGCTGAGGGAGGTTCAGATGGCGCGGCAAGTGCTAGGAAGGAAACAGATCAGCGCAATGTGACTGAGGCCGGGAGGTGGCCACTTTGGATAGAGGGTCACTTCCTCTCTGAGGACGTGAAATGTGAGCTGAGACCAGAACTATAATCTGGAAAGAGGCTGATTTTGACCAACAAGGAAACAGACACAGAGAGGTGAAGGGACTTTCCCCAGGTCACACAGTGGGTAGGAAGCCGAGCTGCACTGAACCTGGGTTTGAGGGCTCTTTACTAAGCAGCTACTATGGGCCAAGAAGCCTTGGTGACAGGTGACATCCAGGGGTGACAAACCACAACCACATCCCGGTGTCTGGGGCTGTGAGGACTCTTGACACCCTCCCTGCCCTCCTCGGCAGGTACAGCGTTGGTCCTAGAGGATGCCCTGTGACCAGAAGATGGAACCCTGAGGCTGGTGACGAGGGACGGAGAGCTCCCTCCTCTGCCATCTCCCTGGCCAGAACTGTGGAAGGTGCCCTGACTGCTTCTGGTGGTGACAAGCAGAGAAAAGCCAGCCGGTGGGTGTGAAGGTCCCAGCCCACCCGGAGGAGGGTCTCTGCACAGCTGAGCTGCTCCAGGGCTATGATTTGAGGACCTGCCAAGCCGGCTGTCTTGTGCTCTGGAAGCATCCACACCAAAGGGACAGCACCAGGCAGGCCTGCGAATACCTCACACTCCAAGGGATCGAGGCCCGGCGCCGGGCAGACACTCCTACCTCTGGAATATTCTAGGGAGCGGCGTGAAGACAGCTCCTGCTGCAGCCCACAAACCTGGCCCCCGAGGCATTCCCCAGAGCCCAATCGGCACGCCCGTGGGCCTGGCCTTCACCCTTTGTCCCTGGAGCCTCCCCGCTATCAAAGCACTTTGCTTAGCTAACCTGAGCCTCCAGACACCTCCCGAGGCGGGCAGGACAGCAGTCATTAGTCCCATTTTGCACACGAAGCAACTGAGTCCCAGGGGGACAGGCGCAGGGAACACGCTACTGCCGTGGTGACCCTCCACCAAGTTCTGGTTCAAACCCAGGTCTCCAACTCCACCTCTAATCCAGCTGCCCACAGCTAACCACAGACCACCCGCTCCGGCCGAATACCACCCAGGTCTCTCCCCACACGTCCACCTACCCCAGGCCCTACAGTGCACTTGGGGTTTTTCCAGGAGCTCCCTTTTCTCTCCACGCCACCCTGCCCCACAGCGGGTGCCCACGTGCTGAGACGGCCAGCACTCACCCCCGCACCCTCGGCAACTGAGACCCAGCTTGAGATGCCCTCCTGAGCCCCTTTCATATTTCCAGCCAAGTCATGTATGTGAACGTACAGCTGGTGAAAACAATACACCTAGAAGCTTCCACACCTCCTGTCCTTCCATACCAAGCCAGCCAGCCGCAGGCAAAGGCACAGGCAGGAAACACAGGTGACAGGGCCTGCAGAGCCGGGTTCCCCCAAATGCACAGATGCGCCCGTGAAACTTGTGGACCACCCTGCCCGGCAGACGGACCCACCGAGAACGATCCTGTGCCCGCACAGGAGACACGCCAGCTGCCAACACTGGACAAGCCCTTGCCGGGGGTACGGAACCAAGGACTGTACTCATTCTAGTTAGGATGGCTCTGGGCCTGTCACCTCGGGGCCCGTGCATAAGAGCCACCAGAAGTCCGGGTGGACAAAGAGAATGACGTGTGGAGGAGGGACAGACGCGCACTGAGGTCCCGAGCTCCCTCCCGAGACACTAAGTGCAGACGGGCAGTCTCGGGAGGACGGGTGGGAACACGGCAGCCAGCGGTGCGTGCTCGCCCCATCCTGCCCCCATCCTCCCGGGAGTCGGCTGCCCGGGCCCGCCGGGCCGCGCTCGGCCACGCAGCTCCCAGCCCCTCCCGCGGGAGTCCCGAGCGGCCGCCGGGCCCCCTCCCGCGCCCCCGCCCGCACTCACCGGTCGCGGGCTCCGCAACGAGGGCCGCCGGCGCCAGGGCGGGGCTGCAGGGCCAGCGGGCGAGGACCGCAGCCGCGCTCAGCCCCGCGCTCGCTCTGCACTTCCTGCGGCCGCGCCCCGCCTCCTGAGCGCCCACCCCCGGCCCCTCCAATGCCCGGGCTCCTTCTCCCGCCGCCCCGCCGGCCGCCCGTCTTTGTTTGGGGTTGGCCTTTCTCCCGTTCGGAGCGCACGAAGCGAATCCAGTCCGAGTCAGGGCAGCTGTGCGGTGGCCCGGGGTCCCTGCGAGGAGGGAGGATGGATGGGTGGATGGGTGGATGGGTGGATGGGTGGATGGATGGATGGATGGATGGAAGTCGGGCGGCTTGCAGACACCCTACCCGGGCCTCCCGGAGGTCTCCCTGTCCCCCAAGTCGGCCCCTAGTGGGGCGTGAAACCCCGCAGGGTACTGGGGGAAGCTGGCCGTGGGAGTGTGTGGGCACTCTAAGGACCAGCCCGTGTGATCACAAAGAGCCTCCCCTTCCTCCCCGCTTCCCCCCAGACCCACGTACACAAGGAAGACCCCATCGCAGCCCTGCCCCCCTGAGAGTCCTGTGGGCCGTCCGTCAGCTTTCCATTTCCTGGGCTCTGGGAGTCAAGGTCTCCTCCCGGACTGGAGAAAAAAGCAAGAGTCGACACAGCCCATCTGTCCTGCCCTGGCCCAGAGCAGGGGCAAAGTTGCCTGAACTGGATCCAACCGGTGGGGCCTGATGGTTACCGTTACTTCCCAAAGCAGCAAAGGCCTGAGCTTACCCGACCGTGGTCTTTTCAAATTTGAGCACAGAGAGCGCCGTTACCCATTTACCAGGCTGCTGGACCAGGGAAGCCAATGGGGGCGGGGAGCTGACAGCCATCCTCCCCGCACCCCGGGCTGTGAAAGGGGGGCAGAGGGGAGGTGGGATGGGGGCCTCTGAGGGAGGTGATGGCAATAGTCCCTGGGGAGGAAGCACTGAAATGGGGGGTGACTGGGGAAGATGCAGCAGGGGCGGGTCGACAGAGCTGCCTGGGGTGAGGGTCTCAGGAAGGAGGCCTTGGGGGTGAGGGAGCCAACAGGAGCGCCGAGAAGCTGAGATGAAGAAGGAGTGTAGACCAGGCAGGGTGGGCGGGGCTGAGGGCAGAACCCGGTCTAAGCAGGGAAAGGGTGGGTGAAAGAAACTGCCCTGGTTGGCGGGGGTCTGTGCAGTGCCGGGTGCCACATCACGGAGGAGAGGGCAGGTCCTGCAGGGGCCCAGCTCCAGGGGCGCCGAAGAGGAGGGCGCCCAGGGAAACGGGGCTAGACTCGGCGATGAGGAGCTCCTCAGGGGTTTCTGAGAGGGTCCCTTCAGTGGGGGCAAGATGAGCCAGGTCCCCCCTCCTTGGGGGCATCCGGACCCGATCGGGTGATTTACTTCTGCTCCAGAGGCCTCTGAAGGGCCATCCCAGCTCCGGAGCTTCCTGAGGGATCAGCTTCTGGGGGAAACTGCCTCCAGTTCAGGTTCACTCTCTGCTGTCCCATTTCTCTCACTTTCTTTTTTTTTTAAGATTATTTATTTATTTATTTTTTTTATTTGTGGCTGCGTTGGGTCTTAGTTGCGGCATGCGGGATCTTCGTTGAGGCATGCAAGACCTTTCCTTGTGACGTGTGGGCTTCTCTCTAGTTGTGATGTGTGGGTTTTCTCTCTGTAGTTGTGGCGCGCAAACTCCAGGGCACGTGGGCTCTAGTTGAGGCATGCGAGCTCAGTAGTTGTGGCGCGAGGGCCCAGCTGCCCCACGGCATGTGGGATCTTAGTTCCCAGACCAGGGATCGAACCTGCGTCCCCCGCACTGTAAGTCCAGTGGTGGACTCTTTACCACTGGACCACCAGGGAAGTCCCATCTCTGGTTTGTTTTTTTTTTAATAGAATTTTAAAAATTTATTTATTTTATTTATTTATTTTTGGCTGCGTTGGGTCTTCGTTGCTGTGTGCGGGCTTTCTCTAGTTGCGGCGAGCAGGGGCTACTCTTTGTTGCAGCGCACAGGCTTCTCATTGCAGTAGCTTCTCTTGTTGCAGAGCACAGGCTCTAGGCGTGCGGGCTTCAGTAGTTGTGGCACATGGGCTCAGTAGTTGTGGCTCGCGGGCTGTAGAGTGCAGGCTCAGTAGTTGTGGCCCACGGGCTTAGTTGTTCCGCAGCATGTGAGATCTTCCCGGACCAGGGCTCGAACCCATGTCCCCTGCACTGGCAGGCGGATTCTTAACCACCGCACCACCAGGGAAGCCCTCATCTCTTGCTTTCTTACAGACTTTGTCCCTAAGAGTCCCTCGCATAGACGCCCGGCTCTCCATCTCCGTGCGTGGTCTGTTTCCCAGAAATCCAACCTGAGACAGAGGGTCAGTGAGAAAGGGGGCTGAACAAAGGAAAGGTGGGTTGGGGGTAGAGAAGAGGCATGAATCCCTGGCACTGCATTCAGGGTGAAGGCCGAGCCTGTGGTGGGAGAGAGGCCAGAGCAGCACAGAATGTGAGGGCCTCTCCGTGAGACCTCTGGGGAGGACCTGGACCTCTCGGGATGATCTTGACCTCTGGGAAGGACCTCAACCTCTGATGAAGCAGTTTCAAGTCACAGATGTGCCGGAGAAGGTGGTGTTAAAGGAAAAGCCTGAGAAACGGGTGGTAGAAGATGTAGAAGATGGTTTTCTAAGGGGTAGAGGAGAGAAGGGTGGAGGAGGCCTGAGTGGGAGAAGAGGCCGTTGGTGGGGTGAGGATGAAGGGAAGTGCGTGTTCACGAAAGTTAGTGTTGTTGAAACCGTAGTTAGGAAGGAGAGGGCAAAACACTCCAGAGGGACCTTTAGCAATATGAGAGGGCCAGTGACAAATGAACCTCTGAGCCAGGATGTCCGCTCTCCAGCACTATCCCTGGCAACATTAACATCGAGAGTAGCGAACCCATGGAAATGTGATATGCAATTTTAAATTTCCCAGTAGCCGCATTAAAAAAAAAATGTAAAAATAGAAACAGGTGAAATGACTTCTAATGATACATCTTATTTAACACAATATATCTAAACATGTGATCGTTTCAACATGCATCAGTATAAAAAGTTATTAAAGAGATGTTTTACATTTTCTTCCTACTAAGTCTTCAGACTCTGGTGCGTATTTTACACTCACAGCATATCTGAATTCAGATGTTGCCTCTCCGTTGGAAGTGCCTGCTCTGCTTTTGGATTTCATAACATTTATGATTGAAGAAGTAGATTTATAAACCTAAGCTGCTCTATACACACTTATGCTTTCCAGTAACCACACCGAGTGATCAGTTTTAAAATTTAAGTTTAGGTTAATTAACTTAATTGAAATAAAAAATTTGGTCCTTCTGTCGCACTTCCACGTTGCAAGGGTTCAGCAGTCACGCATGGCCAGTGTTCCCACGTCAGACCTCACGGGTGTGAAACCCCAGACCTCCAGAGTTTGGTCTTTGTGTTGTCCTCGCCTTCTATGAAAGAATGGACCTTCTGCCCCCTCTCCGCCCCAAGTGCTTCTCCACTAACAAGATCCTGACCTGTTCCATTTTATTTCACACTTGGAGAAGATGAGGATCCAGCATCTGTGGGAAGGGAGCTGGGGGTTGGCTTGGCTCCCCTGGGGGAGGAGAGGGAAGTGAGCTGTGAGTTGGACACATTCCACTCCCATCCTCCTCCCGTGCTCTCGTGAGGAAGGCCGTGGTTTCCTGGTCACGCTGGCTCCTCCAGAGGCTGAGCTGATACTTCAGGGGACAGATCTCGTTGTCAGGACCCGCACTGTCACAGTTTCCCCACCCCCGCCCCAGCTCCGAGCACTGACTGAGTCACAAACGCTTGGGCTTGGCTTCTGGGTCTCGGCCTCAGTTCCTCATCTGCAAAATGGGGAGAGTAGTCCTTCATTTGGGGAAAACAACAAACAAACAAAAAACGGAGGGGCCGGTGAAATCCCCAACAGGAAGCTACAGTGAAGGAGGAGTTTCAGTCCCGGACTGGGAGACTGTGGCCCTCATCCAGGCCTGCGGCACATCTGCTGCCCCTGGCTGGGGACCGGCTGCTCCTGCTTCCGGCCTGTATTCTGGCACCATTCGTTGCCTTACGTCGGAGAGAGATGCATCACGGATGCTGGAGGGGTGGGACTCACAGAGACTCCTTTAGAGATGTAAAAAACAATAATAACATTTAGACTTCTTCCCTTACATCTCAACTGACCATCACCCATTGCTTGGAGGTACAGGGTAGATCTCGTGGGGTGCCCTTCATGCCAGCACGGGACCTGATATCCTGGATTCCTGGCGACGGTATCTATGTCCACTCCTAGACATGGAGTCGCAGAAAACACCTTTTTTTTGGGTGGATGCTTACACACCACACACACACACACACACACTCACACTCACACACACACACACTCCACACAACACACTCCACACACACACTCCACACACACACACACTCACACACACTCACACACTCTCACACACTCACACACACACAGTTGGCATTCCAATCCCCAGGACGTTCAGCGCATCAGCTTAGCGTTCAGGTTGTACCATGAACCATCACAGGTCGGGAAATGTAAAACTTGGATTTCTCCATCCTCTGAGTACAAGCCTGTCTTCCAAAACAATTTGCAGTGAGTACCCAGGAGGGTTGCAAGGAAATGAAGCTTCGCTGACAACCTCTGCCCCTGCTCCCCGACATTCCTGCTTGTTAAGCTGTTGTCCTGATGCAGCCCCGATGGGAACGCTTTGTATAGACTCTGTGAGTTCCCGTCTCAGGAAAAACAGCCACATGCCTGCAGGTGGACCCACCCAGGTAGAAGGCACTGCCCTCCACGTGTACATCCTACGGCTTGTGTGACTCAGCCGGTCTCCCCATCTTTAAAATGAGGAGAAACTCATCTTAAGACTCTTGCTACCCTCTGAGCGTGGGGACTGGTCTCGGTTTCTTCATACGACAAATAGAGAAAAGGAGCCTCTGGTCAGCACCTTTCCCTCTTCCAGAAGGACTGGGGAATGGCAAGATGTTCAATATTGATTAGTTTGGATCAGCTTGACTTCAGCCTGCGTTTCACTGGGAGCTTGATGACCAAGCTACTCCTTTTTGCAGCAATTCCTGGTGCTTATTAGGAGGTGGTAACGAAATGATTGTGGCACCAAACCTCTCAATCTCAGGGAGTATTCCCACGACAGAGACATCCCAGCAGGAGTAGGAGTTTTTCAGCTGTTGCGAGGCTCACTTCCAATGACACCACGAACATTGGTTGTGTTAATTAGTGCTTGAAATAATTATTGATCTTCATTAACAGTGTCAAAAGCATTGCTTAGACTGTTTGCCACGCTCTTGGCATTCTTCATGAAGGGCTTTACAGCCTGCTTCTTTCCCAGAAGAATATTATTTAAGGCAAAACATAGAAAAACACACCTAGGGTCCAGAAAACATAAGGACAGACAGCTGAGCAAATGTACCAGCGACATGCAAAATGACACTGACTCTTTACAGCTGGAAGTTTTTAGTATGCATGGCACACGATGCTAATCCTTTCTCCTGTTATTTTGGAAGTGCTCTGGAGCTTGCTTTTATAACTGGGGCCTAGGCTCTCCCAGGGTCAAAGGTCATATGCCAGGGAGGAGGGGAAGCCTTTGCATAAACATGGCAAATATTCCTGGAGCATTTATGTTATTTAAGATTTATCTTTTGGCAAAAGGTTTTTAATATTTCCAAAATTTAACATCTATATATGTTATATTATTCACCAATCTTCTATTGGTGGATATTTAGAATGTTTTTAATTTAAAAAATTCACAGTGTGGTTATGAAGCATTTTTTCACATATAGTTTGGCCTACTTGTTCAGTTATTTCTCCATGATAAATTTCTAGAAATGGAATCGCAGAAAACACCAATTTTTGTGGATATATATATGTATATATAATATAATGCATGGAAAAAGTTGGAAGAATATCTTTTAAACTTAGTATAAGTATAGTAATTACTTCTTTTTTTAAATTAAATTTATTTATTTATGGCCTCATTGGGTCTTCATTGCTGCATGCGGGCTTTCTCTAGTTGCGGTGAACGGGGACTACTCTTCACTGTGGTGTGTGGGCTTCTCCTTGTGGTGGTTTCTCTTGTTGTGGAGCACGGGCTCTAGGCACGCGGGCTCAGTAGTTGTGGCTCGCGGGCTCTAGAGCACAGGCTCAGTAGTTGTGGTGCACGGGCTGAGTTGCTCTACGGCATGTGGGATCTTCTCGGACCAGGGCTCGAACCCGTGTCCCCTGCATTGTCATGAGGATTCTTAACTACTGTGCCATCAGGGAAGTCCTAGTCATTACTTCTTGAGAGGGGACTGGGATTGGGGATGTAATCAATGAGGAATTTGACCAAATCAATAACATTTTTGTTTTTCACAAGGAGAAAATATCTATGTAACTTAACATTAGTTAAAATTAAAGATAACAACAACAAAAAAGGGTAAGCTAAAGTAGTTAGCTGACAATCACACAGCATTGGAAATAAAACTGTCTGCTTTCTTCTACTGAAAAAAAATTAGAGGTTAAAAAAAAAGAATAGAAATAGGATATATAAATTGTAAACTGTTAAAAGGAAAAAAAAAGGAAACATAACACCTAAAACCTAATTAATCCAATAAAAGTAAGAAATGAAAAAAAGAAAAGAAACAAGAAAGCACAGTAAATAGAAAGTACAAGTGTATGGACAAAATAAGTCCACATATATCAGTGCTCACAATTTATGCGATTTGGTCAAAGTCTTCATTAAAATGTCACAACTCTCATATTGGGTAACAAAACAAAGTTCAGTTATATGTTGTTTAAAAGGGATACAAAAATATAAGACACAGAAAGTTGCAAAGTGAAGGAATGGAAAAGATTATTAGCCAAGGAAACACTAACCCCAGGAAACAGGTGTGCCAATATCAACATCAGATGGAATGGAATTCAAAGCCAAAAGAATTAATGGTCCAAGAAGAGGGTTTTTGTTTTGTTTTGTTCTTGTCCACTCATAAATCTTTGCGCATGGTTTCAAAATGTATAAAGCAAAAATGACAGCTTAAGTAGACAAAAAATAACCAAGGATTTAGTTACTTGCATTGTCCAATTCAGTTGCCCCTAGCCACATAGTATAGTCAATAACCACTAAGCTGTTGAGCCCTTAAACTGAGATGTGCTGTAAGTATAAAGCACATGTCGGATTTCTAAGGCTTGGTACAAAAAATCTTGTAAGATGTCTTGGGAATATTTTCAAATATTGATTACATGTTGAAAAGATCATATTTTAGATATATCGGGTTAAATAAAATCTATTAAAAGTAATCTCACCAGTTCTCTTTATTTATTTTAACATGAATACTGGAAAAATTTAAATAACATATGTGACTCACATTGCATTTCTACTGGACAACACTGAAGAGGATTTGAATAATATAATTAATAAGTAATTAATAGCTTACTAATAAATATATAAAGGTGGCATTTTGACTTAGAAATTTTACATTCTTTTTTTATTTAAAAAATTTTAAAATTGAAGTATTGTTGATGTATAATATTATATGTTATAGGTGTACAATATAGTGATTCACAATTTTTAAAGGTTATACTCCATTTATAGTTATTATAAAATATTGGCTATGTTCCCAGTGTTGTGCAATATCTCCCTGTAGCTTATCCTGTACCTAATAGTATGCCCCTCTTAATCCCCCACCCCTATGTTGCCCCTCCTCCCTTCCCTCTCTCCACTGGTAACCACTAGTTTGTTCTCTACATCTGTGAGTCTGCCTTTTTTGTGTGTTGTATTCACTAGTTTGTTGTATTTTTTAGATTCCACATATAAGTGATATCATGTAGTATTTGTCTTTCTCTGTCTGACTTATTTCTCTTAACATAATGCCCTGCAAGTCCATCCACGTTGCTGCCAATGGCAAAATTTCATTCTTTTTTTATGGCTGAGTAGTATTCCATTGTATATACATAAGATTTTACATTCTTTTCAAATATTCATGCAACGTTTCTAAATTGATCAGTTAACCTAGCCACAGGAAGATCACAACAAGGTCTAAAAACTAGCTCTTACGCAGGAAGTGATATCTAATCACAGTGCTTTTTTACAACCCGACAGAAATCCCAGTTCTGGGATTCCAAATTCTCTGCCCTCGCCAGTGACTGTGGGGAGGGGCCTATGCAGGGAGCCTCTATGGGGAGCAGCCCTGATGAGAGGGAATCTCTCTCCCTCTCGGGAGCCCAGGTTACCTGAGGTCCTACTCTGCCTGTTGGCCCTGCTCACAGGATTCATTGAGTCAGAACTCCCCTTTAGAGAGCAGTGCCCAACAGCTTTACCCTGGGGGGAGTATCACATCTGCTCCCTGTGTGGCCAGGACTGGGAGGGGACAGGCCTGATGGAGGGTCCCAGGCTCCTCCCCCTGCTGGATTTGATTCCTCTGAGCTTGGGAACTATTCTCACCTTGAGTAGGTTATCCTACTCTGGTTTTTTTTCCGGTTTGCTTTTCTTCTTGATTCTTGATCAGTCCAACTCTATCATTTTTTTTTTAACATCCTCTATATTTCTAGTCTACAGTTAGCAGCCTTCCTTGATTCCCAGCCACATTATAGGTCTATTTCTTTTTAAAAATATTATTTCTGTTATGTCATGAGACTTTGCGTAAGTGATGTAGAAGCTGGTAACTAGTCTATCTGACATCTTGATTCCATCGCCAGATGTCATTTTTGGGGTGTATTGGGCTCATAACCAGTTATCTTACAGATAAGATTTTTCATAGTAAAATAAACACTGATATATCATTAAGAAGAATGCAAAATAGGCATGCATTTTTCACTGACACAGGAACTCTCGAACAGACTTTATGGTTGTGAGGGTTACTCTACCCCAGCTCCGTCTTGCTTCTAGGGATACTTTGAGGACAAAATTTTGAAAGTTCAGCTAAGAAAAGGACTATTTAAAAAAATTTATTTTATTGAAGTATAGTTTGATTTACCATGTTGTGTTAATTTCTGCAGTACAGCAAAGTCATTCAGTTATACATATATACGTATACTTTTTCATATTCTATTCCATTATGGTTTATCACAGGATATTGAATATATAGTTCCCTGTGCTATACAGTAGGACCTTACTGTTTATCCATTCTCTAAATAATATTGATAGTTTGCATCTGCTAATCCCAAACTCCCAGTCCATCCCTCCCCAACCCCCATCCCCCTTGGCAATCACAAGTCTGTTCTCTATGTCTGTGAGTCTGTTTCTGTTTCGTAGATAAGTTCATTTGTGTCATATTTTAGATTTCACAGATAAGCGATATCATATGGTATTTGTCTTTCTCTGCCTGACATACTTCACTTAGTATGATAATCTCTAGGTCCATCCATGTTGCTGCAAAAGGCATTATTTCATTCTTTTTCATGGCTGAGTAATATTCCACTGTATATATGTACCACATCTTCTTTATCCATTCATCTGCCGATGGACATTTAGGTTGCTTCCAAGTCAAAAAAAGGATTTTGACTGCCTTGATTTGGCCTCCCAGTGTCTCTCCACACTCTCTCTCCCCCTCTCTCCCCTCCACCTCATCTTCCTCTCTTACCCAGAGAAATAAATCCAATTCCAATAAAGATGAAAGTGCTCTAATAAGGCCTCCTGGCCTCTCTCGGCTACAGGGCTGGCTTTCTGGGTGCGCACCCTGGGTAGTCACACACGGCCCCCCGCTTAGAAAGGGTTCGCCCCTCATTTAATGCTCTGCTGATGCTGTCTTGAAATTCTTAATATTTCGAACAAAAGCTCCCCACTTCCTGCATTTTCATTTTGCGTCACTGATTCTGAAGATAGGCTTCTATTTGGCAGGGTCTGGCCCTTGATATTTCTGCAAATTACTCAGCGGGTGTTATGCATTTTTCACTCGAGTTAAAGATGTAGGACTGTGGCATCGCCTGGACCCCAAAGAAAGCGCCATCACCTGTGTCTTCACACTAATCTTACCTTTCCTGTGGGGTGGGGAGGGTGAACTGGGGGGGAGAGCTAACATCGTTAGTTTTCTTTTGTGAGCTGCTTCTCCTCCTCTCTTGCCCCCGCTTACTCATACTTACCCCTCCAGCCGTGTCACAGCGTGCAGGCAGGACGTTCCCCAAACTTGTTCTTTCTTCACACCTTTGCACAAGGCTCTCCCCACCCTGTCTGCTTGGGAAGCTCCTTCTCGGTCTTCAAGGTTGTCTGTGTGCTCACCTCCTTTACGAAGCCCTCTTCGGCCTCTCTGGGTAGAACTACGTGTCGTGTCCTCTTGATCTGAGATCTCCAGTAAGAACTGAGCCAGGGAGCTGGCATTCTTTTCTTTACACCTGTTTTCCACTAGACTGGTGGTTTCCAACCTTTGTGTGTGTGTGGCACACTGTAAGGCATTAAAATACTAAAAACACATTAAACACGTCGAGAATAATTACAATGCAGTCACTGCCGCGGTATAACTGGGTCCCGCAGCAACTATAATATCTCCCACTCTATCTATCACTCGGTCGCCTTTAATACCTGTTTGCTGCTCTGAATGTGAGCTCTTGTGTATTTCACACGTTATTTCACATGTTACATTTTCTTATCTTCCCATATACACCAAGGAGACCAGCGGCCAGCTCTACTCGACCCACTAGTCAGACTGTGTGCCCACGGGCTGCATCGGCCTGGTTGGGTGTGGGGGGGTCCCTTTTCCTAATTTGTGTAAAAGGTACCATTTGGACTAATGGGTGCTCTAGCTTAGGACACCCCAGGGTGAGGACTGGGTTCCATTCATCTTTATTTCTCTACCTCTTAGCGCAGTGCCGGACGGTAACAGTCCTTAATACCTGTGGGATAAATTATGAAACAATCAAGAGGCTCTGCTGATAGCATGCATCATGATTTGGGCCTCGTCTAAAACGTGGTTAACGTACATTTCCCAAATCCGAGCTGCTGTGGGCAGTGGCTCTTAAGTATGCTGGATTCACTCATGTGATGCGGTGAGTTCCAGCTGCCCCCGCCGCAGCCCCAAGCAGCATGCACAGCCCTGGAGCCTTCACGGCTGTGCCGAAGTCCACAGGAGCCGCCCCACCCCCCCCCGCCGGGGGTGTGTCCAGCTCTCAGTCATCACTCACCAAGTGCCCCATCCCCCCATCAGACAGGAATCCCCCAGTCTCCCCCCCGGCCCTGTTTCCTACGTAGCACATATATGATGAGCACGCCTTTAGGAATTAGCACTCACCAAGAATTTACAAATCCTATAGAGCTGGAAGATGGCTTCGAGGTCACCTAGTTCACCCCCACTCACCATCAGGGGCCCAAGACATGGAGGGGACGAGATGTCACACAGTCCGTTGTTGGTAGTACAGCAGCGGGAACCCAGGTCAGGAAGCCCTCCCCCCTGGAGGTCACGTGTGGGTCTCCTACTCCTTCCCGCTGTCTAGGTCCAGAGACTTCCCCTGCCCCACCGCCCCTCCGCGGGCCACCGTCCGTGGCCATGCCCTAGTCCTGCTCTAAGAGGTGGCAGAGCCGGCCCAGAGACCGGGAACAGGGTACAGCAAGGAGGTGACCTCCTCCCCTTCTAGCCGTGCCAGGAGCTGGCCCGGGTCGGGAGACCTCACCCAGATGCTGGGTTTGTGCTAATGAAGAGGCTGGAGATGACGAGGAGGTCAGCCAATGAGCAGCCAGGTGTGGTGAGCGACTTCCTGACATCCGGCTTCACGTCAGACACAGCATCTAGAAAGAAAATCCGCGCCCTTTCTTCACTCACGGAAGTTCTCCACTTTCCTCACCTCGTCTTAAGTGTTTGTTTCTGAAGCCTTGCAGGGAGCACCATGGGGCTAGCGGGAAGGCTTTGCAAAGATGTCTTTTGGGAGCCTGTGCATGGGGTCTGGCCCTGCCCGAGGCTGGGGGCCTCTGGAGGACGTGGCAGGAGTTAGGGCTTTTCTGTGAAGCTGTCTGCCGCTCAGCTCCCAGGCTGGTGTGGGAACCTGTCTGCCAGCCTACAGTGGGCCTCCAGGGCCATCTGGGCAGCAGAGTCAATCCTGGGGGCTCAGCCGGGGACTCCGGGGGCTGTGTGTTTCCTTCCGCTTGACAGATGGGGGTCCTGAGACTTCTGGAAAGAGGCAGCAACACCCAGAGGTCATGAACAGAGTGAGATCCTGCGAGAACCAGACCGAGGGGCTCCGGGCTTCCTCTGAGGTAGGAGCTAGATGAGCCCCTGGGCAGAGCAGCTGGAGTTTGTTGAGGGGGGTAAACTGAAGCTTTGTTCTCACCCAGACAGTCCAAGGACGAAGTTAATGGCAGGAGCTGAGCTCTGCTGGAATAAAGAGATAAGGTGACCACTCCTGAGGTCAAGGAGACCTCCCTGACTGCACGTACACAGGAAGGCTCCTCAGGGGTCAAACAGGGAGGGGCGCCACCCCATAATAAGTGTTGTCAAACCTCCTACAGGCCTCTGGGCTGGAATCCATCGTGGCACAAAGTTGTGCACGCATCTAGGGGAGGGCCCTAGGGCAGGTCAGGTGTGGGAAAGAAATGAGATACTTGACCAAAGGTAAACAAAGACCAGAAGAACTGCCCTGTATCAATGATTTAACCACCTTTTTACTGTGCTCTTCCTCGCTAGGGGGGATGCCCATGCCCTTTGTCTCCGGGTGTGCATCTCTGCCTTGCTTCTGCCTTAACTAAACCAACTGATTCCCTGTGTGTTCTCCCACTTGTTGTGCTATGTCTCTAATAATAAACTTTGTACCTGGTTTTACAGCTTCTGCCTCCTTGAGAAATGCATTTTTCACTGGGGGCAAGAGCCAGGGGAACTTTGCTTCTAGCCTCGAGCCCCTGGTGGACCAGCGGCTAGGACTCCTGGTTTCCATCCAGGCTGCCCAGGTTCAATTCCCGGGCAGGGAACTACCGTCTCCCTTCAAGACCGCTCACTGCTGTCCCTCCGAGAGCACCTCGATGTGAAATGCTGGCTCCAAGTGTTATCTGCTTGCACGGCGGGCATGGAGCTTGGGGGGCGTGGGGTTGGCAGGGAGGAATAACGGGGTAAGAGAGTGAATTCCTGGGCAGATATTTGTTTGAAGAGAGAGAGGGAGCAAGAGAGAGAGAAGAGAATGAGGAATGAGGTGGGGGAGCAATGGAAGGGTGTAACAGCCCTGGTGGCCCTTGGCCATCTTAAAGATCCAGCAGGGATGCATTCCCTGACCCTTACAACCTAAAGGAGGCACCCCCCCCATTATCTTCTCTGTTCTTTTCCCTTATAGGCCTGATTACAAATCTTAACTATTTATATGTGTATTTTTCTTGTTTAATGTCTGTCCACGAAGGCAGGGGACATAACCGGTTGTTTGTTTGCTCCAGGGCCCGGCAGTGCCTGGGGTACGTACAGCAGGCTCTCCACATACATCTGATGAGAGAATGAACAAACGTTTGTGTTTTTTTGAACATTCACGATTCAGTTTGGCCAATGATAGGAACCGAAACGCCACCGCCCGTGGAGCAGCTGCAGCACGTCTCTGTGCGTACTCATCATCAGGTGCATGTTTAAACCAGTCACAGTTACGGAGATAATTTGTTGGGTCATCCATGATTCTTCTCCTAGGTGCTGGGGCGGATAACCAAGGGATTAATATATTTTCCAATGGACATGAGTTAATTAAAGGCACAAGATTCGTTTAGATTTTACGGTTCCTCCTATTTACTTCATTGCATAATTAATGATCCAGTCCTAGAGACAGTGGTTTCTGGTTTGTCTTACTTTCCTGTAGAAAAATGGTGCTAAAGGGGTTTTTATTTTGCTCCTTTGACATGACTATGTCAGGGTCGTAAGAGTCTTTCAGAATCGCAAGGGACTAAAGCAACCAGATGCTTTCCATTTCTCGATTAGGTGACGGGTACCCCTGGAGTTCGGGTACCTTGTGAAAACCCCAGGTTGTTCACGGCTTAATGAGGATATGCCCTGAGGGCTGCTGGCACTGCTTGACGACTCAGCTGCCTCTTTTTATTCTCGCCCCTTCTCTGCTCTTTCCCCGGCATCCAGAATGATCTTTTCAAAGCTGAAGTGAGAGCACGGCACTCGTGGCACTCGCATGTGAACCCTCCAGTGACCTCTCATTGTGTTGAGAACAAAAACAAAGTTCCCCTCCCCGGCCCCCGGGGCCCTACGGGACCTGCTCTTGACCTCCTCTCCCACCTGGTCGCTTTCCTCTCTCTCTGAATCACGCCCCAGCGACCTCCTTTCTTCCCTGGCACAGCCAAACCCTCTCCCCACTCAAGGCCTTGCGCCCGTTGTGTCCTCTGCCGGGGCCGCTCTTCCTCCAGACCTTCGCCCGCTGCTCTCTGCTCACCATTCCGGTCTCGGCTTGAGTGTCACCCCCTAGGAGATCTCTTCCCGGACCCCGGTTCTAAAGTGCAGCCCTGGTCACTCTGCCTAACATCTCTGTCTGCCCCAAGAGAACAGAAGCTCCAGAGAAAGGGCTTCATTAACTCTTGTTTGTTGCGTTTCCAGAGGTCAGAACACTGCCAGGCCCGTGGTCCTCGCTCTAGAAATATTTGTGAAATGAACGAATGGAAATCCACCTGGGAGACTTGCTGGGGGCAGCTCCTCAGCCTGGCCTGTGCCTGAGGGGGAGAGGCCATCCGAGAGCTGGAAGACAGTGCTGGAAGGAGCAAGTGGCCAGAAGCTGTGGCCTGAGTCCCGGCCCCGTTTCTTCTGAAGTCCTCAGGGCCTCCGTGTCCTCACCTGTCCCGGGACGGAACTGGATCGGCCGACCTCCGGCCGTCTCTGTGACTCTAGCCTGCCACCTGCCCAGCACAGGCAGAGGAGCGGAGGTCTCGGGGTCCTGGGCGTCCCTGCAGCTGCAACACCTCCCCTTTCCACGGGCTCCTGATGTTGCTTTTTCTGGCCTAAAACTGAGAGGTAAACAGCAGGCAGCACCGAGGAGGGAGGGGGAGGGGAAGGGCGCCAGACAGACCAGGTTTGCGTCTCAGCTCCTTGCTTCCCAGCTGATGACCCCGAACATTTTCCTAACTTCTCTGAGCTGTAGTTTTGGCAACTAGGAATGCTTATACCCCTCTGGCAGATTTGCTAGAGGATTACGTGAGTTGGTCTGGGAGAAACTGAAGGGAGATCGGCTCTTTTCCGGTTATCTGAGAAGGCCGATCGCGTCCACGGGATGGCCCGGATGCTTGGGATACAGGCCAGCCCAACTTGTTGCCGCTGAGGCTGGGAGGGGCTGCGGGGCTCAGACTGCCCAAGAAGAGGGGCGGGAAAAGGGCTTCACTCAGTGAAGGAAACCCAAAAAAATCATCCGTGAGAAAAGCAAAACAGCTTGTTTATTTATTTTGCACCAGAAACTAGTGGTGTGTAAGCCTGCGGAGATGGTTCGGCAGAACCGCTTGTGTATCACTCTTTTCTGGGCAAAGCTCATCTGCGTTCCTAGAGAGTGTTGGTCGTGTTCCAAAAAGTGAGGTTGTTTGGTGGGCTGGCCTCCCTCATCCCCAACAGAGAACTTTAGCATTTTTGTTTGTGTGTGGAGGTAAAGAGCTGCTGTTTGGGGAGCTTCTACTACATGCTAGAGACTGGGCTTGTTGTTTTACCTCCTGGGGTAGACATCATAGGTTGGCTCACTCAGCCATCAACCACCTTCTTCCTCCTGTGCCTGCCCCCTTTATAGAGCCTGGGAACCTAAAACTCACCTTCTGAGCGACATAGTTCTGGCCAACAATATAAAAGTGGACATTTGCTGGAGAGAGCATCGCTTCCTAACTAAAAAGACAAAGTTTCCAGAAGAGAAAACCTTTAATTTCCTTCCCACGTCTCTTTTCCTCCTGCCTGTAATCTGGATGTGATGGTCGAAGGTGCGGCAGCCATCTCGCAACCATGAGGCAAGGCAAGAGGATGAATGCCCCAGGGTAAGAGTTTCGCTCCTGAGAACACATTGTCTTTCACTGAAACACAATCAATATTGTAAGACACAGCTTTAAGTGCCATTTATTTAAGTGCCATTAGGAAAGATAAGTGGTGCTAATGAAAACCCAACTTGTTTGTAAAGCACATCCAGATTCCCAAGACGTTAAAATGTGAAAAAAAGAAAAAAAAGGAAAGTGGGTCTTAGAATCAATGAGAATTGAACAGGTGTCTGAGCCCTGGAATATCTACCTCTAGATTTATGTGAGAACAACAAACTCCTAATTCTTTTAGGCGATAGGCGTGGTTGTCGGGCTGTTATTTATGGCAAAACACGTTCCTAAAGTTCACTCCTCACATTCACCTCCTGAGGCGGGTGTTAATATCTGTATCTTACTTAACGAGGACAAAGAACTGCAGAGCATGTAATCCACACACTGGAAGCCCTCTCGGGGGCCTCCTAGTTGACCGCACTCTGCCCCGTACCTGACCTGCTCCACTGCTTTTTCTGCCGTGTACGTGGCCTTCGTGGCTTAGCCGGCAGGGAGGGTCAGCAGTTCTGCAGCTACACCCTGGCCCCCGTCCCCCTGCTTCGGGGGACCCTGCCCTGTAACCCACCAGGACACGATGTTTGATCCTGGGAACTGAGAGCCAGGACCTCAAAGAGTCTGAAAACCGTTCTGGCACCAAGTTTCTTAGTCATTTGGGCAGCTTTCCTTGTCCTTTTTCTCACTTTTCTCCTCTGTGCCCACCTCACCCCCTATTGAACAAAAGCACAGGCCTTGAGAAATTTCCATGTGCGCGTCGAGGACACTCATGCTGTCCCTGGCTGGCTGACGATTTGTTTCCAGAGGCCACACATGACAAAGGACGTTTGCGGAAGAGCGGCTGGCAAATTCGTCGGCCACTTTCCTTTGCCTTTGGGGACAGCCTCTTGGAGACCCTGGATGGGGGAAGGGGGCTCAGGATTCTGCCCCAAAGCCGGACGGAGGCCGAGCGTGTGCTTACAGCTTAAGGAAGTGTTCTCACCTATTTATTTATTTACTTTTTTGGCCACGCCACACGGCGTGTGGAATTTGAGTTCCCCGACCAGGGATCGAACCCCGGGCCCTCAGCAGTGAGAGCTTGGAGTCCTAAGCACTGGACCACCAGGGAATTCCTGGAAGTGTTCTCACCTAGCTCTGATTTTTGTTTCCTGATGCAGACGGGGGAAGGAGAAATTGTTGAAAGGATGTTAGGGTTAAGTAAGAAAGAATGAGCTTCTCCAGGTCTCCATGATCCCATCTGTAAAATAAGCTGAGGGCAGTAAGGGCAGATTAAATGCGATATCGGTCACCTTAATACCTTAGAACATGATTTTTGAGAGAATGGCTCATGGAATCCCTTGAAATGCCTAAGAAGCACATTAGGAAGAGAATTGCTCCTCCGGGTGTGACTTGTGCAAAAATGCCCCGTGCAAAAGCCAGGGTGAGCAGGGGTGGCAGCCGTGGGGAGGGGGAGGCATCGGGTGTGTGGACTGCCTGCCAGCGTTTCCCTCCAGGCTGGAGAGGAGGACGGGGGGAACGGGGCAGGGGGCTCTGTGCCACACCCTCTGGCTCCCCAGCAGAGGCAGGAGGGGAGCAGTGGGACAGTACCGTGGAGCTTTTCTTCTCTGACACGAGGGGAACACAGATAAATGATCTTCCTCTGAGGAGATCCATTGAGAGCAGCTCCCCTCTGCACCCCAAGGCCCACAGTCCAGCCTGCTGGCTGGAGAACTGACCTTTAGACCCCTTGTTTATGCTCAGCTGGAACTTCAGTCCAACTGCAGGCTGGCCTGGCATCCCAAACCACGGAGATCCCGGAAGACATGTGATGCAGGGCCTGCGAACTTCGCAGGAAGGCTCAGATTGCAAACACATGTCCCAGAGTGCTGACTCGGCGTGAATGGAGCAGATCTCGGAGTCTGTGTCAGAGGGGCCCACGTGTGTCGGCTAGGGATGGGGACTTGCTGTTTGAACGTGCCTCTGGCTTCAGAGGGATTCAGGCTGAAAGCGGTTTCTTTTGTGAGTCTGCCTGTATGGCAGTTCTTTTCCTTTCTTGTTCCTGCAAGTGGAATATCAGTATGCGTTTGTCCTGACCCCCCATGGGGCTGTTGGCTTTTTCCCTCTTATGCATCTGCAGGGCCTGCTCTAGTCTCTGTTTCCAACACCCACCACATAGCTCTGGGCTTCCTGGCTCCACAGATCTGTTGATCGCACCCTGGCGCAATTTTTAAAAATTAAACTTTTTATTTTGAGCTCATTGTCGATTCACATGCAGTTGTAAGAAAAACGCAGAAGAGATTCCATGCCCCCTTTACCCAGTTTCCCCCATGGTAACATCTTGCAAAACTATAGTCAGTATCACAAGGACACGGAGGATACAGACAGTGATACATTCAAGATGTGGAGCATCTCCTCACAAGGGATCTCTGCTGTTGCCCTTTTATGGCCATGCCTGCACCCCTCCGTCCACTACACCCCCGCCTCTCCCCTCGGCAACCGCTAATTCATTCTTCATTTCTGTAATTTTGTCATTTCAAGAAAGCTATGTAAATGGACTCACAGGGTATGTAGACTTCTCGGCTTTTTGTTTGTTTGTTTCACTCAGCATAATTCTCTGGACATGCATCCAAATTGTTGCAAGTATCAGTAGTTCTTTATTGCTGAGTAGTATTCCTGGTATGAATTTGTCAGCATTCATTCATTGAACGACACCTGTGTTGCTTCCAGTTTGGGGCTGTTGGGACGAAAGCTGCTAGGAAGAGTTGTCTATAGGTTTCTTGTGTGAATACAAGTTTTCATTTCTCTGGGATAAATACCAAGAGTGCAATTGCTGGGTCATATGATAGTTGCAATATTTAGTTCTTTTGAAAAACCGCCAAACTGTTTTCCTGAGTGGCTGTACCGTTTTATATGGCCACCAGCCACGTGTGAGTCATCGTTTCTCTACATCCTCATCTGCGTTTAATGTTGCCACTATTTCTTATTGGGGTCACTCTGGTCAGTGTGTATGACATCATAATGAGATTTAAATTTGCATTTCCCTAATCGCCAGTGATGTTCAATGTCTTTTCATTTGCTTATTTGCCATCTGTATAGCCTCTCTGTTGAAATGTTTCTTTGTCTCTTTTGCCTATTTTCTAATAGGATTGTTTTTTGATGTTGAGTTTTAAGAGTTCTTATGTATTTTAGATACTAGTCCTTTGTCAGATATGTGGTTTGCAACTATTTTCTCCCTGTTTGTGGGTTGTTTTTCCGTCCTCTTAACAAGGTCTTCTACAGAGCAAAAGGTTAAAATTTTGAGGAAGTCTAGTTTATCAAGTTTTCTCTCATGGACTGTGCTTTTGGTGTCAAGTCTAAGAACTCTTTGCCTAATTCTAGATCCCAGAGATTTTCTCTGTGCTATTTTCTAAAAGGTTTATAGTTTTACATTTAAGTATGTAATACATTTCGAGTTAATTTTTGTACGCTGTGTGTACGCTAGGACTTCGGACAAGGACCTTTTTTTTTTTCTTGGCCTGTAAATATCCAATTGCTCCAGCACCGTTTCTTAAAATGTCTGTCTTTCCTCCGTTGAACTGCTTTTGTACATCTGTCAAAAATCACTTGGGCATATTTGCACATGTCTGTTTCTGGGTTCTCTATTCCGTTCCAGTGTTCTCTGTGTCTCTCCCTCCACCAGGACCATCCAGTGTTGTTTACCAGAGGGATGTATTATGATACAATGTGTTGAAATTGAGTGGACTGATTCTTCCCACTTTATTCTTCCATTTCACACATTGTTTTAACTATTCTATATCCTTTGCCTTTCCATATAAATTTAAAAATTATCTTGTCTATAGCTATAAAAAATTGTTGGAATTTTGGTAAGACCTGTGTTAACCCTATATATAAATTGGAGGGAAAATTGACATCTTTCCTATGTTGAGTCTTCCAAACTATGCACACAGTATGTCTCTTCCTTTATTTAGATCTTTGATTTCTTTCAACAGTGTTTTGTAGCTTTCAGCATACAAGTCCTGTACATGTTGTGTCTCCCTCTTCTCGAGTGATTATAAATGGTAATGTATTTTTAATTTTGGTTGCTAGTATTGACATAATTGATTTTTGTGTGTTTATTGTGTATCTTGCAACATTGCCCAACATACTAGTTCTAGGAGTGTTTTGTAGATTTTATTGGAATTTTCTACATAGAAAATCATGTCATATGTAATAGGGCAAGTTTTATTTTCTTCTTTCCAAACTTATGCCTTCCCCCCATTTTAAAACTGTGTTAACATACACACAACGTAAAATTTACCATCTTAACCATTTTTAAGTGTACAGTTCTGTGGTATAAATACATTCACAGTGTTATGCAGCCATCACCACTTCCCCCTGAGAGCTGTTGGTTTAAACCCATCATGATTCACTCCCAGGCCAATTTTCACCTTGTCAGAGGTCAAGGAAGAAGGAGAAGATGGATGTTGAGTAGGTAGCCAACTGTATCAGCCATTGGAGGTGAAGAAGTATCTTTAAGTGGAACCAGAAACGTAGTTGGATCCAGATGGATCCAGAGAGGCCCCATGGTTTCTCTCAGGGCCTCCAAATCTAGAGGGACTTACCTTTTCTGCCATCAGGTACCTCCAAGCCTTCCCACCGACTTGGCCACATGGAGACAGACTGCAATGGGAGAGAGAATCATGCTCGCTTCTTTTTCTCTCTGGGCTCTTGTTCTAACAGTAAAAAATCTTAGAATGGAAGGGACCTTGGAGCTCATGAAAATTATTTTATAGGTGAAGACACTGAGACCCAGAGTAGTGTTGATTTGCTCAAGGTCAGCCAGTGAATGACCAAGCCAGGACCAGTTCAGATGAACACTCTGTATTTCCCAATTATTGGTTTTTCTTTTATTATATCTCTTGTTGATACCTAATATTCACTGGGGGCTTACTATGAGACACAGTGTACTGATGGGTTTATATCATTTTTCATTTTAATCTCTAAACAACTTTATGAGATAGATACTCTTATTGTCCCCATTTTAGAGATTAGGAAATTGAGGCTTAGAAAGATTAAAGAAGTTGCCTGAGGTCTGATTCCAGAATCACCATGATTCGCTGGTCCACTGTACAGCTTCCCCAGTAAAATAAGCCTTTGTTGTCTTTTGCTGTCATTTATTCTGGGTGGATTAGCAAGACATTCTCCAGAAGCCTGGCAATTCTTCTTAGATTGTGCCCACAACTGCAGTGTGTCCCTACCAGTTGGAGGGAATGTAGAGGGAAGATGAATAAATTTATTCTAGTTTTGTATTACGGAGAAGGGGTAAGAGATGAAGAGCACGATTCAGCTGTATTATTTTGTTTTTCTTTTTTTTTTTTAAATTTATTTATTTTATTTGTTTTTGGCTGTGCTGGGTCTTTGTTGCTGTTTGTGGGCTTTCTCTACTTGCGGTGAGTGGAGGCTACTCTTCGTTGTGGTGTGTGGGCTTCTCATTGCGGTGGCTTCTCTTGTTGTGGAGCACAGGCTCTAGGCGCGCGGGCTTCAGTACTTGTAGCACGTGGGTTCTAAAGCGCAGGCTCAGTACTTGTGGCTCACGGGCTTAGTTGCTCCGTGGCATGTGGGATCTTCCCAGACTAGGGCTCGAAATCATGTCCCCTGCATTGGCAGGCGGATTCTTAACCACTGCGCCACCAGTGAAGCCCTATTTTGCTTTTTCTAAAAGGAAAACTCATTAAAACAACAGTTTAACTATTACGGTATGCCTTAATTATAATCTAGGGTTTACAGTTCTTAAGAAAAGATACGATTAGGACAAAATTAAAATATGGCAGTGAGTATAAGTTGTCTTCCTCAAGTATTGTTTTCAATTGCTCCATATCTAAGCTTTGGCTTTCTTTACGCGTTTATATTTTCTCAACGATTCCAGGCGTTGGAAAGCTATTTTGCTTGTGCCAGGCTTCCAGGAACCAAAACCAGCCACTGGCAGCTTTGGTGTAGACACTTCCTTAAAGAAGCTATACCTGGGGCATTTCTACTTTGCCTATGTTGAGAGTCATTCATGACTCACTTCTCCATTCCTTTGTCTGCTTGCCCATCCATCCATTTATCCATCCATCCATCCATCCACCCATCCATCCACCCACCCACACACCCACTCACCCACCCATCTATCCATCCATCCGCTCAGCTATTCTTTCATTCAACAATGATCTATTAAACACCTACTTATAATAGCCCTACTACGTTTTACATGTCATAACGTTTAATAAAGAGTTCATGTGGCTTGTCTGGTTTCTTGATTACATGTGTTTTCCTTTGATAGGGTATGAACCCTTCAAGCAGGGACAAGAAAGGGTCTTGTTGCTCTCTCTGCACCAAGTGCCTGACACAGAGGAAGGTATTCAGTCAACGTTTGCAGAATTGCGTTATCCACCCGACAGGGCCTGCCACCTTCTCAACCTTCTAAAACGGGCATTCCTTTTCCCCTTTTAAGTTTCCTAGGACATTCAAAAAGCACAGAGAGACAATAATTTCATCGGAGTGTGAAGAGAAAAATAAACCAGGACAGAGTTCATATGAACAATCAGAGAGTGTCATCCTCATGACTGCAGTAACGTGGACGGATTTATCCCAGCCCCTGAGAGGAATTTGATTGCTTCATTATATGTCTAATCTTTACACATCCTCTCTCTCAGCATCCCATTGCTTGTTGGTATTCCACATATGGATCTGATGTCTCTCCTGGTTTATGGATGGAAAAACTGAAGCTCCCGATGGCCTAGGGGCTGAGCCATCTCACGGGGCAAGTCAGGAACTGAGATGTGGGCATAAAATAGGCATTGTTAGATTTTAATAGTTTCCATCAAATCAAGATATAATCATCACCAGCATATCGGATTTACTATTAATGGAGCTCTTATTAAGTGCTGAGGACTATGTATGTGTTATTCTTTCTCCAAAATCTTTATTTTGAAAAAATTTCAAACCTACAAAAAGTAGTAAGAATATATAATGAAACACTGAGTTTCACTAATTGCTTTATTTCTTACACCTAGTTTCTTATACCTTGTTTCACATTTTTGCTTTATTTCTCTCTCTCTCTCTATATATATATATTTGAACCATTTCAGAGTTACATGCAGACATCATGACTCTTCCATCCTAAATATACCAGCATATATTTCCTCAGAACAAGGGTATTCTTCTACATAACTAAAATATAACCTTCATGGGACTTCCCTGGTGGCGCAGTGGTTAAGAATCCACCTGTCAATGCAGGGGACACAGGTTCGAGCCCTGGTCTGGGAAGATCCCACATGCCGTGGAGCAACTAAGCCCATGAGCCACAAGTATTGAGCCCATGAGCCACAACTACTGAAGCCTGCGTGCCTAGAGCCTATGCTCCGCAACAAAGAGAAGCCACCGTAATGAGAAGCCCGCACACCGCAATAAAGAGTAGCCCCTGCTCGCCGCAACTAGAGAAAGCCCGCGCGCAGCAACAAAGACCCAACACAGCCAAAAATAAATAAATAAATAAATAAAAATATAACCTTCACACCAAGGAAATTTAACACTAAATTCCATTATCTATTATGTAGTCAATTCAAATGTTCCCAATTTTCTTAATAACAATCCTTCCTTCCTTCCTTCCTTCCTTCCTTCCTCCCTCCCTCCCTCCCTTTCTTCTTTTCTTCCTTCCTTCCTTCCAGCATTGAACCAAGGATGGCCCATTGCATTTATTTTTCATACTTTGTTAGTTTCCTTTAATGTAGAACAGTTTCTCAACCCCTTTTCTTCTTTCATTGTCAGAGGTCCAAGCTAGTTATTTTGCAAAATGTCCCTCAATTTTAGATTTGTTTGATATTCCCTCAGGGAAAGATTCGGGGTAAATATTGTTGGCAAGAATAATTGCACAAATGATGCTGTGTGCTTCTCAGTTCATCCCATCAGGGGCTGTAAAATGTCAGTTTGTCCTGTCATTGGTGATGTTACGATCACTCGGCCAGCTGGGGCGGCGTTTGCCTGATTTGTACATCGCGGAGACTGGTGATGCTATTTACCTTTGTAATTAATACGTAAGCTGCAGGGTGCTTCTGGAAGGTTGTGGCATGTTTCCCCACCTCTCCCCCCCTCAGTTCTTTCACTCCGGTGGTTTTAACAACCATAGGTCATAATTGTACATGATCCTTTTAAACTTCCATAATAACCCTGTGAGGCAGATACTGTTTCCACTATTTTTACAATAAGGAGGCTGAGTCTTGGAGGGGTAAAGAGGCTTGCTCAGGGCCCCAGAGCTGGTGAGGGACAGAGCTGGGCTTTCAAGCCAGGTCTGGCAGCCTCGAATGCTTTGTCTATTCCTCACTACAGTCATCTGTCCGGAGGTGGATATCGAATCCCTTTTGCTCCAGGCAAGACAAGAAAAAGTGATAGTTAAGATCATGTAAGACACAGTTCATTTCAACTCCGGCATCTCTTTCTTCTTATTCCCGAAGCGCTTTTTTTTTTTTTTTTCTGCTGAGGCCTCGTGCCTCTTAGTTCACCTTTCACTGACTATTACCTGAAACGTGGTGACTAAATAACGCTTTTGTCCAGTGGCCCCTGCACTGTGGCATGCTACTTTGATTTGCTGTTGTGGTGTCCAGGAGTGACCGCTGGCCAGCACCATACTGTGGCTGATGCTATCACACACGGTAATGGTCCATCCGAGCGAGAGGAAGACCACTGCCTAAATCCACAAAGATTGTTTCAGGGGGCTTCTCTCTGGGTCAGCGTGGGTGGGAGGAATGCAGTCCAACACCCACGATGTTACGTGCTAAGCACCAGAGTAACACTGCTCATCTGGGGTTCTCTTGGGTTACAGAAAGGGGGGCTTGAGGGGTCCTGGGGATGGGGGGGATATATTTTTCTATTAGTGTCAAACTTGCCAGTCAAGAATTAGATTAAAAAATGGTAACGTATTAAAACTACAAGAGATCACCCAGGCCAACTCCTTTCTTTTGTCGATGAGGAATCTGAGCCCTAGAACGGTAAGTGGACCGTCCAAGGTCATAGCTGGCCACCCACAGATCTGGGGCCGGAACTAGGGATTCCATGCGTATTCTGCTACAGATTCACGAAGGTTATGCTCTGTCGCACCCTTGCCCAAGGTCAGCCACGCCAGCCAGCCTGCCCGGCCCTTGGTCTTTCTGCTGCCCTTTCCCATCCTTTCCCTTCTCAGATTTGTTTTTTGGAAGACGTTTGCTCATGCGTTCCTCCCTTCCTTCATGGGCTCATTCATTCCTCACCAACATTTATTATCCTCCTGCTGTGTGCCAGGCACAGGGGGCACAGAGCAAAAAGAAACAGTGTCAGCCTTGAAGCTGGTCATGGTTTAGGTTGGGGGAGGGGATGCAATCTGACAACTGTGATATGAAGTATTAAGCGCTGCAGGAACACTGCTCGTCTAGTGCTCCTGGGACACAGCAAAGGGACGGATGCCTTGGCATTCTGTGGGCGTGTGGGAGTTTGCTGAGAAAAGTGTGACCTCCCAAGGAAGGGGAAGAAAGTATGGGAAGGAAAAGCAGGGCAGGGCAGGGCTTGGTAGATGCTCGATGAGAGGATTCTGGAAGGGACCCAAAAACACATCCTATCAGGGGCTCAGGAGTCATTGGTGTGGCTGCAAGTACCGCAGGCCATTAACAGCCTGGAGCAGGTTATCCGCTCTGCTGGGTTCAAAGGCTTAGACAAGAGCTCCCGGTCCTCCAGAGCTGTTTGTGCCTGCAGGCACTGGGGAGGGAGCTGGGGGAGGGAGTGGTGAGGATGCTGAGAACCAGGGACACAAGTGCCCTGAGGTCACTAATTGCCGTCCAGCTGCGGGAGGCCCTGTGATCCGCCCGCTCAGTGCATCATGGACACTTAGCTGTGGGCTCCAGACTAAGCCTGAATCTGATTCTGCACAGGGAATAATCACATCACAAGCCGGAAGGAAGGAATTTGGTGCTGATTAGACCAAAATGTAAATAGGCAGTGAAAAGTTTGGGCTGCTTTTTTCTGTTCCTGCCGCTGACCAATGATTCAGGCCAACTAGGAGACAGCTGCTTGCGTCTCAGTGAGCTGAGGTAATGACTTCATACAGCATGGCCGTGGGCTCCTCTCTCATTAACAAGTCAGCAACAACCTGAAAATACATGACATTTTATGATGCCAGACTATTTTACGGTATTTACACGGATGACCTAGTTCACCCTCACAGTAACCCAGATAATTAGATATCACTAAGATTCCTATTTTGCATAGGAAGAGACTGAAGCTCAGAGAGGGTAAGTAAGTTGCCCAAGGTCACACAGCTAATAGTGCAACCAGGACTAAATCAGGCAGTGTGATCTCTGAGCCCACACTGCTATCCACTAGGCCACACTGCCTCTTAGTCTTAGGAGGATGTGACTTGGGCAGGAGTTCTAGCGCTTGTTACGACAGATAATTATGCTGTTCATTTACTTTGTTATTGTTCATTGGGTGATAAACTCCACGAGGGCAGGGAACTGGCCATCTGGTTCACCCCCAAAATAGCCACTGTCATGGTTTCTAATAGCATCATTTTGCTTGTTTTTAAAAATTATGTAAAAGGAAACATGGTGTTCTACATTTGCCAGTTAGTTCATTTGTTAATTATGTTGTTCAGATCTTCTCTTTTCTTACTGATTTTTGGGGTCCTTTTGTCAGCTACTGAGAGAGATGTATTAAACTCTCTCACTATGAATGTGGATTTGTTGTCTCTCCTTTAATTCTGTCAATTTTTGCTTTAAATATTTTACAGTTATGTTATTGCATGCATATAGATCTAGTAGCTTTCTGGTGAATTGACCCCTTTATGATGAAATCTTTTTATTTATTTATTTATTTATTTATTTATTTATTTTGGCTGTGCTGGGTCTTCGTTTCTGTGCGAGGGCTTTCTCTAGTTGCGGCGAGCGGGGGCCACTCTTCATTGCAGTGCACGGGCCTCTCACTATCGCGGCCTGTCTTGTTGCGGAGCACAGGCTCCAGACGCGCAGGCTCAGTAGTTGTGGCTCACGGGCCTAGTTGCTCCGCGGCATGTGGGATCTTCCCAGACCAGGGCTCGAACCCGTGTCCCCTGCATCGGCAGGCAGATTCTCAACCACTGCGCCACCAGGGAAGCCCCTATGATGAAATCTTTATCAAGCAATGTTTTGCCTTAAAGTCTACTTTCTCTGATATTAGAATAGCTTTCATTTGGTAATGTCTGCATGTATTTTCCACACTTTCCTTTTCATCCTATCTGTGTACTTATAGTTAAAGAGTGTTTCTTGTAAGCAGCACTTAGTTGGATTTTAAAAATCCATTTTTACAACCTTAGTACCTTTATATTTACATTTAATCTATTTATATTCAGTATTCTGCCTATTTGTATGTAATGCAATTGCTAACATATTTGGGTTCATGTGTACCATATGCTATATTTGTGTTCTATGTGAACTACCTGTTTTCTGTTCCTTTTTCTTTCTTTTTATGCCATCTCTTTTGAGTACGTAAATAATTTGATTATTTCATTTTTTTCCTCTGCTTTAACTTGATAGTTATACATTCTTTTATGTCCTTTTAGTGGTTACTCTAAAATGTGCATCCTTGACTTACAGTCTAACACAAACTATTATTTTCACCACTCTCCTAATACTGCTAAACTTTATAATATTTTATCTTCATTTACTCTTTCCTACCTTTTGTGTCATTGTCTTCATGTATTTTAATTCTACATATACTTTATTTTTTTTTATTTTTTATTTTTTTAAACATCTTTATTGAAGTATAATTGCTTCACAATGGTGTGTTAGTTTCTGCTTTATAACAAAGTGAATCAGCTACACATATACACACGTTCCCATATCTCCTCCCTCCCCCATCTCCCTCCCTCCCACCCTCCCCATCCCACCCCCCCAGGGCGGTCACAAAGCACCGAGCTGATCTCCCTGTGCTATGCGGCTGCTTCCCACTAGCTATCTATTTTACATTTGGTAGTGTATATATGTCCATGACACTCTCTCACCCTGTCACATCTCACCCCTCCCCCTCCCCATATCCTCAAGTCCATTCTTTAGTAGGTCTGTGTCTTTATTCCCATCTTGCCACTAGGTTCTTCATGGCCTTTTTTTTTTTTTCCTTAGATTCCATATATATGTGTTAGCATACTGTATTTGTTTTTCTCTTTCTGACTTACTTCACTCTGTATGACAGGCTCTAACTCCATCCACCTCATTACAAATACCTTCATTTCATTTCTTTTTATGGCTGAGTAATATTCCATTGTATATATGTGCCACATCTTCTTTATCCATTCATCCGATGATGGACACTTAGGTTGCTTCCATGTCCTGGCTATTGTAAATAGAGCTGCAATGAACATTTTGGTACATGACTCTTTTTGAATTATGGTTTTCTCAGGGTATATGCCCAGTAGTGGGATTGCTGGGTCGTATGGTAGTTCTATTTTTAGTTTTCTAAGGAACCTCCATACTGTTCTCCATAGTGGCTGTATCAATTTACATTCCACCAACAGTGCAAGAGTGTTCCCTTTTCTCCACACCCTCTCCAGCATTTATTGTTTCTAGATTTTTTGATGATGGCCATTCTGACCGGTGTGAGATGATACCTCATTGTAGTTTTGATTTGCATTTCTCTAATGATTAATGATGTTGAGCATTCTTTTATGTGTCTGTTGGCCATCTGTATATCTTCTTTGGAGAAATGTCTATTTAGGTCTTCTGCCCATTTTTGGATTGGGTTGTTTGTTTTTTTGTTATTGAGCTGCATGAGCTGCTTGTAAATCTTGGAGATTAATCCTTTGTCAGTTGCTTCATTTGCAAATATTTTCTCCCATTCTGAGGGTTGTCTTTTGGTCTTGTTTATGGTTTCCTTTGCTGTGCAAAAGCTTTTAAGTTTCATTAGGTCCCATTTGTTTATTTGTGTTTTTATTTCCATTTCTCTAGGAGCTGGGTCAAAAAGGATCTTGCTGTGATTTATGTCATAGAGTGTTCTGCCTATGTTTTCCTCTAAGAGTTTGATAGTGTCTGGCTTTACACTTAGGTCTTTAATCCATTTTGAGTTTATTTTTGTGTATGGTGTCAGGGAGTGTTCTAATTTCATACTTTTACATGTACCTGTCCAGTTTTCCCAGCACCACTTATTGAAGAGGCTGTCTTTTCTCCACTGTATATGCTTGCCTCCTTTATCAAAGATAAGGTGACCATATGTGCGTGGGTTTATCTCTGGGCTTTCTATCCTGTTCCATTGATCTATGTTTCTGTTTTTGTGCCAGTACCAAACTGTCTTGATTACTGTAGCTTTGTAATATAGTCTGAAATCAGGGAGCCTGATTCCTCCAGCTCCATTTTTCGTTCTCAAGATTGCTTTGGCTATTCGGGGTCTTTTGTGTCTCCATACAAATTGTGAAATTTTTTGTTCTAGTTCTGTGAAAAATGCCAGTGGTAGTTTGATAGGGATTGCATTGAATCTGTAGATTGCTTTGGGTAGTAGAGTCATTTTCACAATGTTGATTCTTCCAATCCAGGAACATGGTATATCTCTCCATCTATTTTTATCATCTTTAATTTCTTTCATCAGTGTCCTATAATTTTCTGCATACAGGTCTGTTGTCTCCTTAGGTAGGTTTATTCCTAGATATTTTATTCTTTTTGTTGCAATGGTAAACGGGAGTGTTTTCTTAATTTCACTTTCAGATTTTTCATCATTAGTATATAGGAATGCAAGAGATTTCTGTGCATTAATTTTGTATCCTGCTACTTTACCAAATTCATTGATTAGCTCTAGTAGTTTTCTGGTGGCAGTTTTAGGATTCTCTATGTATAGTATCATGTCATCTGCAAACAGTGACAGCTTTACTTCTTCTTTTCCGATTTGGATTCCTTTTATTTCTTTTTCTTCTCTGATTGCTGTGGCTAACACTTCCAAAACTATGTTGAATAATAGTGGAGAGAGTGGGCAACCTTGTCTTGTTCCTGATCTTAGTGGAAATGGTTTCAGTTTTTCACAATTGAGGACAATGTTGGCTGTGGGTTTGTCATATATGGCCTTTATTATGTTGAGGAAAGTTCCCTCTATGCCTACTTTCTGCAGGGCTTTTATCATAAATGGGTGTTGAATTTTGTCGAAAGCTTTCTCTGCATCTATTGAGATGATCATATGGTTTTTCTCCTTCAAGTTGTTAATATGATGTATCACGTTGATTGATTTGCGTATATTGAAGAGTCCTTGCATTCCTGGAATAAACCCCACTTGATCATGGTGTATAATCCTTTTAATGTGCTGTTGGATTCTGTTTGCTAGTATTTTGTTGAGGATTTTTGCATCTATGTTCATCAGTGATATTGGCCTGTAGTTTTCTTTCTTTGTGACATCTTTGTCTGGTTTTGGTATCAGGATGATGGTGGCCTCATAGAATGAGTTGGGGAGTGTTCCTCCCTCTGCAATAATTTGGAAGAGTTTGAGAAGGATAGGTGTTAGCTCTTCTCTAAATGTTTGATAGAATTCGCCTGTGATGCCATCTGGTCCTGGGCTTTTGTTTGTTGGAAGATTTTTAATCTCAGTTTCAATTTCAGTGCTTGTGATAGGTCTGTTCATATTTTCTATTTCTTCCTGGTTCAGTCTCGGCAGGTTGTGCATTTCTAAGAATCTGTCCATTTCTTCCAGGTTGTCCATTTTATTGGCATAGAGTTGCTTGTAGTAATCTCTCATGATCGTTTGTATTTCTGCAGTGTCAGTGGTTACTTCTCCTTTTTCATTTCTAATTCTATTGATTTGAGTCTTCTCCCTTTTTCTCTTGATGAGTCTGGCTAATGGTTTATCAATTTTGTTTATCTTCTCGAAGAACCAGCTTTTAGTTTCATTGATTTTTGCTATTGTTTCCTTCATTTCTTTTTCATTTATTTCTGATCTGATCTTTATGATTTCTTTCCTTCTGCTAGCTTTGGGGTTTTTTTGCTCTTCTTTCTCTAATTGCTTTAGGTGCAAGGTTAGGTTGTTTATTCGAGATGTTTCCTGTTTCTTGATGTAGGCTTGTATTGCTATAAACTTCCCTAGCACTGCTTTTGCTGCATCCCATAGGTTTTGGGTCGTCGTGTCTCCATTGTCATTTGTTTCTAGGTATTTTTTGATTTCCCCTTTGATTTCTTTAGTGATCACTTCGTTATTAAGTAGTGTATTGTGTAGCCTCCATGTGTTTGTATTTTTTACAGATCTTTTCCTGTAATTGATATCTCATAGCGTTGTGGTCGGAAAAGATACTTGATATGATTTCAATTTTCTTAAATTTACCAAGGCTTGATTTGTGACCCAAGATATGATCTATCCTGGAGAATGTTCCATGAGCACTTGAGAAAAATGTGTATTCTGTTGTTTTTGGGTGGAATGTCCTATAAATATCAATTAAGTCCATCTTGTTTAATGTATCATTTAAAGCTTGTGTTTCCTTATTTATTTTCATTTTGGATGATCTGTCCATTGGTGAAAGTGGGGTGTTAAAGTCCCCTACTATGACTGTGTTGCTGTCGATTTCCCCTTTTAATGGCTGTTAGTATTTGCCTTATGTATTGAGGTGCTCCTATGTTGGGTGCATAAATATTTACAATTGTTATACCTTCCTCTTGGATCGATCCCTTGATCATTATATAGTGTCCTTCTTTGTCTCTTGTAATAGTCTTTATTTTAAAGTCTATTTTGTCTGATATGAGAATTGCTACTCCAGCTTTCTTTTGATTTCCATTTGCATGGAATATCTTTTTCCATCCCCTCACTTTCAGTCTGTATGTGTCTCTAGGTCTGAAGTGGGTCTCTTGTAGACAGCATATATATGGGTCTTGCTTTTGTATCCATTCAGCCAGTCTGTGTCTTTTGGTGGGAGCATTTAATCCATTTACATTTAAGGTAATTATCGATATGTATGTTCCTATTACCATTTTCTTAAATGTTTTGGGTTTGTTATTGTAGGTGTTTTCCTTCTGTTGTGTTTCTTGCCTAGAGAAGTTCCTTTAGCATTTGTTATAAAGCTGGTTTGGTGGTGCTGAACTCTCTGAGCTTTTGCTTGTCTGTAAAGGTTTTAATTTCTCCATCAAATCTGAATGAGATCCTTGCTGGGTAGAGTAACCTTGGTTGTAGGTTTTTCTCCTTCATGACTTTAAGTATATCCTGCCACTCCCTTCTGGCTTGCAGAGTTTCTGCTGAAAGATCAGCTGTTAACCTTATGGGGATTCCCTTGTGTGTTATTTGTTGTTTTTCCTTTGCTGCTTTTAATATGTTTTCTTTATATTTAATTTTTGATAGTTTGATTAATATGTGTCTTGGCGTGTTTCTCCTTGGATTTATCCTGTATGGGACTCTCTGTGCTTCCAGGACTTGATTAACTATTTCCTTTCCCATATTAGGGAAGTTTTCAACTATAATCTCTTCAAATATTTTCTCAGTCCCTTTCTTTTTCTCTTCTTCTTCTGGGACCCCTATAATTCGAATGTTGGTGCTTTAATGTTGTCCCAGAGGTCTCTGAGACTGTCCTCAGTTCTTTTCATTCTTTTTTCTTTATTCTGCTCTGCAGTAGTTATTTCCACTATTTTATCTTCCAGGTCACTTATCCGTTCTTCTGCCTCAGCTATTCTGCTATTGATCCCGTCTAGAGTATTTTTAATTTCATTTATTGTGTTTTTCATCGTTTCTTGGTTCCTCTTTAGTTCTTCTACATCCTTGTTAAATGTTTTTTGCATTTTGTCTATTCTATTTCCAAGATTTTGGATCATCTTTACTATCATTATTCTGAATTCTTTTTCAGGTAGACTGCCTATTTCCTCTTCATTTGTTAGGTCTGGTGTGTTTTGACCCTGCTCCTTCACCTGCTGTGTGGTTTTTTGTCTTCTCATTTTGCTTATCTTACTGTGTTTTGGGTCTCCTTTTCACAGGCTGCAGGTTCGTAGTTCCCGTTGTTTTTGGTATCTGTCCCCAGTGGCTAAGGTTGGTTCAGTGGGTTGTGTAGGCTTCCTGGTGGAGGGGACTAGTGCCTGTGTTCTGGTGGATGAGGTTGGATCTTGTCTTTCTGGTGGGCACGTCCACGTCTGGTGGTGTGTTTTGGGGTGTCTGTGGCCTTATTATGATTTTAGGCAGCCTCTCTGCTAATGGATGGGGCTGTGTTCCTGTCTTGCTAGTTGTTTGGCATAGGGTGTCCAGCACTGTAGCTTGCTGGTCGTTGAGTGAAGCTGGGTCTTGATGTTGAGATGGAGATCTCTGAGAGATTTTCGCTGTTTGGTATTATGTGGAGCTGGGAGGTCTCTTGTGGACCAGTGTTCTGAAGTTGGCTCTCCCACCTCAGAGGCACAGCCCTGATGCCTGGCTGGAGCACCAAGAGCCTTTCATCCACACGGCTCAGAATAAAAGGGAGAAAAAAATTGAAAGAAAGAAAGAAAGAGGATAAAATAAAATAAAATAAAGCTATTATAATAAAAAGTAAGAAAAAAATTAAGAATAAATGTATTCAGAAAAAAAATTTTTTTTAATTTTTAAAAATAGATTTATTAATTTTTTATAGTAAAAAATAAAAAAATTTACTAAGAAAAAAATTTTTTTAATTTTTTAAAATAAAAAATATGAAAAAACTTATTAAAAATTTTTTTAATTTCTAAAAATAGAAAATAAGGAAAAAATTATTAAGAAAACATTTATTAGGAAAAAAAAAATTTTTTTAAGTAAAAAAAAAAAAAAAAAACAAAAACGGACAGACCTAACCCTAGGACTAATGGTGATAGCAAAGCTATACAGACAAAATCTCACCCAGAAGCATACACATATACACTCAGAAAAAAAGGAAAAGGGGAAAAATTAATATATCCTGCTCTCAAAGTCCACCTCTTGAATTTGGGATGATTCGTTGTCTATTCAGGTATTCAACAGATGCAGGCACATCAAGTTGTTTGTGGAGCTTTAATCCACTGCTCCTGAGGCTGCTGGGAGGGATTTCCCTTTCTCTTCTTTGTTCGCACAGCTCCCGGGGTTCAGCTTTGGATTTGGACCCGCCTCTGCGTGTAGGTCGCCTGAGGGCGTCTGTTCCCCGCCCAGACAGGACGGGGTTAAAGGAGCAGCTGCTTCGGGGGCTCTGGCTCACTCAGGCGAGGGGAGGGAGCGGTACGGAGGAGGCGGGGCGAGCCTGCAGTGGCAGAGGCGTCGTGACGTAGCACCAGCCTGAGGCGCGCCGTGCGTTCTCCCGGCGAAGTTGTTCCTGGATCACGGGAGCCTGGCAGTGGCGAGCTGTACCGGCTCCCGGGAGGGGCTGTGTTGAGAGTGACCTGTGTTCGCTCACAGGCTTCTTGGTGGCGGCAGCAGCAGCCTTAGCGTCTCCTGCCCGTCTCTGGGGTCCGCGCTGTTAGCCATGGCTCGCGGCCGCCTCTGGAGCTCGTTTAGGCGGCGCTCTGAATCCCCTCTCCTTGCGCGCCGCGAAACAAAGAGGCAAGAAAAAGACTCTTGCTGCTTCAGCAGCTGCAGACTTTTTCCCGGACTCCCTCCCGGCTAGCACCGAAGCCCGAGCCTCAGCTCCCAGCCCCGCCCGCCCCGGCGGGGGAGCAGACAAGCCTCTCGGGCTGGTGAGTGCTGCTCGGCGCCGAGCCTCCGTGCGGGAGTCTCTCCGCTTTGCCCTCCGCACCCCTGTGGCTGCGCTCTCCTCCGTGGCTCCGAAGCTCCCCCCTCTGCCACCCGCAGTCTCCGCCCGCGAAGGGGCTTCCTAGTGCGTGGAAACCTTTCCTCCTTCACAGCTCCCTCCCACTGGTGCAGGTCCCGTCCCTATTCTTTTGTCTCTGTTGTTTCTTTTTTCTTTTGCCCTACCCAAGTACGTGGGGATTTTCTTGCCTTTTGGGAGGTCTGACATCTTCTGCCAGAGTTCAGTGGGTGTTCTGTAGGAGCAGTTCCACGTGTAGATGTATTTCCACTGTATCTGTGGGAGGGAAGGTGATCTCCGCGTCTTACTCTTCCGCCATCTTGCCCCTCCTCCTCTCTACATATACTTTAAACCCCATATTATGTTCATATTATTATTTTTTGTAAAGTCAATATTCATTTATATTTTCCCATGTTTTTACCTTTTCTTTTATTCTTCTTTTCTTCTTGCATTTCTGTATTTCCATCTGGGTTCCTCTTTCTTTTGCCTAAATAAATTCCTTTCATATTTCTTTTAAGGTAGGTCTGATGGTAACAAATTCTCTATTTTTGTCTGAAATGTCTTTATATTGCTTTTGTTTCTGAGGACAAGTTTTGGTGTGTATGGATTGTAGGTTGGCAGTTATTTCACTGTAACACTTTAAAGCCAGCTTTCCATGCTCTGTGGCTTCCATCATCTCTGTGGGAAGTCATATGTAAATCTTATCATTGCTCCTTTGAAGGTAATGTGCCTGCTTTTCTCTGAATACCTGAATTTCTCTGAATATCTGAATTTCTCTGAATCTCTCTGAATTATCTGAGATTTTTTTTGCTTTTGTTTCCAGTAGCTTTCCTGTGTTGCACCTAGATGAGATTCTATTTATACAGGCACACCTTGTTTCATTGTGCTTTGCTTTATTGCAACTTGCAGATACTGTGCTTTTACAAATGGAAAGTTTGTGGCAAACTGGCATCGCGCAAATCTGCTGACACCATTTTACTAGCAGCATTTGCTCACTTCATGTCTCTGTGTCACATTTTGGTAATTCCTGCAATATTTAAAAATTTTCATTATTATTATATTTGTTATGATGATCTGTGATTAGTAATGTTACTATTACAAAAAGATTATGACTTGCTGAAGGCTCAGATGATGGTTAGCATGTTTTAGCAATAAAGTATTTTTAAATTAATGTATGGACATTTTATAGACATAATGCTATCTAGACATAATGCATACTTAATAGAATACAGGGTAGTGTGAGCATAACTTTCACATGTACTGGGAAACCAAAAAATGTGTGTGACTTGCTTTATGTGATATTTGTTTTATTGCAGTAGTCTGATACTGAACCTGCAATGGCTCTGAGATCTGCCTGGACTTATATTAATACTTCTTGGGATTCACATATCTTCTGGAATCTGTGAGTTGACATCCTTTAATAGTTCCTGGCCATTATCTTTTCAAAAATTGTTTCTTCTTTTTTTCTTCATGGGACTTACTTTCATGTATGTTAAATCTTCTAACTGTAACTCCCAGTTGTTTTGTGCTCTTTTGTATGTTTTCCCATTTAAAAATTAGCTTATTTGGCATATTTTTTAATTGCTGTGTTTTTTAAAAATTTATTTATGTATGTATTTGTTTATTTATTTTTGGCTGCATTGGGTCTTTGTTGCTGCGTGCGGGCTTTCTCTAGCTGCGGCGAGCGGGGGCTACTCTTCGTTGTGGTGCGCGGGCTTCTCATTGCGGTGGCTTCTCTTGTTATGGAGCGCGGGCTCTAGGCACGCAGGCATCAGTAGTTGTGGCACTCGGGCTCAGTAGTTGTGGCACGCGGGCTCTAGAGGGCAGGCTCAGTAGTTGTGACGCACAGGCTTAGTTGCTCCGCGGCATGTGGGATCTTCCCAGACCAGGGCTCGAACTTGTGTCCCCTGCATTGGTAGGCAGATTCTTAACCACTGCGCCACCAGGGAAGTCCCTATTGCTGTGTTTTTAAGTTCATTACCTCAATTTTCTCCTGTGTCTAAGTTGCTGTGAAAAAGTTTGGTGAGTTCTTCATGTCAGATATTGAGTCCATAATTTCAGATATTATATTTTTTCTATATAATGTTCTAGAGTTTCTATTTGATTCTTTTAAAAAATAGATTCTATTTCTCAGTTGAAGTTCTTTATCCTTTCATTTATTTTCACCATTTTCGCCTCTGTTTTCCTAAAAGACAGTAATTATTCTTATTTTATGGTCCTTGTCGGTTAACTTCAATATCTGGGTAGCTGTAGGTCTGTTTCCTTCATTTGTTTTAATTCATGGTTTTTGACCCTCTGGTCCTATTTTGTGGCATGTCTTATAATTTTTTATTGAATTCTGGACTATTGTGTGTAACATTTTTTTAGAGACACCGGAAGTTGTTATCAACATTAGAGGGGGTTCACCCTTCCGTCTCTTAGATGGATAGGGTGGGAGCTGATCAGCCTGGTCTCTTCAGGGACTCGGCTGAGTCAGGGCTGTGTGCAGCTCTGGAAGGCTACGTCTACCTCTGGTTCCCTCCAGACCCTGGGGCACAGACCTCCAAGGTTTTCTGTTGAGTCTCTGGAACGTTCACTGGGCCCCTTTTCCCTGGCAGGCCCCAAACGCTAATCTCTGTCTCCTCTGCACCACAAAACTACCAGAAATTGCCTGCTTGGAATTTTGGCCTCCTGCCCTGTGCAGTTACAGAATCTGGCAAAGGTACTGAGGCAAAAGCCAGGCGTATTTTTAAGACTTCTCAGGTCTCCAATTTTTGTCACTTAAATCCCATGAGACTTCTGAAGCTCTGTGAGGTTTCTCAGTCCCCTGGCGGTGACCCACCGCCTGGGCAAAGCATCCTCAGCCTTTTTCCCGCTGGCAGGATTGACAGAGGCCCCCAAGGAGCGGTAGCTGCGGGTCCTCGGCTTCCTCTGCATTTCTCCCCTCCCTGGAATCACATCCTGTAGGGTCCTGGCTAGCCCACAGGCTCTCTGATGCCTTTATGCAAGGTGTTTGCATTTTATCTGCTTTGCTAATTGCACTCTTCGGTGCCTTGGTCTGCCATGGCTACTCCATCCCACTCGCTACTAAAAGTCCTCTAGGCCTCGCTGTCCGACGTTGTGCTTTGAAAAAATTATAGAGATAATTTGAGGTTCTGGGAGACGTTATCTTCCTCCAGAGAGGACGGAGGCTTGCTGCTGGCAGTTAGCTAGTCTCGGGGTAGGTCATGTTGATTCCATCAAAAACTGACATCGTTTAAAACTGGGCTTTAGTCTTTAGTCTGGTTAACTCTTGTGACCAGAGCCTAGCCCTTTGGGGTCCCATCTGAATTCCTGTGGTATTTACTGGACCCCCTCCTTCCTGGCAGACCTGGAGCTGCATTCTGGCTATACCGGCCCCATGAGACTGCAGAAAGCTCACGGGTCGGTTAGCCTCTTCGTAAATGCCTGGTTTATGGAATCCAGCTACTGCTTTGAGGGGTAGAGAGGCACCCAACTCTGGGTTAATTTCTCTTGGTTTCCTTCCTCTTTTAGATCATGGCAGCACAAAATTTCACTGCCTTGGTTATCTTTCAGATGCCTTCAAACAGATTTTGTTATATGTTGTCCAGCTTTCCTAGTTCCCAGTGGGAGAGCTACCTAGTCAATCAACAATGGAAATGGAACTCTCAATAATATGTATTTTTTTTTTCTTGGCAGAGCCTTGTGGCTTGTGGGATCTTAGCTCCCGACCAGGGTTGGAACCCGTGCCCCCTGAAGTGGAAGCGTGGAGTCCTAACCACTGGACTGCCAAGGAATTCCCAACAATATGTTTTTTTTTTTTTAAAGTATTTATTTATTTATTTATGGCTGTGTTGGGTCTTCGTTTCTGTGCGAGGGCTTTCTCTAGTTGCGGCGAATGGGGGCCACTCTTCATCGCGGTGCGCAGGCCTCTCACTATCACGGCCTCTCTTGTTGCGGAGCACAGGCTCCAGACGCGCAGGCTCAGTAATTGTGGCTCACGGGCCCAGCTGCTCCACGGCATGTGGGATCTTCCCAGACCAGGGCTCGAACTCGTGTCCCCTGCATTGGCAGGCAGATTCTCAACCACTGCACCACCAGGGAAGCACTATGTATTTTTTAAGTGGAAAAAAAAAAAGCAGGTTTCAAAATGGTGCTCACTTGGTTAAAAACAAAAGCATGTTAATATGTATGGATTTGTGTAGAAAGACCAGTGGGCTGTAGGTCAGTGTTGGTTCTCTCTGGATGATTGGATTATAGATGATTTTCATGTTGTCTCTGTACTTTTATTTTCCAAATTTTCTATAATCAATGAGTTCTTTCATTTAAAAAAAAACGCTATTTTTTTTGAGAAAGATAATAGCCAGAGTGTAGCAGGCAGAGGAAGGAAGAAAGCTAGAGAAAAAGATGACACCCCAGGAACTGGAGACTGAGACCCACAGAATAACGGAGGGAGGACGGCGGGCGGCAGAGAGGCTGGAACAGCATCAGCTCCGGGGGGGACCGAGCTCATCTTGCTTAGCCCCCTGGACGTACAGTTGAGGAAGCAAAGCAGCGGGGTTTGCCGTCTCGTCAGTGACAGCGCTGGTCAGGAGCTGGTCCCCAGGCCCGTGGCAGTTGGTGGGAAGCCCTGTCACCTTTCCTCTGGCTTTATTTGATTGTGTTGTGAGCGGATGGCATTGTCCACAAGGCACAGTTCTTTTCCTCGCGTTCAGAAGCCTCCGGTCTGCCCAGGCCTCAGGCTCCCCCGCTGCTCTGGCCTCGTGTGCAGCCCTCTCAACTCCCACCACCCTCTTCTGGACATGCCACGCCCAACAGTGGACTCAGCGTCCCCAGGGGTGCTGGTGGCTTTGCTCCCCTGATCCCTTACCAGGACCCTCCCTCCTGTTCCCTCCACCTGACCCTCCACCTGCCTGTCCAGCCTTGACTCCCATCCTCACCTTCCTCAGGGGGTAGAGCCTGTGCCTCTCCTCTGGGGAGGATCCTCTGGGCTTTGCGTTATCCTCTGTGCTAACTGTCAAGTCTCCTTACTGAGACTCTAAGGCCTGGAAGGCAGGGATGGATTGGTCTGTATCCTGGCATCCTCCCTGGCACACGAGTCAGTGTCTTGCGTGAGTGCTGTAAACGCTCGTGGAGCAGGTAGCGAGCTGTTGGAAAGAGCGTGCTTGTGAGAGGCTGGGGCAGATCTGGAAGGAATGGACTAGAAATCGGATGAGCGGCCGGGACAGGGGAGGCAGCACGGAGCTCGTCAGCGGAGCCCGTCAAAGGCTCTCTGTCGGCTGCTCTCTTTTCCCTTGATGCTGATGTCAGTTCCAGAAAGACGTAAGAGGACCCCGAGACGGGAGGGGACAGATACTGAAAGCAGAAGACCGAGTCGTGCTGTTTGACGTAAAGCTAATTGAAGTGGGAAGCAGTGGAACGGGGATTCGGGTCTGGAGGGATGGGGACTGCCTGATGAGGTGGACCCCCTGCGTTGGCACCCTTTCCCAGGCATGGGGTGGGCCGGCCTCACCACCTAAGACCTGGAATATGGGTTTGGGTGAGAATTTGGGTGGCAAACGGTGATGATAAGCTCATGTGTTTGGGATCTGCGGAGAGGGGCTACTTACTTCTAGTTCTTTCTAGAGGGGGCCTTACCAAGTGAACTGTCGTACTGATCTGAAGCCAGAGTCTTTCACATCTTTGACGGCTCCTATTGGGTGCCTGAGCAGAGGTGTGTAACTGAACAGGGAGACCAGGAGACTTGTAGGCCTAGGATGTTGGAAGGAGAGATTTGGAGTGCATGCATCTTGGGGTCTCTTCTTTGCAGCACTGAGGTTTCTTTGGGGGAAAGGGTTTGAAGTCCATCACATTAGGATTAGCTGATGGAACAGTCAAAAGCCAGACGGTAGTGCAGGGATGGGGCGAGAGAGGGACTCTCGTTTTTGCCTTGGCCGGGGGGGGGGGGGGGTGGAGGGTTAACAGATTCTCAGAGGCGAGGCTCAAAGGAGTAAACTTTCAGGAAGCTCATCGTTAACACAACACCAGCTAATTCCAGGAATTAGGGAACGCAGACCACCCAGCGCTCACGTAATTTACAAATAAGGACCCTGTGGGTTTTGGAAGTAGCTTTCAAAGGGGCACTTTAAATGTCTCATTTTGGATATAAATGTTTGGGGAGGGTGGGGGAAGAGGCGCTAGGGCAGGATGAACTGTATGTGCCACTGAGATAGCATCATAGACCTTAAAGGGGCTGATGATCTGACCCCAGCTTAAAATACACCTGTGCTCAGAAGCCACGAGCTTGGAAACTTTACCACCAGGCGTTCATTCCACCTTCTCATCCCTTCTCTACTCGAGAGAGGCTTACGGGATCCTCTTCCCATCACCGTGGGGGCTTCGAACAGCACCTTGTGGGGAGAGGTGGGACGAGGAGACAGAAATCCCACCCACGTGACTTCTTTGGCCCTGGACGTAGACCCCCAGGTGTGTTTGTCTTCAGAGAGGCTCTGGTGGAAGCCGCCTGCCCGGTTTCAAATCTGGGCTCTGCTGCTTCTACCTCGGGGATTTGGGGCTGGTGATTTAACCTCTTTGTGCTTTGATTTCCCATCTGTAAAATGAAGGTGATAAGAGTATTTACTTCACAGGGTTCTTGCAATGCATGTAGAACACTCAGAACAGCTGCTGACGCCTAGTAAGGGCTCAGTCCCCATCTCTGTCATTATTCTTCTTAGCTTTCTGGATGCTGGCAGCTGCTGTCCTGAGGGACAGAGCTGGGCGAGGCTGCAGGTTCTCTCTGCTTCTCAACTGCAGACACTTGAAATGCTCTGCAGCCCTTGTGATTGGGAAAATGAAATGGGGACTTGGGGAAAGTAGTCAGAAGGGGGGAAGGAAAATCAAATCCACAAACAGGTCACAGGGGAAGGGAAATCCGGGCTGAGTGTTTTTAAGAGAAACCTCGTTGGAACAAAATCTTACACGTTGGATTTGGTCATCCGTTAGGAGGGGTTGTTGAACCTCTGCTCTCCGGCCCCCTTCACGGCTCACCCTGCAATGCCATGGCATTGCTGGATGTTTTAGAGGCAGTTTCTGCTTAAACAAAAAAAAAGCAAGTGGTGCAGATTGAGGGAGGCTAGGGCCAATGCTTCTGACAGAGCGGTGCAAACCTTGGTTCTGGTCATTTCCTGATGAGCTTCCGGTCCAAATGAACAACAGGATGGGCTGGGACTCCAGGCTGGCCCAGCCCCACTGCTGATGATGTCAGTGATCTAGCCAGTGACCAGAAGGGCTCGAGATGGATGCTGAAACCGAGACCTTCCCTGATCCTGCAGCTTCAAGGGGCCTCTGTGTGTGTGTGTGTGTGTGTGTGTTTACTTGGTCAAGTGTGAATCTAACTACCCCACCCCCTCCCTTCATTAGGTCCTAACTTCTCCTTGCCTCCCCTGCCCATGGTCTTTTTCTTTTGGATGCTCTGCTGGTTTCTCTTTTGGGCGGTGGCTGGGCAGACCCAGCGAGGCAGTGTGTCTGGTGGCTTTTGTCTCCTCTGGAGGGAGGATGGGTGGGGCTGGGCTCCTTGCTTGAAGAGGAAAAGGATGAGGATGTGGTGGGGGAATAGGTGATACAGAGATGGTGCCGTGGTACGGAAGACGGAGGAATTAAATGCTAAGGGGTGGGTATAAAATGTACCAAGATATTTTGAGGGCTAGATTTGTTCTACAAGTTAAATGCATAGGATGTGATGCATTGGAAGAACAAGAGCCACTTAAGATTTTTAAAGCCGTTGGGTTGCCCAGGCGATACGTAGATGTTTTGTGGACGGTGTGTCATTAGCAGAAAACATTTACGTGGCACTTCACCTCCTGGAATATTCATCCATGAAACCCTGGAGTGTTAGTGATGGCCAGGAGATCAAGACCCAAGAGGACAAACAATTTGCTCAAGGTCACAAGTCGAGTTTGTGGCAGAGCTGATGGGAGATCCCAGGTCCCCCTGCACTGTGCAGCTATCTGCAGGGACTGTCACTTGGCTCCGTCAACTTGCCTGTCGATGCCCCGTGCAGGGCGCTGAAGCCACCACTGCCTTCAGACACCAGACCCGAGAGGCAGGCAGGGGAGCGACCCATACTGACCAAGAGGCTGTATTTGACCTTCCAGCTTCCAGCTGCCTGCCTGGATTCTCAGCTCCGAGCCTCACAGCACACTTTCACCTGCTTGTCCTGGAGAGGGCCACCATGGACCACCCACTTGTCTGAGCAACTGGCTTTTCCCTTTTCCCCTCTCCCCACCCACCCTGTGTTTAATCCATCACTGAAACCTTTCAATTCCAGGTGTTTAAAAATCCCCAAATCCCTCCATTTCTCTCCATCCCACTCCCAACACCTGTGGCCACATCAGCCTGGCCTCCTTGCACCCGCCCTTTATTCCCTCTGATTCTCCTGCTGCCTGGAAGGTCACCATGTCTCTCTCCTGCTGGAAACCCCTCTGAGGTTCCTGAAGAGCTTATCGCAGGCCCTGCCGGTCTCTCCAGACTTGGCCCTGCTCTGCCTCGCATGCTGCCCGCCAGCCAGAATGCACTTCTGTCCCCTGAGCTCATCGTGCTGTGGGCACTCTGGCGAGGGGGCCGGAAAGGGGACAGAGAAAGGTCACAGGAACCTGGAGGGAGACAGAGAGAGGATGGCGTGGACCCTGGGTCCAGGCTGTGCTGAACCACTGGACAGCATGAAACCACCCCCTTCGCGTGGGGTATTCTCAACCTATAGAGTGCCGCCATCGGGCTCGGAGGTGGGTAGGATCTACCAAAAGGAGGCTGCAGACTCAAAGCCCAGCCCCTCCAGGCAGCATGTCCTGATTCGGTGAGCAGACCACAGGGACCCTTAAGAGTCTGGACATTTCTCCCCCGCCGTGTGACACCAAGCTAGTCACTTGATGTGATGAGGCCGTGAGCCTCAGTTTGCTCATCTGGGAAATGGGACTGATAGCTGTCCTGTTGTGTGGATGTCTTTTTCTCCTTTCTATTTGGGGGACTCCTCCTCTGTGTGAGCCTCTGCCTCTCACTGGGAAGCTGAAAAGGCCGTTCACTGTGACCGACCCCCGGCAGCAAGGGAGCGAGATGCTCCTGCCTTGGTCTTTGGATCTCGAGGATAATGCAAAGATGCAGGTACAGTTGAGAATCGTTCCAGCTGAGGCAGTGGAGTAGCAGTGTCAATGACAGCGGAGGCTGTCACTGGGGTGTCCAGCCCAGACTCTCCCTGCAACGGGAACTTAGTTCTTTTCTTCCCTGCCTTCTATAACTGTGTGGGAGCGGCACCGTCCCCTCCCAGTAAACTCCATTCATGCTCTTCAGTTGGCCAGCCTGTTTCTGGAGATGGAACCAAGAGTCTTGGCTCAAAACCCCACCTCCTTCAGAGATGGGTGGGATCAAGCAGGACGTTTCAATGGAGCTGCTTCAGTGACATCGGAGTGCAGCTCAGTGGGAAGGGGTGGGGGCCTGGGATTGCAGCGCGCGCGCTTTAAAGAAAGCTGAAATTGTAATGGTCAAAATCATATCAAATATCAGGCATCCTTTGGGAGGTGGAGATATTGTGAAAATGCTCTGTAAGGCCAAGGAAAATAAGACGTTATTTTCCTTATCTTACCAAGTGAGGGCCCTCCCACTCCTCTGTGCCTTCAGTTTAGCTTAAAAACATAATTGTTCAAAAAAAAAAAAAAAAAGGAGAGTGGTACAGGTCCCTCTCAGTAGACCATTAGCACCCAGGAGCAGGGATTTATTTCTGCACCGTGTCTCACAGGTTTGGGTCCAGTGTGGCCGTCTCTGTGTCACTTTTCTGTAGCAGAGTGCAGGCCGGAAAGACGGCCCTGCAAGCAGCGGGGCCGGGCTTCCCCCAGCGCTGGAGCCTTAGAAGCTGCCCACCAAGGCTTGGGCTTCACCTGGGGGGCAGCCCCCTGTGCACTTGATCTCAGCCCTGCCCACGCCCAGGGAGGGTCCAGAGCTCCCTCAGTTCAGCTCCTCAGTCCTCAGAAAGCAGGGCTATTGTTTCCTCCCCTTTGGACAAGTTTGGGCCCAAGAGCCCGAAACCTGCCCCGGGGGACAGAAAGGAACCGCCATTGAGCCCTCCCCCTGGGACCCATTCCCCTTAACTCACCTCGAGGAAAGAGGCACTTTGAAGGCACAGTACTTGATTACAGTATTTCCAGATTTTTTACAGTTTGAAAGAGCAAGTTGTCAGGCAGACGGATGTGAAAGCGGAGACATTAACGTCACAGAGAAGGAAGGGAATAGCCCAGGGACCCAGGCCAAGGCTGCTGCTGGGGGGCCGGCCCATCTCTCTGCCTCTGTGGGAGACGTGGCCTCTGCCGGCCTCCGCCGCGGTGGTGCTTGCCCAGGGCGTCCTGGCTGCGTCCTCAGTGCTTCCCTAAAGTCTGCGTGGAGCCTTCGGGCCCTTTGCGGGCAGAGGGTTGGTGGGGCTATGGGGACATGGGTTCTGAGCTGGGGCGCTGGAAGGGGCGCGTGGCTGCCTGGAGTTACAAGCAGCTCGGAACCGGCTCTCCCTTTAGCTTTGTGGGCCTCAGTTTCCTCATCTGTAAAACGAGGGGATAAGATGCAAAGATGGCTTGTGGTCTGTATTTCCCACGAGACTCTGAGGGGTCAGACTGCTGCGCTGCGGTTCTGGGGTTTGGGCCAGAGCCAGCCTCTCCGTTATCAACCATTGGAAAGAACAAAAGCTGCTCCCCGCCCCGCCACTGGGCAGAGGCCTCCTCCCTGGAATTGCCTGCGTTTATCTCGGTGATAAACAGGGGAAGATGGGGAAGCAGGTCCTTGTGTCCTACCTGGAACTGAACTGGCCACCCGCTGTGAGCTAAGATCAAATGGGTAAGAGGAGCTGGGCCAAGTCACACTGTCTGTGCATCCCAGACATCAGACCATCCAAGGGCGAGGCAGCCAATGAGCACAGCTGGATGGCTTAAAAAAATGCGTCAATAAGAGCAGAAGAGAAAACCCTAGAAGCTGTTCCAAACTTGTTCCGTTTTCACCAAGTAAGTTTATCTGATTACACACAGAGTACCGTTGAATTTAAAGGAAGTTAATACGATAGTTTGCATGTTTCCTTCCAAGCAAAAAACCAGACAATATAAAGCAGGCTGTTGGAGCCACGTGGTGAAGGGGGAGGAAGTCATGGCCATATGTGCCTGTGAGCTGGAAGTTCCACTTGTAGGTCCTTCCTCTCGACCTGCAGTAAGCCCCGTCCTCGTACCCCTGTGCAGGTTGAGGGAAAGCTGAAGAAACTGCGCTGTTTTCCCAACCCCTTCAGCACCTGTTGGAGTGGATCAGAGCCACGGCTTGAAGGGCGTTCCCTTCAGGCCCCACCTTATTGACGCTTGTGCCCACTGCCCCCCGTGTCCCTGCCAAGGGGCACCGAGCCCGTGTCCGTCGCCCTCCACTTCTGTCCCCTTTCGTCCCGGCCAGAGGGTCTGTCCTTGTGGAGAGCAGGAATCTGACTCCTGCCACGTCGCTCTGAAGGTCACAGAAAACAGATCTCTCTCTGCAGGGGCACCTCCGTCCATCCAGTTGCCCCAGAAATCACGCCCACTCTTCGCTCTCTCGTCCGCGTGTCTAACTGAACATCATGCCTTGTGACGTTCCTTCGAAGGAGCCTTTAAATCCACATCCGTCTCCGAACTCCCACGGTCGCTGCCCTGGTTCAGGTGGTTGGCGTCTTTCACCAGGACCCTCACCGCAGTCTTGTCATTGGTCCCCACCTCCTCCCCCCTCATTCCAACCTTCACTGTTGTCTGGGCAGATCTTGGTGGAGAGAACACAGGATTTGGAATGAAACGGAGACCCGCGTTTCAGTTCGGGTTTTCCCACTTAGACGTGTAGCCTCGGTCACGTTGATGTTTCTGTGCCTTAAATCCGGATCTGGAAAAGGAACATGAGATTGATTTCAGGTTATTCTTATGGCGATTAAATGAGATCACATTTCAAAAAGTGCCCACTAAGAAGCCGTGAGTAGCTACTCAATAAATATAAGGTCCCTTTCCCTTACCCCACTCCCACCCCGTTTAAAATCTTCAAGTGACATAGCTTCAGGTCACTTCATTGCACTGGTTGACTTTATCTGAACCTGTCCAGCTTGGCACCAAGAACCAACCATAATGTAATATACTTGAGGCAGGGTTTCACCCACAGAGAGTAGAACATCTGTGCATCCAGCCCCCCGTCCATCCGCCCAACGTTTCCGGAGCAACCGCTGGGGCCCAGGCACTGTGATAGGCACTGGAAAACACAGAAGCGAAAGGCGAGGGGTTTATAGCCTAGTGGAGGCGGGACGGATGATCCCACACAGCATCAGGGGTACCAGGAGCGGCGGGAGCTCGAGGAGAGAGCGCCCGGCCGGGAGCAGGGGGGTGGGTGCAGGGAAGGTGCCCGCGGGTGGGTTGCTGAATCCTGAGGCATGAGGGGAGTTAGAGAGACTCGGGCCTTAGAGACCAGGCCTGTCCAGATCCTGCAGGGCCCTGGGCGCCAGGCCGAGGAATTTAGACTTGGTTTTGAAGTCCGTGGGACTGACTTAGATTTCTATTCTAGAAACATCCCTCTGCCTGCATTTCAGAGGACGAGTTGGGAGAAAGTCAGACCAGAAGCAAGGCCAGTTGGGAGGCTCAGCTTGAAAAGCATGGGGGCCTGGTCAAAGCAGCACCCGCTGGTGGGCAGGGGGCCGGGGCCAACCTCAGAGAGGGCGTGGCGGTGGAATCACCAGCTCTGGTGACCCTCTGAATGTGGGGCTTAAGGAGGAGCAAAGACCCAGACAGACTTCCAGGAGGCAGAGGCCTCTGAGGCAGGGTGGCAGGTGATGTCATTCCCCGCGGGGGGTGGAGGGGGGGGTGGGGATGATGGTGGCGGGGGAGGGAAAGGGGAAGCCGGGGAGGTCAGGTTCAGAGAATCAGAGGGGGCAGGGGTAAGTTTGGGACTTGGGGAACACTCCAGTGTAAAGGTTGACAGAGGGGAGGGGACCCCAGAGGATTAAAACCACGAGGGAATGGAGTCCCAGCGATCAAGGAAAGATCAGGCCTCAAGAAGGAGGGGTGCATAGAATCAAAGGCTGCAATCAAGCAAGATTAGGGCTGAAAGATGTTAATTAAATGAGCAAAGTCAAGGTCACTAGTGATATTGGCTGGAACGGTTTCCCTTGAGAGTCTGAACCATGGGATAGGGAGTGATTGGGGATGAGCAAGTGGAGACTTTGTAGTCTGCTCTTTCCAGAAGCTCAAGGGAGAGAGAGGCACAGGGTCACAGTCAGGGGAGCTGGCTAGGTGGCGGGGGGGGCGGGGCTTGAGCACGTTGATACACCTGGGGGACGACTGGGAGAAATGGGGGTGAGCAGCAGGTGCTGGCCGGCAGCACCCAGGAGGGATACAGGATGCTCTTGGGGGCACTAAAGGAGCAGGGATTTTCCCATAAGGGCAGAGGAGTTTGCAACGAGCTGTAGAGGTTAAAGAATACGGAAGCTTCCTTCACAGTCTGTGGGGTGAATGAGGACAGGGCATGAAAGGAAAAATGAGGGATCTTACACACGACAATGACCATTGTCTGTCTTGACCTGGAGCACGACAAACTCTATGACCCAGAGGTCCAGATAGTAAAAAAGGAAACCACCACTGTTAAAACCCATTCGGGACAGTTGAGAAACCAAGGACAGTGTAGCTTAGGGAGGAGAAGGCTGACGCCGACGTGCCCCAGAGAGACCCCTACATTGACCCCACTCACCGAGGGCTACTCGGCACCTGCAAGAAAAGATCGTAGGGAAATGAAGATTTTTGTCAAGTACCATTCACTTTGCAGTTTATCACGTGCACAAAATGAAAAGCAGACCCGCGTTCTTCTTGCTATTTCCCGGATGTACTAATTTTAACATAACCTGAGCGAAAGCTCCCCCTCCCAGCACACACACCCACACCCACTCACGCACACACATACACCATAAAGTAGCACTGCGTCCAGATTCTCTGCGGTTTCATCCGTGTTTCGCCCTCTCACAATGGGACAGGTCACAGAGGAGCTTCCAAGAAAATTTAGCTGAAGGGATTTCCAGACACTGAAGCATAGAAGCAGGTGTTCAGGTGTGACATGGGGTGTGTGTGTGTGTGTGTGTGTGTGTGTGTGTGTGTGTGTGTGTGTGTTGGGGGGATGGTGAACATAGATGAATCCCCGTCTTTTTTTTTGTTTAATAACTCACTTTGCAGCTGCAATTTCCGCAGGGTCTGGAGGTTTACGTGATCTGTGATGAAAGGGCAGGACCAACTGGGGGGCCTTGGGGAAGCGCCCCAGCTCAGCTGTGCCTGGTGGGATTCCTCGCTCTCCGGCAGGGCCAAGGTGTCCCAGGGAGAGGCATGTCTGGAGAGGTTTTCTTTACTTTGCTCTGTAAACGGTGCAGAAAGAGAAGCGGGCCAGGGGGTAGCAGAGTCCCTGGTCTCGGCTCTGCCTGACCCGGCTGCGCCGATGTCCTCCTGTATTAAATGGGGATAATTAGGCCAGTCCTGCCACCCAACAGGGGAGGGGCTTGTCATACAAGTTTCGTGAGGTTCCACCTGCAGAATGCTTTCAAAACCGCACAGCGCTGTATGGCTGTAGAGGATGATTTTTTCCTTCCTGTGATAACATCACATGTTTTCATCTGCACCTTCTCGAACCTCACAGACCCGTGGGTTCTTTCCGTGTCCTAGCGGAGGGATTCAACTTGTTACATGTCACCTGTAGGGAACCAGTGCTTGGTCTCAGATACCACTCAGTGTCAGAAAGGCAACAGAGGCCCAGATCTGACGGATTCCTTCTTAGGAGGAGTGATGGTGGTTGCAAGGAGGGGCGGGGACGGGATGGGTCCAGGACCAGAGTCCACACCGTGCTGAGGCTGGTCTAAGGCGAGGCCGTCGCTGCCCTATGACTTCGAGTGAAGGTTGTTGGGCTCCTTGGGTCCCCTTTACCCACCTATAAAAAGTCACGACTTGGTGAGGATGGGCGTGATCCAGCTATGCAGTGAGTTCACCTACAGCCCTGAGATATACTAGGCTTTTCTTGCCTCACGGCTCTGTCACATTTGTCATTGACGCTCACTTGCTTTTAAGACACCTTAATACGGTTTCCACAGGAACGCTGGGTAACTTTCAAGTTCATGCCTTTGAAAGGCAAAAGCTCTCCGTCTTTTCAATGCCGGCGGCCCCAGGTAAGCCGGGGGCTGAGCCACTGTGACAAAATTCCGGTTTCATCCATCGGAACCCAGGTATCAGCTTTCTCTTTTTATGATACTGCTACTGTCAGAGTGCAGGAGATCTCTATTAATAGACTAAAGATTTCATGCTGCCGGTGGTTTTTCTAAGAGGAGGTAATGTTGCAGCCGGCCAGGCTCGGCTGCCCCATTTTGCACAAACTTTTGGCTGGGTGCACGGCCGTAATTGGGTTATGAGGCTGCTCATGTGATCGTGCGGCCTGGAAATGCAAAAGCCATGAGTCAGTTAAACATCAAGCTGAAGTTATTTCCAGCTGATCAGTTGCAGCGTTGAGGCCCGGGTGATGGAGAGAAGGATTCAGCAGGTGGGGCTGCCCATGCTCTCCACTGGTGCCCTAGCCTCTGTCTCTGGGAGTACAGCTTCTTTGTTCCTGATCTGGGCAGCCTGCCTCGCTGGTGGGGGGGTCCAGCAGACTGGAGGGTTCAATCGGCTCAACTTGATTCAATTCAGCAAACATTTACTCAGCTCAGCTCCTACTGTGTGTCCAAAGTACACAAAAACAAGGGTCTTCTTTTTGCTTTTAAATTATGGACCTTAAATATTCGTGTTCTAACAATTCAAATGATAAACTAGATGATCATCCTCTTCTCCTTCAACCACCTCCCTGAGGTATCCAAGGTTCCTTTGCACTGTATACTTCCATAGGGTTTCTATGCCTCTGCAAACATAGTCAGATGCGTAGGAATGTTATCAAAACAAAAATGGCATAATACAATATGTATTTTCTGTAACTTCCTTTTCCCCCTCTTAACCATAAAACAAAACATCTAGGTTAATACATATAAATCTGGCTCACTTCCGTTCAATGGCTGCATACAGTCACATTACTATTTTTACTGAACCAAACTTGGGTCCACTCCCCTGAGGGAGCAGTAAAGCCAATCTACTGACACCAGGTTTTGGTGAAGGAAAGTGCAATGTTTATTGTAGGCGCCAAGCAAGGAGTCCAGGTAGTTAGTGTTTAAAAGACCGGAAATCCCCAAAGGCTTTCAGGGAAAGGTTTTTTTTTTATTTATTTATTTTTGGCTGTGTTGGGTCTTCGTTTCTGTGCGAGGGCTTTCTCCAGTTGTAGCAAGCGGGGGCCACTCCTCATCGCGGTGCGCGGGCCTCTTACTGTCGCAGCCTCTCCCGTTGCGGATCACAGGCTCCAGACGCGCAGGCTCAGTAGTTGTGGCTCACGGGCCTAGCCGCTGCACGGCATGTGGGATCTTCCCGGCCCGGGGCACGAACCCGTGTCCCCTGCATTGGCAGGCGGATTCCTAACCACTGCGCCACCAGGGAAGCCCCAGGGAAAGGTTTTTAAAGACAGGGTGAGGGAGGGGGGCTGTGGGATGTGTCATTGGCTCGTGGACATTCTTCTGATTGGTTGGTGGTGAGGTAATCGGGAGTCAGCATCTTCAACTTCTGGTTCCAACCGGTCTAGGGGTCTACGTGCTTGTGGGCAGCATATGGTTAACTTCTCCCGCCCAGTGGGGGCTTCAGTATCTGCAAAACAGCTCGAAGGACTTGGCTCAGAATGTTATCTATAGCCCTTGAGGAGGAACTAAATGTCCTTGACTTTGTTAAATGGCTAAACTATTACTATTTTGTCTTGCTTGACTGTTTTTCTTTCTTTCTGCATTTTCTCATTTCTCTGATTAGATTTACTCTTTGGAACTCAGGGAAGGCCTAGGAGGCTAAAGGTTTTCTACAGACAAGAGGCAGGTGGAGGGCATAGGGGGTGGGTGTCTGGTCCAGGAAGGCCCCATAGGGTCCTGCTCTGTTACACTATGGGGACTGCGCGGTTTCTTTAATCACTCTCCTTCTAATCTACTTTCAGGTTATCTTTAGCTTTTACTCCCAGAAACTCTTTCTGGGAGTGTTTGTGCCTAAAACAGGGGTTTTGGGAGTAGACAGACCTGGGTGTGAATCTCAGCTTTGCTGTTTACTGTGTGAGCTTTCGAACTGTCTCTGAGCTCTTCTAACCTCAGTGTCATCAGCTGCAGAATGGGGCCAGTGAACAGCCTGAAGTGACTCGGTGAGGTTCGCAGGGCATGCTCCAGATCAAGTGCTTATGTGAAGGGCCTGACACGTGTGGGTGCTCAAAGTAAGTCAGGGGTACCTGTGGGTTTGGAAGTCTTCGTCTGTCTTGCCTGATTTCTTACTGCTGTAATCGAAGGCTAGGACTCTCCAGGGTCTGGGGAATGCAGAGCTAGCTATGCCAACCCTTTAATACCTGCAGATAAAGACACAGCATCCTCTGGGGGGTGGAGCCTGGGGACACCCCAGGGAGGAGCTGGGCCTCCTGCCTCTGCTCTGTGAGCTGAACACCTTTGAGGCTCCCCATCACCCCAGGTGGGTATGTTGTGTCCAGAGAAGTAGAGGGGGTCTCATGCAAGGTCCCTCCCCTGCTTCAGCCCCGGTGCCGGGCACCCACGTGGCAGGCGAGCTCCTTCAGCGGCAGTTGTGGCTGCCACCACCTGTGTGAATGTCACTGGTACTTCTCCTCAAGGGCTGTTGTCGTTTATCTAGATTTATCTCAGTTCTCAGTGGCTGCAGCTGACAAGTGCCATAAAGCTGGTCTTGAACCGTCAGTCTCCTGTGATGAAAAACTGAGAACGCACAGGGTCTGGATGTCAGCCCCTTGTGTCCAACAAACAGGTCTCAAGGCAGAACATTCTCCTGACCACACCTGTGTTCATGGGCTGCCCCCCCGCTGCCCCCCAACCAAGAGGTTGACGTGGTTTTTTGTAGACCCTCTTCATTCTAGGGTCCTGGGGCCACTGGGGTCGTTCCTGAGTACTTCCACTGTTTCTCTCTGGAGGCTCCAGGGCCATCAGACACATGCACCCCGGTGGCCTCCTTGACAGCCCGGCAACCCCTGGGTGTCCATGCGGTTTGGGGCCCTCCATCAATTTGCACAGGCTTGCCGTGTACTCAGAATTTTCTAGGTCAGAGATGCAAATAGTGGCCCCCATCCTGGTTTTCGTCATTGGTTCATGGTGAAATAAGAAAAATAAGAAGAGTGGTGAGTTTTCATAATACTAGGCATAGTCAGTTTCAAGGACTGTTCTTTACCCTCTGAGATGGAGAGATTACCTTTTTTGGCATTAAAATGTCCTTTTGAAATTGGTGGTCATTTCTTTTTTGACAATTGGAAGCATTTAATTTTCAGTGATTTTTTAATTTCTGTGATTTTTCTGTTCAAGAACTTGGCCCACATGTCTACTGGGCGTTAACGTTTTCCTGTTGATTTGTAAAATAGTCTAGAGTTTAAAAACATCAACCCCTAAGGAAAATATTCGCAAAAGTATCCCAACTTGTCATATGTCACTTAATTTTATGGTCCACACTTTTTGATGTGTCGTTTACATTTTATATATTCATATTCTTTTTGCAATTGAGATAAAGCAGCGAAAAACAAGTCTCTTTTACACTTTATCTCAAATTTGTGTGTTATTTTTTCATTTAAACTTCAATGTCTTAAATTTATTGGTTTCTCCCCTATTTGTTTTTATGCCCTTATTTGGACAGATCAAAAAACAAGCAATCCTTTATGCAGTCCCAAACTTTCAGAATTTTCCTTACCTGCTAAATCCCAATGCCTGGAGACACTGCTCTAGGTGGCCTCTCCTGCCCCCTCTCCTGGGTAGCGCTGGTCTCAATGGAACAGGCTTATCGGCCCCAGTGTCACACCTCATTTAAGGGTGATGTCACCGACACAGCTGGGGGCATTGTCATCTGTGATCGATTTAAAAAAACAAAAACTGATGTACTTTCTGATAACTTCCTGATTTCTCTAAAATGTTAGATTCGCCTTTTCTCAGCTTCCATCCCAGTGTCTTTCCTGATTGACTTGTTGGCGTAAAACTCCACTGTTAGCTCACGGTTACAGCCTTCATTCTCAGCAACGGCTACTGACGCTTACACTTTTCAGTAGGCACTAATTCAATGTGTTATCATTTCCGTTGGCAACAGCTAGTGTTACCATCTGACTCAGAGTGATCCACGTGGGAAGTAAAGATGGGGGTGACTCTCTGGGACCTCACATTTATCCGATAGTCAGGAAAAGTGGTGCCTTCTGTGTCACCCAGATAAACTTGCTCCCATCCACCCATTTGCTCTCATGCGTGAAATTGTTGCCTTAATTTTGGAGCATTCATTGTTCTCTGTGGGAATTAGGGGTCCCAAACAGGGCCAGAAATGGGGAGGGTGGTGTGGCAGAAGATTTAGGCGCCGTGTGGTGTGGAGAGAGCCCTGGGTGTTTGGTGCAGCCAGCTCTTCTTCTGACTGTAATGTTTGTGTGACCCGGGGCAAGTCATCACTTGCGTGTGCCTCGTCTTTCTGCATCTGGAAGACAAATAGGGTGGCCTCTACTGGGATGCCCACACAAACCATTGAGGCACAGGATGAAGATATTAGACCTTGTGTTGATTCTTATTTTATCTTTAAAAATAATCTCTCTGGAGAGTGATTGGAGCCCTGTGCCGGCCCCCTGTATGGCTCCCCCTGTAGGGAGCTGAGGGAAGGAGGAGGTTCATTATGCGAAGGTGTTGGCAGTGGCCTCCCTACTGGTTTGTGAGCTTTCAGCACGCTGCAAGGTTTTGCCATTTCCCCAAGCCACGTTAAAATGTATTATCTAGTTTGAGCCAAACTAACCCTTAAAATGGATGAGTGACTTAAAGATTCCTCGAATAAATGCATGGATTAAAGACAACAGTGATTTTGCAAAGACAAGAAAACAGCAAGAAAAACAGCAGAATCAACCCTTCTTCTGTGCCTGGAACAATCTCTCCATCACTATCATTATGAGCTAAAAAACAATGAAAGACTTAATTGGATAAGAAGTTGACTTAAACCCCCCCAATTCTCTAAGCTTTAAAAATACAGACTTACTTCCTCTTGCTAATGATGTACTTTGTGTGGTGTGTCTCCCACCCGAGTACTAACCAGGCCTGACCCTGCTTAGCTTCCGAGATTGGGCACGTGCAGGGTGGTATGGCCATAGACTGTGTGGTGAGTTCATGGTGCCCTTGTGAGTTACCTTTCTCAGCTCTGAGGATCATAAAAGCAAGCATGAATTGATGTATCAAAAGTTTTATGTTTGAGATATTTGAATTGGTGTATGTCAAAGCATAATCCCAAAGTTTTTTTCAAAAAAATGATGCAAATTCTACCATATTGCTCTCACTAAAAATATGGTTGTGGCTAGCATTTTAAGGAGAGCAAACATTTTGCATAATTAATAAGTAAATTTCAATATATTGGGAACATTTAAAAATTTTCATGGCATCCTTTCAAAAAGCATTTTCTGTTTGCTTTACAATAAATATATTAATACAGAGGTACACACATATAATTTATATACAAAGAAATGCTTGTTTGGGGGTGTGACCCAGGATTTTTATTGATAGAGATATCCCATCAAAGAAGGGTAAGGATGTGAAATTGGCAATTGTGGAGCAATCTTCTGGCTGTGATGTTTTCCTTGGGATCTCCTTCAGAAGCCAGGTCACATTTACAGGAAGAAACATTTGGGAGGGGTATATCAGGATCTGACATCTAACATTGATTTTTAAAAGATCAATCATAATTTATTGAGATCAACAAATAACTTCCACCTTTTTGTCACTGAGGAACACAGAAACATTAACAGAGGGATACGGGTTTTGCTATTTCAAATGTCCTTTATTTCTGAACCGCTCAGAGATGCTATATATTTTTAGGGAGTAGTGGAGTGAATCATTAAATGAAAATTTACTACTTATAGAAAAGATAATACAATGGGAGCATCTTAAATGATCTCTATTTTCTAAAACTGTCCTGAAATTTATAATTCTATCAAGATGCAAGTAGAGCAAAAGCACAATTGCCATTTAGAAGTTTTCTAAATGAAAAATAAATGCAGATAATACAAAAATGTTTTGAGAAACAAACAGTGTCTTAAGGTCCTCTTGGTCTTTCGTGATTTTGACGGGTGTGGCCTCGTGGAGGCTTGGGGACCCTGGGAGGGAACTTACTCCTGTTTTGAGGGAGGGGGTCCAGGGGAGACCCAGCCCCAGGGGAGGATGGGGTGAACCACTGAGCCTGGGCAGGAGCCTGCTGTGGGGAGGCAGTGGTCCACCCAGCTTCCTTGAGTTTGTATCCATGGAAACGTAGGATTGGGGGATAAATGGAGGGAAGGAGGAGCAGGAGGGGGGAGGGGGAGGAAGTCATGGCAGCTAAGAGGGGCTTCTGGAGGGTGGGAGCCAGGCCTTCTACCCTGTGCCCAGGGATTGGGGAGCAATGTTCTCTGTCAGATGCTCCACCTGGATTACCAAATGCATGAGGACCCACTTCCAGGAGCTTGACTTTAATCACTGCTTCACTTACTCATTTTCTCAGATCAGCAACCCCCTGTGTAGGGACGAGGAGGTGTCTGTCAGCCTCCCGAGCTCCCAGAGGACCATCAAGAGCTTTCAGCTCACTCGACAGAATTGGGCTTTTGAGAAGAAGAAACGCTTCTTCTCCGCTTTTCTTCAAGGTCTTGTAGTCACCCTCTGTAGGTCTCCAACGCTTCATCTGCATGGCTCACCTTGCCACTTGCCCTTTTGCTCCACGTCATCATCTGCTTTGAATATTCCCAGAAGCTGGGTGATGGACCGAATCTCAAGGTTGGCAGGTCTAGGCTTCTAGGGACCCCTGGGCTTTGGTCTTTCTCCATCACAGGGTGACACTCTCACTGTCCCCTCTACCGGGAAAGCCTTTGAACTCATGACCATGTGGTGAGCATGTGTCCATCCATAACCATCAGGCCTCACTCCTGTGTCCCCAGGGCCCTGTGGAAGTCCTAGCACAAAGTGGGTGCTCAGCGCTCTCCATATTTGTGGAATAAATGCACAAAGAAGGGGAAAATCTATTGTTGGCTGTCCCTGAGGACTCACACACAAAGCTCTGCTGGCTCAGCAGACGGTTCTGTTCAAAGAGTTGAAAAGTCCCCTGGGTATAAAACATCTGTGTAACGTAATTAAAAATATTTAACAAATGTTCAACATTGGGTGACCATAAACCATTCCTCAGAATTTACGCTTTGAATTACAAAGAAGACCTCAACGTTGTTTGAAAAATAAAATTTTCTATTATCGCATTTCAGTAAATTTAGAAAACAAGTCACAAAAATCTAAAAACAACTCTGGAAATCTCAAAACTCTTCTAAATAAACTTTGAATCAGAAAAACAAAATCACAAAAACCCAAACTGCACAATTATTTAAAATAGTGACAGTGAAAACACTTTATATCAAGATCTGTGGAATAGAGCCAATGTTACACAAAGAGGAAAATTCATAGCATTTAATACTAAACTAAAAATGAAAGTGTGGTAATGAATTGGACACGTGAGCATCTAGCTAAAAAAGTTAGAAATGGAAAAAAGAAACACAAGGGAAGCACAGCAATGGAAATAATACTGAAACAAACTGTTTTGGAGCTCGGAAAATCTGAAGACTTGATAAAATAATTGAAGAGCAAATTGTAGGGTGGCTATTATTTCTTCTTTTAAACCGAGAAGGCAGAAATACAAACGTGAAAATGAGAAAGAATAAAAAACCAAAGACAGAGAGGAAAATGACTTTTCAGAGCATACCTTCCAGAACGCTGTGCAGTGGGGGAGAGACGGGAACCGGTGGCAGCTCTGTCCGAGGCTCCTAAGCAGCAACCTACCCCTGACCCGTTCCCCTCCCCCGGCACGTGATCTGCCCAGTCCCTCCTGGGGGGATGGGAAATAGGAAATTCCCATTTGGACCTACAGTGTGGCTGGGATCCCAGGGTGGTTCCTGGAGCTGTTGTGAATTCCCTCGGATGCACCCTCTACTGGGAGATATGAGGCCATACTTTGGCCTCATCTGTATTGTTCTGTGCCTACATCTGCTACCAAAGATAATTCTTAAAAAGTAAAATGACAGATTCTAGATCCAAAGTCTTTTATGGGTTGGATTATTATGAAGCTTGAGGAAAGTGTAGAGCTTCTCTCTGGGACATACGTGTGTGTTTGTGGGGTAAATGAATGAATGAATGAGTGGTCCAAGGACAAAGCCATTGTTTGATGACCTTGAGGATGATATATAACCCTGTGGGCCCTGCAGGTGTTCCTCCCTGTAGACCTTAAAACCCCAGGGAAAAAGCCGCAGCTCCAGGGAAGCGTTATGGGTCCTACGATAGCATTACATTTTATGAGCTATTAATTCTCAAATTCGACATGTCCAAAACCAGCGTTCTTAATGACGGCTCCCAAACCTGCTTCCCCTTCCCCTCCATCTAAGTGGCCCACCATCCACCTAGGGTTGCTCAAGGAAAACCCTAGGGGTCGTCCTTGTTTCCCTTCTCCCCTTACTCACATCCAGTCTACCATAAAGTCTTCTCAAGACTGCTTCTAAGACATTTCCCAAACCGGTACAACTTTGTCTCCCACCCTGGTCGAAGCCCTCATGGTTTCCCACCAGGAGCGCTGCAGCCAGCAGCTTCTTACATGGTATTCACCCTGCTGCGCCTTCCCTCTTTGGATTTCTCCATGTACCATGCGGAGTTATCTTTAACCATAAACAGACCACATCACCCTTCCTGGTGAAAACTTTGCAAGCGCTATCCATCCGACTTGTGATAAAATCCAGACCCATTTCCCTGGCCTGGGGGCTCCTGACTTATACACACAACCCGGCCCCTCCAACCTAGTCAGTGTCAGCCTTGCCTTTCTCCCCGACACCTGGTACTCCCTGGCCACAGCGGCCTTTGTTTCTGTTCCCCAAGTTTGTTCCTACCTTAGAGACTTGCACTGGCTTCCCTTCCCGTGATACACTCCCCCAAATCTTCTTATAACTGAATCTATTTTAATAACCTGCTTTCAGCTTAAACATCACCTTTTTGAACCCAGTTCAGAGTACCCTCCCCCCGCCCCACCCATTCACTCTCACATCTCCCTGTGGTATTTTCAGTATATTATGTACAGGGTGATCTCAAAGTCTTTGTGCTTTTCCCTACATCTATGGAAGTGGCCAGGAATGAGAAGGCTGTTGTCCTATTCCTGCTTAGCCTGGAACCCAGGCAAGGATTTGGGTTAATTTCCTTTCTTATCAGATGTGCTATGGAGCTTTGTTTCCCGGCCATTCTGGGTCAAGGAGAGTGCAATTCCCAGATGCTAGAAGACTCTTCTCCTGCATGCGATGCCTTCCTGGACCTCCTGGCGATCACCATCCCGGGCATTTCTCCGTTCTGGCACCTTGCTTCTTGTACTATTTTGGCCTGTTGATGTCTAAGGGGATGGGGACAAGGGGAAGGATGCCTGGTCCAGACAACAGCCTTGGGACCACGGTCTCTGGCAGCCCTGGAGCTCACCTTCCCAGGGCAAAGTCCCAGGGAGACCAGCACATTTCCCCCAAAGTCACCCCCTTTTAGTCTTTTTGCAAAATCTAATTTTCTGGCCACATTCTCAGTTCCCTCTAGATATTTCTTGTGATGAGGGTGTGTTGAGTGAACGTCTTGGTCAGAGGGGAAATGTAGAGGTCAAATCTGCCTCGGCGGGAAGGGCTTGGCATCCAGGTCGTGCCAATAGCACCGTTTCGATGACAGGAGCTAGGCTGGTACGTTCAGGGCAGAGTGTCGGTGCCGCTGCAACTCCTGGGGCAAGAGAGCAAAACAGGGAGAAACCCAGGCGATGCAGTGATGGGCTGGCCTGCTTCCAGGGCTGAGAGCGGGGGGACCGACGTGGTAACCTGGCACTGTTAGCTATTATTTGAATCTTCACTGTTATTGTTATAGCAGCTATGGTGTTTCAGCCACTAGCTTCTGATAAACTGGGTAAACAAGCGCATCTCGGGGTTACTCGAGGGGCATTGGGGCAGCGCCGATGGGTTCCATTTGCTGGTCTGATGGCCTGAACGGGCTGGGAGGGGGAAGGTGGCCATAGTAGCTGGCACACACAGCTCTTTGTTCTGACTTAACACCTGACATTGGCTCCTCCTGTGGATGAAATGCTCGCCAGCCTGGAATCCCCGCTTAGCGATGGCCCCAGCACACGCGCACGTGCAACCTGCCCGTCCATCCGTGGGACGTGTGATGGTGGGTGTTTCCTGGGGTCGGGTGTGAGGTCCGTCGGTCCCCTCAGGAGAACCATCTCTGAGCCGTGCACCTCCTGGTCCCACCAGCAGGGGCTCCTGTATGATTCCACCTGGATTTAGAGGCTCGATTGATAAGCCTTCACTCTAGGCCTGCATCCTGGCCCGGGATGGTGGGAGGGGCCGCGGCCCTCCTGGGGATGCACGGCACCCTCCTCCTTGCCGAGCTCACCTCCTCAGGCACGCGCACTGCCCGCAGGCCTCCCGGGCCTGGGCCCGTAGATGTTCACGGAGTCCAGGAGTGATTCTCCACTCTTGGGTTACTGACCAGAGGGGTGTAAGCGAGGTCTCTAAGGGTGAGACCCTTGCAGTCAGGTTGTCTGTCCATAAGTACGGACTCGCTCGTCACCCACCGCTGGCATCCCCACGCCTTTGCTGTTCGCCCCCAGTCTGCCCTGAATGTCCCATCTCAGCTGCTGCTGGGCCTCTGCGCCTCCTGATAGCTTCCGTCTCCTGTTCGTAGAATCACCGGCCCTCCTTCCCAACACCTCACTCCCCCATCCTGACCCCCTGCACAGCCTCACTCTGGCCCTGCTGCATAGGCTGCCTGCTGTTCTGGGAAGACGCCCATCCTGGTTTGACCCTTGTGGGTCGCCCCGTGCCAGCCTGCCTAGGCCCTCTGAGCGGGTTCTGGGAGCCGAGGCTCCGGGCTGGGGACCGGCTAGACCTCTTTAATTCAAGGGGGACCAATCAGACTTGTACTGGAAGCAGCGTCCCAGATTGTGTGTCACAGAGGCTTCTTGTGCAGCCAGCAATGCCTGTTGGAAGGGGCTGGCTCTCCCCCGACGCCTGGGAAATACCACTACACGCTTCCCATCAGCTCGGCCTCTGATGGAGGCTGTTGGTGGGAATAGCTGGGCAGTGACGCTGTTAGAAAATGGTGCTTTTCTCTTCCCGTTCCTCTTTTATTTTAAGCAACTAGCAGGGCCTCCTCCCACCTCAGTGTGCTTTAGTGCAGTGGGCTGGCCCCGTTTTCCAGAATGGTGTTGATCTACTGCTTCAAAAATAAACGTGCAACCACCTCAACTGATTCCTTTGGTAAGAAAAACAATTGTGCGTGTCTTTGAATGAACTAAGCACGAGGACCCTTTCTGAAAAATGGGGAGTGAACTCTGGGGCGTCCGTGCTAATGAGCTGGGAGGGTGAGGGCTGCCCTTTCTCAGCAGAATCTGCTCACCCACTGTGAATGTTCTGGAGAGCCCTGGTGGACCCGAGATAGAAAGAGTGTAAAGACAGAGAAGGGTGTGTGTGAGGGGGTGAAGGGCGCCCGGAGCATTTTATGCTGTGTCTAGACAAGAGAGCAAGGTCTCATTTTTGTTTTCCCAGATAGGTACTTTGTATCAGAATACCTAAATGATGAACCCGCTGATTCTCTTCTAAAAATAGATAGTTGATATTATCAGAGCTGTTCTTTCTTGATTTACAAATGTTAGTTTTATTGGTGGCATTGCATTTGTTTTATTTGGGGGGCACATCTAGTCCAGTTTTCGTTTTCTCCTCATCCTTTCGTACCTTCTCCAAATCTCCTGTGCCGTTTCGTACCTGTGTGCCTTTGCTTGTTCCCAGTGCCTGGAACGCCACCTTCTCCTGCTCCACTGCCCCCTCCCACGCCCCGTGACCAGATTCCTCCTCATCCTTCAAGACTCAACTCAGACATCACTTTCTCAGGGGGAGCCGTCCCTGTCTCCTTTATCTCCCCACCGCCCCCGCTCCGACGCCAACCCCTAACCATAGGCTCCTGCCCGCTGATCTCACTAACCCCGTGCATATATTTCCCTTCTTCCTACCCATATGTTAATTACAATTTCAGTTCACGTGTCTCTCTTCCCTTCTAGACAGTAAGCTTTTTGGGAACAGTGAATGCATTTCAGTCCTTGCTGCTTCCCTCGCAGTGATTCCAAACCCTGACACATCACAGGGTACCCTGATGTTGGTACCCTTCCCCCTGCACTCGCCTCTTCACCTGGCCTCGCTCTAGACACCGTCCTTTCTCGAGAAGAAACGACATGCCTGTGGCCACACCTGCCATGAAGGGTTCTTATTTTTATGGTGGCCAACGTGTAGACCTGCTCAGCAAATTTCGTTTTGTAATCTGTACCCTCTCCTGCCTGTCTCGAGAGTTCTCAAATGTTTTGGCCTCAGAACTCCTTTATAATCTTTTTTTTTTTTTTTAATATGACCTTTCAGTTGGCTCCATTTTCTTTCTTTTTTTTTTTAGATTGATTGATTGATTGATTGATTGCTATGTTGGGTCTTCGTTTCTGTGCGAGGGCTTTCTCTAGTTGCGGCAAGCGGGGACCACTCTTCATCGCGGTGCGCGGGCCTGTCACTGTCGCGGCCTCTCCTGTTGCGGAGCACAGGCTCCAGACGCGCAGGCTCAGTAGTTGTGGCTCACGGGCCCAGTTGCTCCGTGGCATGTGGGATCTTCCCAGACCAGGGCGCGAACACATGTCCCCTGCATTAGCAGGCAGATTCTCAACCACTGTGCCACCAGGGAAGCCTCCCTTTATAATCTTGAAAGTCACTACGGACACCAAAGAGCTTTTGTTTAGATGGGTTACATCTATTGATGGCGCCTGTATTACAAATTAAAACTGTGAAATTTAAAAAAAGCTATTAACTTAAACATAACAATAATATGCCCATTACATGCTCACATAAATATTTGTGAAACAAAAAACTTGAGTGAGGGGGTAGTGTTATTTTTATATCAGGGTTTCTCAACCATGGCACTCTTGAAATCTTGGACCAGATAATTCTTGGTATTGAGGGGCTGGCCTGTGCATTGTACAGCATCCCTGGCCTCTGCCCACTAGATTTTAGGGGCACCCCTCCTCTCAGTTATGACAACCGAATGTCCCCGGGGAGCAGGGTGGACAACCTCTCCCTGGTTGAGAACCACTGTGCTACATTTGCAAATCTTTTTGATGTCTTGATTTACGGAAGACAGCTGGATTCTTATACCTGCTTCTGTGATCACTCTGTTGTGATATGTTGTTTTGGTTGAAGTATGTGATGAAATTACAGCCTTCCACAGACACATAGTTGGAAAAGGGAGTAATATTTTAATAGCTTTCAAAATAATTGTGCATAGTCTTCTTTGGTGCTACCCCAAAACTCAACGAGTGGTGGTTTCTTAAAGCTTAGTCGTAATGTGGAATCTGAAACCAGTTAATGAACTTTTCCTACTCTGTTATATTCAAATATGTCCGTTTATCTTAACCTTTGGCTTTTTTACCCATGTGAGATTTTTGGAACATCACACATTACACTTCTTTGGAAAATGTTTGTGCAGGTCTTTTCCAGGTTGACACATCTCATTATAAAAGAAATTGTATGTGTTCATATTAATCTTATTAGAAAAGTTTTTAAGTACTGGGCAGCTGTCAAGGTCACAACGACAGATCCAAATTTTCCAAAATTCTAGTTTCCTCTGGAAAGATCCAATTTTGTCACTGGCCAAAAAAATACTGTGAACTGTTCTCCTTGAAGTGACCGGCTCACTGATTTTTGAAAAAAATGGCTCTCAAGTACCAGAGTCTACATAATTGTAGTATAAATTGTTCTTCTGAGTGAAAATACTGTTCCATGTAGAAAACGGCTGCTTCAGCCCACGACTCACCGGCATGTGGGCTTTTCCTCCTGACACCCCACCTCGTCCTGATGTGCAGCCCAAGTGCTTTCTGGGTACCTCCTTCAGCATCCCAGAGAATATTGTACAAAGTGTATCAGGAGTCGAGATGCAATAAAATTCACGTTTACTGCTTCATCAAGGGCATTCCTAAGGGAAACTAGCTTTTTTTCTTCTGCCATTCCCCCACCTTCAGCCCCCCGTGACGACCACAATGACCAGCCCTGCCTTGATTGGCCCTGGGGCCCAGCAATGCACCCACCGTACACTCTGCACCATCAGTGCAAGTATCAACACATTGGCAAAGGTAAACAACAGCTTAGATTTACCATGACAATAGTTTTTTGTTGTTTTTTAAAAAAATTTATTTATTTATTTATGGCTGTGTTGGGTCTTCGTTTCTGTGCGAGGGCTTTCTCTAGTTGCAGTGAGCGGGGGCCACTCTTCATCGCGGTGCGTGGACCTTTCACCGTCGCGGCCTCTCTTGTGGCGGAGCACAGGCTCCAGTCGTGCAGGCTCAGTAGTCGTGGCTCACGGGCCCAGTTGCTCCACGGCATGTGGGATCCTCCCATACCAGGGCTTGAACCCGTGTCCCCTGCATTGGCAGGCGGATTCTCAACCACTGCGCCACCAGGGAAGCCCCATGAAAATAGTTTTGATCCCGCTGAGCCCTGAAGGGGTTTGGGGGATGCCAGGGGTGACCAGTGGATGCCTTCTGGTCTGCACCAGCCTTGTTCTGCTTTGATGGTGAAGTGAAACCACTGCAGGAGTCCGTCTTGAGCGAACAGGAGCTGTTCATGTGATGTGCTGGGGAAGTGCCAAAGAAGGGCCCGTGGAGGTGATCTGATCCAGCCCCTTCGGGTTACACATGAGCATACTGAGGCCCAGAGAGGGGAAGTAACTGACCCGGAATCTCACAGCTACTTGTGGCAGAACCAGGCCTAGAACCCAGGTCTTCTGAGTCCCAGTCCAGTGCTCTTTCTACCACACGCCTTGGTTCTCAAGCACTCGTGGGGCCTCTGACACATGTCCACCAGCAAAAGGATGCTTGCGAAATGTGGGGTGACCGTACTTCCTGATACTTGCGTACGGACTGTCCCTTTGTAAGTTTGCTTTTGCCCAGCAACATTTGGGAGGCTGCATGTTATCTGCAGTTGCTTGGCCTACCATGACTCCACCTGGCTACCAGGTGGACAGGGGGCTTAGTGATGCGTCCGTGCTCTGACAGTCAGGCCCCCTTCAGAGCTGATTAGCCAAGAGAACCCTGTGGATTTTTTCTGCTCCATTAGGTCACATCACAATATGATTACTTAAGGACTCCACCTTGCACCTTGACTCACTTAAAAGAAGCCTCTGGAACATTTTCCAGGGGGAGCTGCCCTAACTCCTTCGCCTTGACCTTGCTCATTTCCCTGATCCCAGCCATCACTTTGATCTACTGTGCCTTGGGGCATTTCACGACAAAACTGCAGCCATTTTTCTCTGTCCAGCAGGTGGGGAGTAGGGAAGGTAGATGTGGCTTCTCCCCATAAGTAAGCTGCAGGACGCCGAGTCAAAATTATTGATGACGGTGAAGATGAGAACATCTTCCCGGTGACCTGCAATTTTCTTTAGGAAGAAAGTGCCAGGCCTGCTTGGCCTTCAGGCGGCTGAGCTGAGAAAATGGGGGACACCTTCCTCTTGGCTTCATTCAAATATCACGGAGAGAGGATGCATACATTCCCTCTGGCCAAATGCCAGAGCACAGGAAATTTTAGAAGAATAATCTGAAATGGAACTTGAAAATTATTTCCAGCCATGCGTTTCTTGTTTTTTCCCCACCAGATAGCTCTAAGAGCTAATGTCCTGAGTGGTCTCCTCAGAAGCTGCCCTGGGCTGGGGTCCCCCTGTCCAGGGCTGGAGGCTGGGCTAGGCGGCCTCTTCTGGTCCCTTCCTGCAGTTCCTTACTTGTAACTGAGGGCCCACATCCAAGGAGGTACCAGAAGGGCAGCTGTGTGGCCCGGAAGCCCCTTGTTTCACAGACAAGCCTGTTGCAGCCTGCCCGCACCCCCAGGCTTAGGAACGGGGCTTGCTGTCTTCTGGGCCTCTTCCCAGGACATCTGCCTCCCTAGGGTGGGATTCTGGGGTCAGGCCTCCCAAGGTGGAGGAGGCCTGGATTGCAAGACTGGTTCGTCTTGGGGCCCCTGAGGGCCGAGGAACGTTCAAGCCACAGCCCCGGTTACTGTGGGAAGGCTGGCCCCCCGGCCAAAGGCTGCCGTAGAAACATCTGAAGACCCGAGAGGCAAGCATCTCTAAGATGTGGTGGGGCACGAGGAGGGTACAAGAGGGGCCAATCAGAGGACTGCTCGGCAAGCCCTATGTATCAGTGGGCAGAGCGCAGCTTGGTTGGCATTTCAAGAGAAAAAAATCAAACAAAAGACATTCCAGCCTGTCCAGAGCTTACAACCTGATGGGGGAGACAAGTAAGAACTGGATGGGGTCATGTTTTCCTGTGATCAGAGAGCCCCTCCAGGACTCCTGGGGCCTCAGGCCTCAGCGGGCGGGACCACAGGCCTGGTGCTGCGTCCTGAGGGTGGTGGTTGGCACGTGTTCTTGGGTGACGATCAACAGGTGCGGCGCAGGACGTGGCCCCTGACTTCAGAAACCTTGCTTTCTGTTGGGAAAGGCCAGAGGCTACACTCTCCACGCCGAGGTGACCTCGAGGTGGGCCTGGGGGTGATGTGTCTGGCTCAACGACTGGGGGCGGGGGGCACAAAGTCAGGGGGCATCCTTAGAAGCGAGCTCCCTGCACAGCTGGAGAGGACCGGCCTAAAGCAGCCCACCCCGAGGGCGCTGCACCCAGTCCTGAGGTTCAGGCCTCCAGCCCCCGGCTGGCTCACATCAGGCCCCCCGTGACCAGGTCCTGATGTGGCTCAGCTCGGGTGGTACCCTGGTGCTCTCGTTCATTGAAACCCCCTTCTCAGGCCCAGCCCCCAAGCCTGGCTCCCGGCGGGGAGGGGCCTCCGGCCTCTGGTGGAGCACGACGGTCTTCAGGGCTGGGACGACGGGGTCGCCCGTGTCTCTCGCGGAAAGTTTACGACGGGCTCTTTCAGGTTTCAAGAAGCAGTGATAGGCTCAGGTCACTTCAGGTAATGGGGGCTTATTGTAAGGCTACATGAGGACATGGCCAAGGCGGGCGACCTCTGGCTCTCAGCCGCATGGAGCCCTGGACGGTGACGGGGGCCCAGCACCTGATCTCGCCTGGAGACTGCTTCCTGCTTCCAGCATTTCATTTGCATCTGTCTCAGCTCCTGCGGCCACCGCCTGCCCCCCGGAGGCTCTGGCTTCTCTGTCCTTCTGTCAGTTTCTCCTTAAGTTTCCTCTACATCCTTAAGAGGGAGGACATGGCTGGGCTCTCGGGGCTGGGGCCCCAGCAAGCCCACGTCCTGGGCCGCTGGTTGGCCTCAAGGTGGCCGCTGTTGGCTCCGGCACTAATCCCACGTCCAACATTTGCGGCCGGGGTGGTGGTGTCACAGGGTACAAAGCATGGTGACCCACATGCGAGGTGTGGCTTATGGATGCCCTCTTGAGATCTGGGCACATGCTCGAGGGGAGCCCGTGGCGGGGCCTGGGGTGAGGAGAGAGCTGCGAGCTGGGGTCAAAGACCCCGGGCAGCGCGGGTAGAGCCTCAGGGACACTTCCCCACGTTATTAGAGGTCCTCATACGTGCCCACCAAAGGCCCTTCATAGACCCCTAAGAGATGGGATGGGAAAGGACTGTCGGGGGCCCCAGTGCAGCAGCCGCCTCGCCTCCAGCTCAGGTGCTGAATCTCCTGGACCCCCGCCTGCCTCAGCCCCCTCCCCTCCCCGGGCACCAAGGCGTCTCCCACCTGCCCCCCCGGGCCTTATATGGGAAAGGCAGGCGGCAGCAGGAACCAGATAGGGACCAGGCTGCTCCCTTCAGAGCCAGGATTACTCATTTTAGAGGGGAGTATTTACAGTTTGATGGGAAGTGAATCACCAATCTTGATGAAAGACCACATTATGCGAAAGCTCTTTAGAGGAGGGGTGATGGGGGCTGGAAAGGAAGGGAAGCCACCGCAAAGGAAGTCGTTCACGGCTTAGCATCCGAGGAGGCGTAGGCCAGGGCCAGGGAAAGCTGGGTCCCAGTCCCTCACCCAAACCCGACCATGATCCACCCACTCGCCTTTGCCTTTGCCGCCAGCAGGTTGGCAGGGGAGAGCCGGGGTGGGGGTGGGCAGGGGCCTCCGAGCCTGGGGGTGGAGGCGTAGAGCGGGAGGACCAGGACCCTGAGACGGGACGGGGGAGCGGGGGAGCTGGAGGAGGGGTGGGGCGCCGCCCTTACTTCTGCTTCTGTGCCCCCTCCCGAAATTGGACCAAATCCTCCCGCACCCCCAACAAAGACAGGGCCATTCACTGAGGTGTGGGTGCTTCCATGCGCGCCAGGTGGGAGCTGCTCGGTGGGGGGTTTCGGGCAGCAGCCCCACCTGGCCACCAGGGGTTCTCTCCTCAATCGTGTCTGAACTGCCACCCCAGGCGACAGACAGGACGCAGAGACAGAGCCCGCTCTCTGGGCTCTGCCCTGGCTGAGGGCACATCTGGCCAATGGCCTTGACCTCCAACCCCGCTGCTGGTGGTGGAGGCCGGGGGAGGGACGGTGGAGTTGAACCTGTTAAACTAAAGATGGCTGGCTAAGTCCTCCCACCTCCCTTCCACAGACGGCCAGACAGGTGGGGGGCGGAAGGCCATTTTGCAGAAATGAGAGCCTGAATGCCCAGGAGGTCAGGTGACATGTCTCTGCCCTCCCCCCACCCCATCAGGGACACAGAGAGGGGACAGGGCTGCAGAATGCAGTGAAAAGAGCGCTGACCATGAGCATGCAGTCCCGGCTTTACATCCAGTTCTGCCTCTTGCTAGCTGTGTGACACAGGGGAGGTTCCTTAACTTCTCTGAGCCTAGTTCCTCATCTGTGAAATGAGGATAATACATCCCACCTCGCTGAGGAAATGTGGGGATCAAGCAAGGACGCGTCCATGAACTGTTTAGCCCAGCTCCCGGCCATGACCACGTGCTCCATAAAGGTCGCCTCCCTTCCTTCTCGGAACCACAAGTCCTGGCAGCCACATCAAAGTATCCTAGGGCAGCCACACCATGCCACCCCCAGAAGATGGCCACCTCCTTGCTGATTCACCATCCGCTGCGGCCCAAGCGACAGTATTTGCTGGGACAATGGCTCTCTGTCCAACCTGGGGGACAGGGCCATTAGATGAAATGTTCTCGACATTTTTCTGGATCACAGACCTCTTTGAGAATCTAATGAAAGCTATGGATTCCCCTCCCAAGGGGGTGGGGGGAAAACCCCAATACCCACACATCCACCCACACCATTTTCTATAGAATTTCAGGGGACTCCCAGAATCTCCGTAGCCACCTGCAAAACTCTTTTGCCAGATGGAAAGCCAAGACACATGAGCATAAATTGAGCATTGTGAGTGACTTGCTGTGTGGCCCAACTGTCCCCCAGTTCGCAGTCTTTCCCTTGTGAAGTGGCCAGGACCATCCTTCCGAATCTACCCAATGGGGTAGGAATAAGAAGTCAAGGAGTGAGCGTGGGTGATCAGGAAGGTGACCCTGGAGGGGGAGCCGTCCAGGATTGAGTCGTCTGTGCCTGGAGGACACATCGCAGTGAGGACCAAAGGACAAGGGGCTGAAACACTGGTGGTGGCCACCATCTCTTCCCTCTTGACTAAGGATTGAACAAGAGAGGAAAAAAAAAAAAAGGCCAGGGAGGGGAGGGGAATGTTACCAGACAGAAAGAATTGAAACCCTCTAGCAGGGAAAGTAGGTGAACAACAGAACAGAAGCTGTGAGCTCTCTTAACTCAAAGAATTCTTGGTGCGGCCAGGACTGGGGGGCCTGGCCCGCTGACTATCCCAGCCGTGGAGACACTAAGGCCAGAGAAATAGCGCCCCGGGGGGACGGTGCCACAGTGGTTCAGAGAGCACCAAGGGGCCCCCCGCCGGAGGCTCTGTCCATCTTTTGCAGAGAAGGCGTCTCATAAGGACGAGACGCTCTTTGGAGTTTCTGCTCCACCAGGATGCGAGTGAGGTCCGCAAGGGCTGGAGCCCAGGCTCACGCAGCCACCCTGTCTGTGGGGAAGCGCAGACAGCCCTCTCTGGCTTCCCTGAGGCCCCAGGCTCTGGCCGGCATTGGGGCGCCAGAGTCAGCCGCAGGTTCTGTATTCTCAACTCCTGTGCGGGGTGGTGGGGGTCGGGGGGAGCCTCCCCGCCATGCTGAGCACGCACACCATTGACTCCACAGCCACCTTGACCTTGAGTTCATCCTTACTGCATCAACGTGTTTTTTTTCCAAAAAACGTGATCTGAAAACCATACATAGTAGAAAATTTGGAGAATATAGAGCACCAATACAGGCAAGAATAATATAGAAAACCAATACAGAAAAGAAGAAAAGAAAAATCACCTGCAATCCCACCACCCAGATCTGAGCACTTGTTGACCTTTGATTAGATCTTTCCCGTCGGCCTCACCCCACCCCACCCCAATTCAGCAGAATTTAAATCACAGAGTTGCCAGCTTGCTGGGGCTGGGGCCCTGTGTCTCAGATTTCCTGTCTAGAAAATATAGCTACCTGCTAACAAGATTAGCCAACTGCTTTGCCGTTGTGATCGCATCTGTTTGGCCAGGCGAGAGGCGTGCCCATCATTACAGGCAGCGAAGATAAAGACAGTTGGAGTAAAGGCCTCTTTTAAAGCCGCGCAGCAGCCGAGCGAGGGAAGCTCGGGGCTCCTAACTCTTCACGAAAGTACGTGTTCCCGGACTTGAGCGCAGGTACATCCACACCAGCCTGCTAGGACCAGGCACCACAGATCCATCTGGGATCCGTCCGGACCCGTGCCCTGGCCTCCGTGACACAAAGTCGGAACAGCAGTCAATCCCCAAGACAGAGTTTACAATTTGCTTTTTGAGCCAATCAGAAATTTGGACAACACTTCCTCTGGTGCACACTCTCTCTGTCCCATGCCCCTTCCATTTGTAGGGCCTTCCTGACCTTTCTTAACGCGATGGGACCCTCCCCTTGTGTGGCAAGTAATAAACTCCGTGTCTGCTTTCCACGGCTTGGGTGGCCTTTGTGGAGTTTTCCCGTTCTCTGGGTCTCATGCCACTCACGTCTGCAGTCAGTGGCTAGTTACTCCCTCTCGAGGTTGTCACCTGCATCCCTCTTTGTGTGTGCTCATCACGGGGCGGGGGAGCTTTTGCCGAGTCTCTGGGGAGAAGGTCAAGGCCTGGTTTATTTGCCAACTTGCTCAGAGGGCCTCCGCTCGAAAATGATTGGCCCCATTGGGTTGCTCCTCACCCACTTGCTTTTCTAGGTGGGAAGTTTTCTTTTCTTCAGTTATGTGTGTGTAGAGGATGTAGGGGCGTGATAGTTTATGTGTGTCAAGGTGGCCCGAGGACCTGACGGCAGGGGCCACTATTCCAACTTTCACCTTTCGGTCAGATACCTTTTAGTTCCTCAACTCTTCTGGGGACACTTGTTTTGGAAATCAGAGCCTGATTTGATTGACTAGAAATACAAGAACTTCTGGGTGCAGTTACCAAATATTCACTCTTTGGCGACCAGCTCTGGACTGGGGTTCTCGGGGGCCCTTCAGTACTTCCTCTTTGATGGAATAGATGGGCCCGCCCACCTCTCCCCCTCCCCATTCTTCCCACATGTCTGGGCAAAGTTTTTTTTTTTTTTTTTTTTTTCCCCCTCTTAGGCATGACTTCAAGCCAACATTGAAAGAGTTCGCATTCTGTGGGCCCAGTGTATGGGGAGGGCGGGCGTGGGAGCTACTATATGGGCATCCCAGTGTAACACAGTGGCGGTCGCCTCTCCCTTCCCCCGTGGCAAACCAGCTCTGCTCTCCTGAAAGCCTTGTTTGACTGCAGACGCAGTCATTGTGTTTTCTCTTGCATAACTGGAATCGGAACCTCTTGAACCCTACCTGCAAATGTATGCAAACAACATGCAGAAGTTTGTGACAGACACTGCCAAAGGAAAACCTTTTGCACGTGGAGTGCAGCTGGCACCTAACACCTAGCGTGGCACTGTTGGCGGCTGGGGGCACAGGAGCAATGGGAGACCTTGGGGTCTCCTCCTCAACTGCCTTGCAACTCGGGGGGTGGGTTGGCCAGTGAAGGGGTGGACAGAGCTGGGGGCTCCCTGTCTCTTTCTCACTAATGGTGGTGTCTTCAGAGCCGGATGGGGACAGAATCTGTAGGCCTCTCCTGGGACAGTTCCAGGTGCCACATCTGGTGCTGAGAAAGCGTTAGAGAGGGCCGGAGCCCTCCGACCTCCCCATGCCATTACATTTACATTCATCTCTACTGCTTTATAGTTAACTTCCAATGAAAACATTTCTTTTGCCCCTCTGGGAGGTTAAGCTTTGGGTATTTTACTTTTCCAGGACCCCTACTGACTACCAGAAAACCATTTAAACTGTAAGTCTTAAAACTTGCAGGCACTTCAGTGAATATCTGGTGCGGCCCGTTTGTTTGACACACGAGAGGACTAAGACATAAGTAAAGGGCTTTACCTCGGTTCACAGACCTAGACTCTTAATCTGCCACTCATACACCTCTCTGGGTGACATTAATGATTGAACAGCAGGCTCTTGGCAATCCAGGAACCATTTGAGATATCCTGGGGACAAAAAATACTTGACTTCTTTTAAAGGGTCAACAGTTAACTTTACGAATGAAGACACACCTCTGTCACTCTTTGGAGTCTACATGGGCTGTGGATATCACCAGCTTCTAATTGTGCTTTTCCAAAGACCAAGCAGTAGGTCGGGCTGCCATGGTTTTTCTTAGACTTGCCAATAATTTCTGGGCTTTCCAAAACGACCTACTTTTCCTGATCACTCTACTTTCTGGCTGCTTCTAGGCAATGATGTAGTTAGAAGTTATGGAGAGGAAGATAAAGAAGGAAATGGCAGAATGGGGTGCAGGAGTAATGAAAATAAACATTTATTGAGCACTAACTATATTCCTGACATTATGCTTAGTGCTTTACCCAATATTATCCCCATTTTACAGATGGAGGAAATTGAGGTTTAGAGAGGTTAAGTAAGTTGCCCAAAGTCTCACATCTAGTAAGTAAGAGGAGCCATGACTCAAATTTGGGGCTTCCTGATTTCAGAGCTCAAGCTTGTCCCCACCATGTTTATGGGGCCATGGTGGAGGGAGAAAGCCAGCTTTCCAGGAAACTTCTCAACGGCCAGAGCAAAGAATGTTTCTTTTATATCCTGCTCTTGCTGTTTTGATGACTGGTCTTGATGGGATTTTTAGGACCACAGTGGAAGTGAGGGCAGGAAAAGGAGGACAGAAATTCCCTGGATTCGCCATGCTCAGGACTTGCTTCTTCTTGCCCACTTTTTCCTGGGGCTGATAGACCGCAATTTTTCCAGCAGGTATGGCCTGAGGATGCTGGGGCTTTACGTTTGCACTGGTAAAAGCACTTTTCAGGCTCAGATAAAAATTCATTTAGCTGTTTATTTATCCATCCAACCAGCATTCGTTAAACACCTCCTGTCAATTCTTTTTTTTTTTAAAAGATTTATTTTTTTATTGATTAATTGATTGATTGATTGATTGCTATGTTGGGTCTTCGTTTCTGTGCTAGGGCTTTCTCTAGTTGTGGCAAGTGGGGGCCACTCTTCATCACGGTGCGCGGGCCTCTCACTATCGCGGCCTCTCTTGTTGCGGAGCACAGGCTCCAGACACGCAGGCTCAGTAATTGTGGCTCACGGGCCTAGCTGCTCTGCGGCATGTGGGATCTTCCCAGACCAGAGCTTGAACCCGTGTCCCCTGCATTAGCAGGCAGATTCTCAACCACTGCGCCACCAGGGAAGCCCTCCTGTCAATTCTTGAGCCAATAAATTAGCAAAGCCACTGACCGACAAACCTAGCTCAGATTCAGAAATTCATAAGCTAATTGCAGCAAAGCTTTCTGTAGATTCTCCAGGGCAATTTTTTATAACCCTTTATACTTCCCACTTCTCAGCCAGTGCTTCACCAGCAGGACCCTCTACGGTGAAGGAAGGGGGAAGAGATGGAAATGTTGACCTGCTTAGCGCCTGAGCTCAAGGTTTTGGGAAAGATATGGAAGCCAAAGGCTAACAAGAGGCTTTGGCATTATTTGTGAATATCCCTTCTCCCTGCTATTCCATTTCCTTGGGTGCTTAAGCTAGGCTCCTGATTATAAGGGCCAACTGTTCACTTAAAAATCCATCCCAGCATCCTCAGCACAACCTCAGAACTAACTGCCGGCTGCCACTCACCTGCTCCAACGGAATTAACGGAAGCTGCCAGCAGCCCTGCCCTGACCTCACTGGACAGAATCACGTCCTCAGCGGACATGAGTTTCTCTTTCTTCTGAGACAGCCTCCCTCCTGTCTTGGAGCAGGAAGTGCTCTCACGTGCAATCCACGTTGCCTACAGAGAAGGGAGTTGGGCCTCTTATTTATCCTCACAACGAAGCCCATTTTGTGCTCACGTATGAGTGTCAGGACTGGTCCTAGGGAGAGCTGCTGGCAGGGCCAAAGACAAGCCAAGGAGAAGGTGTGCCAGGGAATTAAAGTGCTTGAGGAGGGTCAGCGGTCCCTTGACTGCAATCAACATCAAAAAGCATGGTCACTTTGGGCTGAACTGGTCGAAGCCAGTGAGGTCACAGAAATGTATCTGTTAGAAAGATCTGACTGGTCCTTTCCCCTGAGATCTTGTAGCATAGATACAGGCAGATGGAAAAGACATGCAAAGCATGCATCACTGCATGAGTGTAGGGGTCAGTACCTATTGGAGAGTGGTGAGTGGTGGAGGTCACAGGAGTGTGTGTAGAAGGAGTGAAATTAGCAGAAGAAAGGCCCTAGGATTCAGGGTTTGCTTATGGTAAAATCAGAGACATCTGGAAGGATGGAGCTAGAAACCCGACTCATAACTGGCCTTGAATGTGAGATTTATGACTGAAACAATGTTATCCTGAGAATTTCTAGTTTCTGGTTTCAGATGTAAGATTATGGCTGATGGGTGAATGTATACACCTACAGGTATACACGTGTACCTATCTGTCTTGGACTTTTGGAAGATTTTCTCTGGCTGAAGATTGTTAGCTAGGTTAGAATATCAAGGAAGGTTATAGTTGCTTTTTCTCCATGTCTCCAAGAAGTTGGACTTTCATAAACTCTAGTGGAGGTTTGCAGCTGCATAGAGGGAAAAGCACTGGATTTAAATTTGAATCTTGCCCCTGCCAAGCTGTGTGCTCTAGGACAAGCCATTTACCATTTTTGGCAGTGTTCTAGAGAGTAACAGCTATCTTGCAGGATGCTGTTAACGATCAAGAGGGAGTACAACCAGGAAAAAGTTATGTAAACTGTAAAGAGCTGTCATCACCTTACAATGGTGATGGTGATGATCTTTATACCCCTGGGATGTTGGCACACGTTCTCGCCTAGAGCAGTTGTACATGCAAGATGATCCTTCCAGCTTGACGATTCTCATAGTCAGGTTAAAGTATGCTGCTGTTACCTGGGGTTTAACACACCGGGCCCTACCACCTACTGCTTTATCCCAGAAGACGTGGGGCTGGGAAAGCCTCCATTAGCAATACTCAAGACCTTGGTTACAAATGAGTGGCATGTACAAGGGGGAGGGGATAGTTAACAGCCTTTGAGAGCCATCTGAACAGGCAAGTTATTTTTGTTCAGGAACACAAAGCAAACATTAGCGGTGAAAGAATGCAAACCACATCTTGCCTATTTAAAGCAATAAAGGAAGGGAGCACAATTACACAGGCAAAGAGGCTCTTTTGTTTCCCCAGCCATGAGTTCTGGTTAAAAAGTGCACACAGACCACAAAGATAGCCGATACCGTCTCCTCAACTCCTAATGCAATGTGTTTCTTCCGTGTACTTCTTTAAGAAAGAAAAAAATACCCTGAAAATAAAGCAGCGTCACACTTTCTCCAACTTGCTATATCTCATTTGAGCTTTCTGTTTATATTCTGTTGAGAAAATCTCAAGACATTATCTGTTTTCTCTAAAGTAGCAGTTGATTTTTCCCAGGCGTGGAGGGGGAGGATAAATGTAATTTTTCTAAGAACACACTCATTCATTTACTCACTATTAAGACCTGTCACCTCCTGAGCTCTCTCCTAGGTGGGGATTAACAAAAATAAACTAAACCCTGCCCTTCGGGAAGAAAAGACATACACCCTAACATCTCTCTTTGATTTGTCAAGAGAGAGGTAAGAGGTTTGGGGGTCAGAAAGAGGAGCAGTTATTTCTAGTATATCTGAGCTTCTAGGGGTAGATTGAGTGCCTGATGGGGAGATAGTGGGCATTAGCACTAGAGGTAGGCTTAAACCAGATCACAGGTGGCCTTGGATGATGGGTTAAGGCTTTGTGACTTAATGTTTAAGGCACAGGGTGTAACAAATTTTTTGAGTAGGGGAGTAGCAGGATCTGCTATCCAGTCTGGCTATAAATAGAACCTGAAATTTGGAATCTCAGTTTTGAGAATGAACCTAGAAGATAATTGCACGGGTGGATTTAAGGTGACTTGAGAATGTTTGAAAGGGAACAGCAGTTTGGGGTTGCCCGCCCACTAATGTCATACTTGCTGCTTCTGTTTATTTGGCATGGAGAACTAGGCACGTGTACCAAGGAGAGCTGGATTCTTTTGTAATTCACTCTGTGGCCGAGATAGACAATTGAGAAACCTAGAGGACGTGTCTGAAATGCTGAATGGGAGGAACTGGTTACCCCAGGCGGGAGATGTCTCTTCCTAAGAGGGGGGGCACAGAAGCCAGACACGATAACAGGCTCTGGTGACCAGGATGAATGCATGTTGATGAGGGAGGGGAGGGATGCTGGGGGCGCCAAGCTCTGGTGATCTCGGCTCAAGTCTGAGCGTTGCCACTAATCTGCTGTGTGACCTTGAACAAGTTGCTTTTCTTCTCTGGGCCTGAGTCTCCTCATCTGTAAACTGAGAGGTTAGACTGGATGGTCTCTAAAGTTCCTTTGAGCTCTGACATTCTGTGGGTCATGGAACTGAGCGAGGCTGCGGTCCCTCTGGCATGGCATGTGGTCCCCAAGTGTCTCTTCCCCCTCTTTGGTGCTGAGGAAGACAACTCAGCAGGGTGTGCTTTCCCCCAGATCCCCGGCCAGGTCTTACAACCTGAGTTCAAGTTCTGGCCTTGCTATCTGCCAGCAGTGTGAACTTGGGCAAGTCACTTAATCTCTGTTTCCTTTTCTAAAAAAATGGGTAAATTCATGTATCCATGTCCTCCAGCCAAAGACTCTTCCTTTTGGCCAAAGGAGATAGAGCCAAGCTGTATGACATTCATCTCTGACATCCAGATCTTGCCCATTGCTGAATTTTTGCTGGTCAAGATCAGGAGGGGGTCCAGAGACCGAAGTGTGTAGTTGGCCTAGGGGGTCAATCTTCTTCTGGTTCCTTTGCTGCAAGGTGAGTTGTTGGCTCCTGTGACTTGCTAATGGCTGCAGAATATCATCAAAGATCCTGGACAGAATATATCAACCAACTGCAACACAGGCGACCATTGGAAATAAAAGGATGTTTAGTTCTTGTGACCGGTCTCAAAGCCAGGGGGCCTAGATAAAACTCAGACAATGAAAACATGTCCCAGAATCCATCTGGGTCTGCTTTAGAGAGCCAGGTGGCTTTTTCTTGTACCTGGTCAGATACCATCCTGCTTGTCCTGAAGTATTGACATATAGGGATAGCAAGACCTGTTTGCTGTAACATCGGTTTCTCTTTGACTACCTAAGAAGAAACTGAGAGGTCTGTGATTATCCAGCATGAGCTAACTCTGGCTAATGACGTTTGAACTGACCTGCTGGATTTCTAGGGCAGAGGGTGCTGTTTTTTATGATGTCTGTTATGGTCAGAGACAAGTTTGGACCACCTTTCTCAGTCGTGTTAATCCCTCCCATGGGAACTGTGGCTCTCAGAGCCCGTGATGTGCTCTGTGCTTGCCTCTTTTGGAGGTCTCTGAGTATACTCTTCAGGGAAACTTGGAGGGCTGGTAATTTGAAGCACCTGAAAGTCTCCACTAGCTATCCTGAAGAGATAGAGTATGTTAGTGTGTTGGCAGGTGGGTGTAAGCATGATGTCCACAGGAGAAGTAATCCCCTTGTGGGGCACATACTGTACTAGGAGAATATTGTTTAGCACCATAGGGGTGAGTCAACTCTTTGTCCCTCAAGGTGGACAGATTCCTTGAGTGGATTCAAATAGTTCCTGCAAAGCAAGAACAGATGGACTCTTGTAGCTGGAAGAGCCGCAGTATTAGTTCCCCTTCCTGGTGGGCTAGGTTTTGCCAATAGGGTTGTAATAACCTCAGCAGAAACATCTTATTGAAGTGCAGACAAATTTCAATTTTTAAAGACTCAAGTTTGGAATTAATAATGTGAGAGAAACTTAAGAGCCAGAAGGGCCCACAGAAGGAAATCCACCTTCTTAAGTGTTTAAAGAAGTGTTATTGGAGTTTGTCAAAAATCAGTTAAATTCAGAGCAAGAGCTAAGTTTGAAGAAAAACACAAGAGTTTTGGTTTTTCCCAAGTGGCAGAAGAACATAGGGAGTCAAATAGCAGGAGGAGGAAGGTAAGGGAGCTCGTGCTGAGAAAAGAGAGCAAAGCACAGGGATAAGCAGTAGATGACACGCACGTGAAAGAGAATCTCAAGGGCTTTGCACACCCCCTACATGAGCCATTATCACTATTCTATTTAGTTGAATATAATATGTGCATATATACAATTTTTCTTTTTAAACAAGTTATGGAAATGGCAGGACTTACTTACATCATGAAACCAGTATAGAAAACTTAGGAAGGTTGAATCATGAGAATTTGAAAGCAAAATATTGTGCTGACATTATTTGTATAGGGCAACTTATTTTTGAAGAACCTGAATCAAGCCCAAGACTCTACCTCGGAGCTAAAGCCTTTTCTAAGTATCTCAACAATGTAGTAAAAATAAAAAGACTATTATGTAGGTATACTTTTCAGTGTCCACGCGAAGAAACACAATTGAATAACTTCCCTTTCAGACATTTTTGACTGTTCATCTGGGCTCTAGATATTCCTGGAATGTACACACAACTACTGATGGATATTTTTGATCAGTTATCTTTAGTTTTCCAAGAGAGGGAAAAATAGTGGGAAGGAGACCAAAAAATTAGAGGAAACTGTTTTCCAATAATATGAAATTATCATTATAAGGCTAACGAAGTCTATTCTGCATGGAGAGCTAAGGAAGGTGAAGATATAGAAAAGCAGAATTTGACATATGCACTCGGAAGAGTGGCTTCACACTGTTTTAGACAATAGCATGGGCCCTTGACAGTTGTATCGAGCTGTATGGTAAAAAGCCAGCACTTATTTATCCCCAAAGTATGGAAACTAAGGTGGGGGGTTGTGTCTTCTGTATTAAATGAAATAATCTCTGTCTTAGACAAGACAGATCTTCATGCAGTTTCCTCTCAGATGAACCATCTTGTTCTTGCCAAAATTCCCCCAAGTGGCCATTGCAATTCCAAATTGTCTCTCATGTTGTGTTAGAGAACTGAGAAATGGGTTAAGACAACAGAGAACGTGAAAGCAGCAGGTGTGAGGCCAAGAAGAGTGTCGTTTTAGGTTAAGAAGAAAGACCCCGAGAAAACCAGAAGACTCAGGAACGAGGCTGTGTGTCTTGGGACCATGGTCAGAGGCCAACGGCTGGTCGTCAGCGGTCAGGGGCTGACCCGAATCCTCCAGATTCCAGGCAGATGGAACTTTAAAGAAGGCAGTTCCCCAGAACAACACAAAGACAAGATTGGGGAAGGGGCCTTTGTAAGCTTTCGAAACGGTGACCTGGGGTAAAGTTGGTCCCAAAGGATGCCAGTCTGAGGAGATCTCCTGAACTCCTGCATCCCAGAGACCAGTGCCAGGACAGACTACTTGATACCATGTCTGTGCTCTTCCTGTCAGCTTTTCCACAAACAGCACTTAAGACATTAGACAGACAGACAGACACAGGAGCAGCAGTTAGAATGCTAGACAACAATTTCCCCAGGGAGCAACCCAAGTCTGACCAGACAACCAAGAATTCGCACAGCATCTCATTCTTAGGAGAACAGAATGAGCTCAGAGCCAAAGGGCCTCAAGGTGACCCTGGAACTCAGTTTGGGCCGAGCTCCCCTCCAGCCATGGGCCAGCTGGTGGGAGGCCTGGAGGCGTCGGATGTGAGGTCCACAGCAGAGAACAGAGTCTCTGGGTTCCAGGAAACGAGGCTTCTAGGCTGTGACTAAGCTCACGCGGCAGGGGACCCTCCGTTTCTGCCAATTGCCTCCAGTCAAAACCCACCTAGAACACGCCTGCAGTTGAACAAAAATGGGGTTTTTTGACTTGTTACAAGAAGGAAGAATGCTCACCTGTGGAGGGGGTGTCAGAAGAAACTTTGGGGTTTGGGCTTGTGTTGGGTGATTCTGGGGAGGGTGTAGTTCAGGATGGCGGAGTCTCTCTCTGGGTTGAATATTAATCAGGAAGCAGGTGGGAGGTTCTGACTGTGGATCTTAATAATTGTCACCTAGAAGTTGAGACGCTTGGACATATACCTAGGATGGGGAGACGCCTGACCTTTGTGCGTCTGCTTAGACCAGATCATGAAGTAGTCTTGTTTTTTGTCTTCCTTGTGGTCGGTGACTGTGTCTGACGTTGGTGTCCTGGGAGATTATGTCCAACAGAACACCCTGGTCCAGCGCCCGCCCCTACTCCTGACAAACCGAGGCCGAGCTATGGGCAACAGGGCAGTTCCTGAAGGTCTGGGGCTGCGTTTCTCTTTGTCACAGAGACCAAGTCTTCAGTATGGCTGGGAGACTCAAAACAGAGGACTGCGGAAGGATGTGTAGAAATAAACAGCACGAGGGAAATGAACAATTCTTACGTTGATACTTTCCTTATCTGGGAGTCGCTTACGCAGAAGCCTTGGCCACTGAGAAAATAGCCAAGAGATTGGAAGCAAGCCGGCCATGCTTCTGAGCACCTGAAATAAGTCCCCCAACGCCCCGCATTTTTACAGGAGCACAGGGTTTTACGCAAAATCGATCTGTTCTGTCTGGCACACATTCTAACTAGTTTCGTTATCATGCTCACAGTAGGTTAGAAATGCAAGGGGGTAGGGACGGGAACGGTCAGACGTGGGTAGGTCCTGAGGACATAATGCTGATGAAAGAAGCCAGATACTCAGGACTGCATTTCTACAGAAATGTCCAGAAGAGGCAAATCCAGAAGGACAGAAGGGAGAGTAACGGTTTCCAGGGCTGAGGGGAGGGGAATGGGGAATGACAATTAAATGGGTATGGGATTTCTTTGGCAGGGGGAAAGAAAATATTTGGAATTAGATAGTGGTGATGGTTGCGCAACTTTGTGAATATACTAAAAACCGCCTTAAAAGGGTGCATTTTGTGATAGGTAATCTATATTTCAATTAAAAAAAAATGTTATAATGAAGAAGATCTGGCAGCCTGGTAACGTGATAGCAAGAGAGGATTCAGACACGGAGATCTTTACTCAGAAGGCAGAGCCACCTAGAGCCCCAAGCTCTGCCTGCAGCCTCTGCCGGCTTCACCAAGGCCACCCCACAAATGGACACCATGTCCCTGTTGGTCACGTGTGGACCTGGGCGCCAGGGGATAGAAAGATGACTAAGACATGGTCCCTGTGCTCTGGAGGGGTGACACCTCACACACAGCAGTGGGCATCCGTACTGATGACCCCCTCAAGAGAAAGTTGCCTTATTTCCAAAACGTTTAGTTTAAGAAGGCAGAGGAGCAGGTCATCGGTAATAAATTTGTAAAAAAATAATTTCTTTCAAAACCAGCAACTGTTTAAAGAAATATGAAAACTTCTGGCGTCCAACGTCAGTGAGCTAGAAAGATACGGCATGCGGAATGGTTCGTTTCCCAGAGAAGCGGGATGCTCGCTGTGTCTGCGGAAAGGCAGACGTCCCCACAGACCTCTGTAACCCCGGACAGCGGGTGATTCCCCGTGTATTGCGAATCCGCCAGCCTCCTGCGTCTGGGATCTCACAACGGCTGCCCCCGTTGTACTAACTTTCGTTATTTTGCCAAAAGACTCTGTGTGCCTCTCACTCAGAGGGCCAAGAACACAGAAAGCTGTAGCGGAGGGAAAGAGGACCCAGGAAATGGGGGGCTGTGTTTGGGGGCCGCTCAGGGGAGGCCTGATTAAACTCCCCCCCCACCCCGTTCTCCAGGCTCTACGTCATCAGTTTTGCTCAGCGAGTGGAGATCCGTGTGTGCCTTTACCTCCAGGGTTTTCCAGGGGGAGGTGCAACGTGAGGGCCCACCTGGGACTGGTATCTCTCAGAAGGAAGGACCACGCACTGCTGTAAATCACTGCCTCAGGCAGACAGCTGCGGCCAGGGTGGCTTAAGAGGGGACCGTGGAGGCAGAGGGAGAGGGGAGTGGAGGCCTCTTTCGGCAAATCATCAGCCTGAGACATGGGGGTCCTTTGCTCGAAATCGTCATTTCGGTACTCAGGCCACTGCCAGGGACCCTAGCTTCTGACTTTGCCACAGGCTTTGGGACACAGGGCTTGCTTTTCCAAATAAACATTTAGGAGTTTTCAAAGCCTTGAACTCAAACCTGCCCGTGAAAACGATACGTTTAAAGGGAAGACTCCCCCCGGCCGACCCCGCCCTGGCTTTGACGTCGAGGCTTTCCACACTTGATGGAGTCCAGGGGCTGAAAAACCAAGAGCTGGGGACCCATGTCTTGGGGGACTAGAACCAAGCTGAGTTGGGGGGCAGAAGGAAAGGTGGTTTCTTCACAGAGAAGGAAGTAGTGGCCGTGAAGGTGCCTGGGGAGGGTTTCAGTGACTGACCTTCGGAGATTGCGTGGAGGCCCGGGGCTTCACCTGGGCTCCTGCCGCTTGCTGGGCTTTGGGCAGGAGTCGGGAGGGCAGGATGGGGTGAAAGGCAGCAGGAGTCTGAGTGTGGAGACTCACCCAAGCCCCCAGCCCTCTTCCGTCCTCTTCCCGTGACCCCCCGCAGGTTTAAGGAGCTCAGGGGTCGGTCAGACTCTCTCAGGGGCACAGAGGCCCTCTGGGGTGACCTTCAGTAATGGGGATTTATTGTAAGGATATTTCTGGAAATTGGAAAGATTCCATAAACACTGAGGGCGGATTGGCTTCCAGGAGTTTGGAACAGGATTCTGGATCTCAAGCAGCTCCAGGGATCTTGCTTATCCGGGCTTTCCGGCAAAATGGAACCCCTGGACCACGCCCCCTGGTGCTCGGGGCCCCGGCCCCGACCCTGCTGCTGTCAGCCAGCTGTGCTTCTGCTTATTCTCGGCCCCGAGAAGCTCACTTGCGCTTCTCTCTCTGGGCCTTTTAGCTCTAGTCACACTACCAGCTGCCTTTTCTCTCGAATTCAAATCTCTGGAAAGAGTTCGATTAGACCATTGTCACCGTGGCCCCTGTCAGTAGCCACTTCCACGGGAGGCCACCTCCGGGAATGATACACAGGCCATCGTGAAGTGAGATGTCCACCGGTCCCGTCAGCTGTAGCTTGGATGACAGAGTCGCAGCTGACAGCCGGGTGTCCTAGGTGGATGCAGACTGTTTGTGTTGGTGGTGGGATGGGTGTGTGTGCGGGGCGTGTCGAATGAGGGAGTAGCGGGTCTCCTAAGACTTGGCCTGTCTGAACTTTGTTCCAGCAATAAAAAATACGAAGCTAGTGCACACGGGAGACAGCCCTGCCCGCAGAGCTCTTTCTCCCAGAGTCAGGTCTCCCCGAGCGAGGCTGGGAAGTGCCGTCTCGTTCCGAACTCTCTCTCTCTCCCTTTTTTGGGTCCTGTAAGTGAGAACAAGAAGAGGCGACTGGAAGGTTTGCAGAGCTCTTTCTGGCTACAGGAGATAATTCTGATTGCCCTAAGGAACGGGCTTCACTCTGCCCCTGCTTACCTGACACCTCAGCCCATCCGAACCTGTTCCTTTTTACGCCAAACTGAACGTTTCTGAATTCCAAAGTAGTATTTGGAGCCTAGTGAGTCCTTAAATGTTTGGTAAATGAATGAATGGACGAATGAATGAAAGCCATCAGCCCCTCGAAGAGGGCTGGCTGGGAGGGAGTTGAGGCGTCCGACTTTGGTTGAAGAAAGGCCTCGCTTTGAATCGTGGCTCTGCCCCTTGCCAGCTATGTGACGTCGGGACAGATTACTTAAGTTCCCTGAGCCTGCCTTTCCTCAACTGTAAGGTGAGGATTATGCCCACGGCTAAGTGCTTGGGGCACCGCCGTGACCACAGAATTCCCAGCACAGGGCCCGAGGCGAGGTGCTCGTGTTCTGAGAAGCATAATGACCAGGCTGGCTCCAGGGGGCTGGCGGGCAGGGGCACGAGACCACCAGGAAATCAGCCGCCCGACCGTGTCTGTGGACGGGGAGGGAAGGCCAGGCCCAATCCCAAGCCGCTTGAACCCTCCTCACCCCCAGGGAGTTAGTAAGGCTGCCAGGACTGCGGTCCACTTCCAACCAGGGCTAGGCTAGCAGTGTGGCAGGCGGGCCGTGTCCCAGCCAGGCAAGAGCAGGATCCAACGTAGGGGTGACACCACCACTGGTGCCATGGGGTCCATGAAGGCTTAGAGGCCAGAGACCCATTGCCATGGGTCAATGGCGGGGGGGGGTGGGCAAATCGAAAAGCCGAGAGCCAGCAGGATCAGAGAACAGGAAGCCCGGGGGCTGGGGGCTGGGGGGAGACACCGGCTGCCCGGAGGGTGACCTCTGATCGGAGGCCGGGAGCGCCTCCCTTTTGTCTGCCCCTTCAGTCCGCCGAGTGCCAGCCTGATGCCAAGCAGGCTCTTACAGTCTGAGTCTGTGATGCAGTGCGGACCGGAGAGAGGGGAGGGGAGGGGAGGGTCTGGGCGGGGAAAGGCACTAGATGCCCAGCGAAGCCCCAGCGGGGACCCCTCGCTGCCGGTGCTGCGGTGCGCTCGTGCATTGGTGGAGGCAAGCTGTCCCCGTCACCGTTCCCCGCCCCCGACCCAGCGGGTCTCCTCCGTCACGGGCCCACCTGCCCGCGCCTCTCGCATCCCGACTTCTCATCCCTCGGTCCCCCAGCATCAAGGGCCCGGGAGTCTTCCTCCCAAGACCCCTAGTAAGTCCCCCGCGTCGTCACGTGCTTCTCCGTGACCCACCGTGTCAACCACTCCCGCGATAAGTATGTCACCTCCTCGGCCTCCTCGTCTGCCCAGTTGAGCCACCGCTGTGGGGGTGACACCTGGGCTCAGTCTTGCTGGGTGGCTGCTCTGCTCCTGCTCGGGCTGGCTGCGGGCGGCTGAAGGTCACACGCGCTCCCGGCTTCAGGCCAGCACGGGGCTTCCCAGCTGTGCTCAGTCCCTGCTGAGGCCCCAAGGTCCCGCCCACCCTCACCCCTGGTCCCCACAAGTGCCGTCCCAAACCCTCAGCTGTCTCCCTGAGCTCTGTTTCCTGCTAACTTCCCCTCCCCAGCCCCAGCTCCCGGCAACCTCACCTCGTACTTCAAGGTGAAAGTGAAGTTCAGTACGTGGGAGGACCGTTCTGCCCACTCCTCCTGGCAGCCCCTCGTCCCACTGCACAGGTGGAGGGCGCTTGCTCCCCGCGCCTCGGCTCTGAGGCCCATGCCCTCCCTGTTGCCTGGGGGGCTTATTCCGTGTCTGGTGGTTCTCTCCCTGCCTGAATCTTTTTCCTCACCGCCAGCTCCTTTCCCTTGGTGTTTGAACTCGCTCCTGGCTCTTTCAATACAATTTACGACAAAACCCTCTTTCAACCCCAGGTCCCTCTGAAACTAGGGCCCTGCCGCCGCTTCTCTTGACAGTTCAACGTTCTTGAAGGTACCGTCTGCGTTTACTGTCTCTACCGGCATCCCCTCCTGTTCACCTGCCAACCCTCACCATCCGGCTGTCATGGACTGCCCACCTCCGCTCTCGAAGATGCTGTGCGACCACTCAGTTGAAATCACTGCTGACCTCCGATTATAAAGCCCAGTGGACACCCCTCCCAGGCCCCCCATACCTCCAAGGCTCCTCCGAGGGTTGCCGTTGACCTCGCCTCCCCCGAGATGCCCTCCTGCCCTGACTTCCCTGACTGTGCTGTCTCCTGGTCTTCCTTCTGTCTCTCGAGCCCGTCTTTCTCAGTCTCCTTGCTGAGATCCTCTTCCTCTGTTCACCCCACTTAAAGATTGGGGTCTTCCAGAATTCCGTGTCTGCCCTCTGCCGTTCCCAACTATCACGTTCTGCTTCAGTTCAGATGTTATCGTAGCGCTGATGACTGTCACCTGGCGTGGGTGCCCGGCCAGAGGTCTTTCCCGAGGACCTCCTGTCAACGGGACCTCCTCCTAGCTACCCCCAAACTGAATTCCCTCCCTTAGGCCCAGCCTGCTCCTCCTTGGTTCCCTATCTGGGTAAATGTTGTCTCCAGCCACCCACTGGCCAGATCAACCACTGCACGAGACCCAGCTGTGGCTCAGCCCACCCGGGTGCCTGCTCTGCACGGTGGTTCCTTCCGCTCTGCACCCAAACCCAGCCCTTACCCTGTTGGTGGAGTTCATCCTTCATCTCAGCTGCCACGGTGTCCTCCAGACCCCTGACATCTCTTGCTGGGGTTTCTGCAGCCTCCGTCCCCCGCCCATGCCCCCTCCCATTCATTCTCCACGCAGCTGCCAGGATGAGCGTCTACAAATGCGACACTGCGTCCTCCCACTTAAAATTCTTCACGGCTTCCCCAGTGCCTTCGGGATAAAGTCCAAACTCCTTAGCAGGGTGTCCAAGGCCCCCCACGTCCCGTGGTCTTGATGAGCGTGGCGAGTGGGACCCGGAGACTGGTGCTCAAGTCCCGGCAGCACTTTTGCTGTGTGACTTTGAGTAAGTTACTTAACCTCTATGAGCCTCTGTGTTCTTCTGTGTCCAGCTGTTGGCGGCGGGGGGGGGGGCAGGCGACACCTGCTCTTTGGGGGCTGAGTCTGTTTCTGTACCTGTCTACTGACTTCTGTCTTAGGGCAAGTGTGCAGCCAGTGGGGCCCACTGTTTCCTGCCCTGGACCAGCGCCTGCTCTGTCTCTGGCCCATCAGCTTATGCCCCCGACAGTCGCCCGGTGCCCCAGCGCTGGCTCCTGAGCTCTGTCCTCCCCAGAAGCCGCCCCTATCCCATCCTTTCCTTGTTTCCCCGCCACTGCCACTGTCTGCAGCCCCCGCCGGGGCCCGGCGCCTTCCACTTCTATTTGCTTAACTCCTCACCACTGTTTAGGGTTCTTCTCGGGAAGCACCGGCTCGAAGTTTCTCCTGCACACACCTAGACTAGTTGCTGCTCCCAAATGTTTCCATAGAGTCTTTCCATCGTCCCGTCGAGGCCCTCACCTCCCGTCTCTCTCGAGGGCTCTTGGCTCAGCGAGGCAGCCCCGGAGGGTAGGAATCATGTCTTACTTATCTTTATATCCCTAGTGCCCAGCCTGGCACCTCGGGCTGTCCGTAAACCTTTGTTGCATGGACAGCTTAAACTTGGAATTGTCTCCGGGCGGTATTGGAATCCTCACTTTCATTATTTATCTGTTTATAATGCTCTCCTTCTTGTTTGTTTCTGTTCCTCCGGGGAGTGGGGGCTGTCAGGTCCATGAGATTGTAAGCTCCCTAAGGGCAGGGTCGCTGTCTGAGCGGTGCAGTCAGCACACAGGTGACCCTCATCAGTACTGCCGACTGCCGGCCTCGGAGAGGTGGGAAATGTCACGTGGGGAGACTGGGTCCTTCTCCCACTTTGTGCAGCGCAAACCCAGTGGCGTGGAGGGTCCAGGGCTGTCCCCGAGGCACCGGCTCATGAGAGGTGGCAGTGGTGGTATGGGGCCGAGCACATTTGGGGGGTGTGCAGAGCCGAGGCCTGGTTGCCTGGGAGGGCGCTGGACATTGGACCCGGGGACCGTCAGCCAAGGACTGACCTTTGCTACCCAAACGGTTTCAGCTTTTGTTTTAAAATCAGTTTCAGGCCGGTCAGAGCATCTCTGAATGTCACTTGCCACCAGCTGAACGAGTGACTTGCCTGTTTGTGTTGCGAGGGATCCCTGGGGGTTTCTTCTGCCTGATGACCTGGGCTGAGCTGCCAGCCCCCTGCCCGCCAGGTCCTCCTTGGCTCTGCAGCCTGCCACCGCCTCCCGAGTTGTTACACTCCTGGGGTACGCATTGCTTTGATCTCTAGCAGAGGTGGAGGTGGCATGCAGGCAGGCAATCTGCACAAACCTCCCTAAGTGTGGTCCTGCCAGAGCGAGCAACGGCTGTCCCCTCTGGCCTCCCTGGGAAGATGAGCTTGCCTCTTCCCCCTGGCCAGGGGTCCCAGCGCTGGGGTCCCAGGAGGCTGATCCTGGGGTGGGGAGGCACAGGCAGCTGCTGTGCGCAAGTCCTGGGAGAGCCCTGTGCCCCAGAACACTCTTGTTTGTTATGATCACTCTTCCCTGTCCTGTGGGTGTGTGGTGTGCGTGGAGGACGGGGCTCTGAAGGGTGATGAACTTCGTGCCTCTAGTTCTGTGTTTTAGACATATTTTCCCATGTCAGAGCTTTTAAAGGTGGTTTTCTGATAATTTGCCAAAAATGGGGTTGGGCTGGGTACTCAGCCGAGCTTCAGGAGTCATGCGCTTTGTCTACTAAAAATCTAGGCATGTTGGTAGCGGGAAGACCTCATTTGGGTCACTGGTTCTAAGACCGATTTTAATAAAAATTCCTTTATCTGCCCTCCCAAGACTGGAGTTTCCAGAGCAGAGGCCCAAATGTTTTCTGGCCCCTTTGGGAGCCAAGCAACTTTGAGGGGAGCTTCAGCCGGCAGTGGGGGTGGGTCAGGCCAGGCACACAGCAGCCCTTCTTGCTAGGAGCTGGGTGTCTAGGAATGAGGGAGCCTGTGGCCTCGCCTCCAGAAGTCTTTGGAAGGGGACAAGCCCTCCTCCACGTGCAGTGACAGAAACGTGAGCCTGTCAGGTGAGGCGGGGGGGAAATTAAGGCAGCTGGTCTCAGGCAGACGTCTTCTTTCAAGTCTGATTCTCCGCATGAAAGAGGTTCTGCTATTGGCAGGTATATAAACAGTGAACAGGCGAGCGCCTGCGAGCGCGTCTGCATTTACAGGCCCTGGAGGACTCCCGTCGAGCCCCAGCCCTGGTTCGGCCGCAGACATGTGTTCTCCCTCCCTCTCCCCTCTCTCTCTGGGGGCAGGCTTCTTGCTCAGGGCTGTGCAGACAGGTCAGGAGAAGAAGCAGATTGGACGAGTCCCTGCAAAACAGTCTTCTCCGGTGGAGCCCTCCCGGCTGGGTTCATCAGGATGGTCGCCCTGGAGCTCTGATGGCCACCTCTTGCCCTCTTTCTCTTTTCTGCCTGACAGAAGGTCTGCAGCTGTTTACAGGTTCTGGACGTGAGCATCCGAGCAGGCAGCAGGGCTGTGAGCCAAATAGGGACAGGGCTTGGAGTCGGGTCCTTTGTGGACGGTGGAGGGAGGAGGGGCCCTCAGGAACTGGGCTGGCCAGGCCCGCGTCTTGGAGAAAACAGGCAGCATCTTGAGCGAATCAGCATCCTGTATGTGTATGTATATTTGCAGGAACTTGCATTTGTAGGGTCCGCCTGGAGTGTGATTGGCTGTAGGTGGGAACCAATTTTCCTCCGGTGGTGCTGGATGTGAGGAGGATGGGGAAAGGGGGTCGCGAGGGCTGTGGGGCTGCAGGGGTCTATTTACAAGGCTACCTGGTTGTACAAAAATTATTTTTAAAAATCTGCTTCCTAATCTTGCTCCAGAAAAATGAAAGGCAGTGAGCCTGAAAATAAGGGGTACGGGGAAAGGCTGAGAACCGGGATGTGTCCATTGATTCATTCACTCACTCACTCATTCATTCATTCAACTAGTGTGCATAAGCACCTTCTGTGTGCTCAGCAGAGAGCGGGGCCAGGCACGGAGAGGGGGACACACAGCAGGTCTGGCTCCGTGCCCTTGGGGCTCACAATGGGGAAAACAAGAGGTACGGCCAGGACGCGGCGGAGCCCCCGTGCAGCACGAGACTGGGAGGTGGCTGCACTTTGTTCATCTTGGACTGGAGAGGGGGGACATGGGGTGCCCCGGGTACCTGGATTTCCCTGTGGTGGATATTCCTATGGCCTTTGAGTTTGGAAGCATTTCATCTGAGCACTTGTGATGGAGATCTTTAAAAGGACACCACCCTCTGCCTTAGGAAACAGAACCCATGGAACACAACTTCATCTCTTTTTAATGGTTTGGTCCTAACCTTCCCTTCCCTCGACTGTCCCCCAGCCTGTTCTTGCTTTGCCGCTGCGGTACCCTAATCGGCCGTAACCCTTACCAATCGAGGACCGACCGGAGGAAGGACAGAACCGATTTTGTTTAATGAGCAAGCTGAGCCTCGTATTCAACCTGAGGGTAATCAGCTTTGGCTTGGTGATTGGGGTGTGGCAGGGACAGTGCGATGACTGTTCTTGTACTCTTCTGAGAGCGTTTTCCTTGCCTTAAGCTGTGCTCTGCAGACTCACAGTGACTGGATGTAACTTTTGACTAAAGTAGGACAAAACTCTGTAAGATGCTGTGTCCAAGTGAGTGACATGGTGTATAGTACTTTGAGAGTTTAAAGAAAAAAAAAAAGATTCCCCTGGGGCTGGGAGGCCACAGGAAACGTTTTATGGAACGGAAAGTTAGCTAGACCTTGGGAATGGAACGGGGCCTTTGCGAGTCGAGGGGAGGCGGCCACATTATTGAGAAGGGGCAGACTGAACTCTCCAATGGAACCAGGACATCTTCATGATATGTACACATAACTCTTCATGAGGCTCTGTGTGATGCCACATCCTCCACCCCGCAGCCCACGCAGGAATTTATCCTATAGAACCTGGGCCCCTCCGCATTCCACAGGAACCAGTGGCACATTTGCTGGCCATGGGTGCTGCCTGGATTGTGAGTGTGAATCACAGGACGGAAACTTGTTCCCCCGGCTTTGACTCCAATGACAAAAAATGGGACAGCATCACTGAGCTTCCATGTGTGCTTCAAAGGCAGAGGAGGAAGAGGGCTGGTTTCATCTCCTTCTTGTGCTGTCAAAGGCCCATCCCCTTCTCTAGAATCCAACTTTCCCTAATATTTCGGAAGGATGACAAAGTTGCACTTGAAATCAGGAGCCACCAGTGGGTATTAGCTCATGTGCGCACCTATTATTAACGAAAAACGTGAGGGTCTTTTTTCAATGTATAAATCCTTGGGAAATCCAGAATAATAGGCAAAAGCAAAAAAAACAAAACAAAAACACAACAACCATTCAACTGGGCCTAAGACCCTTCCAACAGATGGCCGGTTGTCCATCCACTTAAAATGGGAGGGGGAGCTTGTTGAAATCAGTCACTGTCAATGAATCAACAGCTATTTTTCAAACGCAGGAAAATTTAAAATAAAATGTAGAGTGAGGCGTTAGAATCCATTCATTCATCTAACCACCCTTTATTGAGAGCATATCACTTCTTTGGCTCAAGATGAGGGTTTCAGGGCTTCCCTGGTGGCGCAGTGGTTGAGAATCTGCCTGCCAATGCAGGGGGACACGGGTTCGAGCCCTGGTCTGGGAAGATCCCACGTGCCGCGGAGCAACTGGGCCCGTGAGCCACAACTACTGAGCCTGCACGTCTGGAGCCTGTGCTCCACAACAAGAGAGGCCACGATAGTGAGAGGCCCGCGCACCGCGATGAAGAGTGACCCCCGCTCGCCGCAACTAGAGAAAGCCCTCGCACAGAAACGAAGACCCAACACAGCCAAAAATAAATAAATAAATTTAAAAAGAACTTAAAAAAAAAAAAAAAAAGATGAGGTTTCAGCAAAATTGGCAATCTCACCCTTCCATCCCAAACTCCCAGAAATGACAGAATATATACCTTAAAAAAATATAAGCAGTGCCAGAAATCATAAAAGGATGTCCCTGGTACATCAGAAATGGACGAATTCCTGAAGGATGGAAAGTAGTCAAGATCAGATTGATGAAGGAACTCACGGCTCCAAATGTCCCTACAGAAGGATTACTAAGAAATGGGCTCCGGGGCTGGAAGTGGCAGACGTGGGGCAGAGGGAAGGCCAGCATACATGAGAGGGTGAGCAGCTGGGGTTACCAGGAGGATCAGGCAGGCAGGTGAATCCCTCCACACCTCCATATCTGACCCCCATGGGGCAGGCAGTGGGCAATAGAGATTGCTTGGATGCTTGGGTTAGAGAGGCAGAGCAGTGTTCTGGGTGGCTGACACAACCCAGGAAGAAGATGTCCACTTCTACACTCCCTGCTCACTCACTCTCCCAGGAACAGGCACTTTCCCTTGCTTATGTTGGAAAGGCTGGGGTAAAACCTGCCCCACCATATATCCAGATCCTTCCCTCTGCTGACCAGGCCCACATGGACTTTCTGATACAAAAAAATGAGCGTGCCTCCAGGATTCACCAAAAAGATGTGCAAAAGGTACGGATTGCAGCAAACAAAAGTTCACACTCAAGGAAATGCTGACCGTGTAAGCAGAATAGGACTTTTCCAGAGCCTTTGGAATAAGTACAGCTATCGGATCTGTAAAAAGTCAGCCAGAGAGACCTTGGAAACTAAAAGTGTTCACAACGACACATGTAAAAATCAACAAATGGGCTGGACCAGCAGAGTGGATGTAACTGAAGAGAAATTCGTGCACTGAAGGAGTTCTCTGCAGCATGTGGTCTAAAGGACCACGAGATGGAGCTACGGAAAGAAACACTGAGATGCGGAGGGCACATTCTGTCCACAAGAAGTTTCCAAAGGAAGGAAAGGCTGGAATGGAAAGAATAAAATAGAAAAGAAACACTGCTAGAAAATCTACCAGGAGATAGAAAAGAAACCATTTAAGACAAAAGCCCAAGATTAAATAGGATGACCAAGTGCCAAGTAGGGAGAATGACAAACACCTATAACTAGTTACAGCACAACCACAAAGTCAGAGGAAGACTACTAGAAAAAACAGAAACAAAAACTTAACAACTTCCAGAGAGAAAGAGGGGGGAAAAAAAAGATGATCTAAACAGAAGAAGGATGAAGAGGACAACAGACCTCTCACTGGCTACACTAGAGGCAAAAAGGCAGTGGGACCACGGGCATGAACCCTCAGGGCTGGGGAAGACAGTGAGCCAGGAATCTGTCCCCAGTAAAACTCTCCTTCAAGTGTGTAGGGGAAAAGAGTCGTTTTGGACATTAGGGATTCAAAGAGTTTACCATCCACTGTCTCCCTCTAAAAAAATTAAAACTGATCACAAAAGGCAGGATAAAAGTGGGAGTGAAGAACCTCCTTTTGGCCAACTGCACACACTTCTGTCTCAGAAAGAGACAGTCAGTTTGCTCCTAGCTGGGGATGAGTGGACTCACCCATCATCTCCCCAGGACAGCTGGCTGAACAGAAGCAACTGCCACTATAGAAGGTCTTTGGCTGCCTTTGCGCGGTCACCATGGTAAAGTGTGCAATGGACCTAATGCTGGCGATCTCCTCTCAACCCCCATCAGAGCCCATGCTTTTGTCTCTGGAGCCTAAAGAGGCATGGCTACCTGGCTGGGGCTGCCAGCATCCCATGAAGTGTTTGCTGTCTCTTCATTCTCAAATCCATCCCATGAGTGTTCAGAGGGGCTGAGGCTGGGAGAGTCTCTCTCTCCCAGCCTGATGCTCTGGGTGGCAGTAGACACAGCTGTGTGACCTTTACCCATTGGAAGCAGTGCGATGACAGACTTAGGTTGCTAAGAACGTCAGGCATATGCCTGACTGGGAGGTCTGCCCAGTGGCCTGGCCAGTTGGAGAGACTGACAGCTGTGCTGGGTGGAGGGGGAAGATTCATCAGGAAGTGGCCCTGATGTCTCTGGGGAGGAACAAAGGAAGGAAATAAAAACTGTTGTAGGAGGTTACAGGTACTAGAAGTGCAGGCGAAGTCACAGGGTGCTGCTTTAGGACACCTGGCGGGTGGGAGAGGAGGCGTAAGGGGCTGCCCCAAGGTCCCCGGAGTCTGAGCTGGCCTCTGCGAGCCGGTCCTGGCTGGTAAGTGGTCTGGATCCCCTGGCAGGCCTCTGCACAGAGAAAGGCTCGGAAGCTCTTTAAAAATTCATGCTATTAAAGTAAACTTCTCCCTCCAATTTCTCTCCTCTGCATAATTGTGTCTGAGAAAACCAAGCGGGGTTAATGTTCCAGGCATGAGTTTGTGCTTCCGTGGTGGCCGCTGTTCGTGGCTGGGCCTGGTTCCCTGTGGGCCAGAGCTGGTCCCAAGCCTCCTTCACCCACATGGGCCTTGGCCCGGCTTCTCCTTGGCTCTCCAGGTTGGGGGAGGCTGGGAACCAGCCGTGCCCAATCGGCTGTCTTCAGAAGGGCCCCAGGAACTCGGCTAGTGTTCTTATTATAGTCCTTGACTGTGCGATCTAGTGGGGGGCCCTTGAAGCCCTATGTCCTGCCCCCTGGCTCCAGGCATCACTAGATTTAAACCGTTTTCCTTAGATAACTGTCTTCATTGTTTAAAAAAAAAAAAACCTCCAAAGACACAGCTACCGTGACATCTCTTGAAAAGGCTTTCCTGCTTTTCACTTGCTGATGGCCAAGAAAGGTTAAATCACTCCTGTGCAAGCCCACTGGGCTCAGGGGAAGGACCAGCCTGAGGGCTCTCCCCACCCCCGAGGAACGCTGGACGCACATGGCCTCGTGCCATCTTTGCCCCGGAATGAGGAGGCATCTTGGTTCTGGAACCTGCTGTGTATGCTACATATTACATGTTTTTACACGTTACCTGTTAGTGTCGGGTTCGGCCCTCCAGTTTCTTTATTCATGCTTCAGGCACTATCCACTCATTTAAAAGCATCTCAAGGGAAGTGGAGGACACTGTGGAAGTGAGGGCAGAGAGGAAGAGGCAGTGGTGGTGGAGAAGATGGGAGAGGAACAGGAAGGCGTTTGTGGCTGCCTTGCAAATAGACGCCCGGCGGTCCCAGTCCACGGATGCTTTGCGTGGGCACGGAGAATGCGGAACCCTGGCTGGCATATTTCTCCATAAATTCCCAGCTAGAGAGACCCTCTCTGCAAGCCTCACTTGGATGCAGTATTTTAGAACAGATGATTCCTACCAGGAGACCATGAGCATTTGAGATCCTCAGAGGGAAGAGGTGGCATTTAAGCTTTCTTTTTTTTTTAAACAGAAAAACCACTTTGCAGATAGGTAGGGTTGGGTGTTCTTGTGGCCCACGTGCTGGAGCCCTTGGAGCACAAGCTTTCCCAGTACTTTTTCTTTCCCTTCCTCATTTGTTTGGAGCTGGGGAAGCATCTCTCCTCCGGATGCCACCACGGGTTCCCAACAACAGAATGGAGAGTTGAGCGTGACCCACGGATTCAGCTCGTCGAAACTCTACAGCGGAAGAAGGGTGACCAGGAGCACCAGGGACTCGAAGGGCTGGGACAGACCTTAGTCACCCCCTCCCACTTCTCTCTTGATAACTCCCTCCCCAGGGTCTTCAGCAACTTGTGGCAGAGCTGGGATTACAATTTGAGACTCCTGATTTCAGTTCAGTGCTTTTTCCCAACCCCCCTCCCCAGAGCTCCATGCTTTGTCTGCAGCCTGCCGGCCAGGGCACAACTTATACCATCAGGCAGGAGCATGAAACCCCGGTGTAACCTGATTGGGAAGAGTGTGGGGTGAACTTCCACCCCAGAACAATGCTCCCATCAGCATGGAACTGATGCTTGACCTTCCACCATTAGAGATTCATTCCTTTGTCACTTGGAGGTGAGGCCGGCTTCCAGAGTCTCCTCCTGAAATTTACGTACCTCTGGGATGGCCACCCATGGCTGACAGCTAGCAACCCTCTTGGGCTGTTTCTCCAGGAGAGGTGATAGCTGATGGTGGTAGGGGTGGAGGCGAAGGCGGGACAGAAAGATATGAAACTCGCGGAAGCAGGAGGACAGAGCTGGGGCTGGTGTGAGAACGGGTCCTCCCTGTTGTGGACTTTCCATACATGCTACCACCCACCTGCCCACTACATGTAGGACAGAGCATGACCAGATACACTGGTGGGAAATTCCTGTCACCGAGGCACGAGCAAATGTTTGGAAACTGAAAGGGGACGACAGGGCTGCCCACCCACCTGCCCTCTGAGTACGCCCAGCCCGAGCCATCGACCCTGGGGCAGGTCCCCTCTGCTCCCCCAGGCTATCGTTTGCATGGATTGACCAGCATGGGCGCTTTCATCCATGGCTGAAGAACAGAGGTGCTTGTGCTGTTATTTTGTGATTGGAAGACAGGCGAAGAGACCGAGGCAGCAGAGGGGATGGTGTGTGTGATCTGTGTTCCACCCTGGCACGGGGCCTTGTGTCCTGGCAGATGAATGGAAGGGTTAGGGTCAGAAATGGAAAGGGCCGTTTCCCCAGAAGGCTCAGTGAGACTCAGAGCACGAGAAGTGAACTTGGGGGCTCGGCAGATCTGCCCCAGCTTCTGCACGACATCGGGAATTGCCAGGTGCACAGGGAGACAGCAGCCTCCACGGCCATCAGCATCCTCCTGAGGGACATTGACAACGTGGGCCACGGCAAGGCTCCGGGAAGCAAGTTCAAGGTTACTGGACGTTGACCAAGGGGAGCAGAGACGAAGAAGACTCAGTGTGAGTGCGTGCAGTGTGGTCCTGCAGGGCTTCCTAGAGACTCTTAGTAGGGTCTTCGGGGGGTTAGGGCACTATAAGGGATTCTCTGTCACATGAAGTTTCAAGAAGAGGAACTTTGGACCATTGTTGCTTAGTTGTGACACAGGGTGGAGTGGCCTGGTTATACTGGAGTTCCTCTTACACCAGCCGAACCCTGCCTGAGATGCTGATAGACAAAAATGCCTCTGATCCCAGGACAGGAAACGAGCCCTTGGTCTTGCTTAGACAAAGTCCAGTAGTTCATGGGTGCAATCTCCTTCTTCCCCACCCAAGTCAAGGCCATGATTCTACAGGACTGGAAACTTTGTCCCAAACTCGGCTTGGGAAAGGGCAGAGTTTTCAGGGACTGCATTATCCAATCAGGAGAAGAAAGGGGGAAGCCTACCCTTGTCTTATGAACTTGAGGGTAAAATGAGGCGGAAGGAGGGGGATGAGATTTGCTCAGAGCCTCCCAGCCGGAAACCGTGACTGGCTGGTTTATGGGACAGCGGGGAAAGATACAGGTGGAGATTTGTTTCAAAAATAAAAGGCCATCTTCGCAGGCTGCAGAAGAGTCAGGGTGTATAAGCAAAGTTGTTCTGATGTCATTCTCCCCCTCTTCCTCCGCCATCCACCTGCCAAAGTGCCGACTCCTTCCTTCCTGCCTGTGATTAATCCTAGTTTGTTCAGGATGCATTCACTGAGTCCTGAAGCTGTTGAGTGGCAGATTTGGCCACTTGCATAAGCTGAGTTTTCCAGAAGTTAAGGGAAAAGGGCAACGTCCTCCATACCTGCCAGTATGGTATGTGACCCAGGGTGACACCACTCAGAGCAGTTACTAAGCAGATGTGACAGAAAGAGCTGCAGCAAGAATACGGTTTGATAGGTGCCATTTAGATGGAGTGGCCCTGTCTCGAGCCATTGCCCGGTTGACAGATACTGGGCCTCTGGGGGTGTTCTGTTCGGAGAGTCGAACAGAACAGTGGATGCAGTTTTACAGAGTGAAGTTGGTCACATCCACACCCAGCACGCCGTCGCACCCGTTTACTGAGGTGTGCGACGAGCCTGGCTCTGGGTCGGGCCTGCTGCACCAACCTGACCCACGTTTGTTTTTTTTTAATTGAAGTAGAGTTGATTTACAATGTTGTGTTAATTTCTGCTCTATAGCAAAATGATTCAGTTATGTATATATTTTTTCTTTTTAAAATTCTTTTCATTATGGTTTATCACAGGATATTAAATATAGTTCTCTGTGCTCTACAGTAAGACCTTGTTGTTTATCTACTTTATATGTAATGGTTTTCATCTGCTAATCCCAACTTCCCACTCCGTCCTGCCCTTCTCCCCCTCCCCCTTGGCAACAACAGGTCTGTTCTCTATGTCTGTGTCTATTTCTGTTTTTTAGGTAGGTTCATTTGGGTCATATTTTAGATTCTACATATAAGTGATATCATATGGTATTTGTCTTTCTGTCTGACTTTCTTCACTTAGTATGATCATCTCTAAGTCCGTCCATGTTGCTGCAAATGGCATTATTTCATTCTTTTTTTCTGGCTGAGTAGTATTCCATCGTATGTATGTACCACATCTTCTTTATCCGTTCATCTGTTGATGGACATTTAGGTTGCTTCCATGTCTTGGCTCTTGTAAATAGTGCTGCAATGAATATTGGGGTGCATGTGTCTTTTTGAATTATGGTTTTCTCAGGGTATATGCCCAGTAGTGGGATTGCTGGGTCATATGCTAATTCTATTTTTAGTTTTCGGAGGAACCTCCATGATGTTCTCCATAGAGGCTGCACCAACTTACATTCCCACCACCAGTGTAGGAGCGTTCCCTTTCCTCCACACCCTCTCCAGCATTTGTTATTTGCAGACTTTTAAACGATGGCCATTCTGACCAGTGTGAGGTGCTACCTCACTGTAGTTTTGATTTGCGTTTCTCTAATGATTAGTGGCACTGAGCATCTTTTCGTGTGCCGATTCGGTCCACCTCTTTTTGCAGGTGGGGATTTTGGGGCTCAGAGAAGTGGAGCGATGTGCCCAAAGTCACAGAGGAAAGTATCAGAATCTGGATGTAAAACCAGGTCTGTGCTCTTCCTCCTGGTGGAGTTGTGGGGAGGCATGGCCTCTAGGCTGTGTTCAGTCCCCCCACTAGGAGCGTGCTCGCCTCTGGGCTTGGTGTGGACTCAGTGCCCGACCTGGCACTGCTTGGCCTGCAGTCACTGCTCTGAGGTCCCCAGGCGCCCCCTCCTCCCGTGAGGCCCTAGGAGAGAAGCGGCATGTCCACGGGAGAGGCCCTTAGCTTTTCCAGCATATTTCCATCGCAGGAGAGGGAAGCCCTTCCCTCCGGAAGCCACAGCTGCATTTGAATTAAACGGATACCTGGACGGTCCATGGAACCGAAGCCACTCTTTCCTTGCTGTGTGATTTTTAAATGTCACCCAACCTTTATGCAGTTTTTTCCCATGGAATAACCCTGAGAGATATGTGAGAATGATAACTGATTTTTGTTTTCCCCACAGGCGAATCAGCCCCAGAGTGGACCGCCCCTGATAGGATGAGAACTCTGGCCGGCTTCGCCAGCAGCCCAGCTGGCCGCTGTCTGGACCATTGCCCATGGCCAACGTTGTGTGTTGGGGACAACACATTAATCTGAATAAATTTTGAAGCCAAGACTCATGAGACAGGTATAAATTCTATTTGCACGTACCTGGAAACATAAAATGAGGCAGACAAGCGATTTTTGGGTAATCTGCCAATTTGCACGATTCATGCATTGATACGGATCACTGAGACCTGACAGGGTTGTAATTGACCAGAGCGCCGCAGCCTGGGCTGTCAAGAAATTCACTGGTTTTCCCATTGAGCTCTGCTCCTTGGTAAGCGTCTGGGAAATCAAGTGATGACTGATTATAATGACTGCTTGGTGATGACTTTGAGACCGCTAAAGTCAAACAGGACGGTTTAAAAAAATGGAATCTTCCCTTTGACCTCTGGAAAGCCCTAATCCTGGCCCAGTGCTGGAGTGACCATTGTAATGAACATTAGCTGCAGGCCCCCTTTGTAAATCTCCGACTGGACAGGAATAGACCTTCCATTTGATCACTCTGACACGTCGGGGGAGAGGGTGTCCCACTCCTCAGCCTTTGTTTTGGTCATCAGAGTTGAGTTTTGGTTTGAGATGCATGTGACCGGCCTTCGTTGTTATGTGGGTGTGGTTAGAAACATAATTCATGCCAGACATGAAAAGGACAAAGCAGAAAGGGGATGTGGGGCTTGTCTCATGCAAACCCCTTCTTTTAAAGAAGAGGCGGGGGGCTCAGAGAGGGAAAGTGACTTCCTCAAAGCCACCCAGCTATTGAAACGACAGAGCTGGGACGAGAGCACAGATCCGATGGCCCCCGGCAGTGATGCTTTTCCTCCGCATCACGCCGTTACTGTCCCACGTGGACAGACATGGTCTTCTCCGCAGCGATGCTGGGAAGGAAACTCACTTTTCTTAGAACGCTATTTCCTAGGAAATGTGCTTAATGCTTTATCTACATTGGTTCATTTTATTCTCCCAATGCATCTGCCAGAGAGCCATCACCAGGAAGCCACTTCTACACCGAGGGAGAGGCTACCTACTGGTCTGTAAGACCACAAAGCCCAGGCCCTTTCTCCCAGGCTCTGGCCAAAGGTCTCTTCTTCCTTTTGCTTCTTCTTCCCTTGGCCTCTCTCACACTTTCAGGCATCCTCTGATAGCCTGAAATGGGAGGTTTTAAGTGGTGTAAGGTTTCCTTGGGTTAAGGGGTCACGGGTGGGTCACATCTTATGGGCAAGTCTGAACACGACAAATGTTATCTCAAAAGGGACCAAACAGGACTCCTCTGGGAAGTGGAGGTTGTGGTTTTCCAGGTGGCGGGTTTCTGTCAGGCCCCCTGAAAAGTCGCAGTGGCATCCTGCCTCCAAGCCAGGCTCTCCTTCCGGCACAGCCTTCTGGGAGGAACGGGAAATGAAGGTGGCCCCGAAGGCCTGAGTATCCTCTGTGGCCATTGCACCCACGTGGCAGGTAATTGATGCCTACTTTTTTTTTTTTGTCTTTATTATTTTTCAGACTATAGAGCCTCTTGGTAACATCCAATTCATGCCCGGCTGCCTAGACTTGGAATCTGGTTTCCCTCTAGGGAAAAATACCCCATGTCTCAGCCCATCTCGTGAACACTTTGCCAGACTGTAGAGCTCTTGGTGTAGAAATGCCTTTTAAACAAGGATCGTGTCTTTTATCTCGTGGATCCTCCCCCTCAAGTGCTTAATCCAGGGCTTTGATTGCAGTAAATAGTTTTGTACTTGACACTGGAATAGCAGAGGGGAAGGAAGGCTGGATGTGCACCTTCCAAGGGTTCAGGCTACACTCCGAGGAATCAAATTTTGGAAAGGATCTGGCAATATATATTAAAATGATATCCCTTTTGGGAAACTATCGTATGGAAGCAAAGATCCTGTTCATAAGGGTGTATGTAAAAGAACATTTATTGCAAAATTGCTTAGAGTGACATTCAAGATGCTTAGAATGACTTGAAAATCCATCAGTAGGGTGCTGGTTTACGACAGCATGGCTTATCCACACGGTGAGATGTTTTACGGCTTTTAAAAATAATAACTTGGATTTACATGTAACAACATGGAAAGGAGTCTATCATACACTGTGTAACAAAGAAACCAAGTCGCTGAGCCATGCCTATTATTCCACATCTATACAACACATATACAGACTTTCAATTTATGATTTTACGACTTTACCGTGGTATGAAAGTGATGCGCATTCAGTAGGAACCATACTTTTAACGTTGAGTTTTGATCCTTTCCCGGGCTAGCGATAGGCAGGGGAACCCTCCCTCATGATGCTGGGCAGCGGCAGCGACCAGGTCTCCCCGTCAGCCCCGAGATCACAGTAAACAACCGACATACTTATAACCGTTCTGTACTCAGACAGCCGCTCTGTGTTTCACTTTCAGTTCAGTATGCAATACATTACATGGTGTATTTGACACTTTATTATAAAATAGGCCTTGGGTGAGATGATTTTGCCCAACCGTAAGCTAATGTAAGTGTTCTGAGCATGTTTAAGGTAGGCCGAGCTAAGCTGTGATGTTTGGGAGGGTTAAGTGTATTAAGCACATTTTCGACTTACGATATTTTCCATCTGGGAGGGTTTTATCAGGAGGTAACCCCATTGTAAGTCAGGGAAGATCTATTCATACGTTTGCATGAGAAACGAATGGAGGATACACAGCAAAATGTTAGTATCACCGTAGAGGGGTAATATTTTACATTTTAAAAAAATCTAGCAGAGGTTTATATTAAAGAAAAAACCCTTTGGGAATGGAAGAAATAGATCAGGGTGGTTAAGTGGTCCAGAAAGGAAACAGGTGGAATCAAGCACAGTTTTCTTTGCCGCCTCCATTCTCTGTGCACCTTCAGGTAGGGCCACCCCTGAAACTTCAGAGATGAGCCCTGCACTAGGGCAGGTCACAGTGTGTTATATGCCCCAAGAGGCATCAGTACTTAATGCTTTTGGGGGGCCAAAGCTGCGAAACTTCCCATCCATACAAGTTTTGGAAGCACACAAGAACTTTGGTATCTTGATAAAGAAGGTGTCCCCAGCCTTACCTGAATGGAGGCTACTATGCTTCTGGTCCAGGCCTTAAAGCCTCCAGGGTCTCCCTGTCCGTATCAATAGATAGCTCTTGCAGGGTCTTCCTGACTATAAGCCATTTATTATAGCTGTATTTAACCTATAAGAACCAATCCATATGACCTCTGATAGTACCTGAATCCATAACCAACTCCTCCTGGAAGATAGGTCATCAGGGTAGGGCTGTCTTTTCATCTTTTAGTCCAGAATGCCTGGCACAGTGCTTGGCTACTGTAGTAGTTGTTGTATAAGGGCCAATGGAAGAAAATGTGTGTTAAGTTACTGCACCAGATAGACTGAGTTGATATCTAGCTGGCTTTGGGGGGACTCAGGAGAGATTTTCCAGAAAAAGGCGAGCCTTTATGAAAGACTTGAAAAAGAGGAAAGGAGTGGCGTGTACAACTTCCACCAAGAAGAAAAAGCTGATTTTTGTTGTGATAGCATTTTAGAAAGAATATTTTAGTATCTTTAAGGGCTCTGCTACTGTGTCCCTCTTCTGCTTTCTCCAGAGAAGTTTGGGTTCCATCGTAGGCCACTGAGAAAATGTCTGGATGTCTTTTGAGTCCTTTTCACCCTGAGAGAAAGGCAGGTAAAAATAGTCTAGCTTTTCCGGGGCCTAAAACACCAAGGATTAAGCTCTGAATGCAGAACTACTAAGAAAATGCCTCCCAAATATAGTGAGAATAAATAGTCAAACCAAACAGTATCACATCCAGCACAAAACCACAATGAGTTGATTCAGTCAGACATTATCCGAGCAAGGAAGAAATAACATTCTGGTTTTAATGGCAAGAAAAAAAAAAAAAAAAGGGAAGAAACCCAAATTACTTTGCAGGCGTTGGTGGCACTCTTACAAGTTGTTTGTCGGAACACAGTTTAAGAACTAATTCAGCCTTGGGTTGGGGAGGATTAGGACCGCAGAGGCTCTTGTGCAGGAGAACTTCCCAGGTGTGGGGCTGTCTGGAGCCTCAGAACTTCCCAGGTGTGGGCTGTCGGAAGCCTCAGCCAGGTAGCCGGCTGCTACAGCCTTGGCTTGTCTCCCATCTCCCAGAAGACACGAAGCACACTGCTGGGTTCGCTGCTGGGAGGTGGTGATGGATAACGGCTGTGGCCTGATTCTTGAGGAGCCATGGATTCACTGCAGCGTGTCTCGGCCATATGTGAGCCCTGGCCACGTGTGAGGTTCCCTGAGGAGGAAGAGGGGGAAGACACACGATATTTCTTACACAGCCCCTTTTATTGAAGCAACCACACTTGAACAAGCTAGAATCTGGGCTTTCCCAGGCAGTATGGTCTGCAGGTCGGAGAAACGGCATCCTGGCCCCCAGGCACTGGATTTTGGGAGGCAGCAGAGGAACGGTTGGTTGGCTTCTGGAGTAGAGCTACTACACACAGTCTTCACCTTCCGGAGGCCTGGGAGGAGATGATTATGGGGTTGCAGCTTGGGGTGGATGGAACTTCAGAGGCCTTGCTCAACCTTCCAGGGTTTGCAGCTCTGCTACAACAGCTACACCAAATCATTAGTCCAACTGAAACCTTCTAGTGACAGGAGACTAAATTTCTCTGCGGCATCTCATACAGCGGGATAACTTGTCCAGTTATAGCCCTCCGCCAAGGTTTCGTAACAACCTCTGCATGCTCAGCCAACCACCGCACAGCTTCACGCTCTCAAGCACCTCCTGGTCCTCAAGAACCTCTGTGTGAGGGTTGGATAACGTGGGGGTTGTTGTAGTTTTGGGGGGACTCGCCTGTGACTTGGGGATCTTTCTCTGCGGGTCTTTTTATCTCTTCCAAACATCCTTATCCAACTATCCTCAACCATGACTACCCGTTAGCATCACCCAGGGACTTAAAAAAAAAATCCGGACGCCTAGCCCTCACTAGATCGTAGTCTCTGGGGGTGGAACCAGAGCACTGGCATTTCTAAAAGTCCCCAGATGATTCTCAACAAGGTTGAGAGCCACTCCCTTGTTCCTGGAACCTGGGTAACCTCTTGAAGATCATGCCGGCATCCTGGATTCGCATGCCGACTCTACCACTGGGGCAGTTCTCTGTGTTTTTGTGTCATCTGTTATGGTGTGGGGACAGTGACAGCATCTCTCTACCTCAAAGAGTTGTCGAAAGAACTTCATGAGGACACATCTGGGAAAGTCTCCAGCACATAAGGGCTCTATCAAGTTTAACTCAGAGCCTAGCACAGTGCCTAGCAAATGTTAGCACAATGTCCGTGTGGTCTGACCATAAGCCAGGCATTGTTTTAAGCATTTTACATGTACTATTCAATACATTTTGTTGCACTGAAGATCTAGCGTAAGAAAAATGACATAAGCAAAATGTGTCTTCGAGACCTCTTTACCCAGTAGGACCTACTGTTCAGACGACTCATTTAACTAACATCCTGGAGAACTTCCTGTACTCCTTGTCATATGTCCTTTTGCCTCCCAGCAGAGTCCTTTCCAAAGCTCTTCTACAAAAGTTCTCTCTATGTCAAAGCCTCCAGGGTGATTAAATTAACACCTGTTCAATGGTCATTCCAGTATCTTTTGTTGCCTATTGCTAAGCCCAGGGCCTATTCATGAGCTAGGTATATAAGTGATGCCCAGTAAGTTCTTTGTGGAAAGACTAAATCTTGCAAAAGACTATGTGACATACCTATGCAAAAGAGAAGGAGAAAGACCGAATTCTTGTAGACAGTGGGGATGGTGAGAAAATGCTACCGCAAAATGCCCACTATGTGCTAGGCACTTTTTATGCATCATGAATTTTCACAGCTCCAGGAGATGGGTATCCAGGTAATCTTTTGCTGTGTAGCAAATTACCCCCAAACTTAGTCTCTTAAAAGTAACAGTTATTTTGCTTGGGAATTTGTAAAGAGGTGGGAGTGTAGAAGGGGCAACTCCTCCCTGCTCCAAGGTAGCTCTGCAGAGGACAGGAGTGTCCCCTTTCAGGACTGCTCTGTCTTGTCCTCCAGCCACCCTGGAGCCACCCTGGTGGCCTAGCCTCCTCAGGCACAGCCCCGGGCTGGCTCGGGGTTGGATGGGTTGGACTACCAAACTCTTTGCTATGAGAATACAGCTCTCCATCTCAGCCTCTCCACTCCCCATTCCAAGGGGAGCCGTGCTTGGGGAGAAGCCAAGCCAAGCAAAAGATTTCAACAGAGAATGGAGGAAACACACCCACTGAGGTTCTCATAGCAACATAATCACGCACAGGCAGCAGCCTATTTCGGTGGGAGCTTGTCTGAGCTTCCCTCCCCGCCCCGGTTAGTCACAGAATGGATGCACTGCACAGGCTGCAGCAGTGTGAGGTGGGGTAGGGTGGGGGGAGAGCGCTGGGCTGGAAGCCAGGGGGCTGGGGAGCTGCTCTGAGATGCTCCGTCAGCTAGCTGATGGATCACAGACACGTGTCCTCTCTCTGATCTCGGGGTCCTTCTCCGTCAAATGAGAGGATAGGACTGAAGAATTGGGAAGATCCTTTCTGGTTTCTGTTGATTGTACAAGTACTGAGCCTCTCTTGGTAGGAGATCAGATGTCTCAAGATCTTTTGTCTCTGAGAAGGATGCTGAGAGAAAATGGGGTTCAAGAGGGTAAAGGTCACTCCTTAGATTCAGCTCATTTGCCCCCCACCACCTTCTGCGTGTTGGCAGGATGTGAAAGGGAAGGAGAATGACCAGGTGTTGCCAGACTCTGCTCGCTCACCCTGAACACGCATCCAGGTTTGTGGTCTGAGAGAGGAAAAGGTTAAGGAGGTTAAGGTCATTCTTTCATTTAAATGTACTCCTTCCTCAACACACACACACACACACACACACACACACTCACACACACACTCACACACACACTCACATACACACTCACCCATTAACTCAAGCCTCTTGCCCACTCTCCATCCCCTCCTCTCCTCTCCCTCCTCCACTTATTGCAACGTATCCTCTCTCTTTCCCGAGGACCAGGTGATGGAAATGTCTTTAGATCCTGGCCCATTTCGTCAATGGACTCTGGGGTTAGTTGAGGACAATCAGGCTCACACCTCCTGGCTGTCAAAGGTGACGTTAAATAACAAATAGGGCATGCATGCAGGACTGCTCTGCCTAGGTAAGCACAGGGGTGAAGTGAAGAGAGCCAGGATGCCCAAGGAGCCCCTTTTAGGTCCCTGCCCTTGACTTGTGAACTGAAAGCTTGAAAGTGCAGCCGTCTTCGAAGGAGTCAGCCCCAGAGGCCTGTTGTAATGGGGGACACAGAGCGCCCCCCTCCACCGTTTTATTCCCCACCCGCCTGACAGATGGCCAGTAAGACAGAGAAAAAGAAGCTCTCAAAGTGAAGACAGGAATGCATTGTATAAAAATTCACACCCCCTGCTGCCGCCCAAACTCCCTTAAAAAAGGATCAAGAGAATCCTAATGGGTACGTGACATCCTCCTTCTCTCCCATAAAAGGGACTTCAAAATCTGGTGATGCTGGGGGAGGGGTGAGGAGGGAGAAGAGAGATGTGTGGGCAGGGGGCTGCCAGGGAAGACCGGGGCAGGGGGAGCGCGGCGGAAGGCTCACGCATCCGACTTTCTCCCACCCTCTTTCCCAGGCTACCTCTGGCTGAACCTTGGTCCCACCCTCTCGGCCTGGGCGAGGCTTGGAGCCCCAGGCCGTTGGAGAGGGAGAGTGGGAGGAAAAAGGGGTCGTGATGCCACACGTAGCCCTAGAGTTGAAGGAGTTGAGGACCCTCCCTCACCCAGGCATCCACCCCTTGGCTCCCCAAACCCCAAACGCGGAGGGAGGATGCAGGCATTGGCAGCGGAGCGGGAGAGCTGGGTGGGGGGGAGGGCTGGGATGGGGGCGAGGTGACCGTGGCCCAGCCTTGCTCAGGGCCCGTCCTCGGTGGGAGGACGCACACCGGGTCCGAGGACCTGCCGGAGCCCAGCCCCGGCGCCTGCCTTCTCTGAGCCTCACGCGTGGCCCGGCTGCGTCCGCGCAGCCCTCGCCCCCCACCTCTCCGCCACCACCCCCCACCCAGCAAGTTGTCCACGGCGCCCGGGAGTGGAGGCGGCCCAGAGACCCCCGGAGCCCGGGCGAGGGGGCGGCCCGGGGCGCGGGGCCCCTCGGTCTGCGCCCAGCAGCAGCCTCCCGCCCGGCCCAACCTCCTCCCCGCCCCCACTCACCGGCTCAGCCCCCGGGAGGGACGCGCAGGAAGCGTGTTGCTTCGCCCGCTGATCGGCAGAAGTTGAGAGGAGTTGTCGGCTGCCTCGGCCGGCCGGACTTTGCGAGCAGCCGGCGAGGAGCCGCCGCCGCCGCCGCCGCCGCCGCCGCCGCCTCCGCGGAGCCTTCGGGGCTCCCTCCCTCCTGCCTGGCCCGCAGCGCGGGTGGAGAGAGGCGGGGAGGGGGTCGCGGGCGCGACAGGAACTCGAAACTGTGTGAAGGAATCCGAAGCCGATGAGAAGGGAGGAAAATAAAACAAAGTGGAGACTGCAGGAAAGACTCCACCGTGGTTGATGGTACCGCCTGATGCTCCAGCAGAGGGACTGGGTTGGGCTTTTATTTTATTTTATTTTTCCTCCCATTTTCTCTTTCTCTCTCTCTTTTAAAGCTACACCAGCTCTCTCTTTCTGCACTATCTCTGTATCACCAAACCCTTGCTGGCTCTTATGGGCATGAAACACTCCTCCCGCTGCCTGCTCCTAAGGAGGAAAATGGCGGAGAACGCGGCCGAGAACACCGAGGTAAGGAGGCGAGAGGCCGGGCTCGGAGACCCCGCAGCCCGCCGGGACCCCCGCGCCGCGCGCAGCCGCCGCCGCCGCCGCCGCCGCCGCCGCTCCGCACCTGGTGCCAAACTTTCCCAGCTCCATCCCGCTTGCTTCTGCCGGCCGTGTGCGCGTGTGTGCGTGTGTGTGTGTGTGTGTGTGTGTGTGTGTGTGTGCGCGCTGGGTGCGGGAAAGACAGTGCCTGTCTCAGGCCCCCTCCCTCTTGAAAATGCAAAAGAGTCGCTCTCACCCCAGCTCCCTCTCCTGCCCCCCGCTGCTCGCTTTCCACCACCACCACCACCCCAACCAAGTCCCAAACCCTGGGCGGCCGCGCTCCCCTGCCCTCCCCTCTGGGCTCCGTTAGGGCTCCAGAGTGCCGGTTTCTGCCGGATCGGGATGGGTGATCCGGGGGCCAGGTCTGCTCCCTGCGGCGCCTTGACCGTCTCCGGCCGGCCGCTGCCTCGGCGTTAGCCTTCAAGCTCGAGCTCTCGGTCCCCGCAGCACCGCGGAGAGCTCCTGGCCGCGGGGATGGGGGTCGGGGAAGGGGGCCCCGCCGCGCCGCGCCGGGATGGCACTTGGGCACCACCAACAGACCCTCGCGCCCAGATCCGGGCCGGGGAGAGGTCTGCCCTCCAGCACCTACGAGCCGCCTCTGGGACGCTAACCCCGGGGAGGGAGCTCGGGCCGCGGCCACCTTAAGGACCAGGGACAGCGCCCGCGCCTGCCGCAGCCGAGCCCACGCGGGCCGTGGGGCCTGCGCGCCGCGCTGCAGCGGGAAATGGGTCCGCAGCCGCTCGTCCCGCAGCAGTTCCCAGGAGGTCGCTCTAGCTCCGCAAATTGCGCTCTCGTCCCCCGCCTCCGGCAGCCCAGCGGCTGCCCTTTCTGTACTCTGGAGTTGGCTCGGAGCCTCAAAGAGCCCTGCTGGGATTTGCGTCCGGCGACTGGAGGCTGCGTTCCTTGGCCTCGCTCTGACCCTGCTGTCATTACAACTGGGTTAGCCCGTAGGCTCTGGGCACCTGTAGTCACGAAGGGGATCCGCGTGGGCAGCCCCCTTACCTTCGTGGAGGAACGGTGCGCCGAGGGGGGGGGGCGGAGTGGGGTATGTGTGTGAAGATCATCCCTTACTCGGTGGCAGGAAAAAGGCAGAGAGCAAATTCCCGGGCTCTATTAATAGCCGGGTGTCTGGTGGGGCTGCCGTGCACTTCACATATGGTTACCCATATGCAGCGTGGGGCGGGATGGAGGTGTGGCACGGGGATTGTCCCTCTGTCTTGCTGGGTTGCAGAAAGGGGCAGAGACCCTTCCCGATCTTCTTCCCTCGAGTTCTGAACTGCAGCTACCCCCTAACCCCACCGCGGAGGCAGCAAAGCTTTTAAAATCCCTGTTCTCTGAGAAACTAGAAGCAGCATGCATCTGGCAACTGTCGATTTCGAAACAAACACGCTCTGGGGGAGAACAGTGGGGTGTTCGGGAGCTAATGCTGTCGCCTTGAGTTAGGGCAAAGCATGCGCGCCTGCTCTCCCCTCGCCACTTCCTCTTCCCCCCTCACCCCGCCCCAGGCGAGCAGACACTCAGAATGATGTGTAGTGCAAGGCAGAGAGCTAGCCTTACCAATCCCCTCGCCCTCCTCCCTCCCATCGCCCACCTGCAGAATGGGTTTCTAAAACTAGCCCAGAGTCCAGGCTGCACTTCTGTAATCTGTTGGACCAGCGGGCACGTAGCAGTCCCTGCAGCCGTGTGGCTGGAGCGCTAGAAGCAAGAAACAGCTTCTCTCTGCCCATCCCCCTACCGCTCGGCTTCTAAAAAAAAAAAAGTTTTCGCAGGTCTCTAGCCCCCCGGTACTCCGGTTGTTGTGCCGTGTCTGGGTGCAGACCCCGGCCAGGTTCCGCAGTGTGCACGGCGACGTGAGCTTCCCCACCTCGGCCCGGGTTCAAGGAGTCCGGAGCAGGCAGAACGACGCGCGCCAGGCTATTTTTACATGCTTCCCCCGCAGCTCCGCGCTCCCCCTTCTCGGCAGTTGCACATGCCAGCTCTGCTCAAGGCATCAATGAAAACAGCAGTATAGGCGGCCGAGCTCCTGAGAGCAAAAAAAGAAAAAAAGAAAAAAACACAAAAAAACCCCACGTCGAACGCCTGGCACAAAGGGGGAGGGGCAGATCCAGCTGGGGCTCCGGGAAGGGGAGTGAGTCTGGGGTTCAGTTCTTCACAGCTTCCCCTGAGAAGGGGAAGAATTCAGACTTGGTCAAACGTGCCCACTGGAGGCCTCCAGGCAGCGTGACAATCACTTGGTTTTCTTCCAGGAACTGGCTGTTTTTGGAATGAGCCAGGACTAGAGCAGTACTTCCAAAAGTGAGGTGTTGTGGGTCTGCCTGCATTTATGGTGAGAGGGAGGGAGGCAAGGATGCCTCTGTGGTGTGTGTGTGTGTGTGTGTGTGTGTGTGTGTGTGTGTGTGTGTGTTGTGTCTATGGTGGTAGCGCTCCTTGTTTTTTAATTCAACACATCTTTATCGAACACTGACTCTGTGCCAGGAATGATTAGGCTCTCGAGATCCAAAGATGAAGACACCAGGCCCCTGCCCTCAAGGAACTCACAGTCTGGTGGACTGTAGTGCCGGATGGTCCAGATAGTTCGGTAGCACCTTTTCCTGCCTTTCCTTGGTGTGGTTTACAAGCACTTTATCTCATTTCATCCTCACCATAATCCTGTGAGATAAGCAAAGATTAGTTTTCATTTCTTAGCCCCATTTTACAGGTGAGGATGCCGAGGCTGAGAGGTCCAGCAAGTTCTGAAAGTTAGCTGGTCAGCTAGGACAGACAGCCTTGGAGCACAGACTGCCCCCACTTCTGATTCACTGCCCTTTGCCCTACATTGCTACTTCTATTCTATTATTATTATTATTATTATTTTGGCCACACTGTGCAGCATGTGGTATCTTAGTTCCCCGACCAGGGATCGAACCCATTCCCCCTGCAGTGGACGCAATGATTCTTACCCACTGGACCGCCAGGGAGGTCCCTATGTGACTTCTAAGAAGATGCCACGTTTGGATGGCAGCAGGAGAGAGGGATAGGGAGAGAGGATGTTTGGGAAGGGAGAGATGCGGTGTTGGGACAGGCAAGGGTGACAGGGAGAAGGTGACCTCTCGCGAGGTTTTTAGGGAGAGATGTTCTAATCCTTAGGCAGGAAGGAGAGAGTGGGGAACAAAACTACCTGCTTGTGAGCAGAGCCTCCCTTGACCAGTGAAGCTTGGAGCTGGGGTGAGGAGCATCCAGGGTGCAGGCTGGGTGGGCACGGAGAGTTCCGTTTCCGCTTTTTCTGGCTCTGTCCCTCAGATGCGCTTCTCCTCCTCAGCCGAGGGCATCATCCCCTGCTCCGCATGTGTCATTAGAAACCTTCTACTGTCTGGTCTCCTTCCCAGCCCGCTGTCTGCAGAGGCCACCGCCCTCACTCTGCCCTCACTAAGGCAACAGCCTCTCTCCTGTCGTCCTCTTCTCTAATCCAGCCCTCGATGGGCTTTCAGAAGCACAAACCTGCTCATGATCAGACATTGCTTTCAAAACTTACCATGTCGCCCTGTTGCCTTTAGGACACAGGATAAAGCCCATTTCCTTAGCCCTTCAGTACCTGCCCCGTGCAGTTCTCTGCAAACACTGACTTCATGTCTGAATGCCTTTGTGCTTCCTGGTTCCTCTACCTGGGCTACTCTACACACACACACACACACACACACACACACACACACACACACACACACACACACACACACACACACACACACACACACACACACACACCGCCGCCTCTCTGGAAACAAAAGATCTTCCTCAACCAGCAAGACCCAGTTCAAAGGTCTCTTCCTCTGAGAAGCCTTCCCAGATAGGCCATTTATCCTCCACCCCATGGTGAGTGAGTTTTCCTTCTCCTTCTTCTGTGCTCCTAACGCCTGTCTCTCACTTTTCCTATTACAAGATAACTGGCTTTTTTTTTTAAACATCTTTATTGAAGTATAATTGCTTTACAGTGGTGTGTTAGTTTCTGCTTTATAACAAAGTGAATCAGCTATACGTATACATATATCCCCATATCCCCTCCCTCTTGCGTCTCCCTCCCACCCTCCCTATCCCACCCCTCTAGGTGGTCACAAAGCACCGAGCTGATCTCCCATTGGCTTTTTATATGTCTATTTCTTCAGTTGGATAATGAACTTTTTTGGGGGAGGGTGTCTACCCTGGTCTTAACACTGTGCCTGACACAGAGTAAATGAAAAATGCTGACAAATGTTGACTGATTCAGGGGATTATGAACAAGCTCGTGAGCCTTCTGGGTGTTAATCACTCACGGCTTTCTGAAAATTGGGCCTCCCATCTCCCACTCCTGTGCTTAGGTTATTGTGGACCCTGAAAACTCAAAAAATGAGTAGAGTTTCTGGGAATCGAGGTGCTGCAAAGCTCAAAGCATGGGTACACTTTGGTTACCTGTGTACCTGCTTAATAGTCTGTTATTACTGACTCTTCCCGTGGGGTGTTTGTCTGAATAGCAGATAAATGGATTAATCACAATGTCCAATTATGAACCCTGGGGGATGATGGACCCTTCTGAGCTTCTGCTTGCTTTACTGGTTCTCGGTGAAAGCCTGATGCATTATGTACGGTGCGACTCCCTGATTGGGGTTTTCGCACCTCAAAGGAGAACCCCCAGGGGTGAGAAAACAGTTTTAGCAAAGGAGTCATTTTGGAGACTGGTTTTTGAATGTGCTATTGACTTACTGGCCTGGGGAGAGAGAATAATTATGGGCTGGGAAAATTCCTACAATAGGACAGTGGGGTTAGGGTACCAATGGGTGCTGCCTTGTGAGTTATGGGGAGAGCTGGGCTGAATTCCGACGTGGTGTACGTTGGTGGTTTTGGCTCATGGTTCCCTCTTCTCTGGGTTTTCGGCTCAAGCGTGTGGTCCTATAGCACAAAGGTGAGGGGAGGAGAGGAAAGAGGGCAAGAGGAGGCTGGACCCAGGCCCACTTCTCTGGGGTCTGCATCGTGTCTCTTTCCGACGAGCCAGACTGCCTGGCTTTACACTGAACTCAGTGGACGTGTTGTTATGATGAACAAGTCCCCGAACCCCTCTGGGCCTTGTACGGCTGTTGCGATGATTGAATGAATTAATTCGTGCAAAGGGTTTAGAGCATGGTGAGCTCCCGAGGCCTGCAGGATCGTCAACCTGTCAGCTTTTAGGAGTCGCGCCAGAAAAGTGCCAGCTGGATGAACTCTCCTACTTCCTTATTTCTCCAGCTGAAGTGATCGCCAAACCACAGTCTACATCCCTCAGCAAACACGGATTTCAGCCCTGAGCTGAGCTCAGGAGAATTAAGAAGATGCCCACGTGTCTTTTGCGCCCCCCCGCCCCCGAGAGACTTGGCTCTTCAGAGAGCCCTCCGTTGGCTTTTGGCTGTCAAAGAGGGTGAAACCACACTCCCGTCTCTGACTCGGGAGTGGGTTTCATTTCCTCCTCGGCGCAAACTGCGATGTGAAGTGATGATCACATTCCAGCGTGGAACATGCAAAAATCTGTAAAAACAGCATTTACACCTTGGAGTCTACGGTGCCAGCAGGAAAAAATGGGCAATGTGGCGAGATGTGAGCTGCCAAGGTAACTGGAAGTGGGATCGTGTTGTTGTGTGACAGGCAGGCGTGTTGTCCCATCGTGCACCGACTTGGCGAGAGGAGGGGAAGCGCCGGCGGGAAGGGCCCTCCGGAAGGTCACTCTGTCTGCGCTTCCAGCCCTGAGCCCACTTCCTGCACCCACGACGCAGTTGGCCCCTTGGTTGCTTGTTACAGAGCTTCACAGGAGGCAACTTCCCCAAACCCCCTGTGCATCTCAAGAGTCAGGAAGTTAGTTCTGCCTTAGGTCTGAGCTCCATCTCTTCCATTGCAATTGGAGTCACCTTGGTTTATGTTATTCTAAAAGGAGATTAAAAATCGTCTGGCTGCCTTTGCATTTTGGGCTGCAGGAGGGGTGTCTCACCCTCTTTACCAGCCTCTGTTCGGAGTGATTCCAACCCCTTCCTCTGAAATTCTGGATTAGCCAGGAGAGGCGTGTTTGGGAAGACATGCCCCTCCGGTGGTCCCCAGCCCGCTGGATATTTCACACATCAAATGGCTTTTCTCCTTCACTTGTTATTAGAAGTCCCTGAGGCATCACGGCTTTCTCCAGATTTGTAATGGGTGACCCATAAACAAAGATGTCTTTTTAAAGTGTAATTTTATAAGAGCAAACAGCTCGATGTATACATTTTCATAAAGTCATAGAATCTTAGAGCCGGATGGGAACTTCAGATCATTCAAATTAAGAGACGGGAAAACATTCCCAATATCAGAGTGCTTCGGTGTTGGTGTCGGGTCCGTGTTTCCTCTTAGGTCAATGCCATTTCTACCTCCTTTAGCACCGGCTTGACTGTTTTTACATTTGGTGCTAATTTTCTGGTATATCCTGATATGTAATATCGAAAACCAGTGTTTCCCTATGTAAGATCTAGGAATTGTGCATAGCAAGATCTCTCTCCTTTTCGTACGACATGTAAAATGCTTCGGCATATATCGTCTTGTTTAATGGGTGCCATCATACATTACATACATACACACATATGTTACATCCTGTACACCATACATAACTTGGCAAGTTACATATTATTGCCATCGTACAGATGAAGAAACCAAAGCACGGAAAGTCAGTGTTACTTGCCCAAGATCCCACAGCTAGTAAATGATGGAACTCAAAGTCTGGTTTTCTAGCCACTGAGACCTCTGCTTTTCCCAGTCCGCCGGGCTGTGAAGACAGCAGAAGGAACAGAATAGACACTTAAAATACAAAGAGAAAGAATGGAGAAATTAACAGGAGAAACAAAGAATGGTGGGTTGGGAAGAAACCGAGGAAAAGACACCAGCCCCGGCTTTCCTCTCCTACTTTCAGTTCTCACTGCTATGCCCCGTGGGTGGCGGGGACCCGGTATAACTTGTGGCCAGGACAGTCCTCCTTCCTCCCGGATGTCCCTGGGTCCGGGAGTCCTAGCTGGTGGGCCAGGCAAAACTCTTGACTAACAAAGTATACCTTTTTGGAAGCTGGACTGAGGCCACCATGTTAAACCTGAACCCTCATCCAGCTTCTTGCATGGGATGAAATGAATAGCAGAGACTTCAGGACAGGAACTTGGTTTTTTAAATTTATCTTTGTAGTTTTATTTCATTGTCTAGGGCTTGTGCAACAAAGTACCACAAACTGGGGGCTTAAATAACTGAAATTTATTCTCTCACAGTTCTGAAGGCCAGATGTCTGAATCCAGGCGTCAGCAGGGTGGGCTCCTGCTGGAGGTTCTTAGGGGGAAATCTGTTCCCTGACTCTTTCCCCACTTCTGGTGCTTGTCAGCTATGCTCTGGCTGGTAGACACAGCACTGCCTCTCTGCCTCCGTCTTCACGTGGCCTTTTCTCCTACGTGTGTCTGTATCTCTTCTTCTTCTAAGGACACTAGTCGTATTGAATCAGTGCCCACTCTGTCCAGTATGGCCTCATCTTAATCCGATTACATCAGCGAGGTCCTTGTTTACAAATGAGGTCAAATTCACAGGTAACAGGGGTTAGGGCTTCAATACATCTTTTGGGGGGACTTGATTCAACTCATAACGTCACCCAACATGGTGCCCACACGTAGTAGGTCTGAGTAGAGAGTGGCTGGCAGATGGCAACGAATCTGTAAAGAGGGCTCAGAATAGTTGCAGAGTCAGTGAAGGTTGTCTCTCTCCTTTTTTTTTTTTTTTAAATTTTTATTTATTGATTGATTTATTTATGGCTGTGTTGGGTCTTCGTTTCCGTGCGAGGGCTTTCTCTAGTTGCGGCGAGTGGGGGCCACTCTTCATCGCAGTGCGCAGGCCTTTCACTGTCGTGGCCTCTCTTGTTGCTGGGCACAAGCTCCCGACGCGCAGGCTCAGTAGTTGTGGCTCACGGGCCCAGTTGCTCCGCGGTGTGTGGGATCTTCCCAGACCAGGGCTCGAACCCGTGTCGCCTGCACTGGCAGGCGGATTCTCAACCACTGTGCCACCAGGGAAGCCCTGTCTCTCTCCTTTAAGTCTCTCTCCTGCTGCTTGCCCAGTGTCCACCTTGCCCACTGTTTCCGCAGAACCTTGGTCAGGCCCCCTTTCCTTGAGTTGCAGCAAAATTATAACAAGAGCTGCCATTTTCACCTCCCTATTTTGTGTTGGGCGTGCTGTTCAGTGCTTTGTATGCATTGCCTTGTTTAATTTACGCAACATTACAAAGCAACTCTTCTTATTCCCATTTTGTAGTTGAAGAAATGGAAACTCACAGTGGTTGGTTGTCTTGACGAAGATTATAGGACCAGTAAGTAGTCCCATACTACAGTCCTGCTGCCGACCGGGGCCTCTTCCCCCTCTTTTATTCACTTCCCCAGCGGGAAGCTTGTCCTCACTTTTGCCCACAGCAGGTCCCACCCACTGAGAGCCTCTTGGGGGCTGGAAGGAACTGGTAAACGTCCATGTGTGGGAGAGGGGGAAGCTGGCTGGAGCCTGCCAGGAGCCTGCCAGCCTGTACCCGGCTCCGTGTGTTCAATCCCCTTGTCCTCCCGGGGGATTTGCTTTCCATCGTTGCCAGAGAATTATTGTAGTGGTAGCATTGTGAGCCCATTTCTAGCTTCCGTGAAGGGCTATTCTGGAGGATGGGAGCGGTAAAGACTTTCTCGGCACCTTCCAAACAGTTAAGCCACGTGGGTCACTGGCTTCTGGGCCTGAGGCAGTTTTGTGCAGAGGTTCGGGGCGCAGGCCCTGGGGCTCGTGCCTGGGTGCAGACCTCAGCCGGGCTGGGTCCTGGCGTGCACGCGTTACACCGTCATCTGTGCCCGGTTTCATCATCTGTGTCGTGGTGGTAGCACCTTATCCCGCGGAGCTATTATGAGGGTTAAATGAGCGACTTTGTGTGAAGCTCATGTAGGTACACGGCAGACGCTCAAGATGAGCTACGATTTATCATCCGGGTTAGCCGGTGGTGTCTCAAAGGGGCGGGGGGCGCACAGATGGATAAAGGGCCTCCACTGGTGACGTGATGGACTCACTGATCCACACGTTCTCAGGAGGGGCAGGTTTTCCACGCCCCGCGGGCTGGCCTGCCCCACTCCACACGCACACTCAGTGTTGGGCTCCAAGGCTCCGGTGTTTGCGATGTCCACAGCAGGAAAACAAAACCTCACAGAGGCCCTAGGGATGGAGAGAAGTGGCAGATGGGCACCCACCGCTTCAGACCTCTTGGCCTTCTCCGGGCGCCCCCAAGCCCTGCTGCTGGGACAAGAGCCACTCCTACTGCTTGATAACTGGACTGATGTTCCCCACGTTCCCACGGCGGGAGAACAAGGCCTGGCAGGAGGGGAGGAGGGCAGAGGTGTCGCCCAGGCAGGCGCCGCAAATCGGGTGTTAATTACCGAGTTAAACACCCTGTCCTCTTGGCCATGAATCCAGTAAAGGACATTCACCGGGGGTGAGGCCCAACCAGAGGGTGGTACAGCTGAGACCAAACCACTATAAAGGGAACGGCGATTAGCAAATCCCTCCTTCAGGTCCCCATCTGTAGCTCTATTGTGAAGGATCATCTCTTGTTAGCTGAAGGGAAGGAAAGGGGTGGCCTTTAACAGCTGGGGCTGCCAGAAAATGAGAGGCTGCAATTCCCCCAGACGCATTACATCCAAGGGCTTCGTCTCACCCTGACAGGCAGTTATGACAGCACTTCTCTAAGGAGACGCAATCAGAGAATCCCACAAAAATGATTGCAGCCCATCACAAGGGTAAATGGGATCCTAATTAAGGGATGTTCTCTATTAACGTGCATCAGTGCAATTCTTGCCTTCAGGTACCTAGCAGGGGAGTGATGAATATTTATTGAATGGATAAAGGAAATAAACTTGCACATCACACGTACACCAGCCAACTTCCTTTTGTTACAGTCTGTCTACTCCCAGCTCTCCAGAGTGAAAGCTGCGGTTCCCAGTGTACAGTCGGGGAGGGATTTGGAGGCAGACCTGAGTTTGAGTCTTATCCTCATCCCTCTGGGATTAACACCCATTTTTATAATCCATGAAGATTAAATACAATCACAGGAGAAGACAGAAAAAAGAAACTCGACACATGTTTTCACCTTTTTCCTCCTGTTGTAACTTTGCGTTTATTTGCTTAGCTTTTGTTTTGCTTTTGGGGGAAAATTTGCAGTGCAAAGTGGAAAGAGTCCTTTCGGATTTCAGCGCGGGTGGATGTAGACGACCTCGTGCAGGCTGCGGGGCGGCGGGTGTGTTTATGCGTGGAGGTGTGGACACGCACGTGAGTCTGCGGGGCCGTCACGCAGAAGCACGTGCTCGTGCGCTTATGTACTTGTCACGCGTGGTTTGCAGTTCACAGCAGGTAACACACAATGAGGTGCATATTTAACCACTAGCCTGGAGCTCTGGGGTTGACCCAGGGACTGATGACTCAGTGTGGTGGGGTGTGTTGTATGGGGGGCACCTGGGGGCGGGGGGTTGGGGAGTGAGGCCCTGGGTGGGAATCTTGTAGAGCGGATCTGAGGGTCAGGGTCAGGAAGGTTAGCAGCCCTGGCTTTGCAGCTGATGTACGACCTTTGTTACGTAGCTCGCGTGCTGTTTTCCTCGGGTGGGGGCTGGGGGGCCACCCTCTCTGGCGCTACACGCTCTCCCCAGGCCATCTCACGCCTCCTCTCTGATGCGCTGATGATTCCCAGCCGAAGCCCAGACCCGGCCCCCGAGCTTGGACTGTATGTCTGGCTGCCCGCAGGACACCTCCACTCAGGGGCCACACAGGGACCTCAGACTCCTCAAGGCCCCTCCTGGTGTCACCACTTCCCACCCCTCTGCCCCCTCCTGCTTGTCCTCATCTTGCTGAGTGTGAAGTTACCCAAGGCACATGCCCCGGCTCCTCTGCCCCGTCTCCATGGCTGTCCTGGTGATTCTGCATCTCATCGGCTTGTCCTTTGCCCTGAGTTTGTCCTCCTCTTTCGGGTCCCATTTTGGCCGTCCTGGACACGCCCCCCCATCTCTTGCCTGGATCTCTGCATCACCTCCTGGATGCCCCCCACACAGCCGCGCCTGGCTCTGGTCTGTCCTCACAGCAGCACGAACATGCCTTCTGAAGTGGCGACCTGACTGTGCTTCTCCCCTCCTCAGACGCGTTCAGTGGCTTTTCCGTTATCATCGGAGAAGGACCCACCTCCTTGCCGTGGCTTAGCTGGCTCTGCAAGCTCATGCCCCTGAATGCTGTTCTCTGAAGTCCTTCCCTTCCGCTCCAGCTACACTCACCTCCTTCCCTCCCCTCATCACCTCCTACTCTTCCTTCAGGTCTCAGCTTAGATGTCACCTCTTCCAGGAAGCCTTCCCTGGCTCCACCCCCCTCATCTAAGTCAGGCTTAGCTCTCCCGCCATGTGGTCCTACAGTACCTGTGCATCCTCTGTCATGGTGCGCGTTGCTTTGTACTCACTGGCTGACTTCCTCGTCTACAAGTCCACTGTAAACTCTGTGAGGGAAGGGGCTCCGTCCGTGCTGTTCACCATCGGATCCCAGCACCTAGCACAGCGCCTGGTACCTGTTAGAGGTTAAAAACCTTTTGTTCTACGAGTGATCATTGTGACATATACCTTTCCTGCACTGAAAATGTTCTATGGATGCTGGCGTGTAAATCATTATCTATGGCTCCCTTCCTTCTACGCTGGTTGGGACTGTCAGTCACCCAGCGTCCCCTAAAGAGGAAGTCTCTGAGGTCATAGCCATCATCTGCCAACCCAAAGCAAGGCTGCAGGTAAGCTGCCCCAGACAGATGTTCACCGCTGTGCGACAATGGCAGGACTGCAGAGAGAATGGTGACACTCAGTGCAAACTGGGTAAGAGGAGATTTTCAGACAAACAAGGACATACGTTTCGTACCCTCCTGAACAGGCAAGCCTTAAGTCTCAGAAAGGGCAGAAGGGGGCGGTCAGGGCTATGCCTGGGCCGTGGGGGGAATTCCCTGCACTTCTGCGGTGGGAAGAGGGGGCGGAGAGACCGTGGAGATAGCCCTGCAAAACCTCACTCGAAGCAGGGCAGTCTCGGGGTTTGTATCAGACAATGTATTTTCTTCCCACTAGGCCTGATGCTTCATCATCGGCTGATGTGAGCAGGGGCCATGGTGGGGTGGGGGAGGCAGATATGTCCAGACAAGGGGTCTGAGCAGCCCTGAGGCTCCGGCTCCTAGCTGCAGGCTCTCGGGGGCCCCAGGCTCCTGCGCCGGGGCCGGCGCTCTGCAGGAGGATGCGACTTCGGGCCCAGCTGCTCCTGAGTGTTCTTTATTCACGGCTGTCTTAGGCCGGCACTGTCATTCACTCTTCTATTTATAAAGTTAAAAATAAGATGCTCCATATTCCAGGAGGGAAAGAAAAGCAAACCAGCGGCTTGGGCTGCCGGTACAGCAGGGCCCTGGGATTCTGTCCACACGGCCAGCTCTGGTGGCTTTTCCTGGAGGCGTCACTGAAGCTCGGCCAAGCCTGTGCCCACCTCCCTTTCTTCTTCCAGCTCTGCTTCAGCATCAGAGACCAGAGCTCTCAGCCCCGCCCCCGCCCCTGGAGGGTACTGCACACGCCCTAGTCAAGGCAGCTGGGTTCCATCCTGAGCACCAAGGCGGCTCGGCCTCGGCCTCCCTGGATTATTCACTCTGGTTCCTCGGGCCCTCAGCGGATACCAGGTAGCCTGGGAAGAGCCGAGAAGCTTGAGGCAGAACCCGCGGCCCTGACTCTGTTGCCATCTGCCCTCTGCCTCTCAGTCACCCGTGTGAGAAACGCCTGAGTTGGTCCTTGTCTATCGCACCTGATAGGGCGGCCCTGAACTAGACGGAGGCCAGGGCATGAGGACCTTTGGAAAGCGGGGAGGCTTTGTGCAAGTCTTAAGCTTTGCTGTGACTCCCCTGCTGCTTGCTGCAGGTGCCTTCCAGGCCAACCTTGTGCCTGTTTCCCCTTATCGAGCTGCCAGCGGGGATGGAGACAGCTATCACCATCCTCCACATGGCTTCCCCTTCCAGCCTTGCCCACGTGTGCTAAACTTGTGCTGTTGAGCACGCGAGATGCTTTCCCCTCGAGGTGGCAAATGGTGTAGAAAGTGGAGGTTTGGGGAAAAGCAAAGAGGTGCTGTCAGTCTGGGTTTGGCGGGGAGCTGACCTCTTCTAGGGTCCTGACTTGAACAAGGGCTGAAGGGGAGGAGGCTGGCAGGCAGGTGTTTGTCCGGGAGAACGAACCTCTCTCCGGAAACCTCTGCCTGCGCTTCTGCTCTCCGCCTGCCTGCTGGCTCGGGCTCTCCCTTCCCCAGGCTGGGCCCTCTGTGCTGCTGAGAGTGATGGCTCTTTCCTTTTCAGGCAGGAGAGACGTGCAGGGCTCACGGTTCAGCTGGCGGGGCAGGCAGCCTCAGCTTCTTGGCTCCGGGCTCTAGGGCCCTGCATCTTGGAGAGGCTCCCGTCTTGGGCAGTGGTTCCTTTAACCCCCGCATGACCAGACACTTGATGTGCCATGGGTCTCGCCTGTTCCGAACGTGTACGGGGTAGAGGGAATGAAAAGGAAGGTTTGAGTTTCAAACCTGTTAGCGCCATACTTCCTTGTCTTCCCCAGTGTGCGCTGCTGGACCATTATTTCTAAAGTACTGGGACCTGGCATGTCTCCCAGGATCCAGGCCAAGCCAGGATGTTGTATTCCTTTGGTACCATGGCTGGTGCCAGCAGCCGAGCACCATGCCAGGGACCCAGAGGAGGGGTGATGCCACGGCCATCCCTGCAATCACCGTCCTCTGACATCTTCTCGCCCCAGGCCTTGGAGGCCCCCTTGTTACCGACTGCAACGGCCTCTAATCTCACCTGGTCAATCGACGGCATCAGACGCTGTTTGTGTTTCGTTTTTCCCGATTCCCTCTCCTCTTTGGGGTCCTGCATCCTCCTTCCTCCCATCTCTCCCGCACCTGTGACTGTTCTCTCTCCAGCCCTCCCGTGGACCCTTCTCCCTTCCCCCCCCGTAGTGACGCTGACCCCGGCTTCCCGTCCCTGGATGACCTCATCCTCCTGCACGTCTTGTGACGTCCAGACCTGCACTCCTGGCTGGGTTTCTCTTCCTCAGTGTGCGGCAAGCACTTCAAGTCCACCCCGACCCAAACCGAGCTCCCTACCTTTCCTCCGAGCTTGTGCATCTGTTCCTGCCCCGGGCTCCTGCCTCCTTGAAGGGCACTAGTCAGCAGTCATACCAGGGGCCTCCCTACACTCACTTCCCCGCCCCCAACCCCAGAGAATTTGTAAGAGAATCCTGCCAAATCGACCTTCTTCCCATCCTTTACTTGCATCTCTTTCTCCTTATCCCGCTGCCTCCGATCAGACCATCATTATCCTTTGTCTGGATCACGGCAGCCGCTGCCCCGCTTCTGTCCCTGCCCTTGCCAGGTCGTCCTCTTCGTGACAGCGTGATGCCTGCACTCCAGGTGGCCTCAGTGGATGCCGGCTGAGCGAGTGCATGAGTTATGGGTAGAGACGCTTTGCTCAGAGGAGCAAAGGCGGGTGTTTGTTCTGCAGCTGCTGGACGTTGTGAGTTAACGTCAGGGTCACCGTTCTCCTTCTCTTCTGGCCCTGGTGGAGATGCTTGGGTATTAAAGAACTTTAGGTTTGAGCTCACGGGGTTCAGGAGACCTGGGTGATAGTCCAAACTCTGCAGCTTGCTTACTGGGGGACATGTCTTTTCTGAGCTGTCTTTGACCCTGAGAGCACAGCAAAAAACAAAATCGGGGAGCTTGAGGTTCTCTGCTGCTCCGCGTTTACCAAGGAGCCTTATCCTTTAGGAGGAAGAAGGACAAAGATTATGACAGGGCGTGAACCTGGAGAGGTGGCTGAATCGGTAAGGAGAGGTGCTCTGGTCGTTCCTTATGTGAAACATCGTTCAATCCACCCGGCATCACCCCACCCTCCCAGAAAGTGCTAATGGGGGGCTTCCAGGCTGTCCTTCTTCCCCTTGCCGTCGTGACAAAATGGGCTGGGTCTTGGGGGTTCCAGAAGCCTCTCTGCAGAGCTCTGATTTACTAACCCAAATAGGGCAAGTGCCTATTGAGCAGATAACTCTTATTTAAGTTTCCGTATGTTTCGGGGTGAGTGGGGATTTTGTATTCAGGTTGAGGGGCTGGCTGAGTGACCCCCAGGGAGTCCCTTGGACCCTTTGGGCTGGTTGATCACATCTTACCTGAAGCCAGGGGACAGGACCAGTGAGTCACTGAGATACCCTTCAGGTTTCCGGCGCTGACTCTGCTCTTCCCGTCTCAGTGTTCAGCGCATGAATCGTGCCTGTGACAGGGTGCATACCCTCTTCTCTCTCCAAGGTAACCTCCCTGTCACAGTGTCTGTCTACACCTCACTGTGCCTGGACCTTTTTGGAAAGCCGGCCACTTGCCTCTTGCGCGTCACTTTCCCATCAGTATCAGGGAAGTGTGTGGTACCCAGCATATGAGTAAAGAGAACACCACAAGTCACCAGTGGGAAATGTTTAATAGCGACGGTTTTAATTCAGTCCGTTGCCTCGGCAGAACCATTCCCTACAGCGTATTATTTTGCAGTACTTTATCCCGTCCAATTTTAGATAATGAATAGCCACAGTCATATCCATGACTGTGGCTAGATATGGCTCTAGTGATTTCATCCAAGGAGCCTAGTGTGACTTAACACATCTGGGAATCCTTTTCTAGGCCCCAAATCCTGAAGGACAAGGAGGGGCTGGGCAGAGAAGCAGGCAGGAGTGATAGCGACTGTCCTTTGGAGAGGGGGGCTCCGAGGAGAGGTCCGCTGTCAAGGTCAGAGAGTTGACTTCAGGGCCAAAGCCGGGCTCTGAGCCCTGACTGTCCCATGTGTCAGGTTGCTGTGTCTATTTCCCAGTCTCGGCTAAATCCATCCTCTCTCCTCTGCTTCCTGCAAGGTGTTCTCTTGTCCCCCCACAGAAAGCCAAAGAGCTCAGTTTCCTTCGAGGTGGGTGCCTGGATGGCTCCGTGCCAGAGCCCTGGCCGGGGCTGGAACCAGGACCCTCCCGCTCACCTTGCTGGGATCCCGTGCCAGGGACCAGATCCGTGCTGGGGTATGCCTGGTATTTCTGGCCGCAGGATGTGGTTTGGAGAGGAGTTGCTCACCCAGAGCCTTGGAGCCTTTCCGATTCCCCCAGCTCTTTCACTGGGGATGCCCAACATGGCTGGATTAGGGGGTCACCCTGCCCCAGGGGGAGGGGTATGCACGAAACGATGTGCCAGCGTGCTGGCGTCTTGCATCTGCTCCCCTCATGTGCTCTCCATCCTTCTCCAGCCTGCTCTCAGCCCCAGAAAGCTGAACGGCGTGGACTGCATCAACAGGCTCCCGTCCCACCCCAGCTCCCCCAGGCTGCTGGCGGGCAGGGTTCCACGGTGGGCTGCTGTGAGCTGGGGGGCCGCCAACGGGAGCATCCGCAGATCAGAGCAGGGAGGGGCGTGAGCTCAGAACAGCTATTCCTCCAGCTCCTTCCCTGCAGGGTCCACCGTCCACTCTTCCCCTAAACCGAGGCTTCCACGTAGCCTCTCACGCAGCCCTCACCACCTCTGGGCTCCAGTAACTTCTCTCTTCTTGACCCCTGACACGTAGAGGTCACCGTGGGGTCATCTTACCAGCACCGGGGGCTTCCGCGAAGCTGCTCTTACGAACAGAAATACTTGATGGTGTTCACCCAGCACTTACTCTGCCCCAAGCATCTTCCCAATCTCTTTCCATAGATAATCTAATTTCATTCTTAAATAGTCCTGAGAGTAGATGCTAATAATGTCCCTGGCTTGCGAGAGAGGGAACTGCGACTCAGAAAGATGCAGTGAATGTCCCCGAGTCACAGAGCAAGGAAGTGGCGGATGCTGGTTCCAAACACGAGCAGCCACGTCCCAGGACCCAAGCGCCTGCTGGTTACTGGTGGGATCCCTGGACCAGCCACGCCCGCCTCATCTGGGAACTTGGGAGAAATGCAGATTCTCAGCCCCGCCCCAGGCTGACCGGCTCCGAGGCTGGGGGGTGGGGCCCGCAGTCCCCTCTCCAGGAGTGGGATGTCCCCCGGGGTTTGAGGACCACTGCTCTCACTGACCCCCGCTACCTCAGCCGCCGTCCCTTTCCCCCAGCCTTGCGTGGCTGGACTGGCGTGGCTGGGTGCCCCTCCGGCCTGCTCTGGGGAACAGGCTCTGTCAGCGCCGGGCACTGCCCCGGGCTCCGGTGCTTTCTGTGTTTGGTGACTGTGACCAGCCCAGGCTCTCCTCCCAGCTGCTCCTCAGGGCTGTGTTCCTATTTTCTGGGCTTGTCTTCCACGGATCTTCTCCTTTCTCTGGGCTTCAGTGCCCCAGGTGTGAGCACAATGCTGAGAAGTAACAGGAGGACATGGGCCAGACCTCCCTGCACAGATGTTTCATTTGGCCTCCCGGTTCCTGCTCCCACAGGGGTGTCCGCATCCACCACCCCCCCCCCCCCCGCTTCTCCACGCGGCCCACGCGGTCTCCGCATACATGCCTGCTTGATCCACAGTCTCGAATCCGGTGCCGCCACTTTCCGCGGATGGGAATCCAAGGCCAGAGAGGGTAAAGGTTGGTCAGGGATGCCCAGCGAGGCAGGGGCAAAGCCGGGGCTGGAGAAAGAGCTCCCAGGTCCCAGCGTGGCCTTCGCTCATCGCGTGGTCCTTGCTCTGGGGCTGAGGGTCGCTGAACCTTCACCAGCTGCCCAGTCAGACACTTGCCTTCTCAAGATCTTTTACGAACCTACATAAAGGCGGGCCCTCGCCAGCTTGTTGGAGATGGGGTCCACGGTGGGGTGCTTCACGAGAGGGACAGATGTTTGTGTTCAATGGGGAAAATGACCAGGTGCTTAAGAGGGTCCAGAGCGCTGCACGGTGGGACCTGAGTGGGATGACTTTGCCGGGAAAGTGTTTTTGTGGAGGCAGGGCTGCCATTACTGGTTTCCTGCCCCTCAGAGTCTCGGCCTCGGAGCACTGCCCCTCCTGAGTCTGACTCCACGTTCCACCAGTTTCTGACTCTATGACCTTGAACCAGTGACTTGTTGTCTCTGAGCCACAGGTATGCCCTGGGAAAATGGTCTCTTGGGCTTGTCTGCATCCTCTTTCCCATCATTATAACAATATACTTTCTTCCTCCTCTCAGGAGTGACGGGACCTTGTGAGTGAATTTGCACTGAAGTGCTCATTTGACAAGTAAACGTTTAATGTGTTGTATTCACCACCACTCCCAGCCAAGTCTCTTGATTCAGGAATTTTGAAAGGGATAGGAAAGATAAAATGGGAAATGCTGCATCCAGATTTCATAGTTTTTCAAGCCACCAGAATAATCAGGTTTTGTCCATTTTTCCTTCTGCTCCTATCCATTTTTTTCTCCATTTTTTTCATGGTGGTCAAATACGCATAATATAAAACATAACTGTCCTAATCATTTTTAAGGGAACAGCTCAATGGTATGAAGTACATTCACATTGTTGTGCAACCATCACCACCATCCATCTCCACAACTCTTTTCGTCTTGCAAATCTGAACTTCTCTGCCCATTAAACAATAACTCCCGTTCTCCCCTCCACCCTCTGGCCACCACCATTCTACTTGTCTCTATGGATATGACTAATCTAAGTGCCTCATGTAGGGGGAAGCATACAGTATTTGTCTTTTTGTGTCTGGCTCATTTCACTTAGCATAATGTCCTCAGAGTTCATCCATGTTGTAGCCTGTGTCAGAATTTCCCTCCTTTTTCAGGCTGAATAACAGTCCATTGTATGTATAGACCACATTTTGCTTGTCCATTCTTCCATTAATAGACACTTGGGTTGCTTCCACATTTTAGCTATTACGAATAATGCTTCTATGAACATGGGTGCACAAATATCTCTTCAAGACCCTGCTTTCACTTACTTCGGGCATATACCAAGAAGTGGAATTACTGGATCATATGGTAGTTCTAGTTTTAATTTTTTGAAGAAGTGCCAAACTGTTTTCCATGGTGGCTGCAGCATTTTACATTCTCGGTGCAAAAGGTTTCCAATTTCTCCACATCCTTGCCAACACTTATTTTCCCTTTTTTTTGTTTTCTTTAATTATTAGCCATCCTAATGGGTGTGAGGTGGTGTCTCCCTGTGGTTTCAATTTGCATTTCCCTAATGATTGGTTCTATCAGTTTTTGCTTCATATATTTTGCATCTCTTTTATTAGATGAATAAACATTTGAAATTGCTGTGTCTACTCGATGAAGTGACCACTTTATCATTATGAAGAGATCCTCGTTTTCCTGATATTATTTGCTGTGAAATCTACGATCTCTGATATTCTTATAGCTACTCCAGCTTTCCTTTTATTTGAGTTAACATGGTATACTGTTTTTCATCCTTTTTTAAAAACTGTTTTTGTGTTAGAAGTAAGTTTCAAACAGGGAGGCATATGGTTGTTTTGAAAATCTAATATGATAACCTCTGTTTTTTAATTGAGGTGTTCAGACCATTTATAGTTAATGTAATTATAAATATTATATTGATCCTGTAGGGTTTAAACCTACCATCTTGCTATTTGTTTCTATATTACTTATCTGTTCTTTGTTACACTTGCGCTCTTTTTTAGACCTTTTTTGGGGGACGATACTTGAGTATTTCTTAAGATTCCATTTAATCTTCTCTGCTGGCTTATTATGTATAACTTTTTGTGCTTTTATAAAGTGGCTGCCTAGAGTTTGTAGTAAGTATATTGAACTTATCATAGTCTCTCTTCAAGTAATATTACAGCACCTCACATGTACTACAAGAATCATACAACAGTATACTTCCATTCCTTCCCTTCTGGCCTTTGTGCTATTGCTATCATACATTTTATTCCTACCTATGTTATAAATCCTAGAAGACATTGTTATTATTTTTTAATTTTTTAATAATCATTTAAAGAGATTTAAATAATAAGGAAAAGGTCTTTTGTGGTTATCCATAAAAGTTACTTTTCCAGAGCACTTCATTCTTGGTGTGGATCCAGATTTCCATCTGGTATCATTTTCCTTCTGCCCAAAGGATGCCCTTTAACATTTCTTATAATGTAGACCTGTGGATAATGAAATCTTTCACCTCTGTATGTCTATACAAATCTGTACTTTGCCTTTGTTTTTTTATTTATGATTTTTTTAATAGTAATCTTTTATTTATTTATTTATTTATTTTATATTTATTTTTAGCTGTGTTGGGTCTTCGTTTCTGTGCAAGGGCTTCCTCTAGTTGCGGCAAGCGGGGGCCACTCTTCATCGCGGTGCGTGGGCCTCTTCACTATCGCGGCCTCTCTTGTTGCGGAGCACAGGCTCCAGACACGCAGGCTCAGTAGTTGTGGCTCACGGGCCCAGTTGCTCCGCGGCATGTGGGATCTTCCCAGACCAGGGCTCGAACCCGTGTCCCCTGCATTGGCAGGCAGATTCTCAACCACTGCGCCACCAGGGAAGCCCTTTGCCTTTATTTTTGAAAGATATTTTCACTGGGTATAAAATTCCAAGTTGAGAGATTTTTTTTTTTTCCTTTCTGTATTTTAAAGGTGGTGCTGTCCTGTCTTCCTGTGTTGTTTCTTATAAGAAGTTGGCTGTCATTCCTATATTAGTTCCTCTGTGTGTAACATACCTTTATCCCCTGCCCCCGGATGCTTTTAAGATTTTCTATTTATCAATGGTTTAAGCAATTTGATTGTGATATAGTTTGGTGTGTTTTTTTCCCTCTAATTTCTTTTCCTCAGTGTTTGCTGAGCTTTTTGGATCTATAAGTTTATGGTTTTGGTCAATTTGGAAAATTTCAGCCACCATTTCAATGTTTCATTAAGTATTTTTCTGTTTCCCCTTCCTTTGGTTGCCACAGTCACATGTGTACTGAGTCACTTGAAGTTCTTCCGCACCTCACTGATGCTCTGTTTAGCTTTTTTTTCAATCTTTTTCTCTCTGTGTTTTATTTCGGGTAGTTTTTATTGCCTGTGTCAATCTTTTCTTCTGTGACATGTAATCTGGTATTAATCTAATCCAGTGTATGTTTTTAAATCACATATAGATTTTATCTCTAGAAGTTCATTTTCTACCTTCTATGTCACCACATAACACACTTAATCTTTCCTCTAGTTTCTTGGACATGTGAAATACAGTTACAATAATAATTTTAAAGACTCTGTCTACTAATTTCATCATCTTTGTCCTTTCTAGGTTGATCTGGAGAGATTGATTTTTCTCCTCATTATAGGTAGTATTTTCCCACTTCTTTGGCAAGCCTGATAATTTTTGACTGAATGCTAGACATTGTGGAATCCACACCTTGTTGGGAGCTGGATACTTTTACACCTTGTTGGGAGCTGGATACTTTTTGGATATCTTGTATTTCTAAGCTTAGTTCTGGGATGCAGTTAAATCACTTGGAGAGTTTAACCCTTTCAGGTCTTGCTTTTAAGCTTTGTTAGGTGGAATCAGAGCAATCTTTAACCTAGGGCTAATTTTCCACCACTGAGGGGGGGAAAAACTCTTCTGAGTATTTATGAATTATGAGGTTTTTCCACTCTGGCTTGGGGAGACAAGGACCCTTTCTGGCCCTGTGTGAGTACCTTAAAGTCGTCCCTTTATCTTCTTTGTCGTTATTTTCCTGGTCTCAGGTAGTTTCTTCACGTGCATAATTTGGTCAGTCTCAGCTGAAGACTTGAGGGGCACTCACTCCAGATCTCCAAAGCCCCCTCTCTGTTGAGTCTTCTACCCTCCAGCACTCTGCCTTTCAAACTCTAGCTGTCTTGCTTTCCTGATTCCCACCGCTGTCTCTTCCACCAAGGAAGATGCCTCACTCTGCCTGGGTTTCCACTTCCTACAACCCAGCTCAGATATACCAGGCAATAAGCTGAGCCATCATAGGGTTTGCCTTGTTTGTTTGTCATCTTTCAAAGGTAAAGTTTTTCATTGCCTGATATTCAGTGTCTTGAAAACTGTTATTTCACATGTTTTGTTCAGCTTTTAAACTGACCATCAGAATTGCCTGGGAGTGCTTTGAAAAATCCAGATTCCTGGGATCTGTCTATGGCTAATTTGAGGCCACCTTTGGAGTAGATCTGGATATTACTGGGTGGCTGACATTGTTCCTTTTCTAGCTGGAACATCAGTATTTTCAGTAAATACACTGGAACCTCTGATTAAAGGAGTTAGTCACTTCTGCTAAGAATCTGGGTGGAAAGATATTTATTTCGAGCAAATGGGTTTCCTAGAACTGGATGGAAAGTGTCCGGAGGAGTCCTTGGAAACCAGATGGGAATCTGGATTAAGCTGATGTGGCTTTGGTCTTGGCCTACAACTTGTGATTTTCTTTCTGATTTGTGACTCTGTAGCTCGTTTTTCTCCAGCCATTGGCTTACTGGACAGATGATGGGGCCAGAGACTCTGTGAAGGACCAGTTCTTGGGTCCTGAACAGCACCACTGTGGGGACTAAATCGGCCAGTCAGTTTCTCTGAAACTCAGCACCATTCCCTGCAATTCTGGTCTTGCAACACTTCGCTGTGAAGAGATTGTTGGAAAAGCGTCTACAAATACACTTGAATCTGTACTTGAAGCCACTTGTAGTCTACATGGATGGAAATATGGGGGTTAGTAAATGCATTCTGTATTTGCAAGATATTTCCGTCTCCTAGAAATCTTGGGAGATAAAACAGTTCTCGGTAAAGACATTTGGAGCACCACTGAACCCTCCAAAGAGTGTTGAGTATTATTCGGATTCTTATGATTATTCTTCTCAGTTTTGTCTTCCTTGCTGCCACCTCCCCGCCCTCTCAAGGGGAAAGAAAGGTCTCTGGTTGCATGGTGGGAAGGAACCTTGCATAATATATTTATGAAGGGCAACATTGACCTGGTAGAGGTGTAAGGATACTTTAATCATCACATCCTTATTGAGCCCCAGCTCTGTGCCAAGCATTAAGGGGGAAACAGTGACACGCAAGATCTGGGTACCGGTCTGAAGGAATTTCCTTCTTGGCTGTAGAAGCCACACCTACAATTGTGAGACAATTTGCATGAGACTGTTTGCCAATAAAAAAGGACAGAACGTAACCAGTAGCTTTGGACCAACAGATGCCACAGGAACCCAGAATAGGAGCAGGAGAGACCAGGTGTCAGCGTCTGGAGAAAATGACTGAGTTTCCATGAGGGTCATGTTCTTGAAGACAGCAACTGCATAATTCTCAGAAAGCTCTGGGGAAGAGGGGTAGAGCAGAGCCCAGGGAGTAGACGGTGTGGAGGGTGAGGACAAGGGGTCAGGCAGCCAGAGGAACAGAGCGCTAAGGGCAGCCAAAGCCACTGTGTCCAGTGCCAGAGGAGGGCCCAGGCAGCATTCCCAAATAACACCAGGGCAGAGAGTCAGTTGGCCAGAGATGCCAGTCTTGTTCTCCTCTATCACACTTTGGAATTGCCTCTGAATATTTACACACACAGCAACTTTAGTCATCACAGAAGCCCGTGGAAGAGGCAGGACACATAATTATTGCCATTTGACAGAGGAAGAAACTGAAGGTCGGAAAGGTTAAATGGATTTTGCATCATAACCTGAATAGGGAGAGAACCAAGACCAGAACCCACAGGTGCCCCGAATGTGTGACCTTCGTCTGACACCCTCTGCCTCCACGGTGACCCTGGCTGAGTGTAGAGTCACCTGCGCAGCTCAGGTCCCACAGGGATGATGTGACCCATATCTGGGATGAAGGCTTCATCCAACTCCAGGCAAGATGAGGGTGGGGGAAGAGATTGGCTGTATCTTTCTGCACATCTGTCCATAAAGGAAGCAGAGAGGGTGCTTGGTGACGTCCTTCAAGTCAAAGGAGAGAGAGGCCCGTGTTGGCTTGGGGAGGGGAGAGGGAGGGAGGGGAGGGGACGCATGGCAAGTCTGCTTTGTAAACCCATTAAGGAGGAAGAGCCAGGAGCCAAGCATCCAATTAACCTGACATCTCTTGCAGCCAAAATATCTGAGGATATAAGAAGAGAATTCAATATGTGGAGGCTTGGGGGAAAAGTGACTAATAGCTGGAAAACAGCCCCAGTTTATTTAAAAAACAGGTCAGGCGCAACAACTCCAGTAGATTCCTTCCCAGCAGTTCCAGATCTGGGAGACAGAGCAGGTGCCGTGCGGCTGCAACGCCGTCCTGATGTGAAGCAGGCATGGCCGTTGTGCCACAAGCAGACTGCCAGAGGGGCTGCCGGGAAGCGCCGGGAAGCACCGGGACACCGTACACGGCTGCCAAGGGCTGCCCTTGGAGTTGAGCCACACTGTGACCCTGGCCGTGACAGCAGGATAGGGACCGGCCCAGGCCACCCAGCCTGCAGGTGGCAGAGCCCTCACCCAATCCCGGTCCTTTTGCTGTGAGAGCCAAGGTGCTTTCCGTAGCCCGTGGCCGCCTCTCCTTCAGGTGACCTTGGCCCGGCTCTGGCATTGTCCGGGAACCTCAGTAGCACCGAGGCAGAGGCAGGCTGGCCTCTGAGGGCTGCGCCAGGGGTCACAGAGGAATGCAGAAGGCAAGAAGCTGTCCCCAACCTTGCCTGGACCAGGGCTTCACAGGGAGCCCCGGGAGGGCTTGTTAAAGTGCAGGCTGGCAGGCCTCACCCTCACAGGAATGGATTCTGCTGGTCTGGGGTGGGGCCTGACACCCACCCAAGGTGACTGACACAGACTGTAAGAGAGAAACGCCGCCCTCCGTCAGAGGCCTCAGACGGCTTCCCGCAGAACATTAATTTCTAGAGATGTTCATAGCTCTCTCAGGGAAAAAGAATGCCGCCGCTATTACATTGGTAGCACTAGACACCCTCATTCCCTCTGGGAGATTCACGATTCGTTTTGGCAAATTAAAGCCTTAAAAGGATTGCAATTAAGAAATCTCTTTATATTTTGTAGCATACACATATATCAAATCATTACACTGTGTGCCTTCAACTTACACAATGATATATGTCAATTTTATCTCAAGAAAGCTGGAAAAGAAAAGAAATCTCTTTAGCTTTTTTTTTTTTTTTGGCCCAAACTCACTTGACCACAGAACCCCTTGTTCCAGGAGTGTCTGTTCCGCGGGAAACAGTGTGGAAAAACGCAACTCCAGACAAGCCGTTCTCAGTCTCTGGGATGCAGCGGAATCACGTGTGCGGGCCTGTGTTGGAATAGATTGCGGGGCTCCACCCCAGAGAGTCTGATTTAGTGTTGCCAGCGAGGCCCGGGAACGTGCATTTCTCACAAGCCCCCAGGTCACGCTGATGCCAGCGGTGCGGGGACCACCCAGTGAGAGCCACGGCACGAGGCCCCTCTGTGAGCCCGAGGGCGAGAGGAGGGAGGGTGAGACCTGAGGGTGCGTGGCAGGACCCGGGGGAGGAGGGTTCCAGGGAGCACAGACTTGGAAGGGGCTTGAGTCTGAAGTGATGAAAAAGCACGTGAGGGCGGGCTCTGCTGAGACGCCAGAGTTAGCGTCAGGGACACAGTATAATAGAGAGATGCCAGCTGGTGACAGCAGCTGACGCTCTGTGACAGGCATCAGTGTCTGGCCTCACCGCAGGGGGCTCTAGAGAGAGTCTGTGCCTTTAAAAAGCCAACGCTAGAGGGGCGCATGAGGGTGACAGTTGACAAATGAGCAAGCCTGGGAGCGATGCACAGGGAGACAACTCCAGCTTGTAGGCCCAGCGGTGTCTAGACCCTTCTCCCCATCCCCGAGTCGTGCAGGCTTCTGAGCCCCAGGGGGAGGAGCGGTGAGCCAGGTCCTGGCATCTGCTCCAGCACCGTGCTTCCTCCTGGGGAGGCTGGCTGCAGGATTGCTTTGCTGAAACCCCCTCTCTCAGCCCAGGTGATAGGAAACACGGGTGCAAGGGAGTGGATGGGAGGGTGGAACCAGGCCCATCTCTGGCCAAAGGCAGGCATGAAAGCTTTGTATCTGTGGTGTGGTCATGGGGGACCGGAGAGTCCCAGGTGCCCGACACAGCCATGCCTGCCTCGCTGCTGCCCGACACCCACCCTTAAAATGTTCCCCCTTCAGCTGAGCTCTGGCCCCTACCTAGAGGCAGACAGATGGTGCTAGAAGATCTAGCTCCGGGTCACTACCGACCGCGTGGACCACGGTCAAGACGGCAGTCTTGTGAGTAAACACGGGGGGAGAAAAGGGTGATCCCAGGCTGGGTGGGGAGACGATGAAGGCAGCTGGGAAGGAACACGCAGTGAGACCGGGGCCAGGAGCCCCCCTGCTCCCACGCCCTTCTCTGCTCCCCCTGCACCCCCCCCACCCCCTGCAGGCCCCTTTTTGTCCCTCTGCGGGACCTCAGCATGGCAGGCCGATGCTGAGGACAGACTAAGGTTAGAAAAAGCTGTCTTGACATTTGGAGACAGAGCAGGATTTGGCTCCTCCAGGGGCGCCTTTTGTTCTCGGGAAAATCATTTGTACAGCTTGGGCCAGTGCCAGGGACTGCCATTTATAGCCCAATGGGCTTGGGGTGGCTTCGGCTGCCTGGTGCAGACAGCGCTGGCTGCTCTCCGCCCCCGGCCGTCGGCCTTCGCCTCGGGTCTCCCCCACTCCTCTCCCTCCTTAAAGCCTATCCTTCCTCGCCCCATCCCTTCCCCTATTTTCTTAGAGGTCCCAGTTCTAGATTTGTGCACGTGACCCCAGACACCTTCCCTTCCTCACATGAACCTCAGCTTCTCCTACAAACTGGAGCCCACTGTCCACTCCCTTTGGAACTCAGTCACCTTGGCGAGGTGCCTACCTGTGCCACCCTCCACCGAGGCATTGTCCTCTGTTTCCACATTGCCTTTGACCTTCATTCTTCCCTCCCAGGGCCGGGCTTCCTGCCTGGGCTTGCTTTGCCACCCACTTCTGAGCACAGGGCCTGGCTCCCAGCAGGAGCTGTCAAGCTTGGTGGGACTGAACTGGCCCAACCACGGTATCAGGGTCAAGAGCACAGCTTTGCTGTCAGACAGATAATAAATGGTTCACATCTTGGCTCTGTTACTTGCTAGCTCTGGGCTTAGCAGTTGACTGAATTTTTGAGCTTCAGTTTCTCCGCCTGTAAATTTCAGTACCTCACTTATTATTAGGCTTTTATGAGATAATATTTGTGAAGTGTTTAGCACAGTGCCTGGCACTCAGGGGGCCCTCAGTCACTGTTAGGGATCACCACCACCACCACCACCATCATCACCGCCACCATCATCACCATCACCATCACCACCACCACCACCACCATCATCACCATCATCACCATCACCATCACCACCACCACCACCACCATCATCACCATCACCACCACCATCATCACCATCACCATCACCACCACCACCATCACCACCACCACCACCACCATCATCACCATCACCACCACCATCATCACCGCCACCATCATCACCATCACCATCACCACCACCACCATCACCATCATCACCATCACCATCACCACCACCACCACCACCATCATCACCATCATCACCATCACCATCACCACCACCACCACCACCATCATCACCATCATCACCACCATCATCATCACCATTATTATCATCATCATCATCATCGTTATCATCTACCCTCATTTTTAGGTGCAAGTGGGGTTAGGTAAAAAAATTCTGTCCCTGAATCCCCAGCCCTGCCCATGGAAATCCCCCCCACCCTTTGAGGACCAGCTGGACACCTCTTCGGCAGGGAGCCATCCTCCAGTCTCCAGCTTTGGTGTTTCCATAGCCTTTTATCTTATCTCAGCATTTAGGAGCCTGGGCCTGTTCGCTGCAGTGGGATGGGGTGGACCAGGGGGATCGCAGGTGAAGTACTGGGGAGAAACACTGTGCTGAAGATGCCCTGGGAAAGGCCAGGCCTGGGGGCAGGACACAGCATCTGAAGAGTCCCCATCAGCAGTTGGTGCTAAGAATAGAAGACAAAGTCACAAATCCTCTCAGTGGAAGGTGACCCTGAGCAGACTGGGAGCAGGCAGCAGTGGGAGGTTTTCCACCCGAGTGGCGCCCTGAGCCCTGGGCCCTGGGGAGGGAGGGGGAGAGCAGGGCAGGGCGGGCCAAGGCTGGAGGCCACCATGTGGATATGTTACCAGAACCTGACAAAGAGTCTCAGGGGACCCCGTGGAAGGGACCTTGGACTCAGAGTTGAATGGAGCTCAGGGGTGCAGGAGGCCCCTGTGACCTTGACTGTGCAACAGCCTGGTCCAGCTGGGACTTTTTCTCTCTTTCATGTATTTAAGTGGAGTCGAGATTGGGGTGAGCTTCATGCACAGAGCCTCCTCCAGCTTTAGAGGCGACTGCACAACTTCCTGAACACAGCAGCCTCTGGACACGTGAGGCTAGACAGAGGTTGGCTTTGTTTTAGTGCCCTTGTCTGGTCTCTGGGTCACACATCTTCAGAGGAAGGGCAGTCACAGAACTGGAGGCATGAGGACACGTCCTCCCAAGCCTCTCCCCCCGGCTCCCCTGGTGCCGCCAAGGTCCTCCGAGAAGGATGCTTCCTGCTTCTCTCCCTGCCCCATCCTCACTCCCTCTACCCCCTCCCTGGCGGTCTCTCCCAAGTGAACCCCTCAGCTCCGCTCTGCAGATGCTTTCCAAATCCAGAGAGCCAGCCTCAGTTTCCCATCCGAGGTCTGGGATCACGTTTCCAAATTTCTACTTTTGGCTGTTTACAAATGTAGTACTTGTTAGTGGCATACATTTAAAAAATATATATATATAACAAGCACAAGGAAGGAAAGCTGCACTGTTCACAGCCCGTGAACAAGCACCGTGACAATTGCGGCCGATCCCAGTGCCTTCCCCTCCTCAGTCACAGGCATGAAAACGTTTTAATTCTAAAAATGCGATCACCCTGTCTACTCATCTCCCACTGGTTCTCCTCAACCCACAGTTTGTCACGATCGCGTTTCTGTCATTAAACACTCTTCTGCGACATTTGAAGTGGCTGTGTAGCCTCCAGTGTGGACGCACCATAGTTTGTACAATCGGTTCTGTTTCATGGAACCCCCAGGTTGACTCTTTATTTTCTGCCATGACAAACAGTGTCGTCACAAAATTCTTACAGCTACGTGCTCAAGATTATCCACGATCCTTTCTTTAGGATAAATTCCCAAAAATGGAATGGCTGGGTTAAAGATTTGTGCTTTTCAGGGCATTTTGTCAAATTAGTTTCCCAAAAGTCTCACTAAAGGTATATGCAAGCACCTATTTTTCTGCAACCATTACAAATGCAGTTTCAGTCTTTTTGGAAGGGGGAGGTTTGAGCTTATTTGGCATTTAAAAGTTATAACTTTTTGTGTTCACTTGAAGTTACCCGATTTCTAGAGAGGTTAATATTTTTGCAGCACGTCAATTTGCCGTTTGTGTTTAGCCTCATGTGAATTGACGGTAAGATCCTCTGTCCAATGTTAAATTGGAGACGTTCCTCTCGTTCTGGCTGGCTTGTCAGGGCTCTCTCCATATTAAGGTTATTAACCTTTGTCTGCCATGTATGTTAGAGACGTGCTTCTCAGTTTACCATTGACCTTTCGGCTGTGTTTATGGTATTTACCGGCTGGGACGGCATCACTGCCCGCCTGCCAGACATCTTTCCTTATATGATGCAATGACACGTCCAACTTCTCAGAGCCAAATCGAAGTTCATTATTTCCCCCCGCCTCACACGGCTCTTCCTGCTGACTCACTCATTTCTGTTAATGTCACCACCACTTTCCTAGTCACCCAGGCTTGAAATGTTGAAGTCATCTCTGATTCCAGCTTCTCTCTTCTCCCCTCCGTTCCGCCAGTTGCCAACTCCTGTGGGTTCTATTTCTGCTATTTCTCTTGCAGGCAGCCCTTCTGACACCACAGCGGCTCGTTATCTCTTGACTGGACTTTGGAACCAGCCTCAGAGGTCATACCTTGCCTCCCCAGCCCGAGTGCCCCCCTCTTCCTTCCCCCTTGCCCCTCCTGCAGGCTGCCAGAGCATCAGTTTTCCCCAACTAAGCTCAAACCTAGAAATCCCTGGTTACAAACTGCCAACAGCTCCCCGTCGTCTCGTATTAAAATACAACCTCTTAGCCTGGCTGTAATCTCTGCGAGCCGAATCTCCCACTATCCGGGCCAAGTTCCCCAGACACACTCACTGCTGTTCCACGCTTTTCCTGGTTGCTGAAGCCACACTCTCCAAGAACTCCCCCCCACTGTCGCCCCCCCCACCCACCAAAATCTGCGGAGAAAGCGCCCAGCGATCCCGGGCCTCTCTGACTCTCTCACTGAAGTGACTTCTCTCTCCTTTGAACCCCCAGAGCAATCTGCTTGACCTTCTCTTGTAGAGCAAATCTTTCTCCATCATCCAGTGGAGCCTCAGGGGTCTTCCACTTCCACTAGACAGCGTCCTTTGAGGGCACGGTTCCCGCACGTCTGTTTCTTCCACGGGACCATACAGCGCTCACAGCCGCCGACGTTCAGTGGGTGTTTGTGGAATAAAAGGCACCAGCCCGGGTGGTGATGCCTGGAGATCATGCTCCACTGCTGTTCCCCACCCCAGGCCCGGCCTCCTGGGACAGGGCACCCCGTTAGCCGATGGGCAGAGCGCAAGTCCCCTCTGCAGGAGGCCGAACTGGGCTGACAGCCTCCGGCCCCAGGGCCTGGGTCACAGTCACCTCTTTGTCCCCATGACCGGTGGTTACTGAGGTGAACGGACCCTGAATCCATCCATCCTTTGCCTCGTGATGCGATGCGTGATGCGTGATGCGTGGTGTGTGGTGCCTGGTGGGCACTTTGTAAGTTGGCACCGGCGAAAGAATCTCAGGGGACCCCGTGAAAGGGACCTTGAACTCAGAGTTGAATGGAGCTCAGGGGTGCAGGAGGCCCCTGTGACCTTGACCATGCAAGAGCCTGGTCCAACTGGGACCTTCTGTCTCCTTAATATATTTAAATGGAGTCATGATTGGGGTGAGCTTCATGCACAGAGCCTCCTCCAGCTTTAGAGGTGACTGCAGCCAGCACGGGAGTGTGCAATTGACAGTCTATTTTTAGCCTCCTGGAGACCGTGACCAACATCCCAAGTGGAGGGTGGGCACACCTGCTGCATTCTAATGAGGCAGCCCGTTGCCTCTGCTGCCAGACAGCCCGGGATCGTGCCGACCTGAAACCTGATGTTGCTAAACTGGGAAGTCTGCCTATTTCCCAGAGGCTGTAGCCTAGATACACCAGGAAAACAGGACCATCACCCCACCCTCCCCAGCTCGCTCCCCTCCAGCCTGGGACTCTGGGCAGTCTTGGGGCTGTGCCCGAAGCACGATGGAGGGGATGGACTCGGATTTCTTGATCTTGCTCTAGGACCTCCCTGTTTCCCTTGCTAGAAAGGAGATAGTAAGTCTGCATTGACCCAGCTTACAGATGAGAAAACTGAGGCATAGAATAAGGAGATGTTAATGTACTCTGAGTACTGCTGCTACTACTAATGAGAGCACTTACTATATGCCAGAAACTGTTCTAAACTCTTTACAAATATTAACTCATCACTGAAAATAGATTTTTCAGAATTCTGCCCCTTTTGAGGCCTTTGCTGTGCCGTGCACATCTGGATTTCCTACACTTCAGGGAAAGGTGTTTCTTCTCCTGGCAGAACGATGCTTCTGCAGTGAACTCTGAACCTCTGGGCTTCCATCTCCTCCTCTGTCCTCCCGTTAGCCCGTGGAGGACGAAGGGCTGGTCAGTGCCGGGCAGCAGCTGTGGGGTGTGGAGCTGAGCTGGCTGTCAGGGTCGGGGAACCCAGGAAAGGGCAGTGCGCTGGCAGGAGGCTGGCTATCAGTGTGGGCGCTTGCATTTCAGAGGAAACTTCCGCTGAAGTTCAGAGTAAAACTGTGAGTCAGAAACTGGGGGTGGGTGGAGCGGCAAGACAACAGGTGTGAGAAACCAGAACCTAAGAGACCTGCATTTTGGGGGCCAGGTGCTGCTTGCGGGGTGGAGAGAAGTCCAGGGGCTTGATCTGCCTAAGGACGCAGGTGGGACTCATTTTAAGAACTCAAACTCACGATGCGCTGGGCCCTTTTCTAAGCACTTTCCAGATACTAACTTGTCTAATCCTCAGGATGACTCTAGGACGTGCGGACCATTTTATTCACATTTTAGAGTTGGGGAAACTGAGGCACCAAGAGATGAATAACTCTGTCCAAGGTTGTGTAGCTGTGAGTGGCAGGGCTGGGATTCACGTTTCGGGGGGCTGGCTCTGAAATCCATACTCCAGCCACTCTGCTCTGGGATGCTATGTGATGCCATTACATCTTTCCCTTTATTCGCCTCTAAGGGATGGTATTATTGTCCCCATTTAACAGATAGGCAAACTGAGGCCCAGATCGGCTCAGGTCACCCACTAGTAGGAGATGGAACTGGGTTAAATTCAGGTTGGTTGGGCTCCTGGGTAGCACACCACCATCCCACACAGCACAGCCAACAGCTTGGGGACACCATCGCCCCTTCGCTGTGACTGCTGTGGCTGATTGGAGCCGGCTTGGGGCGGGGCGGGAGGGGGAAGGAGAGAGGGCGGAGTCTCAGAGGGCAGGACCTCATGAGTGCTGTTCACACCTGCCCCTTCTCTTCCCCGCAGGTGAGCAGCCCACCCTCTCAGCCCCCGCAGCCCGTCGTCCCAGCCAAGCCCGTGCAGTGTGTCCACCATGTGTCCACTCAGCCCAGCTGCCCGGGACGGGGCAAGATGTCCAAGCTGCTGAACCCAGAGGAGATGACCTCGCGGGACTATTACTTCGACTCCTATGCCCACTTTGGGATCCACGAGGTAAAGCATCCTGAGTTGGTGGCCGAGCGGGGCAACCTCGGTTCTGCTGTGGCCGCGCTGTTTCCTTGGACAGCATCATGTGTGCAGCTCTCTGCTGTCATTAAGGGAGTTTTCCCCGTGTCTCGAGGGCCCTGGCCCTGTCTCCATCCCGGGGGACCCACAGGCGGGGGGTCAGGGCCAGGCCTGGAGCAGGTGAGCAAGTGAAAACATATGTTTGGCTGTTCCTCAGCCGAGAGCAAGTGGTGCTTCCGTGGTCCTTGTTTTACGGTCCAGCACCCTCACCTCTTCCTGACCCTGAGCCTGGGAGGTCCGGGAGAACTGGACGTCCTTGGTCCTTGCTACAGGAGCTCGGGTGCTTTGCAGCTAGCGTCCCAAGGCCACAAGGACCTTCTGGCTTCATGATGTCCAGTCCTCAGTCAGGCACGAGCCCTCAGGTTCATCCTGGACCAATGAGCACTTCCAGGGAAGAATCAGCAGGCTTCCTTGGAAACCTGGCTCTGTCTGACACCCTGATTGATTCTCAGGAAATTCTTATGTCTAAATGCTGTCTTCTTCCGTAGCAGGGAAGATTGATGTTAGCTGTAAAACAGAACAGAGCTTCCCAACTAGAGGCTTCCTGGCTGCAGCGGGGGCCACAACAGTATTTTTACCTCCCTCCCCACCATCTCCGGCACTTTCTCACCCCAAATAAACAACTGACACGAGCCGAGTGCTTGCTCACGGCTGGCCACTCTTCTGAGTACATTATACGTGTCATTTCATTGAATTCCCAAGAACTCTATGAAGAAGGTATTTCTATTATCCCCTTACAGTGTGAAGACATATCGAGAAAGGAACAAAGGCTTGCTTGCTATGCAAATGCTTTTTGAAAATAAGTCTCAAAGCTCCCCTTTCAATTAGATGCTTCTGTAAACCCTTCCTGTATCCAAACAGTGATGCTGCATTGCCAGAAGCGTGTTTAACAAGTAATAGGCGACATGTTTTTGAGTGCCTGCCCCGCACTGGGTATTACTCCCAGCATTTTATGTTACTGGCTCGTTTATTCCTGAGGTCAACCCTGTGAGGTTGGTATTATTATTTGTCCCCATTTCACAGATGAGGATATAAGACCTTAAGAATCTTATCAACCTTCCTTCATCTTTGCTGGTTCCTTTCCGTGCAAGGTCACGAGCTGATAACACGCAGAGCTAGAAATGAAACCTTCACGTTTAGGGGGCCCGGGGCTTCATTTCCTAATTTCCAGGCCATACAGCCTTTCTTTCTTTCTGGAAACTTTGGCTTTGTTCCTGCTGGTCCTTTTGCAATTTCCCATGGAGGTAGAGGGTGGAGGGCTTTGGCCCCTCAGGACTGCTCTCCCCATCAGAGCATTAATTAGGCCTGGGGCCTGCAGGGGAGGGGCTGGGCCCTGGGTTTAGTTCTGGGGGCCTGGCCCAGGGGGGCCTGGGCAGCTGAGCCTGCAGCTTTTGGTGGGTCCCACTGGGGTGGGGTTGTGACGGTGCACGGAGCCCGGTCCTAGGCCTGAGAGGTGAGAAGGTCTGGGGGGCAGGAAGGATGCTTTCAAGAGCTTCCCTCCTCAAGACCCTGCCTCTAATTAAAGGACAGTCCTGTGTCCTTGGGCACCTGTCTCAGAGCAGATTGCTGGGAAGAGACAGCAGTTTCAGGGATCCTAAAATGCCCCCCTTGGGCCTGCCTGGACCCCCATTAGGGACCAGCCGAAGGCGGCGTGCCCCTCCCATCCGCCCTCCCGTCCTCAGGCCCCAGCCCCGCAGAGCCTCCTCCAATTGATTCCCCCCATCCCTCCCTGCAACACACGTAGGCACCTGGGATGTGCCCTCCGGTGCCGTTGTATCTCTATGATTCCTTCAGGACGGGGTTCCCCGGCACTCCGCACATTGTCTGATTTGTCTAGGTTTGATGAAACAGCGGCTAATCTCATCACTCAGGCGCTGCCTGGTCCCCACGAAGGCCGGGCATCCGGAGGGTCTGATCTCCACTGGGAGAAGACACCCAGGGTCACCAGGTACATATAGTACGTACCAGGCTCCCTCCATTTCATGTATTGCTAGAAAAATCAGACCTGTTCCTGCACATATACAAACACAGTGCAGACTGAGCTAATGAACTTGGAGTAAAGGATCTGCAGGTCACCATCTCATTTCTCTCCTTAGTAACCTGTCCTAGAATAGTTTTAGCAGCCCTTCGCAGTGGGAAGTGCTTCCGGTCACCCAGCTTAAATCCTTCTTGCTGCTGCTGGGGGCCAGGCCTAGATCCTGGCTCCTGGGGAAATGCATAGGTCTTTCACGCTGGGGCAGCTTAGCTGGCCTCCCTTCATCCCTGAGCTTCCCCTCCGGCCTGTTTGGTCTCCATGATCATCTGCTGTAAAAGGAAGCGAGGGCAAGTAGATGGCCTCCTACCGTCGTTGTCTGCAGACAGGGCCCGTTCATTTCTCGTTGTCAAACACAAGGGATCTCCTTTCCATGCCAGACGGCTCGTGGCGATGCCTTTGCCTCCTCGGTCTGGACAAGACCCACGTCTCACCATCCCATCCGGAGCCGAGCTGGCCATTTGGCAGCCTTTTCCCGTCATTAACAAGACGCTCACACGGGCGGGCAGAGGCACTGCCAGCTCGCTGATTAATAGTGATCAGTGAGTGTTTGGGAAACATGGTGCAGGCTGGATAGGGGTGGTTTAGTCTATAAATACAAACAAGAAGCGCCGAGTGGCAGGGGGACGCTACTGGGAGCTGGAGAGCACAGCAGGAGGTGCTTCTGGACACTTTTCTTCTTGCATCCCATGGCCTCTCCTGAGATGACCCCATGCTCAGCCTCCGGAGGTCAGGGGCCAGGGAGAGCAGGCCTGTGCATTCCGGACCAGGGCCTCTGTGAAAAGAAAGGAGTCCTGAACAGGAGCAGATGTGACAGATGTGTCCTTGTGCACAGAGGGGAGGGGCCCAGCCCCTTGACCTCTGAGGTCCTAGCTCTGAATTCTCAGCATCTTTATGGGGCCTCAGCTGCCAGAAGAATCAACCCCAGTGGGGCCCTGTTCCCAGCCCCCCAGCCCTGGGCGCTGAGCCCACTCCTGGCCAGCTCTCTTCTTTTCACAATCTTACTGCAGGGTTTTTTGAAATAGATTCTTCAGGGCCTCATTTCCCAGCAATTAGTCAATGTGCTGCCATGTGTTCAGTGGGAAGGAGATAAAGTCACCCACAGCTGGGGGTGGGAATTGTTTTCACTGAAGAGTGGCATGCTCCTGGCTGAATGTCTGGAGACGTCTTTGGGCTGTTCTCCTTCAGGGGTGATTAAAGCAGGGGTACGGGAAGGGTGGGGAGAGACAGCTGTTTCTTTGAACAGGGTGAGTAAGGGGAACTTACAACTTCTCCCCCGCCCCCACAACTTGTGCCTTCGGAATGAACTCCTGTGGTCTGGAGCCTTAAGGAAGGGAAAGGGGGGGCCGAAGAAGTGATGAAAGACAATGAATTAAAGGGGGGCCCTTGGGGGGATCCCTTTTAGCCACAACAGGACCTGCAGAGATACTGGGCCAACCTAATTCCATCAGGAAAGGCAGTGAGAACTTTGAACTACGAGTATGATTGAGAGATTTCTGAACCTTTGTCATTATTCTGCCTCCGTTCCTTACTCACCCTCAACAATTCCTTCACAGAGATGAAAAGGTCACAGTTTTCACAAAGAGCAAGAGCTAGCACTTTGGCAACACTAACTCTGCCTATTTAGTCATGACAACAGCCCTACGCAATAGCGGCTATTTTTACCCCATTCTCCAGGTGAGGAGATTGAGACATGGAATGCTGAATGATGTTCTGGGCTGGCCGGAGAGCTCAGAAACTTCGGAGCTATGATTCGTGTGCAGGAGTTGGGCTCCGTCCTTATAGAGCACCAATTTCACACCGTGCCCCGTGCCTGGTTCTAGGGATACCGTCTTACAGTCTTGTGGTCTCACAGTTCTGAGGCCTTGTCCTTTTGATGTTGAGAGGTCTTGCAGCGTTTCGTTCCAGAGAGCTTCTGGAGAGAGAGGCTAGAGCTCACTTTCGAAGTAGTTAAGAATCAGACATGAACTCAATTTAACCAAACCCTCACCTTATTCAGTTTCTAATATGACCAAAGATATAAGCCTTGGGGCAACACAGGAGGTAGTGCTGGGCTGAAAAGCAAACACAAATGTTTTTAGCCCCTGTGGGGCCCCAGGCCCTGTTACAGGAATTAAAGTCCCGCATCCCAATCCTACTCAACTCCTAAACCTGCTCAATCCCCGATTGGATTGAACTGACCAGCCCATCATTCTAGCTGCCTAACAAAAGAAAGGCTATTCCCTCCTGGAAAAACAACAACAACAAACTAACTTCAGGTACTATTGATCCTTAGACACCATCTATGGCATAAAATAAAAATGATTAGACCTGTGAAGAAACAAGAGAATTTGGTTCATAGTCAAGAGAAGAATCATCAATAGAAAGAGATCTATAGACAGCCCAGCTGTTGGAATGATTAAATAAAAATTTGTAAATAACTATAATAAATACGATTTTAAAAAATTTCCAGGAGGAGATGGATACATTAGGTGAAATTGAAATCCTACAACCGAAAAATACAATAGCTAAACCAAATATTCGCTGGATGGGATTAATAACAGATAGGATACAGAGAAGAAACTATCTATGACCACGAGGACAGGGAAAGAGAAATCATTGAAACTGAAGAATAGAGAGAAAAAAATTGACAAGTGAACAGAGCCTCAGTGACTTTTGGGACAGAATTAAGTGGTAAAACATGTGAGTAATTGGAATTCCAGAGGAGAAGAGAAAGAATGGGACAGAAAAAAAATGTTTGAAGAAATATAGATGGATAAATGTCTAAAATTGATTTTAAAAAAACCCCAAAAACAAAACCCCCAGCAACTCTCTGGATTGATTTGCTCAAACAATGAATCCACATCTGAAACAATCTCTGCAACTGTAGTCACCACCTGATTACATTTATGATGATCTGTAGCCATTCTCCAAGCTCCATCTCTCTTCTGCACAGGCCAAATCGGCAAATTGGATGCAGATGTGGGTTTCCTGGAATTAGTCTCCTGGATTAATGGATCTCATGGAGCTAATGTTCCAATAGTTCAGAGCCAGTGTCCAGTAATCCTCAAAAATCTGTTTATTTTCCTTTCTCCAATGCACACATGCTAGCAAATGCCTGCAGGTCATCTTGGGGAAGACTTGGAGAAAGATTAACAGTACACATTTCTGTCAACATAACAGGGTTTCTCCTCATGTGACATGGCCTCCCCTTCATTTAAGGGCTCCTACGTCTGTAAATTGGCTCAAGTCTGGGAATCCACTGAGGGGCCATGACTCCCTCTTTTGGTGATTCAAGCGTGACTTCCATTCACGAGACCTATAACTTTTCTGCTTAAACAGATCAAGTAAGAATTTAGTGTGTTTTCCACTGTTTATTTTCTAGAGGTACTTTAATGAACTGGCCATAGGTCTTGGTGAGCCACATTATCCTGAATACTGCTTTGGCTCTCCTATCCTTTACAGTAACCATGCCCACCTCATCTTTGGCGATTACACACTACAGTTTGGCCCCCGATACCCCAGGATCCTAGTTGGATATTGTTCCCATGGCAATTAGGAATCTCAGTTCCCAGTGTAATCTCTGATCTGTAGAGAAGGGCACACAGAGCTCTTCAAGGCTACTGGACTTCCCTCATAAACATCTTCCTCACAGCTGTGGTTAGAGGTCTGTTCTCTGGCGTTGGTGAGCGAGTCTCATGTGACAGATGCGTTTTAACATTCCAGTCTCCTGAAGTCTTTGGATACCTTCCTCTTCAGCAGATCAAGGAAGTTCTGGCATTTCCACTTCATTTAGTGTAGACTAACTTTTGGTCCATGTTTCAGTCAATCAACCATACCAACTGTTAGAGGCATTCCAAGCCCCTGGAGGTAAAACAGTGAATCCACAGTCTTTGCTTAGTGGACCTATGTCAATAGACTTGGCTCAATCCAACTTTATGTTCCCTCCATCTTGATCACTCACCTTTACTATACATACCCACATCTATTCCCTATATTTTAATCTATATGTTAGAAGTATCATGCAGTTCTTTTGGTGTGTATCACACCTCCTCGTGGGTCACTCTTTGTGCCTTGTTCTTCGGGGTCTGCGTGGAGTCAAATCCAGTTATAGGGTTGGTGGGGATGGGTCCTGAGGAGTATTAACATTACCTGGCAAGCAACTACCTCAAAGGACACCAGTACGAATCTTCAGGAAAAGGAAAACAAACTTTCTTGGGCAGGGGTAGAAGGTGTTTCTACTGGCAGAGAAGATGGTAACTTAGGGACTTGAGGTCCCAGCTTCATCAGAATCTGCCTGTATGTTCCCGTTCCAATTTTCAGGACCCCATTCTTTCCCAACAGATGACTCAACTTTAACAAAAGAGGCCTTGCAAGGATGGGAATTCAATTTGTGTTGTAATTCAGGCAGGATTAGACTTTGGCTTTGGTTTTCAGAAATCTTGACCCTGCAAGAAAATAAGGTTTTTGTTCCATTCTTTTATTTTCTTCCTTTTCTTTTCTTTTCTTTTTTTCCCCCAGAAGTCATAGAAGTTTTCAGGTGCTATATGAAGACCTTGAACTGGGAATTTAAATCCCTGAGCTCATCATTTTCTTTTTCTAAGTTTTCTAGCACAATTAGCAGCAACCAACCAACAAATCCACCCCATTACGTTCCTTACTTTGACTAAAATGTTCTAAGGTAGCAAATACTTGGTCATCCGGAGTCTTGTCTTCTGTAGGAACTTTGTCACTGGTGTCTAAGGCTAAAATTTGAGTAACTCTTTTGCCATTTCACCAGTGCCCTCTTCACCAATGGCAATAGATTTCTTAGTGCCTTTAAATCTAATCAGATCAGAAAACCAATTCCAGAAAACTCAGAACCAATTCAGAGAACCCATTCTTAGATTCTGCTCCTTAGGAGCTATTCTTGGTACGAAATTTTGTATCGGTCAGGGCTCAACCATGGAAGCATATGTATAAATTCAGTTCAGGATTGCAGGGAATTGGCTCATGCAATTGTGTAAGGTCTCCATGTCTGATGCTGAAGCTTGAAGGACAGGGAAAGGACTATGAATGCAAAATAAGGGGAGATCAGGAGTAGCTACAACTCATACGCACAAACTTGAACCCTATGAGGACGGGCTGAAACACACATCCATTCTATTGCCTTTGACCTTGGTGGGGAGCATATCCTATAGAGCCTGGAGTGTTCCACCTTGGAACTAAACACACACACACCTGCCTCAGGAGTCAGAGAAGCTGAAGGCAAAGGTAGAGCAATTGTAAGCCCAGCTGCTGCTTCATGCCAACAAGGTGGATCAACCCATCAGCAGTGACAAATGTGAACTGCAAAATGCTTCCTGCTTCCTTTGTATCTTCTGAATCTCGTGGGAATCTCCCTCATGAACCACCTTGACTGGAGATATAGTAGAAAGACAATTCTGGGAAATATAGCTCCACCTGGTAAGGTGACTGATTACACATGTGTGCACAGAGCTTCAAAAACATGAAGCAACATCTCCAGAGCTAGAGGGAGAAAAATACATCCCACTGTTGAAGATTTTTGAACACTTCTTTCTTGGTAATTGATAGAACAGATACACACACAAAAAACAGTAAGGATGTAGAAAATCTGAACAACACCATCAAACAACCCAACATAGTAGGTATTTATACAACATTGCATCCCCAGAGTACAGAATATACATTCTTTTTAAGTGCACATTGAAACATTCACTAAGATAGATCATATGCTGGCCCATAAACACATCTCAATTAAGTTTCAAAAGACTGAAATCAGGTAGGGTATGCTTTTTGGTCATAATGGAATTAATTTAGAAACCAGTAAACAGTAAATTATCTAGAAAATCTCCAAATATTTGGAAATTAGGCAGCAACTGAGAACAGGGTCAGAGAAGAAATCACAAGAGAAATTAGAAAATATTCTCAACTGAATGATAGTGAAAGCACAGTGCTATGGATCTGATGTTTGTGTGTCCCTCTCCCCCCCCCAAAACTCATGTGTTGAAATCCTAACTCCCCATGTGATGGTGTTAGAAGGTGAGGCTTTGGGGAGGTAATGAGGTCATGAGGGTGGAGGCTTCGTGAATGGCATTAATGCCCTTATAAGAGGCCTTGCTTCCTCGGTCTGCTTTCCATCATGTGAGGATACAAGGAGAAGGCAAACCGGGAAGTAAGTCCTCACCAGACACTGGATCTGCTGGCACCTTGATCTTGGACTTCCCATTCTCCAGAACTGTGAGGCATAAATGTTTAAGTCACCCACTCTATGGTAATTTGTTATAGCAACTGAAGTGACTAAGACATACAACATATGAGACTTTGTGGAATGCAGTTAAAGCAATCTTTAGAGGGAAATTTATAGCTTTTAAAAAAAATTTTATTTACTTATTTATTTATTTATTTTTGGCTGCATTGGGTCTTCGTTGCTACGTGCGGGCTTTCTCTAGTTGCAGCGAGTGGGGGCTACTCTTCATTGTGGTGTGCGGGCTTCTCATTGCAGTGGCTTTTCTTGTTGCAGAGCATGGGCTCTAGCACGCGGGCTTCAGTAGTTGTGGCGAGTGGGCTCAGTAGTTGTGGCTTGCTGGCTCTAGAGCATAGGCTCAGTAGTTGTGGTGCACGGGCCTAGTTGCTTCGCGGCATGTAGGATCTTCCCGGACCAGGGCTTGAACCCGTGTCCCCTGCATTGGCAGGCGGATTCTTAACCACTGCGCCATCAGGGAAGCCCCGGAAATTTATAACTTTAAGTGCTTCCATTAGACAAAAAGAAATGTACAAAACTAATGATCAGAGCTTCCACCTTACAAAGGTAGAGAAAGAAGAGCAAATAAAGCCTAAGTTGAAGGAAGGAAATAATAAAGATGAGAGCAGAAATCAATGAAGTAGAAATCAAACATTAGAGAAAACCAACAAAGCCAAAAGTTGACTTTGAAAAGACTAATTAATTTGATAACATTTAGCTAGACTGATCAAGAAAGAAAAAACAAAAATTATAATATCATAAATGAAGGCAAGGACATCATTACAGATCATATAGACATTTAACAGGTGACTAGAGAATATTATGACAACGTTATACCCATAAATTTGACAACTCAACCGAAATGGATAAATTCCTTGGAAATATACCTTGTTAAACCTGATGTAAGTATGCATAGAAAACTAAAATAGCACTCTATTAAATAGATGAAATTCATAATTTAAAATTTTCCCGCAAAAAGAACTCCAGACCCAGATGGTTTTACTGGTGAATTTTATTAGACATTGAAGAAAAATATCAATCTCATGCTAACTTTTTCAGAAAATAAATGAGGAGAGAACACTTCCTAATTTGTGTGATGAACCCAGCAGAACTTTGCCAGAGAAGGTAACAGAAAATTACAGGTCAATGTCCCTCACAAATATAGATACAAAAATCTGCAACAAAATGTGTATAAATAAAATCAAGCAATATTATAAAGGATAATACGTCATGACAAAATGTTGGTTTAATGAAACCAATCTATGGAGTTCAACATATTAAAGAACAAAGGAGAAAAGTCATATACAATTTCAAGAAATGTATAAAAATCATGTGACAGAATTCAACACCAATTCATGATAAAAAGTTCTCAGCAAATTAGAAATACAAGAAAACTTTTCCAATCTGATAAAAGACATTTATGGAAAGCTCACAGCCAAAATCATACTCAATGGTGATATTTATATATCATTGGAACAAAAGAAGGGGGTGTGTGTTCTGTTCAGCGTTTTACTGCATGGTAACCTTTGCAAGTGCAATAAAGCAAGAAGAAAGAACAAGAAATAAAAAACATATAAAGTAGGAAAAAAAGAAATAAAGTTGTCTTCATTCACAAGTGATAATATTTTTAACAAAGAAAAATAAAGGAATCTAGGGAATTCCCTGGTGGTCCAGTGGTTGGGACCCGGCACTTTCACTGCCGAGGCCCCGGGTTCAATCCCAGGTTGGGGAACTAAGATGCCTCAAGCCATGAAGTGTGGCCAGAAAAGAAAGAAAAGAGAAAAAAAGGAATCTACAGATAAATCCTACTAGAATTAATATGTGAAGTGAGCAGGGCTGCAACATATAAGGTCAAGGTATATACTAACATAAAACAATTGGAAAATGAAATTTTAAACATATCTTTTACAATACTATAAGGTATCATAAAATAAGATAGTTAAGAATAAATCTAATGAAAGAAATACAAGGCCTCTATACTGAAATCTATAAAACATTGCAGAGAGAAATTAAACAAAACCTAACTAAAGGGAGAGCTATTTTAGTGTTTTGGGTTGTAAGACTCAGTATTGCTAAGGGGTTAATTCTCCCCAAATAGATCTATAGATTCAATGCAATTCCAATCAACTCCAGGAGGCTGTTCTGTATGAATTAACAAGTTGGTTCTAAAATGTGTATGGAAATGCAAAGGATGCAGAAAAGCCAAAATCATCTTGTAAAAAGAGAACTAAGTTGGAGGATTTACATACAGTACTTTGTTTCAAAGTTAATACAAAGCTACAGTAGTTAAATGACAGTTAAATTGATATATTAATGGAACAGATCAAAAAGGCCACCCATATATAGTCAATTGGTTTTCTGACAAAGGTGGCAAGTTAATTCAGTGGGGAAAATGATAGTCTATTCAGCAAATGGTGCTTGAACCATCTATTTGTATGAAAAAAATGAACTCACACACCTTATACCATATACATATGTATATACATATATCCTTATACCATATATAAAAATTAATTTGATGTGAATCAAAGACCTAAAACTAAAAGGTACAACTATAAAACTTCTAGAAGAAAACATAGGAGGATATCTTTGTGACCTTGGGGTAGGCAAAGATTAGGCAGGACAGACAAAATTCTAATCATAAAAGAAAAAAACCAAAATACTGGTCTTTATCAAAATTAAAAACTACATTTCAAAAGACAAGATTGAGAAAATGAAAAGGCAAATCACGGATTGGGAGAAGATATTCATAACATGTATATCTAACAAAGAATTTGCTTCCAGAATATAGAAACTCCTACAATTCAATAAGGAAAAGATAAATAGCTCAAAAGAAAAAAAAAGGACAAAACAGATAATTTACAAAAGATATATATGAATAGTCAATAAAATCATGAAAAAATTATCTGCATCAATAGCCATCAGGGAAATGAAATTAAAGTTGCAGTGCAGTAGCAGTGCATATCCATTAGAATGACTGAAATGTTAAAAAATTAATAAGACTAAGTGGCCAGCATATGAAGAAACTTGAACTCTGGATCATAAAAAGACAACTATTTTGTAAAACTATTTGGCAATTTCTGATGAAATTAAACACCTCCCCTAAGACCCAGCAAACCCACTTCTAGGTGTTTACCCAAGAGAAATGAAAAGATATACAAATCTTCCTCAACTTACAGTGGGGTTACGCCCTCATAAACCCATCGTAAGTTGAAAATATGTTAAGTTGAAAATGCATTAAATACACCTGACCTACTGAGCATCACAGCTAAGCCTCGCCTACCTTAAGTGTGCTCAGAACACTTACATCAGCCTACACTTGGGCAAAATCATCTAACACAAAGCCTACTTTATAATGAAGTATTGAATATCTCATGAAAAACCACTGTAAGTCGGGGATGTCTGTATTCTCAAAACTACTTAAACAAGAATGTTCGTAACAGCTTTATTCACAGCAATCCAAATATCCATCATCACGTGAATGGATGTGAACATGTGATATGTTCATACAGTGGAATACTAGTCAACAACAACAGCAACCTTGGTTACATGCAATAAAATGAATGAAATCTCAGAAATTTTGAGAAGGAGAAGTTGGACACAAAAGTGTACATACTGTATGATTCCGTTTATATGAAATTCTGGAACTGGCAGAAGGAATCTTTGAGACAGAAATTAGATCTTTGGTTGTCTGGAATGGGGGAGAGGATTACCTGCACATGGGCATGAAAGGTCTGGAATGATGGAAATGTTCTATGTCTTGATTATGGTGGTGGTTACACAAGTGTACGGTTAGCCATATATTTAAAATCTGTGCTTTTTATTGTATGCAAGTTACATTAAAAATTGTACTAAAAATCCCAATACTATTGATTAGTCAGAGTGTTGGCTGATATCTTTTTTTTTTTTATAAGTTCTATTTATTTATTTATTTTTATATTTATTTTTGACTGTGTCGGGTCTTCGTTTCTGTGCGAGGGCTTTCTCTAGTTGCGGCAAGGGGGGGCCACTCTTCATTGCGGTGCGCGGGCCTCTCACTGTCACGGCCTCTCCCGTTGCGGAGCACAGGCTCCAGATGCGCAGGCTCAGTAGTTGTGGCTCACGGGCCTAGTTGCTCCGCGGCATGTGGGATCTTCCCAGGCCAGGGCTCGAACCCGTGTCCCCTGCATTAGCAGGCAGATTCTCAACCACTGTGCCACCAGGGAAGCCCTTGGCTGATACCTTTAATGGACGAAGATCCCTGTCTCACCACCATACACAGATAAATCATGTTCTCCTTGGGTTGGAGACAGTAGTAAAGGGTAATCTAGTTCCTCTCTTATTACAAAGCACTTAAATAATAGTGGATAAAAAAACATGTTTTCTATTCTTAAAAACAAGCAAATAGAAAAAGTACACACACACACAGCCTCTTTTAATAATCTGTTTCACGACAATTCTCTCATGATGGCAGAAAGTTCTGCTTCAGGTCTAACTTAAATCTCTCATGCTGTGTTTGTATCGCTCCTTTCTTTGGGTTTTTGATAAGTTGGAGCTTTCCCAGGTCTGGACGTGAGTTTCTCCTTTAATGGTACAAGGCGATCTTTCGCCTTGTAAGGGGCAGAGTTTTAGGGCGTGGTGTGTACTGATGCAGGGAGCCCCTGGCGCAGCTGTACTCTTCCGTGGCTCTGCCTCATGACAGAACTGAGGTCCCTGAGGAATTTGTCGGGACAGCCCTGGGCCCATGACCTGGCAGGTGTGCGCCCAGGTGCCCTGAATACATCAGCTCTACCTTTCCTTCCATACAGGAGATGCTGAAGGACGAGGTGCGGACGCTCACTTACCGGAATTCCATGTATCACAACAAGCACGTGTTCAAGGACAAGGTCGTGCTGGACGTGGGGAGTGGCACTGGGATCCTCTCCATGTTTGCTGCCAAAGCAGGGGCCAAGAAGGTGTTCGGGGTGAGCATGCCACTCCCTCCACTGGCCTCTGCGGGGGCGCTGGCCCTTCCAGGTCCCCCTCCTTGCTGGGGTCACACCCTCCAGGAGGAAGTCAGACATAGCTCTCAGGAGGTGGGCAAGCTCCCTGGCTCCCTGTCACCTGGGCATTGCTCCTGGCCTTGTCCTGGAATAGCTGACATTTGTGGAGGACTTTTGACTTTTCTGAAACCATTTTGGTGTCATCATTACCTTAGAGTCTTTAGCCCTACTGTGGGCTGTGGTGGCGGGGCAAGGTGGCTACACCTGAGAGCTCTGGTTGGAATCTCCACTCTTCCACTCCCGAGAAGTGTGATCTGGACAATTCACTTCTCTTCTGTACCTCGGTTTCCCCATCTATAAAATGGGCATAATTACAGTACCTTGCCCACAGGGTGACTATGAGGAGTGAGTGATTTTAATACGTAAACCAAGTGCTTAGAATGGCACCCGGCGTTAAGTCAAATGCTCAGTATTTATTAGTATAGTTGGGGCCCTAGGTGATAACAAGACGGTCTTCTTTCTCTGTTCTTTAAAGGCAAGTTGGTAGATTTAATTCTGCTGTTCTGGCTACTGCCGCCTCTCCAGCTAGAGGTGGTGCTGGTGGACCTTCTGGGAAGGCTCCCACAATGCAGCTGCACACAGCCTGAGGACGGGGGGCTGGGAGGGTCCGGAGCTGGGAAGAAACTGAAAAACAAGAGCTCTGAGCTTCCGACTGACATCTGAAAAATGCAGTGGGTCTAGGGCTGGAAAATGGGAATTCATCTTGATCAAAATTCAAGGCACACTGCAGTCAGTCAAACACACAGCACGTGCACAGGACAGCCCAGCGCAGAGGCGGCGGGGAGCTTTCAGTGGGGCTTCGTTAGCTCGGTCATCCTGCAGCCTGCCCTGAGGCCCCCTGGCTCCCGGTTGACTAGAGCCCTCCAAGTCCCCGTGTCCCCCATCAGTGCCTGTCCCTAAGCCCCTGGCAGGAACGGCATCCCCCTCCATGCCTGACCCGGAAGGTACCGGGGCCTTGGCTGGAGGGCGTCTCTGGGACACCTGAGCTGTCTCAAGACACCTCTGTTGTAGCCTTGACTGGGAAAGCTATGATGTACTCACCTGAGGTGCGTGTTGAGGGTACGGGGCCAGCCCGGACGCCCAAGGTCAAGTCCTGCACTCTTCACGGTACTGCCCCTCCCCACCGGCCAGCCTTCCTTCCTTCACAGGGCCTCCCCTGCAGGATGGGGGCTTCTGGCCAAGGGACTGACTCCCCTTCCAAGGCGCTCACAGAGCCTCAGGGCAGGACGTGCACCCCCTGTAACGCCCCACCCTCCCTCCCAGGGTGTCTCTGAGGCCCCAGCTCAGCTCCGGGATCGGACGGGAGCCCAGGGCTGAGCCGGGCAAGGCAGGGCTGCCCGTCCTTCTCTTCCAGGTGCGGGGCTCCAGCCGTAGGTCTTGGCAGCTGTCCCTCTGTTGCCAGCAACCTGGCCTCCCCGCCTGGCCCAGACCTCCTACCCTCAGGCTGGGGCTTGGTCTGCTGTTCCCACAAGGTCCTGCTCTCAGCGGATGGTCAGCGAATCTCTCAAATACCTTGGCCCTTTGCTTAGGAGATTTGGGGAGCCTGGAAAGGCTTCTAGATTCAAAAGAACCAATTCTTTCAAAGGTGGAGACTGCGGAAGGAATGAGAGTTAACAGGCGTCTGCCCATGGGGTGGGGAAGGATCTTAAGGTGCCCTGAGGCCCTGACTTGCCATTTTCAGATGGTCCTTCTTGTGGACCGTGCCGTTTAACCAGGGAGGGCTGGGGGTGGGCGGATGACCTCAGGGAGGCTCACAGCCACTCTGGGGGTCTCTGCCTCCCACCTCCTCTCCCGGGAGGGCAGTGACTGCGCCAGGAGAGTGAGGCCTGCCAGCCCCTCCCAGATCTCCCAGCTCAGAGACTGGGCCCTCCATCGTGGGGCAAAGGCGGACCAGCAGAAGAGCCACTGGCCCGTGCGTCGGGAGGGCTGCGGGTTAGGTTTTCATCTGCCACGAAGCAGCCGTGCAGCTGTGGGCAGGTCACCGCACCCCTCCAGACCTCTGCCCCTCCATCTGTTAAACTGGCCCTGGACATACGGTGATTCTTGCTCCTTTGCTCTGTGTCCTTTCCAGATTGAATGCTCCAGTATTTCTGACTACTCAGAGAAGATCATTAAGGCCAACCACTTGGACAACAGTAAGACTTACCTCTGCGTGCTTTCCCGTGGATGGAAGGGGCTGAGGGGGCTTGTACTTTCTTGTCCGGGTGGCAGAGACTGACCTAAGAGCGCTTGGCCTTGGAAACGTGGAGGCCAGCCGAGGCCCTGTTAGCAGGACTGTGCCCACGGGGCTCTGAGGGTCCCAATCCCTGCCAGGTCAGCCAAGGGCACGTCTGTCCCAGCTCAGCCTCCAGTGAGCCCAGCCTGAGGCTAAATCCTTCATTTCCAAGCCCTCTGCCTGGCCCCAGCTGCAGGCATCTGTTGAGTTTTGCAAAATGGCAGCCATTCCTCCACCTCTTCCCTCTCCACGAACCCTAGCCCTACCTCTCCTGACACCCACCTCGTGGCATCCCCCCCCAGACCCCAGGCTCTTCCTTTGGAGAACTGCGGTCCTCTCACGCCACAGGCCCTGCTGCTGATGGGGCTGTCTTGGCAAGTAGGTTGCCCTTGGGAGCGGGACCTCCTTGCAGCTGGAGTCTGAGTATAAAGACGTGTACGTTCCCTTCCTTTCTTCTCCTCACTCCTTTCCCACGTGTTCGTGACATCCCTGGCCCCTCCCTCTGGGACCCGTCTTGAACACACGCACCCCCGCGAGGGTCCCCGATCAGAAGAATTTCTGTATCTCCCATCAGTCAGAGGGATGAGATTTAGTCCCCAGGCCCTGTGCTGAGCGGGGCCAGATCACGCAGCGTTTATAAACTAGGAAAACAAGGTTGGACTTTTTTCCTAAGGATGATGAAGACTTTTTGAAGGATTGTAAGCAAGGGAGGCGCATTCTCTATGGTGAATGGGTTGGGATAGGCTGTAGGCATCAGAGTGCAGGTAGAGACTATTTCATAGCCCCGGGGGGAGGTTAGGCCTGTGGTGTGGCCAGGGTGGCAGCCGTGGAGGTGGGAAGAAGTGACCTCTTGGGCGATGCTGGGAAATAGAGGCCAGAGGACCCGCTGACGGACTGCCTGGGGCAAGAGAAACAAGACAGGAGCAGGGCTGGCTTTTTGCCTTGAGTAAGAGTGGATGGTGGAATGTTGAGTGACAGGAGGAGGAAGAAATCAAGGGTTCTCCTTGGCATGGGTCAGGTTTGAGATCCCTGGGGAGATGCAGGTGGACGTGTAGAGTGAATCTGGAGTTGCAGGGAGGGTCAGGCTCTGTGGTTGGGGGTCTCCAGCGTATTGATGTTATTTAAAGCCCCAGAACAAGTTCCCTCAAGGATAGTGTAGAGCTACAGGAGAGAAATGGGCCAAAGATGGAGCTCCAGCGCATTTCAACATTTGAAGGTCAAGCAGAGGAGAAGAGGCCAGCAAGAGGCAGAGAAGATACAGTCAGTGAGGTCAATGGACCTTCAGGAAAAAGAAATAAAGGAGGAGGATGCCAAGGGATCCAGTAAGATAAGAACAGAGACGTGACCGTTGAATGATTGTGACCATGGAGGATATTGGGGTTCTTAACAGGCGCAGACTGGGGAGGGTGGGGATGGAAGTCCAGGTAAAGTTGGTTAAGGAGAGACTGTGAAGGAAGGGCTATAAATAACTCCTTTTGCTGTGATGGGGTAACAGGAAAACGGAACTGTAGCGACAGGGAGAGATGAGGCCAAGGAAGGGAGTTGGTTTTTAAGGATAGGAGATATGAAAACATGTGTACGATCCCACTGTCCTGTAGATAGACAGAAAAAATTGCAGATTTGGGAAAAAGTAAATTCAGAAGCAAGGACTTTGAGAAGGTAAGAGGGGGTGGGATCCAGAGCACAGTGGAGGAGTGGGTCTTCTTGGAGAAGGGACAGCGTAGCCACAGTTACAGAGGGGACGTGGGGCGTGTGGGTCCGATGGAGGTGGGCTGCTGGAGGGAAGCTGGAGGGCTGCTGGATTTGTTGCTTCCATTTTCTCAAGGAAGAAAGAGGCCGTCGTTGGCGCGGGAGACGGGGAGGGGAGGGTGTGAGGGTTTTGGAGGGAGATGAGAAGTGATGGGATGGCCTTGCAGAGGGAGGGAGGGAGGGCTGGTGCGGGGGAGGGTCAGCGCCCGCTGGAGATGGCTGGGCACAGACCTGCAGGGGCCCCGTCCTCCCTGGTGTGTGGTTGCTCCCGACCACTTTCAGCGGCTCCGGTCGGAGCGGAGGGGAGGGCCAGCTGGATCTGGGCGCCGCTGGGGCCACAGTGGAGGGAGGGAGGGAGGGAGGAGCCAGTGGTTGATCTCAGTAATGGACCATGGAGTCTAAGCTGGGGGAGGAGGGAATGAGGGAGTGAGGGGCGGTGGTGGGCAAGTGATAGCGGGGAAGGGGCAGCGTGGAGGGGGCCGTGGGCAGAGTCCAGGCGTCCTTCCAGCCTGGGTTGGGGAAAACGTGGCTCACATCCCCCCGCCCCGACCTCCGGCTTGGCCTCCAGTCTCCCTTGGTTCGGGGGAGCAAGATGTCTCTGCACACTCGTTGAGAAAGTCCTTGACCTGGGCAGAAGGGACAGAGAGGGTACCCCTCGACTTGCCTACTAAAGATGGAGAAAAAAACCGGCCAATTCTTTCTCTACAAGGGAGATGGAGCCTGGCGTCCTCGTGTTTTCATCTGACCTCCCTCCCCCAACTCTGAGAAATACGGCAGGTGCTTCTGCCCACTTGAGAGATGTGGAGACTGAGGTTAGGAGACGTGGGGCAGAGCCTCTGCTCTCGGCTGCCGTTCCTGTGCTCTTTCCCAAAGTGTGTTTAGTTGGACAAGGAAGCACCGGGAGTGCCTGCCAATCCTGAAAGTGAAAGTTCAAACCTCTTAGGAGGGGAGGGTGTGTGCAAATACCTGTGGGATCAGATTCCTCTCAGAATTACTGAGTCTCGACCCTGGGGGCCCTCAGGAGCCTCCAGAGAATATTTGGATCCTCCCCTGCCTCTGCCCTGGTTTCACTGCCCAGTGATTCCTTCCCCCGGGGGTCTGTCCAGCCCCCTTACCCTGTATCTGTCTCTCTCGCTTCCAGCTGTTGGAGTCTGGTGGGCCAGCCTCCCTGGCTCATCTCGGTCCTCTGCAGAGGGTGATGGCCCTGCAGCCACAGCCGAGTGGGGACGGGCGCCCCAACGGGAGGAATCCCTGACCTCCGGGAGGGGAGGGGGCAGCACCCTCAGAGGTCCCTCTGGCTCACAGCTCGAGATCCCTCCTCCCCTCCCCTGCCTCCAACTCTTGTAATTTTTTTATTCCCCTTCCTTTTTCCCTTTCCTCCTTTTCCTCTTCTTTCTTCTAACCTTCAGAATATCCCAATTTCCAGAAAAGGGGCAAATACAGCTGTTTTTTCCTCTGAGCCTGGGAGCAGGCTGTTGACACGATGCCCTGTCATCCCTAAACATGTTAGTGCGTGTTTCCTACAAACAAGGGCACTTCCTACGTAGCCACACGCAACCATCCAAATCGGGAGGCCAGCTTCCACCGCCGCCGAGGTCTCGTGCTCAGGCTGCAGCTGAGGCGGGCTTCCGATGCGATAGCATCCTTCTCGGCAAGAGGACTTGGTTCTGACCCGCCCACTGCACTTTGTTGTCCTGTCCTGGTTTCCTTCAAGCCGGAACCGTCAGACGCCCCTTAACCTTCGTGGCCTTGATGCTTGACAACCACAGGCCAGTGTTCTGTGGGATGTCACTCAGTCTGGGGACGTGGGACACCGCCTCACGGCTGGATTCAGGTCACCCGTCGTGCAGGGATGCCTCGGCCGTGATGCTGCATCCTCATGGCGTGCTGGGTGGCGTCCTCGCAGTGTACGTGCGTCCTGTTGCGACGGCGTTTGCCTTGATCCCTGGCCTGGGTTATGTCCTCCAGCCTTCTCCCCCTTCATTAGTGATTAGTAAGGTTTTCTGGGAGAGGTACTTTGAACCGTGGAAATACTTCCTTCCTCCCCGTTAATTTCCTCTCTTATTCGATCGGTTATAACTGTTAGTGTCAGTACTTAACTCTGATGCTCAAATTCTCCCTGACTTGGTCCGTGGGAGCACCTTCGAGCTGCCGCTATGTCCTGCCCATGTACCCCCTTCACTTTGCGTGAGCTTTCTTATCCTCTGGCACAAATGTCCCAGGCTCATCTCGTACTTTCCACGTCTCTGTTCTAGAATCAGCCATTTCCCTGCGGAGTCTTGAATCCTTTTAGTGGACAATGGCTTTTAGAAATGAGGACATGGGGCTAGGTGTGCCCATTGATTTTAGGGTGTTGAGGCTCCCAGACTGTCTCCGTGGGAAAAATTTGTGTGTGCGCTCACATATGCTCACGTCTGTGGTGTCAGGTATGTGGACACGCGTTGACGTAATCATGTTTCCGCATCTATGCACATTGTCCGGACGCCTTCATGTGATACCCCTGCTTCTAATTCAGCACCTCGGGGTTTCCTCTCATCTTTCCCCCTTTTCCATGTGATTCTGTCCTCTGACAGTGAAACCCTGGCTCTCATCCTTCTTAATATGTTTACATACTGGGTCAGTCCCCGTATGTAAACAGTCGCCCACTGTCACCACCTCCTGCCCACGCACCTGCTACCCTGTGCTGGGCTCCGACCCCCATGCTGGGCAGCCCCCCGCATGACCACCTCGTCTCTGGGCTCAGGCTCCGGTGGGTGGAGCCACGCTGCCTCTGCACACAGGCCCCCCCAGCCAGGTCCCTCCAAGGGGCCTCAGATACCCCCTGGCCTGTCGTGTGCTAGTGGCATCTGGTTTGCTCAGCCCGCCTCATGACTCCCGGAGGGAATCGTTCCCTGCTCTGTATTTTGATGGCTCACACTTGATTCTGTGCGAAGGAGGTGACGGCCCAGGAGGGACAAAGTGTTGTCCCAGGTGAATAGCCACCCCCGTGCCCCGTGTCTGTCCTACTCCTCACACCGTCCTGGGGGCCTTTTCAAGGCAAAGCCGCCTCTATTTCTTCTTCCCCGGGGGGAGCAACAAGTGGGTGGAGCTGGCGAGGCCCCCGGGGCCCTGTCCTCGGCCCTAGCTCGCTCTGCCTTGGCACGTGTACTAGAAAGAGGACAGCTTGGCTTCCATGGAAATGCTTTTGAAACGCTGCAACAGCCAATTGTGTGGGTCTCGGGAGCGTAGGTGTAGAGACATAAATAACAACCCAGGACATAAAATACCTGCTACCCAGAATCAATCAATCTCCCTCCCTCTCCACCTCCGTACGGCTCCCGGGATGGGTTTGTTCCCAGGCAGACACACACCTCCACGCAGCCACCTGCAGACGTGCCGCCTTCACGTGGCTCCTGCCGCCGAGAGGCCCGCACATGTGCTCAGACTATCCTCTTGCACTCCAGCACCGACAGCTCCCATTTCCTCTCTTTCCCTGCCCAGGAGACCAGTGGGCTGCCGGGATGCTTAGGAATGCGGGTTCATTTGTGAAAGGTGACAGAGGAGCTCAGGGATTGAGACAATTTTTTAGTTCTAGAGAAAACATTATAATCCATCTACTCTTCAGAAAAGTAAAGGGAATAGTTGATGCCTCCTTTCTCTTCTTCTGCCCTGGGGCATCAGTGCCATAGATGGAGAGGCCTGAGAAGAACACGATGCACAGAGAGGCGGTAGGAGGGCCTTCGCCAGGTGGCTCCCCGTGGAGGAGACACCTCCATGCCCAGCTTGCAGGGCTCCTGGGGGATTAGATAGAATGCATGTGAGGCGCCTCGCACCACAGGCATTAACTGTAGGTCCTTCTTACATAAAGGAAGGACCTTTATGTAGGAAAGACCTACAGTTCTGCACTTTGCTCATTCCTGGCCACTCGCCCCAAGCCTCTTACAGACGATGCTTGAATTCTCCGTTCCTGTGACATCCCTCCATGCTTGCAGCCGTCCAGTCCTGGGATGAGTCCCCTGATGGGGACCCCACTACCAGCCGCCTGGGGCTGTGACCGTTCGAAGCACTTCCTTACACCGAGGTAGAGCCTGCCTTCCTGCAGCCTGACCGATGCTCTGTGTCGTCGCTTGGGGACCACAGAGAATGGGGGGGGGCGCCCCTTCACCTGGCAGCCCTTCTCCCACAGATCCAGGAGACACACCCCCAGTTCCCTCACACTTTGCTTTGGTTTCAGCCCCCTTCTCCTCCGGCCATGCTTCAGTGTCCCTCTCACCCCGCCCAAGGACCCAGCCAGGCGGCTGGAGGGGCCCAGATGCCGCCCTGCTAACATCTCCGGCTTGCTTAGCAGCTGTGGGGAACACCGTGCCACGCTGGCGCTGAGCTGGCATCAGCCACGATCTGCAATCTACCCTCACGTGGCTGCGAGCAGCAGCTCCTAACCTGTGTCCGGTCTGTGGACGCTTTGCGTCCAAACTGAGAATCACACTTTACATTCACATCAAACCTCACGTTGTTAGATTTCCTTACAAACTACTTGATCCTTCCTTACAAACTACTTGGACCCCCCAGAGCCTTACTCTTTGGGGGTCACTGTTCTCTGCGTGGTGGTGTCGTCTACACACTGATAGGAGCCCTGGGGGAGTGGGGCAGCTCCCATGGGCTGGTCCGGTTCAGCTCTGAATCAGCACCCTTGAATACAGTCGGGGAGCAGCTGTGAATCCACACAATCATTGGTCGGCTTCCCCGCCCTGAGGCCGTGGAGGGGATGCCTTGTCAGACCCCTGTGGAAGGCTGGCACGGTGGTTAAGAGCTCTGGCCGGTTCACACTCAGCTCCGGCAGATCAGTTTGTGATCTTGGATACCCAACCTCCTGTGCCTCCGTTTCCGGCTCTGTGAAATGGGAATAATAGTGGTACGGACCACAGAGGGTCATTGTGAGCCGTACATAGTTACCGTATGTAAAATCACGGCACGCTGGGGCGCGTAGTTAAATTTTCAGTGAATTTGCGGAACGGATGCGGGCATTTTTGTGGCTTGAAATTGGCCACAGTGGGAGTATTTACACGGAGAAATCAGCAGATGCTACAAATCAGGGCTTCTTTCCTGGAGAGCCCAATGGTTAAGTGTCTCTCAGCACAGCCCTTCGTAAAACACAACAGTGTACGATGTGCAGTTAGCAGCTAATAAATGTTAGCTATTGTTATGATTATTTCATTCATTAACTTGACTAATAGCCCTGTCCAAAGAAGGCATGAGATTAATCAGATATAATTGTTTTTAATGAACCTGTACTAGTGGCTCCTGGCAATGGCTGCTTTCCTAACTGATCAGAAGCAGCCCGTGAATAATCTGAGGAGTGGGTTTTGTGCACCACTCCGGGGGACGGGGGGAGTCGTCAGCCGCCCTCCGGGCCCTGCTCCAGGTGCCGCGGAGTTGGCAGAGGACGGCACAGACCAGGTCTTTGCTCTCGTGATGCTTTCTGTCTCAGGGAGGGGACAGGCACAAAAGCAAGTGGACACACAACATCACAGTAGAATTACAAACAGTGATGGCGCTTTGGAAGGACAGGATGGAGGAGTGGAGAAAACTGGGGGTTCTGCTTTGGGTGGGGTGGTCGCCCAGGCATGCCAGACCCGACTCACACCGCCCGGCGAGAGGTTCTCTCCCAGCCCTGCTGCCGGTGACGTCACGGGTGAGCCGGAATTGGGTGCGGTGGGAGCGTTTACACTGCTGACAGCGGTGGGTAACCGGGTCGTGATTCTATCCGCTCGCAGATGCAGGACAGGGGTCTCAGGGAGCTTGGTGACGTGTACCAGGCTGCAGGACAGGCCTAGGTTTTGGCTCCCCTTTTGACGTCCCAAAGTCTGCTCCTCTCATCAGACAAATGGAACAATAAAACCAACCACACACGTCCACACACGTTCCCATGAAGATGATCGAGGTAACATATGTGAAATCACTCTGCCAGCTGCTAGTCAAATGCTACTGGTGTTTTGCTCTCAGAATTAGGACTAGTTTGAATATCTTTTGTCTCTGAAGCCAGTACCCTCTTTTGAAAATTGCTTATTCATCCATCCATCCACTCGGTGAGGATTTCAGTGAGGAGTCAAGGGCTCTGCTCCGTCCTGTAACTAGGAAGCTGAAGTAGACAATGGAGAGGAGGGGATCAGAGGCTGGAGGTGGGTCAGGCCCTCAGGAGGGGTGTGCAGCCGGCTCTGTGTCACCCAGATAGGCGTGTGAGTCACGTGGCTTTGGTGCCACGGGGGCGGGGGGGTGGCGGCATCGGGGCGGCGCCACGGCCCAGTAACTCGCTCCCTGCCCTCACGCTCACGACCCTCATGCCCACTCTTCTGTGGCACAGGGTCTGCTCTGCGAGCCAGGGAGGGGCCTGCAATGGGGACACCATGAACTTCGGGCTCTGTGGGGTCAGCTGGCTCTGATGAACACAGTAGGGGCCCAAAGGAGATGGGTCTGGGCTGATTTTTTCTTTTTTTTTAACTTATTTATTTATTTATTTGTTCTTGGCTGTGTTGGGTCTTCGTTTCTGTGCGAGGGCTTTCTCTAGTTGCGGCGAGCGGGGCCACTCCTCATCGTGATGCGCGGGCCTCTCACTGTCGCGGCCTCTCTTGTTGCGGAGCACAGGCTCCAGACGCGCAGGCTCAGTGGTTGTGGCTCACGGGCCCAGTTGCTCCGCGGCATGTGGGATCCTCCCAGACCAGGGCTCGAACCCGCATCCCCTGCATTAGCAGGCAGATTCTCAACCACTGCGCCACCAGGGAAGCCCTGATTTTTTTTTTTTAAAGTCAAACGAGTGACCAGGAATCAGAGTGACTACATTTCTGTAATAATCACTCAAGACAAAAAGAAAAAAGATCCCACTGAAAACAACCCCCCAAAATATCTGGGTGTCTAATTTGAGAACTTGAAGTTACAGGGGAAAATCTCCCAGGTTAGAGTTCATGGGTCCCCGTTGTACACGTACGTATGACACATCCTTCTAAAACTTACCAGCCAGGGTCCTGTCACAGCTGGTTGAACAAAATTTCATCATCCTTATGGAACAGAAACAAGGCTCCAGAGGGTGACCTCAGTGCCATCCCGAGAAGTGACACAGTCTTAATGATGTGGGATCCAGATTGGGAGTGGGGTTCTGCAGCCGGTAGCTAATCAGAGCCTAAATATCAGTGGCTAAGATCCCCCTTGAAAAGGTTTGCCATGGAGACGAGATGCCCGGGGCTGCATGTGCCCACACAGGCCTCAGAGACAACCCAATGCCCTCACTTGGTTGCCATCAGCCCCACCACAAACGCAGCATTCTGCAGATTGGAAACTTACATTGGGGAGTTTCAGTGGTTGCTAGTGGCGACTATGGAAAACAGGAAGAATATCCCTGATGATTCAGGGGGGCGATTGTATTTGGGTCCATAGGGACAATGTAGCCTCTTTTTCAAAAATCAGGATTGAGGAACTGCTGCAATTTAGAGTCAGACTGGACATGAAGGCACTGCTTCTTCATTGATGTCAGCCGTCTCCACTGGCAAACTTCGCAGAATGCCTTACACATGCTCAATACATATTTGAAGACTCAGAGCATGTTGGAGCTGCAAAGTATCTTAGGGATTTCTAGGTTCACTCTCTCTCCCTTTTTACCCTGATAAGGAAATTGAGGAAAAGAGGGGAGGAACTATTTGATGGAGGTTACTTGTCAGATGGAACGAGAATATAAGTCTTCTGCCTCCAGGACCCAAGCGTAAGACTGTGAAGGTTGGGCACTGCACAAAAGCACCTGGACAAGGGGATGAAAGGGGTCTGGAATCCAGGCCACAGCTGGACTGAAGGGAGGTGTGCATTTTTCCTTTCACAAAGGGCCCATCTACTCAACAAGCCAAGTTGGGGGCGGGGGTCATGCCTGCTCCCAGAAATATTTGGATGCAGAAGGGTGATAAGTGGACAGAGGTCCAGGCTGTTCAGCATTGTAGGGGGTTAATTGATTCCTTCTGCCTTTGATAGGCAGAAACTGTGATTTTTGCTGTTCTGTGATCCACTGCACCTATGGTCTATCTTCTATCTATCTATCTATCATCTATATCTATCTATCTATCATCTACATCTAACTATCATCTGTATCTATCATCTACATTTATCTATCATCTATATCTATCTATTATCTACATCTATCATCTGTATCTCTCTATCATCTACATCTATCTATCATCTATATCTATCTATCATCTACATCTATCATCTATATCTATCATCTACATCTATCATCTATATCTATCTATCTATCATCTACATCCATCTATCATCTACATCTATCTATCTATCATCTATATCTATCTATCTACCTACCATCTACCTGTCATCTGTTGTATCCATGTTGATCAGGGTAAGCAGCTAATGGGTAGCAGGGCTAGTGCAGGAACAGCCTGCACCCTCGCTGGGGGGCACCCGAGGAATATTCTGTACATTCCTGTCTGTTGGGCTGGGTTAGAAGTTCTTGTCCACCTCTGCTTCCCACGGTCTATGGAGTCCTGTCTATGGAATTACGGGCGAGCCTTGTCCTAGGCACCCAGAGTGGAGGCCATGGGGCACCAGAGGCAGGAGAAAACATCTTCCTGGGCCTCAGGGAGGTCGTGATTAATGCAGGAGGAGGGACCGACCCATAGCCCCACAGTCACGTGCAGACATTACGGAAGAGCCTTCAAGAGATGTGCAAAGAGAAAGAAAACACTTTCAAATGTTTACAAAAATAAGACAAACCAGGCTTTGCGTGCAAATGATTAGGCAGGTGGATCCGGCATATATCTGCCAGTGCTTTTTCGGAGTAAGAACTAAGTTAGGTACTCTATTTGCATTTTCATAAATCCCGTGCCTTGTCCCCTTGTGGATGACCCTTCTGCATCCTGGGTCCTGCTCTAGCTTGAGCTCCTGCCCTTGGGTCTCCAGCCCCCAGGAGCAGAGCTTTGACAGCCCCCTCCCCTTCTGAGCCTTTTGGTGAAGACTAGCCCTTCCTACTCTTGCTTCCCAGGGGCAGGGCTTGTGCGCAGGAAGCAGGAGGACCACGCAAGCCGGGGGGTGATCAGGGCCAATGTGCCCTCAGCCACCCCCAAAAGAAGAAGACTCTGCCAAATGCCCAGAGGCCACAGTGGTGGAGTCGCCATCACTTTCTGGAGACCAGTATCCCCCTCGGAAGCGGTTTGCCTCTTCCCCCAGCAACTGGGAGCTCACAGAGGAGGAGGAGGCTGAGGAACAGGATGACAGCTCCGCGGTGGCTCTCCCGTCCCCTCACAAAAGGGCCCCGCTCCAGAGTCGGAGGCTTCGGCAAGCCAGCAGCCAGGAGAGGAGGCCCTGGTCCCGGCCCCCTCTCAATTACTTCCACCTAATTGCACTGGCAGTAAGAAACGGTTCCCCCTGTGGCCTCAACGTGTAACAGATCTACAGTTTCACTCGACAACATTTCCCCTTTTTCTGGATGGCTCCTGAAGGCTGGAAGAATACCGGGCGTCACGATCTCTGCTTCCGAGACAGCTTTGAGAAAGTGCCGGTCGGCATGCAGGCCCTGATCCTGCCTCTGGAAGTTGACCCACGAGGCGCACCGCCGCTTTGCAGAGGAGGCCAGCACCTTGGCCTTCAAACTGGGCTGGAAAATATCCAACAGTGCATGAGCCAGCCAGATGTGATGCCCTCCCTCTTCGACCTTTAGTTCCACAAACCAACCGTCAGCCCGTGCCTTATTAAAGTTATCTGCAGCAAAAAAAAAAAAAAAAAAGAGAACCCCACTTTGTGCCCAAAGTGCCTGACTACTACTCCTTCCAGAGGGGCCTTATCTGATTAAGCTTTGATTAAACACCATGCCCTGGAGAGCAAATCATCATTAGACACTGCTGATCGGCACCCCAGCACCATCCACTGTGAGGGCGGGGAGTAAAGCCGGTGACCTGAGTGCCGTTTGCCGTCTAGGAGTCTGTCATCCACATTAATTTTCAGGAAACTCAGATTCAGGACAGAGGTGGTGTTTTCCTTTGTTTTTTACTCCTGAGTACAGGCCATTGTTTAGTTTTCCCAGAAAAGCTCAGGCATTGGGTGGTTTTTTCAGAGGATGGTGCAAACAGAGTTTCCTTCCAGAGGAAAGGTTCTGATGGGACCAGCCAACCAATACATCACCCTGTGTCAATTGCACAGCCCGTGGCATCTAAGATAGCTTTTGCTCTGAATGCAAAACGAGATTCCAAAACTCTGTGTATGTCTACGTCAAATGATCAAAAACTCAACTGAGAAGTTTCTCCTGCCACAGAGGGATGGGTCTTGGAAGGGACTCAGGAGCAGAGGCCGTTTAGAGAAGGGCCTTTGTCCTGATCTTACCCCCTTTACCTCTCCATCAGCCGGTCACCAAGGAGACGGTGCCAGATAATGCTTGCCTTCTCTAGAGCCCCAACTGCGAGCCTTCACTTCACCTGTGACATTTCATTACATCAGTACAACCTCCCACTATGTAGATATCACTTCCCCTGGTTGTTCTCTGGGGAACTGGAGTTCGGTTGGGTCAAGTAACTTGCGGAAAGTCATACAGCTGATAATGAGAAGATCCAGCACTTAAACCCAGTTTTCCTGAGTGCGAAGCCCATGCTCTTGTCAAAACACCAAACTTCCTTCCTCTCCAGCTCTAGATGGGCACCCCGTGGGGCTGAGCCCAGGCTGTGAACAGATACAAGGGTAGGAGAGGCAGCTTCTCTTCCTGCTGTGGGTTTGAATCATCGCGGTAGCCTGACATGGGGTGGGGACGCCGATGAGTGTGAGAGTCGCTGCTTATCGGACCCGGGCTCTGTTTGCACGGTCATCATTTAACCCCTCTAAGCCTCAGTTTCCTTATAGAGGAGAATAAGAATAGAGTGTTTACTTCAAAGACTCGTTGGACGATGACAGGACAGGTGCCTGTCTTGGGCTTAGCACAGTGCCAGGCACATAGCAACTGCGCAATACGTTTTAGGGGGAACATGCAAAGAGTTGTCAATCCTCTTAGGGTAAACTAGCTTGGTGAAGGGGGAGGTATGCCACCTCCTAGAAGGAGAGTCAGAACAGCGCTGACGCCTGTAGATGGATCGGGTGCTGATGTGGGGTGTTCATGGCTCCCGGTCACGGTGCCCGAAAAGCGTGGCCGTGGGGTTCTTATTTTCCAGTCATCACCATATTCAAGGGGAAGGTGGAGGAGGTGGAGCTGCCCGTGGAGAAGGTGGACATCATCATCAGCGAGTGGATGGGCTACTGCCTGTTCTATGAATCGATGCTCAACACCGTCATCTTCGCCAGGGACAAGTGGCTGGTGAGCCTGCCGCGTGCCGCCCCTTCGCTGCTGCTCTGCCGGCCGCCGTGCTGCTCTGCCCTACCGCCTGCAGCCTAGGAAGAACACAGCCACCGCTTCCAGGCCCCTCTCTTTAAGCTAGATTTGCTTCTGGGGCCAGAATGAGCTTTCTTAGGTCTAACCTTGGCCTCTTTTGGTATAATTGACACCCATTCTTTGCTGTCCAAAGTCTGTGCCAGTCAACAAGTGCTAGGGACTTGCATGGCTGCCAGAGAGCCCAGCGTGCTTTGACCTTGGCTTCTCCAGGCTCAAAAGTTAAAACATCTTCCACCGTCCCTCACTGGACATACCTTTGCCCCTCCCCATGTGTCCCATTGACCCCACCTCGGCCCCTTGAGTTTTCCCATGTACCAAAGTCAGAAGTGAGCTTCCCTGCCCAACCCTAGTCCTGGCCAAGGTGACAGACAGTCTGCTGAGTGAGAAATCCTGGCAAGGGGGTGCCTGTCTGGTGACTCTATGTGCAGTTCAAAAATGTGATGTCTTTGTCAGGTGAATAGATTACGAGACCCATTTCTCCACAATTCATCAACAGAAACCTGGAGGGCTTATGTTTCCAGACCGGGCAGCATTGTACGTGGTAGCAATTGAGGACAGACAGTACAAGGACTTCAAAATCCACTGTAAGTCACCTTCTGATTGGCTGTTGAGATTTTTTATTTACTTATTTTTGCGCGTTTGGGGTGGAAAGCGCTTCAGAGGGCCGAGGATGTGCGGCTGCTCTCGCGGACACACCTGCTGTGCCTCTGGAGTTTACCTATGACGCTTTCTGGATTCTTCTCTCTGGATATTTTCCCCTGGTCCCAAGAGTGGGGTTCTACAGAGAGGAAACAAGCAGCGCGGCTGGTGGGAGATAAAGCGGGGAGAGAATGAACACAGTGCGAATGGAAAATGAACCAAGCAGTAGAAGCCGAGGTTTTGCAGAGCTTTCCGGGGGGCTGGAAGCTGTTAAGGGTCATTTATCCCCAGCGTCCACGCAGGGGCAGGGACCGCGGGGTCTCCGGCCAGGCCAGTCGTTTTTGAACCATGCTTTTGTACCCTTCAAACTTTTTAGCATAATACTGATTCTGCTTCACATTAAGTAAAATACGGGGAGAGATGGGGGCTGGGCATGTAGGTGTCAGGGGCAGGCAGGGGACTTATCCGCACCTGTGTTCATTATGTCCATCAGCTGAAAACGTGTTCTCTTAGAAAAAAGCGACCCAGACCCTCCAACGTTTTATCTGGTCCCCAAAGGGTTGTTGTGTTCTATTTCATTTAAAGGGTAACCATTCTCCGTGACCCAAACCTGGTCCTCCGCGAGATTAAACGGATTATGTTTTCATAAGGTTTAGAGACAGCTGTGTGTCCTCAGCCAGAACTAAAACGACCAAGGGGCAAAGACCCCCCCCACACAAGCGGGCACGTGTGCGATGCAACCAAAGCACGAGCAGAAATTCCAAACGGTCTAATGGGCTCTGCAGATCTGGGTTTCGGCCCCTGCAGTGCTAAACCCCCTTGGCAAGACTACCTACAGTGGAGGGGTTCCCAGACGGAACAGATGGGCCTCCTGCCCCCAGAGGCTAGGCCTCCAGAGTTCAACAAAGTCTTGTGCTATCTAATCATTGTTCGTGCTGCTGGCGATACCACAGCTGGGCTGTGCCACAGCATGAGTGCATCTGCGTGTGTGTTCACACCCTTCTGGAAATATAAACTCAGAGCATGAAGTTCAGAGATGGGTTCAGGAGAAGACAGAAATGGGACGATTGTCTGAGGCTCTGTGCCCTATGCCTACAGCCCTTCTGGCATCATTTCCAACATTCGATAAACAATGAGAGGTAGGGGGGCCGAGGTTAGATGATCCTGCTGTGAAGTTGGCCAGCCCTGGCTTCACATCCTATGGGTGACCGTGAGCAAATTACCTAACATCTCCGAGCCTCGGTGGAGATGAAATCCCCAATCCTGTAGACTTGCCATGAGGATTAAGTGAGGTGATATATATTAAGGGACGTGAGAGTTCTCGGTGCTGCATGCACCAGCCTGGTCTCCGAGTGTATCACTAAACCCCTTCCTGCTCATGGCTCTGGCCCCCGAGCCTCACTGCCAAGCTTGTTGGCCTCCAGTGGCTCAGAATCTAGGACAGATGTGCCCTCCTGATAAGTTTCAGAATGAGCTCAACAGTGAATGTTGATCAAATGCATATATAAATAGGACATATTTTGCCCTGGAGCTGCGTGGTAATGCTGTTTTTGGAGTTCTTGCCGTAACTGTATAAATCGTGTTTGGCGGAGAACATTCAGGCCCATTGTTTGTTCTCACGTGCACTAAATACTGATTGAGCTCCGACCCTCGACACAGCTCTTTAAGGAACTTCCTCATGGTTTAAAAGCAAACATACCTCACCCTCCTCCTCGCCTGGATCATGGACCTTGGGCTCACGCATCTTGCAGTGAGGACTGGACCAGTCCCGACAGGCGCTGGGGCACTGGCCGCTACTCAGGTACCAGCCCAGGACTGGAGACCATGGGGTGGAGTCTTGTCCTGCCCATTGCAATGTTCATACCTTCTGAAAAAGAAAAGAAAATTAAAAGTCAGCCCCATTTTTTCTTGTGGAATCTCTGTAGTCTGTCAACACCACTCCCCCCAAAACGAAAAATCAAACACACCTTTAAATTTTATTTAACATATTCTCAAGTTTTCTATTTAAACGTTTTCTTTTTTAATGCCCTGTTTCTGTTTTTAGTGAAGGAAGCAAGCCCATTTAGAAATCTGTTTTAAATAAACAGGGATTTTGATTGCTCTGAGCTCTTAATCAAGAGTGAAAGCATAAAGGTTAATGATTGTCAAGGGAACAATTGTAAGCAAATTCCAGTTGGCTCAAGAACCAGCTAAAAAAGAAAAATCTTCAAGTGGGGCAGGAGAGGGAGACACGCCCAGTCCCTTGCAGAAAGGAAATTAAGAAAACAGTTTCTCCCCTTCCCTCCCCCCTTCTCCTCCCCTCCCCTCCTTTCTCAACCACGTGCAACGCGGGAACACAAGCATGAGTGAAATACAGAACCTGCCCTCAATTTGCTCACCGACTACTAGAGAACACAGAGAAAGAGAGACATGATTGTCATGTACGAGGCTCACAGCACATATTTTGTTGAGTGAATGAATGAGAAAGTAAATGAAGGAATAGAAGTAAACCAGCAGACAGATGTGCAAGGTGGACGGTTTAACCCTGAGAGAGGAGCAATCATTAAAATTTTTTTTTACTCTGGGGATTTCTAGAATCTCAGAATTGGAAGGAAATTTGGTAGATATTCTATTTGATTTTTTTCCCAGTACATGAATCTAGAACCTGCTGAGGGTCAGAGGATGGGCACCAGCTTCCCCACCGACGAGAAGACGACAAGGAACCCCTCGTGTAGGTTCGGTGGTGCCTGTAGCTGAAGGGTTGAAGGGCAGAACCTCTTGGAGGGCTCAGATGCTCTCCATGGGTTTCCCTTCCACCACCACCCCGACATCCAGAGTTCTATTTCTAGCCTATTTTACGCCAGGAGCTGACTTTGATCTAAGAGCCTAAAATGTATTAAACTATTATACCCACCTTCCTTTCTGTCTAGAGGAGAAGCTGTAAGTGGCACCTGGTGGCACTTGCTCTGATTTTCTCTGAGGCAGTCCCATTTGCCCTAGCAGGGAAGCTCAAATTACTTGGGCCAGGGAAGGGAGGGATTATGTAGCTACAGGTCTCTCCAATGAAGAGTGAAATTTGTTTTCTGGTCTTTCATATTCCTGTCTTTGTTTTCAGGTTTATTATGTCCTCTGATATATCCATTCTGCTCATAAGCCCATTGGAAGAATTCTTCGTCTCTGATACTGTGATTTTCACTTCCAGCATTTCCATTGGCTCTTTTTTATAGTTCCCATCTCACGGATGAAATTCTTCATCTGTTCATGCATGTTTTTCCCATTAGATTCTTTTTAAAAAAAATAATAGGCAGTCTCTCTCTACAGGTTACATTCTTTTTTAAAAAAAATTTATTATTTATTTTTTGGCTGCATTGGGTCTTCGTTGCTGTGCGCGGGCTTTCTCTAGTTGCGGCGAGCGGGGGCTACTCTTCGTTGCGGTGTGCGGGCTTCTCACTGAGGTGGCTTCTCTTGTTGTGGAGCACAGGCTCTAGGTGCGCGGGCTTCAGTAGTTGCAGCACTCGGACTCAGTAGTTGCAGTGCATGGGCTCAGTAGTTGTGGCTCGCGGGCTCTAGAGCACAGGCTCAGTAGCTGTGGCTCGCGGGCTCTAGAGTGCAGGCTCAGTAGTTGTGGTGCATGGGCTTAGTCGCTCCGTGACATGTGGGATCTTCCCGGACATGGGATCAAACCCGTGTCCCCTGCACTGGCAGGCTGATTCTTAACCACTGCGCCACCAGGGAAGTTCCTCCATTAGATTCTTTAAAATATTTATTACAGGTACTTGAACGTCTCTGTTAGATAATCCCAACACCTGATCTCTGAGTCTGTTTCTATCGACTATTTTTTCTTTTGGTGATGGGTCATATTTTTCTTTCTTTTCCATGTGTCTTGTAATTTTTATTAATGCTGGACCTTGTGAGTAATGCTGGACAGTAGAGACAGATGCATAATTTATGCCCAGAGAAGAGCATGCCTTTTCCTCTTCCAGGCCATTAAGGTGGGACTTTTAGTCTATCTGGTCTGCAGTTATGGTAGGTCTGGGCTTTGTTGCTGCTTTAGTTACATTCATTGCACCATAGCATGGTCCTTTTCAAGAGTTTGTTTTAATACATAAACTAAACTTCACAGGTCCTTCTGATGTTATTTTTTTTAATCCCCAGAAAATTAATTTCAATATTTCCTGGTGGCTGATGACCCTCACCCCCCATTCACTCATTCAATAGACAAGACAGAATTACAACAAAAGATTAGTGTGCTTGATGTCTTCTATCCTCTCCCATCCCTGCCTCGCGTATGGTAAAGAAGCTAGTGGGAAATGAATGGTCAGCAGAAAGGAGAGAAAAAAATCTAATGTCCTGGCTGATCGGTCATTGAATAACTGCAAGTGGGGCAGTCTGGCTGGGGAGATAAGACACGAATTAACCCCTAAGAAGATAACTAAAACACGAGGCATTGTGAAGCAGGGCAGGCTTAAAAGTTTGGGAATACATTCCAATTAAAAAAGCGTTATCCGTGGACCTCTACTGTGCCAGATTCTCTGCTGTAGGTGCTGAGGATACAGGAGGAGAGGGCCCATGGTTGAGAGTCGTTGGGGAAGGCGTCACAATGGCCATTTGAGACTTTAAGTCCATTTGAAAATTGGACTGGAAGGGACTTCGAAAATCATTTAGCCCAAGGATTTCTAACTGGCTGGAATTGCCTAGGTAGACGTGAAAATTCCAGCTCACTGGGGCGCAAATCTGGAGATTCTGATTCAGCAAGTCTGGTTGTGGTCCAGGAATCTGTATTTTAAAGAGTGTCCCAGATGATTCTGGAACACAGAACCACTGAACCAAACTCCTCACTTTACAAAACAAGCCAGAGATAAGGGGACTGATCTGCCACGGTCACACAGCTTGGATGGTGGCAAAGCCAGAGCGCAGACCACATAAGGACAGCAACAATTGTGTATCAAGGGCTTTCTATGGGCCAGGCACTGTCTTATGTACTTTACATAAATTATCACATTTATTCCTCTTAACAACTCTATAGAGTAACTATCATGATCGTCATCTCCATTTTAAAGAAGAAACCAACTCTTTGGGAGGTTAAATTCTTGCCTAGACTTGCACAGCAAATAAACAGCAGAGCCCAGATTTGAAGCCCAAAGCCCAGGACTTTAACCATTACCCACATAGACTCTTAGATATCTGCCTAACTTTTTCACTGAACCTTAACTTAAAGCAGGGCCAGGAGAGGGAAAGAGCAGGTACGTGGCTGCAGGTCTCTTGAGAAAGGGTTTTAAACAAAGGCGGTGTGTTTTGGTGTGCATATTCTATCTGGGTGAGCATGGACAGCCATTTCCAGATTCTAGAAGGAGGTCTTCTCTGAAGCATGTGCTGTTGACACACTTCCCCAAACATAGGTAGGTTCAGTTGGGACTTTGGCACCAGCCTCGTGTATATAATGGGATCTGACTGGCATCTTATCCTCAAGCCAGAATTTCACAAGTGCTCACCCTCTGGGAGATGCTTATTTTCTCGGCCTCCTCTCCCCGAGGAAGGTCTTTGTGTGCCCTTGAAAAGAATCTGAGTAAAAGGAGCACAGCTTTCCCTGATCATTCACACCTCCCTCCTCCCACCCCCCTCTCCTAAACACGTGCAGGCTCATGAGTTCCCTAAGGTACCATTTGTTTGGTGAACATTTAAAAAAAAATTAATCCTGTAAGATTTTAGAGAATAGCGTCTCTACTGCAGTGTATTTCTAAACCCCTCTGAATAAACGGACAAGTGAGATTTCAGCTGGCCAGTAACTAAAGACTCCGCTCAGGCACGCTCTGAGCTGTGGGGAGAGCAAATGGCTTTCCTGGTTGCTCTCACGACTGAGTCAGTGCAGCTGAAGGATTAGGACCCAAGCCGGGTTTGAGCCCCAGCTCCACGGTTTCCCTGCTGTGGGATACTGGGCCAGATACTGCCTGTGAGCCGGATGCCAGCTTCTGCAAGCCCCTGTTTTCTCATCTGTCGTATGGAGGTATCCTCACGGGGTTGCTGGGGAGATTCAGTGAAGGGTCTGGCCAGGGCTAGGTGATCAATCAATGATTACCATCATTTAAGGGTGATCTTGGACCACCAGACCTGCATTCATTTACTCTCCAACCCTGCATCCTGAATACGTCCCCTGCTTAAAGCATCTTGTGAACAGCCCCAAGGGGCCAAGGAGCACCGTGGGGGTGCTTTGTGCCCCAACGGGGGGATATGTCTTATGAAATGGATCTTTAGTGAGAACATCATGGCGAGTGAGAAAGTCAAGGCCTCTCCTGGACCACCCCTGCCCCTGCCCCTCACTTTTTCAGTTGAGAAAATGGAGGTTCAGAGAGGTTAGGAAATTTGCACAAGGGCCTGGCCAGTCGGTGGTGGTGCTGGCATTCAAACTGCAGCCTGTTTCACTGAAAGCCCATGTTTCTTTCTGCCGCTTGAGAGGTTCAGCTGGCGGGGATGGGAGGAGGGAAAGAGATGGGCCTTGTAGGTGTGGAGAACGAATGGAACAAAGGCTCCGGGGTAGAAATGTGGACGGCAGAGGAGAGAGTTCGTAGGGAACTCTGAGGCTCAGAGAGGGGGCAGGAGAGCAGGTACAGGAGAATCAGGAATTTGGGTTCTAGTCCTGACCCTGTGGGAGTCTGGCTGTGTGACCTTGAGGAAGTTTCTCAGCCTCTCTGAGCTTTACTTTTCCTAACCCTAGAGCGGGACGTGTACAAGTGAGATGGTGTGAATGAGCGTCTGGCACATTGCAAAGCTCTCCACCAGGCAAGCAACTCTCCTCTCCTCAGGCAGGGGAACACAAGCTGCCCCCCACCCTCTAGGACTCAGGAGGGTCGGGAGACTTCTGGGGGTCCCGCTGCCAGCCCTCACTCCTCGCTCTGTTCCCACAGGGTGGGAGAATGTCTATGGCTTTGACATGACCTGCATCCGGGACGTTGCCATGAAGGAGCCCCTGGTGGACATCGTGGACCCAAAGCAAGTGGTGACCAATGCCTGTTTAATAAAGGTCTGCAGACGCTTCTTGCTCGGGCCTGGGTGTGCGGGGACCTTGCTGTGCCACCTGGATGCTTGGGCCTAGAGTAAAGGCCACGCCAGCTCCTGCAGGGCCCCAAGCTGTGAGGCAAGGTCACCTTGGCCAGAGCCTCTGGCAGCCCATGGTGACCCGTCAAAGCCGGCACTGTCACTGAGCAGAGCTGGGGCGAGAGAGCCACTGGACTCCACGTGGCACAGGTGGGGGGTGGTCGGTGCATGTCGCTTGGTGCTGTGAGGGGGGGAGGGGTGTCGGATGGGCTTGGAGGAGCATCAGAGGGAGGACATCCTGGAGGCTCAGGTCGGGGGAAGCCCCTCCATTCCGAGGGGGCCGGCCTCTCAGGCACGAAGTCCCACACCCCAACCCGCTGTGTAAGCAGCCTCACGCCCGCCCCTCTAAGCACACCTGTGACCCCGCCGCGCGAGGCTCCCCTCCTCCTGAGTGCCCTTGCTGGTACGGGCCCTCCCGGCTTGTCCTCCGAGGCTTTCTTCAGCGCAGACGGAGAACAGCTTGCCGGCATCCTCGGCAGACCTGTCCTTACCCAGTGCATTCTTATCGCTAACTATCCAGACGTGCCGAACTTGCCAGGGTACAGATCAAAGCCCCCCCAGACCTCCCCTCCCTTCCAGCCCCACACTCCTCCTAGAGGCAACCGCTGTCCACAGGAGGAGCTGATCTGTCCAACCCTTTTTCTAAGTATCTGCATTTACATATGCTAATTTATCTTCATTTACGTATGCTAATCTATCCTGTCCAACGATGGAACACTCTTGATATTTCACTGCTTTTTCTAAAGTCTAGAAAGACATCAGTCTCATAGGCTTCAAGTTAATGTTTTAATCGAAGAATCTGGGTTCACTGTGTCAGCTGTCGTCAGCCCTCCCAGCCCTCATCTTGCTGAGGCACACCTGCCTGCCCTGGTCCTGTGCACATCACTGCTTTTTCAGCAACGCTGGGGGGACGCGACGGGGAAGAGCCCAGGGGTGAGGGGAGGTGTCTGCAGGACTGATGCAAACGGCTGCTTTGTCCAGGTGAGAACGGTCCCTCGTCCCTGGTCACAGTCTTCCTGAGAAGAAATGCAAGCCTTGTCACCGTGGCATTTAAAAGGGACCTCAGAGGACAGATAAAACTAGATGTACCTCGTACAGGTCCCATCAGATAGACACCGCCTCCCTTTTGGAACATCCTGCCTGAGCATTCTGGCTCCAAGTCTAAGCCTTGGCCTCGCACGCACCGAAGGGTTTTGCTGCTTCTTAACTCGGCCCTTTCTGAGTCCAGGCAGGGTTGATGAGGTGCAAACGTCCTTTTATTTCTTCCCACCAGCCCCTCTGTCCCCGAAGCCTCTCTCTCTGGCTTCCCAAACAAGATCCAGTAAAGTACACCGCAAATAACTCACCCATAGTGCAAAACATTGCTGCCAATATTGTAGTATGAGTAGAAATCTCCTGGTGCAACTGACTGCCAAAATGACGCATGGCAGCTGTATGGAACCGATAGGCGTCTGCCCATGGTGGCATGGGGATAAGATTCCTTCAATGTGCTTGGGCCCTGGGTCGCTCTCTGCCCCTGCCCTGCAGGTGTGGCCACGGCACTTGTGCACGTCCATGGCTGGTCCCAGACTGGCCTGCTCTGTCCCCCCCCTCCTTCCTCTCCCCCTCCAGCCAGGAACAGGCAAGGGTCTCTCCTTAGTTACACCTGAGTGCAGCCTGGGACTGTGGGTATGGGGGGGCTGGAGCTCTGGGCCCTTCATGCCTGTCACCTTTCTTCCTGAGCTCTGAGAAGGGCAAGGACGGCTGTGTTTGCTTCTGCCACCAGGAGAGCCGTCCGTCAGCTCTCGCTAATGTGCTCAGCACCATCTTCCTGGGGAAAACACTTGCCCTTCTTCACACACTTAATTGCTATTTTCATCGCTATTAACGTTGCGGCTTGTGACACTTTATTATGATTAAGACTCTGTTTTGACCAGACTTCTGCTCTGAGACATCCATTTGTAACCTGATGTAGTGATGGGGACAGCATCGGCCGAGGCTCCTCTGAGTCACCGATGCCTGCGGAGCCCTGCGCCTGGTGGGGCGGCCTGAGGCCGAGCCAGGGGTCTCGCTGGGGTCTCAGAGAGGCTGCGGCGGCTGCTGAAAGAGAAAGCCTTCTGGCAAAGGGATCAAGGCTCTGGGGGTCAGGATAACGCGTCTGCCTCTGGACACTTTGGGCCTGAGAGGAGGGAGGGCCCTGACCAGAGGCCTCTGTGTCTCTGAGGCCCAGCCACAGCTGAGTCACCCGCACAGGCTGCCTGTCCCCACCCCAGAGACCAGCAGTCTCCTCCCTTGCGCCCATTCTAATGCAGATCATACTTCCAGCCTGGACGGTTTTTGTTCCTTCAGAGGCCCCTGTTAAGATGCAAATGTCCGTAGGACCTAGAGAATGCTATCAGGGCATTGGGGGCTGACATTGGTATCTGAGACCCTATAGAGACGGAGTCCCTGATAGAGGGGGTGTTTCTGTGTGTGTGTGCGCGTGTGCAGGCGTACCATTGCTCTTGTGCACGCTGAGAGTGGTGAAGAAGCGAGCGGAGGACAGAGCAGAAAGGAACCAGGTCCAGAGGAGTCACGGGGTCTACTTCCCAGGTCTCTCTCTGAGTCCAGGCCAAGAGGCTTGAATATTTTTAGGTAAACCATAGAAAGTCTTGGAAGGCTTTAGATCCAGGGAGTGGCATAGTGTGAATGCGTCTCAGAGAGATTAGTTGGTTGGTCTGAAGGAGAGGCCTGGGGAGGGGATGGGAAGGAGAGTCCTCAGGCAGGGAGACAGTTTTAGGAGAAGAGTGATGAGTGTCAGGGGTTACATCGCTCACTGAGGGCGCACAGACTATAACGTCCAGACCCCGCGTCTAAAGGGCTCCAGTCTAATGGTGGGGACAGGGGCAGAGGTGGTGAGACCCCCGAGATGAGCCAGAAGCAGGGTGGAAAGACCAGGCGAGGCCCGTGGCAGAGGGCGCCCGAGAGAAAGGGACAGGGACCTTGGAAGGAGCCTGGAGCCTGGCGGGCTGGCCCCAGTGGAGAAGGAGAGGAAACGTCAGTGAGTGTAGACAGCGCGAGCCCAGCCCAGTGGACCCTGCCGAAGCCCTTAACAAAATCACAGTTAAGCACAGCTGCTCTAAGAGTTCTGGGGCTGGAGGGACCTGCAGACACGTGGCCGAGAGGGATGGCAAACGTCATAAGCTGACAGGTACTGGGGCTAAAAAGATTTCCCCAACGGGGGCAATGGCCCAAACTAACAGGGTGACGTGTAATGAAGGACCCTCCCCCCTGCACTCGGGTCCCAGAAAAAAGGATTATGCGAGGGATGTTGTGGGGAGGGGCTTGGCCAGGGGGAGCCGGCAGAGTGCGCTTTGAGGTCAGAGGCTGCTAGAAGTGGGTCCCAAACCAGGAGGGTGAAGGCGTCAGACGTCATGACTCAGGAGAGGCAGTTTATGCTGGAGAAGAAAAGGTTTAGGGGACCCACGTGAGCAGGAACGGGCGTTGGCTTGTTCCGTGGGTGGAAGTTACAGAGGCTGGTGTGGGCCCTGCTCGCTAGTTCTGAAGCAGGACCTACTGACTGGAGACATGGGGAAGGATTGACCTCCTGGAAGGCGGTGAGTGCGTCCTCCCAGGCGGAGTGCAGGAGCCCACGGCGGCCACTACCTGGGCACGCTCCCCAGGGCTCTTGCATTCTCGGGGCAAAAGGGGACTGGCTTTCTAACCCCATCGAATTCTGCACGCCTGACCCGGGCTCACAGGGACCTTTAGTCCTGTTCCCCATCCTTGGGCTTGCATCTGAAGTGATGTCACCGACTTCGAGGGCTCCCACAGTCCCCTGCACCTGCAGCCCCACCCTCTTCCCAACCGACAGGTCAGAGGATGTCACAGCTGCCAGCCCGCACCGTGACAAGGCTCTGGGCTGGCTGGCTGCCTTGACCTCGCCTGCGCCTCTGCCCACTGCCCTCCTGTGGAGACAGGACTTGGCTTTGAAGCCCCCAGGATGCTTTGCATCAGGTTTTCCTTTATTCATCCTAGAAACGTGTAGAGATAAAAGTCTCTGTCTCTTCGCTGCTCTTGTTTCCCCACCCGGAGACCCCTCTCTCCTGGTCATTCCCAACATCTTGCATCATCCGGGTCTCAGGGGCGCCCCTGGGAACCGTTCCAGGCACACAGGTGTCTGTCTGGCCCGTACAGAGCTTTCAGGACAGAGGTCTCTGCCATACAGCCCGGCAGTGGGAGGTTCTTCCTTAGAGCTCACTGAAGGCGGTCTGGATGCCTCCCGGGCCTTGGAAGGTTTGCTCGGTCTCTCTGGAGCCGGCCAATGACAGGTCAGCATCCTTCACGCAGAAAGAACAGCACGTTGCAAACCATTGTTCATTACTCCTGCTCCCACGCAAGATTGATTTTCAGCCACTTCCCAGCTGAAACTGTTAGAATTATTAGTTCCTTGTGTTGTCCATTCCTAGCTAGAACTGAAAAATTCTCACCTCTTATTTCCCCCTTTCAATTTTTTTAACTGTCCGGGCTTGTGATAAATGGTCAGCCGACTTCCCCAGGCTCAGTCCGTGACTGTGTGGGCTTGGTCCGTGACTGTGTGGGCTCGGTCCTCACCCCTGAGAGAATACTCCGTACCTCGCATTGCTGGGAAAGGAGTAGTCGGGTCTGCCGGAATCTGGGAGGGCTTGACAGAGCACACGCTGCTGCTTTGATTCAGTGGGTCTGGGATGCCCTCCCCTCCCCTCCCCACCCCTTGGAACTTGCCCCCCCGGCGATGCTGATGCTGTCCTCCAGGGACCACACCGTGAGAGCAGCTAGATGCACCAGTGATGCCGAGGTGGACGGCTCTGAGGACATCTGGGTCGGGTTTACACGGCTCCTCTCATCCGCCCTCCTCTCCTCTCCCCTCCCCCGCATCAGCACTCGTCCCCGGCAGATTTACCTTCCTAATTCTGCTGTCCTCAGGCTCTGACTCAAATCTGTTTGCAGCATTGCCTTAGCGGACCCCACCCTAGAAAGGATGGAGGAGGTCATGGGGAGGGGGGGTGGGTGGGCCTGGGAAGTCCCCGCAAGAGCCATGACACCCTGGGGAGTCTGCCATCCATAGTCTCCCCGGGGAATGAAGCTGAGGCTGGCCCAGACCCGGTGGAGGCACTAAGGGTCCGCGTTCTCTCTTCTCTGGGCTGCAGGAGGTGGACATCTACACGGTGAAGACGGAGGAACTGTCCTTCACATCCGCCTTCTGCCTGCAGATACAGCGCAATGACTACGTCCACGCCCTGGTCACCTATTTCAATATCGAATTTACCAAGTGCCACAAAAAAATGGGGTTTTCCACAGGTGAGCCTTCCGCTGGCCTTGCAGACCCTCCTGGCCTCGTGCCAAGGCTCTGTGGGACGTGACCTCCCCGGCCTGGACGTGGGGCAAGGGCCGGGGGCATCAGCCAGGGGCCCTCACTCGGCACCTCCTAAGCCTCTCCAGCCCTGGAGGAATCGCACGTCCCCAGGGTTTTGGCTGCCCGAGGAGAAGGTAAAACACTTGTGGCTGGAGTGGGCAGAGCTGAGAGCAAGTGTCGGGTGGGGAGAGGCAGGCGTGGAGGCCACCTTTCAAATGCACGTTTGTTCACTTAGTGTTTCCCGAGCACCTTCTGTGTGGGTGGAGGATACGGAGGGGAACAAGATCTCTCTCTGTCCGCTGCCACGCCTCATGACAGGTTCAGCGTCTGCTTCCCTAGGCTGCAACCTGTCTCTACGTCTCCTTCCTGTCTTCCCAGCTTCTGCCCATCTTCGTTAAGTCCCTGACGTGCTCCAAACTCCTTCAGAGGTGCCTCATTGCCTGTAGCAGATTAGCCCAGATTGCTCCGCCTGGTAAATGGCAGGGGGTTGGTGCCCTGCCCGGCCCCACCCCACTTCCCCAGCCTCATCTCTCAGCACCCCACCCCTTCGCTGCTGCTCACGCAGCCCAGCATGCGCTGGCCCTGCAGCTCTCTGCACCCAGGCGTCTTCAGCCCCTCGGCCGTGGCCTCTGCACGCCCCAACCCCTCGTCCATCCAGGGGGCAGGAGGGTCTTCTGTCAGATTTGTCTCCTTCCCTCCTGTATTTGTCTGCTGGGGCCACTGTAACCAAGTATTCCTCATGGTTCTGGAGGCCTCTGGAGTTTTCTCCTGAGGCCTCTCTCCTTGGCTTGCCAACGGCCGCCTTCTCGCTGTGTCTTCACATGGTCCTTCCTCTGTCCTCATCCCTGGTGTCTCTGTGAGTGTCCTAATCTCCTTGCTCTACAAGGGCACCAGCCAGATTGGATGAGGGCCCACACTAAGGGCCTCGTTTTAACTAAAGACATTCTCTCCAAATACGTTCATATTCTGAGGTCCTGGGGGTCAGGGCTCCAGCACATGAATTCTGGGGGGAGACGATTCAGCCTATGGCAACTCCCCCATCCCTCTCCTCACCTGGCCACTTCCGGCTCAGGCTGCATCTCTCAGCTCAGGTATTATGATCCCCTCCTTCCCTCTAGGGTCAAGGTTAGGCCTCCTTCCCGGGGCTCCCTAACATCCTGTGCTTACGTCTGTCATGGCCACGCTTAAAGTGATACGGGTGCAGTCTAACAAAAAGATAACAAAAGGGTATAAAAAGGGGCATAAAGAGTTAAGGAAAAAGACCTCTCCCCCATCCATCCCAATCCCATGCCTGAGAGGCATATTTGTTAACGATTTATTTCGTAGCCTTCCAAAAAATTTCAGTGGTGCACAAGCAACTACATACCTATATACACTTTTTTTTTCTTTTTATTTGAAATAATTATCGACTCACAAGAAGTTGCAAAAATAGTACATAGATTTCTGTGAACCGTAGACCCAGCTGCCTCCGCTGGTGGCATCTTCCATGACAGGAGTACGACATCCAGCTACACTTTTCTTGGAAACACAGGTCGGCTCGCACCATACACACTGCCCTCTGCTCCCTGTCTTTATTTAACCATGTGTCTTGGAGATGCCGCCATAGCTGCAAGGAGATATATCCAATCTCTTTTTTTAAACAACTACCCGGGATTCCAATGTAGGCTGTGCCATTATTCACTGAACATTTCCATCGTTTTCTGCAGACCTGGGTCTCCCCACCGCTGGGCTCACATCTCATTAATCTCTGCCTTCTTAGCTCCTCCCAGCGGGGTGTGGCTCAGAGATTTCTAAACAAGTCTCTGTTCAATGCGTTTATGAAGCTAGGATTCCTGCCCTGAGCATGTGTTCATCCTGACCACTCATGGGAGGGCTTCCTGGGAATTGGGAGCTTGTCGCCGGGGCTGAGTGAGCGTGCACGTGGCGGGGATAGGTGAGTTCTACCAGAATTTGAAGATATGATGATTCACTTCCTGAAGCCATGGTGCCAATGGTCTCTTTCACGTGGTGACAGTGATCCCATTTGATCATGTTGTTTAATCCTTCGTCTGTGTTGCCCAGTTTTCTGATACCTTGTTTGATGTATTTTACATCTATACAGATGAATGATACTGGGTCTGTAGATTTGTTTTCTTGTGATCTCTCTCTCTCTGACTTTGCCAGCAGAGTAATTCTGATCTCATAGAATAAGTTGGGGAGTGTTTCCTCCTCCTTTATCTGCTGGAAGAGTTTTTGAAGGATCAGTGATATTTCCTTTTTAAATGCTTGCTGGAATTCCTTAGTGAAGGCACCTGAGCCTGGAATTTTCTTGTGGGAAAGAACGGACAAGAGACTTCACCTAATCTCTCACAGAAGGGCTTTTTCCAGAGTTGGTGTCTTCTGATCATCAAGAGCAGGGTCTTCTGGTCTCCATCAGCCAGGCCAGCGCTGGTGCCTCCTCATCCTGGGGAAGACCAGAGGGCCCCGATCCGGGTCACTGTCAGCTGCTACCCTCCCTACGGGAGCAGCAGACGAGCTTATCTTCTCGGTGGGTGCGCAGGAACAGCCAGCAGGGGGAAGGGATATTTTACCTGGACCTTGAAGGATGGGTGAGACTCAGCTTTGCAATGGTGAGGATTGGGGCAGTGAGGGCTGAGGAACAGCCCGCTTGAGGACGGTGCCTGTGACTGGAGGCCAGGGATGGAGCCACGGTGCCTGGCTCTGCTTCCTCCATCCCTGGGTGATGCCTCCCCCAGGGCCCGCCCTGCTGCAGGTGATGGGAAATTCAGGTGGCAAGGGTACTCTGGAAAGAGTTCTGTGTCTCAAAAGCCTGGGCTCCAGCCCCGTAGCTCCAGGCTGCGTTTTTCTTTCCCTGAGATGATCTGTTTCCGGTGGATGACAGTGTGGTTTTGGTCCAGCATGTAGCAGACGTCTTTACCATCTTGGCCATCTTTACCAGCTGGCATGGCTTTGGCAGTGGGCTTTACGCAGACCCTCTGCACTCTGACCAGCAAGGAAAGAATATTTCTGCTTTGTTTTTAAGGACCTCAGATGCGCAGAATTAGATTAATCCTGATTCGTGGTTCATGACATACTACCATCGTGGGATCACGCACAGTTCACTTTTGGCTTATTTTTTAATTAATACAAGGGACACCTGTGAACTTGCCACCTAACTCAGTAACTAGATTGTAAATAAAGTGTTATTAATTAGAATGTAATAGTAACTAGAATGCATTATTAACTAGAAGGTAATAATTCTAAGTATAATTAGAATGTAAATACATTAGTTAATATCAAGAGATAAACTATTGTTAATTAGAATGTAAATATTAACCAGAAATACATTATGAATAAATATAATATGATTATGCTTATAATTAATAAATGCAAGTAAAGTAATTCAGAGTCACATAATAAATCCCCGTGAGCTCACCATCTAACTCAAGGACTTAAATACTACCCATAGCTTTGCGGCTACCTGGATGGTCCCATCTTATCCCCTCCCGCCACATCGCCTCTAAATGAACATTGTCCTGAATGTTCAGTTCCTTATCCCCTGTTATTTTAAAAAAGTTTTATCACGCGTATGTGTAGGCCTAAACAAGGTATCGTTTGGTCTCAGCTGGCTTTGAACTTCAGGCGAAGTGCAGCCGGCTGTAAGCGGCTCCTCCCCATCGGCCCCCAAGGTTTGCAGCTGCTCCGGGAGACCCACGCGAAAGCACGTCACGGATTGTGCAGTTGAAAACAGTCCCCGTGAATGGCGCTGGTGTCTGCCTGCTGCGTCTCCGGGCAGAAGCTGCTGCAAACGGGCACAAGCACCCAGGGTTCCAGGCGGTGCCAGCACAGCTGCCCCACCCCTTGGACACAGCCTCGGAGGGCGGGGTAGGAAATGGGAACTGGGCCCCCTGGGGCTACCGTGTAGCGGCTGGAAGGGCAGTATCCAGAGAAGAAGCAGGCCTGCGCTAAGTCCTCGCTCTTCCAGGAAGCCGCAAGGCAGGGCGATCAGGCCGTGGAGGTGATCTTAAGTGAGCTCCTTTCCGGGCCTGGGGCTCAGTATGAGTGAAATGACATGGTTGGACCTCGACTGCCTGGCAGTCCCTTCCCAGCTTTGCCACCCTGTGACACTGAGCCATTTTCTCAGGTCAGAGAAGCTTCCTCATGCATAGTCTTTAATTCTCCAAAAAGCCTGTGAAGCCCCCAGGGAACACAATTACAAATTTACAGCTAGAAAGAGTATTAAATTCCAGAAAGAACTACCAGCCACTTAGCCACTGGGAAGAGAAAGAGGAAGCAGGATTCCACTCGCTCTCCAGAAGCACCAGGAAAACGCTTCCTGTGAGAGGCCCCAGCCATTTGTTCCACAGCCCCCTGTGCACCCCACCCCCATCCTCGGTCACAACTCCCACCGGACTTTATGGCCAGCTACCTGAGTGTCTTCTCACTTAGGCTGCAGGATCTCAGGGGGCAGGGCTGTATTGGCTGTTTTTCCCCACATTTAGGACCACATCAGGCACATGGCAGGCATCCTGAGTGGATGTCTGCTGAATGAATGAATGACTGAATGAATGCATGCATGAGTGAATGTATGAATGAGTGAATGAATGAATGCCTGAATGAGTGAATGCATGCGTGAGTAAATGTATGAATGAGTGAATGAATGAATGCCTGAATGAGTGAATGCATGTGTGAGCGAATGTATGAATGAGTGAATGAATGAATGCCTGAATGAGTGAATGCATGCGTGAGTGAATGTATGAATGAGTGAATGAATGAATGCCTGAATGAGTGTGTGAATGACAGTACGGTCATAACAGGGAAGCCTGAAAGCCACTTACACTATCTTGAAGGTTGTAGTTGGGGCAGAGCGGGAGGGAAAGTCTTGTCTACTGACCAGAACTCTGGATGTCGTGGTCCACAGTGATACTGAACGCTCACCCTTGTGCACAGCAACTTTCTGGAGAATCCCTAGAACATTCCAGACCAGGACAATGAGGCAGCACCGCTTTACAGGCCAGAGCTAGTTGATGGATAAATGAAATGATATACCACTTTCCACAATGATTAAATAACCACCTAATGCAATGGCTTAGCAATACCCTAACCTGGGCCTGCTATGTTACAGATAAGGGGACTATATAATTCATCTTTCAAATGAGGACACTTTGAGAGTGAAAGGGAGAGGAAAACGGTCCTGGGCACAGCAGGAGGCTGGTCACGCTCAGTGTGTCCTTTCCCCTTCCCATCACCTATCCTCACAGTCCCTTGGGGGATAAACTTTCTGCAGAGGCAGAAAATGAGCCCCAGGGTCACAGTGCAAATGCATGGCAAAGTGGAGACTGGACACTGGGCCTACTGTTGCCTAATTAAATGTCCCTTCCACTGATAACCCACCCAAGAGATGTATTAGATGTAAATGATTGAGTCTGCACAGCAACTGGCTGTGTATCTGCAACACCTGGGGGGAGACTTTTACGTCTTAGCAAGCCTGCCCCCATCTCACACCCCAGAATTACTGAATTCAAATCTCTAGACTAGAGTCAGAATATCTGAATTGTCATCAACTTCTCCTGGACACCTTGATGGAGAACCTGCATTGAGAAAACTGCTTTAGCAATGAGTCCATGGACCCATCATGGAAATGAGATGTTTGGGGAAGTTCTTAACCTTTTGATGTTGACGTCAAGGGGAAATATCACTCTCCTCCAACCCAAGGCTGGTGTCTTTTGGGGGACCAACATCAGAGGTGGACTTCTGGGCTCGCTGGCTGGCAGAGCTGAGCCAGTGAAGTCTCTGGGAGTCTCACAGGCATCTGATTAGGAGGCAGAAGGAAGCTGCTGGAATCTCCTTGCCTGAAGGTCTTTAAGAACAGGAGAGACACCTGTCTGGGTTGGCGTGGGTGGCAGCGGGGGTGAGAGTGCTGTCAGTCACACGCTGCCATTCTCCACGCACCCCGGAGACGATCTTTTGACGATTCGTTTAGATGTCGTTGGAAGGGAAGGTGCTGGGGAGCAGGTGGGCTTCGCCTGTGGACCGCAGTACGCCTTGGAGACCAGGAAGGCCGGGTGTGTTTGGGGATCCAGGATCCGGGCGGCACAGGCTCTATGTTCATGACCCTCCTTCAAGCCCTTCCAGATCCTCCCCTCCACTAGACCTTGAGTTTGCATCGATTTCCTAAATGCACACATCGAAGGCTACTCGAGTATCCAAACCACTGACATTTGATCAAGCTAGTTCATTGCAAAGGACACAGAGAGACAGACTCTTCATCACCATTAAAATAGATCTTGGGGTTTGAACGATCTTGGTCTGACTGGGTATAGGATAAATCCCCAGTCAGGTTTTGTGTGAACTCCTCCGGGCTGGACCGCAGGTGTGCATACGGTCATGAGACAGCCCCAATCCTTCCTGTGATTCAAACTCTGCCTTCTAGTGATTCTCAGGGCCTAGCCTTTGTTCCAAAGCCATCTCTAAGGCCACATATAAGTCTTTCCATGTGACAGCCTTTGAAGTATTTGAAAGGCAGTTATCACATCCTCCCTAAGTCTTCCCACCTTTAGCTCTGGTCCTAAGCAAAGAGGGAATCAGTGTTAAGGAGTCCTGCATCCTGGTGGAGGGCGGTAAGAGCCTGAAGGGCAAGAGGAACTGACTGTAAGACGGGTTCTTCTACAACCCTTAGGCTCCAAAGCCGCAATGTCACCGAACACCTCTGGGTAACTTGAAGTGTCACAACATGCCCCCTCTGGGGCTTTTTACCGTCGTTCATTTATTCGGTACTCACAGACCTAGCAAGGGTGGTGACGGGCTCTGAGGATAGAGCAGTAAGCAGACCCCGGCCCTCACGGAGATTGCAGTCTTGTGGAGGACACAAACACGTAAAAAGAGACAGAGACGGTTATGCAGGGGCATGACAGCCGCCGTGGTAACATAAGCCCAGGGTGCCCTTAATCCAGCTGGGTCAGGCAAGGCTTGCCCAAGGATGTGACCTTGAAGAATGAGGAAGGGCTGGTGATGAGGGACGGAAGAGTGTCCCAAGGACGGCTGCTGCTGAGGAAGGGGGCCCATAAGACAGGACCCCTCATCTAGTTGTAGAATTTGTAGTGTGCCCAGAGGGATGGATGGGATTTCATGGCAAATACAGGGGAGGGGAGGTGCAAGCCTCAGTGTGGCTTTGGATCATGCATGAGATGTGGGTCCGTGGAATGAGAATCATCCCCAATTTCTATTCATCCAGGTAGGAAGGCACGGCTGAAACCCCAGGGCAGGCCTGGGCCAAGGGAACTAGGATTGGTTTTAGGACAGAGAGGCAGGCAGGGAAAGCTATTTGTAGGATTGGGGTATCTGGAATTGGCGAAACTGGCTTAGCCGTGGAGTTGGCATGAACGGTGTCATTTAAGGGGAGACAGGGTGCACCACCCTCCAAATCTCTCCCCTACAATGTCTGAAAGTCTTCACTCTGTTGAAGTAATGAAAAGCAGTGGCACTGTGAGATGCGTGTGTTAATGCCGCCCCTTGTATGACTCTGTAATATCAGCTTGTTTCTCTTCTGGTCCCCAGCGAAGACCCGCAGTCCCGAGGCGGGGGGGCTTGACCCCGGGAGGAGTCCCTGGGCTGAGCGGGGCGTCCTGCGGGCTAGGAGCAGGCGCAGGGCCTGGGTGCCTGACCCAGCGAGAGCGCTAGCTGGGGTGTTCAGCAGCGTCGGGGGGGGGTCCCGGCCCCTCTGGAGACGTCTCCTCTAACTCCTCCTCCTTGTCATCCTTCAGCCCCTGACGCCCCCTACACCCACTGGAAGCAGACTGTCTTCTACTTGGAAGACTACCTCACTGTCCGGAGGGGGGAGGAGATCTACGGGACCATATCCATGAAGCCAAATGCCAAAAACGTGGTGAGTGCTGAGGCAGCCTCTGTGAGGCCGGGGTCAGAGAGGAGGAGGGACCCCGGGGCCCGGCTTCCAGGGAGCTGCCAGGACCCGCTCACTCGCCCGGGTGCCTGGCTGCCGTGGGCACAACCAGAAAAGTTACAGGGGAAGCGGTAGGAAGGCGGGTTTGGATGGGATGGCCTCCTTCAAGGATTCCCACCTGGACCCCTTAAGACTGGGGAACTGGAGCCTTTCTGTAGGACACCCTGGGGACCCTCCCAGCCGTGAGGACAGCTTCCCGCCCTTGGTGGGAGGTGTTTTGAGAACAGAGGCTGTGGCCATGGACTTTGCCTCATTTAGGACCAGCTGAGCCAGGAAAGAACAGTGTGTGGTGGCTTGGAAGACCAGGTTCGCATTCCTCAGGCTGGCCTGGGGGGCTGGAGGCCGTGTGAGTCTTCCTGAGCCCCCTGGGGTGCGGGCACGTGCCAGGCAGGCGCCGAGGGTGGGAGACTCAACCGCCCCACTTCTCCCGGGATGAAACCAGAGGGAACATCTGTGTATTCTAACAGGAAGGACTTAGGTTAGAAATCAAGGCCTTCCGTGAGGGTAACGGGGCACCGGAAGGGGCTCCCGAGGACTGCTGGTGGGGAGGGGCGTCCTGAGCTGGAAAACCCTAGCGGCGCAGAGGCGCCCGGCCCTCTGCCTGCGGGGGGGGGGGGGTCCCCGCCTCCTTCCGCGCTGACGCCCTGGCTCCTCCTTCCTTGCAGCGAGACCTCGATTTCACAGTAGACTTGGATTTTAAGGGGCAGCTGTGCGAAACATCTGTATCTAATTACTACAAAATGCGTTAGCACACGTGGGAGGCTGCGGAGAGCGAGCGAGCACGGAAACTCACCTCCATCGGAGGCGCCGCCACAAGGGACCCTGTTTGCAGGACTACACGCTCCAAACCGGAGTCTGACACTCTGCCCTTGAGATTGGTGAACTCAGCCGGCCTCCTGAGGGTCCTGCCACTGGACAGAGGGCCTCCAGCTCCTCGGCTCTGCTCTGGGGGCCCTTCTCAGAGGCTCTGTCGTCCCGACAGAGAGCCACGGCCAGCGCGGCAGCCGGGCCCCGATGGAGGAGTCCACGCGTGTCCCCATCGTCCTCCTTAACCGTGACTCTCGGACCTTCAAGTTTTGCATGCTGCAGGCATCTAGGACAGATCGCTTCACTAGACCCTGGAGACTAGCGTCTTTGATAGCATAAGGCAGACTCTGTGCGTGCGGCGGTGCGCGGGCAGCATACCTATTAGTTCCTTTACCCGGCACGCTGGTATGTGCTTGCAGATACAGCCAAGCGGCAACGTCTGTGTTCATCCAGGGCTGTGTGCGTGTGTGCGTGCGCGTGTGTGCGTAGAATATATATTACTCTCAGAGGAGATTCTGTTGCTTTTGAATAGGAATCTGTTTTGTGATTAGTTCTCCCCCTTCCCCACCCCTTCCCAGCTATGAAATGTCCTCTGTACTAGCTCCGGTCTCCTTTTGACTAGACTGTGGCTCCGAACCCTGGACATAGGACCATGCACTCCGTGGGCGCTCAATAAATGCACATGAGAGCGAAGCGATGGGGCGGCTGTTTTCTCGGCGCTCTGGGCAGGGGGGCGGGAGGAGGTCAGAGGCCACAGTGGAACAGAAGATCCAATCGTGCTGCTCCCAAAAGGAAGGTAGCTCCTTGGTAAAGGGAGCCTTGAAGCTAGGACCAGTCCAAGAGCTTCTCCCTTGTGACCCTCAGGGGTGGGAGGAGAGTCCTGCAGCTGAGGTGGGGGGACATGAGTGAACCTCGAGTGCTCCAGAATGGGAGGCGACGTGTAGCCTGGAGAGAGGCCAAGGTCGGGGCGGGAGAGGCTGGGAGGGTCCAGAGGAAGCAGGAGATGGTAGCTGAGCTCACGGTCCTGGGCTGCTAGTGAGAGACTAGGGCAGGGTCTGAGGGCAAGGCCGGTGGAGGGACGGTCCAGGGCGTGGTGGTGGACAGTCTCGTTCCTGCTCCCTCACCCCATTACTGGCTGCCTAGGTGGGTGTCTTCCCTGGCCTGCACCCTCCCCATCAATGGGACGCCCCCCCTGCGTCTTGAATAGGGCACCCACGGAGCCCAAGTGAAAGAACTTGGGTCCTGGAGGTGACATCCTAGGTTCTACGGAAGCTCCCTTCCCCAGAGTGGTTGCTAAATCTCCAGTTCCCAAAACGATCTCTGCCCTGCCACCTCTACCCCTTTAGACTCTGGTCCCATCGTGGAGAGGGCAGAGCCAGATGGGGGCCTGCCGGGTCAGCAGAGGCCTGCGATTCTTCGAAGGCCCAGAATGTTCCCTCCTTGGGAAGGAGCAGAAGGTGTGAGCTACTGCAGGGGCCTCAGGGAAGTGCCTGGTGACCCCTGATGCCCTCCCGGGCTGGAGACAGCCCTGGGCAGGCAGAGCTGGTCCTCCAGCAGGGGTGCCCCGTCCCATTGTCTGCAGGTCACACACTGTGACTGCATTTGCCATCCGGCTCCGAGGGGCAGGTGTGCCCTGGACCAGGCAGGGCCTCTGGAGTTCTTCACCTGTCCCCGTTCCCCCCTTGCTGCTCCAGGGCTCAGCCGCGGCAGGAATGAGACCTCTGTGGTCGGGACGATCACGCGATGAAAAGATGGGGCCTCACCCATGCGCAGGGACCAGACCAAGCTGCCTTGAGGATTCAGTTGCCGAGGGGCCTGAGGGCTGCCTCTTTGGTGTGGGAAGGAGCGAGCCAGGCCGGCCCAGGCCGAGGGCGTCCAGGCCCGGCTCTGCCTCCCGTGCTCTGTGGCCCCAGCGAGTGCTCTCCACACTGTGTCCCCGGAGCCCTGGGGCCTGTGGGCCGTACCAGGGTCAGTGGGCAGGGCTCTGGTCCCCCTCCCCAGATTCATGAAAAGAACAATTCTTCCCTTCTCTGTTTTTATATATTACTAAAAATAAAGATAAAGAAACGAAAAGGAACCGAGACCAAACCAAGGACCTTTGGAAATGGCTCACGCAGGCGACCCTCAGTCCACCTGGCCCTGATGCCCTGAGGTCAGCCATCCCCTGGGGTCTCCCTCTGCTCTTCTCCCCTACCCACCAGCCCTGTGCAGTTTCACCCAAAGGGCTTTCTTCGGCCCCAAAGCAGCCTTTGGGTCTCGGCTGGATGCCCACCTCTTGCCCCAGAACAATATTTTCCCTTGCTTGCATCTTTATCTCCTGCCCCATCAGCTCTGGAATATTCTCCCTGGACCTGTCATCACTCAGAAAGGGGACAGGCTCTGTGGGAAGCTACGGAGGCTTGGTCTGGATTTTACAAGGCGGCTCCTAGCTCTGAGGACGCCCCGCTTGGCGGGCAAAGCGGGTTTCAGTCCCCACCGGCCCCATGGCCCCGTGCCCTTGTGCAGTGTAAAAGCTGCATGATGGTGCACAGAGGCCCTGGGAGGAGCTGTGGGGAGCCCGCAGAGCACTTGTTTGTTTCCCTCCAGCTGGTGTAAGGCTGTCCTGAGTTTCAGTTCTGAGCCAATCATGCTTTCCTTTAGAGACCTGTCGGGGAAACTCCTAGGCTTGGTCCAAGCGTGGTAACAGAATCTCTGTAGGATGGAAATGCGAAGTGTTTGGTTTGGTTTGCTTTCTGGTTATTCTTTAGCTTCCAAGACAGGTGGTCTCACCTGTGTTATGTTCCCTGGGAGAGACGCTCAGGTGCTGGGAAGACAGGGGGCCCATTTAGAGGCGGTGGATGTAGCTGACAGAGCCCACAACACGGAGATGCAGAGCAGGCCTCAGCTTGCCTGTAGGTGGGTGTCCTGGGAATGGCAGTGCCTGGGAAAATGACAACCGACTCCAGTGGCAGTGGCCCCTGCCCTTTCATTGCCCTCTGGCATCTGCGTACGTGTTGGCTTCCCCGAAGCCCTGGGAGTTGGGCACGGAGGCCCTGCCCACATTGGTAGCTGAGCCTCTGGGCCCCGGGGGGAGGAGGAGTGGGGTCCTGGGGGAGCTGGGCCCCCATCTCCACACCTGCTCACGTGTCCTCTGCTGCTCTGCTCAGTCCTCTGCATCTCTGGCTGGGGAGGCCTCTCTTTGTAGCTAGAGACAAACACAGTGCAAATCGTGGAAGGCTTTTGTCCCCATGTTTTGGACAAGAAAAATAGAGAAACTTAATCGGGGAGAACAGTGAGTGCATTAAAAGAAGGAAGGGGGTTGAGGAAGAACGGGGGGTCCCCCAGAGGGCACGCGAGGGGAACCCTTTAGTGGGAGTCGGGGAGCCCCTGGATTCTGCCCATCCCTGGGCAGGGAGCCCATCCAGCTTTGGAGAATTCCGTCCATGGCCAAATCTCACATGGCCACCAAGAACCAGCAAGGTTGATGACCTTCCGGGAGCTCTGGGCATTTGGGAGCTGCAGGCGTTCCTGACACCCCTGGGGGCCGGGCGGGGAGGCCCAGGCTGGGCAGAGGCCCAGCAGTATTTCGGGCCTCTCCAGTCACCAGACGAGGAGCGGGCACCCCGGCGGCCTCCCTTGGGCCCCGGGTCTTCAGCACCTGCCACCCTGGCGCCTTGCTCTCCTCCTGGGCTGCAGGAGTGACGTCTGGAGGGTGTGGAGAAGCACCTCCACCACGGCCCCCTCCCTCCTGCCCGTGGGAGCGCCGCAGTGGGACTGTCATCTCCCCTGATTCCGTGGGAAATAAGCAGTGTCTGCTCTGAGCACGTTCGGGACGGGATGAGGGCTCAGCTCAACAACAGGGTGCTGCGGAGACCACTTCACTCGTGAAGACTGTTTTTCCCTGACTCTGCCTCTTTTTTCCTTCCTTCCTTCCGTGACTGTACCTGACTCAGTAGTGACTTTCTCTGTGTCCCTCTCGTCCCTCTCTGGGGGATTTCTCCCTTCCGTCCCACCCCCCTTCTCCCCAGGCCTGCAGCCGCGGTGCCCCTCTCGTGGTCTTATTTGGCCTGGATTGTTCATGGGCCCCTCTGCGCTTGCTCTGAGGTCCACTGCAGGCTTGGACTTCCCCGCTGGACCACAAGCTCCAAGGGCAGAGATCTGCCTCTTTCTGCCGGAGTTTCCCCTGGACAGAATGGGGGTGCAGGTGGGAGGAACAAGGCAACAGTGGACCAGCTTGACTCCCGTGGAATGTGCCCTGGAACTACTCAAGGACCCCTAGGCTCCTGTCCCTGCGATCTGTGCCCCTCGGGGAATGCCCGTCTCCCCTTTGCCAGGCCCCACCTGGTCCCCTCTCGGCAGCCTTCCTTTCCTCTGGGCACCACACCTGGTACTGCACCGATAGGCCCAGCGTGGTTCCAGACCTCAGTAACGGAATGAAATTAAGCCAGACCTCTCAGCCCATCCCCGTGCCTCGGGGCAGTCACCTGGTCAAGCGCCTGTCCCTGGCCTACTGGCCAGCTCAGATCCTTGGGCTTCTGCCCCGCCTCGTCTCCCATCTTGAAGTCCCAGGTCCCACATAGGACAGGAGCCCCGTCTTGTTTTCACAAACCCCCCTCTCGACTACCTGGAGGGTCCCCAGCCTGGTTTCTGGAGCCTTCTTCCTGAAGACAGTTTCTTCTGGATCCCTGCCCCCTGCCTGGCGTCTTGAATGGCGCCTCCCTGCAGGCCTGGTTTCTGAGCGCAGCCCCACCTGTGACGCATCCTACCTTACACGCTTGGGCGCGTGGGGCCCAGACCCTTGGCCTGTGGTCCTGTGACCGCTGGGAGGAGTCTGGCTTCCTGGGGATGGGAGATCACCTCACACCTGTCTGACCACACCGGATGTGCCCGGCTCACGTCCAGAGCCTCCGAGGCCGCTCTGCCCCCGTTCTGTTGGAAACAGCCCATGTTCAGCTGAGCCTCAGACACAGCCTGCTCAGTGAGCAGAAATTGAGCCAACAAACGTGTATTGGAAACGGCATGGGCTCCAGGCACTGGTAACAGAGCAGAGTCTGCGGCACTGTCCCTGCCCTTGGGGCTCCAGGTACGCACTGCGGGCTGGTCAGTCTCTGGGTGGGCGGGGCCTGCGCTTGCCCCAGAACTGAGAAGCGGGGTCCCTCAGCCGTCCTCCCTGACCACCCCACCTCTCCCCCGTCCCCTGCAGTCTTGGCCCCCTCAGCAGGGGACACAAGCTGTGTCCAGGTGGTGGTGGGGGGCCTGATCTGCTCTAGAGAGAGACCCTGCTGAATTTCCCTGCTCTCCGCAAACTGCCCATGGCGGCCCTGCCTGTCACTTTCAGAGAAGGCCCGGAGCCCTTCTTGTACCCTAGCAATAGGTCATCTCTCACTGCAGAAGTGAAAAGGGTCTTTACCAACCTCTAGGCTGTAGCCAATGACTCGGCCTCAAGAGAAGCCAGAGCACACGGGGCAGAGGAAACCCCTAGGGTGCTGGGTCAAGGACCCAGGCCCCTGCGGTCCCCACCTCCTAAGGCAAGCGTCCATCCCTGGATGACTCTGCCAGATGACGGAGGTTTGGAGCCAAAGGACCCGGTCGAACCTCAGCACTGACGCTTAACTAACCACGTGAGTCTGGGCCAGGTAAGACTGAAAGGAGGTAACACGGATGAAATGAAAGAACTAGAAAACACGTTTGGAAATGGAAAGTACAATGGAAATTCCAGTTATGGTTACTATATTAATAACATTTCTGCCTGCATTCCAACCCTGTCATTGAGAAGCACGGCTGGGTGCCAGTGCCTGAGGCCCGTGGGCCTCTGAAGGTCCTGGGGAAGCAGCAGGCACCGCCACCCACGGTCAGCAGCTGGCTAGGCCCTGGGGCTGCAGGCTGAGGCCCAGGGTTCGGGGAGAGTACTGCAGGCGACACACGTGTAGAGTTTTGCCAAAAGCCTTGGGCAGGAGCGGCCTGCTTTGTGGCTCTGCTCATGAGCTCGTTAAAGGCTTCCCACGTGGCTTGCTGTGGTCTTGATGTTTGTCACCCAGCCCTTTGGCAGGCAGCGACCGCCTGGCACCAAGACACATGTGGCCTTCCATTAGAACTAAAAGCTCCTCAATTACTGAGATGCCACAGCCCCACCTGGGGTGCTCCGGGCAGGGCCTTCCCTTGTGGCTCTCTCTACCTGCATTTCTAAGAACCTCCTGGTGACCTTGAGACCCAGCTGGCCTCGGGCCTCAGTTGCATCCTGGAGAAGCACAGTAGGAATCTGCAGCATTCACTTCACCTTGGAATTCAACTCACGCTGCTTTTCCCAGGAAAAGTCATATTTGGTTTGGGTCAATAACATATTCAGTTCCTATAATGGGGACGCCTATTCTCTTTGATGGCTAGAGTGAGAGACTCAGAAGTACATTCTGGGAACCAGCAAGAGAGAGGAGGCGGGGACCAGTAAGACCAGTCAAACCCATCTTGACTGCAGTAACAGCCACAGAAATGCTCCAGAGCTGTCTGGCTACACTGAACAGGAAATAACCGGCCAACACTCCACTGTCACAAATCGTCATTACTGTGACAGAGGCATGTGCCACTACGGCGTGGTGAGTCGGGAGAAGAACAGAACAAGAGGGTCCTTCTCTGTGCTCAGGGCCAGGAGTGCGTCTCCCAGGAGAACACCTGTGCGGGAAGGAAGGTGTGGTCTAGGAATCCTGTGTGATCACCAAACGTGGAAGACCCACCCGGCAGGGGAAGGAGACACACTCCCACCTGTTACCTGGAGGTGGCTCCCAGCTTAGGCGTGGGTGCCGAGCCATCCTCAACACAGTGGCTCCGGTTCTGGTCCCAGTTGGACCCAGGAGAGCTACGTGAGGAGCCTCTTCCAGTTTCCTCATTCCATAAACTTGTCTCGGTACCTGCTGGGTAGCAGACACTATGCCAGGCCCTGGGAATAGAGCAGAGAACAAAGCAGACGCCAGGAACAGACGCTCAACAAGAGTGATACATATTACGAGGGAGCAGAGACTGTTAGGAGATCAAGAGAGCCTCTCTGAAGATACGACTTGAAAACTTGAAAAAGCAGAAGAGGAGGGGAGAGTAAGGGAGAGAGAGGTAGGGGATGTGTAGGCAGAAACGGCAGGTACGAAGGCCCCGCCCAAAGGAGTCCACACAGGGAGGCACGTGTGAAAAGAAGAGCAGAGAAAAGGAAAAGGCCGGGGCTGGGGGAACGGGGAGAAGGGAGGCCTGGGAGGCAGCCGGGGTCCGCGGTCGAGAGCCTGTGGCCATGTCAAGGAGACTTTTTCCTCGGTCACTGAGAAGACACTGGAGCTTTAATCAGGAAAGTGACAGGACAAGGTTTGCAGGCCACACGTGCTCTCAAGCTAGTGAACTCAATTTGGCAGTCGCTTCCCCTGGAAAATGGCAATAGACTTAACTTATTGCCTATTTCAGAAAATCAGCCACAGAAGATGTACATGCAAAGTACACCCGGCAGAACCCCTAGGAGCCCCGGGTGGAGGATGGAGAGGAGGCGTCTCCGGATGCTGGTGCGGAAACTGGCCGGAGTTCAGATGGCTGCCTTGTAGGACTGCCCCTCCCCAACACGGAAGCGCAAAGGGGCAATCTGTGCAGCTCTGAGATCGTTTGCATCTTCCTTTCTGGTGTCGGGTCGTACTGTTCTTCCCACAAGGACGGCTCGGGGGATGTAATTGTCTGGCAGGCAGGAGGGCGCGTAGGGTCCGCACCAGGCCGATGTGTGTGCCGGGGTAGTTCAGCTGCCTTCAAGCCCCAGGCGGCTGTTTCCAGGGGCCCGTGACGCGTGGCATCACTTTCCACTCACAGAGCGTATTCCTGAAGCATCTTTCAGAGTCGCCATGGGTCGTAATGGGTTTCTGATGTTATGACAATTGCTTTCTGGCCACGGTTGGTTAGCTCGGTTGGATGGAGCTTGAAGCCAAAGACACAGGCTTCTCAGGCTCCCACTCAGCTTCACAGTCATGGATGACACCTTGAACTCCAGCCAGCCTGAACAGACCTGGGGCTGTAGCCTGGCTCCTGCAGCCAGTGGCTGAGACCCGCAGCGAGGTGCTGGAATTGCTCGTTCCCGTGTGAAACCTTCCCTGTTAGATGGCACATGATCACACCTCTGTCCCAGGCTGTTGCGAGGGTTAGATGAGATAGTACTCGACGGCCGGGAACGCATCCTGCGCAGTGAGACGGTAGCTCCCTGCTCTCAGAGCTGAGGGTCCCAGGCAAGAATGTGCAGGCGCCCCTGGGAGGGAGAAGCCCCTCCAGGCAAAGCCTCTGCCCACAGTGGGTCAGAGTGCTTGCCTCCTGGGGCCAAGGGCACACGAACCACCGTTGCCTGGAAAAGATTCTGAAGGAAGCTTGAGGATGCCCGGATTAGAGACGGGGTGGCAAGTCAGAGCAGGGCCAGGGCTTGGGGGACCTCAGGCTGTTAAATGAGACTCACGCCACCCGCCACGTGGTGCAGTTGGAGCCAGAGCACACACCTGCCCGTGGTGGTAGGCTCCCGCGGTGTCGTCACGGAGGACCCGCGGTCCCCTCACGTGGGAGCAGCCTGAGGCACAGTGGAGTGCACGCTCTGGGCTGGAGGACCGCATTCAAACCCCGATCCTCCCATAACCTCCCGGCTGCGTGACCTGCAGCCTCTCCACCCCAGTTTTCTCTACCTGCACACTGGCGGTAACCTGTCGCCTTCCTCAGAGGACGGTGGTGGAGCTAAATGGGACCCGTGCCCGGGACGAGGGGAGCTGGCATGGGTTTGCTGTCACGACTGTGGTTGCAGCTGTGGCTCTGACCTGGGTCCACTTGAGCCCCTCCAGGGCTGGGACACACAGCCCCGCGGAGCCCCGCCTGGCTCCCTGCGTCTCTGGGCGGATGTGTGCCCAGGCGTGGTACCCTGCTGTATTGTCAGCGTCTGTTTTTGTGCCTCCCTCGATGGTGATCTCCTGGAGGGCAGGTTTGTATCTCACTTGTGTTTGCGTTGTGTCGAGTACAGACCCCGCCCATCATAGGTCTTCTAGGTGTTGGGGAATATTTGCCAAATGAGCCGATGACGGCTTATGGTCAGCACAATCCCTGCTAGGCCTCCGTGTTTGTTCTCACCTATGAAAGGAAGGTGCTAGCCTAGAACCATCTCCAGGCCTCCACCCAGCTGAAGAAGCTGTGATTTCCTGCTTCTGCGACTGTATGCCTCTTATTTTGTGACCCTGGACTCAGAGTTTTCCAAGGAGATCCTGCCCCAGACTTTTTAGTGGGGAGAGTAGAACGGCTGCTGGGCCGTCAGGGGTCAGGGTGAGAAATAAAGGCTCGAGGGGGAAACAAGTTCCCTCCAGGACTGCAGCATGACATCACGGCGACTTTGCCAACGTGCAGCAGAGTGGGCGCTGGGGACCAGGCTGCCAGGTCCCTCCAGGCTCTCGACTCCGTTATTAGTCTGTGACTCTGCTGAGCTGGGACTGTCTCTTGGAAAATCACTTTAATAACTGAGCGGAAATGGAATTAAGGATACGGCTGCCAGCTGGCCAGGGCTGGGCGACGCTCATCCAGCGGGGTGTTAATTCAGCTCTGCTAATATTGCCTAGTGATTATCTCTGATCAGATTCCCTTCAAGCATCACTCCTACAGTGTGTTCCTAACGAGTGCGCCTTTGGAGAGGTGGGCCTCTGCAGAAGGTGAGGGGACCAGAGGGGCAAGTAGTGCTGGGCAGGCGTCGGGGATCAGGGGAGGGCTGGGAGAGATGACCAGTAGATGCGATCACATCTAAGCAGCGATCTGGCCCCGGACTTGAGGTCCTGGGTTGGATGAGTGCCAGCTGTGCTCTGGAGGAGCTCTTCATGCTTCCACAGAGAGAAAATGGTCCACAGAGGGTGTCACAGAAGAGACTAGTCAACTCCGAAGTGCCAGGTACTCGTGGGTTTTCTGTTACTCTCTTCCAGCCCACAGACCACAGCTAGGTTTGATTACTCCTGATCGTGGAGGGAACTGTGGCCTGGGCAATTCCAAGCAGTGGATGATACAAAATTTAATTTTTCTGGCTTGAGGTCTGCGGTGTATAATCCCCAAGCCCCAACTTAATTCTGAGAAATCCCCTTATGCTAAGGCTCTCTGGATTTAGTTGGAAAAACGTCAAGTAAAAATTCAACTAAGTTGGAGATTTAATGACTTAAAGTACGGGGCGGGGACGTACTGGCGAAGCCCGGATGCACATGGACCTTGGGAAGGCCAAGGCTGACGGCACGGCGGCTAGTGGGCACGTGCGGACCACGGCGAGAGCTGAGTTTGGTGGGTTCTGAGGTTTTCCTTCCGCCCCTCTCCTCACCACACCTGGCCTCTCTCACTGCCGTGTTCCGGGACCAGGGTGACAGATGCTAACTTGTCTTCCGGCCTCCAGTCTTGCCCTCATCCTTCCACTCCCCCCTCTTCGAGCACAATGGCAAATCTGAGCGCCACTCCCCTGCTGAAACCCTCCGATGGCTCCTTGTCACCGGCGGGTGATATGTAAAAGCCTCTGGTCCAGGGAGGCTCTTAAGTTCCGGCCTCTTCTGCTTACGTCCCCCACCCCAGAGTCCTCCTGCCTCACTCTGCTCCAGCCCATGAGCCTCGCAGCAGCCCTGCTGGACCCCAAACGGCTTCCTCTTCCTGACAGCTGGGATCCTCCCCTCCCACCTTTGCCTGCTCACCTCTCCCCTCCGCCAGCATCTGCACAGACTCTCTCACTTCCAGCCCTCTCTTTGCTAGTAGCTCCTTCACTGGCTCTGAGCCCCTGGGTAGCGTATTGCTTGGCAGGATGGCACGTATGCAAAGTTTCATGGAAAGTAGTTCAACTGAAAAAAAAAAAAAAAAGAAGCACAACCTAAAAGTTGAGAATTATGTTTTATTCGGCAGACTTACTAAGGACTGAAGCCCAGGAGACAGCCTCTCAGATGGCTCTGAGGGACCACTCCAAAGAGGTAAGGGAGAAGCTAGGATATATAAGAATTTTTATAAAACAAACCCCCAAAACAGGTACTGGAACATCAAAAGATTACTGCTAACTCAAAAAAAAGCAGACAAAACAAAACCAGACATCTCAAGTTAATGAATTTAGTGCTTTTCTATGTATGGGAAGATGCAAGAGTCTGGACTCATTGAAGTCATTCCTTTGATATGTTAGTTAACTATCTAAGGCCAGTGTCCTGTTTTCCTCCATCCTGAGATCCCCTCAGTTGGGCTGCAGTGGCTGATAGCTTTATGGCCGCAACATCCTTTGTTCACTGAGATGGCAGCTGACATTCTTTGTACACACCATCATGGTAGTGAGACAGGCTGGGACCTGGGACCCTTTGCTGGGACCTTGTACCCTTTGCTGCAACGCTTGCACCTGGACATGTCTCTCCTCAAGCAACAAAATACAAAGAAACTGTACGGGACTAAAAATAAACAGTGCATGCTCGGTTGGGGCAAATTCTGGACCGAAAGATACAAAGAGACCAAAGAACCCAACTGCCACTTTTGAAGAGCCTGGAGCAAAAGCAGGGTACTGGGCATGCCTCCTGCACACACCACCACCTAAGGGGTGGGCAAAACACCTAAGCCGCCCCTCCGGCCTGACCCCTGGACACACCCCTACCCTCACCCCATATAAGAAACAAGCTTGCCCCCCACCTTGGGGAGAGAGCCAGCAAGGGAACCTGTTGTTTGTTCTCACTCTCCCTGCTGCAGCAGGGGCCCCAATAGAGCCTTGCCTGAATTTCCTGTCTGGCCTCTGGTCAATTTCGATTGATTAAGGAGGCCAAGAACCCTGGTCAGTAATAGTAGGACGATTGGGAAGGGAGTCAGGGATGAAATTGGAATAGGTGGAGCGTGTGGATTCGTGTGTTAGTGTGTGTGTGCACGCGCGCTCGGGTACGTGCGGTGGACCAACAGACGTAGGATGATGGGGTGCAGCACCTGAGCCCCAACTCTTCCCCTGAGTGTAGGGATCACCTACACTGACTGCTGTCCAGGCCTGGTAATTAGAGGGTCTGCAGTACTGGGGAGGTCTCAGAACCCTGTTAGGCCATCTGCTTCGCTCATGACCAGCTGTGTGGATGGAGGCAAACCTTTGAAATCCTCTTAAGGAATCCAGACAGAGGGAAGATTGTGGGTGGAGACACAGAGGCACGAGAGAGCAGATCTGAGGACAAGTTCACACACAGGTGGGTTGTTCACTTTCCATTACTCCATGCCCTTGTTAATATTGGTAATAGTAAACAATTTTTTAAAAGGTCTTTTAACTTCTAATTAAATAAGAATTTCTTGTGGGGGGAGTCCAATAATACAAGGATTGGTTTTTTTTTTTTTCTTAGTACTTACCAACCAAGTGTGTTGAAAGAAATAATCCACCAGTGTATTCTCGGTAAAATAACAAAATTAAAGGAACACTTTCAAACACTAAACAGACACCAAACAATAACCCCCCCAAAAGAAACACAATATTATTATCTTTTAAAAAAGTTATTATTTTAAAATTACTTTTTAAAATAACAAAATTAATAAAACAAGTAAAAGGAGGATAAACAAAAATAAATAAATAGTAAAAATAAAGAAAAACTCCCCAGGTGATTCAATGGGCATCCAAAGCTGAGAACCTCAAGTTGGAAGCCTCACCTTCCTTGTGCAACTGGGGCGGAGCGGTAGGTGGGTCGTTTCTGGGAAAGCAGCTCTCCAGATGCTACCACTGTAATCCCTGCAATCCTGGCCGCCTACCTGTAGATGGAGGACGTGCTGCGGGGTCTGCTCATCGAGCCTCAAAGCGATGACGCTCAGAGATTAGAGGGAATATGGCTTAAATTACAGCAGGAGAAAATTGGGTTAGATCAACCAAAGTGGGCCGAGGCTCCGGAATATCTGGGCACAGACTGTGACCCCTGCTGTGACAGCAGCCTGTGAGGTGTTCACAGGTGGCTTATCGGCAGCTGTGGGGCTCTGGAGAGAGCAAACAGCCTTCCTGGAAAACAGAATGCGGAGATTTGGGAAGGCTGGCCGTGACCGCCAGGGAAGTGGGCTGCAGTCTCCTCATCTGGGACAGGAGGGGGCTTGGTGAGCCCAGCTCTGGGGTCAGCCTGGCACTGCATTTGCACACAACGGCCAATGCAGATGACCCCCTGGCCAGGCAGGGATTGAGCTGGGAGTGAGGGCGCCCCGCATGCCCGTGGGGTGGTCTCCCTTGTCTCCTATGAGCTGAGGAGGGAACCCAGACCCCAGGGGCGCCCAGACACCGCTCAGGCTGCAGACTTCCATGCCATTGAGAGAAGGGGAGGGGTGGGGAGGGGGGAAATGGGCCCCATGAATGAAAACTGCTCTGGGAGGGCGCAGGAGAGGGGGAGGGAAGAAGGAGGGCGGGGCTGGCACAGAGGAAGGAAAACGCAGCCTCATCTGCTTGTTTGTGTTTCTTGTATTCAAGATGCTGACTTCTAGCATATTTTTAAATCCATCAGACGTGAAAGGCTGATTTAAATAGATCTGCAGTATGAAGCTGGCAATTTCACTTGCCACGGTGGAGGAGCTGGCAGGACGCTGGCGAGGATCCAGCGCCTCTCCCCGCGCCAGGGAAGCTGTAGGAGCGCGGCTCTCCGGGGAGCTTTCAGGCAGGTGCTTTCCCCGCTGACTGGGGGAGGGCGACGCAGGCTCGGGGGGAGGGGAGAGGGGTAGTGGGAAACTGAACTCGAGATGTGAACTGGCCCAACGTTCTCCTGGTCCAGGGGAACCTCCTGGTTTAACCCATCCTGACTCCCTGTCACACACTTATACTACATACTCTCACTTCGATCTCAGCTCAGAAGAATCCTAGACTCTTGGGGTTAGTGGGCTGGATGTGAGGGCCTGGCAACTCATGGTATCTAGTTTCTCGCCTGCATTCCTTAAAGCAGAACCTCAACACCTGCTTGAATGCCTCTAGCGTCGGAGAGCTCAGTACCTCACGTGGCAGCCTGCGCCATTGCTGGAGAGCAGTCACTGGGTAAACTTCCCTGGGATGACGCGAAAGCCCCATCCTCTGCGTTGACTAGTTCTTCTCTTGTCCTCCTGGCATGATGCCAAAGTCAGCCCCTTACCCCTGAAGACGTACTCAGCTCCCTCCCCCAGCCCGGTGCCTAGTCTCCTTCCCATAAACCTACCCCATAAATCTCTGCAAAACCAAAATATTTCTGGGTGCTAAACTAACATATTTCCTGTTGTAGGAATGCATAGTTTCCAATGCAACAAAATTCCAGGAACGACAAAAGACTCTGTCATTCAATTTTGTTGTCATTCAACCCACTCTGGCCCCTGCTCTGGGACCAGGCTACGCTTACTGTTGGCCTTCGGTGTATGGAGGTCCCCTCATCCCCAGGAGCTTGTCTCCAGGGAGAGGCGCCAAGCTCCTAAAGAGACAGGTGTGCACAGGTGGGCAGGGGCAGCAAGGCTGGCAGAGTGGGCTGGGGGAGTTGGCTCGGGGCCCTGCAGGGGGGGGAGCCTGGGGTCGTTGTGACGGTGTTTTTATGATGCGTCAATGTATAGTTGTGGGTTTCCAGGTGTTTCCTCCCCTCAGTGCCCTGAAGCTCAAGGGCTGTCAGCAAGCTGGTCTTCCTTTCCTGCTCCCTCATCTCCTGACACAGCCCAAGACAAACATCGGGTGTTTTAGAGCCTCAGTGGTGGCACTGAAGTGGATCCATCCTTCACTCGTTCATGAAACATAAACGCTTGTGAAAGAGGTTGTTCAAAAAGTGTATGGTGGGAAAATAGACACAGCATCATTTACAGTTTTAACCATTTTAAAATGTACAATTCAGAGGCATTAAGTCCATTCACAACAGTGTGTGCAGCCATCACTCACTGCCCTCCAAGGCCAGAACTTGTGCCTCATCACAAAGTGAAAGTGTTTCATAAACCACGCGGGTAAAGATGGTTCGATTAGGAGTCTGGTAGCTAAAGTCTTAAATCCGCCCATCCACCCGTCCGGTGTCTGTTACGTGCCAGGCCCTAGTAAATACAAAAGTGAATGAGACCTGAACCCTGCCAGGGGGAGCCTGGAGCCTGGATGCCGGGCCCTCATCCACCTTCAACGCAGAGGGGGAAGATACAGAGCGTTCTTAGACCAAGTGTCTAGCTTGGAGGAATGCAGGTTTTCCTTGTTTTATTAGCCTAGGGAAATGGGAAATGCTCTTGCGTGAGACCCCAGCTTCTCCCAGTACCAAGACTTGAGGGATTTTCTCTCTTGCCTATTGTGTTTTGCTCTGGTCTCTTCACGGGAGACAGATGTGATAACTGGTTTGCCTAGAGCTTTTCAGTTGACTAAGCCCTGTCCCCAGGGTTCTCATTTGACCTACACATGCCTGGTGAGGGTAGTCGGGCAGAGAGAACTCTTTTACAGCCTGGGAAGCTGGGGCTCAGAGCATCAGGCAGGTCCAGGTTCTGCCCAATGCCGCAAACTTGTGTGTAGGTTCTCCCTCTGCACAGGTCTTTAGGGGCTAGAGAAAGCCTTTGGGAGAGGCACCGCCTGGGTGAAGGTGGCTGGTTCCACACCAGGAAAGAAGAGGGCCGGGCAGGGAAGTATCTTTTAATGCTCAGAGGCATGGAGCCCAAGTCAGATTGAGCTGTCGAGCTGCCAGCGGGAGCCGGGGCAGCTGCAGGGTGATGAGACAGAGGCTTTGATGGGCCTCACACTGTCTGAAAGGCAATCAAACCGCAGCAGCTGGAACGGTCCTCAGCACTTTGTGTTAAAGCCGGAAGCAGCTCCACATTGGAGCCAGCGGGCAAACCCCATGGGTCTACTAGGCCACAGGGGTCCAGGGGTCCAGCCGAATGACCCACCAAGTGGTGGGCCTTGCTCTCGAGACACGATGCTCTGCTCTTAACTGGACCTTTAGGCAAACACTGCTGGCCAGACACTGTGCCCAAAATGAGGTGACAGAGGTGAATGTTCGTGCCCTCAGGGGATCGGTCCGTGGACACTGTGTATAAATAAGGTCCACACCCAAACTTTACAGGACGGCCCGGCAACCCATGGACTGGATGTTGGATCACCCCAACCCTCTGCCCGTGACCTAGTTCTACACCTGCTCATTGAACCCCACTTCCATAGCCACATGACCCAAACTCATTCTTATGCCCCTTGAGCACCACATGTTTTAATTCTTCTTTTTGAGTCAAAAAAGATTCCATCCTCTCTCTCCATGTTCTTTGGGCATTTTTGCTTAGTAGTGCAGTGTTTTTATGTGTAGTATTTATTTTTATAGGTCAGATGGGTGCAGTCATAATCATTATGATAGCACAGGCCTCCTTGGACCTAGGAGTCCTTATTTTTGGGGAGTGGAATCTGCCGGTGCTGTGACAAGGGCCTGCAATTACCACTTTTGGATCAGAGCCCAAGCCCTGATAAAGCCCCAGCCCTTGGAGGGGATCAGTCCCTGGACCTGACCCAGTCCTGCCCAAGGATGATAAATGGCCCAGCCTCACGAGCGCTCCTCAGTTTCCACATTGATCTCAGGTCCTCTGCCAAGCACCATTCGGCTTCCCAACCCCCATCACTTCTAGCAGGGTCCTTCCTAAACAGGGCACTTCGATTATGTGCCCTATTTGTGCGAAGGGTAGAGTTATGATGTTCTTTGTTACTGCTGCTGCTGCTAATTAGCATGTCTATTAATAGAAACGTTAATAGTTAGGAAGTGGGGAGGTTTAGAAAGCTCCTGTATCCTGCCAACCATCTCCATCCTCACCCCACCAACACACACCCCGGGATAAGGAGGGAGGGAATAACTAATGACTACGGATTTTGACTGAATTGGTTGGAAATTGTAGAACCACTTTCTGTTCCCCAGAATGATAGGAGGAGAAATAGCAGGAAACCTAGGGCCAGTCAGCAACAGGACATCTAAGTCTTGGTTTTTGTATGCTTATATGCTGTGATTTCATTATTTTGAAGTAATTAAACTGCTTTTTAAATAAGCTTCTGATTTGCAGTCTTCCCACACCTATCCCTTGTGAGTGAAACTTTGTGGAACGTCTGAATTCCTGGCAGGAGGGGGAACACTGCCTGAGGATTGCTGGCCTCCCTTCACTTCCCCAGGGAACTGGACACCTCCTTGAGAAGCTCATCTCCAGCAGGGCAGCCAAAAGCTCAAGGTGGAGGGGAGGGTTTCTCAGACCTAAACAACTTCTGATTTTAAGGTCCCTCCTCCATTCTAGAAGAGAAGAAAGACTTTGGGGAGGAGGTTTGGGATGGGGCTAAGGAATGAGACCAGAGTCCTGGCTACACTGTGTGAAGTGGGAGAAAGAAAGCAGGGATGGCAAGCAGAGCTTGATTTGTGCACAGGGCAGATGGCTACCAGTGTGAGTTCTTTGAAACTTTAAATCCAGCTATTTAAAATATGTTCAAAGACCTAAAGGAAACCATGACTAAATAACTAAAGGAAAGTGTGAGAGCAATGTCTCACTGTAGAGAATGTCAATAAAGAGACAGAAATTATCAAAAAGAATCAAACAGAAATTGTGGATTTGATAAGTACAATAATAAAATTCACTAGAAGTACAATGAAAAATTCACTAGAGGATCCCAACAGCATATCTGAGCAGGCAGAAGAAAGAATTAGTGAGCTTGAAGATAAGGCAATTGAGATTATCCAGTCTTTGGAACACAAATAAAAAATAAATAAAGAAAGAAAAATGAACAGAGCCTCAGAAACCTGTGGGACACCATCAAGCATGCCAACATATGCACAAGCAGGTTCTATAAGGAAGGGAAAGGGAGAGCGGAACAAAAATAATATTTAAAGAAATAATAACCAAAAACCCCCCAAATTTGATGAAAGCCATTAATTTATACACCCAAGAAGCTCAGTGAACTGCAAGTAGGATAAACTCAAAGGGATCTATTGTTAAACACATCAAAATCAAACCACTGAAAGACAAAGACAAAGAACTTTGAAAGCAGCAAGAAAGAAGCAACTCATCACATACAAAGGATCCTCAATAAGATGAACAGCTGATTTCTCATTGAAACCATGGAGGCCAGAAACAGTGGGATGGTAAAGTCAAAGTACTGACCAGGGGGAAGAAACCCTGTCAATCAAAAGTTCTATATCTGGCAAAACTATCTTTCAAAACTAAAGGATAAATTAAGACATTTCCAGATAAACAAAATTGAGAGAGTTTGTCTCTAGCAGACCTGCCCTACAAGAAATACTACTGAAATAAAAGGACACTAAATAGCAACTTCAATCAACATGAAAAAATAAAGAGCACTGGTAAAAGTAATTACATAAATAAATTAAGATGATATAAATGTATTTTTTGTTTGTAACTCCTTTCTACTGACTTAAAAGACAACTGCATAAAGCAATAAATACAAATCTATGTTGATGGGCATAAAATGTATAAAGATGTAATTTATAATAATAACAGGGAGGGGGGAATGGAAACTATACAGGAACAAATTTTTTAATACTATTGGAATTAAGTCATTATTAATCCAAACTGTTGTAAATTGAGATATTAATGGTGACCCCCAGGGCAACCACCAAGAAAACAAATAAATTATACATAGTAAATAAAATTACAAGAGAATTACAGTTCTACAATAGAAAATTACTAAGACAAACAACAAAAGGCAGTAGTGGAGGAATAGAGGAACAAAAAGGACATCTGAAATATAGAACAGAAATAGCAAAATGGCTGACACAAATCATACTTTACCTATCACATTAAATATAAACAGATTAAACTTTCCAATTAAAAAGCAGAGACTGGAAGAAAAGATTTAAAAACATGATCCAACTACATGCTGTCTACAAGAGAACCACTTTAGATTCAAAGGCACAAATAGGTTGAAGGTAAAAGGATAGAGAAGATACATCAGGTGGAAGATGTATCAACCAAAAGACCTGGAGTGGCTGTACTAACATCAGACAAGATAGATTTTAAGACAAAAATTGTGACTAAAGACAAAGAAGCACACTTTATGATGATAAAGGGTCAATTCATCAAGAAGAGATAACAATTATAAACATACAAGTGAGTGAAGTAAGTCAGACAGAGAAAGAGAAATATCATATAATATCGCTTATATGTGGAATCTGAAAAAAAGAGTACAAATGAACTTACTTACAAAACAGAAATAGAGGTCACAGATGTAGAACACAAACTTATGGTTACCAAGGGAGGGATAAATCAGGAGACTGGGATTGACATATACACGCTACTATATATAAAATAGATAACTACTAAGGACCTATTGTATAGCACAGGGAACTCACCCAATACTCTGTAAAGACCTATATGGGAAAATAACCTAAAAAGGAGTGGATATATGTATATGTATAACTGATTCACTTTGCTGTATAACAGAAACTAACACAACATTTTAAATCAACTATACTCCAATAAAAAATTTTAAAAAATATATAGTAACTTAGAAATAGAGCCCCAAAGTACATGAAGCAAACTGAGATCTTTAAGAGGAGTACAGGAGAAGCAGCTCTGTCCTAAATATTTGACCCCCATGAATCATTATGGTGCTTAATAGTCTAGCACTAAGGATTTATTCCTTTGAGTTAAAGTTTTGTCTCCTTTAGAGTTCTTTGTTAAAGTATAAATATGGCCCTGAATACCACTGGCATTAACACCTTAGCGGAAATTGATTTAAGATCCTTTGGAGCAGTGACCACTCATGACAGAGACAAAGGGTTGAGCCATTTATGATGGAGGATGCAGGTGCCACCTGTGGGCCGGGGGGAGAGAAGGGGGGAGAGGAGTCCAAGATTGGGCGGAGGTATGAACACTGGGGAAAGAGTACAGGGCGGGGAGAGGTGGGAGAAAGTCAGGGTATCACAGAGGAACAGAAAAGACCCCAGAGGGGCTGTGAGGGGAAATAAGTGGGACAAGGAGCAAAGCGACAGGGCTGTTGGTTTGGTGACGGAGCTCGTGGTGGCCACTCAGGGTGAAGGCAGCAGCAGACCCGGGAGGAGCCCAAGGAATCGGAATCGGGGAGCGAGCGTGGGGCCAGGGATGCGGACGAGCACAGGGCATCCCTGGGAAAGCACCGGGGACGGGCTGAGGCCGGGAGAACCACGGCGGGGAGGGAGAGTGGTGGGGCGTGGGCCCGACTGGAAAACCAGGAAACCCGCAGGACAAAGACGGGCAGGGCCAAGAGGCAACGCCGGACACAAGCTCAGAAGCCGGGGGAACGGGCTGGACAAGCAGGCACACAAACGAGGTGGTGTCCGTGCGGTTCCCAGTTACGGGAGGACGCTTAGTGTTAGCTGCTGCTAAATCTGCAACTGAGGCAAGGCAAGGGGTCTGGGCAGAAACTCGACCTTGACAATGACCATAGCCCCTACTTGTCAGCACCTATGTGTTCTGGGCACTTCACATGCACTGCCTCCCGTGATACCTAAACATCCCTGTGAGGTAGACATGGAAACCTCCCGTCTACAGACAGACAGGAAACCTGCTTAAGTGACTTGCTCAGGGTCATTCCCGCAGCAAGGGGGTGGAGCTAGGAGGCTTTTCTGACACACTGTGCTAGGCTCTGGGCCGGGCTGGCGGCCACTGGGGTTGCTTCAAAGGAATAGGGAGGGAAGGGGCAGCTGAGACCCAGGGACACAGAACTTCTGAGAGTCTCTCTGAGGTCCCCCTCTGCCATTTTTTTTTCAGGTGGGGTTGGAGAAGGAAGCAGCAGAGGCCTAACGACCCTTCCTGCCCCTCTTTCTGCCTGGATCTTTGAGGGTTCGTGGGGATTTACCCAACATGCTGCAAGGCCAGGCACTAGGGTCAGCTCACCCTGCTCGAAACCCAAGCCAGGGACTAGTGTCTGGGGATAAAGGCACCTGTGGGCTTGGGGAGCCCCAGGTACAGCCTGCTGGCCCCATGAGTCCCGTTGACATCTCTGTTTTTTGTCAGAAGCCGGAGAGCTTGTTCACTTTCTCCATGCTATCCCCTCTCTTCTACTGCCCTCCACATGCACACACACAGACACTGGAGGGCCACTTCTGGGTGACCCATCCCACTAGTGAGACCATCAGCAGTGCCCTCTCCTAGGGAAAGGAGCTTCCTGTGGGTCCCTTCACACCTGGACTGGGGGCCAGCAAAAGTTAGACAGTGAACACAAGCCCTCTGAGCAGGAAGAACCTGAAGCATCAAACAGCCCACCCCTTATTTTACGGATGCGACGGGGGCCCGGGAGGGAGCAGGCGTGCCCAAGATCCTGGGCCCCTCCTGGTGCTCAGTGCTGGCTTTTGTCCCCCACCTCTGTGGGCTCCCAGGGGCCTACAAAGGCTGGACGAGAGAGAAAGTCTGCACATGGCGGCTGGTGCTGGCTTGTGGCCCATGGGCTCTGACCCTGAGGCTGGTTTGGGCAGGAGGCCACAGGAATACCCTTGGGAGCTCTGGCCGGTGGCTCTCCCTCCCGCCCCGCGGTCGGGATGGCTGTGTGCAGGTGTCTTGAATCATCTTCTTGGAGGCCTGTGGATACTTCCTGCTCCCTTCCTTCCTGCATGCCCCACCGCACATGGACACCACCCAATTTCCTACAGGGGGCCTGGGTCTAGCCCTAGAATGGTCATCGGCAGTGATATTTATGATCATTGCATCCAAACTCCCAGCCAGGGCAAGAGTGCCCTCGCCAACCCCCTGGACACCAGCCAGTGACGCTGGAGCGCTGCCAGGGGTTGGGACCTCACCACCTAGTGGATGGGCCCACACACGGGCCCAGATCAGTCCCCTCCATCCAAGTGCCCTGTGCCGGGGCCCTCACAGGGGTGCCAAGGCCGACAGCTACCCTCTGTTCACGCTCAAACCCCAGCAAAATGTCAACATCACAGCCACACTTTAAAAAAAAAAAAATAGAGCCTTCTAGAAAAAAGTAACATAAAGTGAAATCAGTAACTGTGGACCTGGTGTTGGGCCTCCCTGCCTGCCTGTCAATCTACCCTGTTAATCATCATGTACAAATTTTGAAGAGCTATTTTGAGAAACATTTAGAAAATGGCTTTTACATAGCTATATATACTTATTTATACCCTCAGACATGGCCTCTCTGTTTAGCAACAGATGGTTTTGTTGCCCTGGTTTTCATCTCCTAGTCAAAGTTAAGCAGTTAGTAAGCCCACTCCCTGACCCCAGGCGTACATTTATCGCCCACACTCCACCTTGGCGTCAGGGGTCTGGGTGGCCGGCGGGGAGCAAAGGCTGTGGTTTTTGGAAGGCATGGCTCCAGAGACCCCAAGGGGACAAATACTGGTGGAACAGTGGCTGCTGAGAGAGGAGGGGCCCAGAAGCTTGGGAAGGAGCAGGACCACTGGGGGGAGAGGGTGGGACAGGATGCAGGTGCCCCAGTGTGCTTTTCTCAACACCCGCGGGCGTCTCAACGTCCACGAAGCACATGCCAAGGGTATCCCACTGCCATCCAAAGAACAGGCTCCAAGGCCAGACCAGCTGCCCCAGTGCTGTGTCTTCGGCCTACAGGAAGCAGCAAGTCTGCCTTGCTCAGTTGCCATGGCAACCTCAGTGCCGAGGCTCCTAAGGGCAGGGGGCGAGAGGGAGGTGGGAAAGGCACGTGGTGGCTTTTCTGGAAAAGCTCATCTGTTGTTTCCCCAGGAAACCAAGCTGGGGGGAGAAAAAAGAAAGGAATAGGCAACTGGGTCTAGACAGAGAAGGGGGAGAAAGACCCCAAGATGCTCCAAGAGCAGCTTTCCTGACGGGCTGTGTTTTCCTTCCTTTGGGGTGGGGGACATCACTGACAAGGATAAAGGTCTGGGTGGGCCTTGGTGAGGGCATCTGTGCAGGAGGCAGGGTAGGCCCCATGGCCTCAGGCCTGGGTGGGAGTCCTAGGGGGCCTGTATCAGCCGCAGCAGGCTTTCTTCTTGGCGGGGCGGTCAATCTGAATGGTGTCGTCCCTCACTGTGTCTTCTTGTTCCTTGAGGATCCTGGGAGAGGGGAAGGTAGAGTGTCAGCAGCAGAGGAGCTGCTAGGCACCTCAGGTTACAGGCCATCTGGGTCATGAGGAGGGACCCAGCCTCCCCAGAGCATCAGAGAGAGTCCTCCAAGTCTCCCCCGGCGAGCGCAGGTGCACGACTATAATTTGTAAAGCCAGAGTGTAGTCAATGTGGGTCCTTCATAACACCTCCTCCAGGAAGTCTCTCCTGATGCTCTGACAGCACTTGGATCCTTTCTCCGTTCTAGCCCCATCACTGGGTGTAATGCACTGCTTCTGTGCTGGCTCCCTCAGCAGAGGGTGAGGTGCTGACGGCAGAGACTGTATCTTTTGTCTCTGCAGCCTATCACAGTACCCAGCACACAGCAGAGGCTCAAAAATTATATTTATTGGTTATTAACTTTATGGTGGGGCTTCCCGCATGAGCACAGCTCCAGATTAACTATAAGAGGTGAAGGATTAAAAATAGCATTAAGTATCTTATCCCTGCTTTATACTTTCCAAGAGCTTTCACCTGAAGCATGTCTTCTGATTTTCACAACAACCCTCGAGTGGGCAGGGAAAGTACGATGGGTGTTCCTTTGCGGGGGGCAAAGCTCAGAAAGGCAGGGTGACTTGCCCCGGGAATCAGTGGCAGAGAAAACCCTAGAATTTTCCCCATAACTCCCTAGGTCTTCCATAACTCCACCACCTCTCCAGTGCATTGAAGAAGTTGTCCTGGGCTCTTAGTTACTCAAATAAAAATATTTTTTAGATGCCCCAAGATGAAGGCTGAGCGCAAAATGAGCACTAGTCAGTATTTGCCGGCTGGATTGATGGAGGGATGGATGGAGGGAGGGATGAACGGACAGACGGAAGGAGGGGTGGACGGATGCCTAGATGGATGAATGAGTGAATTGCCCAAGGATTGAAATGGGGCTTGTGTGGTTCTGTTTCCTTACTCCCAGTGCAGGCAGAGGCTTACGGGACCGGTCTTTTGAGTGTTGTCCTCTTGGGTGCCTCTGTGTCCCCCATCGCAGCCCCTCTCCTTGGGTCCCCCTCCCCCTCCCCCAGGAGCCCACAGTATAACCCAGCTGGCTGCCAACTAATCCCTGCTAAAATATTAGCCAGCATTGAGGGGCCTCTGATCTGACCTTTCCCAGGAGCATTTGCATTTAAAAAGAGGATCCCTGGGAAAAAGGCAGCCTTTAAGGCTCAGAAGAAGACTGCACCATTGTAAAGCAATTATACTCCAATAAAGATGTTAAAAAAAAAAAAATAGGTAATGGATTTTGACAAAAAAAAAAAAAAAAGAAGACTGCAGTTGGGGGGTGGGCGGGGTGACAGGCAAGGAGGCTTTCTTTTTGTCACTGTGTTTCGGAGGGCTGTCCCTCACCCCTGGGGTCCCACACAAAGGCCTAGGCCTCCAGCCGCTCTACCCAGACGGCTCAGATGGACAGAGGGACCGGCTCAGATGGACAGAGGGACCGGCTCAGATGGACAGAGGGACCGGCTCAGTGGTGTCTCTTTACCTGGCCAGATGGAGCACGGACTCTTGGGTGTTGTGACCGGAATAGGCACTGCATTCGTAGAAGATCAGGTTGTGCTTCTGGAATCAGACAACAGAGGGCATGAAGGAGAATATGGGGGGGGGGCGGCTGGAGGGAGCCATGGGGGGCGTGGGAGAATGCCCCTCTGCACTTACCACACCCTCACTTCCTTGTGTCGTCCCCTCCCCACTCTGTACCAGGTTGATATCTGTCCCTTGTGCTCCCTGACTGATGTAGGTTCTGGAACTATCTCTCAGGGGAGCCGTAACAACTATAAAACAACAGGACCTACACTGCTGCCTTCGTGTTTTACACTTTCTGGAATTGCTGTCCGGGATGTACGGGCTCTTTCTTTTCACACCAGCCTGTGATGCAGGCCGAGACACAGAGGCCAGGGTGGGCAACATCCGTCCCACTTTACAGGCAGGGAAACTGAGGCTCAGGAGGGTACAAACGGCGGGTGGGCCTGTTCAGGTCACAGCGGGGCTCCCAGCAGCCTGCTTGCCCCAGGACACGGGCACAGTTAATTCATACACCAGTTAATTAATACTCTGGCTGCCCATGCCGTCCGCACTGGCGCCACAGGACAATTGTCCATCACTTTGCTAGGCCGAAGCTGGACGGTGAGAGTGGAGGTAGGGGTGTCGTGGCCAAGGCCCATCTTATTCCACTTATCACTCCCATTAACAGGTTTCCTGCTTCCTTAATGACAATGCTAATGGCATCTGGCATGAGCCCTGGGGGGTCGGGTAGCTGAGTGCAGACACTTCTGTGGTTGCAGGTCAGGAGGCCCCGCGAACGCTGGCCCAGCTCCATCCTCTGCCTTCACCCAGTCTGGTCCCTGCACACCTCGGTTGGCCCTGACTCCCCTTCCATCTGTGGAAGGATGAAGGCTCTGTGTGGGTGCGGGCAGCACACAGGACCTAGAACTGGGAGATGTGATTTGCCTTCCAGCTTCGAGTCCCGACCCCACCCCTGGGGCCGGGTGATAATTTGAATAAATCACTTAACTTCTCGGAGCCACAGGTTTTTTTTTCACTAGAAAGGAAGAGAGAAAGAGAGAAAGTGAGAAAGAAAGAAAGAAAGAAAAAGAAAGAAAGAAAGAAAAGAAAAGAAAATGGGATGATAAACTAAAAACACAGGTCTGCAGTTCCTTAATCAAAAACCTTGGATCCAGATGTATTTTGGAATCCAGAATTTTTGAGTTTTATAAAGCGAATACTTGTCTGTAATGTATATTATACAATAGCCTCTGTGGATCTGGGATAGCACGCTATAATCAAATATATTAATAATTCTTCAGTGAAATATTTGAATATTTGTTCAAAGTGAGGTAAACAAAACCCACATCGGTTCCGGTCAGGTTTTTTCTGCCAAACGCAATGCAAAAGCCTTTGTGCTCAGAGCTCCTTGGGCTAGGAAATGTGGATGCAGCCCGTGGACGTGCAGCTGCGGGCCTTTCTTCCTCCTTTTCCCCTTGAGTTTCACCACCTGTGCCTGCCTTCCTAGCCTCTGAGGTCCTGAGTCCCTGTCTGGAGCAAGCACACTGAGGATTATGGAATCCTGGGGCTGGGAAGCCCTGTCTCCCCCGACACACAGTTCCCCGAAAACCACTCTGAGGCAGTAGAGGAAGCCAAGGAGCGAGCGTGGCTTGTGTTGCTGCCTGATTTCCATCGCGCCGCAACGGTTCCCTGCTTGGGCAAGAGGGCTGATGCTTATTTTAATGGTCAGCTCTGCAGTGCCTGCCCTGAATTTATCTGGAGTTTGCAGCTTGGACGCTCAGTCTTGGTAGGAAGGATGGATGCTCTAACAGAGCTGCCCAAGGAAGAGCACGCTGCCCGACAGGTAGTGAGTGTTTCATCCCTGAAGGCAACCAAGTAGGGAAACACAGATGATGGGATTCAAGGATCAGCTAGGGGACTGAAATAAGTAACTTCCTACTATCTGAGGATTCATAATTCTGAGTTCCAAGGAAGAGAATCTGGGAAATTCCCCACACCTGAGTCAAGTTCTCTGCGGAAAGTTCCACGTGCAGCAGCTGGACCAGCCCCACGATGCCAGGACACCATCCAGCCTGCTTGCTGCCTTCACAGGGGGCTCCCCGAGAAGGTTCCCACACCGACTCTTGGGCACATGCCCGACTCCCCTCGGGGTCCCTCCCTGTCCCAGGGGGATGCTCGCCCCTCACCTTGGCCAGCTGCTCTCCCAGGCCCCGCGGCACTTCCCGCTCTTTCTCGTTGTCAACTTTGTTGCCCAGCAGAAGAACAGGAATGCGGTCTCCCACAGCTTCCTGCGGAACAGATAATCCCCCAACTGAGAGAAGCATCCTTCAGGAGAACCGGGAAGGGCAGGTGGAAACACTGGTTGCAAAGACACAAACTAGCTTGCGAACCCCCTGCTGCCACAAAGGCCGGCGATGACAGACTCACCCCAAAGCACAGAGGGGACCACCATCTCCCAGAGCCCCAGTTTGCCGGGCTTCTGCAAGGTGCTCAAGGCTGCCTCTGGGTGCCTCCCAGCCCTCTCAGCGCAGGGACCACCCTTTACCCCGCTCCTCGGGTCCTGGCTGGAACATGCAGCCTCCCCGTGAGCTGGCACTGGGAGCAGGATGAGGGCACAGCTGACGCTGATACCACAGGTGTCCGTACGGAGCCCCCGAGGGCGTTCCCAAGTGACCAGACTCGATCGATGTGACCAGAATGAACAAGGAGCTGCTCAACGGGCTTGTGAGGTGGTTCAGGGGCTGCACCGTCAGCAGCGTACCTCCAGCGGCCTTGACCTGGGCACGTAGCTCCCCGCGGGCTGGGTCCAGATCCGATTCACGGTCTTGGGTCCACAGCGCGTGATACATGACTGTCATGTGCCTCCCTGGAGGTCACCCCATGGGGACCCCTGTCCTGGGTGTCCTGGCTCTGAAGGAGCCCTGATCCGGAAGAACGGGGGCCACAGCAGTCGTACTTCATGGGCCAGAACAGGTTTATTCCAGGGCTCAACCCTACTTACCCCTCCAGGGGCTGTGTCCTGTGTCATATCAGCCAGGGGCCTGCACCCCAGGGTCCCTGCATCCCAGGGTCCCTGAACCCCAGGGCCCCTGCATCCCAGGGTCCCTACACCCCAGAGTCCCTGAACCCTAGGGTCTTTGCACCCCAGGGTCCCTGCATCCCAGGGTCCCTGAACCCCAGGGTCCCTACACCCCAGAGTCCCTGCACCCTACATCCCAGGGTCCCTGAACCCTAGGGTCTTTGCACCCCAGGGTCCCTGCATCCCAGGGTCCCTGAACCCCAGGGTCCCTACACCCCAGAGTCCCTGCACCCTACACCCCAGAGTCCCTGAACCCTAGGGTCTTTGCAACCCAGGGTCCCTACATCCCAGGGTCCCTGCACCCCAGGGTCTTTGCACCCCAAGGGCCCAGGACGCACAGCTACTGAGTCAATATGGTAATGTTCACATTTACGCAGGTTGTTATTTTTGCTTTGTGAGATATTTAATTAGGGGCTTTTACTCATAATTTGGTAATAAATAGGTATTCACTGCAGCTCTGTTTCACTAAGTAGAGAGGCCGTGGGACACCAGAAGCCTGCCGGCGGCTAGTTTCGCCAACAGTTCGGCCGCTTTACCCTAGACCCCGTCAAATAAATGTCCATGGTCCATCTGACAGGTCACCTGTTTCGGGTTTAAATAGCATCACATTCGAAATGAAGCCTCCGTCGTTCCTCAATCTACACATTCATTTTTATTGCAGTTCAGCAGTGAAAAAACCTCTCATGTATTAAATGAGAATGTTAAAGCTCAGAGAATCCAAAAGAACATCCAACAAAGTTAGCGTTATGAGGACCCACCCTTTAGTATACGGGGCCACCTTTCTCTAATCCTTGGCTCTGAATTCTTATTTCCAATGACCTCCCTGCTATTTAGTGTCTCATTAACCAGAACGCTCTAAAGGCAGTATTTCCACATATTCGTGGTGAGATGGTAATGAACGTTCGTAACGATGACTCAGAGGCCCAAGATCTCACAGTGCCTTCTGACCCATCAGAGGTAGACTGACTTATGCACATGGTGGTGGATGTGTTGGGTAGACTTCGCCATATTCCAGTTATCTGCGAGTGAGAAACCCACTGATGGCTACGTGCGTGGACCCTGAGGCTCCCTTCTTGACCAGACTGCGGGTACCGGGAATACCCCGTCCCCCACCTGTGCTGTGCCGCAGAAACTTGTGCGAAGAGCTTTTCACAGAAAAGGAAGAAAAGAGGAAGAAGCAGGAATATGGGCCAAAAGACTTGCTATTTGGAGCACACGCGCGCGAGAGATATTTGTAGATGGATGTGTGAGGAATGACTAAGGCTGGTGAGGTTTCTTGACATGGAAATGCTCTGAAAATAAGAGCATCAGACTTGAAATCCCAGGGTGGGATTCTAGCCTGGAATCTGGTGTTACTTGTTACGGGCGATGGCTTGTTCCTCTCTTGCAAAGGGGATGCCGGGTCCTGAATGACCCGATAGGATGAGGTAGGAACAGTCAGCCCAGCATCTGGGCCCTGCACCATGAGCAGCAGGGCTGCCGCTTGGAAAAGGAGAGGCCGCCTTCCTTCCTAAAGTGATTCCTGGCTAAAAAAATAAAAATAAAAGAGCTTAGAAGGAGCAGGAAAAAAAAGCCCAGGCCCCAGCTGGAGCGGTGGTTTTCTGTTCTTTGCAGCGTTCCCCTCGTTATACAAACTCTCTGGACCCCTCGTGTCCCCTCCCAGGGCCCTGGCCTGTGCTGATGTAGGAGAATTAGGCCTATCTCCAAAGACGTGGCAAAAATAAGTGAGAACACACATAAGGCCAGGGCGTGTGCCACCCACTGCAGGCAGCCAGGCACCCTCACCCCGGCCCCAGGTCACCCTTCGACACAGGAGGCCCTGGGGCTGGGCTGGGGGTTTCATGGTCCTCTCTGACTTGAACCTCGAGACTTGAGCTTTTTGCCTACACTTTGCACCATTCACCTACTTAACGAGGGTGCTGGCCTGCCCACTGCTTGGACAAAGAGGCTCATAATTATCCACCAGATGAAGCCACACTTACTTTTAAAAGTCCAAAGGGCACCTCCTTTGGTGACTAAGTCTAAGGCCACCCAATGTCTGCAGACATTTTTATAGGTGTTGCTAAAGTCCCATGGGCACACCAGGTCAGAGGGACCGGTCGGAGGGCAGCTCCCGGGCTGGCCACAGTCTCTGTGCAGGAGGCCCAGGCTCTGTCCGGCTCTGCCACGTCTCTCTGTGGGACCCACCCAGATCCCTCCTCTCTTCCCTCTCTCTTCCCTGAGCTGTGAGGTGGGCTCCAGAGCTGGCTTCTGTCCTCCCTCTAGCCTCTCCGCCTTCCACCACTTCAGTTACCTTTCTCTGAACTTGAACTTCCTGGAAGACAGACTTGTTGAAATTCAAAAGATTCCCCGTCTCTGATTTTCACTTACAGGAGCTGTCAACTCAGAGCAAGGGTTGGCTTTCAGCTCAGGACGTGCAGCTGTTGCATTTGGTTGGTTGCAGTGTGTGTGTGTGTGTGTGTGTATGTGTGTGTATATGTGTGCGTATGTGTGTGCGTGTGTGTGTGTGTGTGTATGTGTGTGCATGTGCGTGTGTGTGTGTGTGTGTGAATACCTATTTGCTGGGAGGCAAGAAAAAGCACTTAGCCAGGCGAGTGCTGCTATTTCTCCAGAGGCAGAACAAAAAAATTTCTCAGCACATTAAAGCATGCATTTATGCTCAGAAGAAAATGACTGCAAAATTATATCTTGGGGGTTTCCATATTTATCCGCCCCCCCCAGACGATGAGTCAAAACAAGATTTATTTGCGTAGTTCGTTCTCAACTGCCAGCACTTTGAGCTCAACTTGGAACGTGGGAAAAAAAAAAAAATCAAACTGCTATTTTTTGCCGTGTGCTGTACATTGTCACTGGTGACAAAGATCACAGAGTGAGAGCCAGTCAGCCATCCAGGAAGGGAGAGGAAAGCTGCAGAACTATAAAACAAGAGGCTATGTGAGATTAATCTCCCTGGTTTTTTTCTGGCTCAGAGGCACTGGCCTTGCTGGTTGATGACTTGGGTCAGATGCCACTTCCTTGATGCATAGGCCTAACAGGACAGTGCTCTTGGGATGACAGAAAGAGCCAAACGAGATGTTAACACGCCAGGACTGCAGACATTGCGGACCAAACATCTGGATTCGGGAGAAATACCAGCCCATTGGGCTTGTACCATATCCTATCTTCTCTACCTGATACAGGCCCCAACGTCTTCAGATGTCCAGGGTGCCTCACGGTCTAAACATGGGGCCCTTAGAGCCTGACCAGTTTCTCCTCTAGATGGGACTGGTTAAACCAGTACCACGCAGCAGAGATTTGGCGGTCAGGAGGGTGGGGGATGCTGAGTTGGTAGGAAGGTCTAACTGCTTTGATTTCCTGGAAGTGCACAGGAAAGCCAAATGGCGGGAGAATCAGCACAGAGTGTGTCTGGGCCCTGCTTGGGTCTCTTCTGCAGGAGGCCTGCGGGCCAGGTAAAGGTGCCGAGGTGGGAGAGGAGGGGGTGTGGGGCAGGACACCTCATAAAGCAGAGCAGTCGCCCCTTCTCTTGTGCCCAAGGCATTTAGTTCCCTCTGGGCTGGCAGGGTTCTCTCATCCACACACACTTGCTCCATCCCGGCCCCCCAGAGGGTCAAGTGCCAGCCCCTATAGAATGCGGGGGCCAGGAGGAACCTTCCAGACCCTTTGGTCCACCCCTTCATGGAGTGACTGGCCCACGCTTCACGGCCAGGCGATGGCTGGGCTGGGACGATGAAAATGTTCTTTGCAGGGAACTCCACGCCTCCCCAGCAGCTGTTCCTGCCCGACACAACCTAGGAGTCAGTCTTTGCCGTGTATAATCTGTGGCAGTTTCAGCCCTTTCCTTGGGTACAGCTTTTCAGGTTGATGGGGGAAGGGGCGCTGGGAACAGCTGGCCACCATTCACTTAATAATAAGGCTTCTGAACCCAAAGCCTGTTATTAAAGCTCCCCCTCCACCCTCCCTTCTCCCCGGCAAGGCGAAACACTGGGAGTGCTATGGAAATTCAAGGTGCGCCACAGACATCAAGTGCTGATTATTTTCAGTTCCCCTCCGATCCAATAAGGTGTCAAGTTTTAATCTATCACCTGACGTCTCTGACGGCTGGTTGCCAAGGCGTAACGACTTCGCTTTTCAAGAATCTTGAGAACAACTGCATCTAGGAGGCCACGGCTCCATATCCTCAACACACAACCCCACCTGACACACCTGCTCGCAGAACCCTGGGGCCGCTGCATCGGTGAATCACACTGAGTCCTCCAGAGCGCGCGGCGCGGGCTGGGCACGTGGGTCGTGCCCCTCAAATTCTTGGTGAAGGAACACAAACATCTTTGAAAAGGATTTAGAATCTTGCTTCTCAAAGTGTGGTCCCTGGACCAGCAGCATTGGCTTGTTAGAACTTGTTAGAAATGCAGAATCTCAGGCCCCAGCCCACACCTGCTGACCCAGGATCTGTATTTTAACCAGGTCTCCAGGAGATGCTTCATGCATATTAGAGTTTGAGAAGCACTTGTTTAGGCTGGAAACCATGCTGGCTGAGAAACAAAACCACCTGGGGGACTTTTGCTTTTTTTGGTTTTTTTGTTTTTTGGATTTCCAGCACCTGAATCATTCTCTTTGGGCCCTGGTGTCTGTTTTGTTTCAAAGCTTCACAAGTGATCCTGATGTTCATCTCAGTTTGGAATCATCATTTAAAATTTACCTGTACCTTCTGCTAAAATTTTAAAGCAGGAAAACGCAAACTACAAATTATACAGAGAAGCCCCATCCACATATGGATAATTCTGAGTTAACCACAGACGGATCTGAAATCTCAGCTTAGCTTCCACTGGGGAGTGGCTCAGGCGATGCTTCTCGGCCCTGCCCCGGGCAGGAACAGGCCAGTCACACAGTGCTCGACCCAGCTTTCTGCAGAATGGCCAAACTCATGCTTCAAGCTGCAATGATGACCCCCTGACATTTCTTCACCTCCACCACCACCTTCAAATTCAACCAGATGTTTCACTTCCTGGCTAGATCCCAGGCTCTCTGCAAAACAGGGGCCTTCGAAACTACAGCCCCCTACTAATGGCAGAAAGCGTAGTTCTGTAAGTTTCTCTCCATCCATCCCTACTAATCCCAGACTATTTGCATTGCCTCTTCCCAGCTCTAGTATACAGTCGCCCCTCCCCCCATGAGGGCAGGGACCGCACCTCTCGTGTTCACCTTTGGGTCCCCAGTAACCAGCCTGGTGCCGGGCACTTGGGTGGACTGACGCACGGACGCCTGAACCGGTTTCTTCCCGGAGAAGGTGGGGTGTGAGTCAGGTGTCCAGAGAGGGCAGCGGGCCCAGGAAGAGGGGCCGCCCGGAGGCCCCCAGCTCACCTCCACGCTGCTCAGCCACGGCCGCACGGCCACGAAGGACTGTCTGGCTGTGAGATCGTACATGACGACGACGCCGTCGGCCTTGCGGAAGAACTGCCGGGTGATGCAGCGATACCTGCGCGAAGGGCCGGGTCACGTGCGCGGCCTCCTCTGCCGCCACAGCCCGCCCCCGCGGGGAGAGGAGAGGCGGGGTTACCCGGGAGGGGGGCGTCCTCACCTCTCCTGCCCCGCCGTGTCCCACAGCTGCAGGGCCACTCGCGAGTCGTCCACGCGCACGGTCTTCACGCGGTAATCGATGCCTGCGGGGGGAGCCGAGCATCATGTCCAAGTCCGGAAGCCACGCCCCAGCCTGGAATCCCATCAGCCCGAGGGGCGGCCCTCCCCCCGCAGCTCCTGACAGGTGATGTGGGCCGGGACAGAGCATTGGGCCGGGAGGCCCGGGACCTGGGTTCTGGTCCTGTCTCTGCCGCTGACCGGCTGTGGGACCTTGATCCAGTCACGGAGCCTCTCTGAACCGCAGGCTTTTCACTGCAGTGTAATCCAGACCCTCTTTAGGGATCGAATGAGATCACATACGGAAAAGCAATCTACCAACGCAAAGAATCATCATTTACTCCCTCCTTGGGAAGATGGAGCGACAGAAAGACTGTCCTCAGAGCCCTTCCTCCCTCCCTCCCTTTTCTTCTTTCTCCCTAGAACCCTTTTCAAAGTTCCCATAGTAAAATCCGAATATCCCTGGGGGATGGATCACACTTTCAGACTCCCATTGTGGTGAGGCGAAGGTAGGTGGAGGAGAGGAGCAGGAGGGGAGGGCTTGGCAGGTGGAGGGAGGGACGGAAGAGAAGAAAAGGGGTGGGGGAGGGAATCAGAGGCAAATCCTCCTTAGAAATGGAATCAGAGCTCCTAATCCCAGCCATTAGGCCACTTGCAATCCTCCCTCTGAAGCTGTGACCCTACCTGGAGTCATGGATCCCAGAGAGAGGGTGCAGGGCAGGGAGATGTACTGTGGACCCCACAGCAGCCCTCAGACAGAGGACCTAAATGTAGGTGCTTTGATAACAAACATTCCTCCCTCCTACACCCTGTGAGAATGTTCACAGATGCTCAACCAGGTTTTAAAACGTTTTTCCCCCTTAAGGCATCAGATCTTGGAACCAGAGGGCATCCCCTCCCAACCTCTAAAAGGCCCAGCCTCTGGGGTCCTTACTCTGGAGGGCTCAGGGGACAGCAACAGCAGCCTGGCCAGATAGAGACAGACAGACAGACTGACAGACAGACAACAAAGAGGCAGTTGATGGAAAAGGGCATCCCTGCCACGGTCTCCAGGCAAAGGCGAGTGTGTGAGGGGCCGGGCAGGGGAGGAGAGATGGGAGGGTCATCTGCTCCTACAATGTTAGCAGGACTACAGAAGCCCTGGGCTCACAGAAGAGAGTCAGAGAGAGGATGCGCGTGTCTGGGTAACGAAAAGAGGGACGTGTCCCATTGGTAGAATGCTTGGTATCCCCAGTTTCCATGTGCCATCTCTCCCTCCTCACCGTGCTCCCCTGGGACATCCACGTGCAGGTTGCTATCTGCACACACACGCGCACACACACACGTACCCATACTCACACGTGCACACACGTGCACCCCCCTTCTCTTCCCAAACCGTAGAAGGATAAAGAAGCAGGAGCCCAGCCTTGCCCAAGCTGGTCAGCAGCCTCAGCGAGTTGCAAACCCAGTTCTGAGGCTCACTGCTCTTTTCATAGCAGTACCCTGGGCACGGGGCCCCTGGCAGCTTCGTTTCACCTAGGAAGTCCAAGGCTAAATGCTCCCATCAGAACAGATGGGAACCAAACCCAAGGGTGTTTTCTTAGCTAGAGCGGTAGGGCTTTCCCCATCGGTGCTCTGGGAGACCGGGGGGCTGCCCACAGCCTAATAACAACCCAGGGGAAAGCCAGCCGCGGTCATCACACCTTCGGAGCCTGACCTGAAGCCCCCGAGGATGAGCCCTCTCTCTGAGGGAAAGGCAGGTGGTGGAGGGACGGCTGGGTCCCTCGACCTCACTGGTAATCGCTCTGCTGGAGGACGGGGAACTTGTCCTGCAGGGAGCTCGGTGGACCAGAAGCTTGGCGAGTCCCCGCTGGTCCACGAGGTAGCCCTCCCTGCAGCCTCAGACCTGCAGGCTGGGAAGCAGATGAACAAGCCCAAGGGATGCGTGGGGTTTGGGAGGACACGGGGAGTCAGTGTCCAGCAGGAGAGGCTGCACAGAGTGACGAGGTACCAGAGGGACTTCTGAGACCCCCTCTGCACCCGTTCCAACGGTCCGGGAGCCCAGACCCCACGTTCCTGCCTCAGTCCTGCCTCTGACCAGCTGTGTGACCTTGACCTTGTGTGACGTGACTTCACCCCATCTGGGAGGCTTCGCTTTCCCCATCTGTACACTGAGGTGTGACGGGGGTGCTGGAGGGAAGTTGGGTGTCCATGATTTTACGTCCAGCTGTAGCGTTCAGCAAACACATGGAGGTGACCCCCGACTTGCAACCCCAGTGGTTCCTGAGTGAGGACTGGACCTCGGGGGCCCCATCACCGTGGAGTGTGCTGTGTGTGGGATGTGTGGGTCAGAGCTGTGGGTGATGGACCCCAGGAAGGGCGGCATTCACCTTTCTGGACAGGACAGGTCATTCCAAGCAGGAGCGCTTGGGAGCAGGGAGTGCCAGCGAGATGTCCCGGAGGGGAAGCTCTCGGGATTTCTCTGTGGAGTCGAGGAGAGGGATGGAAACGGACTGGTGCCCAGGAGAGGGCAGAAGAAACACCTTGGGCCGTGGGCCGTGGTTTAAAGCAGGGCCAGGAACCAAGGCGGGGCCTCGGGAAGAGCTCTGGACTCAGAGTCCGGGGTTCTAGAGCCTTAGCTGCTGGCAGCCACTCTTCTCATTGACAAAATGAGCTCCAACGTTCTGCAAGAGCCATCGTTTGACGTCTCCAGGACACCCGCAGGGCCCACACACCTGCTTTACAAGGGATCCGCTGGTGCTAAGGAGGGGAAGGCAGGGGCGCCCCAAGACAAACTGTTGCATCGTGGAAGCCACACCACGCACAAGCCGAAGGTGGAGGACAGGTCACGTGCTCATGAGGGGCTGGGCGATCAGGAAGGCCCTTCGGTGATGGAGGAGAGCTTTAAGGCACCGCCGCGCCCCTGCTGGTGCTGTGCTGAGGGTCCAGGGCTGCTGTGCTTGACAGGGGTTGGCCTGCTTGAGCCCAGGACTCGGTGGCTCATCTGTGTCTTTAAAGGGAGCATCTTCCAGGCGGCTGGTGTGACATCAGCTCCCTGACACGTGTGCCGGGGAGGCTAATTCCAGCTGCTGCTCTGGCTCGTTTTGCACAGCTCCATGAAGGGCGTTCCAGATTTGGAAACTTTGATATTTTTCCCCTTCCTAAATTGTAGGTGTTTCCATAATTGGCCTCCTGGGGAGTGCAAATTAGTCTGATTTTCTCTTTTTCAGAGCTTTCCATCTCGGGGGCACCAGTTGGAGGTGTAAGCAGACCCCGATTCCCTGATTTTACCAACAGGAGAGGCACCATGTGCACCGCCGGAGGGACGCCCCTGGGGGCTGCGGCATCCCTCCCCTGCTCCCACAGCCTGTGCCCGAGCTGTGACCTCAGGGGTGGTTCTGTGGCCACCCCATGGAACGCTCCAGGGCGGGCCAGTCCAGCTCTGCAGCCGCTGTTTCCTGCGTCACCACACTCGGCACACGGGGGTCACTCCTAGCCATCCCTTCCGGCCGCATGAGGCCAGGCTCTTTTGGGCCGTCTTGCCATCAGAGTCCCGATTCTTCACCTTGGGATGCGCCCAGTCTCTGGGTGGGATGGGGCGGGGGGTGGGGCAGGAGGGGGCTCCGGATTTGGAAACTGCAAAGGCTCAGCAGTAAGAACAGGGCGCCTACAGTCGTGGGAAGAGACCCATCTGTAGGAAGAAAGTTGGAAGGAAGGGCCCGTTCAGGTTATCCTGGAGGAAGAGACCAGACTCTCCCCAGGCAGACTCTGGGGCAGGAAAGTTTGTCTCGGATCGTCTTGGAGGGCCAGCTTGTGAGACCTCCAGGGGTCAGAGGTGGTCTGGACAGAGCCCTGGGCTTGGAAGCAGTCTTGGCTGGCCCGGTTCAGATCTCTCATTTTTTTCAGGTGAGGAAAGACTGAAGCCGAAAAGGAAACACCTTCTCCCGAGGTCACACAGCTGATCAGTGGCAGAGCTGAGATGAAGGTCCGGGACTTCCGATGCCCCATTGGACCTTAGCAGCCTCCCCTGCCTGTGCCAGCCTCTGCCCGCCTCCTGTGGCAGAAATTGGGCTCTGAGCATGCACAGCACAATACTGTTAGGGAGACAGTGGGCTGGGACAGCAGGGGTGCATGTGGGGTTGGGTCAGGACCAGTATCAGCACCAACCAGCTGGTGGGAATGAGGACCCGCCTCTGGACCTCTCTGGGCCTCAGTGTCTTGGTCTGTCCATTGGGCTGATAGCAATGCTTGCCTTTCAGGGTTGTTGGGAAGACAGATGGAAATGATAAATATCAAAACCCATGGGAAATATTCAGATCATATCAATGTATTTTTAATATAATTGACCTAGCGTGGTTAAAGGGCACATAGAAGGCACCCAAACGATTCATTGTGTTTTTTGCTCGAGTGATTCACCTTGGTAGAAACTAAAAGGTCAATATGCCCTTGGGTCTTACCACATACTCCAATGCAAGGAGCACCTCTGGGTGAAGGGGCAAAGGCTCCTATCTAAATACAGAATTGCCCGAGATAATAATGGAGGCACATGAAGCCCTGATCAGCTATTTGTAGCTGAGCTTAACGAGCGTCCACAATGGACTCCCTCTGTCACCCAGCAGGCCCGGGATGCAGGAGGAGGAAACCTGATGGGTAAAAGAAGCCCCCAAGGCACTGTCCTCCATCCTGCCCGTCTACACGAGTGTGCATGCACACACACACACAAACACACACACAGAGAAAGTGGGGAAGGGATGACTGAAGACAGACAGGCTCAGAGAGGGGACAAAGGGCCAGAAGTCCACCCTTGCCAACTTCAGAGACCCTCATCTTGGGCATAGGAACCGTTCGTGGTCCCATCCCCGTGGAGCACCAGGCAGAGGGGGGCCTCACCTACCAGCCCAGCCCTCGGCCCCTCCCACGGGGCTCCAAGTCCCTCCCTGGGCACCCTTCTCACAGCCGCCCCTTCCCAGAGGTGGGCTGGGGTCCAGCCCAGGGCCGAGAACTCACCCACGGTGGCCGCTGAACCCGGGGAGAAACTGCCGTCGCAGAACCGGCTCAGGAAGGACGTCTTCCCCACGGAGGAATTGCCCACAAACACGATCTTGAAGAGCCGGTCTGGGGTGGACACAGAACCTTCCTCCTGTGGAAGACAGACAGTAGGGTCAAATGCTGGGACGGCCGCCTGCCACCCCTGCCCCTGACCTGTCCCTGCGGTGTCCAGGGAGGGGCCCGCAACCAGCACCGGGGAGGCTGCTCGGGCCTTGGATGCAGGAAGCTTCGGGCTTGGGGCACCGAGGCTCCTTCCAGCTTCAGCAGCGGGAAGAGAGACCTTCATTCCACCACCACTGTTGCCCATGTGCTGCGCCGCAGGCCCTGTGCTGGGCCGGGTGTGTGGTGGAGGGAAGGCGGCCACGTGTACAGATAGTCACGGCACGATGTTCCCAGTGCCCAGAGCACGGACGAGGAGTCAAGGGTCTCGGGGTGCGGGGGGCTCTGGGATGGGGCTTAAGGGGGAAGCAGAGATTCTCTGCAGGGGGTGGGTGGGGAGGACAGGGTGGGGGTGTTTGCAGGGGAAGGGGAGAGAGAAAAAGACAGCTTGTCTATAACTCGGGGGCAGAGGCGTCCAAGGCTGGGGTCGGGCCTCTCGTTTCTGCCCCGTCACTGAAAGCCCGGACCGGAGGGAGGACACGCTCGCCTCCCTGCATGCAGCCCTTCTGTCCCAGCTCACCTTCCATCTAGGGTCCCTGCCTGCCCTGGAAATAAGGCAAGACAGCCTCCACTCAGTAGCTTGGGAAATCCCAAGATGCCAGGCTACGGGAAGAACTTTCCAGAACACAGTCATGGTGCTGCTTCTCCAGCCAGCAGCGGAAGAGACTGGGAACTGGCCTGCCTGTTACTCTGGCACGCTACAGCCCAGCGGGAAATGGACTTGCTCCAGGATGCTGGGTGAGTGAGAGGCAGAGTGAAGACCAGCACAGGGTCCTTCCTCCGAATGGTCATTAAGTCCAGAAAGCCGCACGCTCCCCCAAATCCTGCCTTCAGGCCCAGCCCAGCGCTGCCAGGCCAGATGAGGAGGCTTGTTAGAATCTGTTTGGAAGTGGATTTGGGGGGAATTAGCTCCTCTCGTTGAGCAAATACCATAGTGGAGGAGCAGCAGATATTAGCAGTACTTGAATTTCAGAGAAAAGCCATTAACAGCCTTTTGGGGAGAAATCAATTCCATGCTGTACTTAGGAGGGAATTCAAGGTCAATTACAGGAATTTAAACCCAACTTCAAAAAAAAAAAAAGAGAGAAACCCACACTCAGAAACGCTGCCCTGGCCCCAGTCTCTTTGTTCCTGCAATGCACAAGCGCCACTCTCTGCCAGGCTTGGGCTCCATCCGTCCTTTGTTTGAGACTAAAGCTCAGCGCAGCCATTGGTCCACCCGAGGCCTGGGGACGGTGGGAGGAGCTGGTCTTGGCTGCAGAGGCAGTGGCTGACCTCGCTCTGCGCTCCCCTCACCCTGGCCCCTGCCTCCCGCAGGACGCTTATTCCGCAGACAGGATACGATCATCAACCCGGTGATGGTTCGGTTGGGGGAAGGACCCACCTCACAGGAGCAGCGAAGCTATTCCAGTTCTTGCCCTTAACCTGGGGGACAATCCACCTGCCCGTGAACGACAGTGAGACAACAAAATTGTGGGGAGGGGCTGGAGAAAGGCTCCCTCCACTGGCAAGTCAGGGGATCTGTTCTCATCCTCCTTCCCACCACTGTTTTTTTTTTTTTTTTAAAAGCTTTAAAAAATGAAAGTAATACATACTAATTTCTAAAATTAGGAAACTTAGCAGAGGGGAAATTAATAACTATTCATAATTTACCCCCCAACCCTGAAATGGTCACTATTCCTATTTGGATGCATTTCTTCCAGGTTTCTTTCCTTTTTTTTTTTAAAGAATAGCTCTTTATTTATTTATTTTTTGCATTTTAATTTTATTTATTTATTTATTTATTTTTGGTTGTGTTGGGTCTTCGTTTCTGTGCAAGGGCTTTCCCTAGTTGCGGCAAGCGGGGGCCACTCTTCATCACGGTGCGCAGACCTCTCACTGTCACGGCCTCTCTTGTTGCGGAGCACAGGCTCCAGATGCGCAGGCTCAGTAGTTCTGGCTCACGGGCCTAGATGCTCCGCGGCATGTGGGATCTTCCCAGACCAGGGCTCAAACCCGTGTCCCCTGCATTAGCAGGCAGATTCTCAACCACTGCGCCACCAGGGAAGCCCCAGGCTTCTTTTTTTATATAGATGAATCAATATATGTTTTTTGAGAGAAATCTGATATACTATGTATACTTTATTTATATTATTATATATAATATAAATTTATGTATAATTTTCTATTTGTTCCTATGTTATTAAATTACATATAAATATTTCTGAGTCACTGAAGTTTTCCAAAAATGTGCTTTTTAATAGCACTATATAACATTCTATTAAATTAATATAGTCTAATTTATGTCCCTATTGTTGTTTTTTCAATTATTTGCTCTTATGTACTTACATTCTTGAATTAAGTTTTTGTCTGATTTTGGTTATTTCCTTAGGAAAGATTGCTAGAAGTAGGAGGGCTGGTTCAAAGGAGGCGGACCTTTAAAGTTCTTGATTCCTATTATCAAACTACTTTCCCGAAAGCTGGTACCAATTGATGGCTCAGCGGCCTTGCAAGGGACCCTCTGTTGAGGCTGCTGTGTGACTGACTTCCAGCAGATGCATTTCCTCTCTGCTGCAGTTTCCGTCCCAGCTAAACGGCAGCGCATCTCGGTGCAGCCGGTGGGGATGCAGAGCGGTGGGTGAGAAGGCTGGGCTCCCATCACTGCGGGCTGGGTGGGCTTCCTCGCTCTGTGCTCTACTTTCCCACCTGCCTAAGGGGAGAACAGATCTCTGATGCCCCTCATCCGACAACTGCGAGAATCAGATGCCACGGCAGACACGGACGCTCAGCCTCTCCCTTCACCCCATCTCCCGTGGACCTCTTAACACTTCTTTCACATTTGGGGGGCTATTGTGGGGTATTTAAAGCCCCATTTGTGCCCACTGCCAGCAAGTGTAGTCTGTGCACTTTTGGGGATGTACAAGGTGGTGTTGGAGGGATGCCCCACCCACCAAGGGCCCCACCCACCAAGTTCTCCCCCCTCCCTTGGCCCAGGGCCCTTCAGAGGAGTGGTCTGTAGGCATGAATCTTAATCCAGGCCCAGGAATGATAACTGAGGCCAAGAAGTCCCTGTGCAGGGGCTGGAGAGGGCTCGCTGGCACGCATGCTAACGCGTCACTCGGACCGCTCAGCTCTGAAGGCCGCCACAGGGTGAGGGAACTGTTCTAGAGGGTCCAGTAGCGGGCAGGGGGAGGGCTGAGGAGCCAGTTCCAAGGCCTGGGTCACAGACAAGGTGAGGAGCATCCGCAGTGATCCAGAGGAGGACGGTCCCTACGGCCTCCTTCTCCCGGAGAACTCAGCAGGGAGAGCTGGTGGGGGGCGCGGGGATGGAGGGTGGGAGTGGAGGGTCACACCGCCGGGAGGAGCAGGAGGCGAGCTGATTAGGAACTGAGAGAAAAGCGATGGTGCACAGACTTCCCCAGCAGGAACTGGCCTGCAGGGAGCGGTTACAGAAAGGACCAGAAGAGGTACCATTTTTAAAGCATGTGACAGCTGACGCTAATTGCCCAGCAGAGGCTCTGTCCTACTCTATAAATGCAGAATCTGAATCAGAAAAAACCACATAGGGGCCAAAAACAGAAGTTGTTAGGAGAGTGTCCCCAGACCCCCGAGTCTCCATCATGACACTGGGCAGAGCAGAGACGGGTGGTACCCGAGGGACACAAATTTGGTGCATCACCAGGCCTGCTGAGTCTGGCTTCCTGAGTGGCCTTGGGGCTCTTGGGCTCACACTCGAGGAACAAGGCACAGAGTGACCTACAAGCCAGCGTGGGATGCACCCTTACCTTAGACAGGGTTTCTTTTCCGACGGGCTGCCCTCGGGGAGACGCAGGCCTAAGTCCCAGAGGTTGGGACGGCCCGATTTGTCCCTCCACTCCCTGGTCGGCGGCCTCCCCTTTTTCCGGGCATTTGCCCAGTGGCTGCTCAAAGCCGCCCCCCAGCAGCTGGGGCAGTGGGTCCTCTTCAATGGAGATGATTCTGCGGAGCGGCCGGGGGCCCAGACCCCCGGTCCCCGGCCCCTCTTCCGTAAGCGGGTACCCACTCAGGCCCAGGGAGCTTCTCCTCCTCAGGATGCCAAACACTTCTTCTTCCTCCTCTGACTGGCTGTTTTGGAGAAGAATGAAGATTGGGGAGAATATCGTAAAATGTATCTGAATGGAAGCTGGGGGTCTGTGACAAACAGATAGTTGAGGAGCACACTTTTTGGGGGCCAAGAGGAGCCAAGAAAGGGAAAACCAGACCAAGCATTGCTTAGCTCATTCATTCAATGTCCTTATGATGAAGGAGAGATGAAGGTGAAGGTGATGATGAAGGTGAAGGGGATGATGCTGAAGGTGAAGGTGGTGAAGGTGAAGGTGAAGGTGATGAAGGTGAAGGTGAAGGTGATGAAAGTGAAGGTTATGAAGGTGAAGGTGATGATGAAGGTGAAGGTGATGATGAAGGTGAAGGGGACGATGATGAAGGCGAAGGTGGTGAACGTGAAGGGGATGATGATAAAGGTGAAGGTGATGATGAAGGTGAAGGTGGTAAAGGTGAGGGTGAAGGTGATGAAGGTGAAGGTGATGAAGGTGATGATGATGAAGGTGAAGGTGAAGGTGATGAAGGTGAAAGGGATGATGATGAAGGTGAAGGGGATGCTGGCTCCCAGGTATTAAGCTAATGACAGCCAGCAGCAGATGCACACAGCCCCCGTCCTCATGGAGCGCTTGGCTTAGCAGGGCTAGAGCAGTCATGACACACTCACTACACTGTTCCAGGTTGTGGGAAGTGCCACAAAGGAGAAGTAAAGGTGTGAAGAAAGGAGCATAACAGATGTGGAAACAAAGCATCCCGGGTTAACAGTCGGTGGCCTTTGCCCTGGTCCCATGCCAGCCCTTACCAGCTGTGTGTCCCCAGGTAAGATGCCAACTCACCAGGCCTGTTTCCTCACCCTTCCGCCCTGCCCTCCTCCCCAGTAAGCCAGTGCCTAAACCAGACCTGTTAGGGAAGCAGCCCTCGGGGATGCAGGTGAGGGGGACCACTGCTCTGGGAGGGACCCCGGCATGGCAAGCGTCCACCACCAGCTCAGGGTGGGAAGGAAGCCCTCCACCTGCTTCTCCTTCCTTTCTCCTTAGGATCAGGAGTGAGTGGCCTCAGAGGCCTGAGTGCACGTTTGCTTCCAGAAGCACCTGAGCATCCAGAACCAGGGGAAGCAGCAGGAGGTGTGCAGCAGTCGGGCACCAGACGTGGGTCCAGGGCAGGGGCTGTGTCCCCAAGGTTTGCGAGCAAAGGCCCCACGGGCCCTCCTGGTGCGGCCCCTTCTCAGGTCTTTACGAACAAGTCAAGCTGAGGATTGTTTTACGGGGAGGAACTTGAGTCCAGAATCGAAACACACACACACACACACACACACACACACACACACACACACACACACACACTCGAGAATTAGAAAATAGAGCAGGATGCGGGTGTGAGGCGAAAGTGAGCGAAGGACACAGAATATGCAGAACAGGGGAAGCCCCTTCACTTTGCCCCAACTCCCGTCCCCCGGCTTCTAGCATTTCTGGCCCCTAAGGACCAAAAACAGAAAAAAAAAAAGAAAAAAATGCGAGTATCACTGTTCTGAACTCTGGACACTTCTGAAAGATAAATTAAGGTATAGTGCTTGCTCACAAAAGTGCTGACTTAGTTTGGATCCCTTGATATAAAATAAAGGATTTGTAGCAATTCAAGGACTGTTACACTTATTTATAAAGTCAGCGTTTTACAGAAACTGTCATCTTTCCAACAAATTTCTTCTACATTCTGACGAGCCTACTAAGTGCCTAGCCACTTTAGCACACAATTAGTGTTCTCATCTGCTTTCACTCTGCTCACACACACGAGTGCACACGTGTGAGCACGTGTTGTGAGCAAGTATGCACGCGCACAGATGCAGAGCATGGCTTTTCAAAGGCCTTGCAACTAGAAAAGAAGTGGACACTGAAATGACCCTAAATGAAGCGTTTCTTGGCAAAAGCTTCTTACTTGGGAAATTCTCAAGCACTATTACGTTCTGGAATACCTTCCGCTTAGCATGACTAAGCTCCTTTTCGGTTTTGCCACCAAATGCTATGTACCAGCAGCAGAGAGCAGTCACCTCTGACAAGGTCTGCATGGGAATTCAGGGTTTGCAATTTATCGATTACTCATCAATTATCGTCTGTTTCCTCCACACAATTATAAGCTCCATGAAAGCAGAGATGGGGTCTATTTTGTTCACCCCGTATCCCCAGCACACGGCACTGAGTCTTGCACACAGCAGGCACTCAATAATGGATATTAAGGGCAGGACTCGTGTCTAATTGATATTTGGAGGCTTCACAGAACTCAGAGAATGTCAGGTACAGAGTAGGCAATCGGTCTCTGCTTGTTGGAAGCACATATTCCATTCCGAGGAACCAACAGGTGAACTGTTGCTGCAGGAATTTGGCTCCCATGTTGTGTCTCCTGGTTCAGCTATTTAGAAGAGGAATCCACGATGGTCAGGTGCAAGGTCTTGTCCCATCAGCGGATCGACATCCCCAGGTCACCTCCGCTTGGCATACCTGTCTATTTCATGCTTGCTGTCCTCAGGGTCTCCCGGATGGATGAGCAAATTCACACACTTTGTCCCGGGTTTGATACTTGGGGATCTGGCAGCCTCCACCTCTCTGTGGCCATCCATGGGATGAAGCACACGCCCCAGAGAAGACAGGGCACGGGTAGGGGCGGGAGGCTGGCGAGCCTCCTTCGGGGAGCAACGGGCCACCCCTCTGGGGACTTAAATGCAATCGTGTGCTGTCCAGCAACAACCAAGCATGTTATCCCTGAGTTAATTTAATATGAATTATTGAAAGGAGTCTGTCAGGTACAGGCGCCATTCTCATCTGTAAAGGACTTCAACGATTGGAGATTCCGTACTACACTCTAATTACCCTTCAGACTCACGCAGTCCTGTCCCTGGAAAACCGAGAGCATCCATTCTGCTCAACAGACAGCAGAGCCCGGCCCGGCACCCACTCCCTCTCTCTTTCTGACCCCTCCTCCTCCCACCCCCTCTGTCCCTCCCCTGATCTGCAGCCCCTCTTCAGCGCTCCCTGGCAGGAACCTGAGGCGGCGTCAGGAGACAACGGCCTGTCCTAAGTGCTTGCCCTGCAACTAGATGTCAGAACAGGAAGGCACGCGTCCTCCAAGCTTCAAGGGGAGCGACACTGGCTGACCCCAGGCTTCCCGCCAGCGCCAATCTGCACTCAGCTTGGGCTCAGAGCCTGCTCCCAACCTTGCAAGACCAAGGAACAGGCAATGCAGGAGCCCAGCGGGGACGCCTTACCTTCTGCGCACCCCTCTGCCATCCACGTACTGGCCGATCACAGAGCCGGATCGCTGCTTCTGGCTCGCCTTGGGAGCAGCTGTGTTTGCCTTGGCTGCCTTGTCTTTCTGTAGAAACACAAAATGCCCTCAGATCCACACCTACTGATTTGTCCCAACGTTGGAGCGGAAAAGGGCTCAATTTCCCCACCTCATAGTTCAGGCTTGAAATAAAACTCTAAAGGAAGCAAGTGACGGCCTGGGCTCCCAGCTAGCCTTCACCCACTCTTTCCTTTTGCTGTCATCTCTCACCATAATTCCTCCATCTCCCGTCTAATAAGCTAATCAAAGTTTCGAGCCTGGGGTCTGCCAGGTTACCCTTCGCAGGAGTAGTGATAATTTGCAAGAGGACAAGCTAAATGTGGGATGCATAGGAAAAATATTTATGGGCAGAAAAAACTCTGTGCATCTTTAAATCACACACACTTTTCAGTGGGGTTTCAATCCCTCTTTATTTCCAAACCCCCAGATAGGAGGATCAATGAACCCAGTGCCTTGTCCACAGCTACGAAGCTAGGACAGGGTATTTCAGATCTTTCGTGGAAGTAGGCTGGCTGTAGGTAAATTGCTCACATATCTGCAATGGAGAGACTGGGAGGAGTGGGGGACTTACACCTGCCTCGCCAGGGCTCCCCTGACAGATGTCTTCCAGATAAGGGGGGGCGGTTAGATCACAGGAAGAATCTCTCATTAACCAGTCAGCCCCGTGGTTCCTAGGGATCCTTCCTGAAAGAAGGAGGGGTTGCAGTGCTCCCAGGGCCCCCGAAGGTATGGCTGTGATCCCAAATTAATCTTTAATCGTGATTTGGCATGAACATGATTTTATCCCTCTTCCTTCTATTCCCCACGAGGGTTCTTATTCCCTTCATTCCATTCCCTTCTCAAAGCAGAATGAGTTTGGCAGGTGAAGGGAAGCGAGGTCAAGGGATTAAGGTGACATTTGTTAGGAAGTTTTAAAATAAATTCAGTGTTACTTCTTAAACAATTATAACCATTACCACCATCAAACAAACATGTGTAGGCTTAAGTCTTCCTCTGATAGTACACACAGGTGGGTGGCAGAGACATGTTGCTGACAGCCAGTGGTAGAAAAGACATTGTGATGTACAAGGTCCCTAAAGGATTTGCACTTATAAACTAGGTTGCACCGAATCCGGGGCAAACTAGCTGCCGTGTACTGACCGCATTTAGGGCACTGAACAGCTGAGGGTCCAGCGCAAGACCTTCCTTTCCAAGAGTTTTTCACACACACAAAAATCCCTACAATATGGAAAAAAGGACAGAGATTCTCTTTCCTCATGTGATGACTGGGGTCATGGTCCAAGGAGGCTGATGATTTGCCCGAGGACACACGTGAAATTCACGGTGCGATAATCCTGATCATCAGAATGTCACATCAATCCATCCTGCCCGCCTTTTTCTTCCCTTCAGAGCTTCCACAGCTACTGTCTAAAGGGGAGGATGTTAGGGGAATGAGAAATCCTAGATTCTGTTTAACGCAGCCGGAAGTGAAATTCTTTAAATAAATACAGGATTTTCGTGCTATTTGGGAAAGTATGTAAGTGTGGCACTCAGGTTCAGAGAAGCATGAGTCCCCATAGGGTAAAAAAATTGTACATAAAATCAACTATGTAAACGGTGAAATATACATTTTAAATTCTTTCTACGACAGTGTAAAAATGAAAATTTTTCATCAAAATGTTAATGAAGAAAAAAACTGAGCATTCTGGTTTAAAAGCGATGGTGCCATTTCAACTGCACCGTCTCATGGATGGAACGATCGTTTCTACATCCAAGAAATGTGGGACCCTCCCAAGTATTCCAGTCTCGTGATGCCAAGGGGAAAGTGTGTCACTTCACGGAAAATTAACACACTATGACCCTATAGGTCAACCTGAATTTTGACTATTTTCAAAAAATCTTATGCCACCGTCCTGCCCACACAAAGGAGTGACCAGATTCCAAGCCTCAGGATCTTCTTGGGCCAGTCCCAGCGCAGGTCTGGCTGCCACTGGACCCCAGTCTTTGTCTTCCCCCAGGGGAGGGGGCACTGGCCAATTACCTGAAAACATATGTCCCGTTCATCCCGAAGATGCTTGTTCCTTTCCCTGTGGATGGAAAAGGGGAATCTATTCAAACACGGGGCTTGCAGTCAACAGATCCCATAGCACTGGTTTGACGGTCAGATGGGTACAGAGGAAGGCCAGGCATGGAAGGCCCGGGGAGGGCGTGGAACCACTTTCCTTAGGGATTGTGGCTAAGGGCAGAGGGTAACTGTGTGTAAGTCAGGTCAGAGGCAGGGGGATAGACAGAATGGCCTTGTGACACCCAGGGCCCTTCAGGACCCTGCATTGGTCCATCTGATTACTAAGGGAGCCTTCCACAGAGCTGACCAGGTGTTCCAGCTCCGCCTTGAACTTGCTGTTGCCCCCCCTTCTCTAAACCTTTCATTCATGAGTGCATGCGTGCCTGCATGCCACACGTGTCTCCCTGAGCCCGCACTGTGTGCCGGGCACGGCTCCAGCTGTCAGGGCTACGCCAAGGAATGGAAGAAAAAGTTCCTGCCCCCAGGGCATTTGTATTTCATTGCTATTGAGAAAAATAAAGTGGGGAAGAAGTGGCATAAAGAGGGCCAGAGATGGAGGGTGGTCAGGGAAGACCTCACTGAGGAGGTGGCATCTGAGCAGAGGCTTAAGGGGTGGGGAGGGGAGAGCCCAGCAGGGATGGGGAAGAGCGTCACAGGCAGAGGGAATGGCAAGGGCAGGGCCTGGGGTTGGGAAACACGTGGTGTGCATCCAGGGGAACGGAAATGAGGGAGCGGATGCTCAGGGTGAGGTCAGAGGAAAGATGGGGGAGGTGGGAATCTGCCATCCCCTGCCTGTGGGCCATTGTCAGAACTTTGAATTTATCCCAGTGAGATATGAAGCCATGGGGGGTGGGCTTTGGCCGAGGAGTGTCCTGACCTGACTCAAGTTTTAAAAGGAGTCCTAGAAACGCTGTGCTAAGAGTGATGTGCCAGGGACAAGGATGGGGCCCTGAGAACTGGCCCATATTTTAAGCAACATGGAGGTCATTGGTTCCACATTCGGTGGAATAATGGGAGAAAAAGCCTGGTGGAGGGTTGAGAAGGTGAGGCTGGGAAACGGAGACGGCCGAGTGTAAATGGAAACAACTCTTTGGAAAGTTCTGTTGAAAGTGATGAAAGAAATGGGAAGTAGCTGGATGGGCCGGTGGAGACAAGAGATATTAGACAAGAAATATTCTAGTACATTTGTCCATCTCTCCCAAAGAGAAAAAACTGACAATAGAGGAGAGAGAAGAAAGACGGGAGTAGCCCTCGAGGAAGGTGGGATCTAGTTCCAGAGCACGAGCTGGGGCGCTGGCCTTGGCTAGCAGTGAAGGCAGAGGTGGGGGGCGGAGCACAGGGGGAAGGTCTCAGGATGGCGCTGGCTGCCGTGAGGATGGGGAGGAGGCGTTAGAGCTTCAGTGGGGGACTGAGTGGCCTTGGGGACGCGGTGCAACCGCAGAACGCACTCGAGGTTACGGTGGGAACTTTATCTACTAAAGCGTGAGGTTAAGGGGATGGCCGGGTGGCCTCGGAGACTTTTGTGACTCTCTGACCCTCTGACTCTCCTGGCCAGTGGCCTCAGAACCAGCAGCACTTTTGAAGGGGAAGAGAGGGCACAGCGGCGGTCTGGCCCTTGTCATTGCAATGCGGCCGTGCTCTGGCGCCTACTGTGTGCAGGCACTCGGCTACGTGTGCTGCATGCACCCTGCGTGTTAGACCAGAGGCGGGCTGGAGTAACGGCCTCGGTCCCCAGGTCCTGCAGGAAACAGCAGGAACATGTGTGGGGTTGTTTTGGACCAGTTACACATCTGATGGGCAGGCAGGCACACAGCCAGGGCCTCAGGACAAGCTCGTGGGGGCAGTAGCGGGGTGCGGGGAGGATATCTTATAAACCCTGAGCGAAGGGAGCTCCTCCTGCCACAAGGACCCTCCCTCTGCGGGCAGTGGCGTCAGCAGCCTTGCAACCGGGTGAGGACTTGGGGAGCCCCGGGGAGCCACGCCTTCATCTCGTCTCCTGGAGCATCTCCATGCAGAGGCTCCGATAGGCAAGGGAATGTTCTGCTCTGTATGTGTGTCCTCTGTCCTTCATGGCACCGCCCTGCAGCGACGGCTGCGCACCAGTCAGCCAATTCTCCCAGGAAGCCTGTGACACAGGCATGTCCAGGTGATGGACAACTGCTCAAGGTCGCACAGGTGATGAGGGGCAGGGCTGAGTCTGGAACCAGCTCCAGCTCCAAAGTGCAGGTTCCTACCAAGCGCCCTGAAACTGTTTCCTGTGCCCCCATTTCCCTTAGGACGGCAGCCCCTCGCCACTGGGTCACACCCCGGCCGTGGCCCCGATCCCCCCCCCCATTCCCGCTGTCCTCCCTCCCCACCTGCTCCCAGCTCTCTCTCTGTCTCCCTGATGCCCGTTTCCCCCGGCTCTCCGTCTCCACCGGGAGATCTCACTGCGGAGGAAGAGTCTGCCGTAGGCTGTCCCGCCACATCCGGGCCCTCCCCAGCTGGCTCGGGGACCACACAGCAAGGTTCAGGCTGGGATTCTGCACAGACGCTGGTCTCCATGAAAAAGACCCACAAGTGTTGGCAGAATGCTGCCTTGCCATCCTCCCCTGCGCCTTCACACTGAATCTGCCCCTGTATTTTTTTCTAAGTACGATAGAAAAAAGGGAAAAAACCCAACCAAACTCATTCTTGTACATCTTATTCTCTGCCTTCACTAAAGCCTTCCTGAGAATCCAGACCTTCTCTCACAGGGATTAGAAGTTGGCCACCAAGGACCACTTCCATCTCCCCGGCCTTTGGAATCACATCTTGAGGGAAACAAATCTGAAATGCATTCAGTTTGAAGAACTTTTCTATTTGGTGGCAGCAAAGATGCCAGATGCAGTGATCTTACCTTGCTTTCAAATTAAAAACAGAACAAAACAAAACCTAAAAACCTTCCAAAGGTACCCAATTCAAACCCGCCTGCACTTTAAAAATCAGGCCCCAAATTTCATCACTATTCCCCAAGAGGTGTTTGACAGGCAGCAAGTATAGTAACTTAGAAACCTCAGAGACGAAACTGAACATTCCATCTTTCCCCACACCCGTTTGGGTTTGGTTGTTTTTTTGGGGGGATAATCCTAACCAAACCAATGAGCTTTGAATTTACAGTTGGCTCAACAGGCTGAGGACACTCCTGACGCCCTTATTGCTGCTCTGTTTGTGATTCATTTACTCATTCAACAAACACGAACAGAATACGGCAGAAGAAAGAGCATCGGCCAGCTGTGGACTCAGTTCCGGCTCTGGCAGCGAGCGCCTGGGTCACTCTGGTAAATTACCCCCTCTCTCTGATATCCGCTTCCTTGATGGCTCAGCCCTGTGTTAACAGCTGCCCTACTTCCCAGGTTTTGTTGAAGACGAAGGAGATACTACATCTGGCATGGATTAGATGCTCCATAAATTCAGTTCTCCTCCTACCTGAGCAAGTCCCGTGCCAGGTACCAAGCAGAAGGAGGCAGCGCCTGCCTGCAGAGGTACAAACTGGAGAGGGGGGTGGGCACCTGTGTAAACGGAGCAAACATAATGGAGAGGCGGTGCTCAGCTGCCCGACAGTGCGTTGGCGACCAGGGAAATGTCGGTGCTCCCTCAGCGGGCAGGGAAGACTCTGGGGGCGCCCCTTCCCACCCAACGCTCTGGGAGGCGGACGCACCTTAGGAAATCCAGCTGTTTCAGGAGCCCTGACTTCTCCCGCTGCAGACTCTCCGTGACGCGGTACACTTCCCTGCAGGGGACGCAAGACGGCAATGATGAGTGACATGGGGGGGCAGGGGGTGCTACCAGGGCACGAGGCAGTGATGAAGTTGGACCCGGAAGGTGGTGCCCGGGCTGGCCTTCCGCTGGAGAGCACGGCCTCGTGCAGGGCTTATAGCCAGGTCTCACCAAATCGTCTCAGACACCCTGTTTGGAAGGTGAAATGATCCCTGTTTTATAGACACAGAGAGTCAAATAGGTTTGATAACTCTCCCTGGACAACCCAGGACTGAGCCAGGGTCCTAATCTAGACCCCCGACTCCCTGTCCCAAGGATACAGCTTGATGATGACTGCACTGTTTTCTCAGGCTCCCAGTGGTCCTGCACTGCCCCCAGCAGAGGTCAGGGAATCAGAATCAATACGCTGCTCCAGCCCAACCTCAGAGGGTGAGTGCCGAGCTGGTGTTTCTCCCTCCCCCCGTCCCCCCCATGCTGGTTTCGTTTGTTTGCAGGAGCTATTGAAGACCTATCTTTCCTTCCCCACCTTCCCCCAACAGTCTCCAATCTGTTCCCGGAGAGCTGGAATTTCCACTGTTGCGCATTCATTTCTTTGACTAAAATTTCTTATCTCTAGCTACAAAGCAGAGATTTAATGTATCAATCACAATCTGTCATTTACATCACAGTGTGAGCGTGTCAATCATAGGAGTTTTGAGGAAAGGGAGAGAGAAGCTGAGACATACACAGGGTGGCTGGAGGGCAACTCAGGCTGCGAGGCAGGGGGCTGTGTGTGCTTTGTTTACATCTGTATCCTCGACACAGTGGCTGGCTTGGAGGTGCAGTCAACAAATAGCAGTGGGAAGAGAAAAGAGAGAGAGGGCGAAAGGAGGGGCGGGGAGGGAAGATGGCAGGGATGGAGGGAGGAAGAGAGCCGGAAGGGGGGAGGGGGGGTTAGGGAGGAATCCAGCACCACTCAGAGAAGAAAGGAAAAAAGTAAAGCAGAATGGGGTGATGTTGGAAAATAAACCTTGCTTAACTGCACAGTTCTGCTTCCATCCTTCCCTCTGTGCTCTGCACCACAGTTCAGACATTTTAAATCTCCCCCAAGCTTACTGCAAAGGGTCCCATATTTCCAAGCCACAGCCTAGTAAATGCGTCACTGCCACGGTCGTCAGGGCTGTCTGGACTGTCCACTGGCTCAGCTGCGTAAGGACGGTCCCCTGGCAGCCCATCCACGGCACCACGAGCTTGCTGGGGCCACACGACTCGTCCGTCAGGCTCGCAATCGCCTGATTCCTTGAGCGGTATCTGTGGGGTTTTCCCCTTTATAGCATAATTATAAAGTCAATTTGCGACAGTAACAGACTGTCTCAAATTCCAAGTTCACCTCAGACAATGCTTATTAAGCAACAGAACTTCTCTGGCTCCTGCAGAGCTGCAAACTCCCAACATTTTATTACCAATTATATTTAATGTCAACTGGAGGGAAAACAATGTCTTCCCCATCACCCAAGCTGGGGCCCTAAACGCCGTCCGGGACACTGCTCCGACGGGCACCAGGTGACCACAGCTGTCTGCTCGCAGCCTGGTGCCCTGGGAGCGCAGGTTGCCTGCGTCCCGCTTTGGGGCTCCGCCACCCCCATCCCGGGTCCTGCTTCTTCCTGCGGCAGCCGGAAGCAGACGGCTTTCCCCGCTGAGGCCGGTCACTCACACCGGAGACCTCACCTAACGGGTTCTCACGGTGTCTGACCGAGGGGCCAATTCCTCCACAACACAGAGGACCTCACTCCAAGCCTCCTCTGGCCCTGCTTACAAGGCACCAGGGACCTTGGCACCGTGCACACACACACATACGCACACATACGTGGTATGTATCGGTGCAAACCTACGTCTGTTTGTCTAGTGGACACACATCTGTCTAAACATGCACACATATGTATATTCAGATAGATTTTTTTGTGTTAACAAATGGAAAAGCATTTCTGCAAAAAAAAGACACTTGGATATTTGACTAAAATGACCTTGAAAGTCCTTCTAACCTAGATGTTCTACAAGTTTATGTCTGGCTAACAGGTGAAGTGAAAGGAACAGAACTTGCCATTTTGCGGTAGTAACTGGTGAGAGGTTTATGGCTGCTGGGAGGGAAGGGCTGTTGGCTGTGTTTTTATGAGAAAGAAAGAAATATGGAGCGTTCTCCAAAGGATCCATCAAGTGAAAAACGCAGGCAAACGTAGAACAGTGTGCTGTCGCTTTGTAAATGAAGTGTGTGTGTGTGTGTGTGTCTGTGTGTATCTGTGTGTGTGCCTGTGTGTGAGTGTGTGCGTCTGTGTGTCTGTGTGTGTGTCTGTGTGTATCTGTGTGTGTGCTGGTGTGTGAGTGTGTGCGTCTGTGTGTGTGTGTCTCTGTGTGAGTGCGTGTGTGTGTGCGTCTGTGTGTGTGTCTGTGTGTGTGTGTCTGTGTGTATCTGTGTGTGTGCCGGTGTGTGAGTGTGTGCGTCTGTGTGTGTGTCTCTGTGTGACTGCGTGTGTGTGTCTGTGTGTATCTGTGTGTGTGTGCGTCTGTGTGTCTGTGTGTGTGTGTCTGCGTGTGTATCTGTGTGCCTGTGTGTGTGTGCATCTGTGTGTGCCTGTGCATCTGTGTGTCTCTGTGTGTGTCTGTGTGTGTATCTGTGTGCCTGTGTGTGTGTGCATCTGTGTGTGTCTGTGTGTGTCTGTATGTATCTGTGTGTGTGCCTGTGTGTGTGTGTGCGTCTCTGTGTGTGTGTGTGCGTGTGTGCGTGTGCGCGCGCGCACATGTACAGAACACTCTGGAAGGATCCACAAGGAGCTGTGACTGGCGCCCTCTGGGTGGCGGGAGGCTGGGGGTCAGGGGGTGGGGGGCGCACCTCTTTCTGCCACATTTCCTGCCTTGTCATAAACCACCTCTCCCCCAGATACAAGTTAATTAACAAAACAGACAGAGGTGCTGCCTTCCAGCCGAACTTCGTCTTTATATTGTCTCCCCTGCTTGATTGCGCCTTCTTTATCTGATTTTAAAATCCAGTTCTCCTTCCTTGGGCATCTTCAGAGAACAGGAGAATTCATTTTGTCCGTTCAGAACTCCAGCTGATACAGGACGGGCTCTGTTGGTCTAGAGGCCCACTCTCCCCCCTCCCAGCAGCATCCGGCAGCTGGACGTCATCGGGGAAGCACAGGGTATCAGGAGGACGAGGCGCTGACCTTGTTTTCTGACACTAACTAGCTGCGCGGCGGCGGGTTGCTCACTACCCCTCTCTGAGCTTCCGATTTTCATTTGTGAAATGAAAAGGTGGGTTCCAGCACAAAGGTCCTGTCGGTACTGCTGGTCTGGGATCCTGCTCTACGGAGGACTAGCTAAGCGTCTCCCTGCCCTTCTCTCCGGGCCTCTCTGGACGAGACACGCTCTCCTGGGCTCCAGCCGGTTCCCCAGCTGCACACGCTGCTGCAAGCTTCTTATTGAAAAAAAAGTCGTGAAGGTTCTGGACTCATTTATCTCTCCCTCCTAACCCTCCTTCCCTCTTTGTCAATTCCCAGCCTCCGGAGATTGTGTCCCTGGCTTGCTTAATTAAGATAAGACTTCAGAAAGATTTTAATCCTCACGCTGTGGTGTGTTACCCCTGCTCCGGGGCTCATTTCCATTTGCCGTTCTCATGCCTGTGCCTTTCAGATGTTTGCTTTCAGGACTTGATTGAATTTTAAGAGCCTGACTCCTTAATTCTGTTTATAAAGTTAAGCGCCTGGTTGACCTGATCTCAATGGGGAGGAACTGATTTTGCTTGTTTAATGAAATATCCTGTCCTTCCACCGGGCATCCAAGCCTTGGAATGGAGGGGTTGATTTTACTTTAAGTCAGCTGCTTGGGAAGACATATCTTTTTCAACTGGAGCTGTCTTCCGAGGGTAAAACTCCAAATCCAAACACATCCCCTCCCTCTCACTCTAGATCATTCCCGAACAGTACAGGACACCATACATGAGCCAGACAGCAGAACAATTTGATTTAGGCTGATGCACCAACGATTTGCCAGCGGTCAGAGTCAGGGGTTCTGAACAAAGAGAGTTAACACACGTAAAACATCAAGCATTGGTAAGACTGCCCTTTTTTTTGAAATCAGACTTTATACGTTACCTCACCCAGGACCGGGCACCCAGGTTTTGCAGAATGACTACATGAGTCCTTGAACAAGCGAGTGAGTGAAGGGCGGCCAGTCCTAGTGCTGGGCACAGATTTTCCGGCTGATTCATTTGTCACTGTGGGGAGTCAGCAGCGTGTGTCCAGCGCTTAGCGTCTCGGGACAGGTACTTAACACCTCTGACCCGCTTAGCGTCTCGGGACAGGTGCTTAACACCGCTGACCCTCTTAGCCTCTCGGGACAGGTGCTTAACACCTCTGACCCTCTTAGCGTCTCGGGACAGGTGCTTAACACCTCTGACCCTCTTAGCGTCTCGGGACAGGTGCTTAACACCTCTGACCCTCTTAGCGTCTCGGGACAGGTGCTTAACACCTCTGACCCTCTTAGCATCTCGGGACAGGTACTTAACACCTCTGACCCTCAGTTTCCTCATCCATAAATTAGAGCGGATAACAACAGTACCTGGCACATCAGGATGCTGAGAAGTTCAAATGAGATAATGTCAGATTTTTGACATAAAAAGTGCCCAGGACAGTGTTGAAAGCACTGAGTAGCTTTCAACAAATGTTGCTGAGGTGAATCCGCCAATGAATGCCCTGGTACATGGATGAACAGATAAGCGAGTGAGATTCCGGGGCCTCAGAGAGCCCTTGCTCTCAAAGCCCAACACTCCTGAGACTGATTCCTCAGTGACTTCTCTGGCTCAGGTGCAGGCCCAGCCCTGGACTGGTCCCAGGGGCACCTCCATCCAGCAAGCTGAACCCAATGGCTGGACACCTAAAGTAGTTTATCAGCAAACCAGTCCCCAAAGATGTGGGGCTGCCCACACAGAGGAAGGCTGAAAAAGGAAGGAAAAAGAGGAAGGAAAAAAATGGGCAGAGCTGGGGTGAAGCGTCCAGGGCACTGTCGCACGCCCTGTCAAACTACACGCTGACCTCGGAAGTCTTCCTGGCCCACCCTGTTCTCCCAGGTCTCCGAACCATGACAGTCAATGTCTGGTCTTTCCACTCACTCAGGATCTTCCCCCAGACTGCCTCCTATTTGTTGGTTGGATAACGTCTTTCTAATCACATAATAAATGTTCTGAGAACGAGGCTGTACGTTTCTTGTCAATCCTAGGTAGTGCTTGGCGCAGAACTGGTCTGCTTCATAGTCTCAGAACCCTAGAAGGTTAGAAGAGGTCCCAGGGACCAAGGAGCCCCATCCCCATGTTATGAGCAAGGAGAAGGGTCTGGGGGGCGGGCTGACGCGCTCACAGCAGGGGACGGATCTGGAGGGCACAAGTGTGACACTCACATCTCCTTCTCCTGGTGGAGTTTTCGGGCCTCTTGCTGGAGGCTTTCCAGCTGCTGCTGGGCGTCCTGCAGCTCCCAGGACGTCCGCTCCAACTCCCGGGCCAGCTCCTGGTTGGTGAGCTTCAGCTTGGTGTTCTCAGCCTTGGTTTCGTGCTTGTCGTCGTGCAGGGCGGTGCACTGGCCTTCCAGCTGGAAAGGAACGGGGGCGTTGTGCAGAGGGGAGCGATGAGCAAGCACCACCCCCCATCAGGCTGGCCTTTCCCAGCCGTGCCCTGTTTCCTCCACTCGGTGGGTGGGAATCCATGCTACTGCCCCTCACGGCCCTCAAGCCTCAGTCAGCTTTGTTCTGCCCCTTGATGCACACATACACGCTTCTGGAGGCAGGAAGAATAAATTCAGTTTAATGAACGTGGCCAGTAAAAGAAGGAGGAAGCAACAACAAGGAATTTTGGGTGATTCTCAAGAGGTCCCTGAGTAATCAGGCAAGCATGCAGTAATTAAGTCGAGTGGCAATCATTCACTGGAGGGATAAATCTAATTGGTAAGAACTTAATGCATAATAGTGAGGAGGAGGGAGAGGAGGAGAAGCCAGGTAGACTGTGCAGGGGAGCGGGGAGGCAGCTGGCAGTGAGAGCGTCTTGCTGCAGGAGAGAAACCGAAATCTACAGGTTGGGTACTCAGAGGAGTGGAACCGTCTCCAGCCTTAGCACGGGGGTGTCTTCAAGTGTATTTTAATGTGCTGCTAAAGATATCCCTCTCTATTCAAATGGAAGCAATGTGTCCGGGTCTGTCCAGGGCTGGATGCCTTCCAGCACCAGACAAAACAAAACAGGAGGCCAGTGGCATCCGGGCCTCTCTCTCCTACGAGCCCCTTGCTTTGGAGAGGCGGCGGCGAGCGCGAGGCTTGCCGAGGTAACCCGTCTCCCTGGGGTCCTGAGCCACGCGCTCCTGGCCACAGCGGATGGACCCTGGGACACCACCCAGCCTGTCTCTGGGGACTCAGGTGCAGCAGGGGTGCGTCTGGTGTCTGCATCCACCCTGCGGGGTGACGGGAACTGTCCCAGAGGAGGCTGAGGCACCTTGTGTGGGCACACGGGAAGACAGGGGATGGACACATTGACCTTCGTCCTGGTCAACCTGCTGTTCCAGCTGGAGGCATCCCTGGCCATCCTGGCAGGAAGACATCACAATCTGTGGCCTCCCCCCAGATACCAGTGTGTGTGACCCCCGTACCGCAGCATCCCCCTTATCTCTCATACAGGATGCAGGAAACACAGTAACGTTTTGGCATTCTGGTGGCTCCTGGGCATAATTATACCACGATGTCTGCGGAGGATACTTGGGAGAATTCTTGGCAATTTTTCCAAGTTAAACACCAGGCGTTGGAAAGTAAAGGCTTTATCTTGGGATCACCTGTGATTTCAAATGCTCTCTTTTGTACAACTAAATGGTTCTTCTCAGATTTAAGAAAACAGAGTCCTTAAGTGAATGGCAGGGGAAGTGGGCAGGTGCCAGAGGAGAGGATGGAGTGAAAAGCAGGTGCTCCGAGGACACGGACAAGAACAGACCCGCCTCTGCTTCTGAATGAGCTGCTCCAGCTCCTGCTCCTTGGAGAACAGCCTCTGTTCCAGCTCCTGACTGCAGACCTGGAGCCTCTTCGTGTCCTGCCAAGCCAGGAAGAAGGACACGTGAGACCCAGATGCACCGGGACGGAGATTTTTTTTTTCCCCACCTTGAACCTGCTCAATAGCAGGGAGGGGCCCGCCCATCCTTTGGGGTCTTCCCACAACATCCCAGGGCTTTGGTCACCCGCCTGCCCTGGCGGATGGAGAGTGTGCACAATGCCAGCTCCCACCACGTACGACCATGTCGGATGACCGCCTCCCACAAGAGAGGCAGCGGCGGATAGTGGGCGGGTACCGAACGGGGAACAGAACAGGGGCTGAGCTGCAATCTCAGGCCTCAGGCTCCTCGTCTGTACACTGGAAGATGGAATCCTTCCGGCTCGGATATGCTGTCCATGTTGGGCGCAGTCATTCAATCCTTTAAACTGCCCTCCCTCTGAAAACACAGGGGCCCCACTTCTTCCTCCTTCAGGCGGGTCTAGGCTCTCGCTGTGTCCCCGCTGGGACGGAGGGCTCCCAAGCCCCCGGGGGGATCTCTGCCCTGAGCTCCACAGCCCCTCCCTCCTGCCCTAGGACCGGCCTTCCCCACTCAGGGATGCGGAGACCCCAGTGACGCAAGCGGGAAGGGGCCTGGTCGTGGGACAAAGAGGAAAGTGTGTCGCTGGCAGGATGCCTGACACTCTCACCAGAGCCTGATCCGGTGTAAGGGCCCTGAGTGGGCAGCGGGAGACTTGGGGTCCAGCCCTTGCCTTGCCCAGCTTCCCTGCTGTTTTCTTCCACGTCGCTGTCTCTTGGGAAACAAAACTACCCGCACCACCTGCAGCTCTCTGCTTGTCCGAGGCACGGCCGCGGCGCATGACAGGCAGGAAGAGAAGAAAGCATCACAGCCTCTGTATAACTCACCACGGGAGCCCCCCGGGCTTTCCGTGACGTGGAACGACACCGTCCCAAGGAGGACGGTGGTGAGAGGCAGCCCTAGGGGGCGGCCTGTCTGGGAGCAGCAGAGTGAGGGGACAGCAGCCCCCGTCCAAGCCCAGGGCTCTTCCTCGGCTCCTCTTCTGGGGATGCCACCTCGTCCCCTGCCCATTTAGGACAGGCCGGCGGGGCTCGGGGTGAGCCCGTGACTGTCCTCGTGTCAACCACACCTGACGGTGCAGGCAGGGTACGCCAGGCAGCCCCTGCTCCCCATGTTTGCTGCAGGGAATCTTCTCCATCCCGCTGGTGGGGGGTGGGGCGAGCAGCTCCAGGACCCCCAGCTGATGCCGGCAGCCCCACGAAGGCCAGACGGAGTGTCTTACTGCCCCTGCCTGGCACAGAGTGCTGAGGGGGTCACGGCCAGTGAGATGTCGAGCTCCAAGCCCTGGCCAGAGGCTGCAGCCTCTCACGCTGTCATGCACTGTAGACCACCGTCCTCACACGGTGGCCAGGCCAAGCCTGCGCGTCCAAAGGCTTAACAGCACAGCCGAACACGTGTTCACAGCTCCCACGCGTACGCAGACAGCATACATCCCAGCGCTGAGCCTGACAGGTATTTGGGGCTCAGAGGCCTTGAGAAGGGAGGAGCCGGAGCAGAGGGGAGGGGGGGGTGCGGCAGCGGGGTCAGACCCCCCAACTGGTGCAGATTTGCCCTGGAATTCCCCCCCACCCGACCTCTTTCTGCGCCCAGTCCCCAGGCGTTGACCCACCTTTTGCTTCTGGAAGCAGCATCTTTCCTTAGCTATGACCTTTGACCTGTAGTCATGGTTGGGGGGAGAGGGCCGAATGCCGCCCCCTCCCCCCGCCCCAGAACTCAGCCCCTCTGTGCACAAAGCCACTGGGGTAAAGGGAGCGGGTCTACTATTGCAGGGGGTGCGGCGGGGGTCAGGCTGATGCTCTCAGAACCCCCCCGTAGGGTCCACTCGGTGAGGAGCTCCGAGTTCTCTCTGCCGTGTTCGCCTTCACTAACGCTGGAAGTCGGGGGAGGGCGGGGTCAGCCAGGATGTATTAGCGCTCTGAAAAGGAAGGCGAGGGGGCGGTCTGGAAATACTGCCCAGCCTCCAGAGGGCTCCGGGTGGAGAACACAACCGGCTTTTTCTGGAAGGCATTCTGACGCCCTCTCAGCTGGAAGGGCATCTGTGATAAGAAACGGGGCCGTGGTGTGGATAATCGGCAGCCTAAAGTGAAACGTTGGTTTAGACCAACCTGCCTTAAGGAGCAGGGAAGGGATGTGACAGTGGCTCAGGTTCAGCGTTGAGAGGCAGCAGGTGATGGGGTCTCTATCTTCAAAGTTCATACGTTGAAACTTAACCACCAAGGAGATGGCCCCAAGGAGGTGGGCTGTTTGGGAGGTGACTAGGTCACGAGGGCAGAGCCCACCGGAGTGGGATTAGCGCCCTTGTCCGATACCCCAGAGAGCCTGCTTGCCCACGTGAGGACACAGAGAAGTTGGCAGCCTGCAACCCGGAACAGGGCTGTTACTGGAACCCGACCACGCTGTCACCCTGACCTTGGACTTCCAGCCTCCAAAGCCGTGAGAAGTGAATGTTTGTTGTTTATAAGCCACCCAGGTTATGATATTTTTGTAATGGCCCCGAACTAAGACAGGAAGCCACCTTTCAAGATCCAAGACTTTTCCGCTGAGAACCCAACACGTGGATAATCCGAAAATGGATAAGAGGGAGTTTCCTGTAGCTCTGTCTGGTGAATATGTTCCCCTAAAGCATCCTGCTTAGCCTGGAACAGGAAGGGATTTCACCAGTTCTGAGCTCCCAAGACAAACAGCAGGGCTTGGTGGAAGGCTAAGCGCCAGACCAGGAGCAGGAATGTGAGTTTTACATCTTCCCCCGTAGAATCCGAGAAGCGTGGAACTTGAGCTGTCTTGGGAATTAAAACGTCTAGGTTTCCAAGGGGAAAGGATGGGAAAGCATCGGCTCTAACGAGGGTCCCCTGAGGGCAGCTGCTGGGCGCGGAGTGGCACGGGCTGTTGCATTTGTGCAGGCTTGCCGTGGAGGTCTCGGGAGCAGCCAGCATCGAGCCAGTCTTCAGGCTGCTTTAACTGGTAAAGCCCCTCCAACCTTCTCTGCATTTATTCCTTGTTCATTCGTTCACTGATCCAACAAAATACTTGTTGAACGCCTGCCTGCTGTGCTCCAAACACGGTGGAGGTGCTGAGGGTGCATTAGTACGTAAAAGGTAAAGATCCCTGCTCTTTGGGGCTTGCATCTTAGTAGGACGAGACAGACCACAATCAATAAAAATAAACCAGTAAATTATATGCCATATTTGAAGGTGACAACGGCCTTGAAAAAAATAAGCAAAACAGGGAAACAGGAAATCAATAGTGCCACGGGGCACTGCAATCTTAGAGCCGGGGCTGAGGAGAGGGCACGGTCAGAGCAGGTGGTATCTCAGCCTGGCCCGCAGAGCCAAGCCCCGGGAATGGGCTCTTACCTTCAGGAGAAACTGCTCTCTCTCACTTTTGATTTGCTGTTCCATCTCCTCATAGAGGTGCTGGATTTCTTCATCGTAGGCAGCAATTTTCCTGCACAGGTGACAAAAGGAGAGTGTGAGGAGATGCCTTTATCCCCCAGTGGAGCTCTGGGTGGTTGGGTGACCATGGCGGTTGGGTCAGCCAAGGCTGCAGGGTCAGCTCCTCGGATCAGCTGACCACTGAGGCCCGGCAGGACCCTCTCATCCTCCTGTCTCCCAGCTGTCCCTCCCAGATGATCCACATGCCCCCCCGGGGAGTGTCCCCGGCTCCATCTTCCTGCCTCTGCTTTATCTCAGCACCAATCCACCCAGCCTCTGTGACACTCACCATCCTATTGCCCACTGACCCCTATGCTTGCCAACAGCATAAAGGTGTGTGGTGTGGGCTTCCTTTCTGCTTGGTTTCTTGGTTTATCTCTTTCCCACTTTGGGCGCTTTCTCTCTGCCTGGTTCCATCAGCACCATCTGAACTGTACTCTCCTGGAAACTATGGGCTGAACTTTGCGTGACCCTCATTTCTCACAGGATCTCAAAAGGTTCCATGGTGATGACCACCACCACCATCACGACGCCCCTAGAAAGGAAGGGGGCCACACCTGTCCAAGGGCTCACCCATCTCGGCACAGGGCCATGGGAAGGGCGAGGCTGGTTAAATGCTGATGGCAATAGTGACACGCTGGGTTCTCAGCGTCCCCTCCTACTCTGGAGAGCCCCACAGGACACGAAGTAAGTAGCTGGCCTCTCTGCTCCTACATGGAGATGAAGACAGAGGCGGCTCTGGGGACAAGGTTTGTGGGTCACCCCTGGGATGGCTCCTCCTTCTCTCCCAGTAATAGATCCTCCTTCAAGTACTCCCCCAAGTTCAAATGGGAAGGACCAAGTATTAGCATTTGAACCAAGACTGGAGATGATCACATGTGACATTCCCAGGGGACTGCATCTTCACACCTCTTCTCTGACCGGGCATGGGAGGCCCAATCTGCCCCTCGCTCTCTGCCCTCTTTCCTGTTAAGGAAACTCTAGGCTCCAGCAAGCAGCCTTATGTCATAGCTCTCCAGGTCTGTTTTGAACCTGTAATATACACACCTACTGCCAATTTTGGCACCTGCTATTCTAAACTCAAATGCTGGCACTCCCTTGTTCTTTATTCAACGAAGGAGGCTTTTATAATTGAGGAAACAGCCCTGGTTCTCGGTTCTAAGAGGTACCAGAGAGATTTCGGAAGAAATCATCAAGGATAGGAAAGCATTCATTCCCCTGAGCCTTCTGTCATTCAAACTCCTACCTCCCTGTATCCCTAAGTCCCACTGGAACTCCAATCCAGCGCCAGGCCTCCCCCGCCGCCCAAGGCTGCACCACAGCCCATAGGCTGCTCCTTCCTCACTCGCTACCTGTTGGGGGAACCTGGCACCACTTGCACAGGCTGCCATTTTGACTGGCATCCTTCCAGTTCTACAGAAACCACACAGCTGACCCAGACGAGGGAACCGGTGTGGATCTGCATGGTCAAGGTCACTCACCTGTCTGAGTTCCCTTTCTTGGTTGTATCCCCAAGACCACAAACCTGACTCTGAGTGAGTACGGCACTGGCCCAGGGTGTGCTCAGCAAGCGGACACAGCTCTCCAAGACTCCTCCAAGCCAAGGCTCTGTGTTCAGCACTGGGCTTCCCATCCCAGGAGTAACAAATGTCTTTCTGGTGAAGAGTGAGAACTCTCTTCTTGGTAAATGACAAATGTTTGGACTGTTACTTTGGTTCTTAGCTACCCCATAACAATTACAAGAAAATCTTGGCAAGAAATAAGGAGCTGAGGCACCTGCTGTTGCATAGGGACACCTCAGGGACAGAAATGATACAGTGGAAAGGAAATTTCAGAAACAAAGATGGTCTTCCCCTGGTGCCTGGAATTATCTTCCTGTGCTGGAAGAAATTCTGATGCTACGTGGTAAATGGTATCCAGGAAAACTTTAGAGACGGTGATTCCAACTATATAAGTACCAGGGAACTAATAAAGTGATATGAGAAAAACTTAAAAATGGATTTGACGCTGCTAAAGCAATACTAATTACAGTCATGCATATAAGCTGTGTACCATTTAGGCCTAATAATCATGCAGAGCATTAATTCTACACTATCATTAAATGTGTTATATTAACTTGAAGTTTTATTGGATTAAATTAATAAACTCTATGCTTCTCGTGCTCACATGTTAGTCTGTTAGTCGCGAAGTAATTTTGCAAATTGCTACAAACAAACAAACAAATGGGGGGAAGAGAGATGTAGCCTCTGAATGGCACCTACCCCCAGCCCTCATCACAAAGGATGCGCCCACCACAAAGAAGTCCTGGGATGCAGGCGGGCATCAGCGATCCTGGGCCCACACTGGATCAGACATGGAGCTCATTCTTTGCAAACGCTCTTGAACAAAACCGGCCAGCATCCTGGGAGGCTGCCAAGGCCTGAATGACTTCAGAGGATGAGCCCTGACCCAGGGCCGGACACCCGAGCCCCGGGAATGAGATCATTAAGGTGCTGTGCACACCACTCCCATCACCAAACCAGCTCAGAGGGCAGAAGACCTCCTCCGATCCCAAAGTAGCACCTGTACCCCCGGTTCCTCCCAGCATCATCTCGATGACCAAACGAGAGAGCAGGTGTGCAAGGTATTTGGAACGGCAAAGTCCTAAATGGATGTAAGGGATTATTTATTATCGTAATTATTATCATGGGTTGCGGGGGGCAAGGGCTAACACTCCCCAAGGGGAGGAGGGTCTTTGTTTCAAGAATAAAAGGGTTGCTAGGTTTGGAAAGGGTCAGAAGCAATCAGGAAGATGAAGAACAGAAAGCTTAGTCAATAAAACCTCCTGTCGGAGCGATCCATTAGAGATGCAGGCTGTGTGTGAGCAGGGGCTGCAGAGAAATTATTTTTCTGGGAGAAACAATGGCTAGAGACACTCTCAGAAGATCTGGGCACATGGTGTATGGTGCTCCAGCCGGGCTTACCACGTTCTGCCATCAGAGGAAAGAGGCAACTGATTATGTTTGCTTATCATACACCCCTTTGTTACCTCAATTTCTAAAACCACTCAGATTGCCTGACACACACAAACACAGACTTTGAAGTCTTCTCCATGAGTATTTCCCTGTCTGTTCCAACGCACTGACCCCCTTCTCTGACCTCGGAAGACACCATATGTCTTTATTTGAACATTTCAAAGTCCTGAACTACTCTTTCCTTTGGGTTTATGCTGCCTTCACTAGGTTATGAACACTCAGACATTGATGTCACCCACAGAGCCTGTGCTCAAAATGTTAATGCTGAAAATCTGTAAGAAATAAATTTAAGACTTTGGATACCAGACTCAGAAGTCCATGGGTGGACCACATGGCGGGAAATACCAGATTCCAGGGGAATTGAAGAATTTCGGGGTTGGAAGGCTTGTCTGATCCAACCACCTATTTCTCCAGTGTTAAAATCCTCGCCACAAAATCTCCACCAAGTATTTACCCAGACTGGGTTAGAACACCTCCAGTGAGAGGGAACGCTGGATCTCTAAGCAGGTCTTTCATCTATGGACTGTTCTGGCTCATAGACATGTGTCTTTCTATGACCTTATCCTGCCTCTGTGTAATAACCCTTCATATATTTAAAAACAGCATTAAGACTTCAAGGAGTAGCCTTGGGTTGCGGTCATGCCTCTCCACTTCCTCCAGCCATGTCTCACATGGAATTTTTTCTTTTGGAAGTCCCTTCACCATCCCCTTTACTCTTCTCTGAATGGGCTCTAATTAAGCTTTCTCAAGCCATAGAGTCGCAAACTGAATGCCCATTGTATGAGGTCTGATCGGTGCAGATTAGATCTCTCTTGATCTAGTTGCTGCCTACCTATTCATGCAGTCTAAGAGCACATTCACTTTTCTGGGCAGTCACATCACATAGTTGATGAATGCTGAACCCATTTGTCGACTAAAACCCCTAAACCTGATGGCAGAGTGATGGTTTTTGTTTTAAAGATGGTGCAACTGAGGGACTTCCCTGGTGGCACAGTGGTTAAGAATCCACCTGCTAATGCAGGGGACATGGGTTTGAGCCCTGGTCCCGGAAGATCCCACATGCCACGGAGCAAATAAGCCCATGAGCCACAACTACTGAGCCCATGTGCCACAACTACTGAAGCCCGCACACCTAGAGCTTGTGCTCCACAGCAAAGACAAGCCACCACAATGAGAAGCCCACTTGTTGCAACTAGAGAAAGCCCATGTGCAGCAACGAAGACCCAAAGCAGCCAAAAATAAATAAATTAATTAATTTAAAAAAAAAAAGAAAAAGATGGTGTGACTGAATCATATCTCTCCCACCTTGTGCTTTTGCCATTGGTGTTTTGGATTTTGGCAAGATCTCAAATGTAATTCTGTTAGATTTTATGCTTGTTTGATTCAGTCCATCTTTCTCAACTGTCACTATCTTAATGGATCCCAACTGGTTGCTCAGTGTACTCAATGACCTTCCAAATTTTGTTGACATTTTAAGTTTTCAATCATAATGTAATCTAAATAACCTATAATGTTGGTTTTGATTATTTAATTTATCTGAGATTTACTTAGAAGACCATTTTAGGGACTTCTCTGGTGGTCCAGTGGTTAAGACTCCGAGCTCCCAGTACAGGGGGCCTGGGTTTGATCCCTTGTCAGGGAACTAGATCCCCCATGCTGCAACTAAGGAGCCCACATGCCACAACTAAAGCTCCCATGTGCCACGAGGAAGATCCTGTGAAGCCAAATAAATGAAATAAATAAATATATTTTAAAAAAGAAAAAAAGGAAGAGCATTTTAAAAAATATATAAACTGTTGGTTTCTAGTTTTATTGTATTATAGTAAGAAAATATATTGGTAAGGGATTACTTTTTGGAATCTATTAGCCTTTCCTTTGTATCCCCATATTGTCAATTTTTACATAAGTTCTATAACAAGAATGTGTATTCTACTGCAAGGCACACAGCTCCACATTCATCTCTTAAATCAAGCTTGCTGGCTGATAGTTTCAAATACTTTGTATATTTGATGTGCTTTTTGCTTGACTGATATGTCAAATTTGAGATAAGTTTGTTGAAGTCTTCTAAAACTCTTTTAAAGTCTTGTTTTTATCAAATTTTCTTTGTTTTTCTAAGCTTCTGCTTTTTGCGTTTTGCTATGTTGTTTGGCACATACCGGTTTATATTTGTTGTATCTTCTCTATGGATGGACCTTTTTTTTTAATTACTACAAAATATTCTTCCTTATCTCCCTTAATTCATGCCATTGGTAAACATGTTGAACACGACAAGAACAGTCTGTAATAGAGCTCTCTGAGCTATTAATTAATTACATGGGAGCATAAATATGCAACCTGTCTTCTATTAACCACTCTGAAAACTCTCCCTTCCCCCAGGGCAGTGTCTAATGATTTCATTCTATGATATCTATGCCTAGTTATTTTGAACAACAGAGGGAGGAGGAGACAGAGAAGAGATAGATAAGAGAAGGGAGGGAAAGAGACACGAGTTCTCAGGGGGATGGGGGACATATGTGTGAAGGAGCCAGGGAGAGTGAGTAAGAGTCATGAGCACTAATTATTTATCCTCTCCTTTCTGTCTCACTATGATAGCTGGGGAGCCTCTCTTGCGTAGTCCAGGGTAGTGTAGGTCTTAACCCCCTGCTGACACCTACAGTTGGCTCCGAGTTCATTAGACCCAGAGTGAGAAGGCCTCGGTTCAAATCCTGCTTTTGACATTTATAAGCTTTCTGGCCTTGGACAAGTCACATTACCTCAATGAGCTCGAGGTTTTCTGTATCTGGAAAACCAGATGCTAATACCTGCATTAGAAAGAAGTCATGTGTAAAAAAAGGGTACACATGAACTTATCTACAAAACAGAAATAGAGTTACAGATGGAGAAAACAAACTTCCGGTTACCAGGGGGTAAGGGGGGGGAGGGATAAATTGGGAGATTGGGATTGACATATACACACCACATATATAAAATAGGTAACTAATAAGGACCTACTGCAGAGCACAGGGAACTCTACTCAATACTCTGTAATGGCCTATATGCGGAAAGAATCTAAAAAAAGAGTGGATATATGTATATGTATGACTGATTCACTTTGCTGTACACCTGAAACTAACACAACATTGTAAATCAACTAGACTCCAATAAAAATTTTAAAAAAAGAAAGAAATCATGTGGACTTAGTAAGATCATGCATGTGGAAATGTCTAGCAGACCCATTACATCACCACCAGCATTAACAAGTATTGATTGACTACTTCATAAAACAACATTCTGGGTAACATAATTTACACTTACCGAATGGTCTCTGCACACCAGGAATTCAGCATTTATGAACTCCAAGTCCACGTGTAAGTGGCGTGGAGGAAAGGGACAGGCAGAAGAGGCCACACACCACCCCACGGTGCCAACCCCACCCCATGGTGCCTTCCTGAGCTCCAGATGACATAATTCTGCGACCACACAGCCTTGGCTGAGTTAAGTGGAGGAAGTTACCTGCGCCGGCAGTGGGGCGGGTGTAGAGTTATCAGGGGAAAAGTTAAGAAAGGCTGAGTCCAGACAAGGGAGATTTTCAAAAGTGGGGGGAAGGAGAACAATTGTATACTGAGGATGTTGCAAGGGTAGTGATGGATTTGGAAAGGATGGAACCTACTGAAAGCCAGGGTGAAAGGCCCAGGTGTGACCTCGAGGATGCAATGCCACCCAGGACGTCTGACTGTGGTGGATGCGCCTCTCAGAAGGATGACTCTGTGTGTGTGTGTGTGTGTATGTGTGTGTGGGTGTGTAGTGTGCACATGCATGGTATCAGCGGTACTGGAGGTCTAAGGATGGCACACGTGGGAAGCAAAATGGGCTGGGAATAGAGATGCTCATGTGAATACAAGGCTTAGGTTCAAAGAGGCCTTCAGAGAGAATTTGCGGCGAGCAAGGACTTTCCCTGCCAGCCTCCCACAGGCACTGTGGAAATTAATTAAGCTTCACAAAGTGCACTGCACACAGAGAGTCAAGGTGCCAGGCTAGAACAGAGCATTAATACTCAGTTCCACCGGGGTTCCAGCTGATGGCACACAGGCCGAGCCTTTCTGCTATAGAATATTACTTGGTCAACATATTTTTTTCCTGTTCCCTCTCTCCTTTGCCTTCACTTAGGAACAAAGGGTCTCAGAAAGTCATCTGGTCCCGCCTCTAGGTTCTAGGCAGGGTGTGCTGAAATCATTTCAGGAAAAAAAGTAGCGTCTTCCTTCCCTAAATGAAAGGATAGTCTTGACCTTGAACAGAACAAATGGCATTCTTCCACAGTTTAGATAAATTTCAGAAGCTTGAACTCAAAGCAGAGCTTCAGAAATGGCCACTGGCCTTGGAGAGCAGTCGCTCTGATCTCATGTGTTTCCGTGTGGACCGACAGTGGTCTGATGCATAGGACTCTGGTTTGCAAGGCCTGGGGAAAGGCAGATGCAGAGAGAGGAAGAGTTCCCCTCCCAACACAGACAAGTGTCCTGTATCCCATGTGAAGGAAGTGAGGGTCGGGGCAGTGCAAGTGGCCAGTGTGTGGTCACCTGTTTCCCTGGGCCAGAGTGGGGGAAGAATCCAGGCCTCAACTCCCGCCCCATGTGCATCTACAGTACCACACTGCCCTCCCAGCATCCACAGTTTTAAGACAAATATCATACGATATTGCTTATATGTGGAATCTAAAAAAAAAAGATACAAAATAACTTATTTACAAAACAGAAATAGAGTCACAGATGTAGAAAACAAACTTATGGTTTCCAGGGGGAGAAAGGGGGGGGGATAAATTGGGAGATTGGGATGGACATATACACACTACGATATATAAAATGGATAACTAATAAGGACCTACTGTACAGCACAGGGAACTCTACTCAGTACTCTGTAATGATCTATACGGGAAAAGAATCTAAAAAAGGGGGGATATATGTATATGTATAACTGATTCACTTTGCTGTACACCTGAAACTAACACAACATTGTAAATCAGCTATACGCCAATAAAAATTTTAAAAAAAGAAAAAGAAGGAAAGAAAAGAAAAAAAACAAAACAAAACTGACAACTCCAAACCTCTGCATTTAGGATGGTCAGCAACCAGATTCCATCTGGCATCTGTCAATTGTGGAGTGAGCACGCCCTGGGGTGAGGAATGGGGCCGAATGTCTGGAGGTTGCCCCCTTTCCCGGGTCTCCCCCGCCCCTGCCCCTCATGCTCTGATCACGGAGTGAAGACCCTGGGCCAGAAACATCTCAATGAGTCTGTTATTTGCCGGAGAAGAAAATGGAAGCAAGTTCAGCCTCCGCCAGCTTTGCCGTGGGGATGAGAACAGTCATGAGGGACTCAGACTCACCACTGCCCCCTCCCGCCTTCCCCACACAACTGCGGTCTCCGGCTGCAAAGGGAGGCTCTTACTAGAAAAACCCACTTAGGGTTCCCTTGTTCCCCTGAAATCAGTCTCTCTCAGTCTCTCTAATGCCTCTCTGTCTCTGTCTGTCCCTCTCTCTCTCACATGCACACAGCCCCACACAATTAGGGTAGAGGTGAATGAAAGGCAAACATAAGAGTTTGTAGAAAATTCTGCAAAGGCTGTAAAATCGCCAATTGGATTTTCAAGATGGATGGTTTCTCCCTAATTAGATTCTGCTGCCTTGTATAAACCAACTTTGCAGCTTTATCCCATCCTATAAAGCAAACCATTTCTCATCAGTCAAGTTTACAGATCATGCCCACGGTGCACACAGAGCACAAATCGACCTCACCTTTCCATCTGCTCTCAGGGCCAAGTTAACAATGTGTTTCTGCCTCCAATAATAATATACCAATAAAAGACACGTGCGTGACTAAGCTGTGGCCTTATGGCCTAGAGGGCTCCCCAAGAACTTCCCTCCACTCTGAGAACAGGAGTGGAATTATAGACTGCAAGGGCTCCTGGGCGTGCCTTTTGCAGGCTGGTACCTTCTGGAAGAACAGGCTAGAGCAGCATTTCTCAGTGGGGTCTGGGGTCTGCCTGCATCAGAACCCCTGGGGAACGTGTGCTAAGATGCACATTGCTGGGTCCCCTGCCCCCAAAACACACTGATTTAGACCCCCTGGAGGAGGGACCTGGGAATTTACTCTTTAATCGAGAGTCCCTGGTCATTCCTAAACAAGCTAACATTCAAGAACCACACAGCTAAGGCTCGTCACAAGTGGTACGTAAGGGCCACCTGCCATATGTACGATGCTTTAATTGCTGCCCTACCTGGAAGCAAGGCCAAGGAAATGATGACCTCCCCGCCCACACACACACACACACACACACACACACACACACACACACACACATCACAGAACACCAGTTCTCAGGCTTGTGTCAGGTGCCGGGATCACAGCTGGGCTGCCTGTCAGGTTGTGAGACACATTCCCTCCTGGTCTGGACACCCTTGCAGAGCTGAGGAAAACTGGTCTAGACAGAAAGCACCAGCATAGTGGCTGGGTGGGAGCTGCAAGCGAAGCCCTCCCAGAGCCTCACCCCCCATGCTCCCGAGAAACTGCCGGAGGCCTAAATCATTTGGACGAGGAAAGACTGCAGAGGAGGGACTGATGCCAATGAGGGTGTGGGGAGCATCGCGAAACTTGTCAAGGCCAAGGGTGGTCCACCGAGGATGCAGAACAGGCTATTGAGCTGCAGAAGACTGAGAGAGGGCTGCCTTTGATCTCGAAAGCACTTTTCTTCAAAGAGCTCAAAGCACTCCCCAGACACAGCCTAATCCATTCTTACCCCCATCCTCCGGGTTAGATCTTGGTAAGGAACTCAACCAGGGCAACTCCTCCGGCAGATTCCAACTCTGGTCCAAAGTCAGAATCCCTCTGGGTATTTTATACGCGCAGACTTGGAGCCCTCACCCCTGACCAAGGCAACGGGGCCCTCCTGGAGTAGGGCCCCAGCATCCCCTACTGGTGAAAGGTCTGAAGTTCCTGCTGCCTCCAGGCAGTACCGTTCTACATGGGGAGAGCTCAAGTTTTTTTTTCCAGATCAACATAATTGGGCAGGGTGCTTTCAGTGGCAAAGGAATTCGTAGATCTGACGGCCAGAAGTTCCTCCTCACATCAAACCATGTCTCCTATGGTAAAATGTAAGGTTTGCCAAGCCTCTGCATGGTGCACACAGAGAAAAGCGGCTCGGTTGCAATCTGACCCCCTCCTCCTCCGAGGGAGGTGGAGGGAATGCAGTCCGCTCTGGAGGTGCCGCAGACGAGCTGGGCACCAGCCCAGGGCCCTGCGTTCCACCTGGCCCCCACCTCACCCCGCCGGGCCGTGGCTGCTTCTCGGTGCACACGCACCAGCGTCAAACACTGAACCCAGAGTCTAACTCAGATCTGAGGTTTTCTCAACTTCCGTCCCAAAGGCAAGAGGGTGGGAGGTTGAAGGCCCCCAGGCTTGCTTCTTTCCCCTGCTCCCGATATGCAGGGTCAGAAAATAAAATCCACGGCCGGGAGGAAAGGCCTGGAGGAAAGGCCTGGAGCTGCTTCTGACACTGCCCTAGAGCCTGGGCCTCCGGACATCAGCTTCAAGATGTCAAGCCCAAGCACTGCCCCCGCTGTATCCTCCTCCCTCCTAGAGGCTGGGGGTGACCCTGGAGGATGCTGCAGGGGGGCCTTTCTCACTCACTGCAGTGAAACTGTAACCCTGAGGGACACGGCCAGCCTGGGGACCTGGGACCAGGACTCCCCCCAGGTCGGTCGCAAGTCTCTGGGCCCCGTGGGACAGAGAAACGAGGTGTGTGGTTCGGAAAAGGGGGAGGCAGCTGAGGCCACTGCTGCCAATGGCCACGCTGTCAGGTGCTTCAGCAGCAGGGGATTTCCTGGTCGGCTTTGCGGCAGAATTTTTACAGCTCTGCCTCACTGGTGTGACCATAAACTCCTCAAAGACGGGGACGTTGTGCTCCGCTGGCTCAGCTCAGCCTGGCACAGAGTAAGTGCCCGTTACGTGCCAGCTACTAGTCACACGCGGCTGTACCCTGGTGCCCAGCCCTGGGCTGCGCACAGCAGTCAAGTCTCGTCGCCCTCTCTGGGACAAGCGCTCATTTCCCAGATGGAGAGACGTGTTAGCCCCTGGGCTGAACAGCCTGCTCGTGGCGGAGCCTGGGAGATGCTCTGACAGTCAGGGTTCCCCAGGCTGCAGCCCGAGCCAAACGATTCCCCAGACCTTCCTTTCTCTCCCTTCACCAGCCAGAGTGTGCCCCTCCTGCAAACAAGCCCAGACCCCCAAACTCGCCTCCTAGATGTCCCAGAATCACTTAGCCTCACGCTGAGGAGCCATTTGTAAAACCTCCCATCTAACTATTCTGTATCCCATTGGGGTTTCAGTTTTTTCTTTGACTGCTAAGCTGCAAGGACCTCCAGGGATCCCCTGGTCCAGGTAGAACCCGGAAACAAGATGTGAACAACCTTTTTCTTTCTTTAACAGAAGAGAAGAGAACACAAGAGACTCTAAGAGAAGACCTCAGAGCCCATCACATGTCACGAGGGTGAACACATTTCATGAAACTTTTGTCTGAGTTATTCACACACACAAGTGTGTGGGAGCTGCAAAGTCAAGCGCGTATCTTCTGGCCAGTCACAATCAGAAAGTTTGAACAACACCAATCCCGTTCTTGAATGTTGCCGGTAAGGAAACAGATGCACAGAGAGGTAAAGCACATTGCCTGAGGTCACACAGCTGGTCAGTGGCAGTGCCTGGGCAGGACCTCAGGTTTCTCCTGTCTCCTGTTTCAGTGCTCTGCTCGCTACAGGTCTCTGGGAAAAGGACTGCCAGAGAGCTCAGTGACCCCCAAGCCCACCCGAGCCCCCCGGCCGGAGTGGACCCCATCAGCTGACCTGGGGCAGGGGTAGCTGGCAGGCATATGAACGGAGCATGGGCACAGACGGCTGGAACTCCTGGCTGAGCTAGTTTCGACCATGCAGCTGAGAGTGACCTTGACTTTCAGCTCAAGAACTTTTTAACCATCATTAAATTGGAACAAAAACACGAATGGAGGCCACTTAGAGATGGATGTATGGCCCAAGAGGCTCTGCAGTAAGTCTCTCCCTGCGGAGGTGCAGGCCAGCAGAGGGGCCCCCTGCAGGTAAGATTCTGGGCCCTGAGCTGGGTCACTGCAGGCATTCAGGCCCTCGTCTCCTTATGAAACAAGGGAGCCGTCCCCTCTGGGGGTGCCCCCTGACTTTCACTGTGGCCCCTTGGGGTGATCAGTGCTGGACTCAGAGAGGGGGGTGGTGAGGGGCAGAAAATAAGCCTCATTTTACACGTGGGAAAATTGAGGCTCAGAGAGGCCAAGACACCACAGCAAGGTCACAGAGCTAGCTGGTTGGAGAGCCACACATGACTCTGACCCAGAGCTCCTGATTCCCTGGGCCTGCTTCTCACATCCACACAAGAGGCACCTGGACATCTTGTTAAAACGCAGAGTCGGGGGCTTCCCTGGTGGCACAGTGGTTGAGAATCTGCCTGCCGATGCAGGGGACACGGGTTCGAGCCCTGGTCTGGGAAGATCCCACATGCCGCGGAGAAACTAGGCCCGTGAGCCACAATTACTGAGCCTGCGCGTCTGGAGCCTGTGCTCCGCAACAAGAGAGGCCGCAACAGTGAGAGGCCCGCGCACCGTGATGAAGAGTGGCCCCCGCTCGCCGCAACTAGAGAAAGCCCTTGCACAGAAACGAAGACCCAACACAGCCAAAAAATAAATAAATAAATAAATTAATTAATTAATTAATTTTTAAAAAACAAACAAAAAAAAAACGCAGAGTCGGTAGGCCTGGGGCGAGGCCTGAGGCTCTGCATTCCCAAGAAGCTTCCAGGTGATTCTGAAGCTGCTGGTCCGTAGACTAGACTTCGACAGCAAAGCTCTACACTGTGTTGTCTGGAAGGATAAAGGGATCCTTATACTTCACCTCCAACTCTCCACTTCAGCCAGGCAAATCCTCCAAGACTCACTGACATACTTATTTAAAATAGTAATAAATGTTATTATTTTAACGTTCATCGAATACTTACTAAGTGCCAACACTGTTCTAAATGCTGACATGTAATCCTCACAGGTCTATGAGACGGGTATTACCATCCCTATCTTACACATAAGGAAGCTGCAACTCAGAGAGGTTAAGTAACTTGGCCTAAGTCACACAGCTAGTAAGCAGCAGAACCAAGATTCGAACTCAGCTCTGACTCACAGCTTATTCAGCTAAAGGCTCTATAGCGTATACCCTCAACCCCTCTCTCTCCCAGCCCTGGGAGCCTCGCCCCAGAATGCTCTGAACACTCCTCTAGCCCGACCGTGTTCCCTCCAGCACCACACGGCCATGATTTCTCATAATTCAGGGTCCTAAAGGTCCTCTTCCAGACCTGTATACCCAGTGCGCCTCAGCAAGTTATTTTAGAGTTGATGGGGAGGAGGCGTGAGATGAAAGGGAGCTCAGGGTGGCGCGTGGACAGCGGTCCGCACACGTGGTGATCTCTCTCTAAATTAGGGGCTTGTGTGCTTTCTTGTGGTCTCTGTTGGAATCGCCGAGGATTCCTATGGAACATGAGCAAATCTCCGGGTGGGACAAGGGGCCCGGGGAGGACCTCCTCAGGGTGCTTCCGAGCTCGCCCCCCACCCAGCCTGCGTTCTGGCTAAGGCTTCAGGACGGTAAGCTGTCCTGAGTTACCCTGTGAGTCACAAAATCGAGCTCCTTGCTGTAATGTTCACTGATGAGTGTGGACAAGCACAGCGCCCCGCTGGCACACTCGTCCTCACAGGCCAAGGGACACCCACCTGGTGGGCCCGCACCTGCGGCGCCCGGGGCCTGGCCAACTTGGGATTGGCTCCCAAGCAGCCTCTTCAGGGCCCAAGCGCATTGCCTGGTGCGGCGTCCTCCAGTACAGGAGGAGTTCTAGAAAGCACTAAATATCTGGAGAGACCCCGGGGCCAAGAGGGCAGCAGGAGAAACTTAAGACCATGACGGGAGTGAGAGGGCAGGAGGGCCAGGGTCTGGTCCAGAGATGGGGGTAGGTCCCATAGGCCGGGGCCTTACTGCCCCGGGGCAGACAGAGTGGTTTCTAATGGGTCTCGGGCACCAGACCATCTTGCTCTGAGTCCTGGCTCTGCGCTTACACACTGTGTGTTCTGGGGGCGTGTTACTTCCCCTTTCAGTGCCTCGATTTCCCCATTGGTAAGTTGTGGATAATGATAAATACCCAAATGGGTTGTGTAGGAATTTAGGATAGTGCCTAGCACATGGCGAGGGCCTAATAAATGTGAGCGAGGGCTTAGAAATAGATATCCGGTGACAGCCCCGGGCCCGGCCCCCGCTCTGGCAGATGGTCATAAGGCGGCATCACCGAATAGGAGATGGAAGAGGTGTGTCTGGTTTGCACGCGTCCGTACAGAGGGCGGCTGAGACTGGTACCCACTTTTTCAGGGCGCACTCCAGCTCGTCCTTCTCCTCGTGGGCTTCTAGGAGCTGCGAGAAGATTCTGGTCAGGAAATCCTCAAAGTTGGACAGTAAGTGAGGCTCGTCCTTCTTCAGCTGCAGCCAGAGTTGCTTGACGTCATTTTCACTGTGAGAGAAAAAGGAGCATTAGGGTGGGAGCGTGGACGTGAGGCTTCACGGGACACACGGAGGTCCCAGGTGTGACGCCAATGGCTAGAGCATCATTTTCATCGTCAGTAAGGAACAGCAGTGGCTGACATTTATTGAGCGCTTGCCGCATGCTGGCTGCTTTATGCACATTTGCTCATTTGACCTTCCAGTGAGGCAGGTGCTGCTAACACCCCCGTTTACGGGTGAGGGGACGGATGAAGAGGGGGGAGGTGAGCGGCCTCAGGTCACTCAGCTGGGAAGTGATGAAGCCGGGAGTCACGCTGGCCTCCTAATGGCCACACTCAACAGCCTTGCTTTCTGTCTCCCGCGCTGAGCTGGTGGCGGGGAGCACACAGAGCCGTGGGCCAGGAGCCTCTCCAAACGCCAGGAGGAAGCGGGAGGACAGGAGCCCAGCGCGCATGAGGACGGACGCCGTGGAGCTGAAGGAGCGAGCCTGCCGCCCCAGGAAGGACGGGCCTCACAGCTGAGAGGGAAGGAGGTGGCATCTGCTGGATGGCAGGAGGCAGCTGTCACCGCAGGGAGAGGAAGGGAAGAGGCAGCAGCCCACTGGGGCCTGGAGGCAGCAGGCGGGGTGACAGGAGAGAGCAAGGGACGGAGCAGGTCTGAGAGATGCGTGTGCACGCACGGAGAGACGGGTGGAGAGTCGGGAGGACGGAGGCCGGCAGAGAGGCACAGACACACAGGGACGTGCCTAGAACCGCTCCCTCCCCAACAGGCAGGCTGGCGCTCAGCGGAGGAGACACACGGGTCACGGTGATCAGGGAGGGGAGGGCCGGGAGGCGGCACACCATGGACCTGCTCTGCCTCTGGAGAAACTCAACGGTCTACAGCCAGCGATCAAACAGACAGCCAGAGGGTGACCTGATTTCACTCATTAAATTCTAAAACCCCTTTGATCTGAAGGTAGCTACAACTAGGGACCCTCAGGATAAAGAATAAAATCCCTTGTGCTGTGTAACAAGCACTATATCTGAGAAATTTTACTCAAAAGTGATACTTGATAGTGCCATGTTAGTAATGTGCCTGGGGTGTAAATGTTACTCTCCACACCCAGCAGAGAAGAGGCTCACCGAGAAATGAACCTACTTCTGGTCAGTTATCTGATCATCTATCCAATCATCCCTCCTTCCCTCTTTCCTTCCCTTGCTCCATTCCATCCAAACATCCACCAACTCATCTAGACCATCCATCCATCCACCAACTCATCTAGACCATCCATCCGTCCACCATCCATCCTCCCATCCATCCACCCAACAAGTATTTATTATTTGTTGAAAACCTAGCACTATCTGGATGACATGAGAGATCTAGGAAACGAGAGAAGGGGAGGTAAGGAGCTTCCTGTTTCCCAGAATAATTTCCATTTTCTCCCATACAGAACATGCTGTAGCTGTGGCTCTATTGGGCTGTAGATACAATGGGGATTGCACAAAGGGTTCAGAGATAAAGGGTCTCTGGGAGATACCACGATGACCTCCCATCACTGTGGCAGGTTGCCCCTCATAAGGTAAATGCATTATAAAATCAAATGCACCTTGCTGGCCGAGGTCTGTCTGTTCCCATCCCCTGGGTTCCTACTGGAGCCTGGCAGAGAACCATTAGGGTGAGAGCCTCCAGTGAGATTTGCAGACCTACCTGACGCTCTTCCAAAGCTATCTGAACCTCCTAGTCGTGGCCACATCACCCCCCCACCCCCGCCAGATTTCTGGAGAAGGGATAAGTCTCTCAACACTGGATGAAAAATAAGCCAAGGCCGATTAGCTGCCAAATCACTGAGCCAGTCGAAGCACCGAGAAAAGTGGGAGCCCAGGTGTTCCGTCTACCACTTCCGGACAAAGCCAAGGTCACTCTCTTGGAAGGACACAGGGGTGCAGGGTGAGAAAGGGTCCTGGGTGGTCAGTCCATCCATCTCCCTGCTTCCAGAACAGCACACAAACCATCTGGGTCGGTGAGATCTTTAAAGACCTCTGAAGTTTTCCAGCCTCCTCTGTTTCCTCATCTGGGTTCCTGCAGTCTGGACCGTTTTCCCTCACGCTGCAGCAAAAGCCCACTTCCTTCTTGTTTAACTTCAAGGAGGATGACAATGGCCGGGCACCATCTTCTGTGTGTCGGTTTTTATCGACCACTCCTGGAACCTTCCCCAGAGCCTTCTCTTCTCCAGGAGCTCTCGTGTTGGCTCGGCCCTGCGCGGGCCTTTGACTGACGTCCTCAGAGAAACCTCTGGTGAGCTCTGATTTGAGAGCCCTGCCAGGAGGGCGGCGGCCCAGAAGTGATGGGCGGGCAGAGAGACGCCTCTCTTTCATGACAGCGCCTTGGCTCGCCCACACTGCCCTCTCCTGCCCCCTCCTCCAGGACGAGCCTTCACGGGGTCGTGGGCATGGTCACTGGGCTCTGGCCTCTTGTCCTTGGAGAAGTGGAGCTAGTGTCCCCTCTGGCTCGCCCAGGCTTCTGCCAGGCTGTCTCAACTCTGCCACAACCTAAAAGGTGCTGGGAGCTACACACACTTTCTTGGCCTGCATGTTGTGTGAAGGCCCCTCTCTCTTGCTTCCCCTTTATCATTTTCCTCCACAGTCTTCTTCTTCCCAAGCTCCAGACACATCAGCTCCAACCATCAGGCCATTCCCCCCCTCACTCATGAAACACACACCCAACCCAAGACCTGGAGACCCCAACACAAAAAAAGAAAAAGGTGATGGGAAAGGGGCAGAAGTTATTCCATGTTTTTCGGGCCACTCTCTGGTTTCCACTAGCTACAACATCACTTGATTTCATTTCATTTAACGGCACAGGTCTGGGTTTACATCCATGCGTCTCTTTCTTACAAAACACTTTTCGCAAAAAAGAAAAAAAATGGGGGTATTACGTTTGGTTTGAAGTTGCAGCCACCTAAAATTTTCAGCTGAGTTACTGATCACCCAAGTGATGGGCTGGTAAAAACAGGTTCCCCTCCCACCTCGGCTTCCAGAACAGGTTTGGTTCGGCTCGGGGATCTGATGCGCAGACGCGTCCGTGTAAGGTGGCTTTGGCAGGAGCACAGCACGTGGGACGCACTGCAGCCCCGGAGACCCAGCGGCGGTGGAGATGCTGGTGAGCTGATGGTGACAGGAAGCCTTAGGCGCGACGCGCCGAAACCCTCAAGGGTTTCAACCCTTGCACAGCCCTCTGATGGGCGGGCAGCCTCAGGGAGCAAGGCCAAGCCAAGGACTGTACTGCAGGGGGGTGAGGAAGGAGTGTGGGAGATCAGGGGACAGGAGTGTTTCCCGTGAAAATAATGTAAAAAGCAGAGGCAGAGCCCTAGACCCTGATGCAGACAGGTCATGGCCAAAAGCAGGCTGCACGGAGCCAGTGGCCTAGCTGCAAGCAGGGACCCAGGGCTTGGCTGAGGGCTGAGTAGGCGTTAAGGTTGGACAGAACAGATGGAGAGGTTGCCCCTAGGCTGGGCTCCATCCCCCAAATCACAGTCGCCACTTACTCTTCCAAAACCTTTTGGGCTCCAAGCCTGTCCATCAGCGTCTGGAACTGGGCCTCCTCATCTTTGTCCACGTCACCCAGCTCCTCATCCCCTCTGGTCTGATACACCTCCTCTCCCCGGAGCTGGGCCAGGTGCTCACCGGTATCTTCCTGACTTGCCTTATTCTGGCTGAAGAAGAAGTGACCTGGGGGACGCACGGGCACAAGGATCTGGATTAGGCGACACTCACCCAGGAAGACCTTTGCTTCCTCATTTGCCAGGAATCAATTGAGGTTCAGCTGAGAGGAGAAAAGGGGAGGCCAGACTCCCTGTAGCAAAGATCCTTGGATGCCAGGCTCTGGATTTTATGTCTTTCCTACTTGGATGAGATTCTGCCAGAGATGCTAGAATCTGGGAAAGGCAGAGCGCATGGCAGGTACTACGGCACCTTTGTGGTTCTTAGTCTTTTAAAGGCTGGCTTAGAATCATCTCTTCATTGATTTCTTCTCTCAACAAGACCGTTCCCCCCATCGCACTCCAGCAGCCTGCTTGCCTATGCTCCGTGTTATCACCTAGTCATCCTGGCCACCGGCATCACTGTGCTCCACATTTACAAGTCAGTTATAAATTCCTGAAGGTCAGGAAAGGCATCAGATACTGCCAGGCAAATACCTGGCACCTTGAAGGAGGCAGATGTATGGTGATTTATCTGACCCATATTTGTTCTAATCAATACCTGATCAGTATTGGATCTGATGGTGTATCTGTTTTTCTTTTTTTTTTTTTATCTTGTTCATGGATCTCAGTTGTTTTTCCTCCTGGTCACCTTGAGAACGCCTGGTCTATTCAAACCCTTTACAGATTCCTCTGAAAGCCGTTGCCCCTCAGCCTGGAGGACTCGGCCACACTCAGGTTGAAACGAGCCACACACGCCTCCCACTCTGTGGTCCACTGGTATCTCGGCAGAAACGGACAGGCTGGAAATCCCATCTCAGCCCCCCCCCCCTAAACTGAGCTTTCTGCCAGAGCTTCTCTGCTCGTTCCTTGCCATTTTCCAGTAGGAGGGGACCTGGCGGTGACAGCGTGGTGGGCACTGAGGGGGCAGTGGTGTGAGCAGTGGAGATGGACACATGAAAAGAGACCAAATGACCCACAGCCTGGAAACTTCAGGAGGCAGGAGAGCTTGTGCTTCATGGACCCTCAGAGCTGGTGGGGCAGGGATGCCCTTATACGGCTTTAGGCCAACCCATACCCTGGGGCCCCAGCATCCACCAGAACTTACTAAATCCAGTGGTGAACTCCGCTGGGGTCAGAAAGCCATTGCCGTCAGCATCCAGGGCATCAAACACATCCTCCAGGTCCTCCAGGCTGAGGGGCAGCTCCTTATGGAGCCTCTGCAAACGATTCAGACCGCGCTGGTTAACACTGCTCATCACGGACGGCTGCCCAGGGGCGCAGCGCCTTCCGCCCCCGCCCCCCGACAAAAGCCAGAAGCCGGGTTCTGAAGCTTCACCACCCTTCTCCTCCTCTCAGTATTAGGACACCCACCATCTCTTGGTTGCCTACTCATGTGGTAAGCAACTTGCTGGATGATTTATAAGTAAATATGTGTATATCTATTACTATATTTATATATAATTTATTATATATATGTTTGCATTTAATTTTCATGACAATTCTTTGAAGTGGGCATTATTATCCCCCTCTTATAGATGAAGCATGATGTTAAATGACCTGTCCGTGCCAGTAAGTGACATGGCCAGGATCAAATCCAGGTCTGACTTCAAAGCTGGCACTGTTCACAGCTGTAAAGGACCAGAACTGCATGGGACTGAATCCTGTTTAGGATAATACCTGCACAACACGATGCGGCCAAGGTCAATGAGATAATGAATGTAAAGAATATTGCACAGTGCCTGGCACAGGGAAAGCGTTCAGTAAAAAGTATGAGGGAGGTAGAGAAAGAAAGGGGGGAGCAGAAGGTCCCCACCAAGGCCACTGACCCACCAAGGTCACTCAGTGAGTGAATGGCACAGCCAGGTTTCCCTCTGGTTTCACCTGCTCTGCCCAAGCCCCTCCCTCTGTCCCCCTGTTGCCATGCAGGTATGGGTCACACTCTCAGAAGCCTTCCCTGATGGAGGCCACTCATGTCCCAGGGCTGCAGTTTCTGTGGACACACACTATGGTCCTTTAGCTCTGAAGGGAAGCTGGACAAGGCCACTGGGTGACACGCACCCATCATCCCAGCCTGCCCCCCACTCCTGCTCCCTGCTGGCCCTCAACTACTTCCTGAAAAGACACGAACTGCCACTGGCTTAAGGTATGGAGAAGAGTATTTGTGTTGGACTTCCCTGGCGGTCCAGTGGTTAAGACTTTGCCTTCCAATGCAGGGGGTGTGGGTTCAATCCCTGGTTGGGGAGCTAAGATCCCACATGCCTCACGGCCAAAAAACCAAAAACATAAAAAAGAAGCAATATTGTAACAAATTCAATAAAGACTTTAAAAAAGGTCCACATCAAAAAACAAAAAAAGTATTTGTGTTGTAAAAGGGAACTGGCCAAGATGGGGAGTGAGGTCACTGGACCTGAGTCCTGGGCTGCGCCGGACCACGCAGGGAGAGAAGGGCAGACACTGATGGATGAGGAGCAAAGTGGCTGAGCTGCGGATGCTTCCCTCTGGCCTCCGCCTGATGCACCGGTGGCCCCAGGCCAACGTTAATTTGCATCGCTGAAGCAAGTACCCTCTTCTACCCTAATAATCAAAACCTCCCAATGAAGACTCCCCAAGGGAGTTCATTACAGCCCAGCTGACCCTCCCCCATCCTCCCAGTTCCCCGAGGGATGACTGCACAAAATTGCCACTGTGGAAGTGACTGACGGCTGAAGACAAGAACCACGGGGCCACAGGAAGGAAGGTACATGCCCATCTGAACAGTCAAAAAGAGCTGGCAGGTGTTGAAAGCCCATAATGTAACTTGCGAGACACTCGGTTTGACCCTCAGGCACCCTTCTAGCTGATAAGCCATAACCATTAATTTGGCAGGTACTTGCATTAAGAGAGACGATGGGGCTTCCCTGGTGGTGCAGTGGTTGAGAATCTGCCTGCTAATGCAGGGGACACGGGTTCGAGCCCTGGTCTGGGAAGATCCCACATGCCGCAGAGCAACTAGGCCCGTGCGCCACAACTGCTGAGCCTGCGCGTCTGGAGCCTGTGCTCTGCAACAAGAGAGGCCCCGATAGTGAGAGGCCCGTGCACCGCGATGAAGAGTGGCCCCCGCTCGCCGCAACTAGAGAAAGCCCTCGCACAGAAACGAAGACCCAACACAGCCATAAATAAATAAATAAATAAATAAATAAATAAATAAATAAATAAATAAAATTTAAAAAAAAAAACAAAAGAGACACGATGATGCATTACAACGTGGGGAGACAGGATGATGTGGGAGCCGTTTAAAATCACTGAATTACATAGGAATGAGGTTTTTAAAAAGGAAGGTGAGAGTGTGTGCAAGGATTCCAGAAGTGCATCTGCTGAGCAAACAGCAGAATCTCTGGCTTATCCACAATCCATAAACCAGCGGTCTCAAAGCCAAAGGCAGAGAATGCAGGGCGAGGATGGAGTCAAGTTTGCAAGCAGGAAGTTCATTAGCTCCATTTGAAGCTAAAGGCATCACATTGTAGGAAGGGTGAAAACCCAAGATTCCAGGCCTTTCCTTGGGATAATCCTGCCCCCCTCCCTACCCTCCACCTGAATGTGATCTCTAAAATGTGGTCTCTCACACTGTGCCGGACCCAGAAAGGGGCTGAAAGGAATTGCAGAGTCAGTGGGACCCTCAACTCGCCTCTTGCCCAAAACACCCACACGTGGGCACCCATGCTCTTGTCAGCGTCACCCAGGAAGAGCCAGGTCACAGCCCGCCTCAGGCACCATCCCTGAAGCCAGCAGCACTTCTGACCCCAAGTCCTTCCCATGCTCTAATCCTGTTCCTTGTCTCTGTCTCAAACCGGCTTCCTGCTCTTGCTGTCACTGAAGCTGGGGAGGGCAATATGACATCCTCCAAGTCATACTCCCTCTTCACATCCCGGCAAAGTAGTACCGAGGTCTTCTCCAGCCTTCTCTGCAAACGGCACATGCCTGATGCCTCAACCTCTCTTTATTGGCCCTACCTGAAAAATCCTTTAGTCTTAATAACCATAATTACCTCTTATTTATCCTTCTTCTCTGGGCCTGCAGAGCCACGTAAAACCAACTTATTCTGCTCTTGTCCCCTGGGTACCTAGCGCTGTCTACATTTTTAACTAAAGGAGCCAAGCCAGGTGGAGAGGGACACGATGATTCATTCCATGGTGCTGACAACCCGCGAAGCTCTGAGATTTGCCTAAAGTCACAGTGGAGGCCAGGCTGGGATAAAGAAGCAATTTCCCCTTCAGGGCTTCCGCTGTCAGCTAAGGGTTCTCCGTGCATCCATGCATCCTTAATTCCTTTCTCTCACTGCTATCCCACCCCTGCCACCAAAAGTCTGCCCGGCCAGCACCACCTGTGCCAGCCTTCCAGAATCCCGCTTCACGGGTGGATCCTGTCTCCCACTCCCACCTGGAAGAGCAGGTGAGGGGGGAGGGAGTCGGGGAGAAGGCAGGCTCGCCCTCCTCACTCTGCCCACGGCCCAACCAGGGGCTATTTACGATTCCACACTCCCTCCGACCGTGGCCTCCCTCCACCGCCTTCCAGTTCACTCTAAATTCCTGCTTCCTCTGAACCCTGAATTCCTGCATCACTTCCTCAGGAAGCCTCTGCAGCCCCCGGCTTAGACCAGCGATCCAGAACCCCCCAAACACATTTCTTTCGTTCATAAGTCTCACTTCGCTTTGTACTTCACATACTGATGGATGCGATTAGTGGATGAATGTCTGCTCCTTCAGTGGCCTGGAAGCTCTGGGAAGAGGGATCCCGTTCATTTTTGTTCACTGTCATGGCCCCAGGATCTAGCCCAAGGCTGACAACCAGGCAGTACTTAGATGCTTGTTGAACAAGTGAATCAACAAACGAGTGACTACGAGTGATAGCCAGTGGTCCTGAACTCCTGTCCACGGAGCACTGGCCTAGACCCCATCCACTCTAGATCCTGACCAGCCCCCGTCCCCCACCCAGGGATGCTCGGCGAGGTCTTATAAACTGGGGCGTGGAACAGGAAACAGTCCTGCAGGAGCCATGCTGAGGGCGCAGGCTCCCAGAGCCAGGGGAAAACGCTGTCTCCCGCTACACCTCAGCCGGACTCTCTACCTTCCTGGTCGCCAGCCTGCAACATGCCTCGTGCAGCTTAAAGCCAAGGGTTGCACAGCTTCAAATGCATCTAAGGGAAATGCTCATTAAAGAGAAAACCAGGAGATCCACCTTTACAGCCAGATTAATCTCTCCCTCTTTCCAGGCTCCCAAAGCCTCCTGTTCAGACCCTTCTCCCAGCACCAACCACTCTCTTCCCTGTGGTAGAGCCCAGACGCACCAGACATCTTCAGGATGGGACTGTGAGGTCCAGAGGCGGGATCTACCTTGATTCCGCCTGGTGCCTTGATGTGCTTGGTGCAGGCTGACGGCCGGGTGCAGACGGGAGTCTCAACCTCTGCGCTGTTGACATCTCGGGATGAAGAATTCTTTGTTGGAGAGGGAGGTGGGGGAGGAGCTGCCCGTGCTTTATGGGACATTTAGCAGCATCTCCGGACACCACTTAGTAGATGCCCGTGGCATCTCCCTCTCCAGTCACTCCAATCAAGAATGTCCCTAGATGTTGCCAAATGTCCTCTAAGAAGCCAAAGTGCCCTCGCTCACATAGACTAGACACAAACAAGCGCAGCACCAGCTAGAGACGAATGGAAGGGACCCTCTCCAGCAGAAATGCCCCTTCTTGATCTCTGAGGCAGACAGATGACTTGCACTTGACCTCCCAGTACGACAGTGCGGCCACTGTGGAAACAGCGTGGGATTCCTCAAAATATTAAAACTAGAATTGCCATATGATCCAGCAATCCCACTCTGGGGTATATACCCCAAAGAACTGAAAGCAGGGACTCAAAGAGCATTTGTACGTCCCTCTCCATAGCAACGTGATTCACACCCAAGGGTGTGAAGCAACCCAAGTGCCCATCGACGGCCAAATGGATAAACAAAATGTGGTAAATAGATAAAATGGAATCTTATCCAGCCCTAAAAAGAGAGGAAATTCTGACATGTGCCACCATGTGGAATCTTGAAGACATTTTGCTAAGTGAAATAAGGCAGTCACCAAAGGACGGATACTGTATGATTCTACTTATACGAGGTCCCCAGAGGAGCCATATCTATAGAGACAAAGTAGGATAGTGGTCCTGGGGGCTGGGGGAGGGGGATGGGGAGTTAGTGTTTAATGGGGACAGAGTTTCTATTTTGCAAAATAAGGAGAGTTCTGGTGAGGGTTACACAACAATGTGAATGTATTGAAAAGCACTGAAATATTCACTTAAAAATGGTTTCAGATGGGGAATTTTGTTACGTGTATTTTACCACAATTTAGAAACATCACAGAGTGGAGGACACTAGGAATTGTGTTAAGACTCGGGGTATAAGTCCCCCCACCCCCAATGACACACACACACACACAGAGCATTTATGGAGAGATTTCCAGGCCCCAGCTCGGGGCTAAGTGCTCTGCATGTACACACGCGCCTGACTCTCTTCTAACGCTGGGAGTTAGTTATAAATAATTCACAGATGAGGGGCTACAGCTTAGAAGGCTTAAGAGACTTACACAAATTCACATTGCTAGTAAGTGGCAGATTCAGGATTAAAACTCAGGGCAATGTACCACAAAATTCTTTAAGAGTCTCTTTGTTAACCTAAATCAGGAGTCAACTAGCATCCCCTGTAAAGGCCAGATCATGCATATTTGAGGCTTTGCGGGCCTTTGTCACAGCTTCCCAAGTCCGTGTTGTAACTTGGAATCCGCCGTGGATGGTACGAGAAGGAAAGAGGCCGGCTGTGTTCCAATTACACGGCACTCACAGAAACAGCGAGCGAGCCAGGTTTGGCTGGCTGGCCAACTCCTGGATGGTTCTTTACAGTTTGGCTAATCCAGGAACTCCAGGCAGTGTTTCAGAGTGGGTACTTGGCATTGGTAATAACCATTACACTCCTCTAAGAAGTCAGGGAAACAGGGTTTATGAGGCTGCTGATGTCTTCAGAGATCTCCTGCCTGACCTGTCCCCATCTCCCTCTCCCAACTGGAGGCGTCCCTTCACACCCTCTCCAGCCTGGTCCTCCCGTGTCCCTCTGCCTCTCACTAGGGACCCTCCGGCTCACGACTCTGGTTCTCTAGCGGACCCCTTCCCTGCAAAGCAGTCTTCACCCCACTTCTGCCTAGAATGATCTCCATGGGACACACAGAGGGGTTCATTGTGGAGGAGGGAGTGAGGTCTGGGGGGCCACGGGTGGAGCTGAAGACCCTCCAACCTCCGCCTAAACTCTGCGCTCACAGCTCAATATCATCCATCCAACGTCCTGTAGCAGGACCTGCTCCTGCGCAATCCGAGCTCAGGGCGGCTTGCATCCTGGCCTCGGCCCCGGGGACCTGCTCCTTTCCGTCTGTGGTCCTGCTCGGTCAGGGTGTCTGTTTGCCCACGGCTGCTGCTCTCCGATCACCTCTCAGATGCCTGGGTCTCCCCACCTCTCGGATGGCTGGGAGCCTGTCTCAGCCCCTGCAGGTGGATTTCTTCCGTTACTCAGGAGAAAGAAGAATGGCCGCACCAGGGGAGCGGCCCTGCCCCTCCCGCTCCCTCAAAGGGTGGCAACTGCGTGCGGTTTTGTGCCAGCTCCCCTCGCCCGCCGGCCCCTCCTGCCCAGGCGCCCCACCCCAAGCCAGCCACTCTCCGCCTTAACAGGCCTTTCCCGGCATCTGGATCTCGGTGCGCGTGCATGCTGTGAGCTCTTCTCCGGGTCCCGAGAGGCCGTGCTGGGAGCCGGGGGTGAGAAAGGGGCTGGTGACCAGGACCAAGGGGCCAGCCACCGGCCGCCGCGGTACGTGCGGGGGTGACAGCAGCAGGCAGATGTCCTCAGTCCTGCCAGGAGAACCAAGGGCGCGTGGGCCTCACAGGGAACCCAGGGGGGACAACAAGAGGGTGACTTTCTTCCCAAATCTCCTTCCAGCCCATCCTCCTCCAGACATGACCGTGAAAGCGGCAGGGAGGCGGCCCTTCGATGACGCGTTTTGTTCTCTCGTGATATCATTCTCTCAGCTTGAAGAGCTGAACTTTTCAAATGCTTCGCCGTGCACAGGCACGCAGAAAGTTCAGGAAACTGCAGCCGGCAGAGCTGAATGCCACGGACCCAGCAGACCAGCTGGTGGGATGGCCCGCCCTCCTCCCGCTGTCTGGACCAGGGGTGAGGCCGGAGGGAACAAGGCTGCTGTGGTGTCTCTGGGATCTGATGCTTCTGACTTCATTCCGAGCCCAAAGCAAATGATTTCTTGAACAATTGATACTTTACAGTTTAAACTCACCGTGCCTCTGCCGGCCTTCACTAAAGAGTGGGCTTCGGTGCAGGGGTTAATGGGGGTATATTCAGTGAGAGTGCTGAGTTGCACTGTGCATGTGACCCACGGTTGACCCTCAATAAAAGAGAATTCCCTTTTCTTTCTTTCTAGAAGGAGAAGCACAAATGAAACATGCCATTAAAACCACTCCTACAAGCACCATGGCCACAGGCCTGTGAAGGACAACTATGAATTTCCAGGCTGGGGTCGTCGAGGTTTTCTCAAAACACACCTAGGCTGGACTTCTAGGTGGGGGGAGGCTTTGGGGATGAGTATCAGGGGCAGAAATTTACCAGGTGTCAATTGCTGAAAACTAGAGAGGCCCAGGCCCGCTTGTGGGCTAAGGTACCACTGTTCCCAGGTCTTTCCCCTCAAATCCTGCAGCACCTACTGGACGGGGAAGAGTCTGGGAGAAGCCAGAATATTCCACCCCGTGGGGCTGGTGGGAGAAAGGCCTGCGGTGCTCCATCCAGGTCACAAGCCTCCAGGCCGCGAGGCTCACACAGCGAGTGGAGGTGGGACGGATACGAACGAGGCTCTGCATCTCATGGCCCAACTTCAGTGTACTCTGAAAAACCAGCCTTAAAGGAGAAAACCTGCCCGTCGTGGGCCTTCTTCCCCTTTGTGCAGCTGTGTGTCCCTCCCCAAGATGCCCCTGACGTGCGAGCGATGGGAGGGCGGTGTGGAGAGATGCTGTCCGAGGTCCAGTGCAGCCCGCGCTTCCTTTATTCTCGGGGTGAAATCATGACTGCAGCATGAGAGACTTAAGGAAGACACTGGGAAGGCACCAGACCAGGGGTGGGCAAACCACGCCCCGCCCTGTAAATGGGACCCAGTGCCTGTTTTTGTACAGCCAGAGAGCTAAGAATCGCTTTTACATTTTTAAATGGTTGAAAACAGTATCAAAAGAAGAATAATGTTTGGCGACACATGAAAATGACATACAATGTACATTTCAGTGTAGGTAAATAAAGTTGTTTGGCAACAGGCCACACTCTGCTGTTTCCACACTGCCTGTGGCTGCTAGCGCTGCTGTAACCGAGCAGGACCTTACGGGGCCTTCGCGGGTCAGACCCCTCCCTGTACCCTCTGCTTTAGCTCCTCTCTGGAGGACCTAGATAATAGTATCTGATGCACATTTCCTGAGTTGTTTTACAGATGCTAAAACCACCACCAAACGGAAGACATTAACTACTTGAAGACCACGAGCACATAGCCCCCAGGCCTCCTGGAGCCTAAGGATTGATCATGTGAACCCCTGTGATACCGCCCTGGTACCACCACCAACCAGAGAATTGTGCACGAGCTGATCACATACCCTGGGACTCCCCTCTCTCATCCGGCCTTTAAAAATGATTTGCTGAAAACCACTGAGGAGTTCGGGTGTTGTTTTTTTTTTACTGTGGACCATTTTTGAAGTCTTTATTGAGTTTGTTACAATACCGCTTCTGCTTTATGTTTTGGTTTTTTGGCCCTGAGGCATGTGGGATCTTAGCTCCCCGACCAGGGATCAAACCTGCACCCCCTGCATTGGAAGGCTAAGTCTTAACCACTGAACCGCCAGGGAAGTCTGAAGGAGTTCAGGTGTTTTGAGCACTAGCTGGCCCGGACTCCTTGCTTGGCGCCTGCAATAAACGCTGCCCTTTCTTTCACCACAACCTGGGGTCAGTAGGTCGGCTTTACTGTGCATGGGCGAACAGACCCAAGTTTGGTTCAGTAACACCATGACAGAGCTGACTGAGAGTCATGGCACCTCGTGGGAGTGGCTTGGGCACAGCTCGGAGCTGTGTTGTAACAAGTCAGTGCCTTTACACCTTTGTTCCAGAAGGTTCTTCTCCGTGTCTCACTTAAGTTTCTTATACTGCTGCCACCATTTTCCACAATTCTGGGGAGTTACTGACTCAGAGAAAATAGCCCCCGAGTCTGACACCAAGTGAAGGCCAGAAAAAGAATGAACCCAGGAGATCTAGCTCCCAGGAGAGTTTAGGTCGATGCCTCCTTCCAGGACAGAGTTGACGGCATCTTTTCTGTTAAAGACGTCACCTCCTGTGGGGCAGGCTCCAGCTCAAGAAAGGGAAACCCATGCATTCCAGGTGGCATTCCAGGTGGGCAGGTGCAATCTGGGACCCTCTTACCTGCATATCCCTCCTGGCGATGAAGCCCTTGCCCTCGGCATCACAGGTCTGGAAGAACTCCTGTGCCTTCCTCAGCATGGTCAGCTGTGCCGGTGCCAGCTCCTGGGTCCCCTCACACGGCAGGTCGTCCAGGGAGCCCAGGCAGGCCCCGCTCCCCTGGTGCCCCCAGCCAGGTCCCCGGGGTCTGGAGACCACTCTCCTGTCGGGGGTGGCCATCCAGATCTGTCAATTTCTTCGAGTCTTTTCAGAACCTGAAGGTGGAAGACGAGAGAGAGGAGTGGGCATGGTAGGGATGGAGGGAGGCTGGAAAAGGATGAGAGGGGATGGGAGGGAAGCAGAGGACCGCTCACCAGTGCCTGTTTCTCTCTTCATCAGCACAAGCTCGGAACAAGGGGAAGTGTGCCCTGATCATTAACAGATCAGCCAGCCCATCAAAGAGAGCAGAGAAGAAGGGGGAAAGAAAAACAGACATTTCCAGCTTGAAAGGAGGTGGCCAGAGAATTTCTCCTGATCTAAATCAACGGCAAGAACACAGACGCTGATAGATCAGCTTCCATTTCTGGAGTGTTTACTTGCAGGCAGGCCCCACACCATGGTCTCTATATACATTTTCCCATTTCCTCGCCCTCTAATGGTGGGATTTCAGTCATGGTGACCGGCAGTGGAGGAAGGTCTTTGGGGTTGGGTTCCTCCTCTATAGCCCTCCAAATAGAGTGCATAGCAATCCACTACTACTGACCAGCTGTGTGAGCTTAAGAGAGCCCCAGAGCCACTCTGGGCCTGGGAATTAGTAAACCTGATCTCTCCGTTCTAGGTCTGACTTTCTCTGGCCCCCAGCTTCCCTGGCCCATGTCACAGGCGATGCATGGCATAAAAGAGGCAATCTCACAGTTCTAAAGAAGTCGGCTACGAGCACTAGAAGAGAGGCACCACCTCTTATTTGATTTTAACCCCAGGCATCAGCCCAAAGATGGTATAAAGTAAGTGCTCATTGATTCTCTGTTGAATGAAGGAAGATCGCTCTTTCGTAAATTCTTTGCAGGGATGCCTGAAAGCATTTTATTTCGGTCAGGAAGCTCTTTATATGGGATTTTCATCTCATAAAGAGCAAGTCTGGACTTCTGTTTCCAGAAAAGATGGAATAACAGGGACTGGATTTACCCTCCCAGTTGAAATAACCCAAAATCCAGATGAGATGTATATATACATATATATATATATATATATATATATATATTTTTTTTTTTTAAATGATTTTCCAGACACTGGATGTCAGGCAATGAAGGATAGTGAACAGCAGGGCTGGGACAAGGGTGAGCGGAGGGAGGCCCCTAAAGTATCAGATTAAGAGGCGTGTTGAGTCTCAGGTCCTAACCCTGTACTCCCACTCTTGAGAGTGTCTTCTTAAGGTGCAAGAAGAGGATTCCACTCTCGAAGCTGTGTATCTGAGAGTGACCAGCTTTATAAATTTTGCTCCCAAAGGGCCCACACTTGCCTCCCTCTAGTCTAAGCCTTGCTCCTGAGAGATGGGAAACAAATGAAATATGCCCCATTATTGCCTAAAGAGTTTTCAGTTCATGGCACAGGAAGGGGAAACCCAGGTGGCGCCTGACAGACACCCTAAATAGAGGAAACCCAACTATATGCTGCCTAAAAGAAATGTACTTTAACATAAAGACACAAATAGGGGACTTCCCTGGTGGCGCAGTGGTTAGGAATCTGCTTGCCTATGCAGGGGACACGGGTTCGAGCCCTGGTCTGGGAAGATCCCACATGCTGTGGAGCAACTAAGCCCGTGCACCACAACTATTGAGCCTGCACTCTAGAGCCCGTGAGCCACAACTACTGAAGCCCGTGCACCTAGAGCCCATGCTCTGCAACAAGAGAAGCCACCACAATGAGAAGCCCGCGCACCGCAACAAAGAGCAGCCCCCGCTCGCTGCAACTAGAGAAAGCCCACGCGCAGCAACAAAGACCCAACGCAGCCAAAAGTAAATAAATAAATAAATAAATTTATATTAAAAAAAAAAAAGACACAAATAGGTTAAAAGTAAAAGACTGAAAAAATATATAGCATGTTAACACTAGTCAAGGGAAAGCTGCATATTGATATCAGGCAAAGTAGATTCTATAGAACAAAGAATATTAATGGAGATAAAGTCATTTCATAATGATAAAGAGGGCAATTCATCAATAGGATAAAACAATCTAAACACATATGCACCTAACAACAGGTGCAAAAAGCAAATGCATAAAACAAAAACTGATAGAACTTCAAGGAGAACTAGGCAAATCCACAATCACATTCAGATTTCATTATCCCTCTATCAATAATTAATAAAACAATTAGACAGAAATCAGTAAGGATACAGAAGACTTGAACAAAACTGTCAACTATTTTGACCTACTTGACATTTATAGAACAATCCACCCAACAAAACCTGAATACACTTTCAAGTGCACATGGAACATTTACCAAGACAGTCCATATTCTGGTCCACAAAACAAGTTTCAATAAATATAAAAGGATTCAGTCATGCAAAGTATGTACTCTGACCACAATGGAATTATGTTAGAACCAATAACAGAAAGACCTCTGGAAAATCTCCAAATGTGAAACTATGTAACATACCTCTAGAAACCCATGGCTCAAAGGAGAAATAAAAATGGAATTTAAGAATAATTTGAACTAAATGAAAAAGAAGTACAATATTTCAAATTTTGTAGGATATTGCTAAAGCAGTACTGAGGAAAAAATTTATAGCCCTAAACACATATATTAGAAAGGAAGAAAGGTCTCAGGCCAATGGCCTCATCTTCTACCTCTAGAAACTAGAAAAAGAAGAGTAAATTAAACCCAAAGTAAGGAGAAGAAATAATAACAATCAGAACAGAAATCAATGAAATAGAAAACCATAGAGAAAAACAATGGAGAAAATCAACAAAACTAAAAGCTAGGCCTTTAAGAAGATCAATAAAGAGAGAAGATACATATTATAGTATAAGGAATTTAAGATGACATCATTATAAATTCTACAGACATTAAAAGGATAATAAGGGAATATTATGAACTACTTTATGCCAATAAATTTGACAATTTAGATGAGATGGACAAATTCCTTGAAATATCACACTAAATATCAAAGCTCACTCAAGAAGAAATAGATAGCCCGAACAACACTATACCTATTTTAAAAATTTTAAAAGAAAATCAACAACTCAGTTGTTTTTAAATGGACAAACATTTGAACAGGCGCTTCACCAAATAAGATATGTGGATATCAAATAACCACATGAAAATGTTCATCATTATTAGTCATAAGGGAAATGAAATTTAAAACCAAAATGAAATGCCAATACACACTTGTTAGAATGTCTGAAATGAAAAAGATTGACCAAGTCTCGGCAAGGATGTGGGGTGACAGAATGGAACACTCATGTGTCGCTGGTGGAAATGTACACAAACGTACAATCCCTTCGGAAAACACTTTGTGGTCTCTTACAAAAGTCAAACAAACTTCTACCATCTGATCCAGCCATGACACTCCTCAGTATTACTTACCCAAGAGAATAAAAGCATACGTCCATACAAAAACTTGTCCATGAAGGTTCACAGAAGCTTTATTTGTAGTAGCCAAAAACAGCCCAAATGTTCATCAGCAGGTGAACTGGTAAGATTGTGGTATAAACACACAAAGGGATGCTACTCAGCTTTGAAAGGAAGGGACTGTTGATCCAAGCCACAAACTGCATGAATCTCAAAATAATCATGTGAGTGAAAGAAGCTGGACAAAAAGAGTGCATCCTATTTGATTCTACTTACATAAAATTATAAAAAATGAAGACTCACCTATAGTGACAGGAAAGAGATAAGGGAGGGTGGGGGAGGGTGAAAAGGAGGGATGACAAATGGGCAAGAGCAAACTTCTGGGGGTGTGGATATGTTCGAAATCTTAATTGTGGTGATGGTTTCATGGAGATACACATATACATACAGACAGACACACATATGCAAACGTCCATACATGTAGATACAAATATGTATCAAAACATCAAATTATACATTTTAAATATGTGTGGTTTATTGCATGTCAATAGTTGACTAGATCTATTTTTTTAAAAAAAGAAAAGGTCAGCCAGACCCTTCTCATATTCCCCGGGACTTGCAAATCTAGGCCTGCCTACTGTGTTTATTCCCAGGATCCTGTTTCTTCCTCTTACCTTCAACTCTGGCAAGCCGGAAATGGCTGAAAATTAAGTAATTTCCCTGTGAAAATGCTCAGTCCCTGAGTGTAGGGAGCTAAATGAGCTTGGAAAGTAAGGGAGCAGGGCAGAGTCCCTCCTGCGGACGATTTCCCTTTACGAGTTCGCCTCCTTTCTCCTCTGGCTTTGACCTGCAATCTTCCCACAGCATCTGTGGGGTTTCCGAGTGGAAGGGAAGACAAAACAACAGAAGTGCTTCTACTTTCATTTCAAAATAAAATGGAAGCCCTGTGATGGGCTCGGCTGCCTCACACTTGGATGAAGCCCTGTGATGCCCTGGGCCCCGGCTGGACACAGCTTTCTGTCTCCAAGATTTTTTAGGCCACCAGAAAGTACACTCATAAAAGGGAAAATGGTGCGATGCGTTCCAGAGGCAAAGGGCGAAGGCCATCACCATCACAAAGGGAAAAAAGAGCCCACTTTTATCTGCCCGTCTCTATCAGAGCCGGCAGACTGCCATTCTCCCTCCAGAATGGTTCCATGAAAGCCTTTATATACACAGATGGAAATTATCCAGCCCTCAAATATTTCCAGGAACATTTCCCAGACTTCCAAAGTAATTCACAGCTTAGTAACTGCTGTAATCAGAACGTTCACGGACCAAGCCTAAATCCCTTCTGAAGGCCCTAAGCTCTCTTCCCCCTCACTCTGGGCTCCACGGAGCTGGAGAATGGCTGATACCTTGCAGCACACCACACCCGAGGCCGACTTGAAAGTCACCCTGATCCCCCTTGAATCTCTCCTGCAGCAGACAGTTAGGAAATCAAGAGCCCCAAAGCATCTTCAGGATCCATTCAAATCCCATTAATCACCCAGGCTCCAATGGAGGAATATTCTATATGTGGCAGTACCCCACGTGTCCACCACTAACTCCGCGTTGGCCGTGTCAAAAAGAGGCAGATGGGCCAGTCGTGTCAAGCTGTGAGGACACGGGAGGGCTGCTGAGCAAAGGATCTGAAAGGGAGCTGCCCCAGGAAAGGACGTGAGATGCTCACAGGTCTTACCAGACCCCTGGGAGGGAGAAAATTAACGAAGAATCAAGGCCTCAGACAGGAGATGTGTTAGTTTCCTAGGGCCGCTGCAACAGAGGACCCAAAACTGGGTGGCTTAAACAACAGAAACTTACTCTCTCACAGTTCTGAGGCTAGAAGTCCAAAATCCAGATGTCTCAGAGCAGGCTGTGCTCCCTGAGACTCCAGGTAGGATCCTTCTTTGCCTCTTCCCAGCGTCTGGAGGTGGCGGCCACCCTGGGGTCCTTGGCTTTCGGCTGCATCTCTCCTGTGAGCTGTGCCTTCTCCATCACGTGGCCTCTCCCCTCCCGTGTCTGCCCTCATCCTCTTCCTGTCTTATCACCAGTCGTATTGATTAAGGGCCCACTCAATGACTTCATCTCAACTTGACTAATTACATTCATAATCATCCTACTTCCAAATCAGGTCACATTCCGAGGTCCTGGGGGTGAAGGCTTCAACATACCTTTTGGGGACACAATTCAGCTTCTAACCGGTGGTGTCTTAGAAGACCCTGAGACAGGGATTTGGGTGAAAGTGGCTTGTTTGGAAGGGACACGGGAAACACTGTCCGGGGAGTGGGAAGGGAAGCAGCCTGTGAGAGGCACCTTCTCCAGCCAACAACGGGCGAGCAGCAGCTGCTGGGGTTTGGGGCCTCCCAGGAACTCGAGGGCAGATCACAGGTCTCAGGGATCCAACCTCAGGGGAAAGGGTCAGGCTACTTGTATGTCAACCCCTCAGTCATGGGGAGACTGCCCCTGAGGGTGTTAACCCCCAGCGCTCCAGTGGGCCACGGGGGATGGCTTTGGAGAAAGCCCCCAGGCAAAGGGACAGAGGCCAGCAGCTGGAAGTGGCCACAGGACAAGGAAATGGTCAGTCCTCCCACTGTGATGAGGGCAGGCCACCAAAAGCATCTGGTACATAGGACGTGGGGGAAGGAGAGGCTCTGGGCCACCCACATGCCATCCACACAGGCCCTAACCCTCAATTGCCCCATCTGTAAAAAAGCAGGTGACAGTACCTACTTCCTGTGAGGACCGGGCCACGTAAAAACACGTAAAACGCTTGGAAACGATGCCTGGCACACAATAAGTGGTTGGTAAGTGTGAGCTCTTACAATAATTTCTAGGGCATTTTCAGTATTATCCTTTTTAGTTCGAAATTCTGATAGCGAGGTGACTCCTTGGGAGGTGATAAAATAATGAAAGACATATAAACTCATAATGATGCTAATTATATTTCGCAGTTTAAAAAGAACTTTCACTTTTATCATCCCATTTCCATAGTGATCCTGTGAAGCTGTCAGGACTGGCTGTCTTTTCCCTCTTTTAGTAATGAACATCTCAGTCTCCAAGAGGTTACGTGACACATCCAGGGACATCAAGAAGAGCTGGGACTCGAACTTACCACCCCTGAGAGTAAGTGAGAAGACCAGAAGCATACTGGGGCTGCGTTTGTTTTCTAGAACTCAATGAAGGGCAGTTTTCAGTTTGTCCTCCCTCCCTGTAAGAACACTCCACAGTCTGCGCCAACTCTCAGCCTTGTATGTGCCTTCAGGGCCCAGTTCTAAGTCCGCCTCCTCCGAGAAGTCTTCCCTGACTCCCTGGTCTGGACTGCTTTGGCCTCTGTCCCTCTGAGTACTTACTCTTTTTTCATGCTTTATGCATTAGAACACCCAGCTTGATCCAGTTGGCTAGATTTTCAAGTGCACATGATATGTCTTATTTCTTCTGCAAAAGCAGAAGCCCTACCAATAAATCTTAGTAAGTGTGAAATTGATATTTGATCATTTAAATGAACAAATTCCCAGCCTGGTACTTTGCATAGAACAGGTGCTCAGTAAGTGTGTGCTGGTTTCCTAACTGGCCACTGAGAGTGAGGGCTGAGAAGGGAACGTATTGGTGGTACAAGGAAAAATATCTATCTGGTCTTTGTGCCAGTTCCTGGTGCAGAGCTCCTAAAACCCTCAGAATTTCCTGAATGAAAGAAGGGTCTTTTGTTATTTACAATGAGCCCCTTTTCAACTACACCTGAGTTCATGCTAAGGAGTGACTCTGGGTGGGTTTCAGGAATGGGGGCTGGTGGCCAGAGGAACCAATCATGTGATTAGAAGTGTCGACTGAAAAAAATACACGGCCTAAAAGTTGAGAATTACGTTTTATTTGAGGCCACTCTTGAGGACCCTAGCACGGGAAGGCAGCCTCTCAGATCTCTCTGTTCCAAAGAGGCAAGGAAGGAGCCAGGATACATAGGAGTTTTTGCTGAAAAATAAAACTCGTAGTCGAAGATCAAAAGATGGCTGCTAATCACAAGACCCGGACATCTCAAGTTAATGATTTTAGGACTTCTCTATGTATGGGAAGATGCAAGAGTCTGGGCTCATTGAAATTATTCCTTTCATACGCATCGTAAATATCTAGGGCCAGTATCTTGTTTTTCTCCATCCTGCATCACCCCAGGGTGCACGGCTTGGGGTGGCTGCAGTGGCTGATAGCTTGATGGTCTCAACATTGTTGTTTACTGAAATGGTGACATTTTTTGTCCACAGTAGGTTGGAACTTTCAGCCCCACCGCCAACCTCCAGGAAGGAGAGAGAGGCCGGAGCTTGAGTTAATCACCCATGGCCAATGATTTAATCGATTCTGCCTACATTAGAAGCACCAAAGGATGGGGCTTGGGGAGCTTCCGGGTTGGTGAACCCATAGAAGATCTAGGGGGTGCCACACCCATGCCATACCCTACCTTCCCTTGCCTTGGGCATTTCTTCCTTCTGGCTGTTCCCCAGTTGTATCCTTTATAACAAATGGTAATAGTAAGTAAGGCACCTTCCTGAGCTCTGAGCGCTAGAGAGTTTTTGAACCTGAGGAGGGGTTGTGGGAAACTCAGAATTTACAGCTAGTCGGTCAGACTTATGGGGGTGTATGATGAGGCCCCCCAAGGTGGCTGTTCTCTTGCTCTCTGTACATTCCCTGCTCGACCAGTCCCTGCCGCACCCACACCTACTCACATGACTGACCTTCCCTCTTAATCATACAGCCTAATCAATAAATGCCTAGCACTTGCCCCTAGCCCCAGCTAGTGACCGTTCTCATCTTCAGATCAGAGCGTCTCCACTATGATAGTTGATCAAAGGGGTGTTCAGGGCTGTATCCCTCTGCTGGTTTTCCTGGTAACCAACTGATGGGCCAACCTATGTCAATCCCCTCTACAACTGGCAACCTCCCTCTTCCCCTGGGAGCGAACACCGCTGCCAGGTCCTGCCTGCCGTCTGCCATGCATGGCGGGGTGTCACTCCAGGACCCTTTTGCTTCCGACATGTAAAATCCCCTGTTCAATAAACCACCGATGTCTCTGTCGCCGTCTCCAGGCTCTTTTTTCGGTTTTGAGGCTGGGCGAGTACAGGGCTTACAGGTCTGCGGCGTGGAGCACAGGGTAACAACTTGGGACCTGCAGCTGGCATCTGAATGGGGACAGTCTTGTGGGACTAAGCCTTTACCCTGTGGGGTCTGTGTTAGTGTTAGAATAGGACTGGATCCTAGGACACACATTTGGTGTCAGAAGTGGTGTTAGAAAAAAAGACACCGCCATATTTAACAATCAGTCCCCCTGGGTGGGCGGGGAAGAACCCCGATTTGCAGCTTCTGCCTATTTCTATGGTGTCAATATTCCCACCGTGGCCACAGTCAAGCTACCGACCGTCAGCTCTCACCACGAAAGAAATTGTGAGGCTAATGTTTCTGCCCAGGGCCTCCCGAGAGGGTGACCTCTGAATCCCCAGCACAGTCTGCACAGGTGAAGACGCCTCTTTAAACTGTATTCCCCACCCTAGGCTTACAGGGCGGGGCCCATTTTAAATCCATCTGAGTACCTGGGAAAATGTGCTTTTCCCAAGCTTCAGGGTCTCACAGGTGGCCTGCCTGACATTCATGCCTGTGGCCCCCCGACACCCCACAGCCCTGGGAAGACCCTCTGGTGGGACCAGGGCAGTGAGACAGATGAACAAAGATGCTGCTTCTTCCCCAACCACTGCTCAGGATAAAAATATTAAGCACAGGAGCCAGGCCAGTCTGGAAAGGAGTCTTTCCCTGTTCTGTATCAGATTGTTCTTTACTTCTTCAACAGTGCTGGGGGGCTTCGGACAGTCCCACCTCTTCTCTGATAGCCCTCTTACTGTGGTGGGTAAGAACATCAGGTCCAAGTCCAGAGCCCCCGAGCCCCTGGCTGTGTGGCCACAAACAGGTTACTCAACCTCTCTGAGCTCCGCTTTCCTCACCTGTACAATGAAGGCAAGAGTAGTACCTTACGAGTGTTAGCTACTGTTATTATTCTTATCATTATGGAACCCAAACTGGCCTCCTCCACCCCAGATACAATTCTAACAAAACAGACTCATAAACAAAAAAGCAACACAACGACAAAAAAACACTACCTGAAGAGATATGATCTACCTTTGATGGCCCAGCGGGAGGGGACCTCATGGTGTGATGTCACCCACCACAGGCCACCAGGAAGGCCACATGCCCCACCAGCCCATTTAAAGGGGCAGCTGTACGAAGCACCTTTGAGAGGGCAACTCACCACTCTGCCTGCTGTGGCTTATTCAACCGCTATGTTCTGCCTCCTTTTTCCTTGAATTAGGTCCAATTTCCTTGTCTGGCCTCAAGGGAGACAGGGAACAGCTGTCTCTACCGCTATAAAATAAGTCTTCCAAGTCTGGACAACTAATATTCAGCGGCACCATTCACGCTTCTCTTGCTATATTATGAGATACGTTAAAGGCCTTGATCGTGATTTGGGGGTCTCCGCGACACGACTGCTGTTCACACTAATTCGTCTCATAATTAGTGGTTGTAAACCACTTTGAAGATAAAAGGTGTTTTACAAGAGCTAAGTCCTATTATGATTAGCTTTCCAATATTTCCTTGCAGATGAGTACATCAAAGCCAAACACAGGCTCAGAGTGAGATCTGGTGGTTAATCAGACGTATTTCAAGGCGGCTGGTATATATTAAAGACACTGCTGCAAAATTTACCAACATTAAAAAAGTGCCTGCTTTCTTCCCAACAGAACAAGCTCTTTCCCAAGACTATCAGTGCTGATGTCTGACAGACGAGCGGAGACCAAGAGCTAATATATCCTCTGGGCCTGGAAGAGAATGATTCAATAATGGCACCTGGCTTTGTATAATGTCTTGATTATTGTCAACATGGTTCTGGGTCCCCTGTTCTCATTTTATTTTGTTTTCGCGATCATTCTATGATATGGGCAAGTAAAGTTAACACGATCCCTGTTTGACAGATGAGGAAGCTGCAAAGTGGTACAGCTGGACACAGTTACGGATGCAGTTACCAAGGCAACACTATGGATGCCCCATTCACTTCCCCTCCAATATCTGTGCACTACCCACCCCCTCCACCGTCCCCGCCTTTGTTCTAAGCTCCCTGCGCCTGTGACTCTTACAAGGCACATCCTTGGGCTTCTGGAGTTGCTTTGTCTCATGGACAGAGCCAGAAGTGTCTGAAGTTTTCCAGTCACCCCTAAATAGCCCTTAGCCAATACCTGCTGGTGCAGAAGCAGGGAAACCCATTCCTCCCTGCTTCAGTGGGGAAGACTCTGAGCTGGGATTTACACTTTTTCAGGCCAGGCTGAACCTGGAACTCTGCCCCCCATCACACTCTGGCTTTCTCCCCTCTCCTGTCCTGTGTTCCACTCCTTTACTAGGTCTTCCTGGAGCACTTCCTTAATAAACCACTTGCCTGGTCAGCCCTCTCTCGGGGTCTGCTTCCAGGGAACCCAACCTAAGTCAGCTCTCTCGACTCAGCACGAATGATAATGTTTTGCGTGTTTTCTATTAAATACGTGCTCCCAGTTCCCCTTAGTTCCAATCCTTCCCTGCCAAGTCTCCAAAGCAGATGGAACGTCATGATCAAAGGGGAAACAGGGGCTTTGAGAGTAGAGATCTAAGAGCTAGGGGCATTAGGGTGGACACAGAACTAACTGTTTCCCACCTGTCCCATGGGAGGAGGGTCAGATGGGACACTGAATATGAAAGTGAACCGTGATGTTGTACACAAACGCAGACGTATCCTCACCATTGCTATGGGGAAGGGCGGAGAGCAGAGGAAGAAGGGCAGAGAGACGGGCATGCTCCACGGGGAATCGACTCCTACGAGAAGCGAGTGCCTGGCACCAGCTCCTCGTGGAGAGGGGCCAGTAAAGGCTCCAGGCTCTTCTGCCCACATGTAACTGCAGGGCAAAAAGATCTAGGAAAAGTGACAAGCTTTCTCTTCCAGAGGCCTCCTTTAAACAAACTTAAGTGATATCCACTTGTTTCACCAACTTCCCCAATGGGGAGGGACAGACCTCTGTCATCTAATATTTAAGCAACTGTGTCCTCATATCCCTGATGAACACAGATGCAAAAATTCTCAACAAAATACTAGCAAACCAAATTCAACAGCACCATTGAATGGACTGTGCACCATGATCAAGTGGGATTCATGCCTGGGTTATAAAGACGGTTCAACATATAAAAGTCAATCAGTGTGATACACTACCTTAATAGAACGAAAGATAAAAATTGTACAATTGACTCAAGAGATGCCAAAAAAGCACTTGACAAAATTCAACATCCATTCATGACAAAAACTCTCAACAAATTGGGTATGGAAGGAACATACCTCAGCATTAAGGAAGGCCATATGTGACAAGCCCACAGTTAACATCATACTCAATGGTCAAAGGTTGAAAGAATTTCCTCTAAGATCAGGAACAAGACAAGGGTGTCCACTCTCACCACTCCTACTCAACATAGTACTAGAAGTCCTAGCCAGAGCAATCATGCAAGAAAAAGAAATAAAAGGCAGGCAAATCAGAAAGGAAGACATAAAATTGTCTGTGTGCTGATGGCATAATTTTATATATAGAAAATCCTAAAGATTTCACCAAAAACCTGTTAGATCTAATCAATAAATTCAGCAAAGTTATAGGATTCAAAATCAACACACGAAACTCAGCGGCATTTCAATATACTGACAGTGAATTATCTGAAAAAGAAATAAACAATCTCAATTACAATAGCATCAAAAACAATAAACTACTTAGGAATAAATTCAACCAAGGAGGTGAAACATCTGTACACTGAAAACTATAAGACACTGATGAAAGATACAAAGAAGACACAAATAAATGGAAAGATAGCTCATGTTCATGGATCAGAAGAATTAGTATTGTTAAAACGTCCATGCTACCCAAAGCCATCTGCAGATTTAATGCAATCCGTATCAAGGTTCCAATGACATTTACTTGCAGAAATTTAAAAAAAAAATCCTAAAATTTGTTTGGAACCACAAAGACCCCTAATAGTCAAAGCAATTCTGAGGAATAAGAACAAAGCTGGAGGCATCACACTTCCTGACTTCAAACTATATTATAAAGTTATAGTAATCAAACAAGTATGGTACCAGCATAAAAAACAAGACATATAGACCAATGGAACAGAATTGAGGGTCCAGAAATAAATCCACACATATACGGTCAACCAGGGAGCCAAGAATACTCAATGGAGAAAAGACAGTCTTTTAAATAAATGGTGCTGGGAAATTAGATAGTCACATATTATTCAGCCATAAAAAAGAAGGAATTCCTGCCATTTGTGACAACATAAACCTTGAGGGCATTGTGCTTAGTGAAATAAGTCAGACAGAGAAAGAAATACTGTATGATCTCACTTATATGTGGAATCTAAAAAAAAATTAACTCTTGGATATAGAGAACAGATTGGTGGCTGCCAACAGTAGGAGGTGGGGGGATGGGTGCAGGGGGTCAAAAGGTACAGACTTCCCCTTATAAGATAAATAAGTCCTGAGGATGTAATGTACAGCAGCATGACTAGTTAATCACACTCTATTGCATATTTAAAAGTTGCTAAGAGAACAGATCTTAAAAGATCTCATCACAAGAAAAAATTATAACTATGTGAGGTGATGGATGTTAAGTAAGTGTGGGATTCATTTCACATATATTCACAAACATACACCACATCATTATGTTGTACACCCTAAACTTCCGTAATGTTATATATGTCAATTACATCTCAACAAAGCTGGGGAAAAAAGATAGAAAAAAGAGAAAGAAGCTGTGCTCAAGAAAGCTTGGGAGAAATGGCTAGTCTGATGAACTCGGTTTCTTGAACCTAAGCGTCCACAGACGATCCTCATGAATATTAAACACAGCATCGGAGGCACCAGCACAGGGCCTGGTGTTGAGGGCTGTGGGATGTGGATAAAGGTCCTGGCTCTTCAGAGGATGGGTAAATCCTCACATCTGGGGGACATTTTTGCTACCGGTGACTCAAATCCCACCTAGGAAACACACAGAGATGAGAACGCCTTACTTTCCACTGGGGCCACAATTTTATGACAATTTAGAGAAAACTGGCAGAAAAAGCCCCTCCTAATAGGGCTGCAATGTCTCAGAAGAAAACGGACTCAGTCCTATCCTCTTCCAGGTTGTGGCGACGAGGAGGTGAGGAGGAGGGGTACCAGTGGGCTGTCTGCTTAGCCACGGGAGTCTGGAGACTGTGTCCAGCCCAGCGAGGGCAGACCCTTGTGCGTGAGAAGGGGGTGGCCTCAGGGCAAACTAGACATCCCCTCCAGAAGCCCCAGCTCTCAGCTGTGAAGCTTTCTGCATCCAACCCACAGATGTCGTCTGCCTCACTGAAGCTCACCCTTGAAGACAGAGATGCAGAACTGTGGCATCCCTACCTAAGTGAGACATGCAGAGTATTTGTCAGAGGAGCATAAGGGCCCCAGGAGGAGAGCCAGCTGAGGATGCTGGGGTTGGACCAGGCTTTGAGACAGGGAGAGGATGGGGCTCCTGGCCTGGGGCAGCTTGGGGATGCTGAGACTGTGAGCCTGGAGAGGCACTTGGCAGAATGCCTTGGCCACGTGCTAAGCCACAGGGTCTGTGTGCACGCTTGGCGTGACTGGCAAGAGGCAGTGGTGATGGCCAAGGGGGCCAGGGCGATCCGTCACCCCCGGCCGAAGCTCCAGCCACAGCCACAACTGCAGACCAGACGGGTATCCCCAGTGACTGCGGCCTCTGCTCAGCTCAGAATATGCACGGTTCATCCGAAGCAAAACCTTCTTATTCTGTACAGCATGTGGGCGCTCGTTCACTCATTCAATGAATATTTACTCTGGGCAGGCACTGTTTTAGGTGCCAAAGAGGCAGCAACAGGCAAATCCAGCAAGCTCTGGACCTCGTGGAGCTTATATTCCAGTGGAGAGAGGCAAACAATAAATCTCTAAACCCAGTCAGCATTTTCAGATGATGGAAAGTGCTGGAGGAAGACAAGCCCATCCCTAGAGCACCTCTCTATAACCCTCACTGGCACTGCTGCCAGCTCTGCTCCCCGGGAGGCTGGAAGAAACCAGAGTGGGGAGGCGCCTCCTTCTAGTGGCTTCCCAGGCAGAGCCGTCAGCAAAGCCAGGGCACTGGGAGGACACAGAGGAGTGTCGCCGTGTCTGCTCCCAGCTGCTGACACCTGGCAAACTTCGGTCACATGTATTCCATAAAAAACTCATTTAGGCTGTATATAAGATGTTAATAGTGTTAGCTCTAGATGATAATCTTAAGAGATGATTTATTTTGATTTTATTCTGAATTTTCTTTGTTTTTTCTTTTTTTTAAATTGAAGTATAGTTGACTTACAATGTTGTATTAGTTTCAGGTGTATAGCAAAGTGATTCCATTATATATATATTATATATATATATATATAATATATATATATACACACACATACATTCTTTTTCATATTCTTTTCCATTATGAGTTAGCACAGGATATTGAATATAGTTTCCTGTGCTGTACAGTAAGACCTTGTTGATTACCTATTTTATTTTGTTTTTAAAATTTTTATTGGAGTATGGTTGCTTTACAGTGTTAGTTTCTGCTGTACAGTAAAGTGAATCAGCTATATACATATACATATATCCCCTCTTTTTTGGATTTCCTTCCCATTTAGGTCACCGCAGAGCACTGAGTAGAGTTCCCTGTGCCATACAGTAGGTTCTCATTAGTTATCTATTTTATACATAGTCGTGTATACTTGTCAATCCCAATCTCCCAGTTCATCCCACCCTCCCTTCCCCCCTTGGTAGCCATAAGTTTGTTCTCTACATCTGTCTCTCTTTCTGCTTTGCAAATAAGTTCATCTGTACCATTTTTCTAGACTCCACATATAAGCGATATTATACGATATTTGTTTTTCTCTTTCTGACTTACTTCACTGTATGGCAGTTTCTAGGTTATATATAGTAGTTTGTATCTGCTAATCCCAAACTCCTAATTTATCCCTCCCCCACCTGCTTTCCCCTTTGGTAATCATAAGTTTGTTTTCTATGCCTGTGAGTCTGTTTTTGTTTGTAAATAAGTTCATTTGTGTCATATGTTAGATTCCACATATAAGTGATATATGGTATTTGCCTTTCTCTGTCTGACTTACTTCACGTCGTATGATAATCTCTAGGTCCATCCATATTGCTGCAAATGGCATTCTTTTTTATGGCTGAGTTGTATTCCATTGTATATATATATACCACATCTTCTTTACCCATTCATCTGTCGATGGACATTTAGGTTGCTTCCATGTCTTGGCTATTGTGAATAGTGCTGCTATGAACATCTGGGTGCATGTATCTTTTCGAATTATAGTTTTCTCCAGATATGTGCCCAGGAGCAGGATTACAGGATCATATGGTAGCTCTATTTTTAGTTTTTTAAGGACCCTCCATACTGTTCTCCATAGTGGCTCCACCAATTTACATTCCCACCAACAGTGTAGGAGGGTTCCCTTTTTTCCACACCCTCTCCAGCATTTTTTACTTGTAGATTTTTTAATGATGGCCATTCTGACTGGTGTGAGGTGGTACCTCACTGAATTTTCTAATATTTTTGTAATTTCAATGTGTTATCTTTGCAATAAAGGAAAAGACATATTTTTTTTAAAAAAATGAGAGGATTATTCTAGCTAAATCAAATGAGTAAGAAATATGTTTGGACAGGTAGGCACGGACCAGACCTAAGGGTGATGAATAACATCCTTCCAGGCCACTTTATGGTTTACAAAGCAATTTCACAATAAATACCTCCTTCGACCCTCACAAGACTTTCCCAAGGTTACACAGAAAATAAACTTCAGTACAGGAAAATGCCTGACCCTCAGGGCCCTGACTTCAAGGCCAATGTGTTTTCTGTTATTCCACCTGTCCTTCTGTAACTGACCTCACTTCTCTTTACAGCTGAAGCCCTCCAAAAGCCGCTGAGCACCTCAGCTCCGGCCCCTCTCCCCGCCACCGCCTTTGCCTCTCCTGCAGTGACCAAGCTGATTGACTCATCCATGCATTATTAAACTATAGTCTTTCCCAAGCTCCTACCAGGTTCTAGGGGTATTGAACTGGGTCTTGGGATACAGGGCAGAGCTGAAAAGGTCTCCAGTGCAGGAGAGAGGTGTTACCAAGTTAGTGAATATATACTACAAATCATGGTCATTGCAGTGAAATAAAAGTAAAGGGTATTACGCAAATGATTAGCATCAGAGGAAGCTGCTTGGAGCGGGGCGCTCGTCCTTCCTCCATATGGAGCAATACATTGTCACTGAGCCGCAAGGTAAGCCAGGCAGACATCCTAATTGGAGGCCAAGATCACAAGAGCACAGTTCTCAGAGGATGTGCATTCTGGATGGAGAGGCAGCGCACAAAGCCGGATGAAAACTTAATTACGGGCAGCATGGGGGAACCTCCCTGGCGGTCCAGTGGTTGAGACTTCGCGCTTTCACTGCAGGTGAAGTGGGTTCGATCCCTGGTCAGGGAGCTAAAATCCCATATGCTGTGTGGCACGGCCGAAAAGTAAAAAAAAAAAAAAAAAAAAAATGGGGGTGGGCGCAGCACGGGCACTCACAGCGATGGAACAGCCCCTGGAACCCTCTCTGGAGCAAAGCAGAATTTACCAACCAGATCACCAGGGATGTCACAAGTCAATTCGTGATTGTCACTGGGAGAAGCCACAGAAAGAAGGGGCACGGCCATACAGGAAACGTGTAGCTGACAATGCAAGATCTAAGTGAGGGTCCAGGCCTTCAGCACTACAGGACACTAGAGGTGGGACAGGACGGGAGGGGGCTGACAAGGAAGAAAGTCTTCAGGGCAGGAGGGGACATTTAAAGTGGGCCTCAGAGAGTGAATGGGATCTGGATGTTCCTCAAGGTCATCCCATTCAGCAAGGCCACGAGGATGCCCGGAAGACCCACAGCACAGCCTGTGGGCCCTTTCTCCTCCAGACACTGGTGGCTGGCTTCCCGACCGCTCCATCACATCAGAGGGATTTTAAGCGTCTCTCCCGCTCTGCTCTGAAGAGCCAGGCATGCTGCTAGACACCCCAGGCTGAACATCGAGAAGATTTCCGCACAGGGCGAGCTCCAAATGCTGAGAACACCTGGCTAACTAGGTCACCTGCACAGTGGATTCTACTGCGATACACGCACGAGCGAAGTGCCAGACTGCCAGGTGCTGGGACCCACCGGCAGCAGACAACTCAAGTCGTGTTGGTTGCCATTTGACGTTACAGGCGCTGCTGCGGTGATCTGGGCTACGATGAGTGACCCAGCCATATAGACTCAACCCTAACAATGGTAATAACCATACAACAACGGCAGCAAGCTTTCATACGGTGCTTTAGAGTCAACAAAGATGTTTGTCATCTAAGCCTAACAGCTAACATCATATTTGTAACACAGACATGACTCTATGGCATCCAAAGCTCGTGCTGTCTGATTTGTCATAAGAACATGCCAGCAGTTACGGCTTCTGGACAACAGCTGGTGGAGGGCCAGGCCCAGGGTGCTGGACGTCTCCCGTCTACTTCTCCTCGGGGCACTGAGTCACCCGCGGGGAAACCTTCATCTCCAAGGCCTGCGAGCAGAGGAAGAGAGCCTTCAGCGGAGGCCGGAGAAGCTGGCTTCATCCGGGATCTCATTCTGCGCTCTCTCTGCGTTAAGAGCATCAGGCTTTGGCTTTAGGAAGCCCTGGGTTCAAGCCCCGGGTCCGTGACTTACTACGTGTGTGACCCTCAGCAAGCTCCTAACTTCTCTGCGCCACTTTCTTCTGTTAAGCATGGATAATATGAGCATCTCTCCCATAAACGTGTCGTGAAGATAATAAGGTACAGTGCTTAGCCCGGGGCCCGGCCTATGCTTAGTGCTCGTTAAGTATTAGTTGTATTATTACCATTACTATTATTATTATTATTACAGAGAGGAGAGCTCAGTGTCATTTCTTCACCTGAACCCACAGACTAGGGCAGCACCCTGGGGCACGGCATCTTCCTCTCTCTGGATGAAATCAGCAGCCGGGGGGAGGGGCAGAGCACCCAGGGAGGGGGTCCCCCTTTCCAGGCTGGCAGCATCCTCCTGCGAGCAGCAGGGCCTGCAGTGAAGCGCCTCCCTCTGTGTTCACGGCTGGTGGGGATGGCGGACTGTCACCCCTGAGCCCCAGAGCCACACTGTCCAACACAATCACCACGAGCCACACCAGGCTGTCCAGCTCTGGAAACGTGGCCGGTCCAAAACGAGACGCGCTGTAAGAATAACCTAGCTCCCAAAAAAGGAATGTGCGATGTCTAATTAATAACGTTTTAGGTTGACTACATGCTGAAATGATAACCTTGGGGGTATATTAGGTTAAAGAAAATGTGAATACAGTTAATTTCGCCTGCTTCCTTTCCTTCTTCTTCAGTGGCAACTAGAATGTGAGAAAGTTCGTGTGCTCACATAGACTTCGGCTGCACAGTCCTGGTCAGGAACATGAGCTCCATGAAGCCGAGGCTCCGTCGCTCCGGTTCACTGCTGCGTCCCCAGCCCCCCGGGACAGGCCCTGAATGCAATGAGCACAGGGAGGTGTGAGGCCTGGAGGAGAGCTTTCAGAGCTGGAGGTCAGCTTGGGGGGGGGGGCAGTTTGGGAGTCGTACACAGGAGTACACTGAGTCTGGGAAAAATATTAAGAACGTATCCCCAAACGGCAAGAGTCAAATCAAGTGCATCCCAAACCTACGTTCTTTCTACTAAATCCCTTTACCGCCCACAGCAACGTGGAGTAGAGAAAGAAAACTAGACTTCGGATTTTCTTACAAAGCACATTCCCCTCCATCGCCACCGATGTCCTAGCTCTGGGCCTCGGGCTCCTGAGCTCCCCTTTTGCAGCTTGTAAACCACCAGGGCCCCTCAGTTTCATGTCTCATCCTGGCATATAGAGAGGCTGAGCCCTAAATATTTCCACGCTCTCCTCTCCATGTTTGGCCCCCAAAGAGCCTCTCTGGCTGAGATGCCTTCACATCACCCATATCCATGAAGTGTCAGCTGAAGGTTCCCTTTCATTTTACTTGGGTTTCAATACTTTTCATCAGAAGCCAAAGCCTTGCAGACTCTTTCCTCGATCTTGTCATGAAATTCCCTCAGAGGTGTTTGATTCTAGAAATAGCCTCTGCTCTGCCACATCTCCTTGAAAGAAAAAAGACATCTAAATAACAAGCATCCTGCCATATCCACATACAAATCTCAGAGGCAAGTGGGTCTGTTGCCCTTATATTTGCTCTTCCTGTTCGGTTGCCATTTTTACCGACGAAGTGCCTACATTTTATTCCCAAAAAGGAAGGTAGTCAATATACCTCCAGCCGCCCATGTTCTCCACGTACGCCTTGAAGGGATCCTGATGTCCTGTGAACATTTTCTGCTGCCTTTGTCCCTGTGAAACCCTCCAGTGTGCTCTGCTCTGCTTTCCCCTCTGGTCCCCTCCTGACTTGATGCCACCCACCTCCCTCAAAACCGAGCTTCTTGGAAGCATCTGTCATTTCCACTTCCAACCCCAGCTCAAGAGTCTCTTGAGTTTTATCTGCGCAAAGGTATTTTAGAGCCAAAACTGATTTCTCAGAGAAGAAAAATCTCACTCTCACCTTCCCGGGTGACACGCCGACACTATTTTTGATCAGAAAGAATAAAGAAAGATTGGCCAGAATCAACTGTGTCATTCTAATGCAAGAAAAGGACCTCCATCAAATAGCAGGGGTAGAGCTGCTTCCAACTCAACCCGATGTGGGATGCAAACCGCACTTAACCACCCACCCGTGTTTCAGCCGCTGAATCATTACGGATTTTCATCCCCTTCCCCAGCCACCCAGCAGAGCGCCTGACGGGCCAGCAGTGGCTGGTGCTTGAGGAACGCACGTGAGTTTTAACCAACCAGCAAAGCCCAGGACAGCACATCTGCCTCCTCAGAATAATCATGTGCTGCATCCCAAGGCCAAATGAATCCACCCGGCAGTTCTCGTGGGCTAACATTTACAGAGGCCCCTAGTGCAAGGCGCTGGGTTAGGGGACAGGGATAAAAAGTGAGTGACACGTCATCTGGGCCCGCAGAAAGCTCACCGTCAAATGCAGACAGATGCACGTGACAACCTAAAATGTGAGGTAGAACGGGGCAAGGTAATAAGTGTGTGTGCGTGCGTGTGTGTGTGAGTGTGTACTGAAAAAAAAAAGATGGGAAGGAAATATACCCCAATGTTACTAGTGATTATCTCTGTTTATTGGGTTTATGGGTGATATTTTTCTCTTCTTTACTGTTTGCTACATTCTCAGATCTTTCTTCTTAGGATAAACATAAATGTGATTTGGTGAGAAGTGAAGACTTTGCAGAGGATGGGGTACATACATGGGCCCTGCAGGATAGGGAGAATTGGGCAGGGAGGAAACGAGGGGAGGAGATTCCAGGCAAAGGGGGCAGCATGAAATGGCCCACCAGGCTGCAGCAGGGGGAGGCCGATTTGGGGTAACGAGAGCAAGAAGACTATGCCTGGGCATTCACGTCGAGAGAGGCAGGACTGGGGGCCTGGGAGCCTGGGAGGCCAGGCCAAACGGACTCAGTTGCTTATTCTGTGCTCCTCTCGCCCTTGGTGTTTGCTGTTAATACATCACTCATCACACTGCGTTACACTTGGTTCTATTCAAATCTATCCCCCACTAAATTTTTAGCTCCTGGGGGTCAGGGATACTGGCTCACTCATTCTGTAACCATAGCATTAGCACAATGACTAGCACAGAACAGGAGTCCACAGAAGCTTCTTGGATGAGTTGAATGCTAAGGGGGGTTATTCTTTATTTCGTCAGTGATAAGGACTTATGGGTTGCAGAAACTTACGCACTTAAGGCAGCTCATACATGCCAGGCGCTGTGCTGGGTGCAAGGACATTGTCCTAACTGATCCCACTTACAACCTTGTGTGATGTCGACCGCCCTCGTTTACACACGAGGCTCAGAAAGGTCAAGTCACCTGCCTGAGGTCATACAGCCAAGGGTAAGAGAACCAGGACAGTTTGAAGACAGTGTGGAGGATGGAGTCAAACAGAAACCTCGTAGAAACAAGGAGACTAGAGCAGCGAGGGGCTGTGGTGACCTGGGCTGGCCCAGCTGCTCAGAGTCGGGAGGGGAGGGGAGGGAAAGGCTGGAGGGCAGCCTGAAGGCAGTGCTGACACCTGAGCAGGGACCGCGCCTTCCCAAGCAGGCTCGTTATTTCTGATGTCAACTCAGAGACAAATAGCTCCACAGGGACTCACCCATCCCTTGGAAGAGCTCCCGCCTCTCAGAAACAGGGCCTGTGGAAAGAGCCCCTCGCCAGCCCGGGCTGCGGGCACCCCTGCCACTCCCCCATCCGCCTCAGGGCTTTACGACTTCCTGGACCTCGACACTGTCCTGACAATGTCCATCAAACTGGCCCCGACCACAGCAGACATGAACTCCCCCGGCTGAGATGGAGGCAGAATTGGGAGCCAGAAGTGGCTTCCCATCCATCTCGATCACTGACTAAAGAGGTCAACTTTACCGACTTCCTCCCCACCCCCCCCACCCCCCCGTACCCCCCCACCCCCGTCCCCCATCAGTTTCCTCATCTGTAAATGAGGAGGGTCCATTTGTAAATAGGGCAGATCTTAAAGGGGCAGATGCCCTTTAAGACCCTCAGACTAGGTTTACTGTTGTAGGTTCTCAGGGACCTCGACCCCTCTCTAGCGTGTAAGCCCATCGTAACAATGTGTAGCATCAGTCAACCTCTCCCTCTCCTGCCGGACCTGAGCTCCCCGAGGGCAGCTTGGCCCGTTCCCAGAAGCATCCTCAGCCCTGTCCTGAGTGCCCAGCACGAGGCCGCACCCCGTGTCTGCCCACTGAATGGACCGGTGGCTGGTCTTGGGGCCGCCCCTTCTCCGGGTTGTCCCCACCTGTGGGAAGGCAGCCAGCCCTAGACGTCCCGTCCCAGCAGGAATTCTCTGGGAGGCATGACTCCCTGGGGTCTGGTTTCTCCCCACAGTTCAGGGGGCCAGTTAGTGTCAGATCGGTGGGTGTCCTCCACCCACCCCGGGAAAATCCCTCCGGTTTTCTTGCAAATAGGACGACATCGGAGGTGGAGGTTTGGAAACAGTTTGTGTGTCTGCGTTCAGAATACTCTGCTGCTTGACTGGAAGCATCTTCACTGGTGCCCTCTCTCAGGATCACAGTGAGAGCAAGGCTCGGGAGGGGGCGGCTCAGCGCCCGGGAGGCTTAGCGGCGGCAGTGGTCCTCCGTCCCTGACTTCAGCATCACGCTCACTTGAAGATGCCCTTCTTTTTCACAACCCATAACGGGCAGGGGTTCCTGGAAGCAGGAGGATGCCCAGAATGACCTCTACCAGAGCATCCTATCCAGGGGACCCCAACATTGCTCCCCGAGGTCAGCAGCTGCCTTCCGACCTGCACCCAGCATTCTGCAGCCTCGCCCTTGACGTTAAAACAGAAGCCACTGACCTCACAGTGTCAAAGCGGGGTGTCCATGGAGGAAGTGACCTGCTTTCTTTAAAGACATTCATCGCCACAAAATGACATGACGGTGTTCCTGTGCCCTTCCTTCATATCTGGGACACCAGGTGACACTGAATCCCCAACACGGCGGATGGGTGGCTGCTCCCGTTTCTGCTTCTCTCTGCAGCCCACCCAGGCCCCCCTGCCCACCCCCAGTTCAGGGCACGGTAGTCCCTAGACAGCTCCTGCCAGGCAGCATTTAATCGCTCCTCCACCCCTAAGGCAATCATTCTTAGGGTGACCTCTCTGCTTCCGTGCTACTGGTCCTTTCTGAGTCTGCTATTCAAAACAATGCCTGGGAAATGCACGCACGCGATCCAGTCACGTGATTAGTGAGTGCCAGGACAAACACTCTCAGCTCCCGCTGGGCTGGCCAAAGAGTCAGGGAGGACTCTGGTTTCCCAGGCTCCATAAAGAACGTTTCCCCTGCTTCTGTTGGCAGAAAGTAGGGTTTGGGTCTGGGTTTCGACACAGTGCCCACGAGATGCCTCCAGAAGATAACTGGCTGGTTATTAACAAAGTACAGTTGGCATTGTGCATGCTTGGAAGCTGGCTGCTCTCATTCCAGTGCGGTGGGCTGAGGACGGTCCCTCTGGGGTTCATCAGAAGTGATGGAGCTTTATTTAGGGGCCTGCAGAAGGGATCAACTTCTAAGGCGTCGGCAGATCCACCCACTGATGTGGGTGAAGTCACCCAGAGCTCCCGGGCTGGGAAACAAATGCTTCACTCAAACTCACGAAGCCGCCGTGGAAAGAGGTCCCCCCGACCCCCAATGCAGGGAGGGGCGGAGAGCAGAAGGGACCCAGTGTTGCGCCGTGCAACCCCAGGCCAGGCAGGCAGGCCTCAAACTTCCAAGCCACACTGCTCCCTCCTCAGCGTCCCTCGGTAGCCCCCATGCTTGTGGAAGGAAGTTCAAACTCACTTCCCGGGTTCCTGGGCCTTTTGTGCCCTAAGGAGGTGTGGCAAAGGCAAGTCCCTGAAATATGCCAGGAGAGACGGAGCGGAAAGGCACCGTCAACTTCCGGGGTGCTATCGGGGGGCTCTGTACAGGAGTTCCCACTCGTCTTAGGAACAGCCCTCTGTGGTAGCCACTCTGCCTCTGTTCTACCTCTAGCCGTGCCTTCTCAATTTCATTCATTTTGCTTCCATTTCTGAAAAACTCCTTTACTCCCTCCATCTCACCAAGTTTTTTTTAAATGGTTCTTTTTTAAAAATGTATTTATTTTATTTATTTTAATTTTGTCTGCGTTGGGTCTTCGTTGCAGTGTGCGGGCTTCTCATTGCGGTGGCTTCTCTTGTTGCGGAGCACGGGCTCTAGGCGCGCGGGCTTCAGTAGTTGTAGCGTGTGGGCTCAGTAGTTGTGGCTCGCAGGCTCTAGAGCGCAGGCGCAGTAGCTGTGGCGCACGGGCTTAGTTGCTCCGCAGCATGTGGGATCTTCCCGGACCAGGGATTGAACCCATGTCCCCTGCATTGGCAGGAGGATTCTTAACCACTGTGCCACCAGGGAAGCCCCATCTCACCAAATTTTATCCATCCTATAGGCAGAGCATTCATTTCCTGGGGCTGCCGAAACAAATGATCAAAAACTGGGTATCATATATACACTACCAAATGTAAAATAGATAGCTAGTGGGAAGCAGCCGCATAGCACAGGGAGATCAGCTCGGTGCTTTGTGACCACCCAGAGGGGTGGGATAGGGAGGGTGGGAGGGAGACGCAAGAGGGAGGAGATATGGGGATATATGTATATATATAGCTGATTCATTTTGTTATAAAGCAGAAACTAACAATTGTAAAGCAATTATACTCCAATAAAGATGTTAAAAAAGCAAAAAAATACCCAACTAGGTATCTTAAAACAACAGAAATGTATTCTCTCATAGTTCTAGAAGCTGAAAGTCCTAAATCAAGGTGTCCACAGGGCCGTGCTCCCTCCGAAGGCTCTAGGGAGAGTCCTTTCCTTACTTCTTCTGGCTTCTGGCGCCTCCCGGTGTCCCTTGGCTTGTGGTTCCATCACTAGCGGCTCTGCCTCTGTCTTCACACGGCCTTGTCCTCTTTGGGTCTCTCCTCCGTGTGCCTCTTATAAGGACACCTGCCATTGAATTTAGGGCCCACCTGAATAATCGGGATGGTCTCACCCAGAGATCTGTAGCTGAATGACATCTGCAAAAACCTTTTTCTGATAGGCTCACTTTCATAGGTTCTGGTAGTTGGGACAACCAGAACCTCTCAGTACATTAGAATCATCTGGGGACAGTTTTAGACTCCAGATGCTTGGGCCTCACTCCAGAGATTCAGTTTCACATGATCCTGAGTGCGGTCAAAGTGTGAGGAGCGGGGTCGGGGAGGGGAGCAAGGTTTTATTGTTTGGTTTCTTAGAGTTTCCCAGGCTCGAGGGCTCACAGCCTCTCATCCAAGCAGACATCATGGGTGACACCAACTTTCACTGATAGCATGATTTTCAGTTTACTCACAAATCACACTGCCTGTCATCTATTGTTTTTTCAATGTTGCACAAAGAAGGTCAGAGACCTCAGAGATCATTTCGTCCGATGGTGCCCCACCCTCTCCAATCAACACCCCATTTTTATAACACATATTTGGAAATGCCCCCTTCGCCACCAGAAATGAAACTCCTAGATAAATCAGTTGACCCATATGCATCATTGAGCTCTAACTGGAATCTGAAGGAGAAAAAGGAATGCCATTTATAACAAAATAATAACTTTTTCAGTAAGGAAGTACTAATGCGTGACTGCTCTGGAACCCAGAATGAGGCAGACAATGCTTATACCTACTCGTGATGGGTAAGGTTAGGCTAAACAATCCATATAAGGAGCACAAGGAAATAAAAGAGCAGAGGACAACACAATAAAACACGTTAGGATGAGAAATAACAAACCCGTTTACCTGTCTGCATCTGATAACAGGAAGGAAATCACCTCACTGCGAAATTAAATTACAAGTGTGGAAATAGAGAAAACAAAGAAGTAAATTATTCTTGTGAATGAGCTAAGCCTTATATACAAGTATGATGCAATATACTTCAGCGTGCTGAGACATGGAACAAAGTATCATGGAAAACAAGTCTCTAACCTGGAAACTCCACCCATGGAGGGGGGTAGGCACACATATTCAGTCTTTTTTTTTTTTTTTTTTTGAATTTTTGAATTTTATTTTATTTATTTTTTTTATACAGCAGGTTCTTATTAGTTATCCATTTTATACATATTAGTGTATATATGTTAATCCCAATATTCAGTCTTTAGCATTAAAAAAGCCTTGGAGGGCTTCCCTGGTGGCACAGTGGTTGAGAATCTGCCTGCCAATGCAGGGACACGGGTTCGAGCCCTGGTCTGGGAAGATCCCACATACCGTGGAGCAACTGGGCCCGTGAGCCACAATTACTGAGCCTGCGCGTCTGGAGCCTGTGGTCCGCAACAAGAGAGGCCGCGATAGTGAGAGGCCCGCACACCGTGATGAGGAGTGGCCCCCGCTTGCCACAACTAGAGAAAGCCCTCACACAGAAACAAAGACCCAACACAGCCATAAATAAATAAATAAATAAATTAAAAAAAAAAAAAAAAAGCCTTGGAAACATCCTTTTCCTTTAGGGAGAGGGGAGAGGAAGATGGATTGGAAAAAGTTGTTTGGTAGATCTCTAATGAGAACATCAGAGTCAGAGTGAAACACACAGGCAACCCCAAAGGAAATCATTGTAATATGTAAATTTTGCAAGAGGTTTCTTATCATTGAACTCCATATATATGTATATAGATAGATAGATTAGATTATACATATACATACAGTAGAATATAAACTATTTCAAAAACAGCTTCTATAAAGAAGTTCACTGCGATGGTGGCATCTCAGGTGCCTGCTAATTTAATAATGTGCTGCCCTATGTCCATGTCTGTTAGATGGAGTCTCGAATCTCCTGTTACAAAGGTTTCCTTGCCTTTGCAGTAACTCCACATTGCACTGAAACCCTTTTCAGTTAAATGTACGTTTGGAAATGCTCTAAACTAGACAGAACGCGTGGAGTGGGGAAATTATCCAATCACCTCAGGACTCTGCCTTTATTCCATTTAGGCTTCTCTTCTCGTCCCAAAACAACCAGCTCCTAAATCACTGGGCTTTGGGCATAACTTCTTCGAAAATGTTTCACACTACTATGTCAAAGGTATTAACTGATTTCTCTTTGTGTTGGATTGAGTTTGGCAGGGCAGGTGACGATTCTTCACTGATGGGGTTGATTTGCCCATGCAACCACAACGAGCATCCCTAACCCGCACCCAGTCAATGCCAAGGGCCTCTCTTAGTCACACGGCCGCTCAAAGCCACCCCACAGATTTCCAGAATGCCCTGTGGGGCTTCAACACTCAAAGCACTGTGGTCCTTGGCCCAGCAGTAGCACCTGGGAGTCTGCTGGAAATGCAGGCTCTTCAGCCTTGGACTAGACCTACTGCATCAGAATGTTCTTTTAGAAGGAGACCCCCAGGTGATTCATCCACTCACGGAACACAGCGAGGCACTGCTCCACCGACCCCATCAGGAATCCTCACCAAGTTCACCCTCATTCATTTCTCCAATGAGGAAACAGGCCCAAGAGGGCAGGTCAGCTGTACATTTTGCTCCTCTTTTTTCTTTTTTCTAATTGAAGTATACTTGATTTACAATATTGTGATCGTTTCAGGTGTATAGCAAAGGGATTCAGTTATACATATACATATATATGCATATATCTATGTTCTTTTTTCTTCGATTCTTTTCCATTACAAGGTATTGAATATAGTTCCCCGGGCTCTACAGTAAATCCTTGTTATTTATCTCCTCTCCTTGTCACTAAGTTCCTTGAGGACAAGAAGGACAGGATTCTTCTCTTGAATGCCCACCCAGCTGCCAGCACAGAGAAGCCCACACAGCTGTGGGCCTAGAAGTGCCTGTTGTCTGTATTCCCTCTGGACTCCAAATTCTCCTTTGTACCCAGAAAGCAGCTCGCTCCCTTTGCTCGTCCACAGAAGCACAGGCCACATGCCCCCAGGCCCTCAGGGTCACTGGGGCACATCTACCGCCTTGGTCTTGTCAGTTTCACCACCAGCCCCAGCTGCACGGAGGACCACAGGGTTTGAAGAGGCACCGGCTCCCTCCCCCTCCCCCTGCCTGTAGGCCGTTGTGGTTAGCGTCACACTCGAGAAAGAATAAATAGAAAGCAACCCCCCACCCCATTGTTCTAAGATAACCACAGAGATGACAGATGCTGCAAACTTGGGCAAGATGAAAGATAAACAGTGACTATAAAAAACCAAGAAAGGCGTGTCCCAGTGACGAGAAGCCCCGGCCTGCAGATCCTTCTGCTGGGGTGTGATTTCAAAAGTCCAATACGGCGGCCTGTGAACTGTGCCCTCCTGGCCCCATCCCCGCCCCCAGGCTGGCCAGGCTGGTCCTTCACTGGTGAAGAGAGTGAGTGCCTCACAGGGAGGTAAGCCCAGCTCACCTGCTCAACAAATGACCAGGAACGAGAAAAGCTGAGCTGGAGGACAGCGAGGGGAAAGGAGGCTTCCTTCCGGCCGCCTCTCGACCCCCGGCCGAGGCCGTCTCAAGGAGCCCACGGCCTCGGGAGAGTAGGACCATCAGCCTCCCCCCAGGCTGCAGGCAGAAGGATGGCTCAACACCTTAACTCACAGCCTGCGCTTCCGGGCCCCGCTTCCTTCCTTCATCAGGCAACGGTGGACCCAAGACAGGAAACCACCCACCTCCTTACTCCACGGTGAATTTGTTTCTCTTGTCAAGAAATTCAGGACCCAGCCTGACACATCCGGGTACCAGGTGGCACTGCAGCTTTCGGTCCACATGTCCTCACTCGGCCCCTCCGACCAGGATGTGGCTCTTCCGTGTCATCTCTCACGCCTGGCACAGGGCCTGGCATGCAGAAGGCGCTCCATAGATGTTTGGGTATAAAAGACCCTCAGGGGCAATGAAGCCAATTCCTCTCTATACAGTGTGACAGACCGCAAAGGATGAGCCATCGCCTTTGTCAGGAGAACAAGACGGCATCCTCTTCATGTGCCTTCTTCGCGGCGCGTCGCCATCTCACCCATTTTCAGAGGTGTTCTCTTTGTCGCGACCGTCCTCACCATGCCACCACTGACAGCAGTCACAAAGGTGAGAGGTGTAACCGTAAACCACGCCTCTTTTTTAAGACTCTGGAGGCAGCATAATATATCGGCTAAAACAACAGGTTCTAGAGCCTGAAATTCTTGGCTCAGATCCTAGGTCTGCCATGTACAAGTTATGAACCTTGGCCGAGCGACTTCACTCCGTTACTGTTTTCTTGTCTCTAAAACAGGAGTAGGAATACCTTGTCCTCGTGGGGTGCTGGTGCGATGATATATGTCATCGAACAGTACTCTTGACTGTCTTGTTCGTTTTTACTGCTGGGCTCTGAGCAGCTAAAGTTCTCCAAGCAGAGCAAAAGCGACCAGCGAGCAGAGTTCCTTCCCTCCTGCTCTGAGATGAGAAGAAGGCAGGGGCCTAGCAAGGCAAGGATGCGCTCAAGCGCTCAGACGATAACACACAGGGGCCAACCCATCAGGTGCAAGTGAAGCAGAATCACATCCACGTAGACGTCTGCCCTTCCCTTTCTTCTGGAAAAAGACAGCCTCCCTGGCTTTCATTTTCCACTTTGAAGAGACATGAGGACGAGAGCAATTTCCCTTCCTTCTTAATCTACTATGAGAAAAGCAGCACCCTCATGTGCTCAGTGAGAGTCAACGCTCAGCCTTAGTGGAAGAGACAGAGAGGGGGTGGAGAAAACGTTGGATGTGGGCAGGCTGGTCCCCAGTTAGGGACCCTTAGAGACAGCTGCCACTCGATCCAACCGGCTGTCAACATACCGTCATTAGAACCCAGTGTTTCCAGCCCTTTTGATCATTCAAAGATATTTCCGAATTTTAAAATGTTGTACGTGTTCAGGTACAGGACGAAATACAGTTTTATTCACTGCAACGTTACTTGTAATAAACACCAAACAGCTATAAACAGCTTGTGTCCATCAGCAGGGATTGGTTGAATAAATGACGGTGCATCCATACAACAGAACACTCACAACCATACAACATCTATGGGATGCAGCGGTCCTTAGAGGGACGTTCATAGCGATACATATAACGGAATACTACACCCCTGTGGAAAAGAAGGAGAAAGCTCTTGGTTCACTGATAGGGAAAGATCCCCAAGATCAAGGAAGCGAAAAAAGTGAGGCAAAACAGCGTGTATAGTATGTATACTATAATTATGTAAGAAAGAATGGGATGGAGGGAGAATGTATACTTGTACTGCTTCTTCTTTGCAATAAGAAACTCTAGAAGGATGTATAAGAAACAAATAAAAATGGTTACTGGGGAGGGGGCAGGACGGGCAGATGGAGGCTGGTATAAGAGGTCACTAGATATCTTTCTATAATGATTTGATTTTTGAGCTATGTGAATATAGCACTTACTCCAAAAATAATATAAAAACAATGTGAACACCAGCCACTGTGAACAACACACATCTACAGGCTACACATGGCCTGTTGGCCTCAGCTTTACAACCTCTGCACTAAGGGGTCCCGAACGGGAGGCAGAAAGTTGGCAGCAAGGGGTCCAAGTTGTATTGGGTCTGAAGACCAGCAGGCTGTTCAAATCTGGCATCTGGAACCCCCTCTGGGTTGCCTGGCAATGAGCTGGTTGGGCCCAGGAGCTCCTGTTCTCCCAGGAGAAGGGGGTGCCACTCTCCACCCCCTTCGGAGCTTGGGTTTCTCCACCTTCCTCCCAGTTAAGGCTGACCGGAACCCAGATGGTCTGTTTGCTCCCTTCTGTTGAGGCCTCTCCCTGACTTGTCCTATAAAAAAGGTGCAGCGATAGGAGCGTGGCGTCCCTCCACTGGCTAGAGCGTCATGTGTGTTCCACTGGGCCCAGCCACGTTCCCTGGAGGATGCCGAGAGAACAGAGGACACGGCCCGCTGATTCATCTCCCTGTGCCTTCCACCCGCACCAAGGGACACAGTAACTATTCACCCCTGGCCCCGTGTACGTCCTAGTCTTGTCACTGAAAAGAGCTCTCTTAGTGTTCCAGGTTGAATTACGATCTCCAAGAAAAGGCACAGTGAAGTCCTAAATCCCAAGACCTCAGAAGGTACCCCAATATGACCGGTGTCCTCAGAAGAAGACAGTCACGTGAAGACAGAGACACACAGGGATAAACCGTGTGACAATGCTGGCAGAGCGTGGATTACGCGGCTGCAAGCCGAGAAACGCTAAAGATTGCCAACCAACTGCCAGAACAAGGAGGAGGCCAGGAAGGATTTCCCCTGCAGGTCAGAGAGGGAGCAGGGCCCTGCCGACACCTTGCCTTTGGACTTCCATCCTCCAGAACCGTGAGACAACACATTTCTGTTGTTTTAAATCACCCAGTGTGCGGCACTCATTAGGGCAGCCCTAAGGAATGAATACACTCAGGCCAGCTCTAGTGGCAAAGGCACCTGACATTCTCCCACCTCAGTAGGTGCTGATGGCAACTCTGCCCAATGAATGAAAATTCTAGGCCCTGACTGATCACGTTTTATCGCACAGGTATACAGCGAACAATCAAACAGTACGCAATTACTGAGTACTGACCTCGTGAAGAATATAAGAGAAGTAGAGTATTCTGTGACTGCCCTCAAGGAGTCGACAATCTGAAGATTTAAGACAGACACATAAAACGTAACAACACACATCACAGTGGCCAAATAGGCGTGACTTCACCCCCCAGGGGACGCTACATCGGTCACCCGTAACTAAACCCCACTGCGCTGCCATCCGGACTCCATCTTCTACTGTATTGCATTTTGGCTGAAGAACTGGGGAAACTAGAATGTCAGGCTAGCAGACAACTTCTAGAAGCTGTCACCCCTGCTCCTGGCCTGGAACTCAAACTTCTCGCCCACCCACCGCGGAGGCCCACTGCTGTCCGTGACGTTCCTCTGCCACCCTTGATCGAAGGCTCTCACGTTGGCTTCTCACCCACTTGCTTTTTCTGTTCAGAGAGGCAGGCCCTGGAGGGACAGTCAGCCTTTCCTGCAGCCCTCCACAAACCCGGCACGTGGAAAACACAAGCGCCACGTGGTCTGGGAGTCCACTTTGGTAAGCTGACCAACAGTTTTTAAGAGGGGCTACGGAAGATGAGAGATACTGTCTCCTGCGGCATCATTCCGAACCTCTGCTCGTTCGGCCCAGCCTTCCTGCAGGCGGCTGCTCCCACCATACCTGCCTCTAGGAGCCTCTGATTCTCACCATGAGAAGCCTCGTGTCCAGCTACACACCCGGGGTGGGCAGGGGTGGGGGCAGCTCACCTTGACTGGTCTCTCCTGCGGTTTCTTCTGGATCCCGGTCTCCGGGGTCCTGCTGCACCGGGGCTCCTCCTGCAGCTCTCTCCGTAGTAAGAGCCGTGGCCGCGCTGAGTGCCAGGTGGAGCCCCAGGCCGGGCTGACGAGGCGAGGTGGCAAGTCGCCGCTGCCCCACCCTTGACAAGCAGCCCAGTGGCCCGTCTGTGGCTCCAGGCCAGTCTCCTGAAGGGCAGCTGTGGTCAGGGCAGGACCTGCCAGCGGAACACACAGAGGGAAGGTGTCTTCAGTTTGGCTTCAAGTAACTCATTATAGATCTCAGGATAGAGAAAGCCCTGAAAGTCTCTTAATTTTCCTCCTGGGACCCCTGAAATCAACTGCCAGCTGTGGTCTGGGTCAGGCTTTGCAGCAGACCCTGGTTGCCTGCTTAATATCACTCATTTTTCCCTTCCTCCTTTCCAAAAAGATGCCAATTTTGTTCATCACTCAGGGTAATAGGCGACCTTCTGCTCAGCTCAGGGCCCCATCCAGTCAGAGCAAGTGCAGGCCCTTGCCAGAGAGGGGCGGGGGTGGGCTTCTGACCTGCCTCTGCTCACTGAGACAGGAGAGGGGCTTCGTGGGAGGGACGCTGGAAATGTTTTCCTGGCCCCTAAGGGAGATGCAGGCCCACCTTCCTCTGGTATCAGGGAAGTGGCAGGGTTAAGCTTTGTTCTCTGGGATGAGATCTCTGGCTTTAATGCTGACCTGGGACTCCATCCACACAGCCGTGAGAAATCACTGAAGCCACACCTAAAGGCTGCAAGAGACAGGATCTGACTTGCATTTTTAAAAGGTGACTTGGGGGCTTCCCTGGTGGCTCAGTGGTTGAGAATCTGCCTGCTAATGCAGGGGACACAGGTTCGAGCCCTGATCTGGGAAGATCCCACATGCCGCGGAGCAACTAGGTCCGTGAGCCACAACTACTGAGCCTGCGCGTCTGGAGCCTGTGCTCCGCAACAAGAGAGGCCGCGATAGTGAGAGGCCCGCGCACCGCGATGAAGAGTGGCCCCCGCTTGCCGCAACTAGAGGAAGCCCTCGCACAGAAACGAAGACCCAACACAGCCATAAATTAATTAATTAATTAATTAATAAAAGGTGACTTGGGCTCCTTGTGGGAATGAATTTAGGATGGGGAGGAGGGGGAGTGGATACACTGAGACCCATTAGGGGAATATTACAGTCCAGACAAACGCTGGTGTGTCCTGACCAGGGCGGAGGCAGATGAGTAGGTACAGGTGAATGGATGCTAGGCTATTTAGAAGTGGGATCAAGAGGATGGAGGGGTTCGATGCGGCAAAGGCGGAGGAGAGGTGGAGGCTGCCTTAGACTCCGTGGTCCTCTCTACATCCATCCTGGAAACTCTCAGAGATAAAACGACTCCTGAAAATCTCCTCCTCTTGTTTGGTCCATGCTCCTTCTGGCATCACGTCCTCGGTGGGTGGGTGCTGAACAGAACAAACCTCCGCTGGGTGAGCCACGCCGTGACTGCTACTCACTGAGGTACCTCACGAGCTGCTCGGGGCGCTCACAGAAGCCTTCAGTACAGGGTGGGCTTCTAGGTCCAGAAGGCCGACCCCCATTGCACTGCTTTTCCCTCTCCTAGTTTTGTCAATACTAAATAAATATGCTGGACTTCTATTTCCCGCGTTACGGCAGGCTAAGTACTTAGACGGAACCTCCCACTGAAAATCTTGTATAAATGATAAAAAACAATATTTCTAAAAGCACTGATAAGCTGGCAAGAAAGGAAGGAACTCACTGGCCAGGCATGTCTTCAGATAATGGGATATTCAGGTTCTGACTATAATAATGACTATAATGTAATTAAAGAAATTAAAGATGTGCTGGTAAATATGAACAGGGAACAACAACAACAACAAAAATGAGAAATAATCAAGAAGATTTGAAGAAAAATGGACCCAAGAGAATTTTTAGAAATAAAAATTAAATAACTGAAATCACAGTGGACAGACTTAATAGCATAGTAGATACAGCCTGAGAAAGAAGCAGTGAACTAGAAGCTAGGTCAAAATAAATTAACCAAATGCAGCCCAGAAAGACAGAGACTCAGAAAAATATGGGAGCTTAAGAGACATGAAAAATAGAGGCTAACATATTCTTAAAAGCAACCAAAGAGAAAGAGTTCCCTTTCAATGGTTACAACGTAGAATAACTTCCACACGCTAAACCAAAGTAACTGTCATCTGAGAATTCTAGCCTTAAAGAAAATGTCCTTTAAGAATAAGAGAAATGGAGACATTTAAATAAAACTCTAGTTTGTCACAAACAGACCCTCATTAAACGACATTTTTTAAAGGGGTATTTCAGATGGGAGGAAAGATTCTAGATGGGAGATCTGAGATTAAAGAAGGAATGAAAAACAAAGAAAATGAAAATAGAGTTTCTCAGTCTGTTGTTGAGGAAATAACATCAGTTGGGAGTCAGTCATATTTATCTCCCATCTTGCTGTCATTTCTTACTACCTGGGAAGTTTGAATCAAGTTACTCTCTCAGGATCTTGATAGCCTCATTTTAAAAATACATAAGCAAGGTCTCTGTGAGGAATAAATGAGCCACCACATATAAATGCTCAGAACATAGATTCTGCATTTAGAAGGTGTGAAATAAATGTTCATTTCTTATCTTTTCAAAAATTAATAAACAAGCAAGTAAATAAGACATTGTTAGCAAGAAAGAATCCCTCCCTCTGCTTCAAGTGTGAGATAGAATTCTAGCACTTTTCCACATCATAAAAGGCTGCACTGCAGAGCTGATGCTTTAGAGGTTTTCTTTTCATCTTTTCAGTAGCAAGCCTAAGATCTTTCAGACAAAATATTTATGATTTCTTTATTTATTTATTTTATAAATACTGCATGTGAACACACAAGCCCCAGGGATAGACCCTGGATTCCAGCTTAACTCACAATTTTAAAATAAATTTGTGTTCACAGTTTCATGAGATCATAAAATACGTGCTGGCCCATCCATGGGGGCAAAATGCCCTGTCCTGCCCACCCCTTCCCAGGGCTCTTCTGCCAACTAGGAGGTAGCAGCGCACAAAGGATCCCTCTGTGCAGTTTCTGCATCCTGCCCCGCCCCGGCCCCCGGGCTGACAGATACCCTCCCCAACTCCACCCCTAACTTCACTCTCCTTTGCATTTAGGGCAAGGAAGCCAAGCTAAGGAAAGCGACCTTAGTCTCCTTTAGATTCTCTGCCTAATTTTCATATGGCACCAATTTGGTGGTGGGGGGCAGGGAGGGGAGACGGGGATGGAGAAGTGACAGATACACTCAGAACCAGTCTTTCCCTGATGATGTCAAGGAAACAAATAGCACCAGTTAGGAGGTCCTAGGACCCGGGCTGACATCCTTACTCTGCCCTTTGTCACCTATGTGTCCCCAGGCAAGCCAGTTAACCTCTCTGACTTTATTTTCCTCACCTGTAAATTGGAGTCAACAATTATTCCATATTTGTAGAGCATTTTACAATTTCCCAACTGTTTCCTCAGTCATAATTTCATTTACTATGCACCGTCAGGTATATAATACCCAGCATAATGCTCACCTCACTGCTGTAAAGATTTAAAAGCAGAGCGTGGACGGCTGTGTACACGGCAAAGAGCTCCATCTGCATGAAGGATCATCACCAGCGTCACATGACTGACCCTCTTAAGAGCGGGGGCTCTGCTGTCCAAGTGCCCGTGCTTGGATTGATTCTACGCTGACCGGCTGTGTGACCTTGAGCGAGTTGCTTAGCTTCTCAGTTCCTCCCGTCTAAGTGAAGGATGGTAAGATTAGCCCCATCTCGCAGCTCAGGGCTCCGAACACGGGAGGCTCTCCGGGAACGAGAACTGACTGTAGCGACACCAAGCTAAGCCCGCGGGTGTCTGACCACACACATCCGCACTCCCTGACTCCCAGCATCCTCCTTCCTTTCTTATCCGTGGTTACATCCACTCTCCCCACGCCTGGGCAAATATTGGCAAAGGGAGGGCAGAAGCTCTGAACAACAGGACACACTGTGGACGGTTTCTTGAAGACGACCAGCCTTCAGATTCTCACTAGATTTGTGGGTGTCTCCAGGCTGCTCTGGAAGGAAGCAGAGCCCAGGCTCCCTGAGGTCCCCGGCAGCCCGACTCTTCCCACTGCCAGCTGAGGGTCTTGCTTCGGCAGGCCAGAGAGTTCTGGAATATAGGTCGCCGGCTAAGCCTCAGTCCCCTAACTGGACTGTGCGGCCACCCTATTAAAAGGCACCCAGGCCTGAGCCAACACCACGTGGACCTGTTAGATGACCTACGAAGCAAATGGTTAATCAAGCCCAACTTGATGAATGGATGGAAACCACTGGGTTGCAAAAAATATAAGCAGCCCCAGGTAAACGCACTTTCACCTGTCACTGCTTCACCCCACTGTCACGACCTGCCTAAGAGACGGAAAGGACAGCTATTTCATCAGTGAGGCAGCCCAGGCCCACCACCAGCACGTGGAGAAGCTCCTCCCGACACGAACCTGCCACCAAGCACAGCTGCTCACCCACCTGCCGGCTCTGGCCCCCGGCACTGAGTTCTAGAACTGCATCCTAGGAGGGCCGCATCAGGACCCCATCAGATGAGGCAGGCCCGGAGGACGGGAGCTGGTCACTCAGCTTGCGTCTTAGTCCCAGGAAAGAAAACACATGCTCAGTTGGCCTGACGGTCAGGCTACCCGCCGTCGGCAGTGGGGTGGGTACACGTGTCCCCCGGGTGATAGCGAGACGGTCAGCCATGACCACCCCTGTGCTAGTTAGCGTCTCTTTCTAAAGTGACTCTGGACAGCCTGGCCCAGAGACTCCGCCGGCTGCAGACGGAGCATGGCACCGCTGCCCGGTGAGGGACACGCCACAGCCCCGGGCAGGCTGGGGCAGAGAGGTCTCCACCAACCATTGTGACCAGACCTTGGACGGGGCCAACTGTGAAAAGCTGCCTTTGGCCCTATAACCAACCAGGGCTGACGAGGCAGCAGACAGGAAAGAAATCAACAGTGACCTATTGTTAAAAGGGTATCACCTGGCTTCTCCTTGCCGTCTGTTTTGTTTGGCTTTCCCGGTGGATAAGTTTGTACGAAGGGAGTCAGTCTCTGAGGGTGGGCCTACCTGCTTCCCCCTCAGCCCCACGGCACCTTCTGTGGGGTTCCGATCACCATCTCCTTCCTAACGGAGTGTGGTCCATGTAACACACAGCCACACCCATGCAGACTCTAGAGAGCCCCCCTCCAGAGCAGACACTCGTGTGCCAGGCAGGGCCAGCTGTGCTTGATTCTATACGACAACCTCTATCCACAGGAAGCAGGAAGGTTCAGAGGGTCCAGGGCCGCATCCTGGGTCCTCACAGCTTTTAGATGGTAAACTGAGTCAGTGGAGGCCAGCCAGAGGAGGAGGTGACCCTTAGAAATATGGGGAGGGTCAAGGCACATCTTCCGGCCTGGGCAGAACTTCATCGGTTTAATTTCCATGCAGACTGGTCCTCAGATGCTGTCTACTAAGACGGACTGAAGAGCCCCCATGGAACATTCTTCCAGGACCCCACCACTCCCATTTGCTGAATTCCACCATCCTTGCAGGACCCGCTCTGTTCTCGCCTAACTAGTTAAGCCTCTCCAAAGCCCACGTCCTTCTAGAGAACATACAGTCTGTCCTGCTCCCTTGGCAGGGGTCTCCTATGCTGTCAGAAGAAGTACTGTGGCCTTTGTTCTTTCTCCCAGTACAATGCACTGCACACAGTAGGTGTTCAACCATTTTGCTTTTGTTCTGGAGGGTTTTTTTTGGGGGGGGGGTGCATTAACATTCAATAAAACCACATTGATTTAGTCCCTCCAGTGTCAGGAAATTCAGATGTGGTGTGTGGAATAACATGATCACTATTCAGTACAAATTAGAGCTTTTGATTCTATTTCTAATTCCAGTAAATAGGACTTGTGCGTTTAAAAAAATATTTTTAGTTTGCAATGTGTGATTACATAATGGAGGCCTAATCATTTTTTTTTTTTTCATTAACATTCACTTCCCTTAGCAGTTCCTTTCTGCGTCTTTGTTTCTGATTTGAGCTGTGGTTCAAGGTATTAAAATTGCATTCCTTAAAAAGAAGTTCCAGAGCAGACTTTTTAACTGGCCCTCCCCACCCCTGTATTTCTGACTGGACTGTGCCTGGGGCAGCTCACCTGGTGTGGAGTCAGGGGATCTTACAGGTGTGCTAACAGAGCTCTGGTATCAAGCAGAGCCCTCCACCCACCAGAGCAGCTCTTTGCAGGCAGCCAGCGTGGGGCGCAGGGAGAAGCAGCATGGTGGGGTGTCCCTGAGGGAGGTGTCTATACCAGAACTAGGTGTGTGGACTCAGACGACTTATTTACCTCTCTGAGCCTCGGTTTTCTCATCTGTAAAATGGGGATGCTAAGTCCTAGATGAGAAAAAGTGCCTGGCACACGGCAGGCACTCAATACATTCTCTTATTTGCAGGGGTCCCTGTGGAAGTCTGTTAGGGGCCTTGCTGCTTCTCCAGCTGCCTTCATGCCCAGAATTACACCACATCTACTGAAACCAGAACCCCGAGCCCCGAGCAAAGATGAACCCCCAAAACCTGAGTACAGGGCAACACAGCAGGGGCTAGTATAGTTCACGGAGAGGGTAATGACAAGCAACAAGAAACGTGCCAGAGAGCTGGGCATATATCTGGAGAAAACCATAATCTGAAAAGATACGTGCACCCCAATATTCATAGCAGCACTATTCACAATAGCCAAGATATAGAAACAACCTCAATGTCCAATGACAGATGAATGGATAAAGAAGATGTGGTACATATATACAATGGAATGCTACTCAGCCATAGAAAAGGATGAAATAATGCCATTTGCAGCAACATGGCTGGACCTAGAGATCATCATACGACGTGAAGTAAGTCAGACAGAGAAAGACAAATATCATATGCTATCACTCATATGTGGAATCTAATTAAAAAATAAAGATAGAAATGAACTTATTTACAAAACAGGAATAGACTTACAGATATCGAAAACAAACTTATGGTTACCAAAGGGGAAACATGGTGGGAGGGATAAATCAGGAGCTTGGGATTAACATATACACACTACTATATATAAGAGTCTACTGAATAGCACAGGGAACTCTACTCAATATTCTGTGATAACCTGTATGCGAAAAGAATCTAAAAAAGAATGAATATACATATATAAATATATATATATATACGTATAACTGAATCACTTTGCCGTACACCTGAAACTAACACAACATTGTAAATCAACTTACTCCAATAAAATTAAAATATTAAAAGTTCGTTAATTAATTAATTAATTAAATGCCTTGCTGTGCCCCTCCCCCCAACAAAAAAAGAAATGTGCCAGAGAGACACAGCGCAGAAGATAAAAATGCTAGAAAGAATGCCTGCTGGAGAACTAGGAAACACACTTAGCCACATTTGTAGCAGGACAACCACAGCCCAGAAATAAAGTACCTTGCCCTGAGCAGACGCAGGGTCAGGTGACAGCAAGACACAAAGAGGGCACAGAAAAGCACAACTGATCACCATCAGGAACAAGAGCTGACGTGGTGACCCAGCCCCTGCCGGCCAGAAAAGTGAATCCCAACGACACATAGCTGGTTAGAGTCAGAACTGTTCCCGGCGCTCAGCATCCCGAGGGGCAGGCTGGGTTGAGCCCGTGACCCTGGGGCCAGGTTGCCTGGGTTCAAATCCCAGCTCAGCCTCTTAGGAGCCGTATGACCTCAAGCAAGTTACTCCAGCTCTCGCAGCCTTGGTTTTCTCATCCATAACATGGGGAGAATAACAATAATAGTTACCTATCTTGCAAGGCTGTAGTAAGGACCAGTGAGTCCACTGGAGCCAAGCTCTCAGCCACGCCTGGTGCATTTCTGGGCATCCAGCCTCAAGGCACAGGTGGGAAGGGGGTTCCTGACATTCTGTGTTGGATCAGGGTAGCGCTGCGGGACGCTGGTCTCCTTCCCCCACCTCAGCACCAATGCAACCTTCCAAACCAGCGGGCAAGGGTTTGTGTTTACACGGCTTCAATGTGGCAAAGCTCCATCCATTCACCAAATCCTGGAGCTCAACACGGAGCGATCTCTAAAGTAAATAAAGTGAAAATCAGCCAATCGGCCCAGTAATAGGAGATTTTCCTCTTGTCTGCCCTGGTAATTCAGCCATTGGAGCCAGCCTGCTATTCCCCTGAGTTAAAAAGGGAGTTCAGGAAGCTGCCTGGCCAGAAATGCAATGCAGGTCTGGGAGGCGGGCGACCACACCACTGGATCCTGGATCCGGCGGGTCTCAGCACACCCACAGCGTGTGCACTATGTCTTGCCCTTCTCAGCTTTCCTCTCGGCCCAGCAGGACACGGAGCTGCACAGACCCAGGGGTCCCGGGAGCAGAGGGCCCGGGCCAAGCCAACGAGCCACAGGGCTGCTCTACTATGCAAATAAAGGGCCTTCAGCACAGGCTCAGTGGGTTCAGAGGCCCTTGGAATCTGAGCCTCGTGGGACACCTGTCTGCTCCCTCCTCCCTGCATCTTCCAGAACCGCTGGAGTGTCACCAGAGTCAGGCTCTGCTGCCCCGTGACTGCCCCCTTGGCCACGCCAGCCCGACCAGGATGTGTCAACAAATGGGCAGGGGAGAAAGTACTGCTGACATTCTGAGAAACCAGGGCTGGGAGCCAAAACAAACTGACAAAGGGAATGCAACGTCTCGGAAGAATCTGTCACAAAAGAAAAGCTCATATTCCTCAAGCTGGGAGAGGCCCCTGAGTGTCACTTAGTCCCCCAGACGGTGGCCCCTGAGAGTCCCCTCAGGCAGACAACCCACTCCCCACACTGGCCTTCAAGAGGGTCTTCCTGTGTCTGACCCAGTCCATCCGTCCCCGTGACCTTGTCTGAACGGGCAGAGCGGTTACAAGGCAAGAAAGAAGGGAGAGACCAGTCTGAAGCAGGTGCGGAGGCCGCAGAGGACAGAACCTGCAGGGCACTTCCTCCCCATCACCTCGGGCTCAACCACAGATGAAATCAGGCCAAATCGGCCTTTGAGAACAGCGGGGAAGGGATGACAAGGACCAACAGGTCACGAGCTGAGTCGTGGAAAGGGACAGGGAGTCTTGTCTGTGCCAAAGCTGTTGGTGCGTCCAAGCCTCCAGGGCCAGTGAGGTGTGAAGCTGTGGGCCCCAGCTCTGGGGCAGCCAAACTGCCTGCTGCAAATCCTGCCTCTGCCGGTTACTGGCTGTGTGACCCTGGGCATGGTGCTCTGCCTCTCTGTTCCTCATGTACTCTTCCTGTAAAGCGGGAATGATAGCAGCGCCTACGCCACTGGGTTCTCGTGAGGCTTAAACAAGCAGATGCACATCTGGCGCTCGATGTGTGCTGACTTTCATCAGGATGACAACTCGCCCAGGACATCCTGGCTTCTGCCCATTGTCCCAGAGTCATTGCCAACACTCTGCCTTTCACTCTCAAACGTGAACGGGTTGCAGGATGGATGGTCAGGCTGAGTAGCTCTTGTCTTTTTTTAGGTCCCCCTGGTTACCTCCCTGCTCCACGCTGCCTGAGGATCGGACAACCAGGTCCCAGAGGGTGTGTCCCCCAAGGTAGCTCTGCCCCGTGCCAGAAACTTGCTCAGTTTCCCTTTCCTCCTTTTCTCCTCCCTTTGTCTCCCGGTCTCCCGCCTGTTCTCTCTGCTGCTTCCCTAGGGGTGCCACCTTATTTACATTCCGACTTTAGTGGAGACTGCCCTGGCTCTGCACACGGGGATGGGATGCCTTCTGGCTCGCTGACTAGACTAGCTAGGTCTCACCACATTTCCCTTAGAGAAATGGAAACCCTCTGAGACGTCAAACATGACTTGACCACCAGACGGGTGAATGGAAATCATTTTCCATTTTGCGTATGGGTGTGAGTGTGTATTGTTTAAGAGGGAAAAAGAGAATAACAGTTGGAAAGGGTCCATCCGATGCGGGGGTCTGTCTGTGAAAAACCCCACCCAGGGCGACTTTATAAAGGGAGAGGCTGGAGGCTGCCCCCCGCATGGCAGTGGAGAGGACCAGGAGCTCAGGGGTCGGCACCCTCTCTGCCACTCACTCACCACTGGTGAAGGACCGTGATTTCTGAAGCCTCAGTTTCCCCATCTGTAAAACTGAGCACACTTGGCCCTAGGTCACCCAGATGCTCTGACACTGTGAGAGGCCTGGCCCTGTTCTTAGGATCCTGAAAAGGCACTTGTGGAATTCCACAATATTCTGCAAACACATCTTCAGGGTCTGTCCAGCCCTTTTCATGGGTGAAACACAGGAAGGAACCAAGGCCTGGGACAGTGTGACAACCTGAACGAATTCTCGCCCAAGGAGTAATGGCAAATGCCTGAGGGCCCTGAGCACAGACACAGCACGCACGCATGTTCTGTGTGGGCGTGAACTCAGCGACAGACTTACCAGATCCCTGGAGGATCCCCCACCAAACTCCCTCAGCCCGGCCACCCCCCAGCTGCCTGTGGGCTCAGCAAACCCATGACAGGGAGCCTCGAGGCAGGGGTGCAGAGCCATAGCTACTGCAGCCCCGATCCCGGTGCTTGGGACCATCACAGGTTCACACATCTCCAATCACCACCAAACCCGACGCTGCTCCAAACCTGGGCTTCCCTGTCCAGCACTGGGACCCCAATCTCCGTCACCATGGTCTCTTTCTCTGCTCAGGCCTCTGACATTTATTTAGCTGCCAGACTGGATCTATTCCAGCTTTCTCTGGTTCAGTCCCTGCCCCACCACTCATGTGCTGTGTGACCTTGGACAAGTTGTTGACCTCTCTGAGTCTCAGTTTCCTCCTTTATAGAGTGGAGACAGTAGTAACAATCTCTTTGTAAGGTTGTTGGGAGGACTAAATGGGATCCTGGGTGGAAATGCCCTACCACGGGCCCTGGCCTATAACAGACTGTTTCTCCTCCTACCCTCGCCCCTTTTAGCAGCATCCCAGGTCCTGCCCTTCTCCGCATGCCCTGCAGCCCGGCTCAGCCTCCTCTCCTTCCTGGGTTCCCCTCCCACAGCATCCTTGGCTTCCCAAATATCGCTGCCAAATGACAAGTTCTTCTGAACCCCAGTGACCTCACTGCCCTTCTCAGAACCCATCCCAAAATGCCCAGGCCGAATAAGAAGCGCAAGTTCCCTGGCCTGACACACCAGGCCTTCCCCGACCTCGTCCCAACCAACGTTCTGCACCACACTGCCCACTGCGTTTTCCCTGGTCCCCAGACACCGCCACCTCCCCGCCTCTGCTGAGACGTCCCTGCCCCCAAATGCCCTGACCCAGCCTCCTCCTCAAGGCCCAGCCGAAGCGCCACCTCCAGAGGGCCACCTGACCCATTCCTCGCAGAGGTGACCACCCCCTCCTGCAAACTCACCCTAGACTCATGTTATTCATCACCCTTTCCAGTCAGTCCTGAGAGGCGAGGGGACCTCCGAGGGCAGACACAAGCCTCTCATTTACCCCCCAAAACTGTGCACAGAGCAGCTCTGATGGGCAAACACTACCCAACATGGCCATGCATGGTAATGTCACCCAAAAACGGACACGAACCCTGGACCCTCAAACTAAAATAATTCCAATTCTATACAGTACGCTGCCCTAGCAAGTTTCATATTCCTAGGCCCACAGCCTTGATAAAAAGATTCTTTGGTACATGCTGGTTTCTTCCAGAGACAGGGAACTCACCGCCTCATGAGTTAGGCTCTTCTCCTGGACTCTGATCTGCCCCCCTTCTGGGGACTCCCACCCTCCAGGCCTTTCCTGCTGTCTGGAGCCGCTCAGAACTAAGTCATCTGGGGTCCTTGGTATCCTCTTCAGATACCAAACCCAGGGCAGACTCCCAGCAAGGTCACTGCGTGTATGTGGACAGACGTATGTAGTCAGAGGGCTTGCCCGTGCACGCACACACGTACACACACATGCACACACACATGCACACACACATAGGCCAGAGTCAGCAAGGCTGGCTGAGTCACGCAGCCAGACCACAGCTCAAGTGGGGCCAGGGAGGAAGTGCCGCCCCATTTCCTGACCCTCCTTTGCTCTGGGAGGTTCTCTTTCTGTCTCTTTGTCTTTCTGACTCCGTCTCTCCCAGCACTTTGTTTCTACTCAGGGCCACAGCCTGCTGTCCTGGCCCTGTTGCAAGGGCTCCCGGCAGCACTGACCTCCAGGTGAGGACTTCTGGCTTCCAGACCTGCCATCCTGAACAAGTCACTTCACCACTCTGAACCTCGGTTTCTTCTTCTGTGAAATGAAGAGGCTGGGTGTGGCGACAGGGTCCCTGAGGTCCCTTCTGATCTCAGACCGGGGGCTTCTGGCCCTCCTCTAGTCCGCAGAGGGTTCAGAGCGTCATGGGGGGCCAGGGCCAGGCAGGGCCTGGGGACAGGGGTGGGGAGTCCAGCTGCTCCTGGGGCGCACACCTCGGAACTCCATGTGCTGCACACACTCGCTGGCCCCCGCGGCGGGCCAGAGAGCAGGAAGCGCCACCCGGGCCGGCTGCCGGGCGGGGGCGCCCACCCGCACCTCCCACCTCCCTCCCTCCTCCGGACCCACCTTGCACCGGCCGCCGCCGCCTCGACTCTGCCGCCACCGTGCGCCGCCGGCCCACAGCTGTCAGGCACCGCCCGCTCTCCCGCCGCTCCGCGCGACCCCGCGCCGCTGAACCGGCCCCCAGTGGAAGCGGCGCCGGGAGCCGCCGCCTCCTGGGCGCCCTCCGGGATCTGCGCGCGCCCGCCGCGTGGGGACCGGGCCGGTGGCGACCTCTGACTGCCCTGCGAGGGAGCCTGGGTGTCGAGGGCGGGGCTGCTGGTAACAGCCTGCCTGACTGGTCGGGCTTCCTGGGCCCCTCTGTTCTGGAGTCCCAGAGGCCTCTTGCCCCCATTCCGGGATGTTTCCAGGCATTTCTCTAAAGGTGGACATCAGTCCCCGGCCTTAGCAGCCCGCTAGAAAAAGTTACAGACCAGGTGAGTCTCCCTGAAAACCTGCAGGCCCCCTCCAGCTGGTATCTCTGTGGTTTTGTCCTTTATACATTTCTGCCTCTTCTGCACATTCTACCGTGGTCATGAGGGCGTGTGTAATAAAAAGCATCCAATTAATAAAGCATTAAATAAATCTTCAAAGGCCTCCCGAGGCAGTCGGGCTGAAGGATGACCCTGAGCCTGGCACACAGGGCCCTCCACGCACACTCTCTGGACACGAGCTAACTTTCCAGACTCACAGCTTCTCCCCCAAACACACACATGCAGCCACGCTCTGGCGGCCACACACCAGGTGCTGGGGGCTCTTGCTTTGCCTCGAATGCGCTTTCCCATTCTTCTCTGCCTGCACACGAAATCCTACTCATCCATCCAGGCCCCACTGAAATGCCCGCTTCTCGGGGAATCCTTCCCCAGACGCCGGCCCCAACAGAACTCTCAGCCCCTTCTTGGTGAACCCACGGTTCCCTCGCTGGTTTATAGATTAGCATCTCCTTTCTCTCCTCGGTTCTGCTCCCCTCCCCTCCACACCAAGCCCCGTTCCAGGAGGGATGGAAACACTCGATAAACACTTATCGAGATGCTGTTACAAATTGCCATGTGGTGTGGACATGCCTCTCCATGAAGCCCGGGTACCACAGGCTCACAGCCTCCCCTCGCCCCACCAGAGCGAGGGGATGCACCAGAGCCGTCCCCACCAGAGGTTCAGAAGGCTGTCAGGCCTCCCCCGCCCTCCTTCTCGCACCCCTGCGCCACGCACTGGGTTTCTCCCTGCTCTGGGGTATGCCTGCTTGCATCAGCCCCAAGGTCAAAGATGACTGTGTCCATCCCTGAGTCTAGTGCTGCCCCGTCATACACATGTGAGGGCTGGCCTTCCAGGTAGCAGAGCAAGCTGCACAGATGGCCTGCCCTTCTCCCAGCCCCTTGAGGGGAAAGGAGGACCTTTATTATCAGCGTCCGAGGATTGCAAGGGCTCACGTAGCTCATCTGATGTGAAGGCTACCCACCCCCGAGGGCAGAGAGATCAGGGGCATCAGAGGTACCTACCATTGCTGTCGTTGTTGTTAAAAGGTCGTATCAATACTGTTATGGTGCGGGTTGAGATTGCCTTTCGAGTCCTAAAGCCATTCCACGTACTGATGCTTGTTTGCCCCCCCGGGTCCCACGAGGTCTTAAGATATCAGCAGTGAAGTACACGTCTGGAGCCAGAGACCTGGGTTTGGACCTCGGTGCTCCAACCTGTCTGCTGTGACCTTGACGAGTCACTGAACTTGCCTCCATTGCTAGCATGTGGGCAGTGACAGTTCCTGTATCACAGGGTTGCTCTAAGGGTCTAAATAATAGTGTGTCTTTAAAGGGTTTAGAATAGTAGCTGGTACATAAAAAATGCCGAATTTGTTGGCTCTTACTGATTCTTTGCTACTGTTCATTGTATTATTTTACAGGTGGAGTAACTGAGGGTTGGAAAGGCTGAGACTCATCCAAGGAATCGCTGCTTCCAAGGGGCTGTTTTTCTCACCAAACTCCACTTATTCTTTGTGAGGGAGCTCCTGCCCACACACCCCCCCGCGGGGGCGGGGGGCACGTAGAGCAGTCTGTGGGCTTGCAGGGCACACTTCAGGGAGATGCGCTCTCCTCTTCCTGAGTCCCCCCGGAGTCTCTGTGTTTTCTTGCTAATGTGCTGCTCTCAACTATAATGGGCGGCCAGTTGCTCGTGTGTGGTCCCCCAGGGGAACAGTGGAAACATTCCCTGTCCAAGTGCAGGAATTTCCTGCTGGCCCTTCTTCCTTATTATCAGCAGCTACGATGACAGAATTTCCAACAGGTGGAAGCCAAAAAAACAAACAGACCTTTCAATGTTGACTCTCCCAGGCGCCACGCAGAAGGACAGCATCTGTCCTGCTTCCCAGAGAAAATGTAAATTTTTTTTAAAGCTATTTTTTTTAAAGCTACAGTTGTCTCTTGACCCATTGGAAGAGAAAAAATAATCAAGACTACAACTGCTTAACGTTATTTCAGGAAAAACAATACAGAGGGTATAAAACATCTCACTAGACAGCAATAAAAGATGAGATTTGTAGTAGGATTTTGCTACTGATTCGAGAAGTTGTAAGTCCTCCTAAGTCCCGTGGAATCTCCTTGGTGATGCCTTTGGCCTGCCCCTAGTCTCCTTTCCCGGTTTGTCACCTGGGCTCAGGTTTCCTCGCCTTTTTCTGCACAATGACCTTGACTGCATACTTTTATTCTCTCCTGCACCGAATGCTCCCTACACAGGACGGCCAGATGATGACAAATGCAAAGCACAGTCTAGACCTGTCCCCTCTCTGCACAAAACAACCTTCCATGAACACCCTTTCTGTGTTTTCTGAATGAACTCCAAAATCTTTAGGCTGGCCTCCAAAGCCCTCGGCACCTGTGAGCTCGCTCCTTCTGACTCACTGACAACAGGCCTTTAAGAGCCCCTCGTTTGCACTCCAGCATCAGTGCTGTGCTGACTTTGTTCTCCTGCCCAAAGGGCCTTCCCTGCCCTCTCCATCCAAAGTCCAGGGCCAGATCCAGCTCTCACGCTGCCCCTGCACAGGAAGCCTTCGCCCTCACCTCACAGCGGGGGGGAACATCCTACTCCCCACCCCCGACTCCCAACCATGTCTCCCAGAGACGCGATCGCACTGCCGCCTCATACCCAATTTATTTCTGGAGTTGGTGTCCCAGAGGGGAAGGGAATAGAGAGGTAGAAACAAACTCTTTGGCTTTGAGCAAACCGGGAAGTTTCTCCCATCTCCAGTTTCCTCATGCGTCATATGTCGTTAACACAGGACGGACCTGACGAGGTTGCCGTGGGGAGCAGAGGGGATAATTCACGTAGGCAGCACTTAGTCCGGAGCGTGGGACTAAGTCAGGGCTCACAGTGACAGAACGGAAGAAACAAGGAGAGAGACAGGGTGGGGGGAAGGCAGGGCGGGGGGATAGAAAAGAGGAGGGGATGGAAGGAAAGAGAAGGGAGAAAAAGAAATCGATTACCTCCTTTTTCTACTGGAGTCAAAGGACTTGCCTCTTCTTAGATGAAACACACACACATAACCTTCCTTGGAGACAAAGTTTGACATAAAAATGACATCAGGATCAGGGAAAGGGTGACATCAATTAATATTTTTAGGTCCACTGTGTACATTTATGAGCTGAATCCTATTAGAAACTTAACATCTTCAAAATGGGAAAAACGGTGGCAGTCACCCATCCACCCCCTGCTTTCCTGCTACGGAAACGGCAAAGGGCAAGAGCCGCTTAAGAGGCAGAGTCCAGACTGAAAAGCTTTCAGCCCAGAGCTCTTACCTTCCTTGTACATCGCTTCTCCAGGCTTGGGAAAGACACAGGAAAAACCTCCTGCTCAGAGGGTAACTTCCAGCACGAGAACGTAAAGCGTTTGATAAACCAGTTCTCCAAAAAGCAACTATAAAGCTTGGTCAAAACTGTCACAAACAACCATTTCAGCCCTCCAGAAACTGACCGAAAACATGCCCCAAACTGAGAAATGTTTGTCCACGAAAACGACTGAATTTGTGTTCTTGCCTGGAGCTGCTCCCATCCCCAGCAGCTCTGTTGTTTGATGGTTCAACCAGGGCAGACTGGGAAAACGAGCCCTGTTTTGTCATTGCCAGGGGGGCCTCTGTATTTGGAGAGGTGTCAATTTACACAGTGATTTCAGAAGCAAGTGCACAGGGAGGGCCCGCGGCTCTGCTAGCTTGACACTGGTGAGCAATGGACTGCTGATTACCTGGAAATTTAACAGGAAACTGAGGGAGGTGAAGCAGCCATGGGGAGAGGGATAAACTCTCCACATATCACGGGTTGCCCCAGGTTGCAAGCACTGCACAGACAGGAACAGCCCACGGCACCCACACAGTTCTGGCCAGTGGAACCTGCCCACACGTACGGTGGAGATGCGAGGGCTTGATGGAAAACAGAAGCCTGGGCAGACTTGGAAAAAAAAAAAAAAAAACCTGTACATTGGCGTGTGCTGCCCAGCTCACTCACAGATTTATCAGCAGAGAGTGGAGGTCTTACTGGCTCGCGGTACTTGAGCCCAACCTGTGACCAACCTTTGGTTGAACACTGATCTAAGAAGACAACGGGTGACTATAGAAAGCTAGGCTCAAGAATAAAACACAAGAAAAACCAAACAGCAGAGGCCTTCATGGATGCACCCTGCAGAAGTGGTAAACTTGGCAGATTTAGTGCGGGCAAGTTATTAAACAAACACACACACACCAAAAACCAACAGCATTCAGCGGAAAATTAGAAGACATCGTCGCTAAATATACTACGTAAAATACCCAGTTTTCACCAAAGAAATTACAAGACAGTCAAAGTAACAAGAAAGTGTGACCATATTCAGAAAAAAAAATTGCAGTCAAGAGAAACTGTCTCTGTGTGTCCCTAAGATGTTGGGTTTATCAGACAAAATCTTTACAGCAGCTATTACAAATATGTTTAAGTAAGTAAAAGAAACTATGTTAAAAAATTTAAGGAAAGTATGACAACAATGATTCAATGAATTTTAAAAACCTCAATAAAAAGGTAGAAATTATACAAATGAATCCCTTCTGAAACAATGGAGGCCACAGAGGAATGGACTGGCATATTCACAGTGCTGAAAAATATCTTCCCACATAACCAAAGACCAGGATAATGTTTTACTAGCAGACACACCTTACAAGAGATACTAAAGGAAGTCCTTTAGGCTGAAAGAAAGTAACACCAGATAATACTCAAAACCACAATAAGAAATGAAGAGTTCCAGAAATGATGAAGATGTGCGTAAATACAAAAGGCTCTATAAATATATTTTCTCATTTCTTCTCCTAACTTCTTTAAAAGAAGTTGTATAAAGCAAACATTATAACACTGTATTATTGGGTAGAAATAGCTATGTAGAAATAGATATGATAATAATGGAACAAAGGAGGGAGAGGAAAGGAAAATATATCGAAACAAAGTTTCTAGAATTAATGTAGTGTTATTCTCAATTAGATTGCAGTAAGTTGAGATGCATATTATAATACTTAGAGCAACCATCAAGAAAGTACTAAAAATATAGCAAAAAAATCAACGGAGGAATTAAAATGATACACTAAAAATAGTTATTTAACACAAAAGAAGGAAGGAAGGGAGGAGGAGAGGAATTTAAAACGACATGAGAAAAATAGAAAACGAATACCAAAATAGCAGATGTAAATCCAACCATATCAGTAATTACACTAAATGTAAATGGCCTACTGTGATATTGTAATTTATTATAAGAAATATGTATTTCGTCTTTGCCCATGGTTTCTGGCTCACAGATCCCAAAACCCTTGGGACTTCCTAAGTGATTAGAGCAATAGGGGCATCTTTTGTTATAATAGTTGGTCTCCTGTCCTCAGTTCCCCAAATAGCTTCAGAGTCATACAGGTAAAATGGGTGTCTTGTTATTTATAACAAGCCCCTTTCTACCACAACTGAGTTTATGTTAATGAGATGACTTTTGGAAATCCCCTAAAGATGGGGGAGCTAGTTGTCAGGGGAACAAACCATGAACAACTGAGAGTTGGAACTTTCAGTCCCACCCCCTGATTTCTGGGCAAGGGAGAGGGGCTGAAGGTTGAGTCAATTACAATAGTCCACGATTTAATCAATCACGCCTGTGTAATGGGGCCTCCATAAAACCCCAAAGGATGGGGTTTGGAGACCTTCCAGGTTGGTGAACCAGAACACTTCCATGTGCCACCATGCTGGGTGCCAAACTCCACCGGGAAAGAAGCTCTTTTGTTTGGGACCTTGTGCTGTGTATCTCTTGATCTGGCTGTTGATTTGTATCTTTTGATATCCTTTGTTTCCTGACTTCTGTGAGCAACTCTAGCAAATTAATCAAACCAGAGGAGGGGGTCGTGGGAACCTCCAGTTTATAGCTGGCTGGTCAGAAGCACAGGTAACAACCTGGACTTGCAATTGGCATCTGAAGTGGGGGACAGGCTTGTGCGACTGAACCCTCAACCTGTGGAATCAGATGCTATTTCCAGGTAGTGTCAAAATTGAATTGAAAACCCAGCTGATGTAGGAGAATTGCTTGGTGGTGTGGGAAAAAAGACCCACGCATGGAACTGGGTACAGAATTGTCACTAAACACTCCACTTAAAAAGCACAGATTATCAGACTGAATAAAAAAGAGCAAGACCAAACTATATCCTGTCTACAAGAGAAGTGGCTTAGAGTCAAAGGAACAATGAGATTAAAAGTAAAAGAATGGAGGAATTCCAGTTTCAGCTGTAACACGTAAAGAGCTTGGAACTCATCACTTCTATACTTGTGACGAGATAAAAGCTGAACCAACTGAAAATAAATGAATATCTTAGAAAATGAGTATCAGAAAATGGACGTCACAGCCAAGGCACCATCCTGGGGGAACAGGTGAATATGGAGAACCACAGCCTCGATCAGCTCATCTGGGGAAGAAGTCGCTGTGGCCATAAAAGGGTAGACACACTTAAGTGATAATTTTGATGAACTGCTGGAGGCTGAGTGTGGATTTGCTGGAGAGTGAGAATCTCCTGGAGGTGCAGTTTTAGGGAGGCCCCCCCATTTTTACGAGTTCTACTTTCAGGAACCCACTGGATTCTCAAGGTCAGGACCCGACACAAATTCCCTCATGTTTCAGGCAGAGGTTGGGGGAAGTAACCATTTTTATATATGCCCAGAACATTCTCCATAACGAAGTTCTGCTCTCCAAGGGACCAACTTTACCAGAGCCTTATCCACTGGGGGGGAAGGGCAATTAACCAGCTCCAGTTCCCTAGAGCCTTCCTGTCTCACCTGAAGATACACACACTATTATATATAAAATAGATAACCAACAAGGACCTACTGTATACTACAGGGAACTCTACTCAATATCTTGTAATAAGCTATAATGGAAAAGACTCTGAAAAAGAATATAAATGTATATATATAATGTGTGTATGTATAACTGAATCACTTTGCTATACACCTGAAACTAAAACAACATTGTAAATCATGTATACTTCAATTAAAAAATAAAGGGAAAAAAAGACAAAGAAAAAGAGAGAAGGAAAATGACATAGGTCAGAAACTTGGATCTATATAATCAAAGAGAGAACATCAGGGAAGGAATAAGTGAAGTAAAATAAAATTTTTTACTTATCTTATTCTTAATTGATCTAATTGATAAATATTTGTTTAGAGTAATAGTAATAACAACATTTGGGGTGATTATACCATATAGATAAGTGAATGACAGCAATATTACCAGGGACAGGAGGAAGAAATTGAGAAGGAAAAGAAAGAGGGGAAAATAAAAAAAGAAACAAAGGACAAGTGTAACAAATATAAGACGGTTATAAATGCAGTAGACATTAATCCAATGTTATAAAAAATCACTTAAAATATGAATGTCAAATACAGAAATCAAAAGACCGAGATTGTCACAATGAGTAAAAGCACAAGACCCAACTATATGTTGTCTATAAGAAACCCAATTTAAATATAAAGACACAGATAGATTAAATGAAAGGGGTGCGCCACGCTACACTAATCAAAGGAAAGCTGCAGGAGCTACATTAATATGACAAATCAGACTGCAGAACAAGGTATGTTGTCATGGATAAAGAAGGACATTACCTAGTGATACAGGAGTCAATTCCCCAGGAAGACTCAATCCTTAACATGTACGCACCTGACAGCAGAGTGTCAAAATAGAAAGCAAGGAGAAAGAGACAAATCCACTATTACAGTTGGAGACTTCAGACCCCTCTTTCAGTAACTGATGGATTCAGTAGGCAGAAAATCAATAAGGATATAGTTGAACTGAATAGCACAATTAATCAACTGGATCTAGGCAACACTTACATAACACTTCAACAAAAGTAGAATACACAGTCTTCTCAAACTCACATGGAATATTCAGCAAGATAGACACATTCTGGACCATTAAACAACATTTATACACAATTTAAAAGGATAAAAATAATACAAAGTGTGTTCTCACCGCAACAAAATTAAAGTAGAAATCAATAACAGAAAGATAGATGGGAAATCCCAAAATATTTGGAGATTGAACCACACGTTTCTAAATAACTCATGGTGAAAGAAGTCTCAAGTCAGTCTACCTACCTCTCCAAACATTACCTACTTTCCTGTCTCAAGAGAAATTTTAAAATATTTTGAACTAAATGAAAATGAAATACAACTTATCAAAATGTGTCGAATTCAGTGAAAGCAGTGCTTCAAGGGAAATTATAGGATTGAATGCATATATTAGGAAAGAAGAAAGATCTAAAATCAATAACCTAAGTTTCCATCTTAGGAAACTAGAAGAAGAAGAACAAATTAAATCTAAAGTAAGATCTTAATAAACGAAGGTGAAGTGGTCATGGATTGGAAGACTCAATGTTGTTAAGATGTCATTTCTCCCTAATTTGATTTTCGGTAGAAATGACAAGTTGATCCTAAAATTTTATATGGAAAATGCAAAGACCTAGGGTAGCCAAGACAATTTTGTAAAAGAAAAAAAAGTTGGAGGACTTACGCCACGTGATTACGAAACTTATTAAAAACCTTCAGTGATCGAGGCAATGTGGTATTGGCATCAAGACGGGCATATAGATTATTGGAACAGAATTGAAAGTCTAGAAATAAAACTTTACATTTATGGTCATTTGATTTTCAACTAAAGTAACAAGACAGTTCAATGGAGATATGATCATCTGTGCAGCAAGAGGGACTGGGATGGGGGATAGCCGTAACCTGGACCCTTCTCTCACATCACACATAAAAATTAACTCAAAGTCCTACATGTAAGAGCCAAAACTATAAAACTTCTAGAAGAAAACACAGGAGAAAAATCTTTGAGAAACCTTGTGAAAATCTTTATGGCTCCAACACAAGAGCCATGAAAAATGGATAAATTGCACTTTATTAAAACTAAAAAACCTTTATGCTTCAAGAAACCACCTGAACAAATGGTAAAATCCAGCCACGGACTGGGATAAAATATTTGCAAAACATGTATTTGATAAAGGACTTGTATCCTGAATATAAAAAGAACTTTTACAACTCAATAAGAAGACAAACAACCCCACTGAAGAATGGATAAAAGACTTGAATAAACATTTCACCAAGAAAGACATATGAATAGCGAATAAGCACATGGAAAGGGGCTCAACGTCATTAGTCATTAGGAAATGCAGATGAAAATCACAGTGCGATACCACCACACACCCACTAGTGTGCTCTATTTAGAAGGACAGTATTGACGAAGATCTGGAGAAATGGGAACACTCACACATTCCTGGCAGGAATGAAAATGGTACATCTACTTTGGATATAAACTTACCCAAAACCCAGCAAATTCACTCTAAGGAATCTATCCAAGAGAAATGAAGATGTGTTCACACAAAGACTTGTAAGTGAATGTTCACGGCAGCATTATTCATAATAGCTCTAAATTGGAAACAATCCAAATGTCTACCAGCTGCTGAATGGATAAACCCAATGTGGTATATCCACTCAATGGAATGCTATTTGGTGCTAGAAAGGAATGAAATACCTGTGCATTTTACAGCATGGATGAACCTAAACAAATCATGCTTCAAGAAGCCAGTTGCAAAGTCTATATATATATTATATGATTCATTTATATTAAATGCCCAGAAAAGGCAAATTACAGAGACAGAAAGCACATCCGTGACTACCTGGGTCGGGAGATGGAAGTCAGTGTTGACTGCAAATGAACTTAATAACATTTTTAGGATGATAGCAATGTCCTCAAACTGGCTTGTAGTGATGGTTGCACAACTCTATACGTTTATTAAAAATAATTAAATCATATACTTGCAAGGGGTGAATTTTAAGGTATGCCAATTATACCTCAATAAATCTGTAAAAACAAAGTCTGATGCTCAGGACTGATTCAGCAAGGGAGACGTGCCCTCGGAAGATGTAAGCCCAGAGAGACAAGTACAGACAAGGACATCCTGCTGTGACATAAATTCCCTCTCCCTCCCCCTGACCCATCCGGGCTGACTGCACGGTAGCCCCAGCCAAAGCCAGACCTGGTCAGGTCACGCCTTTCCTGTGGGCCCTTGGATTTCACTGTCACACGAGCTCTGGGACATGGTGTCAGGTTTCAGCCACCTGCTCAGTACTTTTTAGCATCACGATATCGAGATAATTCTGATACCTGTTGATAGTCCATGTGGATTTATTATAAATCTAACAAAAATAAATTCTCATCTACAATCTTGGCTTTTGCACAGAAAAAGAACTAAATGTACTTTAATGCTTTGTACTCGCATAACCTGAGTGACACTTTCTGCCCCAACAAGAATACTTATCAAGCATCTAAAACATACTTGTTGTTCGTCCCCCAGGAATGAGTATGTGTGTGTGTGTGTGCACGTTCCAGGAAACCTACGTGGAAGATGAGGCCTGGAGATGTCATTTGGTGTCTTGAGTGTTCTTTGAGGGACACATCTGGGAAGGAATGAAAGGCTGACGTCATCACTTCCTCTGCCAACTTCGCTGCTTTGGGACTTTTCTTTCTTTTTTTTTTTTTAAGGAAAGAATTTTGTTAGGGCTGCAGCTGGCTTCCCCCAAAGAGGGATCAAACCAGCACATTTCCTGCTCTTGACTTTCCCTTTTACTCTGGACCCTGTCGCCAGCTGAGTTTTCCAAAATTCCTTAACAACTCATTTCTTGATTCTCATTCATTTCACAGCAGATGTTTATGGAGCTCCTAGTTTGTGCAAAAGGCTATCTTAGATGCTGTGGGGCATACAGAGATGGCAGAGAATGGCCCGTCCTCAGAGAGTTTACAATCCAGTTCCAGCAGGAGGTAGACAAGGTGCACACAAATACCTAAACTAGTAGCTAACGTGGTAACAGTGATACAAACTGAGCCGTCAGAGTTTTGAGGAACCGAGAAGCCTTTGAGGGGAAGGGTCAGGAAAAGTCTTTATGGAGAAAGTATTGCTGAAATCAGACCTTCAGGATGGATGTAACTGTGAGTGACAAAGTGGCAAGACCACTAGTAGAAGCAAAGATATGTACATGGAAGTAGAGGCTTTTAGAAATGGGAAAGCACAAGATGTATTTGGGAGAAAAACCATATCGTTTTGCTAAAATACAGAACTGTGTCCGGGAGCAGTAGCACATGAGTCTATAAATATAAGCTGAAGTCCAATCACGTGGGACATCGACTCCCAGGCAAGATTCTGATTCACTTCTGGGCAGGCAACGTGAACCTTCTCTGACTCAACAGGCACGTAAATGATGGAGACGCAGACTCTGGCTCCATCCTGACCAGATCCATAAGTCACACCTGGAGAATGTCCCCACATGGTCACAAAATAGGGATGGTTCTCCTGGGTGACCTTTAATTCCCATCCAGCCTGAGACTGAAGCTCAGTGGGCCCTGGGAGGCCATGAACGGAAAATGAACTCTCATCTTTTGAGGCCCTGTGTGGCCAGAGCCAAGTATGGATCTTGCGGTAAGAGCTGGCCACCGGGGGATGTGCCCCGGGCGTGGTCTGCTCACAAGTCAGTCTCTTCTGAAGATTAGAAAGCGAGGATGGCCTTCCTACATGCATGGTCTCTCGTGTTTCAAGGACCAGGTGGGCTGGTCCCTACCGCTAGCACGATGGTCGGCCAATACGGGGCGTGCGCCCATGCTGTTTCAGGATCTGTCAGATAAATTGGTATTAATTCCACTGTACAGACAAAGGTTCTTAAGTGGAGGAACCAGGCAGGCTCAGGCAGGCTGTCAGAAGAGTTTAGAAGGTGACAAATATGCAGAATCTCTCCCAGCTCTCCTCCGGGGATCGTTCCCTAGACGACTTGGCTGCTGGTTCCAGGAATACAAAACACCTGCTGGGGCCAGAAGTCGTGCAATGGAAGCAGAAGGGAAGGGCACAAGCGAGGGGTCCTATCTCAGAAAGAGGGACGGAGGGGTCAGAGATGTAGTAAGTCAGACGACTGACTTTTAAAAAAAATTTTATTGGAGTATAGTTGACTTACAATGTTGCATTAGTTTCAGGTGTACAGCAAAGTGAATGAGTTATACATATACATATATCCACTCTTTTTTAGATTCTTTTCCCATATAGGTCATTACAGAGTATTGAGTAGAGTTCCCTGTGCTATACAGTAGGTCCTTATTAGTTATCTATTTTATATATAGCAGTGCATATATGTCAATCCCACTCTCCCAATTTATACCCCCCACTTTCCTTCCTGGTAACCATAAGTTTGTTTTTTTCATCTGTGACTCTATTTCTGTTTTGTAAGTAAGTTCGTTTACAAGGCAGTAACTTCTGCTTAAATACCGTGGATCGGCCCTGAAATGGAAAAGGATGAGGGTGGGCACTGGCTGTGACAGCTGGAAAATTAAACTGAGTTAATACAGAGACCGTGACAAGCCAGCAAAAAACAGGCCACCAGCATTCCAAAGAAGCCGCCATCAGAAGCCAGGTCGAGATTCGGGGCTGCTCAGTGGATTTAGTTAGCTGGACATCCCCTGGGTTCTTTTCCCACTTCAGCCACTTGGCAAGCTCTGTTGAACGTGGGCATTTTTTCTTCTGCTGAACTGATGACCTCTGACGTGCCATCCACCCCTAAAACTCTCCATTCCTTTACCTCAGTAAATTTCACTACCTGGGCTCAAAGTATACGAAGGATCTGAAAAAGCCACGTGGTTCTGGAGATTTTAAATGTTTTGAAGCCAAAAAACTTTATATTTTAAAAAAAATAGCAGAGTCCTGATCAGACAGTTAAATCGGGATACTCACTTTCTGGCATTTTCTTTGAGTGTATCACACACACACAAAAAAACACCATTTCTAAAGGTAGAAGAGAAGACAAAGAATTAGAAATAGAAGTAGGGAAAAAAGTAGACTCAGATTCAATATTTTAGTACATGCCTAACTTGCAGAAACCTAGATTTTAATTGAAAATATCTACAAGTCTAATTAAACTTGTAAAATTTTTCTAGAACGGAAGCCAATTCTACAAATCAGGTCATCAGTTCTCATTCCTCTCCAGCCTCGAGCTTCTACACGTCTCCATGCTCATTCCTGCTCCTTGTTCCGGATTTTGCATCACAAATGGATGGCATCATATCCACCCGGACAAGAAAAGTCTTTCACTCCTTTTGCTCGCCCCTGACACCCTCAGTCACCAAGTCCTGCAGGTTCAATCTTCTGCATGTATGTTGACTGACAGCTCCTCTGCTTCCCATCCTGACACTGACTGCTCAAGGTCAAGGCCTCATCATCGCGCACCTGAACTATTGCCACGGCCCTGGAAACGAGCCGTGTCTCTTTATTCAGGGCGTGCATCCTGTGTCAGGCTCTCTTAGGCCCGGGACGCCGTGATGAGTAAGAGAGCCTCACTCACACGCTTCTGGACAATAAAACCTCTAAGGTTTATTAATGAATGAAACTTCTAAGAGCCGGACAGTAAAACCTCTAAGTAAGATCACTGTAAATTAGGGTAAGCTCTAGGAAGAAAGCAGAGGGAGAGGTAGCCGAGGGCAGAGGGGCTGCACAGACAGTGCAGCTCTAGGAGGACATGGGGAGCTGAGGCCTGGGGGAGGAGAGGCCGGCCTCACCCAGAGCGTTCCGGGACCCCAAAGACAGGAGGCTGGAGGCAGCGAGCAGGAGAGGCTGGTGCAGGGCGAGGCTCAGAGACCGAAGGATAGAAAGCCTTGCTGTCCTCAGGTTGGAGCTGGGATATTTTTCTAAGTGCAGTGGATACTAATGATAGGTTTTAATCAGGGGTTGGGGGGTGTGATGTAATCTGACTTATGTTTGTTGGAAATCACTCAATTAGCATTTGGCCAGTGGACCGGAGGGGGTGAAATGAATGAAGAGAGGGCAGTTAGGAAACCACTGAGAGGTCACTGTTGCTTGGCCGAGCCGGACAGTAGAGAAAGTGGGGAGAAGGGGATGGATCCGGGATGTGTTCTGGGGAAGGGCCAGTCTTGATGTGTTGGTGTGGGGTCATGAAGGAGGAAGAGGATGTCTGATGGGAACTCACTGGTGGATGCTGGTGGTATTTATTATGCTGGGAAAAACGAGGGGGAAAGCAGGTTTTAGACAGTCAAGTGGAGGCCAAGAAGGCTTTTAGATACAGGATGCTGTGGGTCAGGAGAGAGCCTGGAGATATAAAACTGGGAGTCATCACTCAATAGATCCTATTTAAATCAGGGACGAGGTGAGATCACCTGGCAGCAGTGGAGGGGGTGCAGCTAGAGAAGACAAGACGTGAGAAAGGGAGGTATGAGAACGCCCAGGATTGAGCCTTGAGACCCTCCAGTATCTGGAGGTCAGGAAAAGGAGGGACAGCCAGCAAAGGAGGCTCTGATCTCCTCAGAGCCTAATCCACCCTTCATGCTGAGGCCAGGGTGACCTCTCCAAACTCAGATGTGGTCCTGACTCCTGCCTGCTAAGGCTCTCCCAGGTTCTCTGATGCCCCCCCCCCCCGAGTAAATCTAGCCCCTTAGATGGTATACAAGTCCCTTCACAATCTAGACCTAACCTTCCCTTCCAGGGTCCTCTTCCTCCCTGCTTTTTTCACACACTTTAAAATCGTGTTGATTATCTGGGTACACATCTGTCTCTGTTACTAGATGTAACTTAAGGAAAGGGATTGTGTCATTTGCATTTCCAATGCCTGGCACATAGTAGGTGCTCAATGACATTTGCTGAACAAGAGGAAAGAAGGAAGGAAGGAAGGAAAGGAAGGAGATTCTTTGCGTGAGAACCTTCACACAAAGAAGAATACATGACAACGTCTGTGCCATCTTCTTCCCTGGCATTTTTGGAAACCTTGAAATCTGGGTTGGGATGAGAAGAGTGCCATCTAGAGGTAGAGAGATGCAGGAATGGACCCTTTCTGAAGTTTTCCCAGAAATGTAAACCACTGAGCAGGCAAAGCTGGAACTTACACCAAAGTAACCTTTGCAAGAAGCCAATTAATAATAGCAATGTTTGCAGTGACATGGTACTATATATAGAAAATCCTTGAGACACTACCCAAAAACTATTAGAACTAGTAAATGAATTCAGTAAAGTTGCAGCATACAAAATTAATATACAGAAATATGTGGCATTTCTATATGCTAATAACAAACTATCAGAAAGAGAAATTAAGAAAACAATCCATTTACAATCACATCGACGAGAATAAAATACCTAGGAGTAAATCTAACTAAGGAGGTAAAAGACCTGTACTTGGAAAGCTATAAGACACTGATGAAAGAAATTGAAGACAACACAAACAGACGGAAAGATGTGCTGTGTTCTTGGATTGGACGAATTAATATTGTTCAGTGACCACACTACCAAGGCAATCTACATATTCAGTGCAATTCCTATTAAAATACCAATGGCATTTTTCACAGAACTAGAACAAATAATTCTAAAATTTTTATGGAAACACAAAAGCCCCTAATAGCCAAAACAATCTTGAGCTGGAGGAATCAGGATCCCAGACTTCAGACTATACTACAAAGCTATAGTAATCAAAAGAGCATGGTACTGGCACAAAAACAGACATATAGATCAATGGAACAGGATAGAAAGCCCAGAAATAAACCCACACACTTATGGTCAATTAATCCAAGACAAAGGAGGGAAAAATATACAATGGGGAAAAGACAGCCTCTTCAATAAATGGTGCTGGGAAAACTGGACAGCTACATGCAAAAGAATAAAACTGGACTACTTTCTCACACTATATACAAAAATAAGCTCAAATGTATTAAAGACTTAAATGCAAGAACTGAAACCATAAAACTTCCAGAAAAAAACACAGGCAGTACATTCTTGGACATTGGTCTTGGCAATATTTTTTGGATATGTCTCCTCAGGCAAGGAAAACAAAAGCAGAAATAAATAGGATTATGTCAAACTAAAAGGCTTTTGCACAGTGAAGGAAACTATCAACAAAACATAAGGCAGCCTACTGAATGGGCAAGGATATTTGCAAACAATATACCTGATAAGGGACTAATAACCAAAATTTACAGAGAATTCACGCAACTCAACATCAAAAAAACAAACAACTCGATTAAAAAGTGGGCAGAGGACCTGAATAGACATTTTTCCAAAGAAGATATACAGATGGCCAACAGGCACATGAAAAGATGTTCAACATCACTAATCATCAGGGAAATTAAAACCACAATGCGATATCATCTCACACCTGTCAGAACAGCTATTATCAAAAAAGACAACACACACACACACACACACATATATATACATATATACACATACATATTCACATATATGCACGTATATATACATGCGATGTATATTACTGATGAAATATTACTCAGGCATTAAAAAAATGAGATCTTGCTATTTGTGACAACATGGATGGATCTAGGGGGTATTATGCTAAGTGAAATAAGTCAGATAGAGAAAGACAAATACCGTATGATCTCACTTTGTGTGGATTCTAAAAAACAAAACAAACAAAGAAAACAAAATGGAAATAGACTCATAGATACAAAGAACAAATGAGTGGTTGCCAGAGAGGAGGGAGGTGGGGGGACAGGTGAATAAGGTGAAGGGAATTAAGAGGTACAAACCTCCAGTTATAAAATAAATAAGCCACAGGGATGTAATATATAGCATAAGGAATATAAATAAAATATTGTAATAATTTTGTATGGGGACAGATAGTTACTAGGTTTATCACAGTGATCATTTCACAATGTATGCAAATATTAAATCACTACCTAGTACACCTGAAAATAACATAATATTATACATCAACTATATTTCAATTTTTTAATTTTTAAAATAAATATTGTGCATGCCCATGTGAAATATCACTGCAGAGAATATTTTTATGTTCCAGTTTTTATTTGAGTCAATTGTTTCAGGAAACATGCAGGTTTGGTTCGGCTCTGGAACATTATATCCCATTCACGTATTTATAAAAGACCCAACTTACACCCTGTTTCATGGTTCAGCTAAAACCACTAAATACCACATGTAATAGAAAGAAGAATGGAATAGGAGTAAAAGACTGAATCTTATCGCAGTTATGTGATCTCAGGCAACTCAGAATTTTTTATCTGAACATTGGATTTCTGAAATGTGAAATGGGGAGAATTTTCACTGCATTCCTCTATCAGTCTGTTGTGGAGAACAAACAAAATAATGTGTATGAAAACATTTTTTAATTGTTAAGAAAATTTTATTGAGGAATAATTTGTACGCAATGAAATTCATAGAGCTTAAGTATACAGTTCAATGAGTTATTTTAACAAATGTACATACCTGTGTAACCCACACTTCAATCAAAATGCAGACATCACTACCACCCCAAAAAGTTACCTCTTCCCAGTCAATATTCCCCAGGCCCTGCTTCAGATCCAAGCACATCTCTCTTTTTTTTTCACTGTAGATAATATATATATATGTTTTTTTGTCTATTCTATAACTTCAGATTAACAGAATAATACAATATGTACTCTTGTGTGTCTGGCTTTTTTCCCCAGCATAATGTCTGTGAGATTTATCCACATTGTTATACATCAGTAGTTTATAACTATTTATTATTGAATAATATGCCATTATTTAATCCATTCTCCATTTTGAGTGCAATTGGATGGGCTTTGGCAAATGTATATACCCTGTAACCATCACGACAAGCAAGACAGAACATTTCCATTATCTCCAAAAGCTCCCTTGTGCCCCTTTTACCACCAAACCTTTCTCACACCATGACCCCAGGCACTACTGTTCCGCTTTTTATCACTATAGTTGTGCCTTTTCTAGAACTTCATATAAATGCACTCATACACTGTGTAGACTTGAGTGTCTGCTTTTACTCACCAAGCTGTTTCTGAATTTATCCACATTGTTGCATGTTATCAGTAGTCTTCTAATGAGTGAATGTATCACAATTTGTTTATCCCTTAACTAACTGATGGACACTTTGGATGTATCTAGTTTGGGCCTATTATTAATAAAGCTGCTAAGAAAATCCGTGTACAAGTAAGTCTTTGTATAGACGTATGTTCTCATTTCTGTTGGATAATTATGTAAAAGTGGGGTTCCTGAGGCATTTAGTAACTTTATAAGAAACTACCAAACTGTTTTTCCAAAGTGGCTGTATCATTTTTGCTTTCCCATCAGCAATGTATGAAAGGTCCCATAGCTCAAAGACCTTGTCAACACTTCATATTGCTAGTCTCTTTAATTTTGGCCATTCCAGTGGATGTGTAATGGTATCTCAATGTGGCTTTAATTTGCACTTCCCCAATGACTAAATAGTGTTGAGCATCTATTAATGAGCTAATTTGCCAATCATATATTTTCTCTGGTGGAGTGTCTGTTTAAATCTTTTACACTTAAAAAAAAATGAATCATTTTTCTTCTTACAACTTAATTGTAAGAGTTCTTGTTTTGGATAAAAGTCCTTTATCAGATACATGTTTTGCAAATATTTTTACCTAGTCTGTGACTTGCCTTTTTATTTTCTTGAAATTGTCTTTCAAGAACAAAATTTTAAATTTTGATGAAGTTTAATTCATCAGTACTTTTGTTTTGTACCTTTTGTGTCCTACCTATGCCTACCCAATGTAACAAAGTTTTTCTCCTATAGTTTCTTCTAAAGTTTAAAAAATTTTAGCTCTATGTTTAGATTTATAATATTGTGAGTTATTTTTTAATGTATGGTGTGACATGAGTCAAAGTTTATTTTTTCCCACATAGGTATCCAATTGTTCCACTGCTATTTGTTAAAAAGTTTACCTTTTCTCCCATAGAATTGGTGGCTTTAACAAAAAACAATCGATTATATATGTGTGGGTCTATTTCTGGACTTTCTTGTCTGTCTTTATTCCAATATGATACTGTCTTGATTACTGTAGCTTCTAATATGTCTTGAAATTGGGTAATGCAAGCCGGTGCAAATTTTCTCCTTTTTCAAAATTGTCTTGACTACTCTAAGATCTTTGAGTTTCCACATAAATTTAAGAATCAGCTTGATAATGTGTCGAATTTATAGAACAACTTGAAGACAACTGACATCTTAACAATATTGAGTCTTTTCATCCATAAGTATATAGTTTTTAGTGTAAAGCTCTTGCATACATCTTGGTAAACTTTAAGTATTTCATGTTTTTTGACACTATTGTAAACAGTATTATCTTTATTCCAATTTCCAATTATTAGTTGCTAGTATATAGAAACACAATTGATATGTTGTGTATTGTCCTTGTATGTGCAATCTTGCTAAACTCTAGTTAGTTCCATTCACTTTTTTGTAGGTTCATTTTTGTAGTTCTATTCACTTTTCGTAGATTTACTTTTTTGTACATATTAAGAGTATGTCAACTGTAAATATTGTTTTATCTCTTCCTTTCCAATTCACTTCCTCGTTTCCCTTCCTTTTATTCTTTTTCTACTTGACTTCATTTCCAAAGAGCTTTGGTGTAACGTTGAGTAGAAGTGAGGAAAGCAGACATCCTTGTCTTGTTTCTAATTTTAGGGAGGGAGCCTATAATTGTTCGCCGATAAATATGATGTTAGCTGTTGGCTTCTCCTAGATTCCATTCATTAGTCTGAGGAAGTTCCAGTCTATTTCCAGGTTGCTGTGTGTTTTTATCATGAATGAGTTTTGAATGTTCTCAAATCCTTTTCCTGCATCTATTGAGTCGATCATGTGGTTTTTCTTTTTGTCTACTGATGTGATGAATTATTGATACATTGCTTGATTTTCAAAGATTAAATTAATATTTCATTCCTGGGACAAACTCCACTTTGCCAGGATGTTTATTCTCTTTATATGTTGCTGGATTTAATTTGCTCATGTTTTGTTAAGGGTTTTTGCATTTATGTTCTTGCGGAGCACTGGTCTGTACCTTTCTAGTACCGGTTTTCTCTGCTCTCCGAAAGTAGAGCATTCTATGTAACCTTTTGTAAGCCGAAATGGCAGAAAGCAAAGAAGCAATGACCTTAGGACACATCTTGCTAATGGATGCACAAAATAAATCGAGATAAAGCACGGATGCTCACACACACAGTTCAAGGCGGTGGAGGCTTGAGGCTGAGAGGCGGAGACGTTGAGTGTGGTTCCTGGGGAAGGAGCTTGGCTGGGCCACTCCTGCTGCCGCTCTGGGGTGCACACTGCCTCTCTAATGGCTCACTACAAAACAAGCGTTGAAAGCTGTTTGCCTTTTTTCGTAACAGCAAAAATCCTCTTCGGATTTCTTTCGGTTAGCAGAAACAGGTACTAATATAGGTCTTTCATAAAAGTGAAGTGGCACAACGCGAACTTTCAAAAAACAGAGGATGCCTGTAATAACATTGTCTGGTTTGGGTATGAGAATAATGCTGAATTCATAAAATGAGTTAGGAAACACCTTTTCTCTTTTGCTTTATAAAAGCATTTTTGTAGGATTGGTATTATTTCTTCCTTAAATATTTGATAGAATTCACCAGGGAAACCATTTGGGCCTGGAGTTTGTGGACAAGTTTTAAGTTACAGATTTAAAATATTAAATAGATATATGAATTTCCAGTGCATCGCTTTCTTCTTGAATGGGCTCTGTCAGTTTGAGTTTTTCAAGGAATTTTTCATTTCATTGAAGTTGTTGAATATATTGGCATAAAGATGTTCATAATATTCCCTGGTTATTCTTTTTTTTTTATAAGTTTGTCCTGACCACTTTAACTAGGGTCAGGCTTCTTTTTTTTTTTTTTTTTTTTAATTTATTTTTGGCTGTGTCGGGTCTTTGTTTCTGTGCAAGGGCTTTCTCTAGTTGTGGTAAGCGGGGGCCACTCTTCATCGCGGTGTGTGGGCCTCTCACTATCGCGGCCTCTCTTGTTGCGGAGCACGGGCTCCAGACGCGCACGCTCAGTAGTTGTAGCTCACGGGCCTAGTTGCTCCGTGGCATGTGGGATCTTCCCAGACCAGGGCTCGAACCCGTGTCCCCTGCATTGGCAGGCAGATTCTCAACCACTGCGCCACCAGGGAAGCCCTCCCTGGTTATTCTTTTAATGTTTGTAGAATCTGTAGTGACATCCTTTTTTCATTGCTGATATTGGTAATTTGTGTGTTCTCTCCTTTTACTGATCAGGTTGGCTAGAGGTTTATCAATTTTATTGATTTCTTCAAATGAACCTGGTCTTGGTTTCATTGATTTTCTCTACTTCTGTATCATTAGTTTATCTTTTTATTTTTATTATTTCCTTCCTTCTGCTTACTTCAGGCTTAACTTGCTCTTCTTTTTGTAGTTTTGAAGATGGAAGACGTGATTATTAATTTAAGACCTTTTTAATTTTCTAATGTGATCATTCAACGTGATAAATCTTTCCCTAAGCACTGTTTTAGCTGCATCTCACAAATTTTAGCATGCATGTTTTCATTTTCATTCAGTTCGAAGTATTTTCTAATTCTCTTTTTAATTTCTTTTTTGACTATGTGTTATTTAGAAGAGTGTTAATTTGCAACTATTTGGGGATTTTCCTGATGTATTTATGTTATTATTTTTGTTGTGGCCAAAGAACCTACTCCACATAATTTCAAATACTTTAAATTTATTGAGACTAATTTTATGGACCAGTTGATGGTCTGTTTTGGTGAAAGTTTCATGTGGACTTCAAGAAAATTGTGCTTTTGCTGGGTGGAATGTTCTATCACTATCAATTAGTTCATACTGCTTGATAGTATACTTTTCATTTCAGACATTATATTTTGCATCTCTAGAAGTTCTAGTTGGGTTTTTATTATATATTCCATTTTCTTCTTCAATATGTTAATGTTTTTCTTTACATCTTTTAGCATATATATAATTGTTCAAGGTCCTTATCTGCTAATTGCATCATCTCTCTCATTTTTTGATCTCTTTCTATCGATTTATTTTTTCTCCTGGCTATGGGTCATATTTTCCTGCCTCTTTGGATCCCTGGTAATTTCTTATTGTATGACAAACATTGTGAATTTTATGATGTTGAGTGCTGGATTTTGTTGTACTCCTTTAAAGAATGTTGGGTTTTGTCCTGGAATATGATTAAGTTACCAGCAGGTATGTTTATTCTTTTAGAGGCTTGCTTTTAAGCATGATGAAGTGGGTCCAGAGCAAAGCTCTACTATAAAGGATGACCATTCTAAGAACTCTGCCCGATGTCCTGCGTATTGTAATTTTTCTCCATTCAGGTCAGTGTAATGGGAAATATCCTCAGCCTTGTATGAGCTCTGGTAATTGCTCAACCTAGTCCTTTCTGATGATTATTTCTTCAGCCTTGTGGAGTTTTGCTTCACACAAATGCAGATCATCAGCCATAGACTGGAGGGGACCCCTCTGCAGCTGTCTGGGGCTTCTCTGCACCACAAATTCTAGCTGCCTTGGCCTCCCCAATCTCTGAGCTCTGATCAACTTAGTGAGACAGCAGGACTTCCTTTGCATCCCCTTGCCCTGCATTGCAGCCTGTAAACTGCCTCCAGACAGTCAGCTGGGGCATCACAGGGCTCTCCTAGTTTGTTTCTCTTCCTTCAGAGATCCTAGTCCTACACTCCCTGTTGTTCAATGCCTTCTAATTCTTTAGGGGAGGAGGGAAGTTCCCAAAGCAGTGGCTTCTACTCTAAGTCCCACTTGTGTACATTAATTCTCATTATAGCCCTCTGAAATAGACACTACTATTGTTATGCTCATCTTACAGATGTGGAAACTAGACACAGTGGAATGAAAAATCTCACCCCAATTCATGAATCTGGTTAACGTTAGAGGTGGGATTTGAACCCAGGAAGTCTAGCTCATGGTTTTCAGCGCTGTGCTATATTGCTTCTCAAGTAAGTATTAGAAGTATAAAATTCCCTAAAACACGCCTCGATATTTGAAGAAAGAGTAGGATGTAGCCCTGGTCTCAAGTTTAAAGAAGGTGCATTTAAAGCATGGGCTATAGGTAGGCCGTATTTCCATGCCTACAGGATGGCCTGGGGCTTGACTCCATTCATGCGGACCTGGTACAGCTGGGGGTAGACGTCCCATGAATACTAAGAGACACCAGTGCTGGGGTGGGCAGGAGGAGGACGCATGCTTCAATATAGAAGAGGGCGCCTTGGACTGACCCTGGCACCACCGGCATTTCAAAGAGTGATGTGTTCAATTTGCCCAGCAAGGCTGAGAGTCAGCACTTCGCAGCACGGACATGATGGTCTGGAGAGCAAATCAAGGGGGACACTTTGCAATTACAGAAGCTGCTATGGAGGCAGGGAAGTCGGGGCTGTGCAGAGAGAGGAGTAACTGCTGACTGCACAGCTCGGCCATCATCGCAAGCAGAGGCAGCAGACCGGACGGATGCCTGACTTCCTCTCCTTCCCGTGCAAAGAGCTGTCTTCATTCATCATCCTCAGACTCACACCCTCAGGCAGTGAGTGGGGTCTTCGCAGCTCACCAAGTCTGTGCCCCAGACCCTACGAACATCAGTCTTACACTCTCCAGAAATGTCAAGATTTCAGGGGGTAAATGCTATTTTGCACAGTACAAGCTCATCACCATTTTTGAAAGTAATAACTAAAGAGGCTCCCAAAAGAGTGATCTGTCTTTTAATCATTGATTTTTTTACTCAGTCATTAAAAGACAGCTATCTTAACTCTGTATTGGGCATTTGCTCAGTTGAAAAGCCCTCAGCATTCTGCATATTTTTCCACAATAGGCTTTATAACACCCTGTCTTGCTTACCCCAATACCTTGGCAGCCAGCAGACTGCATTTTATAGCTCTACTCCAAGAGATGTTTTCATGCAAACCTTTGGTTTTTTAGGTGCAAATGCCTCTCTGAGTCAATCTATCTCCCTTTTGCATGATGATGTCTTGGCCTTCTTTCCATCCTCGGGATGAAAAATCTACCTTCCATCTGTGCCAGTTAGTTATTAATTTAATGTCTTTCAGCTCCAAACCCCCCATCTTTCTCCTGCTTTGTAACACTGGAGCTGGACCCTACAGGCTAGGTTTCTTGTTGCCAGCTGGCAGGACGTGAGGTTTGGACAATAGGAGAGTGGGTGGGACAATGCAGGGCTGGGAGAGAAAGAGGGTCTTTTTCTTCCCCTTCCCATTGTCTGTTTCTCAGAGCAGCGGCAAGCGGATCAGCGAGCAGGCATCCCAGTGGCTACTCACAGGGGCGGCAGGCTGCCCTTGGCGGTCAGCAGTGGGCGTCTTCGTCCTGGTCACCATCACCCATCACCACGCTGCAAGCAGCGTGTTCCCGTGACACAAGAAACTCTCCTCTGGGGTCTGAGGCCAGCGTGCACGTGGGCCCTTTACTCTGAGTTTCTAAGCTTCTTCCCTGTTCACTTTTCCCTCAGACCCCAGCCAAGTAGCTGCTTCCTGCAGTTGCTGGCTCTCTATCCCTTAGAGTTCTTTTGGACCCCTTTTCATAGTTGCCAACCCCTTCTATAGTCAAAAGTCTCTTTATTAAATTTCCCTGTTCAAACTTCCGCTGTGATTTCTGTCTCTTGCCTGGAGTCTGAGCACACTAAGTACACTGTGGTGTTTGATTTTTATTTTCGAAGAAAGGACTCTTTTTATTTTGCACAAAAGACTCTCTTTTATTAGGAAGTGTGTGTGTGTTTGCATGACTGTGCCATTAACATAGGTTTAAAGTGGCAACTTAGCACCGTGGCTAAGAGCACAGGAAATGAAGCCAAACTGGCTTTGCCACCTCCTAGCTGTGTATCCTTGGGCAAATAGTCTCTTTGTGCCTCAGTGTCCTCATCTGTAAAATGGGGATAAATAGGCTTACCATATAAAATACAATGTGCCCAGTTAAATAGGAATTTCAGATAAACAACAAATAATTCCTCAGTATAAGTGTTAGGGGAACCACTGACTAAAACCCCCTGCCCTGGCCAGGTTTGCACGAGTTATCTTACGACAGGAGGTCCTGGTAAGGAACACAGAACTAACAAGCTACCGCCAACCGGAAGAATTCGGGAAAGGTCAGAAGGAGAGAGGAGACTCCAGTCCATATGTCCTACCAACCTCCCAGAATCCTTCTCGCTGGAATCCACCCTGGCTGAGCGATGTGCGGGCCACCAGGAAGGACCCTGAGTCAGAATGATTGGCCAGAGACAACCTGGAAACTCACTCCCTCGCCATAAAACCCGAGACTGCAAACCACATGGCAGAGCAGTTCTCCTGGGTTCCCTTACCCTCCTACTCTCCGCCCAGGGGGTGGGGGGCCCTTCCCAATAAAGTCTCTTGCTTTGTCAGCACATGTGTCTCCTCAGACAATTTATGTCTGAGTGTTAGACAAGAGCCCACTCTCGGGCCCTGGAAGCGGTCCCCCTTCTTGCAACATAAGTATGTTCCAAATATTGCAAGGGCGTCCATCCTGTTTTTGTACTTGCTAAATCTGGCAACCCTAACACTACATTGTAAATGGTCAGATGAGTGACTATGTGTGAAGGGCTTGAAACAATCTTGGCCCAAAAGGTCACGGGAGTTGTCACTCTTTTGCTTGCTTGTTACAGGGTAGCAGTGCCCTCCTCCAGGGATGCTCTGCTGTGAGTCACAATGTTCCTGCTGTGTTCATTGTTCCCTTTAGCTGCACTGCCCTTGCACCCTTCAAAGCTGCGTAGCCAGGCAGTCTTTTTGGCGGGAGTGGCCACTGAGGAGATGATTATGCGCGGGACCCCGGGAAGCTCAGTCGTAGGCTGGGCCCTGATCCATGAGGCGGGCTGCAAGAAGCGTGCTGTCCAGTAGAGCAGTAGGAGCGAGTTAAGCCCATCAGGATTTAGGCTGGAGAGGATGGAGGGGACGGACCAGCAAGGACCAAAGGGAAGAAGAGCAGATACACAGAGATGAGAAAATGTGTCATGAGAGAGACACGGAGGCAGAGAGGAGGAGGACAGGTGTCTTAAAACCGCTGAAAGCCTGGTACTGTTTCCAGTTCCAGCTCTCATGTTGTCCTGCAGTGAACCCCCTTTTTCCTCTTGAGGTGGCAGAAACGTCTGCTCCTTGCAAACAACACGCACAGTCCCCCCGCCCGCCAACCCTCACAGACAGCCAGTCAAGGAAATGATTACCCTGACTTCATGTAACTAATGACTGTCTTTCAGGCTCTGGTAGGGAGGCTGGGGATAAAAGTTGAGAAGCGCCGTCTCTTTCCCTGAGGACCCTGGCATCTGGAGGATGGAGAATTCGGGGAGAACACATGTGGAGACAGTATACTACTCAGTAGATGCAGTGTGTGTAAGGTATGGTCTGTGTACCCGCGGTGTGTGTAAGGTATGGTCAACTAGCTCACTTGGTAGGAATTACAAGTTCATCTCCTGGTAAAGTTAATGTTTTCTGAAATATATAAAGCATTCTCACGCTAGCAGAATATGAGATGGGACAATTTTTTCCTTTTCTTTCCTTTTGCTTCCAGGCGTTGAACTACACCTCACATCTGGTGCAATGTTGTAACCGAGCTGGAACCTATGGGGCCTTCGGGGTGAGACCCCTCCCTTGTATCCTCTGCTGTAGCTCCTCTCTGAAGGAGCCGGATAACAGTATCTGATGCACATTTCCTGAGTTGTTTTACAGATGTGAAACCCCCCACCAAATGGGAGAAGTTAACTACCTGATGACCATGAGCACATAGACCCCAGGACTCCTGAAGTCTGAGGATTGATCATGTGAACCCCTGGGACACTGCCCTGGTACCTCACCATCTGCCAATCGGAGAACTGTGCACAAGTTGATCACATACCCTGGGACTCCTCTCCCTCACCTGGCCTTTAAAAATCCTTTCCTGAAACCCATGGGGGAGTTCCGGTGTTTGGAGCACTAGCTGTCCTGGACTCCTTGCTTGGCACCTGCAATAAACGCTGCCCTTTCCTTCCCTACCACCCAGAGTCAGTAGAACGGCTTTACTGCCCACGAGCAAGGGGACCCAAGTTTGGCCTGGTAGCAAGGTAAGTGTTCTGGAGATTGCAATCTGGGGAAGGTAGAAGGAACACAGAAAGCCAGAAGCCTCAAGCAGTAGGAGAAGCAAGGCATTTTACAGCTTAAGGGAATAGGAGTACAAACGTCATATTTTTAAAGCGCATGTACGTATACTCATTTATAAATTACGTACAAGGGGGTATATGTGCACATGCATACGTGCATGCAAACACACATGTTAAAAACAGCCTGACAGTGAGAGGATCTGCCACAGCGATAATGCTTAGAAGACCACCAGACCATCTCCTCCGAGGGATCACAGAATCGCGTTCACTGTGATCTCTAAATACTGTGAAGCGATACAGGGCATAGTCCTTAACCAGAAGCTCGGGGTCACAGGAAAGAGGATGAAGAAGGGTGGGAGGGGGAGCTGATAGTGTCAAGGCTCCAGGCGGTAAAAATTCAATAGAGACCAAGGACAGCCCTTGAGGAACCCAGCTGAGACCCCCTGGAGGGGTAGGCGCGGTTACTGGCTCAGCGACGTCAACCCCAGGGCGCCCTCTGGCGGACGGCGGCGGCTGTAGCCAGCGTGGACCCGCGCACCGTCAGAGCAGAGGACCATCCTTTCTCTGGTTTGAAGAACTCAGGAGCCCCTTCCCTCCCCCACCTCCAGCTCCTGGTAAATACGCAGGACTACACCCCGGACTCCCGGACCCAGGAGAGTCAGGATTGTTACGAGAACCACAAAGAAAGAGATTTCACCCCCTTCCCGGTCAGTCATTGCCACCAGTCAGTTTTTCTTTCTAGAGATGTGTCGCTACCTTTCTGATCCAGGGGTACGGATACCTGTGGGAATTAGGACAGGTGAGCCACGGAAGGCTGCTCTATTCACTCACAGACCTGTGTGAGCGCAGGAGGCACTGGGCACCGTGTCAGATGTAAAGTACTTGCTACAGCCCAGGCTGTGCTCTAACACTGAGGTGTACTGACCCATCGAGCTGTCACAGCAGCCCTGGGGGACAGGTGATGCTTTACGGATGGGGCAGCTGAAGCGCAGAGGGGCCACACAGCCTGCGAGTGCTCCTAGCAGGACTTGAGCCCAGGCTGCCCGGCTTCAGAGTCTAAACTGCTAATCGCTGCACTGTGCTGCCCTGGACACGAGTGTATGGCAACAGGCCTCACCACGGAGAATGACACAGTCTAGTGGGTGTATTCCCGGAGCTCATTACCCTTTCGAAGTAGGGGCCCCAAGTCCCAGCTCCCCCTGCCCTGGCTTCGCTTCAGCACAGAGGATGACAGTTTTTGGAAACCAAGGCCAGTGCTACTGAAAATAAACCCGTGTTTCCCCTTCAGCCCTCACCTTAGAACGGGCCAGTCCCTGCCCTAAATGATAATTAGACCGTCTTCTCCAGTGATGGGATAACAAACCTTCAACAGACAATTGCTTTAGGCTGATGTATTCAATCCAAGAAAATTGTGTGCAAATTAAATCATACTTTCCTGGTGAATTACACTATAATGGCAAGGAGGGAATTTATAACTTTCTTAAAGAGGAGTCTCAGAAGACCAACGTATTTGGTCAAACAGTCAGAAGTTCGCCAGGAGAACTCAATGCACAAGGCCCGCAGGCAACATGCGCTGGATTTCAGTATTTGCTATTTCTGATGTAGCAGTTAAGTCCATAACAGCCTTGGTCCTCTGTGACCTGAGTCTGATCATCCGTTCCCCGCGGTGGATTAGTGACCCAAAATGAGAACAAATCAACTGAAGGAGAGAAATATAAACCATAAAATTGGGCTGTTGACAGAGATCCTGCATCCCGTGGTTCAGTTGCCAGATCGGAGGTGACGGAAACTGACCCAGCGGGTGGACACAGTGCTGAGGCCCACGCTGGCCAGGCAGTAGCACACGGTCAAGCGTCAGGGCCCCAAGCACCCCTAAGGCACCCGGTAACCCCCATGCCGGTAGAAGCTGGGGACCTGCCTGCTCTTTGCAGGCTGAGGGCAGCTAGGCTCAGGCAGGCGGATACCAGGACTGCTCTCCAACGTAGGTGGGGATTTAGTCCCTCATACGACTCAACTTATGTCTCCCTCACCTGGTGAACAGGATTTGCTATCCCATCATAGGAGACTAAGCAAAGAGACTAATGTCTCTGGGGCTTTTCCTCCTTGATAGATATATAGATATAGGTATCTGTATAGATACAGGTATAGATATAGGTATAGGTATACATATACATATACATAGATAATACACTTAGATAATTTTGTATATTCCTGGGTGAGAGAACTCACTTGGCCTTGTGTTTAAGTGCTGGGCTTTGGAGTCAGACAGCTGTGAGTTTACATCCCTGCTAGTTACTGAACCTGGGACATGTCACAGTCTCTGAGCTTCGCTTATTTGTAAAATTGGGATGATGACGCCAGCCCACAGCATTGTGAGGATTCACTGAAATAATGTCTATTATTCTGCAGCTATCATTTCTGTTAGGAAATTCACATTTAGGTGTGACTTGCAAGATCTGTGTTTGCCAAGAAAGGTGAAAGCGTGTCGTGACAACCCAAGCAAACCCGGACGAGTAAAACTGCTGAGCTGGAAGAGATCTGGGAGCTCACCTGAGCGGGGGACTGGGCTGAAAGGAGGAAGAGGTGAAAAAGAAGGTGAGGAACTGAGGAATTCCGAAGACGCTTCTCATCTGCACTGATTCATTCCCTCCAAAACCTTTCCTGAGTCTCTCCTATGTACAAGGGGCCACGTCAGATAGTCTCCTTGCCCCAAACATTGTTAGAGGCTGGGGCGGGGGGGAGATGAGGCATGAGCCCACCTCGTGATCAGCCACGAGAGCAGCTCTGAGGACAAGCGCGTGTCTGCCTGGAGGGCCACTCATGAAGGGGCGGCCTCGCTAGTCACCTTCCCTGGGAGGCTGCCCAGTCCAGCTGCCTGTCTTTCCTGTCCGTAAACATCCTCAAGGCAAGGAATTCCACTGCTGCCCTGTCACCAGTTCTGCGTTTTAAAACCATGACAGGAATAAGGACCTACTGTACAGCACAGGGAACTCTACTCAACACTCTGTAATGACCTATATGGGAACAGAATCTAAAAGAGCGTGGATAGATGTACAGCAGAAACTAATACAACACTGTAAATCAACTATACGCCAATAAAAATTAATTTAAGGGGCTTCCCTGGTGGCGCAGTGGTTGAGAGTCTGCCTGCCAATGCAGGGGACACGGGTTCGAGCCCTGGTCTGGGAGGATCCCACATGCCGCGGAGCAACTAAGCCCGTGCACCACGACTACTGAGCCTGCGCGTCTGGAGCCTGTGCTCCGCAACAAGAGAGGCCGCGACAGTGAGAGGCCCGCGCACCGCGATGAAGAGTGGCCCCCGCTTGCCACAACTAGAGAAAGCCCTCACACAGAGACGAAGACCCAACACAGCAAAAATAAATAAATAAATTAAAAAAAATTAGTTTAAAAATAAAATAAAATCAAACCAAACCATGACAGACAATTCTTTTTGATGTCTCCAGAAACATCTTGTTCTGTAGTTCCAATCTGGCCCCTCTGGTCTGTCCTCAGAGAGGACGGAGGGCATCTGGGCACCATCTTCTGCATCACAACCCTTTAGGGGGTTGGAGACAGTTAAGAAGTTCCTCCAGAGCTCCAGACACAATTGCCCATCATGGACTGACGGAGAAAACAGGACACAGACACGGTCCTTCATTTTCACGCAAACAAGTTTCTGCCAAATTTAGTGACACGGAAGACAGTGCAATTGCCTTTGGCCACGGACAAGCTGTTGGACGCAGGCAGGGGCAAGGTGGCTAGTGATTTTCTCCCAAAGACGACAAATAGACTAGGAGGCACCCTGGGACCACGTCATCACTATTAAAACCCACAGAAGTTCATTCTAAAACTGCAGTTTTAGGGGACAAGGGAAGTCTGCTCCCCATCCAGATAGTCACCTCCTTAGGGAGAGGCAAGTGGCAAAATGAGGAATACAGAGATAAATCAATGTTATATTTTAATTTGACCCTAAATAATTTGAGGTGGTACTAGCAGTTTTTTTTTTTAAATCCATTTACTACCTCCTAAATCCTTCCTTCAGAAAGACCATTTCACAGACACACAATATTCCATCTTATGTATGTACTGAAATATATTTTTCATTCTCCTATTTTGACCAGGTACGTTGTTTCTAATTACAGGCAGACCTCAGAGATACTGCGGGCCTGGTTCCAGACCATAGCAATAAAGTGAATATCTCAATAAAGTGAGTCACATGAATTTTTTGTCTTCTCAGTGCATGTAATAGTTGTATTTATCCAACACAGTAGTCTATTAACTGTGCAATAGCATTATGTCTAGAAAAACCCATATATATACTTTAATTAAAAAATACTTTTTGCTAAAAATGGCTAACCATTATGTAAGCCTTCAGTGAGTTGTAGCCTTTTTGCAATAGTAACATCAAAGATTACCATAACAAATATAATAACAATGAAAAAGTCTAAAATATTGTGAGAATTACCAAAATGTGACACAGAGACACGAAGTGAGCCAAATGCGGTTGGAAAAATGCACTGATAGACTTGCTCGACACAGGGTGGCCACAAACCTTCAATTTGTAAAAACACAGTATCTGTGAAGTGTGGTAAAATGAGGTATGCTTGTATTTGATCTTTAAAAATAATGTTACAATGATCATCTTTTTATATTAAAAATAATTTCACAGAGAAAAATGTAAAGGCCTTTATTTAGGCTCGAACATGATCACAACTATAGGTTCTATTTGTCTGATTTCCCAGCAATTTCTAGAAGAAAAGAAAGCCCTAGGATCTTTTGGTTGTTCACAAGGGCAGATTTCCCAGCTGTGCAACCAGCATGGTGCTCAGGTCAGGGAGACATTAGTTCCACTGTGCTCTGTGCTGGGCACATTAAATCGGAAATAGTATCTGTTCCAGACACCACCCTTCCCAAGCAACATGGACAAGCATCTAGAAGAGTTCAGAGAGCAGCTAAGACCCGGAGTAGAAAGACCCTGAGCTCACCTCCTCTCACGAGCACACCAACATTGCGACTATCTACAGAACGACCATCCAGGAAAAAGACCCGAAGGGTTCAGTAAAATCCAATCACCGTCAGATGAGTATCGGCTGAAAGATGTGAGAGACTTAACCCTGAAGAAGAAGACTGAAGCTATGAGATCACAGATTGCAAATATAAGGAAGAGCGTTTGGGGGAAGAAGAATTAGAATTGCTCTGATGCCTAAAAGCTATAGGAAGCAGATTTCAAAAGATGTGGCCCTAGAACAGTTAAAAGTGAGAGAGAGAGAGCGCTGGTGGCCCCTCCTGGATTTAGAGATTGCCTTCTCCCCACGGAGGACCATGAGAACAGAAGAGCTGGGTGAAATCAGAAAAGGCCTGAGAGTGAGGCAGTTGGTCCTCCTCCTCCTCTGTGCCCTTGGATGCTGGCATTCTTCAAGATGCCTCCTCACCTCCGGTCACTACCCACCTCCAGGCACTTCCTACGCTCACCTTGGGTGAGCTCATTTGCCTCCATGGCTCAGACAGCTACTAGTCCAAACATGACCTCCAAATCTCTATCCCTGGTCCTGATCTTCCCCTTGAGCTCCATTACCACCCAGAGAAGATTCTTTTAAACTGCAATGGATCAAGATCAGACTTCATTATCTTCCTGTCTTCATCAGTCAGGACTCTCGTTTGCAAGTGTCAGAAACCCAATAGTAACTACCTGAGGCAAAGATGGTAAGTTATTGGCTCAGGTTAACCAAACCGTAGGACAGGCAGGGATGAAACTAGTTTCAGATGCCTGGCACCAGAGGCTGAAAGGCCACCAGAACTTCCTTCCTTCCGTCTCTCACATCTACTTCTCTCCATATGTTAGTTTTATTTTATTTTTTCTACTGAAGATGAGCTTTTTCCAAATATTAGAGACATAACCATTAGCATCTCTAGGTTTGGAACTTGACAGATTCACCATCAGAAAAAAAAAAAAGGCCCTTACCCTGAGTGACAAGTCAAAATTCAGAATTATCACAGAAGGTCTCAGATTAGGTCACATGCCCATATGTTGGTCAAACACTCTGGACAGTGGAGAAAATAAGACAATATGATTGAACTAGCCTGTATCTGGTATCCACCCTTAGAACAATCATTATAGCCAAGGAGATGCCTTTTTTATTAAAATATTTTTATTATTTTTAAATTTAAATTAAAAAGGTAGCTCTTGTTAAGGCTCACTTATTCAAGTTGGGTCAGAAGAGAACAGGTGCGCCCAGGTGTGTCTGCTGTCCCCAGGAGATGGGAGCAGCACCAGGTAAATAACATGTGAATGTCCACTGCGCTCTCCAGCAATGCTCTGTGTTCCGTATCCTTCATCTCCCCCAGCGACATCTCTACTTATCCAGTCTTGCCCACTGTGCCTGAACTTCCTAAAAAGTTTGGTCGGTTCCCCAGACAAAATCCAAACTCCTTTGCTTAGAACACAAAGCCCCTCCCAACCTGGCCCAAGCCATCCCTCTGGCCGTACCTCCGCTGATTCAGTTGCTCCACTCTCTGCTTCCCAGACAAGCACACGTGGCTGCCACACCTGCTCGCTATTCCTCGGACACACAGCCCCCCTCCAGCCCCGCACGTTCGCCCACACTCATTTCTGCCTGGATTGGACTGTCTTTTTTCACTCTGTCACCTGTATTTTCCTTCAAGATTGAGGTAGAAAGTGGCCTTACTCTTAGGTTAAACCTACCCTGCTCTCCAGGCGCATCTGACCCCTTTGTATTTCCCAGGACATGTGAATTCATTTCTCTGATCAACACTTATCACAAGGAATTATCATTTATTTGTTGACCTGTGTGTCTCTTTCTGAGGCCAAGAGCTCCTGGAAGGCAAGGACCATCCGTTGTTCAACTTTGAAGTCAGTTCTAGCACTGGGCCTGGTAGGTGAATGGCTATCCCCGGGCACATAGTGGACGGTCAATCAATGTTTTGTGGTTTTTTAAAAAAATGTTTTTATTGAAGTATAGTTGATTTACAATGTTGTGTTAATTACTACCGCACAGCCAAGTGATTCAGTTATATATACATATGCATTCTTTCTTTATATATTCTTTTCCATTATGGTTTATCATAGGATATTGAATATAGTTCTCTGTGCTCTACGGTAGGACGCTGTTGTGATGTTTAAGGACTAAAGCAACAATGAACAGTTTCTACTTTCGAGAATTCATTTGGTAGTTTTAACAGCTGAAACCTCACATTACCAAAACTCCTTAGTTCCTTTTTTTTTCCTCTAGGAAATGAGAGTGAATTAAAGGCTAATGAGTGGGTGAATTTGGTTTCATTATTTCCATCCAAAATACTTTATTCAAGTTCGCCAAATGCTATTCTAACAACCATCGCCCCGTATCGCCATACACTTTTGAAGCTTCTTCACTGTCATATTAGTCCGAACGGTAAACAGACTTTTATCTTCCCTGGGCTCCAAAGTGCACACTGCGCTACTGACAAGTGAACGGACAATGTACCTGTGGGGTTGGCTACATGCTAAACAAGGCAAATACCTGTTTTTCAGTCCTGAGCCTTTTCCCTAGATTAGCAGATTTCGCCGCAAAGATCCCACACAGTTGTGCTGTGTAAACTGTTATTACAATTAAGAGCATTTAGTTTTGAGTGATCTAACTTTGCACACGCATTAGAGTTTATTCAGAATGACCCCCCATGTCATTCCCTTGCAATTTGCTTTCTCACGTGGAAGACTACGGCATGAAGTCAGCCCGCCAGCTCCTGCGAAGCCCCTGTACTCCCTCTGCTCTAGGTGGGGACTTACCACCCAGAGTCGTGCCAGTTACCTTACGCTTCATAGCCCCAGACATTTGGGGGAATTCCTCAAAATCTAGATTCCCTATGAGGATCTTCCCTGCCTGTGGATGTCACATAACCTGCGTGGCAGCAGGGAACACCCCCTGGGGTATCATTCCTCTTCTTACAATGGACCAGACTCTCAAAGGTCATCTGGCAAGAGCGTCCACTTTCTCTCAAACACCTCTGGCTAGGGACTTCCCTGGTGGTCCAGTGGGTAAGATTTTGCGCTCCCAATGCAGGGGGCCTGGGTTTGATCCCTGGTCAGGGAACTAGATTCTGCATGCCGCAATGAAGATCCCATGTGCTGCGACTAAGACCCGGTGCAGCAAAAATAAATAAAAATAAAAATAAAATAAAATAGCTACAAGGATATATTGTACAGCACTGGTAATATAGCCAATATTAAAAAAAAAAAAACAAAACCTCTGGCTCCACTGAAATACCCTCAATCTCTGCTACTTCATCCTTTACGTTAGTATATTTTGCTTAATATTTAGTGTTCTGTCTACCCTCCTTTTTATGGTCCAAGACTGATGTTAAACTGGGAGAACTGGGAACATAAATTGCTTTGCAGAAGTGACCTTGTTTTTATTTTTGGCGGCTCTGAGAGAGTGAGAGCTGTGGATCACAGAAGACGAGAGCTAGAATGGGCCTTAGACCACCCCCTCATGTTACAGATGTGGAGCTGAAGCCCAGGGGGAGGAAGTGACTTGCCAAGGGTGGGGAAGAGCCAAGATGAGATTCAAGTTAATGCAGGGAACTGTGAAACCAACGAATATACATGCGCATATTTAAGGCAATGAGCTAGATTCTGCCAGAAGAAAAGAGAAGAAAAATTACAACCTGGCCCTGAGGACTTGACAGTCGGTGATGGCAGGTTCTTAACCGCAGGCCATGGTAATCTAGGAAGAGCCAAAGCCCTAGGTGCTATTGTTGTTATCGCTGATGATGAAAATGGATGAAGACTTCTCAACAGAGAGTCCTCAGGCTGCAAGGAATATCCGAAATCCTACTACTCTCATCAACAACCTGCTCCGCCCCCAGCCCACCAGGCTGTCTGGAAGCCGGGGGATGGAATCTAGGTCACGGATGGATTCTTATTCGTGCCGCTTGGCCTGTCCTTGCCTGGTCTTCCTCTCCTGCATCTTGTGCTCTTACGCTCCTTGAGAGGCGAAGGCCTGTGTTGAGATCTGACACTAGCTCTCCACTGTCACGTTTCCCAGGCCTCTGGGCCTTCACCCTGGCCTGACAGATGCCGTCCTCTGGGAAGAACTCAGCCAGGGATAAAACTGTATGTAAGTGTGGGGCAGCCAGTGTGCATCAGACACTGTACCAAGCGCCTTCATAACCCAGTCTCGGGTAATTCTCACAGCAGTGTTAAAAGACAAGGGGACAGGACTTCCCTGGTGGCGCAGTGGTTAAGAATCCGCCTGCCAATGCAGGGGACACGGGTTCGAGCCCTGGTCCGGGAAGATCCCACATGCCGCGGAGCAGCTAAGCCCGTGCGCCACACTGAGCCTGCGCTCTAGAGCCCGTGAGCCACAACTACTGAGCCCACGTGTCACAACTACTGAAGCCCGTGCACCTAGAGCCTGTGCTCCACAAGAGAAGCCACCGCAATGAGAAGCCCGTGCACTGCAACAAAGAGTAGCCCCCGCTCTCTGCAACTAGAGAAAACCCACGCGCAGCAAAAAAGACCCAACGCAGCCAAAAATAAATACATAAATACGTAAATAAATAAATAAATAAAAAGACAAGGGGACAGCGGCTCAGAGAAGCTGGGCGACTTCTCCCAGCCCACGTGGCTAGAAAATGGCTAAGCTGGGTCTGTAACACACGGTGGTCTGACTCTGAAACTTACGTTTTTCATTACATCACACTGCTTTGCAAACAGAAAATGCTAGACCCAGGACACACATATTTTTTAAATGTTGATCTTATAATACACATAGTTTTTAAATGGAGGCTATCAGAGCCCAGAGCAGGCAACTACAGCCACGTCACAACGAAGTTACAGCAGAAGCTGGATCACGGGCCCTGTGGTCACAAAGCCTGTGGCTGGGATCTCTGCCAGCTCTGAGACTGACACATGACCTCGGGAGTCAGCTTTTCCTGTCCTCGCAGTGACAAATTACTACCTGACCCCATCTCAGTTTCACAGGAACGGTATGAAATTTTACCTTTAAAAAATCTGCAGCGTACCAAGTTCAATTCCTCGGACTTTGAGAGAAGTATTTCAGAAATGTGTGTTGATATGTCATAGATTCCAATTTTAAGCTAAGTTTATGGCCCAACGTTTGGTCACACATTTGGTAAAGAGCACAGATATGCAGTGTTCCGAGGTGCTGACTTTACAACTATAAGAAAGCGAGTCTCTTAGCTGTGCCAAGGAGGATGGTGAAACTCTGGGGCACCATAACGTAATGATGACACAGAGCATCCCGGGAGGTAGCCTTGTGGGGAGATAAAGAGGTGGAGAGTAAGTCAAGACAGAAGTTACAGGATTAGAGACTGTGAGTTTACTTATTTGATGCCTGAAGAGGGAAGGTTTGAAGAGCATCTTTGTATTTATGGACTCAAAAAGTACCCCCAAATTATTTGCTGGATGACATAAAATTTCATATGAGAAAAGGAAAGAAAATAGGATTCAGTGATAGTACGGGAAGAGGTTATCTGGGAAGCGCTTTCCGACAGGCCAGATTCTAAAACATTTGAAGAGGTCACTGTTGGAAAGGGGCCTGCTTTTCCCAGCAATTATTACAAACGGGAGGAATACAGACCCAGATGGACTTGACCAGGGACGGTGCCACCTCGTGGCAGAGGAGACCAGGCGCTTTCTGGAGGGGACTTCCACCCTGCTCTCTGAAGTTCAGTGACGGGAGCTCAGCTCCTGACTTTGCGGCTTGGGTTCTGGGGTGAGATGCTGCCCTCTAGTGCCTGTTGCTCCACGCTCAACAGCACCTCACTGCCCAGGCGCCAGTCTAATTAGGAGCCCCCGGCATCGTGGGGTCGGTCCTCCACCCAGACAGGATCGCCCTACACAGCAAAGCCGTTCAGGACACACTGTTAGTTGAATTAAACTATCCTCTTGAGAAAACTATGAGAGGAGCCAGTGCAGTGTTGAGACGTGAGGATGTCAAGTTCCCTTACACCCCCTGAGTGTGGACCACACAGGGGTGCAGCGGGGAACACGCAGAACACCTGGTCTGGGTATCTTCATTGGGCAGACACGGTCCGAGGGGTGCAAGGTACGGGGAGGGGTGGCAGGTCTAAACTTCATGCTGAGTTTCTAGCCCTGCCTCGTGGGTGCAGGGGTTGGTTGTTTGGGAGTTCCAGACAGGATGGAGAATTTCTTGGTGGGCAAGCTGAAGAAGGCATTTCAACTAGCAAAACGGAATGACACAGACAGTCTTTAAATCTCCTCTTATGCCTGACTTTGAGTTCCTTGAAGGAAGGCAGGGTTTTCACCACCGTATCCTGCCTGACACAGTGCCTGGTACCTAGTCCAGACAGATACTCAGCTAGTGCTTTGTTGAATGAATGAATATATTCACTTACAATTTCCCTGGGAGAAGAAAACTAGTCCAAATAAACAGTTAATTAATAGGTTGAGAGAGAAAAAGAGAACAGCCCCTGACATTTAGAACCTCGCCTGGCACCTGCACTGCCATGTTATTCTCCCATTGCTCATCAACTCACGGAATGCCAACCTCGGGCAAGGTTACGAGGAGACTATGACCAAATGAGACACAGCAAGGCCACCTCATAATTTTGTCTAAGCACAGACGAAAATAAGGTCAGGGTGCCACCCAGAGAATACCAAACACCCACCCCTCAGCCACAACGAGGTCTGCTGCTTCTTTACACATTACAGCTTATCCACAGGCTTGTCTTCGCCTCCTGCAGATAAGACCTAATCGTAGACTCGCCTGCCTGCTTCCCGGCAGCCTCCAATCTAGGGCAAAGCCCCATTTCCTTAGGTGCTCCCCGAAATCCTCAATAAGCTCTTTCCAAGCCCCTCTTCCTGGGACACTCCACCGCTCCTGGTCTGGACTCTCGCTCGCTACAACCCTGCTTGCTTAGCTCCAGGGCTGCTTCTGCGGACGTTTGGCCGAAGGGCACTGACCACGTAAATGTTAAGGAGGAACAAAAAGAACACCCCAAGCGCAGCGTGGACCCTGTAAGGATCCCAGGGCTGTGAGAGTTGTGTTCGTTACGGAACACTTCCCCAACGAGCGAGGGTCTTCTATATTAACACCCGACAATACCCCCCTAGGCGTCATCCTAAGCACTTCACAGGCGTCCTTTCCTCCCGCAAGGCAGCACTATTATTATCCCTGATGACAGATGAGGCGGTGACGCACAGGGAGGGGAAGTAACCTCCCCAGGGTCAGAAGCTGGCAAGCGGCGGCGCTAGCGTCCATCTAGGCCATCTGACTCCAGAGCCCAAGCTTCAGATAAACAGGACCCCGAAGGTAGAAGGAGGTATGCAGTGTGTGTTCTGGGAGGGCGGGAGGGGGCACACAGGAAGGCATGAGCAAAGGCCCGGGGGCAGGAAGTAACAACTCTGCCTAACGCGCATCTGGACACTTAGTAAGTTGAGTAAAAATCTTCGCAAGCCCCGCTGCTGTCCCCAGGTAACCCCAGCACTGGCCTGGCTCCCTGAAGGCTGGCTCCCAGGGCCAGGGCCAGTGCAGGCATTAGGGCAACACATTCTGGTTCTTTAAGTGGCTTTGATCCAGTCACCTTCACTTTAATGATAAAAAGTGCTCCATGGGCCTCCACCCACACCTCGTCTCTCATCTGCCGGAGCCTGGTAGGGTAGCTGGGTGTGGCCAGAATCCAGAATCCACCTAACTAACGCGCGTCCCTCTTCTGGGTCTCCACAACCATATGTTACTTCTTAGGGAAGCCTCCTCTGACCCCCAGGAGAGGTTAGATCTCTTTGTCACAGGCTCCCGAGTGACCTCACCTTCCCTTCTGGTCGCTCTTGTGACAGTTCAGGATGTGTCCTCCTGCTGCACGGTAAGTCCCACGAGGGCAGGGCTGTGTTGGACTCGGTCACTGCCGGGCGCACCCCGGGAACTCAGAGTCGTGAACTCAAGGAGGAACAGACTGAGTGGCGGGAGATTCGGGGAGAACCCGGTCAATCCCTTTCCCTTCCCATCCCAAACGCTTGCCTCTTGGGCCTCAGTCAGGTCAGGTGTTGCCTAGAGAAATCCACCCACGGGCTTTTCTTCTAACAAGAGTCCGGTCAGTCCTTCACAAACTTCACCTTCTGAGAAGTGACCTTCCCCCTCTGGTGAGTTATCCAAGGTCACACGGAGCCAAACAGCAAAGCCAGAAAGAAAACTCAGATCAGCACTCTCAAGATGGGGCTTGATATGTATACGTACAGCTGATTCACTTTGTTATAAAGCAGAAACTAACACACCATTGTAAAGCAATTATACTCCAATAAAGATGTTAAAAAAAAAAAAAAAAAAGATGGGGCTTGATTTTTTTTTTTTTTTTTTTTTTGGCTGCATGGCTTGCAGGAGTTTAGTTCCCAGACCAGGGATCAAACCCGTGCCCCTTGCAGTAGAAGCGTGGAGTCTTAACCTCTGGACCGCCAGGGAAGTTCCTTGATCTTTTTCTTAAAGGAATAAAGAGGAGGAACGGGGCCGGAACACTGATTCTCTCAGAATGCCATCGAGTGTGGACTTAGAATGCCTGCAGCTTCCACGTGTGACCCAAGGAGATACTGAAGTGTAATGAGCCTCTCAGGACGAGGTACTTCTTAAAAAGGACCAGGAAAACACAAGAAGCACCATCTGGATTTATGGTTAAGATCGCAGCGATGATCTGAGTTCACTTCTGGATTGTGACTCTCCTGAGCTGGCTTAAATAGTGAGGTGAGAGTCGGAATCAGCTTGCTGTGCAGCCTCTCCATAGAAGGTACAGCAAAGCTAAAAAGCTGCAGGGAACACAGATGTCTTTGGCAAGGCCCTATGCTCCCTTCTCACAAGAAGCCAGTGCTAATTTCTTAGATCCATAGCCACACAGGGAGAAAGTTCAAATAAAAGCCAAGTTCTTAGCCTGCAGGGCTGAGGAATGAAAGCCAGGAAATTAGAGTTGAGAAAACGCATTACATAATCTTACAGCAGGAGGCCGAGCTGAGTCACAGCAAGGAAGGGGCCGTCAGGTGTTAGGCATAAGCAAGACACCTTCCGACCTGGGATGGATGGAGCCCAGGGCAGCAGAGGAGGGGGGCGGGGGAAGAGAGGGACCAAAGCAGCTCCCCAGCCAGCTCCCAGCCTGGAGTCTGGGAAAACATGAGAAGAAAACTACTCCTGCGGAATAGTGAAGGTTAATGATGAACTATGAACATCTTTCCAAGACGTTTGGGGCTCACCTCTCCCTTATACATCACTCTCACTGACCAGGCAGCCCCCGAGAACCATGTACCTCATATTTCTTTAAAATGTTCCTTTCTTCCATCAGCGGTGCCCAAGCATCACGATCCAATTATTCACGGGGAGTGAGGCAGGGCGGCTTGTTTCACCAAACCTCTTCCTGCATTTAGTGCAAAGGGGTAAAATGAAGCAAAATCACTTTGCTAAAGCTTCTGATCAAAAATAATGTTTGACAAGCCTTTTATTTTTCTTTTCCTTGCTATCTTTTCATTATCTTTCCTTTTTCTCTTTACAAGTACAGAATGTATACTTTCATTTAGAAGTGGACTGTTTTACGCAAAACAAAATGTTTGTTGAAAAATAAATAAAACATCCTTCCCTGGGGCCAAGAGGGCAGTCTGGGACGGAAGCACGACCAGGACCGCTCACTATTAAGACTGTTTTTAGCGCTGCTCCTGGTGACCCGGGAGGTGACCTCAAATAACTGGATGGCTTAGGCACAATTCTGTAAAGATGTCACTTTTCTACATCATCAAAGCTCAGGTGAATTTTCATCGTAATGAATCTCAATAATAGTCCAGCATTTAGACAGACTGGGACATGGTTTTAGCGAACGGAAAACTTGACTGTTTCTGTGGGTAGTAAGCCTTAGTCATTCTGCTTTGCATTTCTCCCAGCTCTACAATTAAGGTATCTTTGATACCTTCCTTTTTGGCCAACAGAAGCTTAAAAGATTAAGTGAAATGTCTAACGTTCTTCAAAAGGACATACCGGGAGTGGCTGGAGGTTGGTGGACTCAGGAAGCTTGCTCTTCGGGTGACCGCAGAACACCCTCCAGAACGCTCCTCTGGGCCAGGAGCCACCGAGACTAAAGGCGCCAGGCCTTGGTCTATTTCAGAATTTTCAGTTGCACGGAGTAAATGCTGTTCCGCACAGGTTATATGCTTAGCTAGTGCTCCTGATGATTCAAACTGAGCGCAAGGGTCTTCCCCCACCTGCAAGTCAGTTACATAAGAGTTACAGGAAACAAACACCTCCTGAGTCCATTAAGTTTGAGCTGAAAACTTAGGTTTAAATAATGCCAGGTGGAGATGAGACACAGAAATCACAGAAACAAATACATGGCACACACAGACCTCCAGGACCTGCTCTGGAAAGCTTTAATCACTCCATGTAGAAACAATACATTCATACATCCAAATAACTCCCAAGTCTTGACCAGCCTCACTGGAACAGTCTATTGTATTTTGTATTTGGCATTAATACAAAACCTTCCTGTTCATTACCGCCAAGATTTAGGAGACTGTTACTTATAAACACAGTTTTTTTTTTACCCTGAGGCTGATATTACCGAAGTGGAAAAGAAGAATTACTATCAGCTGGAGTGTATTTAATGCAGAATTTAAAAAATCATTTATTCATGACTCTGGAATGTTTCTCTCCCCACTCCCACCCCCAACACTATGTGATGACAAGAGAAAAGATGGCAAACGGCGGTGTCTGGTCTGATTACACTGATGACACGATTCTCAACTCGATCTACTGATGAAAACAAAGACACTAACATCGATGAACTCAACACTATCACGTTTAAAAAAGGGCATCACAATCAGCTCTTCCTTATAAAAGGGGAGCTGGTGTCGGTCTCAGACATGAATAACGGCACAGTTGTTACTTACAGTGTCTATGGCGGGGCACTCTGCCTACTAGAGATGAGCCAGGTAGCCACGTGCAGAGTTCACACCCGTTGCCTTGCAAGTTTCAACCTTGGGCTCTTAGTCTCCTGTAGATCAGATCGGCACGTGTCCAAAAGAGTAACAACCCCCAAAGCTACAACAGTTATCCCATTCAAGTGATGCAAGAGGCAATCATGTTAAATTGGAAAAAAAAAAAAAAAAAGATAGCCGTGTTGAAGTGCGGACCATTTTAACATCATTTTGTATGCAAATAACAAGTAAGCAGAAGAGCGAGCGTTTCAGAATCTGACTCCCTGATGTCTCTACGGTCCTCTTTTGGGAGCGAGTCCGGAGCAGCAGTGTGCCGCCTCCCACAAGGCAGCCTGGTGACTTTCCCGCCTGTATTTCCCTGATGACCTCAGCATGCTTCTAAGATGTGTCCTTTCTAAACACTAACAGCACTTGATCGAAACCGGCTGTTAGTCTGCACATCAGAATTGGGAAATCTTTTTTGTCACCTGACTGCAAAGTATTGGACGTGCAATTTCCTGAGTACTAGGTACTCCCTGTGCACGACTTACTTTCGGCTGCACAATCACGTGTATTCTGGGCTACGATGAGGATCTGGGGGTATGTGGCAGCTGAAGAATTACACACCTAATCATGCTCCCTACTCCTGATCTGTATTATTTCTAGATGCCTTCCCAGTTCAAGTGATGGAACAAGCGTCCCAGGCATAGACGTTTACTGGATTTTTCTTGAGAAGTTAAATTACGTTCACTACCTTTCAGCCCAAACTGACTGAAGATAATGGAGAGGGAATTTAGTATTAAACTGAGTTAGAAAAAAGTTTCCCAGAAAAGATACCAGTGTTCTTTTTTTTTCAGGTAGAATCATAGAAAATCAAGGTTGGAAAAACACTTAACAGTCATATGGCCAATTCCCCCACCTGACACCCAAACTCCTGTATAACATCTCTGCCTCGTTGTTGCCCAGCCTCTGCTAGAATAGTTTGAGGGGCAGGAAACTGTTCCAACATCACTTAGCCCTCCTTAAAACAGAATAGCCAAACAGGTGCAGCAGGGAAACAAACTTCCACTGGGCATGATTATGCATTATACCGAACTTTTCAAGAGAGTTAGCAGATTGTCAATTGCTACTCAGAAGAATAAACCAGATTTGTTCCAAGCATCCCAGGCCTTCTGCAAATGATTCAAAATGGGGAGATACAATTTAGAAGTATGAACTTTTATAAATCATTGCTGAATAGCTGTGTGTTTGTGGGGGGCAGATAAAAAAATCTCTTAGAAGTAATCATTGTAGTGACCCCAAAACAAAGGGAAAGTATGTGTTTAAAATAATAAATAAAAGTTTCATTCTGAAGATGCAATAAAAACCTTGTGCAGTAAGTCCTGGTACGAGAATTCAGGAGCGCAGGGGGATGACGCGCGGGCTGATTACGGTCAGTTCAGCAGAAGAGAAGGAGAAGGGCAAGGCCGAGTGTGCGGCCTGCCGCCCGAAGGCATCGGGAGCAGGGCACCCTGTCTTGATCCTCTCCTTCTGGCTTGTTTGGCAGCACTGCCAACGATTCTCTTGTTTCTATTTCTCTCAAGGTACTCAGGCTGCTTCAAGGTTTTAAATTCCACCCCCGCTTCGGAAGACTAACAAAGCAACACATAGATCGGTGGACAATCATTTCAGAACTCGTTTACAAAGGCTCAATTCCTCTGAAGGGACACCTTTATGTCTATGTTTTTATTTTTTGAACATACATATGAATAAGTCTATTTGAGCTGAAAACATTTACCCTGAAGACACGGATGTAAACTTTAAAGATGGAGGGACTCAGCTGATTGCGTTTTGAGCGCTGTCTTTCACCCCAGGTGTTAAAACAGCAATGGTATCGATCTGTAACAAACATGAGTAACAAACATGAGTAATGGACAAAAACAAAACAACAACAAACCAACCCTAAAGTCAGTATGTCTTTTTATAGGGAGGCCCCTTTCTTTCACATCTGCTTCAAAAGGATCAGATAATTAACATTGAGCAGCTAGGTGACCGGCAAGCAGATCTCCCTGCGAAAAAGAATAAAACTTCTCCGACCATGGAAGCTTGGAAATGAAATCAGTGAAAGTCTATCAAGTACTCGGGGTAGATCTGGTTGGCGTCGAACACCACGAAGACCCTGGGATTCCAGGTGTCATCCACACAGCTGTCATACAAATTCACGTAGCTCCCGTCTTTGGAAGGAGGGCGCACGAATTTGGAGTCTCCGTTTATGTAATCTCCAATCAGCACTCGGGCAAGAAACATAGATTTGTACGTTCTAAACAGATGCTGCTGTTGCAGGTTTACGCCGTGAACCTGGAATGTGTTTCCGTGCTTTACGTCGTCTTTGCAGAAGCGGCTGGCATAAGCAGCATCTCGAGCAAAATAGGTTCCTTAAACAAAAAGGAGCCCGAAGAGCCAAGATTACTCCAAGGAGTGTATGAAACACAAGCAAAAAAAACACTGTGATTGTTAGGGGGAGAGACACACAGAATTGTGTAACAGGAATAGACATGGAATTTCCTCGCCGGTAGGTTTTAAAGAAAAGAACAGAAATCCGTCTGTTATGGACAGCTGTGATGCAGGCTGCCACTGGGATAGATCTGTTAGTACAGACCAGAGTCCCCACCACCAACACCATCCCCGTCCCCACCAAAACGTAGCAACCAGACTTGTGTTTTCAAAAAGAGTCTTATAAAGAAATCCAATACGTAAGATGGATACAAATGGTTTCTGTGATTACAAGTGACAGGATCTGCCTTGTCACTGCTCGGACCTCCCTCCCACTTCTGCTTCCTTCCACCCTTTCCCCATCCACCATCCACCCATCTAAGCATCCACTGGAGAGCACAGTGAAACCACGGGTCTGCAGAGATGATTTCAAACCCCAAGAAACCACATTTCTGTGCTACAGGGTAACTGTTCAATAATATTTCTGGAGATGAGAGAACCCCATATCCAGGAAAAGATTTCTGTAGAGTGTGATGTTATTCACACCTGAACGTTCCAAAAGGACAAGCTCACTTGTCCGCTGCCTAAAGAGGAAACCTCCGTGAAGAATCCGACTCTTCCAAAATGGTAGGCCTAGGAGGCTGACATCATTAAGGGAATACTTAACCTAAAACATTTCGGAAATGAACTGCAAAGTCTATTACCCAAATCCGACGGGACTTAATGTAACACCTTTCTGATCCTCTTACAGTTAAATAAATGGGATGGCCTTTAAAGTCGTTATTTTTAAAATTAATTTACTCTTAAAAATGTAGCACCTCCTGATCCTGAGTGGTAGCCAGTTCTCTTGCTGGAGGTAAGGTACAAAATAAGGACCAAGCAAAGAAATGTCCACCCCTTACCTTTTCCCCTCCCCTCTCTCCTTAATTTGCTTGAGTAGTGAGCACAAACTGGACAACTTAGACTTTCACAACATTAGAAAAAAGGTGAGGATTTCCCCCATTATTCCTTGATGCTCATTAATATTCCTACCTATCATTTTCTAAAAAACAAAACAAAACAAAAAATAGACCTATGTACAGTGTACACATTAATTGATTTATTTTATAGTGCTCTAGGTACTTGACATAAAACAGTTCAGTGTATGGGTTTATCCATGGAAGGGACTTATGCATGGAAAGTAAACGTCATAATGCAAAAATCAGCTAATCTGGACATGATGCCCCATCTGAGTGACTGGGACTTGGGGGGTTATCTAATCTGGTAGAGGTGTAAAAAGTCTTCCTTCCATCTTGCACACCCAGGAAATGGCTTTTCGGTGTCTCAGAAACTCTGAGGGTGTGCCAGGAACCCAGTACAGTAACTTTTAACTTAGTGACTCTCAAGCCCCTGAGCTACGAACAGTCACTCCTCTCTCAGGAGAGGAGAGTCTCTTCTAGCGCTCCAACTGGATCCTGATAGTTACCTTTTCCAAAGAGAGCACCGTGTATACCGTTGATTCTCCAATCAAAGTTATGAATGCAAATTGCTTCCACAAATTCACTGCTGGTGCCATGAAATAGCATCTGTTCATTAATCTGAGGCACGCCTCTTTTTTTCTTGAGCTGAACCTTTTTCCTAAAAACACAATACACAGACACAAAACACACAGATATCTACCATAAGTGGCATTATAAATTTTTCAAGGAGCAAACCTCAATAGAAAGGGTAAAACAGAATACAGTTCTTTAACATACATCATAAGTGGACAAATAGCTCTGGAAAAAAAAAATCTCAAATGATCTTGCACACATAAATCATCTCATCAAAAATTATTAGTTAATATTGACACTGAATGTTGAAAATTATACCAAAAACTATAGGTATTCCAGACAATGCCCCATCATAGTAAAGTGACTGATCGCCTAAACCAACCAAGCTTTACAGATGCTTAAAAACGACACTACAAACAGTAAATAATACATAGTTCACAGAGTCTTTAAACAGTGAATTCCTCGAGCACGGACCATGCCTTAATCTTTTTATCCCCGGAGTAGGACATGTTGGTTAAACTGAACTGAACTTTGCATCTTAAGGCTGGAAGGGACATGAAGCCATCCAGTTCAAACCTCTTGCCAATGGACAATCCTCTTCCAACACATAAAATGATATTCAATGTAGGACTTATTGTAATAGTAAAAAAACAAACAAACCGAAAACAGCCTAAAATTCTTTCACAGCAAAAGGAATCATTATATATTTATACATGAAAGTTAAAATAATGAACTAGATCTATATGTATTAACATAGATACCTCTTGAAAAATAATGCTTAATGCAAAAAGAATGATGCAAAAAGAGACCTATATCTCAAAATAATAATGTGTATTGTAGAGGTATACAAACATAGGTAGTAAAAAATATAAAATCACGGATAAGAAGGTATCACTGCAACTTGAGGGGGAAAGAAGGAGGAGAGGATGGGGATGGGGGAAACACTCCACCTTGATCTCTAATGCTGTGTATCTTAAAAAAAAAAAACCAAACAAAAAAACCCAGACACAAAGATGAAGAAAATGTCACAAATATTAAAATGTTAAATCTGATTGGTAGGTACATGGGTGTCTGTAAACTACTGGCTGCATTTTCATTTAAATATATTTCATTCAAAAGATGTCTTAAAGATTAGAAAGAACCCTCCCCTGTTAACTCCGTAATGAGAGCTGCCCCGTGCCTGCTCAGCTCACCCCGTGTCCGGCACTCCCCGCTCCGCACGGCAGCCGATCTATTGGCCATCAGCTGTAATTGTGAGAAAGTCACCCCCCGACGGTGAACCAGAATCTGCCTCCCTGGTACTTCTACTCTCGGTCTTAGTTATTCCCTTCTGAACACAGAACAACCGAGCGCTTAACACAAAACAACTCCAAATATCCAGGAATAACTGTGAACACCAATAGGCTTTCTTCCCCAGGTGAACAGACACCGCTGTCTCAACTACTCCTCCCATGGCACAGCTTCTAGGCCTTTCTCCACCCTGGACAGCCTTTAGTGGGCAGGAATCTGCTGGACACCTTCTAGTCCGAAAATGCTGGGAAGAACCAGAAACAGAGCCCAGATGTCGTGGGACGGCGCCCAGCTGAGCTCGCTCTGCACCAGGCGTCACGCTACTGACGGAAGCTTGTCGTCAGTTAAAGCTGCCGGGGCTTTCTCAAAGCAGGCTTCTCTCGGCTCGCTAGATTTGTGCAACTGATGTCTAAATCTCATGCAATAGGTTTATTTCAATTAAGCTTTATCTTGATATAGTAATTTTAAAAGTATAGAATTTATAAAGAGCAGGCAGCTTAGGGACTGTTCGGGGCTGGGGGGAAGGACAATTGCCCTTAAATGCCGAAGGAATGGAAATGTATATGGTCGTTCTCAGAGCCCTCTGGCAGCATGTATCAAAATTCAAACGCATATGCTTTCATCTACTGGAGACAGTCTTTTCAGACCATTAAGCATGACGTTAGGAAGATGTGCATTAAACAAACATTTATTTCAGAAAAAGCCAGCATGTTTTCACAAAGAACAAATTATGCCAACTTTCTTTTTGGACCTTTATGTACTGTCTGCCTTGTTTTTTTTACAATGCACATTTGTTGCTTTTCTAACTAAGAAAAAAATCTTTTTAAGAGAAGATAATCATATTTGTTTAGACTCACTGTTTCAATCTTCCAAGGTCTTTCTGACTCCTGATTAATTCACCCTACAAGTAAGCTTCCCCTTCTAGTTTTGAATCTTCCACAAGTGTGATAAGCAAGCCTTCTACATTTTCATCCAAATTCCTGACAGAGATGTGGAAGGGCTCAAGAAGAAAGCATGCATGCCATTCAAGTTACTCTTTGATAAGACTTTTAACCAGGTATTACTTTTTCCCTTTGTATGGTCACCCGGCACCCATCTCTCCATCTCGCCTCCATCGTAAGGACCTTTCTCAACCACTCGTAGAAATCAAGTTACACTGTCTAAGGGGCTTATCCACCTACCACTTTGGCAGTCCTCTTAGTTAGCGGAGCATGAGTGAATTCATTCTGGTTTTTTCTAAGTAAACATTTCTTTAACAAACGTCCTTCAAATATTAAGCTTCACGGTCTATAATGACTAGAATCCACGCTATAATCAAGATATTCACTCATCACTACTTTTCAGGCGCAGATTAGAATGAACTTTGGTTTGAAAATTCACTCGAGTCTCTCTTAGATAAGATAAATGAAGTGGTGGTTGGTGAAAGAGCCGGAAGTGTGGGCACCGAAACTCTGCTCAGTCACCAGATAGGTACAGCGTCTATGGGATGGGGTGGTCACAGCTCTGCACCCCCCATGGTGTGCACGGTTTACTTTAGTGCCCATCGCCAAGGCACCCAGGACACGCGGAGACTCACACTGTGACCTTGCTCTAGAAAGGCTAACATTGAGTTCCAGGGCCTCTTGGGCTCCAGTTAAACCTTCAGGGAAAGTCACAGGACTGAAACCAAACTAGGTTCTCCATCACCCTGCCCACCTTCGCCCAACCCCACACTCATCTCTGAACTTACTGAAAATGCTGTTGCACCCACTTCTCAAAGATGTCTTAAAAGTACCCTCCTCCCCAGGGACTAGGGTGCCAACCGGGCCAGGCTGGGTGTGCCCCACATTCCAAATGCAGCAGGAAGAGCTTCGCGCTCTGGACTGAAATAGGTTCGTCCAGTTTAGACCAGCGGTTCTCCCTCCTGGCTGAACACCGGAATCACTTGTAGATCTTTTTAAAGATAAAACTGTCAGAACGAAGAGGCTCTGATTCAGTGGCTCTGGGATGGGTGACAGATGCCCAGGTTAAAGAGCTTCCCCAGGTGATTTTGACAGGCAGCCAGGATGGAGAACCTCGCACCTAAATCAGCATTCTTAACAAAGCAGCAGCCTTCCCTGCTCTTATTTCCTGCTGCCTTATCCTTCCCCACCCTGGACCAGTCCAACCGTCTCCCCTCACTACTCTAGGATTGGGAGTGCTGGAATCAATCAAACATCGCCATGGTTCCCACCCCAAATCCGCACGTTCCCACGTCAGCTAAGCCCTCGACACTGATGGAGACCCCATGGTTCCCAGGTTAGCTCTTTCTCCCCGCCATGTTCCACAGCGGCTGTTTCCTGTCTCCCCTTTTCCTCTCTCTCCCTCACATCCCCCTCCCTAGCACCTCATTCTCTGCAGGCGACCTCACTTCTTCCTTCCCCAAGGAAACAAAGTATCAGGAAGGAACTCCCTGACCTACCTCATCTCTGATCCCCTCCCCCTCCTCATCTGTAAATCTAACTGGACCACCCTGTCTCTCTCCTTCTGACCCACGTTCTCTGAGTCCCACCCCATTACCCCTCCCTCTCTCTGCTGTCTTTTAAACTCTCCCTCTGCGTAGGTTCTTTCCTACAATAATGTAAATATCCTCAGGTCTCTCCCATCTTTAAATTCGAAAAACAAAACCAAGCACCCTTCCCACGCCCACGTCACCATCTTCTCACATCTCTCCCTCTCTTCACTGCCGAGCGCCTTGAAAGAGCTGTCAGCGTTTGCTGTACACACAGTATAGCATCTACCAACGTTGCTCTTGCCTAGGGTACCAAGGACATTTTATTGCAAAATCCAAAGGACGTTTTCAGCATTCATCTTTCTTGGCGTCTGCGCCGTGTGTGACCCTGAGGATGACAAACACTGGTGTCCACCGCGCTCTTCCCGTGGCTCCTGTGACCCCACATTCGATGGGTTTTCTTACACCTCATGTGCTTACTTCTCAGTTTCCTCCCTGGGCTTTCTCTTCCTCTGTTCCTCCCTTCCATAGTTTGGTCCTTACCCCCTTCTTTTCCTAATCGACATAAAATACCTGGTCATCTTATGAATTCCTTTGGCTTCTATGACCTCACACTTTCCAGTAACTCCAAAACCTTTATCTCTGCCTACACTGCTCTCTTGAGCTCCCAACCCATGTATCAACTGCTAACCCCTCCCCGTCCTCCCCAGACCAAAACCTGTTCCTACCCATTTCCCTCAGTCGATTAGAACAAATAAGTCTGAATCCTTGGAGTTATCTTTCCCATCTCCCCTACCCACCCCATCATGCACATTAAATCAAGTACCAGGCAATATCATTCTGTATCTCTAATATCTCAAAACAGTCCTCTTCACTGCAGTGGTACAGATAGCACCTTGGTTCAGGCCATCCAGTGTGTCACATTTGTAAAGACTGAAGCAATTTCCTAAGTCGGTCACCCTTCTGTGATCCCTTTAAGCCCGTTGCTCAGCCTCAGCACTGCTGACACTTTGGGCTGGGGGGCGCTTTGTTGTGGGGCCCGTCCTGTGCACCGCAGGATGTTTAGCATACCTGCCCTCCGCCCCGCAGACGCAGTGGTACCCCCCAGCCTACACCGTGACGACCAAAAACAGCTCCAGTCATTGCCTAACATCCCCCAGTGGGCAAAATCACCCCTAACTGAGAACTGCTGCTTTAAACTCCTTCTCCACAGTGCAGCCTGATAAATTATTTTTCTAAAATGCAAATCAGCTCCATCACTCTCTTGCCTAAAGTCCTGCAATGGCTTTCCACTGTCCCAGGGAAAAAACTCAAACCCCTTAGTTTGTTTACAAGGCCCTGCGTGGCCTGGCCTGTGCCAACTCTCTGACCCAGACGCCAGGTCAGTCCAACTCATAAGGCTGATGGAGAAAATCACACGACCACCCAGTGGGTCTCCCACAAACCCCTGCATGCTCTACCTCCTGAATACTTTTCTAGCACCTTCTCTCACCATCATCCTATCTTCTGTCCTATTTGAAACCCTCTCAATGTTCTGCATTCCCTCTTGTCATCGATCTCTGGCCCATGCTGCTCCCGATGCCTGGGGTGCCCTCCCCTCTCCTCCCGCATCCAGCCCAGACGACACCGGCTTAGGAAGTGCTCCGTGACACCCCACACACACCCTACTTCTGTCCAAGCTCTGGTCCTGTGCACTCTTACATCCCGAGCGCCTAGAACAGTGCCTGGCACAAAGCTGGTTCTGGAACATATTGCTGGAAGAAGGGAGGAAGGAAGGAAGGCCTGGACAGCATGCAAACTGACATCTGCTGGACTCATGTGGGCTTCCCGCCTGTATAGTGAGTCACAGGTTACGTGACAATGGGGTGGACGACTTTATTTTCATCCTTCAGGCAGAGATCAGAATGACAGGCTGTCTTTAAAATGCGACTCAGTATTTTCTGCTGTCACAGCAGGTGGCAGGTTCATTTCCCATCACAGATTTCTATAGGCCGACCTCACATAACATCATGAATGGCATCTACAGAGTAAAAACATCTCCAGTGAGATTCTTAGTATATGATGTGTTGGGGATTCACTGGAACATTTCTACCACTAGGAATTAATTGAGGTCTCAAATTATGAGGAAGACTGATAGGAATTCCACCTCAGAGGCCCGATTAAGAAGAAGGAATTAAGTCTTCATCAGAACATTTTAGGAAAACTTACTTTATTCACTGAGAGAATAAGATCAAAGAAGACGGAGGCTTCCATCCTCCTCTACAAAAGAATCACCTAAACAAGACCTGAATAAAACCTAAACTCAGTTAAACTCAGTATTGTCAGAAATAAAAGTGGGCTGGGCCCAAAGACTCAACATTACAAAGAATACAAGCTGAAAACCCTTATTTTATGATATAAACTATTATGAGAATAAAACCTGGAGTTTACTCAGGCTGTAGGAACTGACCTACCAGAAGCATGAAAGAATTCTGCATATTATCACCAAACAAAAGTCAGCCTGATTTTCAAGTATATGAGAATGAAATGAGTTAAGGCCTGGGATTCGCTTTAAAATACTTCAGCAACAACAATAACATAGCAAAAGAGGAGACAGATTATGATGGTAAATCCAGATAAATGTTAAATCAGGATGATGGATACACAGGGTTCATGACATTAGACTCTATTATTTGAAATTTTCCTGACTAAATGTTAAATGCTTGTATTAAAAAATATTAGAAATCAAACCTTGAACACAGATTTAATAAAAGTATTTCAGAAAATCACTTATTTTAAGTAATGCTTGTTATTCAGAAAAATACAGCACAATGTGTTCATGTGGACAATACCTGTAAGTTTCTTGTAATGGGCTTTATTTTTAGGTTAAGTGCACACCAAGCAATCCAATGGGTCATTTCCAACCTAAATTGAGTAATGAATGGAGATTTTAAATCTAGAACATAAACTCCGGGCTAAGCAGGGAATTTGAAGGTACGTTTTACAATGTCCTTCAAAACTAAAAACAAGCAAATGACTCACAGGCTAGGAAGTCTGAGCCAACAAAGTCATAGTAACAGAACTAAACAGCTCCCCAGAACCCCTGGTAATGCTGATTCAGCCACGATGCCCAGCTCGAAACTCTGAAAGCAGTGCAGAAGAGGCTGTCAGACAGTGTTGTACGGGATGCTGGTGCTGGCTTACAGAGCAGCTCTCCCTGAGGATGAGGAAGAGAGCTGAAAAACCAGGTCAAAACACGCACAGTGCGTCTACACAGCTCACGTGGTGGTGCCACTGACAATGAATACGATTAAACATTTGTGCTTCACTGTTTCTGAGACTGTAAAAGTCTCAGAGGCCAAGGAGGGGGTTCAGAGTAGAAACTGTCTCACCTGCAAAAGAACTCCCACAAGTCTAGGTTTTGAATTCTCTGAATTCTTTTAATTCTGTTGCGATCCACTGTTTTCCCAAAGAGACTAGCAACTCCATTGTATTCGTGTGTTTGATTGTGCAAAGGAATGAGCTGGAAAGAGAAGTTTGCACAGTTTTACTGGGGTCCTTTCCAATCTCTCCCACCTGCAGTTGGTCAGTGCGGCTCTCACCTGATAGGGCAGGTCGGTATTCACATTCTCCCAGTGGAGTGGCATGGGGATGGCCTCATTTTCACAGATATAACTTTAAATAGAAAAGACAAAACAAAATATTAGAAGCTGATTAGAATCACTGTCAATGACTTAGACGTTTTCTCCCAAGCTGAATTTTCATGCTGAGGTATTGTGACAAACGCAATTAAGTGTAGTCCTTGGTTTCTTTATTTTAAAATATTTATTGAATATCGGCTTGTGTGCAGCTTTTTAGGGGCTGAATTGAGAAATCTGATGGGAAACGTCTAATCCTACATAACATTAAGATTTCAAAAATAGTTGTTTAATTCAGTCTTGTTTTTCTTATTTTTTCAGAATTTCTTTTAAATGTAGGAAGATTTTAGGTGAAGAAAAGGAATTTCCAAGAAGAAAATCAAAACTTCTTGATTAAAACAACAAACCTCTTTAGCAGATGTATACTGACTATTAAATACCATCCAAAACCCTCGGCTGCACGTTCGACATCCTTCAAGATCTAATTCAAACCTAAACCCTTCTCTCCTTATTGTCCACTATCCCCCTGCACGGTCCGCATGAACTCACTCAGTGGAGAAGCCAGTAAAGTTATCCACCATGTTTAAGCCACTGGATGTGAACACAGAAAAAGACAAGGATCTTGGGGAGCTTGATGGCAAAAGGCTGTAACTGATAATATTGATATGAATCCTTTCTGGTGACTGGAGGTTATGGAAGAAATTCATAAATTTCAAGTCTATCTTTAGCGTACTTTTTAACTCATTTCAACTTTGGGAAGATCACACAATCATATGATTTAAAGATGAATAGGTATAAAAAAGTGAACAGTGGACGGTTTCCCTCCCACTCCAGTCCTTGGTCTAGTTCTCACCTCTTGCCTCCATTCCAAGTAATCACTGTTTTTAGTCTCTTGGGTATTCTTCCAGAACTTCTCGAGGTTAACACAAGCCTTTTTTTTTTTTTTTTTTGCACACATGAATGGTAGCATAATCATGTGTCTTTTGCAGCTGCTCTTTTTTTTCACTGACTATGTTCTTAGAGATCCTTCTATATCAGTAGGTAAGAGAGCATCCTAGCACAGAGCCTGGCACAGGGCAGACACTGCTGCATGGACACACCCCTACTGATGACAAGCCCCCTACTGATGACATTTAGCCTTTTTCAACTCTTTGCTACTGTTAAGGATGCTGCAAAGAACAAGTCTGTCCCTTTGTCATTGTACATGGCCACGTGCCAATTTTTAGGATAACATCTTTGAAATGGCATTTCTGAGTCAAAGAATATATTTATTCCTGATTTTGACAGAAACTGCCAAAGTGCCCTCCTCGAAGGCTATACTCATTGACATTTCCCCCAGAAATGTAGAGAATGCCTATTTGCCAACAACCTCTCCAAAGGAGTGTGTTGTCAAACTTGAGAATTTTTGTCAATCTGATGGTAAGAAATAATCTGGTATAATTTGTATTTCTCTTATTACGAGTGAGGTTGCATGAACTGTTCAAATTCTTCTAAGAATTCTTCTGTTCTCATCCTTCTAAGGGGTTGCTGGTCTTCTATTTAGAGATTCCGAAAAGTACTTCAAATACTATACAGATGAACCCTTTGACTGTGATACCGAGTAACAATACCTTTCCCAGGTTTTCTTTGTTTTTTTTGTTTTTTTACTTTGCCTGATGTATCTTTTAGCTATGGAAAAGATTTTTGTTTGTTTGTTTAATGTTTGTAGCCTTAGTTAATTGTAAATTCCTTGCCGATAGGAAATGTACTATTCACTTTGCATGTCAAAAAATGCTCAGTGTATTCCTGTAATAAATAAACATCTGTATATCAATACCTCGTCATCTTCATCACTCTTCTGTATCCTACCTAACTGTTCTTCCTCTTTTATTATCTTGCTTTTTGTCCTCTGTTGTGGTTAATTCCCTCCCTGTCCTATCTTTGTTCTATGGCTTGTATAGTCTGTGAGAGAACAAAGTGCTTGACCCCATTACGTGCTTCTCCCCACCAAAGGGTACCAGATATAATAACACACAGTTACAATAACAATTTTCCATTATTATGTCTCATTTTTCTCCCAGATTCCATACCCTTTGAAGATAAGTAATTCTTTTATTAAAACCCTTACACTTAAGAATGAGGATGTGATGTAGCTGGTAAGGAAGTAAGATTCTCTCCCTTCCACAGAAGTACTGGAGCATTCATTACATAAGTACTTGAGTAACTTTTAAATCATGACCCTAAAATGTAAGCCAAAAGTCTCAAGAAGCTAACTGACAGAAACTTTAAAAATTTCTGTCTTTAATCCTTTCAAAATATCTCCTTGAAAGGAACAAATGGGCATCTCCTACAATTCGCATGCTAGCATTGTTTCTGTTTCATTTTAAATTCTTTGAACAACAGGAATTTCAATACTTGATTGAGGAATTGTTCCAGAAAACAGGAGACATGCCCTTCAACTCCATTCATATGAATAACAAATATTTATTCTCTTGTGGCATTTATACCTCTCTTTTCAGGCTATAGACAGCAGGAGACAGAAAAAGGAAAACTTGCCACCCAGATCCAGGAAGCAGGAAGCTGTGCCCTTGTCCCACGCATCCCCATCTTCCCAGGTCCCCTTTAGTCACTACAGATTTGAAATTACTTCTAGGAGTTGCCCAATGGGGTTCAGTGGAGGTGAAGACAAAGTGGGTAATTACCTAGGATTTATGGTGCAAATAACTGGATGGTCCTGTGAGAGTCTTTCCAAGCTAATTAAAACTTACCTCAGTAGGTTATGTTAAGGATTTATAGCAGAGAGCATAAAGCATTTTGTAACTACCATGCAAAGTGCTCTAAAGAATTGAAAAATACAAATATATAAGGGGAAATGAAAAGGACAACAGGAAAGGAAATGCCAGCAGAAAATAACAATACTGCTCTTGCATCAATGAATGTGAAATTCAGTAGAGAAAAGATCAATATTAAGATTATTAAATAACCTACTGAAACATTTTCAGTTTATCTGTTCCTCTGTTAAATATTAAGGAAGAAAAGAGAGAGAAAAAGCCCACTCTTGCTTTCCACCCCATTCTCTCCACAATACCTGAAAGCACTGATAGAAAAAGGGGCTCTTTTTATTAAGCGCTGTTTTCCAGTGGTGAGATTCATCTGCTTCATTTCTGTGCAAAAAGACAAAGATGTTAGATAAGTCCACAGAAACACACTGTGCTGTAAATTGTCATGAAAATTTCTAGCCACACTACATGATGGTCAGGGAATCATGGAGCTTTGGGAGTAGCTACTAAGCACAGTATATTAGGGATACTTGACCAACATCTGTTTATCATGGCATAAAAATAAGCTTCATCGCTTGATCTAAGCTCACACAGGAGGAAGCTAACCTCATACACGGCTCAGTATGTAAGGTCTATCCCTTTCTGTACCATACTTGGGTTAAACTGACCTGAAAATAGGAGAGTTCTCAACTTAGGAAAATTAAGAGTACTAGAAAGAGAAAGAAATTACAGTACTGAATCTTCTGGTTGGCTTCTTAAGTGAAAAATGTTACTTTGATTTCTCCAAAAATTTTGGAAATGATAAAAAAGATATATTACCATGATAAAACGTGTACAATTCACAGAGTTTCAAAAATTTGTACATTTCTTGCCTTCTCTTTAAATTGTACACCTAAACCAAAAAAATAGAAAACCTAGCTAGACTCAACACAGACTTATATGAAAGATTCTAGTGATGAAAAACTAATGAACTAACTAAAGTATCATTTTCTTCTTTCCTCTGTTCCTCAGCTGTGGCAATATTTACTAGGTCCCCCTCTTCATTCCCACAAAGATAGGTGCTAAGTCTTAATGTGAGATTCTCGTCAGTTTACCTTGTCTAACTGGCCTCATTCCACGCCAAGATAAAGGGGTTCACCCATCCAGGCCAATGCTGTGTGAAGTGTGTTTGCCCTTTCCGTATTCTCCTAGGCTCTGCACACGCTGGCGTGACCACCGTGCAGGAGAAAAGAAAGGGCATCCCAGCACATGCAGTGAAGCCTGTGCTGCGTTCTTCTTACACTACCTCGTTTTGAGTTTGCTTTTCACCATTTTTATAGAGAAGCCGAGCTGGCTTGGGGCAGAACCATGGGGGCTAACTTCACAAGTGGTACATGGGAAATGCTAATACCTGTACCTCTGAAGCAGTGTCATCACACAGAGGAGCGGGAGCTGGTGCTATTATATGTGACCCCTATTCTTTGATGAAGACTTAAATAAACTGCACCGTCTGAGAGAAATCTTCCAAAAAATACAGCTTACGAGAAAATATTCTTTCAGAAAATGCGGCTTGCTGGGCTACTACCAAAAGCTCTGACAAACTCCGTCCTCTACATGAAGCTTGATGTCTGCACATTGTGATGTCTCAGTATGGCTTCAAAACTGACAGGTGTACACGAGACTGAAGTGTCTGCCGACACCTTCCGTCTAAGACAAATGTCAGGCCCCATTAAAGGCAGCCTATTTGCCTAATGTCGTAAAATATGCTTAGTCAGGAGTAAGAATCTAATGGCTTTAACTCTTGATTTAAAAAAAATACTAACTCTGGGGGCACAACAGTCATTAGAGATCTGATTGCATCAGTGTCTTAGTGGACAAATCTCCTGCAGCATGTCTGGGCCTTGGCTCCTCCAAGGGAATCTCCTAGGGTTTCAACACCCTCCCTCACCACAGTACAGCACTGACTCTGTCATAACGACTCTACTCACAGAAAATAGGAAAGAACATCTACAGGACTGAGCTGTGTGGCAGCCCAAAGGCGCTTTTGTTAAGAAAGCCTCCCCCTCCAGGTTTTGTTTGCCTCTAAGCGGTAAACAGCTGAGGCTGGCAGCTTGAAACTGCAGGGTGAGTCCAACAGGTTTCTCATAGGGTCCCTAAAAACATGCCCATGTATCATGGATGAAATACAAAGCGGGGCTGATTTCCAGATTAGCTGGTTAATCTGTGAAAGAGCCAACAAAATCAGAAAGTGGCAGGCGGCAATGTCCGTTGAAGAGTAGTTTTCTAGGAAAGACACCAAGAGATGGGTCATTCAGCTGAACTTTGGTCTTAAAACTCAATTCAGCTACCTATGACTCTGTCGTGTAACCTCTCTGATTGATCCTTAAAATATCTGACTGATCCTACCTATTTCAAAAGGCTGAGAGGATGATGAATAAAACAATGGCTTAGAGGTGTTTTGTGTTCCTTAGAAGAGAAGCATTACGGGAAAATACAGGACAATCTCCATATATGTTAGTATCTATAAGCATATAAATAACCTTTATAAAAGGCAATGTTGCTCAAAAAGATTTTAAATCTTGAATTTTTGTACAGGTATTTTTATGTGTTACAAAAAGGATTTACTCTGCTGTTTGCAAGTATGTCAACTAATCCTGATTTTCAGAACTGCAGATTTCACCATATCAACATACTAAGAACACACAACTATTAGGGAAAAAAACATACCTGCAAAGTCTATCTTGTAGCTGAATTTGGAAGTAGTAAAAGAAATGGAGCCACAAGGGTTTGTTTTGAAGCTTTTTTCGATATCTTCACTGCTAACTGAACACTGAATGTTGGTATCCGGCTTTAAGACAAACCAGAAAGTTCATTTACCAGCTGTTCACAGGAATGGCTTGGCCACAAAGGCAGTAATGGGGGACGGAGACCGAGATTGGAGGGACAGAGGAAACTTACTAATCACCTGTTCTAGTTCCCAACACACGGGGAGAATCACAGCTAAGACAGCATATGGAAAATAGCTTAAGGATTTCCAGCAAAGAAACTTCAACAACTGGTTATAAGGACTTTTTCCAAAGTATTACAGTGTTTCCAAATTATTGCCAAAATTACACATCTTAAGTGGCTCAAATCAAATCTTCTTTAAGTAGCCTTGTAAGCAAAAAAAAAAAAAAAAAAGTCCACAAGCTCTTGAGTATGGGTTCAAGTCTCAGCTTAACCGTTAACGAGCTGTGTGACTCAAGACCAATTACAGTAACTTTTCTGAGTTGCACTGTCTTTGGCTGTAAGACAGAGTGCTAGAATATGCTTTCAGGTTGCCGTGAGGCTGGAGGAGAAGACACCTCTACACCCCTAACCTAATACCAGGAGCGCAGAGGCGTTTAGGACCGGCTTGGTTGCTTCCCCTTCCCTTTGTCCACCAAACCAGGCCTGGCCTTGCTCACATGTGCCGAGACCATGTACCCCTCAGTCACACTTGCACTCTGGACACACAGAAAACACACACCATTTCTTCTAAGTAAACACTGTGAAAACCTGGGGAAAGGAAAAGGACCAGAAGAATTTCTGATTTTTCTTTTCGTTCCGCCCTCTGACTTCCCTGAGGTTTGATTTCTTTCGGGTGCTGCCCGTACTCCTTTTTCACACTGGCACAATGGTGCTCCGTGAGTCCAAACCCCGCCTGCTCCGCCGGAGGGGCGCTACCTGAAACATGTGCCACTTCCCGCACTCCGCCAGGTAAAACCAGCCCCACTGCGTGTCTGACGTGTCCATCTCATCCATCTCGCTGTTTGTAGTCTTGGATAAGAATTCTTCTGCTCTGTGAAACATCTCCTGAAAGCCAGGAAGAGGGAGAGGAAGAAATCGTTTTCTTAATAACCACTGTGCTTTTCACATATCATTTTTCTTCTCACAAAGAGCTGTATTCCAACAGTGATGTTGACAAATAGCATTCTATCTCGCATACTGGCTCTGAAGATAAACATATTAAAATGTTAAATTATCACATCTGCACATCTTTCTTGGACATGGGCCATAACATTCCAGTTTTTTAGCAGCAACTGCTACAGAAACGATTTGGGTGTTTTGGGTTAATTGCTTATAAGAAAAATTCCATAGTGGACTGTTTAGAAAGAAAAAGGAAAGATTCAGTTTGGGATTATGAAATAAACCACAAATTTAATTTTTTGTTTAAACTGTCCACGATCTGATTAAAAAATCTGGTCTTTATTTTAAAAAATGTTCACTATCCTCACACTTAACAAATAAGACAAACAATCAGACACTTAGGTGGATATATCAATGTCCACGCAACCACTTAAGTAAGCTGTATCAGCACCTATAAGCACTCCAGATTCTCAGTTTAGTGCCAAGAAATTTCTGTCTTATCAAATGTTCACGTATTTGGTCAAAAGGATCCACTATCACAACTAGTTAAGACCAAATACAACTGATTTTTGTTTTAAATATTCATATTCCGGGAATTCCCTGGCGGCCCAGGGGTTAGGACTAGGCGCTTTCACTGCCGGGGCCTGGGTTCAATCCCTCGTTGGGGAACTAAGATCCTGCAAGCCGTTCGGCACGGCCAAATAAATAAACTATTCATATTTCATTTAGTGGCACAGAAAGATGTTTATAGCATATAGTGTTGAGTACAAAGAAAGTTACGATAAATAGAAATAGTATGATCCGATTTTAATAAAAAATACATCTATATTTACCCACATGAATGTTTGTGTACGTGTCTGTATATGTATGTGTGGGTATACGCATATGTACATACACACAGAAAACGTCTGGATGGATACATAAACATTTATCATAGTTTTTCCTGAATATTAGGATAATAATAATAGTAATCCTTATAGGGCTCTTACTATGTGCCAGGTGCTGTCCTCAGTACTGCACAAATAATAAGTCACTTGGGCCTCACAACAACCCTTTAAGATATGTATTATTAATACCTCAAATTTATAAATGAGGAGGTCACACAACGGGGATGCCAGGATTCAAACCCAGGCAGTCTGGATCCAAGGTCTGTCCATGTAAGCACCATAGGATACTACCTTATACTTCCTTATCAATGACTTTATAATCTTGCCTATATTATATACACATTATTTTTGAAAAGTTTTAAACATTTTTGGGTGGAGACTGTGATGAAGAGGAGGTCATCAGAAAAGGGGCGAAGAAGTTAGTCAAAGAAGATTCAACTTTATCTGGAATGTGGCTTTCTGTTCTCATTCTTTAAGGGTTTTTAAATTATTAATTTAAATTTGCACAGCTAACACATGAAAATCTCTCCTTGCAAAAAACCAGAACATTCAAGATAAAGCTAAAGACTCTTTTTGACTATCACTTCCATTCCTGGTACCTCTCACCTTCCTTCGCCAGGGTTAATCAATACTGTTTGCTTACTGTGCAACTTTCAGGCTTTGCTCTGTGTGTGTGTGTGTGTGTGTGTGTGTGTTTCATCATATACACACATATAAACTTATATGGTTTCTGCTGATTTGTTAAAAATTTGATTTCCTATATCTCTTTTTCTTTAACAAAGAATATGTACTATACTTGGGTAATTTGGAAAATATTTGTTTTAAATTTCATTGTTTAAAGTGTACAGAGGTGGTGTAACCTGGGATAAGCTTCCATGGCCTTGTTAAGGCCACAGCTTCCTCCTCACAGAGCCTGGATGAAAGGCTCCTTCCTCCCGGGGCTGCTGGGAGAGGTGATGCTTGGTACTGCAGCAAAGTACCAGGCACAGCACCTGAGCTCAGGGAATGGGGCTTGTTATTTTCTCATTCACGTTTGGAAACTCTCTCCAAGGGATGCTTTGTGATTATGTTCGGGATTTTTCCTTCATGTTTTAAAGTGGATTGGCCACTAAGAAATGAAAACCAGAACACCCTAGAAGCAAGAGCTGCAGATTTGGGGCCCGCTATTTACCTTATGTATTTTAACCCAATAAAAAAGGCAATGATTTAAAATTTAAGATCAGTTGTGTAGGTTAACTATTCACAACACCTGCTCTTCCTTCTATGACTTATTGTTCACATAATTTGCTCATTTTACTCTGAGAGACAAAGAAAGCGAGAGTGACTTAAATTTAGTTTTTCTTCTGAAAATAACCAGAAAAATTTGGAAGGATGAGATTCAAGGAAATAGTTAAGATAAATATGTGGCTTATGAGTTCCATCTAGGAGAAAAGGGAATGGGAAATAGGAAAGCCCCCTTTACACAGCATACATGCAACATGTGTGCTTTGCTACGTCACACTGTTCCCAAGACCGCACCGTGAGCCAGGTTACAAGTGGACGTGTTTCACCAAAGTCCCTTCAGAGCGTCCTGTCATGAGCAGCTCTCGCGGGGGGGGGGGGGGGGGGGAGGTGGGCAGGATAGACTCGTCTCACATTCATCCCTATGCGGAGAGGGCAGCACCACAGACAGCTACCACTGCCCTGAAGCGCTTCAAATTTTATAAAATTCCTTGTCAGTTTACACAAATTTTTTCCTGTACAACCCAAGGCACAGTAGAAGTCATTCTCCAATTAACTTTAGGGAAAAAAAACCAAAGCAGAGAAGATACAATTATGTTGTCTAGAATCATGGAGCTGGCAGTTCAAAGAAGATTCTAGAAACACCCGAGGCCTCCAGACCGTCAGCTCTTCCCTAAGCTATCGGCCCCCTGCCTCCTTTTCCTACATGGACAGTTGTTCCTTCTCTCCTCTGGGGCCAAAGCTGAATGTGACTGCTTTGCTTCACAGATGCTATGGCTTTCTTTCCAAAGACTCAGACACAGTTCGTAAGACTGACTCTTACGGTTTTCTACAAGTTCATCCTCCAAAGGAATGGCTATTCTGTATAATTAGGCTCAAAGAGTTAAGTCAAGCTTCAACGAACAACTTTAAAATACTGTAACCAGAGTAGCAATGGATCTAGGATAGAATACATTTACAGGCAACAAAAGGAGTGTGCACCAGTTGTCCACCAGGGAAAAGGCAGTGAATGAATGTTAGTGGAATGAATTAGATCAGCCACAACACCATCATCTGCCTTGCTTTTCCGGTTTTTAATTGGCAGACGATGATACTTACTGAACTTCAGGCTGAGAAGGACAAAAAAGCTAGTATAAATTGGAAAAGCGTTTTGTAAATTTTCCAGTGCAATGGGTATGCTGGTGGAACTTGTCTACAACGCTAGCTATTCCAACCGGAATACTTATGCAGCCTGGGAGCAATCAATCTGGATCATCAAATTGAAAGGCCAGGTGGAAGATGGGCTTAAAATCAAAATCCTGGTCTATGGGAGAAAAATAATACCACCTTCCAGTTTGGTTAAAACCTTTCTGATGAGTTTATTAAAATAAACAAAATATAATCTATTTTGTTAGGATAAACATAACACCTTGAGGAAATCAGAGCTGGTAATGAAAACTTCCTTGTCTCTTATAGGAAGAAGGTCCAAAACTGGATACTGAAAGCTTACAAACAGGGTGGAACTTTTGGAATGACGGAGTAAGGAGTGCAGTGGGCCCCTCCCCAGCAAAACTGCATTTTAACTGGTGGACATTATTTAAAAGAACAACAACATTTAAAGTCTCTGGAAATTGTCTTAAGATCATCTAGCGAATAGAGAAATATTTATTCAGGAAAATCTACTAAATCTCCAGAACAGGCAAGAGTCTGGCATTTGGGCCGAGATCTGGTCCACCACTCCCCACCCCACCCGCTCAGTGTTGCAGACGAGAAGACAGGGGCTCCCTTTCCCTCCAGCTCCCAATCTGGGCCTATTTCACTCTGGAAGGGTCAGGCTGCCCACAAGTGGAGAAGGTCTACTCCGGGCAGGCAACACAGAGGACCGATCTCCTTTCCTCTACCCGGTCCCCACTCATTTGGTGGAAGCTCCAGTCCAGGCCCAGCCGGCTGTGAACACTGGGCCCTGATTGCTCCCACCCAGGTACAGGGCGGTTTCTAGGGTAGTGGTTTCACGGCAGGAGGGGTAAGTCAAGTAGACCAGGGGCTGCCACCACCCCTCCCACCCAGGGTGTCACTCTGGGAAGAGTGGGCTCCCAACTCCAGCTCCAGTGACACAGGGGTTCTACTGCAGGAGGAAAAGCACATCCTAAGGACAAAGAGATCCATGACTCTGCCTGAGGGGACTGATTCTACGTGTAACGGAGTGTAGAGAACCTCACGTCTAAGAGCATTATCGAAAAAAATGGAAATCTTTGATGAAAAACAATTAAGGAGAGGCCTGAAGCTCTGATACAAGCAGAATGGCACAGTAGGCAGAAATTTAATATAGAGAACCAGGGACAGCCAAGAAAGCCCTCCTGGGATTATAGTCAACGGTGGGAGTCGGGAAGGCTGTGCACAAGCTCTAGGCGGTATCTACCCAGGAGCGGTCAGAGCAGGTCATGGGGCAGACGTGACAGCATTCCCAAGGCTGCACACAGACTCATCAACACAGGGGGGTGGCCTCACTGGCACAAGGGGGTTAAACATAACCTCTGACCGAACACTGACTGAACTAGCCTTTCTCCACTGAGTCTTACTTTTATAGAAAATCAGTTGTCTGTTTGTTTGTGGGCCTATTTCTGGACCCTCTATTCTGTTCTAATAAACATTTTCTCTATCTTGATACCAATACTACACTGTAGTGTTAGCGCTCCAAATTTATTCTTCTTTTTCAGAACTGCTTTGGCTAGTCTAGATCTTTTCAATTTTGATTGGGATTGCATAGTGACCTATCTGGAAGAACTGGCATCTCAACAGTATTGAGTATTCCAACCCATGAATGAGGTACACCTCTTGACTTATTTAGGTCTTACTTAACTGTTTCAATGTTTTACAGTTTTCAGTGTACAGTCCTGCATATCACTTATGCAAGATTCACGACTAAGTATTTCATATTTTTGATACTATTGCAAATGGAATTGCATTTTAAATTTCAATTTCTGATTGAATGTTGCTAGTACATAGTGATACACTGATTTTTGGATATGGTTCCTGTATCCAGCAACCTTACTAAACTCACTTATTAGTTCTAGGAGATTTTTGGACATTCCATCAGATTTTCTATAGGCATTAGATAGCTAGCTAGCTAACTTTACTTCTTTCTTCTAGCATATAGATGCCTGTTATTTCTTTCTCATGCCTTACTGCACTGGTTGTAATCTCCAGTACAATGCTGAATAAAGAACAGGCATTATTTCCTTGTTCCTGATCTTAGTGGGGAAGCATTTGGCCTTTGACTACTAAGTTTGATATTAGATACAGGTATTTTGCAGATGCACCTTGTGTCAGGGGTCCCCAAGACCACTCTCTGGTTCACAAGAACTCACAGGACTCAGAAATTGTTCTACTCATGGTTACAGTTTATTACAGTAAAAATATACAAAGTGAAATAAACACAGGGGGAAAAGTAGGTGGGATGAAGTCCAGAGGAAACCATGTACAAGCTTCCAAGTGGCCCCTCCCAGTGGAGTCACACAGGACACGCTTAATACTCCCAGCAACCATGTGTGACAAGTGCAAAGTGCTGCCAATCAGGGGTTTTCACCTGAGCCTAGGTGTCCAGGGTTTGTATTGGGAGTTGGTCATGTAAGCCTATAGCGCCTTTGTGAATGACCTCAGCTGCTGAAGTTCCAGATCTCCAGAGGCAAGGAACTCACCATAAATCACACTTCTAGTATAAACTTTCTGGACAGACTGGTGGAGGATGGCTGAAGTTTTCAGGCATGCAGATACACTCATGAGACAAACCATTCCAGGAGTTCAGTTCTCTGGAGCTAGGCAAAGGACAGTCATGGAAACAGGCCTTTCTTGAGAATGTGCAGGGTTTGAGCAACCGAGGCCTGCTGAGTTAACCTTTTCTGCACACCCCGTATCAGGCTGAACAAGTTCTCTTCTTGTCCAAGGTTGCTGAGGGTCTGTATCAGGAATAGATACTGGATTTTGTCAAATGCTTTTTCTGCATGCATTGAAATAATCACACAGTTTTTCATTTTAGTTTGCTTATATAATGAGTTACACTGATTTCTGTTCAAATATTAAACAAACCTTGCATTCTGGGGATAAACATCATTTGATAATGATGCATTAACCTTCTTATATACCGTTAGGTTTGATTTGCAAAAATTTTGTTTAGAATTTTTGCATCTATGTTCATTAGGGATATTGGCCTGTAGTTGTCTTTTAATGTCTTTGACTGGTTTTGGAATTAGGGTAATGCCAGTTTCATAGAGTGAGTTGTGAAGTATTACCTTCGTTTCTATATTCTGAAAGTTTGTGCAGAAAGGTATTATTTCTTCCTTAAATGTTTGTTAGAATTCGCCAGTGAAACCACTGGGCCTAGAGTTTTCTTTGTGGGTAGGCTTTTTCTTTAAATTTAAATTCTTTGGTAGACATTGGGCCATTCATGTGATTTATTTCTTCTTGAGGGAGCTCTGGTAGTTTGTGTCTTAGAAAATATGTCCATTTCATCTCAGCTGTCACACTGATTGATGTTAAGTTGTTCATAACATTCCATTATTATCCTTTAACGTTTGCAGAATATGTAGTGATATTATCTCTCTCATTCTCAATATCGGTAATTTGTATTCCTCTTTTTCTTTTTCCTTTTGGTTTCATTTTCTCTGTTGTTTTCATTTCAGTGCTTTGCACTCTAAGCTTTATTTCTTTGCTCCTGCTTGAGCTTAATTTGCTCTTCTCTCATTTCTTAAGGAGGAAGCTGTGGTCATTGATTTGTGACATTTCTTTTTTGATATAAGCATCAGTATAGCTATAAATTTCCTTCTAAGAACTGTTTTATCAGCATACCACAAATTTGATATGCTTTTATATGTTCTATTTTCCCTTTTTATTTCTTTGATCAATGGGTTATTTTAGAGCGTGCTATTTATTTACCAATACTTGAGGATTTTACAGATCTTTTTTACTGAATTCTAATTTAATTCCATTTTAATCAGATAGTGTACTTTATAGGACCTGAATTCTTTTAAATGTATTGGGACTCCTTTTATGGCCCAGAATATGGTCTATCTTGTTAAATGTTCTCTGTGTAGTTGAAAAAAATGTGTACTCAGCTGTTGCTGGTGTACTGGTCTATAAACATTAATTAGGGCAAGTTGGTTGATAATGTTCAAGTCTTCTACATCCTTGCTTATTTCTACCTACTAATTCTACCAATTATTGACAGAGGAGTATTAAAATCTCCAACTATAATGGGATTTGCCTATTTCTCCTTACAGCTCTATTAGTTTTGCTTCATGTATCTTGACACTCTATTATTAGGTGTATAAATGTTTAGGGTTGTTAGTGATTAACGGACCTCTTTATCATTAGGAAATGACATTCTTTATCACTAATAATAATATCTCTGAAACCTACTTTAATATTAACATACCACGCAAGCTTTCTCTCTAGTGTTAGCACTGTATATCTCTATTTATCCTACTTGTGTCTTTACATTCAATGTATGTTTCTTGTAGACAACTTACAGTTGGGTCCTGCTTTCTAATCCAATCTGACAATCTGCCTTCTAATTGGGGTGTTTAGAGCATTTATTTTGGTATGATTATTGATATGGTTAGGTTTAAGTTTATCATCTTGCTTGGACCCATCTGTTCTTTGCTCCCCTTATCATATACCTTCTTTTCGGGATTTCACTTTATCTCCTTTGGTGGCTTATAACTCTTTGTGTGTCTACACACACTGTTTATTTCTTCACTTTCCATGCATGCCAAAACCCACTCTAATTTAGCTTTTCTAGCTTCTGGGCTAATATCTTCCACCACCGTCTCTCTCTCTCTCTCTCCCACACACATACACACAAGGAGGCGCTTGCTAGGATCTCCAATGAGCTTCAAGTTACTAAATCCTATGCACTTTTATCAGACCTTGTCTTATTTGACCTCTCAGTAACATTTCACAGTTTACTCACTGTCCTGCATTACTTTTTTCTTGGTTTCCATTAAATCACTCTCTCCAGATCATCTTAGATTTCTGGCCACAAACTCTCAATCCTCTGCAACTTTACTTCGGTTCAGCCTATAACTTGTAGGTTACTGGAGCTCAGTCTTAGCCCTTTTTTGTCTTTCTCAGCATCTTTAAAACATGGTCCTCAAGAATTAGGAAGTAGTTCAAAGGCATTTTTCACAGAAAAAAAGTAATGAAAGAAATTTGATCACATACAGTTTGCAAAGCTGAAATATAAGATTAATTACAATTTTCACAAAAATCCTTTTATTTTCGTAACACCTCAATGTGTTCAGTCTGTGTTACTGAGTTCATATCAGCTACTGTTCAGCAAATACAATGGTGTAAAACCAAATAAATTTTCACATAATCTTCTAACAGAGCCCCAAGTCAATTTGCTTTGTTGATAAGGATAGAGAAGGGACCAAGACTAAAGGGGCATTACCCAGCTAAAACAGGTAAAAGTCTGAATATTGCTGAGAAGCTGTCAATCCAAATTTAATGCCCAATTTAATTGTTTTTACAAAAAAAATAAACTATTAACAAAATTTCTTTATTAAATGACTCTGTTGGAAGTCACATCTTATCAATGGCACATGACATAGAAAAGCAATTATTATCACTTGAGTGTTTCAACATGTGTTTAGTTTTAAAACTGAACAAACTACCTGAGCAAAAATACAAATCCGTTCTTGCAGTACACGTAGTATGTAACGGGGTAGAAATACTCCACAACTTTTTGTTCTGCTTGTGGGTGGAAGCTCACGGTACAAGGGAAGTCAGTTTTCATTCAGGCGGTGATATTTCTGTGAGCTGTGACACGGGCTGAAAAAGGTGCAATCCATTCAAAACTGACAGAGCATGAGCTATACGAATAGCAAGGAAAGGTGCGGCTGGGTTCCTAAAAGATGTTTTAAACATCTGGGACAGTCAGAAGGCACCAACGTGCCTCCTGATTGTAGCCGAGTGTGGAAGGAAACAGTGAAAACTGAATACCAGCAAATCTTGACAACTCAGAGTACGTGCTCTCAGATGCTGAGGAAAGCAATGGCAGTGTGTGCACGATTACTCTTCCCACCTAAGCTTACTAGCTGCCAAGGACAGAAGTGCTGACAAGAGTTTCTGAAAGGAGGGATGAGATAAAAACGTTTCTTCATGATGCTAATAATACCAATGGTCATTCTTGATTTCCAGAGGCCTGCTGAAGTGGATGCTGAAATACAGTCAGCATCATAAATACCTGGAACCTACTATTTCAAGGCCAAAATACCCCAAATTTTCATGCTGAGAGTAAGACACCAGATTTCCCAAAGTCAGCAAACTATGCTGCAAATGGCTCAGTGGCTAGGCTGTGATTTCTTCCCGGAATCTGATGGTTTTCTTTACTCATCAGAGAGTGAGACTGACTTTACTATTGTGGCTGTATAAAGAACACAGCCAACGCTACAAGAAAACATGAACAGATATTTTCCGGAGACTGAAGTAGTCCCAGAATCCATTCGCTCCCTGCTTCCAAACATTCCGGCTGGTTGAAACATCCACCCCTACAGTTAGTTAATATTATAAGTGTATCAATTTGGCAACTGACAGAGCACTAGGAATAGTCTTCAGGGACTAGGAAGAGTCCCAGAATCCCCATAATTGCTCAGTCTGTGTTTTCTCTTGTTATTCCAAAACATCTAACAGGGCCAGCAAACACTAGCTGCAAATCTTGACAATCTATAATTACAGCATGGGATTTCCTATTTTAATAGAAATATAGGGTAAAAAATTCAAGTGTCTGGGTCTAACCTACATCTCAAGCTACCTATCAAGTTAGATACTTCGTAAGAGGCTGCAAAAATGTCATCTTTTTAACAATAAAGACATTATTCATTTTTAAAATATGTAATATAAACAATAAAATATTGTTTAAAAGTGGTGATCTGCATGGGTGCTGGAAATTTGAGAAACACTGCCCTAGGGATCTCACTTGCTCCCAAGATTTTAGAAGCCGTCTGTCTATACAGGCTGAGGCCATAACGGCCATTTCTAGCCCAGCCTTCTCCTCTGAGCTCCACTCACTTATCCAACTGCCCCGTTGCCTTTTTACTTGAATGCCTCACAGGCACGTTACACCTATCACAGGCCCCAAACCAAACTCCTGGTCCCCTCCACGTCGCCCCCTTTCCCAGTCTCCCCATCTCAGGGAAAGTGGCCCTTCTTCCCGGCTGCCTGTGCCAGGAACCCAGCCTCCGTCACTCAAAGTGCAGCCTGGGTTGACCCACTCCTCTCTCTCCCCCGCTTAGTCCAAGCCCCCTTCACCCTCACCCTGGACTACACTGTACGTTCCTAAGTGTCTTTGAACAGACCTCCTGATGCTCCCTGTGTGAGCTTTTAATCGCTGCTGGAACAAATTACCACCAACATAGTGGCTTAAAGGAACACAATTTCTTATGTTACAGTTCTGCTGAAGTCTGACGTGGCACGCACCGGACTAAAATCAACTAGCGATTCCTGTCTGGAGGCTGTCGGCGGGGGGCTGGGGGGGCCGTGGGCGGGAATCTTATTTCCTTGGCTTTTCCTGCTTCTAGAAGCTTATCACATTCCTTGCTTCGTGGTCCCCTTCATCTCCAAAGCCAGCAATCTTGTATATCTTTGTTTTTTTTAATTCATTTTTATTGGATTAGTTGCTTTACAATGCTGTGTTAGTTTCTACTGTACAGCAAAGTGAATCAGCTGTACATATACATATATCCCCTCTTTTTTGGCTTTCCTTCCCATTTAGGTAACCACAGAGCACCGAGTAGCGTTCCCTGTGCTATACAGTAGGTTCTCATTAGTTATCTATTTTATACATAGCATCAATAGTGTATATATGTCAACCCAATCTCCCAATTCCCGCCCGCCCTTGGTATCTTTGATTATCCTCCCATCCTCACATCCACTCACTTCTGTCTGCATCTTCTAAGGATACTTTTAAGGACCCTTGTGATTCCACTGGGTCCACCTGGATAATCCAAGATAATCTCCCTGTCAGTAGTCGGCTGATCAGCAATCTTAACGCCCCTTTGCTCTGGGACCAACACATTCCCAGTTCCCGGTGACGCGGACACGGTTATCTGTGGCAGGCCATCATCTGCCTCGTACACTCTCTAATAAATAACTCGTGTTCCACACAGCAGCGACAATGATCTTTTTCAAAACGCAAGTATGTTCATGTCACTTCCTGTGTAAAACACTTCGATGGCCCCCACTCCTCCAAGGATAAGGTTCAAACCCTAAACGTGTGCCACAAAGCCACACATGGTCTGTTCCTACCTACCTGCTGGCCCTAACTCCTGGTTCACCGCATTCCAGCCACACACGGCTTCGCTCACAAGCTCCTTTCTGCCTCGGGGCCTTTGCTCAGGCTGTTTCTGCTGTCTGAACAGCCCTCCTCCCCTCCCACCCAGCCTTCATGTGGCTAACTCTTGCTCAATCCCTCAGATCTCTGTAGAAGTAACTTTCACTGGGTGGCCTGACCTGATCTCCAAGTCCAGCACTAGCTCCTCCTATTACACGTCATCGTACTTTTTCTTTCAGAGCTTCTACTACAATTGGAGCTCAATGTTACTGTGTAACTATCGGCTTAATGTCGCCACCCTGCGCAGACTGCAAACCGGTGTGGGCTGGGCCTATTCTGCTCTGCTCACCACTGTAAACCCTTGGATTCAGAGCTGACTGGTTTATAGTAGGTGCTAAATAAATACATAAGTGCCCTCAGACGTTATTTCCAAAGCAGGTCTAACTCTTAGAGGGGGAGCTGCATGAGCCAAAGACCTCGGCATCCTGCTTGAGCATCAGGCCAGGCGGGCCACACTGGGCAAACTGCCTCACCCCATCCCTCAGGCCTCAACCACAAACACGTGTCTCCAGCCTGCTTCCCAAACTCTGTTTTGTCCCCTGATACCAAAAACTATTAGACTCATTGCTTAGCCTTGTGCAGCACCTGCCACGCCAACCCTGGAAAGGCCACAGTATTTCTCTCCTCCTGCTCGTGGGCTGCATCACTAGAAAAGTTCCAAACGCACAGGAGATGGTGTCACAAAAACGTCAAGGTTTCCTGCAGTTCGAGAACCCTTCCTTTAGCTCTGAGTCCCTGTGACTCTCCCACAGGGTCTTTTCTACTCACTTTAAAGCCTAGATCCTAAGTTGGACTGGGAAGAGTATCTGTTCTGGAGCCAGAAAGTTCTGGGTTTAGAACCTGGCTGTCCTCATTCAGAAAGTGCACCCAACTTTGAGCCTTAGTCTCACCGCTAAAAAAGAGAACAATAATTTATAAATCCCCACCTCAGAGGTACTGGATGACCCCATACTCTATTTAGACTGCCCGCAGCCACCAAACACTGGCACGTCACACTCCTCTGTCAGCTCAGCTAAACCCACTGCTAGAACAATTACAAAGAACGCCAAGAAGATAAAGCTGTCAGTTATGAACCTGTGAGTGTACGCTGGCCCTAAGAACACATCTTCATAGACACTACATTCTCTAGAACTTTCACTGCCAGGAACACATCCTACCTCTGTCCCCCTCCAGCCCGAAGGTACGCCTATAGAATATACTGCCTCCTCAGACAGGATGTCGCACAGATGCCAGCTGCTGCCCCCGCAGCGCCCCACCCTCATCCTCTCGCGATGTCCTCACCGAGACGACCACGGGACATGCGCTTTGTCCACGTCACTCCTCCATCCAAGCTGTAGTGGCCATTCTCTCACTTCCACGGCCGTTGGCCATGTTGCTTCCTCTGCCCTTCCCGCAAGACCACTTCTGGGACTTGGACACCTAGCTCAAGTGTAACTTGCTTCAACAAACCTTCCCAGGCCCCCAGACACCCTCTGGTAACACTGTCCCCACTCAAACTGTATCTCCAGGCCCTGGAGGGCACGCTCTGACTTGGTCCAGGTTTGCCCTGCCCCTCCCTAGTGCCTGGAATGGTGTTTTCCAGACAATAGATGTTTATTCAGTGTTTGTTGACTGACTGCGTGAAATAATGACTCATGACTGAGGGAGCTGGATTTAGACATACTGACTTTGAACTCTCGGAGGGACAACCAGTAGAGCTGTCCGTCACCCAGTTCAGAAAGGGGGTCAGGACTAAAGATGTACATTTGGCAGGCAGAGTCACTAAAGAGGTATCTGAAGCCTTGGGGCTCACCAAAAAAGGATGTGCCGAGAGAAGAAAAAGCTTAAGGTGGCACATTTCAGGGGCAGAAGAAGGCAGTGCAGCTCACCCAAGATTATGATTCAAGGATGAAGCAGAGAAAGGAGAAGCAATCCAAAGGAATACAGTCCCAGGAAATCCAAAAAAGAGAGTTTTGAGAAAACCTCCAGTGGCATTACTGTTGCAGAATGACAGAAGAGAGGGAGGTGTGCAGGTGGCCGCTGTGCGTGGTGATTCGAAAACTCTTGGTGACCCCCTAGCAAGTCAGGTGCTGGGGCAGAGGCGGGGCTGGGGGTGCTGAGGTCTGAGTACGAAGGGCAAGTGTAAGACTATTCTCTCAAGAGGCTGGACAGAGGAAGGAGGGAATCATAGTGCCAAGGGAGCGTGGAAGCAGCTGTGAATATAAAACAACAGAGAAAAGGGAGGCTCAGCGGGTAAAGCGCTGGACCAACGTTATCACTGCCCCGACCCAGCGGCAGGGTGGTGGCGGAGAGGACACGGGTGCTAAACGACTCTGTGGCTCACCCACCTGCGAGATCTGGGGGAAGTCACTTCCTTCTCCCTTAGCTAACTCATTAGATTGTTCTAATCATATGAATTAATAAGCGGAAAGGAATTCTGAAGAACTTATCACTCTTCACAAAGTAAGGTCCTATCACTGCAACAGATGATTTGTTATTGAAACAGATGTTTGTCATTTTTCATTTTCTATTGTCAGAGAGAAACTGAAACTCCCTCCTATGTAATGCTGATACTGACTCCGTTTCCTGCAAAAAGGGGGAAGACAGCAGCAAAGGGGGGGAAGACAGCAGCAAAGAGACAGAAAAAGGCAGGGCGAAGTCAGGGTACACAGAGTCAAGGCAGTGACGGCATCCCCTCCAACTCCTTCCTACAGATCTGCCATTTTCCTACACTGGGGGACGTAAGCCCAGGGCCACCTGCCCCGGGTGGGTGGAGAACTGCCAGGATTTCACACCAGAACTGAGTGCCTGCTGCCCTGTCAACCTGCTTCTGCCTCGGCAGGGACCTCAAGGGGCCTGGTCGGTGAAAGGCTTGAACGGAATCATCACTGACCTCGTGACTGTCTTGAAAAATAACATAAAATGGTGCACTGAGATAAAGTTTATTTATAGCTCCTTGGTTATCTTGTTTTGGGTTCCCCGGCCCAAGAAAATGTTCCAGGTTCAATGGTGATTTTCCATACTCAAACCATGTCATGGAGACTTCCCACGTAGAAGGGGCAACTGCTTCTGAGCATTATCATGGCCAGAGTCAGTGTGGTATTTCCTCAAAACACTTGCGAGCGGAATACAGTATCACACAGAAGGCGTATTTGCAAGAGGAGATAAATTTGCAGATCACAGGTGGCATATCAAAGTCATGGAAGCTACTAAAAAAATACAGGGAGAAACTAGCACAAGTCTTCAGTTAAAGCAGTCCTCTATGGCCTTCCTCCACAAAGCAGAATTTATTGTATCATTCAATAGAAAGAAATGGTAAACAGTAATTTAAATTGGTGGGTAATACAAAAGTCATCTGTATTTATCTTTAGGATGCACTGTGGGTTTTTTTTTTATCTTTCCAATTGTGTTTGGCTTCGAGAAGCATTAAAATTAATTTTCATTCCACGAGCACAGCTGGACAGACTATTCAGATGCCTCTTCTATTCAAAGAAACTAACAAATTACAAGAGGAAATCCATATGCAGAATGTTCACTGTACTTTTACAATATGAAACTGCCCTTATTGACAACATTCATACGCTCAGAGGAAGAAAAACAGTACCGGTAAGAAAACACAGGAGCATTAAGATCTATCAGAGCAGCGTGACAAGGGTCAAAAGAAGAATGTGGGCTTGTAGGTGGAAGGTTCACCACTGTTAACAAAAGTCAGTCTGCTCTACTGAAATCAAGCAAAATCATTAGGGAGATTTCAGAGAAAACCAAGCCTTCCTTCCAAAGAAGTGAGATAATGCTATAACAAACCAAATATATGAGATACTCATTAATGCCTTTTTAATCCTCACAAACACACGAGTGATCCAATAGCCAGTTCTGATGTATATGTGATGGAGGAGGCAGAATGAACCATGGGCGCAAAGGACTCTTCCTAGTATTGATGCAATCACTTTGTTAATTCAGTGGATATTTACTGAGTGCCTACTGTATGTCAGGCTCTGTTCCCTAGTCTGAGGATACCGTAGTAAACAAAACAGACAAAAATCTCTGCCCATATGGAGCTTCTAACACGGTGAAGGACTTAGGACATGTGACTTTGGGCAAGACATGTACTTGGATGACTAAAGGGCATGTTATGGAGAAACCAGGAAGGAGAAGGACTGCCAATAAAAACTGAATACAACACAAACACACACATACACACATATAATAAGAGAAAATGAAACTTACTGATGACAGATAGTGAAACTGAATATATAAGCGGAGAGCACATTCTCACAATTTGAAATTATTTTTGCTAAAATCAAAACCCAGCAATTACTTTCCTCTGATGTGGCCTTAAAGGATTGTATGTTTGAACCAAAAAAAAAAAAGAAAAAAGTGGGGGGGGGGGCTCTTATATGATGACCATCGCTATTCGATGGCCTGGGATGTAACCATGATACACAACCAAAAAAATCCAGACCAACAGACTAGTTTCTACCGGGTAAAAACGTAAAAACAGAAGTAAATTTACTGACAAACTCTCTAACTTATCTGGAAATATATGCCAGGAATGGGAAAAAAAAGAAGTAATGATTACAGCAAAGGAGTTACTGCAAATATGGAAACAGGGTTATTAAACTAAATTTAGGAAGTTATCTCAGCACGTGGGGTAGTTGCACATATTTAGGCCAACAATATGCTTATACGTGATTCTGCCATTTTTCCAGTCAACTCAAAGGCGTAAATAGTGTCTATTTGCCGTGTAACTAGGCGATTTCACCTCTAACGGGAGATTAATGGAATACTCTTGGCAAGCGGATTCCACTCTTTGAAGGCTGCATATTAAATAAATGAATGTACAAAAGCAAGGTAAACAAAAATGCATGCAGACACAATGCAAATACCGGAGGGAGACACAAGACTTGCAGTGGAAAAGCTCCAGGTCATCAGTTTCTGTCCACTGGAAAAAAAAAAATCTAAGAACCTCACCACCTAGAGGCTTAGAACACACGCTCGACCACCCCAGTTTTCCATGGCTGTCCACCAGGAAGGGAAAAGGAGCCCCGGCGGTTCCCCTTAGGCCCATTTCGGGACCCGGAGGGCGAGTCCCCTCGCTTTGGACGGGGATGGGGGTGGGCCTGGCGGGTACACCTGAGCCTAAGTCAGTCACAGGTCCGAAGCCCAGAAACTCCAGCCAGAGAGCAAAACGCCAAGTTTACAAAGACGGTGGAGGGACGGGGGCGGAGAAACCACAGCGAGTCCAATCACTGGGACGGGACAGCCGCACGGCGCTGGGGACCCACCGAGCCGTCTCCACTACTCGCAAGGCGGCTGCCCGAGCCGCCGGGGCCGGGGCCTTCGCGTCCCCGGAACTCATCAGCCGGTCGGCGCGGCCTGGGAGGGTGGGGGGCGGGGGGCGGGGGTGGGGGGCGTAGTTCCCGGGAAACCCGCCCGTCCTCTCCCGTCAACCCCGCCCATCGGTCCGCCCCGTCCCGCCCGGCTACTCACCGGATTCGCTTCCCACATAACGGTGGCGAAATCGAGCGGAGAGAGCCTGGCGGAAGGGGCTGGCCGCGGGGCCGGGGTGCTGGATTTTTCCCGAGGGCCCGGGGAGCGAAAGGACGGAGAGGCAACCTCCTCGCCAGCCTCCCCGTCATAAACCGGCGTCTTCGAACCCCCTCGAACCTCCCGACTTCCGGCCGAGGCCGGCCAACCAGCGCCAGCCCCGCCCCGCCCCGCCCCCGGAAGCTCCCCCCCGCCCCTGCCTCTCCCTTCCGGCCTCGGCGCGGAGTGGGCGGGGCCTGTGAGGGTCTGGGTCGTAATGCGGTTGTTAAAGGGCTACCAGTCCAGCCACCCTCCGGGGCTGCATCCCTTCTGCAAAGTCCCCTCCAAGTGATCCTCAAGCCTCGATATTTATTGATGACCTCCGATATTTATTGATCACCGTATAGGGAGTGTAGTGGCCAAGAGGCAGACAGGCCTGGGAATTAATAGCCTGTGGGACAAGCTTCCGACTCGGTTTCCTCGTGCTCAGAATGGAGGTGATAATAATAGTATCTAAGGGTGTGGTGTGATCATTGAAGGCACCTAGCATGGTGTTTGGTATACAGTAAGTGCCCAATGAGTGACGGTTATTTGCCAGACACTGACACTGTGCTAGGCTCTGCAATGAGCAAGAGCGACCCACATGCAGTCGTCATGGAGCTTAGAGTCTAGAGAAAAAAGTGAGAAGTAATTTAGATAAAATGAAAAGGTGCAGGATGGTCTACAGGTAGTATGGCAAGTACAGGGTTCTTTGAGAGGGTGCCTACCTAGGACAGGGTGTCTGCCGCCCCCCAGTCCAACCCCCCCACCAAGAAGTTTAAGCCAAAACTTCAAGGATGCCCTCCTATTGAAGTTACCTGAGCTACAAAAGGGGAAGAATCTTCCAGGCAAAGAAGTACCATCTACCCATAGGAAATGAAAAAGGAACAGTTTAAGCTCCTTCTGAATTTTTCTACACCTCCACACATTAAAATTTTTTTACTTGATCAAAGAATACCTACAGATTTTTTCACCTACTATGATATAGATATCCTTCATTCCAATATGTAGAGTAATTCTATTTCAAAGTAGTGGGGAAAGAAAGGATTATTCAAGAAGTGATACTGGGGCAACTGGCTTAGCATTTGGCAAAAATTAAAGAGGGAAAAAAAAAAAGGTAAAGTGAAGATCCCTATCCCAATCCATTTACCAGAATAAATTAGAGAGCGCAAATTTACACACTATTCTTTTATTTTTTTTAAAGATTTATTATTTATTTATTTATTTATTTTTGGCTGTGTTGGGTCTTAGTTGCTCACACACTATTCTTGAGTCTAGTTTGGCAATATGTAACAAAATCTGAAATTTCCATAATCTTTTATTAAACAATTCCATTTCTAGGAACTAATTTCAAGGAGGTAAATAGACAAATGTACACAATAATCTGTACAAGAATGTTTATTGCTATATATTTTGGAATAGTAAAAAATTGAAAATGACTTAACTATCACAATGGATTATTTCAAGTGTATATGTGTGTAACATGCGTACAAACTATGAAATGCTATGTGTATGTATCTTGCATCCTACCATGCTTAAAATGTCTTATTAGTTTTAATAGCTTGTCAGCCGATCTCTCTGCAATTTCTATGTTAACAATCACATCACTTACAAATAATGCAGTTTTCACTCTTCGTATTGCATTGGCCAAAATTTCAGAAAATTTTTGAAGAATCTTTGTTGCTGCACGGGTTTTCTCTTGTTGCGGTGAGCGGGGGCTACTCTTCATTGCGCGGGCTTCTCATTGCTGTGGCTTCTCTTCTTGCAGAGCACGGGCTCTAGCATGCGGGCTTCAGTAGTTGTGGCCACTAGGGCTCAGTAGTTGTGGCTCGTGGGCTCTAGAGCACAGGCTCAGTAGTTGTGGCACACAGGCTTAGTTGCTCCGCGGCATGTGGGATCTTCCCAGACCAGGGCTTGAACCCGTGTCCCCTGCATTGGCAGGCGGATTCTTAAACACTGCGCCACCAGGGAAGCCCCTGGATATTCTTTAAATACACTATCATCTTCAAAGAAATTTCTTTCTATTCCTAGTTCACTATAAGCTTTTAATTGGGAAAGGATGTTAAATTTATCAACTGTCTCTTGAGCTCTATCACTATATTCCTTTTTTATTCTGACTCATTAATATAATGAACTATACTAGTAGGTTTTCTAATGTTCAACCCATCCCTACCTTCTTGAAATAAACTCTGCTTAGTCACATATTCATTATTCTTTGAAAAAACTGCTGCATTCAATTTGTTAATCTTTTATTTAGGAATAAAATTTATTTATAAGTCATGAAATTGATCCATTGTTATCGGTGGGTTTTGGTGATTGTCTTTAAGTTTTGCAAAGTGAACAGTAGCAATTTAAATAATTTAGGAACTAGCTCTTCTTCGAAGGTGGACTGGATTTTTACAAAGCAAGTTTAACTGAAAAGATTAGGATGAAGTCCTTAACTTTTTGTGGGGTTGGAGCTATACTTCATTTCCTTGAAGCCTTCGGGTTGCCTGGGCTGGTGGTCAGAGAGGGAGATGGAGAGAACACAACTGACGTGGATATATCTCAGGTGGATATGTTTTTAAAATATACTGCCATATCCCTAATATGAAGAGAACACATTTCATAAACTGAAAAGGGCTGTGAAAAGTCTGGTAATGATCTTTATTCTTGTTATTCTGGATTTATGACCACTGTTAGAGAGCAAGTGTGGGAAGAGACCTCAGATCCTTTAGTCCAGGGGTCACAAGCAGAGCCAATGAGCTTTAGCCCACAAAGTATTTTAAAAGTTTTGATAAGTGCCCACCATTTTAAAACTGGGAAATTTCACATTAAATAATGTGTTTCTCCAGCTTCCCTTACACACTATCCTCCTGTGCCAACGACTGGTCATACTGACCCCTTTGGACTGGGAACAGGTTCTTAGCTTTACCTGAGTTACCAGACCTGTATCTCTTTTCCTCGTTTAAATTACCTTCCTGGGCCCCTTAGGTATTTGGGTTCATAACTGATGATAATCCACCTCTTATTTTGCTTAGGAAGTGGAATGAATCCAGGACTTTCTAGAATGTTCTCATAGGAAACAACGTCATGCACTTTCCCATAACTTTTTCCAGGGAGGGTTCAGACATGGGGCTCAGCCTCCCATGGTCTTCCAAGAGATGACTCTCTGTGACATGGTCTGGGGCTGGGACGGCTTCCCTCTGCATCATCGTTCCGGGCTAAGTGCCACAGCTGTAGAAACTATGCATCCTGACCACGGTCACTAGTTTTCTCAGGAAAGCCAGACAAATAGAAGACATTTCCCTTTATCTTTCATGTGTCCTATGTGTGTTCTGGGTGGTGATGTCTTAAACTCCGCTAAGCCCAGCCCAGGGATCCTGAGGGAGGGCAACCTCTCTCGCACCTGGTTGAGTTGATTAGATCTTGGAATGCTAGGAGAGCAGGGAGGAATTGCCCAAGGGGAAAGGAGGGGGCGGGGGGGGGGAAAGGAGCAGAGGAGACCTATCTTATGTCTGGAAAGCAAGAAAATAATCAGATGGAGAAAACAGGCAGATGAAGGAAGAGACTGGCAAGGTCAATTTGTGGGGTGGGGGTGGGGAATCAACCTCCCCTAAGACAACAGAAAGAGAAGAAAGAACCAAGTAACTGGTGAGATGCACGATATAGTATTATCTATTATTTGAATGTTATTTTCATAATTGTTTTTATTTTTAACGGCCACATGGACAGCCAGAAATGGAGGGGGCTAGCTAGGAATGTATATGGGGGACGGGCTGTTTTCGACAGAAAGGGGGAAGCAGGAGACGGGAAGAGGCACAGGGAGAGATGAGGGGCCGCGAGAGGGTCCAGGAGTGAGGGAGAAAAAGCTGCATTTGTGCCCATCGGCCCTGAATATAAAGACCCAGCCTCAGTCTGAAAAAGAGCCAACAGTGAGGCAGCGCCAGAATCAGCCCTGCTGCTGGGGTCTGACAGTTAACAACTCCAGCAGGAACTAAGAGGTGAAATAAGCAGATGAAACATTTGCTGAAGCCGAGATAAGCATCCCTGGGTAGGAATTTTTTTTCAAAAAATCAGAATGAATCCTGTAAATCTTCCTAATTAGGAAACAGGACAAGGAATTAAATTCAACTGAAAAAAAAAATGAAGTGCTAAATAATTCACTCACACTGAACGGAGAGGCTCTCTTGCAAATACCACTGATGATTAGTTTTTGCTGCTGGGGGGGGTGGGCAGGGGGGAAAGATGTAGGCACAGTGATAGACATCAGCATGCAGCTCACAGCAGCAGTCAAAAGCAGCAGCTGAGATGTGTGGCCATCCTAATTAGAGGATGGAGAATTCTGAAAAGGCTCTTGGGCTGTGACATTCCTGGCTGGGGCTTTCCTTCCAGGAATGCCACTTTAGGGTTTTGGTCATCGCATTGTCAAAAAGGACTTAATAGGAATGATCTGGAAAGAGAGAACAGAAACGACTTAGCGTGTGAGAAGCTTCAAGGTGAAAAGCAGAAAGCAGGAAAGCACGTCAATAAGATATCATTTTTAAAATTAGGAGAGAGGGAGGCAAGCACAAGCCTTGAGTGGTGGAAAGGGCGGCTGGAGGGGGGGACTTTCGCCATTTCCTAAGAGTCACATCCAGGGAGGTCAGGAAACCACAGCAGATTATCAGAGTTGCTCTTCAGTTCTTCATTCAGCAACTATTTAGCAAGCTCCCTCAATGTTCCAGGCACTGTCCCTAGCTTCCTAGGCTATATCAGTGAACAAAATAGAGGGAAATCCCTACCCTTGTGGAATTTACGTGCTGGGGAAGGTGAGGTGGGGCAGGCTTGGGGCTTGGGTGTTGGGGGGATGGACACAGAAAACGTGATGTAATAAATAAGCACATTGTATAGAATGCTGTAAGGTGATAAGAGCTATAGAGAAAACATAGATACGGGTAAGGGATGTTGAGAGTATTCAAGATGGTCCTCATTGAGAAGCTAAGATTTGAGGAAGTAAGGGAGCAAGCTGAGTGATATCTGGGCAAAGGGGATTCCATGCAGAGGGAACAGCTGGCCAGAGTTCCTGAGACAGAGAGAGAGAGAGAGAGAGAGAGAGCGAGAGAGAGAGAGAGCGAGAGAGAGAGAGAGAGAGAGAGAGAGAGCGCGCGCGCGCACACGAGTGTATATGCGTGTGTGTGTGCGTGTGTTTGAGGAGAAGGTGTGCAGATGGAACAGGGCCTGGTATAACACGAAGTGAGGGCCTGACACTGTTATAAGCTCTTTATGTAATTAGCAAATAGAATTCTCACAGCGACCCTGTCAAGTAGGTACTCTCTTTAACCCCTTCTACCTGAAAAGAAACTGAGGCACAGAGATATTATTTAACCTGTCCAAAAACAAGAATCTGAACCTCGGTGCCTGGCTTCAGGACCTGTGCTCCTGCTCACTACTCTGTGTGGTTTCCAGACATCCACTTCTACCACCAGCCCCGATCACCCAATCGCAACTGGAATTCAAGTACTCCACTAGGACAAATTGATGTTCTTTTTTAAAAAAAGCAGTGTCGTTCCCTGCTTTATCACCTACAACCCTCTCCCTGGCCCTTTGCTCCCTTCTCTACCAACACTAGAACTGCCTCTCCTGCAAGTTCATCCCTGCAGTCCATTGCTTCTGCCCAGAAAATTAAATAACTCTCTATGGATAGAGCTTCCGTTCAGCTTGGGAGGGGGAGTTGGGGAGCAGTGAAGGGGTGCTTCTGTGGATTAAGAATGCCCTACAGATCTTGAGGAGGCAGGGTGGAGCACACATTGCATTTAAGAACTGGATCTCGCCTTTCCTTCTACTCCATCAGGCGCTGTGTGGGGCTGTGTGTGTGTAGCTGTTCACTCAAGACAAAGCACCTTTATACCAAAAACCACTGAATTATGCAATTTAAATGGAGGAATTGTATGGTATGTGGGTTATAGCTCAATAAGGCTGTTAAAACAATCAATTTTTTTTAAAAGATAGGATCTTGGCTTTCCCCTCCCTGGTTTACCCTCCTCCTGACCTCTATCCTCAGGGACCCAGAACCACACTCAGAAAGATGTTCACGGTTCCTCAGCCCCAAGCACAAAAGTTGCAACTTTGTTTTGACTCTGAGGGTTACAGCTTTATGCCAAGGAAGACAAACGACTCTTTCCCATTATAACTTCAGTATCAATTTTCCTTACGAGAAAAAATAATTCTAACATTTTAATGTTAAAACAAACACGTACATATTATGGAGTAGAAGGCAATATTCACGTACATGAGGGTTTGGAGCAGTTTCTTGCTCGTGGTTAGCTGCTCCCAGCTGGGGGTGGGGAGGCGCCCTGCCTCTCTGCCACTATGGGATGTGCCATGTTAATGTCTAGGACAGTCAGGAGATTCAGGGGCTGATCCAAGTTCTGGTTCTGATGCGCTGAATGGTGTTAAGCAAGTCACATCCCTTTTGGGGCCTCTGTTTCTCATCTGATGAGATAAGTGGACCAGGTAATCTCCAAGGTGGCTGCCAGCTCTCGCAGCCCATGATTTGATGCCATAAGGAGATGCTGGGGTCAGATATGTCAGGCAAAGATACAGGAAGCAAAAGATACACTCTGTGCCTTTGAGGAACTTTTCATTTACTGGAGGAGACTAAAAAGAGAGCCACATGTAAGACTTGACAAAGATATAAGATAAACCATGTAAAGAATGCAAGAGACAGGAAGTAGCTGAGAATCAGTTGTGATCAGATCTCTGGTCCAGTTCACCTTGCTTTGACTCACCTGTGCACCTAAAGCAACAAGGAGGCTCTTACCCTGCCGAGTCCTGGATCTCATGGGCTGGGTACCCCTAATACAAAGGCACACCTTATCGATCTTGTGGATGGCCTCAAATCACCAAATAAGAAACTCTCAGAGGAGAAAAGCATCATCCAATCCAAACACCTCCATCTCCATTTAGCATTTGGGAGGATGCTTGTCTTGTGCTTATAATAATTTGATAGAATATCCTCAACGTTATCCTCGATCCTGAATAATCCTGAAACAAGAACAGGAATGCACATAGTATCCTTCTCTTCAAAGCCCAGTGGGTTAAATAAGAAATGGTTTAAGACAAGTCTTGTCATTGGCATAGACTTGAACAATATCTGCCCAGCAACCACTTCTCAAAAATCAGTGCCCTAAAAAAAAATTAAGTTCTTACACCACTTTGTAGGATATTTGTGCATTTTCCTATCTAGTTCCATTTACTCTCTGGGGCTGTTTCTGAACATCTCTGCAAGTCTCCGGTCACAAGCCTTTGCATCAAGTCTTAACCTGCCCTGAGTTCTCAAAAAATTGAAATGAAAAGGAAATAGACGAGAAAAATCACTATGATCTCTCCCATTCAATTTGTTCATTTTCATTCTTCCTGGGAGCTCTGGCCTCCTGGATTAATACTCACTCTGGAGACTAGACTAAAAATTGATATCTCTGGGTGTGATCTTGGGGAAGGCCTGCCTGGATGATACACGGGTATTAAACATTTGGCCCCAAGAGGTTTCTTCCAATCCAAATATTCTGGGGTCCAGAAAAGAATGGTGGTCCCTCATAGATTATTCAAAATTGGGTTGTTACTCCCAGGCTGGAAAAATGCGCTCATTGCATCACTAGATGGCGCTGGCAGACAGGCAAGAATGGCTCTGATGTTAAAATGTGAGCACAAACTTTCTAATAAACCAGAGAATTCCTTTGTTTCTGGATGACCAAGATCAGCTTTTGTCAAGCACATGTCAGAATAGCTTTCTGGAATAGCGATAATCTAACTGTACTGTTTTACCCTAAATCAGCAAAATGGTCAGGACTGAATGAAAGCAGTATAATATACTTCTGGGTAAAAGTATTAGTAAAGAACTATAAATCTCTTAACTAAGTAGGGTCCAAAAACAGAGTTGGTGATAAGGTTGACATTCTTATTCTGATACGGATGGGTCTTTGCCAGTGAGATGATGCGGACCTGAATTCGGGTAGCCCCAAATGAACTTAGGAATTAAAGTAGGAACTCTCCTACTTCCCAAGAAACCATATTGTTTTAACAAATCTGGATCTGTGTGAGGATTATCTGATGGGTCAGTTGATGAATAATTCACTATTTGAACTCTAACGACTAACCAAGTTCCGATAAGTGAACATCTAAGCGGGGTCGGGATTTTGGATTTGGAGGGAAGCATATGTGGCCTCTGCCTCCCTCTCAGCTCCCACGGTAACCACTTCCACATTAACGAGGGCTCGTCCAGTCTGTTTAAACTCTCATGGTAATTGCAAACTGACCACTGTCTTATATTTCCAGAGAGTTCCAACAGTTAGAAAGTTCGTCCTCAGATTGCGCCAAAGCCTGGCCCTTCATAACTTCTACTCATGGATCCCGTTCTGCCGTTTTTTTATATGACTGCTCCTTGAATATGTGATGATTTCGGCCTTCTCAGCCTAAAATAGTATCAGTTTCTTCAACCATTTTTCATATAACATAGTTTCTGCATCTTTCTTGGTTACTTTTCTCTGATTTATCTTCAAATATGTTTTGATCCCATAGCCAGCAGGCCCCTTAGTTGCCTTGATTTAAACACTATGTATCAATAAATGCAGCCAAAATTTGGTTAACTCTCTTCACTGTTTTTTCGATGGAGCCTGTGGGCAACTAAAACCCCCAGGTCATTCCCATGGGTGTGGTAGGTCAGATCGGCCCAATCCTTGGATATGCAATTGATTTTTAGAATTAAAATGCAGGTGTTAAGCTCTGTGATACGATGTGGATTTAAGCTCATAGCTGTGGTCTGTCAAAATTACACACGATCATTTCATTCCGACTCTGGTGCCAGACAAACCTGGATTCAAAATTTTGTTCCTCCCCTCCTGAGCTGTGTCATCTTAAGCAAACGATTCATCTCAAATCATCAATTTCCTCATCTCTAAAATAGAGATAACATTCCTACCTGCCTCCCAGGGTGGTACGATTTAAGTGTGATAATTCTGTGGGAAAAGTATGTTTAACATAATTCACAGAACACAGCAAGTGTCCTTCATATTCGCTGTTCCTCCTTGCCCATGTCATGTGAAAATCTGATAAGTATCCCCTGTAAGACAAAAAATACTCTCAGGGAAGAGTAAAGAGAGACTTCCATGGCTCACCACCATAGCGCCCTTTCAGGCTGATATACACACTAATCAGCAGTCTTTAGGTGCAAGTCTTACGCCAGCCATGGCTGTTCCCACTGGCTGTGAGCCAGTTCACGTCTTAGCCACAAGGAGATTATGATGGATCTTGTCAAGCGCCGTGCTGAAAGCAAGTATGGTTTTGACGCCACTGCTTTCTACTAGTCCAACATCCCCATCAAAAAAAGGAATAAATGAAGACGTGTTTTGTTTTCTGAGATTTCGGGTTGGCTCTGAGCGATCTCTGCTTTTCTAAAGACTTACAAAGAGTCTACTTAATAATCTGCTCAGTTGATGGGTTAAAGTGGTCAAATTGTGGGTTATTTCCCCCCTTCGTTTCTATCATTATAATAATGGTTGTGGAGTAAATAGCTTTTTAAAATTCTGTTCTAGAATATTCTGCCAGGGATAATTGTCAAGCTGACTGGCTTATCGTTTTTATAATGTGCCCCTTTCCCCCTTTTTTGAGAATGGGGACAACTTTGTTCTTCTCTTGTCTGTTAACAGTTCTGCTATTCTCCATGCTTTTTCAAACATTATTGACAAGGGTTCTGGGAGTTCTTTGAGCAACCTGGGATGTGATTTGTCTAAGTCTGGAGATTTGAATTTATTAAGGGGGCAGGGGCGGGGAAAAAACACCACACTAGTTTCTAGCTCTGGCTTTTCCCTTTATCCGCTGAGTGCACGCGGGCAGGTTTTGATTTTATTTCAGCTGTAATTTCCCCATCTGGGAAATAGGCATTTGGACCAGATGAAGTTGAAGGCCCCTTCAAGGTCTGATGGTCTCTGCTCTATGTCTCGAGCCAGCTAACATTTTCTAACTAACTGTTCTCATTTATCTTGGCTTTCAGTGTCCTCTCAGTAAAATTGTTCTACCTTTTATTTTTAATTGAAGTATAGTTGATTTACAATGTCGTGTTAGTTTCAGGTGTACAGCACAGTGATTCAGAGATATATATACGTGTGTATATATATGTATATACGTATATATATTTTCAGATTCTTTTCCCTTATAGGTTATTACAAAATATTGAGTATAGTTCCCTGTGCTGTAAGTAGGTCCTCCTTTTTTTGTTTTGAGGATACATTTTGGTTTAGAATCCAAACACCTCAGTGTGCCACTCAGAGCTGACATACCCGGCCTGACATTTCATCCCACCCATGTTCCGCGGGTACCAGCCTTCTCTCCATTCAGGTGGGCGTGTCCACTTTTCTGTGTGTGTGTGCTCCTCCCCATCCTTTTGCTAAGGTCACTTCCCCAAGGTGGACTATTATTCCCAGCCACCTCGCTCAGTCAGATTCTACTCCTCCTTTAAGACCCAGTTCCCATTACCAATTCCCTTGGGAAGTGTTTCCGCACCACTCCCAGCCCCAGGCTCTCCTTCCTCTAAATTTCTGATGCACTCAGCGCAAATCATCTGGCCCTTCCTCATGACAATCCTTGTGGCATCTGGGTGTGGGTGTGTTGTTGAATTCTACAGTTGTTGATTTACCCTTGTTGAGCAATGCCCGGGGTGCTCAATAAACCCTCGTGGATGTTGAATGAATTCCAGGCCATTATCATCGCCAACAAACACAAGAAAGAATGCTCAACATCACTAATCATTAGAGAAATGCAAATCAAAACTACAATGAGATATCATCTCACACTGGTCAGAATGGCCATCATCAAAAAATCTACAAACAGTAAATGCTGGAGAGGGTGTGGAGAAAAGGGAACCCTCTTGCACTGTTGGTGGGAATGTAAATTGATACAGCCACTATGGAGAACAGTATGGAGGTTCCTTAAAAGACTAAAAATAGAACTACCATATGACCCAGCAATCCCACTACTGGGCATACACCCTGAGAAAACCATAATTCAAAAAGAGTCATGTACCACAATGTTCACTGCAGATCTACTTACAATAGCCAGGACATGGAAGCAACCTAAGTGTCCATCGACAGATGAATGGATCAAGAAGATGTGGCACATATATACAATGGAATATTACTCAGCCATAAAAAGAAACGAAATTGAGTTATTTGTAGTGAGGTGGATGGACCTAGAGTCTGTCAAACAGAGTGAAGTAAGTCAGAAACAAATACCGTATGCTAACACATATATATGGAATCCAAAAAAAAAAAAAAAAAAGGTTATGAAGAACCTAGGGGCAGGACAGGAATAAAGACGCAGACATAGAGAATGGACCTGAGGACACGGGGAGGGGGAAGGGTAAGATGGGACGAAGTGAGAGAGTGGCATATACTACCAAATGTAAAATAGATAGCTAGTGGGAAGCAGTTGCATAGCACAGCAGGATCAGCTCGGTGCTTTGTGACCACCTAGAGGGGTGGGATAGGGAGGGTGGGAGGGAGATGCAAGAGGGAGGAGATATGGGATATCTGATTCACTTTGTTATAAAGCAGAAACTAACACACCATTGTAAAGCAATTACACTCCAATAAAGATGTTAAAAAAAATTTAAAAAATTTTAAAAACCAAAAAAAAAAAAAACCTGTATGCTGTAAAAAAAAAAAAAAAAAAAGAACATCGAGGTAATTCCCTAACACAGGGAAGTGCCTTTTTCATCTTAGGAGTCAAGGAAAGGTGAGCTCCAGTAGTTGAACTCTTGACCTCTTGATACATTTCAAGACAAAAAAGGGATTCTAGTACACAGTTGATAATGAAGCCCAAACTGGCTCACTTTCTTCCGGAAGCCAGTGCAGATTAGGGATTGGAGAAAAATTGCTGAATGCACAAAATTACTAATTGGTTCAGGATGGAGCCTGACTCATTGGTGCCTATGCTGGTCCAACCTTTCCTATACCTAAAGCTTTGGGTCGGAGGCCAGGGTTATACTTACCTAATAAATAGTATAGTTACATTTCTTAGTTAAGGGAGAACTACTTCTGTGTGTCCTACATCAGCACCAGGTGTACATCCCAGCAGACGTGGATTGTGCAAAGACATTAGCACATGGAAAGGCAGGACGGGCTCTCCCCCGCACCCCATTTGTGAGACACTTGTCCGTAGTAAGTTGTAAACTGTAGTGAGTAATCTTAACAGAACACTTCAGGATCACACCACTGTCATAAAAGTACTAGAGTTGTGAGGAAAGACTTGTGATGAGATTGTAACAAAGGAAAAGTAAAGTCTTTCCAAAAATAAGCTACTCACATGCTCAGGAAGCATGTCAGAAACACATGCACTGGGCATTCCCCAGGGACCAGACCCTGCTGCAGACATGGCGTTAGGGATGCGGAGATACAGAAAAGACTCAGAGACTTTGCTTACAAGAAGTTCACAGTCTTGGGGGAGAGGCTGCCAAACAAACTGTGATATGAGGAGAGCTGTGACGGTGATTAGTGAGGCTACAGCCCAGAACTTAGGAGGAAGTGAACATCTCTCTTCCTGTGGGGACTGCCCTGGGCCATACTAGCAAACACCTTCTCCCCGCTTCTGAGACCTCCCCACACGGGGCAGAAGAGCCTCTCTCACTTCCCTGGGGTCACTACCTCTGCCTTAGGGGGGAGTCTTCCATCTCCAGGGGAAGTCAGGGACGGAGAGGCCCGCATCGCTTACTGCTATAATGAAGCTGCAAACGAACAAGTCACTCCCAGCTTGTAAAGCAGTGTTTGTACAGCGCTTTCATTGCCCTGGTTGGGGGTGATAAACGCAAATTTCCCAGGCAAAGAGAAGTGAAACCGGTGCTTAGTAAGCTCGTAATAGATGGCAGTGTTTATAACTGTTAAACATAATGATAACACTGGAACTCCTTCCAGGAAAGCAAAAGTAAAAGTGTGTGAAGGAACAGCCCGGCCACATGTGTTGCTGGACGGGTCGCCAGGCGTGGGAACATAAACTCCTGCACCCTGGCTCCCTTTCATGTAACAATCATCCAGAAATTACACCACCTAAAGCCACAGCACCTCCTGTTCCCAAACCTTGTCACTAGGCGCTAAGGAAGTACTTTCCCTGGGAAATCCTACGCCTGGGAAGCCAGCCTTATCCCTCCCGTGCCTGAACCCCTGACCCTCATCCCCCCAGCTTTCCAGGTTGCAAATTCCAGGCAGCCCATTGCCAGGATCCCGGCCGTCCCACAGTCTTTCCCCTTCCCTTCCAGCTTGGTCTCTGATACTTCCCACTCCCCTGCTGGATCTTTCAAGGGAGGAGGGTAAGATCAGCCCCTCCTTCTTCCTGAGCAAGTGAAGGGCAAGGTCAGGCTTCCAGGGGCCCCGGGACAGGACCGGGCTGCTTTGCGAGCCCCTGAGCATCTGCACAGCCGGCCTCCCACCAGCAGGAGGCTCCGTTCCCGCCTCTTTCCACCCCCAGAGGCTCTCCTGAGACAGGAATGGAGGTAGTCCAGGTCCTCTTGGAACCAGGGCCTCACTAGTGCAGGATGAGAAGGGATGGGTTGCAGGATTTCCTCCCACCGGGAAGCCCCTCATCACCACGGTGGTGAACAAATGCTCATTAAACCCCATCAGGGGATCCCAATGATGTAGAAACATGCATTCAGGGGAGCAGATGGGGCATGGGGCCCTGGCTCTGCCCTGTACCAGCTCTTGGTCTTGGGCCGGTGAATGTCTCTGAGCCTCCTTTTCCGCATTTATAAAATAGGGACAGTAATTATGTACCTCATCAATTTGTTCTGAAGATTAAATCTGATCACGCACATCAAGCACGGGGCCCAGGATTGGCATATTTCACGTACTATGGGCAATATCTGTTTTATTACGTGAAAATGGCTGTTCCCTTAAGTGGAGAGGTGATCTTTCTTAAACTTTATTTTCTGCACTTTAATGTACTGATGAATATATTAATCAATGCATAAAAAAATAAGTACATGTATCTTTAAAATATAAGAAAAACAGAAGTTCTTTCCCAGAGTAAAAATTTTCACTGGTGCGTTAGCTCTAAAAGGCTTAATAAGACCTTCTCTAAGAGCGTAAGAGGAGTACATAGCAGGAGGGGGTCATGAAGCTGTCCTGTTCTACTGTGTCTGAAGGTTTTGGCTGTGCGTGTCCATGAAGGCCTTCGTAACGTGGTTCTAGGAGGATGCTTTAGGACCCAAAGCACAATGTGTTATTATTTCCCAAATGATGCAGGGTCCAGCCCTGAAGTCACCATCTGCAAGAGGAAACTGTCGGACTTCTCACGTTGAATAGAGCTCTGTTAGAACGCACCCCCGCCCAGAGACACACGTTTGCATCCAGACTTAGAGACAAGTGGGGAAAGTAAGTCAAAAAGAGAATGAGGAAAGCAACACAAGACCGATACCTATACCTTCTGCTTCACGCTGTCTCGTGCGAGCCGTGGAGGCTCCCACCCAGACAGATCCGGGAGATGTTAGGACACCGTGCATCTCCTTTTCCCGTGTCCTTGTTGTGCACCATCTTGCCGGGAGGCTCTGGGACAAGTGAAGGGTCTGGACACGTCCTGCAGCTGCCGGATCTGCTGGGAGGAAGCCCAGACAGAAACACCCCGGGCCGCGTGTGGGCGTGGTGACCGCTGTCTCCACCATCTCGCCCTCTCCAAGGGTCCCTTTCCTGATGCCATCCTCCCACTCCCTTAAAATGTCTTGCTAGGTCCTTGGAGGCACCGTATGGCTTTTCCTCTGTTTGCTCATTTGGTAGGGACACCACTTCAACACGTGGAACCTCCCACCCACCTGCTGGCTCCACTTTGCCCTTTAATCACATCTTAAGCCCCCGCGACTGGCATCTGCCCACCTTCCTCTACTGCAGCTCTTCCCTCGAAAGCCGGGGGCCTTCTTCTTCTCAATCTGGAGACTTTCTAAGCCACCATCCCCTTCTGCGTGGCCTCCTGAGGCTGGTGGCCCAGCTGGCGGCTCCCTCCTTCAAGCGATGCTCTCCACTCCTTTGCAGGCTCCGTTGTCTCCACTTCTTCAGGCAAGAAAGCAGGTTTGAACCGACAAAGCAAGGCTCTTTGCTTCCTCTTCCACCCCAGTACGTGCGCACACACACAGACACAGACACACACACACACACACACGGCTCCCTGAGTGGGGGGTTCCTGCAAGGCGCCCCCTTGGCCCGGGCTCCTCTCTCTGCTCCCCTCTTTCTCAGAGGGTTCACCCCGTCCCAGGTTTTCAGGCTCTGATGGAAGCTTCCACAGTCTTCATTTCTTTGTGACTCCCAGCTCTCCTGTGTCTCATGGTTTAAAGGTCTGTTCTCTAGATTCAGTTACTGGAACTAAAGACGTCTCCCCTTACCAACCTCTCCGTGGGCCTTTGGTCCTGGCTCCTGAGTGGTCCCCTCCCTGCAGGCCCCATGTTCAGCCCGGTGACCAGCCTGGCTATAGAAGCTCCAGTCACCCCGTGTACCAGCCTGTCTGTCTCTGCCTTTATACCATCCCCGCGGATGGGCTGGCCTGCTCCCCACGTGTGTGTGGGATCGCAGCCCTCAAATCCACTCACTGGCCCAGCAGTTCTCCCCTCCCCCCCACCCCAGGCTCCACTGGATCTGCCTCACGAGCGTTCAGACCTGCTCCCGCCTTAGAAACACACACACACAGGAAACCCCCTCTAACCCCACTTTCTCCTCCACCATGTCCCGCTCGCTTCTCTCCTTCCCTTCGCGGCAAAACTCCTTGAAATGGTTTTCATACTCACACTCTCCAGTCTTCCCTCCGCCGTTCTCTCTGTTGAACTCATTCTATCTAGGATTTCATGGCCCCGCCCACCGTCCAGGTCCCTCCCACACATCCCACCACTGCCGAAGCTGTCCTTACCCAGATCACAGTGACCCGTCCGCCACAGAGCGGAGGGCCACTCCCAGGCCTCCTCACCCGGGGCCCCGGGGCAGCGTCTGACAGAGCTGGTCACCCCATTCTTCCTTAACGTACTTTCCTCTTCGGATCGTCAGTCTTGCTTCCTGGACACCCCTTTTCTGTCTCCTTTGCTGACTCTAGCATCTTTCCTGCTTCTCAATCTCAGAACGCCCAAGGCCCAGTCCCCGGTCCTCTCCCCTTTCCTAAGTACTCCCTCTTCCTTCGTGAGCTCATCCAGTCGATGGTCTTAAATATAATCAATACGCTTGTGATACCCTCATTTATAATCACGCATGTACATGCAAATTTCCTATTCACGGTCTCTACTTCACTGTTTAATGGGCATCTGAATATACCGCAAACTAACTCCTGGTCTTGCTTACCAAAGCCTGCTCTTCCCACCACGTTCCCTAACTCAGTGAATGGCCTCCTTCTGGTTGCTCAGGGGAGAATCTTAGAGTTTCTTTCTTCTTTCTTTCTTTTCTTTTTTCTCTTTCTTTTTCTTTCCTTTCTTTCTTTCCTTTCTTCCTTTCTTTCCCTTTTCTTTCTTCCTTCCTTCCTTCTCTTCCTTCCTTCCTCTTTCTCTCTCTTCCTTCTTCTTTCTTTCCTTTCTTTCTCCCTCCTTCCTTCCTTCCCTCCCTCCCTTCCTCCCTGTTCCTCTCCCCGCCCCCATACTCTACTTTAATTCTTCTGCAAATCCTACTCTCTTTACCTTCAAAATATGTACACACTATAACCACATCTCACCTCTTCCAAGGCTGCTCCCTAGACCATCCACTGTGTAATAGCCTCCTAACCGGACTCCCTGCTTCTACTGTGTTGCCTACACTATTCTCAGCAGAGCTCTCAGAGTGATCCCGTTAAAATGTAAGTCTGATCATGTCACCTCCCTGCCTCCCAGGACAATCAGAGCAAACATCGAGTGTTGACACTGACCTGCAAGCCCCTCCATGGCCTGGGGCCTCGTGGCCCATCCACCCCTTTTCCAATCACTCTCTCCCTTGACTGCTCCTCTCCAGCTACCCGGGCTCCGCTCCACCTCAAACACACGCTGGCCCTGGTCCCACTTCCAGGTCTGCACGGGGTTCTCCCCAGATACCTACAGGGCTTGCTTCCTGACTCCCTTCAAGGTCTCTATCCAAATATCATCTTCCTGGTGGAGAGGCTCCAATTACAGGCAGACCTCATTGTATTATGCTTTGCTTTATCGCTCTTCACAGATACTGCATTTTTCACAAATTGAAGGTTGGTGGCAACGCTGCGGCAACCAAGTCTGTCGGCACCATTCTCCCGACAGCATTTGCTCACTTCATGTCTCCGTGCCACATCTGGGTAATTCTCGTAGTATTTCAAACTTTATCATTATTATATTTGTGGTGGTTGACCTGTGATCCATGATCTTCGAGGTTACCATTGCAAGAAGAATGCAACTTGCCGAAGGCTCAGATGATGGTTAGCACCTTTTAGGAATAAAGTATTTTTTAATGAATGTCTGTACCTTGTTTTTCTAGACATAATGTTATTGCACACTTAATCGTCTACAATATAGTGTGAACAGAACTTTTCTATGCACTGGGACACCAAAAACTTCATGGGACTTGCTTTATTGCGATCCTCACTTTATTGCTGTGGTCTGGAACTGAACCCGCCATTAATTCTGAGCTCGGACTACACTCTATTTAAATATCCCCCTTGGCAGTCTCAAAGCTCCCTAACTCCCTTCCCCTGCTTGAGTTTTTCCACAGCCTTATCATCAACTGACATTATACATATTTCCTTTTTAGTCTTGTTTGTTTGGTTGTTTATGGTCTGTCTTTCCCTATAAAAAAGTAAGCTCCATGATGGCAGGAATTTCTGTCTGTCTCATTCACTTCTGAATCTTCATGGCCTAAAATGTGTCTGACATGTAGTGGACACATAATACATATGTGTCAAATGACTGACTGAATGAATGAATTTCTCCCTTCAAAATGATTTTCATATTTCCCCCTACATTTGTCATTCAAACTTACTAGCCCCAGTTTTGGACTTACCTCCTCAGGTCTGTATTACTGTCATAGCCTACACTCTGGTGTCCTTATAAGAACAGGACCAAGAGCAGGAAACAGTTTCCTGATACCCAGCCTGGTTCTCCCCACTGTCTGGCCTATTTAGCCTACGTACATTTTTACTGTTCTGTCCGTAGCATCCAGCTGTGCGGGTGGGCTTAGCCAGAGATTCTGGGACAGCACAGAGCTTGATCATGCCTGAGACCCCCGTTTAAACAGTCACAGGAACAAACTCTTTTGCCCATTGTTGGAGGTTACAAAGTCTTAAATGATACTCTTATTAGACGCTGTGGTTTAAGAAACAGTACAGAGAGTTGAGTACATAACTGGGAACAGAGGAGCCTGGGACAAACTAAGGAAAACAAGCACATTCTTTTGGGGACATGTTGAGTTTCTGGGAGCCCCCATTCCAGGGCAATAATGAGGCTGAATTGAGTGTAAGAGACATATCTGTGATTTTCATATCCTTTGCTCCCTTCTTTTGCATATGGCAGCAGCCTTTCTCTCTGAAACCAGGAAAACCAGTAGAGCATCAGCAAGGCCTAGGGCATTGCAAATGCAAATACCAGCAGGACCAAGTAGAGGATGTAAATGAGGATAGAATCGGAGATTATGGCAACCTGGAGGGGGCATGGTCTCTCTAAAGGGATCGCCATTATTCAGCTTGGCCAGTGGTCGCCATGGGGAGAAATGTGGGTCCAGAGATTTTCAGAAGAAGCTGGAAATCTGGAATTTGATGTAAAATCTCCTACATTGTAAATGTTGGTAATATATTCAAAAATTTTAAAATACAGCGTGGTCCAAAAAACACATCTCTGGGCTGGATTGTCCTGTGAGCTGCTTACCTACAACCTGTTATGTAGAAAAAAGCATGAGCGGCAGAATCATACTGATTCTGAGTTCAACCCTTGGCTCTACCTTTTGGACCACGAACAAAGTTATTTCAAGTTACTTAACCTGAGCTTCATTTTTTTCCACCTTTAAAATTGGGATGGTGCTTCCAGGATTGATATGAAGATTAAATGAAACCACCTGGTTGGTACTCAATACTAATTTCCCTTCTTTCTCCATCTCTCCTCTCCCCTCTTTCTCACTGCACAATAAACAGGAAAGAATAGCTCCTCCACATGCGTATTTGAAGCAAGTTAAGCAACATTTTTCATCATTTGTCATATGTTTTTCTAAGAAAATGGACCACGAGGAGCCTAAATGCCCACTTCCAGTGTCTTATCAGACCTCATTTGCATCCGTGATGAGAAGCAAGCCTAAACAGGAGCTTTTTGGTTGCTGTTGTTATTGTGTTTTATTCTATTATGTTGGTGTTTTGTTGTTTAAAGGATAAGAGGACAGAGGATGTACTAAAGAAACATTCTTCCTGCAACCTAAAAATCCATCAACAGATGAATGGATAAAGAAGATGTATATACAGTGGAATACTACTATATATACATAAAAAAGAATGAAATAATGCCATTTGCAGCAACATGGATGGGCCTAGAGATTTTCATACTAAGTGAAGTAAGTCAGAGAAAGACAAATATCATATGATATCACTTATATGTGGAATCTAAAATAATGATACAAGTGAACTTATTTATAAAACAGAAATAGACTCACAGACATAGAAAACAAATTTATTGTTACCAAAGGGGAAAGGGGATCGGGAAGGATAAATTAGGAGTTTGGGATTAGCAGATACACACTGCTGTATATAAAATAAATAAACAACAAGGACCTATTGCATAGCACAGGGAACTGTATTCAATATCTTATAATAAACTATAATGGAAAAGAATCTGAAAAAGAATATATATATGTATATATATACATATATATAACTGAATCACTTTGCTGTACGCCTGAAACTAACACAGCATTGTAAATCAACTATCCTTCAACTTAAAAAAAAATTCTTCCCGAAATTAAATTCTGACAGTACAATCTCCCTTTGCTTCATTGTCGGGATTGAGATTTCTGTTTCCTTTTTGAAGCGATTGCAATCTAACTCTTTAATAACCCAGGTTAAGGTTTGCTGGGGATCAAAGTTAAACTCAAACGGTGCAAACAGAAATCTCGATCCCGACAATGAAGCAAAGGGAAGACTCAGAGCCAGCGAAGGAAGCCCTCCAGCAGCCTCAGGTTCTCAAAGAGCCTTTACAACAGTGCAAGGGAGGAGCACAGAACAAGAGGAGAACAGCAGAGAGTGTCATGGGTTTGTAGCCATCGTGTTAGCAAGGCTGGGGCTCAGAATCTAGCTGAGACTTGCAAAAAATGCTCCGGAACAGCTAAAAGAGCTTTGTGTGAGTGTGCTTTGAGCTGGGAGAATAGGGAAGGGCCAGGGGCAGATGGTGTTAGCTAGAAGATGACAGATACAAAGCAGAGTTGCTCCACTCCTAAGTAGCTGTCATCTCCTCTATCTCCAAGAAGGATCTTCAACATGGTTAAAAGGAAACTACAGCCCTAGGTGTGAAGCTCTGCAGGAAGTAAATACCTGGCCTCTTTAAATAAGCTCAGGTCTCCACGTCCTGACAAATCTCATCCCTGGGGATGACAGAACTTGTAGGTTTCATCACAGAACCATTGTCCGTAATCTTGCAGGAATCTCAGGAGTGATGCCAAAGGATTAGTGATGGGAAACAGTCCGAGTTATCAAAAGGGGGAATGTGTAGGTTCCGGAAAGTTTGCATCGTTGAGTTTAACTTTGATCCCCAGCAAACCTTAACCTGGCTTATTAAACAGTTAGATTGTAATCGCTTCAAAAAGGAAGCAGAAATCTCAAAAAGCCAGCACAAGTTTGTATACAACAAACCACATCATACTAACATCATTTCATATTTTTTTCTTTCTTGAAAGGTTATCAAAAATCACCAGGTTGTCCCAGAGGTACTGAATCTTTCAGCAGGGGTTTGGGCAAAGTTTCTCATGGTAAGATGAATAGATAAGGAAGAGATGATCTCCAGCTGGGTAAAGGCACAACTAGGCAACCCACTGTATCCAGAAAGCATTGGATGATTGAGCCAAGTCATCCAAAAAAAGGTGTACAGTACAAGATGCCTCTGGTCCTTCTGTGGGGACCGGTTCTGTTAAATATCTTTCAATGACGTGAACGGTAGGCCAACATATAAATGAGGGCTGACACAAAATGGAAACGTATAAGTAATACACAGCATGGCAGAAACAGGATACGGTTTGCTAAGCAAGGAGCCAAAACAAACACACGGAATTTAATGGGGGAAAATGAAAGATTTTCATTTTGATTAAAAAAAAAAAAGACTCAGTTATTCAAACTATTGACGAGAGTTCATGTGAAAAAAAGAAGTCTTGAGGATTTTAGTTAACAAAAAGCTCAATTTTCTGACAAATTTCTGACATGGCTCCAAAAAACTAATGCTTGTCATGGCCACATGACAAGATGGTGCGCATCTGGTTGGCTGCCCGCGTCAGAGCATCTGGGTTTGTTCCAGGCACCATGCTTCTCCTTCACATTCAGTTTTGTGGCCCTCTGTAATTTTTTTTTTTTTTAATTACAAAAGAAAAGTATAGCCATGGTAGAAAACCTACAAATGTAGAAAGGTGAAAAGAAGAAAACAAAAATGATCTGTCACCATTTAGTGATAACTACTGGTATCGTTTTCGCATGTGTCCTTCAAGTCTTTTTTTGTGGGAGATGGAGGAATACGGAGGGAAATTTTTTTTTTTTTAATTAACATCATATCCTGAATTCCTGCCCCCAACTCATTATATATTCTTTGAAAACACAGTTTTAACAGTCACACCATCCATTATCATATGCACATGCCTTAATTTGTTTAAATTGACTCACTCGTGGACATTTAAGCTGTTTCCATTTGGAGGCGGTGGCAGGGAGGTGGCACCAGATTTGAAAAGGATATTGACCAAGGAGTGGGCACCCCAGGGAGGCCAGCCTGTTTAGGGAAAGGTCTTAGAGGGACAGTTAAAAAGCTGAGCATGTTTATCCCAGGGAAAGGCCCTGATGGCCATCTTCAAACCCTTGATTTGCTGTCAAGGGTGGACGGCAGTGAATTCGTTTTGTGTTGTTCCCGAAGGTTGAACTAAGACAAGTGGAAAAAGGTTGGAGGGAGTCTGATTTCAGCTCCATCTCTAACTGTCACTGCTGCCTGCTCAAGGACCGAGATGCTTTGAGAGGGAGTAACCCCTCCATCACGGAAAGTGTTCAAGCCAAGACAGGATGGCCACCTGGTGCCGGAATTTGTAGATAGGACTCCTCCGCTGAGTGGGAGACTGAAATAATAACCTCCAAGATTCCCTCCAACTGGAAGATTTCATGCTTCTTTCTTACCCTCCTTTGAGCCCACTCGCAGGAAGAATTTATGGCAGGTAGGGAGTAAAGAAGTCGATGTCATTAATTTTACTGCTGGAGGAAGCGTTGTAGCTCAGAGATGCAACACACACCTTTGTCCTCTGTACCGGCTCACATCTAGACGGCATTTTACAGTCAACAAAGCCTTTTTCACGTAGACCTTATAACGTGATTCTTGTAACAGTTTTGTGAAGTGGGTGTGTCATAAGTGTTCTCAGCTTTAGTTACTATGGCTTTACAAGGTATTTCGATCTCTAGTTGCGCACGTGCCCCCAATTTTTTTCCCTTCCAAAATTGTCTGAGCTATTCTTGGCCCTTGTTTTCCTCCCATATTAATTTTTGTATAAGCTTTTCAAGTGCCTGGGAAAAAACTCATTTCCATTTTGATTGTAATTGCCCTGAATTCATAGACTTAAATTGGAGGAGCACGAATGCTATCGGGTCTCTCCGTCCGTTTATTTGGGGGTGGCCTCTTCCTCAGTAACCTGCCCCACCCCACCCCCTTTCTTATTGGAAGAACACACTTCCCACGATAGAGACTGAAAATATGAGATGCTTTCTCAGCCTCCCTTGCTGGTAGGCATGACCTCACAACTTAATCCCGGGGAGTGCGACTAGAGGTGACATTCTACGAGAACAGTTTGATAAACACGGATGTGTGAAGAGATACTTCTTTTACTTCCTTCAGAATGAGGCTGTACGAAGGGGACTTTACACGTAGACTGTAGCTAATACAACCAACCTGCAGCCATGAGAGGACAAATCTGAGGGTAGAAGCCCTGCCGCAGAAAGATGGAAAGATCCTGAGCGTCTGATGACATCTTTGCGTTGCAGGACTGACCTGCACCTGCCTGTGCTGGACTTCTTGTTACACCAAATAATAAATATTCTCATAGTTAAGACATTTCTGGTTGGCATGTGTTCCTTGCATGTGAAAGCATCCTAATTAATATACCATGTCTTTTTTCATTTCCTTCAATAATATTCCATCTGCTTCTCCACAAGCACCTTCTTCATTTTTGTGAATAAGACGTTTTTAAAAATTACATTCCTAATTGTCTAAGACTGGTGATTAGGTAGGCTACTGATTTGTTTGTTGGTCTTACATCCAGCTTAGTGATCACTCTTATTCGTTCCAAAAGTTTCTCTATAAAATTTCTTACAGACTATCATATCATCTGCTAATAAAGACCGTTTTCCTTTTGCTTTTAAATTTATCTGATTGTATTAGCTAAGACTTCTGGTACAGGACTGAAAAGAAGCAGTCAGAGTGAGCAGTTCTGTTTCCCCCTGACTTGGACATGGGTGCTTATTGATTTCCACTTCTCAGGACCCCTGCAAGGCAAAACTCCAGGGGCCCAGCTCACATTACTTTGCCACTAGATGTGATTCTGTAATATATTTTAATACATATTCTTTACTAGGTTAACGTGTTCCTTTTTCCTATCAGTTGGGATTAGGCTTGGCCGAGAGTAACACAAAAAGACTAAATGGCAGTGGATTAAACAAGATAGAAATTTATTTTTCATGCTCAAGAAATCCAGTCCGTTTGGCACATCTCAGACATCCAGGTTCTTCTTATCATGCTGTGCCGCCGTCTGAATGTAAAGGGTAAAATTGTATGCTTTTCTCAAGGGATGAAGAAAAAACATTCAATCAAATTTATCATTGACTTAACGAATTTTTTAAAAACTTAATAAACTAGGCCTAGAAAGTATGGCTCAGATTGCTAATTTCACCCTGGTATTCATTCTCCCTTTATTCCATTGTAAAAAAAAATCTTAATCCTTTCTTCTGAATTTTCCATTTTATTTGCATAAATGTATCATTTTCTCTTATGATCTGTTTAACCTCCCTTCTAAGGCAATATAGTTCTGTTCCCCTTTTTATTCTTGGTATTGTTTATTCGTGCCTTTTTCTTTATTATGCTTACTAGACTATTTTCTTTTATTCAAAAAATCAAATTTTAATTTTATTGATCTTTTGTATTGTTAGTTTTCTAGCTCACCCTTTTTTTTTCCTTCCTTCTCTTTTTAGAGTCTTCCTGTTTTTTATCCCCCTTGCTTCTTGAATTGACTGTAGACTCTTACTTTTTACCTTTCTTTCTTTTTATAAATTAAATTTAGGTCTTAATTGAACCTTATAAGTCTACGCTAACTGCATCACATGTGTTTATGTAATCCTTTCCTTTTTTCTTAAACTATTTTGGACTTTATGATTTCTTCTTGAACCCAAAAGTTATTTAGGAGAGCATTTTTAGGCTACCAAACATGCTTTAATCTCCACTTACTAAAAAAAAAAAAAAAAAAAACCAAAAAAACAAAACAAAACAAAAACCTCTTTCCCTGGCTTGTAGGTATCGAATTTAATTGCATAGTGATCAGAAAATATGTATGATATAGATTCTTGGAAAATTGTTAAAATCTTCTTTGTGACATGGTCAAGTTTGCAAATGTTCCATGTTAACATGAAAATCAATTATAATCTTTATTTATTGTGGGGGGGTTCTGTATAAAGCTCTTAAATAAATTTACATATATTTTCTTCAAATATTCTATAGTCTTACAAAGTTTTTTTTTTTACGATTCATCATTTTCTATTGGAAGAATGTTAAAAATCTCCTATTATTTGTATAAAATGATCAGTTTCCCCCTTTTATATGATTTGAAGCCATGTTGTTCAGTGTATGCCAAGTCATGGTTGCTACATCATCTTGGCAGATGACTCATTTTTTACTATATGGTGTCTCTCTTTTTCCTTATTTTTTTGCCATAAATTCCATTTTGTCTAATATTAATATTGCTGCTCAACGTTCTTTTGGAATTTGAATGATCTGTCTTCTCTCTTGCCCACCCTTTGTTTTCAGTCTTTTGGATTGATACTGTTTCAGGTGTATTTTTCCTGTCACTAGTATATGGTTGGATCTCTTTCTCTTTCTCTCTCATTCATTTTGATAATCTCTGCTTTCAGTTGTTGCCTTTAATCCAACTACAAGTACAGAATTATGAGTTCTTATTATCTTATTTTGTTTATTTTTAATGAATGAAATTTCTTTTTCATCTCTTTGATTATCTTAAACTTTCTATTGAAGCCTTCATCAGACTGCTTTGTAAAATTATTTTCAGTTGGCGTGAATTATTGTTTGTTTTTCTTAGCACTCATTTCCTATGTATATTCTGGAAAGTTTGCAGGCTCACTTTATACGGGAGGCTTTTTGTTTTGTTCCCTCTCTCTTGCATCCAGTTGAAAAGCTTTGTGGATGCTTCCACCCAGCACCCTGTGCCCTCAGTCCATAGCCAGGTTTACGATGGTTTTCTGGGGTCTCCTGCCCCCACAGTGAGAATAAGAACGTTGCAGAGTCACTCACAGAACCTGGATCAGTTCCTTGTTGGGTGCCTGGGTCCCACCTCCCTCATCCTACATCTTCTGGGAGAGTCAGACCCTGTCTTCGGACAGTTAGCCTGCTTCCACCATCCTTTGTGTGGACACTTAGCTTCTGTTACCCCAAAAGAGCCAGGCTCCTTTCTGCTGTGGCCTGCAAGGCCACGGCTTCATCCCTCCTCACTGCTTTGAGTGATCCATAAAGATATTTTTTCTTCTTTTTGAGTTTGGCTATATCTTTTCAGGTTTGTTTTTTCTTTTTATACTTTGTCTTTCATTGCTTTGTGCTTAGAGCACAGGGAATGTGGAGAAATATGAAATGAAGGGGAGCCTACTTGACTGGAGGTCCATTTCATATCATCTTTTTCTTAAAAAGTAAAATATAAACCCCTTGGGCTGGCACTCAAGGTCTTTTGCAATCCAGATGCAGTCCACTCCACTGCGGGCATCCTGGACTCTGCCCACTTGAAGTTAACTGCTGCTTCCTGAACATAGCACGTGCTCTCATTCTTCTGCGTATTTATATGTGCTGTTTCTTCTGTCAGGATGGCCACTCTGCCACATGTGTAATCTCCAAGACCTTGATCAAAAACCGTTTCACCTGGGAAGTTGGCTTCAGATCCTCTAGGCTGTTATTTCTTCTCCATACAATGCACTCAACACATGTGTACTGAGTGAATGAATGAATGAATGAATGAATCATATGGTGTAAAAGATTGAGTAGACACAAGTACATGTGGTTTACAGCCATAATGTTACCTCCATGGTCAATTGTTTATCTAAAGGTCTGCTCTGACCAACTGTAGTGTATCATACTGATCAAGTGCATTTAGAAATAAGGGGAAAACAGTGGAGACAGTTTTTCCATGAAGCTTGTCTTACATCATGGCCATTATGCTAACTCCGCATGAAGCTGGTTAGGAGAACCCATATCCCTTTTGTAAAAGTGTGACTTTTACAACTATTAAGGCAACATGATTAGGGACCAACTGTCTCATTTCCTTCCTCAATATCAGGGTATCCTTTTAAAGAACAGATGTTACCCTGAGCTCTATTTTTTTATTTTTAGAAAAGTTTAAAATATGACGGAAAAAGCTTAATGACTTCAAGCTCTAGTATGCTTAACTGTTGTAATACTATAAAAACCCAATTGTATCTTTCTATTCATTATGATTTCATCTCAGGAGAAAGGTTACTTTTGTTGTTGTTTTTTTTTTTTTTTGCTCCCTTTTTGACAGGGGAAAGATAATTTATCAAGGAAAGTGGTACCAAATGGCATGTTTTTTGAACAAAAATATTTACCTAATTGTCCAGCTTTTCGGGAATCCTTCAGGATACTATTTCTTCCTCAGGAACAGAATGAAGGCCCTGTGACATGCAAGAAACAAAAAGGGTATCAGTCTGGTGGGAGTTCCTTGCACTTTCTTTTCCTCCAGCTTGGTTGCACAGCTACGGCAAAAACAGAAGATTCAAAAATGAGTAGCATTTTTGTTCTAAAAACATCTAAAATTCATCTCAAACCTGTATCTCTTCTGGGCAGAGAAATGCAATCCATTCTAACAAGTAATTAAACAAACAAATGCCTAAAACCACAGTCTCCTCTGGCGCCTGTCTACACCCGCTTCTTGCCTGTACCTCTTCCCCCAAAGCCCAGCCACGGTGACCCCCTCTCCCACAAGCCCACCTTCCCCTGGTCCAGCACCGTCACGGCAGGGCTCTTGTGTCTGGCCCAGGCATGTGTTGGGTAAAACTACATATGCAAAACATGGGGAAGAGAATTCGGAAGCGAAGGTGAACTTATCATCCTATTTAACTCCAGAACTTTGCTCCCTGTTGCCAGGAGTTGTCACAGACTTCTGAAAACCTGAAATTTAATTTATGTGAGATTTTTTCTTCTTCCTAGTGATTCAGAAAAAAAAGAAACCCTAAATTTTTCTCCAGATTGCTATTTCCTCTGCATTCCTAATCTGAGCTCAAAGCTTTATTCATTTAACGTTATTTAACAGAAGATGGTTAACTACTTACTCTGCTCTTTGCACTATTTCTCATAGATACTTTGAAGCCGTCGTGGGGCTTCAAAGAGAAGGATTTGGAGTTTCGACAATTGAGAATTCTGAATCGATTTCAACGTCTACAGAAAGGATCCAAATTGGATAAACTGTCTTTTCTCCTTGTATAACCAGCCATCTCACTGTACTTGAGAGATTGTAGTCCCTCCCAGAGAAGGGGATGAGGGAGTGGGACATGGGGATTTTTTTTGCTTAAAGAAAAAATATCTGGAAATATCTTTTTGCTTATTGGCTTGATCCTTTGTGCTAAGCAACTACGAATTTTTGAAGAGGAGAACAAAATTCACAATATATGTATGTCCAACCATTATGTTGTGCACCTTCAACTTATACTGTGATGCATGTCAATTATATCTCAATAAAACTCTGGGGAAAAAAAAGACAGAGGAGAGCAAACAATAGTCACGAAGAAAAAGAAGCACTGTCTAAAGAGGATGCATCAATCAGCTCTGAGACAGGTAACTGTGGTACATTTCATCTCTTTTCATTTCAAATCACATTTACGAGCATCTGCTAAGTGCCAGGTGCTGAGCTGAGTTCTAGACCAGTGCTGCCCAATAGAGATATAATGCAAGCCACATATGTAATTTGGAAGTTTCTATTAGCCACATTAAAATGATTAAAGGGAAATAAGTTTTGCAAATTTTCAAATATTAGAAAAAATATAAAGATTAAAAAATAACATTTCAAACTTTGGAAAGATTTTTTTTAAAAAAAAGAAATAGGTGAATGTGGTCTGGCCCTGCTGACCTTCCCCCCAGCCCACTGCTCCCAGCCTCTTTCCTGAACTTCGGCTTCCCTGGCCTTCCAGGTCCTCCCACAAACCAGTCTTTTCCCCTGGGATCTTCCACAGCTCAGGTCTCTGCCTGGTGTCCCCTCCCCATCTCTGCCACTACTTCTTGTCGTTTGGTAAAGAGAATGCAGTGATAGACAGCCGACAGGAGCTGGATGGGTACCCAGTATCTGGGGGTGTTCACACTTGACCAAGTGGGGAACGATGCTTTCATCCAGGTACGTAGAATGGATCCTTGTGATGGAATTTTGGACTCCATGACGATAGGACTTCCATCTACGATTGTGTAGATTGTTCTTGACGTAGAACTTGAAGCTGAGGGGTGAGTGAGATGGTAAACCCATCTGCACTCTGCTCACCAAGCCACGCCCTCCGGCACAGAGCGGTCTCCTCCTGAAGGAAGGGCTGACTTTTCTCCTTTTCACAAAGCCACTGACCTAGCCAGTGGCAGCTTCGTGCTGAAGGGGGATTTGGGGGCTGGGGAGAGGTCTTGCCAGACCCTCTTAAGATGCATCTCACAAGTGGCCCCCTGCATTGTCTCTGTATAAGTTCTGTGGAGTCGAGGAGATACATATTTGTGTATTTGTGATCATTCTTAGGTCTTGACCTTGAGATTCTCTCAGGGAGAAACAGAAAAAGAATAGAAATATCAATCATTTCAATAAATCTTATTTTGGGCCCAACATGAACCATCTCTCCTCAAGACTCTGGTTCCCTGGAATTCAGATGGGGTTTCCATGACAACAGGAGACATGAGCGTCTCAGACTCTCTCAGGGGGAGTATTACTAAGAATTAGGGGAGGACACAGTCCCATCCAGATGAAGGAGGCCTTCTGGAGAAAGGTCCGAGGGACATAGCCATTGGATATCACTGTCCTGACGGTATAAAACCTCCCCTACGATATCATACCCACTGTATAAGCTCACACCATTCATTTAAAAACCCCTACCCATGTAAGCAACATTAGAAAATTTCCAAAACATCCCCTTCCCTTCTTCCTTCTTCCCATCTGCCAATAATCAATCAACCATTTAAAAAAAAAAAAAAATTAGTGCCTGCTACGTGCCAGCAGGTACAAGGGGCCACAGTCAGTCTCTGGTCTCATAGATCTTAACAGACGTTTCCAAGGTGGTTTCTCCAAACAGAAGATTTTAGGTCTGAGATGATCTCGGGGAATTTGATGCTCCGATTTCCAGAATCCCCGGATCCCCCTTCATGCTCTGTAATGTGTTGCCAAATACTGAAGGCACTTAGTTCTAAGTCGCTGATTACATGTCAAGGAGAGCAAGGTGCCCAGCCCCTCCCCAAAAAGGATGAAGCTACTTCTTCCTTGTGCTCGCTCACCGCCTGGGAAGTGCATTCAGATTTCCCAAACGCCAAGTCGGTGACACTGACCTCCAGGACAGGACTTTATCAAACTTCCTCTCTGAGCCTCGGTTGCTAAGCACACCATTTAGGTCTTCTTCACTCACTCTCCTTCATGAAAGCTTTTAGGCCATCTGTAGCCTCCTATTTATTGCTTTAATGTCAGATGTTGGTTGAGCTTCTGTGTTAATTTTGCAATCAGTTTGGATAAACAACAAAAATGATAAGACACAATCCCTACCACGTTTGAACTCATGGACCAGTTGGGGAGGAAGAAAGTAGTAAACCATTTCAGTTCAGGGTGATAAGAGCCACAGCAAATCCTACAGAAAGACAGAAAACATAGCTCTTAACTTTAGCTGATGCAATTGGGGAGGCTTCGTGGAGCAGTCATTTTGAGCTGAATCTTAGAGTATAAATAGGAATTAACCAGGTGGGGAGGTGAGGGAAGACAAGTCCAGGCAGAGGGAACAGTGTGTGCAAAATGCCAAGGAGGGTGTGCTGGACGGTCCACGGAGACACACCCTCCCTCCAGGGCAGTCTTCTCTATCTGAGCACCTGGGAACTAATGAGACATGTTACCTGCCCTCTCTCCTACACCCAACACACAGTGGTGGGACGGGCATGGAATAACCACTAGAGACACTCCCATTCCAAAAGGGGGGAAACAGGAGACATACGGGAGTCCCTGGTCTAAAGCAACTCTGAAATCTGATGGGAACATGTGGTCCGTTCCCTGATTAGACCAAGCCCTGGAAATTACCTGCTGCGGTCTTGGTTCTGTCCTAACAGCCATTCTTCCTTTTCCTGAAAAGGTAACCTATATTTGCAACTGAGACATTTTCTCAGACTACTTTCAGGCTGTAAAAGTTTGGGGGTCCAAAGACCTTTTTCTTTTTTTTTTTTGGTATGTTCTCTGTCTCTTGCAGTCTAAGCTAGTGGTGTTTCTGCTTGTACAATTTTCTTAAAACCTTTGGAAACCTCCTATGAATCTTACTGTGGTTCATGCCATTAGAAAAATAAAAAGTCACATCCACAAACCTCTTGGGGATAAATCATTCTCTCCCTTTGGCTTCTGCCAAAGCTACCAAGGATTCTTAAAACTCCTGGATTTTGTTTGTTTGTTTTCATTTTTGTTTTTGTTTTTGAATGAACAGTTCTCTAAGGCATTACTTTAAATCTTTCCAAGGTCTTATCAAAGGACTTTACAATCATACTCTCAATTTTGTCTTTACACCATGTTTTTCTGCCCCTGCCCTGAATTTTATTTTTTTCCAGAAGCTATTCTTGATTTAACACGGATTTCCATCTGGAGAGGCAGGAGACTTTCCAAACTGTGCAGAGTCTGTCTCCTTTATATTTAACTTTTTTGTTTCCTTGAGCTTCTCTCTCTCCTCTCAAATTTTAATATAAGCAGCAAGAAGAAGTCAGGGTGACCTTTAACCCTGCCTGGAAATCTTAGCTAGATCACCCAACCCAAAGGGTGCACTTTCTACTTTCCCCATTATTGCAGGCAAGAGTGTTACTCAACTTTCTGCCTCTGCATAATGGACCCTCTTCTCTCTAGTTGCCAGTAACGTCCCTCATTTTTCTTTAATCCTGATAGCTAGCTTTCTCGAGGGACACCAGGCTTCTGCTAACAGCCTCTTTGAGACCCTTTAGATTTTTTACTAATACTGTCCTCAAGGTCCTTCCAGCTGCCGTCCTCCACTGTCCCAAAGCCACTCTCGTATTTTTAGGTGTTTTGTGACAGCAGCCGCTGCACTTGTCTCCCACCTTCTGCACCCCGACTTTGGACTCCCTTGTCTATTTCCGCCCCCGGCTGTCGCCCATGAAGCCTGCTTCCCGTTCCTTTCCATGCTGTGGGTAGACGATTTTCTTCCAGAACTTCGACTCCTTCTGAAGGTCCTGGGAAATCCTTCCAACATACCCCTCCAAAGATCGGTTCCCCAGAGGAGCTGTCTTGGGAAAGAGCTGAAAGACAGGCTTAGTCAAAGTTTTTATTGGAGGCTGTCTTCAAAAAACAAACAAACAAATACCTTTTCAGGGTACCAAATATTTCATCGGGAGAAAAGCATCAAAATTCTGTGGGAAACATTTTTAATTCTCTGTTTGAAAGCAAAATCCAGACAGTGAGATCCATTTCTAACATCTCAGGAGAGAGAAAGAAAAAAATGTGGGCTTAAATTTCTGTTAGGCTAATGTAGGTTATTATTGTTTTACTTTTATTTTCAAACATTAGCTTGACAGTAGAAGGAGTGCATGGCCAAGGGGGGAAGGCTAAGGACTCGTGCAGACCTGGGCAAGTTTCCTAAGGCCACAAACCTCAGTTTCTCCATCTCTAAAGTGGAATTATAATTACACTTACCTCCGAAGGTTGACGTGAGGGTTAGAGGAGATACAAAGTATGTAAAGTAGCAGAAGCAGAACATCCAGTGGATGGTCACTCACCTCCTCTGGCCTCATTAATACGGAAACTACAGAAATGACTCCTCATGGTTCCTCTGAAACCTCCACTGGTCGTTCCTGAAGCTTCTGGAACCAGGAGTCTGTGTTCCCACTCCCCGGGGAGGACGCTTTGCTGGGGAGGAGTTGGGGGAAGGCAGCTTCCCTCTTGCCCTCTTAGGAATTAGGATCTCTCCCATACTAAAAAAAATCCCAAGTTTAGGACTACGGAATGTGGACATCTCCAGGGACCACACTGAATCTGTTCCCAAAGGACTATTTCAGGGAAGAAACAAGACCCATTTAATTTTATGTCTGCCTTAAATCCACCCTTGATGTCATCTTTCTGGGTTTCTCTCCTCCACAGCCCAAATCTCTTCCATGCTGCTTCCCAGGAGAAGCCTTCAACTCTGTCTCCCAAGCAGCCCTGAAGCAAGAGGCTGGAAGCCAGTCTAGCCCCTGCAACCAGCAGCGGGTCCCAGCTCCCACTGTGGCATCAAGCTGGGAAAAGCATGGGATTGGGAAAAGGAGAGAATGACAAAGGTGAAAATGAGCTTCAGAGAAGGAGTTTTAGGAGAGTAGAGAGGAAGCATTGTTTGGAAGCACGATGACGTACCCAGGTGGGAAGAAGTTCTTGGGGGGAGATGTGAACAAAAGCAGAGACACAGGAGAGGGGTTTGAAGGGGAGGAGTATGAAATACACTCGAGGGAAAAGCTGCGAAAGGAGGGAGTCGGAGGAGGAGTTAGTCAGACTTGCTGGGATTCTGGCAGGTTGCTCTCCCTACTTTTCCCCACCTTCCTCTGGATGATTCCACCTTTTTAGACACTCTGTCTTCTTTGCCCCCTTCTGGCTTAGCTCGACTCAGGTTGTCTCTCTCTGGAGATGACGCAGCCTCTTGGTCAACCGGCCCCTCCCCGCGCCCCTGCCCCTACCCATGCAGCTCACAGCCCCCGGGACCTCTCTTCAGTCTGATCTAGTCCCCGACCCACCTCCGACCCCAAGCCCCTTGGCGGATCCCGCACCTCCCGGATCGGAGGTGGATCGCACACCCTCAGGGTCAGGTCTGAGCCCCTCATTATGGTGCATCAGTCTTTTGTGATCTGACCTCCCAGCCTCATCTCTCTCCATCGTCCGCTCCAGCCTCTCTGGGGAGCCCATCACCCAGAGCCTGCCTGGCCCCCGTCCCCTGTCCTGCATTGGTTCTGCCTCTCACTCTGTCCTTTCTCTCTCTCTGGCCGACTTACATGCATTTGAGCACACGGGGCGTTTCCCCTTCACGTCAGATCCATTTGCCCTGCTTCCCCAGCGAGTTCCCGTTTGGTTTTCACGTTTCGGCTCAGACACCCTCTTCTCCTTGACGCCTTCCCTGCCGGTACCACCCCTCACCCCCGCCGAAGCTGACCCAGGCACACCCACGCTGGCTTCTGTTTTCCTGCTTGCTCGGCACCAGCTTGCCTCTGATGCTTCCGGACGGAGACGCTGCCTTATTCTCATCTAGGATGGTTTCCGGAAGGATTCCCACACTGACAGAGTGAACGGATGGATGGACCCTCACCTGGCGGCAAAGAAGAGGTGGTCGGTGGGGAAAGAAGAGGTGGCGGGGGGAGCCAGTGAAGGAAGGAGGTTTGGTGAGGAGGAAGGTGCGAGAAAATACAGAGAAGAAAACAAAGGGTTTGGGTAAAAGCAACACCTGTATTTTTGCGGAGGCTGGTAACTCCTATTTTAGGGGAGAAAAGTCCTGCATCCAAACAGCACCTTGGGCTATTTCTGCTGCTTCTAAATGAAGAATGAGAGTGGGAGGGGGTCCCAGACCCTAGAACCAGCACCACTTAGGAATCACCTGCCTCCCCCTTCAGGCCTCACTTCCTGGGCCTCCAGATGCCTTCCTTCCCTTGGTACTAACTCTGTCCCTGCCCTTCCCTTCACTGTACCCCCAAACCATCACACCCCACCAGGGACAAACCCCCCAGTCTTCCCTCTTACTCAGGGTCCCCACCTTCCTCCTCTACTTCCTCCTGACTTATTTCCCACGCTGGTCCCTCCCCACCCCATCTCCCCCAATTCATCTCCCTTTCCCACACCCTAGGAGCACACGTCATTCATCCATTGGCCCAAATCCCCAACCAGAGGCGTGCTGCCTCAACCGCTCAGCCTCCTAAAAGCCCCCCAGGTTCTGTTAAGACAATAGGAACATTTATGGGACAATCATTTTTTAAAACCTCCAAGGCACTCCATTGCCTCCGCTCAAGATACCACTTGACTCAATGTCTTGGACGTTGCAGGGCCTGGCCCGTGGCTGAAGATGAATGTCTCTGCGTGTCCAGGGTCAATGACTTGTGGGGTTTTATCAGCGCCGGCAGGGTGGGAAAGGTAATGGAGAACCAGTTCAAGGGACCCCACTCCCCCTCCGTCCCATCCTCACCCCTTTGGTGCAAACGCCGTCTACACAGCCTGGGCACCACGGTTTATTTTTATCTGTTGATTTTGCAATTAACAAAGAGAAGGCGCCTCTTTCCGACACGCTGGTTCAGGGGTTCAGCGCGTCTCGCTACCTTGACCTCTTTACCAGCCTCCGACGTCGCGGCGTGGCTGCACAACTGGGAAAGATTTACACTTATTTTCCTATAATGGAAAACTCATCGCCGGACATCGAGTTACTCACTTTGATTTGTTTTCTTTGGAAGAAGCGGCCGGCGGCGGCGGCGGCAGCAGTGCCCCAAGCTGGGTCATTAATATGGCAGCAACAGCAACAAAGACCTTTACAGCCGCTGCCTGTAAACCGTGGATAAAGTTCAAGCATTTATTCTGTCTGAGGCCTCCCAGTGTCTATAAAAGCCCAGCACGATTATATGATCAGTGTCAAGACCCACTCTCCCTCTTTGTGCTCCGGGGTGCATTTCCTTGCCCTGTCCCTCCGTGTTGCCACCGCAGCTGCTCTGGTGCTAATAGCAACCCAAGGCACAGACGACTGGAGTGTTCCTTGGGCTTTGTTTTAAACATGGTGTTTGCTTGTGTTAACTACCGCCTGGCTCTCTGACACCCGTGAATGGAGCTATGCGGGGCTGTCAATCAACAACAATAATAATGCCATCTGGGTTTGAATAATACTAACGAGAAGAAGAAGAAGAGGGATACTGTGTATTAACATAGCACCTTTGTCCCAGAAGCTCAGAGGGCGTTTGGGATAATAATTCACTCATGCTCGGAGCGCTGCTTGGCGGTAGATATTATGATTCCACCGTGGGGGACTGAGACACAGAGAGGGCAAGTGGCTGGCCCCGAGGTCACACAGTAAGTCAGGGGTGGCACAGAACTTAGTTGCTGAGAGTCCCCCAAAGCACTGGCCCTGCAGGATCACACTGATCTATGCCTCTGTGCCTCTGGTTTTAAGCTCTAGTTATACGAGGAGCTATAAGACCTAGTTTTTCCATACCTTATGGGATGAAGGAAAGGAAGAAGTGAAAAGAATGTCCTAGGGTGGAGGACACCTCAGAGATACTCAGCGTTTTCAGAGAGCCCATCCAAGCCAGGGGCAAGGAGGGGAGGGTGACCGGATGTAGGGGTACCACGCCGAGAGACATCTGGGATTTCCGAAGGGCTGGGAGGATGGTGGGAGGATGGTGGAAGGATGTTAAAGTGAGATGGATAAAGAGAAAGAGAGATTTCCCAAGTAGGGGAAAAGGTGAGCTCAGCACAGAGCCAGAAAGCTCTCAGAAGGCCAAACAAGGAGCAACAGCCAGCCAGAAGGAAGGATAAGGCTGGAGAGGCCAAGAATTTCCTGGTTTGGTCTAAAATCCCATTCTGCACTTTGCAGGTCCCACCGAGGTCCCTCCTTTCCCAAACCCCTTAGCACCCGGGGGGTTCAAACCTGTCACTTTAACTCAGTAGATTCTCTCCTAACTTCTCTGTGCCTCAGTTTCCACCTCTGTAAAACCGGTTAATAACATTGTCCCATTGGGTGGCCTAGCACAACGCAATAACTTCCAAATTAATCTCTCCGACTCCAACCTCTCTCCGATCCCTGTCATTGGGTCGTGATGAGGATGAAATAAATAAAATGCTGAGAACAGTGCATGACACATAGTGGTGCCTTATAAACGTCAGCTGCTCTTATCACAGGCGGTAATAGGACTGTAATCGTCACCATCATCATCTTCCTCTGGCCTCTTCCTCCTGGACAGTTAAGGAATGGAACAAGCACCATGGGGAAAGTGTCCAGTCATATAAGGCCACATGATGAAAGCTTCCAGGGCCACCTCCCTCGGCCGTGCTGTGTCACTTTCAGGAACAGCACTCTGCAGACCGGCACTGCGCTACCCTCACGCGCTGTGTGCTTTAATCCTGTCTCCTCTGATAGACTCTGAACCGCGCACGGTAACACATCTAATTCTCCTCCATCCCCCAGGGCACCCAACTCCACTTGACAGGCAGCCTTTGCTCGGAAGACACATGTCACTTTTCCATGATTTCTCGACCACCTGCCATGTGCCGGCCTCTAAGCTGATGTATTAGGGAGGCTCTTCCCCCGGGAGATCAACTTCCTTGGTAGAAGAGATAAGCCATATGAGGAATAATTCACAAACCTTAGCGGGCCTCAGAATTCCTTGGACGGCTTGTTAAAAAGAATCTAAAATGACTTCGAATGCCCATCGAAATTTCATTTTTATTCTTTTTCAGTGGAACTTGTGAAAGTCTGTAAGAAAAGAAATGACGAGATCAAAGAGATAGCCCAGAAAATCAACCTTGCAATGCGGTAGAGCGTGGATGAGACCAAGGAGAGACTGAAGTTGGGGAAATTGATTCGGGAGTAGCTGTCGTATTCTAGGGAGGTGCGAAAAGTGCCGAGCGAAATAACGAACTGATGGATTGGTTTTGAAGTCTTCTTAAACCTCTCATCAAATCCTTACTCTCCCGGTTCCCTCTCCCTTGCAGAGCTGGAGCTGACACCTTCTGCCCTATAAGTTTGTTATTTATGGTCTCGTCTGTCCTTTGCTTTTGTCCCTGACCCAGTTTAGAGACGCTTTATCACTGGGACTGCCTCTGCGGCCCTCTAGTTTCCAAGGCAAGCATTCTTGGCAATCAATAAACAGATTTACAGTTCCTCCCCAGACTTTCCAGGCAGAAAGCCCCTGTGTCACATCTCTCCAGGGCGCAGGCAAGTCCTCCTCCCTCTTCTCCATCCCTCACCCCATGCGAGGACTTTGACCTTGAGTGGATTTGGGCTCCCGTTTTCTCTTTTCCTCTAGACTCTGAGCTCCTTGAGGGCAGACCCCAACCTCTATCCCGCATTCCTTTTCAGTGTAGCGGCTGCCATAGTGTAGGTGCTGGAGAAATCTGTCTTGAAAATAATTAAGGACACATTTTATTAAAACTATCTGTCATTCTTTGTGTATTAGATATGGAATGCCACATCCCCTGTAGATATCCTTGTGAAAGCATATGGCTTACGGGATTTCTGTTTCAGACAGAATTTGTTAGATCCACACAAGAAGGCAGTGTCTGTGGGACGGCCTTCAAGAACAAGAAGTCACCTCCGTAACAGAGGAGTCTTCACAAATATATATGACTTCTTCCCTCCCTCCCTCCTTCCTTCCCTCTCTCCCTTCCCTCCTCTCTCCCTCCCTTCCCTTCCTCTTCCCTCCCTTCCTTCCTTCCCTCCCTCCTTCCTCCCTCCCTTCCTTCCTTCCTCCCTCCCTCCCTTCCATCCTTCCTTCCTTCCTTTCTCCCTTCCTTCCTTCCTTTCTTCCTTCCAGCAACACACGGTGACTGTGTGAGATTCTTATACAAGGCACTGTGGGAGATTGGTTCCTGCCCTTAAGAAGTTCAAAATCCAATGAAAGATACACACCCACTCATCCTTTTATCGGATAAACTGAATTTTATTTGAAACCAAGGCACAAACCACACAGGTCCGCCTGTGTAGGAAGGAGAAACAGGATCGCGGTGCTGGAGCTAGAATCAGGGGAGCTGGACCGCTGGGCTGCCTCTCTGCAGAGGGGCTGTAGGCACAGCCTGCTGGGGTGCGGCCCAGGGAGCCAGAACCGCAGCGATAATGTGGCAAGTGAGCTGCGGGGAGATGGAGAAAGATACTGATGGACCTAAATGAGCCGCAGTGAGGACACGGGGTCCTACTCACAGACACGGACACGGATGGAAGCTTTGGGAACAGTGACATGAACCCCAAGTCCAATAGCACTGGCCCCGGTGGTCAGCCGGCCTTGGCCCTGTGTCTTGAGGCTGCGGTGCTTTCTACACTTTCCCCCGTGGCTGCAGGACACGCTGGACACTTCCCTTTGGGGCCTGGGCCTGGGGATTCATCTGGCCTGGGTCTGGATCTATCTGTCCTTGGAGCGTTTTTCTTGAGAACCCTCACTCCCTTCCCTCTCCTCACCCAGGGCATGGTCTTGACCTTCAGCCTGAGACGGCGCTCTCAAGCTGAAGCTCTCAGTCTTTGAAGCTCTGTGCTCCCCCCAGGAGACAGACCACCACGATGGGCAAAGGGCCCCCGGGCGCCGGCCCCCTGCTCTGCTGCCCAGTCCTCACCACGCCATGGATTTTCCTGGAGGGAAACAGAGGAATCCACACGCTCCCGGCTTGAAAAGATTCCACGCTGTCTGCACAAACAGAGCCTAGAGTCTCCCGGAACTGCCTTGCTCTCACCTCACCCCCAGAAAGGCTCCCTTCCCAGCCCTTGCAGGCAGGCTGTGAATTGTGGCTCTGACTGCCACACACTGATGTACTATGGGGCTGAGGCTTGGGGTTTCTGCCTTAAAAAAAATAAATCTCTGCATTTCCTCTCTGCATTGGTCATGCTCGTCTCTGAGGACCTTTACTTCCCAGGCAGCCCTGAGCAGCACAGACAAGCGGATTCTTGGGAGCGGCCTGACCTCACTGCAGGCACCCAGGCATCGCTGTGTGGTCTGCAAACACGATCAGCCGACGTCCACCAGAGCCACACACACGACGAACCGTTCACCATGCTCGGACGCCTTTCCACGCTCCGGCGCCTCTGCCCACAATGCCCCTTCTTTCCTGCTCTGCTTGCGGAACTCCTGTTCATTGTTCAATGCTTAGCTTTAAGGGCGCTCATATTGGGAAGACTTCCCCGCCTCCCAAGTAGAAAGATCCTGGCTTCTTCCTTCACTGTGCTCTTTGGAGGTGCCTCAGTGACAGTGCTGAGGAGGCTGATTTATGGTTGTCTGTTTAGAGATCACTTCCCCATCTAGACTATGAGCGACCTGGGGGAGGCCCTCAGGAGACAGTTGTACAGGTTGTGCACTGTTCAACCCTCTGGGGTGCCATTCACATTGTAGTCTAAATATATCCTGCACAGTTCTAAGCAGCAGCTTTGAGGTAGTTGGATCTTATTGTTAACAGGGCCTGGCACATAACAAAAGTTTGTTTATTCAACCTAATGTAAGGCCTCTGCTCAGATTTTTACTCCTCCTGCCCTGGTCCCATACAAGATGAAAGAAACACGAGTGAGCCCAATAGCCTCACAGTGAGAAAATGTCCAGTTCCCCTTGGAGACAGTACATTAGTTATAGATCTAGGAAGATACTCAAGATCTCAATAAGGCCTTCAAACAGCTAATGGCTGGTCCAGGGGTATCAAAGGGGGTTTCAGCTCATGGGCCAAATCAGATTAGGAGACAGTGACTCCCCAAAGCATTAAACTGACAAGTCCGCTGAGTCAGCATCCGAGCTCAGTGGGAAGGAAGGCCCCATGGATGTGTGAAGTCTGTCCTGGAGGAGCGATGGGAAGTGGAGGCTTGTGTGCCACGTGGCTGCCGCCCTTTCCAGTCTGGTCCTGGACGAGTGACAGTGAGCCGTCAGACAGTATAATAGGAGCCACTGTCCTGTCCTGCCCTGATGTTCTCGGGGTCCTATGACTGGTACATGAATTTTTGTCCCAGTGCCTCAGTTTCCCATCTATGTAATGAGATAACTTTCTTTCAGGGTTTTGGAGGGTCAAAGGGGAGCTTCTAATCCCGGCCCCGCCTCCAGTAAAAGAAAAAGATTCTATGGGATACAGAGAGGCCCAGAACGCCTTTCAGCTCACCAAGCAATATAGGATCTGCCCCCATCCTCACTCTGACACCCATTTATTTTCTGGGCGGCCCCCCTACCCCTGTATCCTGAGATTAGGAGAAAATGAAGATGGGAGGGTAGGAGAGGCAGTTATAATAATAACAACGATTCTGACTACTTGAAATGCAGTAGACAGGCATCAGTGGGTAGGGCAAGGGTTCTGGTTTGCCCTCTATCACTGAAGGAAGGGCCAGAGGGTCGTGATCAGGACCCCAGGCTCCGGGACCCCCTCGCCTGGGCTCAGCTCCAGGTCGTGATACTAGTCAGCGATGTGACGTCGAGCAATTTGCTTCACTTGACACTCCAGTTTCCTTGTCTGTGAAAGGGGGCTGACGTCGCACGTAGCTCTCAGAGTCGTGAGGATTAACTGACCTAAGAAACGTGTGGTACTTAGAGCAGAGCCTGGTTCACGGTAAGCTTCCAGCGTTACTGTTACTTGTGCGGTTACTCTTACCATATGGTGCTGCCCTCCCAGCCCAACAAGGAAGGGGCCGTGGACATAGACAATGTGACAGGAGCACTTGAGGAGGGACCGGGGACCACCCAGTAGACCAGCAGTGACCCACTCCCATTGCTTCCACCCCACCTCCACCCCCGTTATCATTCTAGCTTTCACGGCCTCAGCTCAAGCTGTCCCCACCTCCCACCGCATCCTTTTCTCAGGTGGTCTGTGCATGAGTGAACGACCACCTGCCCCCAGTGTGCTCGGCTCTCTGCCAGGAATGTCAGAGCTCAGACACTCTGTCTTGAGTGCCAACCACTTAATAAAAGACCCTATGGACACTGGCACCTATAAGGTTTGCAAATCCCCTGGATGATGCCGTGGCTTGCTGCACTATTCCTAAGCGCATGCGTTTATTTATTACTCTTTTATCGGATGCTAAGTTGACTATGAGAGCAAGATCTCGGAGGAAACAAGAGGGATGCTCGCCCAGCCCTGGCGCGTTTCCTGTGGATCAGCGTGTAGAATGCCCGGGCCTCCCCTGTCTACCTGGCAAACGCTTCTCCGTCCTTTCAAGCTCAGCACAACCCTGACCTCCTCTGGGAAGCCTTCCTGATCATCCCCGAACCTCTGAGCGGACTTGGTAACTCTTCTGTGAATTCTTTTTGCCTATAATTTATAATAGACTTTCTGACGTTATGCTTCAATTGCTTATTACATCCTGAGCATCCTGCAGGCAGGAAAATCCTAATTTACCTCTGACTGCCCGGCGCCTGACAGGGCCTGGTGCACTGCAGGGGTTCATCGTGTTTGTAGTGACACCTCTCTGCCCACAAAAGCTCTCTGGGGCCACGGATTTTCAGAGTTTAAGACTTGGTTTCAGGTATGAATCCCAAGCTGCCAGAAGGATTCAAAGCAAATGTGAGGGAAGATATGTTGACAATTATGGTCATAAAACTCCAGAAAAACTTACCAGAAATTCTGGAATCTTTTTCTTGGGCTTTACAAATGAGGGAGGATAATTTGGTCCTGATCCTGTTTGGTGGTGGGGACAGACCTGGCTCTCCACTGGCCTTCAGCTCCAGGAGTCTTTAAGATGACTTCTGGGCATATGTGGGTGCCCGTGGGCAAGAGGCTCACCCACTTCCACCTCTCCCTCGCCCTGTCACACTGTGTAGGGTGCCCAGAACTGCCTTTCTGCCCAAGTTACAGCCTTCTTTCCAGTCAGGTCAAGTCCCACCTTCCCTACAAAGCCTCTTCTGATCAGCCCCATCCAAAGGGAAACTCTCCTTCCTCTGGGTTCTGGGCAGCACGACATTGACCAGGCCTCTGATTGGTTCAGAAATGTCACATGGGAAATTGCTCTGAAAGAAAACATTATTTCTCTTAGGCCTCTGTTTCGCTCCTCAGCGCTGAGCACAGTTTGGGATCCTGGTGTGTGTGTGCATGTGTGCGTAAGTGCATGTGTGTGTGTGTGTATGTGTGTGTGTGTTGGCATGGCAACATAATATGTATAATCCGATTCGGAGATCCTGGTGTCACATCTGGAACAAAACAAACTCATTTCTAACATCTTGCAGGGTGCATGAGGTCTCTGCCACACTAAGGTCTCGAAGAAACGAAGCAGCCCCCAAACAGGGTGGAGAGCTGACATTCCTTCCCTGCCTGCTGGCCTGCCCTCCCCCTGCCCACCACCCCAGATACAGAATGGAAACTTTCAGGGGAAAAGAATTCTGAACAGCTGTGCGAGAGACCACACAGATTCCCCACATCTGCCAGCATCCAGTCGGTGAGCTCATTTCCCCGGGGGCTGCCGTCTGCGTCTGTGGGGTCCACGTCAGTCTACCTCGGGAGGGGCTGCGGAGGAAAGAGGAAGTGGCCCCAGGTGGAAGGAGACCTTTCTCACATCAGAAAGCTCACTGGAGACAGGCTGAAGGGCGAGGGAGCCCACGGACGCCTGCCTTGACGAAGAGAGTTTGCTTTCGAGAAAGTCCCTTTGTCCGTTATGGTTGAAAGGAGGTATTATCAAATGTACAATGGATTTTAAAAAGAAACTTCACTCCCATCAAGTCCTCCTCCTCCCTCCCCAAAGTCAAAGTCAAGAAGCGACTGCTGGTTAGAAAATATCCTACAAAGGAATATGGCCCTGGACCACGACAGCTTTCTAGGGTTAAAAACAACGTTTTCATGTGTACATGCCCTATCGTCCACAAAGAGCTTTCACCCTTTCACCTGTGGCATCTCATCCCCAGGTGGCCGTCTGGGAGAGGTGGGCAGACAGCGCTGACATCCGTGTTGGTACCAGGATAGGTACTGATGTGGATACTGACGTGGGCAGAGCACCCACCCTGATTTTCTAACGTGGAAGCTGAGACTTACAGAGGCTTCCTGGATCGCCCAAGTTCACAAACCAGAACAGAGGACTCGGGCTCTTGCATTTGACTTGTAAACCCACGTACTTTTCCTTTTGCAAAACCGTGACGTGGTCTCTCAAGCTGCCTTTTTCTTCTTCTCCCACTTCTTGAGGGCCCTGTCTCACAAACCCAGCCAAGCCCTGGGATTCCTGTGGGTAGGACACAATCTCTTCCCAAGTTGAGTTTGGGGTCCACACCCCGGCAGAGCAGCAGAGGGGAGGGTTTCAGCCACACTATCCAACCCCTTTGGAAAGCCCACCGTGATCCTCTGGATGTGTGGCTATGGCCCCAAAGTGTGGGGAACCAGGCTTGTGGGAGATCTGGGTACCCAGGCAGCCTGGCATCTCCTGTCGAGCTGTAGGGCATCACCCATCCTGGGCCTGGGCGTTGTCACCTGTAAATTAAGGGGGCGGGGCCAGTGATTTCCAGAGACACTCCCAGCTCCCCGGCTTCCAGGGTTCCGTGACGGACAGGGGACAAGGGTGGAGAATTTCCCTGGAGGTAGCCTGTGCCTCTGAGACCCTTCCCTCCAAGCTCGTCCTGCTGTCAGCCTGGAGCTGGGCCGGCCCTGCCTGGCTTGGGGACCGCTTTGTGCAGCACTGGTTGAAGGCTGGGTGAGGGCGGGCTGGGGCCAGCAGGGGGGAGACCCACTGGGGTATTTTTTTCAGATGCATATGTCCCCTCTCAGGCAGCCCTTTCAGCGCTTGGGACAATGTGCTCTTTTTGTCCCCAGCTCTTTCAGCCGCCTGTTCATTCTCTTTGCATCTGCTGTCACACAGGACATCCCGGCTGGCAGGCGACCATGGGGACACATTGTGCTCCCTTAATGAAGCATGGGGCTGGGGATATGGGGGTGGTTGGGGGCCTGTGAGGGCTAGGGGTGAGCCAGGGGCACCCCATCTTTCCACTCCAGGCTCCTCTAGAGGAAAAGGACCCTCACCCCCTCTTTTACCTCTTACTGTCCAGATGGATATGACTAGTTCCACATCAGAGGCTTCGGAGATGGGATGCTTGGTTTGGGGGTGGGTGGATGTGAGCTGGAAGACAGAGGGTGCCGTTTTCCCTCAAGGAAACTGAGGCACAGCTGGGCAGGTAGGAGGGAGCTCCTGGGAGAAGGGGGGTTCCACCAAGAGCACTGGGCCTCCATCCTTCCCACAAAGAGATTCCCTGCGCCATCCAACATCCGAGCAGGTAAGACAGGACGCTGGGTACCCTCTTTCATTCTTTAAAAACTTGCCATGCCATCAGCCACCTGGGGTTAGTTTCTAAGGGGTAAGTTTTGAAGCCAGGTGGTCAGGGGAATGATCTCTTGTGGTCCCCTCAGGCCCTCATGTGTTAGAGGTGGAGGCCTTCTCCATCCAGGTGAAGAAGGAAAGCGGGATGGCTACAGAGTTTGCAGGAAGTGGCCAAGGGCCATACAACGTACAAGAGCACACACGTGGGCAGCTGGGGGAGGTGGCAAGGTCATCCGTGGGTCTTCCCCTCACCCCAAATGTTCTGTAAGAAGGTCCTGTCATCATGTTCCCCACCGCCCAACAGTAAAGAAAAATGAAATTGCTGGAATCCTGGGGGAAGAGTGGCTTTTCTCCCTTTGTGGCTTGTAGACACACATCTGTGATCTCTGCACCAGAGACGATGATGCTACCAGAGCCTACGGCTGTCTGCACGGTGGGCATGGCCAAGGCACCTCCCCGTCTCCCATCCTGGTGCCAGCGGGCAAGACAGCCCTGACGTTTCCAGTCAGGGCTGCCCTTGGTCGTCTGCGGCTCTCAGGGCCAGCAGAAGTCCTTTTCCCCAAAAGGGAGCCCCTCACTCCAGGCCCTTCCCTACTTGCTAGAGTCACCTTGAGTATGCCAGGCTTCACTACGACGTTCTGGCCTGTGCAGATGGCTTCCGGACGGTTCCTGCAACTTCAGAGTTGGTCTTTCTGGTGTGTTTCCCGCCCCAGTCCACCCCTCACTCCTCCTGGCCTGCTTCCCCGCCGCCCACCACCCTAAAGAAAAAAGCCTGGGCCTTGTCCAACAAGGCCCCCTGTCCCCTTTAACAAGCAGAGTGTGCTGGCATTGCGATTGGTGGTCTTCTCCCTGAAGGTCGTTAATTGGTACAGAATGTAGACTTTAGTTGTCTTGCCAGCCCTGATGAAAACGCAGCTGGCAGGTAGCCGAGACGGAGGAATTTGTCATAGGTTAGATCAGCCCAAGCCTAAGAACCAAGTGCGCGGCTTATGCAAATAGTTTTGCTTAGCATGGATCCTGTGTTCCTCTCCCCCCTCGCTCCCCCGGCAACGTTTTTCCAACCGAAGGGTGGGAGGGGTACAGGGGAAGGGGCGGAGCAAGCACTTACTTGCCAGATCTCATTCCACATCAGAAAGGAGCAAATCGCTTTCCCTAAAAAAAGAAAAAGGCAGGGGGAAAAGAAGACAAAACACCCATCCTTTGGGCTAATGTACAGAGCCGTTTGAAAGCTGAATGGCTCAGTAAGAAGGGCCAGCAGTGAGTGTATTTGGAGAGAGACTATTATCCCCCATCAAAACCCATTCACGCTCTCTGGGAGGCCTGCAGAGCACCTGGGTGGGGACTTGGAACGTGGGGATCTCTTCTTCCCTTGGCCACGATGATGTCACCTCCTCAACCCAGATGCTGACGTCAGCCTCATTTGGCCAGAGCATCTGGGCACCTGCAAATCCCAGCAGAGAGAAGGGTTGCAGTGGCTACTCTCAGCATGTGTATCCAGCAGATAAGCCAATTCCAAGCTGTGTGATTTGGGATACACCACTTAACCTCTCTGAGCTTCAGCTTTCTCATCTGCAAAAACAGGGGTAGAACCCTTCCCACATATTGAAGTACTACACCTGGCACATAGTAAGGGCTCAGTATGAATAAAGCAAGATAACAAGAGAAAGTAATGCGAACGCTGCCCTGTAAGCCATAAACAGTAAAATGTTGGCTGAATCTTGACTGGCTCCTAAGGTTGGTGAAAAGACCAACAAATAATCAAGAGAAAAGTTGAATTTCAAGGCGTCAAGTTGGTTCAACCCTGGTTGTATTGAAGATGGGGGCGTGGGGTGTGATTGGGGAAGAAAGCTGCGAGGTTAATCTAGGACAGGGTTTCCCAACCTCAGCTACTGACATCTGGGGCTGCGTGATTCTTTGTTAAGGGGGGTGCTGCCTTGTGCCATTAGGACGGTTAGTGTCCTCTACCAACGAGATGCCTGTAGCAGCTTCCCCGGTTGTAACAACCAAAACGGTCTCCAGACATTCCTAAATGTTCCCTGGAGGACAAAATCTCTGTCAGATGAGAACTACCACTGGTCTAAGATAATGTCCCCCAGACAAGCAGATTAGGGACCTGGTGAGCCTCTCGGATGTGGGCATGGGAGGCTTACACTTCTGCTGCTGCCTGACACTGTGGCAGAGATCGCAGTTCCCTGGTTAAGGACCATCATGAAGGTCAAGGAGGGTGTGAACCGGATTTCTGTGCATGCCAAGGATGGAGAGGGTATCGTCGACTCCCGGTGTCTAGTCTGTCATGGAAAGAGCTTGGAAGTCATCATTCCATCCTGGCAACAAGTAAAAAGCTGAACAAACTGAACAATCAACAAATCTTAGATCCATCAGAGAGGTGAAGTCAGAAGGCAAAGCACTGCCCCTCAAACTGGAGAGACAGACAAGTGAATACAGAAAAGCACAACTTAGAGGACTAGAAACCCACCACCCAGGGTAGGAAAACCTAAACTGTAACTGACAGATGCTGGAGCCTCAGGATGGACAAGTCTGAGAGGTAAAACTCCGGGGGGACCCCCTCCCCATTTTTGTCAGTTCTACCTCCAGGATCTCTACCAGGTTCTCACAGTGATTATTGGGGGGTGGGGGGGAGGGGAAAAGGAAGAGCATTCTGTTCTTCTTAACAAGGCCTGACCTCAAGAGAAACTATTTTCCTGGAATCTGTCCTACTGGAGTCTGATCACAGCCCAACCAGTGGGGGAAGGGAAATACCTACAGCCCACTCTAGACATCGTATCACACCTAAAGCATGGAGGTGGGGGACCGAGAGGTGCTTGTGGAGCTCAGAGTCCGGGGACACAGGCTCACTAAAGGACTGAGACCTATTATAGGACCACAGAAGGCTTCCTCTCCCCCTAGCCTCACCACTACATCCCTAAAGTCTTTGCACCCAGGATATCATGTCCGCTCAGCAAGAACAAATTACAAGGCATACTAAAAGGCAAAGACAAAGTTTGAAGAGGTGGAGTAAGCATCAGAACCAGACTGGTATGTGGCAGGGATGTTAGAATGACCAGACTAGGAATTTAAAACAACCACGATTAATAACCTAAGGGCTCTAACGGATAACACAGATTGGCAATGTAAGCAGAGAGATGGAAATTCTAAGAAAGAATCTAAAAGAAAGGCTAGAGATAGAAAGCACTGTCACAGAAATGAAGGATGCCTTTGATGGGCACATTAGATCACATACAGCTGAGGAAAGGATCTCTCAGTAAGCAACAAGGTCCTAGCACAACAAGGTATAGGATGGGGAGCTGTATTCAATACCTTGTAATAACTTACAATGGAAAAGAATTGGAAAAAGAATCTCTATCTATCTATCTATCTATATCTCAACTTGATATTTCAATAGAAATTTCCAAAACTGAAAAACAAGGAGAGAAAAAGACAGAGGAAGAAGAAGAAGAAGGAGAAGGAGAAGAGGAGGAGGAGGAGAAGGAGGGAGAATAAGAAGAAGGAGAAGGAGAAGGAGGGGGAAGGGAGAGGGAGGAAGAGGACGAGGGAGGGGGGAGGAGGAGAGGGGAGAGGAGGGGGAGGGGGAGGAGGGAGAATAAGAAGAAGGAGAAGGAGGGGGAAGGGAGAGGGAGGAGGAGGACGAGGGAGGGGGGAGGAGGAGGGGGAAAGGGGGAGGAGGAGAGGGGAGAGGAGGGGGAGGGGGAGGAGGAAGAAAAAGTGTCTAAAACCTGTGAGACAACTACAAAAGGTGTAATGCCTGTGTAATGGGAATACCAGAAGGAGAAGAAAGAAAGAAAGAACAGAAGAAATATTTGAAGTAATAATGACTGAGAATTTCCCCAAATTAATATCAGACACTAAATCACAGATGCAGGAATCTCAGAGAATATCAAGCAGGATAAATGCCACAAAACTATACCTACACAGATCATATTCAAACTGCATAACATCAAAAATAAAGAAAAAATCTGGAAAGAAGCCAGAGGGGGGCAAAAAACCCTCATCTATTCTATAAAGAAACAAGGATAAGAATTACATCCAACTTCTCAAAAAACCAGGCAAGCAAGAAGACAGTGGAGTAAAAGCATTTCAAGTGTTGAGGAAAAAACCCACTAACCTAGAATTCTGTATCCATCAAAATTATCCTTCAAAACTGAATGATAAGTAAAAACTTTCTCAGACAAACATTAAGGGAATTCATCGCCAGCGTATCTGCCTTGGAAGAAATTTTAGAAGAAGCTCTTCAGAGAGAAGAAAAACAATATCAGTCAGAAACTCGGATCTACATAAAAAGAGGAAGAGCATTAAAGAAGGAATAAGTGAAGGTTAACTTATTTTTCTTGTTCTTAATTCATCTAAAAGATAACAGTTTGTTCAAATTAATAGCAATAATATATTCTATTATGTATGCTTATGTATGTATATACATGCTTATGTATATATATATATGCTTATATATAAGTGAAATGAAGGACAGCAAAGATACAAGGTATGGGAGGGAGCAATTAGGATTATTTTGTTAGTATAAAGTACTTATACATGAAGCACTACAGTGTTATTTGAAAGTGGACTTGGATTAGTTGTAAATATATATTGCAAACTCTAGGGCAACCACTAAACAAGTTTTTAAAGAAAGAAGTATTACTGATACACTAAGAAACTATAGAAAATAGAATCATTGTAAAATGCTCAATTAAGCCCACAAAGGCAGTGGATATTACACTGAGATCACAGGAAATAAAAGCAAAAACTGAGAAACAGCACTACATCAAACTTCAGCACAGCAAAGGGACTCATTAGCAGAATTCAAAGGCAATCTATAGGATGGGAGAAAATATTTGCAAACCGTATATATGATAAGGTATTAATATCCAAAAAAATAAGAAACTCCTAAAACTCAGTAGCAAAAAAAATTTTTTTACCTGATTTAAAAATGGGCAAGAGACTTCCATAACCATTTTTTTCAAAGAAAGCATGAAAATGGTGAATAAGTACATGAAAAGATGCACAACATGCCTTATCATCAGGGAAATGCAAATCAAAAACCACAGTGAGAACACCTCACACCTATTAGGATGGCTACTACTTTTAAAAAACACGCACAGAAAATAACAAGTGTGGTGCCGAAGATAAAGAAATTGTAACCCTTGTGCACTGTTGGTGGGAACCTAAAATGGTGCAACTGCTACTGAAAACGGTACGGAGGTTCCTCAAAAAATAAAAATAGAACTACCGTATGATCCAGTGATCCCACTTCTGGATATATAGCCAAAAGAATTGAGGGCACAGTCTTCTTTTTTTTTTTTCATTGGAGTACAATTGTTTTACAATTTTGTGTTAGTTTCTGCTGTACAATGAAGTGAATCAGCTATTTGTATACATATATCTCCTCCCTCTTGAACCTGCCTCCCACCCACCCCCATCCCACTCACTTAGGTCATCACAGAGCACTGAGCTGAGCTTCCTGTGCTTTATAGCAGGTTCCCACTAGCTATCTATTTTACACATGGTAGTGTATAAGTCTTGAAGAAGTATCTGCACTCCCACGTTCACTGCAGCATTATTCAGAATAGGTGAGAGGAGGAAACAGCTTAAGCATCCAGACGAATAAACAAAGAAAATGTGGTATATACACACAACATAATATCAGCCTCAAAAAAGAGAGACTCCTGTCATAAGCTACGACATGAATGAACTTTGAGACGTTATGCGTAGTGGAAAAAGCCAATCACAGAAGAACAAATACTGTATGATCCCACGTAGATGAGGTGTCTAAATTAGTCAAACCCACAGAAGCAGAAAGTAGAAGAGTGGTAGCCAGGGGCTGGAGGGAGGCAGATAGGAGGAGTTGCTGATCAATAAGTATAAGCTTTCAGTCATGCAAGATGAAAAAGTTCCAGAACAGTTTGCATACAGTTAACACTTTTGTACTGTACACTTAAAATGGCTAGGATGGTAAATTTTATGTTATGTATTTTTTACCACAATAAAACACACACATACACACACCATAAAAGAGAGCGGAAAACAAAAATAGGAACAAAGAATAAAGACAAGGGATAGAAAACAGTAACATATATGGTAGATATTAATCCAACTATATCTATAAGCACTTTAAATGTCAGTGGTCTAAATATACCAATTAAAGACAGAGATTGTCAGAGAGGATAAAAAAGAAGACCCAACTATACGTTATATCTACAAGAAAACCATTTTAAATACAAAGACACATACAGATTAAAAGTAAAAGGATAGAGAAAGATATACCATGCTAACAGTAATCAAAAGAAAGTGGTGCAGCTATATTACTTTCAGACAGAGCAGATTCCAGAGGAAGATAGGTTATCAGGGATAAGGAGGGGCATTACATAATGATAAAGGGGCCAATCCTTCAAGACGACATAACAATCCTAAATGTCTATGCACCTAACAACAGAGCGTCATACTGTGAGGCAAAAGATTGAAAGAACGGCAAGAAGTAGATGAGTCCACTACTATAGCTGGAAACTTCAACACCCCTCTATCGGAAATGGGTTGATTGAGCAGAAAGAAAATTAGCAAGGACAAATTGAAATCAATAGCACCATCTATCAGCTGACTATGATTGATATCTACCAACTATTTATCCAACAATAGCAGAAGGCATATTCTTCTCAAGCTCACAGGCAGTGCTCGCGAAGATATACCACATCCTGGGCCATAAAACACATACTAACGTATTTTAAAATACAATGTCTGCTCTCAGACCACAGTGGAATTAAAGTAGAAATCTATAACAGAAAGGTAGGTGGAAAATCCCCAAATACTTAGAGAGCAAACAACACACTTCTGAATAACAGAAGGATCAAAGAAGAAATCTCAAGGGAAATTAAAAAAAATTTTTTTTAACTAAATGAAAATGAGAATACAACTTGTCAAAATTTGTGAGATGCAACAAAAACCATGCTTAGAGGGAAATTTATAGCAGCAAATGCATATATTAGAAAAAAAAAATCTATAATCAGTCATCTAAGCTTCCATCTTAAGAAACTAGAAAAGGAAGAGCAAATTATCACCCCCCCCAAAAAAAACAGAATAAAAGAAACAAGAAAAATTAGAGCAGAAATCAATACAATTGAAAACAGGAGATCAATAAATAAAAACCTGTAAGGCTACAGGCAAAGCAACTGCACATAAGTGCTGTACTCCAGCTGATAAAGTTATTTCCTATGGGGGTATGAGTAAACAATATGATTCTTCTATAACTGTGTACTGGAAATGGACAATTAAGTAAATGGAAGGTGGGGAGTGGGGGCCAATTGTTCACTGTTGGAGTGAGAGATTACAGATAAGCAAGGGGCGGAGGCTAGAATAAACCATGTGGTAATGGATTAGAGTTGAAGACCTTAGCATGAACTTATGTTCCCACATGGTTACACCTAGAAATCTTTACTGATATGTGTACATACATGAGATAGTGTACACACATTTATCGCCTTGCTTTGCCAGCTGAAAGAGCCTAAAAGCAATGGCACTCCAGTAGCAATGTGCACAGCTAGTACCCAGATCTTGGTTTCTAACACCATCCTCCAGTGAAAGGGACCAGGCTTCTCAAAGAAATAGCTGATTCAAAGACTGGGTCAGGAAATACACAGAACAAGTCTGGAGCACCTTGCATTTCCAGAAAGTAAGGAAGTCCTCAAAAAGTAAAGTGAGTGAAAATTAAAGTGAGATAATATATATGAAAGCAGTTTATAAAGCATTATGGCTTGTAAGAATTGTATGTCAGTAAGAACAAATGGATCTGAGTAAGGTCTGTGAGTTTCAGTGCATGGGCAGTATGATATCTGCTTTGACTGCTCTGAAGGTTTCCTGATTCTAGGATGTTGAAGTTGTAGAATAAGCAAGTCTGAATAAAAGAGATATCACTGTATTTAGAGAAGAACAGGTCCTTGCTTTTGTAAATATCTTAGTACACAAATCATCCCATTCCCAATGCACACAGAGATGAATAGCTGCTTCTCTTACATGTGCATGTTTTAGATTTATCAGGGCTGTGAAGCCTGAATCGTAAACTCTAAAAAGCCTGGAACCTTCGGCAAATATCTAAGAGGGGCGTCCTGCATTCTAAGCACCATGGTATTTTCTTTCTTGACAAGGAAGGCAGTTCATTGCCCTCAGTGTCCCCCATCTCATCCTGCTCCACAAAGATCGACATGAAAAGGTACAAACGTTCTGTTTTCTTGTCTAAAACTCTATACAGTAAGCCCCCTACATACAAACGAGTTCCGTTCCGAGAGCGTGTTCGTAAGTCCAGTTTGTTCACAAGTCCAACAAAGTTAGCCTAGGTGCCCAACTAACACAATCGGCTATATAGTACCGTACTGTAATAGGTTTATAATATTTTTCACACAAATAATAAAAAAACACAAAAAATAAAGAAAACTTTTAATCTTACTGTACAGTCCCTTGGAAAGTACAGCAGTACGGTACAACAGCTGGCACACGGGGGCTGGCACCGAGTGAACAGGCAGGAAGAGTTACTGACTGGAGGAGGGAGAGGAGGTGGGAGATGGTAGAGCTGAAGGACTGTCAGAAATAGGAGATGGAGGGCAAGCTGCAATTTCACTCATGCCTGACACTGATGGCACAGGTTCTGGTTCCTTGCTGGATTCATTCTATCTACCCTCTTGAAAAAACGATCCAGTGATGTCTGGGTAGTAGCTCCCTTTTTCTTGTCATAGATGACACGGTAGCACTGGATTGCATTCTGAATGGCTACTGCAACCTTCGTGCACCATTCTACATTCGGGTCCTGTGCCTCAAAACCTAGCAGTGCCTCCTCAAGTAAAGTAAATCCCCTTGCCATTTCCTGCATCGTGAATCTCTTCAGTTCTTCAGTTACTTCTTGCTCCTCTTGTCTCTCTTCTTCCTTTTCTCTGGGCCTCCAATTCCATCAGGTCTTCATTAGTAAGCTCCTCGTGTTGCATGGCAAGTTCAGTGAAGTCCTCCTCTTGCTTGAAATCTAGCTTGAAATAAGGACACTGTACTACGGTACTCTATACAGTACTGTACAGTAAAGTACACAAAAGTACAGCCACTTGTAGAGGATGCACGCACGTGACAATGTACGTCAGACACGTGAACTAACTTACGTGATTGGACATGCGAATAAATGTTTGCATGTTTGAAAGTTCGAAACTTGAAGGTTCGTATGTAGGGGACTTACTGTCATGGCTCCTTGTGGTCAAAAGAAGTGCTTTTCTGGACATTCCTCTGAACAGCAGCACAGTTTTTCCACATGAAATATTCACTAACCCATTAAATATAATGAGTAACAGCTGGAAACAACCTGATCCACCACCCCCTTGCTACTAGTAACTGCTCTTAAGGTACCTCCAAAGGACCACTGGCTCCACATGACAGAGCTTGAGAAACATTGGCCTAACACACAAGATGCCAACTCCTTAGCATGACACAGAATGCCCTTCACAATCTGGCCCCGAGATTTCCAGCCTTCTACTGAGCTACATCTCATACCCTCCCTCCACACATGTGAGCATCTGTGTACCTCAGTTTCCTCATCATTAAAATGGGGATGATAAAACTCACATGGCTGTTGGGAGACTCAGTTCAGTTCCTACACTTAAAGGGCTCAGATAGTGTCTGGTACTTAGTAAGCACTCAATAAATATTAGTCTCTATTAATTTTTTACATTAACCTTTGACACAGCCCTACAGAACTTCTTATTGTCTCCAAACAAATAGTGTTTTTTAGAGCATCTGTATTTTGCATATGTATTCCTCTACCTAAAACCTCTTGTCTCCTTTCTTTCCTTTACGGCCTAGCAAACTCTTACTCATCCTTCAAAACCCATCCCAAATATTTCATTTGGGATGCTCTTCTAGTTTTCAAGGCGAAAGTCAAGTGTTCATCCTTTGTTCTCCACAGCACCCAATACATACCTCCATCATGGCCTTGCCACACAGTACTGAGGGTCAATCCAGGCCAGTAGTGAAATATGCATCCACATAACCATGAGTTCTGACATCCAGCAATCATGCAAGAAACTTTTACTGGGGAGAAATGCAGTGATAAAGGCAAAATGGGGCTTCCCTAGTGGCGCAGTGGTTAAGAATCCGCCTGCCAATGCAGGGCACACGGGTTCGAGCCCTGGTTCGGGAAGATCCCGCATGCCACGTAGCAACGAAGCCCATGAGCCACAACTACTGAGCCTGTGCTCTAGAGGTCATGACCCACAACTACTGAGCCCATGTGCCACAACTACTGAAGCCCACGCACCTAGAGCCCGCGCTCCGCAACAAGAGAAGCCACCACAATGAGAAGCCCGTGCACCGCAACAAAGTGTAGCTCCCGCTCGCCGCAACTAGAGAAAGCCTGCACGCAGCAACGAAGACCCAACGCAGCCAAAAATAAAATAAATAAATAAATTTATTAAAAAATAAATAAATAAAAGCTAAATGGCATGGTCGCAAACTGGGAAAGGATTAACTTCAGATTTTATTGTAAAAATATGCCCACAAGAGGGCAAGAGGTGCTTAAGAATGATTTTTTAAAAAGTGGCTTTGAGGGCTTAACTAAAAGGGCACAATTGAAAGTTTTAGCGCTGGAATTATGACCCAATGGCAGCTTAGCAAGGACACTACTCCCACTGGCTCAGAAAAGCCCTCAAATCAGTAATTGGGGGTCCACTGCTTTCCCTCCTGGAATGTCTCTCAGCTGTCTGGATGACCTTGGACACGCAATGCCCACATTCCACTGCGCGCTCATGGAACCCTGTGCTCAAGACCTACCTCCTCAATAATGCTCTGACTTGGATCCTTCTCTGTCTGCTACTCATCAAAACATGTTGTCTGATAGCCCATCTATTTAGAGACTTTGAAAGATCTAACCGTAGTTTTTTTGAAACAACTCTACTGAGATAACGTTGACATATAAAAACTGCATATATTTAAAGCGTACAACTTGATGTCTTGATATATGCATTCACATCCACAGGAAAGTTTAAGAGGAGGAGGGTGTCGGGCAGGTAGACAGGACCACGGGCAGCCCTGTGCTGGCACGGGCTCCTTTGGTGCTCTTCTAGGTACTGGCCTCACCTATCCTGCAGGAAACCCTACCTCAGGAAAGCTTAGAAAGACTGCATCAAAGTGGCTTCTCCGTATCCCCACTTCTAAGCCAAGATGTGACTAAGCACTCAGATGCTGGCCATCTTGCTGTTAGTCGCCTGGTCAGTCCCGGCCAGGATCTGATCACCAGTTCTGGTCAGACACGTCCTGCTTACATGTCCATTGATGGAAAACCATACTGGACCCCAGAACGGCAGTGACTGTGGACTCATTCGTATCCTCAAAGACTTCTCAATCTTCTCTTCTCCTCTCTGAGTACTTCTGGTGTCTTTCTTCCCAAATCCCATGTTCTGCCATTTGGTCATTTCCGGAGCTTTCTTCTAGATCTTTACACCCTCACCCTTGCACCCCTTCCACTGCCTTATGACAAGCACTCCATCCATTAGTCACCACATTGCCTACTCCCCCCTCTCAGCTCCTCTGCTGATAACCTATTGAAATCGTCAGCAGAAGTAGATTATCCACTCTGGGAATCTATTTTCTTTGACTCTAATCACCCTGGTTGACTTCTCCTTCTCTGAGACTACAAGACTTTCTCCTTTCTCTCACAGCCATCAATCGATTTGTGATCACTGATTTAGAATAATTCTTCTATGAGTCTAGACAGAACGTTCATGCACACAGACAGTCCTTGCCAACATGACACTTAATAATAATAATAATGACAACAACATCACCAAATGGTGCTGCCTGGACTTCCTTTTTATGAGGAGGGAGAGACAAAAGTAAACAGCTGGTATCATAGAGTATTTTAGAGTAGACAGAGGGCTTTTATCTATTTCAATACAAGCCTTCTGACTGACTGCTCACTTCATAGTCTGTCTGCTCCCAAAGTAAAACAGTTCTGTGTATTCCAATGCCTGAGAGAGGGGCTCGAGGCAGATGATTTAAGACGACAGAGCCAGACCCAAAGGTGCCGGAGCAGGAACTGGTTCCCCTTATGCTGTCTCTCTTCCTTGGGGGAGAAGCTGACAGTGGCTGATCCTAGTTGCTAGCCAGGAAGAGAGGCAGAGCAGAGGAGGTGCTGCTTCCTCTCGAGGTCTCCCTCCTTGGACCGGGTGGAGCGGATTCCTTTGCCTGTTGTTTTCCCTTGGGGCCCCGCAGAAAGAACACCCCAAGTGTGAATGCTTGCGTAGAAGGGACCCAGGACTACTGTGGAAAGTCTGTGGGTATGGGGAGATGGGGGGCATTGAGGTAGAGGATGGGGTGGGGAGAAGCAGGGTGGAGCTTCAGTGGAGATCAAGTGTACAACCACTGCATGGGGTGGTTAGAGAGGAAGTGAAAGGCTCTTTGCCCCAAAATATGGCTTCCCCAAGCCTGAGAAAATAGCTGGAATGCCCTCATTACACATCCTGCTTCTTTAATACAGTAAGAGTTTCTGATAAAATGCGAAGATTTAATCAAAAAGAAGTAGTATCTTATACTCCGCTTATTTAACGCTGAGCCAGGCACAAGGAAGTGAGACAGCAGACAGGTAAGTTCTGACAAGTCAGGAAGGATGGTACAGGAGAGATGCCCAACGTGAGGAATTGCCCAAGTGATGGATGCAATGTGATAGTAACATGAGCCCAAGTGGGGGGAGACGGTGGCTTTAGGAGAGGGGGAGGGACACCTATGACAAGACTCACCCATTCCCCTACTTTGCTTCAGCCATCCCAAGCCTGATGTGAATTTCACCGTGCGTGTCAGTTACTCAGGGGGACCCTGAGCGTGCACCTGGGTCAGGTTCTCCACGCTCACCTATATTCGGGGCACTCATCTCAGACTGTGGCCACACACTCAGTAGGGAGAATGTTGACTAATGTCTCTCTCCCCTGCTGGCCTGTGGCCTCAGGAGAGTTTGGAGAGGGTAGGGGGTGGTCTGGTGTCGCTCCTCACTTTATTATCAACATCTGGCATGGGGCTTCCTGCACTGCGATTGAATGAAAGAATAAACAAATATGCCAAAAAAGAACACACAACATGGCGAAGCAATTGCCAAGTGAGAGAAAAGGTAAAACAGCATAAGAATCTGGAAAGGGGAAAATATCTGGAACACTCATACTGTTGTGAAACCATAGAACTACAGAGCTGAAAACGCCTTGGAGATTGAATGTGCAGCTCAGTATATAACTTATTACTACAAATGCTAGCCCTGTCCATTGTCGGAGAACGTTAATCTTTGGAAACATCCTTCTCAAATTGAGCCAAAGATTGCCCATTTACTTCTACTTGTTGGTCCTAGTTCTACCTTCTGGAGTTAGCCATTTAATAGTAATAGCTAAATGTATTAAAGTTTATGTGCGAGACCTTGTTTTAAGAATTTTGTATACATTACATCAGCTAGCCCTCAAAATAATCCTATTATTATCTACATATTACAGGTGAGAAACTGAGGCTCAGAGATGTTAAGTACCACATGCAAGGTCACACAGCTAAGTAAGTGGTAGAGCCAAGATCCAAACCCAAGTCTGCCCAATTAGGTCTCTCTCTTACCTTCGACACCTCATTCTGTAAGAGTAATTTCTTTATGTGGCATCCCAAATGTGTGTTGGCAGTTGTGATATCTGCCCTATGACAATTCTAACTATGTCATCGTTGCTCCATTGTTCACATGTCAGAATAATAACAACAACTTATTTTTGTATTTAATCACATGCTAGGCATTGTAATAAGTTCTTTAATATATTATCTCACAACAAACTGTAGAATAGATATTCTTCTTCTTCTCTTACAGATGAGGCTAAGAGACACGGAGCAATTTACCCAAGATGAGACAGATAGTAAATGATAGATTCAGGATTGAAACGTGACTCTCTCTTACACCAAAGGGAAGGATTTCATTTACTTTTTTAATGTTTCTCAAGTTACCATCTTGACTTGGCCAAAAACTGAGATCCTCTAGGGAACAAATATTTTAAAACCATAAACTTAATTGATAAACAAGAAATCTGATTATTGAAAAGAACAATAAAGTAAATATTTGCCAACTGTGATAAAGAAAACTATATTAAATATTTTTAGAAACTTAAGAATGAGAAAAGAAACATAACAAAAGATATACTGATATTTTTTAATTGCGAAAGAATACCATATATAATTTTGTAACAACTTTAACTTAGATGAAATAAATGGTTTTCTAGGAGACTTATTCAAAAGATGTAGAAAACCTGACTTAGAGCAATAATGACAGCAAAACTGAAAAGGTAATGAAAGATGTAACTCCTAAAATGGCATCAGGAAATGCTCTAACCTTTTTACTTTCAGTAATGGAAGCTTGTTCCAGCCTGTTTTAGACCAAACTTGTCCCTGAGAACAAGTAGAAGAGCTGGATTAAAAGTTAAATAAATAAAGAAATAATCTATTCAAGGCACTGGAGAGCCACCAGGGCAGCAAATATTTGTAAGAACAAGATCCCAGAGGGAAGTCCAGATTGGTGAGTTCAACACTCGTTGTGGCTCTTCCCTTAGTGACATTTGATCAAAAATTGTGGCTGTGAAGCTGAGAGCACTTTCAGCACCTGTCAAGGTTTGGGGAACAAAGTTTGGAGATCAGAACCCCCCAAGAGGAAATACCTGGTTAGCCTCCCTGGTTTTCCATTGAGATCCCAAAAGACTATCCCTTAGGGGTAAGAGTGAACCAGAACCATACTGGCCCCCACCAACACGAAAGCCCACTTCAAATCTCTAGTTGGATTATTGATCAGCCCTAATCTAACTGCCTACAAGAAACAACCACAACAAAATTCTATGGAAGAGGACACTACATAGAAAATCAAATTATCTCTCCAATATTTTATATAAAATATCTAGATAAAAAAATATACAATGAAAACACTAACCCAAACAAAACCTGCAGCTGTATTAATATCAGACAAAGTAGATTTTAAAGCAAGAAATATAGAAATATGTCTTTAGTAAAGACGAGGAAGGTATTTTAATATGGTAAAGGAAGTCATTTCACCAGGAAGACATAAAACTTTTAAATTTGTATTTACCAAAAAAAACCCCAAAAAAACCACATACCTTCAAAATGCATAAACAAATATTGACAAAACTTAAAGGTGAAATGGACAAATTCACAACCACAGTGGGAGATATTTAGTGAAATTCTTATCAAAATATATCATATACAGAAAAGTACACAAATTATAAGTGTAATGCTTTATAGTGGGAAATTATAACATGTTTCTTAGGAACTACAGAATGAGCAGACAGAAGTCAGTAAGATTATAAAAGATTTAAACAACATAATTAACAAACTTGACTTAATTTACATATACAATATATGATACCCAACAACTGCAGAATTCAAGTGCATATAGACTTGACAAAATATATTCACCAGAACTGACTATATGCTAGTTCATAAAGCAAGTCTCAAAACATTTTCAAATTATGCAGAATATGTCCTCTGATCACAGCAGATTAAACTAGAAATCAATAATACAAAGATAACGAGAAAATCTCCGTGTAGTTGGAAATTAAGCAACATGCTTCTAAATAACCTGTAGGACAAGGAAGAGATAGTAGATATTTTTAAATTAAATTATTATGAAAATATGACAAATCAAAATATATGGGATACAGCTAATATAGTACTTACAGGGTAAAGTGTATAGCCTTAAGTGCATATATTTGGAGAGCTAAGTTTTTAATCTAAAACTCAATGATCCTACACATAAGGAAAAGACAACTAAGTGGGGAAAAAAATAGGTAAACATCCCAAATAGGCATTCACAAAGGACGATATCCAAATTGCCAAAACATGTAAGAAAATGTGTTCAACTCAGTTATCAGGAGCAGCAAATTTAAACCCACTGAAATACAACTGAACACAGACCACAGTGGCTAACATTAAAAAAAAAAAAAGACTCATAACACCATCAAGTGTTGGTAAGGATACTGAGCAACTAAAGTTCTCATGCACTACTTCTGGGAATATGAATTTATACACCCACTTTGGAAAGCAGTTGGTGGAACCTAGTAACGGTCGACATATGCACATTCACTGACCCTATTTTTCCACTCCCAGTAGAAACGTGTGAGTGAATGCCCCAAAGACATGTACAAAAATGTTCAGAGCAGGGTTACTCATACGCTCTAAAACCGAAAATCATGCAAATGCCCCTCAATAGCAGAATGAATAGATAAATTGTGGCATATTTTATACAATGAAATACTAGACAACTAAAATGAACAGACTCTTGCTTCACACTGCAAAAGAACACAAGAGTATATATACTGTATGATTCCGTTTATATAAAATGCAAAATCAGGCAAAACTAATCCAAGGTGATAGAAGTCAGGGCAGCGATGATGTCTGGGGAGGAAAGTGGGGGGCAGCGGCTGGGAGGAGGCAGGAAGGGGCTTCTTGGGTCTAAGTCATGCTCTATTTTCTTGGGTCTAAGCCATGCTCTATTTCTTGGGTCTAAGTCATGCTCTATTTCTTGGCCTGGGTGGTGGTCCTAGGAGAATGTTAACTCTGGAATAATTCATCAAGCCAAAACTTATGACTTGAGTGCTTATCTCTGTGTATGACATACTTCAATTAGAATGTTTAAAAAAAAATTTAAAGTCACTAGACCCAGATGTATCCATGGATGAACTCTACCTGACCCTAAAAGTTGCAGATAATCTTTGTGATATATAAATTGTTCCAGAGCAGAGAAAAAAGGTGAAGGACACGAAACTCGTTTAAAAAGTTTAATGTAATCCCAAAGACAAAGCCTGACAAAGAAATTATAAGCCAGCCTTACATATGAACTAGATGCAAAAATCCTAAACACAATATAGGCAAATCAAATTCAGCCATATAATATAAGGATAATATCTCATGACCAAGTAAGATTTATTTCAGGAATGCAAAGTTGGTTCAACACTAGCGGCATAATTTATATATTAACATCATAAGAAAAAAAAATCCCATTTTCAAACTAGGAGTACAAGGAAATTTTCTTCACTGTATGTGGGTTATCTACCAGGAATGGTGAAAACAGAAGCCTATCCATCAAAATGAGGAACCAAAAAAAGGATACCTCGATTATTACTGTTACTCAACATTTTACTGGAGATCCAGACAAATTCTGTACACAAAAAAATATACACAGAAATAATAAAAAAGAAAAGATAAAACTGTTATTGTATGCAGATTGCATGATCATCTACCTTGAAAATCCAAGATTATATATATATATATATATATATATATATATATGTAAAATTATCCCTGGCGGTCCAGTGCACTCCCATGCAGGGGGCGTGGGTTCAATCCCTGGTCGGGGAACTAAGATCCCACATAACGCAAGGCATGGCCAAAAAAAAAAAATTATTGGAATCAATAGATGTCAGATAGTGCTAAAAATACACAAGAACTAATTGCTTTCCTATAAATCAGCAATAACCAAATAGTAAATCTAATAGCGTTTGCTATAGCAACAAAGTCCTAAAAATAGGCATATACTTAATAAGAAACATGTAAGATCTATAAAGTGAAACTATGACACTTTCTTAACTGAACAACATAAAAAAGATTTGAGTAAAAGTTAGTTTCTGTGCCACGGTAAAAATGTTCTATATTATAAAGTAAATTTCCCCAAATTAATTAATGAATTTAAAAAAAGTCCCAATGAAAATTGCAACAGATTTTTTTAACGTATCTTGACAAATTAATTGTAAAATTAATCTAGCGGAGAAAATAAACAAATAAAGGCAGGACTTTTTTGATATAGAACAATATTACAATAAAGGCGTCAATGAATTTTTTTTAAAATAAGTTTATTTATTTATTTTTGGGTGTGTTGGGTCTTCGTCGTTGGATCTTCGTTGCTGCACGTGGGCTTTCTCTAGTTGCGCGAGCGGGGGCTACTCTTCGTTGTGGTGCGTGGGCCTCTCACTGCAGTGGCTTTTCTTGTTTCAGAGCACAGGCTCTAGGCGCGCGGGCTTCAGTACTTGTGGCTCGTGGGCTCTAGAGCGCAGGCTCAGTAGTTGTGGCGCACAGGCTTAGTTGCTCCGCGGCATGTGGGATCTTCCCGGACCAGGGATTGAACCCATGTCCCCTGCACTGGCAGTCGGATTCTTAACCACTGCGCCACCAGGGAAGTCCCATGTCGATGAATTTTAATTAGGCCTGTTAACTGGTTGGTTAATAGTTTTATCACTTATAGTTTATTGAATCACCTAATAATTAAATAATATGGTTTATAATAACAAATACAATTGGCATTCCTAGGTTTGGGAATGGAACTGACTGGTAAGGATACAGTTCAATGGGTAGGAGCTGAATGATTCAGGTGTCCTAGACACCTAAAGTCAGTGGGTATTCAGTGTATCATATACTTAGTATATTTAACAGAATCGAAAGGGTAGGTTAATCAGGTAGGTGATCACTTCCTTTAGTGAACTCCTACTGTTCAAAATAATGGTGTTTAAAACACTATGGGACCTCCCCACCCCTTAGGTATGGGCTATGCATAGTAACTGTTTCCAAAGAGATCAGTATGGAAAGAGTGGAGAAAAGAGTAAGTTTACCATGAAGAAACCAGAGAAACACTGTTACAGCCAGGTGATCCAGGCCAATGTCAGCAGTCACAGGTAATGTTGATAATATGCACCCTTGATATTTTGTGAGGAAACTGGCACTTTACTTCTGTGATCTTCCTCCCCAAATTTATAACCCCAGCTAAATCATGAGAGAAATATCAGACAAATCCCAATAAAGGGACATTCTACAATATACCTGACTAGACCCCCGCAAAACTGCCAAGGTCATCAAAAACAAGGGAAGTCTGAGAGATTGTCACAGCCAAGAAAAGCCTGTGTGACATGATGACTAGATGTAATGAGGTTTCCTGGATAGGATCCTGGGGAAAGGACGTTAGGTAAAAAATAAGGACTTCTAAATAAACTGTGGACTTTAGTCAACAGTGTATCAGTATGGGTTCATTAATTTCAACAAATGTACCACACTAATGTAAGATGTTAATAATTGGGGAAACTGGATAAGGTGGTAGATGTGAACTCTCTTTACTATCTTCTCAATTTTTCTGTAAATCTAAAACTGTTCTAAAAGGTAGTCTATTTAAAAAACAAAAAAGCAGGGCTTCCCTGGTGGTGCAGTGGTTGAGACTCTGCCTGCCAATGCAGGGGACACGGGTTCGAGCCCTGGTCTGGGAAGATCCCACATGCCACGGAGCAACTAGGCCCATGAGCCACAACTACTGAGCCTGCGTGACTGGAGCCTGTGCTCCGCAACAAGAGAGGCCGCGACAGTGAGAGGCCCGCGCACAGCGATGAAGAGTGGCCCCCGCTTGCCGCAACTAGAGAAAGCTCTCGCACAGAAACGAAGACCCAACACAGCCAAAAATAAATAAAAATTAAAAAAAAAAAAGCAAACAAACAGTATAAACGATATTATTACAAATGACCAGAAACCTCTCCCTGGGTGATGGACTTAAAGAGAAGGTTTGAAAAGCTCTTCTTTGTGTTTTCTGCATATTTAAAAGTTTCCACAATTAACATGCATTACTTTTGTGCATAAAAAATACAATTTAAAGCCAAAGCAAAGAAAACTAGTATCCTTTTGTCTCCTTCCTCCTCGGCCCCCTCATCTCCTCTCAGTCCTTTGCATATTCAGCCTCATCCTAGGCTTTGGGACCAGCTCCAATCTGTACCAGACCCCAGCAGAGGGGCCTCGAGTGAGGCAGTAAAAGGGAAAGCTGACACTTGGCTGGAGCAGAGAGTTTGTTTATCTTAAAAAGAAATTGTGCAAACAATGCACTTCCTTGCATGCTCCTCACAGTGCAATTCACAGTAGCCAAAAGGGGGAAATAACCTAATGCCCATCAATAGATGAACAGATAAACAAAATATCTATATCTATCTATCTATATAATATCTATCTATACCATGGACTACTACTAAGCCATAAAAAGGAGTGAAGTTCTGATCCACGCTACCATAAGGATGAACCTCAAAAACACCATGCTCAGTGAAAAAGCCAGACACTCTAGGTCACACAGTATATGATTCCATTTATGTGAACTACCCAGAACAAGTAAATCCACAGAGTCAGAGCAGACTGCTGGCTGCTAGGGGCTGGAGGGAGGGGGAAATGAGGACTAACTGCTTAATGGGTACTAGTTTCCTTTCCGGGGTGATGCAAATATTTTGGAAGTAGATAGATGTGGGGGTTACACAACACTGTGAAGATACCAAATGTCACTGAATTGTTCACTTTAAAGTTGTTAATTTTATGTTATGTAAATTTCCAATAAAAATTTTAAATTCTCTGTAAAATTTTAAAAGAAATTGTGGAGATGAGCCTCTCTGGGCCCTTTGTTTCCCTGGCGAAGTGGTACATATCCCGGTTTTGCAAATCCTGGATGCCTCTGCAGGGAATGCATGTGAAAGGCAGAACCTCTGACTCAGCCTAAGGACTTCACAACCTACCCAGGAGGGAAAGGGGAGTGAATGTAGCGGATGGAGTCAGAACAGTGGGGATGCAGGCCCATAAAGCTGCAGAGAAGGCTGAGCTAGCTGGAGGGAAGGAGAGTCAGTCCCTGGTAAGAGCGTGGGCTCCGGGTTCAGAAAAATCTGTGTTTGTATCCCAGCCCTGCTCCCAGCTACAGGAATCTCTTTATCTCTCTGAGCATCAGTAACTTAAGAATACTGATATACCACAATCTCTCATCCACAATCCCCGAATCCCAACAGGAAGTTCTACTGTAAGTTCGGTGCAAACCCATTTGGTTGCAAAACCGGGCTTGACCAGAAGTAAAGCTATTTATAGGCTTTATTTATTCCACTTAATATGAATATTCATACATTTCATTTTAGACATATTAATGCATTTGATTAGAGAATGCTCCCCCCGACCCAGCTGAGGGTGTTTGATTAATGTACGGTGCAGGTACCTCATTACCTTTCTTATATCTGCAAAATTAATTAATAAATTAATTCCAAAACTCATCTGGCCCTGAGGGTTTTGGATAAGCACTGACGACCTGTAAACGATCAAATGTATTACATGTTTGTTACATGCTAGTCTAGTGCTTCACGCTTTGCATAGATTTTCTCATTTGATGCACATAAAACCTGTAACAAATTGGAACTCAATAAATATGAGCTGCTGTTATGGAGTGGCATCTATATGGGAAATCTCCATAGAAAAAGTGAACTTTAAGGATTTAAAGGTGGCGAGTTGGGAGGGGAATGGTGGATAGCGTGGGAAAGGCTTCTACAAAAGCTGGGAAGAGGGGCTATTTCCATTCTCATTTTTCTCTCATCTCAACAGCTGAGGAAAGAAAACAGTTGGAGACAGGAACCCATGGCAAGGAGTCTGTATTTGCTAAGGAAAGGTGGGAGGGTCTGAGGAGGAACGACCACGGATTATGGATTTCAGTCCAGCTGGAAACTGGATTTCCACCATTTCCCCTCACTCTAGTGCTTCCACATAAAACCAAATGAAGACAAAATGTAGACGCTACCAGGATGTTTTGTGGATGGAGGAAAACCACATGTTCGTAGTTCTTTAAGGATACTGAATTCAACGGCCACGTTCGTGTGAGACATGTTGCAGAAGGTGTCCTTCCTAAAAACCTGAAAATACTTACATCTCAGCACCTGATGGACTATCCATCAAGGTTTTCCTGGATAACTGAGAGAGGGCACAAAGAAAAGCAAAATCACAGTCAACACTGAGGACCACAGATTCAACTTCCAGCCCAAGGTCACAGAGCTGCCTAGTATAAGGCAAGGGAGGGGACTCAAATATCCTTCCTTTCAACAACAGATGTATTCACCGCTCTAGGGTACACTTAGAAATGGTTGAATCAAGGACAGTTCTGCGAAGGATTCATCAGAGAAGCCCCACTCTTAACACCAATCCCCAGCAGCTGTTCTAAGTGTCTTCTTTTGTCATAGGTTACATTATCCAAGTTTAAACCACACAATGAAAGATCCAGAAAGATCTCAAAGGAGAGCCCACAGAATGATTGGCAATGAAAGGCAAAAGGGTTTTGCCTTTGTCTCCCTGGATTTATGGCATGCGACAGAGGTAGTGCCCAGCCTAACCCCACAACCAGCCCCTTGGATGTCCTCGGGCAAGACCGCTACCATCAAACAAGAGGATTTAACAACTAATCGCCAAGACCTCTTTCAAAAGTTCTTAAAATGTAACTTCAGATATATAGAAAAGTTGTGAAAATAATACAAAGAATCCACCTACACTCTGCATCCAGATTCCTCAAAGATTAACATTTCACTCTGGTTTATCCTTTTCTGTGTGTGTGTGTGTCTGTGTGTGTGTGTGTGTACTGTGTGAGATTAAATTGCAGACATGAAGCCCCTTTACCCCTATTTACTTCAGACTGTCTTTCCCAAAAATAAGACATACTCTAATACTACCATAATACAACTCTATAAATCAAGAAATTAGCATTGATACCAATACTACTATCTAAATTACAGACTTGACAAAGATTTCACCAATTGCCCCAATAACGCCCTTTTATTGGAAAAGAAAATCCAGACTCGTATTGTGTTCATTTATCATGTCTCTAATTTAGTCCCCCTTAATCTGGAACAGTTCCTCAGTCTGTCTTTGTGTTTTCATGCCGTAGACATTTTTGAAGAGTAGAGCTCAATTTGTTCGTAAACTGTCCTTCAAGTTGGGTTTGTCTAATGTTTCCTGGTGATTAGATTATACATATTTGGCAGGAACTCCATTTCAGAAAGCACATAAAGTCAATTTGTCCCATTATTGCTGATGTTAATTTTGATCACTCATTTAAGATGGTGTCTGCCAGGTTTCTCCACTGTAAAATGAATATTTTCCCCCTTGTAACTAGTAAGTGTATGATGGGTAGACATTGAGATTATATAAAATTTGAATACTCCTCAAACTTTTACCGATCGGTTTTAGCATCCATTGATGTTTCTTGCCTAAATCAATTATTATGATGGTTGCCAAATGGTGATTTTCTAATTCCATCATTTCTTCTACATTTATTAGTTGGCTTTCCATGATGAGGAAGAGCTTTTCTTTCTTTCTTTTTCTCTTTCTTTCTTTCTTTTCTTTCTTTCTTTCTCTTTCTTTCTCTCTCTCTCTCTTTCTTTCTTTCTTCCTTTCTTTCAAGTGTAGATTCATGGATTCTTAATTATTCCTTTAGTATTATTATTCATTTTGATGTTCAAATTGTTCTAGATTCTCTAAGACCTTCTTTAATATTCTATAAGAAGAGAAGGATGAACATTATGTGTTTGTAAACACTCAGTTATTTTTAAGGGTGATGTTTAAGTTATAAACGAAATGTTGAACCACGGCCTAAAATACACCAAGGAAAGGGATGCCATGGTTGAGTACCCAAGCCTTAAAGAAAAGGATTGAATGCTTTGAACCTAAGTGTTTGTGTGGGGCTGGGAGAGAACAGCTATGGGAAGGGGGCCCTTGAGTACAGCTAAGTCCGTGAACTGTGGAAACCTCTCTGATACAATGGGAGGTTTGAGTTTCCCATTTCACTCAGGTCATAGCTGAAGGTTATTTACTTAAGCTTTTCCAGGAGCTGAGTCTGATGGGCCATGCAACCCTTCCACTCTTGTATTTATTCTGACTGTATCCAGTTGGCTTAATTTCCTCCCACTTCTTCCTCCACACCTGCCCCCAACTAGCAGGAAACAGAGCCTCTGGCCATCACCCGTGAGGCTGAATGAATTATTTGGAAATGGTTTCTTCAAGCACGTGGAATGGCATTTGTAACTTCTGGGTTTGGTTCATGTGAAAACTACGAAAATCTCACTGGGTAGGAGAATCCAAAGGTAATCTCCAGGGCTACAAGCTGTGTGTCCCTTGTGTTGGTCACAACTTGAAAGTGTCATTCACTGTCCACACTCATCCCACCCCAACTTTAGATAAATCTACATAGACGTTGGTTCAGGCTGGAAGGGAACGGTTCTCTTCTTAAACTGGGCTCCACTAGGAAATAACGGCATGCCTGAAAATCACTTGGAAAAAATAAATACCTCTGCCAAAACCCAGTCATCTAAATTGGTTTAACATCTTTGGGCCGGGGCAGAGGGTGACTAGTCGTAGGTGCCTAGGTAACCTGCATTTTCTGGACTCTCTGGACAGAATGAACAGGTTGGGTGCGTGGGAGGGGGCAGCCTCATTCCCTCTTGGTCACCCAGCTCAGTGGCCAGGCAGCACAGGAATCTGCACATGTGCTTTCAGGAGACCAAGGGGCCTGTGCTTCAGCAGTGGCATTTAGACGCTCCTCTGAAATGCTAATAAAGACTCCATTTGGGGACTGCTAACAAAGTTCTCAGACTTGTTAATCGATCCCTCCCTCTGAAGGCCAGAGACAGCAGCGTTAAACAAATGGCTCGAAGTACCCAGAAAGGAATTATTGCCTCAGCTGAAAGACTTCCAGGGAAAGACATTTCCTGGTTTTCCTTGATGGCACGTTCTGCTCACTCAGTTTTCTGGCCGCCGGTATGTTGGCTACATCTACCCTCCATCTCTCCAGCTGATTTTAACCTAATTTCCAGCTCATCACCCTTCTAAAGAAATATCCAAATGCTCTCTCTCCTTTCATGCTATCTCCCTCTTCTCAGATTAAGGAGAAAAGGAAATTGAGGGGTAAGAAGGACATGGAAACTGAGACAGAGTGCTGCTAGGGTCCAGTTGTTGAGCGGTTCTTGCATTTAATCCTCACAACAAATGAGGTAAAGCTAAGGAAACTGAGACTTGGAGAAAATATGTGATTTGCCAAGAGCTCTAAGATCCAACCCTCTTTCCGGGTGCTGAGCTATGTCTGGTGAGTCAGAGGACTAGTTTATGGTCATAGCTTGGCTACGGGTTTTCTGTACAACTTTAAGTAAATCATATAACTTCTCTGAACCTGTTTTCTCAACAATAAAATAAGGATTTGTTTGTATGTATACAAATGTATATATAGAGATAGATATGACTATCCAAATGGATATCCATATATATCTCCACATATATTTGTGTAAATATATCTATATCTATCTCTCCATATATCTCTATCTATCCACCTATCCATCCACCCATCATCTATCTATCCAACCATCATCTATCTATCCATCCATATCATCTATCTATCCATCCATCCATCCATTATCTACCTATCTATCCATCCATCCATCATCTATCCATCCATTATCTATCAATCTATCCATCCATCCATCATCTATCTATATATCCATCCATCATCTATCTATCCATCCATCATCTATCCATCCATCATCTATCTGTCTATCAGTCCATCCATCTATCTATCCATCCATCATCTGTCCATCCATCCATCCATCTATCCATCCATCCATCCATCATCTATCCATCCATCCATTATCTGTCTATCTATCCATCCATCCATCATCTATCCATCCATCCATTATCTGTCTATCTATCTATCTTTCTATCCATCCATCCATCTATCTCTCTATCTCCCTCCTTGAAAGGATTTGCAGAGCCTCCATCTCCTTATCTCCTACTGCCTAATCAACCCACTCCAATTTGCCTTCCTATCCCAGCACTCCAGGAAACAGCTTTCTTTAAAGTCTTCAGTGACCTCCAGGTTGCTAGTTTCAATGGATATTTACAGTCCTTATTTTTTCATTATATTAGTTTCATACAACATAATGATTTGATATTTGTGTATACTGAAAAATAATCACCACAAAAAGTCTAGTTAACACCAATCACCACACACAGTTACAAATTTTTTCCCCTGTGGTGAGAACTTTTAAGATTTACTTCTTTAGCAACTTTCAAATATATAATATGGTATTATTAACTATAGTCACCATGCTGTAAATCACATCCCCAGGACTTATTTATATTATAACTGGAAGTTTGTGCCTTTTGACCCCCTTCACCCCTTTTGCCCACCCCCACCCCTACCTCTGGCAACTACCAATCTGTTCTCTGTATGTATGGTTTCAGGTTTTTAGGTTTTGTTTGGTTTTTTGGGTTTTTCTTAGATTCCACACATAACTGAGATCATATGGTATTTGTTTTGTCTGTCTCACTTACTTCACTTAGCATAATGCCCCCAAGGTCCATCCATGTTGTCACAAATGGCAAGATTTTCTTCTTTTTTTACAGCTAAATAATATTCTGTTGAATATATATACCACATCTTCTTTAACCATTCATCCGTCAGTGAATACTTAGGTTGCTTTCATGTCTTGGCTATTATAAATAATGCTACAATGAACGTAGGGGGTACATATATCTTTTCAAGTTAGTGTTTTCATTTCCTTTGAATAAATACCCAGTAATGGAATTGTTAGATCATCTATGGTAGTTTTATTTCTAATTTTTTGAGGAAGCTCCATACTGTTTTCCGTAGTGGCTTCACCAATTTGCATTCCCAACAACAGTGCACAAGGGTTCCCTTTTCTCCACATCCTTGCCAACACTTGTTATTTCTTGTCTTTTTGAGGATAGCCATTCTAATAGTTGCGAGATGATATCTAACTGTGATTTTGATTTGCATTTTACTGATGGTTATGATGTTGAGCATCTCTTCCTGTGCCTCATGGCTATCTGTATGTCTTCTTTGGAAAAATGTCTATTAAGATACTCTGCCCATTTTTAATTTTTTGGTTTTTGGTTTGTTTTTTTTTTTTTGGATATCAACTCTCTATAAGATATACAATTTGCAAATATTTTTCTCCCATTCAGTAAGTTGCCTTCTCATTCTGTTGATGTTTTCCTTTGTTGTACAGAAGCTCTTTAATTTGATGTAGTCCCACTTGTTTATTTTTGCTTTTGTTCCCTTTTCTTTTATTTTCAAATCCAAAAAATCATTATCAAAACCAACGTCTAGGAGCTTACTGCTTATGTTTTCTTCTAGAAGTTTTATAATTTCAGGTCTTACACTCAAGTCCTTAATCCATTTTGAGTTAATTTTTGTGTATGGTGTAAGATAACGGTCCAGTTTGATTCTCTTGCATGTCACTGTCCGGTTTTCCCAACACCATTTGTTGAAGAGACTCTCCTTTCCCCATTGTATATTCTTGGCTCCTTGTCAAAAATAAATTGACCATATATGCATGGATTTATTTCTGGGCTCTCTATTCTAGTCCATTGATCTATGTGTCTGTTTTTATGCCAAAACCATACTGTTTTGATTACTATAGGCTTGTAATATAGTTTCAATGAATAGAAACAACATCCACCCAGGTTTACAAGTCAGAAATTAGGTGTCATCCTCTATCAGTCATTACCCTCCCTCCATATCTAGTCTATCACCAAGTTCTAAGTATCCTCTTCATGTCCATCATCACAACCCAAGTACACTAACAGCACCTCTTCCCTGGACTACTGCTGATCTTCCAAACCACTCTTGTTCCCCTCCAGTCTGTTCTCCACACTGCAGCCAGAGTGATCTTTATGAACCGGAATCTGATAATGTCATACTTCCTGCTTAAAATCTTTGGTAGCTTTCCTCGCTCCCACTGCAAAACGCATAATCCTTAACATGACCCATAAAGCTTGCCAGGTCTTTCCCTCCTGACTTCTCTGTGCTTCATGCCCCACGATTCTCATTCTGTACGCTCCAGCTACACCACCTTCTTTCACGTCTCTGAATCTGCTGTAAACCCATCCTTCCGCAGGGCCTTTGCACATGCTCTTCCTACAGCCCCGATCACTCCTCTCTCTTCATCTAGACAACCCCTACCTTTATTTTTATTTTTTTAAGCGTTCATCTCAGTCATAACTTCCTCCAGGAGGACTTCTATGACCTCCTTGGCCCACAGGGAGTTGAATCTCCCTGTTATGTGTTCTCATAGCATTAATAACAGTAGAAATTCGTTTAACCAACCTCCCCTTAACTGACTTTCCAGATTCACTAACACTTTCCAGCTCTCTATGATTGGTACCCATGGTACTCTGAATGCTGGAAGCTGGTAGGCCACTCTTTAACGTGACTGAATATTTCTGTTTCTCTCTTGTTTAGAGTTTGCTTATCAAGGGTCATTTGTATTTGCTCCCAAATTGATTCACGCTAGTTGTGCACGCTATTGTAATTTACATAACTGAATTAAATATTATGTAAGCCAATGAAATGTGAGTACAAAAAGTATTCATCTGTATGAGAATTCAGTTGGATCATTTGGGAAGACTTGATAAAGGTAAGGCACCCAAACTTGCTTAGCAGTGAGTGAAACAATTGTAAAAGATTGGGGAGGGCATTATCAAACTACAGAAGAATTCTGCAGATTTCTTTTCAAGTCTGTCTTTAACTTCTCCCTCCCCTTTCAAGAAATCAAAACAGGAAATCATGGACGATGTATTAAGGGTGTGTTTTATACAAGAAAGAACACAGAAAAGGCATTGGCTCTGCATCAAAAGATTCATGCAGATGTGTGTGTGTGTGTGTGTGTGTGTGTGTGTGTGTGTACACACATATATCTGTCATGTTAAAATACATATTCGTGGTATATATCTTTTCTTATAATTCCTTCCTCCAGATCAACCCTTCATACAGGGAGTAACACTGGAACATCCCCATCAGGACTCATCATAGAATTCACAGAGCCCAGTGTAAATAGAAATATGGGCTCCTCATTCAAAGTGTATTAGGTATTTCAAGATGGTGACAGCACAGCCTTCAACCAAGTGTGGCGCCCTGTGATTCAGCAAAGGTCCCATCCCCATGAAACAGGCTCTGGTTCCCATCTCCTAGCACAGAATTTGGCATGTGATAAGTGATTCTTTCACTCAGTAGGTATTTATTGAAGGCCTTCAATGTGCCAGGTACTGCTCTAGACTCTGAAAATATAGTACTGAACAACAGTGATGTTGAACATCAGTGATGTTTGAGCTACAAATTTGGCTCTGAGCTTCCTGGTAACCAAAGCAAAACATGAGATACCATCAATCACATCATTCTTATTATCAGAAAGGAGGAAGCAAACCAATGTCCCAGGGATAAAAAGAGATAGCAGTCTACCTCTTACTCCCTGACAGAACCAAATGAGATGGCAGCTGTGAAAATAACCTAAAGAAACAGAAGGTGCTATGATACACAGGGAGGTATTAGCATTAGAATTCTTTCTTTCTATTTATTTATTTATTTTTGGCTGCGTTGGGTCTTTGTTGCTGCATGTGGGCTTTCTCTAGTTGTGGCGAGCGGGGGCTACTCTTTGTTGCAGTGCGCAGGCTTCTCATTGCAGTGGCTTCTCCTGTTGTGGAGCATGGGCTCTAGGTGCACGGGCTTCAGCAACTGTGGCACGTGGGCTCAGTAGTTGTGGCTCACGGGCTCTAGAGCGCAGGCTCAGTAGTTGTGACGCACGGGCTTAGCTGCTCTGCAGCATGTGGGATCTTCCTGGACCAGGGCTCGAACCCCTGTCCCCTGCATTGGCAGGCAGATTCTTAACCACTGTGCCACCAGGGAAGCCCCTAGAATTCTTTCACAGGATGAAAGGGAAAACTTTTCATTGTGACATCTCTGTTTTTCCTGGAAAGGTGCTCAGTAAATTCATCTTCGTAGGCAAAGAAACTTTCAAATCGGCTAACGTTTTAATGTTGGAATCCAACCATCACTTCAGCCTACAAAAATTTCAACCAGTCTGTACAAGTTTCACCGATCTCCCTTCCTGACCCTTACAAGAGGAAGAAGGCTGCCCAGTGCCAGGCGGGCAGGCATTAAAGATGCCCTGGGTCTCAGTCCTCCCCTCCCCCTCCCCCACTCCAGGAGGATGGAGGCTGGAGATGCTGGAGTCTTCTCCTGCTGCTCGATCCTCATAACCCCAAGGCCCCAGTGGGTCCATCCTCAGTGACATGGACAGGACTTGTGAACAGACAGACATGGAGCCAAGACAATGTTGCTAAGGGCAGAGAAAAGGAACCTCTGCCATCCTCACCTTCCTGCCATTTCACTTCTCTCTTCCTCTCTTCCTGGCTTGCTACCCATTTCTTGGTGTTTCTGTGCTCTCTTCTCACCACCATCACCACCATCGTTGACTCAGAGGAAGTCCTATGTAGTCTACGTTTCACAGAGACAGACAGTTCGGCAGGACAGACATAGGCAGGCTGGCTTTGCCTTTCTTTGTGGCTGTTACCCTGTGTCTGTGTCTCTCTCTCCCACACACAGACAAACCAAATAAAGACCTGTGTGTACTTCAGAGAGAGAGAGAGAGTTTGATGGGAAACCAATACATAAAAAATACCAGCTATCTTGACTAATAGACTTTTATCTAGATGGAAAAAAAACAAAACCAAAACCTCATTAGGTCAGAAACATCTTAGGACCCTAAATGGAGCTCAGAGAAGTTCATTTTGTGACTATTTGAAACATTAAACAACGAGCCCACAGATTCCCTCAGCCACCTGTTTTAGGCTTTTCAATACCAAACGTCAACCCATAGAGACCAGCTACAGCCAGAGAGAAAAAGATCTGAGCATCTCCACCAAAGATGTCACCAGACTATGAATCTACTGCCCTTTGAAGTCCCCCATAAAGTGTGAAAGAGACAGCATCCTCACCAGCCACTGGCGTCAACAACTGACACGGGTCCCTTCAATGGGTACCCGCTTAGGTATCAAAGAGACACCTTTAATGAGAGAAGAGCTTGCTGCGGGATTTCTATTTTAGGCCTCGTGCTAGTAAATATAATTCTGTTTACACAGTCTCGGGTCTGGGACCAGCTCGAGCTGCAAAATGACTGTTTGAAGTGCACCTTAAGTGTGGTCTTTGAAGCTCTGAGCTGTGGTACATGTGGTCGAGTCTCTTTCTTTTTCTCCACCGTGGCAGAATTGTCAACTGTTCTTCAGTGGCTTATATAACATCCATGTGAACAAGGCGAGGACCTGGGGGCTGGGGGCCCAGCCCACTGGAATTGTGGGTGGCTGTCCTTGGCATTGGAAGAGAGTAGCACCCCTGGCCTCCACCCACTAGATGCTTGTAGATCTGCCCATAGTCGTGACAAACAAAGAAGTCTCCAGACATGGCCAAATGTCCCCGCGAGGAGCAAAACTGTCCCCAGTTGAGGACCACTGCTCACAGTACTTCTTCACTACATCCCTCAAGCTTTATTAAGTAGGATTTTAAGTTTTGTTCTAAGACTCACAGATCTTGAAATCAAACTTATGGCTACCAAAGGGGAAATGTGGGGGAAATGATAAATTAGGAGATTGGGATTAATATATATACACTACTATATATAAAATAGATAACTAACAAGGACCTACTGTATAGCACAGGGAACTCTACTCAATATTCTGTAATAACCTATATGGAAAAAGAATCTGAAAAAGAATCGAGATATATAGATATAGATATATAGATATATCTGATTCACTTTGCTGTACACCGGAACGAACACAACATTGTAAGTTAACTATACTCCAATAAAAATTAAAATATATATATAAATAGAAAATAGATTTTGTTCTAAACATTTGTTCATTGATATTATGTTTTTTTCTTTAACCTATGAATCAATTCAAAAGGTTTTAAATTCTAAACATATGTTGCTTTTTTTTTTAGTTACCTTTTTGTTGTTCATTTATAACCTAATTAGACTGGGTCAGAGAAGGTGGGCTCTACAATCCTTATTCTTTTGCATTTGTGGAGACTTGCTTTGTGGCTGAGTACCTTGTCGGTTTCTGTAACTATCTCTTCTGTGTTTGAAAAATGTGCATTCTTCAACTGTTGGGTACACGATTCTATACAGGTCTGTTAGATCAACTTGTTCATTGCGTTATTCAAATCTTAGACAGTCTTGCCAATTTTTGTGACTCCTGACATATCAATTACCAGAAAGGTGTATTTTAAAATCTTCTGTAACGATTTGTCAGTTCCCCCCTGAAATTCGGTCAAATTTTTGCTTTTGTACATTTTGAGGGTCTAAAATAGGTAAATACAAATTTGGATGTGTTATACTCTCCTGATGAATTGTTCCTTTTATCACTATATAATGACCTTCTTTTTGCCTTAAAGATATTTACTCTGCTGCAGCCTTCTAGATAGTTTTATTTTGATTAGTATTTGCCTAATATACCTCTTTTTATCATTTACTTTCAATTGTTTTGAATCCTTCTGTTTTAGGTATCAATATGTATTTTGAAAGCGGCATAAGTAAGTTTTCTTTCTGTTTTTTTCACATTGAACCTGACAATTGTCTTTCAACTCGTGAGTGTAATCCACTTAGATTTATTGTGTTTCTTAATATATTTAGATTTATTTCCACCATTCCTTGAGGGACTTTCTATTTACTCTGCTTTTTAATGCCTTTTCTTCCTCTTTTCCTGTCTTCTTTTGGATAGATCAAGGTTTCCATATTTCTCTCTTTCCCTGAATTAATTTAGAAATTACATGTTCTGTTTCTACTCTTTCAGGGGTTATCCTGAAACTTTTGTCAAGCCAGTTGGACCTAAATTCTAAAGTTAATATTACTACCCTCTTCCTAAATAATATAAGGAATTTAGAATATTTTAACCCATCTTACATATCGCTATCCAACATTTTAGATAGTTCCACTTCAGTTTTATACCCTAAGTGTTATTATTTTCACTATTGTTGGCTTTGAGCAAATTAATGCATTTTTTGGCTTTGCCTAGATGTTTATCAGCATCTATAATAACCATCCCTTCTTGCCTCTGAATCTTTCCCTCTGACTTCAATTTCTTCTTTCCTAAAACACAGACTCTAGAAGTCTTTTCCATGAGTGTCCTTGAATAATACATTTTTTTGGTCATTGCTTTAGAATATCTTTATTTCCTCTTGTTTTTAAATGATAGTTGAAGATGGTAAAAATGAAGACTGACCATTTTTTTTCTCTCTGCACCTTAAAAATACTATTTCATTGACTTCTGGCTCCACTGTTGCTTTTGAGAAGTCAGTTATAAGTCCAATTATGATTTCTTAGTGAGCAATCCATATTTCTCTCTTGTCGCTTTTAAGATCTATTCCTTTTTGGTTTTCAAAAGTTTTTCTATGATGTTATGGGTACAAGTTTCATTCGATCTTTCTTAGGACTCATTTCCTGCCTCTGAAGATTTGTTTCTCTCATAGGTTCTGGAAAATTCTCAGCCTTTTTCTCTTTGGTTGTTTTCTTTCCTCCTTCTCTTAATATTCTCTACCTGAAATTCTATTACTCATACGTTTCCCCTCTTTCTATCCTCCATGTCTCTTAATCTTGTTTTTATATTTTCTATTTATGTATCTATGCTGCATTGGGGGCAGTTTTCTGAAATCTGCCAGTTCTTAACCTCTTACTTCAGCTATGTGTAACCCATGTCATTTACTGCACTTTGTTTTTCTAGGTTCTATTTGTTTCTTCAGGTCTGTCTGGGGTTTTTTTTGGTAGTGTCTTAATGATTTTTTTTCCCTTTATATATCTTTAACGATTTAAAAAAAAACACTAATTTCTAGTCTGTCTCCAAAAGCTCTATTTTCTGAATGAAGATTCTTGGTGGTCTACACCTATTGTTTGCTGTATCTGCTGATGTTTGCCCGTGGGGGGTTGTGAGACTATAACTTCAGAGTTGAGAATTCACTACGGTGGGAATGAGAATTCTGAAGGGGCTGCACTAAGCGCGTGTCCTGCAAGGGCCGTCTGTGTACAGTTCTCCATGGGATCCCAGCAGCACTGTCCAGAAGATGGCTTCTCGTTATTGTTGATTTGAGGGTTCCTGGACCACTCAAGTAATGTCAATGCAAACCCCTGCTCCACGTGAAGGTCAGCACATAATTATGAGATTACAGGGGACACTTGTTTTCCTTCCACTCATAGCCCAGGCTCAACAGACAAGCTTATACGGCATCTCCCTTTGTAGGTGACCAGAATGTTTCCTTATAAACCTCTTCCTCGCGTTACGTGAAAGCCTTCATTCCAACCCTCCACCTGGCACAGACCCAAGGCCTCATATTCAAATTTCTGTGGACCTGAAAACCCAATCTAAATTAGAAAATTTAAAATCCTAAAAGCCTAAAACCCCAATCCTCCCCATACCTGCCCCAGCATCCAGGGTCGCCCCACATCCGTTCACTCATTTTCAATTCCTGCTTGTTTTCTCCTGGGGGATCCTTCTTACTTTCTGTGAGCTCATCTTTGCATGTAGAAAAAACAATTTTTTTATATATATATTTTGTTCAGCATTTCTAGGAGTTTTGAGATAGGAGAGTTTTCAGGTCATCTAATGTGCCATATTGTAGAAAATAGGGATCCCCCCACCCAGACATGACAGTCAAAAGCACTAACTTGATGATTCCCCATTACCGAAACAGTAACTACCCAGCTCATCAGCAAGACCTGGAGAAAACAGTCTGGCTCATACGTGCTTTTCCTGTTCCATTTTCCATCTCTCTCTTCTTTTTAAAAAATTCTTTTTTATTTTTACATAATTTTTAAAGTTTATTTTCCATTACAGTTACTACAAAATATTGGCTATACTCCCGTGTTGTAGAATACATCCTTGAGCCTGTCTGACGCTCAATAGTTTGTATGTCTAAATCCCCCACCCCGATATTGCCTACCGCCCCTCCCCACTGGTAACCATTAGTTCATTCTCTATATCTGTGAGTCTGTTTCTTTTATGTTATAGTCACTAGTTTGTTGTATTTTTTTAGATTCCACATATAAGCGATATCATATGGTGTTTATCTTTCTCTGTCTGGCTTATTTCACTTAGCATAATGCCTTCCAAGTCCATCCATGTTGCTGCAAATGGCAAGATTTTATTCTTTTTTATGTGTGATTAGTCCACGTCTTCTTTATCCATTCATCTGTTGATGGACACTTAGGTCATTTCCATGTTTTGCTTATTGTAAATAACACTGCTATGAACGATGGGTTTCATGTATCTTTTTGAATTAGTGTTTTGGTTTTTTTTTTTTTTTTCCCGGATATATACCCAGGTCCATCTCTTCTTAATGCCCTACATTCTAGCCACACAGACAGCACATGGTTCTACCAACTTCCACACACCTACAACGACCAGACTTAGGCTCTGCCGCATCCTTCTCTCATTTCACAAACTGCTGTTTTCTGGCCAGAGCAAACCCCAAATATTGGGTCCAACACTCCAAAACATAATTAATCAAGCCCTCCCCGAAGCTCCCACTACATACATACCTTGTTTAGAATCCTTATCACATAGAACAAAGCATTTTTACATCTTTAGCTAGATTCAGATCTTTTATGGGGTTAAAGCAAGATTTTATCCATCACCCCCAACATGTAGCACAATACCTGGCACATGGTAGACACTCTAAGATGCTATAGCAATTGTCTTGAATTATGAGGCTATTCAATTCTTGCCCAGAGATATACAGCTTGAAATTATGGTACCTTTGTGTGTCATAAGCAGCCTTATTTTTGAAAATTTCTACATAACTGCTAATTGTCACTGGTGCTAGGTTAGTCGCAATACAGGGCAAATAGGCTCAGTCTAGCCTCTGCCCATAATTTTTATTAGATATTAGTCCTGACTCATGATGAAGTTCCATTTCGATAGCTGAGTGAGGGGTCACTTATAATCTAGGACAGACAGTACAGCTGCAAGACATAAAGACAACAATACAAAAACATAACCAGCCTGTCTTACTCACTGTTGTAACCCCACAGCACGGTCACTGACATGGAGCAAGTGTTCAATGAACACACGAATAAACACGAATGAGTGGGCAAGAGATTATGTGATAAAAAAAGAGAAACTTTAGCCAAGTGGCAGACAGAGGAAGTTAGAAGGTATGTCTGACTCCACCACTGGACTTGTGGCTTGGATCGTATCTTATTCGTCATGGTATGTGTCTCGCATGTACAACACACTGAGTTGAGTGTGGACTAAGCAAACACTTCGTTTGCTTAGAGGGATGAATGAATGAATGAGAAACTTAATTATGTGCAAACTGAATGAGAAACTCCCAGATCTAGAATTACGGAGAGAGGGAAACCGAAAGGCCAACATGTTGGATAAGAAGGAAGAAATTAATTTTCATAAACCTTTTGGGTTTGGCCTCATCCGTGCACGCCAGCCTTACTCGCTTGACCCTCCTGCCCACCCATCCATCTATCCATCCACCCACTTACCATCCATTCACTCAAGAAACATTTTCCAAGCACCTACTGTGTGCCAAGCACCGTGCTTGGGGTTTACACATTTCAGTTTTGTATTGAGAAAACCTTGCTGATTCTCTAGCCGTAAAATGGTCCCACCGGCATGCTGGGAGCTGATATGTCTCAGAATTTTCATTCATTCCTCCTTCATTCATTCCTCCAGCAGAAATCTTTGAGCACATCCTCTCTGCCAGACACTGTGAGGCACCAGGGATTCATTCCTTATTTTATGTGTTTATTCATTCAATAAACAATGTGTAAGCATCTAATGAGTGCCAGCCATAGATGGGGTCTCTGCTTTCAAAGAGCTTAATGTTAATAGTATTAAGACTCAGGCAAGAGACAAGTAAACAAATAAATAAACTAGTTGAGATAATGATAAGGCAAAATAATAATGAAATCGGGATGTGCTGGAGAGTGAGTATATGACATGCATATGATATAAAATCACTGTGGTCCCTGCCCTCAGAGGCGGAGACTTCTAAGAAAGCAGAGCCCTCACCAGATGCTCTGGGTGCCGCCTACCTGGATTCTTTGGACAGGCAACCCTGATGCGAGCACACGGCCGTGTGACCTGGCCTGGGGGCAGAGAAGCGGGGTCTTGGAGAGAATGGACCAGAAGGACGGGCCCCCTGTAGAGGCCTCTCTGCCTGCACTGCGTGTCACCAGGGGCAGAGCTCCTCGCCCCGTGGCCCTGGCTGACCTGAGAGCATGAATATCTGCCTTCAAGCCATTCAAATGAACCACCACGGCCTCCATGGTCAGGAACTTTGACTCCCGGTGGACCTGCTTTTGAACTAGTGGTCTGGAGGTGAATGACTCCATATCTTGTTACTAATTCCCTACGGCCACCACTTCTTCCTGCCGACCACTAGCAGGAGGGCTGGGCGGGGACGGGCACAGAAGTTCAGCCGGGGGTCCTGGACGGATCAGTCCACCCAGCTCCGGCCCCTGCCATCTGGCCTCCTGCTGCCCCCCTCCCCCTGCCCCAGTGCTTTAGCTTGGCCTGACCGCACAGGTTTTGGAAGAGGCCAAGGTCACCGTGGGCCGACCTCCCCAGATGGACGCAGCCCGACACCGCGGCTGTGATCCAGCCTGACCATGGATGCTCGGGGGCACTTACGCCAGATGAGGGCTGGGCCTCCACCGGTGAGGCTCTCATTAGACCCAGAGACCACGGCTTGATTCCCCTCCTCCCCTCCGCCGGTTCCTTCCGGACCCCAATCTCCTTACTTCCCAGCCCTGCTCCTTTTCCTGCCCCTCAAGACACCATCAGCCCTCCTCTGAGGTTGGTGTTCAAGGGAGAGGCCCTCCACCCAGGAACCCAGGCGAACACTGGTGAGAACCATCACTGGGCACCGTTCCAGGGGATCAGCAAGTGGTCCCCTCAGTTCATGGGGCCACGGAGGAGCCCGGCCCTCCTGGACTGCAGGCTGGACGGTCTCCTCCGAGGGGCCAGGCTGCAGAGATCGGAGGCTGAGTGGGGTAGTGGTCTGGACCCCAGAAGCATCAATTCTTGTTCTAATGGGCATATTTGCTCTGTGCTTTGACTGCAGCCATACAGCTTGGCCTAAAACACGTTCTTTTTTGTAGGGGCTTATGATGCAGGGAAACGGAGGTGCTTCGTCTTTCCTAAAAATTACAGCCTTGACCGTCACCCTTTGAATATACGTCTGTAAGCGCATGTATCACATTGTACTGAGATATTCCCCTTGTACATCCATTTCCTCCACTGGACTGTGGACTCCTCAAAGACGGGGACCCTTTCTTATTTGTCCTTGGCCCTCTCGTTGGTGACTGAGGAAGGAAACGGTGAGGATGACAGCTGCGTCGCTAGCCCAGAGCGAATCCAACTTTCATTCCAGGTCTCTTTGGATTTATCTTGGAGTTTATTCCAACTATGCTCATATCCAATGGTTCAGACACTAAAAATAATCTGGCATGAAACAATTAAAATCAACATTTGCTGGAAAGATGGATTACGGTGTGGTGTCTTAGTTTAAAACAGATTAATAAAATGGTGAGACAAACACTGTGTGATATCACTTACATGTGGAATCTCAAAAATACAACAAACTAGTGAATTTAACAAAAAATAAGCAGACTCACAGATACAGAGAACAAACTATGGTTACCAGTGAGGAGAGGGAATGGGGGAGGGGCAATGGATTCAGAGCCACAAACTACTAGGTATAAAATAAGCTACAAGAATATGTTGTACAACACAGGGAATATAGCCGATATTTTATAATAACTATAAATGGAATATACCCTTTAAAACTGGTGAGTCACTATATTGTACACCTGTAACTTCTATAAAGTTGTACAGCAACTATACTTCAATTAAAAAATAAAAAATAGCCAATGAATTGAAGTATAACTGATTTTTGTGTACTAACCTTGTAGCCTTGCTAAATACTGTTTTAATACCTCTTTTTTTAAAGAAAACTATTCTATCAATAACTACACAATTGTTTTGTCTGTGAATAAAGATGATCTTTTTTCAAAAAATAAAATCAAAGTAAAAAAAAAAGTAAATTGCAGTGAAAAAATAAAATAAAATGGTGAGCTTCAAAACTGTGTATGATTCTGTTCAGATAAAGTTAACTGTGAGTGAGATTTTCTTCTAAGATGCTCTTCTCCTAAGGTGCTGCTAAGATGCTCTGCTTCCGATTCTCTTCTACTAAGGTTTCTCTTAGAAATCAGGTCTTTTCTAAATTGAGAAGGGGCATCAAGGATCCACTGGTATCCCTTTTCTATCTGGTCCCTGGATTTACAGCAAGAACCGCAAGCTGGAGAAACAACACGTGACTTCAAGAAAGGGGGCCTCCTGGGGGCCTCTAACCAACCATTTCTCTTTACCTGCCAAGTGGAGATAACCAACCACTGAGTAGGCTGAGTGACGTGGGCTGATCCCACAGCCCTGCTGAGCCAGGGCAAGCCATCTCCCCCGAGAGGCAGCTTGTGTCTGGGCTGGTGGCAAAGCTGTCTGCTTCTACACCCTCCTAGTGTGGGAGCCAGAATCTAGAAAGGGACCCTGACCGGAGAAGCTTGAGTGAGAACAGCTTCCTTCGACTGAAAGCTTCTGTAAGGGCAGAGATCGTCTCCATGCTTACGGACAGGCTATGGCCCTGGTGGCTGGTTGTCTGCTGAGCTGGAGAGGGGATGTTCCTCCCGTGAGTTCGGCTCTAGCTGCTGCTTCCCGCTGCCCTGAGGAAAGATCGTCCTCACCTTCTCCTTACCTGGCACAGTGACTCAGGGGGAGGCTTGGAACCAGACCCCAGGACACCGATTCCCAGGACACAGTCTCGCTGGCAGAGGGACCTCGGAGTTTGCTGTGAAAGGCATGGACTCTGGCGTCAGGCAGACCTAGATTCACATCCCAGTTCTGCCGGTTACTGGCTGTGTGACTTTGGGCTAGCTACTCGATTCTCTCTGTGCTTTGGTTTACCCATCTGTAAAATGGGCATAATAACAGCTACCTCGTGAGATTGTTGTGAGAATTAGGGATATGATATTTCTAAAACACAGAATAAGATACCAGACATACAGAAAATGCTAAATAAATGCTCACTAAATAATTCCGTGGTGTCATCTAGTTCCCTGGAGTCCTGAGATCTTTCCCAGGAGTTTAAGAGCCCCTTGGATGGGAAAGGGGGCAGGGAGGAGAGAAAAAGCGAGCTGGGTTATCCGCCCCCCTTTAGCTAAAGCAAATGCTCTGTTTCTGTTGTCTCTGTCTGTTCCACGTCTAAGTCTGATGCGTCTACTCTAATCCAATCCCCTCGTGTGGCAGATGAAGAAGCAGAGGCCCAGGGACCGTAGGGATGTCCCTTGGCTTGTCCAACATGAGGCTGGGAAGCAACATCCTGGGGTGTCTAAGAGCACAGGTTCTGCAGTGATGCTGCCTGGGTCAGGTGTCTGTTCTATCACTGCCTATCTTTGTAATCTCGAGCTTGTTACTCACTTCTTTGTGCCTCAATTTCCTCATCTTTAAAATGCCTGCTTCTATGTGGTATACACACACACACACACACACACACACACACAATGGAATACTACTCAGCCATAAAAAAAGAGTGAAATAATGCCATTTGCAGCAACATGGATGGACCTAGAGATTATCATACTAAGTGAAGCAAGTCAGACAAAGACAAATATCATACGATATCACTTACATGGCATCTAAAATACGACATAAATGTACTTATCCACAAAATAGAAACAGACTCACAGACATAGAGAACAGACTTGTGGTTGCCAAGGGGGAGGGGGGTGAGGGAGGGAAGGACTGGGGCTTTGGGATTAGCAGATGCAAACTATTATATGTAGAACGGGTGAACAACAAGGTCCTATTGTACAGCACAGGGAACTATATTCAATAGCCTATAATAAACCATAATGGAAAAGAAAAAAACTGTAAAATGCCTGCTTCTAAGGGTTTTTGTGAAGATTAAGTAAAATTTTATATCTAAAATGCTCAGAATGTCATCTGACATAGTGCTAAGGCTAAGTGATTATTTTTAGAACACCTGACCCCACTTCACAGTCTAGGAAAATTTAACTGTGAGTAAGATATTGACTTTAACGTGTCCTCATCCTTCACGGCAAACAGGATGCTTCATGAGGTGAAAAGAGCTTCAATGGGCTGTGACCAACACAGAGAAGTGTCGTGTCTCCTCCGGCCCTGAAGGTTACTGACTTGGGTCAGACACTTTTGCTCAGAGAGTGAGTGGACAGATTTAGTTTAATGAAGAAGGAAAGCCCGTGGAGGACAAAAAAAGGAGCGGCTGGAAGGACAGAGGCTCTATTCTAAGCAATTTCTTGCTCCACCGTTATCCCTGCGGATAGGTTTGTGAAGCAGGGGTATGTGGGACCATTTCGGTGCCATTTTGACCACTAGAGTTCCGTGGAATGTTTGCTATCCTTAGAGGGTGGATTCCCAAGGAGAGGTAATGTCCACAGCAAGACTAGCCATGGTACCACCACCCCCGTTCCCTTGCTGGACCTGGCTTTGGTCTGTTTTCCAGGAATGCAAGTCATCCACTTCTGTTCCCTGGTTCCTTCTGTGACCGGGTAGCATTGGCAAGGCACAGACAGCTCTGGGCCAAGGATGGAGAGAGGCTTTTCTCCTTTAAAGCAGGCTTCCCAAATGTTCAAGACCATCAGTGCCCCCATTTTCTAACCAATACAGTCCAAACTCTTCAAGAGCCTCCCGGGACTGCCTTCCCTGAATTCCATCCTTCCATCCCCAACGTCACATCATTCGATCCTCTCTGCCCACCTTCACTCTTTCTCCGCCCTCTCCTTCCCCATCACACACCCATCCTCAAGATTCTCACCCGTTCTCCAACGCCTGCATTGAACCCCATAATTGGATGGGCTCCATACCAGGTATCCTATAACACACTGTGCCTCTCCTATACCATTTACCACGTACTGCGAGCAATGAAGTTGGAAATGTAGCTGAGGAGCTTTCTAAGCCAGCTGTAGAAGGAGCAGCTTGATTCCTCCTGACCCTCTACAGCAAAGAGTGAGGAGAGAGATAACACGAAGATAGGAACTGTAAGCCAAGAAAAACCCAAAAAACAAAAAACAGAACTTGGAAGTTTGGGAAATTCCCAGCCTGTCCATACCGCAAAAAATACAGTTTGTTCTGCGGAGAACACTAAGGGCGTGGCTGAGCAATGCCGTGACAAGGAGATGGTGAATGTGGCTGTGGCTGAGCAATGCCGTGACAAGGAGATGGTGAATGTGGCTGTGGCTGAGCAATGCCGTGACAAGGAGATGGTGAGTGTGACCCAGAGGTTCGCCCAGCCTGCTCAGGACACGCAGCATTACAGATGGGATTAGGCCAGCAGAGGCAGCATTAGAGATGGGATTAGGCCAGCAGACACGCCAGCATGAACCAGAGGGGGCAGGCAAAGAGGCATGGAGTCAACGAAGGCTGTTAGACATCCTGGATGCTACAGGTTGGGACCATAGAGCTATCTGGCTACACATGTGTGCTATCCTTCCAGAAAAGGGAGGAGGGACCCCAAAGGCAATTCAGAGATGACCAGGGCTGCCACTCCCACCACAAGGCCCAGAGAGCACAGGCCAGGGGTCTGAGGGGAAAGGGGAGGGCGGGGCTGTCTCCCCCTCTGTGTCAGAGGAGAGGCCTGTGGCCCTCAGCAGAGACCCACAGTGTGGGCTGTCCCCCCATCCCCCAGAGAGCCACCTTATGGACGGGGCCCCACCTGGAGCCCCTGCACCGTTGTGGGGATGACGTTGCCACCCCGATGGGGCTGGAGGGCAGAGCACTGAGTCAAAGAGGATTATTCTTGAGGCCTCGGATCTCATGGAATTTGCCCTGCTAGGTCTGGGACTTGCGTGGGACCCATCACCCCTTCCATCTTTCCTACTTCTCTCTTTTGGAGGGAAGATATCTGTCCTATGCTTGTCCCATCATTGTAGTTTGAAATCACATGTCTTGTGTGGTTTCACAGGTTCACGGCTAGAGAGGAATTTTGCCTCAGGATAAATAACACCTCAAATGTCGTTCATATCTGATTTAGAGGATATTTAGATGAGACTGAACTTTAGACATAAGAGTTGATGGTGGAATGAGCTTAGAATTTAGGGGCCGTCAGGATGGAATGTATGTATTTTGCATGCAAGAAGGACATGACTTGGGGAAAGGGCAGGAGCAGAAATCTATGGACAGAATTGTGGTCCCCCCGTTCATATGTTGAAGTCCTAACCCCCAATACGATAGTATTTGGAAATGGGGCCTCTGGAAGGTAATCAGGTTGAGATGAGGTCATGAGGGTGAAGCCCTCATGATGGGATTAGTGTCCTCATGAAAGGAGGAAGAGACCAGGGCTCGCTCATGATCTCTCTTGCTCTCTCTCTCTCTCTGCCATGTGTGGACCCAGCAAGACTCCGCAACTGTGAGAAGTAAATGTTTGTTGTTTCAGCCATGCCATTGATGGCATTTCGTTAGAGCAGCCCAAGCACACGAATACAACAACCAAAAAGGTTTTCCTGGGACCCTCACAAAGAGAACCACGGGCTACACAACTTACAGTAGAGAAATCAACAAACGACATGCATGGGCGGAAATTCAAGAAAACACATGGAACTTGGAAGAGAAATCAGAAACACAAGTCACGATCTTTACAGGGGTCAGAGATAACCAAGGTATTTCGGTTTTGAAAAAGTGGGGTTAAGTGCCAAGGGCTTAGGCATCTCCGATGTTTTTCAAAATCACTTCCTTTGGGAAGTCTTCCCTGGTCTCCTGCTGGTTTCTCCCTGAAAGTTTAGCAACTTATTCCACAGAGATATTTCCAGGGACAGCGTCATCTACCCAGCCCTGTCTGCGCAGAGTGGGAACGGATGCATATCCTTTTTCGGTCCCCACTGAGTGCCAGGGAGAGCGAAAGCAAGATACTCCTGTTCACTCATCCGAGGATGCTGTGTCGCCAGCAATAACTCTGAAGTGCTCCTCACAGTTTTTATGGCACTTTTTATTATCTTCATCGATCCTCATAACAAACCCTGGAAAGTGGTTGGTGTCATCGTCCCATCTTACAGATAAGAAAACTGAGGCTCAGAACGGTGAAGTAACTTGCCCAAGGTCATTCCATTCATAAATGGAAGAACTGGGTTCCTAGCCCAAAGCACTTGACTCTAGAGATCATACACTCATCACTATGCAGGACCGTCTCTCAGGCGTGTGTGTGTGTGTGTACACAGGCACACAAGTGAAAGAAAGGCATGTGGTGGAAGGACGCGGGAGTCATTTATTTCTGTCCTTTCAGACTCTTTGAGTGAAAACTCCACACTTAAGGGGTAGATTGCAATTGCTTATTAATAAAATAAGTTTTATTAATACATGTGTTTATAAAATACTTTCTATTTTGAAAAACTCTTTCTTCCAGAAATGAGGACTGGGGAAGGGGTATGACACAGAGGCAGTTGGGGTGGTCATTGCCATTCATTCATTCATTCATTCAGAAAATGCTCATTAAGTCCCTTTCCTGAGCTAAATTCCGTGCAGGTGGCGGAGGCCTCTCTGGACCTCAGGCCCTGTCTCTGCTCCGGCCCACTGTGCTCCAGGCCCCGCACTGGGGTCCTCTTCCCGTGATGCTGACTGGCGGTCAGCCTCGGCGGCGGGGACGCTGGTACCTGTGCAGAGAGTCTCTGATGGAGACTTTGCCCAGGCATTCAGCGGCGACAAGAAAGGAATGTGCTTTCATTCTTCCCAGGCTCTACCTGGGTGCGCTGGAGCTGCTGTCACCAGGAGGCTTCTGTAAATAAAGCTGCTTAATCTCCTTAGCCGGATGGGGGTGTCAGCCGCCGGGAGCCGGCAGGAAAGCAGCATCGTGCCTCAGATTCCCCAAATTGTCGGGAGTGGTGGGTGATCCCACTCAATCAGAGGGGCCTGCGCTGGCTTGTCCGAGGGAGGGGAGCTGGGTTCAGGGTTTTCTCTCCGTCTGCTGCTCCGGGCATGCTCCGTGAGGCGTCTTTGCCAGCCCAGAGGGGCTGAGCAAATTCCCTGGACGTCAGGCAGCTGGGTGGCTTCCAGAAGCACTAACACTGCCACTTCCTCCCACTGGAGAGCTCCCCAGGGCCTTACACGAGAACTCCCAGCTCCCCAGCCCAGCCCTTGGGGCTCATCACCCTATAATGTACCCAGAGCTATGCATCTGTGGGTCTCTGAGGCTTCTGCAACTTGTGAGGCCCTCTTTAAGAAAAAGGACACCGACCAAACAGCTGGAGCCTCACCAGGTTTTGGGAGGGGTCCATGGCAGCAAGGAGGCCTGAAGCTCAGCTTCGTCAGAATCATGTAAAGACTCCCAGTGCCGACACCTGCCTTTTCAGTCTCTCTCTCTTGACCCCTACGTGGATCCCTCCAACCCCGCCAACATCTGTGCTCAGAGGGCATCTTCATCTTCTGTTCGGCATCCTTACTCATGCTTCTGTGAGATAAGTCTACATGTAAACGACGCTTAGCTCCTTGAGATACTAGATTAACGACAACTACTATTAGAGTAACTGTTTTTCTGGATGCCTCCTATGTGTCGACTTTGTGCTAGATGCTTACAGCCCACAAGGCAGGGAAAGATTAAAGACCACTCTGTTCACGTGAGGCACTACATCTCAGAGATGTTAAGTCACTTGCCATGGGTCCTATGGCTAGTAAGTAGCCCAAAAAAGGTGTAAGTTAAAAATCACATCTTTCAGACTTCAAAGTCTAGGCTCTTTTATGCACACCAAACTGCCTTTATTCTTTTCTGTGTTCTCTGTAAAGTCCTCCATGAAGCCCAGTGCCAGACACACAGTAGTATTTTCCAAATCACTTACACCTGGGTGAGAATGTTCCTTAGAGGGAAACAGGGCCACATATTTGCAATTGGGTCCCAGAAAAATTCAAGTCTTAGTGTTACCACTATACTAGACTCCTAAATGTTTACTATTTGATGCTTATTCACTGGCTTTTGCATCAGGCGCCCCATTTCTGCTTTTCACATGCAGACCTCGCCTACATGTACCAAGCAGCTATATCACAATAATGCTGGGGGAAAATCCCCTGAAATTCAACGGTGTAGCTCTAAGCATCTACTTCTTGCTCACGCCTCCATGGTTCAGCTGGGCTTGGCTTGGTTTCTGGTCGGCTCCGTGTGCCTCTCTTCCTCCTTGGGCCAGTGGTTTCCCAGGGTAAATGCATCTCAGGGCAAAGAAAGGCACACAGAGGACCAGCCCCATCGCTAAAGCACATTCAAGCCTTTGCTCGTGCTACAACCTGTTGACCAAAGAAAGTCATACGGCCAAGATCAAGGTCCAGGACAGGGAAGTCCACCCTGCCTACCATGAGAACACACAGGGCAGAGATGCCTGACATCGCTGCGGGGAGACCAGTGATCAAGGACCTCCGTGTAAAGCTGAAGAGAAAGATGCCCCCAGCTAACCTTCAAGCTCTCAAAACAGGCTTCCAGTTCGTTCAAAGGGTGTCAGGATAATTCCTTTCAAAATTCTCCAAATCGGGCTTCCCTGGTGGCACAGTGGTTGAGAGTCCGCCTGCCAATGCAGGGGACACGGGTTCGAGCCCTGATCTGGGAGGATCCCACATGCCGTGGAGCAACTAAGCCCGTGAGCCACAACTACTGAGCCTGTGCGTCTGGAGCCTGTGCTCCGCAACAAGAGAGACCGCAACAGTGAAAGGCCCGTGCACCGCGATGAAGAGTGGCCCCCACTTGCCGCAACTAGAGAAAGCCCTCGCACAGAAACGAAGACCCAACACAGCCATAAATAAATAAATTAAATAAATTAAAAAAAAAAATTCTCCAAATCACTTTAACTTCAAATGCCAACAGATCTATGCTATGAAGTATTTTCAGAGAAGAGTAGGAAGAAAATGGCAAGCACTGAAAACTCAAAAATGCTGGGTGACCCAGCTTCCAAGAGAAAGCAGCCCACGGAAGTTGAAAACTACTTTTTAGTAGGACTCCAAAGGCACATAACTGGGGAGTAACTCAAGCTCGTTTCCAAGTCTCTTGGTCTCGAGTAGGTGGGACCGTAGTTAAAGGAGAGCCCCCCACCTCTCCACCTATAAAAGTTTCTGCTGACGAACTTTTTCAGTCATTTGATATCAAGAAGGGAGGCAATTTCCATTCTTTCCCTGCACCGGGCCGTGATTAAAAGTTTGGTGTCCTACCTGTATTTGAACTAGCAATCTGTCTGTTGAGTTGGACTACCTCTAGCCTGGGGGGGATGTCAGGTAAACAGAGGAAAGCAACTGGAATTCACTCACAATAAAACAAAGGAACAAAAGGTAAAAAAGCACTCTGGAATTCACCAAGAAGAACCCCATACTTAAGTTGTCAGGGATGCATTCTCCTTTAAAACTGTTTTGTCATTGTCCCTGGAAATCAGTGTCAGTGATGACTTTTTAAAAGTAGAGAGGGATAAATTAGGAGGTTGGGATTAACATATACACACTACTATATATAAAATAGACAACCAACAAGGACCTACTATATAGCACAGGGAACTCTGCTCAGTATTCTGAAATAACCGATATGGGAAAACAGTCTGAAAAAGAATAGATATATGTATATGTATAACTGAATCACTGTGCTGTACACCTGAAACTAATACAACATTGTAAATCAACTATAGTTCAGTAAAATAAATAAATAAATAAAATATCTTTTGAGAAATATGTGTAGTAATTATGCATCTTTTAATGCAGAAACAGATGCGCCAAAAATAGTCAGGGGGTTATTTCTATGTATGGAATCATTAAAATAAACAGTTATTTATTTATTTAATATATGATGTTATTTCTCCTTTATTTTATTTTTATTTTCTGTTTCTTCTCTATTAGCCATGTGTTAATTATATACTACAAAGAGGAAAAGGTTAAAATAAGAAAAGGAACAAGCTTAAAATTTTTCTTCTTTTGGAAATGGCAAGTCATGGAGAAAATGTGTTTATAATGTGTCCCAAAGTGTATTCTGCAGACACTGGTTCTTCATGCATTAATGAAGGTCCTTAATAATTAATGGGGTCCTTGATAATTAAATTTGGAAAGATCTGTCTTAGACCAAATTAAAACCTTTAAAAACTGCAAGAGGGAATAACCAAGAAGAGGGCAGAGCAAGCAGCATTCCCAACCCTACTAGACCAATGATCCTTTTTTATCAAGAAGCAGCCCTCCAGAGTAGCGCATCTTGGGAATTACTATCTGAGGCCATCAGTGCCAAAGCATCATTTCTGGTGCAGAGACAACAAACTGTTTAGCAAGACTGGTGGACTGGACCGCTGCCAGCCACGATGCCAAGCAGGTCTGTGTTGCCCTCTCCTGGGTTTAGTGGACCCTACTCCCCCCCATCCCATTTCCCGTCTTCTCCATCCTGCACGCCCTGCCCTCTGCCCTGCAAAGCTTCAGTAGCAGAACCAAGATGGCAGAGTGGACATATGAGAACTCCTCCGTGGAGGCAGGAGGCTGCTGCTTTGCGCTCTCACAGCAATTTGGGCCGTCCTTCTACATAACGCTAACACAGCTCATTCATCCTTTCAACCCCACTATTCATTCAAAAACATGGGCCTTACATGAGCAAGACGCTGCACTAGGCACTAGGGATTCAGTGGTAAGAACAACAAACACTCTCTTTACCTTCCTGGAGCTTAAATTCTATCGAAGAGAATGAATCAGCAACGAAAGAATCAGTAAGATGGGTCCTGAGTTAATCATTGTTAAAACTGGGTGGTGGATACACGGAGTTATTTTTACTATCCTCTCTACTTTTGTATACGTGTGAAATTTTCCATAAAAAAAGGTTTTTTTAACGTAAATAACAGAATCACACAACTAAATGCAAAATTCCATTGGTGACAAGTATTCTGAAGGACGGAGAGAGATGGTATGATATGAGCACTTAGGGGAGAGAAGCACGGTAGGTGGGGAAGGTTTTCTCAGATGAAGCAATGAGTGAGCTGATTTCTCTGGAAACCGGGTCACCAAATAGCTACAGGACGGGGGAGGAGGCTTCCAGCAGAGGGGACAGCAAGAGCACAGGGCTTGAGTAGACAGCGTCACACACGTGGGACCCAAGGAAGCCGCGTGGCTGGAACCCCGGGGTAGAGAGGATGCTGGGGGAGAAGCCGGAGAAGTGGGAGGGGCCGGGCCAGGGCTAGTCTGGGAGCATCCAGGAAAGCGGTAAGTCCTGCTCATCTCTAGCCCCGCGTAGCCTCTGTGTCTGTGGAACAAGTCTGCAAATGAATACATAAAGCATGAGTGAAATGACCGACGTTAGACAGAGGAGGGGCCAGGGCCGGGTGCAGCCAGGTAGCCGAGGTCCTCAGATGTTCTGCCCTTTAGGGACCTACTACCCTGGCCCATCCACTCCCGCCTCTGAGATGAGCCATGGCTGGAGGAGAGCCGATCTTCCCGCCTCTGACGTTTCCTTCCACCTGGAGCTGTCACTGGCCTCCCTGACACCCCGCCTCTCCGCCTCCCCACACCCACTCTGTCCCAGGCAGGTAGAGGGTGTATTTCATTGGCAAATTTGGAAGGAGAAGCTGGGCAGCCCTTTCCTCTCTTCTTCTCTTGGAAGCCGGCTGCCCACACAAGCCTGCGTCCTGCCCCCTACTCCGTGCTCTCAGTTTTACCAGAGGCCTGGCCCCAGAGAAGGCAGCACAGCCCTGCTGCGGCTGAGAGGACAGTCTGCCCAATACTGGTGTTTCAGAGAGTGAGCCCTCTCGCCCATAGATATAAACCACTTTCTCCAATTAGTCAATAATGAAAGGGATAGTTCAGCTCCCATCACTTCCTCCTTTGCCTTATTCCCCTGATGGCTCTGAATCAGGATGGGACAGAGGAATGTTATTTATTGAATCAAGGCTCCCACTGTGTCTCCTAAAGAAAGTCACCCTCGGGGGGCTCCCAGCATTGGAGGGGTCACCTGCCCATGACCCCCGGGGCACAGTCTTTGCTCCCCTGAAGCTTCTGCTTAAACTTCCTATTTCTTTGCTTTTAGTCCTTGCTGCAAGATCCAACTCTCATTCTTTTATTCATTTATTAAGTAAGGTGGAGAGGGTTCCTTCTCCCATGGGGCTTACAGTCTAGTGAGAATCCACAGAAAGAAACACAATAAAAAGCCAAGATAGGGAATTCCCTGGCTGACCAGTGGTTAGGACTTGGTGCTTTCACTGTTGAGGGCCCAGGTTCGATCCCTGGTCGGGGAACTAAGAACCTGCAAGCTGCGCGTCACGGCCAAAAAAAAAAAAAAAAAAAAGCCAAGAGAGTAACAACTACTATAAAAACAATCTAAGGGGGCTTCCCTAGTGGCGCAGTGGTTGAGAATCTGCCTGCCAATGCAGGGGACACAGGTTCGAGCCCTGGTCTGGGAAGATCCCACATGCCGTGGAGCAACTAGGCTCGTGAGCCACAACTACTGAGCCTGCGCGTCTGGAGCCTGTGCTCCGCAACAAGAGAGGCCGCGATAGTGAGAGGCCCGCGCACTGCGATGAAGAGTGGCCCCCACTTGCCCCAAGTAGAGAAAGCCCTTGCACAGAAACGAAGACCCAACACAGACAAAAATAAATAAATAAATAAATTAATTAATTAAAAAAAAAAAAAAAAAAGAATGCAACACAATTCTTAAAAAAAAAGAAAAAACAATCTAAGGCAACATGATAGAGAGTATCTGTGGGCAACTTTAGATTATGTAGCAGGAAGTGGTATTTAAGTGGAAACGCGAATGACAAGAAGGAAGTAGCCATGCAAACTTCTGGGCAGAGGGAACAGCATCTGCAAATGCCCTGAGGTGGGAATGAGCTTCATGTGTCTGAGAAAGAGAAATAATGATGTTACGGCACAGGAAAGACGGGGGCAGGATGCAGGCTGAAGGCGGGGTGGCAGGAGCAAGCCACATGGGGTCTCGTGGGCTTTTTTTGTAACGTATCAGGAAGAACCCTGGGCCTTTCCCACAATCGTCACTGTGTCCACGACGGGTCCTCCCTCTTGTTCAGCAGAAAGGCGAGATTGTAAATGAACGAGAGCTCAAAGTCTGAAGCGCCGCCCTTTCAGTCATATCCATGGTTGCCTGTTGGGTTTTTGTTTGTGTTTGTTTTGACTTTTAAGAATTACAGTAAAGGGTCAGTGCTTCACCCAAATAAGTGAGTCACTAACAGCAGAATTTCAGGCAGTTCTGGGGGAAAACTTGGGGATTCCTTCAAGTCTCCAGACTAGGGTCATAGGCAGGGACAAACCAGGACTGAAAAAAGGCAGTAACAGTGGGAGGGAAAAGCAAAACAGAGTGCCAGTTATTTCAGTAAAAAAGCAAAGACGCTAGCAGCGCATCCCCCAAAGAGAGAAGCACGTGGTGACACCTGTGCGGAAGTCCCCTCCGTCACCTTCTGAGCGCTTGGAGGAGGAGACCTGAAGAGCAGAGGGGAGGGCACCTGTGTAAGCTGCCTTTTGGGGTTCATTGTTCAGAGCAGGTGCTGTTGGGGAAGATGGGTGTGGGGAAGATTCTCAGGCTCAGGCTGGAAAATATCCCGCCCGAACTAAGAACGCCATTTTTCTCACTCTGCCCTGCCAAGAACCAAACTCCAGGCACTGCAGACACACGGGAGAGGGGTGCCCACAGGGAAGCCCCGAACCCTCCAAGCAGCCAGGAAGCAGCCTTGCGCCCGGCTAACCTGATTGGCTGCAGAGGCTTCAGACTCACCGGTCGCTTCCTGTAGATGCGGATGAAGTTTTGTTTCTAGTAACCAAGTCTGCCCACCGGGAGAAGCCTTCCGAGGTCACAGTCTGTCTCTGTCACAGGATAGTTGGGATTTCCCCTGATCTTAAAAAGCCCCAGCATCCCGGGGGGTCTCTAATTCCTACATCTGCAGAGACCTTCAGCCAGGTGCCCTGTACTCTTCTCTGAGCTGCAAACCTGCTAGATTCCCACACTTCCCAAATAGGCAGAAGTTCCCAGCGTGATTTGGAGCGCTCCGTCCTTTGATCTGGGTGCCGTTGTGCTATCAGGAGCAGAAATCAGAAGGAAGCGCTCTGCTTTGCCACGCAGCCAAATGAACAAGCACGAACTCCCCTGGACGGTCCCCTTGGCGTGCAGTGCTGGGGGCGCTGATTAGCAGGGAGCGCAGGATAGGAGCCTGTGAGCCTGTCTTCTCCCCTTCTTGGTCTCTATCTACAGATTGAAGCCTGAAACCTGCCCTGCAGAGACAGGGAGAGCGAGCGAGCTCACGGGGAGACCCGCATCAGCCAGGAACCAGTGCAATCAAAAGCGAACAAAACTATTCCGAAAACCCAGGGCAGCATGCAGGCAGGCAGGGCTGTCCCCCACTGTTTGAGTTTAGTTCCTGTCTGAGCGTGAGGCCGGACGGGCTTTCTGAAAACAACCCCCCGCCTCCTTTCCAAGTTCAGTTCATTTCCATCCAGCAAACTTCCACTGAACGTCTGTAATGTTCCAAGCTGACTCTGATGCGCTGTCCCCTCCGGGAGCTCCCGGGGAGGTGGAAGGGGCAGCTAGAGTGAGGTTTGCAAACTGGCGCTCCCCGGGCCAACGTGGTCCAAGGCCTGGTTTTACAGGACCCGCCAGCTTTTTACTTGGTTTTGTAAAAATCAAAAGAGGAATTGTATGTGGTGGCATGTGGAAATTAGATGAAATTCAGATCTCAGCGTCCACAGGTAAAGTTTTATTGGGACACAGCCCTGCCCTTGGTTTCCCTGTGGTCCATGGGTGCTTTTGCCCTAAGGTGGCTGCAGTGAGTAGTTGCGACAGAGGCCACATGGCCCACAAAGCCCAGAGTGTTTGCTCTCTGGCCCTTTACCGAGCAGGTTTGCTGACCCTTGGGCTAGAGTTCTGTCTCCAGCAGTAATAATATAAGGTCATTTCCAAAGATAAGAAAACTCCCATGCCGTCGAAGCGTTCTTGGGTCTCTTATTATTTATAACAAATGACTTGATGACTTGGTGAGCTGTCACTCTGCTACGTGGATGTGGGGTTTCTAGTAGTCTGGGGGAAAAGGACTCAGGCTCTCCAAAGAAGGTTCTGAAGTGAGATTACAGTAAGTATTGGAGAGGGAAGAGCGTCCTGGGTGACAGTCAGAGTCAGACCTCCTGGGTGCAAATCTGAGCCCCACCGCTAACCAGAGGGACCTTGGACAAGATGCTTAACTTGGCTGTTTCAGTTTCTTGACCTATAAATTGGGCATAAGAAAAATATTTACCTACTAGGGCTTTCCTAAAGATTAGTTAATTAAAAGATATAAAGCATTTAAAAGATTGCCCATGATTATTAGTGAGAAATGTCACAACTCTCGCGTTTCTTTAAAGCTTATGTGCTTGTACACTGTCATTTAGTGACTAGTGAAGATGGCTAATGTTTGCTATGCTCTTCTAAGGAAGTTGGTTTGCTTGTTTGTTTTGAAACAATCTTTGGCTGGAGACAAGGGGATCCTCGTGCGTTGCTGGTAGTATTGTAAATTGGTACAGCTGCTATGGAAAACAGTATGGAGGTTCCTCCAAAAATTAAAAATAAAACTGCCATATGACCCAGCAATTTCATTTCTGGGTATTTATCCAAAGAAAATGAAAACACATATTTGAAAAGATATATCCACACAAATGTTCATTGCAGCATTATATACGGTAGTCAAGATACAGAAGCAACTTAAGTGTCCATTGATAGATGAATGGATAAAGAAGGTGTGGTGTGGTGTGTGTGTGTGTGTGTGTGTGTGTGTGTGTGTGTGTGTGTGTGTAAAAAGGAAATACTACTCAGCCATACAAAAATGAGCTCTTACCATTTGTGACAACGTGGCTGAATCTAGAGGGTATTATGCTAAGTGAATTGAGAAAGACAAATACAGTATGATCTCACTTACCTGTGAAATCTAAAAAACAAAACAAACAAAAAAACAAAATGGGGCTTCCCTGGTGGCGCAGTGGTTGAGAATCTGCCTGCCAATGCAGGGGACACGGGTTCGAGCCCTGGTCTGGGAAGATCCCACATGCCGCGGAGCAACTAGGCCCGTGACCCACAACTACCGAGCCTGCGCATCTGGAGCCTGTGCTCCGCAACAAGAGAGGCCACAATAGTGAGAGGCCCGCGCACCGCGATGAAGAGTGGCCCCTGCTTGCCGCAACTAGAGAAAGCCCTCACAGAAACGAAGACCCAACACAGCCAAGAATAAATACATAAATAAAATAAAAATTTTAAAAAACCAAAAAAACAAAAAAAAACAAAAAATGAAAACAGTCTCATAGATACAGAGAACCATCAGGTAGTTGCCAGAGGGAAGGGGGAAATGGGAGGGCAAAGAAGCTGAAGAGGATTAAGAGGTACAGACCTCTAGAGAGAAAATGCATGAGGCACAGGGATGCAATATACCACATAAAGAATACGGTCAATAATACTGTATTACTTTGTATGGGGACAGATGGTTACTAGATGTATCGTGGTGATCATTTCATAATGTATGCAAATGTCCAATCACTATAGTACACCTGAAACTAGCATCATATTGTCAACTATATTTCAATTAAATAAAAGAATGTGGATACACTGTGATTACGGTTATATAAACAAAACATGCATTTGAATAAAAAAATAAAAAATTTAACAATCTTTAAGGGAAGTTAACTGGTTGTACAATGAAGCTGAAATCTCTCTAGAGAAAAACCATCACAAAGGAATGACGTAATTTCATTCACTGTAGAGAATAGGGGTCAGCTGAGTGCTAAACCCAGCGAGATAAGCAGGATGTGTTTTTCTGTTGAACATTAAGGGAAGTTTCTTGTGGCAGCAAACTACAGAGCAGAGGGTTAAAAGAGGTAAAGACTCATCATCCCTGATAACCAACCACAACAGAACAGAAAAGCTAGTTCGTAGCTGTTAAAAATAAATCCGAACGCCCCAGTTAGTGAAAACTGTATTCAGAACTGTTTGATGAATGTGAAGTTAGACGTATACACACTACTATGTATAAAACAGATAACGAATAACGACCTACTGTACAGCACAGGGAACTCTACGCAGTGCTCTGTAATGACCTACATGGGAAAAGAATCTAAGAAAGAGTGGATACATATATACGTATAACTGATCCACTTTGCTGTACAACTGAAACTAACAAACGTTGTAAATCAACTGCATTCCAAGAAAAATTTTTTTTAAATGTGAAGTTAACTACAGATATACTTAACGTCTTCCTGTGTTATATCATTTTTGAACTTTGATCTAATTGGCACAAGCAGACATTAGGGAGTGATTCCAATGGGTGTTAAGACTTTCATAAAGAATGACATTTTTGTAGAACATTCAAGAACTTTTTAAAGTTATCTTCGACTGCAGGAAAATCTTGAGGAAGAACTCACCGGCGTCTCCGAGGCTTGCTTTGTGACCCTCCACCTTTTGAGTCACGGTCAATATCCCAGTGTGACGAAGAGGGTGGTGAGTCTGGTGAAGGAGCCACGAACCTCAGCCCCGTGACCTTCAACAACCCGGTTACATCTCTGACCTCAGTTTTCTCGTCTGACAAAAGAGGGCAGCCGACGGGCTGAACTTTAGGTTTCCTCTGAGTTATTAGCAGCCGTGACCTTTAAGTTGCAAACTGGCAGCATGACTTTTGTCATCTCTGCTACTGTATTTGGTCAACGTTTGAGAGTCTATAGCAGGGGCAGGTATAGGGGAAGGGAACGGGGAAAACGATGATTTACAGATATTCTAACACTTATTTTCTCTTTCTGTGAAAGAAACTCGAAAGAAACCGAGAGGGTTGGTTTCAATTTGAACTTCCGGCCTTCTGTTAAGCATCTGATGTGGGCTGATCTGAACATGACACGGTCCCTGATGGGAGAATTGCTTATCACTGTGTCCACGTATTTCTGTATTAATTCACAGCATGATGGCGAGGAAGGAACCAGGAAGAACCTGGGTAATCCCATGAATGCATCCCTTTAGTTAGATAATCTGTAGTATTTATGATTTTGGGGGAACCACAACTTGGCATGCCCCGTTTCTTTTCCCAGCCTCATCTCTTCCTACTCACCCTCCTGCCTCTTAACTTCAGTCAAGGGAATCTGCTCCTCTCCTTTGCCTCTACCGAGGTCAGACTGTTTTCTATACATCAGGGTATGACACTCAGCCCCGAGGGGAAGAGGGATGACCTTAGCCACCTGCTGCAATTACATTGCTTTAAAAATTCAGGTGTGCCTGGGGCACTTCTGCTACAGTCCTGTTAGAGCTGCACTGCTCAGACTTGGGGGGGCCTATAACACCCTTACTTTGAAACTAAAGAAAGAAAGATCAGTGCTTTGGGCGAGTGTCTTAAGTCAGTTCTTCAACAGGCACCCGGAGATGGAGGTTGACAGGGGAGTGACTGTGGGAAAAATACTTATGGGGAAGTAGGACAGTCCCAACAGCCCCAGATGCTCCCACGGGGAATTCTGGAGAATTGCGATGCCTTCTAAGAGTTGTCCTGCCCTGAGGAGAGGGGGCCAGGCCTTCACATACCCCCATCCACCTGTCATCGGATGTGGGTTGCCCCTGTGGAGTACGTGACCTTGGGTCAGGTGGCTGTCTTCAGCAGAGGGCAATTCCCAGAGATGGACCAGCCCACTATACTTCCAGCATCTGGGAGAGTGAGCACTTCATCCGGAAGGTGGATTCAGGGCAGTTTGTCACCGCACACACCGCAGTGTGCTTTCACTGTGAGTTTGGAGGAGGGAGGGGAGATTTTCATCATTTGGGTACCACACACAGGAGACGGCTGTTTGTTTCACCTCGGGTTCCTCAGTGTCAGGCCACAGAAACCAAGGCAGGATGCCTTCATCTATTGATGGGACCAAAAGCATAGGAACCTGCAGAACTAGGTATGGACACAGAGGAGAAACTAGGACTAGCATCACCACAGCTTCTGGACCCCTCATCCGGCTACTGGCCTGGGAATTAACACCCTCCCGTCTTTGTGGTGATGGTGTTGGTTCATCCTTTCAGCTCTCGGCTCAAGATCTCAAGGACTGGGAAAGAGAATCTGATTGGCTTAGTTTAGTTCACGTACCACCACTTAGCTAGGGGCAGACAAAGGATGGTCTCCCCCAAACTGCACACAATGGGGGTGGGATGCCATGAGGAAGGGGATATATATGCTGAGACACACACACACATTCACATATGTACACACAAACCCATAAACGTTTAAAAGTGGCGCATAATTAGCCAGGAGGACACATCCTTTTTCCCATCCATCCTCGAAAAGGTACGAACAATGGGCTCAGACATCATTCTGGCGCAAAGAGGATGCAGGACACCTTGGTGAGAGTGACATCACACCCCCAGGTCCCCAAAGGAAACGGCATTTCAAAATGAGCAAGATGAAGTTCTAATCATCGAAACAGGTTTCTTTCTTAAAGAAGAAAAACAAAGGCAATGTCTTCTCACTGGGAAGTTTCCCATCAGAATTTTCTAGAGACCAAAACAGCAAAACAGTTCTTAAACAGAGTCAGAAATTAACACTGGACTTTCCCTGCAGTTGTTTTGCTGCCCTTTCCCCCCTTTATCGCAGGGAGGTTTAAGACTAAGGCAGGTGACGCCCAGGAGATGGAGTTTCTATTCACTGCTCGTGGTGCCAGGTGGACCAAGGTTCACAAAGGGTATCTTCAGGTCACTGCTTGGATGTTGTAAGTTATATATCAGGCAGCTGTTTCCCGGGGAAACAGGGAGACCTCTTCACTAAGTGTTGCACAGCGCAGGCTCTCAGTGTGTGTTGGAAGGAAGGGAGGAAGGAAGGAAGGAGGGAGGGAAGGGAGGGAGGGAGGGAAACAGAAAGGGGTAAGGAAGCCTACCCTTGACTCATCAGCATCTAGATCACAGGTAGATCACACATCCTACTCAGGCATGACCTCTTCTGACTAGATCCCCTGTGCAGAGATCTAGAATTACTGAGGAATCTCCCCGTCATTAACAAAAGAGTACGGGTGTAAGTCAGGGACAGGAAAGAGCCCATCCTGAGAGTTCTGCTGATTAGTGATTTACTCGAAGAACTGATGATTGAGAGGCTAACAGTTTTATGATAGAAATGTGTAAACCCTTCTAATCCAACAATCTTATTTTACAAATGAAGACACCAAGGGCTAGAAAAATAATGTGGGACTTCTGCTTCCGGCCAAAATGGAGCAGCGGGGACCTTATTTATCATCTGACTCAGACAAAAAAAAAAAAAAAAAAAAAAAATCTCTCTGGATCAGCATGTCTTTCTTTTCTCTGAAAACCAACTCAGGACTGGAGAGCAGGGCTGGGACTAAGGTGAGGCAAGTGAGGCCTTCCTGCCCAGCGCTGAGGGCGAGGGCCACCTCAATCTTGCCCGCTTGGCACTCTGCTTGCCTCCAGGGGACAATCGTGTGTGACTGAGGTGAAGGTCCAGGTAAGGATCTCGGCTGAGTGCTTGGAGCTGCACTTTCTGCTTCCTCTTTCATGTGGTTTTGGTTTGGACTCTACCTTTGATAAAGACGTTCACTCCCATCAGCCTCCCTGCCCCTTCCACCAAAGCCTCCCCCACCTCACCCGCCTCCACTCGGCTGCTTGAGCCCCGCCCACTGTGGTCACGGTCGCCTCCCAACCCCCCCCCCCCCACTGTCCCGAGAGGTCCCCGGAGCACCGGCCACTTGGCGCTTCCTTGGGCCTGTCCGGCTCTTTCTCCCCAGCTTTGCGTGTCGTGCTCCTGACCTGTGTCAGGCCTGGGCAACATGGACTCCAAGTAGAGAGGAACTCTGGGCAGATTGGACTGGACCAGCCTTGTCTCTTCTTGGGAGACACTGATGCGGGGTGACAGGTGGCGTTTGGGGAGGTGTGGACGAGGGGGGGGATGCTAATGGGCCAGCTGAGTGCCCCTGTGGCTAGAAGGCTCTGTTTCTAGCAGTCGTGGGACAGCGGGCCTGCCCACTCTCTCTAGAAGTCAAAACAGAACTTGCAAAACCGAGTGCAAACAGCCTTCCTGCATCTCCCAAGGCCCCCGCTGATCTGCTTGGAGCACGAGCCCTCCACAGATATCAGTTTCTAGCCGGCACCCTGGGTCATTCCCTACGCGATGGAGGGAGGACGGATGCTTTCCCTTATCAAAGCCAAGGTCAGGAGTGATGATAAGAGAATCTTGGGCTGAAAAAGCCCCCTTAAGGGTCATCTCTTGCATCCCCCTCCAGCTAAGGCTTTCCGTCCTCCTCTGCAGATAGACCCCTGGCTGCGGGCCTCCCCTGAATCAGCCCCTGCTCATTCACACTCGAGCGATGGGCAGCTCCATGAACGTGGGACAGACAGGGAACGACACCTTTCTGAGATCTGGGTTAGATGTCACCTGCTCTAACACAAGACCAGTCCCTCCTGTCTTATCTCTTGCGGAGAAGGGAACAGAACAGCAGCGGGCTGGAGGGCTGGAGGAGGACCAGGAGGAGGGACTGAAGTCAAAACCAAGGCAGCCGAGTCCAAGGCTGAGGACACTTGGCTCCGTCTAAACCCTGGCTCCTCAAATTGTGGTCCACGGCCCAGGAGCATCTGCTTCCCCTGGGAGCCAAGGAGAAATGCAGAATCTCGGGTCCCACCCCAGACCTACTGATTTCACTTCTGCAATTTTATCAAGATCTCCCAGTGACTCATTTGTCCGTAAAAGTTTGAGAAGCGCTGGGCTAGGGCTCAGTCTCCTCATTCACCGTGAGCTTTGGGGCAGGAGCCTCGACCCAGAGCGAGATTCCTACACCACACCCTTCCCTGAGCCCCCGAGGGCAGCGGGCTCGGCTCCAAAATCATCCCAACCATCTACCCCGAGCCGGGTGGGAGCGGTCCTCCAGGCATGGGTCCCCCATCTCTGTTGCTACTGGAGAAGCCCAAGCTTCACACCCAGCTGGGGCCCTGCTGGCTGCAGCCCCACGTCGCCCCGCTTTTGCGCTCGGTACAGGGCACTCGGTTTTGTGGGGTGGTGAGGGTTCTTTTTCTTTATGTGTGTGTGATTCACTTGGCTTGCTTTTTTTGTTTTGAACAAGGGGTGGGTTTTATGTCTCTGAATGACGCCCTTGTGGCCTGTGTCCCCCCCACCCCGGCCCCCTTCGAGGCAAGGCCTCTGCTTTTAAGCATCAGGGTTCTGCCACCGGACCTGGGGAGGCATACTTAAAGCTGTTTAAATTGACAGACCAGGCAAACAGGATTAACTCTGCGGGCACAGAAGGGGAGGCAGGGGCCAGAGGGGGCCACGGCACGGTCTACATGGATGAGCAGGAGGACAGCCGGCCGGGCTGGGCAGGGGCCTATCGCTCGAGCCGGCCAAGAATTCTCGATCTGGGAGGTAGGCAGAGAGCTTGCAATCTGCCGGTGATTGGATTAGACATGGTGTGAAATTCGGAGCAGGGCCGCACGGCTGGGGCTGGGGCCCAGGCTGCTGTGCAGCCCCAGACCGCGTGGGGATGCCTGGCCTGCCCCAGCAGGCCTTGGAGACGGCTTGGATGTCACGGCCCTCACAGGCTCCCCAGGGCCTGGCCTGGCATCTTCCCGCCCCACTGAATCTGCCCCTGCGTTCTCAGGGAACGTGGGGCCCCACGCCCCTGCTCAGAGCGACCCTCACTCGGCCGTGCTCTCAGCAGAGGTCCGGCTGCCGAGGTGGGAGAGGCCCCGTCTATCAGGTCTCTCTCTTGCTACCCTCCCTTTGCCTTTTCCTTTGTCTCGTTTCTGTCTTCCTCGTGTTCTCTCTCCCTCCTGCATGGCCTGGTCCATTCAGAGGATTCTGCTCCATCTGGATCTGTTCAAGACCCCGCTTCCACTCGTGGTTTCCACTTTCTCAGGGCTTGGGAAGTCCTGACCGGCATCTCTGAGGACTTTGCAGCTTCCTCCTGAAGCCTGATCAGGCAACCGGGGCTGGCGGAGCCGGAGGGCGGGTGGGATTTCTCCTCGCTGAGAAGCTGACAAGGTTTAAGCCTTTCTGGCGAAGGCGAGAACACCAGGTGCAGGTCGAGAAAGGGAAAAGAGCGACTAGAGGAAGAGGTTGACTGGGCGGAACTGGATTTTAATGGGCCTTCCCAGACCCCGGCCAGACCCCAGTTGGGAAAGGGGCTGTTTTAGCCAGAAGAATCAGCCTCTGGCTGGCGATGGTGACGCAAGCCACTGGTCAGGGCACGGACGCCTGGATCCCAGGCAGAGGGCCGACGCCCGTCATCTCCTGCCCTCCCTCTGACTTTTGTCACAAAAGGCAAATTTAAAAAAAAATCTCTAAGCCATCCTGCCACGCGGAGAAGTCTTTGATTCTAAGTCTGCCCCTCAGCTGCGGCCCAAGTACAGCGTTGGCCAAACGTCCTTCCTTGTCTGTTTCACTGTGTCTGAAGCAAGAAGGTCAGGGATCACACCCCCTTCATCTGCTTTGAAAAGTCGCCCATCTCTTGCTATAAGAAAGACCTCCACGGTTCAGCTAGTTCTAGGACCACAGCATGTTAGAGCTGGAACAGGGCACAGAAACAAGCTCCCTTACTTTACAGATGATGACACTGAGGTCCCTGGGGCCCCAGTGTCACGTCAGAGTATCCAGACATCTCTCCAGCTCCCCTGTTAATGACCAGCCCTGTCACTAGTCAGGGGAGAGCATGCCATGAACAAGGTCTCCTGCCCCTGGTGCATCACTTTCCTCTCCTGCTGGCGCCACGACTCCACCTCCAAGGACACCTGAGCACGGTTCCCAACAAACCACAGGAGGTGTGTTCCCCTGTGGTACCTGGGAAACACCTGTCAGGAGGGTATCCTCCTCCCTCCCCCTGACCTCTCCCCACCCCAGGGGCAGCTAGACTTTCTTTCCTACTTGGGGATTGTGAGTGCCTCCTTGGTGCCTTTCAGAGAGGAGAGCCTGTATTAGTCTATAGATTTCAAGGCATGCCACACTTCAGATCCGCCTGCATTGTCTACCTAGGTTGTGTGTTAACAAGAATTCCAGGGTTTGCTAGGAAGAGTGGTCCAAATGTCTGCTATGGGTGAGGGGGAGAATGGTGACTCAAACTGCAGCCCCTGAACTTGGCGTAGAAACAGGCAAGCCAGTGCACCCCGGAAGAACACACGTCCCCAAGCCTGCAGAGCTCCACCCTTAACTCCAAAGAGGTGCCTTCCCTTTCTCCAGCCCGCGGCAAGCATGCTCGGGGCTCCCCAGCCCTTGCTTGGCCATTGAGACGAGTGATTTTCCAGTGGAGAGAAAAAGCTTTTTGAACCTTCCAATCCCCAGTATGCAAACAGAAAACAAATTACAGAGACACCAACAGCCCCTGGGTCTTATTCAAAATGTCCCCCAATTCTGCAGGCACCTCCTACCCACAATTTTCTGTCCACTGTTTGTGGATGCCAGTCTCCCAAACTGGCCCCCGCAAAACTCTCCCCACCCTGTGCTCGTAGGCACTTCTCCCTGGTGGGGAGATGGAGTCTCTTTCCTTTCCTCTTGATCTGGACTGGCCTGTGACTGGCTTTGACCTACAGAATTTGGCTAAAGTAACCTGGGACTTCCAAGCCCTGATTTTCAAGAGGACTGGTAGCTCCCGCTTCCTCTCTCTTTGGAAGCCAGCAGGGATGTGAAATGCCAGAGAGCCCAAGACCGTGTGCTATGCGGAAGCCCAAGGCAGCCAGAGGAGAAGCCACGTGCAGGACCCCCAAGGCCCCAGACACAGGACTGAGATCGTGGTTTCCCGCCAGCTCGGTGTCAGCAGAATGCAGCCAACGAATGACCCCGGATGACTCCTCATGGTCAGAACTGCCTGGCTGAGTTGCGCCCAATTTCCTGACCCACAGAATTGTCGTTTTAAGATGCTAAGTTTTGGGGTGGTCTGTTACACAGCAGTAAACCCACTGAAACACTCTGTGATCGTGTTTGTGGCCCGACACCAGTGAAGCCATGACTTCTTTCGGTCGTGTTTCAAAGTCAGTCTATCACTGACTGCCGCGTGGGCTGCAAACCACCCACAGGACTGCCTCATTCCTCGGAACTGAAGGAATCACCCACGCATCTTGACAGTGTGTAGACAGGATCAGGAGCGCGTTGGAATGCTCTGGTGCAGCTTTGGAAAGGACAAGTGGGTCTCTTACATTTCTTTTAAGTCTGACAGTGTTCCATTCCATCCTCGTTTCTTTGGCCCCTTCACTGCCTGGGCTCCTGTGCCCATCCAAGGACTATACAGTTTCAATTCCCTGCAGGTGATCTGTAGCGCATCCCAGGGTCATTGTCTCCATCCATCCCCCCAGAAAGTCCTATCATTCTTCTCCTCGGAGTTCTGGAGTAAAAGTTCTCTTTACCAAGCCAGGTGCCAAACATGAGCAGACCTTGTCCGAAGGTGTGGCGTTCTGCCCACGGCCATGGAGAGCTTGGTCCCGCAATCTGCTCTCCTGGGGACATTCGCAGAGCTCTTAGTGTGCAGTTGGCACTCAAAAGTGAGTCCCCAGGCAGGTAAACCGCCAATGGTTCAGTAACGCTATTTCAAACCGTATTAGATAGTGAAAAGGCTGGGGAGAAGAAGGGAGCAAAAACAGTGTACTAAGATGAGCTCAAAAGTACTTATTCTTTAAAAAAAAACCCTAGTTCCCATCAATAGGAGACTGGTTATATAAACCACAATATTCTCACACAATGGAACATTAAAAGCTATAAAAAGAATGAGGAAGTTTAAAAAATATATTGATATGGAAAGTTATCCAATGTACACTGTTCTGCAAAAAAAAGTTTCAAAATGTGTACAAAGGGTGCTTCCTTTTTGTCTAATGGGGAAGGGCAACAGTAACGTATATTTACACGTGTTTGCATTTGCATAAAGAAACACGGAGAGAATACACGTGAAGTTAACAACAATGGCTTCTCCTGGCAGAGCAGAGAGGAAAGAGGGACGTGAGGGTAGGTGGATGACACGGTGAACTGAAATTTACCATAAGCTTTTTTATTGTTTTGATTTGGGGCCATGTGAACTGCATTACCTAATGCAAAAAAATGTTAGGGGGGAAAAAGGATACGTACTTTGCCTAATTTGATTAAAGAAAAGCACAAAAAGCAAAACCAGGATCCGAAGCTTTGGGTGGGACCATGCCTATTTAAGTTGCCCAGGAAAACCCCAGGATTTACAAAGAGCTTGAAAAATCTCAGGAAGGAGGAGAGGCAAAGGCAGCGCTCTATCACGGTTTCCAAGAATCTGAAGCCACATTGGGGTCTGCAGGGCGAAGTGGGAGAAACAGGCTCCACACCTGAAGGAGGTGTTAGACTCTAAGAATTGTTAGGAGGCATTTCCATCTGGACTTAGGAACCTCACACTCTGATTTGGCTGAGTCTTGAATGAGCTTCCAGACCCGTGATTCCAAGATAATTATCCCAGTCCAGATGTTCCTCGACAGTGAGAAAGAGTTCCTTTCTCCAGCTGTATCCTAACGGCAGGTGGAAACTGGCAGGTCTGAACCTGAGCTCCATGGGTCAGGGGGCTTGTGCCTTGGGTACTAAACCTGGACAAGGTGAAATGACTTGCATTCATTAAATTAGCATTCCTTCCCTCCTTTTAGAAACAGAAGATTATAACTTCCTTGAGAGCAGGGACACACACGCCCTTCCCATTTCCGTTACTACTTGTGGAATGAATGAAGGAATGAACGCACTGTCTAAAACCTATGAAATACAGTTTGTTTGCAAGTTGTGTGAAAAATCATTTGCAATAAGCCATCAAATGATTTTCTGAAGCAACAAAGGTCCCAGGCGGTTTCTAACACTGGGAGAAGGTGATAGCTTTGCCAGTAGAGGGCAGTGGTGACTTGTCAATTAATACAAGTGTGTGTGTGTGTGTGTGTGTGTGTGTGTGTGTGTGTGTCTATGAGTGTGTGTGTGTGTGTGTGTGTGTGTGTCTACGAACTGCAGCCCACACTCTGCTCTATTCCTTCTCTCCAGAGTCAGCTTCTTCCTGCTGTTTCTGTCAAGACAGAATGACCTGCCTTCGGTCAATACATACACTTCAGTGATGGACAGCTGAGGTCACAGTCCTTGACCCACAAAACCCCCTTGGCTGGACTTGGCAAACCCACTCTGTGCTGGAATGAACTTGAATTCTACATTAATACCTTCTTAATAACATTCAGAGACCGTGGGGATTGTTTTCTGGGAAAAGAAGATGCCGCCTCCTTCCCTCTTCCCCTGGGGCCTCTGACCCCTCTTTATCTCCTGACAGGCACCATATCTAATCACAGGAATGAGGGGCAGCCCAGCAAGACCTGGGCGCTCTCCGGGTGGAGGGAGCCGGCAGTGACAAGCTCTCAGCCAGGATCCCAGGATCGCAGGCTGCTCAAATATTTAAGGGTACAAAGAAGCAGCTGTCAAGCACTTGTGCATTCGGGAGGGAGAGGGAGTCGGGCATAATTAGCCTGCACTGGTTCCCCGAAAGGACTTCTCCTCCCCTGGGGCCCCTTGAGCCCAACCGACTGCATGCAAATCAGCACCAGAGGAGGTTGTTTCCCTGCATTCCTTTCCTCCAAAACTCTGGGAAAGAAGACTTTCTACTCCAGGGTAATAAACGAGTGCTCCTCCACAGACCTGGCGGACGTCCTTCACCCCTGACTTTTTCTGGACCTCAGTCATTTCATCTGATAAATGGGAGAACTGAATTCACCAACTCGCCACTTCCCAACTGAGGAGCCACGTGGTACCCAGCAGAATGCAAACAGTGACCCTCTGGGACAAAACTAACTCCAGAAAGTCAGGTGTGTGCAGGGTCAGGTCAGGCCTCACGGGCCGAGCGTGGTGTGGCCTGGAACCTCTAAGGGCGGAGGCGGGGGGAGGCAGGTGTCACACAGGAAGGGAGAACAATGACATCCAAGTAATCATCCTTCGATCTGTGTAACTGCTTATAGAGCGCGCTTCCATGCCCCGCACCTCCTGAAACCTCAGGATGGATTGTGATGTTGACCAGAGCGGGGACGGCCCCACTTTAAAGACGAGACTGGAGCAAACCCGGGGTGAGCACCTGCCCCGTGGTTCTCCAGTTTGCTGACTTCACAGCCAGCTCTCCTGCAACAAATGGGTAGAAGGCACTGGTGGAAACAAGCAAGGTGCCCGGCTTCCACACAGAGGTGGCAGGAGGCTCAGGATGGGGGATTCGGGCAAGACCTTCTGGGGTGGGAGGGTCCCCGTAGGTAACCCCAAACCATCCCAAACATTGTGGGTGGGACGGGGCTCACTGGCTGTAAGCTGCTGGGCTTACAGAGCTGCAAGGAAGAGCAAAAAAGGGAGACGCCATCAGTCTTGGTTTTCAGAGGTACAGACTAAAGGCTGTTTGGTGCTTAGGGTTGATTTGACTCCAACATGGCAAAAAACTAAAATCCTCTGTGTACTTAGCCTGCAAGGGGCTACGTCAAGGGATGGATGGCACTGAGTGTGGTCCGGTGTCCAACTCTCTCCAGCAATGAAGAACGACAGTCTTTATGGGGAGCCTTTCGGCTGGAGGCACTGGTTTGCCTGTGACCTGGGAGAGTTGGATGGGGAGGTGTGGCCAGGGAGGGAAGCCCTGGTAAAAGTAGGTGGAGTCAACACCCAAAGTTGTGCGTGGCTGGTGCCCATCTCTGTCCTGCAGATGTTTTAGAAACACCGTAGGGCACAGTTAACTGGGTACCTCACTCCTCTCAGGTATGAAATCACTGAAAATGATCGTAACAATTACTGTCGTATCACGATGCCTTGATATAGGTATCACGTTTCCTGGTCTCCGTACACATATTATCTCACTTGATCCCCCCAAACCTGGAACACATACAAGGCAGGAACTATTACTGTTCTTTTACAGAGGAGGAAGCCGAGTCCCAGGAACTGAAATGATTTGGTCAAGGTTACACAGCTGGAACATCACTGAGCTGAAGCGCAAACACAAAACTCCTGACTCCATCTTCCAAGTTGGGAAGAGGAAGAGCCAGACCCGGCAGCCTGGCCTCCCAGCCCTTTCCGAGGGCCTTGCTGGGTGCAGCTCCAGGGAAAGGCAGTACAGAGCTATCTGTGCAGTCCCCGTGACTTCAGGAAGCTTGAGTGGCCTTTCCCCACTGGATCAGGAGGAAGAAGAAAGGAAGGATGGGGTGAGGGTGCAGCAGAGGAGTGCGGAGGGAAATGAGAGAAAAAGCAATGGGCTGGGAATCCACGGCCTTTTTTTTTTTTCAATTGAAGTATAACTGACGTACAGTATTATATTAGTTTCAGGTGAACAACATAGTAATTCAATATTTTTATACGTTCCAAAATGATCACCACGATAAGTCTAGTTACCATCTGTCTCCGTACAAAGTTATTACTGTATTATTGGCTACGTTCCCTATGCTGTACATTACATCTCTGTGACATTTAAATTTTATAACTGGGACTTTGCACCTCATAACCCCTTTTGCCTATTTTGCCCCTCCCCCCTTCCCTTCCCTCTGGCAATCACCCATTTGTTCTCTGCATCTACGAGTCTGTTTCTGCCTTTTTGTGTGTGTTTGCTCCTTTGGTTTCTTTTTTTTTTTAAGAGTCCCTATATAAGTGAAATCATATGGTATTTGTCTTTCTCTGACTTATTTCACTTAGCACAATACCCTCTAGGTCCATCCATGTTGTCGCAAATGGCAAGATGTCATTCCTTTTTATGGCTGAGTAATATTCCATTGTATAAACATACACCACATCTTCTTTATTCACCTATGGATGGACACTTTGGTGCCCATGTCTTTGGTCCATGTCTTGGCTATTGTAAATAGTGCTGCAGTGAACATAGGGGTGCATATATCTTTTCAAATTAGTGTTTTCATTTTCTTCAGATAAATACTCAGAAATGGAATTGCTGGATCATATGGTAGTTGTATTTTTAATTTTCTGAGGAACCTCCATACTGTTTTCCACACTGGCTGCACCAATTCACGCCCACCAACAGTGTAGGAGGGCTCCCTTTTCTCTGCACCCTCACCAACACTTGTTATTTCTTGTCTTTTTGATAACAGGCATTCTGACAGGCGTGAGGTGATATCTCATTGCGGTTTTGATTTGCATTTCCCTGATGATTAGTGATGCTGAGCATCTTTTCATGTGTCTCTTTGCCATTTGTATGTCTTCTTTGCAAAAATGTCTGTTCAGATCCTCTGCCTGTTTTGTAACTAGATTTTTTTTTTGATATTGAGTTGAGTGCTTATAAATAACTTTGGATATTAACCCCTTATTGGTTATATTGTTTGCAAATACCTTCTCCCATTCAGTAGGTTGTTAATGATTTCCTTCACTGTGCAGAAGATTTTTATTTTTGCTTTTGCTGCCCTTGCCTGAGAAGACAAATTGAAGAAATATACTGCTAAGATTGATGTCAAAGAGCTTACTGCCTATGTTTTCTTCTAGGAGTCTTATGGTTTCGGGTCTAAGAATCTATGGTCTCGGAGTTTAGTCTGACTGTGCTTTTAGCTGCAACTTGGGGAAGGTCACTGCATCAATCTGAGTCCCAGGCCCACCCTGCATAAAATAAGATGCTGGAACAAATGATTCTAAAGTCCCTTCTGGCTCTAAAACGTTAGGATTAAATATTCATCTGTGTACACATGGACACACACACACACACACACGGACCACTGCACCCAGATTATGAATGCTAACACTAATTCATTCATTCATTCAGTAGTTGCTTGTTATATGCAAAGCAATGTTAGTGCTCAGTCATGACTTAAAGATGAGCATAAGCTAGTTGTATATTTGAATTTCAAAGTAAACCAAACTATTTACGTTGGTATTTCAGCCTGTATGTACCAAGAAGAAGGCTGGAAATTTAGGATAAGTCATCAGTGACTTGAGCTCGCAGGAGATGCTGGGTCCCCATGTTCATGCTAGCTACGAGTAAGCTCAGAGAGTGTATCTTGCTCAGGAACTAAACCACGTATCCAGCACATAGTGAAACCGAACGCACAGGCTTGATGAACTATTTCACGTGCCAGGTTCCCCAACAAGAGCTGAAATTGCCCTTAAGACACAGATCATCCTAAGAGGTACCACGTCCTGTGGACTTTTTCCCTCATTAGTGTAGTGAAATAACTGCAGATGGGAAAGGGGTAACCAATGGTGGTATTTTGCTGGGAGAGAGGATGTTACGAGCCCTGGCAGGGTGACCATCTCTCCTGCCCACTTTTGCCTAGTGCCACCGTGGAAGGAAACACTTCCTTCTACTTTCCAGTTGCATCTGCCCCCCTAAGCTCACCGAGAGGCCGGGGCTGAGGGTGGAAGCCAGGAAGGAGAGAGAGCCAGTTCAGCAAGACACAGAGAGGTTGAGCCAGTGGTCTCGACCCACACAGGAAATCGGATGCAGGGGCCCTGGCGCAGCCCTGGAATTCATGAGCTCCAGGCTTCGCTTCTAGACAGATGCTTGTGTTTCCTCCGATGTTTGTTTAATGGCAGAAACATTTCACTGGAAACCAGAGACCTGGCTTCTCTGAGGCTCACCTGTTGCTTTGGAATGTATTTATTTGTACACGGGGCCCCGTCTCGGCAGACTGTTCCCTTCCTCCAGCCAGAAGGCTGATGTGCTCACGTCACGGTCTCCACGGCAACGGACCCTGATATTACAAACGGCAGATTGTGCCTCCAGGTAGATAGAAAGTGACCCCGGCAGGTAACGTGGGCCAAACAAACTTCCTGGTTCCAGGCAAAGGTCTCAAAGAAGAACAGTAAAATGTGCCCTCACTCCCCACCCCTGGACACGCTCTTCTCCGGGGCAACAAACACCTCACCATCTGAGGTCTAGTTTTTTCTCCCATTATTCTTGCGAAGGGAGGCAAAAGCATTTCTGCTTTCCTTACTGATCACCGCCCCTCCCTCAATCCCTCTGCCTCCAGGCTACTCATAAAACTAAAGACAAAGACGAAACGCCAGCTCCCCTGGGTATGGTCATGTCTGAGCACGGACCCTGGGTATGGAGACGTGCGTCCTAGGCATGGTGGTGGTGAATCTTCGTGGGTCGGTGCTGATTCACCCTCGAAAGGAAAGGAAAGGAAAGGGAAGGAGAGGAGAGGAGAGGAGGAGAAGGAGAAGGGAAGAGGAGAAAAAAGAACAGAACAGAACAGAGCACTGGAACTATGGGAAGCCACCCCTCCCCCAGCCAGCACATCTCTGTACCACGACGCCCCGAGCGCCAGGGCTCCTCCTCATGGTTTGCCTCCAGGGTCCCTGACAGCCTGACCCTCAGTTCCTATGGCCTCCAGGCCATCAGTTCCATCCCACCAGGGCCAGGGGACCCGGCCCTCTTACAGCCTCTCCCGGGCACTTATCTGCTTTGGTGTTTCCTGTGTCCCTAAGCTTGGAGCTGCCTCCTACGCCAGACCATGGCTCCAGGGCCCTGGAGATGGAATGATGGGCTCGGAGGAGGTAATGCGGAGCACGGGGTGTGAGCCACGCACCCGGCTCCCGCCCCCCTCACAACCACCTCCCTAGGCTTCTCCTAAGGCCCGCCTCTGAGGCCTGGCCACAGCTGGCGGGGCCATCTCAACCCAAGCCTCCAGTCCTGAGGAGCTCGAGGAACTGAGCTGAGATGCCAATCGAAGTGTGTCTACCTCAGAAACCAAGGGCTGGCCTGGCCCTTCCTCTTTCAGCTTCGGACCATAGCGACATCCCCAAGCCACCTGCATCTCATACAGAATACACTCCTGCCCGCAGCAAACAGCTACGGCGTCCATAGCCTTGGGAGGGGCTGGTTAGTCATCACACTGCCAGGAAGCGGACATCTCACCAGTGGTCTGGAGAAAGGGGGACCCGGGAGAAGGCACTCTCTGTCCCCACCGGGCCTGCATGTCCAAATCTGACCCACCCTGCAAGACCGCAGACAAAGCCCATCCTCCACAAAGCTTCCCTGAAACACACCTGGCAGGGACCTCTGCACACCCACAGCACCTGATCCAACCCCTGCCCAGGTGTGTTATCACTGCATCTCGTGTTCACAGGTAAGCTACATCCTACCTTCCCTACTAGGCTTCATAAGCTGCATAAGGACAGGGTCTGTGTCTGATCATTGTGTCCTCTTTTGCCTTGAACTTAATAGCTGCTTAATAAACCAGAGTAAATGCATAAATGACTACAATGCGATGGGCCGTGTGTGACTTCAGTGTCCGGACTACTTCCACCCACCTTCTCCTTCCACTCCTAAGGGCTCTTATCCCTGCCCCACTGCCGGCCACACAGAGATGCTACTTCACACCCAGCTGTGGATGCGTGTGCTGTGTGCTGTAAGGCTCCCCTCCCCACCTTCCCAATCCTAAGTGTGACACATAGGTTAATGTTACCTAGTCAGCTCTTTTGGGGCAGTGACCTTCCCAAAAAGGCATTTCTTTTTATTTTTCAATCAATAAAAACAGAGCTCCCCTTTTGAAATTTTTGTTTAAGGTTCTAGACCCTGGCCTTGAGCTGTAGGCAAGAGACCTCCTCTTCCAAGATGACGAGATCCTTTCTTCTACGCAAATTAAACTATAAGCTTTCCTAATGGAGCAGATCTCTAGAACTGGCTATTTCTTCCAAATGAACCACATACTGTCTTCTTGGTACAATTAGTTTTAGCTTTGACTGCAAATGACAGAAATAGTATTGGCTTAAACAAGATGGGAAGTTATTTCTCCCTCCAACAGAAGTCTGGAGGAGTTAGTGCAGGGGTGCCAGGGGGGCTTCCTAAGGTCATCAGGGCCCTAGGATCCTTCTATGTGGTCTGTTATTCTCAGAGCTTGGCTGCTACCTCATGGCTCAGAATGACTGCTGAGCTCCAGCTCTCATGCCGGCAGCCCACCTGCCGAAACAAGGAAGCAGTGAAGAGGGACACACTTCTTCCCTTTAAAGACACTTCCAGGAACTTGCCCACTACATTTCCCCTAAACTCTACTGGCCACAAGGGAAGTCGATAAATGTCATCCTTCTTCTGTTTAGGTTACAGATTGCGTTTGTAAGGAAGAAGCAGGTAATAGCTACTAGAGACACTAGCAGACCTAGCTCTACTTTGTCCTGAATAATTATTTTTCCATCTTTGAGAGACCAGTTTTCTCATTCCTCAGTGGCCAGGATTGGCAGAATCTCTACGTCCACCTTTGCTTTTTTTTTTTTAAACCATTGAATTATACACTTTATTTTTTTATTTTTTTTGGCTGCACCACCACACAGTATGTGTCTTAGTTCCCCGACCAGGGATCGAGCGCATGGCCCCTGCAGTGGAAGCGAGGAGTCTTAACCACTGGACCGCCAGGGAGGTCCCCACCTTTGCTCTTTTTTTTAAACCATTGAATTATACACTTTATTTATTTATTTATTTTTTTTGGCTGCACCACCGCACAGTGTGTGGGATCTTAGTTCCCCGACCAGGGATGGAGCGCATGGCCCCTGCAGTGGAAGCGTGGAGTCTTAACCACTGCACCGTCAGGGAGGTCCCCACCTTTGCGTCTCATAAACCAGGTGTTTAGACGGGGCTGGGGGATCCAAGGTACAGCAGGTTGGGTGATTTTCTCAAAACATGCAGCCAACTAAAGCCAAGACAGGAGGGACACACGGAGGTCCCGACTCCCAGGCTCACTGGAGTGACAGCTCTAGGAGGCTCAGCTGGGTCTGAGTCAGGAGAGGAGCTTGTCACTGCACAAAGCCCGGGGTGCCGACGAATGCCAGGACTGGGAGAGACACGGGGGCCTGGCTGAGAGCAACCTCCGGAAGCTGTGGGTAAGAAATCTGTGCCCGGAGGCGCCGGGTGCCAGCTGCACAGGGACTGTGGCTCCCTGGTGCCATCTTGCCCCTCAGCGCCCTGCTCTCCTCCCAGGGCAAGACCTGCAGCGCCTGCTCCAGCCGTGGCAGACTCCCACCACCTGGCCGGGAGCTTGGGACCCCGAGAGGCAAAGCCCACAGCTGCACCCATTCTTGGGGGCACCGAGTTTCCAGGTGAACACATCCCTGCCTGGGCTGGTAGCTACGCACAGACTTTCCTGTTACCGTCCTGAATCTGGCCCGGCCCCTCCAGCTCGAGCCTCCCTGAGTGGGACGTGCCCTCCCACTGATGGGTCTCCTCCCCAGGGCCTCGGGAAAGGTATTTGGGCTGGCGGTTTGCCTGTCCCTTCTCCCTGGGTGCCAGGTCCTCTGAACGTCCCACAGACTGTGGGAAGGATGGTTTTGAAAGATCTTACACACGTAGGCTTATAGTGTCCTATAAGGTGGGGATGTGCCAGGTCCGGACTAGCTTGGGCTGGAAGGCAGGATGCCTGGCTTCTATTCAGGGTTAAGTGGACCCACAAGGGAAGAAAGACACTGTCCTGCTCAAAGTACCTTTCAGGGGAGAGCAGTGGGGAGCCCATTCAAATGGGGAAACGGAAGCTCTTCAGGCATCCGTCCTTCGGAAATGCAGCCTCCCTCCCTCGGCCGGAAGATCACCTCCGGACTTCAGGTGAGTTAAGTTATTCTCACTCCCCTTTCACAGGGGAGAACACTGAGGCCCAACCACTAGGATGGGGTATAATTTCCCACTTCCTCTGTATCCTGCACAGCTCACGGGCCCTTTCTAAAGGGCTGCTGGGCCACCATCCAGGCATGCCCTCGTGCTGGATCTGCAGTGGTGAATCCTGTTTTTTTGAAAAGCCCAGTGTAGGAGGGTTAACTCTTAAGGACAGTTAAGCTAAGCTTCCTTATTATCAAACAGGGTTCCCTGCCTCCCCTCCTCCTCCTCCCACCTCCCTCTTTCCCCTCCTCCTTCCTTTCATCTTCCTCCCCTTCTTCTCCTTCCCCTTCTTCTTCTCCTTCTTCCTCCTCCTCCTCCTTCTTCTTCATGAAAATGTTGTTTTTTAAAAAATGAAATCCTCCCCTGTAAGCCTAAAGTCTCCTCTGACCCCCCTGCCCAAGTCCCGCTCTTCACTCTACTCCCCAAAGGAAGCCCCATCACCAGTTCAGGGTGCATCTTCCTGGCCCGTGGGTGCACGCAGAGCTCTTTTTTCCCCCGACAAAACAACAGGCCTGGAGAAAGAGGATAGAGGGCTCCCTTTCGCACCAGATCCGGACAGTTTTTGCCTCTCCTTTCTCTTCTCCAAGAATCCTCCAAGAACAGGTTCATTGCACCCCTCCCCGCTGTACTTGGACTGAGTTCTCTCTTACACCATCCTCTTCATACCCCAAACCAAGGGGGCCCAGGGAGGGGCCGCCCGGGTAAGGAGAGGAAGTGGGCATTGGCCCAGCGGCCAGGGAGGAGGCCCTTCTGGGTGTGGTGGAGAATGTCAGAGGCCTGAGCGCCTGCAGAAACGCATCCATGGGAATGTTCCCAGTCTGCTTGCCATGTTATCCCAGGCTGGAAGATGGCTGCATGACCCTTGTCCCCAGATAGGCAAAATCAGACGCCGAGAGAGGGCAGAACTGCGCGAGGACATCCTGTCTCCTGCCCCACTCAGGACCTCGCCACGACTCCACAGAGAAGCCGCCTGCTCTGGAACATGTCATGACTGAGTCTCTCTTTTGGTTTTAGGAACACGAGGTACAACAAACAGATGGTGAATGGCTGAATGGCGGCCATCAGGACACCTGAGCTCTACTCTTGCATAGTTAGAATTAAGAATTTTCCACGTCCTGTGTTGTCTTCATATGCAATATGAATGGAGAATAGATCTTATGCCTCCTTGAGACTTCTAAGTTTAAAAGATTCCCATTTTGGAAGGAAGGAGCTAGGAATGAAAGTAGCAACAGGCATTGGAAACACTGGTCTTCAAATCCACCAACTGTGGTCTTCGGGCAGGTTGTGTTTTTTGCTTTTTTTGTTAATTGGTCGTTTTTTTAACATCTCCAGTTCTCTACCTATCTACTTAATTTTTTCCAGTTTTAATACTTTTTTACTGAAGTATAGTTGATCTACAATGTGTTAATTTCTGCTGTATAGCAAAGTGATTCAGTTATACATATATATATATTATTTTGTATATTCTTTTCCATTATGGTTTATCATAGAATATTGAATACAGTTCTCTGTGCTATACAGTAGGATCTTGTTGTTTATCCCCCACCTACTTTAAAGTAATTAAATGGATCTGAGGATTAAATGAGATGACACTTACAAAAGGAGCTAGTTTGAGACCTGGCACACGATGGGTATTTGGTAAACAGTGGTTTCATAACCAGTCTCACTTTCTTTGAGTGTCGTGGTCTTGCCCCAATTAGTTTAATCCAGTGGACATCACGCATTTAAAAAAAAATGAAATTTGGGACTTCCCTGGCGGTCCAGTGCTTAAGACTTCGCCTTCCAATGCAGGGGGTGTGGGTTCGATCCCTGGTCAGGGAGCTAAGATCCCACATGCCTCGGGGCCAAAAAACCAAAACAGAAAACAGAAGCAGTGTTGTAACAAAGTCAATAAAGACTTTAAAAAAAATGGTCCACGTCAAAAATTCTTTAAAAAATAAAAAAAATGAAATTCTTTCCACACGTCCAGGTTTGTGGACTGTCGTCGTAAATCCCCCAATCTTAGTGGCAGGCTGGAAGGTTTTTTAAAAATGTATGTAACAGTGGTTCATTGAGCAAGCACCGAAAATGAAGTGGACAGCTGAGGCAATTTTCTAGATAATCCCCGCCCCAAATCGGGGATGCCTGGGGCTGAAGGATCAGGACACTTGTGCCAGTCCCTGCCCCGTCCTGCCCAGTACAGACCTGCTTGTTTCACTGATCCTTTCCTTAATAGACTTATTTAAAAATACAATGTTGATTCACTATTTATCTCAAACTGTATGCAAAGATTCTTCGGAGGAAAGAGAGAGGGTTGTGTCTCTTAGCACCTTAAGTGCTAGTTTTTAACAGACATTAAATCTGGATTAACAATCATAATAGCCTGACTTGCTGTTGCTTTTGGAAAAGCCAGAAACACAGCCTTGTCTGTTGCCTCGGTTTTTTTTAAATTAAACTATAGTTGATTTACACTATCATGTTAGTTTCAGGTGTACAGCTGCAGATTCTTTTCCATTATAGGTTATTAGAAGATACGGAATACAGTTCCCTGTGCTATACAGTAAATCCTTGTTGTTTACCTAGCCTCCTTTGTTTCCACCATGTCTCCACAAAGGGCCCAAGGTGTCTATGAACACTGCCAATTTGCAAAGAGAAAAGAGAAACTCGGAGAGGTTATGGGACTGGTCCATGGTCACACAGGGAGGCTATGATTACATCTGAACAACAATCCAGGTCCCCAGATTTCAGGTACATTTGAGAACATTTGAGAAGCCTCTGGGGAGGGTCCAGCTTCAAAAGAGAGCGCTGATGCCCCGACAGCCTGATGCAATTTAAGGAATGCTGGAGGACCAACCAGTCTTCCTCCCTCTCTACCCTCTTCACCCAAAAGCATTCCTCCCACTGAGATGCCTGAAGTGATTCATTCCTTGGAGGATTCCCAATCACTGGTCCAAAGATGATCTGGGGCTGGTTGCACACTGACTCAGTACGCCGGGGGGTGGAGGGCAGGGATTCACATTTGTTAAATGCTCCCCTGGTGACCCACAGCCAGGTTTTAGTTCACTTTGATTTGAGTCTTGCTTTCCCAGCTGTCCTAATTTGAAAAGGAAGGACACCTCAGAGGCATGAGCCCAGATGGCTGGAACCTTAATGCAAAATTATCCTGGTCCTGAGAGACGGCCCTCGATAAAGGGTCTCCCTGATCAAATATGCTTGGCAATGCTAATCACACTTTTTGCTTTCTTGCAGATTTGCTGTTCATATTAGCGTGGTAAAGGCTCTCGAAATTCTTGATAAAACTTGGTCAGCACAGCGTTTCCCAAATGGAGTTGACCCAGAACCCTCCCCCATTTTTTCCCTAACACCTGTTAGTGTTCCAAGGGACACACTTTGGGAAACGCTGACTTTGTGTAAACCACTTCTGCAGCTTTCTCTCTGGACAATCCAGAAAAGTAAAGGGAGATTAACGGGAGCTGGAAAAGTTCCAAAAGGTTAAAAACATGACCAAGTAAAAATTTCATCTGTTTCATAGTTGTGCTTGAGACCAGCTCGATTTTAAGGTCTCATGCAAATACCATGCAGGAGATTCCCACAGACTTGGGTGCGAGCTTTCTATATTTTCCCTATGAAGTGAGTTTTTGTACATCAAAATTGTTTTCTACAAATATTGATATTATTTGTAGGTGGTTTTAGAGTTGATGAAGTCCTCAATATGTTGATATAATACATATGAGTTGGAGGTGAATATTAATATCTCATTTTACGACAAGAATATTGACATTCTGTAAGCGTAAGCAACTCCTTTGAGAGCTGGAAGTGCTCAAAAATAATTCAGTCCAATGTTCCTAAGCCTGATTCCACATCACAAATACGTGGTGCCTTTGCTAAAATCACGCGCCCTGGACATTCTGCTGCAGTACTTCTCGTGTAGGGCCCAGGAAGCTGTCCCTTTCGTTAACCCAGGTGACGCTGATGCTGTCTGCCTGTGGACCCATGTTGGGGTTTAATCCTCTCTTTTTTTTATTAAGAAAACTTAGACCCAGAAAGATAAAGGGAAGGACCCCAAACCACAGAGCCAGGGCTCAAACATGGATTTATCCTCTTCCAAGTGTACTGCTGTTGCCCCTGAACGCTTGCTGCCTTACCTTAGAGCACAAGGAGTCGGGGTGGCTCGTGGTGGGTGGCGAGTCGTGGTGGTTCATGTAAGATATTCAATTAGCACATCTGGAGGCAAGAGGGAAAGGCACTTGGGGGCCAGCTAATCTTTATAGGACTCATATCTGTGCAAAACCGTTTTCTTAAATGGATAAAATAAGATTTTCACATTCGACATTTAATTATTTTCCCTTTAAAAGTGACTCAGCACAGACATAGAGAACAGATTGGTGGTCGCCACGGGGGGAGGGGCTTGGGGGAGGGATGGAGTGGGAGATGTAAGCTTTCATGCATAGAATGGATCAACAACAAGGTCCAACTGTATAGCACAGAGAGCTACATTCAAAATCCTTTGATAAGCCATAATGAAAAAGATTTATATATATATATATGTATAACTGGATCATTTTGCTGTAGAGCAGAAACGAACACATCTTATACTTCAATTAAAAAAATACTAAAACAGGAAAAAATAAAGAAATACAAGTGATTCAGCCTCTCAGAATCTGTCTCCACACTTCCATCTTTCAGAAATCCTTCCTAGAATCATCCAACCCACAGCCCAGGCTTTGATCTCACCCCTCGTCAGCAGCTGGATATCCTACTACCCTTGAAGATATACTTTTGCCGATCTGTTGAATGTAAATATTCCTGAGACCTTTTCCTGACCTGTGTCCAGCCAGAGGTAAAATCTCCGTCTGTCCTCACTCTGGGTCCCCACTGGGTCTATACCAAGTTAATGAACATCATCAGCCAGGCGTGGTAGAAAAATAGAGCTGAGGGTCAGGAAGCGCGGTTGTCATCCCAGTTCTGCCACTAACTGGCTGGCTGCCCTCAGGCAATTCCTTCCGCACCCTCTGCTTCCATTTCCCCGTTAATAAGTGAACACATCGGACTTGATTAGTATTTCCCAGGAGACGTTCCAAAGGACAGTTCCTCAGGAGGTTAATGATTGTTATATGAAAGAAGGCCCTCTGTGGTTAAGTACCTTTCAGAAACACCAGGACACGTGGGTCTCTACTGCAGGACGCCTCAGAGCCTTGACCGTTCCTCATGCATCTCCACAGGTGGCAGGGGGCGGGGATGGATTGTACAGAACTCTTGCTGGGGAAGCATCCTGCGAGATTAATGCTCTACTTGGCCAGAGTCTGGGCAGGACTAGCTGCAGGGTCCCTTCCAGGATGAAGAGATGTGAACAGTGGACTAAGAACTGGGCCAGAAGCCAGGAGATTGGGGTTCAAACCTCCCCTACTTACAAGTCGTGTGACGGCCCCTGTCTGAGTCTGTTTCCTCAAGCACACCTCAGAGGGCTGTGCTGAGGTTGTGCACTGCACCCAACACCTGCCTGGCCATGAAACAAATGCTGGAACTCTACTAGGACCTGGCTTTCTCACCGGCTGGCGTTCGAACTCTTACCTCCCACCCAGGTCTTCGTCAACCGCTCCATTAGATTTCCTTTCTGAAATCGTTCTGTGCATCGACCCTAAAACTGCCTATTTTATTTTATTCTTTTAAATTAATTTTTATTGGAGTATAGTTGTTCTACAATGCTGTGTTAGTTTCTACTGTACAGCAAAATGAATCAGCTCTACGTATACATATATCCCCTCTTTTTTGGATTTTCTTCCCATTTAGGTCACCACAGACCCCTGAGTAGAGTTCCCTGAGCTACACAGTAGGTTCTCATTAGTTACCTATTTCATACTTAGTATCAACAGTGTATATATGTCAATGCCAATCTCCCAGTTCCTCCCACCCCAAACTGCCTATTTTAAAGAAGAGTTTGCGACGGTCCTGACCGCTGACTCAACCTGCCCCTGGGCATGAGCTCCCTTTCCTTCGCCTGTTCTCTGGAAGGGGGCTCTTACAACCAGACCTGGCACTGAACACAGCCAGGTATGCGTTCTAACTCCAGGCTTGAGAAGATGTGCACCAAGGCCCCTGAAGCTCTTCTAACCGAGCCAGAGGCCTTGGGGAGTTTGCTGGGATGCCCGGCCACCTGATGAAGGGGTCCTCGGCAGTGAGCAGACAGGATTGCTGCTGACACACAGTGTAGCCCACTCAGGCCTCAGGAATGCTATCGCCTGGCCTCCCCGGAAGGCAGGTGTTTGTCTAGGCTGACCCAGGGTCAGCCCTTCTTTCCCCTGGGCTGAGCCTCCACATTCTGACCCGGTCGGGGTCAGGGGTCACAGGAGATAAAGGTCAGGAGGTGCTGACGGTGGTGGGCAGTGGATGTCCAGTGCATCTTGCATTCAGGGAAGACCCAGAAGAAGTTTCTCCATTAACAGGGATATCAGCGTGGCTTGCTGGGAAGCAGGACCTCAGTAACTTAGGATCGGAAGATGCTGTTCTGAACGCCGATGCTTTCATCAGGGCAGGCGAGCGCCGCCGCCACTATCCTAAGAGCCTTCCACGCGCTCAGTCCTTCAATCCTCCCTATGCTAGGAGGCAGCTTCTATTCTTTTCCTCATTTGCATATGCACAAAGAGGTGAAGTAACTTGCTTCAGTTTCCACCGTCATTTAGTGGTGAATCTAGGAAGTGGGTTCTAGAACCTGAGATTCCACCCACCTTGCTAGCCTGCCTCTTGAAACTTAATGAGGGGCTCACTCTTTGAAGCCCAAAATGGGGCTGTAAAAAAGCAGGTTTGTTCAAGCTAGTATTTCACAGAGCAAGGCACTGTGGCCTTACGAACAGGGCAGGCCAAGAAACCAGAAAATGGGACCCAAGGGCTAGCACCCACGTGAATTCCATTCCGCTAAACTGTCCGCCCATTACTTTACTTCCTGGACTTCCCTCCCCTGGGGCGCTGCACCCTCATCCTGCCTGCACCGTCAACACAGGCGGCTAAAATAGGTATTGAAGGTGCTTTAACCTTTACCTCCTTTCTCCGGGAAATAACTTGGAGAGGTGAGAAGGCCAGCACAGGCGACATGGCCATTTATTTCTTCACTGAGTCAACAGTATTTATAGACACTCAACCAATGCAAGAAAAATGAGATCAGGATCCTTCCTGTTAACAGCTCCCAGACTAGTAAAGGGAGAAGACAACGACGCAAGCATGAGACTACAAAAGAGATTCTTAAGTGTCCCAAAAAAAGCTCTACAGGACTTGGGAAGGGAGCACCTGGCTGGGGAATCCCAGAAGGCTTCCTGGAGGCAGTGAGATTGGAACTTCTGCCATCACCAAGCAGCTGTTCTAAGCTCCAGAGCCAGTCACCAGCCCTCCTGGAATTCCTTGCAGGATGCGTCACAAAGTTCCGGCTCCCAGCTGAGAAAGTGCAGCCCGGGGCTGAGGCAGCCCAGAGCCCCACCAGCCACAGGCCCCCGTCACAACTCTGAGGGGCCTGTCAGAACTTCCTGAAGAAACAGCTGCTTTAAAGTAGGGGATGAGGAAGAGCTTGGCAAGTTAATCCACCAGCGTTTTGCCCGCCTCTGCTCTGTGTTGCCGGCCCGGTCCCTAGGAGACAGCCTAACTGTGCAGGAAGGCAGAATGGATGCTGGCGGAGACAGGACGGCAGGGAGGGAGATAAAGGCGCTCTCTTGGGTATCACTGCCCTGCGGTGATTGTCCAGTTCATTTTTCCCCCCTCACCCTCTTCTCTTCCCCTCCCTCAACTCTGCTTGCTCTAAAGGCCCCAGAAAGATAGGTGACCATGTTCATAGGAGATTGGCCTGGGAGGCTGCTGAAGGCCTATGTCCCAGGTTGTATTTGCCTTCTAGCTCTCCTGTAAGATGCGGAGATTGGGGATTGTGTCGCTTCACGCCTCAGACTGGGGGGGCAGGCAGGTGGAGGAAGAGAAGGTAAGAGGCATCGCCAAGACCATCCGGCAAGCTGGTACCCAGACCCCTGAAAAGTACCCAAGCCCCAGCAGCTCATGTAAGCACTGTTCCCATCACCGATGGCTAATCTGTCACTCATCCATTTCTCCATCCCACAGAAATATATCCAACACCTAACAAAATACAGACGCTACAACCTAATTACGTTCCGTCAGCGGCTGGAGCTCTTTCTCAAATGTTAATCTCCCTAAAAACTAATCCAAGATAAAATAGGAAAGTCTTGCTACTTTTTAAGGCCCAGTTCAATTGTTTTAGGGCATGGTTTCCATGTGCCTGGTTCAACTCCTTGCGAGACAGTGACACTTCAGAATCAATGAACTGATTCATTCCCTGAGGACAGATATATTTGCTGCCATTAGCAATGCATTTATTCAGTCATTCCTCTGGAAAACATTTTTCACGTGTTGTGTTTCATGCTACTGGTGGGTAGGAGGAAAGACACGAGGCTCCAAAACAGGGAATTCCTATCTTTTTGTTGTTGTTCGCACTTGACATCTGCCCTCTGCGCAGCTCCCCGCTAGCCCTAGGAAGGGGTGCTGCAGGCCCCTTGGTGCAGCTTGGAGAGTTTGGGTAACTGCACCAGGGACCCAGAGCTGTAAGCAAGTCACAGGCACAGGGAAGAGACTCCCATGTGGGCAGGCACGGGAGCCACACGTGGAGGAAGAGGGGGAGGAAGCAAAGACCGCTGCCTTCCTATTGGGCCACCATTCAAGGCCCTTGGAGAGAAAGGCAGGAAGCGATCTGACCCGAGGAAGGAAGATCAAGATGACGTAGCCCTTCACAAAGGTGTGCGCCTGACCCCTCCATGGCTTTGTTCATCATCCCTAGAGGGATGATTTGCACAAACACTCAGGGTGGGGAGAGGAAGAAGGTAACCAGAGGCTGAACAGTTCGCTGACTCAGATGGACACCAGACTTGCCCCATCATTCTCCACTGTGTAATAAAAGCAGAGTGGAGGAGGAACGCCTTTGGAATAACTTTCACAAATGACTCAGACCAAGGCATTTAGGTGAAGGGGGTGGGAGACTCATGTGGGAGGGGGTTGGGTAGCAGCAGAGAGGATAAAGAGGAAATAGCCCCCTGGCCTTGGCCTGCCCAGCTCCAGCAACCTCAAGGTCATCCCAGGGGCATGTCCAGGGCCACAGACGGACAAGTCTCCCATTACTCATTAGCCAGCCTGGGCACTGGTCCCCTTGTCCCTGTCCTTGGCCACAAACAGAGATGAAAGCCGAGCCGCCAGCTCGGGGAGCGGGGGCCTGAGAGCTCAGGGGCTGTCTCGGCCACCGGCATTATCAGAGCCTGGGACAGCCAAGAGAAAGGGGGACGCTGGGCTTCCACACACTCTGCGCCCTTCACACCTCCGCCTCACCCAAACAAACGTGAGCAAAAAAGCCATCATTAGTGGAGAGCGGATTTTAACAGACAGCTCCCAGGGCAGACTCCTTGAGCCAGCTTTGCAAGGACACGCCAGGATGTGGTGATGAGAGGGAAAGAATCCTTCCCAAAACCCTTTCACCAGACCCACGGGACGGATGTCTCTACTCTCACCTCGAGGCTGAGAAAAAAGCACCTTGGATTCAGGTGCAGCCACACCGTCCCGGCCTTGGTCCTGCCCAGACTCTGCTCCCCACCACTCCCCTCACTAAGGGGCTGTGGGTAGGTGCCCATGGGCCCATGTCTACCCTTGCTTTTCCAAGCTTCTCCCACCCATCCCTCCCCAACTGAGATCACGGAAGTCTAGAAAGCAGCAGGTCCCTCCCATGACCTTGTCTGAGTGATGCAGCTGGCCTCATAAGTCCCCGATACCCCACTCGGAACCAGGCCTGGCACCAACCACATCTCAGGGCTGCTGTCTTGGCCCCGGGTCTCTGCCCACGGCCCTATCAATGGAAACTTGAGGTTGATATTCTAGGCAGAGAAAACGAAGCAGAGAGCAGGAAGGGGCTGGCGTTCAGAGCCTCCAGAGGGCCTGGTTCTTGACTCTCAAGCTCTTTCTTGACTAACAGCCAACAAGGGCTAAACGATCAGGGTGGCAACAGGAAATCCTCATGCATCCCATTTTCTCAGCATTCGAGAGGCATCTGAAGAGTGACTAGAATGTGCCCGGTGTCGACTGGGGTACATACAAAGATCTGGTCCCTGATCTCGAGGAGGTCCTGAACTTGGAAAAGAATAGGGTAAACAGACACCACTTATAACCATGAGCGCTGCCACCGACTGAGCCCCTAGGAAGTGCTCTGTTTCTCCAGCCATCGTGTAAGATGCCACACTCACGCCCGGTTTCCTTGTACAAAATAGGACACAGACGCTCGGAGTGCAGGCCAGGGGGAAGTGTTGCCAGTCACGCCCCAATCTGGTGCGTGAGTCGCAAGCAGGGACAGGACAGAGTTGACTGAGGCAGCCACCTGGGAGTTTACTTTCTCCCCTACCACTGCTTCTTTTCCATCTCCTTTGCGTCTCACCTTTGCCCTCTGACCTTTGAGTCTAGATCTGATCCCCGCCTCTCTTGTCTCTTGTTACCCCTGTTGCTTAAATCCATTCCTAGGGTTGCAGGCATCACCTTTTGTTTTTTTTCTAATTTTATTTTATTTTATTTTTATTTTTTGGCTGCATCGGCTTTCTGTTGCTGTGCGCGGGCTTTCTCTAGTTGCGGCCAGCGGGGGCCACTCTTTGTTGCGGTGCGCGGGCTTCTCATTGCGGTGGCTTCTCTTGTTGCGGAGCACAGGCTCTAGGCGCACGGGCTTCAGTAGTTGTGGCACGCGGGCTCAGTAGTTGTGGCTTGTGGGCTCTCGAGCGCAGGCTCAGTAATTGTGGCGCACGGGCTTAGCTGCTCCACGGCATGTGGGATCTTCCCGGGCCAGGGCTCGAACCCGTGTCCCCTGCACTGGCAGGCGGATTCTTAACCACTGGGCCACCAGGGAGTCCCAAGCATCACCTTTTTAGTTGCAATCTCCAAACCTGAAGCTCCAGCTCACACCTCACCTCGTGCTCCAGACCCCCATTCCATCCCCAAATCATTTCAGATACTTAACACCATTTTGCCATTCGCAGGCTACTTTTTTCCAGATCTCTTTGCCCATTGCTGGGATTTCAGTAACCTGAATCTCTTGTGTCATTTTATTCTCTCCCCATCCCAAGACTCCTTACCTATGTCTTCTTGAGTTCTCACATCACTAGCTTACTCAAATTTTTTCCATGTTCCCCTAACACCTATAGAACATGGCCAGATGCCTACAGACATCTCTGTGTTCTGGTGCCAACCTACTCTCTACTCTCTTCTCCTCAGATCCTAGACTCCAGGATTGTAACCTATGGGGGCTTCCCGGGGCAGACCTCTCCCCCATACCCTCTGCTTTAGCTCCGCTCTGAAGGACTTAGATAATATTGGGTTGGCCAAAAAGTTTGTTCGGGTTTTTCTGCAAGATGTTACGAAAAGCCCAAAGGAACTTTTTGGCCAACCCAACAGTATCTGATGCACATGCCCCAAGTTGATTTACAGATGTGAAACCACCCACGCCTCCCATCAAATGGGAGAAGCTAACTACTTGAGGACCATGAGCACACAGACTCCAGGCCTCCTGGAGCCTAAGGACTGATGTGAACCCCTGTGACACCACCGTTACCTCACCATCAGCCAACCAGAGGATTGTGCATGAGCTGATCACATACGCCGGGACACCCCTCCCTTACCTGGCCTTTAAAAATGCTTTGCTGAAACCCTTTGGGGAGTTCGGGTGTTTGGAGCCCTAGCTGTCCCGGACTCCTTGCCTGGCACCTGCAGTAAATGCTGCCCTTTCCTTCCCTACAACCTGGGGTCAGGAGATCGGCTTTACTGTGCGCAGGCGAGCACAGCCACGTTCGGTTCGGTAACAGGATGACTCACTACTGCTCTGGGGCATCTCAGTGCTTCTGTTCGCTGCGTCCTCCTGGGCGTCTCTCTCCAGAGATGCCCACCCCCCTTGGATGCCCCTCCTGTTCCCAGAGCGAGATGGGGGCGCTTCCCCCCTGGATTCCCCTGCACACGGTTATTTTACACCCTCTGGTACTTGGGCTGAGCCTCTTCTTGCACTTTGGTGCTGGGGAAGGAGCGTGGGCCATGAACTTCGAATGGGTGTAAATTCTGGCTCAGCAACTTCCTAGCCGTGTGTCCTTGGAGCCTTTAATAGGAGCCTTTTTTCCCCCATCTGTAAGACTGGCACCAGAATATAACCTTGCTGTGAACGTTACAAATAATGCGTGTAAAAACACCCCACACGAGCAAGTGATCGATGGGCAGTCATTATTAATATTATGATGCGTTTATGTATTTCCCACTAGAACATAAATATTTGGGGTTTTAGGCTGACCAACTTCTTTTTGTTTTGTTTTGTTTTGTTTTTTGCATCAACCTTAGTCACCAGCACAGAGCCAGGAATACAGAACTCTTCCCAGCAATGCTAGCTGAAGCCTGACAAAACTGGAGGAATCAAGATTTCCTCTTGTCTCCTTTGCTGCTGCCCTGGATGGGCCCGCTGGCGTCCTGGAGTCAGAAGCCTCCAGGATCACGCCCCGCCCCTCTCCCCTCGCCTCCGCCTCCGGAAGGGCCTCTGTTTCCCCAGCCCAGGTGCCTCAATATCCACCCCGGCACCATACATATAAGATGTTCTGTAGGGTCGCTGCATGGAAGGACTCAGCTGTAGGTGGAAACGAAGGTCGAGAGCTTCTCAAAGGAACAGGAGTCATAAATCACTCTGAAGTTGGGATGCAACCCCAGGAAGCCCTGCCATGCAAACCACAATTCCCTAAACCTCTGTAAGAAGTGGCCTCGAACCCCCTGGAGACCTGGCAGGAGATTCCTTTCTCTCAGTTGCTTGGCACTTGGCCGTTCTAATTCTGGCTGAACCCCAGAAGCCCAGAGGCAGAGAAAAACTAAAAGCCGGAACACCCCTGCCCTGGGAAATGCTGGCTGACTAGGCTTCTATATCCCATCCTCGTGGCTCTTCCTAGAGCCGAGGCCGGAGATGGTTCATATCGCAGCTGGGAGTCCCGGCTAGGGGTGACACCGCGAACCCCAGTCCCCGGCCTCCGCCTTGTGCTGCGGCGTGCTGGAGGCCAGGTCTTGGAGCCTGGGAGGAGAGAACACTGGTTGCAGATGCGAGCTTGCAAGGAGCTTTCACGTTCCGAGCAGGGCTGGGAGGCGGGGGAAGTGAGACTCCTGTTCCCCGGAGCTCCTACAGGCAAAGCCGCCCGTGAGCCTATAAGCCCCAGCATAGCCTAAAGGTGCTGGCTTCAGTCTGTCTTGGCCCAGAGTAAATCAGGCCCAGAACCAGAGAATGCACTGGAGTCAAAGTGGAAAATGAGACTGTGCAGGAGAAAGCTCTCCTCTCCAAAATATATAGGCATCAAAGTGTACCCCTGTCTAGCTGGGACAGGAGCCATCAAAATGCAAATGTGGGTTTTGAGAATGCTAATGTTGGAATTGGAGAACAATACCGAGACAGACTTCTTGGGGCCGGGGAGAGGGCCCCAGGGCAGGATGTGGGAGCCGAGTGGGGGGCAGGGATGAAAGGGGCAAAGGAAGTGAGAGAGCCCGAGAGGAGAAAACAGCAGGAGTCAATTGAGGTTGAAAGACTGCTGGGCCGGCTGGGAAAAGGGGAGTGCTGGAGGGGACGGGTCAGAGAACCTGACCGCTGACCGCTGACCTGAGGCTGTGCGCCCAGGAAAGGGGAGGGGGGAGTTCAGCCCAGGGGGTGGGGCAGCAGGACGCGCCTGGAGTCCGGGCTTGGACTTGAGGTCAAGGCCTGCAGAAAGAGACAGAGGGACCCGTGTTTCTGAAAGGCCGGTGATGCCAGGAGACGTGCTCTGCTTGGGTGCAGCTGGCCTGAGAGGCTGAGAGCAAGGGGGCCTGGGAAGGGGGCCTGAGAGCCGGCGCGGGCCAAAGTCAGGCTTGGGTTGGGAGCTGCTTCCCAGGGTTTCAACTCGGCTCTTGCCCCTGTGGACAGGTTGCTCCCTCCCTGGGCCTCACTTTCTTATCTGTAAAACCAAGACCACTGGTGCTGGGAGGACCAAGTAAGTCAAAACCAAGCCTGGCACAGGGAAACGGCTTGTGATGTTGGCTGTCATTTTCGTAGATTAAGAAACTGAGGCTCAGGACGGCTTGAGAACACGTGCAAGTCAGACAGCAGGGCACTGATGGAAACGGGATCCCAACTCCACTGTCAGATCTGTGCCTGTCCCCCTGCGGAAAGCAGACCCCCGACGTGGGCCGTGGGACCCCAGGGAGGCCGCGGAAGACGTGAAGCCTGGAGCAGGTAGAGAGGCAGCAGGAGGGGAATCAGTGCCAGGAGAGGGGCTCGTCCTGAGGGTGGAGTCCTCATCTGCAGCAGGGTCACCCCCAGCCCTGGCCTACCGTTACAGCTTGGGCAGTCACTCTGCCACAGCTGACTCTCCACCCAGGCTGGGCGTTCCGGAAGGCAAGGACCGTGGCCCGGACCTGTCTTGGGTCCTCCAGGGCCGTGCACGGCACGGGGTGAATGGTCGCCAAATGGGTTCATTCACTAAACACGCTCTGTGCTCAGAGGAGGGAATATACAGGTGCACACCATACGACCCTGCCTTTGGGTAACTCTTAGCCTGGTGAGTGGATGCAGGAAAGAATGAATGGAACCTGGGAAGGGCCAGTCAGTAGAAAGTGTAATACTATGTAACAATCTAAAATGATTTTTAAAAACTCCATTTTGTGGTGATGGAAATGTTTTGTATCTTAATTGTAGTGGTGGTATCATGGGTATATACAACCCTTAAAACTCATGGGGGCCTCCCTGGTGGCGCAGTGGTTGAGAATCCGCCTGCCAATGCAGGGGACACGGGTTCGAGCCCTGGTCTGGGAAGATCCCACATGCCGCAGAGCAACTAGGCCCGTGAGCCACAATTACTGAGCCTGCGCGTCTGGAGCTTGTGCTCCGCAACAAGAGAGGCCGCGACAGTGAGAGGCCCGCGCACCGCGATGAAGAGTGGCCCCTGCCTGCCGCAACTAGAGAAAGCCCTCGCACAGAAACGAAGACCCAACACAGCCATAAATAAATTAATTAATTTTAAAAAAAAATTTAAATGTAAGCAGTTCTTTAAAAAAAAAAAAAACTCATGGAATTGTACTTTGAATGTAGTTCATTTTACATAAGTCGTTTCTCAATAAAGTTCAAAAATTCCACCCCTACAAAAAAAAAAAAAAAAGCACACTGCTCACTGCTTTCTGACCAGAGTCAGACCCATCAGGCACCCCGCTTTCTCTCCAGCACAGACCCGAGCCAGACCCACACGCTGGCCATTGCTACGTGGGTGCTGTCAGAGTCTCAGAACTCCGAACAAGTACTGCCTTTACAGAAAAGGGGATGTTCACCCCCCTACGCACACCGCAGTCGGGAGGGTCCAGAGCTATTCACAGCCCTCACCTAGACTCTCCTGGGACAGGGACCGCCGGGGGCCCCGGGGGGCAGGAGGCCAGGGGAGCTGGGACGATGCTCTCTGGCGTGGAGCTCCTGGTCCCCGCGGCGGTGCACTGGGTCCTCACGGGGCATCCCCACCCCAGGGAGCCCACCAGTGGAGCTCAGCGCTTGGCTACCCAAAGATCTACCTTTTCAGGTGGAGTCAGCAGAAGGATTCCGTGAAAATGGTGGTTAAAGAGGGCAGCTTTGTGAAATAGTCAAGAACACACATATGCACACATTTTCTCATTTAGACAAGACTCATTTCCTATGGGGTGAACCACAGGGAGCCGGTGTTGTGTTCCCTCTTCGGTGGAAAACACCACAGCCTGAGGCTGTGTGTATGTGAGAGAGAGAGAGAGAGACAGAGAGAGAGACAGAGAGAGAGAGAGAGGGAGGCTGGGAAACTGAAAGTGAATCAGGCAAGGGGCCTTTCTGGGGCTCACAGGAAGGATGAACAGAGGGCCAAGACGGGCCCAAGCAGGGAATGGCTGACTCCAGTGAATCAGGTCTATACAAGGGCCCTAGTGTGAACGCGGAAAATGGCCTGCTCGCCACACCCTTCCCCATCAGCTCTGCCCACAAGGAGTCCGCACTGCAGGCTCTGAACCTCCCGCGCGTTGCCCACAAGAGGAGTCAAAGGATCAGGAGCAGTACTCGTGCCGGAAGCCAGTTCAAGGGAAAGGCAGAGACCCCCGCCCAAAGGGCCCACAGAGGCAAGGATGTGTGGTGACTTGTCCACAGCCAGGGGGACAGTCAGAGAAGATACAGACACATTTTTGTAGACTCTCAGCTCTGGGATCCACGTTGGGTGTCCGGATTCCACAGTGAATGGGAACCAGTACAAGCACATAGAGACCAAGTCTGGTGCAGTGTCAGGTATGGAAAGGGCTGAGTTTTACAGTCTTGCATGCACTTTTTACCGGGAGAAAATGGAAAAAAAAATGAGAAACTGGGCTTTGAAGATAGACCAGTGTTGATGTACTCTCTCCAGTTTGACAGCTTCTTGCTCTTCCCCTCCATCATCACCTCTTCCCCACCATCATCACCTCTTCCCCACCATCGATTCTTCCTCACCATCATCACCTCTTCCCCTCCATCATCACCTCTTCCCCTCCATCATCACCTCTTCCCCTCCAGCATCACCTCTTCCCCACCATCATCACCTCTTCCCCACCATCATCACCTCTTCCCCTCCAGCATCACCTCTTCCCCTCCAGCATCACCTCTTCCCCACCATCATCACCTCTTCCCCTCCAGCATCACCTCTTCCCCACCATCATCACCTCTTCCCCTCCATCATCACCTCTTCCCCACCATCATCACCTCTTCCCCACCATCATCACCTCTTCCCCTACAGCATCACCTCTTCCCCACCATCATCACCTCTTCCCCACCATCATCACCTCTTCCCCACCATCATCACCTCTTCCCCTCCAGCATCACCTCTTCCCCACCATCATCACCTCTTCCCATCATCATCTCTTCTCCTTCATCATCACCTCTTCCCCACCATCATCACCTCTTCCCATCATCACCTCTTCTCCTTCATCATCACCTCTTCCCCACCATCATCACCTCTTTCCATCATCACCTCTTCCCCACCATCATCACCTCTTCGCCACCATCATCACCTCTTCCCCTCCATCATCACCTCTTCCCCACCATCATCACTTCTTCCCCATCACTATCATATCCTCCCCACCATCATCATCCTAATTCAAGCTCCCAACATCTCTCACCTCCCAGCCTGTCTTCTCACTTCCACTCTGTTAACTCACGCCCCGCACCTCAGCTGGAAATATTTCTAAAATAAAAACTGGAACATCGAATCCTCCTCTTAAAACCCTCCCGTGGTTCCCCATCGCCCTCAGGATCAAGACTGAAGTCCCCAACATGTTCTTCAAGGCCCTGCAGCACCCGGGCCCTCCTCTCCTCCCAGCTCTCTTCCAGCCATGCTGGGTTCCTCTGGTTCCTTCAGTGTGCAGGAGGCTTCCTGCCACAGGGTTGGTGCACACGCCAATGTGATCACCCGGCGGCACTCAGTTCAACTTGTAATTCTATGTGTATGGTGATTGTTTGATCAGTGACTGTTTAATTGATGGTTGTATCTGCCACTGGAGCATAAGCTCTCTGAGAACAGAGACCACAGTTAGTTTTACTCTCAATTGCAGTGCCAGTGCTGGACAGAGTGCCTGGCCTATAGGAGATGATTAATAAATGTTTGCTGAATAAGCAAAGGAATCAAGTAATGGAGCCAGTTCATTTCACAGATGCTTCATAGCTGGAAAGCACGGGGGCCAGATTAGGAGCCTGGGGCTTGGAAGGGCAGAGACTTGCCAGAGATCACATGGCTTGGCTATGTGGGGGAGCTGGGACTTGGTCTGAGTATCATCTCCCTTCCCTTTTATGTCATTTTGACTCAGCTATTTGGTGGTGGCAGTGGCAGTGGCTGTGGCAGTGGTGCTGGTGGTGTGTGTGTGTCTTTGGTGGAGCTGACAGCAGAGCCAGCTTCTAGATCACAGCTAAGGTAATGGTGCCCAGAAAAGTCTTTTGCCATGTGTACATTTCCCCACTGTAGCATCTTTTCTTTCTCCTTTAGAAATAACCATGATTGGTTCCCAGACAACACTGCTAATCTAAAGAAACAGTAGGTTCAACTTTAAAAAATATATTCCAGCTTTGGGAATGCATTTTTTTAGTCCAGTTAAAAATACAGGTTAAGCCTACTACATACCAGAACAGACACTGAAATCAACAAAACATCAGAATAGATGACCAAATTTTTTTACTAAATGGACACAGTAGATTCTGCTCTTTGGTAGACAAGGCTATAGCTTGTGGTCTCGAAGTTCACACTTACCAGTAAGTTCTGGAGGGGAACTCTCCTGTTTACCCTTGGGCTGCTGGGCTCATCATAATCGATGCTCCATGAATATCTGTAGAATGAATAAGTGAATGGAACTTTCAATGGGCTGGAAAGAGTCCTGGATAGCAGAAGGAAAACCACAGCACCCAAAATGCTATAACCATCTGTTCTAGCATTTATTTGCTACCTCTTGGAAGGCCTATGATCTCCTAATACAATTGCCTAACAGAAACTGAAGACCAGAGATAAGTTTGGTCACCTTTTCACCATTTGAATGTAGGTAAGTTACCTAACCTGTCTGAGCTTCCACAGCCTCATCTGTTAAATGGGTACAATGATTCTTTACTCTCCTGAAGATAATTTTTTAATGAATTCAACCTAATATTTACCGAGTGGCAGGCACTGTGGTAGACACTGGGGATGTGGTACAAAAAAAAAAAAAAAAACAGAACTGGTCTCTGTCCTTTCTAGTGGAGGAGACATTAAGCAAATAAGTACAAATAAACTTGTAAAATTACAGTTTAGGGTGTGTGCTGTGATGGAAAACCACAGGGTGTCATAAGAGAGAATGGCAGTGGGGCCAATTCAGATCAGGGTGACATTTATGCTGAGACCTGAAGGAGTCAGGAGTTGGCCAAGGGAGAGGCTGGGGTGGGGGGATGAAGGGAACAGCATGTGCAAAGGCCCTCCAGGGAGGAAAGAGGTGGGGGCGGGGGAAGGGGACAAGGCTGGGTGTGGAGGGAGTAATGCTGATGCGCCAAAGGTTTTAAGTGTGTGTGTGTGTGTGTGTGTGTGTGTGTGTGTGTGTGGCGGGGCGGGGGGGGGGGGGGGGGAACGCGACTTGATTCCATTCATGTGTTAAGAAAAGCCCTTGGGCTGCCGGGTGAAAAGTGGTTTGGCCTGAGAACGAAAACCAGACCTCAATGTTCCTCTCGGTGTTGAGATAAGAACCAGAATCTTAGAGGTGACAGGGGCCCAAACCTCTCATTTTAAAGATGAGAAAAATCGGGAACCATAGTTGTGAAGAGACTCAGCCAGGCTCACATGTGTATTTAGCTGTGAACACGGAGAGAACTCGGACGTTTGATATCTCTTTCCAGCACCTTCTGCACTCTTGATGGGTCTGTGCCTCTTCTTGCCTTCCACAAGTGGAGGAGAAAAGACTGACGGGTGCTGGAGCTCTGGGGCAGCCTGGAACTGGACTGTCAGCGGCTCCCAAGGATGGGTTCCCAGGGATGCGCCCCGCGCCGGCGCCGGAGTCCCTGGCAGCTCGCAGCAGCTCACGTGCCGCAGTGGGACCTTGCGGCTCACAGCCCTGAGGCAGCCTCCCTCCCTCGTAGGCGGCTCAGCCCTCACTCTTCACTTCCCTCCGGGCCTCTACCTGCCTAAACACACAGCCGGAGCCTGCCACTCCACCCCCGCCCGTGGGCCAGAAAACAAGCAGGAACCGCCATCCGCCGCGCCTCCCTAGGACCCGGGACCCGGATAGCAACCGGCTAAGCGGCGCTGCGATTGGCTGGCCCGACTAAGCTGCGCTGCGGTTGGCTGCGCCGGGCTAAGCGGCGCCACGATTGGCTGGCCCGTCTAAGCGGAGCCGCGGTTGGCTGGCCCGGCTTAGCAGCGCGGCGCTCGCCCAATCGCGGGCCGGGCCGGGCCGGGCCGGGCCGGGCAGCTGCGGGGCCTGGCGGCGGGGCCGTGGGGAGCGGGGTTTGACATGCCTGTGGTATTTGCTCAGAGGGGCATGACCACTTTGGGCAAGTCTTTAAATGTGAGTCAGCTTTCGGCCGATCCCTGGGAAAAATTCCTTCGGTGTTGTCAGGCAGGGTTCGCTCGCTGCAGCTTTTTTTTTTTTAAACAATTCAAAAGGGATAATCCCACCGAATGGGAAAAGGCCTTCGGACCCGGTCCCCAACTTCCCGAACAGGGGCCGCGTGCGGTGCTGGGGGACCAGGCACCCCAACCCGGGCGGGCGCCCCCGACATGCCGGGCCCAGGGGATGATTGTCAGCAGGATCGGGGCACCTTCCTCCCCTCCCTGCGCCCCCAGCCCGGTCGCCAGCGGGGCACATACTGGGGGGAGCGGTACGAACAGCGCCCCCTGGAGTTGTGCAGGCGTCTCCCGCCGCGTGGGAAATGCCTGGCCCACCCCTTCCCGGTCCTCCCTTAGCTGCCGCTCGCCCATCGCACTGTGGGTCCAGTACTGAAGCCCGCACTTTGTAGCTCTGGGATCATGGCTGATCTCTTCACCTCTCTAAGCTTCAGTTTCCGCATCCGCAGAGTCAGAGGCAGCGGTCCAGAAAGTGAACTAGTCCGGGAGAGGGGCCACTTGAGGTGCTCTCCTAGCTTGGGTTCCCCAATTGCAAGGGCAAGTCGTTCTGCACTCTGGGCCTCATTTTCCACATCTGTAAGATGAGGGAGTTGTTCTAGAAGAGTCCTTAAGGGGCGTTCCAGTTCTATGAGGGTAGCTGCATCAGGCCATCCCTGTAACCCCTTCGGGGAGCCTGTGCGCTTCGGGCGGACGTGGCCCTGGGGCTCGCCCACCGGCTCCAGCGCGACTCCAGGATGCTCCCCTAGTCTGCCCAGCTTTCCCTGCCCGTGTGTCATCTCAGAGACTCGCAGCAGACAGGGTTGGGAGCAGAGAGGGGAAAAAAGACCAAAAAAGGCCAAGGGCTGAGGGAAATGAGCAGAAACTGGAGGGATTTATGTGCAATTTGATTTTAAATGAACATCTTGTGCAAAAGAAGAGGCAGCTTGGCACGAGTTACTGGTGAGTTCATAGCTTAGGCACTCTTGGTCATAGGGATATGATACTGTGAAGATCAACTTAGCTCATGTGGCAGCAGATTTTAAGAAGGTTGACCAGAGGGAGGCTGTAGAGTCTCTGCCTGGGAATCTTTCAAAGATCTGGTAGGCACCACACTGCTTCCTTGAGGGGCTTTGAAATGCAGGCTGTGTAAAACTGTGAGAGCCCTCTGAATCCACCGGAACAGGGGAGCTCTGGGCACCCATGTGTGTGAAGCAGGTTTGATAAAAGAGCATCCCATTCAGCTGCTAACTCAGGGATGTGACCTCGGGCAAGTCTCTTGCCTGCCTTTTGACTTGCTGTGGGAAGAGGGATAAGGCTAATTGACCTCTGAAAGTTCCCTCCAGCTCTGACACCCCATAATGAAATGGAATAATGTGTGGATAATTGCTCTGAAAACAACAGAGCACTGGGGGGTCTTTAATTGCTCTGAAAACAACAGAGCACTGGGGGGTCTTTTGGTTAAACTCTGCAACTAGTTGTAAATCAGGGCCTCTACTGCCTACCATCTGAGGCGGCCACAGGGCCTTTGTTTGGCATCAGGGTTTGCTGCAGCCCGTGAATCAGTATTTATTCCGTTCCTCACGTCAGCGCCTTCGCCAGTGTTCTCACTTTGTCCTTGGTTTCTCCACCTCCCCTTGCCTTTTCCAACCTCCTGTGACTCCGATGGACTGTGTTGTGCCTTTACCAAGCTTGGATTCCCTGTCAGTCTGGAGGAAGAGAAACTAGAACCAGATTGGTTTGTCACCACTAATTTTGACCATGCCTCTTCCTCCTAATCTGACCTTCCCATTCTCCTGGTGGTTCTGAGCATCGTGGAGATGGTGGTGGGGCAAGAGGTAGGTTGAAGATAAAGAAGGAAGAAGGCAAGGGCCAATCATAAAGGAAAGAAAAGACCAAAAGTGGTATTTTTTTCTTTTAAAATTATTTCTACCAATTCAAAAATAGAAAAGGCCAGCTCAGCTATGATAAGGAGGGTCAGATGATCACTAAATGCTAAGCAAAAAGGGAATTCCTCAAGACCGTGGGAACCTAGTGGAGAGTTTGGCTCTGCTTGGGCAGGTCAAGGTAGTCTTCAGAGGAGGTGACATCTGGGATAGTTCTTAAGGATGGAGAGGAATTTTCCCTGCAGCGAGAAGCACATCTATGCTGAGGGTAGGGCACGAGCAAGGCAGAGAGATGGGAGCGTGCACATCTCCCCTCTCTCTAGGTGGGCTTGAGTCACCTAGGAGAGGCAGGTGCCAGGTGTGTTGGGAGCATAGGGTGCTTGGGTGAAGATGGCAGAACTGAAATGGAAGATAGAGACCATTTAAATGGTCTTACCTGTCGTGTTAAAGAATTTGGGCTTTATTTGGGAGGAAATGGAGAGGAATTGCAGGCTTTTGAATCAGTAGGCAAGATCAATGGTGAAGAACATAGTTCAAAGGTTAGGTTATACAGTGAAATTCAGGTCATGAACAACTTAAAAATGGAATGGATAAGTATAGAATGAAATAGAAAATATCAAAGAACATGCACGTAGTAAGTACTGGTTCGCGAAGTATATGTCTGTGTGTATGATTGTGTGTGTGTCCTGGGTCACGACATAAAAGTTACTTATTACTGTCAGTTATGATCTTAAAAGTCTGAACTCCATTGGATTTGCAGCCCCTCCAGGGGGGTGGGCTGGAGGGCAGAGACACAGGAAGTTCTTGCAAACAACAGACGACCTGCATTCTCTCCCACTTCAAGTTCGTGAGAAGGAAGTTGCTTAACTTTTGAAGACAGTTAGCTGATCTCTTCCAAGGCCTCCTCTGCAGAGGAAAGGTGATTACATTTGCCCTGCATGACGGAGGGGGCTATTGACGTATTTGGTAACCTGCTGCATTGGCAGGACACCTGCCTGACAGAGCATGTAACACGGCCAGGAGTTGGAATTCGGTTCCTTCCAATCTCTGCCCCAGACCCTCATGATCCTGGTACAAATCATGATGCTGTGACTAAAACGATGGTGTTCTTCCATTCTTCCAATGAAACATGATGCACTTACTGCAGCCATCAGTGGGGGCCAGTAGATGTGTACGGTTCCCTGATATGGTGTGATTGGTATCTGGGTACCAGTTCAGTGAAGATGGGAGACAGACGTCATCCCCCACTCGTGAGTAATGGCCTTATGTTTAAAGCACTGAAGAAGATGACTTCATAATGTCTGTGGTCAGTAATACCAGTGTCTTAACAGACCTGAGTGTAGGGGAGCCCTGTGGGGATAATGTATGTCAACTGAAAAAAATGCACAACCTAAAAGTTGAGAATTATGTTTTATTTGGCGGACAAAACTGAGGACTTAAGCCCGGGCCACAGCATCTCAGGTCACACCGAGGGACCGCTCTGAAGAGGTAAGGGAAGAACCAGGATCTATACGGGTTTTTGCGACAAAGACTGGGTAGCTGGAACATCAAAAGATTATTGTTAATTAAAGAAAAACCAGACATCTCAAGTTAAGGAATTTAGCGCTTTTCTATGCAAAACTCTGGGCTCATTGAAGTCATTCCTTTGGTATGCACTTCAGCTATCTGGGGCCGGTATCCTGTTCTTTCCCACCGTGAGTCCTCTCAGGGTGCGCGGTCGGGGTGGCTGCAGTGGCTGAGGCTTGATGGTGGGCATCCTGTTTCCATCCTGAGTTCCGTCAGGGCCCACCGTCAGGGGCAGCTGTAACGTGTTGGCTTGGTGGCTGCAACATCCTTGGTTTACTGATACAACGGCACCGTTTTTCATTCACATGTAGTTTCCCATCTATGCAGTCATAGGACATCTCCCTTCTGCTGGCCTCACAAAAACCAGAGCTGCTGCCACCATAGGCCCTAGGACATAACTCATTGCTTTAAGACTGGTTCTCAGGGTCTACGTTTGTCCTAACTCGGGCAGCCTTACATGCAACAGGGTTTTGTTACTTTCCAGAGTTCAGCCACGTGGAGAATGTAGCTCCCTTGCTGTAATGCAACATGGTCCAGTCTGTTTCTTTATAAGGTGACTGACACTGCCTGTGACGACACGCAGTGCACACCCACGCCCTCCTCTCCCTACCCCAACCAAACCCTATGGTACAGATACCAGCCCATTTATGTAGCTCCAGACATACAGCTTCCTGGTGACAACTTCAGGGCAAACATACCCACGCCTCTCTTGGACTCCATAAATCTGCATATCCTTCCTATCCGAGCTGGGATTTTTCCAGTTCCTTTGTCCCTTGTTCCTGACTGGTACCAAATTTGCAATAGCAAAACCAACCAATCATAGTCTGAACACCACTCTGTGCCACGCCCTATACTGGACACTTTATATATTCAGCAAAAATCCAGGAGATATTATTATCTCTCTTTTACAGATAGAGCACCAAAACTTGGATATTGTTAAATATTTTCACATCTAGCGAATGATCAAGCTGAGTCTCAAAACCAAGTTTCTTTAGATGGTAACCCATGCTTTGACCCCCTAGATATACTGCATCTCCTGATTCCTTTCAAAACCATCCTTCCCCAAGAGCTGGGAATACCTTCTCTCTCTCGGCCCATTCTATCTTAGAAAAAGCAGGAAAACTCACTTACCTCCTTAAGATAGAAGGTCTAAGTGGAATTTAGTCTTGCCCTGGGACTCATACAGAGGAAGAATTTCCAAAAGTTGTATGTTCAGACTTCTGCCTTTTTATGGAGTTCCCTGGTTGTGAAAAAAAAGGGTTGTTCTCAGCGTCAGATAGAAGAGAGGATAGGAAAGTGCCCCAAATTACACAGTTCCTGATCTAAATAAGCTTGAACTCTGAGCCAACCTAACCCCTTTTCTTCAACACTTATTCACTCCTTATTCACAGCTTTGCCCTCCATCCCTACCTTCCTCTGGACATGACTATTGTGTCAGAAACACCGATCAGTCATTCCAAAAATATTGGAGTGAGTCTATACTAACCATCTTTGGTGTGCATAACCCTACTCTTGGCATGGAAGTAATTATCCAAGGCTTAAGCACCGGCCGCTCGACGTGCAGGAAAAAGATCAGAGGTGGCTAGATGCATAAAGAGCATATGATGTAGGAAAGGTGTCACAACTGCCAGGTTGGAAAACAGACCATCCTTTTCACCAGCCTGACATAACAATGCTTTCCCTTTTGTCCCTTTGCTTGGAACAGAGAATAATAGAATTTCCTGAGTTGGAAAGGTTCTTGTGGGTCACCGAATCCAGCCCTTCCCACCTGATGCAGGAATGTGCACCGTCACTTCCCTTCTATCGCTCAGCCGACCTCTCCTGGAACACTAACTGCTAACTGCTGTTTTACATGGACTACTTACTCCGTCTGGGGGAAGCTTTCATGTTTGGAAATGGCAGTCATTCTCTAGCAAGCTTGATTTGATTCCCCAATTCTGCCACTCATGAGTCCTCTTTCTACACCTTGAGGTGATAAAAGTCCTAATCATAATAATCCTTCAAATATTTGAAGGCATTCTTAGCCTTCTCTTCCTCATGCCCAGTCTGTGCCAGTTTTGCAATCGTGTTGCTACTCTCTGTAATGTCAATTTCACGTGTAGGGCAGATTCTAGTAAATGTGTGAATCCTGAGCTTTGACCATGTGCCAACTCCCTTCAAAGACATGATCTCATTCAATTCTGCATCCAGCCTCTGAGATAAGAACACTTTACCTTTTATAGAGGAGGGAATTGTAGCTCATGAGGTTAGGGGTTTAGGCCAAGGCCATATAGTTAGAAATTGACAGAAGTGGCCCATTCACCTGAGCCTTTTGCCAAACACATGTGCATTAATTTTTTCCTTGATATACGAGTTTCACCAGGGCAAGGGTGGTACAAGACATCCAAGATACAGGCCTTCTTATCCTTAGCTGAATAGAAATACTGAGAAGAGGTGATGTCTTTCTGAAATCTCAAGTCTGACTCAGTAGAGCCCCTTTCTCCCTCTCCTTCTCTCCCACCTGATTCTGGCTGTGGATTGTAACAAGACACGGGGCCACCTCTCCATTTTGGCAGATAGAGGAACGGAGCAGAGAGGTTGATACTTTCTGTCCATATTGACTCAGGGACCCTGTCGAAATCAGAATTGAATCTCCAACTCTCAAAGGCAGTTTTCTGTACGCATACACAGAAAGGGCTAATTTCACGTGTGTATGCTCAGAGTGGAGAATATTGGAGACATTTGCCACTTTTCCATAATATTTTTGGAATACAGGAGCCCTCTGGTGGCCAAAACAGCGGGACGGTGTCCTTGGGAAAGGCTGTCTGAGATCTCCTGCCAGGGTTCCTCTAAGTCATCTCTGGCTTCATTTTGAGGTCACTCCCTTTGCCATTTAGCCTTTTTCTTCCTATGTTCATGGAGGGTCATTTGCTTTTTTTTGCACATTCTCCTTTCTTTTTTCCCCGTCAAGTTCCTCTCCGCACCTTCCCCTCCAGCCCCAGCTGTCGCCCCCGATCCCCCTGGAATCTCTCCTTCCTGCGGTCTTTGGCCTCAGAGGACCCTTTCTGAAATCTGGCCAGTTCCCCTGTGGCAGGTGCCGATCGACAGCTGCTGCCTCTGCCGCTGCTTCAGTCGTGTGGAATTCAAATCCCTTGTGGGTGTTCAGAGCCTGCAGATGGATTAACTAATGATGCCTGTTCATCAACGAACATTTGCAGCCTCCCGTTAAGCTCACGGGGGATGCTGATCGTCACCCAGGACCCAGCTTTCTTAGAAGAGCAGATGACTTTCCTCTCCCTTAAGCCCGAGGAGCTGACCGCACATCACCTGGTTCTCGGGGTGGTCCAACTATCCAAAGCTCGGCCATTCCAAGTTTCTGTGTTCAGCTCTCTGAGGCGCGGAAGTCTGCTTTCCTCTTATAGTTCGCACAGAATGGCCTGGCTTCTGGAAGTCCTTGCCACGTTGATACCAACCAGGGTTCTCGGCCTTCTCCAATCAGTAGAAATTGACTAGGTGACAGACAAGAAATTCAGGCATGGCTTTATTGGGGTGCCTGCTGCAGCAGGGGGGAGTGAAAAGGAGTAATAAGTCCCCTTGCTCACTCCCCAAGGTGCGGGTGCAGCAGGCTGGTTCCTTCTATGGGTGAGGGTGTCGGGCCAGAGGGGTGGATGAGGGGGCTTGCTCACCTCTCTGGTAGCGTTGTGTGCAGGGGGCATGCGCAGTACCCTGCTTTGGCTCCCAATGCCTTGTGTTCGCTCCCAACTCTTCAGAAGTGGCAGTTGGGTTATTTTGGTCTTTTTGTGTCTTGTTGTCCATAATTTGGCCCAACTGCACATGCACGCGGTTATTTTTAGTCCCTCATAGTTTCTTTGTATTCTGTTGCAGGAGGAGACGTTTATCCAGGTGCAAGCACTGCAGCAAAGGGTCCCAGGTCCCAGGTCCCAGCCTTAGGACTGTGTCTCAACACATCAGCAAATAAAGACCCACAAAATAGCCATTCTATATGTGGATAATTGAGAACTGACCGTCGATCCAGAGGCAGATAGTGGTGGCTTCAGTGGACTACAGTGAACCACATAAGGGGAAAGGACGCTAAGCTAGGACGAGGCAGAGATTTTGGTTAAGATTTTCAACACAGTCTTGCTGGTTTTTCATGTAATAAGGGGATGGGGCAGTGTAACACTTAGGAAGCACATTGGACTCTTGGGGAAAAAGAGCTCCTTTAAAATGAGCTGGTGACTATGACTTTACGATGCTTAACTATTAGTGGCTTAATCATAGGGCAATGATATTGGCCAGTTCATGACCCTCACTCTGGAGACAGTCAGAAAAGCCCTCCAGAGGATCCAGAATCTGCCACAGGAGGGTGGCCAGGGTTGAATGTAGGAGCAGTTTTTCTGGGCTTGTATGAAGGTGAAGCAAGAGGAGGGCTCTGGGAGGGTCATGACGTTTGGAAAGCTGCAGCTCTCTATAATCTGCAGAGGAAATGGCTAGAGAGGGTGGAGAGGGATACAGAGGGCATAGTTAATCTGGTCCAGCTCAATGAGGGATGGTGCGGTAGCGACAAAATGCAGCTAAGTTTCTGCTTCTACTCCCTCCAAGGCAAGCAAGAGTGGCCACTGGCTGAAGCAGGCTGAACTGAGGCTCCCGGGGATGAGGGGTAGGGCAGCACTGGAGACTGCTCCCTGCAGGCTGCAGAATTCTCTTCTCTCTCGATTTTAAGACAGTGTAGATAAGTCTTTTTAAAAGCCTGCAGGTGTAGATGGGTGGAGCCCTTCCTCCAGGAGGCATGGGCTGGCCTCTGGGGGTGCTCTAGAATGCTCTCCAAACCTGGCATTCTGGAACCTCCTCAGGCTTCCCGTTTCCTGGCATTTTATGGATGTTTGAAGTGCATGATGTCTAGGGGTTGGGGGTGAAAGGGTGATGCTGAAGCGTGTGCAAAATCTGTCATCTGGACCCAGTGCCTCTCAATAGGCTGCCTCCTTGCCCTCTATCACTGCCCAACAAACCACAGCTACTCTCCCATCTCTGCGTTCTGACGCGACTTACAGGATTTGCTAGCATGTCATCATTCCACCAAGAACCCTTGCAGTACAGCAGCACGTGGTTGACTGCATTCCCCTTGGTCAAGTGTATGTGCTCTGACCACGACATCCTTTCCAACAGCGCTGCCGGCGTGGATGCGTTCAGCCCTCTGTCCTCACACGAGACTTTGGGCAAAGGGCCTGGACCAGGTCTATGAATTGTGCTTTGTTTAGCAGCTCCCTCCAAAGACAGGCGCTCAATCAATTATTTGTTATCGTGACCCTGATGTCGCAGTGAAAAGTGCACTGGATTGGAAGTCAGAAGCTCTGGTGGAGTCCCTGCCTACCATCCATGAGCTGGGTGACCTTGACTCAAGTCTCACTTTGCTTCTCCAGTCTCCAGGTTATTCAAGGAGGAGATTTGGACCAGATCACCTTGAAGGGTACCTATAGCTCTGAAATCTTCTGCTTTCGTAGGGGTGCCCCCCTCCAGAATACTGTAAGCTCCTCAGGGACAGGGGAGAACCTCACCTGCAGGGTTCCTGGCGTGACCAGCCCTTGAAGGTGGTGGTGGAGGGGTGGGAGATAGATCCCACCCACCCAGTCACCTTCCAGGAGGAAGCTAATGATGCTTTAGGAGTAAGAGGCACCAGGAGAGGCTGGAGCGATTGCCACCTCTTGTTTGCATGCCTACCACGCACCCCGTTCTTAAACTCCCTCCATCAGGAGATGCTGGGAGCCAAACACCGGGCCAGATCCGGAAGAGCAGGACCCAGAGGGCAGCCCATCAGCCTCACACTCCAAACAGGAAGTTGGAGCTGAGCTGTCAAGACCTGTAGAAAAATGCTCCCCACCCCACTAGGCATTGGGAGAGCTCTGCTTCCTCATGACAGGACGAGATTTAGGCTTTTCTATGGAAATGTTCATGTAAATGGAAAGAATAGGCGAGAAAGTTCGGGCATGGAGCCGAGGCTTTCGTAAAGGGTAAGATTCCTCAGCTGTCATAAATATCAGTGGGAGGGGAAACAGGTGGTGAATCCCTGCCTTCCTTACACAAATATTTTAAGTGGATCATAAACCCCCTCTGTTCTCCCAACCAGTAAGTCCTTGCAATGTTTTCGTGCTCGCAGCTTAGAATGCCAGGAATTTTTTTCCCCAAATCAAGCTGGTGCATCACTCTGCTAAGTGACTGCTGGTGTTTGGGGTAAATAGACTTCGGTTCGAGGAGGAGGGCTTGGGTCCTAATTCCCTCACTTTGATAACTGATGAAGAGGCTGGCCCGACCTCCTGGGCTTGATGGACTTATGGGTTGTTGGTGGAAACGTGTCTTGTTTCCTTTCCGATACCCGAGCCCTAGCACACAGGAGTTATGTTCACCAGACAGGCGAGGTGGGAAGTCGTGGCAGCAGCTCTGGGCGAAACCAGGAGGACGTGATGGGGCCAATTGAGAGAGGGCATCGCTGGTTTCTGATGAGGGGGTGCGTGTCAGGGGAGCAGAACCTGGGGGAAGCCTTTTCCTGGAGAGGCAAATGAGGTCCAAAGGGGGATCCCACGACCTCTTCAGAGGAGGAAAATGCTCTGAGAAGTAAAAAGAGGTATAAAGCGAGGAGACATTATCTGAGGGTCTTTTGAAGTCATCAGATCTTGCCGAGAGAGAGGCTGGTGGTAAAGCTCATTATGTGAGCATGAGATGATTCTGCTCACACCAAGGCAGAGGGGAGAGAAAATCTAGAACTTAAAACTGCAAGGTCTCTTAGAGGTCTCTGGGTACTTTATTTTATCCATAGTAGCTTGTATCTACTACAAACTACTCTGTATAAAATTTTAAAAAGCAACAAGGATATATTGTACACCACAGGGAAATATAGCCATTATTTTGTAATAACTTTAAATAGAGTATCATCTATAAAATATTGAATCACTGTGTTGTACACCTAAAACTAATATAATATTGTCAATCAACTATACTTCAATAAAAAAATATTTTTTGCATTTTTAAAAAAAAAGTTCTCTCGGGCCAGAGCTTTCATTTCATAAACTAGGGCTTATTCCAGGAGTAACTGAGAGGACTTTTTCTAGGACAGGGCATGTTTAGTTCAGACTTGAGTGGGAATACCAGCACCTCAGATACTAACTGTGACCTTGGAGGATGAGAATGCCTACGTCTTGGGGCTCTTGAGAGAACTGAATGAGGAAATGTACGTGAAAGCCCCCAAAACTTGGTGTGTGCCTAACAGATCCCACCTGACGGATGATCACAGCTCCTTCGTTGTGACTGTGACCCTCTTGACTGTGAGCCTGTACTCTCTCGAGAGTCAGTGAACGAAGGGTAACTGAGTTGCTGCTGTCTGCCAGGCGCACTGCTGTTCTATTATAGGCATTTCATTAATTACTAAGATCATATTAGTCTAATGAATCTTTGTGAAACCATTAGCCATCGTGCTGATAAACAAATAATGACAGCGGTGGTGGTAGCAGTGGTAACAGTGACCGCTCTAGATATTGCACATGAAATGAGGCCAGGAAGAAGGAGAAGTGCTTTGGGGACCTAGCCCTCGAGTTGGCTCCAGTTTTTGTTTTTGGTTTTTTAAAATTATTTATTTATTTATTTGGCTGTGCCAGGTCTTCATTGCGGCATGCAGGATCTTTAGTTGCGGCATGCGGGCTCTTAGTTGTGGCATGCGGGATCTAGTTCCCTGACCAGGGATCGAACCCGGGTCCCCTGCATTGGGAGTGGGGAGTCTTTTTTTTTTTTTAATTAATTAATTAATTTAGTTAGTTAGTTTTGGCTGCGTTGGGTCTTCATTGCTGTGCGCGGGCTTTTCTCTAGTTGCGGTGAGCGGGGGCTACTCTTTGTTGTGGTGCGCGGGCTTCTCATTGCAGTGGCTTCTCTTGTTGTGGAGCATGGGCTCTAGGCACGCAGGCTTCAGTAGTTGTGGCACATGGGCTCAGTAGTTGTGGCTTGCGGGCTCTAGAGCGCAGGCTCAGTAGTTGTTGCGCACTGGCTTAGTTGCTCCGTGGCATGTGGGATCTTCCCGGGCCAAGGCTCAAACCCATGTCCCCTGCATTGGCAGGCGGATTCTTAACCACTGTGCCGCCAGGGAAGCCCAGGAGTGGGGAGTCTTAACCACTGGACCACCAGAGAAGTTCCGACTCCAGTGTTTAGTTGCAAGTGATCTGAGGAATGGGAACTCTCCGTGTCACTCATTCACTGGGCAAACATTTATTGAGCACCTACTATGTGCCAGTCGCTTTCCTAGGAACTGGCGACATAGTGGTCAACAAAAGCAAGATTCTTTCCCGAAGTGGAGATTACATTCTGGCGGAGGCAATAAACAGAGAAGGAAATAGATCTGTTGTGAGGTAGGGGTAAGAAGTAGGAACATAAATGGATCAGGGCCAGGGGACAGAATAGTCGGAGGGATTGCTGCCTAGTGAGGGACTCTCTCTTGGAGGAGGTGACAACCGAGTAGAGGCCTGGATGGGGAGGGAGATGGTCATGTGATCACCATGGCATGGGGGCAGGGGTGGATTCCAGGCCAAGGGAGGTGCTCTGAGGTGGAACTACAAGGAGGCCACGTGTCTGGAATGTGGCTTGATCCCTGGCTAAAGGTGAATGTTCTGTTCCTGCCTGGTTGCAGGAAAATGAGTGATTCACTGCTGAGAGGCTCTTCTCTGGAGAACTTAGGGACAGGCCTGGGGCAGGGCAAGGCCCACAGTGGAGATGCAGGCCAGAGGGACCACGCGTCTTGGGACTTTCCAAGAGATGAGAAGAGGCCGTGAGGACTGCCCGTGACTTAGCAGGGAGTCTGAGAAATGGCCTCGTGTGTCAGAACACAGAGCCGCGTGGCTCTGGCTCAGTCCGGGGTCTGTCACCGTCCAGTGTCCGAGGCAGTTTTGATGGAGGAAAAGCAAAGCCAGTATCAGCTTCAGAGAACTGGGAAGCTTTCCCCAACTCCCCACTTTTCCACTGAACTATTCGGGATCATCAGATATGACTTCCCAGTTGCCTTTAAAGTTTTTTATATTTCCCAATAGCATCATCTCTTAAAGTAGACCCATGAGGGCAGGGGCCCTGTCCAATCATAGAATTCTCCTGGGAAACAAAGCACTAGCACAGACGTGACACACAGTGGGGCTGGATGACCCTGCTATTGCTTATCTAATAAAGTTCCACAAGCTTACTTCCTGCTCACCTCATCAAAGTCCCGTCTTCTTGTTTGTTCCCCATTTTATCTCACTCAAGCTTCAACAGTTACCCTGGAAGGTAACCTATAAGTTTGTGAAGGCAGAATATTTTCACTGGTTCCGGTCCTTTGGGACTTTGCAAACTTGTCTCTATTCGCAGCCTTCTCTCTACCACTGATGAATTCTTCCAGATCCATGGCATAGTGACAAGAGCACAGGGGCCGGTGGCACTGTTTCTAACCTTTACTAGCCATGCACCCTTGTAACCCAACCTCTGGGAGCCCAGGTTTCATGCCTGCATTTTATAGGGTGCTGTCCTAGATGTTAGGAAGACCCAGTCAGTATTATACCCGTTCTGTAAACCCTAAAGTGTACACTGAGGTTGCAATCATACCAGCGACATTCTCCCACCAACCTCCTCCTGATCGTTTGAACTGTCTCTTCCTGAACTTCCTGCCTCTGGAATTTTAATTTTTTTTAATGGACAAGTGAACACTGGATTTGTCCAAAGGATAAATATTTTCCCCCTTGATTCTGACCTTACCTTTCCTCCTCTCCTCCCTTCCCTTTGGGAATCCTTGGAGCCCACTGGGTCAATGGCTTCAGGGAATAATCGATAATGATCCCTAGGTTTTTCCCAAGGACATAAATATTCAGAGCCCATTTCCCTGTCATTCAAATAATTTCAACTCAATACACGTGGCGTGAGCTTCCAGTCTGGGTTGTGTATTGTAACTGGAGGCCGTGAGGAGTTAAAGGTGAATAAGGGGACATCACAGAGCACAGGTCGAACGGGAGTGATGGATGCACACATCACGGGGAGACGTTGCACAATAAAGCAGGTGGACCTCCACCAGAGCGAAGTGCTGGGGGACCCGGAGGCCTGAGCCATCAAAACCGGCCGAGGGGATTAGGGTCCCCTCCTCAAGCTGGCCACTTCTCTTGCTGGGCCATTGCCTGTGTCTCTTCTGTACTCATTTGCAGCCTGATAAAGGCTGACGGAACAGGGCAGGGGCCTTTCTTACCCTATGGGGAGAGGGTTCTATGGGGAAAGGGTACCCCATCCTGAGAGCAAGAGCCCCTGAACCAGTGGAAGGAAGACCAGGAGGGAGGGGCGGGGAGGTCAGATCAGGGCTTGGAGAAAGAAACGAACTTGGCCTGTCAGGAATCTGTCCTGTCCCAGGACCGCTTGGGGTTTTACACCAGGGCCTGGACTGTGCCACTCTGCTTACACCAGCCCTGGCAGGAGGCTCCAACGCGCCGCGAGTGAAAGGAGCCTGGACCCGTCATTAAGACTGTCTAGCCGGGCTCTCTGTCCTTTGTCAGGCCCGGGAGGCTCCGTATCATTACTCCAGAGCACTGGCTCCCCTCCGCCTCATTACGCAGTACATTAGCTGTGGGAACTAAACCCATTACAGAAAGGAGGGGGGGAGTATTGGCACACGGGGAAAGAAGCCTTCTCAGATCCAGCTAACAACTTGTGCCTATTCACTAAAGAAGATCATTAGAAAACTCCCATCTCCTCCTCTCCTCTCCCCTGCATCCCCCCAACTCCCCATCATTTGCCACGTCAGACATGGAGGGGGAGGGGAGGAGAGAGAGAGAGAGAGAAAGCAAGTCTCACACTCAAAGATGGTGCGTTTTGGCTCGGTGGAGACACTGACCAAGATAAATTAAGTCCCACTTCATGACTATTCTCTATCCCCCCCACAACAAAACAGACCGGGGGTATGCGTTTCTTTTTTCTTTCCTTGTGATGAGAACTTTTTTTTTTTTTTTGGCACACCACATGCGTGATCTTAGTTCCGTGACCAGGGATCAAACCCATGCCCCCTGCAGTGGAAGCCTGGAGTCCTAACCACTGGACCACCAGGGAAGTCCCGAGAACTTTTAATATTTACTGCCTCTGGCAACTTTCAAAGTCACAATACAGTATTATTACTCTAGTCACCATACTGTACATTACATCCCCTTTGTGTTTAGTTTCTCTGTGGAGAAATAAGCTTCAGTAAGTAATAGCCCAATGTGCTTGTCCACAGCAAATGAGGATTTTAATTTAAGGAGAATTCTTTGGTTTTGTTTTTGTGTTTTGTTTTACGTGTTTTATTGAAGTTTAGTTGATTTACAATCTTGTGTTAGCTTCAGGTGTACAGCAAAATGGTTCAGTTATACATATATGTATCTACCTAGTCTTTTTCAGGTTCTTTTCCCTTATAGGTTATTACAAAATATTAAGTATAGTTCCCTGTGCTCTACAGTAGGTCCTTGTTGCTGGAATGCTTTTATTTCTACTATTCAGTAATGTAAATACCAGGGCTGGAAAGTCATTTTGAGATTCATCAATTTAAACCTGTTTCTGCAGATGAGGACACCAGAGCCCAGAGAGAGTAAGTGACGTGTCCCATCCCTGACGAGAGCTGCGCATGAGTTGTTTGCAAACCTGGGGTTCTTTCCTTTCCGACAAGCTTCCTCCTGTTTGCTCATCATCTCTTTCAATTTTCCTCCCTCCTTCCCAGCTAGGGGTTTGAGAATATCCTCCAAGAAATCCATTAAAGCACCTTGGATATCAGGCCACACGGGATTTGGACCATCAGCTGTGGCCTTGCCACTTGCTCTTCCTCTCGCCCATGTTAAAAAACAAAACAAAAGACCAACAACAACCCCCAAACCCTCTACGCAATACGGTTCGTGCTGCTGGTCTCAGGGCAAAGGTCCACCTGAGTTCTCTCTGTGTTTCCCAACTGAAGCAGAAGCAAGCTCACGGCCCCGTTGCTACCTGGACGCCTCCTCTGGCGCCCTGTCTAGTTCCCGCGGCAGCCCCTAGCCAGACATGGAGCTGATGAATGTGCCTTCGAGTGTACGTGCACTTTTCCCCCTCCGAATGTTCCAGCTCAGTCTGAAACCGCTCAGTGAAAGAGGGGACTGTGGCGAGGACAAGCCATGCGTGGCTGTCCCCTGGCCTCCTTGGATCACTGGAGGAAAAGCATATCAGGAGAATGTCAGAAACCCCACCACCCTAGTAACGTGGGATACTGAGAAAAGATATTTTTCTCCTTAAATCGGAGCCCTTTTTAATTTGTGTGCATGTGTGTGCGTGTGTGCATGCGTGTGTGTGTGTGTTCACTGTACTCTGCAAAATGGTCTGATTAGCATTTCCTTTTCAGTTGGTCCTTCTCTATCCCAGCTGCACCAATTGTGGTCAAGAAAACAGAATTGGTGCAGCAGCCATTCAGGAAAGCAGCTGAAAGGGAAAGAGTGGGGAAAAGACAAGGGGTGAGTTTTCTTACAGCTTGAAGAAACTCTTCCAATAAAAAAGACAGAGAAGAGATGAAATGAGATATTTGGAGGGAGTAGACAAAACGATGCCAAAGATTCAGGAACCTGAATTAAATGATACAAGCGGGGAAAGGTGACTCCAACTAACAATGGGAAATAAATGAAAAAAAAAAATGTAGAAAAATGCAAAAAAATTTCTTTTTTTCAGAACAATGGGACAGAAGAGGCTGGTGTTTTGAGAAATGAAAAAATAGAGATGGAAATTTGCTTATTTCCTTTCCCTGTTTTTTTTTTTTAATTAATGCTTCTTTTAACATATCCTTTTCTAATAGAGGGAAATGAAATTGTCTGGCCTTCAGCCCCAAAAGAGAGGCGGCTTCTTGCCTTTGAGTGACTTAATGCAGCAGAGTTAGGGTTGATCTAACCATCCTTGCTTTGGGACGGCATCTGGATTCTTGTTTCCTAAGTTTCCCCCTTGATCTTGAGCACACTTCCTTCTTCTCAGTTGCCTTCTTCTTCCCTCTAACATTATTGGGATGTTGGGAGAAGTAATCTGAGATCAGCAGAGTGAAGGCTCTGGAGAAAGTGTAAACCATGTTCATAATGATGATTCTTGGGATCCTTTTTAAAAGATCACATGCAAAACCTTGCTGTGACAGCTCATTTTTATATGCTTATACCTCACCCTTCAAAATCACCTAATAGGGACTGAAATAGCTCCAGCTGGCTCTCAGCCCCAAGGAGGTTGTTCTTGGAAAGTGTGATCTCCTATTGTCCATTTTCAAACTTGAAAGAGATACAGGGGTGTGTACTTTACAGGGAAGAGTCAGTACCACAGTTCACATCGGGAGGAAGCCGCCAGCAGTTAGGCAGTAACTTGGGGGGATGGACTGGACCATCCCCCTCTGGTCATGATCACAACCCAAAGCAAGTGAGAGGTCTCTGTGGGATCTCACAATAGCCCTAAGCCTCTCTTAGGGTCCAGGTCACCCAACCCAGGGTATCAGTACTGAAGAGTTTAAGACCTTGAGTCAAACAGACCTGTGTATGAATTTCAGCTCTACCACTTACTGGCTAAGCAAACTTGAGCAAGTTACTGCCTTCTCTAACTGGCTTCAGTTTAAAAATGGGGATACATTATTTGCTACAGAGAATGGCTGGGAGGATTGTAAAAATGCATGCTAACTACCTACCTTGCAATAAGTTTTCAATAAATTCTAGGAATATTACATGATGGACCAGGAGATGGGAAATCCGGTGTTGAAATACACATGAGTCCAAAGCTGGCTCTGTCACTTTCCAGCTCTGTGAGCCAGGACAAGTTAATTAACCTGTCAATGCGTTGGTCTCCTCATCCATAAAATGTGGGTAAAAATATCTACCTCATTACGTGGGCTAAATTAGATAATTTGTATAAAGCGTATGAGCCATATCAGGCAGATAATACATGGTGATGATAATTTTTATGTTTATTTCCTAAGACTTTGGTGTTCTCCCTGCCACCAACCATGTATGCGATCTTTAAGATGTGATGGAGTTTTCAAAGACCTTCATTTCCCTATCTATAAAATAGGGGTAGAGCTAGATCTCTTTCTCCATTCCAACACTGTGATTACGTAAACTTTCTATTTTTATGAGTTTTCTGTTTCAAAAATGCCTATTAAGTAGAGAATTGCATTTCCAGAGCTGTTCCCAGGTGATGTTCTTCCCATTTTATAGCTGTAGATGTAGACTCTAAGGCTTAAAGAGATTAAATAATTTACCCAAGATCACAGAACCCGTATGTGGTGCAAGCAGGGCCACGCCTCAGTCTCCTGGGCTCCAACATCAAGGCTTTCCTCTGCCGGACAATGTGACCTCTAGGAAACAAGTCACAGTAATTTCTCTGTGCCAATGAGTGGACCGCACAAGAGGGTCCAGGCTCGCTTCCCATATAAGGCAGCGCATTTGTTACCTCGGGTCCAAAGGGGTCTCTAGAAGCCACTTACCCCTTCACCTGCCCCGAGGAACCTTCCCCAACCTGCCGCAGCTAACCTCCCCCGTCTCGGCACCCTGAGACCACCGGGGTTTGTTCGAACTGAGAATGTGCTATAAGTGTAAAGCACACACCAGATTTTAAAGACTTAGTATTAAGAAAAGGTCTAATAGAACATTCATAATTTCTATGTTGATGACATGTTGAAATGATTATATTTTAGAAATTTGGGTTAAATAAAATATTATTAAAATCAATTCCACCTCTTATTCCTTTTCACGTTTCATGTGGCAACTAGACTATTTAAAATTAAGTACGTGGCTGACATCTGTAGCTTACATGATGTTTCTAGGGTCTGGGATGAAACCACCAGCGTTTGAGACTCCGCTCTGCCACATCCTCCCGGTGTGACCATGGGCAAGTTCCTGAATCCCCGTGGGCTTCCATTTCCCCATCTGGGAAATGGGGATAAGAATAAGACCTACCTCGTAAGGTTATTGTGAGCATTTAATGACTTAAATTTCCTCTCTTGGAAGGCGTTCCACTTCCTCTCCACCTCTTCGGGATCTGCGTCTTCCAAAACAGCACGGTTTCTTGGAACTCCTGGGACTTTAGACGGTCCTTGACTTTCTTGCCTTATTAGCTGACAATTTCAGTGCGCGTGCCTGAAGTAGCATTTGAAGCGGTCTGTGAGTTCCTTGAAATCAGGTCCTATGTTTTCATCTTAGTATTTCCCTTCCTGTCAAGTCTCCCGTGGACCTAACCTAGGGCCCGGTCAAAGCGGTGTTGCATAAATGCTTATTAATGGATTAGTTGATTAATATGCCTGCCCTGCCCCCATGCCAGGAAGTTGGCAGTGCTTAAAAGGAAGTGATGGCCTTTCCTCTGGTCATTCTCAAGCCATCTCTCTTGGTTATTTTCTCCAGCACGGAACAACCCCATCTCTTTCATTCCAATTGCCCTGCCACTTCTTAGGCTTTCAGAATGGATGGTGGCTTTTTTTTTTTTTTTTTTCAGCATGTGAATATTAAGATCAGCTGTCATTTGAAGGCTTGAAGGAAGTGGCTGGGTTCATTAAATTCTAATTGCGCTGATGGGTAGGCAAGATAGTTGCTTTGATTCAGGGAGCTCTCCCTTGGCTCTTTCTGTGGTTCTGGTGGTGGTGGAGAGGGATGCTGAGAGCAATGGTTACTGACGTGGTGTTGAAGGGAGTTCAGAAGCACCACTGCTCACCACCCTCCCCAGGCTCCACCTTCACGGCTGCCGAGCATCGCAAGTCTGTCATTACCCCTCCTGGGAACTTACCCAGGAGGGGAAACTTTCACTAGCTTTGGATCTCGCTCGAAGTTCAGGGAACATGTCTTCCGGGGAAATCAAATCCCCCCAAACAACATACCTTTGAGGGAAAGGATCCTGGCTTTGATTTCTCTCTAACAATCTGGACTGATCTGGAAATTGCACCACTAACGGCCTTTTCTTTTGAATTAAACATGACATCCCTTGGAAACACCCTTCAGATGCTCCTTGACATTTAGGAGATGGCAGCCTAGTGAGTCCTGAGCCCTTAGTATGGAATCATATGGAGATATTGAAGCTGCACGATGCTAGAAGGAGAGGGGGATGTAAAAGGTGCTGGGGAGGAACGTGAGGGGCACCACGGGAAAATTCTGCCACGTTTTCCCAAGGCCAGTCCGAGAGTAGAATCTAGGTGAGCCAGGAAGTGTCTGACTGACAGGTGTAGGAGACGCTGCGTTGCACTGCTCAGATCTCCCTTCTGGACAGAAGGATTTACTCCCCTCCCCGGCGGGGATGCAGTTGGCTCACAGCACTCAGCTCTCAGCTGTCTCCGGAATTGCCCTTGCTGAACAGAGATGCCTCCTCCATGGACAGATCCCCTTCCCAAGGCAGCCTGGGTAGTAAGGGTACAAAGACATGGCCCTGTGACTCAGCCTGAGGCACCTCTGGGGGCACGTCCCCTGTAACTGATGGACCAGCCGAGGCCTTTGGGACTGCACTGCAGTCCAGCCCACCCTCTGCTCCTACCTGCTTTCTTCTCTTCCGCCGTAGGTGGTGATCCAACGAGCACTTCCCAATAAATGTCCTTCACGCTAATCTTCATTTCAGAATCTGCTTCCTGGGAAGTCTGACCTACAACAGGTGGCCCCCTTCTCGGCAACCAGGTGACTGCGTGTCGGCCTCTAACACCCTTACTACCCATCCACTGCCAGACAGCTTGCAGAATCTGCCTCTTCTCTTGCTCTTGGCTCCCTGTGTGCGTAGCTCTGACATCACGTCTGCAGCTCCACGCACTAACTTTGAGTTCAGTCTGCGTCTTAACAGATAAGCATGCGCTGCTGGCATCTCCCGAGGTCTCTCACTCCATGTCAGCTGGGACCCCCCCAGAGGGAGAGAACTGCGTCTCCTATGCTCGTCGTACCTCCCCACCAAACTCAGTTTCAGACTCATTTCTCTTTGGGGGAATAATTAGTGCTGCCTGTCGAGCCTGGCTTCCAGAAGCCTCTGGGACTTAGTGCTGCCCTGAGCCCATCACCAAAGCAAAATGTCATAGACTCTGGCTGTCAGTTTCTGAGGACATTTCGTCCACTTCTCACTGGAACAGGAGTCGTCCTAGGCATCCCTGAAAGGTAATTGGACTTTAGCTGGCTTTTTAATCAAGAACGCTCAAGATGTCAGCTCGGCTCACTGCCAAGCACGGGTCCTGACCCAAGCCTGGCACCTTAGCATCTGTCGTGAATCCCAAACAGAGCAGCCTAGAAGGGCTGAGTCCACTGACAAGGGCACTCAGGCAGCCAAACGGTAAGATGGAATTATAATAAAAGGCCAAACACAATGTATTTTGGTTTGCTCAGTGACGCACGCTGAAAATGCACATCTAAATCCCACGTAGCCTCGCCAATGTGGAATGATCCTCCCCGGGGCCAGCTAAGCATCTTCTGCTTAAACCTGCAAGCCCAGCAGCAGTTATGCTTATTCTTTAGACTGAAAGAGTTTCTCCAGACTCCCTGGCCACCCCTCCTGGTGCCTTTCCACCCAGACAGACAGGTAGGAAGTTCGTTCAGTTCTCCGATCAAAATTCTCCTGGTTTCCGCAACACCTGTCCTCCAGGAGGGGCAGGGAAGAGCGTATCCTTCATTCCTCACAGACTTGCCCGCACTTGACTGTCAGTCCTTCCAGGGAAATGGCTTCTCTGGTGGGTGCCTGTGTGTCCACGGCACCCTTCCCCAGGGCCAAGTGCCAAGTGACGAAAGTGTCAGGGCTTTTGAAATTGTCAGAGAAACTGATTTCCTTGTCAAGTCTCGTCCTGTACAGTTGGAGGGCCAGATTCTACTTTCGTGTCAGCTGCCACGCAGATCAAAGGCTGCTGACAAGGGGCTGAAGCGTTGGTGCCTGGCCTGCTTCAACCTTTCCTCGGCCCAGCACGGGGAAGGCTCCTGGCTTTCGGCTTCCTTGAACTCTCTTATCAGTCCTCCTTTGTGGGCCAACAGATGAAGGGCCTGGGAAATCGTTTTGAGGGACATAACTCAGAGAGAGAATTCTTAAATTGCAACACGAGGCCCCTTTCTGGTGCAGTGAACTCCATCAGATGGAAGTCCCAAATTGCCATCTTTTTTAAATTTATAAGTCTCTCTGGAGGATTTTCTTTTCTTTTTTAAAAATTTTATTTATTTTTGGCTGTGTTGGGTCTTCATTGCTGGGCGCCGGCTTTCTCTAGATGTGGTGGGCAGGGACTACTCTTTGTTGCCGTGAGTGGGCTTCTCATTGCGGTGGCTTCTCTTGTTGCGGAGCACGGGCTCTAGGCGCACGGGCTTCAGTAGTTGTGGCTCGCGGGCTCAGTAGTTGTGGCTCGCAGGCTCTAGAGCACAGTCTCAGTAGTTGTGGCGCACGGACTTAGTTGCTCCATGGCATGTGGGATCTTCCTGGACCAGGACTCGAACCCGTGTCCCCTGCATTGGCAGGCGGATTCTTAACCACTGCGCCACCAGGGAAGTCCCTGCATGATTCTCTTGGTAGATGCTTTAATAGTTACTAAATTTCCCAAAGGTTGGTTATTAAAAAACTGAAAGTCTCCAATATAGCTACCCTGCCATTCATTATTACTGTTGTCTTTGTTATTAGTTTAACAAAGTATTAATAAAATTTATGGTTGGAGTCAAGTGCAGAAAAAATTTGCAGAAGGAGGGAGGCCAGAGGAAAGAGGAGACAAAGATGGGGATGGGCAGAGTCAACCATGCCTTGGGAAATGCAGGCGTATTAGGAGTCCAGAACTGGGGGCTGGGCTTCAGCGGCAGCATCAGAGGAGGTGAGATACCAGTCCTGGGGGAGAATCTCCATCCACGGATCCCACAGAGCAAGAGTGAGTCTTCCCTCTGCTTATTGTTGGGTAGGACACAAAAAAGATGACCTCTGAAGCCCCTTCACGTTTATCCTAAGACCATGAGGTAAGTGAGTGATGGACAGGTTCATGTTATCAGTAACCCCAGATGTATCTGAAGGTATTTCAAAGTCAAGGTTAAGACAGGGGATGGGATGCAGATGAGCAGTTGTAGAAAGCATCCAAGTGTCCCAGGAAGGAGGCATAACAGTCAACTGAGAGTGTGGAGCGTGGTACCCGGAGCGTGTACTTCTGGACTCAACAGGGACCACTGCTGGTGTCTTAATTCGAGCTTTCTCTTCAGTCTTTTGGCCCGTGCTAAGCAACATCCCTTGATTGCCCTCTCCTTTATACCTACTTCTCCTCCCAGATACCCCCAATTTTTCTGACTGGTCACTGGCCATCTGCAGGACTCAACTAAACCAGACAGGGGAGATTCTCAGCCTTTTCTTTGAAACTACATTCAGGCGCTACTGGAGACACCAAAGTCTCAAAAATGAAAAAAGAAAATATCTCCAGCTGAGACTGAGCACAGCATTGACACACTTAGCCCAGAAAGCTTCCTTTTTTACCTAGCTTGGCTGTTGGGAGCTGTCAGATCCCGAGACCAGGGAGACTTACTCCTCTGGGTGGCCATTCCTTCCTGCCCATTCTCAACTCATTCTCCTCCACAGCACTTACAAGAGTGTACTTTCCCAGTCTGTTTAGATCTTGAGTCTTAGCAAGAGGTTGGATGGTAAATTTGCATAGAGAGGAGTCCCACATTATCTTAATCTATTTGGTTTCTGAATTTCAGGTAGCAAGCTGTGAGAATCCAGACAGCACGGTGTGATCCAAAAATTTATCTGAATCTCTTAAGTTCTCGAGTTTAGGCAGCAAAGTTTACTTGTACCTTTATTTATTTCCATAAAAGTGTCTCTCACTTGACAGTGGATTTCTTGAGGGCAGACCACCAGATTTCTCTTCGTTTCTGCCTGGCACATCATGTACTAAGTACTTGATAAATAAATCAAATTATACAAAAAAAGTAGAAAACGCTGGTTAGACATTGGGATGGGTAAACTGGATCAGATAGGACTGGACACTAGAGAATGAAAAGTACATTGAAAAGATTCAGAATATGAAATGAAGTTCTCAATCCCGGTTGTCTATTAGAATCATCCAGAGAGCTTTTAAAACACACTCTTGGGGGCTTCCCTGGTGGCGCAGTGGTTGAGAATCTGCCTGCCAATGCAGGGGACACGGGTTCGAGCCCTGGTCTGGGAAGATCCCACATGTCGCGGAGCAACTGGGCCCGTGAGCCACAATTACTGAGCCTGCGCGTCTGGAGCCTGTGCTCCGCAATAAGAGAGGCCGCGATAGTGAGAAGCCCGCGCACTGCGATGAAGAGTGGCCCCCGCTTGCCACAACTAGAGAAAGCCCTCGCACAGAAACGAAGACCCAACACAGTCATAAATAATAAAAATAAATAAAATTTTAAAAAAAAAGCCCTAATTACCATAAAGAACAAGAAAAAAAAAAAAAACCACACTCTTGGTTGGGCTCCATCCTGGACCAATTAAATCAGAATGGAGGTTTTGAAACTGGGAATCCAAGGTTGAGAACTACTGATTTAACCTAATTTGCTGAGCCCCATGGTGTGCCTCTCCTACTGGCACTAAGTTTAGCCTCTGCCAGTTGACATGTGTTAGGAAAATCTTTCCATTTACAGACATTTGTTTATTTGCGTGGGGCCAGACAGGCAACACCCAAGTTTGGTGAAGCATCTGGGCCATCGAGAATGTCAATATCACTTGATGACTGTGTCCATTTCATGAGAAATTACTAAGCCCAACAGAATGCTAGATGCAGGGAGGGTTATGAAAGGACCTAAGACAGGGTGCCTTGTTTCCAGGAGAGAAACTAGGCAAAGGTGGTACCTGTGAGCCTTTACAATGCAATGCATCAGCAGTCACATGCCAAAGTGAATGATGGAGATCAAGGTGGTGGTGGGAGTTCAGGGGACGTGGCGAGTTACAGAGGGAGGTCAGTCTTGAGCTGGACCTCAAAGGATGAGTAGTATTTGAAGAGGTGGAAGGGAGGGAAAAGAATACTTCCAGTTGCAAGCACTGGTAGTGTAGGGCTTGACAGTGATGAATTTCTCTGATCCACGCTGGCCCTCGAAATGCATCTAGTTCTCACGGGTCCCAGGTGAAAGTCCAACAAGGATGCAACATCTTTCAGACTCCCTTCCTTTGGTCCTCTCATCAGCTCCCCGATGCTCTCACTTCCTGGTCCTTCACATCTGGGCCAGAAACTCCCCCAGTTCCCTTGAGTCAATGATAGATCTAGACTCATTGGTCTTATGGTCCAAAGCTTGGCTCTTCACTTTTTTGCCTTCAGCATCTCTGAGATTGTTAACTGAGAGACATTCTCTCCTATGAGTGGCTCCTGGACCTCTCTCTAGCTGGTCTAGTCCATCCTTCTCTCCTCCCCACCAGCTGTACCCCAGAATTCTAAGGCATTGTCTCCGCCAGAGCAATGAGGGTGGTAGCAATTGTTGTCCGAACCTACAAGAGAGCCTCTCAACCATTTTCACGTCATGGAACACATAGGAAAAGTAATGATATTCACATAGCAAATGGAGCTCCCTGCTCTCTGCTATCTTGCAGAAGTGACTGGTCCTGAGGGCTGAGGGGATGGTTTTCTGCTCCCTGGAACTGGGCAGCTGGACATCAGAGGGAAAGCCATGTTCCAAGCAACTCTGCTGCTAGCTGATACCCTAACCTCTGCCAACCTCCAGACCAGTACAGCCATTCTCAGTTAGGTTTCCCCCATCTTTGGGAAAAAAAAAAAAAGAGGAAAACTTTAAAAGAGATACAGACATTAAGGCCCAAAATGAGATATTTTGGCTTCAAGACTAGACTTTGATCGCTTGGTAGGACACAGAAAACTGGTTCAGACTTGAGCAAGAATGTGCCTCTTGTCAAAGTTCCTGGAAAAGATGAAAATCTTAAGGGTGCTGAGCAGTTGTGCTTCTCCCAATTGGGGCAGGACCCTCCTCTTGCTAAGGCGACATGTTGTCCAGTCATTTTCAGCTGGACACTCTCAGCAGCCATGGAGGAGCTGTGATAAGGAAGAAGATTCCCTTGCCTTAGTGGGAGCAAGATGGGATGGAGGCAAGGTCCCAGCGCTGCTGCTGGGAGGTTCCATCTGAAGGGCACATCAGTGCTCAGGGGTACGTACACAAGTCCACTGGGGTCCAGACAGGAAGTGGGTGCAAGCACCTAAGATGACATAGTAGAATGTCCCAAGGATGGCCAGAATGTCCCAACAAGTGAGGGAGAAAGGCAGCAAGCAACTCTAGAAACTTGATGCCCAGGCAGGAAGGGAGATAGCCAACACTGCCAGACTCCTGAACCTCCAAGGCTAAGAATTAGCAAGGACACCAAAACTACTTCCTCTCCCCTGTGCTGCCGCCATGCTGGGGATGGCCCAACGGGAGGGAGTCCAAAGCCAAACTGGAGAATCACATCACCAGCGGGGTAGTCTGGATGGACCAGCCAGAGAGAGAGAGACAAGCCTGGAGTTGGAGAAGAGAGGAAAAGCTAAACTAGGGTACCAAATGGGATTAGAACCAAAGCAAAGGAGCAGCCAAGAGTGATCGCTTCCAAGTTAGGAATCGTGTCTTATGTGTCTCTGTGTTCCTATACCTAGCACAGAGCTGCCATGAGGTTGAATTAATTTTTTTCGTGTGTTGGGGGGGATCTTAGTTCCCCGACCAGGGAACAAACCCGTGCCCCCTGCAAAGGAAATGCGGAGTCTTAACCACTGGACCACCAGGGAAGTCCGAATTAATTTTTTTTTAATCAAGGCATGACTGTAGAGCTGAGCCCAAAGTCATAAGGATCAAGTGTCTCAGCCACAGAATCAAGGGCTGCAAGGGCTGAGAAAGCAAGTCGGGCTGACTTGCTGTGTGTTAGATGCCTGTGCAGGTTATCTGGTCTTGTGGCAAGGACAGCCTCATAGTCCAAAGAGAACCAAAGCACAGGGCCAATACCAGCAACATCACTGCCTCGCAAGATCCCGAGATTCCGGAGTGCTTTCCGGTTCACAGAGGACACTCAGTAACTTATCCAGTGCATCTGATCTGCACAGACACCTGCTGAAGATATCCAAGAGTGGGTGAGAAGTGCTCCCCTTCTTCTGACCGGGCTTTTCTTTCTTGACTGCCAATAAGACGGAGTGGACGCCAGCAGATTGTTTACCTACAACACATGTGGAGTGGGAAATCAGGAGGCCCATAGGAGGGACCTTGGCTCCATCCGAAAGCCAGCTGTGCAGGGAGCCCTGGTGGACGAGGGACTGGGGAACCAGAATAAATATTGAACTTTCATTTTGAAACACTGTGCTGGTGCGGCTGTTGCCCTTGTGATGGGCAAGCCATGAGGGCTAAATATTTACACTTTCTAATGGTTCCCACCAAACTGCTGGATGCCCTCACTCTACTGTAAGTTATCTATTTGTTTGTTCATTCATTCATTCATTTACTTACTTTCTTATTTTTAAAATGTGTTTGTTAGTTTGGGAAAGAGGTTGGAAGGGGGAGGTGTCAAACAGAAGTTGAGTCAAGATTCTCTTCCATCTCAGAGAAAGGAAATAAAACCACAGATGGAAAGTCAAGGTAGAGAAAGTGCTGACTGGCTTCTAGATCATTTACTCACAGTTGTATTTAAAAAAAAAAAAACCACAAAACTTTAATTTGGAATTATTTTAGGTTTACCAAAATGTTACAAAGACAGTAAAGAGAGTTCCTGTATATCTCTCAGCCAGCTTCTCCCACTGTTAGCATCTTACTTAAGTGTGGTGCTTGTGTCAAAACTAAGACAGTGATATTGGTGCCACACTACTAACTAAATGCCACAGTTTACTCAGTGTCACCAGTTCCCCCATTTCTGCCCTTTTTCTGTTCCAGGATCCAGTCCAGGATCCCACATTGCCTGTAATTGTCATAGCTCCTTAAGTATCCTTTGATCTATGTCAGTTTCTCAGTCTTTTTCTTGTTTTTTTATGACCTTGACAGCTTTAAAGGGTGATGTTCAGGTATTCTGTAGAATGTCTCTCAGTTTGGGTTTATCTAATGTTGCCCCATGATTAGACCGAGGTTATGGGTTTGGGGAAAGAATACCATGAAGGCGAAGTGCCCTTCTCACTGCATCATAATGGGGAATACACACGGTCAACGTGACCTATTATTGGTGATATTAACTTGATCACTAGTTTAAAGGGGTATGTTTCTATGGAGTTCCTATTTTTCTGTAGAGTTGTTCTTTTTTCTCTTCCTTTATTCTATTCTTTGGAAGCAAGTCACTAAGTCTAGCCCACACTCAAGGGGAGAAGAATTAAGCTTCCCTTCTGGGAGAGGGGATTATCTAGACATACTATTTGAAATTCCCCTGTAGGGGAAATTTGTTCCTTCTCTCTCCTTTATTTGTTTAATGATTTACTTATATTAGTGTATCCGTTTCTCAGCACCACCATAACAAATTACCACAAACGGGGTGGCTTAAAAGAATAAAGATGTGTTCTTCCACAATTCAGGAGGGTGGAGGTCTGAAATCAAGGTGTTGGCAGGGTTGGTTCCTATTAGAGGGTCCAAGGGAGGACCATCCCCTTTCACGCCTCTCTCCTGGCTTCTGGTGGTTGCTGGCAATGCTTGCTGCTCCTTGGCCTTAAAGGCATGCCTCTGTTCTCTACCTCCATCTCTGTATCACCTTCTCCTCTTCCTATAAGGACCCTCTAAATTCAGGATGATTTCAGCTCAAGTTCTTTAACTAATTATATCTGCACAGACACTGTTCCCAAACCAAGTCACACTGTGGTATTCCAGTGGACATGAATTTTGAGGGGACACGATTCAATCCAATACAATCAATATGGACTCAGGAAGATTTATTGTATTCTTTAGATTCGAATCTGTTTGTTTGTTTCCTCAAATGGTTCCAGCTTTGGCCATGGGAAGCTCTTCCAGGTTAGCGTTTGTATCTTTTTCGCACGTCCCCATCTTTCCTTCTCTTTTCTTCTCTTTTCCTTCCTTTTCTCTGTCTCTGTGTGTCTTCTTTACTTCCTGACTCCAAAAGATGCTTCAGGCTCATCTTATATTTTCCCTGTCCTAGCCCTAGAATCAGCCATTTCTCCATACAGCTCTGATTCCTTTTATTGGAGAATGTTATTTAGAAACAAGGATCCAAGTGCTGGGTATGTTTGTTGCCAAGAGGGCGTGGCTGCTTCTGGGTCCTCTCTACAGACAGAGTTAGCAAATATATGTACATGTGCTAAGTCGTGTACACGCACATGTCTATATTCTTTTCTGTATCTCTAGATCTCTATACGTACTAAATAAGTTCTTACCGCTCTCTCCAACTGCACCCTGGACTCTAGCCTTCCCTCCAGCGAAAATGTAACTTCTTTTTCTGGTGGTGAGAAATTTGGCTCTTTTATCCACAGTTTATTTACTTATTTGTTCAGCCCTGGTTTACACATAAAGTAGTTTCAGAATTGCTAACCTGTACCTCTGTGAGAAACACATTTTCCAATGAGAACACAGTGTTTTGTACAGTGCTTTCTGTCTGTAGCCTTACCGTTTCCAGTTAAAACACCATTTCCCACAGTTACTTAGGTCAGCTCCTTCCCCCCTTCCCGTCCCCCCCCCCACCACCGACTCCCCTTCAGTGTGATTAAGTCATACATTTGCAATACAGTTATCAGGTCCATTTGTCAAAGTCTCCATGACATTCTAGGATCCCCCAACCTCCTGGTTGGTTTTTAAAAATAGCCTTTATTGTTGAGAGCAGTCTTAGGTTCACAGAAAAAACTGAGCAGAAGATACAGAGATTTCCCATACAGCCCCACCCCACACATGCACAGCCTCCGCGTTATCAACATCCTTCACTAGTGTGGTACATTTTTTATGATTGATGAACCTACACTGACAAGACATAATCACCCCAAGTCCATAGTTTAGCTTAGGGCTCACTTTTGGGTTTGGACTCATGTACAATGACATGTATCCATCATTATAGTATCATACAGAGTATTTTCACTAAAAACCCTCTGTGCTTAGCCCTTTCATACCTTCTCCCCCTCTTCCAGCCCCTAGTGGCCACCGATCTTTTTCCTGTCCCCAAGTTTTGCCTTTTCCCTTATGTCATACAGTTGGAATCACACAGTATGTAGCCTTTTCGTAGCTTGATAGCTCATTTCTTCTTAGTGCTGAATAATAGTCCCTTGTCTGGATGGACCACAGTTATCCATTCACCTACTGAAGGACATCTTGGTTGCTTCCAAGTTTTGGCAATTAGGACTAAAGCTGCTATGAACATCTGTGCAGAGTTTTGTGTGGACATAAATTTGCATCTCCTTTGGATAAATGCTAAATAGTGTGATGGCTGGATCCTATGGTAGTGTATGTTCAGTTTTGTGAGGAAAGTAACAAGCTGCCTTCCAAAGTGGCTGTACCATTTTGTATTCCCATCGTAGTGAATGAGAGAGTTCCTGTTGCTCCACACCCTTGTCAGCATTTGATGTTGTCTGTGTTCTGGCCATTCTAACTGCTGTGTAGTGGTATCTCATTGTTGTTCAAGTTTGGATTACCCTTGATGACATATGATGTGGGGCATCTTTTCATGTGCTTATTTGCCATCTGAATGCCCTCTTTGGTGAGGTGTCTGTTAAGGTCTTCAGCCCATTTTTTAACCGGGATGTTCGATTTCCTATTATTGAGTTTTAAGTGTTCTTTGTATATTTTAGGTAATAGTCCTTTATCAGATTGCCTTTTGCAAATATTTTCTCCCTCTATGGGTGGTTGTCTTTTCATTCTCTTGCCAGTGTGTCTCACAGAACAGAAATCTTTCATTTTAATGAAGTCCAGCTTATCAATTATTTCTTTTGTGGAACATGCCTGGGGTGTTGTATCTAAGCAGTAATTACCAAACCCAAGGTCATCTAGATTCTTTTCTATACTATCTTCTAGGAGTTTTATAGTTTTGCATATTACACTTAGTTCTGTGATCCATTTTGAGTTAATTTTTGTGAAGGTGTAAGGTCTGTGCCTGGATTCTTTTTTTTGCATGTGGATGTCCAATTTTTCCAGCACCATTTGTTGAAATGTTGAAAAACCTGTCTTTTCTCCTTTGTATTGCCTTTGCTCCTTTGTCAAAGATTGTTGACTATATTTATGTGGGTCTGTTTCTGGGCTGTCTATTCTGTTCCATTGATCTATTCTGTCTTGATTACTTTAGCCTGATAGACTTGAAGTCTGGTAGCATAAATTCTCAACTTTGTTCTTCTACTTCAAAATTGTGGTGGCTATTTTGGATCTTTTGCCTCTCAATATAAACTTTAGAATCAGTTTGCTGATATCCACAAAATAATTTGGGGATTTTAATTGAAATTGCTTTGAATCTATAGATCAAATTGGGAAGATTTAACACCTTGGCAGTATTGAATCTTCCTATCCATGAAGATGGAATATCTCCCCATTTATTTAGTTCTTTGATATCTTTCATCAGAGTTTTGTAGTTTTCCTTGTACAGATCTTGTACACATTTTACTAGATTATACCTAAGTATTTCATTTTTAGGAGGATGTTTATATTGTTTTTAATTTCAAATTCCACTTGTTCATTGCGGTTATATAGGAAAGTGATTGACTTTTGTGTATTAATATGTAACCTGCAACTTTGCTATAATAGCTTATTAGTTCCAGGATTTTTTGTAGATTCCTTTCTACCTTTTTTACGTAGATGATCATGTAATCTACAAACAAAGATTGTTTTATTACTTCCTTCCCAATCTGTATACCTTTTATTGTTTTATTGCACTAGCTAGGACTTCTGGTATGATGTTGAAAAGCAGTGGTGAGAGGGGACATCCGTGCCTTGTTCCTGCTCTTTGTGGGAAGGCTTCAAGTTTCTCACCATTAAGTATGCTGTTAGCTGTAGGTTTTTTGTAGATATTCTGTACTGGGTTAGGGAAGTTCCCCTGTTTTCCCAGTTTACTGAGACTTTTTATCACGAATTTGAGTGTTGGATTCTATCAAATGTTTTTTCACATCTGCTAATGTGATCATGTGAATTTCCTCCTGTAGCCTATTGATATAATGGATTACATTACTGATTATCAAATGTTGAACCTGCCTTACATACCTGCCATAAATTCCACTTGGTCATAGCTTTATAAATCTTTGTATACCTTGTAGGATTTGATTTGCTGATATTTTGTTGAGGACTTTTGCATCTATGTTTATGAGAGATACTGGTCTGTAGTTTCCTTTTCTTGTAATATCTTTGTTTGGATTGGGCATTAGGGTAATGTTGACCTCACAGAATGAGTTAGGAAGTATTCCCTCTGCTTCTATCTTCTGAAAGAGATTATAGAGAATTGACACAGTTTCTTCTATATTTTATTTTATTTATGGATCTAAGAAGAGTTGCTGATTTTTAAGTTTTTTCATTGTTTTATTCTTGTCAGGACAGAGTGGTGACTTCCAAGCTTCTTTCATGCTGGATCAGAAACTGGAAATCCTAATTTAAAAAAAGAAAAATTGTGTATGGTAAAGTTTACTCTTTGTGGCACACAGATCTGGGGGTTTTGACAAATGCTTGCGGTCAGATAACCACCACCCCAATACTATATGACACAGTTCCATCACACACACACAGTTCCCCACTTTCCGTATTTTAGTCAATGAGTTGCATTGTTTCTTCGAGATCCTACTCTGAATAGGTAACCCTCACGAAGAGCACTTTCCCACCCACTACTGAAGACCCTGACCGCTATGAGGTGCACAACCATTTCATTGCTGACAGTACAAGGTGTGGAGTGGCTCTTCAAGGGGATGTAGAAAAGAAATGAACTTGTAGGAGGCTGAACAAAATTTTAAGTCAAATAGAGCTTTCTGAAACTAATGGTTTAGCTATTAATGATTTATTAATGTAATGTAAGAATAAACAGATATTAATTATTGATGTCTTATGTACTCATCTGGTGCGGGACAATCTGAGAAAGACAGGAAACTTACTAGGATGAGAAGTGGGGGCTAGTAGGAGGCCCTTCTGGTTAAGTGATTTGGATTGAGTGCATCAACATTTATGTCCATTCCCTTCCCAAACCCCATCGACACGGTGGAACAGAATAAAAAGATACACCCTACAAGGACAAAAAGAGGGATCCACACAGGTAAAAGACTTCAACTAAACGGGGCTGTCCCCCAATACATCCACATGGCTGCCCTCCCTCCTTCAGGTCTTTGATCGAAGGTCATCTTGTCAATGCCACACACACTCTGTCTACCCTATTTAAGATTACAACCCAACACCCTCCTCCCCACACTTCTGATTATCTTTTCCTGCTCTAAGATCATACATAACATACTTACTTATTATACCCACTGCCTGTTTTGTTCACTGTTATATCCCAAGCATCTAAAACAGTATTTATCACATCGCAGGCCCTCAATACATTATTTGTCAAATGGATAAATGATGATGGTGGTCAGAGGGTGAATGGATACTGACTTAGCTGAGCTGAGCAATCCATGGATACCTATGGTGGAGCCATGAACAGGAAATCTGTCCAGCAAACCCAGGAGCGAAAGCACCAAGTACCTCTGAAGGTAGGGCTAGAGACCAGGCCTTCTTCACAGATTAGATGAGAAGTCTCCCCCCATCCAGGCAGCCAGGCAACTGCTCCTTTCCCACCCCTTTCTCCCACATGAGCAGAGGATTAGAGAGGAAGGTCCCTCTAGCGGGAAATTAACTGACCCAAGATAAAAACTGACAGACATTGACATTTGAAGATCAATAAGCAATGTCTAAAAGTGAAAAAATCAAGAACTAGAAGGATAATTATTATAAGTTTTATAGTACTGTCTGACTTTTCAAACACGTATTAAGCTTGACTTAAATAAAATCAGACTGAAAGAAGAAACATCCTGGGGACGCCTATTTTGTTTGACATCATCAAACAATTAAGTTGATTTCCCAAATAATTAAAGTTTTACTCTGAAAGCCATAACTTTTTTTTTTTTTTACTTTTTATTATGGAACTATTTAAATGTACATAAAAGTAAAGAGAACAGTATAGAGAATCCTGATGTACCCATCATCTAGGTTTTTAAAAAAGTTTCCAATATGGTTTCATTTATTTTTATCTATTTTACTAGAGAATTTTAAAACAAATTCCAGACATCTTACAATTTCTCGCCAGAATACTTCATATTATATCTTAACAAATAAGAACAATTAGATCACTCATCTTATAAAATTTCTCTGACTTTGTATTTGTCTGATTCTTTTCTTGTGCTGTTATTTACAGTTTTCCTCTTTTTATTTGCTGTAAATGTGTCGAGTTGGGATCTCACATAGATTCGGGTTCATATTTCATAGCATCAGGGGGCATATTCCATTCTTAGTGACATGAAGTTTGATCAGTGGGTTTAGGGATTGGCGACCTGACTCATCCATTACGATGTTTCCTACCAGAAACTTAATGGTTTCACCATCCAGTGATATCACATTGGTTTACCAGACATTGCAAAATGCCATTTCTTCTACATGTGTTCATTGGTATTCTTATATAAAATAGAACTTTCAACTCTTTGGATATCCTGGGAAAATCAGTATAAATTCTTAATACTTTATTTATTTAATATTTTATTTATTTAATCTCTTTATTTTCAGAATAATAATAGGTGACCTAGCAACTTCCAAAGACATCCAATAAGAGATGTTTGTTTCTTTGTTTTGAGGAATCATTATGGACAGCTTTCTATTAATAAAATCAATTTTATCAAAGCATAATTTACATAAAGTATACTGCACTCATTTTGACAAATGTATAACCTACTACGTAATCACTACAATCGAGATACAGAATATTCTATGACCGCCCCCCCAAAGGTTTTCTTGGGCCCCTTTGCAGTAATTATCCCTCCACTTCCATCTCCAGGCACCCACAGATCTGCTTTATTTCACTATTAATTAGTTTTGCCTGTTCTAGACTGCAATATAAATGGAATTATACGGTATATCCTCTTTGTGTGTGGCTTCTTTCTCATTGCATAATGTTTTGGAGATTCATCTGTGTTGTTACATGTATCCACAGTTTGTTTCTTTTTTTATTACTGAGTAACATTCTGTCTTATGAATATACTACATTTTTTTTTTAACCTATTCATCTGTTGTTGGACATTTGGGGTGTTTCCACCTTTTGACTATTGTGAATAGTGCTGATGTGAACATTCATGTATGAGTCTCTTTGTGGAAAAATGCTTTCATTTCTCTCGGAGTAGAATTGCCGAGTTGTACGGTAGGTGAATATTTAACTTTATGAGAAACTGCCAAACTGTTTTTCAAAGTGGTTGTACTCTTGCACTCCCACCAGCAACATATGAGAGTCTTATTTGTTCCACATCCTTTTCAACACTTGGTTTTGTCAGTTTTTTTAATGTTAGCCATTCTAGGGGGTACGAAATGATATCTCATAAAGTTTTAATTTGAACTTCCTGATGACAAAGGAAAATTTGAGCATTCTTTCATGAATTTATTGGCCATTCATATGTCTTCTTTTGTGAAGTGTCTGTTCAAATCTTTTGTTCCTTTTTTATTGGGCTACTTGTCTTATTATATAGTGTTGTATATTCTGGATATAAGTCCTTTGTTTGATACATGGATTGCAGATATGTTCCCTGAATTCATAGGTTTTTATATATTTGATGTATTTCTGTCCACTGCAGTCGTTATTCTTTTCAATGGTCAAATGGTCCTATTTTTAAGACAAAGCTTTTTTAAAAAGAACATGTATTTGAACCATTTTGTACAGGAATATGTGAAACGCATCCCTGTGGTTTTAAACAAAATCTCCTGAGCCCACAGATTTTGATAAATCATGAGTGTCATCTTATAAATACTCATGATTCCCTTTGGGTCTGACGAGGGAGAAGATGCTGACCGCCTCTTTAATAGATGATGCCACATCACCATGGGATATAACTCTAACGAAATAAAGTTGGTTTATAACAAACATGTCAGAACTTCCCAAACAAAATGTGACTTCTTCTGCATACAACCTGGAGACGATCAACCTATTCCAAAGAAGTTGATTAATGCAACTCAGCACAATTTTGAACCCTTCTTTGGATGGCCTTCAGATTCCATTTGGGCGTCTCACAAGAAAATCAACTTGTGCCCTTCAACCTTAATTAAAACTCCTTAAATACGAGACTTGACTCTGGGCCAGGCACAGGACTAGAGCCTTCTTATCCATTATCACACTTAATCTTACACAAATCCTGGAAGATGGGCATAATTAACTCTATTCTACAGATTATGAAACTGACATGGGTAAAGATGAAGTTACACGCCTAAGGCCACGCAGTCACCGGGTGGCAGAGAGTGATGCAATCACACCTGGTTCTTAGTGCCCCCAAGGCTGTACTCATCACAGTATACCATGCCTCTCAGCTTTTTTACTGGTTTCAGAAAAATAAAATCCACTTTAGATGGCAGAAGGCTGGTGAGGTATAGCTTGTTACACACTGTGGACTCCAAGGCGTGTTTGGAAGAGATTTCAAAACTCTTCTCAGCATTGGTAGCTCCCAGAAGAAGTGACCAGTCTCCCAGAGTGACTGCTTGAGAGGGACCAGAAGCAAGTGTTTCTCAGGGTCACCACCTTATTATTCCCATACCCGCTCTTCCTCTTCCTTCCTGTTCTATTACATGTCAATTTTGACTCCTGAGAATGTTTCCTGGTATTTCTAATCACGTGTTTTTGTTTCTCTTTTTGCAGGGAGAGGGCTTGAGCTGCTACAGATACTAGAATCTGTGATCCCTGTTGACACTGAGACATTCTATGTAGTCTGTTGCCTGATTTTGAAAGTGCCTCAGTTTGGGACTTTCATTTTTGTTTTTTGGACTTTTTATTTCGAGATAATTGTAGATTCACCTAATCCAGGGAAATCCGATGTACCTTTTACCCTCGTGGTGTCATCCTTCAACATTATAGTACAATATCCCAACCAGGATAGTGAGAGTGATGCTGTCAAGATACAACCATCTCCACTCCCACGAGGATTCTTCACATTGCCCTTTTTCAGCCACACCCACTTCCCTCCCTCACCCACCCATTCCTAATCCCTGGCAACCACTCACGTCTCCTCCATTTCTATGATTTTGTCATTTCAACAATGTTATATAACAGAATCATACATTATATAACCCTTTGGGATTGGCTTTTTCCACTCAGCAATATTCATTCAGGTCTTGTAAGTATCATATCAGCAATTTGTTCCTTTTTGCTGCTAAGTCATATTCCATGGATGGACCGTGGTTTGTTTAACCATCCATACAATGGAGGACACCTGGGTTGTTTCCAGTCAGAGGCTGTTACAAAGAAAGCCTCTATAAATATTCACACACTGGTATTTGTGTGAACATAAACTTTCATTCCTCTGGCATAAATGTGTTGCAGTGGAACTTCTGGGTCCTACAATAGTTGCATGTTTAATGTTTCAAGAAACTGCCAAACTGTCTTTCAGAGTAGCTGTGCCTTTACATTCCCACCCGCAATTAGGAGGGATTCAGTTTCTCTATATCTTTTCCAGCATTTGGTGGCGTCACTTTTTTTACACACTATTCTTTCAAATACACTTTTAATTTTAGAATCGATTCAGATAGAAAAGTTGCAAAGATGGTACAGAGAGTTCCATGTACCCCTCACTCAGTTTCCCTATGATTAACGTCTTACATTTGCGGGGTACCCTTGTCACAGCTGAGGAAACCACACTGAAACGTAACTTTTTACTGAACTCCACAGTTTACTCGGATTTCACTCGTTTGTCCCCAGCGGCCTTTTTCTGTTGGAGGATCCCATCCAGGGTACCACATCACTTTCCTTTGTCACGTCTCCTTAGCCTTTTCTGGTCTCTGACAGTTTCTCAGACTTTCCTTGATTTTTGATGACCTGAACAGTTTTGAGGTATGTTGGCCAAGTATTTTATAGCATATCCTTCAATTGAGGTTTGTTTTGTTTTTCTCATGGTTAGACCAGGGTAGTGGATTTGGGGGAGGAGGACCACAAAGGTCAAACGCCATTCCTACCACATCACATGCAAGGTACAAGCAATCAACGTGATGCATGAGGTTAACCTTGACCATCCGGGTAAGGGAGTGTTTGCCTGGGGTCTCCACTGTCAAGTTACCTGCCCCTTCCTCCTCCATACTTTACCCTTTGAAAGCAAATCCTCAGCACAGCCCACACTCACAGGGTTGGGAGCTTAGTTCCACCACTTTGAGGAGGAAGTATCTACATAAATTATTGGGGATTCTCCTGTACTACTTTTTATTTTGCCCATTCTGATCAGTATGTAATGATATCTCATTGTGATTTTTTTCTTTAATAAATACAAGCGTCTTTAATAAATGATGCCAGGGCAATTAGATAACTATATGGAAAAAAATGATGTTGGACTACACAAAATCAGTGCGTGCATGTAGACCTAAATGGGAAATACAAACTACAGGCTTTTGGAAGGTAATATAGAAGAATATCTTTATTAACTTGGAGATGTAGAAAGATATCTTAGACAAAAATTTCTATATATTAAGGAAAATGATAAATCCAACTACAGTAAAACTCAGTGTTTCTGATTATCTCATTGTGGTTTTAATCTGCATTTCCCTAATGGCTAATGATATTGACCATCTTCTCATGTGTTTAGTTACCATCCATAATCCTCTTCAGTGAAATGTCTCTTTATGTCTTTTGCCCATTTTCTAATTGGGTTGTTTTTGTTTTGGCTGGGTTTTTTTTGGTTTGTTTTTTACTGTTGAGTTCAGGGAGGTTATTTTTATACATTCTAGATACAAGACTATATTCAGATATGAAGTTTGCAAATATTTTCTCCCAGTCTGCAGTTTGCCTTTTCATTCTTTGAACAGGGTCTTTCACAGAGCAAAAAAAAATTTGTTTAATTTTGATGAAGTCTAATTTATCAATTTTTCCTTTTATGCATCGTACTTTTTCAGTGTCAAGTCTAAGAACTCTTTGCCTAGCCCTGGGTTGTGAAGATTTTCTGCTATTTTTTTTTTCTACAAGTTCTATAAAAGACTTACATTTAAGTATGTGATCCATTTTGAGTTAAGACTTAGGTTGAGTTTCGTTTTTATGTCTATGGATAACTAATTGCTTTACCGCCTTTTGTTGAAAAGACTATCTTTCCACCAGTTGAATTGCTTCTGCACCTTTGTGAAAAAAAAGTTGGACATACTTTTGTGGGTCTATTTCTTGGTTTTCCATTCTGTTTCATTGATCTCTGTGTCTATCTTTCTGCCAATAACACGTCGTTTTGATTACTCTAGCTATATAGTAAGTCTTAAAATTGAGAAGACTGATCCTCCCAACTTATTATTCTTTTACAGAATTATTTCAGCTATTCTAGCTCCTTTGCTTTTCCATAAGTTTAGCATAATACTGTGTATAGCCAACAAAAGCCTTGCTGGGATTTTGATAGGAATTATTTTAAATCTGTATATTAATTTGGGAAGAATTGACATCTTTATTATGTGAAATCTTCTAATCCATATATATGGTCCATCTCTCCATTTATTTAGATATTCTTTGATTTCTTTCATCAGCATTTTATAGTTTTCAGCACAGAACCCTATACATGTCTTGCTAGACTTACACCTAAGTATTTAATTTTTTTAGTAAGTATAAATAATATTGTGTCATTAATTTTGGTGTCCACATGTTCATTGCTATTATATAGAAATACAATTGATTTCCATGTGTTTATCTTGTGTCCTGCACCTTTGTTAAACTCACTTATTAGTTTAGGAATTTTTTTGTAGATTGCTTTGGATTTTCCTTGTAGACAGATAATCATGTCATCTGCAAATTTGGGCAGTTTTATTTCTTTCTTTGTAATTCATATCCCCTGTATTTCCTTTTCTTGCCTCATTGCACTGGCTACAACTCCAGCACTAAGTTGAGTGAACATCCTTGCCTTGTTCCTGATCTCAGGGAGAAAGCATTCAGTTTTTCATCATTAATTATAATATTAGCTGTAAGTTTTTTGAAGATGCTTTTTATGAAGTTGAGGAAGTTTCATTCTCTTCTTTTTTTTGTCCCCTGGGAGTTTTTAACATGAATGAGTATTGAATTTTGTCAAATACTTTTCTACATTTTTTGATATGATTATGTAATTTTGTTTCTTCTTTTGCCTGTTGATATGGTGGATTGACTGATTTTCAAATATCAAACCAGCATTGCATCCCTAGAATAAACCCAACTTCGTTATGGTGTATATTTCCTATTACGTATTGTTGAACTCTTTTTGCTAATATTTTTTAAGGATTATATGTTGGGATATTGGTCTGTAGTTCTTTTTTGTTTTGTAGTGTTTTGTCTGGTTTTCTGATCAGTAATACTAGCTTCATAAAATGGATTGGGAAGTTTCTTCCTCTTTTATTTTCTGGAAGATATTGTGTAGAATTAGTGCTAATTTTTAAAAAATGTTTTGTAGAATTCTCCAGTGAAACCATCTGGCTCTGGAGCTTTCTTCTGGGGGAGTTTAATAATTATGAATTCAATTATCTTAATAGTTGCAGGGCTACTTAAAATTTGAATTTCATATTGGGTGAGTTCTGGTTTGTATTTTTAAGGAAGTTGTCCATTTCATCTAAGCTTTCGAATTCACATATGTAAAGTGGTTTGTAGTACTCCTTTATTATCCTGTTGATGTTTGTAGGACCTGTTTCATTCCTGGTGCCTTGTTACAGACTGGAGAGAATGGGAGTCTAGGCTCCCTACCCAGCCTTTGCTGGCCTGGATGGAGATGGGGCCAGTGTTTTTCTGTGGCTTTGGCTAGAACAGAGCACTTATTGTCTAAAAGATTTCTGTATTGTTAGACTTACCCTTTCCTGGTCCTTTGGCTGGAGAGGGTAGGTTTTCTTGGGGCTTTGTCTGTGTCCGTTGATGTTTCCAGGTTGCCAACTTCTTCAGTCCAAGTGTGGGATATTGATGCAAATAATAATAATAGTAATAATAATAACAACAACCACCACCCAGGGAGCTCACTAATGTGCTGTTCCTTGGGTCCAAAGTCCCTAACAGATCTGCCTTCTCTCCACCTTTCAGAATCTTCTTATGTTTGTTTTATACGTGATGTCTAGGGCTTTTCACTGTACTTAGTGGGAGAAACAGAGAAAAGTATATCTCCTTCACCCTTCTGAATATGGAAGTCAAGAGTTTTCACTGTTAAGTAACCTGACAGTTGTTTCCTAGAATCTCGTACATTTAAGACGTTTATAGTTAAGTTGAGAAAACACAATTAACAACCAGGAACTAGGGATCCCGCATAAGACCAAATTTAAGTTAGGGCTAACTTGTGCAGAGTCCGAGCATCAGGACAGTAAGGATTCAAAGAAGAAAGGGAACAGGAGAAAGACAGGGCAGACATCGGTATGTCCGGGTACATCGTGAGACATTTTGTTTGGATAGCCAAAAGGGTACTCTTGCTTCCACACCTGGAAGTTTGAAAATTAACTGATAATTATAGGAGCTATTTAGTTCTTTGTATGTGCATAAATAGGACTTATTTCCATGCTAGCTCCACCGTTATCAGCTCTATCAATTCAATGAGCAGTTTTGTCCAGAGATGAATATCACAGCGAGTCACGTTACATAAATGATGCCCGGTGCCATTGGCATCCTCGTGTGGACTGAGGCTCTACGGATACAAAGCAAACGCCAGATGTGTAGACATCTGTTTTAGGACAGAAAAATTCTCCAAGCTTCCAGATGTTTCCAAAGAGAGATTTGACCTGCTCTGGACACACAGAGCTCTGGGTTTTTCCATTTGTATTCGGGTGTGTTGACATCACGTGAAACACGGCCTCAGTCTCCCAGAGCTTTGAGGGATAAAGGAGTGTGTGCGCCTCAGTGTAATGCGGGGTGTGGCTGAAATCAGGGCGTGTGAAAGGGTATGTTCTTGGCAGACGTGCTCCTCTGGGGCTCCCGGGCTTTATTCTTGCCTTTCTGCTACCTCCCTCTCCACTGGTCCTCTCTCTGCTGCTAAATGAAAAGGGCAGACGTTTTGAGGACCTTCAGATCATCAGAACTCTCTCTTCCTTATAAAAGTGCCAAGATCTTCATCTAGAAGTGTAGCCTCTCTGATTTACTGTTTCAAACTACAAAATGGTACCTGTAAGGCCTTCCCTCGGTCAAAAACTAGTCCCAGGAAGACTTACAAAGATAATTACTTTGGTTGAGGAAGACACAGCTGACCCAGAAATTAAAACACTTGCTTTCTCACAACTTTCTCCTGCTAATACTATTCCTTACGCTTCAGCTTACCTACCTGTAAATCTCATGTTCTAGGAACTATTGTGCAGGAATAAGACAGACATTATTGACAAAGTATATTTAGCTCCTAAGAGAATAATCGTGTGCATCCACCATATAAAGGTAATAGTATAGGACTGTATCCAGTTAGGAATTGCATTCATCTATAACGGAAACCTTGAAAAAAAAGGAGCTTAAATAAATAACTTTATTTTTTCTTATATAGAAGAGGTCCAGAGGTAGATAGTCTAAGGCTAGAATAGCAGGTCAATAATGCCGTGAATGTACCAGGCTCCTTGTTATTCTGCTTCATGATCCTTCATTTGTTGCCTCTATCCTCAAGATAGCCTCTTGGTCACAAAGTGGCTACTGGAACTCCAGCCACCAATTCTACATTCCGGGCATTAGGAAAAGTGAAGAGAAGAAGCAGAAGGCGTATGCCAGTCCCTTAAGCCTCACCAAGAACTTCTACTTACATCTCATTGGTCAAGTTGGCTATGTGGTTCTACTTGCAGGGGGCGGGGTGGGAAATGGCATTTGTTTCCCTGAGCACATTGCCACCCCCACTCAAACGGGGTTCGTAGGAAGGAAGAAGGGAAAGCAGATATATGGTAGACAATTACAGCCTCTGTGACAAAAACGCTACAAATTAACTTGTGCCTTTTGGGCTATAATTCGGGATCTCAAATACTCACAAATTTGAAAATGAGTGTCCATATCTATGGCCAAATGATTTCATTCCTTGGATAAACACCAAGGTCCTACTGTAAGGCACAGAGAACTATATTCAACATCCTGTGATAAACCATAATGGAAAAGAATATTTTAAGAAAATAAGTATATATATGTATAATGGAATCACTTCACTGTACAGCACAAATTAACACAACACTGTAAATCAACTATACTTCAATTTTAAAAAATGATTTAATTCCAAGCAAGAATATTCTCAAGTGGCCAGGCCACCGGGAAAGTCCAGGGATTCCAGTGGCTGAAGTAAAGGGCAGAGAATATTGGCTGGTGCTTCTCTACAAGCTCCCGTTTGTCCTCTGAGCTGGTTCAGCCCTAAATATAATTTCTAATAACATGAACCCGGGACTGTATACAGCAGTTCACCATACAAAGTGCTTTCAGAGTCATGACCCACCGACTCCTCCGTGAGCCCCAGTGAGATGGGGTGAAGGGCTTTTCCCCCACTTTTCAGGTGAAGCAGAGAAGACACAGCTGGAACACACCTGGCTGTGGCCACACTGTGGGGGGCTGGGACCCCAGATCTTCTGACCCCAACCCCAGGCTCCTTCCTCGACACCGACTACCTAAGAACAACTTACGTCCTTGTGTATTTCCTAATGTAACGAGCACACATTTGCCTCTGCAGCCTCGCGTGGTCCTGTCACTGCCATTTTATAGCTGTGGACACTGTGATTGAGGTGGGGGACAGGGTTAGAGGCCAGCGGGCAGACCGTGACGAGGCCTTTATATTGGGCCGTAATGATGCCCCATCACATGTTCACACTGCAATCCAGCTCCTGGGCGCTCCGTGTAGATGAGACCCAGGCTAGCTCCGGCTGCCAGGCTGGGAGGGTGGGTACCCCTTGTTTCTCTACCGTCCCCTCCACCTGCAGGGCCCACCGGAGCCCTGGAGCTCCTCCCGCTCCCCATGGGACCACAGACGCCCCCAGCAGCCCCGACGTAAATCACAAGAAGGAGGAGAGAGGTTCCCATGGGACTGCCCTGAGAAATGTTGTCTTTTCCCAGGAAATATATCTGACAGCAGATGAAGGGCCGTGTGGAAAACAAACTTCCCAACGCTGTGCTTGCTATCACTGGCTTGCGCCTCCCCTCTCTGTCCTTTCTCTCACACACACTCATGCATCTGAAGACACCACCCTGGAAAACTCCCTTCCAGGGGATTTGCTTTCTGGAAAGCATCCCTCTCTGGGACCACCGTCCTGGTTACCTTCTGGGTTCGACACCCCCAGGTCCTGCTGCCCCTCCAAATGGACAAAAGCCCCTAATGTTGCTCACAAGTATCCCAGGGAAATACAGCTCTTGAGACAAGCTGGCTTTGGAGACTTCTTGGGAATGGTGACCCAGATGCTGAGAACTTGGGAACAATCCTTAACTTCTGGCCCAGTTGCCACCAGTGCCAATGGCAGCAGGTCTGGTGGTCAGCCTCCTCCTGGCCCTGGTGGAGTGAGCTCGCCCAGCAGGCCGCCCAGACCCACAGCATCCCAGAAGGACTGGAGCAGAGATTCCATCTGTCCTGCCCCTTCCCCCCGCAAAGACGTGGGCGAATGTCGGAAGATAAACAAACAGCTTCTAGAAGAGTTCTAGCAAGTTCATTAAATAACCAACTTGAGTTTTCTGTGGCAAATAGGACAAGATCTATTTCTGCTTCTTCCAAGAAGCCCTCCTTGATCTGCCCAGTTCACAGAGATCTCCCTTCTTTAAATTTGGAATGCTTGTTGCCTATGTCACTCATACATGAGGCCTGGGGACATTTGCTGGTTGATAACGTATTTTCATATTTCAATAAACCACCCTTTGCCTGGCAACATGCTGGGTATTCGGTATATATGCTTTTATTTTAATATTCCGTACATTCCAAGAAGGAGGTTTTATCATCCCCACTTCAAAGATGAGCAAAGTTAAGGTTCATGATCATTTGGTGATTTCCCAGCGTCACACAGACCAAGATTTGGACCCAAGTCGGTGATGGAAGCTTTGTGGGCGACGAGCCCTGAGGCCAGCAGTGCTGGTTCTACCGTGCCGCTGCTGAGGCGTCCCCACTACTTCAGTGACCCCCTTCTGCTTCCCAAATCTGGGCTGGTCCTCCTGCGGTAGGGGGCCGTGCAAGGGCCAGCGTGACTCCTGTGGTCTGTAAACCTTGCTGTGAGCGACTGTCCAGCCAGCAGGGGACTTGTAAGGAGTCCTGTCCTTGCTCTGCACCAGGGCCCTACGTCGTCGTTCTCCAGGCAGCCCTTCCACCTCCAGGCTGGGACAGCTGGTGAAATGCAATTTCCCTCCATTAATGAAAAGGGCTCCAGTTGATTCCTAACAGAGACCCAGGATGGTCATCCAAAAGAGCTTACAAAACACTCTCTGGATCCCTTACGTGCTGAGAAATCCAGACCAGCTGGATGACATTTTTCTCCCAATGCTCGTAAACTACAACAATTAGGAGGAAAGGGCTTGGCACGGTGGCGCTGGGGTGGAGCTCGGCTCAGCTCTGGAGAAGCTGCCCAAGACCCTGGGCGACCTCCTCCCTCTGCCCCGCTGTGTCCCCTGACCTAGATGTCAGGGCCCCTCCCGCTGCTTCTCAGCATGGTGCCAAAACACTGTGTGGCAGTGGTAGGGACCCTGGCTGGTTTTGGTTTCGTTTCTGCAATCTTACAAAGGAGGTAATAGAATAACAAAAATGGGGATGGAGAGGTGCAGATTTAAGCCCGGGTGAGTGAACTGTTTTGCTGGTTTCAGAGCCTGCCTCGATTTCCATATCTGTCAAATAGGGGGAAAGCCCAGGTCTCGACCTCACAGCATGTCCTGGGGCAAAGTGAATGGTAGGGTGATGGCGACCCTTCCTTGAATTTCCTGTGAGCCCTTGAGAATCAGCACGTAAATCAGTCATAACAGCCCTGGGCTGCTTCCCCATCCATCAGCGGGAGGGCGCTTAGGAAACAGAGTTATAAAGTTACCCTGAGGAAACTATAATTAGGAAGACAAATCTGCTCTGAAGACATATATCATCGAATATCAGGGCTGAAAGAAACCTGAAGTTCATTTATCATAATGATACCAAAAGTAAATAGAAATCATGCTTAGGGGGTCTTCCATTCCTTTAGCACCAGGAATGGGGACCTGATCAGCTCACAGCACCATCGTCTCCCTGAGGACCACCCTTCATAAGGATCGTATATCGTCCCACCAAGACCCCTGTGCAGTTAGAAGGCAGGCAGGGATCATTACCCTAATTTTCCCAGACTTAGAAACTGGGGACACAGAGACAGTAAGCGGCTTTGCCAAAGTCACACAGGAAGCCAAACGCGGAACCGAAATACAGTTCAGGTCTCTTGACCCCTGATAGAGAGTCACGTGCATCAATTACAGCGAGCTCAGAATTGTAACAGTCCCCATGTCTGAAAAGGATACAGGAGCTGCTTGTCACAAAGCATAATTAGAACAGGAAAAGGGCCCCTAAAAATAGATCCTGGGATTTTACGGTAAATGGTAAAAAAAAAAAAAAGAGAAAAGAAAAATTATACTACAGATTATGAAAGCATGCACTGAAGAAAATGAAATGTGCGTTGTAGTTGCCGCTACCTGTAAAAATCACAGAATAAACAGTGAGTGAAAAATTGACTTGTTTGGGCATCATTTTTCTTGCACAATTTTATAATGGCACCGTAAGCCACCTTTCAATTAATTTTTGCCTTTCAAAATGAAGTTGTACAGAGAGTCACTTCATCACTTATCTCAAGGGCTCTTCCTTAATCCTTTGATACTCAAACCTTTCTCTTTGGAAGCCCAGCCCCCTCTTTGGGGGTGGCCCCTCAGTACCCCCCCCGTCCCCTCCCCCTTACTAGATAACTGAGCCAGGTCCTTCCCCGCTTGGTGGCTCTATCTGGAACTTGAGTGGTTCTCCAACATCCCTTTAGTCAACCTGATAGGATTCAGAGTCTTTTGCGAGGTTTGTCATTTTGTTTTGTGAAGATATACGTGTACTAAGAAGGGATGTTTGGTACACCGGAAACTAATATAATACTGTAAATCAACTATACTTCAATTTTAAAAATAGAATAAACTAAAATAAAGTTTGAAAAAATAAGGGCTGTTTGAAGGTGGATTAATTTGAAAAGAGATCAGTTCATTCATGAGTATTTTTGTGCGGGGATGACTCTTTCCCCCTTTGTTTATCTAACTCAAGGCAGGCGGGGTAGGTAGAACAATGAATCTGCAGGTGACAAGGCCTGTCCCTTTACGTGCCTCCTTCTTCCTAGCCAACCCCAGGGAGGTCTGGTTGGTTGGATTATTTTTGAAGGGAGCCGTCTGAGCTTGTACTGACGGTCCATGTCTACACTTGCTCCTCTTTGGAGCGCCAGCCGTTGGGTACACTCTCTGCAGGATCAGATGGTCTCGGAACCCCTACTTTTCTTTGCCCAGAACATCGTTTCCAGGCTGAAAGTCTGTGTTCCCTTGGTACCATTGCTATTTTCAGTAGTCATCCCCTTTGGGCCATTAGGCCAGGCTAGGACTAGTGCTGCACAGGTAGAGAGAGGGAAGGCAGAGTCTTGAAACTCCAGGGCAGAGGGCAAGGCTTCCTCTCCACCACTTCATTCACTCATTCGTTCACTTGTTCACTCATTTATTCAATGAATATTGGTTGAGTGACCTGGAAGGAAGCAGTTTCCCTCAGTCAGGTAGCATTTCATCCTTCATCCATTCAAGTATTCAAGTCGTTACCCACTCAAGAGACATGTATTGAACAGCTAGTAAGCGGCAGGCATCATTCTCAGTGACGTGAGGGTAGAAATGGGCATAACGTAGTCGTTATCTCCATGGAAGTTAAAATGTAGCTGAAGAGACAAGATACATACATGAGCCGTTGATTCATTGTTACTTTTAGTTGTTGCAAATAGTTACATTTGGAAAATGTATTATTATTTATAAGTATCTCTTTTTATCTCCCAGTCATTCTGCAAGGTGAGTTGGGTTCATATTATTACCATTTGATTTATAAATGAGAAAACTGAGGCCCAGAGTAATTCACTTGTATCTGGCAGAGGCAGGTGTCTCCTCCTTGATTCCAGTGCTATTTCTAGAACAACCATGAATTAACCTTTATAAAAATACCAGTGTCATTATTCAGCCATAAAAAGAATGAAGGATCGATACCTGCTACAACATGCAAGGACCTCAACATGATGCTGAGTGAAAGAAACCAGACATCGAAGGTCACATGTTGGGTGATGCCGTGTGTGCGGAATTTCCCAACAGGCAATTCCATAGAAACAGAGAGCAGATTGGCGGTTGCCAAAGGCTGGGGCCAGGGAGGAGTGGGGAGGAACTGCTCGATGGTACGGGGCTTTACTTGGGGTGAAGAAACTGTTCTGGAACTAGAGAGAGCCGGTGGTGGCACAACATGATGGACGCCCTAAATGCCACTGCACTGTTCACTTAAAAATGGTTAAGTGTATCTTATGTGAATTTCACTTCAGTTACAAAAGGATGTCAAGGATGCTGTGGAAGAGATGACAGGAGTCCAGGTCTGATCGAGGCCAAGGGCCAGGTCCAAGGCTGTCTGTGCCTGTCACAGTGACTTTGCTGTGATAACCGGCTCCCCACCCCCACCCCCGTGACTGAGGACCTAGGTCGGGTGGTCCAGGTTGCCTCTTCCCAGTTTCTCACGACCCCCTGGACTCCTCCTCTGTGCCATGGACTAGCTGTTGGATGTCCATCTTCCCCATTCACTGTTAAGCTTCATGAGGGCTGGACTTTCTCAGCACCCATCACCACAGTGCCTGGCACGGAGCAGGGACCAAACAGCTCTGGTTCTAGTCTCTTCCACCCCTTATTGGCTGTGCTTTTTAATCTCTCCGGGCCTCCATCCCTATGCCTGAGCCCTGTGCTAAGTCGTCTTCCTCAGCCCGGCAGGCACATGGCGACCGTAATCCTGGCTCACATGTGGCTGAGTTCTTCCTGATGTTGTTGGTGTTGCCCTGATGCCAGTGCCTCTGGATCTTTCATCGCTGCCAAGGACTCCGTTTCGTTCTGAGCGAATGCCACCAATACGTTATTTCTGTGGCACCAGTGGGAATTTTCTTCTCGGAGGGAATATTGCCACCTCCCACTGTCTTCCATAAGGACAGAAGAAGCAGTGGCGATAAGGCCTTATTTCCATAAGCTTTAAGAGAGTTTTTAAACCTCTTTAAAATGCTGACAATGGAAGCTACTGGGCCTTTTACACCTTGGCCTCTTCCTGGGCACAAAGCTCATTTCCGTTTCGTGTTAGGATTTAATCTCAGAGCAGCAAGGCAGAACCAACCTCCCTCATTTTATAGGTGGGAAAACTGGTACCCAAGGCGCGACTGATTCTGATTGGCGAGTCGGTGACGTGCAGGCCACGTGCTCGGGCCTCCCCTGGAACGGGCCGCTGCGTCAGGCTCCGGGGGTCTCTCCTGGCGGTCTTCAGCAGCTGGGGACAGTCACCGTCTGGAACCAGTTAGTTTCTCTCCTGCCTGGAGGCTGGAGGCTGGACTCCATGACCCCTGCAGGTCCTTTTCTTCCCTAGGCTTCTCCAATTACCTTCTCTGATTTCCAGCAAACATGCTTTCTCTGGGGAAAAATGAATCCGGGGCTCCAGCTTCCCCTGGGAGCCTGTAAACGATTTCACTTTCCAGGATGGGGAATCTGAGCTCCATGAGAGAAAATGCTCAGTGCGCTGTCAGAAGGAAACGTTTCAACAGCAACACGCTCTAGATTTAGGTCCTTCCTAGAGACTCACGCTCTTAGTGGGTGCAGAAGCAACTGGGAGGTGAACCTGAATCCCCTTCCTGGGTGCCGGCCCCCTCCCAGGGCTCTAACTTGGTTCACTTCCCTGCTTGACACAAGGGTCTCCTCCTCCTCCTCCTCCGCAGACTTTGGGCCAAAAGCTCTGCCCCTCCCGCCTGGCCTGGGCGCTGGGGGTTAATGAGGCCACGGTCTCTTTCCCTGGGGGACTTCAGAGTCTCATCAGCTCTGAGAGTGTGGGCCATATTTTTTTTTCCCCGATTCTCTCTTCTCCGAATTTCTATTCCTTGAACCCCATCTAGGACACATGGCCAGACAGAGGCTTTCTCCGATGCTTCTGGGCTTAAAGATGATAATAGCTTCTATTTCAACGCTTTCCAAAATATCTATTTTGCTGAGCCCTTAATGTGCATGATTTCATTTCCTCTCACAGCAGCCATGTAAGCAGTGAGTTTCTGAGACCTCGTTGAGCGAGACGTCCGAGATCACCCGGTTAGCAAGTGGCAGAGTGGGGGTTGCCATCTGGTCCTGTACTCACCGCTATAACACTCAACTCAGAGGTGTAATTATAGGCTTCTCAGAGCGTCACGTATCATTTTGACACCAAAACACTGGCATTTCTCAGACCTCTTTGTTTGTTTGCTTTACACTAACAGTGTTTAGTTGTACAGAAAAGTCAGAGTAAGAAATCAACTCCCATTTCCCGGGTTCAACAGTGACCAATATTTTGCCGCACTTACATCTCCCCCTTTCTTCTTTTCCTCTTTTTTCTCTAGTACGTTAAAGAAAATTCCTGACATTTTGTTGTTTTGAGCCTAAATACTTCCATATGTAGCTCTAAACAGGGGGGAAAGAGAGGGAAGAAGGGATTTCTGACAGAATCACAAAACCAAACACCTAAAGCAGATCAAAATTTCTTGATATCGCCAAATACTCAGTTCAACTCTAATTTCTCCTCGTGTCTCAGAAGATGCCTTTTTACATTTGGCTTGTTTCAAGAAGGGTCCAAGCAAGATCCACATACTGTGTTTTGTTTTATGGCCCCTAAGTCTCTTCATTTAGAACTGTATCCTCTTTTTTCTTTCCAGTGTCATCGTTTGTTAAAGAAACGGTGCCCACTGTCATGAATGTTTCACTCCCTGGGTTTACGGGATTGCTTCCTTGAGGTGTATTTAACTTGTTGTTTTGTCTCCTGTACTTCCTGTAAAGTCGAGATCCAAAAGCTTGACGAGGTGCATGTTTTAGCAGGAGCACACGTGGGTGATGCCGTGTACTTCCTGCTACATCACCTCAGCAGACACATGGTACCTGGTTTCCCAATTTGAGTGCTGAGAACCTTTCATGTGTTTAGACGGTTCCCAGATATTTTGATGGCTTATAGAGACAAGAGATAGAATACATTTTTAACTTTTTAGTTTATATTGGACTATAGCTGATTAACAATATTGTGATAGCTTCAGGTGTACAGCAAAGTGATTCAGTTACACATATACATGTATCTATTCTTTTTCAAATTCTTTTCCCATTTAGGTTGTTACATAATATTGAGCAGAGTTCCCTGTGCTATACAGTAGGTCCTTGTTTGTCATCCATTTTAAATATAGCCGTGTGTACATGTCAGTCCCAAACTCCCTAACTATCCCTTCCCCATGAGATAAATTTTTTTAAAATTTTATTGAAGTATAGTTGTTTACAATGTAGTGTTCATTTCTGCTGTACAGCAAAGTGACTCAGTTATATACATATATATTCTTTTTCATATTCTTTTCCATTATGGTTTATCACAGGATATTGAATACAGTTCCCGTGCTATACAGAAGGATCCCGTTGTTTATCCAAGAGATAAAATATTTAAATTTCACGTTGTCTTAGATTGTCTGGACTACCTTCTGGCTTCTCTTGCATGTCACGTTTGAAGACGAAGCCTAGTTACATGGGAAAACCAAACTTTTTTTGGCCTCAAGAGGGCCGCAGCTTTGGGGGAATCTGAAAGCCTCCTTTGCAGAGGAGAGAAGAATCACTCTTCGGTGTGGAGGACGAGTTCTTGCCCATTGATAGATGTAGGCAACTTCTCCCTGGAGTGCTATTCTGTGGGAGTGGTCCACGCTCACGAGCTAATGATTCAGGAATTAGAAGGTGTCCGGCTGACGCTAGCACTCCAGACGGGAAGGATGAACCAGGTCAAGAGAGAGGCAGAGACGGACCCTGGATGCTGAGGGAGGCTGTGGAGGAAGCAGCTGGAGGAGAAACACGGATCCTCTTGGGGAAGGCAAGCAGGAGACAGTAAGACGGCCGAACCTGAACTAAGGAATTGAAAAGACTGTGCAAGGAACCTCAGGCAGAGTGAGGGACGACAGCAAATCAGGAGAAGAGTGCTTGGGACTTGGGGATTATTTGTGAAACCTGACCTGAAGAGACTTAGAATCATGGAGTCCTCAGACTAAAGGGCCTGTGGAATAGCCCACTATATCAGTAAACAAAGGATGCGGGGGCTATCAAGCCAGCAGCCGCTGCAGGCCCCACTGTGCACCCTGAGGGGGTTCAGGATGGAGAAAAGCAGGATACAGGCCCCACATAGCTAAGGTGCACATCAAAGGAATGATTTCAGTGAGCCCAGACTCTTGCATCTTCCCCTGTGTAGAAAAGCGCTAAATTCATTAACTTGAGGTGTCTGGGTTTTCTTTAACAGTAATCTTTTGATGTTCCTACTACATGGTTTTTTGTTTTGTTTTGTTTTAACAAAAACTCCTGTATATCCTGGCTCCTCCCTGACCTCTTCAGAACAGTCCTTCAGAGCTGAGAGGCTGTCTCCCTTAATTCCTCAGTGTGTCTGTCGAATAAAATATAATTCTCAACGTTTAGCTTGTGCATTTTTTTTCAGTCGACGGACCCTTGTAAATCATCTAGTCCGACCTCTGTCTTTTGCAGATGAAGACGCTGGGCTCCCTTATTCAAGGTGACACAGGGTCACCGCTGGGACAAGAATCTAGTTTCCATCAAGTTCTCTCCAAGCTCTCCCCACTCTACTGCTCTGTCTTCCTTCCTCAAGGAGCCGTGGCTGGGTGGATGGAGGAAGTCTGGCTGGCCAGAGGCGGAGGAGGTCTGAACTGAGAAGCCAGACTTCATTTATGGCCAACCAGCTCAAGCAGAATTTCCATGACTAAGTCGTATGCCTGTGATTTGCTTCAGTCATTGTAGTGTGTGTCTGGTTCTTCCTCTCTGTGTGAACTGATTAGTACAGAGGATGATGTGCTATGGATGAGAGTAACTACAGAAGGATGAGAGCAGGGTGGGGCTGTATAGTTCCATGGTCCAGGTTTAAAAAAATGAGGCTCTTGCATACCCTCCTCATCCACTGTCTCATTACAGCAATTAAAGCTGGAGGATAAGCATAGACCCAGATACCCTAATGAATGGTGGTGTTGCTGCTTGTGTCTTGGTAACTGATGCTTTACTTGAGGGCTGGGACCTTGAATCAGTCACCTGTCTCTCTCCTAGCACTTAGCAGAGGAAGTAGCACATAACAACACATGGTACTGAATAATGCAGCTAGTTCAATGAATGAATAAACACCCAACATGGCACATCATCTTCCTCAGATACTTTTCTTAATCCATCCCCCTCACTCATCTCAGAACAGTGGTCTTCAGACGTTCCTAGCTTACTCACCACCCCCTACACACACACAAAAATTTTTTTAAATTACGTATTCTCTTTCATTTGTAAGTTAACATCCACAAGTTTACATCAAAATTTAAACATGTAGTTTAAATGGATGTAATTTCCAGAGTATTATAGAAATTGGCATTTTAAAACAAAATCCCTAAATGACACTTCTACACGTTTGCAATAATTATTTGATACACATCATATATTTTAAAATTTATAAGCAAATTCTTTATGTTTGTGAGTCATATTGTTCCCTTTTCTTTTTGAAATTGTATTTCTACTTCGCTTCACTTGTTGTAATTCAACAAAAATATGTGCAGAAAAAAAAAATGTGCAGAAACATAGTTTTCAAAGTTCCTATAACTGTTATGTTCTAATTGTCAAAATTATTATTCTGTATTAGGTTATAATAACAATTATTAGTAGTATGCAGCTGATAAAAGTATAAAATATTACGCATTTTGATAAGAAAATTTTAAATGTAGAATATACCAATATAGACCATATCCTGGGTGGTAAAACAAACCTCAACACATTTAAAATAATTGAGATAATACAGAGTGTGTTCTCCATCCACTGTGGAATCAAACTAGAAATCAATAACAGAAAGATAACAGGAAAATACCAAAACACTTGTACATAATCCATGGGAAGCAAGGAAGTCTCAAGGGAAGTCCAAAAATACATTGAACTGAAAGAAAACGAAAATACATCATAGTGAAAGTTATGGGACACAGCTAGGCAGAGAGGAAAACATGTAGCACTAAATGCTTATATTAGAAAAGAGGAAAGTCTCATGTCAATAACCCGATCTCCCATCTTAAGAGCCTAGAAAATGAAGAGCAAATAAACCAAAGGGTGAGCAGAGGGAAAGAAATAATAAAGGTAAGAGTAAAAATCAGTGAAATTTAAAAACAGAAAAGCAATAGAGAAAATCTGTGAAATAAAAAGCTGGTTCTTTGGAAAGATCAACAAAATTGACAAATCTCCAACAAGACTTACAGAAAAGAGAGAGAGAGAGAGAGAGAGAGAGACCACAAATGACCAATATCAGGAATGAAACTGGGGCTATCACTACAGAGTGCTAGATGAAGACATCAACATGATAATAAAGGAATTCTACAAACAACTCTGCTCTCATAAGCTTGACAATTTGGATGAAATGGACCAATGCCTCAAAAGACACAAACTTATAAATAATTACAACTCACCCAATATGAAATAGATAATCTAAATAATCCTATAACCATTAAGAAAATTGAATTTGTAACTTTAAAACTCAAAAAAAAAAAAAAAAAAAAAACTCCAGGCCCAGATGGTTTCACTGGAGAATTTTCCAAGCATTTAAAGAAGAATTAACACCAATTCTATACAATGTCTTCCAGGAAACACAAGAGGAGGAAAGACATTTCCATTTATTTTATGAAGCTGGTATTATCATGATACCAAAACCAGTACAAAAAAAGAAAAAAAAAAACTACAGACCAATAAATATCATAAGTATAGATAATAATTCTTAATAAAATATTGGCAAATAGAATCCAACAATTATAAAAAGAGTTATACACCATAACCAAGTGGGGTTTATTCCACAGATGCAAGGATAGTTCAATATTTTAAAATCCATCAATCAAAGGCAACAGAACATAGTCAAGATTTGAGACTTGAGGGCTTGATTGATGGCTATTTATTATTTTAGAAGAAAAAGATTCCTTCTCTAGTATACTTTGCTTCCTTATTCAGGAAGGTTGGAAAGATTTACAACGTGGATAGCTTTGCTGATATTTTTATAATAAACATATTAATAAACTTCATTTTATTAAACTTTAAAAAAAATCCATCCATATAATCAGCCTTATTAACAAGTTAAAGAAGAAAAATTATATGATTATATCAACCAAGGCAGAAAACGCATTCGACAAAATTCAGCACCCATTCATGATAAAAACGCTCAGGAAAAAAATACAGAATAGAGAGGAACTTCCTCAACTTGATGAAGAGCATCTACAAAAAATTTATAACTGACATTATCCTTACAGGTTAAAAACTAAATGTTTTCTCCCTAAAACTGGGAGCAAGGCAACAATGTCTGCTTTTACCACTTTAGTCAATATAGTGCTAGAAGTTCTTGCCAGGGCAATAAAGCAAGAAAAGGAAATAAAAAGCATATAGATCAGAACAAAGAAATAAAATTATTTGCAGATGATATGATTGTCTGTGAAGAAAATCCCAAGGAGTCTACAAAAGACTCTTAGAACTAATAAGTGAGTTTGGCAAGTTCATAGACTATTAGATAAACATACAAAGATCAATCAGTTGTATTCCCATATTCTGGCAACAAACAAATGGACACCAAAATTAAAAATGTAATATCATGTTAACGATTGTTAGAAAAACTGAAATATTTATGTATAACTCTAATGAAACATGTAAGATCTAAATGGAGAGACATGCTGTGTTTATGTATCATAAGACTTAACACAGTAAATATGTCAATTCTTCCCAAATTGATATACATGTACAACACACTTCTTATCAAAATCCCAGCAAGATTTTGGTAAATATTCACAAGATGATTCTAAAATTTTAATGGAAAGGCAAAGGAACTAGAAATGCCAGAATAATTTTGAAAAAGAAAAATAGATAAATATCTGTCTACCTGATTTCAAGACTTATTTATAGCTTCAATAAATCAGTAATCAAGACCGTGTGCTCTTGGTGAAAGAACAGACATAAAGATGAATGGAACAGAATACAGAGCACAGAAACAGACACACACAAAGGTATCCAACTTCTTTTTGACAAATATGCAAAAGCAACACAATGGAGGAAAGATAGCTTTATCAACAAATGGTGCTGGAGCAATTGGATAGCCATGGACATAAAAATAAATTTTAAAAAATAACAATAAAAACTTCTCAACTTAAGTCTTACACTTTATACAAAACTTAATTCAAAATGGATCACAAGCTTACATGTAAATTATAAAACTATAAATCTGGTAGAAAAAAATAAGAGAAAATCATCAGGATCTAGGCTAAGCAAACGAGTTTTTAGATCTGACACAAAGAGTACAATCTGTATAAGAAAAAACTGATAAATTAGACTTTATCAAAATTTAAAACTTTTGCTCTGCAAAAGATCCCATCAGGAAGATAAAAATTCAAGCTACAGATAGCAGGAAAATATCTGCAGACTAATACCAGTGTCCAGAATGTATTTTTTTAAAAACTCTTTTAGAAAAGTAAAACTTTTTAACTTAACAGTGGAAAAGCAAAAAATCCAACTAAAAAATGGGCAAAAGACATGAAAAGACATTTCACCAAAGAGAATATAAGGATAGCAAATAAGTGCATGAAAAAAGATTCAATATCATTAGCCATTAGGGAAATGCAAATAAAATCACGAGATACCATTACACCCTCATCAGACTGGTTAAAATAAAATATAATTGAATCACTGAGGCAAAGATATCCTCTCTCACCACTCCAATTCAACATTATCCTGGAAGTCCTAGCTAATGCAAAAAGACAAGAAAGGAAGTAAATTGATAAGAAAGAATTAAAATTTTCTTCGTTTGCAGATGACACAATTGTCCATGTAGAAAATCCCAAAGAATTAACAGCAACAACGAAAAAAGCTTCAGGAACTAATAAACAATTATAGCAAGGTTGCAGAATACAAAAAATACAAAAAATTTAATTGCTTTCCTATATACCAATAATGTTTGGAATTTAAAAATTAAAAACCCACCACCGTTTACATTAGCACCCCTCAAAAATGAAATACTTAAGTATAAATCTTATAAAATGTGTGAGAAAACTATATGAGGAAAACTATGGAACTCTGATGGAAGAAATCAAAGAATATCCAAATAAGTGGAAAAATATTCCATGTTCACTGATAGGAAGATTCGATATTGTTCAGATGTCAAAGTTCTTCCCAAAGTGAGCTATAGATTCAACACAATCCCAGTGTAAATCCCAGCAAACGAATTCTAAAGTTTATATGGGTCAAAAGACCCAGAATAGCCAACACAATATTGAAAAAGAATGAAATCAGAAGATAGACACTACTCGACTCCAGGACTTACTATAAAGCTACAGTAATCAAGACAGTACAGTATTGATGAAAGTATAGACAAATAGATGAATGGAACAGAATAGAGAATTCAGAACTAGACCCATGCTAATACAGTCAACTGATCTTTGAGAAACGACCAATGGCAATTCAATGGCGAAAGGATAGTATTTTCAACAAATAGTGCTAAGAATGATTGGACATTCACATGCAAAAAGAAAAAAAATTAATCTAGATACAGACCTTATGCAAAACTATAAAACTTCTAGAGGATAACATGGAGAAAATCTATGTAACATCAGATTGGCCATGACAGTTAAATACAACACCAAAACATGATCCATGAAAGAAATATTTGGTAAGTTGGACTTCATTAAAATTAAAAACTTCTATTCTGTGAAAGACACTGTTAAGAGAATGAAAAGACAAGTCAGAGGCTGGGAAGAAAAAGACAAGTCAGAGGCTGGAAAAAAAATCTTTGCCAAACACACATCTGATTTTTTTAAAAAATCTGTTATCTAAAATATACAAAGAACTCTTAAAACTCAGCAATAAGACAACCAGAAGGCAAACGATTCAATTAAAAAGTGGGCAAAAGATTTGACAGAAACCTCACCAAAGAAGATACACAAATTACAAATAAGCATAAAAAAGATTCTCCACATCATAGATCATAAGGGAGCTGTAAATTAATCAAACAGGTACTACATACCTGTTAGAATGGTTAGAACCCAAAACACTGATAACACTGAATGCTGTTGAGGAGAGAGCAACAGGAACTCTCATTCATTACTGGTAGGAATGCAAAATGGTGCAGCCACTTTGTAAGACAGTCCAGCAGCTTCTTACAAAGCTAAATGTAATCTTATCATACAATCCACAACTGTGCTTCTTGGTATTACCCAAATGAGTTGAAAACTTATGTCCACACAAAACCCTGTGCACAAATGTCTATATCAGCGTTATTCATAATTGCCAAATAATGAATGTCCTTCAAAGGGTAAATGGATAAACAAATAGCGGCATATCTATACAATGAAATATTATTTAGCACTAAAAAAAAACGAGTTATCAAGCCATGAAAAGAAGTGGAAGAACCTTAAAAGCATGTTTCTAGTTTTAAGAAACCAATCAGAAGAGGCCACACACTGAACCATTACAAGTATATAACATTCTGGAAAAGGTTGGTGTGGATGGTTAAATAACTATGGTCCATTGATACCATGGAATATCACTCAGCAACAAAAACGAACGAACTATTGATACATATAACACCTGAATGAATCTCCAGAGAATATTACTGAGTGAAAAAAGCTAATCCCAAAGGGTTACATAGTGTACGATTCTATTATATAACATTCTTGAAATGACAAAATCATAGGAATGAAGCACAGAATAGTGGTTAAGGAGGGGCCAGACGGAATGGAAGAAGGTGTGGTATAAAAGTGCAACATGAAGAACCCTCACGGTGATGGAGATATTCTATCTCTTGGTTGTATCAATGTTCTGGTTACAATATTGTATGCAAGATGTTACCGTTGGGTAACCCGTACACAGGATATCTGTGTAAAATTTCTTACAACTGCATGTGAATCTATTTTCTCAAATTAAGAAGTTCAGTTAGGAATTTTTTATTAGAAAATTATCCCTTAATAAAAAGATTAAGACTTTTATTTTTAATTACTTTATGTATCCCTGAGTGATATTACTTGCTATTAGAATTAGACAGAGAGCAGTATCCATTCCATTCCTGCTTCTCGTTTTTATAGAAGTAATGCTGGGAAACTTTGTTCACATAAATCATTTGGAAGGAGTTTTATTATAGCGATATGATTTAACTCTCTGAACCCTTTCCAAGTTCTATGCCAAAAATAACATACTGCTCTATCATCAAGAATTATTTTTAATAATCTATCAGCTGACAACTCCATTAGGTCCTCTTCTGATATCACTGAAAGCAAAGAATCAGAAAACATCTGACTTACAAATATCTATTTTTCAGTATTTGAGGTTATTAACCTTCTCTGTTTCTGAGAAGTCATTTAAAATGCTTGACTAAGACTCATCAAATGATTATTAATTATCTGTGTTATTCTTTTTCTTAAAGGTACCTTCTAATTTGATACACCTAGAGTTAGATAAATTGAAATATTGTTAATTCAATACATATTTGCCGGAACGTTTTTGTAAAATTATTTTATATTATCATAAGCTTTATTTTTTTATTGTCATCAAGCTTTTAAAAGCTGCAGATTTAACACATCATTTTATGAATAACATCCATAATTTAGCCTAATCATTGAAGGCAGTCATCATTGTAAATCAAATCACCCAGAGTAGATTTACTCTCTGTCCCGAAAAAAGCCTCAAAACAAAGAGAAGCCAAATGTCTTCAGAAGTAATAGCCCATGAGAAGAGGCCAGATGGACACACATAAAACGAACACACCACACATGAAACGTGGTTAAGAAGATGGCAAATATATTTACACTTCTAATCGGAAGGGAGGTTGGAGACTGTTAGAGGGGGTGAAGGAACTGGAAATATGGGAGAAGACGGGAGATTTCAGGAGGAGTTGCATTTGTTTCAGAGTCTCAGAAATGGGTACAAATGAGCTTTGATGGAGTAAGTAAGGCCAGTGGAACAACACCTTTTTAAAAATGTCCACAGCTACCTCTTGGTAAATGAAAATGTTTTGCCATCCTTTCCTATCCACAGATAAGATTTTGCTTTTGAGCTAAAGTTTTATATTCAATGATAGAAGAGGGAGAGGATAGAGAAAGTGAGAGGGGGGGAAGGGAGAGAGGGACAGAGGGAGGGAGAAGGGAATGAGGGACACAGGGAGGGAGAGAGACAGAAAAGAGAGAGGGACAGAGGAATGGAGAGAGAAAAAAAAAGAAAAAAAGAAAAGATGGAGGAAGGGAGGAAGGAAAGAAGGAAGACAACCAATTTGTCATCTCCTTAGAATTCCAGCTCAATTTCTAGAATGGTGGCGGTCCAATGGGTTAATTTATACTAAAGTGTTAATGGCTTACAGTGGTTATGCACTCCAAAGATCCCTTTCAGCTCAAAGGCTCTGTGAAACATTGTGTACATTAAGGAATCACCGTTTAAAAAGGAATTTTTGAAAAAGTAAGATTAGAGAAAAGAAATGGGGGAGATGATCAGTCGTCCTCGCTCAGGCAATCCAATCAGGAAAGTCGGGGCAGTAGCAGTAACTTACTAAGCACACCAATGGGGCCGATAGATACCATCTACCAGTAGATGGCGGTCTTCATATTAACTGACTCCTAACTGGAACAGCCCTCTTTTCCACCGGATTGTGCAACTTGTAGGGTTGGCTGGCTTCATGCACAGGTAGAAGAGGACACCACCTGCGCCGGGCGAATGGGAGAGCCCTAGGTGAGATCTCCACCTGCTCAAAACGAACTCCCTCACAGACCCCGCCATCCATGTCTAAAGTTCAAATTTATCCAGCCCTTTGGGGAGGGGGGGGCAGATGGCAGGCAGGCAGGGGACCAAGGTTAGTCATTAACACTTTAGCAGGAACTAATCTGGTATATTAACTCAGGAGAGAAAGGACCTTGGAAAAGGATAACGAAAGACTGGTAAGTTCTAAAGAGAAGATCTGTGCAACTTTCATGGTTGTTTACGTGGGACAGTCTGTGTGTGAGCTGGAGTAGCGTGTAAGCGCTGGGTGCCTGAGTTATAGCCTTTAAAAAAAGAAGAGGTAGGAAGAAAAGAAATGGTGGATTAGAACAGGTCAAGTTTGCCTATGGTCAGACCTGAACTCCTCACGTTGTATCCTTCAGCTCCCATGTCAAGATGGAGAACTGAAACCCCCAAGGTTTGCTAAAGAACCTGTAAATCTCCTTATACCTTAACTGGGTCCAAAGCCTAAATATTAATAATTCCTTGTCACTCTCTATCTGGTGCCCGTAGCCCTGGATCTGTTAGGACCAGCACCTTCTTCATCCCTAGGACGGCCCAAGACGTCAGGGGACGTAGGCAAAGAGGAATTATTCAGAGAGGGGCCAAGATGGTGAGAAGCTCGAAACCTGTCCAGTATCTGTTCCAGGGTAAACTGGAGAAGACACGGTCAACATGACTCTGTCTTCGAAGACTCCAATGGCTGTCATGTGGAACATGCCAGAGACATTCTATGCAGACCCAAAGGTAGAAGCAGATTTATAGAGAAATCAGTTATAATGCAATGTAAGGAAAATTTCCTCTTCCGTGACGATGATGATGGAAATAATAATATTATTAACTCACATTTATTGAACCATTGCACGGTGTCAGTCACTGAGTTTCGCGTGCCTGATCTCATTGAATAATTAGGGCGCTCCAGTGGAGTGGGTATTATTCTTATCACATTTACAGGAGAGGAACCAGAGGAGCTAAATAACGTACTCAGGGACCTGAGAATTTAGTCCCTGGTGGGGCTGTCTCCTTATGCTGACCGGCCGCCCTGGGAGTCAGTACGTTCCCCTCCACGGAGACTCCAAAGCACACGTAGGGGACGTCCGGCAGGAATGCTGTAAAGGAGACTCATTAGATTTGATGATCCTAAATGTCCTCCCAGCCCTTAGGGCATGTGGGTTCCTTCAATCATTCAACAAATAATGGAGTGCCAGGCAGTGTCCTAGGAACTAGGGAGCTCCTGATACCAAAAGGAGGAGGGGGAGGAGGAGGAAGAGGTGAATTAGCAAACAATTGGGGTTTTTTTTTAAAGCTCAATTGCAATAGGTACTATCTTAGAGAAGTGGGAAAGTGCCATGAGAAAATATAACTGGAGTATACTCTAGTCTGAGGAATCAAGGGAAGCGGCATTTAAGCTGAGATCTGAAAGTGAGTAAGAGGTGCTCAAGCAAAGAAGTAGGGGAAAGGAAGGGAGGGTTCCAGGCAGAGGCAAGGTCCTATACAAAAGCCCTGAGGCAGAAAGACCTTGGCACTTTCAAGGCTCAGGAAGGCCATTGTGGCTGGAGTCGAGGAGAGAGGGAGAGGCAGCAGATCTGAAATAATGCTGGGAGTAAGCAGGAGGTACCACATCCTGCAAGCAGTTATGAGACATGTGAGGCTTTATCCTTGGAGCAAGAAGGGGGTTCTTGAAGGCTTTCAAGCAGGAGAGAGAAATGATGAGTTCTGTTTTCAAAGGCCACGCTGACGGCTGCATGGGCATTGGGATGCAGGGGATGAAGAGAGGTCAGTGTAGGAACAGGAGATTGCCCTCTTTCCAAGGGGTTCACAAGGCACTATCCCTCACACGGGCCAGTGTGCATCTTCTTGAGATGGAGGGAAACCTGGGAGGAGAAGGTCGCCGCTAAGTGTGAGACCTGGTGTCGGTCTCCGCCAGCCTGACCCACCAGTGCTGTCCTATCTGGTCAACAGTCCGGCTGAGGTTTTCCAAACTGCATTCAGCAATTCAGGAACGGTGTGGAGCAGGGTGTGCTGGGGACTCGAGTGCACCCTTCCCTAATCAGGGACAGCTGTCCTGAGCTCAGCCCCAAGCGTCCGCCTCCCACACTGCCCATAGCTGTGGGTTCCTTCCCCACCACCCACAAGGAAAGCCAGGCAGCATCTGGGAAGTCAAAGAGAAGACGGAGAGTTCATTCTTCAAGAAAAAGTCCCAAGTCAGATCATTATTCTAAACGCACAGAAGAGCTCAGAATGAATGCATATTTCACGCGGATCTAGCGAATTATGGTACTGACGGGCCATGTGGTGGGCAGAACAGAGGACTCTGAATTAGGAGGGTGCGGCCGTTCCTGGTTTCTCACCCAACTTACAACTAACTGGGTGGCCTTGGATAAGACTTTTGACCTTTTTCTCTCCACCTCCTCACTCTCTACGGAGATAATAGTATTTGTCACTTTTATCTTGCAAGGATGCTGTAAACCCCAAGCTGGGAAGAAAAGTGTTCTGAAAGTTCAAATCTTGATACAGAGGGGAGGTAGTGGTGGTGTCAGGATGTGTAATGACATCCTGGCTGGGCTGGGGAAGAGCCAGGCTTTGCTTTCAGCAACCTGTGATGTCATTCTCACTGGAAGTCAAGCCTGCGTGTTCTAGTACTTCTTTATAGAATCTCATCCTCCCGGGCCCCCCGAAAGTTCTTTTCCACCACTCTCCCCTCACCTGCCCTTGCTCCCACAAGCCCCCAGCTTCTTAAGACCTTTGTAACTGAAACACTTCAGAAGTAGCTTCAATCAAGTTAAAGAGCAGCTTTCCCTATTCTCTGCTAAACTCAGCTAAGCAGCTCCTCAAATACAGCAGGTGACTACTATATTTAAGCCAGGGTTCCAGAGATGTTTAAACAGAAGTCTTTAATGATACAGTGTAGGAAATGAATGAGCTGGGCAGTGAGTACTGTAGGAGTTAGGGTTGTGATTTGTATTCTCGAGAAATGATTGAAACCTGACCTCCTTGGTTAGAGCAACACACGTCCCCTCCTCCTTCACCCCAGGCACACACCCCTGTTTCATTTTCTTCAAACATTTACCATGTCTAAACTTTTTGATCCATTTGTTCTTTGTCTCTCCACTAAAAGGAAAGCTCTTTCAGTTGGGGGATTGTGTTTGTCTCAACACTGTATCGCCAGACACCTAAAAATGTGTCTGGCACAGAGTAGGTGCTGAGTAAGTATTTAGTTGAATGAACGAATGTTGTTGTATTTTTTAATGTGTAAACTATTATCTGTCTCTGCCCACCAGAATACAAACTCGATCAGGGACCTTGACTCTTATTCTCCATGATATCCTCAACACCTAGAACCCCAAGCACTTGAAAAGTATTTGCTGAATGAATGAATGAATGAATGAAATGAATGAATATGAATATAGGCTAGGGAGTGCAGGAAAAATTCCTGGAGGAAAAGGCATTTGGGCTGGTCTGGGGAGGATGAGTAGAGTTTGGATAGCATCATCATTTCAATCTCGTTATCCTGGGAGCTCTGATATTCATAATGATGAGCTACAATTTACTGAATGCTTGCTATGTGTGAGGCATTATTGGGGGCACTTTATCACCATGTTGTATACTCCAGAGAACATATTTGGACTAGTTTGCAAGTCAATCTGAAATCATTTTCTGTGTTAAAAAAAATCGGTTTTGACACATTCTTGTCGTGGAAGTCAACCATTGTTCCGGGGAGGCTCTGAGCAGCTGCAGTCAAGCCAGAGGAAGCTCCTCCCGCCTGCTGTGGAAGCAGCTGGCGGGTTAACAGAGACCACCACGGACCCTGCAGCTATCGGCAGCTGCTTGAGCGGATGGAAATTCTGCTGCCTGTAGAGGCCAGCAGATGAGAACCGAGGGAGGGGACGTGGCCACTGGGATGGCCCGGGTGTGTCCAGTGGAGTGTGGAGGAAGCTTTTTAATCCCTGAAGGGCAACCAGTTAGCATGGCTCAGACAAGAAGTCTTCAGGTTGTAGTAAGGACCTCTTCTCTGTACCGTCCCTGCCTTCAAGTCCCGTGAGACCACCCAGCTGCGGGGTGGAGGAGGTCTCATGGCTTAGCTTCAATGTACCCTCAGTTTACATACTTTCTTCAGCCTCTTGTGAGACTGCAGAGCCAAATACTTAGCTTTGTAGAATGTTGGAGCTAGAAGGAGCCATAGAGATTATTTAGACCAAGCCCCTCATTTGTTTTTGGCCGCACCCTATGGCATGCAGAACTTCCCCAACCGGGGATCGAACCCGCGCCCCCTGCAGTGGAAGCATGGACTCTTAACCACTGCACCGCCAGGGAAGTCCAAGCCCCTCATTTGAGGGGTCCCAGAGGGACATCATTTTGCCCCGCCACAGAGACAGCTCATGGTAGCTGAGTCAAGCCTCTTAATCCACGACCACTGCTCTTGTGTCCGTTTTGTTCTGAATAGGTTTTTGCAGTATTATTACTACCAGTTCTATTGTTTTTATTTTTAGCAAACAGCAGTAATTGGTATGTAATTAACGAATAATGCTATTAATAATATTATCATCATTCGAGCAATTCTATGTCAGACTTAGTGCTAAGGTTTTTATTTAACATTAACACCCTTAGGATAATATGTTTTCATTTATTCAGAATGACGGAAGTTTCAGGTTGGCTGAGGGGAAGACCTTATAGAACTGATAATTTTTCTATGATTTAAAATGTAATTAATTACTCTAAAACACAAAAACCAAACACAATTCATTTTTCTTGGGAGGAAGCACCATAGAGTAGAAAATTCTCAGGCTATTGGACACGGAAGACTGGTGTCCTAATCTGGATCCTAGATTCTACTGTCTTCTAAATACTTGACTTCAGACAGGTTGCTTGACCTCACTGTGTCAGGTCCCCATCTTTAAATTGGGGATAACACAACTGAACCCATATGCTTTGGACCACATTACCCTGCCACCCTGGCCCCAACAACTTGGACAGGAGGTGGGGTCCTGGGGTCCCCTCTAGAAGGCCAGCTGCCTGAACGTCAGGCTGGCTACACTGGCTCCAGATGGGACAGTCACTAACCAATTAGAGCCTCCAGCAGGACTTCTGAATGTGAGATACTGAGGGGACATGGAAGGTGAGGTGGTCCAGGAGCTTAGAGACAGAGGGAGAGGGGGCCATGGAAACCATCGTGGCTCGGGAAAGGAAAGTGGAGACAAAAGTGGTCACTGGGCAGCCGGGCCCCAGACAGATGGTTAGGAGGTGCAGAGAGAAGGCAGGAATGGACCAGGAGGCGGGGAAGCCCCAGCAGGTGGACCTGGGGGAAGATGGGGAAGGAGAGAGAGACAAAGCCTTGAACAGCAGCAGGAGGAGTGGACCAGCGGCCGTGGAAGGGGCGCCCCTACAGGAGGGACAAGGGCCAGACTTGCTCTAGCGTCCCTTCAGCCCCTGTGGCCTCCAGACCACCCCCCCCACCCCCACCACCGCCCAACGCAGCATATCCTGCACATCCTCCAGCATCCCAGCCAATTCTGACCGCTGCTTTTTCAGAGGAGTTGCGGGTATCTTGTAGAGATAAATGGAGAAAAAGTAAAATGTGGCCTTCCCCTCCAGGGGTGCTTCATCTCTCTTCCTCATAAAAGTGGAGCTGATAGGGTGCACCCAAGAGAGAGGAGCTAAACCCACAGGCTTCGCAACTGAGCGGAGATGGGCTTAATTCCCAGCTCTGCCATTTGCTAACTGTGTAATCTCGGAAGAATTTCTTGATCTCTCTGAGGTTCCTCATCAGCATCTGTAAAAAGTGCACAGCTATAGGGCTGCTGGAAGGCAGGCTGCGAGGATTAGGGGAGATAGAGCGGCTTTCATGATCAGAGCCCCCAAGATCAGCGGGCATTTCCTCACGTCACTGCTGTCCTAGTGCACATTCCTCAGATCCGGCTTTCTTTTCCTCTGCATGTGTGTATGGGGGGGGGGGAGGGGCAGGGGGGAGGGGCAGGGGGAGGGGCAGGCAGAGGAGGCAGAGGACACAGGAGAATGGGTCAAGAAAGATGCCTTCACTTATCACAGGGGAGGCGCCTCAGAGCCTAACTTGATCAAAGGAGAATCACACCGGCCCCTCCTGGGGTCCGCTGGCATCGGTCCAGGCTCCGCCGGGAACAGCACCAGGCCTCCACTAGCGTCCTCTCTGTGCTCGAGGGAGGACCTGGGGACACTGACGCTCCAGCTGCAGGCAAGTTCCTAGAAAGCCTGATGGAATGGATGTCATTCCTTTGCTGTGAGTCATCAGCCCCAACAAAGCCCACTGGTATTTCCGAGTCCATTCCCAGTGCCCAGAGCTGGGCCCGGCAGCGCGGCAGCTGCAGGGAGTGGAATGCGGCTCCCCAGCACTTTGCCCTGGATTTCGTTTTCGGGAAAGGCTCGTGGCCCCAGAAGAGGGGAGGCACTCTGAAGGTCATCTCATCCATGCCCCTGCCTCTGGGCCGAAATATCTGAAGACGTGGCTGTCTGGGGAGGCCCTTCTGACCCATCCGAGTGCGGGGACCAGGGGCACCAGGGTGGGGACAGGAGAATGATGTCCCTTTCTCTGTTGTCTCCTTGACCTTCCACTAGAAGGGCTGCAGGAGAGGGGAAGGGGCACAGAGAAAGGGCAGCACAGCCTGGGGCGGGGGGGGTCTCTACACCCTCACCTTTCTCATTCCTCTTCTATTTTGGTGTCCAGGCCAAGCCACCCGTGCTTCCCTCTCCTTCCAGGCCATGAATCAAAAGCCTGTCTCAGCCCCCGTTCCTGGAGGTTCAGGGCTGCAGGGCTGTCCGTACTCTGTGAACGGTGACTGACGACCCTCGGCCGGGGCAGGCGCTGGGGAGCCAACCTCCGGCCTCAGCTCGCCGAGGTGTCACAGCAACTCTGCAGAAGGTGTTAACACCCCCGGATTTCCCACCCACTGCAAAATTCAATGACCTGATCAAGATCTTGCAGCTGGACGTCCCACAACCGGGGCGAACCCTCTGGAAACTCCAGACCAATTTTCAAGGGACAGCAGCTCCAGTGGCACCCTGCTCCTCAAGCATCTCCCATCCAGAATGAAAGCGTGCCACCCTCTCAGGCCACGAGCCACGGCCCACGGCCCCCGAGGGAGAAGTCTAAGCGTCCTCGCCAAACGGTGAGGCTCATCTCCCAGCATCACTTAAAGCAGGCGAGCACCTCGCAGAGTGCAGCCCCTGGCGGGAGCGTGCCCTCTGCAGGCACTTCCTGCTGTCCTTTCTGAGCTTCCCAGGATATAAGCAACAGCCCTGGGGGTAGCTGTCGTTGCAGGGGACCCAGGGGTCAGCGTCCCCCGCCCCAAACCTGGTGTCCTACAAATACACAGATCATCTGCCTTTGCCAGCTCACAAAAGAACATTCTTGTGAGCACACAGTTGCCTGTGGTCGGGGGATGATCTGAAACCGCTCCTCGTTCCTGGGCCAGCAGCCAGCTGCCTTGGATGGTCAGAGGTGAAATCTGAATGCTGGTGAATGGGAGAGCGGAAGTGCGGCCAGACTGAGCTAAGCCCATTCATGAAAAAGATCCAGTCTCACTTCCTGATTGCCAGGCGTTGTGTGCGTGTGTGTGCACGTGCTCCATTGCTTTCTGCCCCACTTCTTCCCTCCCCCTGCTCTTTTCTTTCTTTTTTTTTTCTCTCTCTCTCCACAAAATCTAAAGTTCATCTTTGGGAAACTGCCAAAGAATGTGTAGCTGGTGTGTGGTTAGCAAAAGAGAGAAAGAGAGAGAGAGAAAGAAAGAAGGAGGGAGGGAGAGAAGGAAGGGAGAAAAAAGAAAGAAAGGACATTAGACCAAAGGCCCCAAAATGATTAATCAGTGCTGGAGGTTTTAAGCCCGAAGCAGTTTTCAGTTGTTCTCTAGCCAAGAAGTGCTTCCTGGGCACCCACACTGATTTCAGAGTAATGCAGGGGGAGGTGCACCTGCCCCCAACCTGAGGCCCCTCTGTGGTACAGCAGGTGGTGGGCCCTTCAGTGCTTCCCCCACCTGCAAAGAGTTCCCCTGTGCTGCTGCCGCATGAAACCTCCCTCCCGCTGATCCTGCACATTTGTAAAGCACTGTCATGACAATTCTTGCCCATGAAGTCCTCTCAGTGAGGGAGTAAAGTCATCTGGACAGGTGTGAGTATTCTCCCCATTTTACAGATGGAAAAACTGATGCCAGGGAGATCCTGGTGGTGGAGTTTGAAGGTGCTGGACTCTCTGAGAGTCTATCCCTGCCTCTCAGGTTTTCTTCAAGCGACACAGATGACACAAAGAGCTGTTCTTTTTTTAACTATCTTTTAATAGAAGTATAGCTAATTTACAGTGTTGTGTTACTTTCAGGTGTATAGCAAGGTGATTCAGTTACACATATATACATGTGTGTACATATATACATATATTCCTTTTCAGATTCTTTTCCATTATAGGTTATTACAAAATACTGAGTAGAGTTCCCTGTGCTCTACAGTAGGTCCTTGTTGGTTATCTATTTTATATACAGGGGTGTGTATCTCTTAATCCTAAGCTCCTAACTGATCTCTCCCCCCACCACCCGCTATGCCCTATGGTAACCACAAGTTTGTCTTCTATGTCTGTGAGTCTATTTCTGACAAAGAGCTATTCTTAGCCTCTCCTGTCCTGAGTTATTCTTCACTGAATTGGGCAGAAGCTTCTAACCACCCTCCAAGTTCCCTCCCAAGGGGCTCCTCCAGGAAACGGGCCATATGACCCTCAGTTTGGCCATGCAACTAATCTCAGTGTTTCCTAGAACTTCAGGGGGCAGACGCTCCAAGCTGCAGACCCACGTGGAGGAGGATGGGTTCCCAACGAAGGAATCTGTCTCACTGCCTTATTTCCTTCCCTCTCCCTCCCCCCGTGTCGCCAAGCCATCCATCGATGGTGAGAGAGAGGAAACATCTGGTCCGGGCTAAGCTCCTCCGCCCTCATGTCAGCGGGGCTTATAGGAAGAGCTGGTTGGAGGTCTTGCAACCTTGAAATAAACCAACGGTTCAGCTGCAGTGCTCCCCCACTGCTATCCCTTCCTCCTCCCCCACCTGAATACTCTCCATCCTCCCCAAAACCACCTCTCACACCGACTCCCGCCCCTGCCACCACCCAGCGGGCACCTGTTGCTGCCACTTCCAGAAACCAGAGAGAGCCACGACCAAAATGGGGGCCCCAGAACGTCTGTGCCAAGACAGCGAGGACACTGATGACCACAGGGCCGGGGTGGGATGGCTCTAGACACACTTCCAAACTCCCTGAACGTGGTCTTCCTCCTGTCTGCCTCTTAGCTCCCCTTGCCCTCTCTAATCATAATGAACCATCCTTTATGGAACATCTCTCTGTGCCAGACACTTAACGCAGATTATCTTATTTAATCATCATAACGACCCTGCAAGGTAGGTATTCATCCCCTTCTTACCGGTGACAGAGTAAAAGCACAGAGAGGTTCAGTAATTTGGCCAAGGTCACACAGCTGTGAAGTGGCAGAGCTCAGATTCAAACCCTATCGGACTCCAAAGCATATGTTTTCAGCCTCTACACCAAGCTGTCACTCAGAATATACCCTGAATCCTCTCCTCCCTCCCAAGAAACCCTCCCGTATTCAGGCACCAACCACCATGCTGTGACAACTGGTGTTTTTCAGCCATCCTCCTCCCTAGCTGCCAGGAATTCTTCATTTGCTCATTTCAGTCATTCATTCATATTCTAAGTAGAGACTTCATATCTACATAGAGTCAGCATGTGCTATGTACCGAGGAAGAGCATCGTTCCTGAATTCTACGGGATGTGCAGTCCTTAGGAAGCATGGCCAATGGGGCAGCACAGACAGTGAATGTTCCCAGGCCCTAGGGGAGGGGAGATCCTCTGTTGAGCTCAGACCTGTCCTCGCCTTCCTGCCTCCTAGTTCTTTTTGTGGCTTTGAAAAATAAATACATGGTGAGAGCCAAGGGTGTTGTGACAAGGTGGCTGTTCAGAGAAAGACCAGGTCCCAGGGTGACATGTTTGGTGACATGTGGCCTTGTTGCCGTGCAAGCCTCTGCAGGTCTTTGGATGATGGCTGGTGGCCATCTTCAGCCTAAGGAGAAAAGGAATGAATGTTTGGCGCCGGTGCAGAGGCAATAAACACAAGAGACACTGAGGAAGGCAGACCGTAGGCAGCAGAAGCTGTGGTTATAGGTCTATAGCTGTGTTGAGAGATTACAGAGGGATGTCGGGGCCTTGTTGGAGAAGGCCCTGAGCGGCTGGTGACGGATGAGCTTTGATCCCGCAGGCCACAGAGACGTCACGATTCACAGTGTGTCGTGATGTCGTATTTACAGAATTGGAGGGAGGAGGGGTAGGCTTAGGGGCTGTCTTGTGGCTGCAGCATCTGGAGGGACCAGTGCCACGGTTTCTGGGCAGCGTAATTGTCCCTGCACAATGCTGGACACACACACACACTCACACACGCAAAGAACCCCAGTCAATAACTTAACATGAGGAATGAATGAGTCTCTTACATACGTGGAAAGAGAACAGTTATCAAGAAAACACCGTGGGTGAATGGGACACACATTGGACGCGGGGATGCACCCTTTCCTTTCCGCCCCCCAGGAATTTGGAAATGAGGGGAATAAAACTGCTCTCATAGGGTAAAACTGTGAAATTAACACACACTGCCTCAGAGCAGAGCTTTCAATGACCTTCAGGAGAGAAGGATTCTCTAGGCATCCAGCCTCCAGCTGAAGGACCATCTACAGAAAAGGTGCACAGTCCTAAAGGGGGGCGACAGGTCAGCCACAGAAACGCAGAAAAAAGGAGTCCTAGGGAGAATCCAGAGAGCTGGCCTGGAGAGAATATCTTGGTGCTAAGGGCAGCTGTGTCTTTCTTGTGGAGATGAACGCCTCAAATTATCATCACACGATAGCATGACACATTTTCGTTTTACAACCAGCTTTTGTGATTTCATTCTGTAGCCACCAAGCAACCACGTGAGTGTAACCTGACGTCCTGAGTACTTTATTCCCAAGGAAAGAGTGAGTGCCAGCCCCGAGCGGCTCCATTCAGATGCCAGAGCTGTCTGTTGGGGTGAGATGGGCCCGTCCACCCTGCAGAGATCCAGGCCTGGATGGAGGGCCAGACGCAGACCAAGATCACGCCACCAGGAGCTGGTCTTCCAGGAAGCCCCCGCCTTCTCTGCCCCTTCCTCTTGGGCTTTCAGACTGTACTTCTCTATTTCAAAACACATCAGAATATAGCAAAGCCCTACAGGTTGGGTAGGTATAATGGCCATTTTTATCAGCAAGGAAATAGAGGTCTCAAAGGCTTCATTCACTTGCCCAAGGGCACTCAGCTTAGTAAACGAGCCTGGATTCCAAACTTGTTCTGACTCCAAAGTGCACGTTTTTTCTATTACCATGTCATCCCTGCCTTCAAGAATGTTCCTCTCCAGCTTATCTTTAGGTAAGAAATTGTGTTTGGTGAATAAGGTAGGGGTCAGAATGGGCACCAGCCTGAGGCTCTCCTCTGGGACTGGTTGCCTTCTTCACTTCCAAGGGCAGGCTGTGGGGAATTCCCTGGCGGTCCAGTGGTTAGGGCTCTGCGCTTCTACTGCAGGGGACACAGGATGTATCCCTGGTTGGGGAACTAAGATCCTGCATGTCGCGCGGTGCAGCCGAGAAAAGAAAACAAAACGTACGAACAGGGGGCAGACTGGGGAAGGCACTAAGGCAGATACAGCTGTCCAGCTGCCTCTGCACCTGCTCAGTGAGGAAGGATGGAGGACGGTGCTCCAGGGACAATGAAAAGTGTTGGCCCTTCCCTTTTATGCACCATCCCACACCTTCGGTCACCCCCAGTTCCCCCAAGTCCCTCGTGGATGAGTGACCTCAAGCCAAGAGGACAGGGTTAGTATTTCACTTCACCCCTTTCTCCCAAATAATATAATCCTGTTTTAACAATTCAGTTCCGTTCCTTGTCTACCTGAAGACACTTAACTCTGTCAAAACCTGAGGTCACCTATGTGCTGCTCCCGAACTCTACCAAACACCCTCACTCTCGAAAGTGACTTGCTTTTAAAAATAGCTTTGCCATTCGTGGATGTGTCCCTAAGTAATATATCGTTCCTTTCTTAAAAAATCAGGATAGGTGAGGTCTAATTTATATGCAGTAAAATTACCCTCTGGGGGTTTAAGGTTCTAGGAATTTTGACAACCCGATGGATGGTGTATCCACCACCACAATCCAGATGGAGAACAATTTCATCACAAATTCCTTGTGCCCCTTTATGGACAATTCCCTCACCACCTCCTAGGTTTTGGCAACCTCTGATTTGTTTTCCAGCCCTGTAGTTTTGCCTTTTCCAGAATGTCAAGAAGGAAAATTTTAATATTTTATTATTGAGTATGTGATTAGGAGAACTGTGCTTGTGCACGCATATGAGCTCACACACCCGTGAGTGTGTGCCACAAAACCCTTATCAGGTTGAGGAAGTTACCTGTGATTCCTTGTGGGGCAAGGACGAGAGCTTTTTATCGTAAGGAAAAATATTCAATGTTATCGAACACTTTCTGTCTCTATTGAGATGATCATATAGCCTTTCTTCTTTTAATGAACTGTTATGTAGTGAACTACATACAGAAGTTTTCTGATGCTGGACTTCATGGAAAAAATCCAACTTGGTCATCATTTATTATCTTTTTTTCTATTTGGCTAGTGTCAATGTTATTGCTGTGTTTAAATTTTTTGCATCTACGTTCATTGGTGAAATGGTTCTGTGATTTTTTTTTCGCTGACAACTATGTCTGATCTTGGCATCAGGAGTATACTGGCCTCATAGAATGTCTTAAGAAATGTTCCTTTTTCAGGAACGAAATTGAGTCATTTGTTGAGACGTGGATGGATCTAGAGACTGTCATACAGAGTGAAGTAAGTCAGAAAGAGAAAAACAAATATCGTATATTAATGCATGTATGTGGAACCTAGAAAAATGGTGCAGATGAGCCAGTTTGCAGGGCAGAAGTTGAGACACAGATGTAGAGAATGGACATATGGACGCCAAGGGGGGAAAACTGCGGTGAGGTGGGGATGGTGGTGTGCTGAATTGGGCGATTGGGATTGGCATGTATACACTGATGTGTATAAAATTGATGCCTAATAAGAACCTGCAGTATAAAAAAACAAACAAAACAACTAATACTAAACTTTCATTGGGTTATTTGTATGGAAATATGTTAATATAAATGTTTCAGACATTACATGAAATTTCTAAAAATCTTATATTTGTATTTGTATGGAAATATGTTAATATAAATGTTTCAGACATTACATGAAATTTCTAAAAATCTTATATTTGTATTTGTATGGAAATATGTATGGAAATATGTTAATATAAATGTTTCAGACATTACATGAAATTTCTAAAAATCTTATATGTTCTGGTATAATATTATAAGTCATAATCCTAGTTATTACTTTAAAATGTATATCTCAGAAATAACTAATTTTCTTGTCAACTGCATTATTATGAACTTTCATCAAATCTTTTACCGTGGTCATTTTTAAGTCTTTTGTCATTTACAGACAGTTCTGGGTGTACTCTGATGATTTTGCAAATATGTTCCTATAGAAGGGTTTCATCTTCCAGAAATTCATGGAAAAGACTCTGACAAGTACAGGTTTCTGGTAACTGACTGTACTACTGAACTGAATGAATAAGCATTTTCAGAACTCTGATGAAACACTAATGAACTCATAAAAGTGCTAACAAAAGATCAAGATGAAAAAAAACAATTAATTACATGGGACTGAGTGAACTGATGAGGATGAGTATAATTTTTGTGACTTTCAGTCTGAATTAAAAAAAAAAAAAAATCCCACAAGGACTCAGAGGCAAAGAATATACAAATCAATTTTCACTGCAAAGTAAAGGAGCTGTTACAGTGGAGGATTACTGGACTGAATGTCAATATTATGACATAGTATGAGTGTGTTTCATGTTTGGTAATTGCAATCATTGTTGCTTTTGTTGTGGTCATCCATGTACAATGCTTGGTGTCAGTCTATTTATCTCTTGTAAAAATAAAATACAGTGTGTGTGTGTGAAAAAAAAACAAAAAAACAAACAAACAAACAAACAAAAACAAAAGAAGGTCACAAAAAAAAAAAAAAAAGAGATTTGAACACAGATAGGTGCAGAGGGAAGACGATGTGAAGACATATAGAGAAGGTGGCCATCTACAAGTCAAGGAGAGAGACTTCAGAAGAGACCAACCCTGCCAATACCTTGATCTTAAACTTCTAGACTCTAGGACTATGAGAAAATAAATTTCTGCTGTTTAAGCCAAAAAAAAAAAAAAAAAGTCACACTTTTAAGGTCTCCAATTCAGTGGATTATAGCATATTCACAGAATTTTGTGACCATCTCCATATCTAATTTTAGAACATTTCATCACCACAAAATAAACCCAGTACCTTTAGTGTTACTTTCCATTCTCCCCTCCCCCAAGCCCCTGGGCAACTACTAACCTATTTTCTGTCTGTATGGATTTGTCTACTCTGAACATCTGGTATAAGTGTGGCCTTTTGTGAATGGCTTTTCTTCACTTAGCATAGTGTTCTCAAGATTCATGCTTGCTGTAGGATGAATTAGTACTTCATTTTCTCCATTCATTTTTACTGTAGAATAATATCCCATGGTATGGATAAAGCACATTTTGTTTATCCATTCATCAGCTGGTAGACATTTGGGTTCCTTTTACTTTTTGGCTATTATGTTTAATAGTGCCATGAACATTTGTGTACACGTTTTGTGTGGACATATGTTTTCATTTCTGTTGGGTATATACCTAGGAATGGAATCACTGAGTTATATGGTCATTCTTACATATAATCTTTTGAGGAACTCCCAGGTTGTGCTCTTTTACCTACATCAGCTGACTCAGTTCCAACAGTGCTCCTAGGAGGTGGTTGTTGATTGTCTCATTTTGCACATGAGAAAGCTGAGGCATGGAGAGTTTAAGTAACTTGCCCACATTCACAAAGCAAGTGACTGGTGGAGCCAGAGTCCAATCTTTGAAATATTGCTACATGCCACTTGTGTCTCCAGAGAACTGTTCAGGATTCGGAGAAATGTGTTCATTAAATCAGTTTTTTTTTTTTTAAAAAAAAAAAAAAAAGAAATGTTCCTTTTTCTTCTATTCTATAGAGGAGCTAAAATAATATTGGAATTATCTTTTTCTTTAATATTTGGCGTACTCATCTATCAAATCATCTGGGATTGGTATTTTCTTAGAAGAGAGATTGTTAACTATTCATTACCCAAACTTAATGGTTTTCCGTTTACCCTTGGGTCCATTTTGGCAATTAGTATTTTGCTTGTAATTTGTCCTTTTCATTTAAGTTTTCAAATTTATTGGCAATAAATGACTTAAAATGTTCTTTCAGATTTTCACTGCTGCTGCATCAGCAGAATTCTAGTTTCCAAAGGCTGCTATAACAAGGCACCAGAAGATGGGTGGCTTATGACAACAAAAATTTATTGTCTCAGTTCTAGAGGCTAGAAATCTGAAATCAAGTTGTCAACAGAGTTGGTTCCTTCTGCGGGCCCTGAGGGACAATCTGTTCCATGCCTCTCTCCTAGCTTCTGAGGATGGTTGGCAACCTTTGGTGTTCCTTGGCTTGTAGACACATCACTCCAGTCACTGCCTTCATCTTTCCATAATGTACTAACTGTGTCTATATATGTGTCTCTTCCCTTCTTATAAAGACACCAGTCATATTGGATTATAGCCTGTTCTAATGACCCCATCTTCACTTGATTATAGCTGCAAAGATTCTATTTCCTATTAAGGTTACATTAACAGGTACTAGGGGTTAAACACATCTTTTGTGGGAGACCCAGTTCAACTCATAACAAGTAGTTAAACCCTCTTTCTCATTTTTCCTTCTTTTTTCTTTTCTTTTTTTTTTTTTTTTTTCTTTTCTTTGGGGGACCATGCCATGCGACATGAGGGGATCTTAGTTCCCCGACCAGGGATCGAACGTGCACCCCCTGCGGTGGAAGCACGGAATCCAACCACTGGACCGCCAGGGAAGTCCCATCTCTTTCTCATTCGTAATGTTCTCGTTTGTGCCTCTCCTCTTTCTTAGTCATTCTTGCTGGGAGTTCTCAATTTCATCAGTCTTTTAAAGAAACATCTCTCAGCTTTGTTAATCCTCTTTTATCTCTTTCTTCCCCCTGTTTCATTAATCCTGCTCTTTATTTAATTCACCTTCTACTTTTTTTTTAATTTAATTTTATTTATTTATTTATTTATTTATGGCTGTGTTGGGTCTTCGTTTCTGTGCGAGGGCTTTCTCTAGTTGCGGCAAGCGGGGGCCACTCTTCATCGCGGTGCGCGGGCCTCTCACTATCGCGGCCTCTCTTGTTGCGGAGCACAGGCTCCAGACGCGCAGGCTCAGTAGTTGTGGCTCACGGGCCCAGCTGCTCCGCGGCATGTGGGATCTTCCGAGACCAGGGCTCGAACCCGTGTCCCCTGCATTGGCAGGCGGGTTCCCAATCACTGCGCCACCAGGGAAGCCCCATCCTTCTACTTTTAAAAAGCTTATTCTTTTATTATAATTTCTTAATTTGGAGGTTTACATGCTACTATTCAAACTTTCTTCTCTCTTAATATGTAAGCATATAAGCTATATATTTTCCTCTAACACTTTCTAACCACTTATAACCACTGTTTTAACCTTATTTCCTACATTTTAATATACAGTATTATCCTTATCAATAAATATTAAGTATTTCTAATTTTTATTATGATTTCTTCTTTGACTCTAGAGTTATATAAAAGTGTATCTTTAAACTTCCAAACAGGATTATTTTTTTAAATTATCTTTTTTGCTCTTGATTTCTTACTTAATTTCTTTGTAATTATAGTATGTAATCTATGAGATACTGATTCTTTGAAACTTCTTGAGACTTGGCTTATGGCAAAACATGTAGACAATTCTCTTAAATGTTTCAAGTACGCTGTAAAAACAATGCCTCCTTATAGAGTTCTATATATATCCATTAGATCAAGCTCATTAATTGCATTGTCCAAATCTTCTATATTCTTTTATTTTTCTGTTGCTTGACCTATCAGGTATCGAGAGAGAATATTAAAGCTTCCACTGTGTTATGGATTTGTCGGTTTCTCCCCGTGGTTTTTACAATTTTGTTTTATATATTTTGAAGCTACATTACAGGTTACATACAAGTTTAAGATTGTTATGTCTTTCTTGTGAATTGAACTTTTTATCATTGTGAATGTGTCTCTTTATGTCTAATAAAGCTCTTTGCCTTATAGTAAATTTTGTCTGATATTACTTCCTCTTTTATTACTTTTTATCAAGTAGATCTTTTCCCAGGCTTTTGTTTTTACTCTTTTAGCATTTTAATGTTTGAGCTGTGTCTCTTGAGAACAGCATAGATCAGATTTTTAAATCCAGTCTAACCATATTTACCCTTCTGTGGAAGAATTTAATCTAACAATTATTTCATTTCTTTTAATCGGAGATTTAGTCCATTTACATTTTAGTGATTACTGATATATTTGTTTCTACCATATTGTTCTTTATTTCTTCCCCTTCTTTTCTGTCTTGTTTCATTTTTTAAAAATTCATTCAGTTTTTCCTTCTACTCGTTTCAATGTTATACTCTTCCATTTCTATTCTTAATGTGGTTATTAGGCAAAAACCAAAAGTTAACTTTTTACTCATCTCCTGATCAATACAAGGACTTTAGCATGTTTCAACCCTAGCAGTACTTCACTCCAACTTTTATCTTTTTTTGCCCTATTTTAGTTCTTTCTTTTCTTAAACCCCACAAACTACACATTATTGTTATTGCTTTGTCGAATGTTCAGATTTGCCCATGTGTTTATCCTTTTCTTCAATCACCATTTCTTCTTGCATCTCAATTCTTTTGGAATCATTCCTTCTTCCTGAACTATATCCTAGTCTAGAGGTTCCTTTAGTGAACATCTGTTGGTAGTTTTTTTTTTTTTTTTAATTTACTTTTGGCTGTGTTGGGTTTTCGTTGCTGCACGCGAGCTTTCTCTAGTTGCGGCGAGCGGGGGCTACTCTTTGTTGCGGTGCGCGAGCTTCTCATTGCAGTGGCTTCTCTTGTTGTGGAGCATGGGTTCTAGAGCGCAGGCTCAGTAGTTGTGGTGCACGGGCTTAGCTGATCCGCAGCAAGTGGGATCTTCCCGGACCAGGGCTTGAACCCGTGACCCCTGCGTTGGCAGGCGGATTCCTAATCACTGCCCGACCAGGGAAGCCCCACCAGGGTAGATTTTGTTGAAAACATCTTTATTTTATCCCCCCTTTAGGAAGAGTGCTTTGCTGGGTATGTATATCTAGATCAAGAGCAATTTTCTCTCAGTACATAGCTTTCTTAGCTTCCTTTGTTGCTGCTAAAAAGTCATCCTTTATAGATAAACAGTCTTTTCCTCTAGCTATTAAGATCTTTTTTTTCGTCTTTGGTGTTTTGTAGTTTTACTATGAATATGTCAATATCTATCATGCTTGGGATTTATAGAGCTTCCTGACTGTAAACAGCCATGCCATTCATCAATTTACTAAAACTCTCAACCATTATGTCTTCTAATTCTCCTTTCTTCCTCATTCTCTTTGTTTTGTGCCCATCCATAACTGTAAACCATATTAAAACTTTTCAGTCTGGCTCCAATGTTTCTTTACCTCTTTCATATTCTTCGACTTTGTCTTTATTATATTCAATGTGGTTTCCTTAAATATATCTTCCAGTTTATTAATTCTCTCCTTAGTTGATCCTAAGCTACTGTTTCATCCATCCATTGAATTTCAATTTCAATCATTTTTCCATTTTTCTGAAAATTCTACTTGGTTCTTTTTCAAATGTGTCTGGTCGAGGCTGATAGACGCTTACTCCTCAATTATATTTTAAACACCCTCTTTATTTTTTGGCATGGAAATTAACTTATACTACATATGTATTTGATTATCACAATAGCTGTAGTCTTCGTCTATCTGAATCTGAAATTTGTTTGTTTTCAGCTAATGAATTTCTGATTTCCGTGTTTTGTAAAAAAAATACATTTTAATTGTGAGCTCATAGTCATTCTTTGGAAGGAATTCTCTGAGGCTAGGGTTTAAAGTGTACTTCTTCAGAGAGAGTTTCTGTTGGTTTTTGCCAGGTGATTAGGGGACCTATCATTTTAGCTGAAAGATTTTTTTAATGTCAGGTCACAACCCATGTGGGAATGAGCATGAAATTGCAGATTCCCAGAGGAGACTTTTCCTTTACTCTCTTATATGCAGGAGTAGGACAGACATCCTACTATCTTCTTCTAGGAGGTGAGTTTTTCCCTCGGTTCAGCCGTTGAAAGTGTCCCAGCTTTCTGAGTGACTCTCCAACATGGACCTTCTCACTTGGATGGACCTGATGCTTTGTCTTCTGAATGCACGACCTGTTGAAACCTATGCTAGGTCACCAGTGACATGGCAAACGCAAATCCCAGTACTTGCTCATTCTTCTGTATTCTAGGTGATCTTCACTTCTGGCCTCTGAGATCTTCCTTTGTTGTCCCACCTGCTAAGTAGTATATTTTTAAAGTATTGTTAAGCTATTGCCTCCAAAATTAGTAGGCAAAAATATGATGAGAAACGTGATATTTACACAGTCTCAAAGTATCCCACCACAAGATATTTATTCATCACAAAGGAAAAAATAGTAACTTCTGTAGAGATGACTCCTGGAAAACACCATCTTCACCACATGAGCAAAATCGACATCACCACTAAAGAAATAATGTGACATCGTGTGCTTCCCCGTGTGGTGCACTCAGAAAGGCACAATCTGACTGTGTTGGCTTCCCCAAAATGCATTAATCACATGGAAATGTTGGTCAAATCCAAACTGAGGATCTTTTAACAAAAAGTTAGACAATACCTTTCCAAGTGTCAAGGTCATGAAAGACAGGAACAGAATGAAGGACCAACCTTGATTAAAGGACAGGAGAAGAACCATGACAGCTAAATGCATTAAATGTCAGGATTAGATCCTGGTCCAGAAAGGTGACACTGGTAGTACAATTGATGAAATTTAAATAAGATCTCTAGATTAATTAATAGTACTAGTTAATAGTATAATTGTGTGTGATGCTAATTTCCTGGCTTTGACCATTGTAATCAAATCAGGTTTTTTTTTGTGGTTTTTTTTTGGCCGTGCCACGTGGCTTGCAGGATTAGTTTCCCGACCAGGGATTGGACCCGGGCCACAGTGAAAGCACCAAGTCCTAACCACTGGACCGCCAGGGAATTCTTGATCATTGTACTGTGGTTATATAAGGTAACACATGGGGAAACTGAGTGAAGGAGAAATGGAAATTCATTGTATCATTTTCGCCAGTCTGAAATTATTTCTGCCAAGAACTGCGAAGGATCTAAGATTTTACCCTGCTTGTAAATTCACAACTTAACCTGCTTCAATGTCATTAATGCTGGTGGAAGACATGATACTCTTACTCCAGGGTCAGAGACGAAGGACTTTATTCTTTTGGCAGATCATGTCACATAAGCATCATAATCACAATGGCTCCACCTCTTCCCCCAAGTCCCACCAGGGTGACACAGGTAACTCACAGGCAGTGAGTCTGTATCACACAGCTTAAATCCCAATCTCTTATAGGAGGTGCATGCAAACCTACCCAAATTCTGGCCTGGACAGAGACGTTATCTTTATTACATTGCAGAAGAAACCAGTCCTTTTCTCCAAAGGAAGACATTCTCTCCATTAAGGCTGTTTGCTGTACAAACATTCTTAAAAAGATAATCCTGAACAAAAGTCTGTCCATGGCTTTCTTCACAACATTTGCAGAAACAAGAAAGACCATGGAAAATTGCCTGCTAACAATTTCAAAATGGAAAGCTAAAAAAAAAACTAAAGAAAACAAAATGGAAAATGAAATCACAGAAAATTTAAGGGACTTGCTTATACCATACTACTAGTGAAAAGAATCAGAATTAAAACTTCGAAGTCACCTATACCCCCAGCTCCATCCTTAAAGTCTTTGCCTAAAGAGGCCCATCACCAAATTGTGCTTCCACTTCATACAAATTGTTGGGCTAAACAAGACCTCCCTGGTGCATCTTCCCTGATTCCCATAGACATATTCCCTACGTAAGGCATTAATTTGTCTTCCAATTACATGGTAATCACTTTCCAATAGTCAATTAAGAAATTAAAAATTTAAAATGTCATCTTGCAAGTATAACTGTACCTGTGTGGATTCTAGGGAGTTGTGTTTCAAATTGAGGCCATCCCCAAAAATCCAGATCAGTACTGCCACACTACCGAACTGATCAACCTAAATGTCTCCTGCTGTTATTCTGTCTTTAAGAAACTCTCTCCCATGTGATATGCCTTCCTAGGCTTGAAATCCTTAAACTACCACTTTCGAAAAAAGCTTCTGTGAAAGGAAAAGCTTAAAATCATTAAGGGAAGGAAGGAACAGGGTGTAAAATGAACTGAAGTCAACCATCCTTATTCTCAGAAGGTCAGTAGGGCTGAGGCCACCGCATCTGAAAATGGGACTTGCACCCAGGCCTGCTGTGGATAAATATTCAACTTCCTTCCACAGTGAAATCACCGAAAGAGGAAGCTTGGAAAATTGACCTCAAATGTTTATGTGGCCTGGGCCCCATCCTCCAGCTGAGAAGGTCTAGTGAGATCATTGTGCAGGACTGCCCTTCTCCAGCATTGGGGGTGAAGGGGACAGAGATCTCTGGGCCCAGCTCCCAGAGTGGCTGATCAGGTCAGGTGTGGGACCTCAGAATTTGCATTTCTAAGAATTTCCTAAGTAATGCCGCTGCTGGTGGTCAGGGGACTACATCCAGGGCTGCTGGTGGTCAGGGGACTACATCCAGGGCTGCTGGTGGTCAGGGGACTACATCCAGGGCAGGAGCCCGGGCAGTAGCTCAGATCAGGGCAGGAGCCCCCTTATCTTCACAGTCCCAGGTCCCAGAGCAAGGCAGGTGCTCAGGGGATGTTGGGTGAGTGCCTGAGCTAGAAACTGCTTTATTTTACCTCTGTTGATCTCAAAGTCCTCATCTGGGTAAGAGTCTACCATGTAAAGGGAGTGTTAAGTCAAGACTTAAGAGAGCAAAGCATCTCAGGTGCTCAGACCAAGAAACGTGCCCAGAAGGCCAACCTGGTCTTCTAGGTTGCCGGTCACGCTGCCTGTGGGTCTGTCCGCCTGTCCAGCCTTGACCAAAAGGAGAACTAAGTGGAGAAGTGAAGAAGGAGCAGGACAGCATCTGGAAGAGGCCAGACAACAGCATCCAAAGCCTCAGGGGGAGAAAAGGGAACCAGCCTGCAGCTGAGCAGAGGTCACAGCCGCAGAGCCAGGGGCTCGGCTGCAGAGTCGGTCAAGCCTAAGAAGGACGGAGAGACAGACAGGAGGCTTGGGACCCAGATTTCAAGAACAGGAAGGAAATCTGAGGTTGGCCAGCTCTGAACTTGACTATCACAGCACACCGCCCCCCAAGACTGGAGCACCCCGTCCACCTCTCCTGGTCCATCCCTGCAGCGGGCAGCTCCGTGGCCCTCCCCAGCTTGCAGCTGCTTCTAGAAGCCGTCTCTTGGAGAGACCCCTGCTCCTTTCCCATCCTGAATCAAGTTCCTTGTCCTTGCCACCACCCTGCCACTCGTCCAGTCCAGCAGGGAGAGCTTCCGGGGGTGAGACACACACACACACACACACACACACACACACACACACACACACACACACAGTTACAGAATTCTCTCTCTCTCTCTCTCTTCCCTTGCCTTCCTTCCCCCTACAAGTGCCCTCACCCCGGACAATGGTCCCCGCTGGTCAGCTAGCTTCTCTCTCCTCTCCCCAGCACCCACATTCCCCACACCTGGGGCTGCCTGTTTCCATGGGGTTCTCCCCAGGATGGGGACCAAGGTCCACCTAACACACCCACACCCATCACAACGCCAGAGGGTGGAAGATTGGGGGAGGGGATGACAACCGTGTAGAAGGCAGTTGATTTGCTGCTCCTAAGAGGACCCAAAACTTCTTCTTAAAGAAAAAAAATGAAGAAAGGCCCCAAGTCCTGATTGGCTAGTGGCGGGGCTCTGGAATGCCTCGGTTACCGTATATGCTCACATAGAAGATGCCGCTGCAGAAGGAATGTGGCCCATGAGCCAGGCCACGGTGGAGTGAATATGGCAGCGACCGCACACTCGTTTCCCCACTGAGGGCCCGTCTCCCTTTCCAGTCTCCGCTCCCACAGCCATGACCGTGGCCCTAGCGATCCCAGTTTTCTGCTGGGCCCCCATCTTGGCTGGAAACTAGGCGAACATATGTTAATTGAGCAGAATGAGAACTAGGACTTCTCTGATGATTTTCCTTGAGGCTCATCCTTTAAACACACACAACTGTTTCTTCCCAAGGCTTCTCCTAGGCAAGTATATACAGTATTTCACGTGAGGAATGTTCTATTCACAATCTCCTACCTTTTTGGATCAGGGAAGGGATTAGGATGATTTTATAGCTGATCAATTCTGCAGTGCCTGGAGCATTCCTGCCCCACACCCTCCAGCCCCCAGGCGGAAACCTTCCTCTCCTCCAATCCCCTCCTTGCCCCCAAGTCAGCGGCACATGCCCCACACCCATCCAGGCCTGGAGGGCAGAGCAGAGGCGCAAAGAGAGGGGGCAGGGAAGGAGAGGAAGTTGGTGTCTGAATGTGCGCCCCAGTTACATTCCAGAGGCAAACAGAAAGTAAAAAAGAAAAAATTAAACTTAGGTCACCACTGTTTCGTATTATCCACGCCCCTGCAGCTCTTCATTCATGCCAGTACCCTCCAGTGGATAAGATGCCCATCCAAGGACAGAAATGGAGAGCCTCAGAGACTGTTCAGTTTTCAGTGGATGGCTATAACGATCAGAGAGGTTCAGTGACCTAACGAAGGTCACACAGCCAGTTCCTACAGACCCAGGACTAGAAAGCGGGTCTCATAAAACCTGGGTCCAGGCTCCTTCGGTACCCACCCTTGGTTTTTATTCACACGCCTGTAAGCGTTCACTGACCGCCCCTTCCTTCAGACAGCCCTGTGGGTTAAGCCAGGAGTTAGGTTGGTAGCATGGGGATTTCTGACAGGTGGGCTGCTAATTGCGGTCGTGTTGGTGCAGACCCTGACCACGTGCAGGCCCCCTTGAGGACCGAGGCAGCGACAGTCTCACAATGACAGTCTCACAATGACAGTTGGCTGCACAAACCCAGGGCAATTGAGGGGAACTGAAATTTGATCTTTTTCTTTTCTTTCTTTTTTTTTTCCCCCTCCAACCCGGTCTGAAAGAGCCAGTGAAAACCCCAGCCAGACACACTGAGCTGCCTCTGAATCATTGAGAAACACAGAGGAGGGCGGCGCCCACCCCTCTCCGTGGCTCGGGGAGCCCTCGGCAGCCTCGCCTCCTGCTGTCACTGTCACAGCGTCCCACGCCAGCTCGGCTCCCCGTCCCCGTCCGAGTGCCCTGCATTCCTGGACATGGGAGCTCTGGCCTGTGGGTGTCGGTTCACACACCCGCTTCCTCCTCTGCCTTTCACTGCCAGCATCCTCCGAGAGGCCAGCACAAGGTTTCCATTAGCGAAGCACATTTTTGTGCGATGGATATTGAACCGGGGAGGAAAGAGAGCAGACTGTTGTCCATGATGGATGGGTTTTCTAGAGGGCTTCCCAGGGTGGTCCTTAAGGGGACCAGGACGGAGCCACGTGGGTCGCACAGTTTCCAGACATGCGCTTGTTCGGGTGCACGTCTGTGTTGGGGGTCTGTCTGCTCTACCGCTGGCTTCCCCCCACCACCGCCCCTCCCCCCCAACACCCCAACTTCCAGTTCACCTGAGTGCAAAACGCCTCTCAGTTCTCCTTTTAGAATCAAAGTACCCTGTCCATGTGCTCACTCCTTATGATGGATGTGACTGCCCTGGAGGGGGAGGTACGGTTTGGGGACCCCAGCTCACCCAATAGTCCTGCATTTTAAAGCTCTCTATCTCCCTTTTCAGAATGCTGAGGTCTCCTTAAGCTTAGTAAGCATGCCTTTCCACGAGCATCACCTTACCCACACAGCCCGAACGAGATGGGGTGGACCAAGCAAAGACTCATCTCTGGGTTCTTCACGTCTTGCACGGCGCCAAGAGCACCGTTAGCGTGAGCTGGATAAATGATTAATAAAAATAACTAGGAGTCTAAGGAAGCTTAATTTCTAAATCACTTTCCCTCGGCTCAGTTACCCCACTTTTTTAATAGAAGAAGGAAATGAGCCTCTGGGAGCTTGAGTGGCAGAGCGGGGAAGCAAACCCCGTCCCCTGAGGTCCCAACCCGGTCCGTCTTGTCACACTGTCGGGGGAACCTTGAGCCACTGTCTTAAGAAGGGGCTCTGCCCTCCGGGTGCTTTCCTCTACAGTCAAACCTATAGGGGAAAATAATACAGAACAATTCAGGGAAGTAGCAGCGAATGGTCCAACACGGAAATGCTTGGGGGACAGATAGCCCTTGAGGACAGGAATGAATTGAGGCCCATTATCCCAATTCATTGAGGAGAAAAACAGAAGGGCCATAAAGAAAGGGAGCCTTCACCCAAGGTCGCATCACTGAGAACAAAGGCGAGTTCATCAAATCTTTAATCTAGTCGAAGGGTTTTCAAAGAGCTTTTGGGGACAGGTGGAGGGGCCGACTGGAAGCCCAGACCTCCCAGGAGAAGCCTGAAGATCAGTGCTCCCATCCAGAGCCTTTTTCTCCCCCTCTTGAACATAGCAAAGTTCTTTCCGCCACTGGAGCAGAAGAACGCAAAAGTCGCAGGGCATCCTGCAGCCTCAAAAGGTCCGTGCTGTCCAGGTCTTGGAAATTTACATAAGAGAGGCTCTGAGAAGTTCTGCCGGCAAAAGCAAAAGCAAACAACAGAGAACCCCAAATAAGAAAAACCTTTAAGTCAGTGCTGTTGGAGCTTCCCTCTCTGACCTGCAGAACCAACATCTGTCCTGCCGGGTCCCTAGGATAAGCAGAGCACAGAGGCAGGAATCCTTTGTCTGGGGTAGTTTTAGGGGCCGACCCACAAGCTGCCTTTCCAAGGGGCTTCCCAGCTCTCAGATCCCCTAGCTCACACATATGTTCCTTTCCTTCTGGAAGGAATCTCAGCGCCCCACCCATCACACATCTGCACCCACAGCTGCCTCCTGAGCATGCCGTGGGTCTCCCCAGAGGGTTGCCAGAGATGGTGCCTCATCTGCCCGCATGCCCAGGGATTAGCATGGAGCTTGGCATACAGAACGTAGGTGAGTAGAAAGTGTGAGCTGAGTGGGATGCACGGCACCTGTGGGTGATCCTAGCACTTGCTTTTCTCTTCTCCCGAAAGCCCTACCTGCCCCCCCCCCACCACAGAGACTGTGTCTGGAGTCTCCCCAAGAGCTGAGCTGGGAGCTGTTGAGATCCCACTGCCGAAGCAGAGGCACATCTCTCCCTCCCCACCCCTACCCCTGACCCGACCCTTCCAGGAAGCCTCTGCCTTAAAACCTCTGTTTCCCCAAGTTGATGGGGTGGCAGCCTGTGCTCCCCCTTCCCCACTCCTCTCTCCCCTGCTCTCTCTCCCCTCTCCCCCCAACTAGGCTTTCTTTCCCTCTATTGAGCTGTCAGCCAAGCAGCTGCCTCCAAGGAACCTCTGTTTGGCTGGGCCCTGGGCCAATGCCTTGCCTCTAGCTGCCCGATTCAGGATGATCTAAATCAGAAATGCATGTGTAGGCCCAGTGTCTTCAGGGGATGCCCTTCACTGGTCTTCTGGGTTAAAAAGCAGCCTCAGAGAATAGCCACATCTGACCGCGTGCGGCCTCAGCCACGGTGGCCACTGGCTCTGATGCCCAGAGAGGATGCAGGTTTGCAAGGGTGGCTTTGGGGAGGGTCCTGCTCCTTGTCACCGAAAGAGTTTGGTTCCAGGAAAGGCCCAAGCTTGGCTTGGGAGATCCAGATGCACGGCAGAGCTGAAGTAGAGAAAAGAAAGGACTCCATCCTTCGTCCGCGCCCGCGCTCCTTCTGAGGGCAGAATGCAAGGGAGGTCCGGGAAAAGAAAGAGCTGGGGGGCCTGCTGGTGGGGGCAGGGAAGGCAGGAGAGGAGGCCGGCAGGCCCAGAGAAAAGGGCATGACCTGCTAACAACGCGGGTGAAGGGGGCCCGCAGCCCGGGGCCCAGGTGAAGGAGCAGGAAACGGGAATGTCTCCGGGTTCTGACATGTGGTTGTAATGATCACAGACCCCGTAGGCGCCTAGGGACCTCGGAGGTCATCTCCTCCATCCTCCTGCTTCCGGGCAGGGCTGTAACTAAACTAGTCAAGATGTGCAGGCAGCTCTGTTTTTAAAGGTCCCCGGAGAGGGGAAAATGAGCTTCCTTTCATCAACTATGAGGCTCGGGATCTTGGTGTTGACTTTTTCCACATCATCCAGAAAGGTCACACTTTAGAAAGGCTGCATCAGAAACTGCCTCGTGGCTCAGCTGGATGACAGGGCCCGTGGGTCCTGGGTCAGGAGTGCGTGGGGACCCACCTCCCCCAAGTTTCCCGGGCCCGGGAGTGCCTGCTGCCCAGCTTTATCCCTCTGGCTGAGCTTCAGGCTCTCTGCTCTTCTAGGTGATGCATGCAAGGTGCTCAGAGCACGTGAGTGTTGTGCTAGTGGTTGAGTGTATTCTCACGGCTGCTGTGGCTGCAGCTTTTAGCGGAGAAGGAAATCCATGTCTATCAATTTCCTTCTTTAGAAGACCTGCTGGGGTGCCTTTCCTGACCTGCCTCCTGCTCTGCCTCCACTCTGATCCGCCACCGTCTTCTGTGTGTCCCCATCACCTCACTGGCTGACCTTTTGAAGAGACAGCAGTGTGCTACAGAGTAACCGCTAGGGGGTCCCCATGGGGTAGCCGTACAATTTAGTATCCAAACCAGGATGCCTTTGAGAGCGAAAGGGCTGCTGTAAACTACGCAGGACAACAGGCATAAATCAGAATCTTTCCAGGTAAAGTGGGGCCCCGATCACCCTGGCTCTGGGGTCAAACCAAGGCCCTACAACCTGAACCTTGGCTGACCCTGAGCAATTTAATTGTTTTGAGCTTAGGTTGCTTGTTGGTGAAATATACTAAGGTAAAATATCTACCCCCTAGGTGGGGAGGAGGCCGGCGAGGGGGGGCAGATCTCAGTCTTTGAAGTACATGAGAGTTACTCAAGACGTTTGTCAAAAATGAAGACGCCCAACCCAACTCCCATAAATTCCGATCCCCTGGCTCAGGGTGTGGCCTGGGAATCTGCATTCTGATAGGTGATCCATAGCTCAACGTTTAAGAAGCATTGCCTTTGAGTCACAGTAAGGACTCTGAAAGTAACACAGTAAGGCACCTGGCACAGAGTGGCCACCAGGAGCGGCTGCTGTCATCCCGCTGTACCTCTACTTTTTTTCCCCTCTTCCTCCCCGCCTACCCTGGGAGCTCCCTGGGGCAACGGTTGTGTCTTATCATCTTTGAAGATACAGTGCCAGCTAAACGATGGTCTAGCGCTCCTTTCGTGACGCGCATGTGCAGAGGGCAGAGGTGGGATGCCTGCCCACCATCACCCACGGGCGGTGGCAGGGTTGGTACCCAGGGTCCCCTCGGTGAGAACTGCTGATTTGCAGAAGATGGACATCTCCGAGGCCGAGACCCCTCCCGGCAGCCGCGTGCCTGATGCTCCCTTCCCAGCCCACCCTCAAGCTAAGCTCGAGTTGAACCACCTAGGCTGGGGTGGAGCACAGGTTTGCTGAGAAATCTAGCTGAGAGATCTGACCGTTAAGTGTGTTTCATCCTGAAATGACTTGGAGTGAAAACTGAAAGTAAAACTCAAACCACCCACTTCCCCCAGCCGAGTGCTGAGTTCAGCGACGCCGCTCCTGCCTTGGAGGCCCTCTCCTGCCTCTCCCGTCCCCGCCCGAAGCCCCCAACACCCACTTCCGTCCACGCAGAAGTCAAGAGGCAGGGGTGTGGTGGAGGAGACACCCCTCTGCAGGGCGGACGCCCGGTCTCCTGAGAAACCCTGACCCCTTTCTATGCCTCCGCTCTATTTACCAAATAAGAAGCAATTCTTCCATTTAAAGAGACACATCAGACACATCATAGCCATTATGTATTGCGCTTCCTACTACGCCATTTCAACAGCACGTTGGGACCATGTAAGTCAAAAACAGAAACAGAACATTTAAAAATACAAAAATAAGTATTCATGTTCTTGCACGTGTTAGCATGCATATGAGAGCAATATACGTTCTCATAGCAAAAACTCTTAACACTGCAGGCATAAAAGACGCGGTGCCTATAATGCCATCCTCCAAAAACCACCTCCTTTAATAGTTCAGGGTTTTAAAAAATGCTACATGGTAGTTAGTCTGTGCAGTAGGATTGCCCCTGAATGCGCAACGTTCCCTGAGGCTCCGAGAGGTTGAGTAAACTTGCCCAAGATCAGCCAGCTAGGAGGTGGTGTGGGGAAGACAGACAGAGACAGAGAGACGGACAGAGAGCAAACAACCAGCGAGGGAGACAGCCAGGGTCCAGCTCTCCTGGGAGTGCGAGGCTGCCCTGCCCATTCAGTGCTTCTCCAGAGACAGGAGTGGCCTCCGCAAATGCACGGACCGCCCAGTAGCCTGGCCTGATGGTTGGAATTAAGTATTTAAAGCTGGAATGCCATCTAGGGATCACTTTTGAGTCACAACTTTTGAGTTTGTAGATATGGAAACTGAGACCCAGTGTGAACTAGACCAGTGGTCTGCTAAGTGGGGTGCAGGAAGAATCTCCCAAGAGATCTGTGAGACTGGCCAGTGTAACAGAACCAATTTCCTGGCACTTAACATTCGCGTGTTCATCTCCACCTGGATCCACCTGCCTTTCCTTCACAAACCCCCTTCTCCCACTTTACTCTCACCCTGCCTGCATCTTGTTATGTCCCAGGTATAAACACCCACAGAAGCCTTCTCACTCAAGGCTCGTACATATTTATTTTAAGATTCATGTTAGAAATCGGGGTGCTTTTGTCTGTCATGGAATATATTCAGTTACAGTATATTATAGAGCAGGGGCAGGAATGGAGACAACTTTTATTTAAAAACGTCACCTTGGGCTTCCCTGGTGGTGCAGTGGTTGAGAATCTGCCTGCCAATGCAGGGGACACGGGTTCGAGCCCTGGTCTGGGAAGATCCCACATGCTGCGGAGCAACTAGGCCCGTGAGCCACAACTACGGAGCCTGCGCGTCTGGAGCCTGTGCTCCGCAACAAGAGAGGTCGCGATAGTGAGAGGCCCGAGCACCGTGATGAAGAGTGGCCCCCGCTCACCGCAACTAGAGAAAGCCCTCGCACAGAAACGAAGACCCAACACAGCCAAAAATAAATTAAAAAAAAAAAAATCTCACCTATTCTTTCCTTTTATAATCGTCAAAGAAAAACAAACAAACAAACAAAAACCTTGCCCTGAAATGAAGCCCATAAGAACAAAGCTGGCGGGGTATCAGTGTGAACTATTAAAGAGACTGTCACCTTATATCATCCAGGGGATAAAACTCATAAGTTCACGCCTTTTCCAACAATCTGTCTTAAAATCGGAAGTCAGAAAAGAGACAACGGTCCCAGGGACGTGTGCTAACACCCACCTGTCCAACTGGTTCACGCTCTGTCACTTCCCCGTGTTTGCAGCTCCTGGCTCACTGTCATTTTCTCCAGTCATCACTCCTATTCTTCCATCTCAGAGGTTTAATGTGCTGTGAACATGGTTCCCTGAGCACCTCCTTCCCAACAATCTTGTCCTCTGCCTTCCCCAACCACTTGCTCCCACGCTTCTATACTAGACCTCATTTTACCAATAATATCAATTCCATCATAATCTCAGTTTCTTGCATTCCACCCTTTCGTTCTTTACTCCATCGAGAACCTCAGCCGCAACCAGCCTGGACCCCCAACTCCTCCTACCCATCGATCTTACCTCCTTCTCCCTCTCCCTTTCTTACCTGCCTTAAATCCCCTGGCCAATCCTTACGATGACTCCCTCGTGTACGTCCTCAATTCCTTGCCCCTGTTTGCTTTATCCCAGCAAGACGTGAGCTGAGAAGCATCACCAGCTGGTAGCTGTACCCAGACCACCGAGTGGGTATAGGAGCACGAAAACGTTCTGGGTGCTTCTCGGAAAGTCTGGGACTCCCTACAGCCACAGGGAATAGAGGGCTCCAGCTGGCGTGACCGGAACCCCAAAGCAAAGAGTGCTCCTTGAAGGCTGAAGAATGTGGAAGGCTTGGGTGGGTGAGGACTTACAAGGAAGTGGAGAAGTTCTAGAAGAACCAGGAAGCTGTGATGCGAGGTTCCTCCGAAGCACAGTCCTCTGCGGTCGGGCGCCCAGGGACACATGGCACACTCTTCCCTGCTTGGGACACAGCACCTGCTCTGTCTGCACTTCCCAAGGGAAAGGGTCCAACTGGGTCACGGTGTCACCGTCCCATGTGAAGACCCCTATGGCACAGAGGCTCTTCCAAGCCACCTGAAAGAAGCCAGGGCTTGGCATGGCCACCAATGCACCAGCCAGGTGTCTGTGACCAGGACAGCAGGACTCCGGCCACGGAGGGCGCTGCTTGTGACCAGGGCGAGTGGTTCTGACCACGTCCTGGTCACACTGATTCACATTCAGTTCTGGGAACCGCTTCTTCATCTCACTAATCCAGGAACCCCAGGCATCCCCCGCTGAGGGGATTTCGCTGGCAATCCCCAGACTTTCAGAGACTGACTCGCCATGTCGGCCCCAGGATCCTAACCCCACTCTGGTGTCACTGCAGAGCCTGCAAGGAGACTGGAAAGAAAAACTTTATGCTCTGTTCCTGACTTCAAGCTCTACTGGTTTGGAAAGCACCTTATGCTTCGAAGAAGGATTGGGTTCGAATCCTGGTTCTGTCTCGGACTAGCTGTTAGACCCCGGGAAGCTGACGCAAGCTCTCTGGACCTCGATTTTGTCATCTGTACAATGGGGAGAGAGATGTTCACCGCTCTGAATCTCAGGGAGCTTTAATGCCCTGTACTTGGCTCCCTCCCAGCGCGTGTTTGTTTCTCCCAACCCTCCCCCCACGCCCACCCATGCGGAGACATAAATCAATCCTCATGAAACACCCTGGTGCTGTTTCTTCTGCAGCTAAAAAGCTCAGGAACCTCTACCGCCACTTGTCCTAGAGTCAGAAGATCTGGGGTGGAGTCTCAGCCCTGCACGAAGTGGTATGCGACCCTAATGATACCACTCCGCCCTCCAGACTCCCACCTCCTTCTCGGTAATATTGGGGACCACGGGGTTAGATGACCTTTCGCATCCTTGCAGCCCAGCATCCTCGGATCCAAATATTCTGTTCAATCCAACCCGCTTCCTCTACACTTGAGAAAACTGCCTAAGTAGCTCCCAGACTCGGTTCCACCCAGAGCGGACAGGAGTCAGGAGGGGGGTCGCAGGAGGGAAATGCACACGGGGGCGAGGCATGGGAGTAAGGGGGGAGCCCTGAGCTGTTTTCAAATGATGAAGCCACGCAGAACTGCTTATCTGCTGCATCCTAGGCTGCAGTCCACCAGCCCCCAAGACACCCGCCGACAAGTCCTGCCGGCCTGGGAAGGACAGGGCAGGAGGAGCAGGGCCTCTCTTCTCCCCTGACCCCACCGACCAATGCAGAACGGCCTTCACTCAAAGGAAACGTGACCGGAAGGTATCAGGACAGATGGTTGTAAGACCCGAATTCTAGATGCTGCCCCGCCATCCTGAGGTGTGACCTTCAAGCCAGCTCCCCTCCCAGCGGCGCCCCTGCTCCGCTCAGGGCTGGGATGAGGAGGTGATAAGGGGGGGACATCCCCCCGTCACCCCGCATTCCCTGCACAGAGAAGCACCCTTCGTTATTTTATTTTATTTTTTTGGCCGCGTTGGGTCTTCGTTGCTGCGCGCGGGCTTTCTCTAGTTGCGGCGAGCGGGGGCTACTCTTCGTTGTGGTGCGCGGGCTTCTCATTGCGGTGGCTCCTCTTGTTGTGCAGCACGGGCCGTAGGTGCGTGGGCTTCCGTAGTTGCGGCTCACGGGCTCAGTAGTTGTGGTGCATGGGCTTAGTTGCTACGCTGCATGTGGGATCTTCCCGGACCAGGGATCGAACCCGTGTCCTCTGCACAGACAGGTGGATCCTTAACCACTGGACCACCAGGGAAGTCCCAGAAGGGCATCCTTCTTGCTGAGACTGGCTTTCCAACTCGTGTGTGAGCTTCCAGACGTGGAGCTGAAATCCTTCGCGTCTGACGCGTGACTGGTTACTGCTTGGTGGAGCCTTCTGGTCCGCCAGGCACGGAGCTCGGCCCTTTAATTCTCACTCACCCTTCTGGGGCAATTACCTTCACTGTCTAGATGAGGAACTGAAACTGGAAGTTAGGTCACTTGCCAAAAGGCCGGTAGTTACTAAATGGCTGGGCCAGGCTGCTTGTCTTAAGTTCATTTCGAAAATCCAATTAGTTCAAAATTCGTGTTACAAAAGTTTATGCAATGAGGAGCCTCGCCCCCGTCCCCTAGCACAGCCCCCTTCCTCAGGGCCACCAGGAGAAACCAGTTTCTTATATATCATCCCCAAGATATTCCCTGCATATACATTCTAATATGTATCAATATTCTTTTGTATACTCCTTACCCCGAACGGTAATATACTGTTGTTCTGTACTTTGCTTTTAAACTTAATATATATCTTTTAAAAAAAATTTTACCGTACAGCAAAGTGAATCAGCTGTACGTATACATATATCCCCCCTTTTTTGGATTTCCTTCCCATTTAGGTCACCACAGAGCACCGAGTAGAGTTCCCTGAGCTATACGGTAGGTTCTCATTAGTTATCTATATTATACATAGAATCAATAGTGTGTATTTGTAGAGACTGTCATACAGAGTGAAGTAAGTCAGAAAGAGAAAAACAAATATTTTATATTAACGTGTATATGTGGAATCTGAAAAAATTGGTATAGGCGATCTTATCTACAAAGCAGAAATAGAGACACAGACGTAGAGAACAAACGTATGGATACCAAGGGAGAAAGGGAGGAGGGGGATGAATTGCGAGATTGGGATTAAACTTAATAAATATCTTGAGGGCTATTTTTCTCTCTCTCTCCCTCTGTCCATCTCCCTCTCCACGCATGGGACTTTGCAACTGGATTTGTAAAGACCCCGTTTCTGCATGGCTGCCTTTGATTAGGGTGGACCTGGGAGGCTGGGAGGCATATAAGCTGGAAGGAACTGAAAGATTCTGCAGGCACCCTCCTCCATCAACAGCTGAGTCCCCCAAAACCCAGAGCAGGCGACCTGATTAGACCACCACTGCTGGCACGAGCCCAGGAGCCTTCCAGAGCAGGACTCTGTCTGCTGCCAGGGATGGCCCAGACCCAGAGGTGGTGGCAGGGCCATCAACTCAGAGTCCTTCAGACCAGTGTCCGGGGCTGCAGCGCCCTGGGGAAGGAAACCCCTGCCTGACTTGGATTTCTGTTCACCAGAGAGAAATCTGGGTACATGCGGTCTGTCCTAGGCATCGGGGTGGCGCTTTGAGTTCAGAAGCGCTCTTTCCCCAAGGCGGTTCAGCCTCTTTCCTCTGCCCGGGCCTCACCTCCACGCATGTGAAGGGACCTTAACACCAGTCCCGGGGGACGAGAAGAGAGTCCTGGGTAGATGGCTGGGTGATCAAGGGGATCTGTGGGGAATCCAGGGCCCCCTTCACCGTCTGGGCCTCCATTCCCCAAATTTCCCCCATTTACATTGTGAAAAATAAGTTATGTTTGAAGGAGACTTCCACAGCATGAAGTTCAAACAAGATTTAATGTAGCCCTTCTTCCTGGAGTAGAGAGAACGATGTTGAGAGGACTGCATTATACGGATTTTACCACGAAGCTGGAAGGTCCAAGATTTGCCCTTCAGAGCCTTGAATGAGTGTAGGACCTGAGGAACAGACCAGCTATCGCTTTTTGCAGGATGGTTTAGGGATCATTTTACTTGGAGGTCAGGGATGGCCTAACATTCAGTGGTTCCCAGACTTTTGCACTTGATAAACCAGTAAAACTTCACCCCAAATTTGAGGACCAATAAAAAGCTGATGACCCAGTATTTTGTCAAATAAGAATATGGGGATAGGTAGATACAGACATATTGTAGAAAGACTATTTGCTATGACTGTTGTTTCACAAAGAAAAGACATTTTAATAACAAAAAGTAAAACAATCTCAGAATAAAAACACTCTTTCAAAGAATGTTTTTCTCTTTTTTATTGCAGTGGAGTTGATTTACAATGTTGCATTAGTTTCAGGTGTACAGCAAAGTGATTCAGTTATACATACATATATATTTTTTTCAGATTCTTTTCCATTATAGGTCATTGAATATAGTTATATTGAATATAGTTCCCTGTGCTATACAGTAGGTCCTTATTGTTTATTCAAGGAATGTTTTCTACTCACATACATAGCCTTTATTCTCCCTCGTACCAGCAAAAATTTCTTCAAGGACCACCAGAGGTCCATCATGGAACCTCGTTTAGGAGTTAACAAACTTGATGATGTGACGTGGGCCCGCTCTTCTTAACCAAAGGTGTTTACTGTCTGTTTCCTTAAATTTTTCTTGAATCCTAACCTCCTCCTTCCCTCCCTCCCTCCCTTCTCCCCTTCATCCTTCCTTCCTTCCTTCCTTCCTTCCTTCCTTCCTTCCTTCTTCCCTTCTTCCTTCTTCCCTTCTGTTCTTCTTTCCTTCCTTCTTTCCCTCCCTCTCATTCTTTACAAAAGTTTCTTGAGCAGGTACTATGTTCTAGTCATACTTCTACCATCTTTTCCTCTGTAAAAAGCGTTTCTATGGTACCAAAGAGCTCCCCCCCACACCTGATCAAGAGGAAGCCTTGAGGTTATAAAGTGAAGCTGGTTGGTTCCGATGGAGTTTTTTGTGGCTGGGAGAGCTGGAACAGCAGAGGTAGAATGGTGACCCTCAGGAAGAAAGGAAAAGGCCCTTAACTTGGCTCTTGCTGAGGCAAGAGCACTTTCAGGTCTATTTTAAGAAAATTTGAAAAGCGTGCCTGCACCTGGGGTCCCAGAGAGACCCATCCCAGGAAGCGGGTTGCACTTCCCCTGTGCCCACCTGGCTGGGAGTTCACCTCCATCTGCACCAGTTCATCACCTGCAGGCAACAGTGTCACTCGAGAGTTCTAACATCCCTGGAGGCAACCTCAGATGTGCAACCATGTTACTAGCTGCCCAGGTTTTCTCCTGAGGCATCCACCACCGCTTCATGTCGGGTTCTATTCCGAAGTGGCATACATTGTGAAGGTCGTCCCCACCCTATTGTTTTTAGCCTGTTATTTTTAGCGCGCAATGTTGCAGAATGCAAGGTTTTTCAGGAATGCCCAGATGATGTTACAGCACAAAAAACCTGTACTAAACAAATACTACTGATCTTTATATGTGAAACTATAGAATTATCCTATCCACAGGATACTAAGCAGCGGTTAGAATAAAAAATGTAGAGTTACGTGGGAAAATCCCCAGTGCAGAGTAAATGAGAAAAAAGCAATTTGTAGAACAATATATACAATGTGATCTATTCACAGGGCGGGAGATAACTTTCAAAACAACATCTTTTATTTCCTATGGGTACATGTATTACATATGTCGGTTAGTTAAAGGGAAACCTCTTTCTCTTGGTGGGATGGGGAGGGGCACCAGGACACTGCCTGTGGCCTCCTCCAGACCCTTCTCTCAGGCCAAGCATCCTTGGCTTTACCGCACTCCCCCTTCTAGACCATACTCTGGAAGTTGGAACCCCCGAATTCTCTTCTTAAGAATGCTGAGCCATCTTCCAGACTTGTGTGGACTCCTTCTCCGGATCCATTCTCCTGACAGCTGCTGCCTTCCTGGACACCTCAGGCCCGAGGAGCCAGGGTGGGAAGAGAAGGAAGGGAAGCAAGAGGCCTCAGTTGGCACTCCCACCCTGCCCACAAGGGTTAGAGGGGCCAGAGCTCCAGAAGGCAGGTAGGTTCTACCTGATTCTCCAGGATTTCATCTGTAAGCCTCAGGTTTTTTAAAAATTTATTTATTTATTTATTTATTTTTGGCTGTGTTGGGTCTTTGTTTCTGTGCAAGGGCTTTCTCCAGTTGCGGCAAGCGGGGGCCACTCTTCATCGCGGTGCGCGGGCCTCTCACTATCATGGCCTCTCTTGTTGCGGAGCACAGGCTCCAGACGCGCAGGCTCAGCAGTTGTGGCTCACGGGCCTAGTTGCTCCGCAGCGTGTGGGATCTTCGCAGACCAGGGCTCGAACCCGTGTCCCCTGCATTGGCAGGCAGATTCTCAACCACTGCGCCACCAGGGAAGCCCAAGCCTCAGGTTTTACGGGGAGGATTATTTTTGCATTGCTTATGTACTTAACAGTTAATTTAAACATAATAAAAAGAATTCAAATACTCCTTATTTATCCAGAGGTTGGAACTAACAGAGTCGTTAATGATAAATCTTGCTGATGGTTCCTGGGGCCTAGGTGGGGAGGGGAAGGGGGGAAAATGAAGATGTAAGGGGAACAGAGCTCTGATTACCCTGAGTGACAGGTGTCAGTGACTTCCTAATTTTAAAGAAAGCAAGCATACTTTGATGGCTGTAAAGGGCCGTGGGGGCGAGGGTGGAATTCCCCAGAAGAAAAGGCCGCAGCAGTTAGTGGACTTTCTACCCCACATCCACCCGCTGCCCGGCATCCAGCACAGGGCTGGGTGAGAGAAGGGTGCAGGAAGTATCCGTGGGCAACCCTGGATCTCAGCACATCAGGGCAGATGGTCGGAGCGCCTGTCGGAGGGGCCACAGACCAGGGGATTTCCTGGGGGTGGAGTCCTGGTCGAGGCCCCTGGGCTATTCTGAGGCATCCCCTGGTTCCCCCATACCGGTTCCAGGAAGCCTGCCTGGGATTATCAGAAAGTTGCCATCTTCAGCTGCATTCGGCAAAACTGGTGGCGGGCAGGCCACCTGGTCATGAGCTGAAAGAGCCCGGAACAAGGAAGCAAGAGGCCAGCCATCTGGGGGGTCGGGAAGGGTGTATGTGTGTGTGACTTTGGACAATCAACTTAACCCCCAGGCATTGCTGGCCGCCCCTCTTCTACATGTAATGTGTAAAACTGGGATAATATTTCCGTTTCATTTCACTTCAAAAGGGTGTGGAGAAAATTATACAAGATAATGAATGTGAAAGCAATCTGTGAACTGTAAGGGCCCCATGGAAATATAAGGCTCATTCCAGTGGCTCAGTTCCGTCCACATGTCACCTCCTCCAGGAAGCCTTCCCCGGCTCCCTAGCCTGGCTTAGGGGTTTCTATTCTTGGCCTGGTAGAGCTCACCTTGTGAACTTCAGTTTTAACACTTCATCTCTCCTCTTATAGTGATGGCTTGGAGGACACAATCTTATTTGTTTTTCCATCCCCAGGTTCCATCACCTTGTCGGACACATAGTAGGAACTCCAGAATTGCCTTGAAAGAAATGTGTAAGTGAATGAGCAATTGTTATCCTCTGCCTCTATGTTGTCACTCCGATTGACCTGGAGTGCCCACGGACTCATCCTTGCCACGAGCCCCGGGACGCTGACCACTACACGTTGCTTAATCTGTGTTTCTTTCTGTTTCCCCAATACGTGTTCTTCGTGTGCACCCCCAGGATCTAGACTCTAACTCCTTAGATGTCAGGGGCCTTGTCTAGTAATAAATCAATAATTTTTAAAATAGATGACAATATTAATGCAACTGGAATGTAAAAAATCAAAACACTCAGTAGGGGAAAGTAACCCCCTTGAACTTAAACACACACACACACACACACACACACACACACACACACCCTCAGAGCTCCCCAGGGCCCTGTCAAGTCTTAGGGCACAAGACTTGATCCCCAAGGCCGAACGCTTCTTCTGTGAGAGGCCCACAGACTGTCCTCGGTTGAGTCTCTGGGAGCATTTCAAGGCTTTGGGGAAAGAGCCAGCCACAGCGGGCTGTGACCCCATCACCCCCAAGGCAGAAACCCACCCCCACTCCTGGCTGGGCAAAGCCATCAGGCCTTCGGGACAACTATGAAGAAGAAGGATGGTTGAGGCTGGGGGAGGGGAAGGAAAGGGGTGGAGGAGGGGTGGTCCGGGGGACCAGAGAGACAGTGCGGGTGACGAGCCCAGAGCTTGCTGAGGAGGAGGGGTGCTGCAGTGAATACCGGCTGGGGACGGGCAGAACCGGGCGGCACTTCAGGGTGACGCTCTTTTGAAGCTTCTGGAGTCTGGAGCCGGGCAGCTGCCCCGGGAAGGATGCAGGCGAGGGTTCTCGGGGGGAGATGAACGGATTCCTGGAGGAGAGGTATCGGACAACAGGCCGAGAGTCATTCCCGCCACCCCGTCTGGCAGGGGCTCCACTCAACACTGAGAGCCGTTTGGAGCGAGCGCTGCCGCACGCCCCACGGTCCCCGCCAGCAGCCAGCAGAGTCTCTCTGTGAGCCGCCTTCCCCTGGACACCGTGTCTACAAGGTGAGTTACAGACCTTTGGCCTGCATTGCTTGGTACCTTAATAAGCAATTATTCGATGCACCGTGTGACCGGACAAGGTGATGCTGGAACTATGCTCTTAACACAAGCGGTTTAAGATCACCTGGTTTCTTCCCGGCCTGGCAGGCATAATGCAAATCCTGCTTATTTTAAACATTAAATGGAGATGATGAGCTTTGGCTCAAGGTGTCCAAGGAGTCTGGGCGATGTGGAGGTGCCTGCCGCTGCCCAGGCTGGCGGGTGCTGCCACGGGGGGCTTTTCCCTCCTACAGCCCACCCGATGACCCACAGGCACATCTGAGTCCCTCACCAGACCCTGCCCTCAATCTCCCCCAGATTCCCGCTGTCAAGGAAAGGACTGAGGTGTGCAGAGGGAATTTTACAAAGGGAAACACGGTGGGGTGAACAGGAATTTGGAGTCAGCTATGCTGGGCTTCAAATTCTCGTCCTCCTGCTTATCAGCTGTGTGAGCTAGACAGATTACTTCATCTCTCTGTGCCTAAGCTTTCTCCGTATCGAATGAAGGGAAATAGTACCTGGTTCCGAGAGCTGAAGAAAGAATTAAAACAGCCAGCTTACATGAAGCCCCTGGCACGTAGCACATACTCAGCAGATCCGTGTTCTCTTCCCTGAGCGCCCAGGTTCTGTCTATGCATCTCAACCCCTACCTGAATCATCAGTTCCTCCCTGGGGAGACCCCAGCTTAGGAAGATGGGGAACGGGCTGGGAAGAAAATCCTCAGGTCCCACAGGCAAAAAGCCCCTGGGGCCAAACACCTAAAAAAAAAAAAAATCTCCCCAAATCCACAACCCAAAAGCCTCAGAGTTCCTCCCCCTCTGCTGGCTTTATATCCACCTCTCCTTCCTCTCCCAAGCTTCCCCGTCACAGGCCACAGCACCCAGAGGATGTGGGGATGGAGAGATTGCCACCCCCTTCCCAGCCCCGGGCGGACGCAGCCCTCCGCGGCCCCCCAGCCTCTCTGGCCACATTTCAGTTCCCTGTAGCCCCTGGTCCTCTCTCTACAGCTCTTCTCCTTTGTGTCTTTGATGTCTCTGAGGGTGAATGGGATCTGGGATCATAGGTAGGGCTGGCCCTTGTACTCATCACCAAGCTCGCTGTGTGGGAGCTTCTGTCTGTCTCATGTGAACCAGCGTGACTTGGAGGAACTTGAAATTCAGGGTGAGTCCCCGAGTCAGGGAGAGATGTAGGTCTGCCAGCAGGGGAAGGGATACACAGAACACAACATAGACGCATACATCCATACGTACACACATGCACACGCTTGCACACGCACAGACCACCCATCGCTTGTGTGCCTTGCGGAATTTAAAAGAAAAGCAGAATGAAAGAACGATTGCTCGATCGACAATACAGATACATCGCACAAACTCTTGAGCAAGTGAAGACGGATACCAAAGACAACAGATTCGACTTGATTCAACTGATGCTGCATCTGAAACAGGCCAAATGAACCAATGCTGTTAGAAGTCAGTGGTCATAACCAGCGCCTCTGAAAGCCCCTGGGAGGGGGCATGAAGGTGGCTTCAAGGGGTTGCTGGCGATACTCTGCCTTGATCTGGGCGCTGGTTACCTGAAGGTGTGTGCTTTGTAAAAATTAAGTTCACTTATAAACTATACACTTATTAGACTCAGTACATATAAATTAAGTACCTATATAAAGACATTTATTATATTTAGAGCTTACAATGTGAATATTTTTGTGTATATATATCTTATACTTCCACAAATAGTAGCTGCATTAAAAGAAGAGACAGACAAGCCACAGACTAAAAGAAAAATCTTTGTGAAACACATATCTGATAAAGGACTGCCATCTAAAAAGATACAAAACCACTTAAAACTCAATAATAAGAAAACAAACAACCCAATTAAAAACTAGGCAAAGGATCTGAACTTTATCAAAGAAGATACACAGATTGCAAATAAGCGTATAAAAAGATGCTCACATCGTGTGTCATTAGGGAATCACATAGTAAAACAACAGTGAGACACCACTGCATGCCTATCAGATTAACTAACATCCAAAAGCATTTAAAAAAAATTCACAGATATTTTTGACAACATCCGGTGCTGATGAGGATGTGGAACAACAGGAACTCTTGTTCGTTGCTGCTGAGAATGCAAGATGGTGCAGCCACTTTGGAAGGCAGCAGGGCAGCATCAGAACTTAACACTCATACCTTATGACCCAGCAATCCCACTCCTTGGTATTCTCCCAAATGAGTGGAAAATTCATTTCCACACAAAAACCTGCACCCAAATGTTTCTAGAAGCTTTATTTGTAATTGCCAAAACTTGGAACCAACCAAGATGCCCTTCGATAGATGAATGGATAAACAAACGCTGGCACATCCATACAATAGAATATTATTCAGTACTAAAAAGAAATGAGTTATCAAGCCATGAAAAGACATGAAGAACCTTAAAAGTATATTGTTAAGTGAAAGAAGCCAATCCGAAAAGGCTACATATTGTACGATTCTGCCCATGTGATATTCTGGAAAAGGCAAAACTACAGAAACAGTTAAAAGATTGGTAATTGCCAGTGACCGAGGGAGGGATAAATGGGTGGAGCACAGGGGATTGTCAGAGCAGTGAAACTATTCTGTATGATAGTGTAGTTGTAGATATACGTCATCACATGTTTGTCAAAACCCGTTGAATGAACAACAGGAAGAGCGAACCTTACTGTAAACTGTGGACTTTAGTTAAGAATGTATCAATATTGGCTTATCAATTATAAGAAATGCACCACACTAATGCAAGTTGTTAATAATTGAGGAAACTGGAGGCGGGAGTGAGGGGTATTTGAGAACTTTCTGTACTTTCCCCTCAATTTTTCTGTAAACATTAAATTGCTCAAAAATATCTGTGAATTTTTTTAAAATGTAGTTAAAACCGAAATAGACTCACAGACATAGAAAACAAACTTATGGTTACCAAAGGGGAAAAGGAGGGCAGGGATAAATTAGGAGTTTGGGATCAGCAGATACAAACTACTATATATAAAATAGATAAACAACAAGGACCTACGTATAGCACAGGGAACTATATTCAATATCTTGTAATAACCCATAACGGGAAAGAATCTGAAAAAGAATAGATATATATGTATAACTGAATCACTTTGCTGTATACCTGAAACACTGTTAATCAACTATATTTCAATTTTTTTTGAAAAAGCAGTTGTATCACCTTGGATAATGTTTAAGCTTCAAGACCTTCATTTCAGTTTCCTTACCTATGAAATGAGAGTTTGACAAGGCAACTCTAAGTGTCCCTGGAGGAGGAGATCTGTAAAGGCAGATAGAACGATTTCCCACCACCCACTGTCAATCTCTCAAAGGCATGAGTGTTACAAGGCAGCTCAGCATCTGCGCACTCACTCAGGTGGTGGAGACCGGATGCCTGGGCCCGATGGGCTTCCAGGACAGGGACGTTCAGGGCTGAACCAGAGAGGACCCGGGCCCCTGAGCTGCTGAAGATGAAGGGGTCACCTTCCCTGCACGTGTCAGGAGGCAAGGATTTCAGCGCTGTCCTCGAAGTCCGCACAGGGCGCTGAGCAGCTCTGATGGTGGAGAGTAGCTTTCACAGAGGACCAGCCCCGTGAACTCAGTCCTGACAAGCAGGCAGGAGCCTTCTGTCAACACAGGACAGACGGAGGAAGGGGCAGAGGTTTGGCGCAACGGGGGCAGCTGGGCCAACGTCACAGCCCCAGGAGCTGCGGGGTCTGTGAGGCCCCTGGGGGTTCCATGGAGAGGCCTGTGCCCCCACACCCACCTGGCAAACCCAGCCCAGAACCCAGCCAACCCCGGCCAGAGTCTCTGTTCCTTCCCCAGAAGCAGATCACACAGCACAGAGACCGGTGTCGTTTCAGATGTGGCTCTCCAGCCTCAGCTCGGAAATTCTTTTTCGTTTCTCAGTTTCCTTTACCCCTTTCTCCACAACAGATTTTTGCAAACTGGTGCTGTACCTCCTGGAACCTGTCTCCCCACCTGCCACATTCAGAGGGCCCCTCCCCTGCCTCACCTGCAGCCCCGCCCACTCCTTCTTCCTCCCTGGAAGCTGGGACCCTACCTGTCTCAGCCGGATTCCTGCATCCCTGCCCTGGTACCACCGCACGCAGGGTCTTCAGCGTGAATGCGTTCCCTCCTTCTCTGTGTCCCCTTTGACCCCCCTTTCCCGGGACCTTCGCTGGCTCTCTCCCTTCCCTGACCCATCAGTCAGGTATGTCTATTCCTGGGCTTCTAGCTTCTTCCCTGATTACCCCTCTTCCTACACCCTCTTGCCTAGGTGATGCCAGCAGCTTCCCTGGTTTCACTTATCCAGATGCTGCAGATTCCCAAACATGAGCATCTAAGGCCACATCTCTCCTCTGAGAACCAGATGAGTCCATCTGGCTCCTCCTGGACGTCATACTTAGATGCCCCACAGGGACCGAGTGAGATGCCTTTCCTACCTAAACCCCATTTCCACCCCACCTCCCCCCTGGAAGGGATATATCCACGTAACCTTATTTGTGCCACAGAACCCTGACGCTCCCAGGCACACCAATGAAAACGCCAAGGTCACAGCTGATCGGAGTGGACACAGAAACAATATTCCTTCTCCAGTTGCCTACCCCGGAAGCTTTTCATTCTTTTCCCCTCGCTAGGCGTCTCCGATCAGTCACTAAAACTGCCTCTCGGGGCTTCCCTGGTGGCGCAGTGGTTGAGAGTCCGCCTGCCAATGCAGGGGACACGGGTTCGAGCCCTGGTCTGGGAAGATCCCACATGCTGCGGAGCAACTGGGCCCGTGAGCCACAATTACTGAGCCTGCGCGTCTGGAGCCTGTGCTCCGCAACAAGAGAGGCCGCGATAGTGAGAGGCCCGCGCACAACGATGAAGAGTGGCCCCTGCTCGCTGCAACTAGAGAAAGCCCTCGCGCAGAAACGAAGATCCAACACAGCCAAAAATAAATAAATAAATAATTAATTAAAACAAACAAACAAACAAAAAACTGCCTCCCGGCCGGTCTGCTAACTCCAAGCTGGTCTCCACATGCAGCCAGTGTGTTCCTTCTACAACAGAAACCTCCCTGGGTGACCCTGTCACAGAGCAATCCCTCTCCCCTGACACACCAGCCCCTGTATGACCCAGCCCCGATGCAGACTCAGCTTCGCTTCTCACCATCCCTCTCCTTACCCTGGACCCTGCAGCCAATGTGCGGTTTCCCAAATTCTCTGTTCTCTCTCCCCTGTGGACCTTTGCATGTGGTTTTTATTGTCCTGCCTCGAACATTCTTTCTCCACCCCTTTTGGCTGTATAATTCTTGATCAACTTTTAGTTATGCCTTTAACAGTCACTTCCTTGGGAAAGCTCTCGCCAGACTTCATTCGCTCCATCACATGACCCACCGCACTCTTTAGAGTTCCCTCTGAGTTGGTCTGACTCCATCCTAGACTGGTAGCCACTTGGGGAAAATCCATCACTGGGTTTCATGGCCATAGCGTAACACCTGGCACATCAAAACTGTTGAATGAGGACTTCCCTGGTGGCGCAGTGGTTAAGAATCCGCCTGCCAATGCAGGGGACATGGGTTTGAGCCCTCGTCCGAGAAGATCCCACATGCCACAGAGCAACTAAGCCCACAGGCCGCAATGAAGACCCAACGCAGCCAAAAAAAAAAAAAAAAAAAAAAGCTGTTGAATGAATGAATGAATTTATCAGTGCCTTATAAGTATTTATCACTTGTTATATGCACTGAAGATTCAAAGATGAAAAATAATATCCTGCATAAAAGAACTTGGGGGGAGACCAATAAGAAAGCAGTAAGTGTGATAAAGGGTTATAAGTGCTATAAGAAAGTATGATGTGAGAGGGTGGAGACAGGCACAAAGAAGGATGTGATCAATTCTACCATCTCAAGGGAGGCTTGAGAGACTCTTTTTTCTTCTTTATTTTTTAACTTTTCATTTTGAAATAAGTTCAGACTTACAAATGTTGTAAAAATAGTACAGGGTTCCCTTCCACCCTACCCCCCAGTACTCTCAACTGTTGACAGCTTAAATAACCGTGATTCAGTGACCATAACCAGGAAGTTCACGTTGATATGATGCTATCACCTAATTATAGACTTATTCAAACTTCGCCAGTTTGTTTTAGTCGTGTCTTTTTTCAGGTCCAGGGTCCAATCCCTGATCCTACATCCCATTTAGTTATATTTAGGTGCCTTAATCTCCTTTCATCTAGTACGGTTCCTTAGCCTTTTTCTTTTCTTTTTTTTCCGTTTTACAACCTTGATGCTTTTGAAAAGTATTTGGCTGGTGATTTTGTAGAATGTCCCTCTGTCTGGACTTGTCTGATGGTTGCTCATGACTCAATTGAGGCTGTGTATTTTTGGCAAGACTCCCACAGATGGGATGTTGTGCCCTTCTCTGTGCGTCCTATCAAGGGCTACAGGATGTTTCTATTTCTCATTCCTGGTGATGTTAACTTTGACCACTTAAGGTGGTGTCCGCTAGGCTTCTCCACTGTTGAGTTACTGTTTTCCCTTTGTCACTAATAAATACCTTGTGTGGAGATACTTTGAGACTCTGCAGCTCTCCTGTTTTCCATGGTATTTTCACATCCCACATTCAGCATCCACCCATGAGACATACCTGCCACAATTATTAACGGACTGTTGCCAAATTGTGGTTTTCTCCATCTCTTTTGCATTTATTCATTGGAATTCTATTGTGAAAAGAGCTGTTCCTTTTTTTTCCATTGATGTATTTATTTATTCTATTATTTAAATCAGTATGGACTCGTGGACATTTATCCTCTTCTCTTCTACTGGTTACCATCTTTTCCCATCATTATTTATTTTATTATTCAAATCATCTTGGTGTGGGCCACTGGGATAAAGCTGATTCTTTCCTAAAAGTCATCATAATCTCATTGTTAAAATAGTTAATCAACGACCATTGAAAGACATATAGTCCAGAAAACAAATAAAGAAACCCACTTGAAGCCACTGTTATGTAATTTTCTACCATTCTTGGTCATTTAGGAGAAGTGATTCTTGAGAGATGAGTAGCTGCTTTGCAGCCAAAACAAGAGTGGGCACGACCGGTCAGGGAAGTAGCTGCAGCAGAAGCATCCAAGTGTGAAGCAGCCAGGGGACCGCAGAAGAACAAAGTGTTCCGAATGGCTGAAGCAAAGGGTTTGCACACAAGAGAGAGCCGGGCATGATGTAAATCTGGAGAGAGATGCAGGGTCCAAGTCCCGGAGTGGCTGGGGGGGACTGAGATGCCTGACTCAGGGCTGGCGTCTACACTGTAGGTGAGAAGATGCCACTGACGGGGCTCAAGCAGACGAATAACACATTTGGTTTTGTGATTTTTAAAAAGTCTTTCTGTCTCAGACTATGCTTAGGGCGCTTAGAGTCTTAAGAGATGATACCGAGGGAAGTGTGAGCCTCCCTCTGGATGCCCCCCCCCCGACAAACTAGAACAGCTGCACTTTCTGTTTTACATATTAGGACCCCACGTTAACATTTCAGTTAAGAGGCACCCATGGTTTAAAAAAAAAAAAAGATGAAATAATACCATTTTGATAAACTGTAAAGAGTTAGATTAATATTGAAACGAAGTGTTAAGGAAATTTGACTTTGTGAAACTTTATTTTACTACAGTTGTAAATAACCTTTGAAAACCAATGTTGTAATGCTGATTTTTACAGTTTTTATGTGACTACATAGGCATATTAAAATTTCAATCACCAAAAAAAAAAAAAAAGTCTTTCTGTCTCCATGAGAGGGAGAGAGCTAGGAGGGTTGTGAGGCTGTAACCAGGGCAGGAAGATCAGTGCCAGAGCCAAGTTGAAAGGATGAGAGTCCAAAGGGGCAGCCGTGGGGATGGAGAGCAGAGGCAGGTCTGAGAGATGTGAGGAGGTGACCTCAGGAGAACTCCATGACCGAATATGGGATGTCAGAGAGAGGGAAACAGAGAAGAGTCGAGGACAGTACCCGTTTCTCTACATTAAGTGTCCTTGATGAGAAAAGGGAAAAGTGACCTCAGCTGTGGATACGCTTTCTCTTCTTTCTAGAACTCACCCACCACCCACTTCTAGCTGGCCAATCCTTGTTCATCTCTGCACATCCTGTCGAGTTTGAGGGGCTAATGGGACATTCAGATGGAGTCGTCCAGTAGGAAGTTTGGAATCTGGTACTCACAGGAGGCATCTGGGCTGAAGATGGAGGTTCTCGAGCCATGAACGTGGACAAAGTCACTCGGGTGAAGAGGGGCGGAGAGCAGGGCACCCAAGAGGCCCAAGGCACAAGCCCCGGGAACAGCCAGCTTCCCAGTGGGGTGGGAGGGAGGGAGAGACAGAAAAAGGAGCCAGAGCAGGAAGAGGAGAGCCAGGGGGTTTCCAGAAGCCAAGGACAGCTGAATGCCTCAGAGACGTCAAGTGGGAAGGTCGGGTCTATCGCACTTGGCCTTGAGGAGGCTGTGTGGGGCCCGGTCCAGGGCAGTTTCAGTAATGAGACTGAAGCCTGGTCACAGTGGACAGAGCAGGACATGGGAGAGGGGAACGGGAGGTACCAGCCGGGGAAGACCGGCTACGGAGGGAGGAGGGGACGGGCTGCGTTAGGGAACAGAACGCGAGGAAGCTCCCCTCCCACAGTCCCCGCGTCTCCAAGACTGAACTCATGCTTTTCTGATTCCCTTACCCTGTCACCAAGCACAAAGATCATCCAGCTTTGCTCCTGCTCCAGAATTCCTCCTAACTCTGTGATGGGCAAGTTTTTTAAGCCAGAAATCCAGGAGTTTTCCTCAACCCATCTCTCTCTGGGCCGCGCATCCCATCCACGGCCAAGTCCTGTGGGTTTTCCCTCCAAAGCATCTCTCGAGTCTGCTCCCTCCTTCCTTCTCCCCTGCCATCGTCTCTCCCAAGTCACCCTTATCTCCCCTGGACCAACGAAAGGGCCTCGCAATGGGGTTTTCCCCTTCCATGCAACCTTCAGCCGCCAGAGCGGCTATTTTAAACCTCAACCCCCAATCACATCACTCTCAGCCCAAAACATTCCAGTGCTTTCCCGCTGTCCCCGGAGGAAAGTCAAAGTCCTCAGGAGATCAGGAAACTCCTGCCTGGTCAGGAAGCCTGGTGTCCCAGCCCATTCTGGTTCCACTTTCTCCCTTTCTCCCTGGGCTCCAGCCCCCAGTTCCTCAAACACACTGTGTCCCCACCCACCCCAGGGTGCTGTCCACACCCTTCCTCCTTCCTAGAATGCACTTTCCCTCCATCCAGCCCCCAGTTCCGCCCCCAAGTCTGGCTAATTCCCACTTCTCCTTCAGGCTGAAACTTAACGTGATACTTCTTCAGTTAATTCTTCCTTGATCCTCCAAATGAGGTTGGTTAAACCCCTGCGAAGTGTTCTGTGTGCCCTGCTGTCTCTTCCTAGGACCTAGTGCAAACCAGGTCTGTCCCTCCCATCCCCTACCCCTCCCACGCCAGTGTATTCCAGGTCCCACGAGGGCAGGGCCACAGCTGTGGGTTCCAGCCCTCCATCCCCGTTCAGGCACATCACAGGGACTCAGGATGTACCTGTCGAATGAATAATGTTGAATAATAGCTCCATGAGATAGATAAGATTATTTCAATTTTTTAAATTTTTTATTTGGAAATCATTTCACATGTATATAAAAGTTACAAAAATAAAAATAGTAGAAAGAACATACATATGCTCTTTATCCAGATTCACTGTAAATATTTTCTCCCATTTGCATCATCATTTGCCCTCTCTCTCTAGCAACCTTTATTATACATAATTACGTATTATAGGTAACTTTTTTCTGAACCAGCTGGGGGTAAGTTACATACCTCAAGGTCCTTTGCCCTTAAATACTCCCTCATGTATTGCCTAAAAATAAGGATACTGTCTTATATAACCACAAAACAGTTATCAACTACAGTAAATTTAACATTGATATAATTCTTTCATCTACTGCTTGAACTCCAGTTTTGGCAATTGACCTAATAAAGCCCTTTATTGCATTTTTTTTCTCCTTAAACACAAGTTACGTTCTAGGATCAGGTATTGTTTTTGGTTCTCATGCGTCTTTAGTCTCCTTTAATCTGGAGCATTACTTTCACACAGACGTATAATTTGAGACACAAATGCAAGCCACGTTTTTAATTTAAAAATTTTTAGTAGCCACATTTTAAAAAGTAGAAAGAAACATGTGAAATTAATTTTAATAATATATGTTTTCTTTACCCCAATATCTCAAACATATTACCATTTTAACATATAATCAATATAAAAATTATTAACTTGGTATTTTATATATTTTTTCTTACTAAGTCTTTGAAATCCAGCCAAACCAAGATGTACAGGCACTGCCTAATAACTCGGTGCCCCTTCAAACCAGAGTTCTTCAAATATTTGTTCAATACTCTTTGACCCAGCAGGGAATCTTCCAGAAATTTGAGCTACAACTGTATTCACACCCATAAAAATTAACACCTGTACAATCCATTGCAGTATTTCTGTAAGAGCAAAAAGTTAGAAATTAAATGTCCATCCACAGGAAACTGGGAAAATTAACTGTAATATATCTATCCAGTAAAATATTGTACGGTTGATGTAAAGAATCAGGTCGCTCTGTTTGTACAGATAAAGACCCACATCTCAGATATAACTGTTAAAGCAAAAGCAAGGTGCAGAATGTTGTGTACGGTGTGCCACTATTTGTATCTGGGGGCGGGGGTCCCCTACTAGCTAGCTAAAGCAACAACACTCACTGAGCACTCACTCCATGTCAGGCACAGCTCAAAGTATTTTACGTTTACCCCTTACAACAATGGTATAGGCAGATATACTACTTTCTTCATATTCCAAACAGAATTTAGAATGGGAAACAGAAATGAGAATGATTTTTTTGCCTCTCATACAGAATGGCTTTGGAAATAATTAAAGATCTATTCTGACCCACTTCAAATCAAGCTAGGGGAGAAAAAAAAATCACACACAGACACACCCACACAATTTACACATGGGGTACCTCTAAAGATATACAAGAAACTGCTTATAAATGTTGCCTTAGGGAGGAATTGAGGGTCTCCAATACATTATAGCCCCTCATCCCCATTTCAGTACCAATTAAAAGGCAGAAGATCCAAATACCATCTAGTAAAGCTCTTGGAGAACTGGCCTTAGATGTTTTATATGAGAATGTTTGCTAATATCCCCACCTCAATTAGCCTGACGTGTCCACACACCATCGCTGAATGTTGCAACTGCAGGATCTGTGCAGGTAAAACAGGAGGGGGAGAACAGAAGAAATATTGCCCACTGGCAAGCAAAGACAGAAGAGAGGGAAGAACCAAGCATCAGGCTCAGTTCCTTGTTGCGAAGCCGCCAGTCAGCTCGGTGCCCCGCAGACATGCGCAGGGCGTGGAGCTGGAGAAGGAGCGTGTTACCTCCATACGCTGCCAGCTGACGTTCCCAACCCCTGGCTCACTGAGCTCACTGAACTCACCCACTGAGCTTATGGTAGGTAGGGGTAGGTGTGTCCCCCCAGGCCTGGGAGGTCTTGCCCTCATCATCAGGAGAAATTTGCCCAATACCAGCTACTGGTCCTTTGGGTGCTTCCTAGAACCACGGCTGGGCAAAGCAGCTTTGGTTGCCTGAAGGTCAGAAACAAAACAGGACAAGACATTTAAATTGACTCCAAGGCCACTCAGTACCTAAGCTGGAAAATTAACTCCCTATTTCATTTTCCATCTCAGATTATGAAGCACCATGTAGCACGATAGAGCACATCAGAGTTACTGTGAGAGTAAAGGACGATATAAAAATACGCCAACTGTAAAATGCCAACACAGAGAAGCCCAAACTTAATACAAATTCATTCCCGTGGCGAATCTCTGATTCTGCTCAGTCACAGCCGGAGGGGCTCTGAGGGTCTGGGTGGACCTGGGGTCCCTTCAGCGTCCACAGCTTGGGCCATGTCTAGTGGAAAGGGGCATGGGCCCTTCAGCACCCCAGAAGTGATGGCGGCCAAGTCTCTCATGAGCTTCATCTAAAAAGCATCCAGAGAGCTAACGTGTTGAACCCAACAGATGAATGCTGTGCCAGCTGCATGCTCAGTAAATCCCCAGCTCTCGGGGCAGGTATGTGAGCAGAAGTATATTCCCTGGGCTCTGCAGATGATGCAGCGAAGACCAAGAAAGAGACTCAAGGTGGCAGGGGGTGGTTGCGACGGGGAGGAAAAGAAGACATGGACCAAGAAAATCATTTCCATTCTGCCAGGATGCTAGTCAGGCGATAGTAGACTGGGGTCTGGAATCCACTTAAACTAAATAGGGTCAAATCTCCCCTGACAGGGTCCATTTGCCACTGTGCAAGTGCCATATGGGGGCAGGAGGACTGTGCCCTGGGTCCCCCTCTGAGACAGCATGGTCTGAGGATGGTCTTGTCCTCATACCAAGTTAGCAATTTGCAGTGATGGCGGCTCCACTGACCAGGTCTTCTTACCTGAGGTACCTTCCTTTCCCAACCAGAATAGTCAGAACCTCTGAATGTGCATTCTTTTCGGTCTCCAGTAGCTCCCCGAGCACGTCCGCCCCCTCCTGTGGGCATCCCAACGCAGGGGTATCCTTGCTGAGACCCGGCACGGTCTCCTAAGGAAGACTTTCTTCCCTCATCCCCCACGTGCCCCAGCTGGAGGATCACTCAGGCAGAATCCTGAACCAAAGCCAGATCGATGGTTCTGCTCTGCATGAACTTCTCAAACGCTCTTCTTCGTAGACCTTTCAAAAATATCCGCCCTTTGAATATCATTGCTTTTCCTCAAATCTTTTCCTGCAGGGGTGAGATATTTCACATGTGTTGGCTTCTTCTTGACTGTCCCCTGCTTCTTTCAGGCAAGCTCAGCTTTGTACCAGTTTAACCTGCTTGTTAAGCTGGCCCTTTATTTCAGATAAAGCCAGCCCTTTCTTGTATTTTCCAAGAATCGTTTTCTGAACATAATCCTCCGGGGTCTTTTCTTATGGGATTTCCCACAATGGGAGATATGAAATCATTAATTCTGGGTCTGGTCAAAGTAACCGCTGTTTAGACAAATCTTACTAAGTTGGAAAATCCCACTCAGAGGTCTTCTCCTATCAATCCAGTGTTTTCTCGAGTCTGGACTTGTCCTGCATGTGTCCTGCTTGGCTGCTCTATTATACATCTCATCCTTCTTGTGCTTTCCTTCAGAGACCAAGTTCCATGAATTTCTCAGGTAGTCCTTTAGACAGTGGCATTTCCTGGTCACAATAAAGTTCACTAAATGAATTTTTTTTTTCTTTTTAGTATTTCACACTGATCTTTTGGTCTCTCATTGTCCAAATGTTTGTAACCCCTTTGGAGAGCTGTCCCATCCTTCAAGGGGCCATTGCCAATTGTTCTTACAATGTACTCTCTTTCTGCAGCCCTCCTCCCAGGAGATCAAAAAGGACAGACACTTCTCAGATTTTCCTGGATCCTGGCTACCCCTGGGAAAGTCATTCCAGTCTGCTTTTTGTAAAATTTTGCTTCCCTTCTTCTGTTTAACCTTACTGGAATTCAAACTTTGTTTCTGTTCTAGACTTATCTAAAATATGCCTGTCAACATCGTAAATCAACTATACTTCAATAAAAAAGAAAGATAAAAGATAAAATATGTCTGTCATTTCAATTTCCCCCTTTAAGAACAATTAACCTTGGACTTTCAATTTCAATAATATGGATCTATTTCTCTTCCACACACTTAGAATTCTCTTTATGATAAAAGACTTAATTCCTTTTATTAGTTTTTTAACTAGAATCTACTACCTTTCTGTACGGGAAGCCACAGACTGGGTGTTTGACATTCAGAGCCATAGTCAATCAGTAACAAATCTGGAACCACTTTGAAATCACAGAATGGGGGTTTCTCTTGAACTTGTGGGCAAGTTACAGGAATTAAAATCGAGTTCCTCTGTAGTTTTCTCTCTCCTGAAGACAATTTAAAGCAATTTTTAAAAGTACAGAATTGGGGGGTAGTTTATCTTATGCCACCTATAGTTACCAACAACTAACACTCTAAAATTCAAAACTCACTCTGTTCTACCAAATAGGCAGAATAAGTCCTGGGTCTCCTGGCTCGGAGACCTTGCTGAGGACCACAGTAAAACTGTCCTACTCTCTCACACCAGAAGCCCCCAGGAAATGCTCTCATTTCTCTTTAATGAAACCCTTGCCTCCTTAATACTCCTTAATGTCTCCTCTTAATCAAATCCTTGCTGCTTCTGCCTCCTAAATCCGTCTAAAAGCAACCCCACTTGCTAGGGTCCCAGGCCACCCTCCATCCCTGTGTAAAACGCCCAAGTAGCCTTTGGCTGGAGGGGACACACTGAGGGCAGGGTCCCACATGGCCAGTGCTCCCTAAAGCCTAATGCCCCCTACCCAGGCCACCCCTGTGAAAAGCCAATTTCGTTACAGAGCAATGAGAATGAATGATATGAAACTAAACAGGACAATGTGGATGATCTCATAAAAATCTCATAATGTTGTGGGAAAGAAGACGAACACAGTTCATAATGCATGATTGTATGTATATAAATGTATGTAAATTACAAAGGCAACCCAACAATCTTTATGCTGTTAGCGGTCAGGATGGTAGTTGGCAGGTCATACCTGGCATGAGAGGGTTTATGGGGCATTGGTAATGTTCTATGTCTTGATCCAGGTGCTGGTTACATGAGTGTCCAGTTAGTAAAATTTCGTCAAACTGTCCACCTATAATGTGTGCACATCGATAAAAGGTTAATTTTTAAAAATCCATCAAAGCCAGCTACATGACATCACGTGGGCACTACTACCAATGGCCAAGGTCAAGCACAGCCCCTCCCCAAGGGTCCTAATTGCCAAAACCTAGTTCCCTGCCTCCCGGCCATGCCCAAAGCCCTCATCCACACATGTCACATGCTCCACAAATGACAGTTGTTATTTATTTTTCAATGTTCTCTGCTCCTTAATAGACGTTAGTGTTTGGGGGAGTGTGTTGGGTTGAATAGTGTCCCCTAAAATGATATGTCCAGGTCTTAAACCCCAATAACTATGAATGTGATCTTATTTGGAAATCGGGTCTTTGCAGATGTAATTAACTCAAGGAGCATCTTGGATTTACAGTACGCCCTAAATCCAATGACCAGTGTCCTTACAAGAAAAAGGAGAGGGAGATTTGAGACACACAGACACAGAAAAAGAGACCTGAGGAGAAAGCCACATGGAGATGGAGGCCGAGGCTGGAGTTATGCTGCCACAAACCAAGGAACCTGGGAGCCAGCAGAAGAAACCAGAAGAAGCAAGGAATGACTCTCCCCTAGAGCCCATGGAGAGAGTGTGGTCCTCCCAACACTTTGATTTCAGACTTCTGACCTCCAGAACTGTGAAAGAATAAATTTCTGTTGTTTTAAGCCAATCAGTTTGTGGTCATTTGTTACCATAGCCCTAGGAAACTAATACAGGGGGCCAAACATTTAACATTCCCTTTTCCTGCCCTTGTTCTAAACCAAGAGATACACATCAGACTCTAACAGATGTATATCAGAATTCTGCCCTGATTACTCATGAAGCCACATTAGATGGCACGATTTAAATCACGCCAAATTAGCCTATTAATAACTGCCTGAGAATTGAATTGACTGCTCTAGGTTCCAGACTTCCTTAGCAAAGGCTAGAATCTGCTCTAAAATATTTACCAGAACAGGTAAGCATTTACATTCTATCTAAAAGGTATTCAGCATTTGTTTAAAGACGCTAGGTGCTTCCTGGGGGAATACGGTAAGGATACTGTCTATGAGAGCAAGATAAATACTGTGTGATATCACTTATGTGTGGAATCTAAAAGAGTCAAACTCACAGAAATAGAGCACAGGGGTGGCTACCAGGAACTGGTGGGTGAGAGACATGGGAAGGCCTTGGTCAATGGATATAAACTTCCAGTTATAAAAGTAAGTTCTACGAATCTAGTGTGTATCATAGTGGTAAGAGTTACTCATACTGTATTATACACTTGAAAATTCCTATGAGAGTAAATCATAAATGTTCTCACCACAAAAAAGAAATGGCAATTAGGTGACATGATAGAAGAGTTACCTAATGGTATGATGGAAATTATTTTGCAGTATGTAAGTGTATCAAATCAACACGTACACCTGAAACTTACACGATGTTATATGTCAATTATAACTCAATAAAGCTGGCAAAAAAGACGTCCATCACCCTGCAATTCAGCTCTGACCCCATACTTGCACGCCCCCAATCAGGAAGAGCTGAGTAGTCTGTGACATCTACGCTCTCTGAATGCAGCTTATTAGTTTTTACTTGAGTACGTCCCTTGGGGTTTTACCTATGCAAATATCCACCAAGTGGCTTATCAAAGGATTCTAGCCACACATACTGCTGTCCCTAAGAGGTGTTATTACTGAAAAAAAGGAAATTCTGTTTTGTTAAATGTCATTGATGTTTTAATACCTCTCACAGAGTGTTGTCCCTGACAGCTGTTTGCCTGGCCTGTCACCAGTCCTGCTCTGCTATGGAAACCAGTGGAGAGATAGTCTCTTCAAGGTTATACAATCTAACTGTCAATCTGTAGGACAGAAAACAGGCTGGGCATAACCTCCTACCTGGAACGCTTACCTGTGACAACAATTACCATTTCTAATATTGTCGAAGTAACCAGACCCAGAAAATAGAGGTGACAAAAGGTGACAAATAAAGGCCACCTTTGGCTAAACCCCTCTTAGGGAGGGGTCTATCACCCTTCCCAGTGGGTGTTCTTGCTGCCAAGCATGTGACCCCATCCTGGGCCACCATTCTAGACAGCCAGCCATATTCCTAAATCATTTTTTCCTCTCTTTACTGCATCCCACTTCTTCTTTCAGCTAATTGTCTGGGTAGAAAATGTCTGGGCAATAGTTCAACTAATCCCCTCTGAAGTACTGTGTTAGTGAAGACATGTATTAACTCTCTCAGGGATACATACACTTTAGAAGAAGGCAACTAATGATCGTAAGGCCTGAAAGCAAAGGAAAGAAAGTTTAATGTTGCAATTTTAGCCAGCTTGAGTGAGCAGAAAGACTTTCTTACATGCCTCCAATAACACCACGCAGGCTGAGTACTAACTCTGCATGCCTAAAACTGGGGCTACTCAGTGCACTCGTCACTGTAAGATGCGGAAGTCACCATAGGAAGTTCCACTTTCCATCACAGAGACGCATGCTGGAAAATATAGGAAAGATAAGAAATTAGACTAGAAAGGCAGGCAGAGTTCCAGCACACCGTAGTAAGGAACTTACACTCTATCCTATGGGCGGTAGGGAGCTCTGAAGGGCTTTACCCAAGGGAACGACATGGTAAGATTCACATTTTAGCCAAGTCACTGCACAGCAGTGCGGAGGATGGATGTGATGGAGCCGGCGGGCTCAGTAGGGACATTGTGATGTGGTCCATGTGAGAGATAAGCAGCTCTGAACCAGAGGGAGGGTAGTGGAGTCAGAGAGGAGGGGGAAGACTTGAGAACACTGGAGGCGGAGAGGTAATACCAGCAGCCCCAGGTGACTGGTGGGATGCAGGTGGAGAGAGCTGGAGCCTCACACGCGCCACTGCTCATAAAGAGGAAACCAAGCACAGAGAAGACAGGGCAGAGCAAGGTCTCAGGCAAAGGCAGGCATCAGTGTGGAATTCAACCATTTCTATTGATGAAATTCTAGCGCTTTGGTCCTTTAGGGTACATGCAGGCTCTCCATGGGGCACGTGAGCGTGGATCATTTGAAAGGTGTCCCTCTCCAGATCCTCAATTTCCTCAAGCTTTGCTAAAACTGATCCATTGAGGACGGTGGCACCTGCCGTCCATCGAAGGGTCAGGTTGGGTCTCTTTTCCCACCTTTCCTTCCTCCATTACTCTGCTCCCATTTTACAGATAAAGGCACACCTCTCACCCATCCTGGCATCTCATGACGGCGTGTTGCTCCTGGGCATTAAAATCTTGGGGGCACCCATGGACTTCCCTGGCGGTTCAGTGGTTAGGACCCTGCGCTTCCACTGCAGGGGGCACAGGTTCAATCCCTGGTTGGGGGAAGTTCTGTATGCTGCTTGGTGCGGCCAAGCAGCAACAACAATAACAAATCTCAGGGGCATCCAAAAAGGGGAACAGTTTGAAAAGTTGAGGTCAGTGAGGTCTTTAATCAAGGCACCGAGATGTGCACCTCCCCCCTTTCTGATATACACGTATTTCTGTTAAGGACAAAACTCTGCCTTAAAAATGGGGTGTTTTGGATAATTGACGGGTGCCCTCAATTCAGATAGACCATAGAATGAAACTAGAATGATAGCAATGTTACTGAGTGACCTCTTGATCCCACTGTTGCCAAAGGCTACATGGCTTCCGAGGGACGGTCCTGTGACAGCAAAGCCCAGAGAGCCGCAGCAGAGAATGCGAAAGATGTTGCGTCCATATTTCATCCAGGTGACAAACTCATGGCAAGTGTCCTTGGCATTTCTTCCTCTCTCTCTCCATCTAAAAATTAGAACTCAGAAGCGACAAAGTTGTTAAAAGGATTCCTATTAACACAGCTCCTTGATTTGAAAAATGAAGGCAGGTTCTTGCTGACAGAAGCTGTCTGATTTGGCTGGTTAGTTATCCGTGAAACATTTTCCACAAACTGAGTGAGATAAATCTGCACCACCAAGGTTCTGATGAAAATAGATATAAAGCGAGTGACAAAATAAAAGCATTTCAATGCAAAGATGTATTGGTGAATATATACTGAAATTAACAAATATTTCTACTTCCTGAAGCTCTCTGAGTCCATCTGGTTCAACAACGGAAAGAGTAAGAGGTATACTTAACAGTCATTGAATATGTCTGGGTAATGCCTTCTTAGTTGAATTTCCAGAAATTGAAAGGAATGACACCGTTGTCTGGGTAAGAAACCCATTCTTCAATCAAATGGCTTTTATTTCAAAATCAAATGGCTTTGTTTTTAACAAATTGAAGGAGGACATAAATTATCAGCTGATAAATCATCGAATGACTAAAGGTAGTTTTGATGATGCATCACTATGTGATATTTTAGCAAATAACTTGGGAGTAGTTCAAAGAATTGAGTGACATTGTCATATAAAACTTCCCATCATTTACTTTTTATGTGAACAAATGCCCATGAAAATGAAAAATCAGAATGGAACTGATGTTGAATCACATAGGTAATATTCATCGGGGATACACGGGCTAAATTTAGAATGCATTTCCAATAAAATGTTACCTTTTCTACCAAATATACTTCGATTTTTTTTAATTGTAAAAAAAAATATTATTATAAAAATGTGCATACAATCAGCCCTCTGTATCCACTGGTTCTAGATTCTTAATGGGTCATTTTCAGAATTATGTTCCAAATGATTTTCGAGGGACGCAAAGGCCACGCCTCCCCAGGGCCGTCTTCACTGTGGCGCTGGGCGCCTGCTTGGCTTCTGGCTTCAACTCCCCCCAGGGTGTGACACCGAACAGCGCTCTCTATTCCCCTCCTGAGTTTTTCTCTTTCCTTCACTTTCACACCCTTTTCTAGAGAGCGATTTCCTCTGCCACGTCACAGCCATCCAATTTGTCATCCTTTTTCCTGGCCGGGTACCCTGATTTTACAGCTGCTTTTTGCAGGCAGTGCCTGAGTGGATGCACAGGGGAGCGCGCCCCTCCGCTTCTCGCTCCTCCCGCCTCTCCTCCCGGGTCCCCGACTTCCCCGCAATCCCCACCCGCCCTGCAAGCCCTCCCTGGAGGCCTCCCTCCTCCCTCCAGCCCAGCGGCCTCCAGCCCTGCGTCTCCTTCCAGGCGCCTGGGCCCAGCCTCCCGTCCTCCCGGGAGAGCCGAAGGTGGGCCCGAGCGCACATCGGTAATCCCAGCCGGGCCCGGCCAGGCCCGGCCCTGCCCTCTCCACAGACATTTCAGTCTCCCCGGCCTTTCATCCGCCTTTCAACCCGCGGAGGAGGCGGGAGGGAGAGGATGTGACCTCATCTGCAAGGCATCCGAGCCCAGGGGTGCCCCAGTGCCCCCACCCAGGCCTGCCCCGCGCGCCCCTCTCTCCATCCGCGAGCCACGCCACGGACAACCAGGGGCCTTGGCTTCGAAGGGAGGGATGCTGCGTTTCTGAGAAAAGGGCAGACAAGAAAGGAAATGGACTTGGCTAGACGCGCACTTTATGTAAAACATTCCCCCAACTGGAATCCCACGCACTGAGCTACACACATCCACTGCACGGGCGCTGCTGCTGCTGTGTGTGTGTGTGTGTGCGTGGACACACACACACACACACACACACACACACACACACACACCCTAACTCGGTCCAGCCTCAACCTAATCAGAAGACATGAATTAAGGCGAAAGCCCTTAGTTTTCTCTTTCATTTCCTCCTCATAACACTGGCTGAGAGAACATCAGAACCCTTCTGAACCCCGAAGTGCGGTGGGAGAATGGGCGGGACCAACAGGCCCAGGAGGCCCACCTTCGAAGCTCCCAGCCCACTCCACAGCTGGCTGCACGGCGGTTGGTGGCTGTAGCCCTCTCTTTCCTCCCGCCCCCGGAGAAAACGTGGTCTCCACTTCACGTGGTGCCTGACTTTCCTGCACTGGAGCTTACTTCCTTTGAGGTCCTCAACGTTTCCAACCTTCCAGGATTCTTTGCTTAAATATAACACAGGTACCTCGTGGAAGGGTGACACACTCACATACACTTCTGGGGGGAGGGGACAGGAACAGATGGAGGAGGGGGTGAGGCTCAGAAAGGGCGGAGGGGAAACGCCCCTTTCCCTTTCCCAATCAGCTCCCCGTCCACAGCGCCCAGACCAGTTGGTTGGTAACCTCAGGTGGGGTGCCAGCCCTTAAGCACCATTTGCAGGAGTGGCGGGCTGTGCCGCTCCCTGCCTGCGTATCCTTGGAACTTCCCGAAGGGAGCCCCTACCTGGGCTGCAGAGAGAAACCCCTGCCCTCTGGCGCTCTCCCTCTAAGAAGTTTGCAGAGATGGCTTTGCTCTGTTCTCGGTGTGCTTTGTGTCAGCTGGTCACATCTGTCACCCCATCTCAAGCGCCCTTCACCCCTCTGCCCTGCACACACACACCCACCGCTGCCACCATTCACCCTGCGGACTCGTCACCCTTTGGGTCTCTATCGAAGTGGCCTCCTCCAAACACGCCGGCAAAAGTTGCCCTCCCCAGGGACTACTAAATTGCCCTGTTTATTTCCTTCCAAGCTTCTGTCATTATCTGGCTTGATCTTATTTACTTACTTGTTTATTATCTGAGCAGTGCCATCACCTCTCCCCACGGAGTCTCCAAGATTGTGAGCTCCGCAGATGAAGAGACCTTGCTGGTCTCACTCACCATTTGTGCAGCCCCAGGATGGGCCCAGCACCCAGTAGCTACATATTTGTTGAATAAATGAATGAAGGAGAAAATACTAAGTGTTGGTGATGCCTGGTAACCTCTGCGTCTTTCTATGTGAAAGACTTTCAAATTGAATTATTATTTATAATGTATAAACATAGATATTAACATAGAACATATATTAGATACATTATATAATTATATGTACGTATAATATGGAAATATGTATCATAAAATTATCAGTGTCTGCCTTCTGTACCAGACTCTGAGCAACTCGAGGATATTACATTGTCTGAGCTCTCTCTACCCCTCAGCATCCAGCCCAGTGCCTGATACAAAGTAGATATTCTAGACTTTGTTTGTTTGCCATGTGATGATGAGCAAAACATTTTATTTCAGTTACGAGGAGAGTGATACACCTTGTTCAGTTCTTGAAAGACTGTTAAGTTCTTCCACGTCTGTTTCGTCCCCATAATTCTAAAAATCAGCATAGAACGGCATTATCCTCACTGCACAGATGAGCAAAATAAGTGCCCAAAAGGTTGAGTAGTTTCTCCAGGGCAAGAATCGGTAAGAAAGGTCCATCCAAATCTCCAGCAATGACTGAACTGCCTATTTCTTCCTTCAGTTGTATCAGATTTTTGCTTGATGTATTTGGAAATTCTATTTGCATAAGTCCTTTGAACTTATAGAATTAGGATGGACCTCCCCTCATGGCTTTTCTTCCAAGCTTTGTATTGTGCTGGATTCATCTATCCCACAAGATTCAGTTCATACCTCCCTTCCTCTGAATAGCTTTTCCTGATTCCTTGAGCAGAAACTGTCACTTCTGCAAATGCACCCCTATTGCACCCGCCTGCACACCTTTATCAAAGCTCTTAACACTTTCACTACTTATTTGCATTTCTGTGTGTCTCCCCCACTGGATTGGATACTCTTCTCAAGGTAGAAGCTATGTATTATTTATTTACACATCTCCTGTTCCTAGCACAGCACCGCGTACCCTTGAACTTTTAGGCATACATCAGCCAACAGCTAACTAACTTGCTTCTCCATATCATAAGGTGCATAAGGACGGCACCCAGAAATACAGGATAAACCAAGGACTGGAAAGCCATTTGCAACGTGACCTAGGAAAGCACATCCCATTGGGAAGGCCGGATATATCAGCCCCTGCTCGGGGACATGGTGTGGTCACAAATGTTGGTGGAGAGTCCCATGCTCGCCATGAGGTCCCCCGGTCACTGCCTCCCAGCCCACCCCCCCTCCTCTCCTGGGCAACACTAGGTTCCCCCAACACAGGAGAAACTCTTGGCTTTCATGTTGTGGGAGCACATAAATAGGGCCCTAGGGCTCAAGGAAGTTTTCTGTGGGGAAGTGATGATTAAGATGAGACCCAAGGAAAAGCGGGAGGTGGCCCAGCAAAAAGAAGGGAGTGAGGGTATTGCAGACAGAGGAGGCAGTACAAATATGACAGCAGTGGTCACTTACGTAGTGGAGGCCCTGGGGCGTGGGAGACCATAGGAACTAGACAACTCACATCCCATCTAAAGGGAAAACAGACTGTGAACACACAAGAATGGGGGGAGGAGGGTATTAATGTATATTCCAATTTTTAAAAGAATCTGGAAACCTGGACTTTTATGAGAAATTCTCTAGTTTTAAATGTCAACTCAACTTAGAAAAAATACTGTGCGTGCCAAATAAAACACACCTGTGGGTTTTAATGGGCCAATGGGTAGCCAATTTGGGGGCACTGGGTTAGAACGTATACAAAGGGGCCACCATGAGCAAAGACAGAGGCTGCAGCATGAGAAAAGACCACGTGGCAATGAATGGCTACTGAAGGATCTTTTTTTTTTCACCTTGTCTTGTCTTTACTTTTTCTTTTTCTTTTCTTTTCTTCTTATCTCTGCTCTTCTGTCTTTTTTTCCATGTAACTTGTCTTATTTCTTTTTTTTTTTATAATTGAAGTATAGTTGATTTACAATGTCATGTTAGTTTCAGGTGTACAGCAAAATGATTCAGTTATACATATATGTATATATCTAGTCTTTTTCAGGTTCTTTTCCCTTATAGGTTATTACAAGATATTGAGTATAGTCCTCTGTGCTATACAGTAGGTCCTTGTTGCTTATCTATTTTATATATAGTAGTGTGTATACGTTAATCCCAAACTCCTAATTTATCCCTCACTGAATGATCTTAATGTGAGGGGGTTTGTATTTCAGGAGGCCCAATCTGGTTGCAGTATGGAGACTCAATGGGAAGGAATCAGAGTGTAAGGAAGAAGATCAGCTACAAAATAATTACTGTGATAACACAGGTGAGAAACGTAGTGGCCTGGTCTCACGTGGTGGCACAGGAGAAGGGTAGAAATGGGTGTACTGGAACGATATTCTGGATTTAGAACCACAGGATTTTCTGTTGTCTGTGAAAAAAATAAAAGAATAGTCAAGAATGATGTCTGACGTGTACACACTACTATATTTAAAATAAATAACCAACAACAGCCTACTGTATAGCACAGGGAACTCTGCTCATATTCTATAATAACCCAAAGGGGAAAAGAATTTAAAAAAGAATGGAAAAAAAATGAATGATGTCTGAGTTTCTGACTTAGACACCTGAGTGGTTTTTGGTGTCATTTATCAAGAGAGAAAACACAAAAGGAGGAACAGCTGTGGGGGAGAGTTGAGTTTTACTTTGACCATGTTGAATTTAAGGTTCCGGCACTTCCAAAAGGAAATTTCCAGTGGACGATTTCAAGGAAAGAAATTTGTGTTAAACATCTAGATTTTTGGAGTCACCGGCAGGTCATGGTAAAGCCATGAGGGAGATTAAGATCCCCAAAGGAGAATATGTAGAAAAGGGTCCAGGACAGAGCCCAGTTTAGGGGTGTGTGGAAGTGAGGAAGTTGCAAGTCCATCAAAGAAAAGTCAGAAAAGAAGGAAGAAAACCAGTAAAGTACTGGAGTGTGGCTTCATGGGATGCAGGGGAAGATGTGCTTTCAAGATCAAGTGCACACCTGTGTCAGAAGCTGCAGAGATACCAAACAAGGACAGGAGAGTGTCTACTGAATTAGGGACATGGAGCCCAAAAGTCACCTTGGGGACCACAGTTTCATTGAAGTGGTTGGGATGAAATCCAGCTTGCAGGGCACTGAGGACCCAGTAGGGCTTGAGAAAAAGGACTCGATGGACTTAGACAGCTCTTTCCAAAATGTTGGCTCTGGAGAGAGAGAGAGAGAGAGAAAGGTAAGTCCAGAGGAAGGTGTGGGATCAAGGGGAAGTTTTTATATGTAGAAGAGGGTTGAACACATAATCTTTATGAGAAGCCTTTAGAGAAAGAGAAAGAAGTTGAAGACATGAGAGAAGAATAGTCATCAGTGGCCCCACAAAGGCTAAGAAGGCAGGAGACAGGCTCCCCAACAAACGGGGAGACCCCTAGATGGGAGGGGGTGTGAGGACAAGCTGGTGGTGAGCTGGGTGTCTATAGCGAGTCCCATCTGAGGGCTTCTCTTCTTCCCCCTGAAATTAGAATTGATAGCATCAGGAGAGCAGAACGGTGCAAGTGGGGGATTCTGGGGGTTGGGGGCAAGTGAATAATCACTACTGAACACATCTGCAGAGAAAGTGAATGACTTGCCCTGGTTCCCACACTTGGTAAATGGGATTTTCCACGTGTTCTAGTGATTCTTCTTCTCTCCTTCAAAGGGCAATTGGATTTCTAACTGATGGTCCACAGGAGATGCAGCACTTCCTACACCTTGTAGAAAAATGCTCTGGACTGGAGTCCAGGGGCCTCCGTAGAATCCCATCCCTACCACTCACTAACCCGGACATAAGGTAAAAACACCGGGGCACGAGTGACCAGTGATGAGGTTGATGCCAAATAAAAAGAGAGATCTGTGTTTGGATACTTACGTGCCCCGGCACATGCTCCTGACTCCCAACTTCCAGCCGTCTCCAGTACGAATGTTTTACCTTAGTACTTGGTCCGCATCCTTCTTCTTAGTCCCAATCGTCAACATTTTGCCCTGAACTCTTGTATTCAATCTCCAGGATGCTACCATTCCCACACACCCGATATAAGGAGTTCTCTATTTTCACTGCCCAAATCCTTCATGCCCAGGATTGGGCTCCATTCTGCTACTCGCTAACATTAGAACAAGAATGTGGAGACATTCTCCTCCGGCCTCCCCCTTCTAACCTGGTCAGGCAGCAGGTCTAGGAAACAGCACAAGAATCAGGTGACATTTGGACCCATGATGCTGCATCTTGCTGAGTGACCCTGGGCAAGATTCTTCTACTCTCCGCTCTTCCACATTTGAATTGAGAGGGCTGGTGGGAATCTGCTGTGAAGGTCACATCATTCTCTGGCCTCCAAGAGGGCAACACCTGAAAGATACCAGACAAATTACTGACTTAACCTGTGGCTCACTGCCTTTCAAAAAAGAGATCTTGGCCCCTCTAGCTCTTGTTGAAGTCAAACCTGTTTCCTTTCATCCTTTCTCGGTGTACAGAGATGCTTCTCTTTGACCTTCTCTTTGAACTCTTGGAATCTACCCTGGGTTTGAAGGTTTGTCTCACACCTCAGCCTTCTTTCTCCTGATGATATGTCCATGGTTCCTTTTTTTTTTTCTTTTCCCCACTAACAGCAATAAGACTATTATGGAACAAAATGAGAAAACTTGGATTTTCCAGAATCTCTCTTAAGAAAGAAACTGTATCTTTTGGCAGGTGCTTGGGTAGAACAGTTTGGCTCAGGTCAAAGGAAGGATTTGTTATTGTTCATTTCTTCATCTTGGGGAAGGATTTGCTATTGTTCATGAAGAAAAAGAAGGAGAGAAGGGATGAAATTTCCCCTAGCCCACAATCCTCATTAAATATACCCCACTCCAAAAATATGTAGATCTGATGGGATATTTTTGTGGAAAACAGTGAAGGGGCACAGACACTAGATTGTTAAGGCAAAGAGAAATATGACCAATATCAAGATTTTTTAAAAGTTTATTAGCCCTCTATTGCATAAGAAATTACCTTAAAACCTAGTGGCTTTAAACAACATATTTATTATCTCATCATTTCTGTGGGTCAGGATCTGCGCATGGCTGAGTCCTCTGCCTCAGGGTCTCTTACAAGGCCACAGTCAAGGTCTCTTAGGGGGTGTCGTCCATGCTGGGGTCTCATCTGCAAGGTCGGCTGGAGAAAGATCCTCCTCTGAACTCACATGATTGTGGTTGCTGTTCAGCTTCTCTCTGGCTGTGGACCAGGGGCTGCTCTCACATCCTTGCTACAGTGGACCTCTCCAGCACGGTCACCAGTGCACACAAGCCTGGAAGGCAGTGGAGTCTATTAGCAGGACAGAAGTCACAATCTTCTATAATCTAATCACAGAAGCAACATCCCTTCCATTTTGCCGTATTCTGTCAATTAAAAGCAAGTCACCAGGTCCAACCCAGGTTCAAGGGGAGGGAGTTATACAAGGGCATGAATACCAAGAGGCAGGGATCACTGGGGCCACCTTAGAAGTCTGCCTACTGCAGATGGGCTCCGGATTTTCACAGGGCTGTGGAATGGGGGTTCAAGCCAAGTTTAATCATATCTGAGAAAGGCAGAGTGGCTCGAGCTGACATTTGACTTTTAAAGAGTCACAACTCATGGACATGACCACGTGCCAGTCAGTACGCTAAGCTGTGTACATGCATTTCTGATTTGCAAAACAACGTTACAAGTTAAGTCTTTTCACTATGCAGATTTAAGATGAAGAACTAAGTTTTAGGTTAAGTAATTTTTCCAGGAACACAAAGCCAGTAAGTGGCAGAGCCAGGACACAGACAGAGCCTGTCTGCTTCCACACCTGTGCTGTTAAAACCAGCTCTGGCCTCCCCTACCCAGCCAGGTCTGTATCTCAGAGCCTCACCTCTGGATGGATCCCAAAATCTGAGTCAGTTAAGAAAGAGTTTGACTTTAACAACCAGGAACTGAATAAACCAGAGTTTCAATAAGAAGGGCTTAAGTCAAAGTCCTTAGGCTGGGCAGTCTGCTTGAGTGGCTCCGCGATTTTATGGTAGTCCCAAGTTCCTTCCATCTTTTAGTTCCACGAACTACAGTGTGAATAAATGACTCCTCTGGGCTCTCACTCATAATCCAGGCAGGAAAAACAGGACCAGAGTCTTCTCCTTTTGTAACTGTGTCTTTGGGTTGGACATAAATCCTCTCCAAGCAGATCTGAGATCTCATTGGTTAGGAAGGGTGTGACCCAGCTCTCCCTACTTGCAAAGTGTGCTGGGATAGGTAGAATTTTAGCTTTCCAACTTCTATTAAAGCAGGGAAGAGAAAACAGGGCTACAAGTGGATTGGGGGCAGGCAATTCACACGGTCTGTCCCAGCTTTATAATATCCTGTTGGCTGCACATCCCACTCTTCCCATGTTAAGGATGAAGAGATAAGTGCAGTTAAACTTCTCATCTCCTCTCCCTTCTCCATCTCAAGATTTTTATTATTTATAATTATTATTTCTACATTGTCAAATTGATAGCATTTACCTTCTCTTCTGAAACCACAATACACACATTTTAAAAACTGTCATTCTATATTTAAATCATTCAACATGGCTGTTCCCTTCATGTTTCCATTAAACTAAACCACTAAATTGCCAATAATTGACCATTTTTACTCTAGAAAAATGCCAGCTAAATCTGCTCAATCTAACAGATATTAAAGAGGATTTCTTAGGTGGTATGGTTCCAAAACTTTTGTATGCTTAAAAATATCTGTCAGTGCCTTTACATAAAACGACAGCTATTGGTGTGTAAAATTCTTATGTGACACCTTTTCCTTGACATTTTGTGGAGCTTGCTTCACTTTCTTCTAACATTAGAATGTTATTGTTGATGCCTCAAGCCAGCCTGATAATATTCTCCTTATACATATGAGAATTTTTGTTCAGATACCCACAAGATTATTTATTACTTTTATCATTTTTTAATTTTAAAATTCTTAATCCTAGAATTTCAGTAAAATATTTTCTAAAAACCTACAGTAACATCATACTTAATAGTCAAATATTGAATACTTTCCTCTAAGAACAGCAAAGATGTCCACTCTCACCACTTCTATTTAGCATTATAGTGGAGGTCATAGTAAGTGTACTAAGGCAGGAAAAATAAATAAAAGGCGTAAATATTACAAAAGAAAAAAGTAAAATTTTATCTCTGAAAGCATACTTGAAAAATCTAAAGACATCTGAAAACAAACAGCTATAATTAATACATGAATTTAGCAAGGTTACTGGTCAATATTTACAAATCAATTGTGTTTATGTATGCTATATTTATGTATAGTCTATTTCTCCATTTTCTATGTACTAGCAGTGAGTAATTGGAAATTGAAACAAAAAGCAGTCTCATTTACCATGGCATTAAAAAAAAATCAAATTCCAAATCTAACAAAGTATGGGAAAGAGCTTGACACTGATTATTTTTAAATATTTCCAAGGAAAAAAAATAAAAGAAGACCTAAATAACTGTAGAGATATGCTATGTTCATGGATTAGTATGCTTACTGTTGTTAAGACATCAGCTTGTCCCAAATTGATCTATTGACCTCTAGATTCAATGCAGTCCCAAACAAAATCCCAGAAGCCTTTTTGAAGAAATTGACATGCTCATTCTAAATTGTATATGCATTGCCAAGACAATCTTAAAGATGGCAGAAAAACTGGGGAAGTTACACTGTCATATTTCAGGAGAATAAAAAGCTATAGAAATAAGACAGTATCGTATTGTCATAATAAAGAGCGGGATAGAATAGAGAAGTCTAGAAATGAAATCATACAAACACAATCGCTTGATTTTTGACAAAGGTGCCAATATGATTCAACAGGGGAAAAAAGAACTTTTCAATAAATGGTGCTAGAACAACTGGATACCCTTATAGAAAAAAATTAAATATGACCCCTATTTCATGCCATACGCAGAAGTTAATTTAAGATGAATCATAAAACCGTGCATGATCGCTAAAACCAGAAAGCTTCCAGAAGACTGAATAGGAAAATAGCTTCATAACCTTGGAGTAGGAAAATCTTTTAAGAACAGCATGCAAAAAGTGTGAAGTACAAAATTTTTTAAATGATATATTAAACGTTATCAAAATTCAAAACTTGTGCTATCAAAAGATATCTAAAAAGTAAAAGGCAAGCCACAGAGTGGGAGAAAATATTCACAATACATATATCTGAGAAAGGACAAATATCCAAAATATATTTTTAAACTCCTACAAAATAACAGGAAAAAGACCTATTTTTTAATACAATTTTTTTAATTGACAAAAGGCTTGAACAGGAGCTTCATGAAAGATGATACCCAAAGGGCCAATAAACATTTGAAAAGGAGCTCAATATGCCATAAAGAAATTCCTCATCTTTTTAAAATGATGATCATTTATTAAAATTATGATCACCTATTCATCGAAAGACACTATCAAAAACCACAGAGGAGGTGAAGACATGGGAATAATAGAACCAAAAAGACTAGTATCCAAAATACAAAAATTCTTTCGTATCAGTAGAAAGAAGACAAACATCCTCCCCCAGCCCAAATAAACAAAATTAAGTCAAAAATTTCACAGAAAATGAAGCACAAACGCTGCACACATATATAAAACTGTCTTCAACTATTAATAATCAGGGAAATGCAAATTAAAATCACAACATACTTTTCAGACTCACCAGATGAGCAAATATTCAAAATTCTGCCAATTCCAAGGATTAGTGGGAATGGAATTATCATCCAGTGCTGATGGGAATTTGAAATGTCATAATCACTATGGGAAACTATTTGGCTTTTGCACATGTGCACCAGGAGACTTTCACAAGAATGTTGTTTATAGTGGTATTCTCCGTAGAAGAAAAAAATGCAAGCGAACCACATGTCCGTCAGCAGTAGAATAGATAAGTCCCTTGAGCTAGAGTCACACGTAGAAATACTCTGTGCATCAGCATGGGAAAAAGCTTCAAAATATAACAGTGGGCAAAAGGGACAAGTCAAAGACAGCATACAATAGGATTCTACTTATATGAAGTAAATAATAGATCATGATTAAAGTGACTTAGAGAACTACGTAGGAAGTAAAATCTCTGAAGAAAAGAAAGAAAATAATTAGCACAAAATCTGCTCTGAGTGAGGAAAGAGGAGCCATGCAACTGGGGAAGGGCATGTAGGTGCACGTCTGTGCGATGATAATGTTTAATTTCTTGCCTTAGATGGTGAGTACATAAGAGTTTATTCTATTATTTTTCTCAAAATTGTATAAATGCTTCCTCTGTTTGTTTTCTACAGTTCACAACTTTAAAAAGTAGTATGATTTTCATTAATAATCTTTGACTTTGTGAGTTCTGTATCATATCTGTTAACACACAGTCTATTGTTTCTGAAAAGTTGAATGTAAACTAATTTTTTTTAAAAGGACTGTCATTTTCTGTTGCTTTGTGAAACTGTTTCAAAACAGAAAACGTCTTAATTTTGGACTGATCCTTGGTGGGTGTGATGGTTAGTTCCATGTATCAACTTGACTAAGCTATAGCACTCAGCTATTTAATCAAACTCAAATTCAGGTGTTGCTATGAAGGTGTTTTATAGATATAGTTAACACCTACAATCAGTCGGAGTCAAGTAAAAAGATAAATTTTCCTTGATAATGTGGGTGGGCCTTATCCAATCAGTTGAAGACCTTAAAGGCAAAAACTGAGTTTTCCCAGAGAAGGCCATGCAGTATCAACTCCTGCCCCAGGTTCCAGCCTGCTGGGCTGCCTTATGCATTTCAGACTTGCCTGTCTTCACAATCACGCAAGCCGATCCCTTAAAATAAATTGGTTCTGTTTCTCTGGAGTAGCCTGACTGATCTAGATTCTGGTACCAGGAAGCAGGGTGTTGCTGTAACAAGTACCTAAAAATGTGATAGTGGCTTTGAAACTGAGCAATGGGAAGAGGCTTGAAGAATTTTGAGGTGCATGATAGAAAAAGCCAAGATTGCCTTGAAGGGACAATTGGTGGAAATACAGATATTATAGATGATTCTGGTATGGGCTCAGAAGGAAGTGAAAAAAAATGGCAAACAGAGCATCCAACATCTCAGGAAACATACACAGCATCAGAAAAAAATGTCAGCAGAAATATTAAAAGTGCTTCTGGTTAGACCTCAGAAGAAATGAGGACCATGTCTTTGGGAACTGGAAGAAATGGGCCCTCTGTTAGGAATGGCAGAGAGCCTGGCTGATTGTCTTCTACTGTTGGGTGGAAAGTAAAACTTGCAGGTAAAGATCTTTAGCTGAGATTTCCAAGAAAAGTACTGAAGGTCTGGTTTCTCCTTGCAACTTCTAGTAAAATGTGAGAGAAGAAAGGTAAATCAAGGAAGGAACTGTTAAGAAAAAAGGAAATAGAACTCATTTGGAAAATTCTCAGCTGTCCATGTTGTAAAAGGTGAACCAGTGTGCTCCATGGGGGTCACCCAGGGTGTGGCTGGAAACCCTTTATTCGGTGTGTGACTTATGGATTCAATCAACCATCTCAGCAGAAGCCGGGAACAGAGGTGAGGTCACTAAGAAGGATTCGCAGAGAACCCTCAAGTTCAATGGCGTGGACCGTCTTGGCATTCACAGAAGACCAACAGAGTTTTGGAGAATTTTATACCTGCTTAAAGGCTGCCAGCCTGGACAGAAAGGGACAGAGGCAGGATGGAACGAAGGAAGAATGATGCTTGAAAAGGACCTCAGTATCCCATAAGGTGTAGGGCAACAGAATAGGATAGAGCCACTGAGACAGAAGCCAGAATGGGCAGAGACCAAGACCTAGAACCGGGGAAGTACTGGGGCCTCCATGGACCCAGAAGGCGGAGAGCAACAAGCTACAGAGGATTATCCTCAGGCCTGGAAACTGAATGGAACTTTCCTTGCTGAGTTTCAAACTTGTTTGGGACAAGTGAACCCTTAATTGCTTCCACTTTCTTCCTTTCAGAATGGGAACATTTATCCCATGCTTGCCCCAACATTGTGTTTTGGAAGCAGAAAACTTATTCTCTGATTTTACTTGTCCACAAATGGGGTAGAACTTTGACCCAGGATGGATCAGACCCAGAGCCCCATCCATATCTGATTTAGTTGATGAGATTTGGGACTTTCTGAGTTGCTGATATTTAGAGGAGATTTTTAGACTTAAAGTAGGTGCTCAGAATGAGTTGAGACTTCTGGAGATGTTGAGATAGGGTGGACGTATTTCGCACACGAGACAAGCAAGAGGCTAGAGGAAGGACTGAGCTGTCTTAGTGTCCCCTCCAAATGCATGTCCACACAAAACTTGATAACGTGACTTTATTTAGAAATAAGGTCTTTGAGAATTCCCTGGCAGTCCAGTGGTTAGGACTCCATGCTTCCACTGCTGGGGGTCCAGGCTGGGTCCCTGGTAGGGGAACTAAGATCCTGCACGTCATGGCCAAAAAAAAGAAAGAAAGAAAGAAAGAAAGAAGGTCTTCGCAGGTGTAATCAAGTTAAGATGAGGTCATAGTGGATTATGGTGGGTCCTAAATCCAATGACAGATTTTTATAAGGAGTGTCTTTATAAGGAGACAGAGATTTGGAGACAGACACACACAGAGACAGAGACAAGGCTGTCAAGAGACAGAGGCAGAGATTGGAGAGATGCAGCTGCAAACCCTAGGAAGCCAAGGATTACCAGCAACCACCAGAAAATAGGAAGAGGCAAGAAAGGATTCTTCCCTAGAGCCCTCAGAGGAAGCACGGCCCCGTTGACACCTTGATTTCAGACTTCTAGCTTAAAGTCTGTTAGAGAATAAATTTCTGTTGTTTTACATCACCGAGTTTATAGTAATTTGCTAAAGCAATCCTAGGAAACTTAGAGGGAGCAGGAAATGAGACGAGCAGTAGGGCAGGGGACATTCTCTCTTAGAATAAATATTGTGAAGTTATTTGTTTCTTTAAATTTTGGACACCTATATCTTTGACTTTTAGAAAAGAAAGCCTTCAAATCATATGTATAGAGCAAGTAGCACCTGACAGAGTTTAAAAATAAACAAACCGGGGCTTCCCTGGTGGCGCGGTGGTTAAGAATCCGCCTGCCAATGCAGGGGACACAGGTTCGAGCTCTGGTCTGGGAAGATCCCACATGCCGTGGAGCAACTGGGCCCGCGAACCACAACTACTGAAGTCCGCGAGCCACAACTACTGAAGCCCGTGAGCCACAACTACTGAAGCCCACGTGCCTAGAGCCCATGCTCTGCAACAAGAGAAAAGTACAATCTACAATAGAAAAAAAAAATCAATAAAGTGGACTGCATCAAATTTAAAAAAATTTTTAAAAATAAAAAAAATAAATAAACCAACCAGTCTCACTTATGAATACCAAAGCAAAGGGTTGCGTCCAGAACTGTTAAGGATAGTTCAATATGGAACAATTTTAATATAATTCTCCATTTTAACAGGTAAAAGATAACATTGTCCATAGATGCTGAAAAATAAAATTAAACATCTTTTTGTTTCTGTAAAATGCTTAAGAAAATAAGAATGGATAGGTACTTTCTTAACACAATAACACACACCTATTATAACCTAAAAGCCTATATCCTCTTAAATACAAAAATATGAGAAGGACTCCCATTAAACTCAGGAACAGGACACCGATGTCCCCAATCATTAGGTACCAGAAAATGTAATTAAAGAAGAAATAGAAACCAGACATAAAAATTACAAAGGTAGAGATCAATTATCATTAAGTATAAACAACATTATTGTCTACGTAAAAAGGTCAGCAAACTTTTACTTTAAAGGGCCAGATAAGAAATGGTCTCAGTTGCATTTTTTTCCTTCTTCTTATGTTTTTCTTAAAACAGTTCTTTTAAATGTAAAAAAACCATTCTTAGTCTCCAGCTGTACAAAAACAGTGCATGGCTAGATTAGTCCCAGAGTCTATAGTTTGCAGATCCCTGGCATACCTGAAAAAAAGAGAATCAAATAGAAACATTACAAACTCAAACAGAATTTAACAAATTCCATTTATACATATGGAAATCAGATAGCATTCACATATACAAAAATAGCTGCTTAGAAAACATAAAGAAAGAAAAGACCCTATTTAGAATAGCATCAAAAAGAAAAATTCCTGAGAATAAACTTAAGAAATATTCAGGCTCTATAATTTTAAATGTTAGTGCTACCGAAAGACACAAAAGAAGATTTCACCATACAAAGGCATACCACATCCCTGAATTCTCATGACCATAAAGCTGTCAAGATAGTTCATCTGTAAATTTAATGTCATCCCAATAAAAATACCAAAAGGGTATTTTTTTGGAACTAGACTAGCTGGTTCTAAATTTCATATGGAAAAATTACCAAGAATAGCCAGGAAAATTCTGGAAAAATTAGAGTAATAAGGAAGATTGAAACTACCAGATATAAAAACCTATTTTGTCCTCAAAAATCAAAACAACATGAATAGAAACAAAGATCACTAACACCAAATACAAAATTCAGAAATAGATTTAAGGATATATGAGAATTTTGTGTATTAAATTAAAGGTGTTGACTCAATGGGAAATCCATCTGAAGAAAAAAATAAAGGGAATCCCTATCTCATAACTAACATCAGATGAAAGATTTAAATGAAATCACAAATTACTAAAAGGAAACATGAGAATAATTTTATAACCTCATGTGAGAGAAAGTATGATGTAAAATCCAGAAGCATAAAAGAAAAGAGTGATGAATTTTACCCTGGAAAAACTTCTTACAACTTCTATGAAACAAAAACAAAATAACAACAATAATAATTATAATACCTCAGAAAATCCAAAAGACAAACAACAAACTGGAAAAAATATTTGTAACTCATATGAGAGGCAAGTGCTACATTCCTTCATATGTAAAGAACTAAAAGTAAATAAGAGAAAATCCAACAATCTAACGGAAAATGGACAAAGAACGGGGACAGTTCACAGAAAAAGAGACCCAAATATGGATAGCCCCCAACTTAGGGTGGTTTGACTTATGATTTTTTTGACTTCATGATGGTGTACTTTCAGTACAGTATTCAACACATTACATGAGATATTCAACACTTCATTATAAAATAGGCTTTGTGTCTGATGATTTTGCCCATCTGTAGGCTCATGTAAGTGTTCTGAGCACTTTTAAGGTAAGCAAGGCTAAGCAATGATGTTCATTAGGTGAGGTGTACTAGATGCATTTTAATCTTACGAAATTTTCAACTTACACTGGGTTTATGGGGACACAACCCCATCATAAGTCAAAGATCTGCAGCTCTTAAACATATGAAAAGATGTTAACCCCATTCATTACAAGAGAAATGCAAACTTAAGGTGCAATGAAATGCCATCTTTTCACCTGTAAGGTTGGTAAAGATTTTTTTTAAGTTTGATAACTACTCACATGAGAATGTGAGAAAACAGACCTTCACAAATTGCTGATAGGAGTGCGAATTGATCCATCTTCTGCCCAGTGACGTTTGCCGATTTCTGTCAAAATTACAGATGCACGTACCTTTTGAGTTAATTTCACCTCTGGGCATGTAGCCTCCAAATACACCTGCACATATGAAAAGTAACTGTCAGGGACATTCATTGTTTGTAACAACAAAGCTGTGACTTTAAGTTGGAAACAACATAAATGCTTTACCATCAGTATACATTTTGACACATCCATGTAACATAATACTATGCATCAATTAAAAAGGGGGAGGCAGCTATTTATCCTGATGCAGAAAAATTACTAAGATACATTGTCAAGTAAAGAAAGCAAGACGCAGGACAATGTATATAATATGCTACAACTTGTGTAAAATATATTGTGTGTTGGGTGTGTGTATGTGTCGAAGCTGGTAACTGTGGGTACCTCTAAAGAAAGGAACCAGGTAGGTGGGGGCCAGGAACGGATAGGAGGACTTTCTTTTCAGTAAATATCTATTTTTGCGTACCATGAAAATACTGAACCTATTTAATAAATAAAGTAACATATATTCGTTGTAGAAAACAAAAACATTAAGGAAGAAAAATAATAATTTCACCACCAAAGACACCTTAACATTTTGGTGATTACTTTCCAGCCGCTTTTTGTTTTCTGAGCATATAACTGTTTTTAGTGGTGGGTGTGTTAATGTCATACCACGTCTGCTTTTGACTTTTTTCCTTTAATATTCTATAATGAACATTTTCCATTGCAAAATGTATTCTTCTAATACAGATTCCTAACTTTTTACTGGTTCCGACCTGAGATTATATTGATACCTACATTTCATTTTACGTTACCTAGGCAGCATCTTCTCAGAAAGAAATACTTTCACATGTGACACAGGTTAACAGCATCCAGCATCTTCTGACCTGTTTATTGAAGAAAGGAGCTGAAGAATCTCAGGAGTCCTCCTTATAAGGTATAATATCTGGCAGGGAGAGAAATAGAAGTGAGCGTATATTTCCTAGTGGAAGGCACCAAGTGGTAGAACAGAAGGGAAACATTAGCAATCACCCAGAAAGGCGTACAAACCTCCCAGGACCCTGCTAGGGGGAGGCAGGGGCCCAGCAGGGTCCCTGGGCCCCTTGGGGGGAACCCAGAGCCAACACCACTGAGAATGTGCCCCAATTCTCCACCGTGTCCCAGGGAAAGATTTGCTATCCGTGAGGGCCCTTATAACCTAAGGAATAGAGTTAACGTACACTTTTGAGCGCCTGCTAAGTGACAATGATCTACTAGACACTGTAAATCAAAGATGATTAAGATACAGGCTCTTGCCACAGTGAGTTTCTAGTCTGGTAGGAAAGCTCCCTGTGGGAGCAATTACAGTGCAGTGTGGTGACAGGGTACAGACCTAACAGCCCGGGGACGTCAGCGAGGCTGAGAAGGTAGGTCCCACGTCCCTGGATATTCGACCTGCACCTTGAAAGGCGACTGCACCAAGCTTCTAGGGGTTTTCGCAAAGCAGAGTCTCAGATATTTATTTGGAAACGTGATCCTAGGGCCCAAGGAAGTGAAACCAGAGAAGGGAACTTCTCTAGCAGAATGCTCTATCCAGTTGGCCGCCACTAAGGACAGCTGACGCTGGACGCTACAAGAATCCTCCGAGGAGCTTATGAAATCCACCTCAGGGCTGTGCTTCTGGAGAACAAAAGGATACAGCACTTACCCTCCAGCTCATCAACTCTTGTCTCGAGGGCAGCCCCACAAGTGGTGCTTGTGTGAGCGGATGCTTCCAGGGAGCCCAGGCCCTGGGGTAGGAAATAGGAGGCGAGGTCGGCTGAGTGTTGCGCTGCAGGGGTACCTGGGCGAAGCTGGGCTGACCTTGTGCCGAGCTGGTTGCTACACAGAGGGGGGACTTAGGCAGGGCCAAGACGCTTTGAAATGGCAGTGGAGAGGGTTCCGTACACCATGGAAAGGCAGTAGGGGCCAAGGCCTGAGATGGGAAGGACACATGAAGGCTTGGTTCATCCAGCATCCGTAGGGGAGCGTGGGCCACCGAAGGCTGAAACAGACCTGAGCTGGGAAAAAAACCGTGACAAGTCCTGAATCCAGGTTAGATTCTTTCTTTTTTTTTTTTAAGATTTTTTTTCTGATGTGGACCCTTTTTTTTTTAAGTTTTTTTTGAATTTGTTACAATATTGCTTCTATCTTACGTTTTGGTCTTTTGGCCCTGAGGCATGTGGGATCTTAGCTCCCGGACCAGGGATCGAACCCGCACCCACTGCATTGGAAGGTGAAGTCTTAACCACTGGACCACCAGGGAAGTCCCCAGGTTAGATTTTAATGACAATGATGTACCTTCAGTGGAAGTGAAAATAGTCCCTACTTCATAGGGTTGCCTCATATGATGCCTGATGCAACAGAGTCAATGTTGGTAAAGGTTCATTTCCCCTCCTGATAAACCAAGTGGTTTATCTCCCTCACCCTGGGGGAGAATTCAGGGTGAGACAAACAATCCAATTTACTTGGGTTTTCCCCAGCTGCAGTTTTTTCAAGGGTGGTGACAATGCTTTTTCAAATTTTATTACACATATGTAACACACACATACGTATATAGAAAACCCACGGCTTAGATAATAAATGCTTAAGGGGGGTCTGACATTTTACTCAGTGTCTCACGTACAAGTACTGTCCTGAGTGCTTTATTTATATTATTTCACTTCGTAGTATTGAGAGCCTGTGACACAGGCACTATTGTTCTCTCTGTCTCTATAGATAAGGACACTAGGATTAGACACACTAAATAAGGTACCCGGGATCACACAGCTAGAATGATGGGGACAGAATTTAACCCTGGATCTGTCTGATTCCAAAGCCCAGACGTTTGCTTTCACTGCCCCCGTGTTAGTTTCCTAGGACAGACCCAGCAAAGTGCACAAACTGAGTGGTTTAAGGTAATAGAAATTTATTGTTTATAGTTTGGAGGCTAGGGCTTCCCTGGTGGCGCAGTGGTTGAGAATCTGCCTGCTAATGCAGGGAACACGGGTTCGAGCCCTGGTCTGGGAAGATCCCACATGCGGCGGAGCAACTAGGCCCGTGAGCCACAGCTACTGAGCCTGCGCGTCTGGAGCCTGTGCTCCGCAACAAGAGAGGCCGCGACAGTGAGAGGCCCGCGCACCGCGATGAAGAGTGGCCCCCGCTTGCCACAGCTAGAGAAAGCCCTCGCACAGAAACGAAGACCCAACACAGCCCAAAAAATAAATAATTAAATAAATAAAATTTTAATTATAGTTTGGAGGCTAGAAGTCCAAAGTCGAGGTGTGGGCAGGGCCGAGCTCCCGAAAACTGTAGAGGAGAGTCCTTACGGCCTCTCAGCCTCTGTGGTGGCCGAGATCTGGGAGTCCTGGGTGCGCATGTAGCTGCAGCACGTGTCTTGTCTCTGTCATCACTAGGCTTTGTCCCCTCTTCCTGTAAGGACACCAGTGATATTGGATTAATGGCTAGCCCTACTCCAGGACAACCTCATCTTATCTAATTACACCTGCAGTGACCCTGTTTCCAAATAAGGTCACTTTCTGAGGGACTGGAGTTTAGGCACCGGTCTAAACTTGCTTCGTCAGCATTTGGTGAATGGTTAAGAGATGAATGAATCAATGGAAGGGAGCGGGTGGCTTGTAGAAATGGGAGGGGTAGCCAATGAATGAGCCTCCCATTTGTCCACAGCTTTTGACTTACGTGCAATTTCTTTTTAAAAATTTTTTCTTATTAAAGACATTTTATCTTATTTTATTTTTTGGTAATAATTTTTTTAATTGAAGTATATTTGAATTACAATGTCATGTTAGTCTCAGGTGTACAGCAAAGTGATTCAGTTAGATAGATAGATAGATAGATTCTTTTTCAGATTCTTTTCCCTTTTAGGTTATTACAAAATAGTGAGTAGAGTTCCCTGTGCTATACAATAGGTCCTTGTTGGTTATCTATTTTATATATAGTAGTGTGTATATGCCAGTCCCAAACTCCTAATTTATCCCTCCCCCATTCCCCCTTTGGTAACCATAAGTTTGTTTCCTATGCATGCAATTTCATGTTGATAATTTTCATTCATTCGCAGAGGGAATTGCTGAAAAGTGAATCATCTCCTTTTATCTGCTGGAGGAAGGCAACCTCTCCACCCCACTTCAGGTATATTTTTATCCACACCCAAAATCATATATCTCAATTCATTTCATCTTCACTATATAAAATAATATTATACCCATTTCACGGATGGAGAAACTAAGGTGCAAAGGGTTAGGTGGCAAGTCCTGTTCAGAGGCGAGAGAACCACGACTACAATCCAGAAATGTGGCCACAGAGGCATTTTTTCTTCTCATAAAAAAATTATCTACTTATTTTTTTTTCATTACACATATAATATACAAACGTGTGTTCACCCTAAAAAATTTTCTTCAAATGACACAGAATTACATGAACTAAAATGTTCCAGGCCCCCTTCACCATCCTCAGTCCCCTCGCAGGAGGTAACTATCCTTGTAGACTCAGATGTCCTTCCTGGATTTTTTTTTCCTCTAATTTACTGCCCAATATGTATATTTATGCCTATTTTTAGGGCTTACTTTTCATACATAAAGGGGCTCTCGCTCTCCATGCCGTGCTGGTGCTGGCGGTTTCCACTTAACGACCCCCTGGAGGTGTTTTTCACGTGTCAGCAGAGCGGATCCTCTGTCTGATGGATTCTACCTGGGGGACCAGTCTGACAAGGGCTGGTTCCTGCCTGCCTCTAATGGTCAGCATCCGTTCTGACCGGTCAGCTGTCATGTTCACGCAGGGGCTGCACTTTTTGAGCATCACCTTGAGTATCAACACATACAGGTTTGTCTTACTCATTTGAACCGCTGTGTAATATTCCAAGATATGGAGCCGTCATTTTTTTATGTAATCGTGTACCACTAGTGTACCTTTAGGTTTTCCCAGTATTTCAGCATCTCCAACAATGTCGCCCCCAACATCCCGTACGTGCCTTTTTTGCGCACGTGTGTGACAATGTGAAGTGCTCTCTCCACAGCTACTTGTACCCCAGAGACCCATGTGATCTCCTCCTGCCGTGGGACCCCTCCAGGAACACCCCTGAGAGTCTGGAGTGGCCCCAAGGCACACAACCTAGGACACTGGCTGGCCACCTGGCTGTACTTAGGGTCACCTGGGGAGATTCTGAATCAACACCTGTGTCTGTGCATCACCCAGGAGATCGTATTTAACTGAATCAGGCTGGGTCCCCAGGCACCAGGATTTTTTTTTTTTGCAACTTCCATAGGTGATTCAGATGGGCAGTAGGGTTAATAACCATTCACAAAGTACCTCTAAATCTTTTACAGACGACCTACCAAAACCTGAAAAAGAAAAAGTATTAATGATAGAAAGGTGGGGAGGAAGGAAAGAGGAAGAGGGGAGGGAAGACATCCCAGGGATGCTAAGCCAGCCCCCTCTCCAGCCCCCGAGGTGCCAAACAGGCAAAACACACAGAACTGTACAACATAAGTGAACCCTAATGTAAACCATTGACTTTAGTCAGTAATAATGTATCCACATTTGTTTATCAGTTATAGCAAATGTTTTACCCCAATGCAAGATACTTGTAATAGGGGAACAAAGGAGGAGAGGGAATATATGTGAACTGTCTGCTCAAATTTTTTGTAAACTGAAAACAGCTCTAAAACATGAAATCTATTCATTAAGGAAAAAGACTCCCCATCCTGAGTCCCAACCTCTGCCTCCCCGCATTTCTCCAGGAGAGTAGTTGAACCCTTAAGCTCTTTTGATTGAGAAATCACAGAATGGCCCAGGCCACTGTAAATTCCTAAAGCCTTGTAAATAGATGGCTAGTGATCATCCCAGCAGCCTCTGCACTTGTTAGAGAGAACAGTGTGCCATCCGTGCCAGTCCCGCCCTCCCTCCGGTCCACTCGCAGTGAGGCGGCGCATCCAGCCTCATGGGTCTCCTAAAAGGCTCTCCCCTTAGCCCTCCAAGGCCACCCAAGGCTTAAGGACCTCCAGGTGCTGTGAACCCCTACACACTACCTTTTCCCTCACTCCACATTTCCTGGCCCAAGACTCCTTTTTCAGCTGAGGTTAATCTGATTAGAGTTAAGGTGCTAATAACTGGAATGAATGCCATTAAAGGGTACCAGATAAAATCTGCATTTAAACAGGGCCTCCCCAAGGGCCGGAGGCTGGAATGTCAAGCATCTGGGTAGGACCAGAGGAGTGAGGCTTGGGGAGGGGTCCCTTCCCGACCCTTGGGTAGCTTCCCACCATCTCTCTAATAATCCCTTTCATCAGCACAGTATTTTATCATCTGTAAGGCAATTTAATAATGATTTTCCCAGCACTTCTAAGTGTCAGTACTGTGCTCAGTGTTTTATATACATTATCTCATTTTATTTTCATAGCAACCCAATGAGGTAAGTATCATTGTCTTCCCTTTTTGCAGAAGAAGTGCTTGAGGTTGGGTGAGCTAAGATACTTTGCTGGTGTGGACAGAAGTGGAATTCAAACCTAGTTTGAATCCTATTGAATCCCTTCCCTTTCTAATCTATTTCTCCCTAATTGTTAGCGGAAGTTATACATAGTAAAATTTCTATCACTCCTAGGTGACAGCCGTGGATAGAACCCGGTGTGCATGCAGCCTTCCCTCTGCCAAACCAGACCTTCCTCCCCTCTTCACCTGCCTGCTGGTCCTCCCTCTCTCCTGGCCCTGCAGAGCTCGCTCACATCAGCAACCCTGGCTGGAGAAACCCTCATCTTCCCCGACTTGACTCTGCCTTCAAGCCAGCTTTGATATGGGCACCCGTGGTCCTCATGGGTCTATAGATGGAGCCACAGTACGCCTGGTGTTTGGATCATGATGAAGAGACCAAGAACCTGAGTGTAATTCACTAGTTCCTGCCCATTCATCGAGTGCTGGGTCTAGGAAACCAAACTGATGAAAATGAGGTCCCTGTCCTCAGAAAGCCCCCAGTGCACTAGGGGAGCAGGAAAGAAGGGTGGGAGAGAGAGGCGAGAATTGGGGCTAGGGGCTAGTGGACAGGCGATGTATTTGGAAAAACTCCACAAGGAGTTTTGCTTTTGCCTCCCCTCTATTGACAATCACTTCACAGACTCTTCACACTTTCCTAGCTGCAATCCAAAGGGTCCACTCACTCACTCAGCTGTTCCATAGATGTGCAATTAGATTTACAAGACAGGATAGAGCAATGTACACGAGCCGCTACAAATCTACGCCTCCCCATATGTATTTATTCATTCAAGAAATATGTATCGGGTACCTGCTTGTGCCTGGCACTGTTCTAAGCCCTGGGGAGCATAGGAAGGAAGCAAGATAGATGAAACTCTTGCCTTCAAGGAGCTTAACTTCCCATCAGGCCACCAGATCATAAATTGATAATGAAGAAAGCATATAACACGATAGCAAGTGATGTTAAGCACTAGGAAGAAAAAGAAAGCAGGGTAAGCTAAAAGGCAAAATAAACAAATGGGACCTAATTAAACTTAAAAGCTATTGCACAGCAAAGGGAACCATCAATAAAATGAAAAGACAACCTACTGAATGGGAGAAAATATTTGCAAATGATGTGACCAATATGGGGTTAATACCAAAAATATATGAACAGCTCATACAACTCAATATCCAAAACAACCTGATTTAAAAAATGGGCAGAAGACCCAAATAGACATGTTTCCAAAGAAGACACACAGATGGCAAAGAGGCACATGAGAAGATGCTCAACATTGCTAATCATCAGAGAAATGCAAACCAAAACCACAGTGAGATATCACCTCACACCTGTCAGAATGGCTATCACCAAAAAAAATCATAAATAACAAACGTTGGTGAGGATGTGGAGAAAAGGGAACCCTCATGCACTGTTGGTGGGAATGTAAATTGATGCAGCCACTATGGAAAACATTATGAAATTTCCTCAAAAAAAACTAAAATAAAACTACCATATGATCCAGCAATTCCAGTCCTGGGTATATATCCAAAGAAAACGAAAATGTTAATTTGGAAAGATACATGCATCCTAGTGTCCATAGCAGCATTATTTACAATAGCCAAGATATGGAAGCAGCCTGAGTGTCCATCAACAGATGAATGGATAAAGCTGTGGAGATATATATATATAAAGGAATATTACTCAGCCATAAAAAAGAATGAAATTTTGCCATTTGCGACAACGTGGATGGACCTAGAGGGTGTTACGCCTAGTGAGATAAGTCAGAGACAAAAACTGTATGATATAACTTATATATGGAATCCAGAAAATAAAACAAACTAGTGAATATAACAAAAAAGAAACAGACTCACAGATACAGAGAACAAACTAGTAATTACCGGTGGAGAGAGGGAAGGGCAGAGGGGCAATACAGGGGTAGGGGATTAAGAGGTACAAACTACTATGTATAAAATAAATAAGCTATAGGAGGGCTTCCCTGGTGGTGCAGTGGTTAAGAATCCGCCTGCCAATGCAGGGGACACGGGTTCGAGCCCTGGTCCGGGAAGATCCCACATGCCACGGAGCAACTAAGCCCGTGCACCACAACTACTGAGCCTGCGCTCTAGAGCCCACGTGCCACCACTACTGAATCCCGCGCGCCTAAAGCCCGTGCTCCACAACAAGAGAAGCCACTGCAGTGAGAAGCCTGTGCACCGCAACAAAGAGTAGCCCCCGCTCGCCGCAACTAGAGAAAAGCCTGCACACAGCAACGAAGACCCAGTGCAGTCAAAAATAAATAAGTTAATTAATTAAAAGAAAAAAATAAGCTGCAGGGATATATTTTACAGTTCAGAGAACATACCCAAGGTTTTATAATAACTTTAAATTGAGTATAATCTTGGAAAAGCATATGAAAAAGAATATATATATGTATGTATAACTGACTCACTTTGCTGTACAGAAAAAATTAACACAACAATGTAAATCAACTATACTTCAATAAAAAAATTTTTAATGGTGTATACCCTATAAAAATTTTGAATCATTATGTTGTATATCTGAAACTACTATAATATCGTAAATCAACTATACTTCAATTAAAAAATTCAAAATAAAAAAATAAAGTGAGGGTGATGGTTGATAGGAGCTATACACCGCAAGCATCATACCCTCGAAGTCACTGGCCAGATCTGGATCCAGAGCCCCTCTCTTAACTGCCAGGAAAGGAGTGTCCAGCAATTCTTCCAAGGTGACCACACCCCACTCTGCTTCTAACTCTTCGGTGGCTTTTGGATGCTCCCGGGAACATGTCCAAAGTATCTACTATGAGGACCAAGGCCCGTTTTCTACAGTCCAGTCCACCTCTCCATCTCATTCCACACTTCTCTGCCCCTTCAGATTCTGCATCCCACCCACACTGGCCCTCTTCCAGTTCCAGGAACACACCCTGCTTCCTCTCCCCGTGGAGCTCCTGCCTGGGTGGATGCCTCCTACAAACACAGCTATTCCCCTCTCCAGCACCAATCCCAGTTTCACCCACTCATCCTTGGTACGCGCCACCCTCCCCTTATACACCCTCTCTGCCTGGGTCAAGTTTCTAAGTTAAATGCTGTATCAATTAGAAATTATATTCATCTCTAAGCCAGAAATAGTGGCTTAAACAAGATAGGTTGGGGACACCAGGTTGGGGCATGGTTCTTTTCTCTCTTGAAATGAGCCGCCCAGAGGTAGGCAGCCGAGGCTGGTGGCAACCCTACCATGTATCCTGCACAAAGCCCCTTCCTCATGTTTACTCAGGAGCTTCCTGAGCTCCAGACATCACAACATCCATCCCCCATTAAAGAGAATTCCCAGAAATCCTACCCAAGAACGTTTACTGTATCTTATTGACCCCAGATGAGCTAAAAAGCCACCTTTACCTTCAGGAGAGGCTAGGAAAAGTCATGTTCTATCTGGACCCACTAGACCATCTAACAAAACGGATTCAGTGAGTAGAGAGGGGAGGCTGGATACTGAGGCAGCAACCAGCAGCCTTGGCTACACGCACTTTCACAGAACTGTGTCCCCTTTCCATTATAACACTTCCCCAAGTTCAAAGTTACACACTCATCAGTTGGTGTGTTAGTGTCTTGTATCAGTACCTGCCTCCCCACTGGGCTGTAAGCTCCATGAGAGCAGAGACTGTGTTTGGTTTTGTTCATGGTTGAATTGCCAATGCCCAGCATGGCCCCTGGCACCTGGCAGGTGCTCTACAGATATTTTTGAAATGAATGAATGAAGAGCATTAAACAGGATGGAGGCATTTTCTTCCTCCAGGCATTTCTAGCTTGACTCTACCAAGTTGACTCCCAGTGACTCTGTAGGAATGAGGATAAGGTAACAGCTTAGTTCCTCCATATTCAGGGATCTACAGTGAAATGGAAAGAAGCCTGGGACTGGAGGGGGTTACGGCCTCCCCAGAAGCTGTCTGCAGAGATAGAACATCGATTGCCCCAGGTCATAGTACGTTTGAGCAACAGACTAATTCCTTCCTGGTCGGCCCTGGAGGGCTCCTCAGCTGTTGGCTCGCTGTGTGGTATTTTATAGTCTGATGTAAGAGGCTAGAGGCCCATGAATTCCTGACCTTGTTACATCATTCCCATCCAAGGCTTGACTTGAAAGGGGCAGATTATTACCCCTGAGCCGCACACGCTCTCCAGAAGCCTCTGGCACACGGGAATCTACAGAAGAAAAAAGGCAATATGGTAACTGTCCAAAACGGCCCCCTTCATAACCACAAACCGTGGGAAGTAAATCATAGCCCGTTTGTCCCGTAAGAAACCTTAGCACTGACCTCGCCAATCGTTTTGTCTTACAGACGAGGACGCTGAGGCTTGAGAAGACAAGGGGCTTCTTTCCACAGGTTAGAGTCAGCACGACGCCTGGACCCCAGTCTTCACAGTAAACCAGTCAGAACCCTCAGAGCTATGATGTGGAGTGCCCGCTGTGAGAGCCGGGACTCCTTCCCCACATCTTTGTCCTCGTCTTTTCAAGGATGTTAAAAAAAAACAGACACCAAAAATCCAGAAGACAGAAGGGTCCAGCAGTTCCCTGGCAACCCTCCGTTCTTACCCCTATAAACTCTCTAATATGCGATATGATTCTACCGTCAGACCCAAGTACAGTGCATCTGTGGCTCTGGGCTTGTCGGCCAACGTGTCAGTAGACCAAGCAGTGAAGCAGTCTCTCCAGGCACTGACTTATAAGCAGTGACTTCCCTGCTCCTGCTCTCAAGAAACTTAGGTTCTATCCCAGCGCACAGGACACGGAACCAAAACAAGTGACAGCGGGTAGAACTGGTGACCTGACCTGTGTCCAGAGAGGGAGCCCTTCAACACCCCCCCCCACTCTGGAGCAGGATGCAGGGGAGACCCCCGTGGTGGGGATCAAATGATTGCTGTCGAGTGTTTTCCTCTGAAATTCTAAGTCTAGGGGTCCTGAAGTAATTCTATACTTACTAATCTCATTATTGTCCAATAAACAGTTTTATAAGTCAGTATTTCTTGACTGACTGCCTGAATGGATTAATTAATAGCACATGTCATACAACCTGTGAGGAACACTTGCAGAAAACTTCAACCCAGATTGCTGTAATTATCACTTATTTAGTACCTACTAGTTCCAAGCACTTTACATACAGTATCTTTAATCCTCTCAATAAACACGCCAAGAAGGTATTTAAAGAGGAAGTCATTTGCCCAAAGGCACGCAGCTTCCTAAGCCACGGAGACAGGATCTGAACTCAGCTCTGCCGACTACAAAGTCTACAAAGTCTTTGTTCTTCCAACACCCGCTACCTTCCAACTTTGCAGAATAAATCTGTCTGCGCAGACATGGTCGGCCCTGTCTTTTCCACTTTGGAAGTCAGATGAAGGGTGCATTTTTGTTTTTCAGTCCAGCGTATGGTGCTTGATTTTCTGGACCAGTAGGCAAGCGGCAATTTGCACGCGTGAACACTTAGTAGGGGTGGAGTAGGGTGTGGGAAGGATCCTGCCTTCTGCAAACAGATAGGAAGCAGGCAGTGGGCATTCGGAATATCTCCACCAGGGAGGTATCCTTAGAGTGATAGAACTGCTTAAAAGAAACAGGCCAAGATAAAAGGGATTTCTCATCCTCTTCACAGACCGTGATCTGTTAGCCTTCCCTAACACAGAGAACAGAGGCCGATCTTTCATGTGACAGATTGTTTAGACAACCTCGCCTCTCTGGCGAAAAGGGTCTTGGGGTTAAATCTCCTATAAGGACTCTCCCACCAACTCATGTGGCTTGAATCTCTGGAGGTGGACACAGAGATTGGTTCCAGGGATGCACAGAAAGGAGGGAGGGGTGGGGGAGGGGAGGGCAGGGCTGCAAGATTCCACCCGAACCTGATACAGAGTTATCCATCAACCTCTGTCCTTTCTGACTCTGGGTTGTTTACAAAACCCTCACCCTAGTATGTATTGGGCTGCCTGAAACAGCCTTTGCTCCAACCTTAAGAAGAAGGCACTGCTTTTGTTAGAGCAAAATCAAAAACCTTGACAAAATCTCAGGCAGGACACACCCCAAAGCTGGTCCTGGGGAGATGGGGCTGCTTCCCCTGTGAATTCAACGCCCATGAAGGGTGACTGCTTTCTCTAAATATCCTCGAAGACATTCTCTCTCCCCATCTCCCTCTTTCCCGCTGCACCGTTTATATGAGTTTATCTATCATAAGCATGAATGGGGCCACCTGACTGTTGAGGAACTTACTGGGTTCAGTGTCCCCTGGTTCAAAATACGAAGCGATGAAGGACTAAAGGTGGCAAGAAAAGCAGATTCTAAGTCATTTCACAAAGATCTGTATCCCCGTAGGGTCTGGTTAGAGACCCTCTTAGGGGAAAATATACATCTCTCATCCCATATGCTCATTCGTGGGTGAGGGAAGGTCGGGGGAGCTGCACTGGATAGCAACCAAGACCAATAGCCCCAGTGCAGGAGGGGCGTCCTCTCCCCAAAATCCTTCCTGTTCACACCAAGGGTCCAAGGCACAAGTAAGCCAACTGGTCAACCCGAAGTCAGAAGATGGGCATCTCACTCCATCACAGGGTAAGTTGTTCCCTCTGCCCTCAGCACCGGTCTCTGGTCCACTAACCATCCTCATCCCATCCCTCGCACAACGAATGTGTGCTCAAGGAGTGCAAATTCATTTAAATATGACCTTAAAGCAGCTGAAGGTAGGTCCACTGCCTACCTCCACCAGGAGAAAACAAAAAATTTTTAATATTCCAAGGCTTTAGTATCCTGTATCCCCTGATCAGGGACACAAGTGCATCTCAATTGACCAGTAAACTGTTGGAAGCTAGAGCATTTGGCACGTGTGTATTTAAAAGAACTAAGCAGTAAACTCTCTTGTGCAGGGTAACCCCTTCTCCCGTTGCACGCCTTGGTTCCGGCAGCCGTGGGTGTGAGCCCTGGGAGGCGGTGGCAGAGGCAGCCCTGGGCTCTCCTTCTCCTGCCCGCTGGCCAGCCGGCTCCTACGGTGGGCGGGGAGGCCAGACGGGCTGCCGGGCTGCCGACCGGGCTCCAGGTTCAGTGAAGTGTCTCTCACGGATTTACTTTCTGCAAGAGCTTGAGTTGGCAGAACTCAAAAAGTATTTTGCCCCCAGCATGTTCTCTGATTTTCATACCTTTCTGGATTTCAAGGGTAATGTAATTTGAGGGTGTCTGATTCATTGAAAATAGCTCAGCAAAGTCTGGTTTGTGAGAGCTATTTGATGACTAAGATGCTAAGATTCCTTTTTTTTTTTTTTTTTTCCTCTCATGGTCTTCTGAGCCCATCTACTCCAAATCCCAACCCTGGATGGAAGCTGGAGAGACACAACGCAAGTTATAGAGGAGAGTGGAGCCCAGGCACGGTGTAGAAATGTATCTAATTCCAAAATGTTCCCTGATAACTATGCCTATTTCACAGAGGGGAACACTGAGATTCAGATAGGGCCTTACAGTTTGTAGGTGAGAGAACAGAGCTATGAATCGGATCTGCCTGACACCAGAGACTGCCTTTCCCGCTGGACCACACCACATCCCTGGGAAGCAAGCTGCTCAGCCCCAGCGTTGCCACCCAATAGTTCATGCTTCCCTTGGCTTCCTTTCTCTGTTTCCTCATTCTGAAGCCCCCCATCAGCAGGAGTCTAGAAGGATCATCTCCCAGTTCCCCAGCAAAGCAGTTCTGGTTTATACTATGCTATTGGCACTGAAAGTTTGCCATGTCCTTAGCCACTGATCCTAGAGGCTTGGGAGTAACCGGTGTACTTACCGTGTTCACCAGCGCCATGAACATCCTGTCGGGCCCCAGGAGGCCAGCCCTAACTGTGTCTGCTGCTCAGCGGCTGTGTCATGGCAAGCCTCGGGGTCCCCGCCCATAAAACAAGAAGATGGAGCTGCTGACCTCCAAGACTCCTTCCTAATCTGACAATCTGCCAGGGTAGGTCGATATAACCATCTTGGTGCCAGAGGACCATGCTGCCCCAGAGGGCATCTGAAGACAGTGCAAGAGGGCACAGCTGTAATCACAGCCAGAGGGATCTGGATTCGAGAGAAGGGCTGCCTGACAAATTACTAAATACGGCGGGAATTCGACTTTCTTTCCTGGGAAGTATACACCCATCACCCTAGCTAGGAAGCGCTTCCCTGGGAAGACAAACCCAAACCTCGAGGGCTTTTTAGCCTGGAAAGACACAGCTGAGAACAGATGTGAATCTTGTGCGGAGTTCTAGCCAGGAGAGCAAACCAGACCTGCTTCCTTGGTGGAGTTGCCAGCTTCAAATAAGATAACATCTCTGAAAGCATTTTGTCAGCTGTTTGGTGCCAAGGCAAGGACAAGGGATTTTTATTGCATACGGGAGCAGGGGGTTCTCTCTTGAGGCTTTAAGGATAAATAAAAGCAGAGCTACTTTACACAGAAGGAAGCAAACCACCCAACGGACAAGAATACAGGCTGAAAAGTAAAATCGACTCCAAACAAAACTCTAAGACAGTAGAGTTTACCATAGCTTTGAAGTTAAAATCAAGAGATGCGTCTGTGGCTGAACCCAACCAAGAACTCCTCCATCTCCTCCTCCTCGTCACTCTATAGATACATTCCTGGTTTGACCCTCACCACTCCTGATGGGGCGTTTCAGGGAGGTATTACCCCATTTTCCAGATGAAGAAATGGAGATTCAGAGCAGTTACAGAAGTTGTCAAGGCCACACAGCCAGCAAGTGGCACAGTAGCCCCTTCTAACTCTAGCTAGAGGTCAATGTCCTTTCTGCTGTTAACTTTGCTCACTCGTGTGCTTTGTTCCTTCATTCATTTACGTGTTCATTCATTTTCTTACATTTATTTATTTATTTATTTATTTATTTATTATTTTTTGGGAGGCTGCGTTGGGTCTTCGTTGCTGCGCACGAGCTTTCTCTAGTTGTGGCGAGCGGGGGCTACTCTTTGTTGTGGTACGCAGACTTCTCACTGCGGTGGCTTCTCTTGTGGCAGAGCACGGGCTCTAGGCACACGGGCTTCAGTAGTTGTGGCTCGTGGGCTCTAGAACACGGTGTGTTCATTCATTTAACAGACATTTAGTAAGCATCTTCAAAACAAAGGAAACAGGAAAGTGGAGCATATTTTCTTTCCCATCACGGTGCAAGATTGGGACATTTTCAGTGAAACCATGACTTCACATAATTCATGCTTCTGCACTAAATTTGCCACTGTCATCTCGTTGTCTTACCACGGCCGACAAGGTCTTAATGATTTGGCCCATCTCTCTGGCTGGTCCCCTGCTTCTTCCCACCTCCCTTTCCAGATTCAAAGTTCACTGACCTTTCAGTCATTAATGACACCAGCCAAGCTCATGCCTACCTCAGGGCCTTTGTACGAGCCATTTCCCCCCTGCACACGGGTCTGCACCTTTCTCATAATTCAGGTCTGCGCTCAAATGTCAGGTCCTGGACGGGATTCTCCTGTATGACCTATCACGCACCCTCAACACACGCCAGCCATCTCCCTCACAGTGCACTTTACTTTCTTCATGGAACTTACCACTACCTAAAATTTTCTTATTTATTTTTACTTGTTTGCTGCCGGTCTCCCCCCACCCTCAGGAATGTGAATGCCAGGAGAGTGGGGACCTTGTCTGTCTTATCCACCGGAGGCGCCTCCTGTCCTGTGTTTAACACATAGCAAGCTCCCAGTAAATATTTCTTGAATAACATCATTAATTACCAGGCAAAGTATCTACCCCATTGCATCCAACTGCACTGGGTATACCAGGCGGTCATTGTTATAAGCTACAGAAGAAAAAAGAAAAACCTTCTTGGCATTGAAATCGAATAGGTTGCAGAGAAATCTAATTGCTTCTAAGGAAAAACATTTCAGCAGCCGTCATCAGATCCAAAACTTCCATCAGAAGACTCCCTTTTTCCTTTGTTTTGTTTGTTTGTTTACACGTGGCATCAATTTATGTACAGTTTCTTTAGCTTGCAGGCTTGGCAAAAGTATCAACAAGTTGAAGGCGGTGGATAGCAATCTCTTCTGAGCAGCCATGAAGTAAAAATTACAGACAGGTCACAGAGGGGGCTGCGTGTCAGAGCTGAGACTTCTACCCCTAGGCTCAGTACTAGACCCACAGGAAACAAGGCTGGCTTGATTTTAGCTCTAGAGCCCCCTCTTTCCACAGCCTTTTCCCTCATGGCTGGCCTATTTTCCTCAGTTACTTCTCAACCTTATTTCTCCCTCTTCCCTCATCTCACTTGCTCTAATGAAAGTAGCTGCAAAACTCATTCATACTAAGGTGTAAATGACTGATAACCTCCCAGGCATACCTGCAGAGTGAAAGAGAAGAAAGCCACGGTAAGCAATGAGGCTACAAGGGAGTTTTAGGTCTCCAGCTGCCCTGCTCCTTCTTATTCCAACTCTTAAGTGTCTTGGAAGAAAGACCTCACAGGCCATCCAATCATGCTGATCAACACAGAGACTCTGAATCTATGGGAGTAAAAGAGCCTCCTTGCAAAGTTTAGAGCAGTAACTCGTCACACGGCCAGAAGATCAATCTGGAGGGAATCTTCAAGGACTAGGACTGGACTTTTTTTAAGGTCCTTAAAAGGACTTTTTTTAAGGTTGACTTTTAAATTTTTTATTTAATTACTTACTTATTTATTTTTTTATTTTGGCTGCGTTGGACCTTCGTTGATGCACACGGGCTTTTCTCTAGTTGCAGCGGGCGGGGGCTACTCTTAGTTGCGTTTGGTGCATGGGCTTCTCATCGAGGTTGCTTCTCTTGTTGCAGAGCACGGGCTCTAGGCACACGGGCTTCAGTAGTTGTGGTGTGCGGGCTCAGTAGTTGTGGCTCACAGGCTCTAGAGTGCAGGCTCAGTAGTTGCAGCACGTGGGCCCTAGAGCATGCGGGCTTCAGTAGTTGCAGAGCACAAGCTCTTGCAACGCATGGGCTCTCGGGCATGGGGGCTTCAGTAGTTGTGGCATGCAGACTCAGTAGTTGTGGCTCACGGGCTTTGTTGTTCCGTGGCATATGGGATCTTCCCAGACCAGGGATCGAGCCCGTGTACCCTGCATTGGCAGGCGGATTCTTAACCACTGCGCCACCAGGGAAGTCCCCAGGACTGTGTCTTCTTGATGACCATCATTTCTGTGGGAAATTTCCATTGGCAGGTGTATCTTAAAGGCATTAGGTTATAGAACTCTCATCTTGACCCCGTGATGTAGACTGGAATCAGAGAGAATGAGCGTGGGTTTAAGGAACTTTAAGAAATATAATGACTCATTTACAAGGCACTTCTTTATAGCTGCAGGTACAGGGACCAGACTCGCACCAGCTTCCTTGCTTAGGTTTGAACTATGTCATGCTCAACGTCGACTCTGAGAACAATGTAACAAATATAGCTTGTATTTGTTAAACAGTGCTTTACATGTTGCTGATAACGAGACTATGAAATAGACATTACTTTTTATTTTATTTTATTGACGTATAGTTGATTTACAATATCTTGTTAGTTTCAGGTGTACAGCACAGTGATTCAGTTATACATACATATATATATATTTATATTCTTTTTCAGATTCTTTTCCTTTACAGGTTATTACAAAATATTGAGTATAGTTCCCTGTGCTATATGATAGGTCCTTGTTGGTTATCCATCTTATAATACATAGTAGTGTGTATCTGTTAATCCCAGCCTCTTAGTTTATCCCCCCCACCCTGCCTGATTTCCCCTTTGGTAACCATAAGTTTGTTTTCTATGTCTGTGGGTCTATTTCTGTTGTGTAAATAAGTTCATTTGTATCTTTTTTTTAGATTCCACGTATAAGCGATATCATATGATATTTGTCTTTCTCTGTCTGGCTTACTTCACTTAGCATCATAATCCAAATTAGACATGACTATTCTCGTTTTTCAGAAGAGGAGAAAATGAAAGCACATAGACATAAACTAACTTGCCCAAGTTCAAATAGCTAGGAGATGGCAGAGCCAGGATTCCTCCTGATTCTGAAGATCTTGATTTTCCCTTTAGTTTCCTTCTTCACATGTGTTAAGGCAGAGTAATGTATTGAAGCATGAGCTTGTAATTCCCAATAAAACGTATGTGCTTATATTTTTAATTTCCCAAAGTAGAAGTGAAGGTTCACACTAAGTGTTGAGTCTTGTGCTTGAGTGTTTGGGGTGGCTCTACTGATATTCATTTCTTTTTTTTTCTTTATAGTATATAATGACAAAAATAATGGTATATATATATATATAGTAATTAATGTTAGCCTTACTTGTATGAGAATTTTCTCTTCCTTATTCATGATATTCGTTTCTTAAAACAAATATTTACTGAGCAGAGACTGAGCGCCAGATGCCACTGTTGTTGGGAACAGAAGTAAAGCAGTAAACAGAACAGCCCAACGGCCTTGTCTTCAAGGAGCTAACATTCTAGTGGGAGATGGAGAATAAATGAACAAGGAAAGCCCAGGCTGTGTCAGGTACCAGGAAGCACTGTGGCCTGAAATAAATCAGGGGGAGGGCATGGAATGCCAGGGTCGGGGCTGCAATTTTAACTCGTCTGCTCAGTGGAGGTATTGCTGAGAAGGTGTTTGTGGTGCGCGTGGAGGTGAGGAAGCAAAGCAGGACGGTTTTCTGGGGAAAGCTCATTTCACGGGTGGGGATCACAAGGACAAAATTTCTGAGACAGAGTGTATCACTTTCGCTCAGTTCATCACACAAATAAATGAATTTTATGAAAAATATCAGACTGGTAAGTTGTTTGTGTATTGTAAATGCAAAAAAAAAAAGAGGGGAAAAAAAGTCTTTAAATGGACCTCCCACGATGGCACCAGGGTCGGTGGTTGCCACTGCAGAGGTGGGCACTGCTGGGAGGTGGGGGGAGCCTGCTGGCCGTGGGTGTCTGTCTGGATCTGGGTCGGGGTGAAGCGCTTGCAGTTGCCTGCTGTGCACCTGTGACTTGTGTCCTTCGCTCCGTGAAGTAATAGCGCAATTTCTAAAAATTTAAAAAAGAAAAGGGGGCCTTTGTTTTTCACCCCAGCATCTGAAGTTACATCTTTACGAGTTGTGTGATATCAGAATATTCAGTGCACATGTCAGGGTTTCTCCTTTGCCAGACCTGCTCAAGAGCCACTCAGAAAAATGACAGCTTCAGACAAATGGATAAAGAAGATGTGGTCCATATGTACAGTGGGATGTTACTCAGCCATAAAAAGGAACGAAACTGGGTCGTTTGTAGAGACGTGGATGGACCTAGAGTCTGTCATACAGAGTGAAGTAAGTCAGAAAGAGAAAAACAAATACCATATATTAACGCATATATGGGGAACCTAGAAAAATGATACAGATGAACCAATTTGCAGGGCAGGAATAGAGACGCAGATGTAGAGAATGGACACGTGGACACCAGGGGCAGGGGGATGGGGGGATGAATTGGGAGATTAAGACTGACATATATACACTACCATGTGTAAAACAGATAGCTAGTTGGAACCTGCTGTATAGCACAGGGAGCTCAGCGGCGGTGGGAGTGTGTGTGGGAAGGAGGTCCAAGAAGGAGGGGCTATATGTATACACATAGCTGATTCACTTCATTGCACAGCAGAAACTAACGCATTGTAAAGCAACTATACCCCAATTAAAAAAAGAACAGCGTTCAAGCCTTTGCTCTATGATCTGGGGAGATTGGATGATTCTCTCTGGATCTGAGTTTCTAAGCTGTGAAACAGGGCTGGGGGCGGCTGGTATCCACCTTCTGGATTTTGGGAGACCAACCCAAGATAACGTCTGGGAAAGTTCTCGTTGAAGGCAAGACCACGGACGTCTTACTTAACGTCATAATCTGGGATGTAACCAGTTCCTGCTGGGGAGCCCCTGCAGGGTCTCTGCGTGGTGGGCTCTTCCCTGGCCTCTGTGGCTATTTGCTCTCATGCTGTCACCCTCTGCCAGGGACAGCAGTTCCCTCAGGTGCGTGACATTCTACAGGAAGGGGAAGCAAACTGACTCCTATTTCTTTGGGGTAACACCACGCTAGGAAGGACCCCCAAACTAAGTGAATGATCCCCTAAAATCTCAGCAGGTTTGATCAGCAGCCCTTTCTGTTTATCACCACCTCAACCCTACACGATGCAGGTGTGAGATCCCGGGCAGGGAGAGGCATGCCCATCCCTGGGATCACTGCTCCCACTGAGACAAGGGATGTTGGGGGGGCACTTTTTTGCAGAGAATTTTTTTTAATTAATGGAGCAACCACTGACCCTGATCCCAACACAGGAGATCCATTTAAAGACTTTTTTTCTCCCCTTTTTCTTTCTTTTGCATTTATAATACACAAACAACTTATCAGACTGATACTTTTCATAAAATTCATTTATTTTTGTGATTAATTGAAGTCAGTCCCCCTTTTCTTATGGCTTCAGGTCTAAACAAAGTCAGTGATAAAATGCTCCCTGCCCCTTCAACCCAAATCTTATATTTGGTCTAAGTTCTAAATAGTTGCTGTGATTATTGAGTTTAACTACACACACACACACACACACACACACACACACACACACACACACAGGCTTCAAATTAGCACAGTTTCATTATTTTTACTAAGCATTGCATTTAATATGGCAGTAAATTTGGAGAACCATCCAGTTATATAGTCCCATAGCCCTCCACCTCCCTACCCCGATGGACTCAGAGAAGGGCCTCTGCCCCCAGAGTGTCTTCCTGACGGCAGGATGCCTCCCCATCACTGGTCCTCTCTTCCAGACACAGCCTCCACCTTCAGTGCCCGTGCTATCATATCTCCCTGCATTAAAACGGTTGATCTGAAATCAACAGTGTGATATTGTAACTTATAATAAATACCTATGTTGGTCTTCATTCGTGGTTCCAGGCTCACAGCTCCCCAACCCTTGGAATTTCTTAAGCGGTAAGAGCAATGGGACCATCTTTTGTTATAGTATTTGGTCTTTGTCCTCAGTTCCTGAAATAGCTTCAGAGCCCTGAAAGTGAAATGGGTGTCTTGTTATTCATAACAAGCCCCTTTCCATCACAACTAGGTTTATGATAATGAGGTGACTTTGGGAAAGCCAGGGGGAGGAGAGGGCCAATGGTTTAATCAATCCTGCCCAGGGAATGAAGCCTCCATAAAAACCCAAAAGGAGGAGCTTCCAAGGTGGAGAACCAGAATGTATCCATGTCCCCGGAAGGTGGCACGTCCCAGACTCCACTGGGACAGAAGTTCCTGTGTTGGGGACCTCACCCACATACATCATCTCTTTATCTGGCTGTTCATCCGTGTCCTTTAATATCTTTTGTAGTAATCCAGGAATTTAGTAAGTAAACTGGTTTCCCAAGTTCTGTGGGTAGCTCTAGCAAATCAATTGATCCCAAGAAGGGGGTCATAGGAACCTCTGATTTATGGCCAGTTAGTCGGAAGCACAGGTAACCACCTGGATGTACCACTGGACTCTGGGATGGGGGACAATCTTGTGGGACTTAGCCCTTCATCTATGGGATCTGATGCTGCATCCTTGTAGGTAGTGTTGAACTGAGTTAAATTTGTGGGCACCTGGTCAGTGAGTCAGAGTATTGCTCGGTGGTGTTAGAAAAACACGGACTGGGGACAATCACAGCACAGAGATTGTAAAGGCAAAGAAACAGAATTTGGGTTCCTTCAGTTCTGCCGTTTTACGTGAGGACTTTGTGTTTAGAATCTAAAACAGTGGGACAGTGGGTGAACTGCAAAGTGCAATGGTTTTTTTGTCATTTTGGTTCGTGCATGAAGCATTTTACTAAATTTGGATAATGTCTTTAATATTATTCTCTATCTTTTTCATTGTTATTTTAAAACTAGAGAACAAGTCAAGAAAATCATGATTATTACATGATGATTATGGAAAATAATTTTGAGGAATAGAGCGAGGAGGTGTAAAAAATACAATCTATTCCAGGAGTCAAATCCACTAAGGACACCAGAGAGTGTATATCGTTCAACCAAATACTGCACTTCAAAGGCGGATATATTTTGCTCTCAAGCTATGTGTCCTTCTACATTATTATTGCTACCCTTTTAGGATTGCTTCAGCCCCTGGGAAGCAAGGGGGTGATGGAGATCACCTATGAGAACTCTGCCCTGATCCATTCTTTCAAAAAACATTTATTGGGCACTTTTATTGTGACTTCGGTATGTTCAGAGCACTGCACTTAACCCTGGAGAAGGTTGTAGGGCTGAGGAAACTGAGATTTCCCTATTAATTCCAAAATTGAGAAAAACAGCCAGAGATGAAGGTTAAATATCTTGGTGTTTAAATGGCTACGATTATGGTACCATTCCCAAAATGTGCCTATTAAAAAGGCAGGTTTATAGGAGGGAGACACACACCTATAATGTAGTTGATAAACAGAAAGTCCATTTATGCTATTATATATTTATAAGATGAGTCCTGACCTGCCGTGGAGAAACAAGTAATTGGAGAGGACCTCCCTCCTGACGGAGACCAGTGCAAGCTGCGACAGCGTCCCAGGTCTTAAGAGCCTCTTGACGTGCCCTGGGAACATGTTGTAAAGTGCATTTTCCTGATTTATTTAATAAAAGCAATTCTTGCTCATTAGTCCGCTTATTATCATTGGTAATAATAGGGTGTTTGAACATGTTACTTCTTCTCTGGGATTGGCCGGAAGGGCAGGCTGGTTACTCACCTAATGGTGAACCAACGAGTGTGAGCGTGGGATGGGGAAGATGCTGCCTTAAGGGCGGCAAGTCGGGGTGCGGGCAGTGTCCTCCCATCTGTGTCATTGCTCGGCAGTACGATGCTCCGAAGATGGTCCTGTCGGTTCCTCGGACACGGTCTGGAGGCTGTCAAACATCACAGGCGGAAAAGGCACCAAAACTGACTGTTGTCTCGGCTTTTGAAACCAGTCCTTGGCATTATGGAGATGTAAGCCCGGGTGTGTTCTGTGACATGCAGGTGCCGTGGCGCCCTCATTCATTAGACCCTTAAAGAGACGGGTTAACAGAAACAGCCATAACGTATACGGAAGACAGAGCCTCTTATTTTGGATGCTGTTACCTAGACATGCAAGGGTGGCAAAAACCATGAGACGCTGAAGCCAACTCCGTCCTTGTGACAGCAAGGGTGGAAACGTTCTCCCTGGTGTAACAATAACGGCTAGCAATTTCACCACATGCTGGAGTCTGCGACAGGCTCACCCACGTGCAGTCTCATGCGGACTAGGTCTCTCGACTTCCTGTCAATCGCAGATGCAGTCCTCCTGGTCCTGAAAAGCAACCGTGGACCCCAGGAAAGTGGGCTCCAGCACTGACCAGGGATTGAAGTTCAGCTCCTCCATTTCCTAGAGATGGGACCCTTGAGAAGTTACTCGAATATTCTGAGCCCCATTTTCTTCATCTGGAGAGTGTAAACCTTAACATTAAGCCTGCAGGTCCATTATGAGACTTGAGGCAAACTCTGGTAAAAGCTGGCGGACACCGTACTTAATTAAAGGAAACTACACTTCTGTGCCACCCCTGTGACATCTCCTGTCACTGTCTCATTACAGTCCAGCCCATGTGGGGCTGTGGCTCTCAGTACTCCTCCCTGCTACGCAAAGTCTGAGGAAACTCTCCTTTCCATATTGTAGTAAAGGGCAGAATGAGGAGAGGGAATTGGAACGTTTTCATTTATTTCCTCCCAAGGAACTGAAAGATCAGTGATCAAAACGTTACTTCATTGGTGTTTAGAAACTGCACCAAGGGCAAAGCTTTACGTGGAGAAACTGGGGTTTAGAGAAGTGAAGGGGATTGCTGAAGTTCATGTAATAAGCTGGAGCTTTTACTAGGAGTTCTGGGTTTGTTTGTTTTCCTCTTGGGGTGCTTTTCACTATTATTGTGCTAGTGAACAAGAAAATCCTTTCTGCAGTATGAGGAAAATGAATTGGAACCAATATTGATAGGCAGAGCTCTTTACAAGGCACTTTCACAAAAGCATCTCCCTAATTTTGGGCAATAGGTGTTACTGTTATCATTTACAAATGAAACTGAAATTCTGAGATGCTCCTTGACCTGTCCAAAGTCATGGCACTCGAGTAAGTAGAAGAACCCAGATGGCTGTGACTGCAAACACGCATTCCCCAATTATACATTATTCATTATTCTTGTGCAAAGTGAAAATTGTATGAGCATTTTGCTTAAAGTATACTTCCCCACCCTCACATCCCTCACCACCTGCCCCGTGCATCTTTCCTCTCAGTCCATGCAGCCTCTAATTTTCAAATCGTTGCTCCACTGTTAAGCCTGCCTTGATCAGTACCTTCCTTTCAGATCCAAGCTATCCTGATTCTTTACCTCTCCTACACGCTCCTGACACTCGGAGAGCATGAGGTGTGAGGCGTGCACTTGTAGATTTCTATTTTTATCATCTGATGTTAAAACCCAATCCAGACTTCCCTGGCAGTCCAGTGGTTAAGACTCTGCACTTCCAATGCAGGGGGCGCGGGTTCAATTCCTGGTCGGGGAACTAAGATCCCACATGCCAGGAGGTGTGGCCAAAACTAAAAAAAAAAACCAATCCCCCATGAAGGATAAGCCAACATTCATCTGCCTTGAAGCTTGTGTAGTTTGGGAAGTCCTCTCTAGGAAAGAAAAATAAAATTACAGAGCCTTGGACGAAGCCCACGTAAGTGAGGGGCACTAAAGCTCACGTTCCGTAGCCTCTTGGTAGGCTGTACCCAGGTAAGATAGAGCTCCCGTCTGGCTACCCTTTGGTGAGTCTGCCTTGGACCAGAGGCTGAGCTTGGAGGCTTAGCCCACTAAACGCTCACAACACAATCAAGAACGTGTGACGTTTCCATTTTATAATTCAACTCTTCTTGTTCATTGCTTTCAACTCAAGTCCGAGTTTCTTGACCTCAGAGATCCAAGCTTTCTATTTCTTGGCAGGTTCTTCCATCGAACCCGACACCATCCTGAGTTCACAAATATTTTATGAATGAATGGATATTTGAACAGATGAAGGAATAAAGAGCACATGTTCAACAGCTACTCGTTGAATTTATAGCAGCAAGTTTAACGATTATAATAATGACCATGTATTGAGTGTCTATTATGATCCAGTGGGAATTATTATCTCAAATTTATAGCTGAGAAAACCGAGGCTCTTAGAGGGAAGTTGCTTGCCCAGGGTCAGACAGGAAGTGGCAGAACCAGATCCAATTAGCCCTGAAACCCATTTCTTTCCACCTCACACTACATCTCAAAAGCCAGAACCAGGATGCTTCAATCAATTGTCTGCCCTGGCTGGGTACCTGCTCATCGTGTCTGCCTCACCTGTCAATGAGGAGGTGAAGAGTGGTCCCTTCCTGCTTTCACTGGCTTCTCCTGACTCCCCTGTACCCATAGTCCCTTGGACATGCTGTGCCCACAAAACATACAAGTCACAAGGACATCAAGAGTGGGTGAAATTCTCTTAGTGGGTCTGCAGTAGGAAGTAGAATGAAATAAAAGTTAGCTTGGCAAACAGAGCAAGCATGCCGAAGGGGTGCTGAGGACTATATTTGTGAACCAGTGCCTGGGCCCCAGCAGAGGGGAGGAGGCGAGCAAGATACTCCGGGACTTTCGCCTTGTGCCGCAGGCTGCTCTGCAGATAAACCAGCAGAAAGATGCCCTTTGTGGTCTCTTTGGACCAACCAGACTCTGTGATCGTAGGGGAATGGGAGGATGAATGCCAGATTCCCATCAAGTATTGGAAATGAGGAGATCTCTCCTGGGCAATTTTTATGTGATGAGAATGGGGTGGTGTTTTTAAGAGGTTTCAAAAGCCTGAGGCAAAAGATGCTCTGATAACTCTGGAAAGAGGTGCTCAAAGGCTTTCACCTCCGTTATTTCACTGAAGTCTCTCTCATCCTCCAGGGCTGGGAGGGAGGCAGTCCTAGTAATTCCCATTTTAGAGAGGGGAGCTCGGAAGCCCAAGATGGGAAAGCCCAGAAGTTCTCTGTATTTATTCTCTGCTTGGCTTAGCAAGGGATGGCCCTGAATAGAAAGAGTTTCTAGAAGACAAGGCAAACTAGCATCTCTCCTCTTCATTATAGTATAGTCCAATCTAGCATTGAAGAGAATTTGGTGTTTTAAGAATGCTGACTGATGCTGGGAAAGATGGTCATGACGAGGATGGTGATGATGGCGGCCATGATGGTAATGACCATCACCTGAACTCATTCAGGAATCAGAGCACGGAGAATACTGGGGTAGCTCACCTGCTCCCAGGTCGCCGTGTACTGAGGCCCAGAGACCTGGCAGGGTCCTCCCAGATGGGTCACAAACCACTCCCAACACAAGCTGCAAAAACAGGTGGGGAGGAGCAAGGAGACTGGAATCAAAGTGCTCTTGTGTGTATAGCCCAGGTCTATAGTCTATGGTTCTGGAATTCCAGATGATTCCCTGAGCTGGCCAGTCCGTAAATGACTCCCATAGGGATGCCTGGCTCCGTCTGGTGCCCTGGCAGCTGAGGACATGATATGCTGCTCAGATTCCCCTTTTAAGAAAGGACTTGAGAGGGAATTCCCTGGCAGTTCAGTGGTTAGGAGTTGGTGCTTTCACTGCCGGGGGCCCAGGTTCGATCCCTGGTCGGGGAACTAAGATCCCCACAAGCTGCATGGCCAAAAAAAGAAAACGACTTGAAGAGTGTGATGAGCTGATGGGTTCCAGCTTTAACTTCCTCAGTGTCTACCTCACCTTCTTTGGAGGGGGGCGGGTGGGAGTGACAAAGACCAGTGATTTCTCCACAGTGTGAGATGCCTGTTAGGCAGTCCTGGCTCTGCAGCGCCCTCTGAGCTGGCAGAGACTTTGTCAGGTGGGCATCATGGTCTTATGACTCCTCCTCTTTTCTCCCACAGGTCTTACTGCCCCCCAAACCTTTTGGACTCCACCTCCACCTCTGCCTCTGCTTCCCGAAGAATGCAACCAATACACCTGCCTTAACCTTCAAAGCAGTAGACCTACCTCGTGCCTGAACGAAACTAGAAACACCGAGATCTTGCATCTGATGAAAGGGGAAGGAAGAACCCAGCTCATAGGTACCCAGAGGAAGAAGAGAGCTCAGTGGCCGGAGGCTTGGATGGCAGAGGCTGGCACCAGGGCTACCCATGGCCCATCAAGACCAAGCCCTCAGGTTCCCCTCCAAGAGCAGCTAGAACTGCACCCAAGTGGTGATGTCAAGGCACCAACCTTCCACTCCACCTCCCAAGGAGAGGCTGATCTGGGAGATGAGGCTTTCTGAGTCTAAGTTACTCAGAAGCTCGGACAAATTGTTATACTGCTCTAAGCCTCAGGGCCCCCATACGTAAAACAGGACAAGTAACATGTGGTACCAGGGTTACCTCTCACTTGATCTAGAGAGGAATCTGCCCTCAAGCCCCACATCTGGATCAAGTCCATCCATCTTCTCTCCCTGGATCCTGTGCCTTGATGAAGAGGCAAAGACTCAAGGGGACCAAAAATGTCCACCAGCACCACACATGATCTTCCAGAAGGCTGACCCAAGTCTGAGTAGCAGCCCGGCCTCCACTCCACAACATGAGTTTATCCTGAATGTCCAGGGAGAGATACACACGGGTACACTCAGTGCCCCTCAGGGGATGATCCAAGGGAAATCCTTGGCTGGGAAGGAAATTCCTAGCCCCCTCTAGTTTGGAATCAGGAAAGCTTGGTAACCCCAGAGCTGAACCCCGCTGGGGAGATGCAGAAACTCCTGCATCCAGACGTTCTGTACTTTCTGTATTTTCAGGACTGAGCACCTGCTGTGGGGGTCAGTGATCAAGAACTGAGTTTTTTTTTAAAACATGGTCATTATTGAAGTGGGATGGATATTAAGAAAAGTACATCAGGAATTCCCTGGCGGTCCAGTGGTTAGGATTCCACGCTTTCACTGCCGAGTGCACGGGTTCAATCCCTGGTCAGGGAACTGAGATCCCATAAGCTGCGTGGTGCAGCCAAAAAAAAAAAAAGAAAAAGAAAAAGAAAAGTACATCAATCAAAATGTTCAACATCATTAGTCATCAGGGAAATGCAAATCAAAACCAAATGAGAAACGACTTCACACCCACGAGGATGGCTATCGTCAAAAAGTTGGATAACAACAAGCATCGATGAGGCTGCGGGGTAATGAAAACACTCATACACTGTCGGTGGGACGGTGAGAGGGCGCAGCCACTTTGTAAGGCGAGTCTGGCAGCTCCTCAAACAGGTAAGCATAGAGTCATCATGAGACCCAGCAATTCCACTTCTAGATGTATAACCAAGAGAAACGGAAATACATCACACAAAAGCCTGTCCGTGCATGTTTATAGCACATTATTCATAATAGCCATAAGGTGGAAACCAACCATATGTCTATCAGCTGATACATGGACAAACAAAACTGGTATATCTGTCCAATTGAATATTATTTGGCAATAAAAAAGAAATAAAGTACTGATATATACCACGACATGTATCTTGAAAATACTATGCTAAATGAAAGAAGCCAGTCACAAAAGACCGCATATGGTATAATTCCATTGATATGAAATGCCCAGAATAAGCAAATCTATAGAGGCAAAAAGTAGGTTAGTGTTTGCTTAGGGCCAAGGAGGCTGGGGCCATAGGAAGATAAGAGCTAAAGGGTACAGTTTCTTTTTGGGGCGATAGAAAGCTTCTAAAATGGACTGTGGTGATGATTGCACGTATCTGTGGATGGAATAAAACACTATTACTAAAAAGTGTTCAGCTCAGTGAATTATTACAAGATGAATAACTCGTGCAACCATCACTTAGATCAAGGAACAGTCTAGAATTCCAGAAGTCTCTACCTCCTGTGAGGATGTGTATTTTTTCTGTTTGTTTGTTTGGTCCCCATCTCCGGAAATCTTACTGCACATCTCCGGAATAGGTCATTTGGTGTCACTGATATCAACCTCCTTTGGGGCTATAATCAAGCATGGAGGCTCCTCTGGTGATCTTTCTCATGCAACACTGAGTTGAGTTCCTGGTGTCCCATTTTAAAAGGGATGCTGACAGATTTGGGCTCGTCCCAAAGGTGTATGGACAGCACAGGGAGAGGACTAGATCACATGGGGAACAACTAAGGAACCAAGTCTGAAGAGCTGGAGAAGAGACATCTCTGGGGGACCCCAATGGTTGTCTTTCCATAGTAAAGAGTTGCCATGTGGAAGTGAGGACACACGTGCTGTCACCCACGCGGGAGCTCTAAGAATGAGGAGGAAGGACAGCCACAATGTGTAGAATGTCGGGTATTACACGTGGCGCCTGGCGCACAAGCATCATGAAAATCTGTTATCGAGGGCTGAGTGTGTGTCGTCCTCCACACTTTATATCAAGTCCTCACAAAGACCCGCCACATGGCTACAGTTATCCGCCTTTTGCAAGTGAGGGGCAAACTAGGAGAAGAGTCGCTGATGGGGAGGAATGGCCCTGGGTGGCTCCTCTCAACATCATTATCCTGCTTTAAACGAGCACAACAGGTGGGCCCAAAGGGTCGTAAGAGGCTGTCTAGATGAAGCGGGAAAAGACATGGAGAGGGAGCTTCCCCAGCTGGTTGTCGGTGTGGCCTTTAGAGCTGCAAAGGCCCCTTAGCCTGCCCTTGACCACTCCCCAACCCCCAACACTCATGCTCTAGACTCGCTTTAAGTTCAAGGGAGAGGTTTTCTTACTTTGACCCCCAAATCCTTTCTAAAGGACCAAGAAACATCTCCTCCCAAACACGAAGCCAGAAAGTCCTCGATGCAGAGGAGACACAGGGAGCCTGGAGGCGGGGGCGCTGGTGAAGGAGGAAGGGGTGGGTACTAACCTGGCAAAGCAGAGCTGTGGCCACGGGGATGAGACATCCCACTGGGTGGTCCTGCCCCCTTCCTGCGAATTCAGATTTCAGATTCCATCTGTCTTGAAGACCTATTGCCATGCTCTGGGCTCTGAGCTGGAGACTTCCTTCCGTGGTAACCTCCCCGGAGCCCCACAGCATCCTGGGAAAGCAGCAACACCATCCTAGTTTAAAGATGATGAAACTGAGACTCAGGGAACTTAACGTACTTGCCGGAGCCAAGACCCGCCCCTTTAAGAAGCTCTTCTGCAGGACCATCGCTTGGGAACAGTCTCTGGTTTTGGAAGAGTTGACCATAAAGAAAATTACTCTGATGACTGAGATTTGGGCAGATGAGACCTGACCAAGTTGTTTTACATCTGAAAGCCAAGGTTCAATGCCCCAAGGTTGCAAATGCTCTGTCGCTGAGCCTCGGGCCAAATCCACGTGACTAGAAATTGCTTTCTATTCCCTTTGCCCGAGGTGAGGAAAATCTGCCCTTCTCCTCCGATGAGGTAATGCATACTTAACAGGTGTGCAATTACCATCACCAGTAAAGGCACTGACAGCATCTCAACTTCTGAACGTCAACCCAGCAACCCCTGCTCAGCCCTGCCACCTGGCCCTGGTCCAAGCTTCGGAGCTTTACCCGTCAGACCCTTAATGAAAACAGGAACCGGATCCCTAATGACCTAGCAGCTCACCCTGGCTCCTTTCTTGCCCAGTCTACCCTACACGTGCCCTCCAGGCTCCGAAGGAAAGGTTTTCTCAACTCAGCAAAGGGCCACAAAGACCTCTGGTTTCTCTATAGCTCTGGTGTAGGGTTTAGCCTCTTAGAGCTGGAAGAGCTTTGTAAGTCCTTAGATTTACCCCCTGCCTCTGGGTTAGTCACACCCAGGGTTCCCAAGTCTCCCTGGCCACTCATTTTTTTGGGTCCACATCTGGGCAGTCCTTGTGAATCCTTGAATCAGATCCACCAGGCAGAGCCAAAGATTCTCACCATCCTGTGCCAGCTAGAACCTTCAGCTGGTGACTTGGCAGCTCACATGTGGTACCTGCTGCTCAGAGGACCCAGGGTGCGTCGGGCTCCCTACCTCTTCCTGGCCTCCTCGGGGCACTCCCTCCTCCATGGGGCACTCCCTCCTCCACGGTCTAACAGCACTAACTGTGTGCTCAGCACTTTCAACAATGTCCTGTAAGGTTTTGTTAAATTCTCCTCAGTGCATGGGTTATTTTCCCAAATAAAATCTATTCGCATTAAGGAAGGGAGAATGTATCTTACACTTTATCCTGTTCCTACTCTGCCTAGCCTAGAGCCTAGCAAGTAGTCGTAATAAGAACAGAAACAAGTTACAAGTACCTGCTCTGTTCCAGACAATGCATTAGCTTATTTTATCTTGATAAGAATCATGCAATTAAATATTGTTACCATCTTAAAGACAAAGAACTAAGCATCAGATTCGATAGGGGATTTGTTCAGCCTTGTTCCAGGTCCTACAGCCTATAAATGATGGAATCGGTGTTCGAACGCAAGACAATCTGAAAAAAAGCTGTATTAGTCAGGCTAGGCTAAACTCTGCTGTGTAACAAACAAACCCTGCCATGTCAGCGCCTACTGTATAATGCACATAACAAATGTCTATTTCTCACCCAGGCAAGAGCTGCTGCAGATCTCAGTTTCTCTCCAGGGTTGTCTGCCTCCTCAAGGCAACTCAGCAGCCCTGTCTCTTTCCATCTTGTGTTTCTGACACCCCAGCATGCGAACTCCATATTCCCCTGTCTGAAGAAGACAGGACTGGAGGGTGTACAGGTGCTTTACAGTGAGGCCTGGAGATGCCCTGATCAGATGTTCCATGAGTGAGTCACTCACATGCCCACCCTGACTTCTCTGTGTCCAGGAAACAGAAGAGCAGCTACGGGGAAGCCCTAGAATCTGCTCCAAGAGCTCATGTGTATTCCACCAGGCTCAGCTGACTCTAAAACCTAAGGTATAAAACAAGGTATTTTCTGATGGACATCACCGCTAAGACTGTCACTTGGACACAAGAATTTAGAGTGACGGGGGGAAGTGTATGCAAAGCTGGACAGTGTGTGCAAAATGCTTTTACACACACGTTCTTGTTCAGTCCCTGCAACAAACCTGCTCGATGTGGCTCTTTGTACTTTCACCCACTGTTCAGAGCAGCAAATCGAGCCTCCGCGTGATTAAATAACATTCCCACAGGTAACATGCAGGGATCTTCTGATTCCAAATCCCTGGACTTTTCCAGTACAATCATGCCTTATTTGTCCCACTCTCTTTTATTTTCTCAGATGGGCTTCAGGTGCATTGAACTGTATTAATCACAATACATATTTCACGATGCATCCTTAACATTGTTTCCTGCACAATCCTATTTGTTTCATTATTATGTTTAATAATGTAACGAACTCCCAGAAACACTCTACCCAACATATGGCTCTTCCAACTGCCTCCTCCACATAAAACAAACAACAAACTAAATTCTGAATGTATCATTTCCTAGCTTTCCTTTTTATATAATTTCATTTTATTTGGATGTATCTCGAAGTGGTTATTTTTTTAAATCATTTTTATTGTTAAAAAAGGGCATAATTGTTGTAGGTGTATTTTGGGATTTACATTTGCGGTAAAAATGATGCCACTAAGCTCCATCCACATTGTGTGTCACAGAGGTTCATTCATTTGGAACATTGTGTAATATCCCATTGTGTGAAAGATTCATGCTTTAATCTATTCTCTTATCTCTGCTACCATGAGCAATGCTGCCATGAAATGTTTTTTGATGTGTGTGAAAAGTTTATGTAACTAGGAATGGAATTGCTGTGTCGTAGAGCATGTGAAGATTTTCCAAAGGGGTCGTAACAATTGACACACCCATGAGCAATGAGAGCTGTGTGGACCTACATCCTCTCCGACATTTGGTTAGACTTTTTCATTTGCCAGTTGAATGCCTGCATTTCTCTGATCACTAATGAGATTGGGTTATCTCTTTGTTTATAGGCAGTATGTGCTTCCTCTTCTTTGAATGCCTGTTCATACCTCTTGCCCATTTTTCCACTGGGTTGTTTATGCTTTTCTTACTGACTTGCAGAACTTCTTGATATATTCTTTAAGCAAATCTTTTGGTAACTTGTCTTTTTAAAAATTTTTTTATTGGAGTATAGTTGCTTTACAATGTTGTCTTAGTTTCTGTTGTACAGCAAGTGAATCAGCTCTACGTATACATATATCCCCTCTTTTTCGGATTTCCTTCCCATTTAGGTCACCACAGAGCACTGAGTTGAGTTCCCTGTGCTATACAGTAGGTTCTCATTAGTTATCTCTTTTATACATAGTAGTGTATATATGTCAATCCCAATCTCCCAATTCATCCCACCCCTTTCCTTTCCCCATACTTCCATAGGTTTGTTCCCTACGTCTGTGTCTGTATTTCTGCTTTGCAAATAGGGTCATCTGTACCATCTTTCTAGATTCCACATATGTGCATTAATATACGATATTTGTTTTTCTCTTTCTGACTTACTTCACTCTGTATGACAGTCTCTGGTTCCATCCACGTCTCTGCAAATAGCACAGTTTTGTTCCTTCTTATGGCTGAGTAATGGTAACTTGTCTTTTCAGCTTCTTTAAGGTATCTTTTGATGCTCTTTGCTTTCATCTCTCTGAGGTTAGCACATTCTGTATGTTGAGAAACCTTTCCCTGCTCTAAAGCCTAACAGATATTCACCTATATTTTCTACTAAATTTAAAGTTTAAACTTTAAAACATTTGTTTTCTTTTTGACAGTTAAGTCAATCTGGAGTTGTTCTTTTCATGTGGCGTGAGATAGGGATCGAGTTTCCTCTTTTCCCACATGGATAAACATTTTTTCAGCTTCATTTACTGAAGAGTTCCTCCTTTCCCCTCAATCAGCCACACTGCCTCTGTCACAGTCAACGTCCCAAAGATGCAGAGTCTATGTCTATGTTCTCCATTCTATCCCATGAGTCAATGTGTCTACCCTTGTGGTACCACCGCAATGTCAATTACTCAAGCAGTGTGAGATTGGCCTCTCCTGGCTCTGCTTTCCCTAATGTTGTCAAAGACTGCATCTCTGTCTAGAACCTTCCAGTCCAGACACATTTCCTTTTCTCCCTAATCTACTCAGCCACAGTCTACGACTCGCCACACCAGAAGAGCCTCTATACACAGAAGGAGTTGGTAGGTCAAGACCTTGATCTCACAGGGCATCACTCTTGGGCACTCTTTTCTGGCTCACCCTACAGTGAACTCTGTCTAGACAACCACGAAAACCCCTGTCACCTGTGGAACTCCTCACAGTATCCCAGCTAGGCAGAGCCCCCGTCTCCAGCTTTGCTAAAACCCAGGGAAACAAGTGTGATGAGAAGAGGAAAACTCTGCAGCCTCTGCTTTGTGGATGGGTGGGTCCTGCTACCTAACATTTGATCCAGCCTAAATTAAAGACACTGTAATTTCAGAGTTTCTTTTGGTTCTTTGGGTACCTAACAGTGGAATATCTGGGGCTTAGGGAAACTCCTCAAAGGGATTTTCAGATGTTCAGAGGAGATCTCAGAGCTCACTGTGATGTCGAGGTTAAATGCAAAATTGCTCTGTGAGCTGATAAACAGACATTTTGAAGTTATGCAGGATTGGGACGCAGGAAGAGAGGAGATGGATGCAGAGAAGGGATCCCCAGCCACCTGGATGGAGCATGGTACTAAGTAGGGGCATGGCCAGTGAAAAATATTCCTTCTCGGGGAAGGGCCAAGAAGTTTCTAGAAACAGTGGTGTGTCTGACTTTCCATACGTAGCTTTTTCCCGCCCTGTGCCACCCAGCCAGCTATTCCCGACCCTTGGGAAAGTTTGTTAAGCACAATTGCTTTGTTTTAATGTTGCTTTGGGGGAAGGAGAATGGGCTGTAGCCTGAACTTTAGACAAGAGAGGAATGAAGAAGAACAGCTGCCCCAGGACAGGGGTGGGGAAAGGGGAACAAAAGGTAAGTGAGAATCAAGAATTTCATAAGGGCAAGAATTAGAAGGCGAATATGACCATGAGAATATAAATCCCCAAGCAGAATCCTGGGAAATACTGGGGAGGGCTCTGGGCTTCCCATTGTCCCAGAATGGATGTTCAATCTGTATTATTTGGATATTAAGGCAAAAAAGACCAGAGGATGTGGATTCATTTAGTGATGCACGGACAGAGGGGCTGCCAGGGATGGGATGGTCTTGAAAACTTATGGGGCTTCTTTAAGTCTGGTCTGAGCCCCTCATTTCACACTTTCTTTGTGGAAGGAGCAGAGACGGCTAAGTGGGCAACCCCAGAAGCTGAAGGATTAACTTCCCAGAGTTGAAAGACAAAAATCCATCCCTTAGGGGCTCCTATATCCAAACCACAGACCCGTCTCTGAGCAGGGGCCAGCCAGAGTCAGATGTCGGCTGAGATCTTTCTTTCTCCCTCCTTCTGTATTGCCCACAGGTATGATGGCCAGAGGACATCTCTCCAGTCATCTGAGGGTAGGCTGCCCCAAGCAAGCCTGGATGAAGGAAGCAGTGGCACTGAGTCAGGGGTCCCCTAGCCGTTCATCACTGATAAGTGAATCAATCTCTCTCTCTCTCCCCCCACCTCCATATGTTTTCCTATTGTGGTAAAATATACATTTTAACCATTAAAAAAAAAATTTTTTTTTGGCTGTGCCGCGCAGCATGCGGGATCTTAGTTCCCCAACCAGGGATCGAACCCATGCCCCCCTGCAGTGGAATTGTAGAGTCCTAACCACTGGACCACCAGCGAAGTCCCCATTTTAACCATTTGAAGTGTATAGTCCAATGGCATTAATTACATTCACCATGTTGGGTAACCATCACCACTATCCAGCTCCAAAACTTTTTCATTACTTCAAATGGAAACTCTACCCATTAAACAACAAATCCCCATAAGAAATTCACAAACAAACAGTGACTCTCCCCCCACCCCTCCTAGCCCCCTGGTTACCTCTAAACTACTTTCCGTCATTATGAATCTGACTGCTCTAGGTACTTCATATAAGTGAAATCATGCAGTGTTGGTCCTTTTCTGTCTGTCTTAATTTACTTTAGCATGATGCGTTCAAAACCCCTCCACGTTGTAGCACGTGTCATAACTTCATTCTTTTTTTTTTATTGAAGTGTAGTTGATTTACACTGTTTCTTATGGCTGAATAGCAGCCAATTCTATGGATATAACACATGTCGTTTATCCATTCTCTCTTGAGGTAGACTTGAATTGTTTCCTCGTTGGCTATTGTGAATAAGGCTGCTCTCCGTATCTGTTTGAGTCCTTGCTTTCATTTCCTTTGGGTATATATATACCTAGGAGTGGAATTGCTGGATCCCATGGTAACTTTATGTTTAGCTCTTTGAGGGACCACTAAATCGTTTTCCATAGCAGCTAGACACGTGCACATGATGCCAGCAAAATGCACAAGTGTTCCAGTACCTCCATATCCTCTCCATCATTTGCTAGTTTCCTTTTTTTTTTTTTTTTTTTTATAATAGCCACCCTAATGGGTAGGAAATAGTATCTCATGGTGGTTTTGATTTACATTTCCCTAATGACTAATAATGACGTTGAGCCTCTCTTGATGTGTTTATTGGCCATTTGTATAACTTCTTTAGAGAGATGTCTGTTCAAACCCTTTGTCCAATTTTAAATTGGGTTGTTTGGGAGTTCTTTATATATTTGTATATTAACCCCTTATCAGATATATGATTGGCAAATACTTGCTCCCATTCTGTGGGTTGTCTTTTCACTTTCAAATCTTTAAATTTTGGTGGAGTTCCCCTTTCTGTCAATGAAGAGTTGATGGTAAACACCCCCGCCCCAACCCCTGTGCTGAGTGTGGTGGCTACAGCAGCAGGAGTTTTTCAGCTCTGTTCTTAGGAGATCCTTGGAGCTCCCTCTCCCTCCTCAGGTTGAAGACCCCACACAAAACTCCAGCTGTAGCCGGGACACTAGCCCTGTTTCTGAGAAAGGCATAGCATGAATCTGAATGCCAGAAAATTCCGTTGTAGAGTCCGGTCCTGGCAGCTACAGAGAAGACCATCACAGGAACCCTTGCCTGGCAGCAGCCTGGCCCCCATCATCAGTGTTCTCAGGGCTGCTCTTCTTACAGCTGGGTCTCCCCACTCTGCCTGCCTCTGTCCTGCTGACCCTCTGTCTGCTCCAGCCTCAGCGCTAGAAGGCCAAGGGGAAGAGCAGGGAATAGGCAGGGTGAGAAAGCCTTCAGAGGACGTGAGGTGAGTCCCCGCTGCGGTCCAGGAGAAGGCCAGCGGCAGACGTTGGAAGACGTCGATTCTGATTCTGGCTCTTTCTTTAGTTAGTGTTCCTAGAAAAATCTCTATACTGTTCTTTTTTTTTTTTTAATTATTTAATTAATTTATTTATTTTTGGCTGTGTTGGGTCTTCGTTTCTGCGCGAGGGCTTTCTCCAGTTGCGGCGAGCGGGGGCCACTCTTCATCGCGGTGCGCGGGCCTCTCACTATCGCGGCCTCTCTTGTTGCGGAGCACAGGCTCCAGACGCGCAGGCTCAGCAGTTGTGGTTCACGGGCTTAGTTGCTCCGCGGCATGTGGGATCTTCCCAGACCAGGACTCGAACCCGTGTCCCCTGCATTAGCAGGCAGACTCTCAACCGCTGCGCCACCAGGGAAGCCCTCTGTACTGTTCTTGACCTCAGCTTCCTCATCTGAAAAATGGGGAATGGTATTAGTTAAGATAATGCTAGCTACTATAGCACCAACTCTCAGAAGTCTCACAGTCACTTAAAGTCCACCTGGAACTGGGGGCGGGGAGCCACTCTACAACATCATTCACGGACCCAGGCTGGCTCAACATGGCTTCCAAGGATGCCTGGCTATCGACACGCAGCTGCCAGACAGGGGAGGAGAAGATGGAGTGAGGATTCATGGGGTGCATCTATGGACCAGGTCTGTAAGTGGTGTATGTCACTCTGATGCGTCTCCCCACAAGGTAGACTGGGAAATAGATGAGCCGTGTTCCCAGGAGCTACGGGGAGCAGACAAAGACCCCGCGCTGATGGGGCTCACCTTCTAAGGCCTCACTGCTCAGAGTGTGGTCCATGAACCACGAGCCTCAGCATTTCCTGGGAATATAGAAATGCAGAATCTCCACGCCTGAAACGAATAGGATATTGCAAATCAAATGTACTTTAATTTTTTAAAATGCTAATTCCAAAATAAAACCCAAAAGCCAGAAACGAAGAATCTCAGACCCCAACCTGGATATATTAATACTCAATCAGAAGGTGCATTTTAACAAGGGCCCTGGGTGGTTTGTGTGCACATTTCAGGTTTTAGAGAAGTGTCTTAATGAGGTGAAAAGAGGATGTTGGTCCAGCACTCCGGTTACTTAGTTAGCAAGGGCCAGACTGAATCCTGCCTCTTCCACTTGCGAGCTGCATCATTTTGGCCAGTTACTTAATTAAGTCTCAGCTATTCCGATGGGAGTAATGATGTGATGGTCCTTACCTCTCAGGGTTATTGGGATTATCAACTGAGACAATCCACATGAAGCTCTCATCACAGCACCTGGTATATAGTCTGTGCTCCGTCGATGTTAACTAGTACTAATCTTATTATGGTTGCTATTTTTCCTCCAGAGTTGATCCTTTTACCTTCCCTAAACCAGCCCCAGCACAGGGATGGCAAAATACATGGCAAGCATCTCACTAGTTTATTCTCCAGTGTCCAAGACAGACCTGCTAATCCATCAAGACACTTTCTCCCAGAGCCCAGACTCACCTGAGAGTCTGTCTCACACAGGGCTCCAGGCAACTGTTCCTAATTGAAGGAGGTATGCAAGGGAAAAACAATTTCCCATCTCTGGTTGACTTGGGCAGCCCCAAAGACCAAATCTCCCCTTTAATCCACGGCATTGGCATTCTTAGTAGTGACAGGTCCCAGGACAAGGAAAGGGAAGAGGGCAAGACCAGCAGGAAGAGGCCAGCCCTGGAGACCATGAGAACAGAGGGACCAGGAGAGGGAGTTGTTCTGAGGCAGGGGCTCAGCTGGGGGCATGTTAAAGCTTAGCTGTCTTAAGATACCTAAATGGAAATATCAGAAGGAAGTTGCAGACACACAGTTGGATTTAGGAGGAACATCTGAGTTGGAGACAAAGATCTGGTCACCATCTGCAGCAGACGCTGTTGATTATCCAACAACAATTTCCCCCTTCCTTTTAGCTAACTGCACCCCACTTTTGTTCACATGTGGAGCGGTCATGCTTGCCGAGGAGGCTGGACCCCAGCACCGTGGGTGAATCTGGATTAGCCCAATACAATCCTAGGGAATTCCATTCCCCTAATCTGTGTTTAAGAGTGGGAATGTAATATGATTCTGGACAATGAAATACCAGGGGATGTCTGCAAAGAGGATTCTGGAAAATTCTAGGAGTCATCTCTTTTTTCAAAAAGAGAGCAAAGAGAATCTTCCCTTCGTCTGCCTCTAGATGTGGCTCTGTGAGGAGCCATGGCCTGAAGCTCTGCAGCCATTTTGTGACCATGAGGGGAAAAAAAACCTAAGGGCAAAAATCAACGTGCTAAGGGTGGCAGAGCAGAACGATGGAAAGAAAGGGGGTCTCTGATGATACTGAGCCATCAAATTATCCAACTCCAGAAACAAGCGCAGGACTCCTCACTGTGTAATGATAAATGTCTTCTTTACTTAAGCCCCTTGAGTCAAGGTCTCCGTTCCTTGCTGTGCTAATTACTTCAACCAATGCACCATCTATGCAGAGAAATAGCTACATGACAAAGGCGACAATAAAGCCAACAAAGTGTGCAGGGAGGAAAAAAGCAAAGGGGAGGCCAATGTTGGGGGCGGGAGAGAATTAGAGCCCCTGTGTCTTGCGGGTTCACGGAATGGAAGGTTCCAGAAAAAATACACAGAAGTGGAATGAAATGCATACAGAAATCAATGACAGTAGAAGAAGGCAGAAGGCGATGGGAAGAGTGGGAGGGAATCACTCTTTGTTGGTTGACTATCTACCTGTGTGATTGACAGCTACCCCATGGTGGCCGGGATGACCCCAGTGTCCAAGACTTGGGAAGCTTTGACCCTCAAGATGAGAAAGAAGCGTCCCTCTGCAGATATGGAAGCCACATGTCCAGGGCCTCCAGGACAGAGGCTTTACAGAATGCTGTCCATTGTCAGACCGGGGCTCTGACACCTGGTCCTGACCTATCTTCTGTAGACAGAACACGATACACAGAGCTGTGTCTATCAGCTGTAACTCCAGGGAAGTTACTTTGTTGCTTTCTTGTTACCACGCAGGCAGCTTCCCGGTGCCCTCCTCCCTCCCCCTTTCTTCCTTCCTTCTTGGCTCTGAGTATTCCCTGTGCTTGCTGCCTTTGGTCACAGGGGTCCCTCTACCGTGGTGTCCTTCCTCCCCATCCCGTCTCTACTTGTTAAAGCGTCTCTTCCTGTCCTTCAAGACTGCCACCTCCACCAGGAAGCCCTCCCCCTTTCCCCCAGGTGGAAGTTATCTCTGGCACTGAAGTGCTCCCATTGCACTTGGCTTGAACCTCTATCCTTCTAAGCTCGAGGGGGGAAGTATTTGGGGACATCTGTGGTCTCCTGGGAGACAAGAACACAGACCCAGAAGGAAATTCACTTGTACAAATAAAGGCAAGGCCTGCACACAGTCTGTCCCATGTGTGAGCAGAGGGTGGGTGCAGCAGGTGCAGAAGTGACCCACTCCCTCCACCCACCTACAAAATCGCCCCTCCCCATTCCCTTCCCAGATGACCTCCAGGGCAGAACGACCTTGGCAACGCAGGATGTGCACCCCTCGCCTTCCCCACCTACAGAGGGTAAGTGACCTCACCGGCCCCCAGATAAATGTCCACTTTCTTTGGGGCCACCTCACTCGGTGGCCCTCCCCGCTGCTTGGCCTCTCTCCTCCTCAGCCGCCTTCTCTGCTGGGCTCCAGGCCCAACGTCTAGCCACTCTCTTTCTCTTTATCTTCCTTCTCCTTTATCTGGCATTGTTTCTTTCTCTGTCTGCCCACCTCTGTCGGACGCTGGCCTTGTCCTTCCTCACCCCTCCTCCTCACTCCCTCGGCCTCCCAGACTGAAAGGAAGATCCTTCAAGGAAGGCAGATCGGCTCCTGGCACACCAGAGGACCTGGGAAACAGACCCAAAGGACATGAGGCTTTGGGGTCTGAAACCAACTGGCAGAAACTTACACGTGTTAATCAGACCTGATTGGACCTTGGAGTAAAATCACTGGTCAGAATCCCAGAAGCCGGGGCCAGAAATGCAAACTGTGGCCTCGCTAGCATCTGAAACAGTGGCCTGAACGGCTTTGATTACACGCCCCGGTCGGTTTTTAAAATTGAGCAGTGCCTTCAATATACGCATATCTACCTACTTGTAAGTCCTACATTAAATGAAATCGTCAATTGTGGCAAAGAATGCTAGTGGTCTCCCATTAACCATTTTCCATTCTTCTACGGTATTGAAACCCCTAAATTTTAGCTGGACACGTAGCCATCCAAAATGAAGACTGTATTTTCCATGCCCGAGAAGTTAGGCTTAGCCATGTGGATGAAGTTGTGGCCAATGGAACCGGAGGGGAGGGGATGGCTAAATTCGGGACCCTGCCCCCTCTCCCCCACTTCCCACAGGCTGCCCCCTGGAGCATGGACTTGGTAACAAGCCATCTTGGACTTTGTGGAGAAGAAAGATAAGATCTAGCAAAGGCGAGGCAACAGAGGGGGAGCCTGGATCTCTGGACAGCCTGATGGGGCACAGACCTCTTACCAGCCTGGGCCATCTGCCTCTGGACACTTCCACCTAACCTGAGTCCTGCTGTCATGCACCTGAACCTACTATGTTGTCCTTTTATAATAACGTTGTGTACATCATTTTACGTACACAAATATAGACTATGAGAAGGAGATAATTTTGACTTTTTATTTATTATTATTATTATTGGCTGCTTTGGGTCTTCGTTGCTGTGCGTGGGCTTCTCGTTGCTGTGCGTGGGCTTCTCATTGCAGTGGCTTCTCTTGTTGCAGAGCACAGGTTCTAGGCACGCAGGCTTCAGTAGTTGTGGCACACGGGCTCAGTAGTTGTGGCTCACGGGTTCTAGAGCACAGGCTCAGAAGTTGTGGCACACGGGGCATGTGGGATCTTCCCGGACCAGGGCTTGAACCCGAGTCTCCTGCATTGGCAGGCGGATTCTTAATCACTGTACCACCAGGAAAGTCCCTAACTTTTTATTTTAGAAAAAGTTTAGACTTACAGAAAATTTGTAAAGATAGTTCACAGAGTTCCCGTATACCCCTATTAGTTAGTTTCCCCTATTACTAACATCTTCCATAGTAATGGAATTTATGAACAAATACTGATACATGATTACTAAAGCCCTTGCTTTACAATGGTATTTTTTTGTTGTTGTTATTGGTTACACCGTGAAGCATGCGGAATCTTAGTTCCCTGACCAGGAATTGAACGCGCTCCCCCTGCAGTGGAAGCGTGGAGTCTCAACCACTGGACCGCCAGGGAAGTCCCACAATAGTATTTTTTAAAATAAATAAAAGTTTACCATTTTCTTCCTAACCCCACACATCTGGCACACCCCCTGTGTCTGGGTGCCCCGGGGGGGGGACCACTGTTGAGGTCATTCCCTACTAGTCCCCTCACTAGTCACATAGCTCAGGAATAAGGCCCTGAGAGGGGACACCAGGTGGAGGGAGGCCAAGAGTGTGAGTACTGAGCACATGCTGAAAAATGGGGTGATCAGTGGCACGAAGGACCAGTCCAGAAAGCATCTTGGAAGTTGGGCTTGGAGGGGGGTGACAGGGACTGATGGAGAGAAGGGTCTGGCATCTCCAAGGCAGAGACCAGCCCATGTGCAGACTGACCCCAGGGGTGGCAGGAGCAGAGGCAGAGGGGGTGGTAGTGAGGGAGAATCTGGTTTGCATAAGGAACGTGGCCTGGGAAGCAGTGCAGAGCTGGGCTGAGTCAGGGAGGTGGGTGATGGACTCCTGCCCTGGGTCTCGGGTACTTTCCTTTTCCAAGAGCCTGTCTGTGTTTTTTAGAGCCCAAGGCTCTGTCTGTTCTGATGAACTCTGTGTGTCCTGGTTCCCCATTGAGACAGTGGGGTTTTCCTTGACCCTTGGGAGTCCATGTATCTGGAGGGCAGCCACAATCTTGGAGAAATATCATAGCAAAACCCCCCTTTTCAGGACAGGCCATGAGATAAGAGCTATCGGCAGAATCAGGCCTTTTCTGGCACATATATAAGGAATGTACCCATGGCATACACTACACACCCCTTACTGATGGATTCTGTTCAAATTCCAATTCCCAGGTTTTCTGTGACTGTGCAGGGAAGAGGCCTGTGGACTGGGGGAGGTCAGGAAGAAGGGTTCCTGGGGTCCCCTGCATCTGGAGAGAAATGAGCCCATGGACTTGTGCCCGGTGGCCCAGCACGCTGGCCATCAGCTAGGCCTGGGTTATAGAAACAGGCACAGAACAAGGTCACAGATAGTCACAGGTGGAAGGAACGTAGGACACACGATATGGTACTGAAACGACTTCTTTCTCTGTCTAGCCTGTGTGCATCCCTGAGGATGGGACTGGGTCCCTTCCTTTTGCATTTCCACGTCCAGCTCAGGGACCGGTGTGCAATGCGTGTGCTGAATGATTTGTCCATGCAAACACACTAATCTTGTTCACAACAGAACCAGCAGGGGCTTGGGTAGCCTGAGCTTTGGGTCCCATTATTCTTTTCGCTGCACCAAGTTACCGAATTGCTCCTGGGCCTCGGTCTGGCTGCGTTTTGGTTCTGCCGGCCACTGTGCTCCTCCCCGCCAGGTACATCCACACCTGCTGCTCTGGTGGTTCACCCGGGCCGAAGTGCTTACAGAGCTCATAGAGAGCGCTGTGACCACAGGGCCTTTGCACACCCAGCTGGTTAGCTTCAACCAGCCTGAGCCCCTGGCTCCAGCAGCCTTCTTAGAGAAAGGAAGGCGCACATGGGGACATTCAGTGTTGTTCAAGCCCTTAACACTCAGTGGGGCTATAGTGCCCGGAGGATAGAAGCCAAAATCTTTAGGGTAGAATTAGTGTCCTCCATAGTTTCTATGGAGCCCCCGCCTCTCCAATACCGACGTCCACACTCTCACTCTAATCACCCACCTCCCCAAACATCCATGGCTCGGTCATTGTGCCATTCCTTACACTCAGCGTTTCTTGTCCCCAGACCGCGGCTCAAATCCTGCTGTGTCTGGGAGTGCCACCCCCGTCTCTCCCTACCAAAATCCCACTGTCCTCCAAATTCTGAATCAAATCCCTCCTCCTCTCAGCTTTCCCGATTCCCCGCCCACCTGCTGGGATGGGGCGTCTCCCCATCCTCTGCATTCCCAGGGCCCCATTTAGCCCCCAGCGCTACAGTTAGTTTTATATGTGTGTCCAGCCAGGGGCTCTGAGCTGTGGGGAGCATGGATGCTGGGACCTTTGTTTCCTGTCTCTCTCACCCTCATCTCTACACCGAACCCAGGAGACGCTCCTGGTATATCCTATGCTGAGGGTGGGGCAGAGTGGCCAGCAGACTCTGTGTTGGAAAGGCAGAGCTTCCTTATTTGTCCACACTCTGAATCAGACCATCACAAACGGGCCGTCTCCCCTTTAAGCTAGGTGAGGCCATTACTGTGTGCAGGAGGCGATGTTGGATCTTGGGGACCATGAGATCAAGGAGGGATGATGTGAATTATCCTGACCCATGGCCGGAGGACCAGACCCAGGAGGAACAGCCTGTTTGGAACCCGTGGCCAGTCCCACCCTTGGGAAAGATCACCCATGTTGCCAAAGGGGCAGGAGGACTGAGTTACGGTTTCCGAGGAGGCTCAATGGACCCAGGAGAGGAGCGGAAGCCAGGCCAGAGATCATTGCAAACCCCCCCGGCCCCTCTTCCTATCCCATGGCTCCGCTCTCTTGGCCACTAGAGACAGGCAGGAGTGACAGCCTAAGGAAGAGACCTTGGGCAAGAGGGCCTCCCCTTTCTGGAATCTCCTTCAATACCCTTGTGAAGATGGGCTCCAAATTTCCCACCCGAAATTTTATTTTTAACCCGGAACAAAACAGAGCTAGTCAGCATCCTCTGTAAACGTGTCCACCGGCACAAGCACATGGTTTGTCAACTGAATGTTGAAAACTGCTTCCTCTGTGGAAGGGTCTCCCCACAGCAGGTCATGAGGACTCTTGTTATGTCAGCAGTTCTGTCAGGCAGGGTTTGGGGCACCACCTTCCCCAGCCCCCGTCTACCTCTTCCTTCCTCAGAAGCTCTCCAGAGAAGCACCCCGTGGCCCCCAGAAAGTCCGGGGCTCAGAGCGACGGTACAGCTAGTGCCCAGCAGTGGCTTTATCCCAGCATCCTTCACGCCACCCCCTCCCCCATTTCTTCTGGGCCTCCCCACCACACATGCCGTTGGGATCCTCACATGGAAGGTTCTTTGCAGCTCCATGGGTCCCCCAAGCAGCTGTGACTCCCCTCATCTCCTGAGTGCCGGTGATCTTCACCCGATGCAGCCACGACCCTTGGACTTGGAACCAGAATCATCAAATTCACCTTCCTCTTATCCTTCCAAGGGGGGTGGGGTGGACAGGCTTCTGTGAAGAACCTGGGCTACCCAGCGCCCACCCACCAAGCAACGCTCAGCCAAGAGCAAAGAAAGAGCCTGGGATTAGACTCTCCCTGCTTCCCTGAGAAGGGCCAGCTCACTGCCTGTGGACCACACCAGCTTTCCTTCTATCACCCCTCCTCTGTCAGATCAAAGCCCTGGAGCATCCCCACTAGCCTAAGGAAGAATTGGCTCCAATAATACAAAGTCATGAAGAATCTCAAACCCATTCTGTTGGGCTTTGGAGAACTAGGTGATTCTTTTCTTGCAGCTGATTTTCCTGAATCTATTGAATATTAAAATGTGTGGCAGACAGCTCTACCATCCAGGGGGCACCCCGTGGAGGGGACTTTCCAGTTTTTTCTATGGTCAAAAATGTGCTCTCTCTCTCCCCACCACCTCTATCTGCCCCCCTGCTCCCAGCCAAGCAGGAACCTCCCAGTGTCCCAGTGACTTGTGTCACAATGCAGGCCAGTGACATGGAGGCCACAGAAACATTTGCCTGAGGTGTGACCACTGCCCCCCCCCAGGGCTCTGGGCTTCCACGGTCAGCCCTCCGGACACAGTTTTACCCTCCTAGACACTGGGTAGCAGTTTTTAGATTCTGGCCTCTGACATCAACTGGCCTCTCATAAAAGGGTCCATGTCCCTCCTGCAGGACACAACATTTTAAGACTGATTTAAATAGCACATACCATGGCTTTTAAAACCAAAATGTACGGTAGTGTCTAGCTGGGGGCCATTGAACCAAGGTCGTTGGCTTCACTGGCCCAAGGAGTCCCCAGTACTTGTTTCAGTTCCTCCGCTGGCCATTCGCACCCCAGCCCTACTCCTCCCCGGGGTCTTGGGGGGATGGCTTGGCTTCTCTGGGCCTCAGGTTATTCATCCTGGAAAGGAGCGGGATGGGCCAGTTTTCCCTCCAGAAGGAAAACTCAGTGACGATCAGAGGAATAACGATGCTAGGTCTATCCTGTGCTTGCTGTGTACTCTCCATCGCTTTCCTTTAATACACACACACACACACACACACACACACACACACCTGTATAATTCTAGTTGGTAAAGGGCTTCAGCCTCAACCCTCTTCCCCATCACTCACCTCATTTAAGTTTCACAAACAGTCGATTTTGCCCCAAGCCCATCCACATTGGCATCCCCACCCCTGCCATTAGTGGTTCAGCCCCTCCTGGCGTTTTCCTGAAGACTTCCCATCTCCGCTGCGGTTCGCCCAGCCTGGAATCCCGCAGCTTCCAGACAAAGCCCAGACCGTTGGGGAAGCTTAGGATGCCCTGCGCACAGGCTACCAAGTAGGTGCCACCGGCGTTTATTATTGCGAGTAATTGTCCTGTTATCCTGCCTTTTTTACAGATGAGGAAACTGAGGCTCCGAGCAGAGGTAAAGGCTGTTGCACGTGCAGCTGGCCAGGGGTGGAGCCGTGAGCGGAAGCCAACTCTTGCTGGCTCCAAAGCTGCCCCCTTGCCCGCCGCTTCTCACTCCCCTCAGTCACTTACACTCCCCGGAGGCACCATGATGTTTATAGCCTCTGGTTTCTTACAGGATGTTCTTTCGGTCTAGTGTGATATTCACACGCCTGCCCAGGAAACTCCTATTATGCTCCCCCTTCTTGCTCAGGCGTGTTATATCCTCTGTGAAATCTCCCCAGACCCCTTTCCAGACGTAGCATCCCCTCCTCTGGTTAACACTGTCCCTTTCATCCCTCTGCTACTGCATCCATCTCATCACACAGTCATCATTTTTTTTTTTTAATTTAAAAAAATTTTTTTGTCCATTCTGCGTGGCATGTGGGATTTTAGTTCCCCGACCAGGGACCAAACCCGCGCCCCCTGCATTGGAAACGTGGAGTCCTAACCACCGGACCTCCAGGGAAGTCCCACACAGCTGTCATTGAACCACCTGTCAGCCTTCTCTCTGCCTCTGTGAGCATTTTGAGGGTGGGGACCAGGTTTTGTTTGTCATTGGACCCCTAGCCCCAGTGAGTACGTGAGCTCACATATACTGAACAGTTTTCCAAGTGCTAATTGCTTTACATGGACTGTCTTACTGAACTTTTCCAATGACCCTAGAAGATATCATCTTCTCCCTTTTACAGATGAGGAAATTGAAAGTGAGGGAGCTGCCAGATTTTAATCGTTTAAATTTATGGTTGCGGGGGTACCGGGGGATTCGTCCTGAAGTGGGTTTCGCCATACATTGTTTTCACTTTACACATTGTGTGTTTGGGGGTGGGTATGGCAATGACGAGGACTGACGCCCTCCCTGGGTGCCACTTCTAGAGGGAATCATCCATGTGCCCGAAGTCACACGGCTGGAAAGTAGCAGAGTCAGGATTTGAACCCTGGTTGGGGGGTCGGAGGACCCCTGAGATGGGTGCCGGGGGGCCGTTAGTCCGAGGTCACTAGGTAATGAGGCATTAGTGTGCAGTTTACAAGAAGAAACCCAAAGGACTCCATTTTTTCTAGCTTATAGGTTAATAGGGGAAATAAGTCATTAAAATGTACATAGTGACATATACAAAAACGACACACCCAGCAGGTACACAAAAACAGCAACTGGGCAGAAATCTGAGCGTGGAGCTGAGCCGCTATGGGGTGAGGGGAGCGGGGTGAGTGGGTTGGTTTCTGGGTAAAAGGGCATATGAATCGAAGTTTTAAAGAGGAGACGGAGACAGGCTGTCCTGCTAAGCTGGCCCTACCTACCCTGTGGGTTCCGGCTTCCTCATCTACACAGATGGGGCGTAGAGTCAGTGGTCTCAAGAACCCTCCCAGCCTTGCCAATTTATGATTCTGGTTTTGTTTTCAAAGCAGAGAAAATACTGAACACACACAGCGCTCAGACTCTCCTCAATTCCTGTGATGTTTAAAAGATTTCTCGGAGAACAGCCGCTCAGACATTTCCATGTGAATCGTCTGCCTTGAGACTTGTGTGTGGCCGGGTCTCATAAGGAGTCACCTTATGATGTGTGTTGAGGAAGGGGAAGTAGGATTGGGGGGATGGGTCTAGGGGGGATCTTTGTACACCAGGAGCAGCAGGTGAGTCTGTGGTTTTTCAGGAGATTCTAGCCAAGCAACAAGCATCTTCCACTGGAGGAACACGCAGCCAAGACAGGCAGGCTGGACTCAATCCCCCATCTGGTCTCGAGGGGCAGTGCACACCTGGAGAGTACCCAGACCTCTCCAGCATCCCACACACAGGCTCCCCAAGCCCCGCCCTGTCCCCACTCAGAGCGCCCCCCCCCCCGCCACCATTTGGCTGTGCTGGGAGCAGGCGGCAGTGCCCGGGCCTGGCAGGGCTGGCACAGGAAGGGCTCCGACCCCTCCCCACCCAGCTCTCTACCCTCCAGCTGTCGCTCCCCCTCCAAGCCCACCATTTGGCAGGTGCAGTTCCCACTCCCACCCCAGTCTGGTCCAGCAGGCACGGCTTAAGTTTCCACAGAAACTCTGTCTTTCCTGGGGTTTGGAGCAGCCCGGCAAGGAGGGCGGTGGGTGGTTTCACCAGCCACGGTTCCAAATGCTGCTGGCTTCAGGACCCCCTCTCCTCCCACGGCTTCTGGCAGGGTATGGTCACTGCCACGACAGGGCCCTGGCAAATCCTGGCAGGAGAAGGTGGGTGGCCTATTGTTTGTTCCTATTCCCCCTCGCTCTCTGAAACCCAGAATAGCAACCATCACACTTAAGGGTCACTTTCAACCTTTTAAAGGACTTTCTAAATTTTATTCCACTTGATCCCCATGAGTTCCCCAGGAGGTAAGCAGGATAATTCAGATTAACCCCTTTTGGCCAAAGGGGAAGCAGAGACCAGAGCGGGGTGAAATGACTTGCCCAAGGTCCCACGGCTGGTTCGCTGGCATGGGAGCCGTGGAGCCTTCCCCAGGCCACATTGCCCCTGCCACACCCTTTCCAGGTGGCACGACATACTCCCAGAGGTCACGGTGAAAATGTCTTTGCACTTTTCACAGCCTCCCGTTTGCATAAAAGAACCTGGAGGTGTAGGGAGCTCTCGCGGGGCAGCGGTGGGCAAGGACGTCACTCTTGGGCAGCCTCACCACGTCTGGGCACCAGAACCCACCCTCCCTTCTCTCCCCAACTTGCTGGAGACATGTGCTTTGTGATCAATTCTGTATCCTGGGCAAATCTTTTGATCGACATGAAAAGCGCCAAAGAAAGATGCTTTGTCTGTGTTTTTCCATAGGAGTAATGTAAGCTTCAGAGAGTAAAGGAAATTAGAAAATTTGGGAAGGAGGCGGGCAGAGGAGAAAGAGATGTGCACGCGTGTGGCTGGAGACAGGAGTTTCTGGGGTTCGCTCCATACATGCCCACGTCTTGGCAGTTTCTCGTGTGGTGGACTTATTAACTTGACCCCGCCTGGCTTGAGAAGAGAACCCTCCAAAGGCAAGAGGCTCATTCCTGAATCCACAGGACCAAAGTCATGGGTCTAGCCCATCCCTAAACTCCCCCAGTGGCAAGTCTGAACCCTGGTCTTACAAGTTTCCAGAGAAGGAGGTACATTGATCAATTCCCAGGTCTCTAGGTGCTACTTAGAGTCTAACCTAAATCCTTCCTGCTGCACTTTTAAAAGACCTTCGAATCTCTGCAGAGGAGAGAGCAGGCAGGGTGCCAACGGGCAGGAAATGAAATCATGAGGCTGGTCATTTCCCTCTTTTCTTTCCTCTCCACTCCCCTCCTCCTTGTGCATCCCCCCACTACCCTCACCCCTGGGGCTGCTTGTCAGATGTTTCCACTGTCATGAGCAGCGCCTGTGTGGACAGTTCCTTTATGTGTTATCGATTTTTGCTGTGAGCCTTCGGGCTTCTCCTTGCCGCCCTGACGAGGGAAATCCCATAATGAAGGATTTCACAGAGCTCGCGGGCTGAGAGAGGCTTTTCTTTCCATCTGTCATCTTACTTCACGCCCTGACCTTTCTGTTCCCATGCAGGGCGGTACCAGGAAGAAGCTTGGGCTGGGGAGTTAATGTCTGTGTTGGGCCCTGGACTGCGCAGTAAGTGAACCAAAGCAAGTAAGCAGGGGTCGGATGACCTTGAAAGGGTGCATTAAGGACCAGAGCACATCCTTCAGGGGTGTGGATGGAGGAGGGTGGGGTGAGGAGAAGGGTTTGAAGCAAGAAGAGAGGCTCTGGTGAGAAGGAGGTCCTCCGTAGAAGTGGGACCATGGAACAGCCTAGGAGCCCCTGGCCAGACACCCAGGGAAGCCACTTTTACCAAAGAAGCCAAGGCTTTGGGATCCCCCAAATCTGGGTTTAAATGCTGGCTCCACCCCTTGCTTGCTAGGACCTTGGGCCAGTCCTTTAACTTCCCCAAGGTTCATTTTCCTCATTTGAAAGTCAGGGGTGGAGACTCAGACATCACCGGCAGATGGAACAGGCCACTGTCCGGCGCTCAGCCTGGCACCTGCAGGCGGGCAGCGCGTAAGCAAGGATGCTGGGCACACTTTGGGGGAGGACAGAACCTCAGCACCTCCACCTGGAAGATCATAGAAACCAGAAACCCCAGCCATGGCCTCTGTGCAGACAATACCCAGTACCCACCCCCTTCAACGGGGCCTCGGCCCCGGACAAGCAGCGGTGGGAAAGCAGCTCAGGGCTTTGATGACAGCGAAAAGGCCACCTTCCAACCGACTTTCCCATGTCGGGTCTAGACGGAGGCTGAAAAAAAATCCCAGTCTCCAAGGCTCCACCACCAAATACCCTCCCGGCCCTGTGCTTTGCAAAGGCCAAAGCCTTTGAGATGCACAAGAGTTGCGACTGTCTGCAATGCTGGTAACATTTCATCTTTCCAAGGACCTTGTTCATTTATCAGGGTTCTTAAAACCCTTTTGTTCCTAAGCTCGTGGTGAGCACAGAAAACATTCTATCTAATATCAGAGCACAGCTGTTCCCTGACAGACAGACTTGGGGAGAAAACCCTTAAAAAAAAAAAGAAAGGGGGGGTTATCCCATCAGGGACAGAAACATGGGAGAAGCAGCTGGGGCAGCAGCTGCCTGACAAGAATACGCTGTGGGGGGACCTTTGAGAAAGTCGCCCCCAGCGACAGTGGGCCCCCGGGCTCTCAGCACCTAGACAGAGGCCAGGTCCCAAGTCGGGGCTCCACCTCCCGTAGGGTTCCTGGCAGTCGCACCCAAGGCCCCAGCCAGGGCCCCTAAAAGTGTTGGAAGTAGGTGGGGAGTCTTGAGTAACACCTTCTTAAGGGCCAGTGTGGCTGGGGAAAAAAAAAAAAAAAAGCTTAGTGGAAAACTCTGTCCATCCAAGGCCACAGACAACCAGGAAATATTTTCTAAAAAGGGCTTTGATTGCTCCTGAAAGCCCAAGACAGAGTAAGCAGGACCAGGCCAAGGCGGGGACTCTGTGACCTTAGCCACTGGCCGGGGGAGGTGGGACAGGTCCAGAGTCTAGGATTTATTTTCAGCTCTTAATGATTTAGTCGGAAGTCGTATAAAACTTCACGAATTCGGATAAAAGAAAAATCACATCCGCACTGATGAAATGTCTGAAGAGTCGAAGTTGCCTTAAACGGCATTTTATTTCATAAATCAAAGCCATATTCTAAAAGGGAAAAATGATAAAAGTTAATCGAGGTGACTTTTCAACACTGAAAATTACAGTTGCCTTGTAATCGATACTAGTATATTACAGGTGGTGTAATATATTAGTATACTACAGAGTTGAGTTTAAATGCTGGTGCTGGGTGACCTTGAGGAAATATCTCAGCCCCTCTGTGCCTGGGATTCCTCAGTGGAATGAGAATGAAGGCACCTACTTCACAGGGTTCCTGTGAAGGTTACAGGAGCTTCTCTAAAAAAAGTGTCTCGAAGAGGGTGAGAATCTCTTGAGCCTCTCCTTTTAAAAGGAGAGGCTAGAATTTTAATGAGTTGGAGGTTATCATGGTGCTTTGTTGTTTTCAGGAAACAGGTGGTCTCTGCTCGACCACTAATTGGATCCCATAACATCTCCAGACATGAAGGTCATGGGTCAAAGAAGCTTAGGAAGTATAAAGGCATAGATAACTGTGATCTATAATTATCATAAAGCATTTTTCTTATGTAATTTATTCCCTCTCATTCAGCAAACATCCTCATGCAAGAACTTGGAATGAGCAGCTAATCATTCTACCTGATACCTGCAACCCAACCTTCCGCTGGATCCTTATTCTAACAAATCAATTGCAAAAGAGTGACAGAGAGACAATCGGGGAAATTGGCTATTAAGGAATTAGCGTTCATTTTTGTTAGTTGTGATCACTGTATTGTAGGTATATATGTATGTATGAGAGGGTTCTTCCATGGGTACACCTGGAGTGTTTACAGATGAAATTGCGTGATATTTGGATTTGCTTTAAAATCATCTGTGCAGCAGGGGAATCTGGGGCTAGGTATGGATAAATGAAGATTGGCCATATGTTAATAATTGTAGAAGCTGGGTGAGAGCACATGAGAGTTATTTATATTATATTCTCTACCTTTACGTTTGAAAATTTTCCATAAAAACAGGAAAAAGCAATACCAAAAAAATCCAGAAGGGAATCAATGATTAGGCATCCAGGACAGCAGCTGAGGGCGAGGCAGAGAGTCTTAACCAGGGACGGTCGGGTAGTTGGGATCCAAAGAAGGTGCCCAGTAACGGGAGAAAGCTGGAAACTGGATGGCCTGCCGCAGACAAAGCCTTGAGGTGCCACCAAGTCACTTAATTTCTCCAGGTCGCTGTGTCATCTCCTTTAAACGGAGGAGATAAGACTCAAATGCCCTTTTCAGCTTGAACGTGATATGAGTTTTGAGGATTTCAAAATCAAGTACACTTCACCAGATTTTCTGAATGCAACAGGCAGCTCTCACTTTCAAGTGAATGAAGCCATTTAAAATGTGTCTGAAATGCTCTCAGTTTAAAGATGCACCTTGGGAGAGTGTCTAGCTCAGCAAGAAACCTTTTGGTAAAGTGTGTACCTTCTTCCCCAATTTATTTCTGGCTTCTGATGTACTTGTTACAGTAAAAGGTCCATTGGCCAAAGCCTACAGAGTTTGGAGAAGTTCTTCCAAACTCCATTTCTGGCAGCTGAAGGATAATTTGAAAAAAAAATCCTTTAGGTTTCAATTCTTGTTACAAAAAACCTCTCGAAGCCAGGTTTTCCTAGCTTAGCCAGCACGGAGAAACAAATGCCACCTTCTTGGTGATCTTGGCGAGAGGCTTCTTCTGGCTTGAGGTCACCAGCAGGCACCAGGTCTGACTGCCCAGGACAGAGAGGGTAGAGACCAAGTCCAGTCTACATGGATGCCTGGGCATCTTCTGGAAGGTGAATTTTCAACATCAGTCCTGTAGGAGCCAGTTTTGTCATATGTCCTCCTACAAGTGGAGGACAGAAGAAAAGGACAGCAGTTAATAAAATGTTTTGGATTGGCTACGTCAATCAGTCAACTGATGTGAGCTGTCTTCCTGAAAGCCTCACATTTCTCTTTGCTACTATAGACTGTGTTCACCCACAGCAATTCTGATGCCAAATCTGTGGGATTTATCCCCACACCAACCAACTCTCCAACTCTCTGGACACCAACTGGGTGTCTGACGGTTCGATAAAACTCCGACTGTGACCACCTAGACTTAGCGCACACCCCGAAGGTGAAGGGCTCAGCCAACAAGACTTCCCCACCTCAGATGCCAGTCACAAGTCCCAGGTTGCCACCGGGACTCCTGACCAATCGACCATAAATTCAGGGGTTCCCACGACCCCTTCCTCGGGTTTGACCATTGCTAGAACAACTCACAGAACTCAGGAACAGTTTACTTGCTATTACCGGTTTATTATAAAGGATATTATAAAGGATACAAATGGACAGCCAGAAGAAGAGGTACAGAGGGTGAGGTCTGGAAGGATCCCAGGCATAGGACCTCCTGTCCCCTCGGAGCTGAGATGCACCACCTTCCCAGGCGTGATTGATTACATCATCGGCCGTTGGCGATGAACTCAGTCTCCAGCCCACTCCCCTCCCAGGAGGTAGGGGGATGGGACACAAAGTTCCAACCCTCTAACCATGCCTTGGTCTTCTTGGTGACCAGCCTCCATCCTGAAGCTCTCGAGGGACCCACCAAGAGTGGCCTCATTAGAACAAAAGACACTCTTATCACTCAGGAAATTCCAAGGGAGTTAGGAGCTCTGTGTCAGGAATCAGTGACAAAGACCAAATATATATTTTTTTATTGTGTCACAGTTAGCCCGAAGACTTGGAATAAAATTTTCTAGGACTCTGCCTGCAAACCTCTCACTTCTCCCAAGAAGTACCTGGTTTTTGTCTAGCAAGGACTCAACGCTATTCTGTCCTCTCAAAAGCACCCGAACTCACGGATTACCGAAAAAGCAGACTAGAAACGTCTTTGAACAATCAATTAGCCAACGTTTCTTGAGCAACTACTCTGCAGAGGCACTCACTAGGAGCTATAGGAGGTACCAAGAAGGTCCTTGACGTAGTCTTGTTGAGGACAAGTCGGAGACAAATCCCAGACTCTCATGCCTGACTGGGGTTTCAACACTGTGGTCCAGGGCCAGCTGGCTCCTTAGCTGCCGAGGACTGGGGCCTCGGGTTCCTCCTCTGTAATACGGTAATAATAACGCCGACTCGTAGGGTTGTTGGGAGGATTAAATGAGATAATCCCTGGACATAGTGCCTGGTACGTGCTAGGTGCTCCGTTAACTGTCTTGTGAGCATCTGAGAGATGCGTTCGTGCAAGAAGCTGCTATGGCCAGGAGACACCGTACCAGAGAGGCAGCAAGACATCAGTGCCCAAGGCCAGCTGGATGGTATGTAGGGAGGGTATGTTTGCTGTAAGAATGGGGTTTCTAGGGAGAGAGGTCCCGGGACTGACTAGGCTGGCTTCCAGAGTATCTGAGGCTTTTATCACCCAAACGTCTGGTCTGAACCTCAGCCCACGGGGGACCCTTGCTCTGAATGAACGTGGACTGGCCTGGACCTCAGAGTACCTAGGCTTTATACCCCTGGAACAGAACTGTGAATTCTACGGGCGTGCAGGGGATGGTTGGTCAGGAAGGGCTTCATGGAGGAGGTGCCCATGGAACCAAGGCTTCAAAGATGGGTAGGGTTTCAGAAGACAGAGACAATGAAGAGGTCAGCTTCAGGGTGGCCCATGTCCTCTCTCCAGAGGCCCCTCCTCTGGGCAAGGACCCGTGGCCACCCTCTGCCAGGGTTGCCAGGTTGAATCCCTCTTTCTCCCTGAAATCCCACTGGTGCTGTCCAAACAGAAACCTACTTTTTCTTGCCTGGCTCTTGGAAGAGCTGCTCCCTACGTGCCCTCGTCCACAGAACAGCCCTTCTCAGATCTGAAGGCTGAGGTCGTGCCAGCCCTTCCCCCAGGCTTTCTCTTCTCCCAAGGACCATGTTCTGCTGGTCTCCTTGAAGCCACGACTCGTTTTGGTGCACTGCCCAGCTCAGGGGTGCCAACCCGCCAGTGGGCTTTGAGGTCTTCCCTGGCAAAACCCCAGGCTTGTGGCTGCTGTCTCATCGCCCTCCCCACCGCCCTCCATCTCCAGAGCTGCAGGGACTTGGCCATCCCTGGCACCCCTTCCCAGTGCAGCTCAGAGACTCTATTCTCAGGACGCTGGCATCCCACCCCCGGCCCTCGCAGAAGATTTCAAGGGAAAAACAAAACCCAAACTGAGGAATGTCTTCCTATTTCATCACAAAATATAAGCAGTGAAGCATAATCTCAGCTCTGCCACTTACCAGCAGGGTGAGCCTGCGCAAATGACACACCCGTTCTGTGCCTCAGTTTCCCCATCTGTTAAACAGGGATAATAGCGCCCCTGCACGGTGTTGTTGTGAGGACTGAACAAGTTACTATCAAAGAAGTATTTGAACCGTGTCTTGTGCAGAGCGAAGGCCCTATTAGTAGACAGTCTGGTTGTGACCGTGTGGTTAAGAGAGCAGAGAACTGAATCAGGCATCCCTGGAGACATCACTTAACCTCTCTGAGCCCCCGTTTCTTCATCTTCTTAAAATGAGGATAATCACAGCACCTACTTCGCTTGACTGTTGGAGGACCAAAGAGACGCTGCCCGCTAATGGTTTTATGTTAGTGATTTAGCACCATAATTGACATGTAGTAAGTCAGATAAAGGTTTATAGCATAAAAACAAAAAGAAGAAGAAGAAGAAGAATCCTGAAGGAAAGAGAAAAAGAAAGGATGATCAACCCTGGCTAGAAAAGTAATGACCAAACTCAAGAGAGATGTAAAAAATGCCTGCAGCTCAGCCCCCCCGTCTCCCCCAAGGGAGTGGCCTCATCCCCAACATCCTTACATCCCCTCGCTGGGCTGAGCCAGGGGTCTTGAAGTAAAACCAGGGTTCAATGAACAGCACGTTTAAGCATGCCTGCCCGACGCCCAGGAAACCAGGGGGGTAAAAAGAATCCTTCGAAGGATTTTCCTCTACCTTCAACACACAGACCTTCTCCATCTGGGACAGTGGTTGCTGTGGGTGCCGCAGAGTCTGTGGACCCGCCACGTGGCTTTGAGTGCCGTGGTCAGGAACCCGGGCTTTGCTTTTGAAAGACTGTGGTTCAAGTCCATGATTCTGTCAGTTACTGGTTATGGAATTTGGGTACATTTCTTACTCCTTTCTAGCCTCAGTTTCCACCTTCCTAAAGAGGGAATTATGAAAAGTACCTCACCATGGAGCAGCGAGAAGTAAATGAATGTTTCCTAAGACGCCCAGCACACCGTCTGGTAGATGTTAAGTGCTTAACGAATTTCGGGCCATTATTATCCACTCTGGATTTCTCAGACCCCTGAAGATGGCAGGGCATTCCGTTCAGGAAGTATTTTTAGGGAAAATCTGCTCTCTTCTTAATTTTTCTGGTTGGGGGTCAGGAGAAGAAGTGTGCGGCCACGGCCCTAACCCCCGGAATGCTTCCGTACGGTGCCAGCATCACTGACGTGTGTGCCCGTTCTGCTTCAGGGTCACGGTCCCCCTCTGGCTGCAACTGTCATTTCCATCACTATCAACACAGCTCCTTCTGCAGAGATGTGAGCATGCTGACGTTGTTTCTTCTGGCCGATGGCTTCTCTCTGGCCTGTGATTGGTACCCCCGAGATTCCACTGCGGTCCAGGCATGCCAGCTATGTCAGCGTGACTCCAGCTGTGTGTGTCTGACACCCACATGGCCCCGTAGAAGGCAGGCTCCAGCAGAAGGTTATTTGGAATGCTGCTGAATGTTTGATGGCTGTCAGGTTATCTTTTGGGGGTTAGGCCATTAAAGTCACATCTAATGTTTTATGGAACAAAGGAGATAAACTGCCTGTTGAAATTCATGGGGCACGGAGAGAATTTTTACGGACGCAGACACAGCAGCAGCTAAAAGTAGGTGGGTTTTTTTTTTTTTCCCTAAAACTTTGTAGTTTCAGGACCTCCCTGGTGGCGCAGTGGATAAGACTCCGTGCTCCCAATGCAGGGGGCCCGGGTTTGATCCCTGGTCAGAGAACTAGATCCCACACGCATGCCGCAACTAAGAGTTCGCATGCCACAACTAAGGAGCCGGCGAGCCACAGCTAAGGAGCTCGCGAACCACAACTAAGACCCAGTGCAACCAAATAAATAAATAAGTAAATAAATAAATAAATATTAAAAACAGCAACAACAACTTTGTAGTTTGTCTTCCACATGGCTATTTCACTTGAATTCAAAGCAGAGACAACCCCCCAAAGTGAAGCAGAGAGATGCCGCAGTAACAGATTCACTAAAACTGGGGCTGCGGGGTCACTTAGAAAGAATGCGGACCCATCTGTCTGGTTCCCATCATCCCATCAGAGAGCTGTCTGCTCTGTCCTTACACTCTCTGCCCAACCTTCAGCATGCATCTTGAACAAAACTCCTTTTCCGGCAAACTGAAATCCCTCCTGGGTGCCTTTTAGCCCATGCCTGTGACATCCTTCTATCCCTGTGCTGCCTGCAGGTGGCCTGTGCTCGTGTGCTCCAGCCACAGCAGCCAGTTCTTGGCCCTCTGAAAACCACGCACTTCGTCACTTTAGTTCCTGGGCTATGTCTCCTTTGCTCAAAGCATCCTTCCCCTCCATCCCCACCGTTATTCATCCAACCAAATGGCCTAATGAAGAATCCAACCAAATGATAGGCACGTTTCAAGACCATGATAGGAAGATGGGCAGACCAAGCATCAGAGCCTTCCCATCCTCCACGGCTGGACTCAAGTGCCACCTCCTCCATGCAGCCTTCCCAGTCATCCACTCAACTGAGCCCCTCAGTCTCCCTCTTCCTACACTTCCGTACACTGAGGGGATTCCTATCTGCCTCACTCTTATATTAAAGGGAAAGCTATGTGTGTACATGTCTGCTCCCCTATAGACTGTGAGGTCATTGAAGATACAGACCTCAAGGTGTTCATTCTCTATCTTGGACCACCTTTGAGGTCACAAAATCAAGACCTCAATATTTTTCTCCTCCCATGGACACCTGAATGCACGAAGAAGCAAAGTACGATGATGCTTAATGGCACATTATTTATAAAAGCAAAAAAAGTGGTGAGGGAGGATGCCCAAATGCCCATTAATTGTAGGAAGTGGTTAAATTATGATACATTGTAACCATTAAAACCATTCTGTACTTACAATGAATGAAGCAGGTCTATACCACTGGCATAGAAAGACTCCAAGAGATTACTGTTCAATGAAAAAAATCAAGTCACAGAACAATATGTTTGGCATGATCCTATTTAGATTTTTCAATTCTCATACCCAAAAAAAGAAAACCAGAAAGTAAAGATCTCTCTGATGTGACTGGGAAGGTGGTGGGTTATCTAAAAATGTTAGGAAAGTGAGAAATCATTAAGAGATGAATTACACATACCTAAACATTTATTTGAAGTGAATGTACCTTTATTTACAAATCTCTTGATGTCAATTCAAAGCCGATTTTTTAGCATGGGTCTGATGATGGAGTTCTCCATCATCTTTCCTGGCAAGCCACACCCATAAAGCACTGTCCACGATTGCTAGTTTCATTTTCTGTAAAGTGGAATGAGAACTTAAAGACACGGATGCAGTCATTTGAGAGCAGGTCCCTAAATTAGGGTACGTAGAAGCTGCGTGTCCTACACTAGTTGAATAAGCTCTGTAAGCCTCCGTTTCTCATTTGTAACACAGGGCATGGTAATAATAACCATTGGTAACCGAGAGGAAAAAAGATGATTCTGTGTTCAACGCCCTGTGCTCAATAAGGTTTAGCTAATCTATGAAGCATTTTACTTTCGTATTATCTTAGCAAAGTAAGAAGATGAAGCAGCAGCAGGGGACCACACTACCTGGGACTCTGGCCACCTTCTCGTTCTGCCTCAAAGATACTGATGAACCTAGTGGCAGGGCAGGAATAAAGACGCAGATGTAGAGACAGACTTGAGGACACAGGGTGGGGGGGAAGGGGAAGCTGGGACGAAGTGAGAGAGTGGCATGGACATATATACACTACCAAATGTAAAATAGCTAGTGGGAAGCAGCTGCATAGCACAGGGAGATCAGCTCGGTGCTTTGTGTCCACCTAGAGGGGTGGGATAGGGAGGGTGGGAGGGAGGCTCAAGAGGGAGGGGATATGGGGATATATGTATACATATAGCTGATTCACTTTGTTGTACAGCAGAGACTAACACAACATTGTAAAGCAATTATACTCCAATAAAGATGTGAAAAAAAAAAACACAAAACAAGTGAGAATACTGAAGATCAGAAAGGAAAAAAAAAAAAAAAGATACTCAAAATGCATAGTTACCAGGGGGAAATGAGGATTGTGGTATGAAGCACAGATGATATGACAGAACCGTGCCAGGTAGCACGGCAACACAGAGCGTAGGAAGTTAGTCTCTGCCCCAAAGGACATGACAGTCTAATGACAAAGTGTTGGATATACACGGGAAGGTAATAATAATAAGTATCGGTTAGGATATTTTCAGTTGCAAATGATAAAATAAACCTAGCAAAGTAGCTGAAATACTAAATTTTTTAATTGGCTCAAGCAATGGAAAATTCCAGAAGTCGGAGGGACTTCAGGAGATACTTAATCAGGCCTGTAGCTCTAGTTCTCTTTGATTTTTCTCAGCTCTGCTTTACTCTCTGTGTCAGCTTTGTTCTCAGGCTGGCTTCCTGCTAGTAAAACAAAATGGCTCTAGCAACTCCAGGCCTCACATTTGAGACCACATTGTCAAACTTCAGTCCTGAAGGTCGCTCTGGCCTAGTCAAGTTCGTGTACCCAAGTCTAACTCAATCACTCTGGCAAGATGGATGGGATTATGTCCATCAGCTTGGGCCAATCAGGGCTTACCCCTAGAACTGGTGACGGAATCAATTCACATTTATCCTCACAACAACCCTAGGACGTAAGTGCTACTATCATCTCTAGTTTGTAATTGAGGAAACCGAGGCCCAGAGAGGTTAAGTAATGTTCCCAAGGTTGCACAGCTTATAAGTAGTAGCGTTGGGATTCCCATTTTGGCCCTCTGACTCCAGACCCCGCATTCATAACCACTAAGCCATAGAGTCTCCCAAGGCATAAGTCCCAAGGTGGTGCGTGATGTGTACTTCAGACAACACTTGCTGGGTAAATTGAGAGGAATGAGCAGCTGGCCAGGCTGAGTTGGTGGGGAAGGCAGGGCTTGAGCAAGGTATTAAGCAAGGGTGGGAAAATTAGATCAGGTGAACTGTCAGAGACAGGAATCATGTTATACCAGGGATAACAAAGGCAGTGGGGTCAGACAGCTGGCAAGTCTGCCATTTATACACAAGCTGAGGGACCTTTTCTAAATTACTCGACTTCTCCGAGCCCACAGGTAAAATAAGAAGCCACCAGAGTGAATCAAAGGTCCATGGGGAGAATCTACAGAGAGAAGAGGGCAGAGAATACAGTCCTGGAAACCCTGAAAGGGACCAGTAAGAGTCCAGCCAAATCCTACGGAAAATGGAAAGCCTCTTGGGAGGCTAGAGTAGGACATCACAACTCATGGACTCACTGTAGAGAGAAGTCTACAGCAACTATTCTACAGCAACCCTACCACTGCCAGCTAGGAAACAGGAAGGAGGGGGATCAAGATGAACCCTCAGGAACTATTACATAAGAACGCCCTAATAGCTCCTTACAATCACGCAACTCTGGAGCGTGACGGTACAACAGACAACATACGGTATAACCTGATTATTTTACAGATAAGAAAGGAACACATCTGAACACATATATGAGGCTTGTAGATAAAGTGCCTAGCACAGGGCCTGGTAAACGGTAGGTGCTCAATAGACAGTATTTCTTATTATTTTTTTGAAGTGACTTATCCAACGTATCAGAAATTGGTCAGTGACCAAAAAAGATGAGAATCCGTATATTTTAATACCCAGTACAGTTCCTTCCATTACTCTTAGCTTTCTTCTTCTATGGCAAATTCAAGATGAAGGATGCCAGGTACTGCTAGATGAAGGGGGAAGAAAGAAGAGTTATTTAGCCTCTCTCTTACCCAAAGCCAGCAACCCTCCTCAGTACCAAAGTGGAAGAAACTATCATGGAAGGAAAATGTTGGAATAAGCACTAGGCAAGGGGTTTGGAAACCAAGATTATGGATGTTAGTCTGCCATTAACCAGCTCAATGATATAACCAGCTTGAGCCCCAGCTTACTCATCTATAAAATCAGAGATTTGGAAAAAAATAATCTCAGTTTCCTTCCAACCCTGAAATTCTATGAAAGTAGGCTCTGCTCTTGCAGTTGTTCTACACTGCAGTAGATTTCTTTATAAGTGAACATAATTGAGTTCTAGGGAAATTTTTATAAGGCAAAGCCACATAAAAATTGAAAGTGAGAAAAGACATGAGAGTTGGCTTCAAATATTTGGAGAACTCTCTTGTCACAAAGGGGTTAGACTTACTTCGTGAGGCTCCAGAGGGCAGAAATAAGTACATGGAGTAAAAGTAACAGAGGCAGTTTCCTGCTCAATATAAAACAGATCTTTTTTCATGTATTTTGGGGGCTCATTTATTAGGGGCATATAATGTTTATAATTGTTAGGTCTTCCAGATGAATTAACCCTTTTATCGGTTGTTCTTTTTGTCTCTAGTAGCAATTTTTGTCTTAAAGTCTATTTTGTCTGGTGTTAGTATAGCCACTTTAGCTCTCTTTTGGTTAGTGTTTGCATGATAAATATTTTTTCATCGTTTTACTTTATATTTATGTCTTTGAATCTAAAGATTGTCTCTTGTAGATAGCATATAGTTGGATCATGTTTTCTTTATTCTGCCAAACAGTTCCTTTTGATTGAACTGTTTAGTTCATTGACATTTAATGTAATTACTGTAAGGTAGAATTGACACCTGCCATTTTGCTCTTTGTTTTTTATATCTATTATGCCTTTTTTGTTCTTCTATTTTCCATTGATGGATTCTTTTGTGTTGAATAGTATTAACAAGTGTGTCATTTAAATTCTTATTGTTTCATTTCCTTTTTTTTAAAAAAAAAATTATTTTCTTGGTGGGTGTCCTGGGATTTCAGTTAACATCTTAACTTAAAACAATGGATTAATACCAACTTAATTTCAATAGTATGCAAAAATTTTACTCCAGTACAGCACTGTTCCCTCTCACTCCTTTGTGCTATTATTGTCATACAAATTACATCTTTAAACACTATAAGCCTATTGACAAAGTTTTATAATTATTGTTTACTGCAATTGGTTTTTAAATTAGATAGGGGAAGAAAACTGTTACCAAAAAAGAAACTACATCTATATTGCCTTTTACACTTACCTATGCAGTTACATTTACTTTTTATTTTGTGCTTTTTATTTGTGTGGATTTGACTTACTATCTAGTGTCCTTTCACTTAAACCACAAGAACTCCCTTTAGTGTTTCTTGTAAAGAAAGTCTGTTAGCAACAAACTCTCAGTTTTTGCTTATTTGAAAACATCTTAATTGCTCCTTCATCTTTGAAGGATAATTTTGTCAGATACAGAATTCCTGGTTGACAGTCTTTTGCTTTCAGCACTTTGAACATGTCATCCTACTGCCTTCTGGGCTACATGGTTTCTGATGAGAAGTCAGTTGTTAAAATTACTGAGAATCCTTGAATGTGATGAGTTGCTCTTTTCTTGCTATTTTCAAGATTCTGTCTTTTGAAAGTTTGACTAATATGTGTATAAATGTGACTATCCTTGAGTTGACTCTAATTAGAGTTTATTGAGCTTTTTGAATGTGTAGAGTACTGTTTTAAAATAAATTTGGGGAGTTTTCAGCCATTATTCCTTCAAATATTCTTCTATCTCTTTCTCTCTCCCATCTCCTTCTGGAACTCCCGTTACATGTATGTTGGTATGCTTAATGGTGTCCACAGGTCTCTGAGACTGTTCATTTTTCATCATTTTTTTTCCTTCCTGTTTCTCAGACTGGATAATCTCCATTGGTTTATCTTCAGATTAGCTCATCCTTTCTTCTGCTAGTTCATATCTGCTGAGCCCCCTGCCAGCAAAATTTTCATTTAGTCATTATATTTTTCAAATCCACAATTTATGTTTTATTCTTTTTAATAATTTGTCTCTTTATTGATAGTCTCTGTTTCTTTCTTTCTTTTTTTTTTTTTTTTTTGGCCATTCCGCACGGCATGCAGGATCTTAATTCCCCAACCAGGGATCAAACCCGTGCCCCCTGAAGTGGAAGCGTGGAGTCTTAACCACTGGACTGCTAGGGAAGTCCCAATATTCTCTATTTCTTATACTTTAATTATTCAGAGATGGTTTCCTTTACTGCTTTGAACATATTTCTATTTAAATAACAGATTTAAAGTGTTTGTGTACTAAGTGTAAGATCTGGGCTGCCTCAGGGATGATTTCTATTCACTGCTTTTTTTTCCTGTGTTTAGGCCATACTTTTCTGTTTTTCTGTGTGTCTCATAATTTTTTATTGAAAACTAGATGTTTTAAATAATATAAGGTGGCAACCCTGCAAATCAGATTCACACACACACACACACACACACACACACACACACAGCAGGGTTTGTTGTTTTTATTGCTGTTGTTGTTGCTGTTGTTTGTTTACTTAGTGCCTTTCATGAACTAATTCCATAAAGTCTGTATTCTTGGTCATGTATAACCACTGAAGTCTCTGTTTCATTTGCTTCATAGTCAGCTAATGATTACATAGAGATTTCCTTAAATGCCTTGAACCAGTATGTCTCCTAGCCTTTGCCAAGAGATCCAGTGTGTGCGTGTGTGTGTTGGGGGTGGGGGCATGTCTTCAGCAAGTGGCAGACAGTTTAAAACTCTTAACTATCACTTTCTGTCTGCACAGAGGCTCAAGGTCCACTGGTGGTGAGTAATTAGGGCTTTCTCAGGTCTTTCCTGTGTACATGCAAAGCCATGCACATGCATGTGACCTTCTAGATTCCCAAGAATATGTCAGAGCTGTCAAAGCCCATATGGACAGCACATTTCCCAGTGTTTCCTTTTACTTTTCTTAGTCGCTTCTTGTTAGCCCAATGGATATCACCACCTCAGGTAGTTGAAATGTTAAACAATTGCCGCTGATTGTTTTGGGCAAACACTCTGGGGATAAGGTTGTTCACAGAGAGCAACCTCTGAGTCAGGTCAAATAATGACAAGCTTGAGAAAGAAGCTTTTCCAGAGAACTGATAGATAAGTCAAATAATGACATTTCGCTGCCCTTAAAAAGGCAGAGACGTTTGGAAAGGTGATAGGACAGAAGGAAAACCTACTTGGAGAGGCAGAAGTAACAGGCAGTTGTGGTCTGGTAAAAAGCAAGGCAGCCAGTCCAGAAGTTCAGAGTAGGGAAAATCATTAAAACAGAAACAATGAACAATAAGAAGTATCTAAAGCCATTCAGAAAACAGAATCCATTTGTGAGTCACAATAAAATACTGACAGAAGAAACAAGAAGAATGGGTAAATTTTAACGATATAGTTTACATGAAAATAATCCATGCAAAGTCTTAACTTCTTTAGTTTCAGAAGTGAGAGGTGCTATTTTAGTCCCAGACTGCCACTAACAGGCTGTATGATTATGGGTGTAAATGAGATGCTGTTCCTTAGTTTTCTAAGGAAGAACTGGAGTTTGTTTTCTAAGCTTTAATAATTTCATACAACCTTCCAGATTTTTAAAACCCGTATCTATATATCACTTCTTCAACTTACTTAATTTTTTAAAAATGGATTCTTTTTTTAAACTTAAATACCATTATAATATTTGTGAAACTATGAGTTTGATATGTTGCGTTTTTTTCTGATACTCATTAAAATAAACCTCAAAGCATTTAAATACAAATGCTCCTCCATGTACCAACTACCTCACTTTGATAAATAATGGATTCAATGTGTAAGGTTCTTTCCACTTCTATGACTGTGTAGATGCGTTTTCCCTTGTCCCTTGCATAGGTTGGAAGATTACTAAGGTTGGAAGATTACCTCTGAGTACATGTCTCTCTGAGGACGAGGTAATAGGAAGTTTAGAATTAACTGGTTTGAGATTGAACCATGTTGGCAGAAGCCACTGAGTAACTGGCCAATAGTGGTGTAAACAGTGGGTAGAGACACCCCAGAGCCATGATCTGGTACAGAAATGTCCATACTTTCATAGAGTGTATGAAATACATTAATAATTCCATGGACTCCTAGAGCTGCACTGATTCTGAGAGAACACAACACAGTAGAGTTTAACAGTAATAATAACTCCACTTAGCTTTATCTCAGTGCTTAATAGCATGCCAAAGCACTGTGCTAGGTACACTACAAACATTTATTCCTTACAAACACTCTGCTGTGGATATTATTACCCCAATGTTACAGAGGAGGACATCTAGGCTCAGGGTCAATAAGTGACTCATCGATCTCCTTGTAACATCCCTAATTAGTTACTACTGTAGGTCCTTTATGTGATTACTAAAAGTAACCCTTGCTATGTTGCAATGGATTGCAGAAGAAGCTCTTTAAGTGAGCAGAAATATGCCTCTTTCTAACGTTTTATCAGAATCACTCGTTTTGTTCTCTGGGGCCACAGAACATAGATAAGGTAAAATCACCCATAGTTTAACTCACCCAACTTATAGATGAGAAAATGGAGTGCAATTTGGGGTTTCATTAACAAAACCAGCCTCCAGAAGATGGGATAACCATTTTCTTCCCTGTCTGGACTAGTATGTCCTCAATGTTACTGGGGGATGCCTCAGTGGTACCAGGAAAGTGGAGTGAGAGGAGCCAAAGGGTGGCCCAGGGCTGTAGTGTGTTTTTCTGTAACCACCTTGATGATCTGCAGGTTTCTGAAGTTGTTCCAAGCTGCTCCTTCTCATTAGTGACACATTAAGAAAGATACCACACTTTGAGATGGAAATCAATGAACTAGTCAGGATCCAGAAGAAGGCAGCCCGCTAATGAGGGGCCAGCATCCAACAAAATAGCTGAAGAGAAATGGATGAAGGGATGGCACCCTCAAATATCTGACCAACTGTCAGTATAAACGAGGGAGACAGCTAGTTCTGTCTTGTCCCAGTGGCCAGAGACAACATATGCGGGAAGAAATTGCCTGGAAGCAGGCGGTTTTGGGCCCCTGACTAGCTTTCAATGACTTTGAGTAAGTCATCGAACCCCTCTGTCCTTCAGGATCCTAATGGCACATGGTTCTTGGAAAGATCCTATAAGGCAAAGCACCTAGCTCAAGGCCCATCAATAGTAAGCAGACACGCACCAGTGATGCTGATGGGGCATCTTGCTCAATAAGAAAGAACGTATAAACTTAGAACAGACAATGGGGATAACTTAGAGGACATGAGTTCCTCATCAGTAGAATATTTGAGCAAAGACATCACTTTTATCTGTCAGGGATGCTCTAAAGGTGTTCTTCTGTGATAGATGGGGGTAGGGACTGACAACCTTAAAATGTGGTAATCCCATAAGGGTCTTGCCCCAAGTTACACAGCCTATGGCATAATGGGGACTAGATCCCACCTCTCCCAACCCCAAGTCTAGTGCTTTCTCCATGACCCTATATACCATATGTTTAAAAAAATTACATAGAACACTGTCCAGAAACTCTCCCAAACGTTATTGCTTATTAATTACTACCAGTTTCTCTTTCTCAGTAGCCACACTTTTAAGAAGGAAACATGTCTACAAACATATAATTCTATAAAGCAAATAATTTACATCTAAGTGGATTTTGGTGGAGTACAAAGAACCCCAATGAATGAAATTTGTCACATGTTCAAAGCAATGAAAAGTGAGGAAGAAAAGTGCAACAGAGCAGAAAGCTTTCCTTGCTTACTCCTAGCTATTAGGACATGCCAGAAAGCAAGGAGGGATATCTTGTCTAACGATTGCAATGCTGGGAAATTTGCTTCTCTTTTCACCAAACAAGCTACCTGATGCTCCATGAGTTCCATGTAGCTCAGAGTAAGCCTGATTGAAAGAGGCCCGCGGTCTCTGAGCTGTCACTTAGTCAGACCACCTAAAGAAGGATCTGGAAGTTAGGGTCCATCCAAAACTCTATGTCGATATGTGCTGTAAGGGGGGTTGTGTTTGACTTGTAGGAATAAGCGCTAGGTTAATTTAACTTTTGTGCTGAGATTTTCTTAAGCCCCCTGGAACAGTGCTATATTCCGTATATTTTCACATTTCAAAAAGTTTGAAGGCTGCCATCCTATTCTATTGACTTAGGACAAGGAAAGAAGTCTTTCCATCAGCTGACAACACGCAGCAAATGCTCATCTATATAAGGAAGTGAATTTAAAAGGTTTCAATCCATGATGAGTTCATATCTCCCAGATACCTATGGAGTGAGAATACATATACCTAAATCCACAATTTAAGAATTTTTTACATAAAACATAAAATACATAAAAGGTGCTATAAGATATGATTCCTATTTTGATGATGATGATGATGATGATGGTGATAAAGCCACAGGAACTTTAGAAATTTAGGGCTGAAAGGGAACTTAATGATCATTTACTCCAGCTAGCTAATTTTGTAGATGAGGCAGGAACATCAGAAATGGAAACATTATGTACCCAGTGTTCACTGCAGCGCTGTTCACAGTAGCCAGGACGTGGAAGCAGCCTAAGTGTCCATCGACATAGGAATGGATAAAGAAGAGGTGGTACATATATACAATGGAATATTACTCAGCCATAAAAAGGAATGAAATCGTGCCATCTGCAGAGACATGGATGGACCCAGAAACTGTCATACAGAGTGAATTAAGTCAGAAAGAGAAAAACAAATATCATATAATATCGCTTGTATGTGGAATCTAGAAAAATGATACAGATGAACTTATTTGCAAAGCAGAAATAGAAACACAGACGTAGAGAACAAATGTATGGATACCAAGGGGGGAAGGAGGGTGGGATGAACTGGGAGATTGGGATTGACATGTATACACTACTATGTATAAAACAGCTAACTAATGAGAACCTACTGTATAGCACAGGGAACTCTATACTCAATGCTCTGTGGTCACTTCAATGGGAAGGAAATCCAAAAAAGTGGGGATATATGTATATGTATAGCTGATTCACTTTGCTGTACAGCAGAAACGAACACAACATTGTAAAGCAACTATACTCCAATAAAAATTAATTAAAAAAAGAAAAGAAATGGAAACATTGACGCTATCCCCAGGTCACAGTGCTGGAACTAGAATGTGTACATTCTGACTCCTAGCCTGGTGCCATTTCACCACCATGGTGCCAATGACAAGGACAATGTTTTCTGCATCTATTTTAGGAGACGTCTGAGCTTATAATCAGAGGTCTACATTCTGCTCTGTGAACATCTGGGTGATTCAGGACAAGTAAATGATCCACTCTGACCTCAACTTCCCTAACCAAAGGAGTGAAATGCTAATCAATAGTCTGTCAGATTCAGGGAGGGTTCATTCAGACGAGAAACAGATGCTCTGGGAAAAACAGCTACTCAAAGAAAGCACTGCTCGCAGTCTGATGGACCAAGAAGGGGTTTGGCTACTTTAAAAGGACTGACCAAACCCTAGACGTGTAACCCAGACATCCAATCAACAAGTTCCAATAGTTTATTAAGAACAATATTCAAGAAAAATAATTTTAAAAACTACTATGCAATCCAAGGAATAATTACTTGCCCAGACTGAGTTTTAAAGAAAAGATAAATTTCCATGCCCTTGCGTTAAGGTAGGTGGTGTAAGATGGGTAAAACATGGCATCTTATTCTATGCCTTTTGTTCTATGTTTTATTATTTTCTTAAAGCATTCATGTATAGGATGTTAATTCTTTCCCAGGCTTGATCCCTAGACAACGGGCTTGTTAGGGAAAGGGACTGTATTATTCAACTCTTTTTCCTTCTTGCCAGCCTTACAAAACATTCACTTAGTGTCTAACTACATACCCACGACATCCCCGATGCCTAGCACACTGTTTGGCACCTGGTAAGGACTCAGCTTGTACCAAATAAATGAAAGAATAAAACACAAAAGCCAGAAGCAATCTCCAAAGCACAGAAACCTCCGCATATTTGACTCCTTCATTAAAACCATTTGAATTTTACCTTACAAATCTGAAGCGTGCCCCCGACATGCTCTGATGTATCTGTGCAGAGACCTGTGATGTTATCAGTTTAGCACATATGTGATCGCTCAGCATGAATACCTTGATGAATACTATATAGAATTTCAGCTGCAGACTCCCAGACACAGAAGGCATATTCTGTGACGGGCCAAAATGTCATGAGGGTCCACAGCCCGTTCCCCTGTTTCCAAGCAAGACTACATCTAATCTATAACAGAGAGCCAGGCTTCCCTAAATCTGAAAAGAGTTCCACTGAGTGAAATATACAGGCAGCCTAGGTAAAGTCCTAAGTGTCTAAATGGAAGGTCAGACCTTGATTTCTCGAGATAAAGTATGGTTTTCATCCCAAGTATAGCAAATTTCACTGGAGTTCGATTACCAACTTACTTAAAATCATTTGCTAGATGACATAAAATTGCGGGTAATTACACTACAAAGAGTAATTATCTGAATAATTTCCTTGTACAAAGGCAAGTAAATTGGAGCCTTAGTCTATATTATGTTAGGGAAATTTTAAATTAGGTACACCATTTTATTTAAAAAAGAGAAACATTAGAAGAATATATATTCAGAAGTAGGGGGTAGAAAAACTTGCTATTCACCAGTTTATTGGAATTATACAAAAGGGAGCTCATGGGCTGCTACTTGAAACAACTAAATTTCCTGAGTTTAAATGATTTCAGGAAGACCTCACACACAAAATGGCTGTCCAGATGTAATGCATGATCTAGGCTCCCCTCTCTCTCAAAATATTTCTTTAAAATGATATTTCATGATCCTGAAATAATTGGTGACTGTGAGATGCCAGATGTAAGACATTTCCTCCAAAACCTTACGTAAACCCATACCATTCTCTTTAGAACATCTTCCTTGACACCAGGAAAGACTTTAGGTCCTGAGTTTGCATTAGCTAGATGGACCACCTCGCTACTCTCAAAAATGGAAACATATGTGGGCACGATGAAGGTAAGGAAGGATTTGTCAGTTAGGCAAAGGAATTTTCCTGTTCATTTTTAATCCTGTGCATTTTGTTTTCTTCCCTTAAGCAATAGGTCTACTAAATTTTGGTGACTTTTTATTTTCAAAAGCACAAAATTGAGCCCTTTTGGTGTTGTTTCCCAGGGCAAAAACCTAACTTCGGAATCCATTTCCTTACAATTCGATCCCAATTTTTAAAGAAACATAAAGTGAAGACTCACACACACTTATTGGAAGAGAAGGAGACAGCGGAATTATTATTATCGATTATCATCATCATCATTATTAAATAGGGCTTGAAGGAACACACCTCTATATGTCATAAAGAAAAAATTATTTGGTTTATAGCTGATGGGACCACAATGAAAGTGTGATTTGAGATGGCTAACAGCAGAAATAAATTAGGATTTTCTGTTCTAACTTCACCTTCCACATAAACCCCTCTCCTCTGAATTTGTGCTTTTCTAAGTTGTTTACACAATGCATAGGCGCAGACTTTGTTTCAAGTTCATGTAAGAGCAGATGCCCTTACTTCAGGCTGAGCAAAAAGGAAATGCATTCCTCCTAGGAGTCTAAATCCATCCTAGCTTGGATTGTCTAGCATACTTATACAAACTGCTTGCTTTCAGGTCAATCCTAAAATAGAAAGAACATCTCTCTCCAGAGGTGCACATTTTAAAGATTATAAAACTTTAAAAACAATCTATTTCACATTTCAAATAAAAAATGCCAACAAAAGACCACCAAGAAAATAATTTTAGAAAAATTTTCAATCTCCCTCCTGAATTTTGCCACTAGGGAAAAAAGCCACAAACAACAACAAAAACAACCCAAAACCTCAACAAGAAAATTATGTCTCCGGTTTTTATTAATGAGTTTTTTAAAGTTTGGAGAATATGAATTCAGGGTGTTGCAGAGTTATGCTATAAACTATACTAACAAATGCTGGCCATCCTTGTGTTTAAAGGCTGAAAAATAAAATATGAAATAAGGACTATTTGTTAGAAATAGTTTACATTGCTTCGATTTGGTTGTAACTAATACACAGCTGAATAAAGCCACAAAATCAAAAGAATATTCAATCACACTAGGAAAGTGGACATTTTAAAGGCAAATGAACGTTTGAACTTGGGCAAAATGTTTATAAAAACATTTTTAAGTTTTATAAAACAAATAAAAATGACTATTGCTCCAGAAACATTTCTGGTAGGTGTAGTCTTGACATTTTACTAAGGATTTAAACCTATAAAACGTTTAATATGACCTCCCCGAACTTAAATGTCTAAAATGAAGCAGGAGTAAAATTTAAAAGACATTTGTCTTTTTGGTTTTTCAAACACTTCTTTGGCTCCTTCCCTTTTTTTTTCCTTCAATAATTTATTCTGTTTTTCTACCTTTGTACATACAAATCAAGTGTCCATCAAATCAGGCACCAAAAAGCAAAGCTCTCTTAAATATAGTTCACTCAGACTGACCTTCAACAGCAAGTATGGACATTTTCATTAATTTTAACTCTTTTTTCCCCCCAGAAGAAACAAAACAAAGTCTCTTGGGTCAGAACAGCAACCATTAAACGAAAAAGAAATAAATAATAAGTTAAAAATAGAGGGAATGTGTTAAAACGAAGCAAGAATGGTCATAACCAAAGTCTGTCATCTTCAAAAAGAAACAGTTCCACACTTCATAACTGATTCAAACAGAAAGCTCCTCCTTTACATTTGAAACAAGTAATTCCACCTCACAAGCACATTTTCAAAGAAGCCCCTAGCTTTCTGCCTCTGATTCTTGCAACATTCTCTATACCTCACTGAGGTAAAACCCAGTTCACATTGACTATTTTTCTCCCAAATAGTCCCACAGAGTTCCTTGTAAATTTTAGTATAAACTCAGCATTGTCACCGTGGGTTTTAAGAATGGCACACTTCTGATATCACCCCCCAGACTGAAAGATTAAAAAGACTTTGCCCACATGGAGGGGAAATGAAGGTGCGCGGACTCACTCTGCAGCTGCAGTGTTTAGCTCTTGGGGTCTAGAAGGTTCTCCACGAGCACGGACACCCTGGGGGTATCCAGCGAGTGGGAGGGGAGTCGCCCTAAACGCTTGCCCATTTATTCGTGGAACTCTTTTGACGGGCGTATTTCTGGACGGATTTGCTCCTAACAAAGTAAAATTCGTCCAAAACTGCTTCTATGCATCCTCGGGAGATGGATGTCACATGTAATTTTCACAGCGTCAGCCAACCCAGCTGGTATCGAAATAGTGGATGGGGCGGGGGGACCAGGGAGGAATAAGTCGCGCGTAAAAAACTGGCGTCCAAGTAAGTGCAGAACTCATTACCGAGGAACAGAAAGCACACCCACGTCTCCCCCGCTGGAGAGACGGCGGAGAGCTAGGTGGCGGCGCGTCGCGACCAGCAATCGCGATATTCAATCTGACGTCGCCAATGAGCGCAACTGGACGGCAACGCAAAGGAATCAGGTTTTCCCGGAGCTGAGAGCAGCTCGCGATTTCAAAGGGAGAAAACTCAGCTCCTCGTGGTGGAAGGTGCGGGGGCGCGGCAGGGAGGGCCTGGGAGAGGGTTGCCATTTGGCTCCGGGCGGGCGCGCACGGCGGGTCCCAGCGAGCCGGGCGGCCGGGGGCGCGAGGCCGGAGCGCCCTCCGCTAGGGGCGGGCCACGCCGCCGCCGCCGCCCGCCCCCTCCCGCCCCCTCCCGCCCCCTCCCCCGCCGCTTCCTCTCGCTCTCCCAGCCCCTTCCCCCCACGTGTGGGTGACGTCAAAATTCCGCGAAAAAGCCGCGTGTTGGCTCCTCCGGCGGAGGCGCGATTCCGTTGCCCAGCGGGCCCCTCCCGGGCGCCGGAGGGGAGGGCGAAGGAGCGAGCCGGCCGGTTCCCTTTCCTCCCGGAGGCCGGGCCCCGCCGACGCCGGGGGGCAGACGCCCCCCGCCCCAGATCTTACTGGAAAAGTCACTTTTATAAAGCGAAGGCACTTCCAGGGCTATTTTCGGCCGCGTGAGGCAGCTGAATCAGACAGGAAGAGGGGGAAAGTTCGGGTCTCTTTACTTTTTATTTTTTTTCCAAGGGAGGGGAGGAAGATGCGAGGGGGGCAAACGGACGGCAGGCGTTCCTGACCCACGCCTGTCGCATCTGCCGCCCGAGGCACGCAGACCGGGTGCAAGCTCGGACCCAGGGAGGGCGGCTGGAGAGCGCAGGCCGGCCCGTGTCTATCCCCGCAGGGTCTGGGCGCCCCGGGGCTGCCACGGGCGGGGGGCTGCCGTGCGGGGCCCCGGAAGCGCTCTCACACCTGGGTCCCAGTGCCTGGCGCGGGGAGCCACCCGGCGGCTCGTCCCCACCCACCTTCTGTCCCCGTGAGCTCCAGTTCCCGACCTGTCCCTCTTCCTTTCGCACATTTTTCCAATTTGCTTCTACTCCCTTCCCACTCCCTCCCATCCCCTCCTTCTGCACCTCCTCGGCTTCCTCCCTGGTACTCCGGGCTCCTGGAGCCGAGACTCGGACCCTTGGCCATCTACTTTCAAGTGACCGTCGGGTTTTCGGTTTTGACTGCCCGTCCATCCCTAAATGGAGAAATACACCGCTCTGCTCTGGGGGGGGGGGGAGGGGAGAGTTAGGGGTGGCGGGGGCGCCTGAGCCCGAACTCACTCCCCTCCCCCCACCCCGCCAGAGCGCCCGTAGGGGACGTAGCTTGTAGCCGACGGCGGGATCACCTGGCTGGGCGGCATCCGCCAGGTGAGCTGGGGCGTAAGTGTGCTTAGCGTTGCAGGTTCCTGCAGAAATGTGCCTATAAACACCCTGCACCTACAGGGGTTTGTACACTTTCCAACCGAAACTCCACAACGCGAGGGGTGGTGAGCCGGCCAGGGAGGGAATAAAAGTCCAGTAAAACTGACGTTCGCTAAAGGTTATCATTGATCCTACAAAAGGAAGGAGTTTTATTTTTCCCCCTTGAGGGGTGAAAAAGGAATAAGGAAGAGCCAATATTTTGTGGTTTTTTTTTCCCTACAGTGACCAGTTTTGACTTAAAAGCCAGAGCACAGACGTTTGTTTTTTTTTCTCTAAACCTAAGGCTACACTCAAAAGAAAATGCGCAGGTTTGCCCAGAAGGCAACGTGCCTTTTCCCGCGTGCGAGGAGGAGTGCTTTTTAGCAAGCAAAATTAAAGTTTTAACACATGGTCGGAGTGGCGACCGAAAGGGAAAACTCAGTTTCCAGTCCAAGCCTCGCGGAGACATTCCTGCCAACCTCCGCACCCTCGCACGCCCCACCCCGAGCCTTGGAGCCTGAACCACTGGGGGACGGATTCGCTGCGAGGTTGCAGTTCGGGAACAGCCCGTAATCGGAAGGGGAAGTCAATGGGGAACTTGAAGGGGCGAGCCTGCCACGCGGGGAGCGCCCGCACTCGCGGGTCTGGGTGGACGGAGAGGGCGGCGGGGAGAGGGGCATCCGCCCGCGCCCCTCCCCTTCACAGCCGCCTGTCCCCCGCCCCCCGGCCCCGCTCCCCGCCGGAATTTCTCAGTAAAGCCAGACGGGTTTGGGGCTGGGGGGAGGGAAGGGGAGAGGGGGCCCCTCGGCTCGCCGCTCCCGAGACTTGAGGCCTCACCACCCAGGTTTTCTCCCCAGGGTGGGCGAGGCCCGGAGGACGACCACCCATCTCTTCCCCGCCCCCCGCTGCCCCTCTTCAGGGGAACTAGGGCTCGGGATGCTTTCCCTGCAGGGAGGTGGAGAAAAGGCCGTGCTGGGTTAGTTACCAAGTGATGTCAAGAGGCTGGGAGCCCTCGCCGGCTTCTGTCCTTGCCTGTCGGGGCAGATTTATACTTTAAAAATACCTCTCTCGCCCACACTGCCCCCCACCCCCTACCCCTACAGCTTTCTTTGATCCGCTCAAAGGTGGCTGAGCTGAAGTTTGAGTAAGTCCTTTATGGGGTCTTAAAATGTTAAGTTCACGTATTTATCCGGAGTGACTCAAGGCCTGAGTCGGGAAGTCCACGTTGACTGAAATCAATAGGTGATTGTTGGGGACCCGCTGTCTTCCGAGGAACACCGTACTCAGCCCCGACTGTCATCTGCCGCGCGGGACTGTTTCATTTTGAGTTTGCAACTTGGGTTTTTCAGCGAGCTTTTTTTCTTCCCGAAAGCTAATGGCTTCCACCGCAATTAGACATTCTCCTCGCCCGCCCCTTCCCTCCCCTCTCTTTACATACAGTCGATTGGATACTAATTCCCGAGGCTATTGATAAGGTCGCCGGCGCCCCGGCCTCTCCCCAGCCCTCGCCCGCCCCAGTCCCCGCTCTCCCTCCGCCCTCCCTTCCTTGGCTTCCTTTTGATGTAGCGGGGAACGCGTCCTACTAAAAAAAAAAAAAAAAAAAAAAAAAAAAAAAGTAATCTGCCCGGTAACAATCAGCGCGCAGTAGCAGGAGACCCAGAGCTATTGGCTATGCAAATAGAGGGAGGGGAGACGGCGCCCCAAACTCTTACTCACCCTTTTAAAGCGATATCCCCCTTCCACCCACCCACCCACCCCTTCCGCCCCACCCTCGTGGAAAGGGGCTGGCCCCGGGGCCAGGGTTAATCGCTCGCACCTCTGGTTTATGCGCTCCCCGCCCTCTTTATTCCACCTCCCCCTCCTTTCAGGGAACAGAGCTCACAGCTCACCCAGCCTGCCCCCTCCCCCCGCTTGCCCTCGCGCCCCGGTTCGGGCCCCCTTTCTCAGCGAGGGAGGTCCTGGGCCAAGCTCGGTGTCTCTCCAGAGACCCTACCCACGCCGCGCTCGGCGCACGTGCCAGCTCCGCCAGCGCGCCGCGGGCCCTGGGCCCACTCCCTTTCTTCCCGGAGTGAAATAGCACGGACGGGCAGTGTTGGGGGTGGCGGGAGGAAGGAGGTGAGGAAACGCCACCAGATCCCCTCTAAAAGCGGCTTTGACCCGAGGATGCATTGGAGCACGTGTCAGAGCCGACCGCGCTGGCTGCGTCTCCACCGTAGTTCCGCTCGCGGGGAGAAAGCCCTGGCTGCGAGCGACGCGTGAACCCGGAGGGTCCGCGAGGGTGCAGGCGGGGGACCCGGGGTGGAACTCTTGGGCCTCGGAGGAAAGGAAGGGGTGGTGTCGTTGGCGCCGGGGGAGAGAGGGGGAGCCAAACCTACCCCTCTTTCGCCCCTCTCCCCTCCTCCTCCCGGGCTATTTCCTAGAAAGCTGTATCAGTGTGGCCACGCTCGGCGCAGACACCTCGGGCGGCTTGTCAGCAGAGGCAGGGCGAGGAAGCGGGTTTTTCCTGCGTGGCCGCTGGCCGCGGCGGAACCGCTGGTAGCCCTGCCCCCGGCCTGCGGCGGCTCGGGGCGCCTCCCCGCGTCTCCCAGTGGCGCCTGCGGCGCCCCAAGAACGGGATGGTTTCTGCTCCTGGGTCACATTCTATCACGTCGGAGAAGCGCCCCCTCCCTCCGGACACTCACCCCTCCCCCCCAACACATCTGCGGGGGGGCGGGGGCGGGGGTTGGAGTGGGCGCCGTAGTTCTGGTCCCTTTAATCGGGTTTTGGAAACAGCTTCAACATGATCAGGAACATAAATTTCAGGGACATAACCTTTTTCTCTGGGTATGCGAAGTTGCTGTTTTCTCAAATCGCCCTCTTTCTTTCTCACGTAAAGGATCTATTTCTCAATTGTCTGAGCCCACCTCATTTTCAAGTAATCTACCCGTCATTCCTGGATCTTAAAATACATGGGCGGGAGTATTAGGATAATTTTTGAAGCAGCCAGAGTCGGAGGGTCGTATTTTGGCAGGATGCACCTACAGAATGTGCGCAATTAGAGGAAATAAGTAGGAATCGGTGGGGTTTTTTTTTTTGTGGGTTCCCCTCTCCGGGGCCCCTGGCTTGCGGGGCTGGATAGAGGGAGAGGGCCTCGGAGAGCTAAGGAGAGGGGGCCGGGGGGCGGGGGACTGCGTTTGAAGTTTGGTCGGGCCAGCTGCTGTTCTCCTTAATAACAAGAGGGGAAAGGAGGGAGGGAGGGAGAGACTGAGAGGAGGAGGGGAGGACCGGGAGGGGAGGGAAAGGGAGGAGGAACCGGAGAGGGGGGTGAGGCGAGAGGGAGGAGAAGTAACTGCCCAGCCAGTTTGCGTCACTGCCTCGGAGAGCAGAGAGCAGAGCGAGCTGGGGAGAGCAGACAAGTTTGAAGGGGAGGGCAGGCAGAGTCAGCAGCCCCCGGGGCGCTCCTCTCCCACCGCCCATCCCTTTCCCCTCTTCTTCCCCAGCTTCCCTCTCTGCCCTCGCTATTTCCCCGAAAACCCCTTATTTAGCCAAAGGAAGGAGGTAAGGGGAATCCTCTCCCCTCCCCCTCTCCAAAAAACCCCCCAATTTTCCAGTCCGGAGATCGCAGGGACGCGAGTGGGCACCCAGCTGGCCATGGAGCTGCTGTGCGGAGAGGTGGACCCGGTCCGCAGGGCCGTGCCGGACGCCAACCTGCTCCACGACGACCGCGTGCTGCAGAACTTGCTGACCATCGAGGAGCGCTACCTTCCCCAGTGCTCCTACTTCAAGTGCGTGCAGAAGGACATCCAGCCCTACATGCGCAGGATGGTGGCCACCTGGATGCTGGAGGTAGGTGTGCAGGCAGGCGCACCGTCCGTCCCCGCCCGGACCCCAGACCCCACGCGGGGACCCTGAACCTGCGAGACGGCAGCCTCCGCGCTCGCCTCCCCGCTGCTGCGCGAGAGGTTACCCCGTGCCCTCGGCGAGACGCGTGGCTTCCTTTCTGTTCCTTGCGGGGTGCAAGATTAACGGGGGGAGGGGGAGAGGAGGGAGGAGGCAAATCTGGGAGCAGCGAGGCTGTCCCGGGGCGGGGGTGGGGGAGCATCCCGCGCGCGGGTGCCTGCATGTGGCTGCCTCCTCTCCCCCCCCCCCAACCCCGACCTGTCTTTTGCGAAGCCGAGGCTGCTTTCACTGCCTTGAAGAAGGGAGTAGGAGCGGGAAGCCGGGACCCCAAAGTTAAAAAATCAGCCCCCCCACAAAGGCCAGGGCAAATTCGTCCTAGCCTCGGGTCCCCCCCCCACCCCCCGCCTGTGGTCGCGACTCCGCGTTGGCACTTAAGGGGGGAGGGCGGAGGGCGGAGGGAGGAGAAGAGAAACGGGGAATTCAGGAGCCCCGGAAGTCACACTGAAGAAACGTGTGTTTTCGGGGAACCCAAAAGAACCACTTCTTTCCCCTCGCTCCGAACCCTCGCGGACCGAGCCTTGTGCCCACGTCTGCACGGCTCCGGACCTGCCGTGGTTTCGCCATGTTGCTTTGTAAACTCGGGGTGGAGAGGCTGGAACGCGTCGCCCGCTCCCCCTCGCACCCCACTATCCCGGCCCCCCACTTCTGATGGCGCCCTCGCCCCCGATCCCCCCCTCCCTCACGAAGGTTACTTACGTTTCGGCCTTCAGTTTCCTGGGTGCGGAGATCTGGGTGGGGTGGGAGGGGGGAGGAGGTGTGTGCAGGGGGGATAGCGGGTCCCCCCCGAAGGAGAGGCTGGAGCCCCCCGCGCCTCTCTCCGGCGGCTCCCCGTCCTCGTCTGTCCCCCAGCTCTTCGCCACCGTCCCCGGCCTCTGCCCTTGTGGGCCGCGGCCGGACACTCCCGCCGCCGCGCTCACCCCTGCAAGTTTCCCCCTCGGTATCCAAAGCCCCAGGGGTCGCGGTCCAGACCTTCCCGGCACCCCAAACCTCCGCTGCGGGTAGCCTGGGTCCTCTGTAGGGTTTTCACGGCGAAAGGGCTTGTCTGGGGTATTTCCTCGATTTTTAATTATTTTTTGAACCCGTCTCCCCTGCTCCGACTCCGGCCGCCCAGGCTGCGCGGCGCTGGCTCCCTCCGCCCTCCCCCCGCTTCCCCACCTCTCCCCACCCACCCCCCCAAATGCGGCGCCTGGGCCGCGGGGACTGCCCCCGACAATTTTTTCAATTGTCGGGAATGATAGAGCAGGGTCTGGGGGTCCGAATGAGACCAAGAACGAGACCCCCGGAGCCTCCAGAATATTTTTATTGATTTTTTGAAAAGATGACGAAATCCAAAAAAGAGAGTGAGTGAGTGCGAGCGAGCGGAGCGGTGAGCGGCCCACGGGGGCGGCGGGGCCGGAGCTGCTGCGCCCTCGGCCTCGGGGTCCTTAACCCACCTCTCCTTTGAGTTTTTAGGCTCCCGGGGAGGACCCCAGCGCGGATGGCCATTCAGATTGACCCCAATTTCCTCGCCTTCATTCTGATCGCTTATTCTACTCCCCTCCCCCTCCCCCCTCCCCCGACAAATTCAATATTTTTGTCGTTTCCCTAGATTGTGCGGTTTCCCTTTTTTCCTCTTTTCCTGATACTATGGTCTCCCCCCACCCCGACCCTGTCCCACTCGTGTCATAGGTCTGTGAGGAGCAGAAGTGCGAAGAAGAGGTCTTTCCTCTGGCCATCAATTACCTGGACCGCTTCTTGGCCGGAGTCCCAACTCCGAAGACCCATCTGCAGCTTCTGGGGGCCGTGTGCATGTTCCTGGCTTCCAAGCTCAAAGAGACCATCCCGCTGACCGCTGAGAAGCTGTGCATTTACACGGACAACTCCATCAAGCCTCAGGAGCTGCTGGTAATGACTGCCTCCTTCCTCCCTGCCTTTTTGCTCTCCCCTATCCTAATAATATACTTTGATGCCGCTGCTCCCAGAACAGATCCATAGGACCCCAAATTACCCATCACTGAAGTTTTCACACTTCTGGGAACTCTTTTAAAACGAGGCTCCTTGTGTTCCTACTGTGTGCTGGGCTCTGTGCGAAGTACCGAGACTCCACCCATGAATAAGATCCTCACTCAGGGAGATTTGTGTTGGTGAGATTCATTTGCAGTGTGTGCGCGCCCGCTTGCCTATGCAGAGGAGGCATGAAACACAGTGATAAAATATTTTAATTAAATTCCAAATTTTCAATCGCTGAATTCCGAGACAGTAATCAACCTCTCACGTGATTCTCAAATACACATGTGGTGTGTCTCCTAAGAACCGGGAGTTCAAAGGTAGGTCTTAGGCACCTCTTAGAGTCTCAAGATACCCGCACATAATAGCTGTTCACTAAATACCAGCTCATTGGCTTTTGAGCAGAGTCAAATTGGGCCCTTTGTCAGAGGGTTGGGAGGCCTGGATTCCTGTCTCCGGTGGGGCTGTTACCTCTACATAGACACGGGGTCCTGTCTGGACTCTGGTTTCCTGCCCGCAAACCTTTTTCCCACCCAATAGGACTCTTTGCCCCTGTAGCTTCATACTTAAGACGGCCATGTGGCAGCAGCGTGGCATTGGTTGGGCGGCTCCAGAGGCCCACCTTCAGTGATCTGCACAGCCTATCTCCCAACTGTTTGGAAAAGGGGCCCCCTCTTCCCACCCCCTCCTCCTCCCCCTCCCTGCTGGCCAGGCCTGCACTAAGTCCACAGGGCCCGGGACTGGCTGCCTGAACTGAGCTCTTTGTGAGAGGCCTTCCTCCCTGAGGCTGTGCTGCCACCTAGCGGCAGACATGTGCAAGGATGGGGAGGAATCTCCGAGAATGCAGAGGGGCATGAATGACCTCACCTTTGAACAGTTGCCAGATTTCAGCTGCTTCTGGTTTGGTCCGAGAGGCCCAGAAAGGTGCTTTCTTTTAGGAGATCTGCTTCCTTTAATAATGGTATAAGTCGAGTGGTTTATACTCACATTCCCCCATGAGAAGGAGAGCTGGAATTTCAAGCCATCTTGGAAGACACTGACTGTTTAGTAGTCTATCTGGGTTTTCACCCCCAGCCTCCCGTAAAAAGCCAAGGCAGACTTGAAAGCAGGTAAAGAGAGCATGGTTAAAATTGGGATCCAGTTATATTTCTCACGGGAGACGAGGAAAACGAATCTTCCTTTTGCTTCATTGTTTCAACATGATGGGGGACTCGGGTATTTTTCAGAGCGCCCCAGTTTTTTTCCAGGGGCTTGCCAAGCTAATTTATGTTGCTGCAGACAAGTCTGCCTTTTTCCGGTCTCTGTCTCTTTATCCCAGAAGTTGAGAACTGGAGGAGTCCTCCTATTTTACCAACAAGAAAGCCGAGGCCAGGGAAGGGGAGGGAATTGGCCCAGACCGCACAGCCAGCCGGTGCTGTGGGTCGCAGGCAGAATAGGGCTCTGGTGGCCGGCTTAGCAGGCGGAAGACAGTCGGGATCTTGGGGTGAATGGGGGAACGGACGACACTGGTAAGCTGGTCGCTCATTCTGCTGATGATGATAGATCGATAGGCCTGTTTTTCCCTCTGACTGCACGTATTTTTAAGGCTTTCTCTTTGGCTTGTTTCCCTTTGAGCACAGTTCCCCCCAACGTATCCCAGCAAGGGAGAGAAACGAGGTTTTTCACTAGGTGGGCTGCTGGTGAGAGGCCCACAAGAGACAGGGTTGCATGGTGCCAGCATTTGGGCTTCAGGCTTCTATGACCTTGAACAAGGACCTTCACCCTGCCCTGAATCACCTCCAGCTGCACAATGGGGTTGCCGGTGACCATGCGGTCCTTCAGTCATGGTAACAAAGGCCTGTGAAACATTTAAGTGGAAGGGTGCCCCGTGTTTGAGTATCATTTCCCAAGATTTCTGCATTACGTGTCCAGGGGAAAGTTTTAGCAGCAGAGAGAAAAATGGCACTTTTTGGCACCAACTACGAGCAAGCTAATTGGTTGCCAAGGATTTGGGCCAAGAAACCTAATTTTGAGCTTTATTCTGTGTACATCATTTTTCCACGAGGATTAAAAAGACTATTAATCTGGTGATAGATATACAATAAATTGCTACCAAAGGGCTACAATGACCTTGGCGTTATCTTACTGTAGATTCAAACTTCTGGGTGGGCGGGCAGAAGCATACTGTGGAATGCAAGTCAGGGTGGGGTGTGGGTCGGGGAGCTGGAGAGACAGAGAAATAGAAAGTACCATCTTGGCAACAGCTACCTGGGCTCTCATTATTTTCAGTGGAGCCTGACCTTTGAAGCCTTAGAGGAGCCGTCACCCACTTCAAAGCTTTAGGGCCACTCTGATAAACGGCCCCGCCTTCCAATCTAGCCCCGTGTCCTAATGAGAATCGTTATGAAGACTGGTCTGGATGCCAAGCCCCCAGTCCCGGATGCCAGGTCAGCCTGTGGGTTTTATACTCTTCCCTTCCTCCCTCCGTCCCCAGGAGTGGGAGCTGGTGGTGCTGGGCAAGTTGAAGTGGAACCTGGCGGCCGTGACCCCCCATGACTTCATCGAGCACATCCTCCGCAAGCTGCCTCAGCCCAGCGAGAAGCTGTCTCTGATCCGCAAGCACGCTCAGACCTTCATTGCTCTGTGCGCCACTGGTAAGAGCTGCTGGAGCCCAGTGGGGGCCGGGTGCTGGGGAGGGCTTTGCGGTGGGGGGGGGGGATTCAACGGGAGGAGGACCGCAGCCCTAACTTCCAGGGATTGGGGGGTCGAGGGGAGGAGGGTCCCAAGTAATCTAGAGTCCAAGGTTTCATTCCTGGGCTGTTTTCTTCCTTCCTTTATCTCAGCTGGTATATTTTCTCTCTCTGCCAAACTCATAAATGGTTTATGAGAACAGGTGTGGTGAGGGGGAAAAAAAAATAGCGCCCGTTAAAATATTCTTTATGGTGTCTAAAGTGCTCTTTGAAGATTATATATACTGCCCTCTGGTCGTGTTTCAATCTTTCATCTTTGGAGGAAAAGGATGGCTTGGCGATAAGCCCAAGAGGAAATTTGGAGGGGGGCGGGATGCAAATACAGGTCTGAGGAACGCTGTCAAGATAAATACCGCCTGCCCTGATAAGTGGTAAGGGAGGCCAGAGGAATTCTTTTGGCTGCAGGGCATTTACTGCCTTCCGGCTGCTCCTTCTGCAGGGTTCGGCTGGACATGTGGGGTTTTCAGCAAGGACCGCTTCCTGAGCCTGGGCTCTGCTGCCCTCCCTCCACGTGTTGGGGTTTTGATTGCAGCCTTTAACACTGCAACCGCCTTTCCATGTTAAGAGCTCTACACCCACCACGTTGATCCCGCAATGGATACATAGTCCTTGTTGGCCCGTTTGCTTTGCAATTAACTGATAAACTAAAGGCAGTGGTTCGAGGCAGTCTCATCACACTGAACTTTGGCCAGTTTCCGCCATCTTCCCCCACCCCCCACAACGGTAGTGGCCATGGGAGAAACTCCGGACCCATCGTCGGCCAGGGTAGAGTGTCAGGCGTTCATATTTTCACAATCAGAAGTGTTAGGGAAAGAACTTGCTTGGGTGGATCTTCCCCCCCCCCCCCCCCCCCCCGCACCGGGTGAGAGGGCGGGGTTCACGGTTGCCAGGAGTATGTACTGGAATTGCAAAGGTGGGCCTGGGGCTTGACTTCTTTCAGTATCTTGTTACATGTTACTCTGGAGCTTCCGAAGATGAGCACGTTATCTGCAATAGTGTTCATGCCCTGTTCACGGTCAAAAGGTCGGGCTTTGCTACTTACCACCCCTCGACCTCTCTGAACCTTTGCCTCTTCATCTGCAAAATATGCCTATTGACACAGGATGCTCTTACAGCCTTTTCAGGTGGTTAGGAAAACGGACATCAGAAGAGAGATGATGTACAAAGAGGTCCTTTGTCAACCAGGCAAGGTGTAGGCGATGTGCCCTGGTACTAAATGTGAAAATGTCTCCGATTCTGACTCTTTTAACTGAGTGGATACAATGACTTTCCTAACCCTAACCCTGCTACCCCCATCTGAGTTTAGCAGGACGCTGTGCTCGGGCTTTGTGGGCTCAGATGCAGGGTCCAGCCCCCCCACTGTGGATCCCAGAGCAGGCTTCCCGTCCCTGAGCTTCCCAGATCCAGGCCCAGCCTCGTGGAATGTCCGTGCCCTGTGCCTTTCCTGCAGCCCTGGGGGACCATTCTTTGCCCGTGATTCTTGCTGCCCTGCAGACCATAGCCCTTCTTCTGCTTCCTCCCCTTCTGCTGTCTGGCCTGGCCCCTAGAGGTCAGCCCCTCATTGACTTGTCATTTTGTCTCCCAGGCCCTGCTGTCCCTTCCTCTCCATTGTGATGATTCACTGTGGAGAAGGGGTCAACCAGCCCTTTTCTCTCTAGGATGGCTGACCCCCGACCCTGCGCTCCCCCATCGCCCAGCTGTCGATAGCCAGAGCTCTGCTCTGACCTTGTCTCTTAACGGACGTACCTTTTGGGGTCCATCTGCCCACTCCTCCTCGCTGATCTCTGACTCGGGTCGGGAGGGTGGGTGGAGTGACCCAGGCCAAAAGCAGATCCCAGGATTGCCTAAAGGCCCATTCTCTAAAATTGGGGATCCCATCCGCCACTCCTGGCCTTCTTGGCCAGGTCCTTGGGGCAGCTGCCACGTTTGGGGCCCAAGGAGGGAGGCTGGGACTCAGGGATGGGACAGAGGTCTGAGGGGAGGCAGAGGAAGTCGGGAAGACTGCCTTTTGAGAGAGGAGCTAGCCTGGGGCAGGGGCAGGGGAGGATGGGAATGAGAACTCCTCCAGCCGGGTACTGAGCGCCACGTGTGGACCGCTCGGAGCACAGGGAGGGTCTCAGACGTTTCCTGGGTCTAGAGGGGATGAGCCTGCCTGAGAGTCATTTCTTCCCCTGATCTGCCCTTGACTGTGTCTGCGTGGCCGAGTCACGTGGCATCCCGCTGCCTGGGGTTTTAGGGCCGCGGGCCTGACGGAGTAAAAGCCAAGGGGCTTGCTTTTCTTGAGGGGAACACCTTCCGGTTAGATGAGATGCCTCGTTCTGGGGCCAGGGTGTGAGGAATGGGCGCGTGCCTAGGACAGGCCGGCGGGAGTTACAGCAGCACAGGTCCTGCTCCATTCCCCCCAGGGATCCTGGACGTTCTGCCTTGGAGCTCCAGGAGCACCGGCAGCCAGGGGCAGCGACCCTGGGGCTGTGTGGCTAGTTGAGGGGGAAAGCTGCTTGTGAAAGAGCTGGCGGTGGTCCCGCAGTCCGTGGAGAGTGCCTGTGTGTGAAAGGGGAAGAAGCGGGAAGGGCAGGGCTGTCAGTCCTCCTTCCCGGGGCTTGAGGCTTCACATGGTGGTGAGACGGAGAGAGGTGCCCTCTTCCCTCCCCTGCTCAGCCCTGAACAGCCCCTGGGGCAGGAACTCTGGCTGGTGCTGGTCAGTGGAGGCCATGGGGTGAGGGGGAGCCCTTCATAACCGCCTTCCCTAGAGCTTTGGACGCTGGGCAGCAGACCGTTCCTAGCATCCCCCTGGTGCCGCTCTGATGGCAGAGCCCCCAAGTCTGCCAACGAGGAAAGAGACCATTGGGATGACCCAGGATCGCACGCCGGCGTGGGGGAGATTCCTGATGCATGACATCATGCTGAACAGATGACTCCAGTTAGTTTAGAAGAGCCAGTGGCGTTGAGTTTGAACTTGGCGCGGGCGGGGGTGAGGGAGGACGTCTTTAGCCTCCCTACCCACGGCACCCCTCATCTCCCTCTGTGCCTAGGAGCCCCCCACCCCGAGGTGCTGCCCTCAGCTATCCAGGCTCCCTGCCCAGTGGGCCTGGGCCCCAGGGATGGTGGTACCCCAGTGCTTCCCCGTCCTCCTGGCTGTACCTAGACGTGTCTCGTGACGCTTCATCCCTGGGTTATAGCCAGACAGTGGTGGCCCAGAGAGGGTCCACGACTTGGCCCCTGATCCAGAAAGCGAGGTCTGCCTGGGTGGTTGGAAGGTGGAAGGAAGAATGGAAAGCCCTTTCCATCTGCGACCCAATGAGTACCGTTCACCGAGCAGTGGTCACGGGGCCCCGGGGAAGTGGACTGTTGAACCGGGAGTCTCAGTTCTTCCGTGCATGGGGACGGGCAGCTTGACAGGGCCCATCTCACTTCCCACCTGGCTGTAAGGTGGGTGGGGAGCAGGCTGAGGGCCCTCGTCCAGCCCCCCGCCGGTTCTGGCCTTTTAAAACCCCACCTGAGGCAGGTTGGAGGAGAGGGGGAGAAGGGCATCCCTGGTTCTCTCCCCCTCGGAGCGAGCGCCTCTCGCCCCCTGGTGGTGAACAGAAGCACAGCGGTCACACTGGCCGGTCAAGGCCTCGGCCACCATAGTCAAAACAATGGGGATAAAGCCATCCCCGGGGCCATGTAATCTGTGGTTTCAAACCCGCTTAGCTCAGAACGCTTCCTTCAGTGAAATCTTACCAAGCTGATGAACGTGGAGCAGCTCTCCTGCCCTTGTCCAGATTAAGGAGCCCAGCGGGGCCCCAGGAGGTCCTTGGGTGGTGAAGCGTCTCTGCGGGGTCCCACAGTGGGCTGAGGCCACGGACGGGAGGGGTTCCCATCTCCTGGACTCCTGAGCCCGGGCTCCTTCCTTTGGGCTTTTTCTCCAGCCTCTGATGGGAAAGATGGCCGTGTATTCCCAGCGGGGCGTGGGCGGTGCCTTTGAAGAGCTCTTTACCTGCTGGTGAGTCTCAGAGTGCACTGGGGTGCAGCGTCCAGGTGCCGGTCTCCACCTTAAGCCCAGGCCCGGCATCAGACGTTAGACAAGTCACTTAACCTCTCAAGGTTTCGTCGATTCACCCGTAAAAGGGAGTGTCTTGAAGCAGGTGAATTTCACCTTGTTTTTTGCTAATTCCTTGCCAAGTAAGCAAACAGTAGGAACGCTGCCTGGGCTGGTCGGTGGAGCTGGGGTTCCCCGTGAGGCCGCTGCTGGCCTCACCGAGAAGGTGGAGGTCAGGTCAGGGCTGCTGGGGTGTGGGACCTGTTCCTTGGCTCTGGGTGACCCCAGCTGAATGAATAGCCCGACTTCTCTTTCATTCCTTGTGTGCTTGTGCCCTCTTTCCATCCCCCTGTGAGGCCTCAGCTTCTCCCACTGCTGACAAAGCAGCAGGAGGTAGTGGGGACACGATGAGGCCGGTTCTGCGACACACACACACACACACACACACACTGAGAGTGAAAGAGCCTCAGGGCGGCCAGAGCAGAGCCCTCGTTCTCCCCGGCCTTGCTCTGCAGGGCCTGCTGTTTCCCCGCATCCCTGCAGACGCTGAACAGAATCGCCGACAGTCAGAATTGCCCACCCCGCTCCCACAGCGGGCCCCTGGGGTAGGAACAGTGGGGCGATGACAGTGATGCTGGTGGTGGGTGTTGTGGATTGTTTACCAAGAGCCAGGCACTGTTCTCTTAGCTGAATCCTCAGAACTACCCTAGGAGAGTATAATTATTATCCTTATCTGTGGGTGGAAAAATGGAGGCTCAGAGAGGTCAGGTAACTTGCCCACCTTCACACAGCTGGTAGGTGGTAGGTCACCAGCCTCCGTGGCCTCCACCTTCCAGTGCTTGGGGCTGCTTGGCCCAAACCCTTCCCACCACCTTTGGGGAATCCTCCTAAGCGTGTGTCTCTCATGCTCCTATCCACGTGGGCACCTCCTTTCTTTGAGACGTTTCTTTAGAAGTCACCTAGCCATTTAGAACGCGCCATGCTGTATTCTATTCATATGTCCCATGTCTTGGAGGAATCATCATCGTGCCTGGAACAGGGAGGAACACGTTGTAACTCGATCGGAATGGGTCCGATCAGCTCAGCTAATTGCCTCTCACTCGTGGGGGGGGGGGGCGGGTACTTAGGAAGTCGCACACACTTCAGCTTTCCAGGTGGGCAGCTGAGGATGGAGATAGACCCTCACCACTGAGCACACCTACAGCACCAACGTAGAGCTTGTCAGCGTTTTTGACCAAGAGACTCAGAGATTTGGGAGAGATCGTTAACTTGGTATTTTATTTTTGCGAAGATAAAATAACGTTTCCCCCACTGGATGGTGGGGAAATTTACATACATCTTTGTATTCTTCTAATTTCCCCATGTGCATGCATGTCGATGCATTTCTATTTATATATTTATCGACAGTTGCAGTCTTGATCATAGCACGTGCTCATGAAGCCTGATTTTATTTTTGCTCCCTCCCTCAAGTAAATATTGTGAATCTGTCTCCATCCAGTTCCATAGCCAAAAGTTTAAGGTTTCCAGAAATGGCTGAATGGGTTGGATGGAACTTTCCACAGGTGAGTGTGGAGGTTAGCTAACAAGAGCTAGTACAAGGACACGACCCTTCAGATGTTTTATTCAGGTGTTTTTCTCTCTGCCGTTTCCCCTACCAGCAGAGAGGGGGTGTCCCTGGGTGTGGTCTTGGGGCAGCCCCTGAGGCCATGCAGAACTGCTCGATGGAGAGAGATGTCTTGTGACTTTGCTGCCTGGGGGAAGCTGTGCTGTGTTCTATTGCCTCTTCCTTATTCTTTTCCTTGAGAGTCGTTTTTACTCCAGAGCCTTAAGTAAAAGCCAGTTAGAGCTGGAAGGCCCCGGGAAGATTAGCCAGCCTACCGTCTTCCAACTTTTTGACCTAAACCATAAAGGAAGAAATACATTTTATAACGCAACTCAGGATAACTGTCAATGTACGTCAAATCGATACAGATGTTTTTTAAGACAGTGTTGACTCTCACTACTTGCATTACTTCCTGATACTTTCTAGTCTAACGTTGTTAGAATTGTTCTAACATTTTGTTCAACTCAACAACAACAAAAAATGCTGGTCACCACCTACAAATGAATTTCATGACCCTGTACTGAGTTGGAGGTGGAGGTTAGAAAAATTAACTAGTTAGTTCGCTGCTCTACCTCCACCCTCTTCGTAGGCAACTGGGACTCCAAGGGGCTGGGAGGGAGGAAGTGACTCGCCCAGGGTCCCACGGGCTGAACCTGGCTTTGCGGGAGAGCCGGGCAGTTGTCGGGGCCCTAGAGGGGGGTCACTGCCCTGCTGCTCAGCAGGGCCAGCCTGGCTTTCCTGGCCCTGTCGGTGCTGCCCAGAGGCTGCCGTGTTCATGCAGCTCGTGCTCCCCAGTTCTGGGGGGCGGGGCAGGGGACAGCGTCCCTCGGCATTTTCCCACAAAACGAGAAGGGAGGTACGATCCCCTCGGCAGCCCCAGGACCATCCATCCACACGCCCTGACTGCCAGAGTTAATTCATTTGCTGGAAGTGGGAGTTGGGTTTGCAGGCAGCGGGATGCAAAGATAGGCGTGTGTGGGCTATGCTTCCTGGGCTGAGGCCTGGGGCAGGGGGGCCGGGGATCCCCTCCTGCCCTGCCCTTCCCTGCCAGCTGCTCCCACCCGGGGCCTGTGTGGGCCCAGGGCCACGGGCTGGCTGTTGCCTCCGCCTTGTGAATGTCCCAGGGGGGGAGCTAACGAGGTTACTGGGCAGAGAAACACTCCTGTGACCCCATGTGAAGAGACCTACAGCAGAGCGGGGAGGCAGGGAGGCTGGCTTCGTCACTGTCTGGGGACAGAGAAGGCTCTGGACGAGTTAGAGCACAGCAGGCTTTGGGTGGAATGGCGTAATATATGTACATCCCTGGAGAGGTGGAGATGGTGCGTGGGCTAAGAAAAGAAGGCCATGGAGAAAGACAGACAGACGGCCAGGCCTGCTGTGTTCATGGGATTCGGCCAGGAGGGGAAGGGTTTGTGCCTGGCTGAGCAACCCAGCGCAGTTTCTGAGGACGCCACTGACCTGATGTGGACAACGGGGTCACTGATAAAAGTGCGTCCTTGGACTATGTTGATAGAATAGCAAGAGGGGGAGATAGGAGGTTGAACTGTTTCTGTAGGTTAAACCCAGTGCTTATGCTGGGATTGGAAGCGTGACCCACGTCTTCCCTCTACAGCAATCCCCCTGTCTCCAACTTTCCACTTCTACATGCAGTGAATTCACTGGGATGATGGCAAAGCTAGAGAGAGCCCTTTGCGGAAGGTGCTCTCCACTCCGGGGCTGCAGTTAGGATCAGGGACAAAACTCTCACCTCTTTCACCGATCAGCACAGGGCGGGGTGAGGGCCGTGGAGACTCGGAAAGCTCGGTTTCTCATCCACGACGTTAAGGTACGGATTGTACACAGTTTCCGTGGTTGAGGGCTGGATTACGCAGGCTGTGACGAGTCCGGTCCTGGCCGTGTCGGCAGGCGGGAGCTCTTAGCAGCCGGAGCAGGGGTAAGGGGTGTGTATCCTTACCTCCCTTCCATGGACAGCAGTGGCCGATTTGGTTGCCAGACCTTCTGGGGCACCCCCCCCCCCACCCCCAGAAGAAACTGGTGTTTGGGCTCCCAGGCTGGTACGTAAAAGCATCCTCTGTAGTTGCTCTTGGATAGATGGAAAATGAGGGGGTTCGAGCCCCTCAAATGTATCATCGTTTTTCCACTTGTCTCTAGCAAACCACTCTTTTTTTTCCCCAGCAAGAAAATGGGATCTTCAGGCCTCAAAGCCATAAAATCTAAACCAAGTCGTTCCTCTGATTAAGACGGCTAATATTGGGAGCTCGATTGACTTCCTGTCCTGTCTCCTAACATTCTGAGGGCCTTTGACGCTGGGTAGACGTGGGGAATTGTGTGAAACTTGCCCCCCCAGCACCTGCGGCCCCCCCCCGCCCATGGCTGCTTCTCCCACTTTCCTTGCATGGCCCGTGGAATCTTAGTTCCCCAACCGGGGATTGAACCCGGGCCCCCTGCAGTGGAAGCACGGAGTCTTAACCACTGGACCACCGGGAAAGTCCCATCCTTTTCTTTTTTTTTCAATCAAATCATCTCTTTTGTTCTGAGCCATCTTAGTCCTTGATGCCTGTCCAGAGAGTATGGCAGAGTCACGTCAGGGCTGTCGTTCTTCCTAAGATTTACCCGCTTGTACTTCCCCCTCCTTCGAACATCTGGAGCCCTTGGCTCGTGTCGCTTGTGTAGCATGTGGGTTACCTTGTCTGTACTGGTCTCAGACCTCCCCTGCTCTGCTCAGTCTCCTTTTAAATCTGGAACCGCCACAGTCATGGGCAAATGAAGGGCGTCTCGTGAAGGCAAGACTTAGGAGAGGATGCATCCGTGGGGACCAGGGGCCACTTGTGCCATCCTCCTGCCGAGCGTCTTCAGGCTGGGGAGCGCCTGCCTCCGCCCCGTCCTGACCTTCCGCCTCTCGTCCTCGCAGACTTCAAGTTCGCCATGTACCCGCCGTCGATGATCGCAACTGGAAGTGTGGGAGCCGCCATCTGTGGGCTCCAGCAGGACGAGGACGTGAGCTCGCTCACGGGTGACGCCCTGGTGGACCTTCTGGCCAAGATCACCAACACCGACGTGGTAGGTGGCCCCCATCCATCCTCTTGGCTGAGACCAGGCCTCTCTTCCCTCAGCTGGGGGAGAGAGACAGTAGGTTCGATGAGGAGGTGGCAGAGGTTGTTTGTTGCTGTTGGTTTCTGTTTTCTGAGATCAGCACCCACGGTCATAAGAAAATTCAGCAGGTGAGGCCTCACGTGCCATCAAATAGAGAAAAGAACTTCGCAAGCAGAGACAAGGGGGGAGGGCGGGCTGCTGACCAGTTTCCTGTGTGGCCCGGGCTTCCCCATGGGTCTGATTTGTTGCCTGTTGCTTGTTTCCATTTATGTACAATCCGCAGCCTGCCTCTCCTCCAGCGTGGAGCTTTCTCGCCTGCTCACGCGCGCTGAGGCTGGCAGGCAGGGCGGGAGCAAGCCCCCCCTGCACCTCAGGGCTTGGGAGACGGAGGGGCCCCCCACCTCCACAGACCTCTCCACCCCACCTTCCTCTCACTTCCCTTTAGTTCAACGTGATGATGGATTAAAAAGCACTTTAAAAAGAGTTGAGTGCCGTACAAATGCAAGGAACTATTATTAGCTATAGATTTTTCCATTCTGGGTGCCCTCTGGACAGTGCAGAGGCTGTAACTCTGGTTGCCAGCATTTGGAGCTCCTTAGAAGAAGAGAGGTTTGGGGGACAGCCCAGGGTCCAGGGAGGCTCTGATTCAGCTAGCTGGAAATTGCGGTCCTTAGAAGGTTGATTCTGCGAGGTCAGAGAGGGGGGAGAAGCCGGGGTCACCGGCCTGGGACCAGAACCTGGAGGCTCTGACGCCCAGCCTGGGAACCCTGCATTCCTCCCTCACTGCAGCTCCTGGGATCTTTTTGTTTGAAAAAGGCCTTTGGTTTAAAGCCACTCGAGAGAGGGGTGTCAGCTCTGAGGCCCTCTCAAGTCACCATGGAGAGGCTCAAGAATGCAGGGGAACTTTGTGATGACCCCCTCTGGATGGTCAGGGGGATTCTGAATGCCCTGCTGTGGGCATATATTGACTTATAAGGGATAATGTGGTTTACAGGCCTGGGGCCGGTGCCTCCACCAGGGATGCTGGGCAAAAGGGTAAATGTCAGCACGCCTAAGGCTGCAGTTGGCTGGCCTCCCCCCGACACCTCCCCCCCCAGATTTTGCCTTGGCCTTCATTACCGTCTCAAGGAGCTGGCACAGGGAGGGGTTCTCCTCTGAAACAGTTCTTAGAGATGCTTTTCAAATGCTGGCTCCAAACAGGCTTCTGAAGCATGGTTTCCAAAATATAGATCGAAAAGACCCTCCACTGCAGCTTCCTGGGAAGAATGCTCTTCGAATCCTCTAGAGGCAAATCTTGGACGGAACTTAGCATTTATAGAAATGATATGCTTCCTTCCTTTTCTGAATATCTCCTATTAAGGCTGCCTTGCCAAAAGGACTCCCAACCGGCTGAAGACCAGCCCCTCCTCGACCCCCGGGGACAAAAATGTCAGTGACAAGTGTTTGCACCTCCCCACCCCCCCGCCAGCATTATAACCTCCTTCGGATATTTCTAGATGTGCCCTGATGGGCTGATTGTCCCACGGGCTCTCCAGCTTTCTCCCGCATCTCTGTGTCACCCCTTACTGGCTTCAGATGGACAGAGGTCGCTCCTGGGGTGCCCGTGGAGCTCGTGGGCTGTGCTTTGCTTTTCAAGTCCGCAAACCAGTCTTCTCCTTTCATACGGGAGACACTGCTTGCCCCTTTCAGATACTGTGTAACCAGGCCATCCTAGTCCGCTGTCAGACTGGGTCAGCTAGATACAAAACTGGCTTAGAGCTTCCTTCTAAAAATCGCAGCTGTTGAATGGAGATGCACACATGTGCCTCATTCTCACCAGTGGGCCCCGGGTTAAACATTTTAATGTGAAAAACCAAGCGTGCGTGTACCACGTTTTCAGAGAACAGTTGGAGAGCTCAGGAAGCTCCCAGCTTACCTCGGGTCCCCAGAGCCTCACTCCCACTCTCCCTGGGGACGTCCTCGGTGCCTCAGCTACTGTGCGTGCCGGACTTGGGGCGCTAAGTCCTCCCACCCATCAGCCTGTGCTCTCTGGAGAGCTCTTGGTGCAGGCTGTCACCTTGTGAGCAAGGCCCAGGAACAAGCAAGGCACAGGCAGCGTGGAAGAAGTTGGGGGGTGGGCGGCACATGGAAAATAAAAGACGAGGTTCCTGTCATCCAGGAACGTAGCGGTTGTGTGGAGGATCCCCAGTAAAGCATGTAAAACCCCAGCAAATGAAGGTCAAACGAACGGATGCTAAGCAGGTGTTAGGAACTAGACATGCAGCAGGCAATCAGCCCTCGGGAAGGAGCTCTCCGGGCCTAACATAAAATGCAGAGTAGAAGCCATCCCTTGGTGGTTGAAAATGTCCTTGGGATGGAGAAAGAAACTGTGGTATGTGCATGCCATGGGACATTATTCAACCTTAAAAAGAAATGAAATTCCGATACGTGCTACACTATGAATGAGCCTTGGACGTGTTAAGTGAAATAAGCCAGACACAGACAAATATTGTGTGATTCCACTTATATGAGGTCCCGAGGCCCCTAGACGTAGTCAAATCCATAGAGACAGAAAGTGGAATAGAGGTTCCCAGGGCCCAGGGGGTGGGGGAGTGATTGTGTAATGGGGGTGGAGTTTCCGTCTGGGAAGAAAAGTCCTGGAGAGGGGGGTGGTCTCACGACACAGTGAATGTACTCAAAGCTAACACTGTACACTTAAAACTGATGGAGACGCTCAGTGCTGGGTGGTGTATATATTGCTACCACAAAAAGTTGTAGGTACCCACGTAGACATATAACGTCCTTGGGCCACACTGAAGTTGAGCCCTCCCACAGGGAAGCCCAGTGCCCAGACCACCTTCTGCCCTATGGGCCCTGGTGCACGGGCACATAAGAATCGGGAAGTGCCGGCCTTTGACCCCAGGGTCCCTACAGTCGTGTGCTAGCCCCGTGCACCTTGCACCTTGCACCTAGAGACCTGGGCCAGCTGACGGTGTCCTTTCTCCGTGGATTGTCAGAGATACGACTGTAGGAAGAGGATCCCCTCTTTTCTCCCCTGAAACAGCCAGAGCCATCTCTCTGGCTCTCTGGCTGGCGGCAGAGAGCTTTGATAGGAGGGACCCACGCGGCCCTGAGAAAGCTGCTCTCTGTTGCTTGCTCTGGTTGCCAAAATAAACCGGAACGCTTCATTCCAAAGAGAAAGCTGAGTGAGAAGCCTGACAGTTTTACAGGGAATAAAAGTCTCAGAGGGTGGTGTATTTTAAGTACTCTTTCCTTCTACTCCTAAGTGTTGCTAAAAACAGACACCAGCCAGAGAGGCCATTCTGGCTTTGGGGGAACGTCTACCGGGGCTTCCGTTGCCAAGGGTCCGCTTGCGAAGGGGGGGACCGACTGGGCCACTTCCCTGGCAGAATCGGGGTTCCTCTTCCGTCCCCTCGGCATCCTGCTGGAGCTTGGTGCCAGCCTTTATCTCCCTGTTCACTTGTATATAGACTCTTTTGAACGAGACCCAACTTTGACTCAGCCTTTTCTCCAGATCCCCTGGCAGAGTCATTGGGGAATGATGTGGGGAGGGCGGGGGAGGAAGGAAGGGGGGACAAAGGCTGGGCAGGTGGGTTTCAAGTGTGTTTCTAGTGCTTTGGTCTCCCCAGGTCTTTTGGAAAAGCTAGATGGGTCTTAACATTAACAATACGTCAGGGTCCCCTGAGTTTTACCTGACTTTATCTTAGAGCAAGTCACTTTGTTTTCACGTGACACCATTTTCCTGAGTCACTAATGAACAAGTAGAATTGGGGCTCACGGGCCATGAAGATGGGAAGTTATTGGAAGATGTTTAACAGAACAGGTAGAGATGTGAGTCGTCCTGTCATTATATGTATCCTTTTCTACCTAGATTACACCAAAACTCTCTGTTACCTTCTTTTTTCTTTTTTTTTTTAAGTCTTCATTGAATTTGTTAATATTGCTTCTGTTTTATGTTTTGGTTTTTGGGCCAGGAGGCCTATGGGATCTTACCTCCCTGACCAGGGATCGAACCCACATCCCCTGCATTGGAAGGCTAAGTCTTCACCACTGGACTGCCAGGGAAGTCCCTTGAATTCTTAACTATTGCCCAAGAAGATTCCAGGACATCCCTCTCCTAGGGACATCCTGGCCATATTAGGATGCTGTTTGCCAATGAGCAGTCCGCAGCGCCAGGGAAGACTCGATTGTGACTGCATGTCAGAATCCTAGGGTCCCCACCCTTGCCTTGGTCCCCGGAGCCCTCACAGCACACCTTCTCCTGAAGACCCCTGTGTCCCCGAGACCGTCCTTTGTGCCCTGAACAGGGCCTGTGGTCAGAAGAGTCGCTGCAAGGGAAGCCGGGGGTGGGACGGCAGAGGAAACAGAACTGGAGGCTGATGGTTCCCGCTCCTGCTTGAGCTTGATTTTTGCCGCGGGCCTCATTTGGTATTCAAGGAAATAAGCCCACCAGGCTGTGAAGAAAGGAAGAATGAGATAGTTTCCTAAGTTGTCTGTGCCTGAGTTGGCCGCGGGTCCGGGGCTCATTCAGCCCTTTGTGCCCCTGTTGAGTGCAGTGCGTGTGTGGTGACAATGCCGTGATGCAGTGACACTGGAGGCTGATGGTAGCAGTTCCGCAGCCCATTCACAGGGCCGAGGAGGGTGCGGGGCGCGGGGCTGGAGCCAGCACGCGGAGGAAGTGGGGCCGGGGAAGGAGCCGGGCATCACAAACGCCGCTGTCAGGGCTCCGGGCCGGGGGCGGGCGGGGGCGGGGCCCCAGCATCATCGGGCTGGAGGCCTGCCCAGCCCCAGCTCCGTGGAGTGCCACCTGTCCAGGCTGACAGACGAGCATTATGGCTCTCCTTCTAATCAGCTTAATTTGGGGCATCTCGACACAACGGCTGGTGCTTTTGGAGGCTCTGCCGAGGAGCAGAGGGCCGGGAGCCGCCGCACTCGCCGTGCACGGAGGCGCTGTCGGGGGCTTTCCAGGCCACTTGGGCTGTGTCTCCCTTTCTCGGAGATTCTCTGCCCTGTCTTTCCTTAGAGCCCGGAAGAGGCAGAGAGGTGCACAGGGAAGAGAGTTCTGGAATTGGGAGTCTCGCCCTTTGAAGGCCAGGGTTCGTTTTTAACTAGGTGTGACTGGGGGGAGGAGCCAGCTTCGGGTGGGTTCCCTAGCTGTGAAGTGGGCGCAGCTGGCTGCTCGATCTCCAGAAGCCCCCCAGAGCCCCCCGTTCTCAGATCCTGTAAGGATCTGTGTGTGTCGCCTTAGAACTCCGCCCCTGGACACATGGCCGTCACTCTTCTCCAGCTTCGCTTTGGGTTCCCTTCAGGCTCTGCAACTTGTCCCCCTTCTGTTTCCTTCTCTGGGCTTGGCCTCCTCCTTCCACCAGATCACCCCTCCCACCCCGGTCCCCCCGGCGCTCTCCTACCCACTCGGGAGATTGGGAGCCCCTCCGGCAAGACCGGGGCTGCACCAGCCCACCCTCCCTCGGACCTCACTTTCCACCAGCTCACAGGAAATTCACACGCTCTTGGGACGCCCAAGAAGGGCTCCTGCAATCCTAAAGGAAGGTTTAAAATGCAGGGAGTGAGCTCTGTATTTCCAGGAAGAGGGATGCCGATTTCCTTCCTGCCACTGTCAGAGTAGAACGTGCAACATCCTTTATGCAAGACAAGCTCTTGCCCTTAAGTAGGTTTTCATCTAGCCGAGAGCCAAGAGGTCCCCGCAGTTGAAACTGAGATTAGGACAGCCAAGTCGTGAAGCAGTGGAACCAGAGGAGGGTTAGACGGAGACCCCAGAGCGCTTTCCAGGAATGAGGGACACCACTGACCCACCGAGAGCTTTAGCTTCCTGCTCTGTCACAGCTGAGCCTGTGGGCTTCAGGGTCCCTCAGTTCTGGGGGAACTGCTGTAGTCATCCCTTTTCCCTTGGAGTAAGGGGTATCAAAGAGGAAGAGCTGGCCATAGTCAGGAATGATTTCGATTGAAATTAAAATGGGACTGGAAAGATCAAGAAAGGAGAGTTTGTGTTTTATGTGAAAGCTTTCTTCATTTTATTCGGGAAAGCTGTTTTTGGAAGGAAGTTACATAAATATGACATTCGACGCCCGTGTTCTCTTGAAGTCCCGTAGAAGTCACTGCCCAGTGTGCCAGCCCTCCCTGTAGGCCTTTCTCAGAACTGTTCCTTTAGGGTCTAAGGCTGCTGGGAGGGAAGTCTAAATACCGGGAACAATAGGAACATGGGTGACCCAAAGGGAGACTGTCCGTGGCCCCAAATCAAGTTCGTTAGCTGTCCAGAGCCCGGTCTGCCTGTTTGGAGGACCATCCGTCTCGGCTGCTGGTGTGGCTAAGGCAGTGATGATCACGGCATCCTGAGTTTGTCGTATTATTGGGGCAGCAGATGTGCTGACCCAGAAGTAGAGCCTTGGAGGAAGGAAAGTCGGACAGGATTGGCCAGGAGCTTCCTCAGGGACAAGCCAGAGGAGTTTTGACTATCGCCAGTTTTTAACGTTGTTAACCTTGTTCTTTAAGATTAATTGTTTGAGATCATAAGGCTTTCGGGTCCTCAGGTACCTTCCGCTGAAATGCAGGTGCCCTTAGAAGCATCCTGCCTTTAGCCTTCACCACCGAGCACCTTCGTGAGCGGTGAGTGACCAGAAGCACGGCCACTGCAGGACGGGCCTTGGAGGAGGAGTGCTAGACGGGCAGAGCAGGCAGTGGGCGAGGCCCATCGGCTTCTAATCACCAGTTAGGGGGTCAGGCAGGTTAGAGGACATGACCAGGCGAGGCCACAGGCCAGTCTGAGAAATGTTGGCGGGTCCTCAGTGGCCAGTCCCTGGCTCTTTCTCAGGGGGGGCGGAGAGCTCTGGGCCGGGGTACGTCTGCCCTGCCGGACGCTCCATCCGCTGTGCCTGCTGCACTGCCCGCCTCACCTGTCCTGAGCAAATGCTCGTTCATACCTCGTTTCAAAGAAATCTCAGGAATTCTTTCACAGTCCAGGATGGACTTCTTGCTGTTCATAATAAATGATTGTCGTGTGTCGAACTCAGCACTTTGTCCAAATGATCCCAGTTGATCCTCCGTCTGTGAGCGTTTCCTGAGCCTTATTTTACAAGTGGGGAAACTGAGGTCAGAGAAGGAAAATAACCTAGCGGCTGCCTGCAAGTCTGGTGGGGCAACAGCAAATACCCCGGCCTTCTTGTCACTCTTAATTCATTCCAGGTGAAATTTCATCTCTGCCCTTAATGCTCGGTCTTCCATTGCCCCCAATCTTGATTTTCATAAAAAGCTGAAATGGATGAGAGATAAGAAAGGAAAATGTGGGCGTATGGAAACGGCGTTCCTGAGAACCCCAACTTTATTTTTAGATCTTTGGAAAATAGAGATAACGCTTTGGTGCTCGGCAAACAGTAACCTGTGGGCAGCTGCACGGTGAAACAAGCACAAGGGAAACATACATTAAACTGTGGCAAGACCCAGGCAGAGTGGATTTAACATATGTTCCATGTGTCTGTGCTGCTTACGAGAGCACAGGAAAGCAGGCTTGCCAAGGAAAGATGTTGGGAAATAGCTCCTACGAGCAATTTCTTCAGCTCACCTCCCACTTGCTAGTACCAACCACCATCCCTCCCTAGTGACACCCACGAATTGCCGCTGTGTCCCATGCCACCCAGCTAACAGAAACATCTGCCTGAGATCAACACATTCTGAATCTTCCCTACCAAATATAGACTAATATCAAAGCAATGCAGCAATTTTTTTTTTTGCCTATTCCCAAATTAGACGGCTCAAGTGTCCAGAATTTTGTGAACATTTCTGTGTTGTATTTTTATGAGAGTTAAGGGAACGGTAAATAAGCGAAAAACAGATTGCTTGTTTTTAAGCGGTTCCGCAGTTGCTGTGAGGGTCAGTGTAGTTCAGTCCATTCTCTTATCTATCCCTTGGGTAGTCCAGTGCTGTCACACTGTCTGTACGGCTGGCCTTCCCCTTTTCCCTCTCACCTCCCAGTGTCCCCAGGCGGGAAGCATCTCGCTGGCCCTTGGATTACCAGGCACTGCGTGGCCACAAATGGCTCCTCATCTCGGCCAGCTCTGCCCAGGTCCTGTGCATACAACTCACCTGGGCTTCTGCTAAAATGCAGATTCTGATTTGACTGGTCTGGAGAGGGATGAGGTTCTGCATTTCTTTTTTCTTTTTTTAATTAATTAATTAGGCTGCATCGGGTCTCAGTCGTGGCACTCGGGATCTTTCATCGCGGCACGCAGGCTTGTCTCTAGTTTTGGCGTGTGGGCTCCAGAGCGCGCGGGCTCAGTAGTTGCGGCACCGTGGGCTTAGCTGCCCCGCGGCCCGTGGGATCTTAGTTCCCCGACCAGGGCTCAGACCCGCGTCCCCTGCATTGGAAGGTGTATGCTTAACCACTGGACCACCAGGGAAGTCCCAGGTTCTGCATTTCTAACAAGCTCCCAGGTGGTGCTGACGCCGCCGGTCCGTGGACCCCACTTGGAGTGGTGAGGTTCCCCGGCACCGGAAGGATGCATCTCCCGTACGTTTCAACTTTCTTTCTACTGGAAAAGGAGCGCGGACTTAGGCGGGGCTTGAATCATGTGTGTTTTCTTCATCAGTTGCTCTGTGTACTGTTGCCCTTGCTAACAGCTCTGGTCTGGACCGTTCTTCTTCTAGGATTGCCTCAAAGCCTGCCAGGAGCAGATTGAGGTGGTGCTTCTGAACAGCCTACAGCAGTACCGTCAGGACCAGGGCGACGGATCCAAGTCGGAGGACGAGCTGGACCAAGCCAGCACCCCTACAGACGTGCGGGATATTGACCTGTGAGAGGATGTCGGGCAGGCCGAATGGGAGAGAAGCGTCCAATCTGCTCTCTCCTTCTCTCTGGTTGTGTTTTGTTCTCTTATGTTTTAGGATGAAACTTAAAAAAAAAAAAAAAATCTGCCCCCACCTAGATCATATTGAAAGATCTTTTAGAAGTGAGAGATAAAGGTCCTATAAAAACGGAATCATTAAAAGCATTTGGTGCCTATTTGAAGTACAACAGAAGGGAATCCCGTATATATGCGAACAGTTATTGTTTGATGATATTAAAAGTCATAGTAAAATGCTTACAGGAAAACCTGCAGAGTAGCTAGCGAAAATGTATGCCTGCACTATGGGAACAAATTAGAGACTTTTTTTTTCATGTTATGAACTAGCACGTATATACCCCTGGTAGGATAATTTCGAGGAATTGCGGATGCCATTTATGGCAGGATTAGATTGCAAAGCAATGAACTCGAGAAGGAATTAGAAATAAGGAGGGACAGGACGGGGAGGGAGTTACAAAATAATCTCAGTGCGATCGAACCATTTTGGATGGAGAAGCGCCCTTGCTCCCGACCACCTGTTTGTTACTAAGTCAGGAGCGTTGCTGGGTCTCTAGTGACAACTCTTGCTGTCTACAGTAGCTGCTACCTAAAAGAGAATGATGTTTTGCCCGTTGGACACAGGTGATTGGATCCTGGGGTTTCACGTTTTTCGACATCTTGCTTCTTCTTCCAAACATGGTTCGTTGCAGACGCCACCCAGTTTTTATCTAAAAGGGGCAATCTAGCTACGGGCCATCCCCAGAACTCCTATGAAATGGGGGCAGACGGAGCCCGAGGGTGGGATCTGGAATGGAAACTTTTCTCCTGATGTGTTCAAGAGAGTAATGTGACCTTGGCATCCCTCATTAGGAAACAAACGAATTCTTTGGTGCTGATTGGCATGTCTGGTCCACAGGTGAGCGTTTTGGTATAAACCATTCCATTCGAAAAGCACTTTGAAAAATTGTTCCCGAGGGATAGATGGGATGGTTTATGCAAATCATGCAGAGTAGTTGCCTCCTGTCTCCTCCTGTGCCCCCTCCCCTCCTGCCCCCAGTTGGGTTGCTGTCCTGTATCTGACACTCTCTGGCATCCCCACCGGAACTCAAGACACACCCTCTTCCGCTGAAATCCCCATCACAACATTCCTAAAAACAAAGCTCTGTTACCATTTTGATGGCACAGAAGGATCTTAATTCCCACCTCTATACTCCTCCTTTGGACATGGAAAAAAACGTTATTGCTGGTGCAAAGACAGACAGCGGGTCATCAGTGTGGCATTTTGTTCCCGTTTCCGTTTTTTTTGTTGATTTCATTGCAAGGTTGCATTCAGCGTACTTGAATTTTTTTTCCTCTCCACGTCTTAGAGGCATTCAGTTAGCAGAGAGGTTGAAGCACCAACTTTTTTTTTTTTTTGCACAATTATAATTGACAGGTAATGAAGCTATTAAAATATTTGCCTTTTTAAGTAAAAATAAGAAAAAGATCAGAACAGGGCTACTTTGAAGAATTGTTTTATACACAGATTCTGCCTTGTTTCGTAGTATAAGGGTTTAAGATGGAGAAAAATCTAAGGGTCTCTTATTTTTCATTTTATTATGTTCAGTTTTTTATTATTTTTTTTTTTTTGCGCTGCTAAGAAGCTAAGATCATTCATTGTTATCCACATTAACAGTACCTAGCTGTAATGTTTCACCGAGTGTGCTGCTATTTTATAAACAATTTTATAATATATTATTTTACCGCTTAAATTTCCAAGTCCTGAAGTAGATGGTTGAGATAGGAGTTCTTCGTACTGGAAAAGCCCTTCCATACATAGTTTGTTTTCTTCTGGTAGCGTATTCATGGATTTTTTTTTTTTTTTTCCTCTCTGGTCACATCCTTCAAAGACAGAGTATTCTTTACCTCAGGTTTACTGGACAAAATCAATAGCTACAAAAGAAAATGGTTCACATTTTTGTTCTCATAATACCTCACAACCGTACAGTTTCTGCTTGGGAGCCCATTAGTCAGGAAAGGCAGACGGGGGGAGGAGGCTGCAGCCCCTCCCAGGTGGAAGGTGGAGGTTTTGGCCCCAGGGTCTCACGCCCAGGGACCTCTTCCGTGGTGAAGGTCATCAGGCTTCCATTCTGACTCTGGTATCCTCATCATGATGGAAAAAATGCAATTGAACCAAGGGATTTCCCCTCCCCCGCAAGGCTGACACTTAGCACAGAGGTTGATGCAGTGGACTAGGTACCACTTGGGTACCAGCGATCAGGACACAGACTAGAGAATTCCAGCAGGCTATCTGGAGAGTCTCATCTTGCAGGCCTTTCTAAAGCAGGGCTCTCCTCTGCTTTGGGTCCTTTCTCATCTGGCACGTTTCCCCTCTCTCTGGCCCCTTCCCGGATACGGGCAGCCCCCGTTCAGGATGATCTCGGAGGGTTTCCTAGGTCTGAACCTGCAGCAGGTAGGGTTGCCACGGCAACCGCTCCCACCTGTCTGGCCTGCGGCAGGTCCTCGCTAAGTGGCACTAAATGGTTTTCAGGTTTTAGATCGTGCGTTGAATTGGCATGGTTGGAAAAATGGGTCCGATGAGTATTGGATTGGTGGTCGAAGGGAGGTAGGGAGGCTGCTTCTCTGCAGAGATGCAGTCCCAGCCGAGTCAGTCTCCCGTGAAGTGTGTTAGAAGGGTTCAGGACTTGGTGAGTTACATGACCCTGACATTCTAGGGATTCCTGGTGGGCCAGTGGGTGCTGTATTCTGAGGTTTTGGAGAGGAAGGCCGAGCAGCCTGTGTTTTATCGGGAGCGCACTTTGCACAGGCCACTCTTCTGGGCCCTGAGGGGTTCCACGGGATGGAGGAATGCAAGGGCCCTAGAGTTCTTGGGAGTCTTGGAACCTAAAGAGAAAGCCAGGTACAGATCCCTTGAACAGTGACCAGCCGCTAAGCTCAGAGGGAAGCAGCACATGAGAGAACCTGACAAATAAGGAAGGAAACAGGCCAACAGACTTCGCCAGAGCCCTTCACTTTCCACTGTCCCTGGAGCCCCCAGGGGGCCACTGGGGCCTTCTGGCTTTTTCTTCTTCCCAGCCCTGGAGCCCCCAGGGGGCCACTGGGGCCGTCTGGCTTTGTCTTCTTCCCATCCTCAGGGCCTAGTGTGATGGGAGGTGTAGGGTTGCTGATGGGGAGGGTGCTAGGTAATTTAGCTTTTCTGCCTGCTCTCTCCTTAACAGAAAAGAAGGGACCCCGGCTTTGTTGAACTGGCTTGTACCCGCTCCTTGGATCTTGGTTTCCTCGGTAGGAGTTTTTGTCCCAGAGGAGTTCACTTCTCCCCGTGCATTTTTTTCTCTTTCCTCCCACTAAGAGGGTTCCAAACCTGTTCTGGTCTTTCTCTACCTTGTTGTCTTTCTCTCTCTTCTTTACTTCCTCCTCTTTATGGTTTTTTCTTTTGTTTTTTTTTTTTTTTGGTTGTTTGTTTGTTTATATGTTTTTCTCCATCAGTGGGAGCTAAGTTGTTCCCCTAACCTGCCAAATTTTGTTCCTTCCCCTATTTTGGCCAAATCCTACGGGGGAAAATCCTTGTATGCCAAAAATATATGCTAAGCATAATTCAGTTCCATGCGGGTTCATAACAGCCGAGAAGCCTGCAGGCAGGGGCAGGGGACCGATGCCTCAGCAGAATGCTCCCCCTAGGCTGAGAGAAGGGGCTTCTGTCCGGGGAGGCTGTCCTCTGGAACTGCCCCACCCCACTGAGCAGCCCACTGTGTCCCCCAGCCAGGTCCCTGTTGGTCTGTGTGCTGTAGCAGAGGCCCCGTCCGCCCTCCTTCAGCATCCAAGTCGGGCACGCGTGGCTCCGAGGGGACACCACCCCGGCTGCGGGCATCGGGGGCTTCCCTTCCGAAGGGGCTGCGGCCCGGCCCCAAGGCCATGTCCACGCTGCCCTGGGAGCCCTGGGACTGCCGGGTTAGGACGGTAGCAGGATTGGATGACTTTCTCAAAGAGGGCAGGGGCATTTTCCCTCCACGGGCCACAGGGGGCAGGGCTGGGAGAAGAAATAGACTCGCACCTTATCTCATGTAAATAATGATTTTCTAGCTCAAGAAGAGAATATTGGTAGAGTGGAAATGGGAAGTAAGAATGGGGGGGGACATCTGAGTAAGCCAGCTGGCTTCTAAGCCAAAAGGATTCCTCTTTGTTTATCTTTGAGACAGTCCGACCCTGAGAATAGCTTTAAAAGGGAAATTAGTGCTGAGACGGTAAAGTCCCCTTCAGCCAGCCAGACGCTCTGTAGCTACGGAGCACAGTGGGCTCGGGGCAGTTCCTGTCACCCGTTTGTACAAAATAGGGCCGGGAGATTCAAGAGGACGTGTATGGCTTCCTCATCCCACTTGGCTTTTCATGATTCTGGATTCTAAATGACCCAGAACCGTCACTTCAGCCAGAACCACCGTTCTGTATCCGTGTGTCTCTGCTTTTAGACTTGGCTGGGCTGTCAGACCCGATTCTTGGCTTAGGTTTCCAGAAGCCATCGGCAAACATACACGCGCATGCTGGAGCTGCCACATTTATCCCTTTGCCTGCAGCCTACTTTGGGGAAAAAAGTGCCTTACTGACTGTAGCATTACAGTAGCCAGTGTATTTTGACAGGTGCCTATCCTTTAAAAAAAAAAAAAAGTTCTCGTGGTTTCTTTTGTTTTTTTTTTTAATTGGTTGTATTTCTTACTGCTGGCCAGCTCTGAAATCCCCGGCAGATCACCAGGCCATTGGATTTTTTCCATTATGTTCATTACCATGTACCTCAGATCTCTCTCTCTCTCTCTCTCTCTCTCTCTCTCTCTCAGTTACAGTTTCTCGTCTTGGACTTTCTTTTATTATTATTATAATTTTTTTTTTTTTGCTTTAAAATGAGTGTGATGCCATATCCAGTCAATTTTATTCTCTCACCATGTACTCTGTAAGAGGTGTGGGTGTTTATTTGGTCGGCATGCGAGCAAGTGCTAAAGTAGCGTGATCAGTATACACGGAAGGTTTTTAGGAAGTATGGGAAAAAAAAATGTTGTATTGGCCATGATGGTGACATGGTATAGTCAAGCTGCCTTTTCAGAGGTCCTATCTGTTCAGTGTTAAGTGATTTTTAAAAATAATAACCTGTTTTTCTGACTAGCTTAAAGATGGATTTGAAAATGGTTTTGGATGCAATTAGGTTATGCTATTTGGACAATAAACTCACCTTGACCTAAATTCTCTGGCTCTTTTGACTTCCTTCTTGACCAGCAATCCTCAGCGTGGAACACAGCTTTCTTGCGTCAGGACTCTGTTGGCTGCAGTTGGTGCTGGGGTAAAATGCAAATCCTAACCTGGAGGGTCATCTATGTGTGTCATTGCAGTGCAACCAATTGATGACCTTGTTTTTTTAACTTTTGGGTCACCCGTACAACCCTCTTATAAACCAGAAGCCTCAGGCCACCTTCAGAAGGTGGGTCAGTCACTGCTGTCGTGACCAGACCTCAGATGCTAATCTTCTGATTATTGCCAGCTACTCACTCCTGGGTATGAGTATCTCCTGGCTTCCGAGGTGCCACCTCTAGATTCGGCGGGGAGGGGAGGGCGTGTCTCTGGAGAACCCAACCTCCGCAGCTTTCCCGGTTGCCTGCAGCTCTTCCCGGCTCCCACCTGATTCCTGATTCTCCCTCTCTGTATCCCTCCTGTGAGGACTGGACTACCACTGCCTTGGTGGAAGGGTGGTGAGGTAGAGCCTGGGAAAGGGGTGGGAAAGTCCACACTTAAACAAATTGCCCGTTGCTCCCCGACCTCAGCAACTCAGACCAGCCTCTTTCCCAAGAGTGATGGGTCATGCCCTTTTGATGTTACTATGAAAATTCATTTTCTCTGTAGTTCCCTGTCTCTTTCAAAGTCACTGAATGGATAAAGAAGATGTGGTACATGTATGCAATGGAATATTACTCAGCCGTAAAAAAGAATGAAATAATGCCATTTACAGCAACATGGATGGACCTAGAGATTATTGTACTAAGTGAAATAAGTCACACAGAAAAAGACAAATATCATATGATAACACTTACATGTGGAATCTAAAGAAATGATACAAATGAATTTATCTACAAAACAGAAACAGAAACTCACAGACTTAGAAAACAAACTTATGGTTACCAAAGGGGAAAGGTGGTAGGGAAGGATAAATTAGGAGGTTGGGATTAACATATACGCACTACTATATATAAAACATAATCAACAAGGGCCTACTGTAGACCACAGGGAACTCTACTCAATAGTCTGTAATAACCTATATGGGAAAAGAATCTGAAAAAAGAATAGATACATGTATAACTGAAACACTTTGCTGTACACCTGAAACTAACACAACATTGTAAATCAACTGTACTCCAATATAAAATTTTTTTAAATGTGAAAATAAAATAAATGAATTTCTATGAGAGTTACACAATGAAATATTAAAGGAAATAGAGCTACAGAGACACAAAATAATAACCTAGTTCCTAAGGGAAAAAAAAAAGTCACTGAAGGCTGTTTTCCAGTTTCATTCTGACCTGAGTTGCAAGTGGGAAGATAAGTACTGGTCACGGTGCAAAGGTACAGATGAAAACATTCCCTGTTACTCCCAAGGAACTCCACTTTATAGGATGTTTCATCTTACAAGGACTCTCGAAATTCCCCTTTGTCTCCATCCCCCATTGATTTCCAGTGTTCTTGGAGAAAAGTAGGGATAACTTTTTTCTTGGGTTTCTGCCTAGTGGAGCCCGCTGGACCTCGTGGGAGTTTCCAAGGCCTCTGGTTGCCGCTCTTAACCATCCTTGGAATCCTCTTCTGCATGACCTGCTGTCCAGCCAGGTCCCTCCCTCCCTCCCCTCCCGATCTGTTCGCCCTGCAGTGTTGGTGCCGTGTCCATTAATAACACTCCAACACCGCTCCTTACAAATTCCGTCCAGCAAGGCTGGATTCTCCCATCCGGGGCTACGGGTGTTGCAGGTGGGAAGGACGCTGAAGAAGCGAGTGTTCCATCCCACACAGCTGGCTCTGGGTCAAGCCAACGGCCCCTTCACAGCACACTCTCAGCTCCATTTCATCTTATAAGTGGAAAACCTCAAACCTGAGACAAAAGGGCCCTTTCTGCAAGTGGAAGTTAGTGATGGAGTGGAGACTTCGAAATCCCAGGTCTTTTGTTTGTGCTCTAGTGACTAACGACTTTTCTAACGACTTTGCAGAGATCTGGGACTTTTATGTCAGGACACAGAGGTCACACCAAAATGAAAGTTCCAGTTGCCTTAGTGATGTTCTCAACCTGCTGCCATGAGGCGAACGTTCAGAGCTGGGTATTACACCAGATCATTTCTGCTCTGCTCTTATAGCAGCAACGGCAACAAACATGCTGGCATGAAGGGTCAGCACATCACAAAGAGCTGACCGGCCACAGCCAACACGCGTGTGCAGGGTCTACGCTGGGCCGGCAAGGAAGAGCAGAGCAGACAAAACCCATGCCCCCTGGTTTAAGAGGCTTTCCATGGGACACAACACACACACGCCCTCAAGACTGCACGCAGCTCTGACAGCAAACGCCGATGCCCTGGGTGGCAGGGGGCACTTTCCGACAAGATGGGATGGGTTCCCTCAAGCAAATGAGTTTTAGGAAAACACGTGTGGAAAGATGCAGGAGAGTTTGGAAACAGAGTTTGACTTTTTTCCAAAAATAAGGGGATGGGAAGTGATTTTAAAAGTGAAGGGAAAATATAGCTTGAAGAGCATGCATAATATAATGGATTTTAAACACCATGAACACAGATGTTATCCTCGTGAAACGGGATGAACTTGGCCACAGACGTCGATTCCCATGTACCTAATTCCTCCTGAGAAATACGTCTGGCCGTTCTGAGCTGATGGCTTGGGCTTGGGGGCCTCCTGCTGCCGTGGAGGGTCAGATCCCATCAGGTGGGCAAGCAAAACTGGGCGGCCTGAGAACACAGCAAGACAGCCCCGCTGATTTCCCTCGGACCGTGCCTCAGCATCCCACGGGAGCTTGGCGTTTACGCTTATCCAAAACACCGCTTCCATTTCATTGCTGGCGACTTGCTTTGGCTCTGGCTGGTGGCCCTGGAACTCCACCTCCTCCCTCTGGCCTTGGTGGGTGTCAACATGGAGCACTTCCTGGAAAGTCCACTAGGTGGCGATAATGCCACAGGCGGGAGCAACTTGCAGAGAGAAGCGGGGCAGCCAGGTGTAGGGTGGCTCCTACCTCCCGCAGGTGAGCGGGACGGCAGCTCCCTCCCCTGCACCTGTCAGCACTGCCACATCCTGACTCCACCTGGGAAGGGCTGGTGCTATTCGTGACTTCTTGCCATTCTTTTCAGTGTCTAATTCAGAGATAGAAACGGCAGCCTATAAACCAAATCCAGCCTGCGGGCGTGTTTAGTTTGACTCCCATCATGACTTACGGGCCAATATGAGATGAGAGCTTTCCCGTAAAAGTAAGGATTTTAACTCCTCTTGGGAAATACACTTCTGGCAAAAGACAGGCCTGCAAGGCAGTCAGGGCTGCTGCTGAAGACAGTCTGACCCCTTCCCCTCCCCCATCCCCCCCGTGGAACCTGCTTCCCTCACTGACCTCAGCCACCTGTCCCCCAAAAAGTCTGCAGCTCTGCAGCCTGTCCCACCTCCAGCTATGAAGCAGGAACCCCATAAGCCCCAGGGGGAGCAAAGCAGGCTTGGGACCCTCCCTTTGCTTTTCTACCCCAACTGAAAAAGACCTGCATTCCTCATTAGGCTTTGTCATCTCTGCTCTGTTATCTCTTCATGGGCTATTAGTTATCAGGTAACCGGGAGCTGGGCCAGATTCTTGAACTTCCTTTGAGACCCCAGAGTCAGCCCACACTGAGGTCTGCAGGTAGGCCAGGTTAAAGATCAGCTTTTTCTCTGTTGCTTGTTTGTTTGGGGAGCCACTTTTAGTTCTCCTAGTACCATAATGACCCCATAAGAAGACAAACCTGTGAGATTTTTGGATCTGTTGAAAAGTACAAATCCCAAGACTGTTTCAATCATCCCAACCATCCACAATGATGACTTCTCACCACCCCTTCTTATGCGTGGGGCTCTCGGGCACTGCTTGTTCATTCAATAAATGAGGGCTGGTTATGTGCCGGGCATCCTGCACCAAACACCCCATTCGACAAATGTTTCTCTGGCATCTAGTTTTCCAGGTACGATGTCTTTGCACTCCCTGCAGAAAAAGACAAGGAGTCACAGGACGGCTGCTATTTCATGCAGTGGTAAAGAACACAAGTGCCTGCTCTGGGATCCCCTCTTCCCCCCCCTTCCCCTCCCATCCCTGGACCACCCACTGGCTGTGTAACCTCGGGCATCACTGAGCCCCTCCATGACTCGGTTTCTTCATCTTTGAAATGGGGTCCAACGCTCACAGTACCTCCTGAGTTACTCATTTTAACACGTCCACAGTGCCTGGCACAGAGCCAGAGCTTGATAAATATTAGCCATTGTCAAGGCTGAAGCAGAGTGTGATAAATTGGTGCAGCCACTATGGAGAACAGTATGGCGTGTCCTTGAAAAACTAAAAATAGAGCTACCATACGACCCAGCAATCCCACTCCTGGGCATATATCTGGAGAAAAACATGGTCCAAAAGGATACATGCACCCCAACGTTCATTGCAGCGCTGTTTACAAGAGCCAAGACATGGAAGCAACCTAAATGTCCATCGACAGAGAAATGGATAAAGAAGATGTGGTACATATATACAATGGAATATTACTGAGCCATAAAAAGGAACGAAATTGGGTCATTTGTAGAGACGTGGATGGACCTAGAGATTGTCATACTGAGTGAAGTAAGTCAGACAGAGAAAGAGAAATATCATGTGATATCGCTTATATGTGGACTCTAAAAAGAAATGATACAAATGAACGTATTTACAAAACAGAAATGGACTCACAGACTTAGAGAATGAACTTATGGATAACAGCGGGGGAAGGGTGCAGGGAAGGGATAGGGAGTTTGGGATTGACATGTACACACGGCTATATTTAAAAAGGATAACCAACAAGGACCTACCGTATAGCACAGGGAACTCTGCTCAATGTTATGTGGCAGCCTGGATGAGAGGGGATTCTGGGGGAGAATGGATACATATATATGTACAGCTGAGTCGCTTTGCGTGCACCTGAAACTGTCACAACATTGTTAATTGGCTACACTCCAATATAAAATAAAAAGTTATAAAATAAATAAATAAAGCGGAGTGTGAGAGAGGCACCTAATTCAGTCTTTTCAAAAGTTCATTTTCCAGACAGGTATCGATGATTTAGCCACTCAATACCGCCAGCTTAAGCTCTGAGATGAGGGAGAGTTCTTAGCAGCTAAGTGCAATCTTCAAAGAGCTTTCACAAGCGTCTCATGACCCTCACGACCCCCGATGAATCTGACACCTCGTCTTGGCGCCGAGTGACTCGCGGGACACACAGCTCACAGCAAGGGTCAGGCTAGGACTGGGACCCAGAGGTGGCTGACTTCTAGCGCTCTGCATCTTCCGCCACGTGGCGCGGCTCTGTCTCCACCACCACCTCGCAGGAAGGCTTCCCTCCTCCAGGCAAATGTTCCAAAGGAAGGGTTCTCTTCCTTTACAGTCAGCAGGGAGCAACCAGAGGGCCTCCCAATCCCACGGCCGGATGGAGGGCTGTTGGAGAGACGAGGCTTGGCCAGCAGCCCCCGAGGATGGCGCCAGTCTCTCTAGACCCTTTACTGGTCATCTGGTGGGGAGGGGGGTCCCTAAAACGTCTCAGCCAATACACACAATTTCAACGAGGCCCCCGTCTAACTTGTGTTGCACACGTTACCATTTGCACCAACAAAATCTATTTCCTGAAATTCAGGATGCTAATTAAGTATCCATTGCAATCGAAATGCAGATAGAAGTTCCTGTGGACTACGGTTCTCCTGATTAGGACACCAGTGCCCCACCCTTAGAACCAGTGCCCCACCCTTAGAACCAGTGCCCCATCCTTAGAACCAGTGCGCCACCCTTAGAACCAGTGCGTCACCCTTAGAACCAGTGCGTCACCCTTAGAACCAGTGCCCCACCCTTAGAACCAGTGCGCCACCCTTAGAACCAGTGTGCCACCCTTAGAACCAGTGCCCCACCCTTAGAACCAGTGCGCCACCCTTAGAACCAGTGCGCCACCCTTAGAACCAGTGCCCCACCCTTAGAACCAGTGCCCCATCCTTAGAACCAGTGCGCCACCCTTAGAACCAGTGCGCCATCCTTAGAACCAGTGCGCCACCCTTAGACTGTCCATTCTTGATTAGAATGTGCTCCAGACTGAATGTTTGTGTCCCCCCGAAGTCATAGGTTGGAACCTAATTCCCAGTGAGATGGTATCCGGAGGTGGGGCCCTTGGGGGATAATTGCGTCCTGAGGGTGGAGCCCCCATGAATGGGACGAGTGCTCTTCTAAGAAGCAACCAGAAGCCTAGCTGCCTCTTCTCCCTCTGCCGCGTGAGGAGGACACAGTGAGAAGCTGGCAGTCTGCAACCAGAAGAGGCTCTCACTAGAACCCGAGCGTGCTGGCACCCTGATCTCAGACTTCCAGCCTCCAGAACTGTGAGAAATAAATATTGGCTGTTTCAGCCCCCAGGTCTGCGGTCTTCTGTTACAGCAGTGCCAGGTGGCTAAGGCAGAATGGTTGTAGCATCTGGGTTATAACTTACCAAAATCCCACACATGGGCTGCATATTCCAAAATATTTTAAAGAAAGTTGCAAACACTGTAACTGTGGTTTTCTTCTGGATGTAAAAGAAACATTCTGCTGCTCCCACGCTATGCTGGGGCCTGGAGCCAAAAGATTACCCCAGACTCTGTCTAAGGCTCTGCAAAGCCACTGCTTCTGTGGGGTCTCGCCACCTCCAGGGGCGCTCTGCCTGGGAAGGGGCAGAGGTTCTGCTCTCCTACCAAACCCCCAAACGTATGTCATTTTAAAAAATCGTATCTTGGGACTTCCCTGGTGGCTCAGTGGTTAAGAATCCACTTGCCAATACAGGGGACACAGGTTCGAGCCCTGGTCCGGGAAGATCCCACATGCCACAGAGCAACTAAGCCCATGTGCCACAACTACTGAGCTGCACTCTAGAGCCCGCAAGCCACAACCACTGAGCCCACGTTCCACAACTGCTGAAGCCCGCATGCCTAGAGCCTGTGCTCCACAGCAAGAGAAGCCACTACATTGAGAAGCCCACGCACTGGAACGAAGAGTAGCCCCCGCTCGCCACAACTAGAGAGAGCCCGCGTGCAGCAAAGAAGACCCAATGCAGCCCCCCCCAAATCACATCTTTAGTTGGTCCTTATTCCTCAGGGACCCCACCAATATCTCTGCTCTCATCATTTCCCCTCCCCCAACAGTCCAGAGAATCTTTCTGGTCCAGGGATCAGGGAAGACCTCATCACAGTCTCTCAAAACTTTGCTCATGTCAAGATTACTTTCTTTATCCTCCAGGTGGTCATTTCCCTGGCTCTCTGTCACCTTCCCTTCCCTGAAAAGGGGACACGGGATAAAGGGCCAAAAATGCAAGGGAAGAATGCTGGAGGAAATACACTGGTACTGTTTCAAAAAATGTATCCTACCATGGATACAATAACCTGAACCCTGCAAGGGCTCCCTGCTGTTCTCAGCAAAGGGTTGCCGAGCAACGGAGGTGTTAACGTGGGGAGAGAGCTCTTGGCTTGTGCAGTTTTCCATTCGTGGCTGGGCTTAATGAGTCTGGATACCTTGGTCAGTACCTTCCTGGAAAGTCTTGACACCTCAGATGTTCTGACAGCAAATCATTCACTTCTGTCTTACATACGTCCCTATAGATCAGAATGAACAGTCTACAGAAGGTTTGCTTCGATAGGGCACTTCCTATGGCTTTACTTGCTTCACACCCTACATCTTTCCAGATACTAGGATCAGCAGAACAGGAGTCCAGGGGTTTCCTTAGCACTCCGTCAGGTGTCTGGCGGGGGGGATCCTCCCATTCAATACCCCCCAATGCTTGCTGTCTGTCTGGAGTGTTACTGACAGTACTGTACATTCATCTGTTACATAAAAATTGTCACAAATATGGTGACAGGGAAAGTCAGGATGCCACAGTGGAGAGGGAATTTCACTTAAGCAAGAAGATCTGTGTTTGAATCCCAGGGCTGCTGCTTGTTAGCTGTAAAGTGGGAAAACTTGCTGGATTATTAAAAAGATTAAATGAGGTAGTCTATGTACAGCGCCTAATACATTGGAAGCTTCAACAAGAATCTGAATATAGTCCTTCCACGTCCACAGGTTCAACCGAAGATTGAAAATGTTCGAGAAAAGATTCCAGAAAGTTCCAAAAAGCAAAGCCTGAATCTGCAGAGCGCTGGCAACTATTTCCATAGCCTTTACATTGCATTAGGTATTCTAAGTAAACTAGTGATGATTCAAAGTACACAGGAGGAGGTGCAAAGGTGACATGCAAATACTGTGCCACCGCATATAAGGGACTTGGATATCCACGGATTGTGGTATCCAAGGAAGGTCCTGGAAACAATTCCCAGCAGACACTGACTGTATATGCAAACACATCAAGTACCTTGTTAATTATTTTTTAAGGCGTTATCAATGCAAATGTTAATTTTCCAAAAAGGCAGGGGCGGCGGGGGGTAGTGTTTTCCTGTGGATCCTGATGGAGGAGACGGCTCTCATCCACAGCATGTGAAGCATTTACAACTATGGAAGTTGTAAATGCTTATGAAACCATAAGCATTTACAACTTCCACAGTATCCCCTTCATTCTGCTGCCATTCTTCCAAATAGCAATGAACCTGGGCTTAGGGGAAGTTCTTTTCCCCACTAAGTGACAGGCTATAAGGCAAGGCATGAAAAGGGATTATTGGATACATGTATTCAGATAAAAGGGAGGTCCCCAGAAGCAGGCTGACAAGGCCTCCTTCGACTGCCCATCAGTAGAAAAGCTGTCTGACTGGCAGATATGTTTTTTTGGAACCAGCAGTCATGGGGAACTCTGGGTGACAGATGTCAGGTGCTGGCAGAGTGGCTGCCAGAACAAATCTCTGTCCACCTTCAGACATCAAGCTGCTGGAGGACCGGGCACAGTTGGACTGGCTTGGATCACTGCTCACATTGTTATTTCTCAGTCGCTGGACAGACAGATGGTTTACCGTGTATTTGTGATTTTTTTGTTGGCCTAGAAATTCTGTTCTTCCATCAGGGTACAGCATGTAATCAATTATGACAGTGGGTGGTGTAAGAAAATCCCTGCCAATAAAAGTCCAAGACCTTCTCTTTTATTAAATTTGCATAAACCACTACAATTTCCAACTTAAAAGCAATAACAGGAAAAAGCAATGTTGTGGGGTTAGAAATAACTTGGGTAATTGCAAAACCACAAATCTCAGTTGGTCCTGAAGACTCTTGTTAGTTTATACTAATACCTGATGTCTGTTTTGTCTGTCCATTTTTAGTCTTAAAATCTTCTTGTCTCTATTCTGATGAGTCTTAACGAATTTCATGTTAGAATCGTAATATAACAATCGTAAGTAAACAGAACAAATACCAGGAGCACACATACCCACCAACTCAGATTTCTTTTTGAATATTCAGAGTTTTACTCTATTAAGTGCTTTTACGTTAGAACTTTGGCCTGCCTCAGTACATACGCGTGACCACATACATACAACAATATATGCGTTCTCCCCTATCCGCCCTTTGGGTAATTTTCTTTATGAAAAAATCTTAATTATACGCATACAGCTGAAAAGTTCTCTAACAGTAGAATAGCAGAAGCATTTTTAACATTATAAATATCACCTAGACAAACCCCTGACACAACCTATACGTTTCTTCTTATCTTATTATAATGTATGTGTCTTTTCTTACAAAATCAGGCTCATAGTGAATAGTTTTCTATCCTACTTTTTTCCTTTTTTTTTTTTCCATTTAACCACTTACCAGTATCAGAGATCAATGGAACAGAACAGAGAGCTCAGAAATGAACCCATACTTATATACACAATTAATCTATGACAAAGGAGGCAAGAATAGACAATGGGAAAAAGACAGCCTCTTCAATAAATGGTGTTGGGTAAACTGAACTGCTACATGCAAAAGCAGCAAACTGGACTGTTCTCTCCCACCATGCACAAGAATAAATTCAAAATGGATTAAATATACAGCTTAATTATATGACCTGAAGCCATAAAACTTCTAGAAGAAAACATAGGCAGTAAGCTATTTGATATCAGTCTCAGTAATATTTTTTATTTTTTATTATTATTTTTTAATGGCATTTATTTGAAACACATTTTTTTAAGTTTATTTATTTATTTTTTTAGGCTGTGCCAGGTCTTAGTTGTGACATGCGGGATCTTCATTGCAGCACGTGGGATCTTTTTTTTAGTTGCAGCATGAGGACTTCTTAGTTGTGGCATGCAGACTCCTTAGTTGTGGCATGTAAACTCTTAGTTGCAGCATGCATGTGGGATCTAGTTCCCCAACCAGGGATTGAACCTGGGCCCCCTGCATTGAGAGGGTGGAGTCTTACCCACTGGACCACCAGGGAAGTCCCATATTTTTTAGATATGTCTCCTCAGGAAAGGGAAACAAAAGCAAAAATAAACAAATAGGACTACATCAAACTAAAAAGCTTTTGCGCAGCAAAGGAAACTATAAACAAAATGAAAAAGGACACCTACTGAATGGGAAAAGATATTTGCCAATGATATATCCGATAGTGGGTTAATGTCCAAAATACAGAAAGAACTCATAAAACTCAACATCAAAAAAAAAAAACACCCCAAACAACCTGATTAAAATGTGCAAAGTATCTGAATAGACATTTTTTCCAAAGAAGACATACAGGCCCAAGAAAAGATGCTCAACATCACTAATCATCAGGGAAATGCAAATCAAGACCACAATGAGATATCACCTCACACCTGTCAGAATGGCTGTTATCAAAAAGATGACAAGTGTTGGTGAGGATGTGGAGAAAAGGGAACCCTCCTACACTGTTAGTGTGATGTAAATTGGTGCAGCCACTATGGAAAACAGTATGGAGGTTCCTCAAAAGACTACAAATAAACCACCATATGATCCAGCAATTCCACTGCTGGGTATACATCCGAAGAAAATGAAAACACTTATTGGAAAAGATACATGCACCCCAATGTTCATAGGAGCACTGTTTACAATAGGCAAAATATGGAAGCAACTCAAGTGCCCATCAATAGATGAATGGATTAAAAAAATGTAATAAACATACACACACACATACACACACACACACACATACACACACACACACACCACATGCATTGGAATACTACTCAGCCATAAAAAAGAATGAAATCTTGCCATTTGCAACAACATAGATGGACCTAGAGGATATTATGCTAATTGAAATAAGTCAGACAGAGAAAGACAAATACTGTATGATTTCACTTATATCTGGAATATAAAAAAACCCAATGAACAAACATAACAAAACAGAAACACATTTATAGATACAGAGAACAAACTGGTGGTTACCAGTGGGGAAGGGGATGCTGGGAGGAAAGACATAGGTGAGGGAGATTAAGAGGTATAAACTTCCAGTTGCAAAATAAATGATTCATGGGTATAAAATGTACAGTGAGGGGGGACTTCCTTGGTGGCCCCATGGATAAGACTCTGTGTTCGCAATGCAGGGGGCTGGGGTTCGATCCCTGATCAAGGAACTACATCCCAAATGCATGCTGCAACTAAGAGTTCGCATGCCACAACTAAGGAGCCTGCCTGCTGCAACTAAGACTGGTGCTACCAAATAAATAAATATATTTTTTAAATGTATGGTGTGGCGAATATAGGTGACATGTTTAACCACTTACCTTGGTGATCACTTTGAAATGTACAGAAATATGGAATCACTATGTTGCGTAACAGGAACTAATGTAGAGTTTTAGGTCAATTATACTTCAAAAACAAACAACAAACTCATAGAAAAAGGAGATCAGATTTGTGATTACTAGAGGCGGGGGTGGGGGTAGGGGAGGGAGAATTGGATGAAGGCAGTCAAAAGGTACAAACTTCCAGTTATAAGATTAAATACTAGTGATGTAGTGTACAACGGGATGAAGACAATGAACACAGCTGTGTTATATATGAAAGTTAAGAGAGTAAATCCTAAGAGTTCTCATCACAAGAAAAACAATTTTTTCTATTTCTTTAATTCTGTGTCTACGAGATGATGGAGGTTCACCAAACTTCTTGTGATAGTCACTTCATGATGTACGTAAGTCACATCGTTATGTTATACACCTTAAACTTACACAGTGCTGCATGCCAGTAAAACTGGAAGAAGAAAAAAATGAATGAGGAGATCAGGGGAAAGTTGCAGACCAGAGACACAAGTAAGATCTAAACACTGGGTGAGGTCACCTGGGAGACTCGGACACGCACGGTGCGTACGGCATTGTCCGCACACTACACATTTATGTGCTCCCCCGCACTCCCCGTCACCTTGGCAGTTAGCTGGGTCGTGTGAGTAGCTCTGGACAGTGAATGCAGGAAGCGCCTAAGAACGGGTTCAAGACCCTCAATTGTCCTCATTTCCTGCCACAGTTATCATGAATCCATGTACTAAGGTCATTGTTAACTCCAGTCCCTGAGGGAATTTGCGCAGTAAATTCACGAATTTACTCCATGTCACACACGTAGCATGAGAGAGAAATATACTTTTATGTGGTAAGCCATGGAAATTTCAGGACGGATTTGTTACCTCAGCATAACTTGGCCTGTCCTGACTAATTCAGAATTCCATCATATGAGCTGCCACAACAAAGCATCCTCTTATGTGATTTGATATGTTTTCAACAAAAGTATAGCAGTGGTTATTTCTAGCTTCTGTCTAAACAACATTTAAATGAACTCCTTGTTCATTTTATAAGCTGAAGGGTAATCTCTGAACGGTTGAGTGAATAATGCAGGATAGTGTCCATTCTTTCAAAGATCCTCATTTCTCAACTGTTTTCTCCTGATCGTTAAGGTTTACGAAAACATCGTTTTTATACACAGCTCTTGGATAATTAAAAAAGTAATATTGATGCTTTATAATTTCCTAAATTTCTCCAAAGACAATTCTCTCCCCTTACATCAGCTAATTTTTTAGATGTTTGATTCATTTGACAAATTGACGATAAAAGAGATTCCTCATTCATTCATTTCACAAATTTTAATTGAGCCCCTACTTTGTTCTAAACACTTTGACAGGAGCCAGGGAAATAAGGAAAAGATCCAGTACTTACCCTCATAGTTATGGTTTTGATACCACCTGGAGCATTACCTACGGCCAAACTCAGTTCTGAGATCCTGAGAGATGGGAAATTAGTTCATCTCTATGTGCCTTAATATCTTCATCTGTAAAATGGAAATAGTAACTCATTCCCTCCAGAGGTTTTGCAGTAATAAAATGAGATAAAGTGGAAGGCTATTTTTAGTTACATTTAGAAATGCACTCAGACCATCTTAACACAAAGGGGTTTTACTGGAAAAACCAGAATCTACAAGGTACTTGGTGCTTGGGCAGCTGGAAGGAGGAAGTAGGGACCAGGTGGTCTCTGCATTGCTCACTGTGTCTTCTTTCTGTCTGTCTACTCAGTTCCCCCACTATCTTTGCTTGCTCTTACCTTCTACTCTGTAATTTTGCTTTCAAGCTTGTATTGCTGGTGGTTTCCGTTTCTTCATAGCTTCAGTCTACACACTCCCTTGGGCTCTATCTCCATGCTTTCTTCTTTAGCCCTCACAGATAACTACCTTTAATTTTTCAGTTCAAATTTCCAGAAGAATCTGTTGGATCGATTTGTTCATTCAGGCATTCAGAACACATACATGGAGTATCTACTAAGGACAGGCAGTGGACGCCCATGGTAATCCCCACCCCCGTTAGGACCCTCTGAATGACCCCTCCATCCTCATCCTGAAGATGCACTCTTTCCCTGGGACCTTGTTACGGGTGCTGAATTTGGCCCCCACTCCAGATCTACTGAATCAGAATCTACATTTTAACAAAATCCCCAGGTGATCCGTGTGCACAGTTCAAGTTTGAGAAGCACTGCTTTAAACTTCTAGCTCAAAACTGGCTGCACACCGGAAACAGCTGGAGATTTAAAAAATTACTGATGCCTGGGTCCCTCGCAAAGAGATTCCTTTTTAATTTTTCTGGGGTGCAGCCTGGCATTCAGAAAATCCTAGATGATTCCAATGTGCAGGTAGGTTTGAGAATCTCTGAACTAGTCCTGAGTCACCACAATCAGCTGTGAACCTGGACAAACTGCTTAGTTTCTCTCAAGGCTAGATTTCTCATCTCTTAAGTGAAGATAACCTGTGGACCTCAGAGTTGTTCTGAGGGTCCCATCTTCTCTTACACAATTGGGGATTTAAGGAAACAAATGCATTATTAAATATGAGAATATAAGTAAAAACGCATGGAAGACAATTGTAAAGCTTACATCATTACACTCTACCTGTGTCATGGCCGAGTACCGTTATTCCATCTTACCTATCACGTAATGGAGGGTTAAAGAGGTTAAGTAACTGTCTCAAGGCCCTGAAGGCTGTTAAAGAGAAATTATTCACCAGATCCTCTTTAAAAACCGGCGGGGAAGACTTTACTCCAGACTACTGCGATGGGGGAGACAGACTGCATGCAACTCGGAACACAACAGGGACCAATGGAGATTTACAGCCAGGGGCCAGGGTGAAGGAGAGAACGGAAAAAAATGACCAAGACGAACTTGGTGAGATATTGGGGGGTAGGGGGGCGGGTGGGATGAGGAACGTGATTAGAAATCGAGAGTGGAGGAAGAGGAGCTTGATTAGATACCAAGGGTCGGGGCGGGGGGGGCTCTCGATCGAGTGGCTTCGCAGGATTCTCTGGTAAAATCAGGCTCAGCAGGCCAAGCACGAGGCCTAGTCTACACGAGGGCTCCAAAGGACCAGACCAGAGTTTGCTCCCGGAGCGGGTCAGTCTAGGCGGAGTTGGGGGCTCAAGCCGGGCGAGTCTAAGCGCACAGACCCTGCTGACCCTACACCCCCAAAGTGCCGGGGGTTAACGCAAACCTCATAGGACCGAACGTGTCTGGCGCGGTACACCCACGAAGCAGGACTGCTGGCTGCACTGCAGCTTCCAATCAGACCAACCCTAATCGGAGCGGCGACCCCTTTGCAGCTCGTAGCCTCCAGGACCGGGTTTCCCCAGGCACGCCCCGCCTCCCGGCCCGGGGCGGGGCCGCCGCACCTGCCGCGCACCAATCACGGGCCGGCGCGCAGGGGCGCACGCGCCACGGCCGTGGGCGGGGCCTCGCCGCGCATCAGTCTCCGCGACCTGCCGGCCCCCGGCCGCCCTGATTGGCCGTCCGGGGGTGACGTGGAGGCCGCCTCGGCCTATGGCAGCGGAGCCGGCCGGTGGCGGGGTGCGGAAGCGGCGGGGTGCGGCAGGCGCAGTGCCGGGCGGCTTGTGTGGAGTGCGGTGACTGTTCGGGCGGCGCGCGCGGCCTTTGCTTCGCTCTGTCCCGGCGCCGGCGGGATGACGCGCTTCGCTCTGACCGTGGTCCGGCAGTGAGTATGGCCGGCGCGGGCTGCCCTTTCCCCTCCGTGGAGTGTTGCGGGCTGGGCGGGGGGACCGAAGATCTGCACCCGCCCCGCCCTGCCCGTCCCATTTGCTCCTCCGAGGCTCGACCTGGCGATTTCTAGGTGTTTCCCATGAGTTACCCCCTTCCGGCCCTCCTGCCCCAGCGACGCTGAGCGGGAAGCCAGGTGTCAGATGGCAGCGGTCCCGCGTTCGATGGGGACAGGGAGGTCGGGAGGAGTGAGTGTCAAGGGCCCCCGCCGCCGGTTGGCAGCTGAAGCGGAAGAGACAGCCCTGTCGCCGCACCTCCTGGGCCCCGCGTTTGCCCCCGGCCGGTCCCCAGGGTCTGCAGAGTGACTGGTCCGGGGCCGACGTTTCCGCTGCAGGCTCTGCGCCGGCTCCGTCCCTGTCCCCTCGGTCCCCTCGGCCCCCCAGGCCTGTGTCTGAGATTCGCTTCTCCGCAGACCTTCTGTCGCTGGGGGAGGACAGGGGGCCTCGCCCTGCTCTCAGCCGCCTGCATCGCCCCGAATAAATATGTTTATCATATAACGTTACAGGGAGCTAAATGCTGACAAGTCTTTACGTCTCTTCCTCTTTCCTTCTCGACTCTTCTTAGCCCGGTGTTAACGGGAGGTGAAATTCAGGGAGGTCAGGAGCACAGATTTTTCGAGAAAGATCGACGTAGGTTAGAATCTGGGCTGCAGCTAGGAGCCTTGTAACACGGGCTTCCTTTTACCGACTTAATCTCTACGACCTCAGTTTCCTGATTTATAAAATGGGGGTAGTGATAAGACCCACCCACTTCACTGGGTTCGTGTGATAATGAAATGTCAGAAAGGTGAAGAGTATAGCACAGTGGAGGAGAGAAATATATCTGAGAATTAAATAACTTTTGTTTCTGTAAGGACAGCTCTGATACAAATGCAGTGAGTCCTCCAATTTGTGTGTATGGTTAATGGGACCAGCATTCTGAGTGGGTGCTGTGTGTCAGCAGGTAACTAAGGGTTACAGGGTTACAGGTTACTAAGATGCCGTTTTTGACATCGTGGAGCTTGTGGAGAGCAGCAATATGGTCTAACCTTGTCAAGCTGCCTTTAGCCGCTATCTTTTTATTGTCCTGTTCTTATAGGAAGATTATCTTGGCAACCATCTGAAGTTGTCCTGTTAGGATTCACAGGATTTTAATGACTGAGCTAGAAATCGAGCTCCTCTCTCTCCACCCCACCCCTCTCCATTTTATAGAAGGCTTTATGACCATCGTGTGACCTTCTTAAGGTCATACAGCTAGGCAGTAGCAGAACAGGAATTAGAGTCTTGATTGCCCTTTCCTCTAAAGTTTCTGGATGCCTTGACCCAGTGCCTGGCATATAATTGCCACTCAGAAGTCGTAGAAAATCTGGGCAAAACCACCCCTTGAAAAACAAGATGATCCCTATTTAGTTTCTTAATAGACAATAGTTACATGAGTGCGGATTTTATCCCCTCCCTGCTTCTTAAAAAGGGCTTCATTTTTTAAATGGATTCCTCATAGAATTCCTGTGAGGAATTATTTTAAAAATAAGTCTTAATAAATTAGTTTGTGCCAGGCACTGTTGTAATTAAATTCTGACAGCAATCTGGTGAGGTGAAGACTGGCTTCTCAATTTGCCAGTGAGGGAACAGACACAGAGGGCATGTGACTTGCTTATTGTCACATGACAAGTTGGGGCGGTGGCGTTTAAACCAAGGCAGCAGGACTGCGGCCCATCCTCTTAACTATATACTATGCCCTTCTGCCTCCTATTTTACAGAGTTAAAACCTAGTGTTTGTAGATTGCTTGACTATCATCAGCCATTTCAGAGGCTACTTTTTATTTCCTGTGATACAACCATGAAGAGTGATAAGAATTGTTTACTTTGCTCTGTTTTATTCATGGGAAAGTGCAAAGGAAGTGTTGAAATAATTGATAGGGTTAGTTTTCTCCTTCAGAGTTCTCAGAGCTAAAAATTGATGATTCTTTCAGGAAAAGAAACAATTTCAAACTTGATTGATAATCACCAGAGTTCAATGTCATGACTCTTACTGGAATCAGCAAGATTGAATCATTGAGCATAATATTGGGAATTTACCTTGAGTTTCCTATTACCCGACTCTGTCAAATGCTTTGAAACCGAGAGCGTGATCAGTGTGTTTTAAGAGTTGGATAATTTTTGGATAATGCAAGAAAACTTTATAAATGCAGTTTCTTTAAGTTGAACCAAATCCTTTATGAATCTGTGCTGTTACCATCTGTGTGTTGATCTTCATCGTCATACTTGAAAGGGAGAGTGCCAGTTGTATCATTTTTGGAACAGAATACCCCACCTTTCAAACTTCCAGTCTACTAATCTGATTGAGCGGTAGCTTCTGGTGGCCTTAGAGCAGCATGGTTGGAAACCTCAGTACAAGCAGGTCGGCACTGCCATCACCCACAGGGCACATCGAAGGCCCTAGTTCCCTTGAAAGGTTCTTTGTAGGAGTTTGCAGTTGGTTGCCTGCAAAACCACCCCATTTCACTTCCGTTTTTATAGCTAGCTCTTTAAACATTTTTACAAACTATATTTCCTTTACTTTTAACTACTTAAAGATGATGAATCAGTGTAGGTATTGACAGCAAAACTGATTGGTTTTTCTGACTCTGCCTCTGTCGGCACTTAGTCTTCTTGAACGCTAGGCATTGTTCTGTGTGTTAATAAAGCAGGCCAAGTGAATATTCGATCATCTGTAAACTTTTATCAAGATGCATGTAATTGTTATGTTACTGGGATATTTGTTTTCTGGGAGTAGGGTTGATTAACTGGGAGAGCCTATGCAACTAGGCCTAATCTACATATAGACAAAAATATGTCATGAATTGAGTATTTTACATTTTTGCCCCCAGACCATCCAGTGTAACTCTCCATGTTACTAGCGCTTGAAATCTTCTATGTTTTCAAATTATTAATTCATTTTCAAATGAATTAATTGGTGTAGAGGAATTAGGATAAAGCTGTATATTCATGCTTAAATACCAGGTGAGTACACTCCATTCCTGTGTACACCAAAGCGTATCTATTTTGAAAACTTGCCCCAAATATATACTGACTTCCCATGATTTGTCTCTGCTGCAGCAAACCGAGTACTGGTCCGTGGAGTTTGAATTATTTAAAAGGATGTGATTGGGAAATCAAGCTTTCTATACGATTTCTAGAGAAACGCTATAGAATACAAACCAGAACTAACAAAATACCATGTCTCTTTAAGGGAAGAACAGCATGATAATCCACAAAATAAATGGTGCGTATTTGTAGGCCTTTAAATGGCCGGTCCTAGGACTTGACTTCTGGGCCTAAGTGTTTGCGTTCTCGCAGAGTCGGGTGTCTCTCTTGGAACTGAATCACACTGCAGGTTTTGAAAATGAGTGCTGTTATTCCTGACTCCTTTAAAATATATTCCTCTGACCTTTCCACTCCCCTTACCTTCCCTGCCACTGCTACAAGCCAAGCTTTGGTTAGGGAAGTAGCTTAATATTAAACCTTTTAGCCACCCACTTTTCTTCCCCGCTCCCCAAACAAACTAAACAGTTGCTTCAAGGATTTGTACAGACCTCTCGAAAAAGCTGATAAAAGCTGTAAGACTAAATATTTGTGCACGTTTTTGGAAATAAATTCTCTTTCTAGATTCTTACACTATAATGTTTATAAAGTGATTTGAAAGCAAAAAATGCCCAGTAGAACACTAGTGATTATTAATAATGCAGTGATGTCTGTAGCAGTCTCTACTGACTTATAGCTAAAGGAAATCTTTTATTATGTTATAGCTATTTTTTCTCCTTTCGCTGAAATTGGTGAGATGCTGGGGCAGTACTGTTTCAAATTATTGAAGTACTGGGATTCTGATTTTTAATAGGATGACATTTTGATGATATAATGTTTTATTCTGAATCCTTGATCAAATCAGCTATTGGGATTAAGTTAAAATCTTGAGTTACCTTTTCAGTAAGCATACAAAAAGTTATCATCTTGGCAAATCATTTGTGTGATTTATAAAGACCTGGTCTGGCGTAATTATTAAATTTCTTCTCACCCTTGATTTTAAATTTGTACAATGAGCGAGAGAGCTTGTGATCCACAGTAAGTGGGCCAAACCTTCTGAGGTTCCCGTATAAAAGTAAATATGGGATTGGGGGTCAGGGAGGCGTTCTTTGAATTTTGCTGGTAATTGAATTGGTTACAAAGCCATTGTCTAAAGAGGACGTCACTCGTACAGAAGTGAAGCACAGCCCTTTTATTCTTGGTCTCAGCAGGACTGTGAGGCTGAGACAGACAGGAAGTGGATCCAGTGTTTGGGAACTGTTTTCCGTATGAGAAGCAATGCCTTCCCCATCACTTCCCCGGATGCTTTGTTCATCTGAACCGTAGAGCTTAATCTCTTTCATATCCATTTCATATGATTCTGAATGGGTTTTGGAATGCTACAAGACATCTTTTATTAATACTCACCTCAAGAATGATAATACTGGCAAGTGAGTGGCTAGTAGTGCTGTGTAATTTCACTCACTTGTCGTATATTTTTTAAGCCACTACGTCCACATGTTTAGAAATCAGAACAGTTCTCCTGAGTCTTCTGTCCTCTCACCCTGCAGGTGACCACAGCCTCTGCGTCCTCCCGGCATCTCTCATGCAGATGCAAACGTTTACTCTTGTGTCCCGCCTTTCTTTTTCTTTCTATTTTTAAAAATTATTTTGGCTGCGTTGGGTCTTTGTTGCAGTGCTCGGGCTTCTCCTTGCGGTGGCTTCTCTTGTTGCGGAGCACGGGCTCTAGGCGTGCAGGCTTCAGTAGTTGTGGCACGTGGACTCAGTAGTTGTGGCTCGCAGGCTCTAGAGCATAGGCTCAGTAGTTGTGGCGCACGGGCTTAGTTGCTCCGCGGCATGTGGGATCTTCCCGGACCAGGGCTCGAACCTGTGTTCCCTGCATTGGCAGGCGGATTCTTAACCACTGCACCACCAGGGAAGTCCCTGTCCTGCCTTTCTAAAAAGCTAGCAATCTTTGTATATTATTCTGTACCTTGCTTTTTCTGCTGAATATGTCTTGGTGATTTTTCCATCTCTTTACATAAATCACTCTCCAGCAAACACAGCTGCATTGAATTCCATCAGGTAGATATCCCACTGTTTATTTGTTAAGGTAACGGGTTCCCTGCTAAAGGGGATTTACGTTATTTACCATCTTTTGCTGTTAGAAATATACTGTAGCAGATATTCTTTTAAATCTAGATGAATGCAAGCATTTCCAGTAATAGGGCTGCTGGATCAAAGGGTAAACAGACTTGTCATTTTGGTGGATATTTCCAGATGACCCTCCATCCAAAGAGCATGTACACTGAGGTTCTGTTATTTCCCAGGATTCTCTCCAGGTACCAGGCATGTTAGGGTGATGCAGCCTCTGGCCGTGCCTTTTAAGGAACTGGGACCAGGATAGATGCATGACTACAAAAGTTAACTAGCATAGTACAGAAGGTAACTAACTATAGTAGTGCTGGGAAAAATGGGAGCACAGAGTTGGGGTAGTTAAATGGGATGGGGCGGTAGGGAATGGTGCTGGAGAGGGAAGGCTACTTCAAGGAGCCATCTGGCTGTGTTGGGTCTTGAAGAATGAGAGCACTTCGGCCAGGTCCAGCGGTCTCTGTTTTCATAAGATCCCTAGGGGATTCTGAGACACACTCAAGTTTGAGAACCTGTGCTCTAGGTGAGGTTGAAAAACAACTGTTTTTATAAACGAGGGGCAAGGTTCCAGGCAGAGACCTGAGTTTGTGATTCTGACTAAGGTCTGATGGCATTCCTTTGTGGATCTGAGTGAATCAATCCCACGTGAGATATTTTTCTTTTTAAACTAGTGCTTCACGTAAAAAACAAAGCAGGGGTGATGAGCCTTCATGGTAATCAGGGAAATACCAATTCAAGTCAAGGTGAGGTAAAGTGTTCAGGTGCCATTTTGGCACAAATTGAAAGCTGTCACGTGATGGTGAGGGTGTGGAACGCTGCAGAGCGGTAGCGGTTGGTGTAGCCGCTTTGGGTTAGCGAGTAAAGCTGGATGCATCATGGCCCCGCAGTTCCAGTGCTGGGTGTAGGTCGCTAGGCAGGGCTCAACAGACCCCTGAGAGTGAATAGTTTAGGCTTTGCAGGCCACATGGTCTGTCTGAACTGATCATTTCCACCATTAGAGTGTGAAAACAGTCATAAACAATAAATAGACGTATGGGTATGACTGTATTGCAACAGAACTTGGTTCGCAGAAAGACTTGTTTACCAGTCCTTGAGTGGATCTCAAACGTGAGCATGCATCAGCACCACTTGGCGGTTTTATGAAAACAGACTGCGGGGCCGCCACCTCGGAGTTCCTGATGCAGTGTGTCTGGGGGCACGTGGGGCCTAGGACGCTGCATTTCCAGTGAGTTTCCAGGCAGTGCCAGTGATGACGGTCCAGGGACCATGCTGTTGAGAACCACTGCCCTAGAGAGCCTGCTGCGCTCCGAACAAACCTGTTCATGGCAGTGCAGCCCGGAGCTGGAAGCAGCCTAAGTGTCTGTCCCAGGGGACCACGTACCGCATTGTAGTACATGCTTACAGTGGAGTTTACACAGTAAAAACGAGAATCAAGTGCGGCCACACTCAGCAGCATTGGTGTATCTCCCAAAATGTTGAACAAAAGAAGCAACACAGAAAACCACATAGAGTAAGAAGCAAGTCATTGTAAAGTTCAACAACAGGCGAACTAATCTATGCTGCACATGGGCAGGAAAGCGAAGAGGAAAAGTGAGCACTTGCGCAGGCAAAGGTCCTGGCAGGGGATCCACTGGGGAGGGAGGACATTGTGATGGACAGGGACGGGGTCCTGGACCCACTGGGGAGGAGGTACATCGTGATGGACAGGGACGGGGTCCTGGAGGCTGGCAGTGATCTGTTAACTTGGGTGGTGTAATGTGGCTGCTGGCTTTATCATTATATTATTTACTATTTATTTCATAATTTTTAAAAGATTAAAAATGCATTAAGTCTTTGATATCTCTATAGTCTGTCCAAAAATGACTTATAAATACAACTACTGAGTGCTTCCTAAAGCTAAGCAGTGTTCTGGATGCTTTACCTGTGTTCACCCAATCATCCCGAGAATCTTGTGAGGTTGGGACCATTTATTATCCCCATTTTACAGATGAGGAAGCTGAGGCATTGAGCTTAACCCAGCTGGTGAGTGTAGCGCCGGGAGCAGTCTTGTTCCTGGGCCCGATCGATGGCAGCGAGGTTTCCCCTCACGGATTTTCACCTCTCACCGACATGGAAGGGTGTGGACGTGGGCTGTGGAGACAGTTGATTCCAGATGAGGCAATAACTGCATCTGAAGAGGCCTGTGGGGTGTTTCCCCCCACCGTTTCCAGTTCTCTGTCCAGTGTCCGCACAGCACACGCCAGCTCCCACCTCCAGGAGATGCCGGTCTCGAGCATCTCTGGGTTCAGTCTCATCACATAAAAAGAGCTCGGAGAAGTGTCTGCGGGGTCCTCCCGGAGAGCTTTCTGTGCATTTGACGACTGCTTTCATTGTGGGTGCACTCTGTCGTCTGGTCTGGTCCAGGTGCCCTCACCCGCACCTTCCCCCTCCAGCCTCAATCCAGTTGCTTTGCGACACCACTTCCCCCCTTCGCTCTCCCGGTTGCTTCAGAATGGGTTGGGTTTGCTTTTGTAATTGCTCGGTGTTGCAAAGTGGAGCAGCTTGAGCGCTCCAGGACTGAGGAGGCAGGGCCGGGGTCTGCAGCTCTGCGCTCCGCTCTCGGTCCCTCGCGCCTGTCCGCTCAGCCCAGCGGACGGACGGATGGACCAGCTGTCGTGTTTTGGTCCTGATGCCTGTGGGAGTAGTTTTGGTCAACATATTTAAGATTATTTAACAAAAATTTTTTATACGTACATATACTACTTTTAAAATAGTATTTTCTACCTTCAGTTCACTTAAGGTTGTTGATCTATACATTTTAATTTGGGGCAATTTGAAATTTTAGCTTATCGATTAGGTACATAGAATAGATGATTGCAGATAGTAGTTTAGAATAAATTTTATCTTTACAGGTTAGATTCTGACGTATGTACAATATGCTGTCTTTACAAGTATCATTACCTTTTGTTGCTGATTTTTTTTTTTCTCATTTCAAAAATAACCTAATTTGGTAATAAAGGCTTTTTTCCCTCCCTGTTTTAGTGGAGAAACAAGACTTAACAAGGAGAAAATCCTTCAAGGTTGGTATGCTCTGACTCTTATTTTAGCTCTCTCTGTTAGTGTTAATGTGAAATATGGGTTAATCAGATCCGGTGGGGTAGGGTGGACGGGGGCCGCTCTGGGCTGTGAACTGGGATTACGGAATTAAATCATCATGGTCACAGAAATATGATCAGAGCAGATGGTAAGCAAGAGAAGTAAGTCTCTTGAGTGAATTAGATGTAAAGAACAGTGCTCCAAGTTGTTTGTGGGCAGCTTCAAAGCTGATTAAGGAGTTATATTGAGTCTAGTTGTCTTAAAATACATCTGCCAGGATTTTAAATGATTTCATATTTGGAAACAGAAATTTACTGGCTGCTGTTAATGGTATTTTTCTGCTAAGATACTTATATTATTTTTAGTAGTAACAAAGAAATGGTTTAAAAAGAGAATTCCTGTTCTCACATGGGGTTGTTACTTTATTCTGAATAGACTCTCCCCTGCCCCCTGCCTTGTTCTGTTAATTTGGGTTCAGATCTTTTAATCTCCCTGTGATCCAGCTGGTCTGGCTTTTAAAGAATATCTTTCAGCTAGACATGCTATTTCTCTGCTTGGATTATACAAGCATTTAGTTTTATATTTTGGGGTTAGGGACATCTGGGGTTTGCAGAAGCTGATTTTCATACCCCGTGTGCTTGCCTCCCTCTTCTGGAAACCAGTCTGATAATTAAACGCACCTCTATTTCCCATTGACCTGGACCCCACCCAGAGCATCCTCTGGGCTCACATCCCCTACCGCCTTGTCCGCCTTGTCCGTGGGCCCTGCTCCTTTGTCTCATTTCATTCGAAGCTGACGGTAAAACATGAATAAAATTTTCATGTTCACACCTGTTTTGTAGGTCTGTTTTGTGTTTTCCTAACTTTGGAAGTTAGATGCTTAGTTCTTTAAGTTATAGCCTCCTTTTAATTTTTTTTAAAACCCTCAAGCCTTATATGTTTCTAAGTACCATTTTTTTGTCACATACCTGCAGTTTTGATTTGTCGTAATCTGATAAGTATTCAGCACCAAGTATCTTAAATTTCTGTTATGATTTCTTCATTGACCCATGAGTTATTTAGAACTGTTTTTTAAATTTCCAAATGAGTGGGCTTTTGGGTTTTGTTCTTCATCTTTTGTGATTGACTTCCAGTGTCATTGCTTTGTGTTCTGACAATATGGTTTATTTGATAATACGTCTTTGAAATTGGTTAGCGTGGTCAGTTTTTATAAACCTACTACTGTATGTTTGAGAAAAAATCTGTTTTCTAATTGTTGGGTGTGGAGTTCTATATCAGATACTTAACCTTGGTTTTGTTGTTCAAATCTTCCATACTTTACTAATTTTGTAAATTTACTCATTTGCCTGTATGACCTAAGGGTCAGTTTATGAGTGAGATATGTTGGATTTCCCACTGTGATGGCCAGCTTATCCTTTAACACCTGAAGTTCTGTCAACTTGTGCTTTATGTGTTCTGCTTTTATACAGCTAGAGGCTAATTTGTTAGGCACATACAAGTTTTAAAATTGCTCTATCTTCCTGGTGAATGGGAACACTGATTGTTTATAGTGATCTTCACAATCCTTACTAAGACTTTTGTCATAAAGTCTGCATTTCTGAGAGTGATATGGCAACTCCGGCTCTTTGGGGTTGGGATTTGCCTGGTATATATTTTCCTATCCCTTTCCGTTCAACCCTACTGTGTACTGATGTCCTAAGTGTTACCTTGTAAATGGTAGGCAGCTGATTTTGATTCTTTTTAAAAAAAAAAAAAAATACAGTCTTTCTGTTAACTGGTGAGAGTGGTCTGTCCACATTGACTCTGGTTTCTGGTGTGTTTGGACTTTTCCTTTGTGGTTCTTTTCTCCCTTCTTTATCTAGTCCTTTCCTTCTCACTCACCTTTACATCTCAGGTGCCTGCTTTTCTTTTCCTTTTCTTTATCCAACCCACTCTTACTTTCCCTACTGGCCTCGAAATGAGCCATCTCTATCCTTTTGATGGTTGCCTTTATATCTTTACCATTTGTGCCTAACCAAGTGTAAGAGAAATATCATCTCTCCTGAAAAATACAAAGTATGTGCTGCCATTTAGTATCTCAGTCCTGTCTTTTTTTAACCATGCAATGTAGGCATTATTATTTAATTTGTTCCTTAGTGTTTGTTTAGGTTGACATCTGTATTTGCCAGTTTCTCTCCTGACCGTTTCTTTTGCGTCTCAGACCTTCATTCCTGAAACGTCTTTTTTGAAAAGTCCTCTTGTGTAAATCAGCTTGTGGTAAAGATAGTTTCAGTCGATTCTATTGCAGACAATTCTGTTTTTATTCTCCTCAGTCTTTTTTAGTCCAGTCAGTTCTAGACTCACATTCCCTTAGCTCTTGGGAGCTATTTATCTGCTGCTTTTTGGCTTCAGAAGTCTTCTCTCATCCAAATGGTGTCCCACGGTGGGTATCTGTCTTTCTCTGTAACTGCTTTTAAAGTCTTTGTGTTTTATTTTGGTATTCTACAGTTTCTCTTACTAAATCTAGGAAGGTACTTTTTTTTTTTTAGTGATTTATCCTTCTTGGTGTATGTCGTGTTTCCTTCATCTGTAGTTTTATGTCTTCCCTCATTTCTGTTCTCCATTTTCTCTCTTGTCTTTCTGGAGTTCCCACTGAGGTACTTAGGAATCCTCGTCCTTTCTCCGTGTCTCTAACACATCTGTGATGTGCTCCATCTCCTCGTGTCTGTGCCAGGGGACAGCTTCAGCCCTGCCTTCCGGTTCGTGAAGCTTCTCAGCTTAATGAATCTCCTTTTATCCACTGAGAGATGTTTTTTTTTTCCCTCCTCAGCAATTCCATTTTTCATTGTTAAAAGATCTGTCTGGTTCTTTTAGAAAGCTATCTGGTTTTTGATCGCTTTTTGTCGCTTATTTTTGTGACTCAGTTTACAGTCTCTGCTGATTCACACGTCTGACGTATTAGTGGTTCCAAATCTGTTACTTGTTGTTTCTGCCGACTCTCATTCATGACAGATTATTTTCCTGTGTGTTGAGTCATTGGCTGACCTGTTATTCGCTCTAAATCAGTAGAAGACTTGTCAGCTTTTATTGAGAATGACTTGCAATACTGAACGTTACTGAATTCAAACAATGGAGATAAAGAAGGAAAACTTTTCTAGGTGATGATCCGACTACCCAAATGCCGCAGCTGAGGTGAAAACGTAAGGTTGGGGGCAGCATTAATAAAACACGTGGTGAAGTGACGGGCGATGTGAGGGGGGAGAGCTTGGGACAGCCTCCCCATTACCCAGTTCTCGCCAGGCAAACCTTCTTCTGGGAGATACAGAAGAGCCTTTACAGGATCCTAGCTTAATTTTGCTTGCTTTCAGTTCTCTGAAAAGTTATGTGGAAAAGTACCCAAGGAAATCTTTTAATAAAATATAGATAAATGCTCTTTATATTCTCTTAGGTGTGATTTTTATTGCATCCCATATATATATACATATATTTGAATGTTACTGTTCTTTCTCTTAATACCACAGGACAAGGAATAGATGAGCCTCTTTCAGAAACTGGATTTAAACAAGCAGCTGCTGCTGGTATATTTCTTAATAATGTGAAGTTTACTCACGTTTTCTCCAGTGACCTCATGAGGACAAAGCAGGTGAGCTTAGAGTCAAGGCTGAGGCTGATGAGTCAAAAGTCTCAGCAGTTGTAACCTTGAAACATTTGCTGCCAGAGTCCGCAGGGAATTAACTTGCACAAGACATCACCCCCAGCCCTCCTCTCCCTGACAGAACTTACTTCTTTTCCCTTCATTTTACTTTTGTGCTTTGTTTTATTGTGGTAGTTTTTAAGTTAGAGTAGCTTGGGGAAAATGTCTAACAAAAGGCCTATAAAAAGGCAAAGAAGGTGTCGTGAGAGAGAGCCAGTGGAAACACCACAGAGATGTCAGATTTTAGAATCCAGATACAGTTTGAAAAACAACTATGTTACTCTAAAGAAATAAAAGACGTGTGAAATACCTTTAAGGAACAGATTACTATAAAAATGATCCCAGAGATTTAAGAAAGAACCAAATCAACTTCTAAAAGCTCGGTGGAAGGAGGCTTTTGTGGCAACCGTGGGGGAACAACAGGGTTGGAATGTAGCCTCCCCCCATAAACAACTAGCAAACAGGACAAAATCTGTGAAGCAACTGTTTTCAGACATTGGACTTCAGGCAGCGTGGGCTGCGATCCCCGAATGAAGTGAAACAAAACAGGTGAGCCCTCGATCGTCCTGGTTTTCCAGCTGAAGCAATTCCCAGACTCTGGCAGAAGAAGCCAAATAGAGGACGGTGGTCTCAGTGATTGAGGGGACAAAGCTTGGAATTTGGGGAGTTTAAGTAACTAAAATTGGTGGGGAAGAGTGCTGGAGAGCTGCACAGAGAAAGCTCTGCAGACAGATGTGTAGGGGTCCCCGTGATTCTTTGTTGGACGGTTGGTTAATCTGCACACGTGTGGCTGAAACTGCATGAGAGCAGGAAACACGGCTTCGGGCGGGAGGGAAGAGGTCACTGGCGGGCGGTCGTCCACTCGATTCCTGGGGCTCACACAGGGTGGGGAGTCAGAATTCCCACCAGCACAAGTGGAGGCTTTGCTGGATACAGAGAGCATATTACACCTTAATAGTGAGGCTAAACTGTCCTCAGAGGAGCATGAGGTGAGAAGTAGGAGACAGCAGAACCAAATTTCATCTTCTAGAGGTGAAAAATGCAGTATTCTGAAATGAAAATTTCATAGGGTGGGATTAACAGTAGGTTAGACACTGTAGAAGAAGACGTCAGTGAGCATGAAGACGTGGAAACTGAACATTCCAAAATTACCTGTGGAAAGAAAAAAGACTAAGAAGGGAAAGTGAAGAGTCTCAGTGACGTGGAGGGCAGTATCAAGCAGTGCAATATACATGTAGTTGAAGTCTCAGAAGGGAAGCGGGGAGAAGGGTGAGGGTGAGTGTGAATGTAAAAAGATAGAGTTTGAAGAAATAATGACTCAGCAATCTCCAAATACATACCCAGTGAAAGTACTTTCAAAAATTAAGGCAAAGTAAAGACTTTTTCTTTCAAGCACAAGTTGAGGGACCCACACTTATATGGTCAGTTGTTTTCGTTTAGTCTTTCTGGTCAATTGGCGTTTGACACAGATGCCAAGGTAATTCCGTGGTCGAAACGGTGGTCTTTTCAATAAAGGGTGTTGAAACAATGGACCATCCATGCAGAAAAGCACGACATGTGACTCTTACCTCACACAGTCCACAAAAACCAACTTGCAGGTGTTCATAGAACAAATCTAAAAGCTAAATCTATGAAAATTCTATAAGGAAACGGGAAAAATCTTTATAAAGGCATCTTGGAACAAAGCATAAACAAGACACAGATTGGGAGAAAATTGTAAACATGTGTCACATGTATGTAATACATGTGTATATATCTGACACATATGTATGTATGATCAATATATATCTCTTAGCTGTATAAATAGATACGATTCTTCCAACTCAGTAATTAGACAAATAGCCCACTTTAAAACTGGCAAAAGATTTGAATTTGACCAGGTGCTTTACAAAGTGAGATATGGGGAAAGCCAGTAAACAGATGAGAAGGTGCTCAGCATAATTGATCGTGACAGAAACGCATATTAAAACCACAGTAAGATACCATTACACAACGTGTGCATGGCTAAAATTAGAAAGATAAGGGATGTGGAACAACTAGAACTCAAGACGTTGCTGGTGAGAATGTAAAGTGGAACAGCTACTTTGGAAAACAGTTTGAAAGTTGAACATACACTAACTGTGTGATCCAACAGTTTCAATCCCAGAAATTTATCCAAGAGAAGTAAGAATATATGTCCACACAAAGACTTGTACACAAATGTTTTATGACAACTTTATTTGTAATAGGCAGAGAGTGGAAACAACCCACGTGTTGATCAGTAGGTGAATGGAGAAATGAACACGGTGTATTCGTACAGTGGAATACATCAGCAGCACAGAGGAGTCCCCAGGAGAGTGTCTGAGCAAAAGCAGGCAGATGTGGAGGAGTGCAGACTGTGTGATTCCACTTACATGAGACTCTAGAACACATGAAGCAGGTAGTGCGGGCCGGGGGCCAGGAGTGGGAGGCATTGGCTGGCAAGGGCACGAAGGAATCATTTCGGCCGATAGACTTCTTCTCTGTCTTGATTTTGGCGGTACTTAGATCTGTCACAACTCAGTGACCTGTACGCTTGAAATATACTTCAATAAAATTTACTTAAAATATGGGAAAAGTTGATCCAAAAATGAAAACCTCAGTGGCTGTACTAAATTATAGACTAGATATAGCTGAAATGGTCATTTGCTTATAGATAAATGTAAGATAGCAACTGAAGTGTAGCACAGTGTGATAAATAGATTAAAAATAAGACTAAGACAGAAGGATGTGATGAGAAGGTCTGTTGTCTTTCGAGAGGAAGTATCAGAGAGAATGGGAAAGAGGCAATATTCGAAGAGGTCACAGTTAATAAACTACAGAATTATTGAAAGATAGCAAAATATCAGATCCAGAAAGTGTAAAAATATCCCGGTCAGAATTAAAAAAAGAAACCCACACATCTACACTTACAGCAATATTGCAAAACTCCAAAGACTATGAAGGAAAAAACATTATCCATTAAAGACCAATATCAGACTATCAACAAATGTGTCAATATCAACAATAATTTGATGTGCTGAGAGATAATAAAGATTAATCTAGAGTTTTATACAGCAAAACATTTTCTAGAGAATAGGTGAAGTGAAGACATTTCAGACAAACAAGCTAGAAAGAAACTTTCAAAGGATAATTGAAGAAGGAAAGTAATTCCAGAAGAGATGTCTGAGATTCAGAAAAGAATAGTGAGCAAAAGAAATTGGTACAGGTATAGGTAAATATAAACAAATATTGATGATGTAAAACAGTGTCTGATTTTTGGAAGGGAGTTAAAAAACAAGGCAGACTACGGACTTTAATTATTTCTACCGTTTGGCAAATACAGTGTCTCTTGTCAGAGTAACCAGGTACACAGTGAGAGAAGGAAACATGAACAAAAATTAGCAAAAATAAAAGGCAGCAGAAAGAGCCACAGGAGTTATCCGGTATCTGGAGTTATCAGATGTAGCCTTTAAAATAATCATTGAATGCACAGATAAAAATGACATGGAGAATTTCAGCAGAGAACTGGAAATTACAAACAAGAACCAAATGCAAATTCTAGAACTGAAAAGATAACTGAAATTAATATTCAACGGATGGGTTTAAAACCAGTTTAGACACACCTGAACGGAGAACTAATGAACTAGAACCTTTTTCTGTAAAGGGCTAGTTAGTTAAATTTGAAGTTTTGTGGGCTGTATGGTCTGTGTCACAATTGTGAACTCTGCCGTTGTACTGTGAAAGCAGCCATAAATGATACATAAACGGCTGAGTTCTAATAAAATGTTATTTACGGAAACAAGCCATTTATTTATTTATTTATTTATTGGCTGCGTTGGGTCTTTGTTGCTGCACCCTGGCTTTCTCTAGTTGTGGTGAGCAGGGGCTACTCTTGTTGCGGACCACGGGCTCTAGGCGCTCAGGCTTCAGTAGTTGTGGCACGCAGCTTTATACAGTTGACCCTTGAACAGTGTGTGGCTTCGGGGCCCCCACCCTCCTTGCAGTCAAAAATCTGCATGTAGCTTTGCAGTCAGCCCCGTGTATCCACGGTTCCACATCTGAGGATCGTGTCGTACTGTACTGTAATGTGTGTTTTTAAAAATCCATGGATACGTGGACCTGTGCAGTTCAAACCCATAGTCAAGGATCATCTGTATATTTTGGATATTAATCCCTTAGATACATGATTTACAGTTATCTTCTGTCATTCAGTAGGTTGCTCTCATTTTGATGATGGTTTCCTTTGCTATGCAGAAGCTTTTTAGCTTAATGTAGTCCCACTTGTTTATTTTTCTCCCTTGTCTTTAGAGTCAGATCTACAAAAACATCGCAAATACTAATGCCAGTGAAGTTACTGCCTATGTTTTCTTCTAGGACCTTTATGGTTTCAGACCTTACATTCAAGTCTTTAATCCATTTTGGGTTAACTTTTGTGTCGGGTATAAGATAGTAGTGTAGTCTCTTCTTTTGCATGTAGCTGCTTGGTTTTCCCAACACCATTTGCTGAAGAGACTGTCCTTCCTCCATTGTGTGTTCTTTGCTCCTTTGTTGTAAATTAATTGTCCATATATACGAGGGTTTATTTTTGGGCTGTCTATTTTATTCCATTTATCAATGTGTCTGTTTTTGTGACAGTACCATACCGTTTTGATTGCTGTAGCTTTATAGTATAGTTTGAAATCAGGGAGCGTGATTCCTCCAGCTTTGTTCTTTCTTAAGATTGCTTTGGCTATTCGGAATCTTTTGAGATTCTGTACAAATTTTAGAATCATTTGTTCTAGTTCTGTGAAATATCGCCACTGGAATTTTGATAGGGATTGCATCAAATCTAGATTGCTTTGGGTAGTGTGGACATTTTAACAATATTAGTTCTTCCAGTCCATGAACACAGAATATCTTTGCATTTATTTGTGTCTTCAGTTTTTTTCATCAGTGTCATAGTGTTCAGTGTACAGGTTTCACCTCCTTGGTTAAATTTATTCCTAGGTATTTTATTCTTGTTGATGCAGTTGTAAATGGGACTATTTTCTTAATTTCTCTTTCTGATAGTTCACTAATTAGTGTGCAGAAACACCATAGATTTCTGTATATTAATTTTGTATCCTGTGACTTTACTGAATTCATTTATTCTAATAGTATTTTGATGGAGTATTTAGGATTTTCTGCATATAGTATCATGTCGTCTGCAAACAGTGACATTTTTACTTTTTCCTTTCCAATTTGGATGCCTTTAATTTCTCTTTCTTTCCTAATTGCTGTGACTAGGACTTCCAAAACTATATTGAATAAAAGTGTGATGGTGGGCATCCTTGTCTTGTTCCTGATCTTAGAGGAAAAGCTTTCAGCTTTTCACCATTGAGCATGATGCTAGCTGTGGCCTTGTCATATATGGCCTTTATTATGTTGAGGTATGTTCCCTCTATACCCACTTGGTTGAGAGGTTTTTTTTTTTTTATCATAAATGGGTGTTGAATTTTGTCAAATGCTTTTTCTGCATCTATTGAAATGATCATGTGATTTTTATCCTTCAGTTTGTTAATATGGTGTACCATGTTAGTTGATTGCATATGTTGAACCATCCTTGCATCCCTGGAATAAATCCCACTTGATCATGGTTTATGGTCCTTTTAATGTATTGTTGGATTTGGTTTGCTAATATCTTGTTGAGGGTTTTTGCATCTTATGTTCTTCAGGAATACTGGCCATAATTCTTTCTGTGATGTCCTTGTCTGGTTTTGGTATCAGGGGTAATTCTAGGTTTGTATAATGTGTTTGGAAGATTTCCCTCCTCTTCAGTTTTTGGGAAGATTTCAAGAAGGTTAGGTATTGAATCTTTGAATGTTTTGTAGCGTTCCAGGTGGTTAGTGAAGCCATCTGGTCCTGGGCTTTTGTTTGTTGGAAGAGTTTAGATTACGGATTCAGTCTCCTTACTAGTAATCAGTCTATTCATATATTTTATTTCTTAATGATTTAGTCTTAAAAGCATTGAAATTTCTAGGAATTTATCCATTTCTTCTAGGTTGTTCAATCTGTTGGCATATAACTGTTTGTAGTAGTCTCGTACAATCCTTTGTATTTCTGTGTTTTCAGTTGGAGCCTCTCCTCTTTCCTCTGATTTTATTTATTTGGGCCCTCTCTCTTTTCTCTTGGTGAGTCTGGCTATAGGTTTGTCGGTTTTGTTTCTCTTTTCAAAGAACCAGCCCTTATTTTCGTTGATATTTTTCCTATTATTTTTAGTCTCTATTTTATTTATTTCCACTCTGATCTTTATTATTTCCTTTTGTCTATTAATTTTGGACTTTGTTCTTTTTTTTTTCCTAGTTCCTTTAGGTGTAAAGTTAGATCATTTGGGGTTTTTCTTATTTCATAAGGTAGACCTGTATTGCTATGAACTTCTCTCAGAACTGCTTTTTGCTGCATCCCATAGATTTTGGTATGTCGTATTTCTGTTCTCATTTGTCTCTAGGTATTTTTTGATTTCTCCTTTGATTTCTTCGATGATCCATTGGTTGTTCAGTAGCATGTTGTTTCACCTCCACATTTTTGTGGTTTTTCCTGTTTTTTTTTTTCTCCTTGTACTTGATTTCTAGTTTCATACAGTTGTGGTCAGAGAAGGTGCTTGTTATGATTTCAGTATTCTTGAATTTATTGAGACTTGTTTTGTGACCTAATAGGTGATCTATCCTGGAGAATGTTCCATGTGCATTTAAGAATGATATTTTGCTCCTTTTGGATGGAGTGTTCTGTTTATATGTATTAATCCATTATTTAAGACTGATGTTACTGATTTTCTGTCTGGATGACCTACCTATTTGTGTAAGTGGGGTGCTAAAGTCCCCTACTATTATTGTATTGCTCTCAGTTTCTCTCTTTAAGTCCGTTAATATTTGCTTTAAATATCTTGGTGCTCCTGTGTTGGGTGCATATACATTTATAAAATTATATCTTCTTGTTAGATTGACCCCTTTATCATGTAATGCTCTCTTTGTCTTTTATTACAATCTTTGTTTTAAAGTCTACTTTGTCTGATATGAGTGTAGCCACTCCAGCTTTCTTTTCATTCCTGGTTGCATGGAATATCTTTTCCCATCTTTTTATAGTCTATGTGTGTCCTTTGTTCTCAAGTGAGTCACTTGTAGGCAGCCCATAAATGGCTCTTTTTTTTTTTTTTAAATCTATTCAGCCACTCTGTATCTTTGATTGGCATATTTAGTTGAGTTAGCTTTAAAGTAATTATTGCGAGGTGTGTACTTCTTGCCATTTTGTTAATTGTTTTCTGGCTATTTCTGTAGTTCCTCTCTGCTCCTTTCTTCTCTTTCTCTCTTCCCTTGTGGTTTGGTGGTTTTCTTTAGCGTTATGTTTAGATTCCTTTTTCATTTTCTTTTGTGTATTTAGTGTAAATTTTTTCTTTGTGGTTACTATGAGGTTCACATATGACATCCTATATAAGTAGTAGCCTGTTTTAAGTTGGTAGCAACTTAAATTTGAACACATTCTCAAACTAGCTTTTCACTCCTCCCTGCCATGCTTTATACTTTTTATGACACATTTTACATCTTTCTATTTTATGCATCCCTTAACTAATTATTGTAATTTTACTGCTTTTGTCTTTCAGCCTTCATCTTTGTTTTATAAGTGATTGATCTACTACCTTTATTATATTATTTACCTTTTCCAGTGAGATTTTTGCTTTCATATGTTTTCTTATTATTAATTAGTGCCATTTCTTTTCAGCTTAAAGAAGTCCCCTTAATATTTCTTTTTTTAAAAAAATAAATTTAATTATTTATTTATTTTTGGCTGCATTGGGTCTCCATTGCTGTGTGTGGGCTTCCTCTAGTTGAGGTGAGCAGGGGCTACTCTTCATTGTGGTGCATGGGCTTCTCATGGCGGTGGCTTCTCTTGTTGCCGAGCACGGGCTCTAGGTGTGTGGACTCAGTAGTCATGGCTCGCAGGCTCTAGAGTGTAGGCTCAGTAGTTGTGGTGCACAGGCTCAGTTGCTCCGGGTCATGTGGGATCTTCCTGGACCAGGGCTCGAACCCATGTCCCCTGCATTGGCAGGTGTATTCTTAACCACTGCGCCACCAGGGCATTCCCCCCTTAATATTTCTTTCTTTCTAGGGTTGGTTTAGTGGTGACGAACTCCTTTAGCTTTGTTTCTGGGAAACTCTTGATCTCTTCTTCAATTCTGAATAACCTTGCTGGGTAGAGAAAAGATTCTTAGTTGGAATTCTCAGCACTTTGAATATGTTATGCCACTTCCTTCTGGCCTGTAAGGTTTCTACTGGAAAATCTGCTGTTAGCCTTATGGGGTTTTCCTTGTCCTTGGGAGGAGGTGAGTTCAGTGTCTTCCTATGCTACCATCGTGAACACTCCCAGGATGATATTTTTTTTGGCTGCGTGTGCAGCTTGTGGGATCTCAGTTCCCCGACCAGGGATCGAACCCAGGCCCCCCTGCAGTGGAAGTGCAGAGTCCTAACCACTGGACCGCCAGGGAATTCCCCAAGAATGATTATTTTTATGAGAAAAGAGATAGTTGTCTTTTGATTTGCAGACCGTGCATGGAATTTTGGAGAAGAGCAAATTTTGCAAAGATATGACAGTAAAGTATGATTCAAGACTTCGAGAAAGGGTAAGTAACTTACATATTGTTCTTTTACCATAAATTATCAATAAACCAACTCAGTTTATCCCATGGCTAGAAATTAAATGCCTACCTGCTAGGGATGTGATATCAGCTATTACATGAAGAATCTACTGTGTGGCAGTTACTGTTACTTACTCTCATAAATAGTGTCTTCTTTGATTATTAAAATCATAGGAAAGAGGTATCTTAAATTATAAAAGCAAGGCATACTTGTGAGAACTTAGTACAGAAGAGTTTAAAATTAAAGGTGAAAAGTTCTCTTCCCAGTCTCCTAATCCTACCCCATAATTATAAGCATGAATAGACTTCTTTATGCCAACTTTATATACTTTACCAGAAATGAATCTTCCTGAAACTGTGATTTAGCTAAAAGACGGCAATTTCGGATCTGAGATTTGGCCCCAAGTCTCCTCCTCGAGCAGTGTTTTTGGTGCACTCTATAACGCTGGCCTGTAAGCTGCTTGCTCTCCTGCCAGCCCTGTGGTTTCCTCTACCCCTGGAGAGAAGCGTAGCAGCGTGGCCAGGGCGTCTTCACAGAGCTGCTTTTCATAACCTGCGTGTGTTCACTGTAATAGCTCAGCATGTAGACTAGAGCTGCAGCACGAGCGCTCCCTGGAAAGGCTCACTCTGTGCCCAGGAACCAGTGCTCGAACGTTGTTCAAGAAAAATGTCCTGGGAGCTCCCTGGCGGTCCAGTGGTTAGGACTCCACGCTATCACCACTGAGGGCGCGGGTGCAATCCCTGGTTGGGAAACTAAGATCCCGCAAGCCGTGCTTTGTGGCCAAAAAAAATAAAATAAAATAAAGCGCGGCCAAAACAAAACGAAAACGACACCTATCCCCAAAACTAACGCTGAATAGATTAAAAGAAGAAGATGTCCTGAGTTCAGTGGAACGCTGCACGGGGCCCGTCACCACGTGAAGGAGAAAGCGTTGTCGTCGGCTGGGCCATCCCTTCTCCATCGTGCTCTCTCCTGAGTAACTTCACCCTCTCCAGTGATTTCGGTCCGTGGCCCTTCCCTGAGCTGCGCACACACACCGAGCTGCCTGTGGCTCAGCTGCCCCGCGGCCGCATCCGCCCAGTGGAACGCGCTCCCCTCTCCACACGGCCCTGCTCCCCGCGGTGGCTGAAACCCTCCTGCCGGCCCTTCCCTGTCTGTCGCTCTGCACGTCCTGTCCTTGTCTTGTCCGCGCCGCCTCTGAGTAGTTCCCGAACGCGTCATTCCTCCGCGCGACCCCCGCTGCCCTCCTCCCGCCGCTCTCCTCCCGCCGCTCGGCACCCTCTGTCGCCTGGGTCACTGAGGGTGATTCTCCTGCTTTCTGACTTGCTCCCCGCTTTTCCAGTCTGATCTGCACGCTGCAGCCAGAGCAATCTTTGCAAAATCTGGTTGCCACACCCCTGTGTAAGCGGGTTCACTGCTTCTCTTCTACCCTCAGGAGCTGTCATAACTCTGACCCGGCTCTCGGGAGCTGCGGGGTCTGAGCTGTTGTCTCCTGCCTCTTGCCGGGTGCTCGGTGCCTGGGTTTAGCGGTCGCACGCGTGGGCACTGGCGCCGTGCTCACCGCATCCCGCCGCTGTTCCAAGAGCCGCGGGCTTGTTCATCTTCACAAGGACCCCGGTGCCGGGAAGATGTAGAAACCTTATTTCTTAACCCCCGTTTTACAGAAGCAGAAACCGAGGCACATGGAGGTCAAGTCCAGGCCCAGGGTCCCAGAGCTCATTCGTGGCAGAGTTCAGATTCACACTGAGGCCTCTGGGCCTGGAGTCCGTGCTCTGGACCACTGGTCACACGCCTCTCAGCCTCTTTCCGGAGTCTCCCGAACACCCCGTGCTCTGTGCTCACTGAACCTCCGCATCTGTCCTCCACTCTGCCTGGAATGCTTGCTCCCAGGCCTGGCCAGCTTCCACTCGCCAGAGGCTTTGGCCCTCGGTGGTTTCCCGAGTCCAGATTAGACATCCCTGCCATATCTGTCAGTCTCTCTCCATGTCGGCACTTTTCCACTTGCAGTTGCTTGGTATCCCCACTACCCCGTGGTCTCAGCAAGGGTGGGAGCTGTGCAGCCGCCCGTCCTCTCCTCCTAACTGCCCAGCAAAGCGTTTGGAGTATTCAGCAAATGGCTGTTTCCACTCCTGTGAAAACAAAGCAACTGTTGGCTTTTAATGGCCCTCTTTGTAATAGTTAGGTTGCTCCAGATATAATTAAGAGTGTAAGAAATTGGGCTTGAAGATTGGAAGAGCAGCTGGTAAAGTGTGCATGTATTCTTATAAAAAAGTAATATTTCACTTTTGGATTTCTTATCTGATGGTGGTGTTAGAATCTTTTGGCATCATCAGTGCAAACCATAAGTGACCATTTGTCTCTTTCAATATTTTCTTATACAAGTAATCCATTGTCATTGTAGGGAATTAAAACTAAGAACACTTTGGAAAAAAATACAATTAAAATTTCTACCACACACAAACACTGAATATTTTGGTATGTGTGCTCCTGACTTTTTCCTTCTTGTCTGTTTTTATCTGTCTGTCTATCTGTTTGTGTATATGTTTTTCGAAATGAAATCCTACTCTATGCATTGTTTTTTAACTGGCTTGTCTCACGTACTGTGTTTTTCAGTGCCCATAAATGCACATCAATATGATCACATAATTAATGTCTCTTGTATTCTTAAGATATTGCTATTGCATCATGTGTTTAACCAAGCTACTACTGACCTAGTTTAGGACATCTAGGTTGTGACTAGATTTTCCACTGATGTAAATAATGTTAAAATATAAACATCTTTGTAGTTGATCCTTCACACACATATCTCATACATTTCCTAGAAATGGAATTGCTGAGTGTGTACTTTTTAAAAGGACTTTTGTATGTATTGCTACATTTCCTTCCAGAAAATCTGTGCCAATTTATACTCCCATGAATGATCTAGGAGAGAGTTTTTCCCACATCAACACTGGCTATTAGTGATCTCTGTGGTCTTCTGATTTAATAACTTATGAAAGGTGTCATTTTAGTTTTCACACTCTGGATTCCTAGTGAGGTAGATTTCCTATGTTTATTGGCCATTTGCATTTCCTTTGTGACTTGCGTGTCCTTTGCTAAGACTCAATTTTTATGAATCTAAAAAGCTAATGAGCTTTGAAGTCACATGGATCTGGGTCTGCATTTTCTCCGAGGAGATAGGATACAGTAAACCAAGGAAATCTAAGCTTATCCCCAGAATGATTGTTCCGAATTTGCCATAAACATGTACTTAGTTGTTGTATTGCAAATTCCTTTGAGGCCTTTTTGTCTGTTGGATCATTGCAGAAATACGGGGTTGCAGAAGGCTGGCCGCTGAGTGAGCTAAGGGCCATGGCCAAAGCAGCTGGGCAGGAGTGCCCTGTGTTCACACCGCCCGGAGGAGAGACCTTGGACCAGGTACGTAGCCCTGGGGAAAGTCGCCGCGTCCGTGAGCGTGCCAGTGTCAAAGAAGCTGCAATCTTGACTCGAAGATGTTTCTGAATTGTAGCTAAGCAGTTTGGAAGTTGTTTGGTTCACAAAACAACTCTGCATCATACCATTTTTTCCCCTTTTAAGCTGTCCTGTCTTTCTCTTAAGTCATTACCGATAATGGATTTGAGGAAATGCGTTATTAGATGGGTCTGTTAAGAAAACTCCTTGAAAAGGGAGCAGTAACCTTCGCAGTGGCAGTGGAGTCGGTGAAGCAGGCATGGTGCTGGCCAGCGGGATGGTGGGCAAAACCCGGCAACTTGCGTGGCAAGACCATCAGGCCTCTCCTGCGCCTGCCGCTCTAGGTGACATCGTAGCCCTGCTTGCATTGCTCTGGAGTGTTCTGCTTTTGAGTTGTGTTATTGGTGATTCCCCCCCCCCCATTTTTAATTTTCATAATTTTCTTGTAAAGACTTTGTATTAGTTTAGTGAGGGAAGGCTTTTTATCCTTGTTGTTCTGATTGAACGGAAGTGCCGGCTGCAGTTTCCCTAGGTATTCCTAGTTTCCTGCTGTTTTATGGGCTTCTGTTTGCTTGTAGATTCCCCCAGCTAGACTCTGAGTGCTTTGAAGTCAGGAATTAGTCATTGTTATCTTACTCACCTTTGTCCCCAAAATGCTTTCATGGGTCCAGAAATAAGGTGGGCGCTTACTTACCAGTGTCTGTGGAAGCACTGATTGAATGAATAGAAACACAGCGTTTCATCTGCTTCTGTAGTCACTGACGTGTAGACGTATGACGTGTAGAAAAACTCAGTTCTGTTTATGTCTTAAAACAGTCATTAATGTCACTTTATTTCACCTTTTTTTTTTCTTTCCTTGTAGGTGAAAATGCGTGGAAAAGACTTCTTTGAATTTCTTTGTCAGCTGATCCTGAAAGAAGCAGGTCAGAATGAACAGTTTTCCCAAGAAGCCCCGAGCGACTGTCTGGAAAGTTCTTTGGCAGAGATATTTCCTTTAGGGAAAAACTGTGCCTCCAAGTTTCATTCGGACAGCGGCGCTCCAGGGTTAGTGGCCAGTGTCTTAGTTGTGAGTCACGGCGCCTACATGAGAAGCCTGTTGGATTATTTCCTGACCGACCTTAAGTGTTCCTTCCCAGTGACCCTGAGCAGGTCCGAACTCACATCAGTCAGCCCCAATACAGGGATGAGTGTCTTTATCATAAACTTTGAGAAAGGAGAAGTGAAACCAACCACCCAGTGTGTGTGTGTGAACCTACAGGGCCACCTGACCGGGGTGACCAAAACTCACTAAATTTAAATCTGCATCGAAATCTAAAAAATGTGAGCCTCTGAGGGAGTGCCTTTGACTTTATTTCCACTCTCTGCTAATGCAGACTTGGAAACGGTTAAAAAGCTGTCCGTTATAGCAGGTTGTAAAGCTCGAATGGAATCAGGGCCACATGAAACACTAATGGAAAACCATCGGGAATTGACTTCTTTTTTGTGAGTACAGTTGGAATTTTCCAGGGTAATTTTACCGCCCTGCTCGGTGACATCTCTGGATTGTAAATGGATGAAGGAACTCAGTATTGCAAATTGGGGGATCAATAATCCTGTTACTATGGGTTTTTTTGCTTTTTTAATATCCTGGTGTTTTTGGTATTTTTCTTTAATGTCTGAAAAATCTAGCCTCTTTTATTGGCTCTTGGTAAGATACTGTATGTTTTCTTTTTTACTGTCTCATCCAGTTCTTGGAAGAGGGAACTATTTGTAATTGCCACTCCATACTTATGTGAAAATATGTTATATTCAAAAAGTCCTTTAAAGGAGAAATGCTTGCCGTCATAGTTTATGTAAAAGCAAACGACACTAGATGTTTAATACAGAAATCAACTGTTGGAATTGTTTCCTCTGGAGGGTTTGAGATGCAGATGAATGTGGATTGTGGTTGCAGAATAGTCTCGTGAGGAAGAAGCATCATCTGATTACAGAATTTTTAAAGCAGGAATCTGAGCAGAGGAAGAGAAGAGAGCAGATCTTTCTTATCTAACCTGTAGGCTGAAGAATTTAGTTTGAAGATGGCGCTAAAGAAAGTAAACGGCTGCTTCACAGTAGCCCCAGAATAAAAGAGGCTTCACTGAAAAGAACCGTGGTTTTTTTGTGGAAGGTACAGATGAGGTTTCCTCTCCTTTCCACCAGATGGCACTGGAGAAAAGGGAGTTTGGTTACCTTAATTCTGTACAAAAGATGGGTCGCTCTGAGGCCCTCATGTAAATGGAGAACGTGTTTTCCATGCAGTTTGCCTTTAAATGATCACGTTGATGAATGCTGTGAGTCTCAGCTCACAAGAGGGTAGGACTGAGGCTGTCAGTTAAGGCTAAAATCACGTGTGGTCGTATTTCAAGTTCAGGATCATGCCGTCCTTAGTGTGTCCAGCGCTGCCCGTGTTCGTGCCACTACTGGAGCAGAGCACGTGGTCGAGCACAGAGGAAGTTCACTGCAGACGAGAAGCTGGAAAGTAACCAAAAAGGACAGATCATAAACGTCCACATCCCCGCCATCCAGAAGTAATATTCCCCCCCTTTTTTCTTAAAAAGAAGTAACACATTGCGCTGTAAGCCAAGCTCCTTTAAGCAGCTGTCGCTGTCCTGTTTCCTCCTGTTCTCTACAGAGGCAGCCAGCACCGCCAGTCTGTACAATCATCCACCCTTCACCTGGCCACCTAGTGTCATAAGGGAACAACGGTATTGTTCGGGTGTTTTTAAAATGTACAAAATATCAAGCTGTCTGTATTCTGTATTTTCACTTATTACATGTACCTTGGGGCTCCATATTGGTATGTATAGACAGATCTGGTTACTTGTAACCACTGTATTGTACAAAATAAATGTAGTACCTTTTATTTCTTTATTCTCATATCAATGGACATTTCCGTATATTCACTGTTTACTTATAGAAACAATGCTTACATGGAATAGCCTTGTGCTGTGTCATAAAAAACGTGCATCTCCAGTCTGACAAGAGCCAGTGGTTCTCTAAAGCGGGCTGTACTATTTTTCAGTCTCAGTAGAAGTATTCGAAAGTTCCTGGTTTCCACATCTTTGGAAATTTTGTCTGGTGAACGTTTGTTGATCTGATGAGTGAAATATATGCCACCGTTATAACGAGCTTTTCTGTGACTGCTGGCGTCTGGGCAGTGTTTTCACATGCGTGTTGACAATGAGGCTCCCCTCCCTGGCGAGTCACCACCGTCCATTCTTGGTCTGGTTTTCTGTTGGGCTGTGGGGCGTTTTCTTAGTGAGTTACAGGAGACCTTGCAAATATCCTCCAGTTCACTGGTCTCTTGCATATGTTACCATACATTTTTTTTCACGTGTTTTTTATTTTGAAGTCAAACCGATATACCTTGTCCTTTATGGTTTGGGGGGAGTTGAGGGTGTCTTTAAGAAGCCTTCTCTACCTTGAGGTCATATCCTAATCTCCTTTTCCTTACAGTGTTACAGGATTTTTTTAAACGTTAAATCTTTAAATTATCTGGAATTTATTTTTGTACGGTATAAGGTCAGAATTCAAGTTTTTATTTTTCCGTATGGTGAAACAGTTACCCCAGCATCGTTATTAGGAGTCTTTCTTTTCCCAGGTGGCTGGTGGTTCTCGGTCAGACCCCCACTCCCCCACATTTGCCGGAGTGTGTGGGCTCTGTTCTGGTTTAGTGCAAGCTCTGGGTTCCCGTCACACTGGCACCCTCAGTTACTGTCGCTTTGCAGCTGAGTACCTTGTAGGATGAGCACCTCTATTCTATACACATGTTAGAACCAACTGGTCAATTTCCAGAAAAATTCTGTTGCACATTTCATTGGAATTACATGCCTCTATTCATTTATTTAGTCACTTGGTAAATAAATTTCGAGCATGGCACACACATGCCAGGCTATTATAAGAACTATTAGACTATTACAAGAACTGCGAATATATAGCAGTGAACAAAAAATAGACCAAGTCCCCGTCCTTGTGGAGCCGGTACTCTGTCAGGGAGGATCAATACATAACCTGTCATTGTGGTCAATGCAATGGAAGGAAATGAATCGGGCGCCGAGGGAGGCGTGCTGCTTTCTTTGGGGGACCTGCAGAAGGGCTTCCTTGGGTGGGCTTGGAGGACCCAAGGCGACTCTGCTCATCTGTGGGAGGAGAGCAACCCAGATGGAATGGGGGGCACAGGGGCCCGAGGAGGGGTCGAGCTCTGCGTGTGGGACCCGAGCTTGGGGGGCGCTGGGCAGGCAACAGGAGACGGGGGCAGAGAGCAGAGGGGATGGGGCAGGGAGGCATGGCTCTGTGGCCTGTGCCAAGGGGTCGTCTATTGATGGATTAATGTCTGGTGGGACTGGGCAGTGACACAGGGAAGGTTTGTGGTCAGAAAACCTGCATTCAAGTTCTTCTAGTATTGTGGCCAAGCAAGTCTCTTAATACCCCTGAGCTGCTGTTTCCTCATGTTAAATGGAGAATAATTATAATTATGTGTGTGTGTTTTGGTAACCTTTTGGGTTTGATATGTCAGACCTACAGAAAAATGGCAAGAGTGATCCAAGAAACTCCTTGTGTTAATCTCTTTACCCGGATTCACCACGTGCTTACCTTTTGCCCCATTTGCTTTGTCGTTCACGCTCGTGTGTGTCTTTTCCCCCAGAAACATTTGAGAGTAAGTTGGGGACATCATGCCCTTTTTCCCCTGCAAAATTTCAATGTGTGTTAATCTTAAGATCAAAGATGTTCTTATATACAGCCACAGAATAAATATCAAAATCAGGAAGGTTGATATTGATAGAATTTATTATCGGGGCAACAGACCATATTTAAATTTTTTGTCAGTTATTCCATCCGTGTGCCTTCTGGCTAATTTTTCCTCACCCCCCCACCCAGCATCCAGTCCAGGACCACGTGCTGCATTTCATTGTCATGCCTCTTCATTCTTCTTTGATCTGGAACGGTTCCTTAGCCTTTCTTCGTCTTTCTTGACCCAGTTGTTAAAAGAAAAATTACAGGCTACAGGCTAGTTATTAGGTTTTTCTGATGCTTCTCATTATTAGATTCAGGTTATGCTTCTTTGTCAGAAGCGCCCGAGGAAGCACGTGTCCTTGGCGAGTCTTGTCAGGAGGTGCATGAGTGGCGTCAGCAAGTCCATCTGCCGTCAAGTGATTGTTTACCTGGTTCCTCGTTAAACTGTCACCCACACTTACAGCCCCCATTGATAATTTTCTATCTCTATTTTTTGTTTCTGTATGTATTAGTTGGTATTATACAGTAAGGAAGAACTTTCCCATCTCCCCTACTTATTTACTTATATCGCTATGAACTCAGGGATTCTTATTCAATGACTTAAATTCCGGTACTATCATTATTTGATGCTCAGATTGTCCCAGATTTGTCCTGTGGGAACACTTCGCAGCTGCTTCTTGTGTTCTGTTGGGATATTCCCATCATTCTTTAAGCACTTCTTTCTTTCCTGACGAACAAGATGCTCCAGAATCATCTTATTCTTTCCCAGCCTCAGTCCTGGGAATCAGCTTTTTCTCCAAAGAGCCCTGGAGCCATTTGCTTTCAGCGGAAACGGTATTTAGAAACCAAGGTCTGGGTGTCGGATGTGCTCACTGCTAATCTAGGTCTTCCTTGTTATTATTGCATTGAATTCCATTGTGTGAATGAATATACCACAGTTTATCTGTTCTGTTGGTGACATGTGGACCATTTCCAGTTTGGGAGTATTTTGAAAAAGCTGCTACAAATTCTTCTGTTTTACAAGTCTTTTTCTGGATGTGTTTTCATTTCTCTTGGGCTGGTCGTAGAGTAGGCGTGGGTGTACGCTTAATATACAAGAAAGTTGTCAGACCTTTACTCCAGGTCTGTGTGTATGTATACACACATAGGCTTTTATATATTTATAATATTCTAGCCTATATATTTGTTATAAAATATAACTTTATTTTCTTAATAGTGTTTTTTATGAGAAGTTGTTCATTTTCATAAGACTGATTTACCATTGTGTTTGTTTTGTGGTTATTGCTTTCTGTGTTCTAAGAAATCTTTGCCCACCCCCTAACTATAGAGATACTCTGTTTTCTTCTAGAAGTTTTATAGTTTTACCTTTTTTGTTTAGGTCTTAATCTATCTGGAATTAGTTTGTTTTGTTTTGTTTTTGTTTTTACTGTCAACTTTATTTTTTTCATGATACAAATTTTTATTATTTTTATTTTTTTAAAAATTTTATTGGAGTATAGTTGATTTACAGTGTTGTGTTAGTTTCAGGTGTACAGCAAAGTGATTCAGTTATACATATACATGTATCCACTCTTTTTTGGATTCTTTTTCCCACATAGGTCATTACAGAGTATTGAGTAGAGCTCCCTGTGCTATAGAGTAGGTCCTTATTAGTTGTCTATTTTATATATAGTGGTGTGTATGTGTCAATCCCAATCTCCCAATTTATCCCTCCGGAATTAGTTTTTGTGTATGGTGTGAGATGAGGGATTGAGGTGCATGGTTTGTCACGTGGATGTCCGGTTGTTCCAACAGCATTTGTTGAAGAGACTTTCCTTTTCCCTTGACTTGCTTTGGTTCCTTTGTCAAAAATCAATTGATCACATAAGTGTGGGTCTGTTTCTGAATTCCTTATCTTGATTTTCTTTTGCTGTTACAGGACCTTTTTATCTCCATGTACATTTTAAAGTAGACTTTATTTTTTAGAATAGTTCTAGGTTTACAGAAGCGTTGAGAACATGGTACCAGGAGTTCCATATACCCTGTTCTCAGTTTCCTCTATTATTGATATCTTTTACACTAGTATGGTACCCTTGTTAACTAATGAATCAGTATTATTAACTAAGGTCCACAGTTCATTCAAATTTCCTTGGTTTTTACCTGATGTCCTCCTTCTGTTCCAGGATTCCCAACCCCGTTCCACATGGTGTTACATGGGGTTCCGTCTCCTTAGGCTCCTATTGGCTGTGACAGGTTCTCAGACTTTCCTTGTGTTTTGGCGACCTTGGCAGTTTTGAGAAGGGCTAGTATCATGTTTTATAGGATGTGTATCTGTTGGAATTTGGTGTTCTTCTCATGATGAGAGTGGGGTTATGGTTTTCTGGGAGAAGACCACAGAAGCAAAGTACCATTTTTTTATCACATCGTATCAGGAGTACACACTGTCAACATGACTTATTTCATTTGATTGTTGGTGTTGATTTTGATATTGACCTTGATCACCTGGCTGAGGTGGTGTTCGTGAGGTTTCTCCACGGCAGAGAGGCTCCTCTCTCCCCCTTTTCTGACTGTACCTTTTGGAAGGAAGTCTCTGTGCACGGTGGGGTTTATGCCCCCTTCTTAAGGACACAGTATCCACATACATTACTTGGAATTCCTCTGCCTGAGAGATTGTACTCTTCTCCCTATTTATTTATTTATTCAGTCATTTATTTTGCTCTGAAAGATTTTGAACTTTTGAGTTAATTGAGACTTGTTTGTTGGCCTGTGTGTGATCTATGTTGATGGACTTTCCATCTGTTCAGAAAGACTATCTTCTGTAGTTGTCGGGTTTGATGCCCTATAAATGTAAATTATATGAAGTTCGTTAATAGTGTTGCTTAGATACCACTAATCCTTTCTGATTTTTTGCCTGTTTGCTTACTCAGTTACTGAGAGAGGAGGATTCACATTTCCAACTCAGATTAGCACTTGTCTGTTCCTCCCTTCAGTTTTGTCAGTTTTGCTTCATGTGTTTTGTTACTCTGTTTTTAGAGACATAAACATTTGTGATTTTTATGTCTTCCTTATGAATTGGCCCTTTTGTCATTAAAAAACGTTCCTCTTTACCTATGGCAGTATTCCTTAACTTGAAGCCTATTTTGTTTGCTGTTTATGTAGTAAGCCCATACTTCTTATGCTTACAGTTTTCACTGTATATATTTGTTAGGGACTGGATTGTGTCCCCCCAGATTCACGCGTTGAAGTCCTAGCCCCAAGTAACGCAGAATGTGTGAATGTGTTTGGGGAGAGGGCCTTTAAAAAGGCAATTAAGTTAAATGGGGCCAATAAGAAAAGTACTAATCCAGTCTGGCTTGGGTTCTAAAAACAGAGTAAATTTGTTCACACTGAGAGGCACCAGGGATGCCTGAGTACGGAGGAAAGACCAGGTGAGGACGCAGCGAGAAGGTGGTGCCTCTAAGCCAAGGTGAGAGGCCTCGGAAGGAATGAAACCTGCTGGCACCTTGACCTTGGACTTCTGGCCTCCAGAGCTCTGTGCAGATAAATTTCTGTTGTTTAAGCCACCCAGTCTGTGGCATTTTGTTATGGCAGCCCTAGCGAACTAATATAATATCCTTCCCTTCTTTTCTTTCAAGTGCATCTTTTATAGACAACATGTAAATGGGTGTTTTTATTTCATGCAGTCTGACCATTGCTGCCTTTAGTTGTAGTGTTTTATTTATATATGATCTAATTATTGATATGGTTGGATTTAGTCTGTCACTTTTCTATTGGTCCCCTCTGATTTTTCTTCTACTGTTCTTCCTTTTCTGCCTCCTTTTGGGATAATTGAGTATTTTTTTAGTATTCTCTTTTAATACTTTTAGTGGCTTTTGTCAACACCCCTTTGATTGTTTTTATTATTGGAGGTACTTTAGGAATCATAATATGCATATATTCTTACCACAGTCTACTTAGAATTCCTGTTGTATGACTTTCACCTACAGTGTTACAATCTTGCAACCATCTCCTTCATTTACCCTTCCCATCCTGTGTGGAAATTCTGCCACACAGTACAGTGTTGTAATTTTTGCTTTAAGTGGTATTTTAAAGAAACCAAGAGAAGAAAGTATATCACATGTTTGTAGTTGTTTGAATTTACCCACATTTTTACTATTTCTGATGCCCTTCTTTGTTTTCTATAGTTTTTCCATATGGTGTTATTTCTTTTCAGCCTGGCAACAAGTTCTCTCAGTTTTTACTTCACCTTCACGTCCCCCTCCCCACGTTTGGAGGATGTTCTTGCAGGATATGTAATTCTGGGTACGTAGGTTTATTTTCTTTCAGCCTTTTCAACGCCTTATGGCTTCCCTTGTTTATGATGAGAAATCAGCTGTGCACAGTTGTTCCCATATACCTAAAGTTTCATTTTTCTGCAGCAGCTTTCAAGATTTTATCCTTGCTTTCAGAAGTCTGTGATATACTCAAATCACAGTTTGACTGTGATTTTCTTTGTTTTTCTTTTTCTTGAGGTTTGCTGAGCTTCTTTTATCAGTACATTAGTTTTTCATCAATTTGGGGGAAATTTCAGCCATTGTATCGTCAAATATTCTTCCTCAACTCTTTTTGCTCCTTTCTTGGGATGCCACTTACACATATTTTGGACAGTTTGATATTGTCACACAGATCACTGAGACTCTGGCCATTATTTTTTTAACATATTTTTTCTTCAGATTAGATTACATGTTAACTTTATTATCTTCAATGACTGTGCTGTCATCTTCAATCTACTATTAAGCTCATTTAATAAGTTTATTGTTTCTGATATTGTATCTTTCAATTTTTGATTTCTACTTGGTTCTTTTCATTATCTCTTTTTCTCTTTTGAGATTCCTGATCTATTTGTTCCTTATTACCATTCCTTCCTTTAAAACCCTTAAATATATTTATAATAGCCGCTTTAAAGTTCCTGCTGCTAATTCCAAGATCTGGGTCATCTAATGGTTGGTTTCTAGTGATTGAATTTTCTCTTGACTGTGGGCCATTTCCCTTATTTCTTCCAGAGCCTGGAATGTGTCATCTTTCTTTAGAAGTTTACTGGGATCTTGATGTGGCTGTGTCTGTGGGTATTTTTCAAATAAAAAATTTCTCTCTTTAAAGGAAACATAAGCTAGAGTGATCAGAAATCCAGTATTGATTAAAATTTTTTCCTTGTTTTCAATAATTCTGTCTGAATTCGTCAAAATTGCTGAGTTCATTTGTGTATGGAAAAAACCTTGAATATTTTAAAATTCTGATTTTTTTCAACTTTGCTCTCTCTAGATTTTCCCAGTGCTCCCCTCCCATAATTCCTCCCATAATTCCTTTTATTCTCATATTTCGATGTACTTTTGTGTAGTCATACAAAAAGGAAAAGCGAAGAGAAGCTGAGATAAATTTTATTTTTTTTAAAGAAGAAAGGAAAAAGGTGGGGTTACATTTTTATAAATATCCATAAATATAGAGCGATAGGCAAAAATCTTCCAAATAAATAAATAAATATTGCCACGTGCTAAGTGACATAAGACATTGTGAGGCTCTCTTAGCTCTGCCAAAGAGAAAGCCCCAATGAACCAGTTTTCTGCCGAAGTCCTTTCCATTTAGGTTTCCAGTTGCTTTTATACACTATAATATCTCGAACAGAAAATGAAAACTATAAAGAAAATAGTTGCCATGCACTGCTATATAGTTATTATACATAGTCTGAGTGTTTTGAAATAGGAACTCATCCTTCAAGATCAGCCTAAAACCATAGGTGAGAGCAGTTGGCCAATGTTTCTCTCATAAGTAAAAGAACGGATCAGTTTCTCAGGTTGGGTGCGTGATGGCAGTAGGGGGAGAAGGTGACTGGGAGGGAGCTGCTGTTCGCATCTACTCTACTTGTTCATATTCTGCTCTTCAGGTGGCCATTTAAATAGAGGTAGGAGATGGGGCCCCTGAGGATGACTAAGTCATCAGTCTCCCCCTGCCTGGCGCTCAGCTGTTCTGTAAGTGAGGGTTGGTTTTCCTTAGGGTAGTGCTGGGGCTCCTGGGACTGAAAGCTGTCTTCATTTGGTGCCCCCAGAACGTCCAAGTGGAGTGAGACCAAGACACGCCCGCCCAGGAGTGTTTTAGCTAAGCCTCTAGCCACGGTTACAGGGCAGGTTGCGGTCATGGTGGAGAGCTGGCAGTGCTGGCTTTTCCTGACACCTACACTGTGATCCCTGGTGGTTGGACTTCTTTCCCCAGAATCCCCAATGCCACTTCACAAAAGGACACAGTTGGCACAAAAACCCAACCCAGAGCAGTCCGTTGTCACAAGGCCCCTGCTTGCAACATTTGTCTAATTCATCCAGAATGGATCACCACTCAACCTGGAAGCAGAGGCTTAATGAAGGGCCTCTTGGGAGAGTTTGAATTTATTTCCATTTTGAAAAACAAATCCTAGCAGGGTAGATTTTTGGGAGACAAGACCAAAACTCCTCCTCAGGCCCAATTCACTCAAGCCAAAGGTAGGGCCAAGAGGCAGGGGCCACGTGGGAAGAGCAGGGTCACTCTGGGCCGGGCTTTGGCTGCACAGAGGGACAGAGCAGAGCAAGGGGCCATCCTGTAAGGAGCTCGTGTCTCTAGCTTGATCCCTGCCTCCGTCCTCCGGGCGGTCATTCTGGCTAAGTTTTGACCAGCCTACCCCGAGTCTTGTTGACGGCCCTTCTCCAGAGATGCTTAAGGAAGAACGAAGGCTCGAGGTTAGGATTTTCGTGGGTTTTGCTCAGTCGAGCTGTTAATCCCCAGGTCAAGGTTGCAAACTCAAACCCTGCCAGTAGGGTCCGGGCAGATGGCACAAAGCAGGGGGCGGTGGCTTGGGCTCCCCGCTTCACCTCCCGGCTGGTCAACTCGCTAAGCCCCTGTTCTTAATGCTAGACTGATGGAGAGGAGAGGAGAGGGAAGAGGAAGGGCTGGGGGGGAGGGAACCCCTTCTCTCCCAAGGGAGCGCGTCCAGGTGGGAGGAGGAAGGCGAGGGGCTCCATCCCTCCGGCCTCCAAGGGCAATCCCCCGGGGACCTCCCGCCAAGGGAGGAAGGGGAGCCGGTTCGCCCCACCTCCAGCCCGCGCCCCAGACGGTTTGGCTTTCCGAGTTGGGCCGCCCTAAGCGAAGCTGGGGAAGGGCCGGCAGCGCTCGGCGCCCCCCGGCCCGGCGCGCGCGTCCAGCCGGAGGCCGCGGAGCACCCCGAGCGGGTCGCTGGCCGCAGGGCCGCTGTCCTCGGCGCTGGGCCGCTCTTGGGAGCAGGAGGCGGGCGCGGGCGTGGCGCGGGCGCGCGGCTTGAGCACGCTCAGCGGGTCCCCGCCGTCGTGCGCGCTGCGCGTGTGGCGCCGGGGCCGCGCGGTGGCGAAGTGCAGCAGCGGGATCTCGTTCCTGCGCGACAGGAACTGCGCGTACGGGGGCGGGTTGGTGCCCGGCAGGAAGGCCCGCTTGGCCCGGCCCAGGCTGACGAGGAAGCGGTGCTGCGGCGAGTGGTACACGTCGTAGCCGTTCTCCAGCGTCCGCTGCCGGAACCTGCAGCTCTCGGGGCTGAAGTGATGCTGAAAGCGGGGCGGGGCGACCGGGTGAGGCCGAAGCCCTCGGGGGGGGGGTGCTGGATGGGACCAGCTCCACCCCGGGACCCCAGTCCTCCCACCCACTCTGCTCGGGCCTTGCCTTTAACCCCGTGGTGCCCTGCTGGGCAAAAGTGATTTCCACTCATTTCCGAACTGCGGTTACGACTGGCAGGTGGGGACAGCCTTGGGGACCTCGCGGCCCCGCCTGGGGACCCGCCGCCGGCACTTGGCTGCCTGGGGCCGGGCTGGACGGAGCCGGCGCCTCTGTGTCTGCTTTCTGGACGGAGGCCTGCCCTCTCTCTGCCTTTTGTTTTTGGCTCAGAGGTGGCTTCGGTCTGTCTCCTCACCTGGACGAAGGTGGGCTGGGGTTTGTAGGGCCACATATAAGTAAGGAGACTGCCCCTCGGAGGCAAAACAGAGTTTGGGCATTAGGGACGTGAGCTTCATCACCAGGTGACCTACGTGAGCCCTCGCTCTGCCACTAACTGGTGCTGCGTTTTGCTGAGTGCCTGCTAGGACCGTTACATAGGATGTCCTTGAATCCTCAAAAGTCCACGAAGTACGTATTTGACAGACGAGGACTCTGTATATGCCAATATGCGGTCAGCAGGTATTTATGTACTTATTTATCTATATTTGTTCAACGGATATTTATCTACTTTGGGCCGGATACTATGGTAGGTGCTGGGACACAGCAGTAAGTAAAACAGAAAGTAATTGCTCTCTTGGAATTTCTGGTGGGAGGAGCTTCTGAGATCCACAGTCCTGCTTGTGTCCAATGCCCCCGTGCTTTGGAATATGCTGCGCCCTGTTGTTTGGGAAAGCCCTTGCTCACCAATCCAGAAGACCAGCCATCACAGCCGGGGCCGAGGGAGTTCGTTACAGGTCTTGATTTGGGAGGGGGGGCCCACAGGGCACCTGGTCCATCCCACTTGACTTTTTCCAGGTGAGGAAACCGAAGTTGAGAGAAATAGGGGACTTGCCCAAGGTCAAGGATGTCTAGTAACAAGATCACGAGACCCCAGTGGCTTCTCACCCTTTCTTTCTAATGGACTTTCCAACATGAACGTATGTGACTTGAGGACCTGGGCTGCAGACAAGGTGCTGTGCTAGTTAAAAAATGGGGACCAAAGGGCAGGTCAGACTAGAGACTGAGAGCCCAGGTGCTCCAAAGCCAGATGGCCTGGGTTCAGACCTCAGCTGTATAAACCTGAGCATCTGATACTTAGATGGAAAAAAGTGCTCAGTGAAAACATCACCAAGGTAATCTGCAAGTGGAATCTTTAAGCTATAAAATTCTACATTTTGCCAGAGCAATGAGATAGTTATTTGCAAATAATGATCCAGCACAAAAAGAAACTCACAGATCCAAAAATGTTGCCTCTGAGGTCCATGCAGAGATATCTCCTGCTCATCACCCCTGTTATCACCACGAAGCCCGCATCCTCAGATCTGATCATCAGGGCGCCTATGGAGAAAGTCATTCAGGTCAAAACCTGGCTTCACATCCAGCCCCTACCTCCAAGGATCCTCCCTTGATTGACCTTAAGGGTGGTGATGAGTTCACAGAAGCCTCCTCTTGTCCTTGTTCAGCCTCTTTCTTCTGACCTCCCCTCCCCCCCCCACCGCTCCACCCCACCCCCACCCCCCGCCTTGCCTCCTGCTTCTCCTCCTGCCTGTAAGGAGCACCGTGAGCTCCCAGCTTTCTTCCACCTGTACCGACATGTTTCTCTCCCTGCTTGGACTCTCTTTATTTTCCCCTTTGCCTGGCTCATACTTCTTAATGTTTGTGGCGGTGGTCACGTCCTCCCAAGCCTTCTGCTTTTGTGATTTTTAAATCTATGCCCAGGTGTCTTTCAAGCATCCAGCTTGATCCTCCACCCAGGTAGCCGTGCAGGACTCAGTGATACAGCAGTCAGCACCCTTTATGTGTCAAGAAGTGTATTCGGATGGACCTTCTCCTCCCCCCTCTGCTTATCGAGGTCGCTCATGCTTCAAGGCCAGGCTCAGATGTCACTACTGTATGGAGACTTTCCTAATCTCTCTAAGCAGAATGACCTGTTCTTTCTTCTCAGCCGCTCCGACTCGCCTCTATCGGAGCGTGTATCTCCTCACCTGCTTTAATAAGTTCACGTGTCTAGTGCCGCCCTAGAGCGAGCCACTTAGAAGCAGATGGTTTATCTTTCCATGTCGAGCAGATCCTGGGATGCAGGGAATTACCTCTTGCTTCTTCATTGCTATTCTTGGTCCTTTTCTCACTTGGTGGTGCCCCCCAGGTGCAGCCCCTCTCAAAAACTAGCCCTGGACAAAGGCCTGAAACCCATTCACACTACCTACACCCTGAGTAACTGACAACAGCTTTAAGTGTGACCGCCCCTCCGCCGCCCCCCGTGGGGATGTGCAATTCTAACAAGTACCAGTGAAGAGTTAAATAAAGTTTCTGTTTTGTAGCAAGGGTACAATGAGACCATAAAAGGTGTGATATGAGTGCTAATTCAGCAAGACTTCCTCCCCAGATGCTGTTTAATTACCTGACATTTTCTACTAGAATCATCTCTTTAGGTCTCGGGGCCTCTTCCCTTTGCCGACCACAGAATTTCCCCACACATCTCATTTGGCCTCACAGTTCCCAGGGAGGTAGCCCAGGCAGGGGATCGAGTCTTCTAGAAATGTAGCCTGGAGAGGGTGGAAACGCCAGGCATCTGTGCCCAGTAAGTGATGGAGCCTCATGGGGTGACTTATAGCCCAGATCTACCCCATGTAGGCTCAGTACAAAGCCCTCCAAGGAGAGCGGCAGGCAGTACTAGACACTAGCTGAGCACAGAGAAGTCAGAATAATGTGGGGCAGAGGCCATGAGGCTGGGAGCAAGCCCAGGCAGAGGGCCAAAGAGGAGAGGTCATTGGTTTCCAAGTTTGGCTAAGGATTAGGCTTGACGGAAGCTTCTGGAAGTGGGGTGGGGAATGGGAGGTGCGGAGGATATTAAATGCTCCATAACGGGGTCTGCCTGTGAGTCTCAGATCTACGGTTAATGTTGAGAGAAGGCCTGAGAGAGACATAAGGAACATGTAAGAAACTGTTTCTAGCCTGATGAATTTTCAGTCTACTTGGGGGAAAAAAAAATTACACTTCGTAACTGTTTTTGAGATGTTGCACTCTGAGTATTTGGCACATTTTAAACTCTCAAAACAGCTGCTAGGGGACTTCCCTGGTGGTCCAGTGGTTAAGACTCTGCGCTTCCACTGCAGGGGTGAAGGTTCAATCCCTGGTCAGGGAACTAAGATGGCACATGCCATGGGTCGCGGCCAAAAATAAATAAATTAAATAAATAAATAAATAAATAAATAAGAAAAGAATCCCCCCCCAAAACCCCACAAAACCAGCTATGTTGTTAATGTCACCAGTATTAATATTGGAAGTGGCAGCCTCCCAATTTAAATCATGAGGAAACCAAGGCAAGATTCAAACTCAGGAAACTCAGGTCAGTGACCCTAACATCTTCTGCCCACAACCCTGGAGCTCGTCTCCAGCTGACATCACGACAAGCCTCAGAAGATAAAATCAAGGGCCGAAATCCAGGCCACGGCCATGAGGCCGCCAGGTCACGGTACCCCCGAGGCGGTCAGGGGAGAGGTGCTGAGCCAGGAGCCTGGAACTGGGGCGCTAGGATTCTGGTCCCTGTTATGCCCTGTACTAACTCTGTAGCCTTGGGCAAGTCATCGCTCTCGTCTCAGTGTCCTCAGCTGGGAAGAGAGAAGAATCACAGCTGCCCTGCCTGCTTCCCAGGGTTGCAACTAGGATCAAATGGCATGAGGCTGTAGAAAAGTGCCTTGAAAACGTTTAGCAGATGGAAGGCCCTGTGGAGGATGGCTGGCCTGCCCCTGACGCTAAGCCCGCACTCTGCCAGCTGCCAGCCGATGCCTGGGTCCCTGTGGGCGGTGTGCGTGGTCTCCAGGGCCAGTGAGGACAGAAGACAGCCTGCGGGGTGACCGGGAGCTGCTGCCGTGAGGACACACAGGCTTGAATCAAACCCACAGGAGCCGATGCAAAAGTCCAGCAAATGGGAGAGCCGATTGCCCTCCCTGGGCAGGTGACTGAGGCAGGTCTGCACCGACCCAAGGGCAGCATTTGGCAGAAAGAAGGCACAAACCGCTGGCTGCTGGAACCACACCTGTTGGAGCCCGGCAGGTGTAAAGGACATTTCCTTTCATGATGCCGTGTCTGTGCATGTGATACAGGAGAAGCATGGGACCCGGGTCCAGGTCTCCCCTAGGTCATTTACCGCCTATGTGACCACAAGCCAGTTATCTGAGTTCTTGAACCTCTGTTTTCTCATATGGAATCATTTACTTCATTTGGTCGTCTTCAGGGTGTAAGGAGATAATATTTTTATCTGCTGTAAACCCACTTTCTAAATGCTGGTGATTGTTACTATTACCACTTTGCCTCAATCTCTGCTATAAAAGTAGAAAATTATCTGCCCTATTCTAGTCTCATGGTCAATAAATGATAAATAAGATGATGGATGTAAAGGACTTTGAGCTCCCCAAAAGAAAGATAACATCTTGAAGGGTTAAAGAGCCCAAGGATAGTTCAGCTTCAAGTAAAGAAAGTGACATTGGGGAAGGCATAGAAAGTAAAAAGACCAGGAGCCAAGGAGTAATATTAACCAGGGGTAATAAGCATCTCTTTGCTGCTGTTGCCACAAAGTGGGGCTCATGGAGAGTGGGAGGGTAGCCTTGTTCGTAGTAGGAAGGAGACAGACATTGGGGACACACTCCCTGACACCAGCTGCAAGTCACGAGAATCTTGTAGGCAGATGATTTCACAACGATCAACAAACCAAAGATGGGTTGAGCACTCAACTATTAATCAAGAATTTGGTAAAGCACAATAATCAAGTGAACCGCATTTCACTGGAAATCTGTAATTAATTAGGAGGGGAAAAAACACTCCACACCTTTCCATCAATGTAAAACCGTTGCTCTGCGTTCATTGGGGAGGTCATTACAAATCCTTCTCCAGCCTGTTACTTAATTGTCCTACATAGCTACAGGCATCAGTGTTTCTTCTTTCCTTTTTGGGTAACTTTTTATCTTAGTGTGTATATCTGTCTGTCTATCTATATATATATAATGCTCATGATAACTGATCTGAATAGTATGTGTTATATAATCTAGCAAAAGTGTCTCTCTCCCACCCCTGACTCAGTCCCTTCCCAGGTTTCTCAACTGCCAGAGACACAAGGCTTAGTAGGTTCTCTATATGACAAAACAAAATCACATTTCTGTAAAAAAAAAAAATCTGAAATCAGTTCAATTCACTTTGCTTCCTCTCAGTCATTTTAATCCATTCCAACTAGCGCTCTGTGCCTTCTCGGGGCCTGAGGTTGGTGGATATAAGAGGGAAAATTCTATGATTCATGCTGCAAACTCAGTGGGCTGAGCCCTACCCCCTCCGGGCACCACTCACAGCCCTCCCCCTCTCCCCACCAGGCCATGTCTTTGGGGACTTCCTTTCATCAAAAGGATTCTGTGATTATAGAGAAATTTTATAAGCATTCTCTAATTATCTGCAGCCCCTGCCATGTAGGAGAATCAAAATAATTTACCATAATCTACTGTCCTGCATTTAAAATCACCTCTCATCTTGAAGTGAGGGCGGCCTTCCACGAGAGGGCAAAACTGTGTTTTCTCAAAGCTGATCATGAGCTGGGAGACACGATGGGTTGAAAACCTGGAGGTGCTTGAAGGGCTGGTCTTCTTTTGAAGCCACAGAGCTTTGCATGATGTCAGACATGTTGTAGGTTCTGCTAAATATCCATTGAATAAAACGAGCGATACTTTGGATGCATCAACTGTATCCAGATTTATTTCAGATTTTTTGCCATGGGACTCAAACTTGGCTTCCCAGCTGTTAACTCCTGAATCCTACTGTGTTCCCCTGAGTTCTGGAACCTATTTGGTATTTGGGGAGGACTTCCTCCTTTCTTTCACCTCCTGTCACCATCCACTGAGCACCTGAAGAGATCCGAACTCTTGGCCTTGCACGTGCATCTCTCTCACTACCAGGTTTAAGGTCCTTTGACTCTTAGCAGAATGAATGTCTTGCATATAGCAAGGCCACAGCGAAATTACAGAATAATTTAGTGCAACAATAAAGGGCAAGTCATTATTCCTATAAGAAATTGTCTTTAACTAAACAGAGACTGTGCTTACTCTCTCCTTCCTCTGATTGGATCTATTTTGAATCAGTTGGCATTTTTCTGTATCCTTAATTTTTACAGGTTCTCCTAAAATAGAAGACCTTGTCTTTTTCAATATCCGTCCTCCTCCCACCCCATTATTCCTTCTGGGGACATCGGAAGCACAGCTAACTGATTGACTATTGTGGACTGTGGTCCAACTTGCCACAAACCTAATCTTTAAAAACATTCTGGTTGTCTCATGTTTTCAGTGAGTTCCCAGCCAGATTGATTTGCTAATAAGTGGACCTTTCAGCTCCACAGAGAAGACTCCCCAGCTCACAGCACGCTGGGTTCCACTGAAGCCCCTAGTAAGCTTGTTGGATGACGATTGTTGGATGGATGGATGCACGCACTGGCTCAGACTCATCAAGACAGGATTCCTGGACAGTCTAGTCTTTAATACATCTTCCCTGAGAACTTTCGTAAGGCCAGCATACTAGAAGCTCTGAGTTGGAAAGAGCCTCTGGGTTTACCTATTCCAAGCCCTGGTCTGGTACAGAAGTCTTCACAACCTCTACCGTTAACCCAGTCCAAAGTTCATGAGCCAAAACTCAGTGTCTACTGACCGATCTGACTTCTTTTCTTCCCAGCCTCCTTGCCTGTCTTTTGTACGTTTTTTGACTCTTTGGACAGGGCACAGAGAAAGTGGCTGCTGTTGTGGGAAGATGGATTTTAGTTAAGACGGAAATTATTCTTGTTGGGAGAAACCAATACACACTAATTGGGGAGGTGGCAGAATCTTCTCCCAAGGTTTAAACGCGCGCACACACACACATACACTCACGGCTCCTGGGCGAGAAGCTAGGAGGCTGGATTAGCCCTCTGGTCCAGCCAAGGCCTCCCCAAGTCCCTGCAGGTGGAGGCACAGATCAGTCCCCCTTCTTCCCAGCCTGGACGGAGCCCCAACTTACTGTAGATGGTCTGCTGGGGTGAGCCATCCACGTGGCCGTCCCTGTGGATCTGCAGGTGGTAGCTGTTCCTGGCCGTGGCCGTGTACAGGTGGGTCAGGCCGCCCCAGCTGGAGCCCAGCAGCGGGGACGTGTTGGGATAGGCGTGGACCGCACAGCCCAGGGTGCAGACCCAGAGGCCCAGGCAGGCCCCCAGCATTGCGGCTCTCTAAATGGCTGGTGTGGAGTCTGAAACCCGACCCTGGCTCTGCGCCTGGCCTCCCTGGCCTGTTTCTCCTCTTCCTTGCTGGTTTCTGGCCTGAGGCTCCTAGGCTGCATTCCCTCCTTTTTTTCCCTCAGACTTTTAAAGGATAGCAGTGTGACATCAAACAGGAAAAACTCCACCGTCCACATCCTCTGTGTTGTAATCAGCCCATTTGAAGAGAATACAGGGATCTCTGAGGCTCACGGAAGGCACGTCGGTTCCAGACACACACACACACACACACACACACACACACACACACACACACACACACACCCCTCAATTTCAAGCCAACGCTCCCAAAAGTGAATGATGTGTGGGCAAAAGTTATCTACGACACTGGGTTGTCTGCTGACCTGCCCCACTTCCACCAGGAAATGCGAAGGCAGCCAGTGGTTCCGAAAAAATCCAGCTTCAGTCATGCAGTCAACAGATGCCTGTGCAATTAATCTCCCATCAAGTCCACTCATGTTGTTTTTCTCAGTCTTTTTAATTCCCATCAGGAACTAAGCACCCAGAGCTTTGTCTGTGCACAGCCCTAAGTGGGTGTTTTGAGGGATACAGAAGGAATCCAGGTCAATACCAGGCAGTGGCGTCTTCTGAGACCCCCTCCTCGTGAAGATATGGGAGACCGAGACAGAGGCACAAAAGCAAAGTTGCAACCTTGGGAGGGTTTCGAGATGGGGAGAAAGAAGAAAGGCCCCAGAGTCCCAGCTCCTTTACGGAATGCTGAGGTTCGATTGCTCGGTTTCCCTGATTTGAACTGCCAAGGGCAACTCCACTGGTATTGTGGTCTCTCCAATAGCGTGGAGGTGAATTCGGAAACCTCATGAAGATGGCAAGTCTGCTGGCTAAGCACAGGAAGCGGAGCCCAGGAGGGTCCCAGGAGCAGAGCCACAGGCCAGGCGTCCCCTGTGGGGGGCCTGGCTCCTGGGACTAGACGTGCCCTCTGATGTGGGGCGACAGTCCTATCACGTGCCACCCCTGGGGGACAAGCCACTGCACGCCTTCTGGAAGAACACGCATGCGAGGGACTGTTGCTCTTCCCACGTCCCCTCTACTGAGTGCAGACCGCATGCGGGCGGCAGGCTAGAGATCAGGGCTGCTGGAAGAGGAGGGTGACGTGATCCCTGCCCCAGGAGCTCCCAGCTAACGCAGAAGGCAGGGGAAAGTAAGGAACCATCGCAGAAGGCACCATGGGAAGGGTGGTCACACAGACGCAGGCACAAAGGAGTGGCATTTGTTATCCTGCCCATACACGTTTTTATAGTTTACAAGGCATTTTCACGTGTATTCGCTCATCTGAACCTCACTGCCACTCTGTGAGGTAGACTCACCAGGCGTTATCCATATTTTAAGTTTAGACACGAAGAAATGGAACTCTTGGGGTTTACACGTCCAGAGTCTCAAAGCAAATAAACAGGAGAGCCGGGACAGGGTCTTCCTCGTCCCTAGGCGGCTGCTCCGATAATGATCTTGGAGACACATGGCACTTATTGGGTTTATGATGTGCTTTACTTGTAGTAACTCATTTACTTTTCCTAAGAACCCTTTGGAGAGGTACAGTTGCTTCCTCTGTATAGATGACGAGGCTGAAGCAGACAGTTTAAATAACACACCCAAAGATGTGCAGCTCATGCCGGGAGAGGCTGGATTTGAATCTGGGTGTCCTGAGCCCCCCACGTGTTGGGGCTGAAGCCACAAGAGCAGGAGAGACGGGTCCAGGGGCACAGTGCTCCTCGCCTGGACCCAGGATGTGCCTCTAAGACACAGGGTGCTGGCCCCCCAGGTTAGAGAGAAGATTTAGGACACTTCAATGCTATGTGTGAGACAGCTTTCTTTAGTAACAGTCACAGAATGGTTCGTACATGTATTCACCACAGAATACAAAGCAGAGCAAACTTATCCTTAAGGGGCCCACGATGCGAGTGAGCGGAGAAGACGTTGTTCCATACAAGGCACCATGTGAGAGGCGTTGGATGACCCAGGACGGGTGTGACATGCCAGAGCATCCAGAGGACGGACAGACCTCGGTGGGTGGACGCTATGGTCAAGGAGGACTTGGGGGCAAAGGGGCTTGAGGGAGACTTGCAGGGTGGTCAGAGAGGGGCTTCCCAGCAGCTGCCAAGATGCTGCAGGGGGCAGGGCAGGTGTCTTGAGAGAAGGATGTGGTCATGCGCTCTGGTCCCAGACTGGTTGGAGTTGGAACCTCCCTGGCCACTCCCTGGCCACGCAGAAGTGTGTCCTGTTAGGAGAGAGAACTGATGTACCGGCCTACGTCACTTCCGAAGACTCCCCACCAACCCTGAATGCCTGGCGGGTGGCTCTGAAGGCAGAGGACCGCCCAGGGGAGTAGGCTGATTTTGGGGAGAGGAAGGATCCCCCGCTTGGTGAGAGTGAAGGAAGGTACAAGCATCTCAGAGTAATTCTTCCCACCTGAGATAAGGAAACATTGAGCTTGGAGGTAAGGATTTGCCCAATAGCAGGGATGGAAGACCTTCCAGCTCCTGGCTAAGACTCCCTGCAACCTGGTTACCCAAGAGAACAACCATAACTCCCCCAGGACCATCCTTCGCCCTGCTGAAAGAAGGTGAGACTCTGCACTTGTTTCCAAAGCTCCCTGAGAGATTGTAACCCCTAAGCCTGACTCTACAGTCCTTATCAAGGAACAGATTTTGCACCCCTCCTGTGCACTGGAGCCAATACACAGGGACCGAGCCGCATCTCACCGCCCATCCCCTTCCAGGATTCCAGCCTAGGACGTACATGGGCTTTTCTGGGGAGTCCTAGCACTGAATGCTAAGTCCGTACAGAGCTCTGAGCCTTGTACTTGTGGCCTCTCCTCAGAAGCTTCCGAGGGTGAGGATGACAGAGCCCAGGCTAAGTGTGCTCCTTTTCTTGGCCCCTGGAGGGCATCAGCTGTCACTGCACAGGTCGGAGGATCTGGGAGCGTGTGACCTTGGGAGCCAGGTGTGAAACCCTGGCACCAGATGGGGACCGGAAGCTCAGGATGAGGCCGGTGGCTTGTGGTTTTTGGGTATCCCTGTCCGTGGATCCCATGTTGCCTGGGATGCAGCAGGCGGGGACACCTGCCCTGGCGTTGGGAGAATTTGCCCCGGGAGCTCTGTGGAGGACTTCCGGTCCAGCGCCTGCCTGTACGGTCATAGAATCGAGGCTCTGAATATGGCCTGGGGACTAGACGAATCTGTCTTCCCACAAGGTCGTTCCTTCCCCTCATCCCCTGACTTTTTCTCAGAATCCTCTCTGAGAAGGTGCAGAGAATTCTCTCCCAAGGTCCTATTCCCTCCATGTGAAGGTTTTCAACAATTTTCCAAAAAAAAAATGTTGTCTTGACTGCTGTTCAACTATGATGAAAAAAATTTCGAGGAATCTTGGTAAAAGAAAGACCAGGGGATGGGGCGGTGGTCTCAGGATGGGCCACAGTTTTCTTTGCTTTGTTGGACTCTGTCTAAAGTCTCCATCTGCAGATGGAAGTCTCTGCTCCCCATTCCCACCTCTTCACACTTCTGGCTCCATCATTTCAGCAGTGGTTTCCCTGGCATCTTTCCCATCCAATCCCTGGGGTCAGGCAGATGGATGTCTAAGCCTCCAGGATGAATGGTCATAGGGGAAGAACTAAAGCCTTCCTGAAAATGCCACCCTGTGTCGTGTTCTCCTGACGATTAAAGCTCCATTCCTAATATCCAATCCTATTCTCTCTTCCTCTAATGCATCCGATCAACCCACACATAACTGTTTATGGAAAGCCTGTTTTATGGCTAGTGCTTTGCAGAAAGTCTTTAGGGAAGCCTAGGACTGAAAAAGCACAATCCTTCTCTTCAAGGAGCTGACGATGCTCTGGGCAGAAGACCGTTTGCTTCTGTCTGGCTCTTCCCAACCTACGATGCACACACACCCCCAGCATCCCACCTGATGCTCTGACAGTCCTGTGAGGAGTGCTAGCAGGTCACTTCAAGAACTTCACCACTCAAAACTACAATGAGGTACCACCTCACACCGGTCAGAATGGCCATCATTAAAAAGTCTACAAGCAGTAAATGCTGGAGAGGGTGTGGAGAAAAGGGAACCCTCTTGCACTGTTGGTGGGAATGTAAAGTGATACAGCCACTATGGAGAACAGTATGGAGATTCCTCAAGAAACTAAAAATAGAGCTACCATATGATCCTGCAATCCCACTCCTGGGCATATATCCAGAGAAAACTACAATTCAAAAAGATACATGCAACCCCATGTTCACAGCAGCACTATTCACAATAGCCAGGCCATGGAAGCAACCCAAATGTCCATCTACATTTGAATGAATGGATAAAGAAGATGCGGTACATATATACAATAGAATACGACTCAGCCATACAAAAGAATGAAATAATGCCATTTGCAGCAACGTGGATGGACCTAGAGATTCTCATACTAAGTGAAGTAAGTCAGACAGAGAAAGACAAATATCGTATGATATCACTTATATGTGGAATCTCAAGTATAACAGAAATGAACTTGGCGGGAGGGGCTCTGCTAGACGGTGACCGAGAGGAAGCTGTCGTGAGAACGTGGAAGGGGGAGTGGCTGGAGGTGAGGAGAAGCAGGAGATGGAGGTCTTCCTAGGACAAGCGCATCTCTCGGGAGTAAATGCTTTAGTGGCAGGACCAGCCCTGCCAGTGTACCGTGCACGCACTGCACCCTGTTGTCTGTGGCTGGTGGTCCTTGGCCACCGTCTGACACAGTGAGGGGAGCTGCGCACTGGGAAGGCACCCAGAGCCAAGAGCTGGAGTGCAGGGGAATTTTAGGGCAGTGAAACTGTTCTGTAGGAGACCATGATGATGGAAACGCAATATGGTGCGTTTGTCAAAATCCACAGAACTCACGACACACTGTGGACGCTCACGTAAACTCTGGACCTTCGTTAATCATCACACGTCACTATTGCTTCATCGACTGTGACAAACGTACTGCTTAATGCAAGTTGCTGGTAGCAGAGGAAACTGTGTGTAGGGTGGGAAAGGGGGTATATGGGAACTCTCTGCTGTCTGCTCAAGTTTTTTGTTAACTTATAACTGCTCTAAAAAAGAAAGTATATTCAAAAGAGTGAGAACAAAACTCAGCCATGGTGTTTGCCTGAATCAGTGTCAAAATGTAATCACTACCTGGAACAATTCATTCCAGGGTCAGAGAAATGAAATGTGCCAGAACAGCATCTATCTCCCTGCGTACACTAGTTACCTTTCGTTCCTTTAGATAAGACACGAGCAGATCCCTTACCCGCCCCCGTCACGTGTATCAGCTTCCCCGTCAGAGGGAACCTGTTTCTTTTGAAATCTGTGCGTGCAAACTGAGGGACCACGTTCTCCCTCTGACCTGTTTCCCCACCTGTAAACTGGGGAGGTGGTGGATGGTGAATGAAATAGTCTCTGAAGTCCCTCCCGGATGTCTTAGTCTGAGAGTTTCTCTGAGGGTTGCACACTGTCTTGTCCTCCAACCCCCTCCCGCATTGTCTGCTTTATCACCTGCTACACTTGACCTGGTCGCCTGGGAGTCGCCCACCTGTAGACAGTAATTGGAAATGTTTACATTCTCTGCTGCTGGCCTTGTTTCTCTCCCACTGCCTTGCTTATAAGGTCCACAGTGGATGAGGGATCAGCTCAAGCAAGGCAGACGCCTTTAATCTCTATTTTATGTATTTCCTCTCTGATCTGTAGTATTTAGTTTTTTACATTACAGATTCTATTTCACTTCCAGTAATTGGTCTGTTCAAATTATCTATCTCTTCGTGATTCAGTTTGGTGGGCTGTATGTTTCTAGAAACTTGTCCATTTCTTCTCGGTTGTCGAATTTGTTGACATATAATTGTTCATAGTGTTCCCTTACGGTTTTTTGTATCTCTGTGGTATCAGTTGTTATGTCTCCTTTTTCAGTTCTTATATTGTTTATTTGAGTTCTCTCTCTTTTCTTGGTGAGCCTGGCCAGAGGTTTGTCAATCTTGTTTATCCTTTCAAAGAACCAGCTCTTGGTTTTGTTGATTTTTTCTATTGTTTTTCAAATCTCTATTTTATTTATTTCCTCTCTGATCTTTATTACTTAGTTTTTTAATTACAGATTCTACAGGTGCCTCTAATCTAATATTTAATATCATACATGGGACTGTGTTTTTTTATAATTTAATATTATAGGTCACTATTATAATAGATGTACTCAAAAGGAAATCCAAATATATAAATAAAACCCTCATTATACATTCCCCAATGAAATACAGCGGCTTCTGTAATATCACAGAATCCATGCCTCTGCTGTCTCTCTTTTGGTGCCAGAACAAAGCTTATGTTGCAGGACAAAGAGGGGCTAAAGCCCTGCAGATGCCTTCGCTGGGGACCCCGGGTAAGGGAAGGTCACAGGAGAGCTTGACAGCAGAGGACATAGAATGGCCAGTGGCTGCAGCCTCAAGTCCCCTTTCCTTCCCTACGTCTTCCCCCGCCTCTTTTCCGCTAACACCCCTCTTACTGGAAACCCTCTCCTGGCCGCCACCACTACAGCTCGGGGGAGATAAGACGACACTGTGTGTCCCAGGCTGCGGGAGTGATTTCACAGAGGGTTCACTTTGGGTGAAAAGAACAGGGCTGTGCTGGTTGCATTCAGAGTAAAGCCAGAGACTTAGGTCAGACTTGCTGGGGAAGCATGGGAGTGGGGATGGGGGAACAGGGGACACAGCTTTTGAATAAGGATTCTTAGTGTGAAGTTTATCAATCTGTACCTCCCACACCTCCACCAACCAATCTCACTTTTTTTTAAAGAAGTTTATAATTCGAAGTGGAGCTTTCCTGAGCTGTGCATCCTGTAAGTCCCCAGGGGTAGCAGGTGTGCAGGGCCGTTGGCTCTTGGCTGCAGTGGCCGGGACCTAGGGGGATGGGCGTCCAGTGTGCCGACAGATGTCACCTTCTATGTCGGCCACCATGTGAAGACAATTGGAAAGCCCCGTTTCAAGGTCATCAGGTATGACCTTGCTCCAGGTATAAAACAACCCCAGTGCCAAAGTGCTTTCTCACACCTACTTGGGCCCACGTGTAACCTCAGGGAGGAGGCCAGGGCAGTGTCACAGCAGGAGACGTTTCAGCGGCGTTCCCATGGTGATCTGAACTGAAGCTAGGACTGGTCCCCACGCCCCAAGTCTTGTGTAATAACAGAAACCCCCTGACATTTACAAAGAACTTTCCTAACGGAGTACTCTTACAGAACAACCTCACGTGCATTCTCGTATCAGATCTTCCCGACCACCCCGTAGGAGAATAAGAATCCCATTTTACGTATGAAGAAACTGAGGATCAATCTGGGATTTGTGCGAGGTTCTACGCCTCGACTGTGGCAGAACAGGGAGTCAGACCCCGGCCGTCTTGCTTTGAATTCAGAGTTCCGCCAACGACACCCCCCCACCCCGTCCTGTGAACATTCCTGTTTTCAGGGACTGAATTGCTGGGATGGGGACATGGTAGGCAGAGAACAACACCAAGGGAGAGCTGGGGGGACTTGGTACGCTGGGAACAAGCTCTACAGGGTGAACTTTGGATGTTTGTTCTCTTCTAGGTGGGGAAGAAGGAGCAAAGTGTAGAACCCTCCGTTGCTCTGCCTGCCGGGCTTTGCCGGGCTACCGCCTTCTCCTAATAGCCCACTCTGCTCCTTTGACCAAAACCAGAGAGAAGACAGGGATGCTTGTCAAGCTAGGATTGTGCTCAGGGCAGAACAGTGGGAGCTGTGGACTGCAGAGTCACTGTCTGTGTGTGTGTGTGTGTGTGTGTGTGTGTGTGTGTGTGTGTGTGTGTGTGTGTGTGTGTGCGCACAGCCTGCCTGATCTGATTGGCGCTCGAGGGCTGCCCATCGGAACCCAGCCCGCCCTCGCAGGATGCCTGGGGCTCGTCACGCAGCCCACGTCGGAGAGCAGACATCCTGGTGCCCACTCACCTCCTTGGAGCCTGTGACCAAGGCCAGCCTACCGTGTTTGGGACGCAGCACATCCGGACCTGTGTTATCTCGGGGTCCTGGGACTCCTTGGACACACTGCCCTGCCCCCTCCCCTCCCGGTGTACACGTGGCCTCCGCACACTTCTGCGAGGGCTATTTCTAGCTGAGGGGCCGGTGATTCAGCCCCAGCCTGTAAGGTCAGGTCGTCTGCGTGCTGCAGCTGGGACAGCCGGCCTGACACGTTGTGGGTTCAGCAGAAAGCAGGAAGCCGGGTCTTCCGGAGGCAGGCATCCCCTCAGGCTGCTGGACGTCACGGTTGCTGAGGCGTGGGGCTGGGGCAGACAGGACGCTCCGGCCGGCATGATGGGGAGGGGGTGGGAGTCCACAGGGAGAGGCGAGAACCTAGCCTTCTCGCACCTCCCGCCGTGCTCCATGCTCAGACCCCCTGCCCCCTCTCCCTGTGTGAGTCACTTGTCTTCAGTGTGGCTTGGAGTAAGCAGAGTCCTGGGGTTGGACAGTTCGGGCCAGAAACCGAGCTCTCTACCCCGTCAAGCCACTTCCCCGCTCTGAGCCTCGGTTTCCTCACCTGTCAGAAAGGAAGTCATACCTACTGTATAGCACAGGGAACTCTGCTCAATATTACGTAACAACCTAAATGGGAAAAGAATTTGAAAAAGAATAGATACACGTATATGTATAACTGAATCACTGTGCTGTACACCTGAAACTAACACAACATTGTTCATCAACTCTACTCCAATATAAAATAAAAAGTTTAAAAAAAGGTCATAATTGTACCTGCCTCATTAGATAGTCAACCTGATTTAATACTATGATATATGTGGTACTTAATTTCATGGGAAGGGGTCACATAGCCCCGCTTGGTAGATGGTAAATGTTTCTTGTTGTTAAGGTTCCTTTTCCAAACCCCAACCTCCTATTGCAGCTTCAGATGATTCCCACGTGGCTCTCATCTGCTCTCAGAATTCCTCACAGGTGACCTTCAGAGCCATCGTCATTTCAGAGTTATTTCCAATACCTGGTACATTTTAGGAGATTATTAAGTATTTACTGAATGAAGCGATGAGTTCTTCCCTGAGCTTGATGTGATGGCAGGACACTGAACCTGGAATGAAAACAAACACAAAACAAAAACCTGGGTTCAAGTCCCAGCCTACCCCACGGCTAGTGGCATCACCGACCATGTCAGCGAGAGCACCCCATCTCGGCGCCCCCCACTTGGCTACCTGTCGGTGGGACCATGGCTCCTGCCCAGTCTTCTCCTGAGGGTGTGGGGACACATGGGCGAAGGGTGTGGCTCTGCTTTGGAAGCAACTCCAGGCAGATTATTCTTTACCTCCAGTGATTTCTGATTCCCACTCCAGGAAGCCACATCTGTTCTGTCGAACCCAGTTTCATATTCCCATGCTCTCAACCAGCGCTGAGGTTTGCCTGAGCTGTTTCCTCTTCCTTCTCTTCCTCAAAACACAGGGCTCCCTCCCTTCACAATGGAGCCCACTCACCTCGTAAAGGAAGCCGTCCCCACCAGCCTCCCCCAGACCCGAGGGCATCAACCAGTCATCACTCCAGCCCTCCCTGCGCAGATGTGTTGAGTAGCACGTGGTCTTTTCCTTTGGCATGCTCTTCTATTTTTGAGGAATTCATGCATTCACCATGACTTTATGGCAGCCGTCAGGCACCTGTCACGCCCATGGTGACTTTCAAGGCGAGATCACTTGATCTCATAATACACCATATTAACAAATTGAAGAATAAAAACCATATGATCATCTCAATAGATGCAGAAAAAGCTTTTGACAAAATTCAACACCCATTTATGATAAAAACTCTCCAGAAAGTGGGCATAGAGGGAACCTACCTCAACATGATAAAGGCTGTATATGACAAACCCACAGCAAACATCATTCTCAATGGTGAAAAACTGAAAGCATTTCCTCTAAGATCAGGAACTAGACAAGGATGTCCACTCTCACCGCTATTATTCAACATAGTTTTGGAAGTCCTAGCCATGGCAATCAGAGAAGAAAAAGAAATAAAAGGAATACAAATTGGAAAAGAAGAAGTAAAACTGTCACTCTTGGCAGATGACATGATACTATACATAGAGAATCCTCAAGATGCCACCAGAAAACTACTAGAGCTAATCAATGAATTTGGTAAAGTTGCAGGATACAAAATTAATGCACAGAAATCTCTTGCATTCCTATACACTAATGATGAAAAATCTGAAAGAGAAATTAAGGAAACACTCCCATTTACCACTGCAACAAAAAGAATAAAACACCTAGGAATAAACCTACCTAGGGAGACAAAAGACCTGTATGCAGAAAACTATAAGACACTGATGAAAGAAATTAAAGATGATACCAACAGATGGAGAGATATACCATGTTCTTGGATTGGAAGAATCAACATTGTGAAAATGAATATACTACCCAAAGCAATCTACAAATTCAATGCAATTCCTATCAAATTACCAATGGCATTTTTTATGGAACTAGAACAAAAAATCTTAAAATTTGTATGGAGACACAAAAGACCCCGAATAGCCAAAGCAGTCTTGAGGGAAAAAAACGGAACTGGAGGAATCAGACTCCCAGACTTCAGACTATACTACAAAGCTACAGTAATCAAGACAATATGGTACTGGCACAAAAACAAAGATATAGATCAATGGAACAGGATAGAAAGCCCAGAGATAAACCCACATACCTATGGTCAACTAATCTATGACAAAGGAGGCAAGGATATACAATGGAGAAAAGACAGCCCCTTCAATACGTGGTGCTGGGAAAACTGGACAGCTACATGTAAAAGAATGAAATTAGAACACTCCCTGACACCATACACAAAAATAAACTCAAAATGGATTAGAGACCTAAATGTAAGACCAGACACTATACAACTCTTAGAGGGAAAGACAGGAAGAACACTCTTTGACATAAATCACAGCAAGATCTTTTTCGATCCACCTCCTAGAGTAAAGGAAATAAAAACAAAACTAAACAAATGGGACCTACTGAAACTTAAAAGCGTTTGCAAAGCAAAGGAAACTACAAACAAGACGAAAACACAACCCTCAGAATGGGAGAAAATATTTGCAAACGAATCAACGGACAAACGATTAATCTCCAAAATATATAAACAGCTCATGCAGCTCAACATTAAAAAAACAAACAACCCAATCCAGAAATGGGCAGAAGACCTAAATAGACATTTCTCCAAAGAAGACATACAAATGGCCAAGAAGCACATGAAAAGCTGCTCAACATCACTAATTATTAGAGAAATGCAAATCAAAACTACAATGAGGTATCACCTCACACCCACTAGAATGGGTATCATCAGAAAATCTACAAACAACAAATGCTGGAGAGGGTGTGGAGAAAAGGGAACCCTCTTGCACTGTTGGTGGGAATGTAAATTGATACAGCCACTGTGGAGAACAGTATGGAGGTTCCTTAAAAAACTAAAAATAGAATTACCATATGATCCAGCAATCCCACTACTGGGCATATACCCAGAGAAAACCATAATTCAAAAAGATACATGCACCCCAATGTTCATTGCAGCACTATTTACAATAGACAGGTCATGGAAGCAACCTAAATGCCCATTGACAGACGAATGGATAAAGAAGATGTGGTACATATATACAATGGAATATTACTCAGCCATAAAAAGGAAAGAAATTGGGTCATTTGTCGAGATGTGGATGAATCTAGAGACTGTCATACAGAGTGAAGTAAGTCAGAAATAGAAAAACAAATATCATATATTAACACATATATGTGGAACCTAAAAAAATAGTACAGATGAACCGGTTTGCAGGGCAGAAATTGAGACACAGATGTAGAGAACAAACATATGGACACCAAGGGGGGAAAGTGGTAGGGTGGGGTGGGATGAATTGGGAGATTGGGATTGACATATATACACTAACATGTATAAAATAGATAACTAATAAGAACCTGCTGTATAAAAAAATAAATAAAATAAAATTCCAAAAAAAAAAGAACTTCACCTCAGCTCTCAGCTCTGCGTTGGAGGTGACACGGGTTATTACCCTCATTGTATAGGTGAGAAGAAAATTGAGACCTAAAATTGGTGACTGACCCAATGTCTCACAGCCAATGAGTTGTACCCATTTCCTCAACTGGGGAATCCTGAGGTGAGGTGGTACATACCAGGGTTCTTTGGATGGGCTATAGAGCATGGGTGTTCTGACTCCCTGATTAATACATCCGGGGTTCCCAGCCTCTGCCCTCTTACTGCCTGCCGTCTTGGACAAGTTACATGGTCTCAGAGCTTAGTGAAGAGGTCTGTAAAATGGGGATATACTGTCTACCTCATATGCAAAGTGCTTGATTCATAGTAGGTCCTCAACCTTCCCTCCCATTCCTTATAGCTCCTCTGGTCTCCAACAGTTTCTAGTAAGTGTGTGCATATTGTATTATATTTCCATTCCCACCCCCATGAAGGGCTTTCAAGGTGAGGTGGACTGAATCTTTATCCAGTTATTCGGTGAATATATACTGAGTGCCTAATATACACCAGCTGTTGTGGTAGGTTCAGAGGTAAGTGGGGGAAGAAGACACTATTCTTGCCTTCCTGTGCCTGCTAAAGAGAAAACTACCCTGAGTGTGACTTGGGCCACAAGGGAGGTGTGTTTGGAGAGCTCTGGGAAGCAGCAGGAAGAGCCTCGAAACTGACCAGGGGACATCAGGCTGGCCTTCCCGAAGGCTCAACAGCGGAGTGGAGTTTTGAAGGAGGAAGCGTTAGCCACGTAGGCAAGGCATGCTGTAGGAGAGATTATTGTAAAAGGGGACATCACATGTGGAAATGCAGGGCTGCGGAGGAACATAGCATCTTTGGAGAGCTGTGAGAATTTCAATCTAACCACAGTATAAAAGGAGGTGAGAAGCAGTGAGAAATGAGGAGAGAAGGTGGGCAGAGACGGATTACACATGCACCTGGATGACATATTAAGGAATTTAGATTATAGCCTCAGCCTAGGGGGACACCCTGGAAATTTTGAGCAGGGAATCAACAGGATTACAGTTGTGTGTTAAGGGGACTTCCCTGGCGGTCCAGTGGTTAGGACTCTGCCTTCACTGCCGAGGGCCCGGGTTCCATCCCTCGTCAGGGAACTAAGATCCCACAAGCCACGTGGTCTGGCCAAAAAAATAAATAAATAAACGTGGGTTTTAAGATGATCACTAGTAGCGGTGTGGTGAATAAATCTGAGGAGGGGTAAGACTGTATGTAGGGAGGCCAGTTAGAAAAACTTCACAATACAGTTGACCCTTGAACAATATGGGTTTGAACTGCGTGGGTCCACTTATACGTGGATTTTTTTCAATAAATATATTGGAAAAGTTTCTGGAGATTTGTGACAATTTGATAAAACTTGCAGATGAACTGCATAGTCTAGAAATATTGAAAAAATTCAGAAAAAGTCTTGCAATAATGCATAAAATATCTTTTCATATTTGTAGATACTAGTCTATTCCTACAGAGGCATAAGTTGAGTGATATTTAATATGAAATTAATGTCTTAGTTTTCTTACCGTTTTATAACTTTGTAACGGTATTGATTACACTAGGAGGCTATAAAGCAATCCTGTCGCTGCTTCTTCGTTATCAGTGCGTGCATTGTTATACCTGTAAAATGTGACTTTCTTTTTCACATTATCTTTTCATTTTCGATATCCAGTGTCAGTAATGTTAGTAACACGTATAACATCTACAGTGTTTTGTATCATATAAGACAATATTGAGGTAGGTACAGACGGACAATTCATCTTGTAAACTTATGGTGCCGATAAATACATTACAGGACTGTAAATGTCTTTTCTCTTCCTTATGACTTTCTTAATAACATTTTCTTTTTCTCTAGCTTACTTTATTGCAAGAATACAGCACATAATATGTATACAGAGTATGTGTTAATTGACTGTTTATGTTGTCAGTAAGACTTCTGGGCATCAGGGGGCTATCAGCAGTTAAGTTTGGGGAAGTCAAAAATTATACGTGGATTTTCGACCGTGCAAGGGGTCGGTGCCCCTAACTTCCACATTGTTCAAGCGTCAACTATATTCTAGATGAGAAATGTTAATAGACTGGACTAAAACAGGGGTCATTTGGGGCTAGAAAAAAAATAGGGTTATGAGAAATCTTTAGAAAGAAGACTCACAAGAAGAAATGATTGATTGTACACGGGGGGTCAAGTCAAGGGTGACCCTTGTGTTTCTGAGTCGGGTGTCTTCAGCTGAGCTGAGTCAGGGCCCCTGGGGGTTGGCTGGAGATGGGGTGGCATCTGTCTGTCCCTGGAACTGTGCAGGGCAGTGCTGGCAAGCTTGCTGTGATGAGATGCCAAGGTGTTGATGCCCCCTCCGCCCTCTCTGAAGGAGAAGATGGGTAACGTGGGTGTTGCCCACATTACACTAGGCCCAGAGCCCCATGGACAGCATCAGAAGATGCAGGTGAGGAAGACCCGGAAGTGGGACTTAGTCATGCAGGCAGGCAGAGCCTGGTGGGTGATTCTGTTAACAGGAAACTGCAATCCTGCGGGGGCTGGGAGGATTAAGGTGAACTGGGACCGCTGGAGGCCGGGGGGCAGGTTCAGCTATGTCCCTGGTCTGGGGGTGGGATGGAGCCGATTCAAGAGGGAGATGGGAGTGGAGGACAGCACTGAGGGGGTCACACAGGATTTTGCTCCTCATGCATTTGTTAGCCTGGGCCCAGGATTGGAGGGCTTTCACACCTGTACGCTGTGCATACAAGAATCAGATTTATCTGAAAAAAAAAAATCATCCCCAGTTTAGAGAACACCAGAAAGGAGTAGGTTTGGTAGGAGAGATGATGAGTACGGGGGTGGTGTGTGTGGGGGGCCTTGGGGGGTGTGTGGCTCTGGGGAAGAGAGATCAGGCCTGGTGGTAGAGACATGGGAGTTGTTTTTATGCAGGTGGTAGTGGAAGCAATCTTAAGGTTGGGCCACCAAGGGAGAACACGTGGACTGGCAAAGGGGGGCCCTGGGTATCTGGGGGATGACGACATTTAGCAAGCTGACCACAGAGATCAAGAAATGTTACTCAGAGAGTTTTGTCTGAGAAGCTTGAGTTCCTGATTCCTGGATTAACTACCTTTGATTGCAGTGGATTCCCGATTGAAGATGTGCAGAAAACACCACAGGCAAATGCACCGTCTTTATTAGGAGCCAGAACTTCTACACCGGTGAGTGGTCCTAGGCGGTGTGTGAGCTTCAAGGGCATCACTAACTTTAACTCGAGGTCTTGACTGACACAAGGGCAGCTTCTTCTTGGCCTCTTTCCTCTAAGCTTCCATTCTGCCCTTGATCCCTGGGGTCTTACCTTTCCAATCCCCGAAGAAGGAAATGAATGAAAACATTTAAATAAAGGGAAGAACTGAAGACCCCTCTCTGAGAGGCTGGAGCAGAGCTGATCTGGTCTCTCCTCCCTCCAGCCCTGTCCTGATGCCCACCAGGTGTCTAAGGAGGCAGAGAGGGAAGGGAAGGAACAAAAGAGATCTTAGTGGCAGAGAAGAGCATGATGTGATGTACCCCATGCCGCTTCCAGCTACAGTTTATTCCTTCTACTAAAGAGCTCCAGCTGCTAGCGTCAGGACCCCAGGGTATACCCCTCAGAGGAAGAAGCCCATTTTGTTATTGACTCACATCTGAGATTCCATTCCCAGGGCTGGAATAAAGAGGAAGTCTTCAGCTCCCTGTCAAGATCAGTGTGTGTTCTTAATTATCAGGAATGAGGAGAGGAAAAAAAAAGGAGAGTGGGGTCTTGGGAAAGGTCCGAGGAAGCAAGATTTCCAGAAAGAGGGCATGAAGAACCATGCCAGATGCTGCAGAGGGGACACACAAGTTCAGGGACCAGACTTTGCGATTTTTCATTCATGATTTTGCAAAGAATTGCTCCAACAGGGTAGGAATGGAGACCAGATTATGTGGACTGAGGGCAAAACAAGAAATGAGGGGATGAAAATAGAGAGTGTGGACACTCCTTTAAAGTTGGAGAGACATTAATAGGAAGGGCCATTTTAAGCTGATTAATTAAGAAACTCAAGAGCAAAATGATGTGTTTATCGGACCACAAAAAGAAAAAATTTAAAAGGACATCACTGCCAGTTTTGCCATTTGTTCCAATCATAAGGCTTTCACTATGGGAGGACTTACAGGGCTAATGTGTGACTGACTGTCTTCTCCAATCAGGGAAATGGGAAATCAAGGGCTACATTTTGAATTTAAAAATGATTTTCTCTTTAAAACTATAAAACTCCTAGAATATAATAGAGGAGAAAACCTAGATGACCTTGGGTTTGGTGATAACTTTTTAGATACATGACCAGAGGCATCATTCATGAAAGAAATAATCGGTGAGCTGGACTTCATTAAAGTTAAAACTTCTGCTCTGAGAAAGACAAAGTCAAGAGAATGAGAAAACCAGCCACAGACTGGGAGAAAATATTTGCCATCGACACATCTGATAAAGGACTGTTATCCAAAATATACAAATAACTCTTAAGACTCATCAATAAGAAAACAAACAACTTGATTAAAAATTGGGCGTAAGACCTGAACCTCACCCAAAGATGCTATACAGATGGCAAATAGCATTCAGAAAGATGCTCCACATCATATGTCATCAGGGAAATGCAAATTAAAACAATAATAAGATGTCACTACACACCTACTATATTGGCCAAAATTCAGAACACTGACAGTGCCAAATGCTGGTCAGGATGTGGAGCGACAGGAATTCTCATTCATTGCTGATGGGAATGTGGAGCCACTTTGGAAGACAGTTTGGCAGTTTCTTACAGGACTGACATAGTCTTACCATATGATATACAGCAATCTCACTCCTTGGTATTTATCCAAAGAAGTTGAAAACAAATGTCTACACAAAAACCTGAAAATGGATGTTTATAGCAACTTTATAACTGCCCAAACTGGGAAGCAACCAAGATGTCCTTCAGTAGATGAATGGACAAATAAACTATGGTATATCCAGATAGTGGGATATTATTTAGCACTAAAAATAAATAAGCTATCAAACCATGAAAAGAAATGGAGGAACTTTCTATGTATATTACTAAGTGAAAGCAGCCAGTCTGAAAAGGTTACATACTGTGTGATTCCAACTATATGACATTCTGGAAAAGACAAATCTATGGAGACAGTAAAAGGATCAATGGTTTCCAGGGATTAGGGGCGGGAGGGATGAATAGGCAAAGCACAGAGGATTTTTAGGGCAACGCAGTGAAAATACTCTGTATGATACTATAATGATGAATATATGTCATTTGATACATTTGTACAAACCCAGAGACTCTATAACAACACCAGGAGTGAACTCTAATGTAATCTGTGGACTGTGGGTGATGATGATGTGTCAATGTAGATTCATCATTTGTAACAAATGTATCACTCTGGTGGGGGATATTGATCATGAGAAAGCCTGTGCATGTTGGGGTCAAAGAGTGTACGGGAAATCTCTGTACCTTCCTCTCAATTTTGCTGTGCACCTAAAGCTGCTCTAAACAAATTAATTCTTAAAAAAAAAAAAAAATTTCTCCTTCCATTGTCCATGTACCTTACAGCTTGATAAGTTTGGCGAAACCAGAGGATTCAATTTATATAATAGAAAGCAATTGCTGTGTGCTGCTATAATATTTGCTGTGTGATATAACTTCAGCATGTACATTTATCAAATAAATATTTATTGAGTAGCTTTGCTATGTGATACTTTATCAGAAAAAAATGATAGACAAGACCTCTGCTCTCAAAGTGGTTACTGTCTAGCAGTGAAGAAAGACAATTTTATAAGTCACATTAAAGTGTGATAAATGTTGCAGTAGGGGTGGAACACAGACCCAGGAGAAGGTACGGCAATGGGTCCCATCCAGGCATAGGGGTCAGTGAATAACCAGGAGGAAATGATGAAGGCTAAACCGAGATCTGAAAGGTGAGCAGCTTTGGAAACTATAGAAAAGTAGAGAGGTAAAAAAATACCCATACTCTCTCTGAACGTGAATAATTATTTGATAACAATTCAGTGTATTTTCTTCTGATCTTCCTTTCTTGAACATTTTTTTTTGTGTGTTGTGAAAATAAGTTAGTCATAAATAATTTAAGAAAATAAAGTAAAAAACGAACAAAGAATAAAGCTAAAAGAACAAAGTTAAAAAAAAACCCTGCCGCCCATGGATATCCACCCTTGAATGAACATTATGGTAGTTATCTCCATGTGTATCTTTATAGACAGAAGAATAGGTAGAAATGTTAACAGAAGTATATTTACAAAAATGGGATCATACTACGTGTTCTACTTTTCACACAAAAATGTTTTAATTCGTTATTACTTGGATTTAATGGAAGTGAAAGTGGTGAGGGAATTGGTGAACTTCAGTTAAATGTGTTATTTGCACAAGAGATATTGTTTTGATAAAATCCTTCCACATTTAAGAAAATAGATGATGAAAATATTATGAAAAACATTAAGAGGTTAGAATCATCACCTATCTATTTTTTGTATACTGATTTAAATTTGGCGGTTTCAATTGGGTAAATGCTATGAAAAATAAGGTAATCAGTATCTCTCATGTGTCTGTGCTCTCCTCACAACTCCCTAATTTTGTTAATTATATTATTAATTTTACATTGTCAAAAATTGTTCTACAATTGTTTAGTCTTCAGTCAGTATCTAATGGTATTAGGTTTTACCACCTGTACTCTTTCAGCTGTTTCTCCTTTTCTGAATTTTTATTTGGATTCATATTTTAATATGTAAAATGTTATTAAAGTAGCTTCCCCCCCATTCCAGGTAGAGTTGCTGGGTGCTGTCTTCCTAAGTTCTTTCAGGTTTGATAACTTCTGGGGTTTTTTTTTTTGGCTTTTATACTAAATGACTTCTTGATGATTATAATTTTGGGTACCATTTTCTTTTCCTCAAAACTTTGTAAATATTGCTCCATTATTTATCAATTAAATAATGCTCTTGGAAGTCTGAGGTCAGTTTGACTTTTCTTCCTTGCAGATGAATTGCTTTTTATGCCTAGATTTTATACTTGAAAGAACTAAGTGTCAGGCACTGTTTAACCATTTGTTTTCAGTTTTTCAAAAAATTATAGTTGATGTACAATATCATATGTTACATGTTTAACCATTTTAAATACCTGAGTTATATTAATTGATGTAACATTTTATATCATCTTCAGGATGTATGAAGAATTCTTAAGGTTTAATAAGTTCACAGGATATTTCTTGCTGTCGAAGCTTCAGTTCTCATGGAACCAGAGTGTTTATTTCAATCTGCAGATTTGATTCTTCTTGTGTTTCAGGGAAAATTCTTGTATTATGTCTTTAGTATTCTATTTCATTTCTTGGCTTCTCTACCTCAGGGATACCAAATATCTTATGTTGAGTTGTCTTCACCATCCTTCAAATCTGTTCTTTTCTCTCTAATTGCTTTTAGTTCTTGTCTTTATCTTCTGTATTCACTGGCCCTGGCTCAGCCTTTCCATTAACAAATATTCTCATATGCAGCATATCTATTCTGTTTCTTATCTATTAATTCTGTAATGATCTTGCTTTGCTTCTCTATTTGTTTCCTTGCTCTACAATCTCCCTCCCCCCACTGATGTTGCTGCTTCTCCTTCTTCTCCTTCTTCTCTTCTTTCTCCTTCTTCTCCTTCTTCTTCTTCTTCTCCTTCTTCTCCTTCTTCTCCTTCTTCTCCTTCTTCTCCTTCTTCTCCTTCTTCTCCTTCTTCCTCTTCTTCCTCTTCTTCCTCTTCTTCCTCTTCTTCTTCTTCTTCTTCTTCTTCTTCTTCTTCTTCTTCTTCTTCTTCTTCTTCTTCTTCTTCTTCTGTCTTATTATATTGTTTTGTCATCTCATCTTTGAGTTCTTGTTTTTATTGAACACGTTCTTTTTAGGTTGTTTCTTAGTGTGTAACACTTATGAAGGATTTCCTTCTTTTCCTTGGGTTTTGTTTTCTTCCAAACTGGCTTAGTTGTCTGTCTTTTGCATGATTCTTTCTTTCCTTTGACTTTGTTTTTTCTTTTCTTTCCTTTCTTTTTCTTTCCCTCCTTCTTTTCTCTTTCTTTCACTCAACTTCTGTAGAATGTCTGCATAATATCCATGTCATTTCTTTTTATTTATTCACATCTGAGCCACTCTGTTTGCTCTGGGTTTGGGGATGAGGCTGAGGATAGCACTGAAAAGTCTATATGGGTCTTTGTTAGATTAGCTACCCTTCCTCTTCTGACATTTGGTTAAATGTCTTGTACCAGGGCTATTCTACCTTCTGCCTTTTTTTTTTTCAATACATATAACCATATTTTAAAAATTGTGATAACACTGTTGTGGTGGATTAAATATGGCTCAAATTCTTCACCATTCCTTGTATTGAGAGGCAAAGCTTATATCCTCTCCCCTTGAACCTGAGTTGGCCCTATGACTTATTTTGATCAGTAGATTATGGCTGAAGTGATATTGTATAACTTCCAAGGCTTAGCCTCAAGAGGTATGTGGCTTCTGCTTTGGCATGCTTGGAATGCTCCCTCTTGAAAGCCAGCTGTCTTATAAAGAGTCTGAATGCCATGACACTGTCATGCTGTGAAGAAGTCTAAGCCACCCAGCAAGAGAGAGAGAAGCCACAGCGCCAGGCATGTGAGTGAAACCTTCTTGGACCTTCTGGTCCAGCATAGCCACCAGCTAAATGCAACCAAGTACCTGAACCCTTCTGGTGATGCGGAGCAGAAGAGCCCCCCAGCTAATCCCTACTCACATTCTCGATTTACAGAATTGTGAGGAATAGCCAGTGATTGCTGTTTAAGAGTGGTTTGCTATGTAGAAATAGATAACCAAAACAGCTCTACAAATAGTTGTGTGTTCTGTTTTTTTTTTTTTAAACCACTTAATGATAAATCTTGGTCATTTCTTCCAAATTATTAAATATTCCATTACAATTAACAGAAAACCCAACTCACAAGCGCTCAAACACAGAGAGGGGTATTTTCCTCACGTAATAAGAAAGCATTGGTAGGTGCTTGCTGGTGATGGTTCAGTGGCTCAACATCAGGGCTGACATCATTGTGATTCTTCAGCCTTTACCCTGGAGTTGAAAGATGGCTACTCCAGCTCCAGGCATCATATACATTTTCAAGGCAGGGATAAAAGGGAAACAGAGAAGGAGCTGCTTCCCACAGTCCTGGGTAGAATTCTGCTCATGTCTCACTGGCCAGAAGCACATCACATGGCCACTTCTGGCTACAGAGAGGCTGAGCAAGTGAGTGTTTTGCCTGGAGCTGGGCACATTGCTGGCCCAAGCCAAACTGGGCTCCATAGCAAGGCAACCAACAGTGCCTGCCATAGGTCAGCCACAGGCTTCTCCCCTCCCCCGCTTGCCTGATAAGCAATGATGTTTGGCTTTGCTTCATTTTCTCCTCTTCTTGCACCAATCTATTTGCATAATAACTTTCATTTCACCCATGATTACAAAAGAGGAAAAGGCTCATTTTAGACCCTTGGAAAATTCAGGAAAAAAATAGAGAGCGAAATCATCAATAATCTCATACCCCAGAGATATTGTCAAATGTTAACATTTTGGAATGTTTCTTTCCTGAAATCCCCCACCCCCACATATGTTAATGATATTATATGACATATTTAGTATGGTACCATCCTTTTTTTACTCAGTGTTGTATCTTCCCACACCATTAAAGTTTTTCAAAGTCATAATTATTTTTTATTATTTATCCTCTTTTTTTCCATATCACCGAACTTACACATGCTTGCTGTAAAACATTCATGTTTATGAACATTCCCGATATTCTCACCTCAAGAGAAAACCACCCTAAGCAGCCAGCAGCTTTATCAGAATTTGTTTAACTATTACGTGCTGTCGGACATTCAGGTTGTTTCATCACTACAGATGACATTTTGATGAATATTCTTGCACATAAATTCTATTCACATTTCTGATTATTTGCTCCGTGTAGATTCCTATAAGTTGAATTACTGGGTTAGAGGGTAAAACATTTTCAGACCTCCTCATGCGGTAGAGATCTGTTAGCTTCTGGTCCATCAGGAAGTCTAAGCTCTGCTCCGAGTCTGACATGGCCAACTGCAGGGAGCTCCACAACCCGTTGTTACTGAACCACCCCCTCGAATATCCGTGTGGCTGAGAGGGTCTTGGTGCTCCAGCTGGGTGTCAGGTCTGAGCCTCTGAAGTGAGAGAGCCGAGTTCAGGACATTGGACCACCAGAGACCTCCTGGCCCCACAAAATATCAAATGGCAAAAGCTCTCCCAGAGATCTCCATCTCAACGCTAAGACCCAGCTCCACTCAACAACTGGCAAGCTCCAGTGCTGGATACCCCATGCCAAACAACTAGCAAGACAGGAACACAACCCCACCTATTAGCAGAGAGGCTGCCTAAAATCATAGTAAGTTCACAGACACCCCAAAACACACCTCGGGAAGTGGTCCTACCCACCAGAAAGACAAGATCCAGCCTCATCCACCAGAACACAGGCACCAGTCCCCTCCACCAGGAAGCCTATACAACCCACTGAACCAACCTTACCCACTGGGGGCAGACACCAAAAACAACAGGAACTATGAACCTGCAGCCTGTGAAAAGGAGACCCCAAACACAGTAAGTTAAGCAAAATGAGAAGACAGAGAAATACTCAGCAGATGAAGGAGCAAGGTAAAAACCCACCAGGCCAAACAAATGAAGAGGAAATAAGAAGTCTACCTGAAAAACAATTCAGAGTAATGATAGTAAAGATGATCCAAAATCTTGGAAATAGAATGGAGAAAATACAAGAAAAGTTTAACATGGACTTAGAAGAACTAAAGAGCAAACAAACAAGGATGAACAGCACAATAAATGAAATTAAAAATTCTCTAGAAGGAATCAATAGCAGAATAACTGAGGCAGAAGAACAGATAAGTGACCTGGAAGATAAAATATTGGAAATAACTACCGTAGAGCAGAATAAAGAAAAAAGAATGAAAAGAATTGAGAACAGTCTCAGAGACCTTTGGGACAACATTAAACGCACCAACATTCGAATTATAGGAGTCCCAGAAGGAGGAAAAAAGAAAGGGACTGAGAAAATATTTGAAGAGATTATAGTTGAAAACCTCCCTAATATAGGAAAGGAAATAATCAAGTCCAGGAAGTGCAGAGAGTCCCATACAGGATAAATCCAAGGAGAACAAGGCCAAGACACATATTAGTCAAACTATCAAAAATTAAATACAAAGAAAAAATATTAAAAGCAGCGAGGGAAAAGCAACAAATAACATACAAGGAATCCCCATAAGGTTAATAGCTGATCTTTCAGCAGAAACTCTGCAAGCCAGAAGGGAGTGGCAGGACATATTTAAAGTGATGAAAGGGAAAAACCTACAACCAAGATTACTCTACCCAACAAGGATCTCATTCGGATTCGATGGAAAAATCAAAACCTTTACACACAAGCAAAAGCTAAGAGAATTCAGCACCACCAAACCAGCTTTACAACAAATGCTAAAGGAACTTCTCTAGGCAGGAAACACAAGAGAAGGAAAAGACCTACAATAACAAACCCAAAACAATTAAGAAAATGGTAATAGGAACATACATATTGATAACTACCTTAAATGTAAACGGATTAAATGCTCCAACCAAAAGACACAGAGTGGCTGAATGGATAAAAAAACAAGACCTGTATATATGCTGCCTACAAGAGGCCCACTTCAGACCTAGGGACACATACAGACTGAAAGTGAGGGGATGAAAAAAGCTATTCCATGCAAATGGAAATCAAAAGAAAGCTGGAGTAGCAATTCTCATATCAGATAAAATAGACTTTAAAATAAAGACTATTACAAGAGGCAAAGAAGGACACTACATAACGATCAAGGGATCAATGCAAGAAGAAGATAAAACAATTGTAAATATTTACGCACCTAACATAGGAGCAGCTCAATACATAAGGCAAATGCTAACAGCCATAAAAGGGGAAATCAACGGTAACACAATAATAGTAGAGGACTTTAACACCCCACTTTCACCAATGGACAGATCAACCAAAATGAAAATAAATAAGGAAACACTCCCCAGCTCATTCTACGAGGCCATCATCACCCTGATACCAAAACCAGACAAAGATGTTACAAAAAAAGAAAACTACAGGCCAATATCACTGATGAACATAGATGCAAAAATCCTCAACACAAATACTAGCAAACAGAATCAAACAGCACATTAAAAGGATCATACACCATGATCAAGTGGGGTTTATGCCAGGAATGCAAGGATTCTTCAATATATGCAAATCAATGTGATACACCATATTAACAAATTGAAGGAGAAAAACCATATGATCATCTCAATAGATGCAGAAAAAGCTTCTGACATAAAGATAAAAACTCTCTATTTATGATAAAAACTCTCCAGAATGTAGGCACAGAGGGAACTTACCTCAACATAATAAAGGCCATATATGACAAATCCACAGCCAGCATCATTCTCAATGGTGAAAAACGGAAACCATTTCCACTAAGATCAGGAACAAGACAAGGCTGCCCACTCTCACCACTATTATTCAACATAGCTTTGGAAGTTTTAGCCACAGCAGTCAGAGATGAAAAAGAAATAAAAGGAATCCAAATTGGAAAAGAAGAAGTAATACTGTCAATGTTTGCAGATGACATGATACTATACATAGAGAATCCTAAAGATGCTACCAGAAAACTACTAGAGCTAATCAATGAATTTGGTCAAGTAGCAGGATGAAAAATTAATGCACAGAAATCTCTTGCATTCTTATACACTAATGATGAAAAATCTGAAAGAGAAATTAAAGAAGCACTCCCATTTACCACTGCAACAAAAAGAATAAAATACCTAGGAATAAACCAACCTAAGGAGACAAAAGACCTGTTTGCAGAAAACTATAAGACACTGATGAAAGAAATTAAAGATGATACAAACAGATGGAGAGATATACCATGTTCTTGGATTGGAAGAATCAACATTGTGAAAATGACTATACTACCCAAAGCAACCTACAGTTTCAATGCAATCTCTGTCAAACTACCAATGGCATTTTTCACAGAACTAGAACAAAAAATCTCACAATTTGTATGGAAACACAAAAGAACCCGAATAGCCAAAGCAATCTTGAGAAAGAAAAATGGAGCTGGAGGAATCAGGCTCCTGGACTTCAGACTATACTACAAAGCTACAGTAGTCAGGACAGTATGGTACTGACACAAAAACAGAAATATAGATCAATGGAACAGGATAGAAAGCCCAGAGATAAACCCATGCACATATGGTCACCTTATCTTTAATAAAGGAGGCAAGAGTATACAATGGAGAAAAGACAGCCCCTTCAATAAGTGGTGCTGGGAAAACTGGACAGCTACATGTAAAAGAATGAGATTAGAACACTCCCTAATACCATACAGAAAAATAAACTCCAAATGGATTAAAGACCTAAATGTAAGGCCAAACACTATAAAACTCTTACAGGAAAACATAGGCAGAACACTCTGACATAAATCACAGCAAGATCCTTTTTAACCCACCTCCTAAAGAAATGGAAAGAGAAACAAAAATAAACAAATGGGACCTAATGAAACTTAAAAGTTTTTGCACAGCAAAGGAAACTATAAACAAGATGAAAAGACAACCCTCAGAATGGGAGAAAATATTTGCAAATGAAGCAACTGACAAAGGATTAATCCCCAAAATTTACAAGCAGCTCATGCAGCTCAATATCAAAAAAACAAACAACCCAATCCAAAAATGGGCTGAAGATCTAAACAGACATTTCTCCAAAGAAGATATACAGATTGCCAACAAACACATGAAAGGATGCTCAACATCACTAATCATTAGAGAAATGCAAATCAAAACTACAATGAAGTGTCACCTCATACCAGTCAAAATGGCCATCACCAAAATATCTACAAACGATAAATGCTGGAGAGGGTGTGGAGAAAAGGGAACCCTCTTGTGCTGTTGGTGGGAATGTAAATTGATAACAGCCACTATGGAGAGCAGTATAGAGGTTCCTTATAAAACTAAAAATAGAACTACCATAAGACCCAGCAATCCCACTCCTGGGCATATACCCTGAGAAAACCATAATTCAGAAAGAGTCATGTACCACAATGTTCATTGCAACACTATTTACAATAGCCAGGACATGGAAGCAACCTAAGTGTCCATCGACAGATGAATGGATAAAGAAGATGTGGCACATGTATGCAACGGAATATTACTCAGTCATAAAAAGAAACGAAATTGAGTTATTTGTAGTGACGTGGATGGACCTAGGGTCTGTCATAGAGAGTGAAGTAAGTCAGAAAGAGAAAAACAAATACCATATGCTAACACATATATATGGAATATAAAAAAATTTTAAAAAGCTTCTGAAGAACCTAGGGGCAGGACTGGAATAAAGACACAGACGTAGAGAATGGACTTGAGGACACGGGGAGGGGGAAGGGGAAGCTGGGACTAAGGGAGAGAGTGGCATGGACATATATACACTACCAAATGTAAAATAGATTGCTAGTGGGAAGCAGCCGCATAGCAGAGGGAGATCAGCTCAGTGCTTTGTGATCACCTAGAGGGGTGGGTTAGGGAGGGTGAGAGGGAGACCCAAGAGGGAGGAGATATGGATATATATGTATACGTATAGCTGATTCACTTTGTTATGCAGCAACAACTAACACACCATTGTAAAGCAATTATACTCCAATAAGGATGTTAAAAAAAAAAAAAAAAGAATTCAGGCTGATGCTACAAAATGGATGAATCTTGAAGACAAAGTGAAATAAGCCAGACACAAAGGGTGAATACTGTATGACTCCACCTATATGCGGTGCCTAGAATAGTCAAATGCCTGGAGACACAAAGCCGACTAGAGGTTCCCAGGGGCTGGGAGAAGTGGAGGAACAGGGGGTTATTGTTTAATGGATGCGGAGTTTCAGTGTGAGAAGATGAAAAAGCTCTGGAGCTGGATGGTGGTGATGGTTGCACAGCAATGCGCCTGTCCTTAATGCCACTAAACCGTTATACACACTTTAACATGGTTAAAATGGTAAGTTTCATGTTATAAATATTTGACCACAATTTTTAAAAAAGAATTCAGTTGGAGGCCCTGCAGTGTCCTTAAAAGAGCTCTGGAGGGAGCTGCAGCCGGCGGGGGTCCGGGTAGCTGTGGATGTGAACCATCTGTGAAGCTCAGGCTGTGTTTCCCGGGTGGGGGCCAGGAGTTCAGTGCCAGTGCCGGGGAGGCTTAGGTGACTCAATCAAAGTCACCCCACACAGAGGCTCAGGCAGCCCACGTCTCCCAGCCTCTGATGGGGGGGGGGCGCATCCTTCTGCCTTAAAGGAAGAGGGAACACCAGCATCCTGGTGCCTCTTTCCTCCCTCCACCCCTGCCGTGTTGAGCTAATGTCCTCAAGGAGCATGGCGCCCTTCTCAGAAGGATGCCCTATAAATACAGCCCGGCTCCGAGCTGCACCTGTGTGAACAGCCAGCACATCCTTTATGGCTGATGAAGAAGATAATAGATGGATAAATAGTCGAGGTTTCTGCTTCCAGAGAAAGGATTACCCAAGACATCAAATGCTCCCTCACTGAGGATTAATTTGGCCTGTTCCCCGGGGGACTTAAATTCAGCCCAGACAACTCAGCTGAGGTCAAAGGCTGTGACAGCCTGTGTGCTAATCCCCAGTAGGAACCATCAGGAGAATCCTGTTCATTCCCTGTAACTGGGGGGCTTTCCCTGCCCCCAGTCTCAGCCTGGGAGCGTAGTGGATGAGTGCGGGGGTCTGCATACAGGGTATGAATTTTCATGAGCAACTATAGGATGTCCTCCCTTGTCCTTGCTGTAAAGAGCCTGGGCCCAGCTAAATTCAGACCAGACGGACTTGCTCAGACAAACCTTACAAGGGAGCCGCCAGGCCAGGGAGGCAGGGGTGAATCGTTTCAGCAACAGCTTTCATCTGCCCCAGTCATTGTCACTGGGGTTTCTGAGAGCTTTACTTGTCCCTTCTCTAGTTAAATGAACTAACACAGCAGTTCTGTACCCTATCACACAAGACAGCTCTTCTAACAACAAATAGTTTAGAACACCGTCTTTACGGTCTTAATGCGAAATTCATAGTTAATATAACTTACACACACCATTCCAAAAAAATCAACATACAGATATATATTTAATATAGTGCTGTATTTGATTTACTAATATTTGGTTTAGGATTTTTTCATCTACGTTTCTGAATCATATTGTCAGTAACTGTCTAAGTCAGCTTGCAATTTTTGTCCAGTTTTGGTAACATGGATATATATATATATATATATATATATATATATATATATATTTTTTTTTTTTTAATATTTAGTCATTCATTTTATTTTTGGCTGCGTTGGATCTTAGTTGCAGCACACGGGATCTTCGTGGCAGCATGCGCGTTCCTCTGCTGCGCCACGTGGGCTCATCAGTTGAGGCGCGCAGGCCCTCTAGTTGTGGCCCATGTGTTCAGTAGTTGTAGCACGTGGGCTTAGGTGCCCTGCAGCATGTGAGATCTTAGTTCCCCGACCAGGGATCGAACCCACGTCCCCTGCATGGGAAGGTGGATTCTTAACCACTGGACTGCCAGGGAAGTCCCAACATGGTTATAGTTAATTTGTAAAATGAAGTAGGAAACCTTTTCACCTTCTCTATACTCGATCTGGAATTGTTTGTCTAAAAGAGAAATCACTTTTTTTCCTTAAAATTTTTCTAGAAATCACTTGTAAAACCATCTGAATCTTCTTGATGCCTTTTCAGGGACAGAATTTTAAAATTACATTTCTATTTTCTCCAGTGGTTATTGATCTCTTTGTGTTTTATGTCTTCTGTTGAGTCAATTATTTCATGTTTTCTTTGAAATATCCATTTACTCCAAGTTTTCAAATTTATTGATAATAATCTGTATGTAATATTATTTTAAAATAAGAATTCTATCTATAATCATGTTCCTTTTCTCGCCCTAAAAAAACCCCCCAAAAACCCAACATACTGCCACAACTGTAGGAGAAATAAAAAGAGAGTAACTTAAAATACTAAAGCGATATCTAAATACTCAGGCACTGCTACATTAACAGATATACTGGAGTACTGAGATGCTCCTACCTACTTATAACGGATACATTTGGATTTAAGAGTGGCAAGAAAATGTTCAACGAAAAATTATGTGCCTTTTTGGCATTTGGAATAAGGGTTAAATAAGTATGTGGGTGTACACACATAAAGAGGGAACCACTGTGAATGTGAGAGCGACCAAGTTTTCATTAAACAGATGAAATCAGTACCAAGGGCGGCACAGTCAAGGGATGGTTTTCCAAAATGGTGAGTTGCTCTTGAAAAGTTACAAACCAAACAAAGTGCAGTGCTTCCTGGCCTCACACCCAGGTCAGAGAATTTGGTGTATATGACGGGAAAAACGCTTTTTGCTTTATGCAAAACAGAGTTGGATTCCGGGCTGAGGGTCATAAACAGGAGGTTCGCTCCCATGGCATTTTAAAGCTGGCTGATTCTCTCCAGCCACAGGAAAGGCTGAGGGAGGATCAGATGAGACAACCGCAAGGGTACCTGGGGGCAAAGGCTTCAAAGCTTCACTAAGAGCCCAGGATGAGCAGGAAGGAAGAGCCAGCACGTCGTTCTCACCTCGCTAGGGATCCATGCTTCACAAGCTCTGCATGGCATCTCTCTCTCTCTTTTTTATTTTTTAATGAAAGTAGAGTTGCTTTACAATATTGTGTTAGTTTCAGGTGTAGAGCAAAGTGATTCAGTTATACATATACATATATATTCCTTTTCAAATTCTTTTTTGTTATAGGTTATTACAAGGTATTGAATATAGTTCCCTGTGCTATACAGTAGGTCCTTGTTGTTTATCTATTTTTCTTTTTGGAGGAATGTCAGTTTATTTCCACCAAACAAAAAAAAGTCGAAGATATAGGCAGGAAAGTTTTGGGAGTATTATTCCTTAGAAAACAACACTGGTATATTTTAATATAATGAAAGCATGGTATGAGATGCTTAACATGTTTGGTTTTTTTTTTGATTTTTATTTTTGGCCACTTCCCACAGCTTGTAGGATCTTAGTTCCCTGACCAGGGATTGAACCCTCGCCCCCAGCAGTGGAAGCGCAGAGTCCTAACCACTGGACCACCAGGGAAGTCCCTTAACAGGTTTCCATTATCTATTTTCTATATAGTAGTGTGTGTCTGCTAAACCCAAACTCCTAACACATCACGCCTTTTGCCTCTGCACACTGATTCTGCCTGGTAGGCACAGGAGCTGAAGTGACTCACTTCCTCGGGTTATTCTCCGTCCTAGCCCCGCGTGTGTGCCCCTGTCGCCCTCCCCCTGACGTCTGATAGCGGTATATTGCGTGGGGACTTCGTGACCGTCTAGTCTCCATCGGAACGAAGGTTCCCAGCAGCAGGAGCCCGCTCTCTCTGCAGCTCAGTGACCTTCACAAGCACAAGCGCGGTTACGTAAAGCTGGGAGGCTGTAAATAAACATCTGAGTAACAAATGAATGAGTAGCTTCCTTGCTTTCACTGTTTTACCCTCATCACAGAATCCTCCTCTTGAGGCAGGATCTCATCAGGCCACTTCCTTTGAAGCCCTGCGGTGGTTCCCCTCTGTCTATGGATAATTTGGGGCTCCTGAGCTTGGCCTTCAAGGTGTGGCTCCAGCTTACATTACCCTCCACACCTGTCCATGCCCTCCACCCTCTAGGACACCCTGAACTGCTTGCCCTCGGCAGCTGTCACCTACTGAACACGTCCGTACACCGAGTCCTGTGCAAAGCACTTTACGTGTATTATTCCGTTTAACCTTTGCAAGGGTGCTATGAGATAGGCACTAGTGTTATGCCCAATTTTCACGTTCCCCATTTTTATGGACTTGGAAACTGAGGCTTAAATAACCCACCTAAGATGGAGCAGCTCCTGAATGCCACATCTAAGCCCTGACCTCACCTCCACCTGTCCGCCCCCCAAGTCTACACTTTAACCCCATACTAAGCGGGACCTCCCTTGTGTCATTATATCCTGACCTCAGCCTGTGCTCGGGCTCCTCTCTGAGCCTAGCACAGCCCTTCCTCTTCTCCACGTGTCTGCCATCCTGCAGTCCCAGCCCCAGTGGCCTTTCTTCCACGAGTCTTTCCATCCCATCCCCTCTGCTGAGTCACCCTTTCCTCTGCAACCTCAAATGCATTCCGATTGAAAGCAGCGTCAGCTGGGCAGGTGACTCCTCCACTCAGGATTGTGAGCTCTTTCTAAGCAAGGACTACAGTCTATTCATTTCTAAAAGTGGCATCCAAGTCCCAACTCACCACCGGTGTTCAGTGGCTCTTAACCGTCGTTATTAAGGAAGTGACCACAAGGGGGCAGTACCAAAGGGTCCGACGATGGATGGCCCTGACTTCATCTGGGAGACCCTGCAGGGCAGAGGAACAAACGCAAAAAAGAAATGAAAAGGGCTCAGCCAGAAGGGTAAATGACAATGTGACGTGTGGGAGAAAAATTGGATGAAAGTTACCAAAAATTTTTTTTGGAAGTTTTTGAAAACTTTAGGAGTTTTTCAAAAATTTGGAAAACATGGGGAAACAGCTTTTTCCGTTGAGTATTCTTGGTCTTCTTTACAAAATATTTACATACTTAGTTTTGCAAACACAATTTTATTCACCAATCAAGAAGCGCATAACACATTCTATCAAGGAAAAAGTACATTTAGATCCATAAAGAGGGTTAAAAATGTAAGTAATGTTATTTCTTATTACTCTCTAAATTTTGTTACCTTTCTCCCTCCACCCTCCTAATTGCTGTGTACGGATTTTAAATGTTTTTAATCAAGAATTATGTGTTATTTATTTTTCGTTGCTTTGTTATTGTTGTTTGGCTGGGGTTTTCCGATTAACCATGAACAGAAAACCATAAAAATGTCCAGATGTGTTATCTTCCTGGCACTGTTGGAGATCAGAGGCCCTGCAGTAACCTGGGCGTGCAGGTACGATGGAGAAGACTGGAAAAGGCCAGAGAACATTGGTGGCCTCGGCTCACGAATTCATGGGATTCCTCCGTACTGAGGGTCGGGAAATAAGAGGATTTTGAGAAGTGGGTTTTAGGGGGAACCTTTTTAGGGGGCTTTTTAGGTGGGCCTGGAGTGCCTTAACAAGTCAAGAGAGAGATTTAGGTGAGATCCCACAGACGGCTGGATGTTTGGCCCGGAGGTTGAGGGCAGCTGTGTGATTCCTGCCTGGAAAGTCTCCCAGGCAGGACAGAGGGGCCACCAAACTGCTCCAGCGGTAAGAGCGATGGGCAGGTGGGCTTCTCTGGGCTCCCCCTTCACCCCCAGAGCTCGGAGGGGCCAGGGTTGTCTGCGTGTTTCCCAGGGTCTGGCTGTGGGCCACACAGGAGGGGCGGGGGGACTTAGGGTCCCATACAGATGCTTAGAGAGGTAATGGGACGCGGCAGAAGGGGGCTGCGGATGGCCTGCTGGCTTTCAAGGGGGCTGGGAGAAGAGGGGGCAAAGGGCTCCCCCCGAAAAAAAAAAGACGAACTCACTGGGTCCCGGAGGTTAGAGGCAAGAGGTCTCCAGAGATGGAGGGTCTCTGAAAAATCTAAAGCAGCCCCTAATGAGAGAGGGAGGGAGAGACAGACAGAGAGATTGAGAGTCTGAGAGAGACTCAGGTTTAGGCACTTACTAGACCCAGAGAGCTTACGACAGGGCCACTCAGCTGAGAGCCTTGCCGCTCACTTACCCTTCCTCCTGGCTTTCCTTCTGCACCAAAAGGGCCAGAAACCGCAGCCCACAAGTCAGGGAGGAGGTGCCGGAGGAGGAGAGAAGAGATGGGCCTGACACGCTGGAGCTGGGAGGGGAGCTCTCATTTCTGAATGAAGAACAAAGTACAGATTATTCCGTGTTACCTGATGTTCTAGTTTCTGTAGCTGTGTTTTGCAACTTGAAAACAAACAAACAAAAAACCCCCCAAAAACCTTTAAAGAAAAAGGTGTTTTTGCAACTTGAAATGACCCTGTGGCTTTGAGACGAAGATAAACGGCTTTTCCGTAGCATCCCATCCGCCGCGCTTGTTCCACACGCTAACCTTGTCTTCTACTCGAGAGGCTGAAGGGAAACAACAAAATCCTAACAGCCGCGGCCTTCGGGGGAGTGCGGTTATGAGTGACGTGGTGATTGTTTTCATTTCCTGAGGTTTCTAAATTGTCTACTGTGAACATGTTATTTTTATAATGTTAATTTAACATGTTAATTTTATAATCTTGAGGAAATGAAAATAAACAGTATTCTTTGAAAACTGAATGAAGACACTTAGATTATATAGGTAAGAACAATTTATGGGCAAAGTTCTAAAGAAGAGTCCCGCTGGCTGGGATGGGGTGGGTGGAGGCAGGAGGGGGGGCCTGAGCTGGGTGAGGTGCTGCGAGAGGGAAGACGAGGGGACCTGTGGGGTGTCTGCACGTCATTTCCCTTGGGTCCTAGTCGCCTGCCCCTCACGCTTCACCTTAGACCCAGAAACTCTTCCCTGACACCCAGGTGTGAATTCCTCGGGGCACATCAGCCAACCCTCCACTCTGGACAATTCTCCATCACCCACTGCCTGATCCCATCTGCACAGGACTCCCTGGGGATGGGGAGGGGGGTGGGAAGCTTGATAATGTCGTCTGATGCTCCTCTCACAGCCTTTCTGCCTGAAAAAAGCCTTTCTGGGTCTCCAGTGAGAGCCAGTGAAGGATTTCAGGCCAAGTGAGGGACCTCCCTGGCGGTCCAGTGGTTCGGACGCCACGCTTTCCCTGCTGAGGGCGTGGGTTCCATCCCTGTTAGGGCAACAGAGATCCCTCAAGCCGTGTGATGTGGCCGAAAAAAAAAAGAGAGAATTTCAGGCCAAGTAAGACGCGGGCCATACCTGGCAGCAGGCTTTCGTAATCCCAGCACTACTGGCGTTTAGGGCTGGAACGTTCTCTGTGGTCCGGGGCTGTGCTATGCATTGTAGGATGTCTTGCAGCAACCCTGGTCTCTACACACTAGAAGCAGTAGCGCTAGACACTCTGCACCCCGACTTGCGATGGTCAAAAATGTCTTCAGAAGTCACCAAAGGTCCAAGTCATCCCCAGCCGAGAACCATGCCCTCAGAGGGCACTGTCCATCTTACCCACTCAAAAATATTGGGCCTCCGGGGTTTCCCTGGTGGCGCAGTGGTTGAGAATCTGCCTGCTAACGCAGGGGACACGGGTTCGAGCCCTGGTCTGGGAAGATCCCACATGCTGCGCAGCAACTAGGCCCGTGAGCCACAATTACTGAGCCTGCGTGTCTGGAGCCTGTGCTCCGCAACAAGAGAGGCCACGATAGTGAGAGGCCCGCGCACCGCGATGAAGAGTGGCCCCCGCTTGCCGCAACTAGAGAAAGCCCTCGCACAGAAACAAAGACCCAACACAGCCAAAAAATAAATAAATAAATAAATAAATAAAATAAAATAAAACGATTTAAAGTAACTAAGTCATAAAGTAATCCATATTACAAAGTTATATATAAAAATAATAATAATAAAAAATAAATTGGGCCTCCAAATTAGGGCTAGTTGTGATTAGAACAGACCCCTTGGGGTCCAGTAGATGGACTGATGACCATCTCCCTCTGGAATTCCGTTAGGATGACAGCATGTCTGGGGTCAGACATCCCCAGGCAGCAGCGGACGCTGTATGGACTGAGTGTTTGCGTTCCCCGCAAATTCGTACATTGAAGACCCAACTCCCAGTGTGACTATATTTTGAGGTGGGGCCTTTAGGGAGGTGACTAAGGTTAAATGAGGTCATAAGGGCTTGACCTTAATCCTATAGGGCTGGTGTCCTTATAAGGAGAGGAAGCGACACCAGTGCTCTCTCTTCCTCTCTCCACGTCTGCACCCAGAGGCAAGGCCGCGTGACCACACGATGAGAAGACAGCTGTCCGCAGGCCAGGACGAGAGGTCTCGCCAGAAACGGACTCTGCTGGGCTTGATCCTGGACTTCCAGCCTCCAGAACAGTGAGAAGGTAAATGTCTGTTGTTCGAGCCCCCGAGTCTGTGGCATCATGTGAAGGCAGCTGGACAGACCCAGACGGGCTGGGAGCTGCTCCAAGAGGGAGGGAGAGGCCATCCCCGTGGTCCCTGGAAACCCCGAGTAGCCTTGCCTCGTGGGGACATGCGCTGGCCGGCTGGGTGCAGGGCGTCCCACCAGAACCGGGTGGGAGGTCTCTCGTGCTCCTCGTAAGGTTACGATGAACCGTCAGCATTTACAATCCACACGGCAGCTGGCGGGCGAGTGGCTCTTCAGCCTCCCAAAGGGCCACTCGACAGCCTCCCTTCTCTCTTTCAGGGCAACAAAGGAGGAACGTTCAAGAAATGGAGTATTGGGGCTGATTTTTTTTTTTTTTTAACTGAGCATGAGACTCTTTGGGAGGAATGTCCAAAGTTCTGTGTTAAAAATCTTTTTCAAAAAGATGTATTCATTCCTCCACAAGCACCTCTGTCAACCGAGGATTTTGCAGGTCTCGGGGTTTCCACCCTAAGCCTTATTTCTCTAGTATAGACAGAAATACCGTAGGGGAGTCTGAGTGAGCGTGGACCGAGTCCGGAATATCCCTGGGACATTGTTTTCACATCCTCAGCAGTTCGACGCCTCCTCTTAGTGCGTCGTCCTGGCATTCCAGCTCTTTCTCTTCACACCCGGGGGGAGGAGGAGTAGCAGACTTCCCGGTCAAGCACATGATACTGAATGAGGTCCTCTTGCCCAGGTCATCCCGCTGGCATCGGAGCCCCCGTGACAGACACAGACTCCCGCAAGGGAGCCTCCTGGTGGGTCCACGGAGGGATTCGAGTGTCAGACAGAGAGAAGGACATCTCTAGAGACTCGTTTCGGAAGATGGTGAGGGCTGGTTCCCGCATTTCAGAAGAATCAGCTTCAGCCCGAGACAGGCCTGGGACCTGGCGCCCTGCGCTGCTCTGCTTGCGCCTGGACAAACGTCTTCTGGAACAGCAAAATACAGTAAGTCCCTTATATATGAACCTTCAAGTTGCGAACTTTCAAAGATGCGAATGTGCGTTCCGTCAACGTCAGGCATGAGTGAAACTGCAGCTTCCTCCGTCTCCTATTGCTGACCATCCTTCAGCTCTACCATCTCCCACCTCCTCTCCCTCCTCCAGTCAGTAACTCTTCCTGCCTGTTCACTCGATGCCAGCCCCTGTGTGCCAGCTGTTGTACTGGTACTACTGTACTTTTCAAGGTACTGTGCTGTAAGATTTTACATGTTTTCTTATTTTTTGTGTTTGTTTTTTATGTATTATTTGTGTGAAAAGTATTATAAAGCTATTACAGTACAGTACTATATAGCCGATTGTGTTAGTTGGGTACCTAGGCTAACTTTGTTGGACTTACGAACAAACTGGACTTACAAATGTGCTCTCAGAACGGAACTCATTCACATGTAGGGGACTTACTGTACAAAGAAACTGTATAGGACTAAAAATAACTGCGTGCATGTGCAGTTGAGGCAAATTCTGGACCAAAAGATACAAAAAGACCAAAAAAAACCCTAACTGCCACTTCTGAAGGGTCGGGCGTGAAAGCAGGGTACTGTGCGTGCCCCCTGCACTCAACACCACAAAGAGGTGGGCAAAACACCTAGGCCACCCCTCCGTCCCGACCCCTAGACACACCTCTGCCCTCACCCCATATAAGGAACAAGCTCTTCCCCCTTCAGAGAGCGAGTGAGCAAGGGAAACTGTTGTTTATTTTGGCTCCCCTCTGCTGCAGCAGGGACCCCAATAGAGCCATGCCTGAATTTCTTGTCTGGCCTCTGGTCAGTTTCTACTGATTGGGGAAGGCCAGGAACCCTGGTCGGTATCAAGCCTACAGAGAGCCCCCGGGGAGTCAGGACTGAGAAATGACAGCCCTTTTCCGTCGCCTGTCACCGCTCTGTGCAGCCGCTGTCTCCTCCAGCTTGGGACTCCAGCCGCCTCCAAACTGCTCCCCCTGGAGTCATTCTGCACAAGACGGCTCCAGGGATCTTTCTAAAACCCCTGTCCGGTCCTGTCCCTTCTTAAACTCAGCAAGGAGCTCTCATTTTTAGATTAAAGTGAAAGAAGCCAAATTCAAGAAACCCCATATTTTATGATTCCCTTGCATGAAATAGAAAAGGCAAAACTGTGGAGACAGAAAGCAGATTAGTGGTCGCCTGGGTGGAAGCGGGGAGGTGGGGATTCAGAGTCAATGTGCATGAAGGATCTTACCGGAGTCATAAAAAGGTTTCAAACTGGTTTATGGTGATGGTCGCACAACTTGGTAAATTTACTTAAGAATCACTGAATTGTATATTTGGAAAGGGTGAATTATGTGATATGCAAAATTAAAAATTATTCAAGCACCTCATCCTCGCCAGCAGGCACTCCGTACTATGGCTCCTAAAGACCCGTCTCGAGGCCCGTCTTGCCCAGCTCTCCTCACTCTGTACCTTGAGGGCTCGCCCTGGTCCAGAGCCTCAGAGGGGCTACATCTTCCCCGCTCAGCCCCACCCGCACCTTCAAACACCTGCCACAGCCTCCGTCCCCCAGAGCACCCCTCCTCCCCGGACTGCTGGCTCCCACCCGAAATCTGGCTCATGCCCTTCACAGCTCAGCTCTCCCTGGGCTGGATCCCCTTACCCACCCAGATGAGGTCAGGACCCTGTTCTGTGCCCCTGTGCTACCCCTGGACTTTCTCTTTCATGCCACTTATCACTATTTGCTGAATTATTTCTTTAATGTCTGTCTTCCTTGCTAGTACATGAGCCCACAGATAACTTGTCATGGCGATATTGCAGGCTCCAGTGTGATCTCTGGCACACAGTAGGATCTCGGAGATGTTAATTGCATGAATAAACATGGGAGTGAGGTGCAGAGGCCATGGGACCAGGCAGCTCTTCCAAGAGCGTATAGGTTTATTCAGACCCCGGCATCACTCAGCCGAAGGCACATTGCCATCTCCCCCAGAGGCTGCGTGACGAGGTAGAAGAGGGGGAGGTGGGGTGCAGGAGCAGTGTGGGGAGATTCCCAGGCTGATGACTTGTGGGGGGGGGAAGGGGGACTCAGGAAGAGGGAAGGGGGTCTCATCTGGCTGGGCGATCCTGGGTAAGAAACTTAAACTCCCTGGCCTTCTCCTTCTTTTAACCTATGAAAAGATTTTTGTTTTTCCTTCGAGTCCATTCGTCCTACTAGACCAGGGCTTTGCAACATCAGGGTGACCTGGGGTGTGTGTCACAAGGGTAGATTCCTGAGCCCACCCAGGCCTGGACTCTGCGAGTGTGGCTTGGGCATCTACACTTTCACACACTCATGGGTGATTTTTATTTTTTACTGCAAGTTCGTGAGGGGACAGAGGACTGTCTCTGCCTTGTTCACTCACATGCCCCCAAACCTAGCGCAATGCAGCACAGAGACGGGTGCTGCAGAGCTATTCCTTGACGGGTGAATAAGTGGATGAGTGAATAACGTGATAGTCACAGAAACGTGCCTAACCGGCTCTGACAAGGTGGAACAGGGCTCCTGCCCCACTATGGTCGACTGTATCTCCCTCCTCTCTTCCGGGCCAAACTCCCCTTTTGTAAAATACGGCGGCTGGCTGAAGCGACCCATGTGACTTCTGGCCTTAAAAATCCACAGCACCGTGCAACCATGCTTTCTGTTTCCAACTTGCCTGCCTCCTTGAGGGGTGAAAAAGAATCCAGATGAGAAGCAACCACAACCCAGAGATTCGTCGTCGGTTTTAATAGGAGGGGTGGAGTCAAACGGTTTAGAGGAACGTATAAAAAGATCTTTTCCTTTTTTGCTGGAACAGGATGTGGTTTGTGCATAGCACATACATATTAAAAAAATAGAAGCATCACATCTTACAAACACATGACTGAACAAAGTCTGAGTTTTCCTACCCACTAGACCCAAGCTTGAGGACAGCTCGGCCCTGGGACCCAGTCTGAGATACTGATGGACTTACAGAAAGGGAAAGCCACGTGAAGAGGCAGCTGTCCGGATGGTGGAATTTCGGTAGTTCATGAGGTATCCAAACATGGGTCTGTGTTAGCTATCGCAGGACGGACTAGATTCGGGGTGTTCTGGGCATAATTACACCTCCCCCCCGTCCTGGGAAGGGCAAACAGCAGCTGAGGGGCGAGCGCAGGTTGAAGTGTTTCTATCTATTCTTCCGGCCCTGACCCAAACACTCCTACCGTTGGAGTTTTCCTGGGAGGTAGCAGAATGAGTGGCTGGGTTCTTGTTGGGAGGAGGGGTGGGGGGCAAGTATTAGAGACCCACTTCGCAGGTGCAGGAGTGGCGAGTGGCAGAGAATACCTTCTTGGTGGCAACAGACCCAGAGGCCTTGGGGGAAAGCATTGGGATGGAAATATGTAGGAGTTTTCTAGCTTGTGTCCACTGAAAAGAGGCAAAAAAAGAAAGGGAGGGCAGAGAGGACATCCCGGTATCTTGGAGGCCAGACGCATTTGGTCTGTACCAGTGGCTGTGGTCCAAAGTGGGCCAAGGCAATGGACGTCCAACCCTGGGGAGAAGGAGACCGACAGCTCACGGCCTTTTGTGTTTCCTTCCTCCCCCAGGACTCTTGTAGGTTCAGAATGTGAAGGATCCGAGGTCCTGGACAAGAGAGGACCAGAGCCAGCCTGGGCAGGAGAATCTCAGCTGTCCCGGGTCGGACGGGGCTGGGAGAGAATTCCAGGCCTGGGGAGAAAGCAAGGCGTCTAAAGGAGAGAGGTTTACAGCCTGGATGGAGGACAGGAGAAAATCCCCTTTTTCTTAAGCCGTAGAACGGCTCTGACCAGGGGCTTGGGGTATGTGTGCAGGAGGTGCAGCGGGACATGGGGGCGGAGGGGAGGCCGTGAAGGAGAATCGCAGGGTATTCATCACAAAGCCATAAGCTGCTTTCCCAGGGAGGTGCAAACCCATCTGGGAAGCAGGGAGGGAAGGGGATAGAAGGCAGCAAATGACCACCGTAGTCAACAGCAGGAACTAGCAGGGCAATTTCTGGTTTCCTCTGAGCTCTATCCATGGCCCCACGAGGAGGGTGCAGATTCTTTGTGGTCTTGGACCCCCAGTTTGTTCTGAGCTAACCTCGTCCCAGCTGGGAAGCCATCTCCAAGGGGTGCACGTGTGTTGCTCTCTTCTTCATCATTTGCTCTTGAAGAGGGAATAAGGCAGCCTCTGGGCTCCTGGAGCCCCACCTTTGCGTGGAGCTGCTAGAGAAGGTTTAGGAGGGAAGAGAGGCCAGTTATCTACAAAACTCTATGAACCAGGGTCAAAGCTCAGGATCTGGGGGAGGCAGGGAGGACCCAAGTCATTCTTAGTACATCCTCAGCAGGAAGGCGGGGTTCACCCCTGCTCTCCTGCTTCTGCCACCTCTTCTGCAGCCTTTTGGATCCGATGGGGCTGACAGGTGAGCTCAGGACTCAGAGGGGGATCAGCTAGGAGAGGGTTCTGCACACCTGTGCTGATCTCACTCTGTTCCCGCCCCGTAACACACTTTTGCGGATGGGGATCGACTTTTCCTAAGTCTAAGTCACTCACAGGTCAAAGAGAAAGCCCTTGGGAGAATTCCTTTGGATGGGAAGGATTTGAAAGAGTCAGTGATGCATCCCTGCCTCCAGAGGTGATCTTCAAAGTATGGAACCACTAGTACAGCACGGGCCCTGGTACCAGTGAGAACAGACGCCCAGCTGCCCATGGCGATGCCAGCCTTAGACAACCCGTGTGCTAGAGCGACGGGTATCAAGCCTGGCTGGTCCTGGGATTTCAGCGCTTCTCATTCTCACTCCCAGCATGAGAGATGGGAGTGGACATTTGGGGAAACTCCTGGTCAGGATTTGGGCAATTTTATAAGCCTTTAGGGAGTTGCAGGAAAGATCTAACCATCCGAAGGCTCTCGACTCTCTTTAGAAGAGCCCTCTCCTGCCAGGGAGCTCAAGACCTGGGAAGAAGGGGACGAATGGTTTGGGGCCTGTGACTTTCTTCTCCTCTCCAGATCGCGGTCCCTCCATCCAGCCCTGCTACACGCCCACCACGCCTCATCTGGAACTGACATGCAGCTCAGGTCCTGAGTGCATCCGTTTCCGAGGTACCCTGTTAAAAAGACCAGTTACTCAGGACAAGACCTCCTGAAAAACAATCAGCTTTGTCCCCTGTCTCCAAGCAGACCTACACTTGAAATATTCTTAACAGTCAAGATGGACCAATTTTCTCCCCCTTCTGCTTGACCAGGATCTCAACTCGGTCCAGTTTCTAGCCAAGGTTCGACCACTCTCGTCCTGAGCTCTTACTGTCCGTTCCATCTTCGCCCCGCTTGGTGCAGCCTTTTCTTCCTCCCCCAGCATGTACCTGCCCTGATATTTGCCAGGCAGACTAGGCAGCCAGTAGGGTGTCTCTTCCTTGGACCGCCAACCTCTATCCTCAGCTCATCTCAGGTCAATCTATAGATGGACACCTCTGCAAATAGAGAGGTATGTCAAAGGCGAAGGTATTTGCAGCAGATGAGGGCTTGTCTCGCAGGCTGGGGCCCCCGAGAGTCGCAGAGGGTGTCAGCTCATTCTGCAAAGCCACGGTCCACGGACGCTGAAAATATCTGTGCTCTGATATGGGTCTCTCTGGTTTCAGATTTAGGAACGTTCCAACGGTTCAGGAATCTGAAGGCTCCAGGAGGACAACATTTATAGTCGCTTGGGGCACCTCTTCTTTAAATACTCTCAAGGGACAGGAGGCAAGGAGGCGTCGTACGGCAAGGGGCTGCTTCAGCTGGGCCGCTCCGTTTCACGGGATTATCACTCCTCTCCTACTGTAGGGGGGTCAGAGGGGGCAAACTCCGGAGGTCACGATGCCCGATTCTGCTGCATCCAGGCACCAGCGCATGTGGCAGAGGACGCCCGAGAAGGAAGTGAGAGTATCAGATGAGAACTTGGGTGAGTTTCCTGGACGTTGCTGGAGAGGAATTAGCATCTGTAGTCCAAAGCCTCTCTACTTCCTTCGTGGCCTATTTTGTACCCCCTCACTCCTCGCCAAAGAGGTTGCCATTATTAGGATCCCTGTCATCTGAGGTTAAAATAAGACCCGGTTCAACGTGAGGAAAAGTTATGGGCAGGCACCCTGGCCCCAGCTTGTCCTCGAGCTGTGCGCAGCGCTGACTTCCAGGCAGAAAGGCTCTCCCCTGAACACTCAATCTCTCCCGCTGCTTCTAGCAGGTTCCCCCCCGCTGCCAGAGACGCTGCTCTACCCTCTCCTCCAAGAGGGGGATCCCTTCTCCCCCAGCCTCCCTGACAATGCGTCCCAGCGTCCCCAGAGCCCTCACGCGCAGGATGCCCGGAGTACCTGCCCACTCTTTCTGGTCAGCAGCTAAATCTTACTCCCTGTCACCCTGCCCTCCCTGCACTTAGAGGACAGCTGCTCCCCCCCCCCCCCCGCCTCCATGCAACCCGCGCAGTCAGTGGCCTCTGAATGGAAAGGTGATTGGAAAGAGGCAGAATGGGAGCACGTGTCAATCCTGCTGGGTTGACAGGTGGCATTCCTGCAGGCAGATTCCTGCAGCGATGACCCTGGGAGGAAGAAGCCTGCTGTTCCGAGATGCCTTGGTTCTGGCGATACATACCAGGATGCAGAGATACACATCAGCACACACATGCCTCCTCCCTGCCTTTTCCTGTGTCCAAGGTCCCATCCCCCAAGGGTCTCTGGACCGTCTTTCCTCAGATGAGGTCAGAGCATGGGATCCATTGCCATTCTAGGATGCCGGCTGCAACCCCTTACTTGGGTGGGTCACATGTCACGGGGTCCGGTGGCCAAGGGAACCGACTCAGGTCCCCCCAAGCACAAAAGGAGCCCAAATAAGGGGGCATGGGAGGAGGGGGGAATTGTTCACTTGTGCAAAATTCCAACAGAAAAGACATTGCTTTCCACCTGTGAGCCTTCCTTCAGGGTCCTTATATCCTGGGGAGGAAGTGAGTGACGGTCATGATCGGGGACACCTTGCTGCCCCGCTTCACCCGTCCATATTTGCTCAGCGCGATGTAGGTGCCTCGGTACAGGTCTGACTCATAGGCGTTGTAATTGTTGGGCAGGAGGGTCTCTCTGAATTTGCACTCCTCTTGGAAGCTGGGCTGTGAAAGAAATGGAGAAACGGCAGAGCATCAGTGATAAATGAGGCCCAGCAGGCACGTCTGCCGTGGGTCTCTCGCTTTCCCATGTCAGACAACCTCCAGGAGCTCTGGGCCATCCTGGGTGAGCCGAAGCATGAAAGCTGAGAACAGGGGAGCCTTCAGAGCTCTCATGGTCCCCCCTCACCTTCCCTCCTTCATGATGAGGAAGCCCAGGCCCGAGGATGTGGGTGGACGGCCTGTGTCACGTGGGGGCTGGGGGTTCTCCTGACTGCCAGTCCTGGACACTTTCTACCCAGCACAGGGATGATAGTTTATTCAGAGAAAGGACCAGGGAAGGATAGAAGAAGCTGTTTCCTCAAGTCCACTGCGAGAGGACCTAGCGGAGCAGGATAGAGAGCTGGGGTTCGCTTAGCGGCTCTAGCTGTGTGACCTTGGGGCAGGCGCCTCCCCTCCCAGCCTGATTCCCTTTTCTGCAAACCACATGGCTGGGGAGCATTTGGGGGGGCGGCGGTGAGTGGAGGGCGAGATGGATGGCTTCCTAAGTCCTTCCCAGCGCATCTGTTTAATATGGTAACTGTCTCTCCACCTGTGTTCCCTCACCCTGTCTTTCCCAGTTTAAGGTCCAAGTTTGCTGCCCCTTAAAGGGGCCCATTCTCGGTTTTGACTTTGAGCCCAGAAGGTGCCCAGTGCCCCCTAGGCATCCACAGGTCGCCAGGGAAGGGCAGGGACAGAGATGGCGAGAAGCAGCGACTTTTATGGGGAAAAGAACCTGGTTCCCTCTGTGACCAGCAGTGCCAAGGAGTCGGGGGCCGGCGACGAATCACCGCCCCCCCCAGAGCGTGTCGCGTGAGGACCACCTGTTCAGAAAATGAGGGCCAGGTTTCCTGTCACCCATCAACAAGTCCCCCCCAGTAAATCACCCAAGTCTTCCTTTATTCCTAGGAAAGACAGCCACTGCCCTAGCCCGCCCGGGTCACTGCCCCTGGCTGGGGGTTTCTGGGCTTCTGATGGGGGTCGCTCCCTGGGAGCCAGGAGGCCTGGGATCTAGTCGTTAAAGAAACGTAGAATGAAACAGAGACAGAGCTGAGCGTAACACCCGACTCCTTCCTGCCGACTGAGGCCACCGGCTATAAAAAACCCACTCAGTGGCTAAGCGGCTGTGCGAGGGGTATCGCCTGACCTTCTTAAAAGGAATCATACTACGGGCACCTGGCCTTGTCAGCCGTAGGGTGGACGAGAGCCTCTTCCTGTTACGAACAGAAGATGACGAGCCAGCTTCTCAGGGCTCCGAGCGGATCGGTCCGGCAGCACGGAAAACAGTGCGCCATCCCAGGCGGCTCCCGGCTCCCTGAGACAAGGACTGTGTCCTGTTGAGCACGTGATGCTGGATGAATGATGGTCTAATTGGAACGGCACAGCCACCCATGGATGCCCCTGCAGGGGTGGCTTCTCTCTGATGCAGCGAGAGCTGGCAAGGGACGGGCGGCGTTGTTTAGGAAACACATCGGGTACCACTCGCCGGTCCCTTCTGCCCCAGCTCAATGAACGCATCCCCCCCTTTCCCTCTCACGCCCCTGGGTTACTGTGTACAGAGCGCCTTCCTGTGATGTTAGTTTGCTTGAGATGACCCTGCGAGCTTTCACCAGCCCCATCAACTGGCTTCTGAAGACCATGCCAGGAAGTTCTGCTTTCACAAGTTTTCGTCTCCCTTGTTATGAGTGCTCAAAAACACTTGTAGAATGAAGAAAGGAATGTCCCAAAGTCGGAAAAAAAACCCTCATCAAAATAGGCAAAGAGCATGTGACGATCCACCTCTTACATAGCTGTGTGAACTTGGCAAATGATTTTACCTCCTAAGCCTCAGCTTCCTCATCTGTAAAATGGGAACAGTGAGAATAATTCCGTCCTAGCACCGGAGGGAGCATTCATTGAAATAATGCATGGAGAGTTCTTGGTATAATGCCTGGCACACAGTAAAATAAAAAATAATTTGTATTGCCATAATGATGCTTCTCCAATTGATTCATGAATTAGTTTAAATCAAAAGCACTAAAAGACTTTGTCTTACCCGGAATCAGCATTCCTGTAAAACTTGCTGTGGGTTGCGGGACAATTTAGCTTCTAAGTCCTGCATTAATTGCCTGAGTGGCAGTAGGAGGTGAGCCTGGGGGAGGAGGGCACAGAGCTGACTGGACTCCGGCCCCGCACCCCTGGGGCCTCTCTGGACATGGGGGGTCGGAGCAGCCACAGGACCTAAGGCTGTCGATGGGCAAAACTCTGGAGCAACAGCACAAGGGAAACATAAAGTTGGGATCAATGGTAAAAGTTGAGTAGAAATAATGCTACATGGATTAATAGTCTGGTGTGGATCAACCCACAAAATACAGTCCAGAAGTAAATCCAAACACGAACATAAAATAAAGATGGATCTGAAATGAATACAAAATACGAGTGGCATTTCCAATCACTGGCGAAAACGTGGTGTTGGAAGAACTGGATGCTATCTTTAATAATCATGATAATAATAGTAATAATAATAATAATAAAGTTTGATGCATGATTTTATTCCTAACACTAAAATGAATTCCAAAAGGAACAAAGATTTAAATGTTAAAAAGAGAACCTTAAGGGGAGCTCCCTGGTGGCCTAGTGGTTAGGATTCCAGGCTTTCATTGCCGAGGCCCGGGTTCAATCTCTGGTGGGGGAACTGAGATCCCGCAAGACGCGTGGGCACAGCAATAAACAAACAAACAAACAAACAAATAAATAAGAGAGAGAAAGAGAAGAGAACCTTAAAGTAAGTCAGAAAGATCTTTCTAAGTAGGACACAAAAAACTAGAAGGCATTAAAAAAAACCAAGAAGAATAAATTAGACTTCTGCTTGGAAAAAAATAATCACCTTAAACAAAATAAAAATATAAATAGCAAACCGGATAAAAAATATTTACAATGCATTGTATTTTGTAATGTATTTTGCAATAGATTGAATTTCGCTACTATATCCAGAACCCTGAGCTCACTGAAAAATGGACGTTTAGGAACAGACAGTTCACAGAAAAGGAAATACAAATAGCATTTAAACATAAGAACATGTGCCTAACAGAGAAACATAAACCCTAACTGTGTGATCACATTTTTAATCGTCAGGTTGCAAAAAGAACACTGTTTGACAATAGGCTTTCATCGATGAGGGCATGGGGACTAGGAATTCTCATTTGTTGTCTGTTGGTGTGTCTATTGTTATAACCTCTATAAAGAGAAATTTTACAATATTTATTAGAATAAAATAATAACTACAGCTTTGGTTAGTAATTCCACTTCTAGGAATTTATCTTACTGGTTCACTCCCACTCATGTACAAAAGTCACGTACCGTGGCATCATTTGTAATAGTGAGAGACCAAAAATAACCCAAGTGTCTATCAGGAGGGCAGTGGTTAGCTCAGTGATGGGAGAGCCACCCAATGGAATACTCTCAGTCATAAAAAATAGAACCTCCTTGTGCACTGATTTGAAATGGTCTCCAAGGCATATTGTTCAGTGAAGAAGCAAGATTCAAATTGTGTGGATAGTTTGCTCCAGTTTGTGTGCTTTTAAAAAATGATGCCAGTGTGAGAACATGCACAGGGACATTGGGACTTCCTGGGATGGTAGGTACACAGGGCCTGGCAACAGTGGCTGCTCTGGGGAGGGTCTGGGTGGCTTCAAGACAACAGTGAGAGTGAGACTTCATTTCCGTGGTATATTCTTCTGCACATTTCCCCCCTTAAACCACGTCCATGTATTACCTCGTCATGTTAGTAGATTATTGAAAATGGGAAGGGAATTCAGGATAGAAGATGGGCCAGAAAATGGAGTGAGAGAAACTTTGTATCAGAGACTGGTCCGTTCTCTCCCCCGGGTCCTGTCCCTCCCCCCTGCTCGCCCCCTGCTCTCCCCTCTGTTCTAACTGTTTATGACCCTGGCCGCCAGCTTCCAGGAGACTTCATTTCTGATCTGGATGGTGGTCAAGGGAGAGGTTTCGCGTGTGGTTTGCAAACTCTAGAGAGGAATTCAGATCTTGGGGCGGAGGACCTGGGGGGGAGCGGAAGGGGAGGGGGAGGAATTGAGCGATTGGGGCCAGAAACTCAGGGCATTTGCCCCGATCCTCTGATCTAGAATGTGTCCAGTTGAAGAATCTAGCCTTTGCTAAGGTCTGGGTCTCCTAAAACACATTTGTTTAAATGTGCAAGACAGGGGTTGCATGTGCACTGTGCTTTGTTCTCTGATCATCAGATTTTGATTATTCAACCCCCAACCCCAAATTTTCAAAAAGTTTCTGACCTCTGTTTCTTTCCCCTAGCCTACCTCACGTCCCTAGCCTTCCCCAGAATTCTCTGTACATCTAAAGTGAGAAAGGAGAAATGGGTGAAGTTTGCTTTGGAAGCCTCTCTACCTCGCCCTTTCCCGTTCACCTCCCTGCACCCCTCTCCACCCCATCCTTGGTGTTCAGGTGGCCACGCGGCTCGGGGGGAGGCCAAGACCATGGCCCTGGACTGTCCCCTGCAGCCCGATGCGCCACTGCCCACACGGATGCTCAAGCTGGCATATCAGGACCAGCCCCTCGATTCATCCCTCCATTCGTGTCCCTGAGCTGAGTCTCATGACTCAGGAATGTTCGCTCCTCAGCTCCGGTGAGAAAAGCCAAGCGAACGACATGTTAATTAAAGCAGATACCGTATATTATTACTTTAGCAAATGAAAATAATTCCCCCAGATGACATTGCCTGGGCCTGCCGGATCCCAAGCCCCAGCATGACAATGTCTTAAATTCCACATAGGTCTCATCAGACTTAGGAGGACCCAAGCTCTAAAGCACTTAGCTCTCGCAGTGGAGAAGGGCGTTTTGCAGGGGCTACATACAGGGCTGTCTCTCGGCGTGAGTTACCTCTGGCGGAAATGCCCCTGAGAGTCTGGGGTGGACCAGACATCCATCCCATCTTGTCTTTGGTCAGTAGGTCACCCGGACTCATGAAAGTGTCTTTTTATCTTTAAAGTTCTTCCTTCTAGGCCTGCCCTGGGCCACTTGCCCCCGTTACTCCTGGCTGTGTGTGTGCATGGCAGCTGGGGAGGGGGTTGGATGGATAAGGAGGCGGGTGGTGAGAAAAACCCAGAAAACTCCTTGTCCTAAGACCCTTTCCTCCTGCAGTCCCTGACTGCTACTTTTTTGGTCCTTAGCTGAAATGGAGAAATAACATCTCCCAGCTCTGAAGACATCTGTCTGTTCTAATCCCCATTCCTAACACACAATTGCACCGGCAATTTAGAAGTGTTTGAAGATGTCTCCACCAGGCCTATCATGCTTCTCATTCCTGTATCGCTCTGGATAGCAGGGAGCCTGCAGACAAAGCCGTTTGTGAGATCGTCTGCAGGGTCCCCCGGGCCCCTCGTTGTAGCACCAGCCTCTCCCTGCTCAGGGGTCCCATCTCCCACGTAGTCTAACATCAGGGACCCTTTGCCCCATCCCCTCAGGAATCCGTTCCCCTCTAGGGGAGGGGGGCAGCTAACTGAGCGAGGGAAAGACTTGGTCCTCCCCTCCCCAATTGTAACGTCCTAGGTAACAATCAACGGCCTCTGTGGATGAAACAAATGCTTTGCTTTGCCAGTTGTCATAGTGCTATTGATGAAAAGGATGGAGACACAGTTACAATTAGTAAAACCAAAACCGCTCAGAAGCATAACTGATTCCAAAGCACAGGGATTCTCATAGAACCACTGTCAGGTGGAGATCTTTGATTTTTTTCTTTTAAATTTTAAAAAGATCAAGGAGACTGGAAGTCACTGATTCCTGCCTCAGTCCACATCAGAGAGAGCAGAGCGAGGTCTGGGCTCAGAGAGGGTCAGAGACTTTGCCCGAAGTAAGACGGTAGCTGGAGGGTGGGCGGGCAGGAGCTGGAACCCGGGTCCTAGTCTGCACACCAGGTGCGCTTCTGCTGCCGGCCTACGGGCATCACCTGCTAAACCTGGAAGCAGGTTTGCGCACCGCCCTGATTCACCTGAGACCCCGGAGACCCACGGTCACATCTGCAAAGTGAGGATAAAGGTCAGATGCACCTCCCAGGGGTGCTGGGGGATGGTGTGCTCAGAAAGCATCCCCAGGGCGTCTGACAAACAGTAGGTGCTCGATACAGTGGAGCTACTTATACGGTCGAAACACTGCCACAGGCTCTGCACCCCTCCTTCCAAGGGATGAGACCTGCAGGAGGCCACCTAGGTGGGTTTTCTTGGCTCTTATTTTCCTACCTTGCCCCTGCTCCCCTTTCCTCCCCCCCCAGCATGGTTCCCCTCTCCCCAGGAGAAACCCCACTGAGGGGCCATAGCAGCTGAGCCACAGGGAGGGGAGGCAGCAGCTCTTGGGGCTTAAAGGGAAATAGTGTGAATGAAATCATCACCCAGTGGGAGTTTTCCCGGCTCTTTGGATCAGTTGGCAATTGATTTTTTAGACTGTGATAATGGCCCCTGGGGGGCGTAGCAGGGAGTGGAGAGGTGGTTCGGGAGCATCTGGTGCCCGGGCTTGGGGCTCCAGGGAGGGCAATCTCCCCCTCCAAGAAGGTGCCTTTGGGCCAGATGCTCCTGGGGGGGGGGTGTATGTGGGGGGAGATTGGGGTGTAGACCGTGGGCGGGGCTTCTCCTAGGGAAGCCCCCATTTTCCTGGACTCTCCTCCTTTAGTGAGCCCTGCGGACCCCCTTTGAAGTCATCTGCCCAGGAGTGAGGGGTCAGGGGCGTCACCGACATCAGGGGTCAGCCCACACTTCAGAGTTGCCCCCTTCCTCGTGCTCCCTGAATGTTCTAGCCACCTGCAGCACTCTCGCTGTGAGGTCCCCTGTTCCCAGCCTCCCCGGCTTCTCCTACGGGGACCTCAGGTTTCAAGTGGGAAGTGGATGCATTGGCCTTCTATTTGCACCCTTTCCTCAGCTCACAGTTCAATTTCTTTCGGGATAAGGAGAAAAAAATTCTAAATAGCTTGTTAATGAAGGTGGCAGAGGTAAGGGCTGATGTAATTTGTGCTTCCTTCCAAAAGATTCACCTTGCGTAGAACCCCAGAGCCAACAGCCTCCGTTCCTGGCTCTGCAACGAGTGGGATTCCAGGCACTACGCGGGCTGCAGGGAAGGGGCTCTTTGGGGCGACGCACCGCACAGAGTGGGCACTTACTCCACCAGAGCCTCCTTGGTTCCAGCTGCTTCGTCCTCTCCATCACATACGCAGAGAGCGGTGAAAAGGGCGCCTGAGAATCCCCATCTCTGAGGGCTGCTGTTTCATCTCCCAGCAGCCCTCAGCGCTAGTGTAACCCAGGGGCAGGGAGGATTCCTTGCCCTCCGAAGGCCAGGTAGCCTGGTGGTCCCTAGCCTGCCTGCACCTCAGAAATACCTGGGAAACTTAAAAAATAAGAACAAACCGATTTGCAGGCCCCCATTCCAGCCCTACTGACTAAGCATCTCCGAGGAAGGCCCCCAGAAATCTGGACGTTTAACAAGTTACCAAGGTGATGTGGATGCAGATGGTCCTCCCACAAGACCCACCTCTAGGAAAGAGGGGTGCAGAGCCTATGGCAGTGTGTACACAATATAAATGACCCCCTTGTATTGAGCACCTACTGCTTGTCAGGTGCCCTGGGGATGCTTTCTGAGCACTACCTTCCAGCACCCCCAGAGGTGCATCTGATCTTTATCCTCACTTTGCAGATGGGACCCTGGCTCTCCCAGGTCTCAGGTGAATCGCGGCTGTGTGCAAACCTGCCTCCGGGCTCGGCAGGTGATGCTTGTAGGCCAGCAGGAGGAGAGCATTTGGTGGTACACACTAGGACCCTGGTTCCAGCTCCAGCCCGCCTACCCTCCAGCCGCTTGTCTTCAGAGGCCCACGGATTCTAATGCACGTCTTGTCTCCACGTAAACGAACCCAAATGGAGAGGTGTTAGCACTGCGGATCACAGGCCGAGGCCACCTGAGCACCCCGTTTGGGTATTTCACAGCCCTGGTCTGTTGGGACAGCCTCCCCGGACCCCAGCACCGACCCCAGACCCCCCCTGTTCACATTCAGATCCTGTCTGTCCTCACGCAAAGGTAGAACAGCCCTCCACACCCTCCCCATAAATAGCCACTCTGCTATTCCTTGACCATGGCTCAGAGGTCTTCCTTTCTAACCTTCTTATTTCTGTCGAAAGAACTTCCAGTTTCTTTGCCTTCATAGGGATGCTTTCCCAGCCCATATTTTGGAATATGCCAAATTATGGGCTGAGAGACCCAGGAATGAGGGGGTCAGAGAGATCAGAGATTTTGGTAACTATGGAAGTTGGGGAGGTTAACCAAAGTGCTAGCATTGGCACCCCCCCAGGGATGATCTGTGATGGGGAGAAGGCAGGGGGTGGGATCTGGGGCCACCAAGAGAGTCTTATACCCCCTTGGGGAGGATGCTTCTCCAGGTCTTGGGATCAGAGACCAGAGGACTTAAAACCTTAAAGTAAAATGTCCACGCACTGATGAAGGCGAGGAAAAGAGCTCCGTTTCTTCTCCTCCCGCTGTGCTGCAGGCTGGGGGCCTCGGAGGGTGAGCCATGGGCACAGAGTGCCCAGGCTGAAAGACACGCCTGCGTCTCTGGTCCTCTCCTGCTCGGGACCTGACCGTAAGCCTGGACAGCAGCTTTATGCCAGAGCGTGGGTTTCCCTCGGACCCAGAAGCCCTCTGAGCTACGGTTTCTGTCTCATTACAAGGCTCTGGTGGGTGGGATCAGGGAAAACATGGTCCAGCGCACAGGCTGACTCACGGTGCAGCTGAGAAGGTATAAGCCCTTCATGTGCACCAGCTCCTTCCACAGCAACCCCCCAACCCGTTCTAGATAAATATTCACGTCCCTCTTCAGGATTTTGCATTATTTTCTTCAATTGCGTAATCTTCAGGCCTCGTGCAGCCTGAAGCTTCCCCTGGCCTGATGAACTCACCGTGGTGTATAATCTTCCTTTACTGTTCATGGCAACGAAGAGGGCACTTTTCACCCCAAAGAGACTCACCACGCCTCGCTCCACTGTGGAAATCTCCAGCAGGCCTGACAAAGAAACGGGAGCTGCATTACCCCAGGCTTGTGCAAATCAGAGCAGGACATCAACCTAAAGGTGACCCTCCAAGGGCATCTAGGCCTGTCTCCCTGCTTCTAGAAAGTCAGACCCTCCATCACCTCCACCCTTGATCTCACTTTAGGAGATCGGCTGCCAGGCTCGGCCAGTCCTGCTAAACTGCTAAAAATCCAGTTCTGCAGGGGAAAGTTCTGACGTCAGAGTTAGAGATCACAGTGGCCACTTAGGCATCTACCTAAAGTTAGCTTTGAATCTGGGCTTAATCACACCACGTCCTTGACGTGGGTAAAGGAAGTGAGTTCTGATTAGCTTTGTTAACAATGTATACTCCTCGTGTTTCAACAAATAGCCCATCTAATCTTGCAAACAAAAAACATCTTGCAGACACTGGATCCTGCAGCCCTATCCCCTCCTGGGGAGAGCCCATCTAGGCAGCAACCCATCAACTTGTAGGACAGAGGGGGCAAGTTGAAATAAAAAGAAGGATGTGCTTCAGCTGGAAATTTTGCAAACGACTTGCCTTTCCTCTCAAAGAGAAAAGCTAAATAAAAAGCAGCATGTGTCTAATTTGGTCCAAGCATCCTCACCGGTTCTCCCCACCCTTGTTTCATGGCTCCCCCAGGCTGGGGGTTCCCTGTGGTCCTCCAAGGCCATGGCTGGGCCCGTAATGCTGAAGGAATTAGTGCCTCAGGGGCTCTGTGGGGGCGACGGCAGAGGACACCAGGATGCTCGGACCTCAGCACATTTAAGCCTGCACCGAGGCAGGGTCAAAGTGAGGCAGGGGAGGTGGCTAAGCTTATCGGCATCCATCCTTCCCCCTTCATAACAGGCCTCCAGGCGCCAGAGCGAGGCCCCTCCATCCTTTAGCCCTGCTTGAGTCCCAGCCCCCAGCTTCCCAACTGGCTGCAACTGGCACTCACTGTAGGGGTTCTCCTCGTGGGTGCCGCTGATCCGGCCGTCGGGGGGCACCTGGAGGTGGAAGCCGATGCCCACGTTGCAGTAGAGCCTCCGCTGCCGCTTGATCCCCACCAAATAGCCGCTTTCCCAGTTCACGCCAGCAATCTCTCCAGCCAGCCCAGCCCGAGACCTGGACAGCAGGGTGCCCCAGCCCCTGGAAGCCAGCAGCGTGCTGTTGGCGCGGGAGCCCGCGGGAGAGGGCACCACCATGCCCACAAGGACGCCGAGGAAGATGAGAGCCCGTAGCGTGCCCGGCAGACGTCCTGCTCCCTGGGACATAGTGATGACCAGCCTCTGTCCCAGGGCCATCCACCTTGCCTCTCAGGCACGTGGTCAGAATTAATGGCCCTAAAAATACCGCCCTTCTTGTTTTTCTCCCCTCGGCATGGCGGCAGGGGCTTATTTTTGGAAGGCGGTTGAAGGCTGCTGACATGAAACAAAAGCCTGCTTTGGGCACTCGGGTCTGGAGCAGAGGGACCCAGGCTGAGCCGTGGCCGGTACGGACCATGGCTTGGCGACGCGGTCTAGCTGGCCCGCTCACTCCGACCCGAGTTGATTCTGCTTGATTTGACCTATCTTTATAGTTCAGCAGCCTGGCCCGCCCCGCCGCCCTTCATCACCCTGACGTCAGCTGGCCTGGCTCACTTATCCAGGGCTGTAACACTAACCTGCTCCTGGGCCTGGCGGCCTCCCCAGACCCCCGGCACCCAGGGATGCTGGGAGCCACTGTCATTCCAACTATGAAGCAGGAATGAAGTGAGCAGGGAGCATCTCTGAAGGGAGGGAGGAGTTGGCCAGGGGCCCTGGGGAAGAGGGAGGCCAGAGGCCACCCAAGACCCAAATTGGGCAGAAGTTCTTGGCCTGGCAGCGCTGGCTTCCTTATTTAGAGGGCAAAGGGTAAAGACAGGGATGGGGCAGTCTTGGTGGCAGGCAATGACCGGGGCACACGAGTTACCCTATTCATGGAAAGAGCTCACGGTTGAGGGCCATAGAGCCTGGGGGGCTGCTGAAAGGCTGAACCCCTTTAGCAAGAGAGGACAGAGATGGGGGTGTGGTATCCAAGGGTCTTGAGGATCGTGGAGGGAGGCAAGGCTAGGGTCGGTCCTCTGCTCTCCGTCCCGGTCATGGAATTCACCCAGCCAACAGGGTGGAAGTTGCGTCTGGCCCTTGCCATGGCCACTGGCCATTTTCCTATTGGGGCTCACCCTTGGCATCTGACTGATGTCATTCATTCCCATTTTACAGATGAGGAAGCTGAGGTGGGGAGAGCTTAAGTGACTGAGCTTAGGTGCTGAGTGACCATAGCTATTAAGTGGCAAAGCCAGAACGTATAAAGTCGGCCTGAGTCCAAAGCCTGCGCTTTTAACCTCTGCATGATGGTCTGATGTAGAAGTTAGATTTGCACGGAGCCTACTGAGCTCATTACATGCCAAGGGTACTCACGGAATTATTTCGATAGCACAGGATGCTTCGCCCACTCACCCATGCTGGAGGCTGTGGGCAGCCTGGGAAAGCTCCTAGGATGAGGCACACTGCTCAGGGTCTGCCTTGAGACCCCACTCCCTCCCCTCTGATTCCAAGCTCCTGCCCTGGCCTGGGTCCCGGCCTCCAGTCTGTGGAGTCTACCTGCCTTCTGCCCCTCTGCCTGGTCCATTGGATTGATGTCTTGGTTAGGATTTCCACCAAGCCTTGCATGTCAGTTTTGCCCAGATTCCTTGAAGCCCAGGGGACTTCTGTCATTACCTTCAGAAGTAACCTCTGCTTAGCATAGCCCTCACCATTGGGCCCCCAGCTTCCCTACCGCCTTTCCCCTCCCTGTCACCTGCATTGCCTCACACCCAGCTTTATCATCACCAGCACCATCTTTCCCACAACAAGGAAAGACTGGCACCCTGTGGGCATAGGTAGGCCTTCATTAGAAAACTAGTAAAAAAAAAACCCCATAATTAAAAAAAAAAGCATCTCTCTGCAAAGTAGGAGGGTCTTGAATAATCCAAAGGCAAAACTGTCAAAAAAAGAACCATCATGTCGGATTTCCAGCTAGCTTTCATACATTTACATTTTCTTGCATGCAAGAGCAGCGGAGACACGCCCTTACCCATGTTCTCTTTGGGATCTTGTGTTCTTGATGCTGGTGTTCTGACTCAAGGAAGAGGCAGCCTGGCAGCCTGTTGGATGGTAAGAAGTTAGTCTGAAATGAACACTTGCCTTGGATGATTGGAGAGGCGCTCATCAGCAGGGGGTCGGAATCTCTGCAGATTTCTTCTCGGAACCCATCCACTGTGGGACCACTTTGGAGGAGAGGTTAAACCATGACAAGGTCCGTGCCAAATATCAACAAAAATAGTGACTCTCTTTAGATTCACCTCATCCCAGATTCTTTGTGCAGAGATCGTGGTTGGCATCTTATAAAACAAAGGGCTTCAGAATGGGGGACGCTTGGATTTGAATCCCAGCTCCACCACTTGTTAGCTGTGTGACCTTGGAAAAATTCTGAACCTCTCTGAGCCTCGTTTGTTCATCTGCAAAATGAGACCATTACTACATAGGGTTATTATATATTAGCAACAATACATGCAAAGGGCCAATGCAGAGTACAATACAGTCTTTTCTCAGAAACACATTGAAAATCACTCACCCAGTTAAAGGAGGACAAACCCAAAGTGAGAAGAACCATCTCTCATCTCAAGGATGGGAGAGACACGTGGCCTTCTAGTTCCTAAATGCAGGCCACCCAAGCATATACTGTGATGGCTGCCAACATATGCAGAAGCAGGCAGCTCGGATTCCTAAAATATTCTGAAAACCAGTAATAGCCTTGGTATCGTCCCCTGTTAAATATAAAACTTAAGTAATTCATTCTATTAAAAAGCCTGGGTCTTATTTTTATCAGGTGATGTGATGAGGCCCTGTTCTAAATGCGCCTCCCGGGTCTGTCTCCATAGCAACTCCACTGTGCTCATATATCCATAGATTTTTCTTGAAGACTAATTAAGTTGACAACTGCTAGGGCTTCTTGGTTTACCAGATTTGCACCTGACCCTTCTCCCGGGGCTTAGGGACCCCTATGGATGTGAAGTGATAGAGAAAAGAGTAACAGGTGGAGGAGGCCTCTCTGTGGACCCCTCTTTCAAATAGCTGTCCAGCAGCCTTTGGGGCTGTCAATCACTCTCTCTGGATGAGCTGAGAGTTGGCGGAGGTGAGTGGGGAAAAATGCTAATGTCCGTCTCCTTCCACAACAGGTCCTTGTCCCCAAGTGGGGTACCACACGGTAGACATTGGTCAAGTTGGACCTGCCCAGCCAAACGGCTTCTGTGTCAACCAGGCAGGATGCCTTCTACGCCTCCTGGTTATTACCTAAAGAACTTCAAACACCTCGGGAGTAACCATAGGGAAAGCACAGAAACTTGTGTAAATTGTGAAAAGTGCTGCTTATTTGTACCTTTTACATTTAATTTAGAAAAAGTAACACTTACCTTTTTCTTTCTTTATTTTTTATTTTATTATTATTATTATTTTTGGCCGCACCACACGGCATGTGGGATCTTAGTTCCCTGACCAGGGATCGAACCTGTGCCCCCTGCAGTGGAAGCGTGGAGTCTTAACCACTGGACCACCAGGGAAGTCCCAACATTTGCCTTTTTGGAATTACAGAAAGTAATTCGGAAATTACAGAAAATTATCAGGTAGAAAACAAAATAGCGGTGTTCAGCGTCTTCCTGTCTTTTACCTTGGTCTTTCAGAGCTACCTGGGCAATGGGGCTGCCGCCTCACTTGCTCTCTCCCTCTCTCTTGCTCAGACACCCATGCACACATACCTGGTGTTCAGAAGTAGCGTTTGATCAGGGGTCTTGATGGGTCTGAGATGACCACGGGCAGAGGGGAGGGACTAGGAAGAACCCTGTCCAAAGCTGACATTTAGGGCCCGTGACACTTGCTACAAGCGGAAAGATTCAAGAGAAAACGTTTCCAGAACAAAGGTCCCCAGGTTGGACTTCTGTGGGAGGGGTCAGGTCTTACCTTGCTAGCTGGTCCCTACTTTGCACTTTCCTAATGGAACTCAGCTCTCCCCAGGTCTCACCCATGTAAGTGGGACCCCATTAGAAGTCTAACCCAAGTTTCCCTAGTTCTGACCTCTACCAGCTTAGGTGGAGCTTCACCCCACTATAAGTGGCCCCAAATTATTTCTAGAAGTCCAGAGCATGCCTCATGCGTGTGGGTGAGCACGTGACTTCTCCCGTCTGGGACCACCACAGGGCATCTGCCAGGACCCCCATCCACCAGCCTGCCACCTCCTGCTGGGCCGCTGATGGGTATTTCTTTTCCTTCCAAAGCTGGGGACCCCAAGCCCTCAAGGAGCCAGTGCTGCTTTATGTTCTGTTTCAAAACCAGAACGAGTATCTTTGTCCCTTCCTATAGTGATGCTTGTTAGAGGAATGTCTGACCGGAACTACTTGTGCCCTGGGGATTTCCTCTTTTGGATTTTATTTCCAGACTCCTTGTCTGCAGAGGACCAATCTTCGTTATGGGTCAAGCCCATAGGTTGGGTTTCCTTTTCCTCCAGGATGGGCTCTTTCTCAGGGGGCCCCTCAAAGCTCAGGCAAATAGACTTCTGCTGGGGCCAGCCTACCGGTGGTCTAGATGCATAAGTTCAGACTAGAGACCTTGCTCCTCTCCCAGCCATCCTCCGCTGGGGAGGGGTGAGGCTGGACGCTCAGCTTTATGGCCTGGTTGTCCAGGGATTTGCAGAGTCTGCTGGGCGGGGCCGTGTCATCCTCTCCACCCCAGAAATCACCACCGTGGGTTCAAGTGCCTCCTGATCGACCCCCTTCAGTCTGAAACACATCCTGCTGTGTCTCCCAGTCTCCCTCTCCCGCTCTTTCTCCTCTCTGGGTCTCACCCGCTCTCTCTCCCCTCACCCTCTCCCCTCTCCCCCTGGCTATTCTCCAGCCTCATACACAAGCCCAGAGCGTGAGCCAACTGCCAAGGAGGCAGCACCTCAGGGTTGGTTGACCAGCAGGGCCACACACCTCAGCTGAATTTGCAAAGGGGCAGAGGAGTCAGATAACTTCTGGAGCCTGGGAACATGAGGCGTTTTGGCTTGGCTCAGAGTTCTGAGCTTTCTCAGATTTGCCGTCCATGGTCATCATCGAATAATACCTGCTGCGGGCTGAGGCAGGCGTGCACCCTGCCCGCCACCGTACAGAGTTATGTAAAAGACTCAGCCCTCGGTGGCAGGCTCCCCAGTGTGGCAGGACAGGCCCTCCACGTCCTGGCCTCTGCTGGCCTCTCTGGCTCCACCCCCTGCCCCCCCCCTTTGGGAATTTCTGCCGGAACGGCCCGTGGCTCTTGTGCACACTTCGTGCTGCTTCTGATTCCGTGTCTTTGCTCAAGCTGTCCTCTCTCTGCCTGGCAAATTGCTTCCCATCTTTAAGGACTCAGCTGAAATGTCACCTCCGGAAGCAAATCCTGACAACTTTCCACCTGTCCCTAAGCTGGACTTGGTACCTCTGTCTCCCCTCCCCCCATCCTCCCTTCATTAATGTTTTGCATGTTTCTCTATCACTACCTCTACCAGCTTATACCATAATAATCTGATTAGGTAATCATTCTGAGAGTGAAGTCTTGGATGCAGTGATGGAGCCTTATTCGTCTCTGTATGTTCAGAACCTAGCACAGTACTTGCCACATAATAAGGTTCATGAAATATTTGAATAAATGCTATTGAATTAAAGGCTTTGAATCTGTGGATTTCACTAGATGAGTGATTCTCAAACAAGTTCCAAGCCCTCTGTGGAGATGTGATCAGAATTTTGGTGGGCATATTAATTTGAAAAAACACTTTTGATATTATGATTTGCCTTCTGTCATAAAAACACAGTTACACTGGTGACATCGGCTTCCACTGTGATGGAGAAGCTTGTACTGGCCTTGTGCTCGCCTAAGCGACAGCTGGAAAAATAGATGAAACAACTTTTTAGATACTGGTAACAGGCAGCCCGGGACTGTGACCCTGAAAGGAAGGAAACAGATGAGATGGACCCTAGGATCACCTTTTCTTTCTGCTTGGAGGCACCCTCTAGGTCACAGAGCAGGAAAGGAGAACCCAAGCAGAGCCCACAGGCCCCTGAGTTGAGGATACAGAGACCAGAGTTTGGGAAGGATGAGACAGCCAGAATTTGCAGGAGAGCGTACCAAAGAAGAGACAGTATGCAGAGAAAGAGCTCCAGAAATCGATATGCATTCTCCCTTAAGTCTCTTGCTGAATACTAAGCCACACAAGTATAGGGTGAAACTCCATGAAACCAGGAAAAGCCCCGCCAGACAGCTGTAAGTGGAATGATTTCCGACACTCACGCTGGGCTCTTTGTGTTCAGACCAGTCAGAGGGGAGAGCACTAGATTTTCTCAGTAGAGAGCACAGAAGAGCCACACCTTAGCAGTGGAGATAAATGGGATCTGGGGTAAGACTCTGGACTCTCTCCCCAACATTTTCAAGACTTCTACTTGGGCCAAGAGGCAATAACAGGAGCTGGATTTACCCTCCTGATCCAAACAACTAAAAAACTGGAAAAGATTAGTCAAACAACAGTTTTCCAGATATTAGACATCAGGCAAGAAAAAACAGTGATTCCTGAGAAATTAGAAATTAGCAAGGTGAATCCTACACTTGCCCCACTTACTATCTTAAGAGAATTTTCAGGCACGGCACAGGGAGGAGAAACCTAGGTGGAGCCTGGTAGACACCGTGAATTGAGGAGGGGAAGCCGGCTGAGGGGACCAAGGCAAAGAGAGTTTTCAGGGCAGAATTCCAGAGAAGAGAGAACGCATGGAGAACTCAGAGACGTGCAGAGGACAACCCCCTTGGGTGATCAGCAGAGCTCTGATTAGTGCATGTATACGCCACCCAAGGCTGGGGAAAGACTCCCCCAAAAGAACTAGACAGCACAGTAGCTGGAGTTCACATAGGACTGGAGACAGCGCCTGTTCCCACCAGACAGAGGGAAATATACAATAATTCACGGGACATTGGTTTGAGTACTCACAAGGGTCTCACCTTAATAGTGGGAGACGGTTATCCTCAGACTAAATGCTCCTCTAATACCAAACAAATATTAAAAGAAAAATCCCAAAGGATCAATCTGTTGCCAAGTAACTTAAATTCAGTCCCGGAAAAACTCAAGAATATTCATAAAAATACAAGAATATCCAGACCCCAACAAGACAAAATTCAAATGTCTGGTGTACAATAAAAAATTACCCGTCATACAAAGAAGCAGGATAGTATGAGTCATAATAAGGAGAAAAATTTTAAAAGTAGAAACTAACTCAGAACTGACACAGATGTTAGCATTATCAGATAAGCACATTGAAATAGTGATTATAATTCTATTTTATATAATTCTATTTTATAATACTTACTATAATTCCAAATGCTAAAGGAAAAAATAAAAAATGTTAAGTAGAGACACAGATGATATAAAAAAGACCCAAAGTGAACTTCTAGAGATGAAAAACACAATGCCTAAGATGAAAAATGCACTGGATGGGATCAATGACAGCTTAGACATTGCAGAAGAAAAGGTTAGTAAAATCAAAGCCATAATAATAGAAACTATTCAAAATGAATCATAGAGAGAAAAGATAATTTTTAAACTGTACAGAACATCATTCAAGCACCCTAATATATGTGGAGTTGGAGTCTCTGATGAACAGGAAGGGACAAAAAATATTTGAGAAAATAATGGCTGAAATTTTTCCAAATTTGAGGGAAACTACAAAGTCCCAGTTTCAAGATGCTCCATAAACCCCAAGCACAAGAAATATAAAGAAAACTATAAGGCAATCATAATCAAATTACTGAAAACCAGTGATAAACAGAAAATCTTAAAAGCAGCCAAAGAAAAAACACATATTATATACAGAGAAACAAAGGGAAGGATGACAGCAGTTTTGTTTTGTTTTGTTTTTCCATAGAAAATATGACAAATGAGAAGACAGTGGACCAACATCTTTAAAATACTGAAAACACTGTCAATCTAGAACTCTACAGTCAGCAAAACATCTTTTTTAAAAAAAAGGAAAAATAACATCATTTTCAGCTAACAAAAGCTGAAAGAAGTTATAACTAGCAGACCCACACTGCAAGAAATGTTAAAGGAAGTCCTTCTGGGAGAAGAAAAATGGTACTAGGTGAAAGTATGGGTCTACATAAAGGAATGAAGAGCAGCAGAATGGTAAATATGTTGGCAAATACACAAGATTTTTAAATTTATTATTTAAATCTCTTTAAAAGATAGTTGATGGATTATTGTTATTATTTGTGTTTAATCCATCAACTATCTTTATCTTTGAGTTTATAATATATGTAGAATGTACATTACATAAAATGTATGGCAACTATAGTAGAAAGTCCAGGAGGAGAGAAATGCAGTAAGGTTCTTATGCTGTACGTGAAGTAGGATAATATCACTTGAAGGTAGGGTGTAAGTCAAAAATGTACCCTATACATCCTAAAAAAAAAACAAAGAGTTACAGCTAATAAACTAACAAATGAGTTAAAATGGAATCCTAAAAAATACTCAGTTAACTCAAAAGAAGGCAGAAGGAAAAATGAAACAGCAAAGAAAACAAATAGCAATATGTTAGATTTAAACCTAACTGTATCAATAATCACATTAAATGCAAAAAGTTTAAGTATGTCAATTAGTAGGTAGAGATTGTCACATTGGATAAAAAAAGCATGACTCAATGGATGCTGCCTAGGAAAAACCCACTATAAATATACAAATACATTAAAAATAAATCAAAATAAAGCTGGAATGTCTATGTTAATGTAGAGTAAGTCATAGTAGTCATATGTTAATGTATGTAAGTCATAGTAGACTTCATATCAAAAAATAGCATAAAAAATAAAGAAGGTCATTTCATAATGGAAAAAAGGCAATTAATTAAGAGGACGTAAGAGTCATAAATTATTATGCATCTGACATTAGAATTTCAGGAAACATGAAGCAAAAACTGATTTAACTACAGAGAGAAATAGACAAATCCACAATTACATTCAAATATTTCAATACTGTCTTGCAACAATTCACAGAACAAGGGGACTGAAAATAAGTAAGGATGGAGAAGACCTGAACAGCCCTATCAACCAACCTGACCTAGTTGACATTTATAAAACTCTTCTGCTGTTTTATAAAACAGCAGAACACTATTATTTTCAAGGGCACATAGTGCATTTATCAAGATAGATTAGGGTATGGGCCAGAAAACAAGTGAGGGTAGGATCAAAGTCATATAAAGTATGTCCTCTGACAACAATGAAATTAGAAATCAGTAACAGAAAATATATGGAAAATCCCCAAATGTTTTAAAAACTAAATAACACAATTCTAAACAATCCATGGGTAAAAGAAGAAATCTAAAGGGAAATTTAAAAGTGTTTTGAACTGAATAAAAATGGTAATACAACTTGCCAAAATGTGTGGAATTCCATTAAAATAGTACTTAGAGGAAAATTTATAGCACTAAGTGTCTATATTAGAAAAGAAGAAAGATCTCAAATCAATGACCTCAGCTTTTGATTTCTCAGAACTAGCAAGGATAAATTGGAACTTCCTCAGCTTGATAAAGGGCATCTATGAAAAACCTGTGTTAACCTTATACTTAATGGTGAAAGGCTGAATGCTTTCACCCTAATATCAGGAACAAGACAAGTATGTTTTCTCTCTCACTTCCATTCAATATTGCCGTTGGAGGTTCTAACCAGTGCAACCTGGCAAGAAAAAGTAAAAGGTGCTGAGATTGAAAAGGAGTTAGTAAAACTGTATTTGCCGATGACATCATATCATTATGTTGTAGGTAGAAAATCTAAAGAAGTTAAAAAAAACCACACAAAACAGTATTAAAACTAATAAGTGAGTTCCATAAGTTTATATATTAAAATCAACTGTATTTCTATGTACTAACAATGAACAGCCTGCAAATGAAACTAAGAAAATAATTCCATTCACAACAGCACCAAAAAGAATACAGTACTGAGGAATAAATTTAACAAATGACTTTCAAGACTTGTACACTGAAAAGACAAAACAATGCTGGAAGAAATTAAAGATCTAAATAAATGGATAGACATTCCATGACCATGGATTGTAACACTCAATGTTATTAAAATGGCAATTCTTCCCTAAGTGATAGATTCAGTGTAATTGCTATAAAATTTCAACTGTTTTTGTTTTTCAGAAATGGGCAATGTAATTTTAAAATTTATATTAAAAAGCAAAAACCCCTAATAGCCAAAAGAAAACCTTTTTGAGACAGAACAAAATGGGAGAACGTCTTGATTTTAAAACTTACCATCTTGATTGCAAGATTAGCTTTCTAGTAAGCTTTTTTCAAATAAATCTTTTTCATAAGGATAGAAACATAGATCAGTAGAACAGAACTGAGAGCCCAGAAATAAACTTGTACATTTGTGGTCAGTTGATTTTAGACACAGCAGCCAAGGAAATTCAGTGGCTGGGGTGGGTCGGGTAATCTTTTCAACAATGGTTCTGAGACAGTTGGATGTCCATATGTGAGAACATGAATTCTTCTAGAACAACATCACATCATATGCAAAAGTTAACTTTAAAAATCTGATAAATTTGACTTCTTCAAAATTAAAAGTGTTTGTGCTTCATTTTACTTTCATTAAGAAAGTAAAAGAAGCAGATGTAAACTATTATATATAGGCTGGATAAACAACAAGGTCCTACTGAAAAAAAAAAAAAAAAAAGTAAAAGGAGCCCCAGACCTGGAAAAACATTTGCAAATCATGTAACTGATTAAGAACTTATATCCAGAATATATAAAGCCCTCTTACAACCAATTATAAGAAGACAAATAACCCAATTAAAAACAGGCAAGAGATTTTAGTAGATGTTACCAAAGAATATATATGAATAGCCAAAAAGCAAATGAAAAGATGCTCAAGATCATTAGTTGTCAGAGAAATGCAATTTAAAACTACAAGATAATCCTTCACACCCTCCAGGATGACTTTACAAAACAAAACAAAACAAAACAAAGAAAACAGACAATAACAACTGTGGTGGTAATAATAATGTGGTGGTACACATAATAATAATAATGTGGTGATAATAATAACTGTGGTGGTACACATTCTCCAAAACTTATTGAATAGTTTAGTTCAAAGGACTGTATCTTATTCTATGTAAATTATATTTAAGAAAGTTGATGAAATATGACTTTGAAATTTCAAATAATGAAAGGAAGGCCATACATTATTGATTCTATCTGAATAGATAGAATAGACTGAGCACTGACTCAAGATACTTGAGAAATAAAGGCATACACAGTCCCAAGGTGACATCAGCTCCAATATTCTACAACTTCATGAAAGAGGTTGAAAGCTCAACAAAAGAGGTTTAGGCTTGACATCAGGCAGAAATTCCTAGCAGTAAATATAGAAGAATAATTGATTTGGGCGTTAGAAGGGAAATTGGTGGTCATCTTATATAACTTTGCATTCTATTTAGGAATCCCTATGATAGAATCTTCTATAGTTCATCACAGAGCCTCTGCTTGCAGATAGCACCCTACAAAGTTAATCCATTGTTGGTCTATTCTAATTGTTTAAAAATTCTTGAACTGGGAATCTCTCTCCTGGTGACTTTTATCCCTGGGTCTTAGTTATCCAATTTTGGGGTTTTACTGTTATGAGCAAAAGTCATTTAGGGGGATGTGTCTCTCCTGAAACTCACTTTCAGGGCAAGAGAGATACCCATCTCCATGGTGGTCAGAGTGCTGCCCCTAATAAAAGACTCCACTAGTGCTTACCACGTTCCTGCTAACGGCCAGGGGCTCAAGGATTGTCCCTCAGCTAGCTTGGCCTCAACTCTTTACCTTTCTTGCAATTCTGCACTTTGACCAAAAGGCTCTGTCATATATTTATGGTGCCCAAGCTAATTTACTAATGGGAGAGGAAATCTTGGTGTAATCCCTTGATTTGAACGAAGGGATGCAAACATCAGATGGGAGCTGGACATAGTGATTTCTGAGATCCTGTGGTTCTAGGAAAGTTACAATACACTGTTCATATTACTCAATTCAGAGTGTCACACATGGCCATACATATCAGGCTTCTGTGACAAGCAATGTTAGCTGGCTACCCAACAGATTTCCTTTCTTTCTGCTTTCACATGCAGCTGTGTATGCATGTAGTATGGGCAGTGGCAACCCTTTTGTGACCATGAAGTTTCCACAAAGCCAAGAAAAATGCGGGAGGCTGAACAAGAGCCTGACATCGCTGAGCTGCTGAATTAAGCAACCCTGAAATCTCCCACATCTAGACACTTTCAACAATGAAATAAATCCCATTGTCGAAGTACCTTTAAGTTGGGTGTTCTATTTTGTTCTCTTTCCCTAGACAGATGCATTCAAACTAAACACAAATTCCTAAGCCATCCTAACATGCAGATCCTAGACTGAGACCAGAGATACATCTTTTAGCTCTCTTTGTATTTAGGTGGTAGGTAGTCAGCTTCTAAGATGGGCCCCATTGATCTTTGCCTCTCGGTGTTTACACCCTTGGCTAGCTTCCTCCGACAATGAATCAGGACACGTCACTCTGACCCAACAGACTATGGTAGATGTGAAGGTGTATGATGCCTGATGCTGGGTCATGAAAAGATTGTAGCTCCCATCTGGGTCTCTTGGTTTGCTTTGCCCCTGCCATGTTGTGAGGACTCTCAAGCAGCCCTGGGGAGAGGACCACGTGGAGGAGAGCTGAGGCCTCCAGCCAACAACCACGTCAACTGGTCAGGCATGTGAGTAGAGCAGGTCCTCCAGCTGAGGCCAAGCCTTCAGATGGCCACAGCTCTGGTTGATCTCTGACTTCACCTTGTGGGAAACCATGAGCCAGAGCACCTGGCCAGGCCACTCTTGACTTCCTGACCCACAGAAACTGTGGGAGATGATCAATATTTATTTTTAAGTCACTGAGTTTTGGGCTAATTTGTTGCACAGAAATAGATAATGGATACAGGGAGAAAATCTTTTTATGTTAGGACCCAAATACTTCTCCTCAGTACTTGGTCACAAATGCTTTCCTTGCAAGTACACAAAACCCCCCTTGATTTCCTAAATTTCACCCAGATATGATCCACACTGGGATTTTTCTTCCTTTTGCACCCAGCCCATAAGTCCAGATGCTCCACATTGCCCCTGTTCTAAAAACAACTATTGCCTATTCTTCACCTCTTCCTTTTCTTCTCCTTCCTAGATTTTTCAACACCAGGTCCTCATAGTATTAAATCACTCGGGGCAGGAGTCAGCAAACTACGTCTTGATGCTCAAATCCGACCCTCTGCCTGTTTCTGAAATGAAGTGTAGTTGGAACACAGCCGTGCTCATTTGTCTACTTATTGTCTATGTCTCCTTTTGCACTACAGAGTCGAGTAGTTGTGACAGAAACCATGTGGCTCACAAACCTAAAATATGTACTATTTGGCCCTTAACAGAAACAGCTTGCATCCCCAGCATTAGGGTTTCTAGTATTTTATATGTGTTGCAAAACTCCAGGGGAGAACCAGTCACAACTACCTTTGTGTGGCAGTGTTCACCTTCCCAATCTAGGGACTCTGTTCCTCTCTGGTTCTCACCTCCTGTTCTGTAGACATCAGCACATCACAGCCCAACTAATTCAGCTCTTCTGTTCTGTTGATACTGGAGTTCTCAATCCACATGTGAGGTTTCAAGGTAGGGGAATGGTTCTTTTTATTTTTTCCATTCCCTCCCTCCCTCCCACCCTCTCTCCCTCCCTCTTTCTTTCCTTCTTCCTTCCTTCCTTCCTTCCTTCCTTCTTTCTCTCCACTAAGGATGCGTGAAGTGGCAAAAATATTTTAATTCATTACTTATGAATTGAGAAACAATGCAAGGAGATGGGAAAATTTTACTCTGGAAACACACATGCACACACACACTCACACTCACACTCACACAGAAAACCAGGCCAAGTAAGTTTGGCGTGGAGATGTCATACCCTGACCCATAATCACAGAGCACTTCTCAGCTCTGGCCCTTCAAAGAGGAAGAGGAACAAGGGTAATTCCAGCTATTACAGGCTCCTGGGCACCAAATGAAACGCTCTGCTGTAAATTGTATATAATCAGGGAGGAAGACTTTTATTTGTCCATGGTTATGAATGGGACTTTTCCTTCCTCTTGTCTAGAAGGAAAGGAACGGGTTTAGATCAATCTGGGGGAGTTTCACTTGGCTGAGGTGACCAGAACTCTCTCTGGATACTACCAGGGCCTCTGTCCTATATTCAGTACCTATGTAAACAGAGAATCTCCTATCTCTTTTCCTATACCAAGATTTCCCTTCTTTTTACCACACAATTTCTGTCCTTAGGACAAAGCACGTTAATTGCACGGTGGTGGAAATTTTCAGATGCTTAAAAGTGATGGATACAGAATACAAACACCTGATCATCCTATAACATTTTTAAAATTTTATTATTTTATTTATTTATTTTTATTATTATTTTATTTATTTATTTTTGGCTGCATTGGGTCTTTGTTGCTGTGCGTGGGCTTTCTCTATTTGTGGTGAGCGGGGGTTACTCTTTGTTGTGGTGCACGGGCTTCTCATTGCGGTGGCTTCTCTTGTTGAGGAGCACGGGATCTATAGCACCCGGGCGCAGGCTTCAGTAGTTGTGGCATGCAGGCTCAGTAGTTGTGGTGCACGGGCTTAGTTGCTCCGTGGCATGTGGGATCTTCCCAGAACAGGGCTTGAACCCGTGCCCCCTGCATTGGCAGGTGGATTCTTAACCACTGAGCTACCAGGAAAGTCCCTCATCCTATAACATTTTTGCAACTTTATCCACATAGTCTCTGCCCTCTGGGAGCTCACAATTTTGTAAGGGAGACCAATTATTTATAGGAAAATGCTGAATTACAGAGGACTGGACCCTTGAGAGGCACAACTGAGAAGGACCATCAGATACTGTATATGTGTTTTCTGTGCAGGGCAGGCTGAACAATCTCCTCCAGGTTAAGCTTTTAGAGATGAACCTTCCAGGGGTGATTGATGATGTCCTGCAGGGTGGTAATAGTGGCAGTTGGAGATTGGATTGCCCCTATGATTCCCACTTCTACACCAGGACTTTCCTTCAACCCATTTTCTCTCAGCCCCACATGGGGCGGGATACCAAGAAAGTGGAGTGAGGGGTGGATTTACTCCCAGTGGGGACATAGTCTTCTGGAATGGAGACAAGAATTGCATCCACAAAGCAATTAGAAAACCAGACAGAAGAAAATCCATTTCTGAACTGTGCGAAACAGAGAACAGGGAGTTCTCAAGTGGAGGAACATGGTTTGGAAACCAGAGAAGCCAGGGCTGAGCATCGTGGGAGTGGGGTGGGTGGAGAGGAGTGGGGCAGGGCTAGGCGGGGGAGAGCAGCCCCTCCACCCACAGACTAAGTCATCCAGTGCCTCCCGACCTGGTCCTCACCGCCATCCTCCCTTTCGTTTTCCCTTTATGCTTTTTTTCCTTTTAGTATCTGATGCTATTGTCTATGTTTTATTCTGAGCTTATCATCTATAATCGTTGATCCCTCTCATTTATATAATTTAATCAGTTACTTTTTGCCACCACTTTTCTACCTCTATAACATTTTCATTGTGATCTATTTATTTTTCAATATTTTTTATGTCTATATCAATCTATCTATCTACTATCCATCTATCTACTCTCATCTATCTATCTATCTATCTGTTGTCTATCAAACCATCTATTTCTCGATCCTCATTTATCTTCATCTATCTGTTTTTATTTCCTCTCCTTTCTCCTTCATGTCTAAATGGTTATCTACCTTAATTAAGTCTTTCATCCTTAATATTCCCCCTATTTTTCCTCTTTATTCCCTCTACTCTTTTTCCCACCCTTATTTCCATGTAATAGTTATCTTCCTTTATAGGGAAACTCCTCCCTCCCCCCAACTATTTGTTTTCCTCTCATTAGTTAGTAATAACAAGCAAACAGTCTTTCTATGTGCCAGGCAGGGTTATAACTGTTTTACATATGTTCATTCATTTAATCCTCATGACACCACCGTGAGGTAACTGACTCTCATTATCCCCATTTTGAGGAAAAACCCAGGAACAGAGAGGTTTAGTAACACGCCCAGGCTCTACAGCTAATAAATAGCAGTGCCAAGACTCAGTCCTCCAGCGTCCGTGCTGTTAACCACTATGCTATGCTGGCTCTCAAGAAGGTCCATGGTACCTCAACTTGTCCAACTGTGACACTGAGCCCCATCCTGCCATGCTGGTTAACGGAGGCTCCTTCGTCATTTGGGCTCCTCACTCCTCAGGGCAGGACAAAATCCCAGGAGTTTTATGCGGAACAGAATGCTTAGGAGAGGGGCCCTTCTGGTCTTTGGTCCACTTCGTCGAGCTCATACGTTCACTTGGGTACAGGAGTCCCTTTGGAGGCTCAGAGCCCTGGAGCCCTAAGGCTTGGGGTCAAGCTTCCAAGATGCAGCACCATCACCCGCTCTGAGTTCCCTACTAGTCTCAGAACCAGAAATCACTGGTTCTTCAAAGTTTGGGGGAATCTTCCACTCTGTTCTCTCTGCCCTCTCAGTTTCAGCTCTCATTACTCTCAAAGGGTCTCCTTGCTCTCCCTCATCCCAACAGCACCCCAACATTGAGTTCAGAATTTCTAAACAGAAGGAGGGTTGTCCACAGGCAAGTTGCTTTTGGCCTTGTTCCCCCAAACTGCATCCATGAAGGAACACAATGTCTGCACCATCCAGGAATGAGGGAGGGAGATACAAAGGAAAGAAGACATAGCTTTTTATCTCAATAAATTATCCTGCCACACATCCTGCTGTCCTGGATGGAGTGAGAAGACGGTAGGCAGGAGGTGGCACTATGTCATATCCTGTCCAGGTCCCCATGCCTCTGAGCCTCTTAGCTTGTTTCTGTGCCCTGTTTCTCCTCACGTAACCATTCCTGCTTTTGTAGCTGGGATGATCTGCTTGAAACACAACTTTATCCCATGCATCTTCTGTTCAGAAGGATACTATCTGTTCTGGAATTAGATCACGGTGAAGGTTGCATGACTTTGTGACAACAGTAAAAACTTACATTTTAAAAAGGTGAGTTTTATGGCATGTGAATTATAGCTCAGTTTTTTCAAAAGAAGGCTATTATCGTCTTCATCCTCGGAGTTAAATGTCCAGTCTTCAAGGTCTTCCACAATATGATCCTTCGTTATTTCTCCAGACTTATTTCCCTCTACTCACCTCTCTTCTCCACTCTTCAGCTCAGTTCTCCCGACCTCTGGTCCTGTCACTTCCTCGACCTAAAATCCTCTTCCCCTTCCGTTCATAAATCTCTATCTCGTAGTTTCTTCAAGACCAGTTCAAATTCTTCCTCCTTGATGGAACTTTCTCTGACCTTAGCCTTCATGGATCTCTTCTATTCTAACCGCTTTTCCATGATGTATTCCTACTTTGGCATAAACTTTAGTAGACTGACTGTTCCTTGAGTGAAGGGACTCTTCCTTTTCATCTTTGTGACTCAGCATCCCACAGTGCCTGGCACTGAGTAGCCACCTTAAAAAGTGAATGAGTGAATGAATAAATGCATTTCCCTAATCTCTAAATGGTTCACACGTGCCTGTCTTGTTTTTTCAACTAGATTGTAAGGTCCTGCAGGAAGGGTCCAGGTCTTCACTTGAGATTTAGCACTGGATCAGAACAGGGTACCTGGTTGACCCTTCAGCTACAGTAAGTCCCCTACATACGAACCTTCAAGTTGTGAACTTTCAAAGGTGTGAATGTGCATTTGCGTGTCCAATCACATAAGTTAGTTCACATGTCTGGTGTACATTGTCACGTGCGTGCATCCTCTACAAGTGGTTGTGCTTTTGTGTACTTTACTGTACAGTACTATAGAGAGTACAGTACAGTATCTTTATAGATAGAATTGAATCCAGCAAGGAACCAGAACCTGTGCCATCAACGTCAGGCGTGAGTGAAATTGCAGCTTGCCCCCCGTTTCCTATTGCTGACGATCCTTCAGCTCTACCATCTCCCACCTCCTCTCTCACCTCGTCAGTAACTCTTCTTGCCTGTTCACTCAATGCCAGCCCCTGTATGACAGCTCTTGTGCTGTACTACTATACTTTTCAAGGTACTGTACTGCAAGATTAAAAATGTTTTCTATATTTGTTGTGTTTGTTTGTTTTTTATGTATTATTTGTGTGAAAAGCATTATAGACCTATTATAGTACAGTACTATATAGCTGATTGTGTTAGTTGGGTACCTAGGCTAATTTTGTTGGACTTATGAACACATTGAACTTATGAACACCCTCGCGGAACGGAACTCGTTCATATGTAGGGGACTTACTGTACTTAGTTACCTGATGGCTTAGCAGAGAAAGTTGCCCTTTCCCATTTCACTGGTGATGGGCTGGAAAGGGAGGATGCTGAACAGGCAGGGAGAGTCCCCAGGATGCCTGGTTGAATGGTGGTTGCTCCACCCTTAACCACAAATGGTTCATTGACCACCGCTTTGGCATCTACAACAGTCTTTGGAAAGAGATGTAGTAATTTCCCCCACGGGGCTTATTTTTAAAATCAGTGGCTGAGAATGCCTGCCAGAAGTGGGGTTAGACAGCTCTGAGCTGCCGGTGGATGGGATGGGTGCTGTCTGAGAGGAGATAGAGGGGTTGGCCCTTAATTTTGGACCTCTGCTTCCCTGGAAGAGGAAGCCAGGCCAAAGGGAAGGGATGGCTTACACAAAACAGACCACAGCTTCCATGACGATGCAACCATCTAGCCAGGCAGTGTTTTCCCAGTTCTAAAGTTTGAAGACTGGGGCTGGGCCAGCCAGAGAGCTACTGGCCTTCCATTCACTCAGTGGAAAAAATTAAAGTTTTATTAGTTCGTACATGTGCTAAGTACTCTTCCAGGCACTAGGGATTAAAGTGTGGGCTTGATATAGTTTCTGCCCTCCAGAGGCTTATAGACACGTGGGAGAAGACAGACAAGTATCTGTGTAAATATGCTAGCAGGTAAATACATTAGTGCGGTAAGTGCAGAATGGAGGTAGAGGGGGAGGGAGTCCAAGGAGTCTTCGAAGAAGTGGCATCCAGGTTGAGACCTGGTGATGAATAAGGGTAGCCAGACAAAGGAGACAGGCATTCCAGACAGAAGACTGTGCAGTGCTCAAAAGAGGAAAGAAAATGCCACGTCCACAGGTAGTTCAGTTGTCTAAAGCAGGGGTCACCACACAGTGGCTCAAGAGACAAATTCAGCCAGCCACTTGTTTCTGTAATTAAAGCTTTATTTTCACATAGTTCCACCCATGTACTTACATATTGCCTATGGCTGCTTTTGTGCTACAGCTAGAGTTGAGTCATTGCAACAGAGGACATATGTCCCTGAAAGCCTAAAACATTTACTATGCTGGTCGAGAGACTGTGGTTCAGGGGAGAGATTGGAGAGTGGCAGGAAATGTGGCTGGAGAGGTGACTGGGAGGCAGACAATGAAAGGCCTTGTAATCAGGCTAAAGAGTTCACTGTTTTAAAAGTTAGGAGGGAGGGACGGATGTGTTTTCAGCAGGAACACAACATGATGATATTTGAATTTTAGATAATTGGGGTGGGATGAAGAGAGGAGAAGAAGCAAAACTGGGGTTAGGGAGGACAGTTGCGGGCATGGTATACAGGTAAGAAATAATGCCCTGGACTATAAAGGCACCAATGGGAGGGAGAGAAATGGAAACATTTGAGAGAAATACACAAGATTTGGTGATTGATTAGATATGAGGGTGTGTGAGAGGATGGGCTATGAGGCAAAGCTTCTATTTGGAATTTTTCTAAGATGAGGAATAAGCAATCATGACCCAATAGCCTTTAGGTAAAATTTGACTTCTTTGCATTCATTACTCGAATGCATCAAATTCCTTGTCTCAGGATTTGTTTGTTTTTACAGTCTGCTTAGACTCAATATTACCACTTTCATGGGATGTAGAAACCTTATCCCCATATAGGTCCCTTCACATTGTAGTTGTTTTGTGCATACCATCTACATACATTGAAAAGCTCATTACACAATGTTACAATTTTTGCTGTCAACTGTCAAGTATATTTTAAAGAACTCAAAAGGAGAATAGCCTATCATATGTATGCGACATTTACCATTTCTGTGGCTCTTCCTTCATTCTTGATGCTCCAAGTTTCCTCCTGAACCTCTAATGTCTGAAGAACTTCCTTTAGCAATACTTTTAAAGCAGGTCTTCTGGCAACAAATTCTCTTAGTCTTTCTTCATCAGAGAATGTCTTTATTTCAATTTCATGCCTGAAGATATTTTCACTGGGTAGAATTCTGGGTTGACAGTCTTCTTCCACTTCCTCCTGCTTCCATGGTTTCTAATGAGAAATCTACTGCCACTCCTATTGGTGTTGCCCTGTAGGTAATGCATTGTTATTTTCTGGCTGCTTTCAAGATTTTTTTGTTTGTTTTTAGTTTTCAGCAGTTTGATTATGATGTGTCTGGGTGTAGATTTCATTGAATTTATCCTGTTTGGGATTTACTGAACTTCTTGAATCTGTAAGTTTATATCATTCATTAATTGGGAAGTTTTCAGCCAATATTTCTTTGAATATTGTTTCAGTACCACATTCTTTCGCCTCTTGGGACTCTAATGACATGAGTGTCGGACATTTTGCTATTTTCTCACAGTCCCCTGAGGCTCAGCTCATTTTTTCACCGATCTTTTTTTCTCTCTGTTGTTTAGCATGAAGAATTTCTATCAATCTATCTTCAAGTTCACTAATTCCTCTCTCTGTCATCTCCATTCTGCTTCTGATCCTATTCAGGATTCCTTTATTTTGAAGATTGAATTTTTTAAGCTCTAACGTTTCCATGCAGTTCTTCTTTATATCTATTTCTTGGCTAAGAATTCTTTTTATTCATTTCGAGAGAGTTTGCATTTATTTCATAAAGCATGTTTTAATAATAGCTTTGCGGTATAATCCCAATATCTGTGCCATCTTAGGTTGTCCTTTGGGAGTTGAGATTTTTCTTGTTCTTTGTATGGCAAGTGTTTTTAGATTGTATTCAGGACATTTAAAATATTACGTTATCAGATTCTAGGTTTCGTTTAAATCCTATGGAGAATGTTGATATTTTTCTCCTAGCAGGAAATCAACCCGGTTTGTTTCAGGCCACAAGTTCAGACAAACCTGTTGTGGGTTATGGTTTGAATGACAGTTCCATTTTCAAAGTCTCTGCAGTGCTATTAGCATTTTTCTTGCATGGGTGCTTCTCAGTGGACAGCCTGGAATGTGGGTGGTGGTCTATCACATCGTTCAATTCTCAAAGATTTTAGTATGAGGTTTAGGATCAGATCCATGCTGGCACACCTCTGGAGTAAGCCCAGGAGCTCATAAACTATTTTATGGTGTAGGTTTCAACTTCTCCCTCTCTATGATTTCCCTGGTACCTTCCCTGTACCAGAAATCTGGGAATTTAGTTTCCCTACTCAGTGTACTTACTGCAACTGCTGTTTTTAAAATTTTTGTTTATTTGTTTCATTTTATTTCCTCAACCTGGGAAAGCATCTTCCTGTACTCTGTCTGGCTAACTAATATTAATTTTTCAGGTCTTAGCTTAAATGTCATTTTATCATAAAAGCCTTCCCTTATTGTCATATCATTTATGTTCCCCTTATCTTCCCATAGGGTTACATATGTATTTGTTTATTGATCTACTATATCTCTCCTACTGGACAGGAGATGAGATGATGTGTCTTGTTCACCTTTATGTAATATTTCTATATTTAAAACAGTGTATGACACAAAAGACATACTCAACACATACTTATTTACTTATTTAATTTCCTTCCATCTTCCCACCCACCCATCCATGTCCTGCCTCACCCCCCAAAAGATATTAAGATCCTCATATTCAAAAATGGCTTTGGCTCTCAAGAATCAAATTAAATCTTATCTTTTCATAACTTTATAATTTGTAAAGCATTCTCACATTTCCTTTTTTTTTTTTTTCTTGCCTGATTTTATGAAGTTGAGAGGGGGGAAAATGTACTTTAGAGACAAGTAAACAAAGAGTCAAAGACATGAAATATTTGTCCAAGGTCATATCTTGTTAGTAATGGAAATGATGAGAAGGGTTGGTAGTAGGGTGAGGCAAGTGAGATGGCTACGGACCTAATTTAAGGAGCATTTACTCCCAGCGTTGTGAATGCTTGCACACCCCTGAGAGTGAATGCTTTCTTATATATTTCACTCTTGGCATTTTGTTTACCTCTTCTTAGGCTTGGCCCTGCTGGTGGATCAGTTCAGGTCTTTTTGACTCCAAAGTCTCCTTCAATATTTTGACAGAGAGCTCTAACCAAATGTAACCAGCCATGCATTCAGGTCTGACTTACAACAGCACTTTGAAGAATTTTGGTGTCACAGAGATCTGGCTTTGAGTCTAAACTCCTCTCTAGTAACTGTATTATCTTGCGCAAATTACTTTTCCTTAGAAATAAAACAGATACGATATCTATCTCATAGGCTTGCTTAAAGATTAAAATGATATAATGTAGGTATGGCAATCTGCTGGTTGTCCTTAATATTTGTTTTCTTCTTCTATAGACATAGGAATACCAGTTTTTAGTTGGGACATGGCACCCAAAAAAGGGACTCAATTTCCCAACACTTTTGCATGTAGATGTGAACATGTAACTAGGTTCTAGCCAACGGGATGTCAAGGCCATACATGTCAAGCCCACAGCTAACATTATATTCAATGGTGAAAAGCTGAAAGCTCTTCCTCTAAGACCAGGAACAAGACAAGGATGCCTACTCTTGCCACCTTTATTTAACATAGCACTGGAAGTCCTGGCCAGATCAATTAGGCAGGAAAAAAAAATAAGGTGTCCAAATAAGAAAAAAAAAAAGTAAAACTGTCTCTATTTGCAGATGACATAGTATTATATATTAAAAAACTGTAAAGAGTCCACCAAAAAAGTTAGAACCAATAGACAAATTTGGTAAAGGTGCAGGATACAAAATCAATATAAAAATCATTTGTATTTCTACACACTAACAACAAACTATCAGGAAGAGAAACTAAGGAAAGAATCCCATTTACAATTACATCAAAAAGAATAAAATATCTAGGAATAAATTTAACCAAGAAGGTGAAGGATCTCTACACTGAAAACTCTAAGACACTGATGCAAGAAACTGAAGAAGATACAAATAAATGGACAGATATTCTGTGCTCAAGGATTGGAAGAATTAATATTATTAAAATTCCATACTACCCAAAGCAGTCTACAGATTCAATGCAGTCTTCTGTCAAGATTCCAACAGCATTTTTCTCAGAAATAGAAAAAATAATTTAAAAATTTGTATTGAACCACAAAAGTCTCTGAATAGCAAAAGCAATCTTGAGAAAAGAACAAGACTGGAGGCATCACAGTTCTTGATCAAACTATATTACAAAGCCATAGTACTCAGAAGAGTATAGTATTGGCATAAAATAGTGAAACAGAATAGAGAGCCCAGAAATAGATCCACACACAAATGGTCAATTAATTTATGACAAAGGAGCCAAGGATATACAATGGGGAAAGGACAGGCTCTTCAATAAATAGTGTTGGGAAAACTGGACAGTCACAAGCAAAAGAATAAAACTGAACCCTCATCTTAAACCACTCACAAAATTCAACTCAAAATGTATTAAAGACTTGAATGTTAACGCCTGAAACCATAAAACTCCTAGAAGAAAACGTACGGCATAAGCTCCTTGACATTGGCCTTGGCAGTGATTTTTTTGATTTGACACTAAAAGAAAGGCAACAAAAGCAAAAATAAACAAGTGGGACTATTCCAAACTAAAGAGCTTCTGCATAGCAAAGGAAACCATCAACAAAATGAAAACGCAACCTATGTATGGAATGGGAGAAAATATTTGCAAATCATGTATCTGATAAGGGGTTAATATCCGAAATATATAAGGAACTCATACAACTCAATAACAAAAACAAAGAAACAACTCAATTAAAAAATTGGCAGAGGAACTGAATAGGCATTTTTCCAAAGAGACATACAAATAGCCAATAGGTACATGAAAAGATGCTCAATATCACTAACAATCAGGGAAATGCAAATCAAAAGTGCAATGAGATATCACTTCACACCTGTTATAATGGCTATTATCAAAAAGACAAGAGACAACAAGTGTTGGCAAAGATGTGTAGAAAAGGGAACCCTTGTGCACGGTTGGTGAGAATGTAAACAGGTGCAGTCACTGTGGAAAACAGTCTGGAGGTTCCTCAAAAATTATTCAAACAGTTCATGACAAGGGAAATCAAAATGGCCAACAAACATGCTATGCTACACAACATCACCAGTGACAACAGAAATGCAAAACCAAATGGCACTATTTCTTACTGGAATGGCAAAAATTAAAATTTCTGAAAGCTCTTGCTTGGTTTCTACGAGGATATGGAGAAAAAAAGGAGTGTTCATACACTGTCAGTGGAAGGGGAATTTGGGACAAACACTTTGGAGTTAAATTTGGAACTAACAAATTTGAAGTTGTTAATACTCTAGAATCCAGCAATTCCACTCACAGAGATACACCCTGGAGAAGCTAACATGCATGCACAATGCAAAGCGCCTCACTGTCTATCAAGAGGAGAATAAACAAATAAACAAACTGGGCCGTAAGCATATAATTCAGAGTACTCAAAAATAGTATACAGTAGCTAAAATGAATGAAGTGGCTCTATCTGTATCAGTATGGTTAAATCTCAAAAGCATGATATGGGGTTTAACAAAAGCAAGTTGTTGAGTGACATGCAGAAGACAATGCTTTCAGTATGACACCTTCGGCACATCTCAATACGACACATTTTATGGCTACACTATATAGACATGGATGTACATTATACAGATACGCACTGAAACTATAAATAAACCCAGGAGAATGAAGAACATCAAAGTTAAGACAGCAATCAATACTGAGGAAAGACTGATACATTGGTAGCAGAAATATTCCCAATTTTTCTCCCATCCTGTGTCCATGCTTTTTGCTATGGGACTTTAGTAGCACTTCTCATCAAAACAAGGAGCCTATTACCTCACTCCTAGAATATGCGATGGCCTTGGGACTTGCTTTAACCAACGGAATGTGGTATATAAGTGACGTGTGTCAGTTCTGAGTCTAGGCCTCAGAGGCACCGCACGATCCCACCGTCCTTTCCGATCTGCTGACGCACGTGAGCAAGTTGGGGCCAGCCTCCTGGAGGATGAGACCCAGTGAACGACAGTCCAGGTGTCCCAGCTGAGGTCAGCCTATTCCAGCCTACAGCCAGCTGACCTCCAAACACCTGAGAGAGACAAGCCAAGATCATCAGAGCCGCCCACCTGACCTACTGAAGCGGATCTGAAGACTGAGCCCAGGTAAGACCAGAGCAGCCGAGGTGACCAAGGAGTCATGAAGAGTAATAAGGGCTTATTGTTTCAGCCACTAAGTTTCCAAGTGGTTTGTTGCTGAGAAATAGCTGACATAAGGAGGAGCACAGAATGCAGGAGGGGCAAAAGGGACAAGGGTTCAACTGTATCTTTGATGTTTTATGTCTTAAGAGAGATCCAAAGCAAACACAGCAAAATGTTAAGATTGCACGAATATAGGTAGTAGAGAAATGAGGATTTGTTATCTAATTCTCCTAGCTTCTCTGTACGTGTGAAGTATTTCACAATAAAAGGAAATTTACACAGAAGAGTAAATGTCCAATGTGCTACCCCAGACAAGGTGGCCTAGAGGGTTTTAAAAAAGAACAAAGACATGAACTTGCCCTCTTGCCCCCTCCCTACTTCACCGTCACCACACACGCAGAGCCGAGGGAGTGGACCAGGGATTTCTGAGTTCACATTCTCTTCTCTCATCCCCGGGACGTCTTCCCTAACCTTCCTGGAACTGAATCCTTTGCCAGTATTTAATCCTCTGGCCTCAGTGAGTCATCTGCACAACAGCACACAGCTGATCAGCGCACGGACAGGAGATCCTCAGAGATGAACCAGGGAAGAAAGCATCCCAGGGGCAAATTCTATGCTCCTGCTCCCGGGGTAGCAGACTTTAAATCTCCGAACTACTTCATACTATCGTTATGTCCAAAATCCAGATTCACCCGATAAAAATGTGAGAGTCCTTCCTGCTCCACTCAAATACAGGGTTAGTCACCTACCCTGTGACTTCCTCCTGACACTCTCACCTGCCCCCCCGCCCCCGTCCTTTGAATTTGTTGCCGCTCCTGGCACAGGCGGCGTTGTGTGTCTGCCAGGAGATTTGTGCTTGCCCATCGAGAGGGACGAAAGCTCCAGGGGATACGCACTCCATGCCAGAGAAAGGGCCAGGCCGTCTGCTCCCAAGGGGCTCAACATCCCTCTTGGCCCAATGCATTGCTCATGTTTCTGTTTTGACGTCCACAGCCATCTATGTGCATCGTATTCTGCACTGACTGTGTACCTTCCTGTGTGCGGACTGGTCCTGCGAGTTACCCTGAGTTCTCGTCCCAACTCAATTGGGCTGCACGCTGCCTGAGGACACGGTGAGGTAAGTGACTTCGTGTCCCTACGATCCAGTGAAAGGAAAGAAGGAAAAGAGGAGAAAGGTCAGACAGGAAGGAAGAAAGGAAGGAAGGATAATAGCAGCATATATTTATAGAATGACTATATGCCAGGTCGTGTGCGCTTTCTTCTTTAATCCTCCCAACTACTAAGTGAGGTAGATACTATTATTAATGTTTCCTAGCTTACAGATGAGGAAACACGCTTCCGAGGGTAGCTAATACGCCTGGGGACAAGCCATGGCAAGTAAATCAGGGAGGCAGTCTTTGAGGCAGATTTGTTTACCTGGGTTCCCGTATCTGATGTCAGACTGTCATGCTGAGAGTTTTGAGCACAGAGGAGCAGATAACAAGGAACCAGGACTTCACCATAAAGAAAGAAAAGGAAAGAAGGATAGAAAGCAGAAGAGAACACAGAGGGAGGGAGAGACCCACTAACACAGGTGTCACACCGAAACTGCACCGTTTCTGCTTCATCCCTAGACATCTCCAGAAAGGATCTGCGTGCTTCCTGGGTACTGTGTTCCGGGTTTCATTCTCCATGTGCCAAAGGCATCCACAGAGAGCTTGTCATGCTCTCCTGCCTGCGAGAGAAGACAGGCAGACAGTCGACTCTGGAGCTGTGGACCCTGCGTTAGCAAATCCTGCAAGCCTCTCATCACATTTTCATCAGCCAGTCAATACATAACCTTTCTTATGTGTGTTTCTTTCTAAACACTCCTTATTTAATACAGATTGTTGACTCATTAACACTGAACTCACAACCAGCAGCGCCGCAACTGATGCCTAAGTGGACAAAGCTCATCTAACACCTGTATTTCTCCATAAGACACATCACACCTTCCTTGCACTTACTAACCCCCAGATAGCCTTTCAGCACTACACTTGAGGGTCATTTTAAACAGCAAAATCACCAAGAAAAAGCACAAAAATGTAAAAAATGTGGCAGGAAACAGACCTTGAAAAGGACACTTGTTTATGTTAGTGGAGCTGAGGCCGGAAGGTGGAGAGTCACCTTTCTTCTCTCAGCTGGGAGTGTGTGTGTGTCCGGCGACTCAGTTTTCCGCTGCTCTGTGCATGTGCACAGATGATGTCCAAGACGGTGCCAAAGGGCCCCCCTTTCATGCTGAGGGTCGGTTACAATATCCACGCAACTTGGAGTTGATGAGACTATTGCTTTTGTAAATGCTTTATTATTTTGGAGTTACAAATACATTTTAGCAAGCAGGAGAATTTGCAAATGTAGAGGCCACGATGAATGAGGATTCATTGCATGTAGCATGAAGTTGAGCCAGTTCTCAGACTCGGACATAGGAGGAACTCTGCTTCTTCTGGGAAGACAGGAAAAGCAGTAGTAGTAACTGTAGCTGTGTATATGGAACAGGACCTCACGTGTTAGTCCTGCAGGGAACCTCAGGAGGCTACCCATCCATTCCCGGGCTTTAGTTGGGATTTTGTTCTGGTCATGGGAGATTGTCAGCATCACAGGTCACAGAAAAGTCTAAATCTTCTTACTTGAATCAAATAGCTCCTCAAGTCCCTCGCCTTTGTACAGCCTTCTAGAGGCTGGATCTTGCTCAGCTCTGTGCCTTCGTGTACAGAAGAAACTCGGCAAACACTTGCTGTGTACTGAATGGGGCTCAGGTCAATCTGCCACTACGTGGTCCTTACCCCACCCTCCCTTTGTACCATATTCTCATGTGAGTATTTCCTTCTAAAGCTGTGTTTCCCAACTTGAGGTTTCTGGAATTAGGGGTCCTTAGAGTTGTCTTAAATATGTCACTGAGCTATTGAAAAAAATCTTTCCAAGAATACATTTCACTAGGACAAAACTTCACAGGTTAACATAAAATGGCAAGGTTTTGTTTTTGATTTTGTGAACCTGCCTGGAACTATAGAGTGATAATTCTTTTTTTTGTAATTCATCAGTATTTTATTTATTTTATTTAATTTTATTTTTGGCTGCGTTGGGTCTTCGTTGCTGCGTGCAGGCTTTCTCTAGTTGTGGTGAGCGGGGGCTACTCTTCGTTGCAGTGTGCGGGCTTCTCATTACGGTGGCTCCTCTTTTTGCAGCATGGGCTCTAGGAGCACGGGCTTCAGTAGTTGCAGCACGCAGGCTCAGTAGTTGTGGCGCACGGGCTCTAGAGGACAGGCTCAGTAGTTACGGTGCATGGGCTTAGTTGCTCCGCGGCATGTGGGATCTTCCTGGACCAGGGCTCAAATCTGTGTCCCCTGCATTGGCAGGTGGATTCTTAACCATTGTGCCACCAGGGAAGTCCCTGTACAGTGATAATCCTATGCCATGATACTATCCATTGTTTGCTAATACCATCTATCTCTCAGCTCCACAGACATATCTTTGATGAATGAAAAATAGATAACTGCTCAAATTGTTTGCTAAGGGAAAGTTTTCAGAACATTTCAGGGAAATATGGGGGGAGATAATGGAAAGGTTCTTTGATGGTTCAAGGATAGAAAACCATCATCTAAATGGTTCTGAACACATGGAACTTTTTGTAAATAGGTGTTATAAAATATTTTTTATTATTTCTAAATAATGATAAGGATTTTTACACTGCCCTGACTTCTTTTAGGCAAAGCAGTCCAATTTCACCTAAATGGGAAAACTAAGTAACAGAAGCAAGCTTCTTCACCTAGAAGCTGGAGAATAGGCCTGAGGAGCCACTCTTTCAGCTTTGTTCGTTCTTTCACCACGGCTCTCCTGATTCTCCCGAGGGCCTCTTGAACAGGAATCTTTCCGTGAATTCACCTTTCCTTTGTGGAACATTTTTTCTTCTTGTGAGAATCAGCCAGGATCCAACTGCAGTGACACAGACAGCATGTACTGTGCCAGTAAGAGATCTGCCAGCGCCCAGGCAACCTAAGTTGTGTTTCTCTTGAAATTCCTTTTCATGCATTTCTTCCATTCCCATCGCAATGTCATTCCGAGGAACAGCTGGTGCCACCCTTCCCCATCGAGGCAAGGTTACAGCCTCGCTGGGTTTTGTGCTTTGAGAACAGAAATGGGGGCAGGGGAGGAAAGGGCAGTAGGGACTGGAGACCTCAGGCTCAGTGCCTGCCTCATTTCCAAAGTGTGTTTTTAAAGCCTTGAGGACCTTGTCGTCTGTCGTAGGAATGCTTACCTGGTTGTACAAATAGAGAACCTGACGCTCAGTGAGACAGTCTTCACCAATGTCTGCACGAAGGCCCGGGCCCTGCCCGGTATCCCCAGAAGGCTCTTGCGATCAGCTTCTTCACCATCCGGCCTGTGTATCCCGCCTCCTTTACCTACTCCTGCTCCCATCTGGACCTGATACCGAGGATGCCCCTTCTCTTCTCAGCCTGCCAAGCCATCTTCTTCACATCATTCATGGAGTGTCTGAGACCACTCCCATCCAAGAAGGCTTCTAGAACACTCGGGGAAATAGTCTTAATCTCATCCTTCTCAGTCCAAATACAAAACTACAGACTTCATCTAAAATCTTTATCGTGTAGTATTTTAAGTTATGTATTTGTTAACGGCTTAGTGTTTGGTGTGTCTTCATAAAAATGGTATGTAACACCATAGCTTGATTTTTTCCAATCTTACCACTTCTGTACATTTCATAATATAGCACCATGTGAAAAACAGATACCTAATACATTTATTTTGATTTCATAGGCCAAATGGTACCTTTAAATTGCCCTGCTGTGAAAGCCACCACTTAATACCTAATAAAACAGCCTTGAGGTGACAAAGGAAGGGCTGGGTAGCAGCTCTCACCCACCTTCTGTGAATGAACCCTTATCCCTGCACCTGACCCCTGGCTGCACCCTTCAAGTTGTTGGCTTAATACTTAGTTACAGGAATTCTGTGAAAAGATTCTCCTCTTTTTGAATGCCTTTTATTCATTTACTAAAAATTTTTTTTAAATTTAATTTTACTGACGTATCGTTGATTTACAATGTTGTGTTAGTTTCTGGTGTACAGCAAAGTGATTCAGATACATATATACATACTTTTTCAGATTCTTTTCCATTATAGTTTATTACAAGATATTGACTATAGTTCCCTGTACTATAGGTAGGACCTTGTTATCTATTTTATATTATATATAGTAGTTTGTATCTGCTAATCCCAAACTCCTAATTTATTGAATAGGCATAAACTGAACATCTTTTGATCATACTACACCCACTTCAACTCGACCTGTCATAGTACAAACCCCGACAGTCTCTGACCCTGGTCTCGCACAGCCCAGTTTTCTGTCTGTCTACCTGGCTTTGCATTAGAAGCAGTTGCAATGGTAGCATTCATGCTCAGAAGACAATTTCTTGCTCCAAGGACAGAGCACCTACCTTGTTCTTGGTGGGATCACCAGGCTCTTTGGAAAAGGATGTGGAAAGTGTTAGTGAGTAATGGACCCAGTCTGGAGTGGTGTTCTCCTTAGGGTTGTTACTGGACAGTTGTTTCCTTGAGTAGAAAATCAAGACACATTCTATGAGAAAGTTTTTTCTGTGCCAAAAGAGTTTCCATAAGTTATTACATTTAGGCATACTAATAGAGTGCTTTTTGTTTCTTGGAATCAAGACAGACGATCTTATGATGATGTCAGAGGTCCTCCAGTTCAGTCTGCTGGCCAGTTACAATCTGCATACAATTTGGATAGGATGAAACTACTGCTTTTGTAGATGCCTTTATTCGTTGTAGTCACTACTCATAGCAAATATGTTCTAGATGGGATAGGTAAGGGATAGGGAGCATCTGAGAATGTAGTCCTACAAGGAAAGACAGTGGAAAAGGTGGCGAAACAGCAGAGACAGAAATGGGGACACAGTTATCGGCAAAGTAATGCAGGAAGCCGAATGATGAAGGAAGCTGAGAACGCAGTAAGCAGAAATAAAGATGCTCCTCGCTGTCTGATCATCACGATGTTGACTCAGTGTCACGAAAACACTGCCAGGTGCTGCTTTAGACCAACTTCCACCAGGCCCGAACGTAGGCACACTACTTTCCCAGTCCACGAAACGTTATTAATAGACAACGGCAAGGCCACAAAGGGAAGATGAGACAGGGGTAAAGAATCCAAAGTCCTTTTTTGACTCTTATAAAACCTTAGAAAGAGTAACTTAAAAGCAAGTTTTTGAAAGGGAGGGATTTAAAAGTCACATTTGTCTCATATGCTTCTATAAAAAGATTATCACAAGAAATCTATACTTGCAATGTATATTTCACTGCTTTGTAATTTTTAAAATTTAATTGGAAAATAAGGTAGAGGGAAGGTTTTATTTGTATGTTAATTAAGCCTTGTACCTGGTATGACTCAAACCTTTTGGAAAAGTCAAATATCTCCATGAAATTTTAGTGAATAGTCTCCTACACCTAGTGTCTGTGTGTGACACACAGGAAGTTTTAACTCACGAATATTCACAGATAGGACACAATGGTAGGAAAAAAGGACACTTTTTTTTCATATAGAGACTTTAAGAATAACTGTATAGAGGAGAGGAACCAAGATGGCGGAGTAGAAGGACGTGCTCTCACTCCCTCTTGCGAGAACACCAGAATCACAGCTAGCTGCTGGACAGTCATCGACAGGAAGACACTGGAACTCACCGAAAAAGATACCCGACATCCAAAGACAAAGGAGAAGCCACAATGAGACGGTAGGAGGGGCGCAATCACAGTAAAATCAAATCCCATAACTGCTGGGTGGGTGACTCACAAACTGGAGAACACTTATACCGCAGAAGTCCACCCACTGGAGTGAAGGTTCTGAGCCCCACGTCAGCCTTCCCAACCTGGGAGTCCGGCAACGGGAGGAGGAATTCCCAGAGAATCAGACTTTGAAAGCTAGTGGGATTTGACTGCAGGACTTCAACAGGACTGGGGGAAACAGAGACTCCACTCTTGGAGGGCATGCACAAAGTAGTGTGCATGTCGGGACCCAGGAGAAGGAGCAGTGACCCCAGGGGAGACTGAACCAGACCGACCTGCTGGTGTTGGAGGGTCTCCTGCAGAGGCAGGGGGTGGCTGTGTCTCACCATGAGAACACGGACACTGGCAGCAGAAGTTCTGGGAAGTACTCCTTGGCGTGAGCCCTCCCAGAGTCTGTCACTATCCCCAACAAAGAGCCCGGGTAAGCTCCACTGCTGGGTTGCCTCAGGCCAAACAACCAACAGGGAGGGAACCCAGCCCCACCCATCAACAGTCAAGTGGATTAAAGTTTTACTGAGCTCTGCCCACCAGAGCAACAGTCAGCTCTAGCCACCACCAGTCCCTCCCATCAAGCCTCTTAGATAGCCTCATCCACCAGAGGGCAGAGAGAAGAAGAAAGAAGAACTACAATCCTGCAGCCTGTGGAACAAAAACCACATTCACAGACAGATAGACAAGATGAAAAGGCAGAAGGCTATGTACCAGATGAAGGAACAAGATAAAACCCCAGAAAAACAACTCAATGAAGTGGAGATAGGCAACCTTCCAGAAAAAGAATTCAGAATAATGATAGTGAAGATGATCCAGGACCTCGGAAAAACAATGGAGGCAAAGATCGAGAAGATGCAAGAAACGTTTAACAAAGACCTAGAAGAATTAAAGAACAAACAAACAGAGATGAACAATACAATAACTGAAATGAAAACTATACTAGAAGGAATCAATAGCAGAATAACTGAGGCAGAAGAATGGATAAGTGACCTGGAAGACAGAATTGTAGAATTCACTGCTGTGGAAAAGAATAAAGAAAAAAGAATGAAAACAAATGAAGACAGCCTAAGAGACCTCTGGGACAACATTAGATGCAACAACATTCGCATTATAGGGGTCCCAGAAGGAGAAGAGAGAGAGAAAGGACCTGAGAAAATATTTGAAGAGATTATAGTCAAAAACTTCCCTAACATGGGAAAGGAAATAGCCACCCAAGTCCAGAAAGCACAGAGAGTCCCATACAGGATAAACCCAAGGAGAAACACGCCGAGACACATAGTAATCAAATTGGCAAAAATTAAAGACAAAGAAAATTATTGAAAGCAGCAAGGGAAAAATGACAAATAACATACAAGGGAACTCCCATAAGGTTAACAGTTGATTTCTCAGCAGAAACTCTACTAGCCAGAAGGGAGTGGCATGATATACTTAAAGTGATGAAAGGGAAGAACCTACAACCAAGATTACTCTATCCAGCAAGGATCTCATTCAGATTCGATGGAGAAATCAAAAGCTTTACAGACAAGCAAAAGCTAAGAGAATTCAGCACCAGCAAACCAGCTCTACAACAAATGCTAAAGGAACTTCTCTAAGTGGGAAACACAAGAGAAGAAAAGGATCTACAAAAGCAAACCCAAAACAATTAAGAAAATGGTCATAGGAACATACATATCGATAATTACCTTAAACATGAATGGATTAAATGCTCCAACCAAAAGACACAGGCTTGCTGAATGGATACAAAAACAAGACCCATCTATATGCTGTCTACAAGAGACCCACTTCAGACCTAGGGACCCGTACAGACTGAAAGTGAGGGGATGGAAAAAGATATTCCATGCAAATGGAAATCAAAAGAAAGCTGGAGTAGCTATACTCATATCAGATAAAACAGACTTTAAAATAAAGAATGTTACAAGAGACGAGGAAGGACACTACATAATGATCAAGGGATCAATCCAAGAAGAAAATATAACAATTATAAATATATATGCACCCAACATAGGTGCACCTCAATACATAAGGCAACTGCTAACAGCTATAAAAGAGGAAATCGACAGTAACACAATAATAGTGGGGCACTTTAACACCTCATTTACACCAATGGACAGATCATCCAAAATGGAAATAAATAAGGAAACAGAAGCTTTAAATGACACAGTAGACCAGACAGATTTAATTGATATTTATAGGACATTCCATCCAAAAACAGCAGATTACACGTTCTTCTCAATGTGCATGGAACATTCTCCAGGATAGATCACATCTTGGGTCACAAATCAAGCCTTAGTAAATTTAAGAAAATTGAAATCATATCAAGCATCTTATCTGACCACAACGCTATGAGATTAGAAATGAATTACAGGGAAAAAAAACGTAAAAAACACAAACACATGGAGGCTAAACAATACGTTACTAAATAACCAAGCGATCACTGAAGAAATCAAAGAGGAAATCAGAAAATACCTAGAGACAAATGACAATGAAAACACGACGATCCAAAACCTATGGGATGCAGCAAAAGCAGTTCTAAGAGGGAAGTTTATAGCTATACAAGTCTACCTCAAGAAACAAGAAAAATCTCATGTAAACAATCTAACCTTACACCTAAAGGAACTAGAGAAAGAAGAACAAACAAAACCCAAAGTTAGCAGAAGGAAAGAAGTCATAAAGATCAGAGCAGAAATAAATGAAATAGAAACAAAGAAAACAATAGCAAAGATCAATAAAACTAAAAGCTGGTTCTTTGAGAAGATAAACAAAATTGATAAACCATTAGCCAGACTCATCAAGAAAAAGAGGGAGAGGACTCAAATCAATAAAATTAGAAATGAAAAAGAAGAAGTTACAACAGACAGCGCAGACATACAAAGCATCCTAACAGACTACTACAAGCAACTCTATGCTAATAAAATGGACAACCTGGAAGAAACTGACAAATTCTTAGAAAGGTATAACCTTCCAAGACTGAACCGGGAAGAAACAGAAAATATGAACAGACCAATCACAAGTAATGAAATTGAAACTGTGATTAAAAATCTTCCAACAAACAAAAGTCCAGGACCAGATGGCTTCACAGGTGAATTCTATCAAACATTTAGAGAAGAGATAATGCCCATCCTTCTCAAACTCTTCCAAAAAATTGCAGGGGAAGGAACACTCCCAAGCTCATTCTATGAGGCCACCATTACCCTGATACAAAAACCAGACAAAGATACTACAAAAAAAGAAAATGACAGACCAATATCACTGATGAATATAGAGGCAAAAATCCTCAACAAAATACTAGCAAACAGAATCCAACAAAGAACACATTAAAAGGATCATACACCATGATCAAGTGGGATTTATCCCAGGGATGCAAGGATTGTTCAATATACGCAAATCAATCAATGTGATACACCATATTAACAAATTGAAGAATAAAAACCATACGATCATTGCAATAGATGCAGAAAAAGCTTTTGACAAAATTCAACACCTATTTATGATAAAAACTCTCCAGAAAGTGGGCATAGAGGGAACCTACCTCAACATAATAAAGGCCATATATGACAAACCCACAGCAAACATCATTCTCAATGGTGAAAAACTGAAAGCATTTCCTCTAAGATCAGGAATGAGACAAGGATGTCCACTCTCACCACTATTATTCAACATAGTTTTGGAAGTCCTAGCCACGGCAATCAGAGAAGAAAAAGAAATAAAAGGAATACAAATTGGAAAAGAAGAAGTAAAACTGTCACTGTTTGCAGATGACATACTATACATAGAGAATCCTAAAAATGCCACAGAAAACTACTAGAGCTAATCAATGAATTTGGTAAAGTTGCAGGATACAAAATTAATGCACAGAAATCTCTTGCATTCCTATACACTAATGATGAAAAATCTGAAAGAGAAATTATGGAAACACTCCCATTTACCATTGCAACAAAAAGAATACCTAGGAATAAAACTACCTAGGGAAACAAAAGACCTGTATGCAGAAAACTATAAGACACTGATGAAAGAAATTAAAGATGATACCAACAGATGGAGAGATATACCATGTTCTTGGATTGGAAGAATCAATATTGTGAAAATGACTATACTACCCAAAGCAATCTACAGATTCAATGCAATCCCTATCAAATTACCAATGGCATTTTTTACAGAACTAGAACAAATCATCTTAAAGTTTGTATGGAGACACAAAAGACCCCAAAAAGCCAAAGCAGTCTTGAGGGAAAAAAACGGAGCTGGAGGAATCAGACTCCCTGACTTCAGACTATACTACAAAGCTACAGTGATCAAGACAATATGGTACTGGCACAAAAACAGAAACATAGATCAATGGAACAAGATAGAAAGCCCAGAGATAAACCCACGCACATATGGTCAACTAATCTGACAAAGGAGGCAAAGCTATACAATGGAGAAAAGATAGTCTCTTCAATAAGTGGTGCTGGGAAAGCTGGACAGCTACATGTAAAAAACGAAATTAGAACACTCCCTAACACCATACACAAAAATAAACTCAAAATGGATTCAAGACCTAAATATAAGACCGGACAGTATAAAACTCTTAGAGGAAAACATAGGAAGAATACTCTTTGACATAAATCACAGCAAGATCTTTTTTTGATCCACCTCCTAGAGTAATGGAAATAAAAACAAAAATAACCAAATGGGACCTAATGAAACTTCAAAGCTTTTGCACAGCAAAGGAAACCATAAACAAGACGAAAAGACAACCCTCAGAATGGGAGAAAATATTTGCAAACGAATCAATGGACAAACGATTAATCTCCAAAATATATAAACAGCTCATGCAGCTCAACATTAAAAAAACAAACAACCCAATCCAGAAATGGGCAGAAGACCTAAATAGACATTTCTCCAAAGAAGACATACAGATAGCAAAGAAGCACATGAAAAGCTGTTCAACATCACTAATTATTAGAGAAATGCAAATCAAAACTACAATGAGGTATCACCTCACACCAGTTAGAAAGGACATCATCAGAAAATCTACAAACAACAAATGTTGGAGAGGGTGTGGAGAAATGGGAACCCTCTTGCACTGTTGGTGGGAATGTAAATTGATACAGCCACTATGGAGAACAGTATGGAGGTTCCTTAAAAAACTAAAAATAGAATTACCGTATGATCCAGCAATCCCATTACTGGGCATATACCCAGAGAAAACCATAATTCAAAAAGACACATGCGTTGAAATTATCGGAATTAACTGAGCCAAAGTGATTATGCATTCTTCATCTATTTAGTTAGCACTTTGTATCATTATATACAGTTTACAATCCATGTATAACTTGTAGCTACAAACATTTTGTGCCATTAAAGCTCTCACAAAACTCAAAAAAAAAAAAAAAAAAGACACATGCACCCCAATGTTCACTGCAGCACTATTTACAATAGCCAGGTCATAGAAGCAACCTAAATGCCCATCGACAGACAAACGGATAAAGAAGTTGTGGTACATATATACAATGGAATATTACGCAGCCATAAAAAGGAACGAAATTGAGTCATTTGTTGAGACGTGGATGGATCTAGAGACTGTCATACACAGTGAAGTCAGAAAGATAAAAACAAATAACGTATATTAACGCATATATGTGGAACCTAGAAAAATGGTACAGATAAACCGGTTTGCAGGGCAGAAGTTGAGACACAGATGTAGAGAACAAACGTATGGACACCAAGGGGGGAAAACTGTGGTGGGGTGGGGATGGTGGTATGCTGAATTGGGCGATTGGCATTGACACGTATACACTGATGTGTATAAAATTGATGACTAATAAGAACCTGCAGTGTAAAAAAACAAACAAAAAAAAACAACTAATACTAAACTCTCTTTGGGTTATTTGTATGGAAATATGTTAATATAAATGTTTCAGAAATTACATGAAATTTCTAAAAATCTTATATGTTCTGGTATAATGTTATAAGTCATAATTCTAGTTATTACTTTAAAATGTATATCTCAAAAATAACTAAATTTCCTTGTCAATTGCATTATTATGAACTTTCATCAAATCTTTAACCGTGGTCATTTTTAAGTCTTTTGTCATTTACAGACAGTTCTGGGTGTACTCTGATGCTTTTGCAAAAATGTTCCTATAAAAGGGTTTCATCTTCAGGGAATTCATGGAAACGACTCTGACAAGTACAGGTTTCTGGTAACTGACTATACTGCTGAACTGAATGAATAAGCATTTTCAGGACTCTAATAGAAAACTGATGAATTCATATAAGTGCTAACAAAAGATCAAGATGAAAAAAAAATTAATTACATGGGACTGAGTGAACTGATGAGGATGATTATAATTTTTGTGACTTTCTGTTTGAATAAAAAAAAAAATCCCACAAGGACTCAGAGGCAAAAAATATACAAATCAATTTTCACTGCAAAGTAAAGGAGCTGTTACAGTGGAGGATTACTGGACTGAGAGTCAATATTATGACATAGTATGAGGGTGTTTTGTGTTTGGTAATTGCAATCATTGTTGCTTTTGTTGTGGTCATCCATGTACAATGCTTGGTGTCAGTCTATCTCTTGTAAAAATAAAATACAGTGTGTGTGTGTGTGTGTGTGTGTGTGTGTGAAAAAAATAAGTGTATAAGTAAGGGGCTGAGCACTAGTCTGTACGGCATGTGGATTTTGGAACGTTTAACAGATGTTTATCATGATTTGATTCGTGGCTTGGGTGGCAAGTCCTCTTTCTGGGCATCTTTTGCTTGACAGAATCCCAGCACATCTCAAGTTCCTGGATAGTTTACGCATCCTCTTCTGCCAGATATCAATCTAGGGGGTTTAGTGCTTGGATGTCAGGGTGAGTGTTGATGATACTCGGAAGATCTGGGGAAGCATGTTACTAAGTTGGTAAAACATTTCTTCAGAAATGCTCTGTTAAGAGGTAAGAAAAAAAAAGTTTGCACTTGTTAAATCATCACTGATTTAAAAAAAATGTTTAAGTATTTTAAAACATGGAAGTAATGGCAGTAGTTCTAGACATGGAGTGTAATATGTGAACACTATCTTTCAGAGCTGATTTAACTGCACAGCTGTGGGCCAGGGGTGTTTCTCTGGATCCAGCCTTTGAGAACCTACACTGTTTCTGTCAAATAATAAGTCTGATTACCAGAAAAACCCCTAGATAATAGTAGTGCATTCAGTGATAAAAGTACACCCGTTTTGCTAAATTCTACATAGAATACGGAATCATTCTCTGCTCACGTCCTTCTTTATGAATCTATATAACACAAATGTGGGGCGGGGGAGGAAAGATGAGTTAAGTTCAGCTTTGGGGTTTAATCAGAGATCCCTTGAGTGGCAGATACTAACGTCTTTGACAGTAAACTAAGTGCCTTGATGGCATCCAAACACTTCTCCCCTTAAAACACAGAAAGCTGCTAGCATTTTCTTATGCTATTTTGAGTTTACGGCAGTGTGCCTAGCTATGTCTGTGAGGAATATCACAACAGAGACTGAACTGGGGTGACAGCTATCCAGATAACACACCTGTGGTACCAGAAACTGCACTGTCCTAGAAATTCCTCCATCCCATGAAGCCATTTCCATCATGAAACCTAAAATAGAACAACAGACTTTGCTGAATTATGAGTTCTGGTCTTCAAACCTACCAGTCCTTTACTGAAAATAAACTGAATTTTCATTGTGGGGCTGCACGTCTTGACTTTTTAGGTAGCTACTTGCCTGTAGGAAAGGCTAAGCCTGAAGGCCAGATAAACTTCTGCAATCCTTATTTCTCCAGGCCAGAGAGGTTTCACATAGTTCCGTCAAAACACTTGTAATGATCATTTCTTAAGTCCTATTTTGCCTCCACACAATGAAGCCAAAACAGGTTATTAAAGATTAATTAAACACGTGGTTCTATTTTCTTTTCTTTTTAAGAAAATAAAAGGTAACAGAGAGTAAGCTCTATCAATGTCCAAATATCCTCACATTTCAAGAGGTCTGGAGGGAGTTCCCTGGTGGCCTAGTGGTTAGGATTCCAGGCTTTCACTCCTGTGACCCAGGTTCAATCCCTGGTCAGGGAACTGAGATCCTGCAGGCCGTGTGACACGGCCCCCAAAAAAAAGGAGGGCTGGAGATTTTATTTTGTGATTGGAAAAAGGTAGATAAAAAAGCCGCTATGAAATATTTGCTTGTTAAACCATTTAACTGAGGCACCAGATGACAGGGGTAACTGCTACAATTCTTTCTCCTGGCTTGCTCTACTTTCAATATTTTCAACGAAGAAATATAGGTCGTTGTTGTTAAATATAAGGTTATGTTTACCTTTGACACACTTAAACACAAGTTCTGCTCTCCTTAAGCACCATGGTATAGTCATTTCCTAAAAACAGAAACAAAACAAATCATGTTTTTAACTGAACTTTGTAAAAAAGAAAAAATATATATATATGGTCAGGCCTTAATTTATCTATAATGTTGACCATCCACTTACAGGCAACCATTAGCTAATTTCAGCTAGATTTCCTCTGGTTTTTAGGCATGTAACCTGTTCCAGCTGTTAGACTATACTTGTGGAATGCAAACTAACTGAATTAGCCTAGTCAATATAATTTTAAAAATGAACATTCCCTTAAAACTTTCTACATAATTAACTCTAAAGACATATATGTGACACAGGAACTCCACCTACTTCTCTCAATATGTTAGCATGAATAATTCTATTAAATGGTACAATATTTGAATAAGCAATGCATTAAAATGTTTTCCTTGGGGCTTCCCTGGTGGCGCAGTGGTTAAGAATCTGTCTGCCAATGCAGGGGACACGGGTTCGAGCCCTGGTCCGGGAAGATCCAACATACTGCAGAGCAACTAAGCCCGTGCGCCGCAACTACTGAGCCTGTGCTCGAGCTCATGAGCCACAACTACTGAGCCCGCGAGTCACAACTACTGAAGCCTGCACGCCTAGAGGCCGTGCTCCACTACAAGAGAAGCCACGGCAGTGAGAAGCCCTCGCACCGCAACGAAGAGCAGCCCCCGCTCGCCGCAACTAGAGAAAGCCCGCACGCAGCAATGAAGACCCAATGCAGCCAAAAATAAATAAATAAATTTTAAAAAAATGTTTTCTGTGTATAACATGTTATTACAAAGTACCAGAAACAAACAAGCACCCTATCTCAGCCACCTAACAAACCAAATTAGCTCTTTTTTGGACGCTCCTTCCTAACCCTCAACCAAGTGAGCACATGCGTGCTGCGAACCAACCAACCCACACATTTATGCTTTTCTGTGCTCATGATCAGCGATTGTGCCATTTTAAATTCTATTTCTTTTCGCTATTATCGAATTACTTTCCCATGCTGCAAGTGTTTGTAACTGTAACAATAAAATATGTTTATTAATTCATTATGGTGATCCTTCCTCTCTTTGGGTCTTAGGATCTTTTTTTACACTCTTAAAAATCACTGAGGACTGCACTGAGCTTTTGTTTATGTGGATTATGTCTCCTGATATTTATTGCATTAGAAATTAAAACTGAGAAAAATATAAAAACATTAATTTCATTTAAAAATGATAAACCCACCATATGTTAATATAACGTATTTTTTTAAATGTAAAGTTACTATATTTTCCAAAACAAAAAAATTTGAGTGAGAAGAAGGGCAATGCCTTACATATCTACAAATCTCATTAATGCCTGGCCTCATGGAAGACATCTGGACTCTCACATCTGCCTCTGCATCAATCTGCTGTGTGATCATACAGCCTCGGGAAGAACTCAATGACGTTCATTCAAGAATGAGAATGCAAAAGGCACAGAGTGTCTTAGTATTATCATGAAAATATTTTTAGTCTTGCTGACCCCCAGAAGGGGCTAGCATCCTGGGGGTATCTTCAGAACACAATTTAAAAACTGCTGTTTTATTGAGTTAATGTATCATAATTTATTTAAATGGCTCCTTATAACTCAATTTCCCCTTTTTGTTAATAACATTGCAGTGGACATATTTATGTATATGATGCATGTGTGTATCTACATCTATAGATGTCTTGTTTTTTGAATAATTTCTTGGGATACTTACTCCTATAGACTAGTGAAATAAAGTTCAAGTTCTTCCCTAAAAGGTAATATCAATTTACATTAGCCATTAGCAATGTATGCATCATCCAATTTCATCATATTGTTCACAACCATTTGGACACTTAAATATTATTTAAAACATTATTTAACATATTTACTAATTTAATAGATCCAAAACAGTATCACCCTGATGGCTTTTAAAAAATAGGCTTTGGGGCTTCCCTGGTGGCGCAGTGGTTGGGAGTCTGCCTGCCAATGCAGGGGACACGGGTTCGAGCCCTGGTCTGGGAAGATCCCACATGCTGCGGAGCAGCTGGGCCCGTGAGCCACAACTACTGAGCCTGCGCGTCTGGAGCCCGTGCTCCGCAACAAGAGAGGCCGCGATAGTGAGAGGCCCGCACACCACGATGAAGAGTGGTCCCCGCTCGCCACAACTAGAGAAAGCCCTCGCACAGAAACGAAGACCCAACACAGCCAAAAATAAATAAATAAATAAATTAAAAATTTCTCACTAAAAAAATAAAAAACAGGCTTTATTTTTTGAAACAGTTTTAGGTTGACAGAAAAATTATGAAAATGGTACAGAGAATTGCCATACACTCCCACACTCAGTTTCCCCTGTTAACATCTTATATTAGTAGAGCACTAGAAGTGAGGCTGTCTACGTACCTATCAAGAATAAAGAGAACATACAACACAAATGAACTTACCTACAAAACAAAAACAGACTAACAGACATAGAGAACAGACTCGTGGTTGCCAAGGGGGAGGGGGTCGAGGGAAGGAAGGATTGGGAGTTTGGGATTAGCAGATGCAAACTATTATATGTAGGATGGATAAACAACAAGGTCCTACTGTTTAGCACAGGGAACCATATTCAATATCCTGTGATAAGCCATAATGGAAAAGAATATGAAAAAAATGTAAATATATGTGTAATAGTCACTTTGCTATATAACAGAAATTAAACACAACACTGTAAATCAACTATGCCTCAATAAAATTTTTAAAAAAGGAATAAAGAAACCAGACTACATCAAACAATGGCAGGAAAATCCTTTAGCAATTCTAATCTACTTTGGGTTTTCAGCGATATGTACATCTAAAGCAATAGCAGACTACAACAACTGAATTTCTTTCTACATTGTAAAATCACAATTGTGAACTTATAGGAATTCGGGTGATGACACTGAGGTGAAATAACCAACACACACACAGACAGAGAAACAGAAAGTCCTATTTTTAACAATTGACAGAAGAAAATTATTAAGAGAGAACCTAAAAGTTCATTTTGGAAATGTTTCCCCACCAAATAAGGGCTTTATCCCGTATCATTTAAGGAGCCAGATGAATCAGAGGCCGTTAGAAAGAAGCAGCTAGAATCTGATCTTCCAAGTACCTCATGTACCTTTATTGAACTTAATCATAACTGTCAAATTGCCATGATGTCACTAAAGGATTTCTATTTGCAGTCAGTTAAAAATAAAACCCCAAATACATTTTTATTCTTTCTACTGGGTGCACTATTCTCTTTGTAAATGCAGTACTATAAACAAATTACTTAAAAACCAGAAAAAACCTGAACTACTATTGATACCTTATTATTAACTCAAATCCATAGTGCATGCAGATTTCCCTGGCTTTTACCTAATGACGTTTTCTGTTCGAGGACCACATCCAGAACACTTCACTCTGTTGAGTCATTATGTCGCCCCAGGCTTCTCTTGCCCTGAGTTTCTCAGACTTCCCTTGTTTTTGATGAGCCTGAGTTTTGAGGAGGGCTGGTCAGGTATTTTGTAGGACTCCCCCTATTAGAATTTGATGTTTGCATCATGATTAGACAGGAGCTATGGATTTGGGCAGGAAGACTACAGAGGTGAAGTATCATTTTCATCACACCATATCAAGGGTAGATCATCAATGTGATTTATGACTAGTGATGTGAGCCTGGAATACCTGGCTGGGGTGGTGTTTTTAAGGTCTCCAGCCCTGACCTTCCACTCTGTCCTCTATGGGAAGAAATCACTAACTGTGAGCAGCCCACACTTAAGAGGTGGAGATTTTGTGCTCCCCTCCTTGAGGATGGAGTATCTACATAAGTTACTTGGAATTCTTCTGCATGAGAGGTTTGTTTCTTCTCCCCTATTCATTTATTTATTCGAGCATTTGTTTATATCAGTATGGACTCATGGATATTTACTTTATATTTTGGGTTATAATTACCTAACCTTCTCTCAGTCTTGTTCTAATTGGCCTCTCCGGCAGTATTCACATTTTTCATGAAACGTGCCGGCCCCTCTCCTGGGCTGAGTGTCACTGAGCTATCCCAGGCCTTCACCCATCTCTGACGGTCTCTGCGATCTCAGGTCTAGTTATTGCTATTGCTTCCCGTGTAGTTTCCTGGACCCCAGAAATTCCCCTTCGAACTGATTTGGCTGATTTATCTGAAATACCTTTCTGATCACGTTACACTCCTGTTTAGTAAGCTGCAATTGCTTCCTACTGCCGCATGAATAACATCTAAGACTTTCTTTAGCATTTAAGGCTAATTACCTTAGGACCCAAACTATCTCAGCTTCTATGACTTCTAAATTAAAAAAGTGAGGTTTCACTCCAGCCTGCCTGTCCGCCTTTGCCTGAACATGATCTGCAATGCCTGTCACCCACTCCTCCCATTTTCCTCAAGCCATTTCTTCTGCCTAGAATGCCCTCCCCATTCTTCCCATCTGTTGAAACCTGCTCTTCCCTCCCTAACCATCCTCTCCTTCATGAAGTACTTCCTAGTTCCTCAGCTACAAATGGTGTCTCTGAACTCCCAGAGTACTTTGTTTTTGTTTAATCTCCATGATCACATTTTACTCTGTCTTTTTTTTTGGGGGGGGGTGGGGGGCGGTGGTAGAGGAATAGGTAGGCAGATGGGATCTATGTCTTTATTAAGGTGTGTGCTCTCTAAGGGCAGGAACCACTGTTTATTTACCGTTATTACCGTTATGATGACGTCTCCTGCAATACTGCGTGTACAGATGCTCAAGCACACAGGCTGAGTGAGTGAATCACTTATTATCCGTGGAAATTTAAAAAGAAAGTGACTTCCTCTGTAGCTAGAATTAGGCTTTGAGGGGAAACTACTTTTTTTTCTTTTTCTTTTTGGCTGTGCCTCGCGGCATGCGGGATCTTACTTCCCCGACCAGGGATTGAACCCGGGCCCTCAGCAGTGAAAGTGCAGAGTCCTAACCACTGAACTGCAGGGAATTCCCAGGAAACTACTTTTTTGTGTCCAAGATACTTTTAAGATTGATAAATAGGGCTTCCCTGATGGCGCAGTGGTTGGGAGTCTGCCTGCCAATGCAGGGGACACGGGTTCCAGCCCTGGTCTGGGAAGATCCCACATGCCGCGGAGCAACTAGGCCCGTGAGCCACAACTACTGAGCCTGCGCGTCTGGAGCCTGTGCTCCGCAACACGAGAGGCCGCGACAGTGAGAGGCCCGCGCACCACAATGAAGAGTGGCCCCCGCTTGCCACAACTAGAGAAAGCCCTCGCGCAGAAACGAAGACCCAACACAGCCAAAAATAAAATAAATAATAAAATAAATTAAATTAAATTAAAAATCTTTAAAAGATTAAAAAAAAAAAAGATTGATAAATAAAAGGGGTCTAGTTGCCAAAAGGGCTAAAAAGTAAAGAATCCTCTTTTCCAAGACTCTGGAAGCTTATAAAAATGACTAGAATTTCCTGATGTTTAAATTAAGTTTATAATACTTCTTAGCTTCAAAGTTCAGGAAGAATATTTCCTTGTAACTGCCAACGCTGTTACAAGAGAGCCATGGTGCCTTACGGGAGTACACACATGCATGGAGTGACGAGTTTTTGTCTTTTGGCTTATTTCTGCCTAGTTTAAAAAAATGTACAGAGGGAGCAAGGTGACTAAGAAATAACCTACCTGCAGCTAAGGGGAAATGCTGATAGCTCTGAAAACTACAATAATAATGTCTTGCATTTACATGGAACTTTACAATATACATAATTTGTATCTCACAAAAAACAACTTTTATAAACTAAAAAGGACACTGAGAAAGGTAGAGTGAACCTCTCAAGGTCATGTGACAGTCTGAGACCTGCATTTTTTCATTTTCTTAACAGTATCTTTTGATGAGAAAAGGTTTTAAATTTTAATGAAGTACAATTTATTAAGCTTTTCTTTTATGGCTTATGTTTTTTGGTGTCTTAACAAATCTCTGCTTAATCTGATACCAGGATTTTCTTTTGTGTTTTCCTCTAGAGGTTTTATACTATTAGCTTTTTTGGCTTAAGTCTATGATCCATTTTAAGTTAATTTTTATGTATGATTGTGAAGTAAAGCTCAAGGTTTTTTTTTTTGTTTTTTTTTTTCCTGTATAAATACCCAATTTTTCCAACACCACTGGTTGGAGACACTACACTTTCTCCCACTGAACTGCCTTGGCATCTCTGCTGTAAATCAAATGACCATTTATGCACAGATTTATTTCTGGATTCTTTATTCTGTTCCTTTGATCCACAGTCTATTCTTTTGCCAATGTCACACTGTACTGGTTATTGTAGATTGCTAAGCTTGTAAGCCTAGAAATCAATTGCTGTAAGTTCCCCAACTTTGTTCTTTTTCGAAATTATTTTGACTGTTTTAAGTCCTGTGTATTTCATATAAATTTTAGAATTAGCTTTATCTCCAAAATCACCTTATAAGGATTTTGATTGGGATTTAAATCTGTAGATCAGTTTGAGGAGAACTGATAACAGTACTGAGTCTTCCAACCAATGAACGTAGTATATCTATTTATTTAGCTCTTTTAAATTTCTTTCAGTAACTAAAAACTCAGTTTTGTAGTTGCTAGGTCGTTTTTCACAGCATCTTTTTACTTGAAGACATTTTAAGCTTGTCTTCAAGTTCTTTAAACACAGTAATCAACTATTTTATGGTCCGTGTCTCACGATTCCAGTGCCTCAAAAGTCTTTGTGTATCTGTTTTTAGGTTTCATTGTTTCTGCTGGTTTTCACTCGTGGTGTTTTATTTACTTACTCTTCACTTGCATTAAACATTTTATTGAAGGATCGTATGTGGGAATAAATGCTAAAGTATAACTGAGTATTTGCATCACCTTAAAATGCTACTCTAAAACATAACATTTTTTTGAAATACCACGGAAATAATCAGAATCAAGGAATTATTACTATTCATACTATTATAATAAAGCACTTGTTCTTACGTATAAAAAAGCATTATCTGACAGTAGCTTGTCTTATCTGTAATTTATTGTCATCCACGATTAGCCTTTGAAACATCTCAGGCTAAGGCCAAGGCTAAGCACTACTTACATGAGGACAACCATTGTGCAGTGTGAGCACAGAGCTCTGAAGGGCCAGCCTTCCGCACCAACAAACAGAATACATATGATCCCACGGTATTAAAGTCAGGATCATGATGGAAATGATGAAAGACTGAAGCACAAGTTAGAACAGGGATAGTTCTAGTGGTCTGACCAAAAGTAGATGGAAAGTATCAAGTCCCTTCACTGCCCCACTTCTCCAAAGATCATCCCCTTTTATCCCTCAATAGCTTGCTTTCTTGCTTTTGGTATGTGTGGTTAATAGCGTGGTCTAGAGCAAATATCTATGAGCCAAATTAATACAAACTCTTCAGAATGATGTGAGTTAACGCAAAGTTTCATTAGTGCTATACAGAGAACACACCAAAATACCAGCTCCGGGCAGGATCCCAGGATACCTTCGAAGTGACAGACAATTGGATTTTCAGATGACATGAACACTCACATTCTGTTTACTTTCGCTTAGCGCTACTTAGCAGCAGGTGGATCAGAAAGGAAACTAGAAAGCTGCAGGCACCTGCACAAATACACACCCAGGTGGTTTCTAAAACCCCCATTTGCCCACACAGAGGCTCCATCCCAAGCACCCCTGTCATTTGTTCCCTGATCGAAACCAGCACCTAAAAAGAATGGCTCTGAGGACTCTAAACCGCAAGCTTTAGATGTCAACAGGGTCACAAGAAGACATGATTTACTGGGTGTCATCGTGGGATGTGGCCTGTAGTCCTGTAAGGAGCTCTCTTCTGGAAGTAACCCTTAGTATATATTATACAGTAGGCGGCGTCTACGACACAGTGGGTCAGGTAAGCACAGAACGCTTTTGACCATGAGTTCTAACTAACAGCCAAGTGACTAAACCTTAGCGTCACATCTGTGAGAGCACATGTGAAAGAAATCCATTGAAGAAGCTGAACGGATCATGTGAAATACTTCAGACTTTGGAAATGAGGCAGGAAACTGGGCCTGGCGGCTATACTTTAGATGATAAGTGGGCACGGCACACACAGAGTAAATTCTAAACCTGTGAAATTGAAATGAGGATGCCAGTTCTAATTATGATCACAGACAATATCTTGTACCTAAAGTTAGTGGCCGCACTTTGACTACCCAACCTGAATCTTCCAGTTAGAGTAAGGCTGAACTGCAGAGGTGATTAACTGGTATATACTTTTAGGCCTTCACTGTGTGTCTTAGACGGTAGATATAAGAATTATTTCCTGGGTTTATGTACCCCTGAGGGAAACTGCAAGACTATCCTTTATCTCAAGCTTGTGCCTCGGAGGTTCCTGAAACACTCATATTAATCGGTTTCATAAGCATCATCAGAAGGTGAGAAACGGCAGTCTGGCTTTCTCATTTTTTACATTCAACAATCGCTTTGGGAAACTATTTGACTGGATCTACCAAAGCTAAACGGGTGTCTGGCCTACCGTCTACCAATTCCATGCCTAAGTATGTATCCAACAGAAATGCCAAAACATATATTCTAGAATGTTCACAGCAACATTCGTCGCAATAATCAAAACCTGGAAACCACCTGAATGTCCACAAACAGTAAAATGACTAAATAACTGTGGTGCAGTCATGCAATGGAACGCTGCGTAACAATGAGAATGAGCAATCTACAACCACAAACAGTACTATGGATAAATTTCACACACACAATACGGAGTGAAAGAAGCCGGATACAGGAGTATGTAAGATAGGATTCCACCCACATAAATTACAAAAACACACCTAACTAACCTGTGCTTTTCAAAGTGAAAACAGTGGTTACCCTTGTGGAGGGAGGGAATGTGGGTTAAGCGATGGGAAGGGGCGACACTGGGGTGCTGGCTGGTGACGTCCTGTATCATCATCTGGGTGTTGGTGTTCAGCTGGCGAAGATGTGAGCTGTATATTTATGTGTGCTTTTCTTTATGTGTGTTATATGCTAATAAAAGGTTAAGAACAACATCTGCATCAACCACAACAATTGTAACAACTAAAACCCTTCAGATCCAAATGATTCAACAAGTTAACAGCACAAACAAAAGCAAAGGTCAGGAGCTCAGGATTCGTGACCTGCAGGTTCATTCCCCGTCTATCAGGTTAGACTGAACTCCAGGATGACAGTGTCTTCAGATCACAAAGATCTACAGAGATAAAACCGGTAAGAGCAGGATGTCTTCCTTCTTGCCGATAGATTATTTTTTCCTTTCCTGTTTTTTTAAACTGCAATTCATTTCTACAGCTGTTTTTATCAACCCTGGGACATGGACTGTTTCCGACACTGTCATCATTACCTTGCACACACTGCAATATGGTAACTGAGAGTCTGGCAAGTCTGTTTGCTACAGGAAGAAAACAAGAGCCGAAATGCTTTGGGATCCTTGCACGAAAGCTAAGACAAATACTGCCTCTATATCCTGTGCAGTGTTGTCTGAGTTTGTAGAATAAACTTCTTGACCTGAATGGATGTTTAAATACGACTGATGGGAGGATCGTGGCTCAATATACTTTCGTGAATTAAAATGGACACTCTGGAAACAGACTTAATGTTCTGCAGCTGGCTGTCCCAATTTAAAACATGTAACCTTTGTGACACTGTGGGAGAGGGCACGCTATAGTATCAGATGTCTGGAAGTAAATCCGAACTTAGTGACTTTTGGAAACACTGTTTTTGAGGTTGTTTCCCACCTACATATAACCATTTTTATAAACTGGTTAACCAGGAGTCCAGCTGCAGGAATGTTTGGATGTTTCCGTGTGGCTGGAATTCATCACAAACTTTCTTTGTCACTCCCCAAAGACTCTTTTATAGATGGACTAGTTAGTGACGTTAACAATGGCTAAAAATTCCTGATGGGACTAGAACTTTATAAAGCTACAGTGGGAAAAACAAAACAAAACATGTTGGTCAATCTCTCCTAATGCCGTATTAGGTATGACTGAGGCTGAGAAATTAAAAAGTTTGATGCAGCTTGCATCTGATGGAGCCAGAATTCTTTTAATCAAAACGATAGTGTGGGGCTTCCCTGGTGGTGCAGTGGTTGAGAATCCGCCTGCCAATGCAGGGGACACGGGTTCGAGCCCTGGTCTGGGAAGATCCCACATGCCGCGGAGCAACTAGGCCCGTGAGCCACAATTACTGAGCCTGCGCGTCTGGAGCCTGTGCTCTGCAACAAGAGAGGCCACGATAGTGAGAGGCCCGCGCACCGTGATGAAGAGCGGCCCCCGCTTGCCGCAACTAGAGAAAGCCCTAGCACAGAAACGAAGACCCAACATAGCAATCAATCAATCAATCAATCAATCAATAAATCTTTAAAAAAAAAAAACGATAGTGTGTCTGGTAAAAATACAAATGAATTGTAAGTGGGAAATCATTTAAAATCATCTTGTCTTATATGGAATTGATTTTTTTGTGTGTGTTTATATAGAGTATTGCATTTAAAATGAGGTGTCCTATAATGTGATGAGTCTAAGTGGGGACTGAGTCACTCTAAAAAGTACAGTATCAAATCTTTCATCCTGCGCTTTACGATACAGTATTTATACACATCTATTATTTTGGTAAATAACTTTTAATAATCGATGATCAAACTTCCTTCCTTTCACAAGCTGTACTTGCCAGTTAGCCATTTTGCTTTGTAAAAAAGTGCCACTCGAAACAAGCAGGCACCATGTTGCTGACATGGGTCCTTCACCACGTTGGCCACTGGCTCTCCCAGAAGGACTTGCCTGCACCCGTTTGTTTTGAGGCTGCTTTGCTCCTCCAGACTATCTGAAGTTGAATTTTTAGTCTCTGCATTATTTCTACAACTTATCCCTTCTAACTGGTTTTTATGTAGGTAAGGGAAGAAAGCAGGAGAGAAAGCACACAGTCATGGAAAGAGATTTTTTAAATTAAAAACGTAAAATAAAGTTCAGTACATTGTAAAATGAATGAATGATTATGCCACATTTTAGTCGTAGAAGCCAGTACTTGTATTATCCTAAGAGCATCCTTGAGAAAATGTTAAAATGAGGCTGGCTTCTTCCTGTCATCTAGCTTCTCTTTCGATTGCCTATTAATGCCTACTCAGAGAATGCAAACTAATTTTAATGTTAGCCGAAGCCAAATACAAATGTGGAGGTAAATCTAAAGCTACGTAAGACAAAAATAGACGAGAAGGGGGAGGATTAGGGGCACCTGCCTTATCCAAAGCTAAAAATAAGTCTGACTTTCTAGTTTACCTACTATAGGATAATGCTAGAATTCTTTTGAACATATATGGTTAAGGATTATTCACTGTTTTATGTTATACGTCACTCAATTCTATTGATGACATATAGGAGATGCAAAGCCTCATCAGTTAAACAGAAAAAGTGTTTTTAAAATGTAAAGTGGATTATCATTATTATACAATATTTTAACATTTTCAGAAAACGTTGGTATTTTTCTATCTGCTTACCTCTGACATATCATGCACCAGCAGGAGAGGAATACTTATTGTTGTGATGTCATGGGTGCAGCAAACCTTGAGTATGTTTCGGAGACCCATAATGGCAGGGTCCCGAGCAGTGATGTTTCCCGATTTCACATTGTCGTCCACACAAAGATGGAAAGCAACATGTATTTCTGAGAGATTAGAATGCCGCGTAATGTAAAATTCTCCTGTGAACAGCAGATACAATCATGACTTTCAAATGCCTCACACGACTTTCAAAAGTCACACTCATCAGTGGGCTTCATAAACAACTGTAGTGGGCAGCCAATGTGCTGAACCAGCAGAGGTGTTGTCAGGAACCTGTGTTGGACTCAGGAAGCAAATGTAATTAGTGCTCCTTCATTCTTGGAAAGAAGGGTGATGAAAAAAGAGGCCAAATTTACCTTAGGTTCCTAAATTGGTATGAAGAGACCACCAAGCTTATTTACTCATAAGTAGGTCAAATGAGTACTCATCATCGCTATTTTGATGTAAATGCTCAAAACGTTGTACTTAACTCAAACTTAACATGTAAGAACAGGCTACTTGATGACCTGTCTTCCCTGCACCCTGAACCTGCTTCTCTCCATCTCGGTTTATGGGTCCAGTCCCCTTCCCGTTAGCTGCACAGGACAGAAACCCAGGAGTTGCCCTTAATTACTTTCTTTCTCTCACTGCCTCTTCCCCAATCCAATTCACCACCAACTATTTTCAGTGTATCTGCAACATATGCCTCAAATATCTCAAATCTGAGCATTCCGTTTTTATTGCTATCACCCTAGTTCATGCTACCATCATTTCACTTAGGTTTCTGTAACAGCCTCTTAATTGACCTCTGCTCCTATTCTTGCCCACCTACACACCACATCCACATTTGCAGTTAAAATGATTTAAGTATAAATCAGATTATATCACTCTCCCATTTAACGTGGCTCACACGACACTCAGGAAAAAATCCAAACTCCATCCTCTTGTCTCACCCTCTGCTCCTGCCTCAGCCACAGAGACTCTCCTTAAGATCTTCAGACACACAGGGCTTGTTCCCGATCCAGGGCTGCCCCCTGAGAGAGGCTTTCCCCCAAGATTCTTGTCGACTGACTGCTTTTCGCCAATCACACCTCAGAGTGAAGGTCACCTCCTCCCAGAGGTCTTCCTTGACTGACCCATCTGACTGATACAGGACTCCCTCACCCCTCACTTACTCTCTTTCACATTGTTCTATGTTCTTCTAAGCACTGAAATTCTTCTGTTATTTGTTTATGAGGTTATTTTAAAGGGACCACTGTTTACACGCCGTGACTGTAGGGATTTTTTTCTCTCGTTTAATGTTCTATCTCTGGCACGTGGAACAACAGGGCCTGGTACATAGAAGGTACTCGGTAAACATCTGTTCACTGAATGGGAAACAAACGTTTTGGACTGAACGCCGGCGCAGTGTTTATCAAACCTTAACATCCAGGCTTTCTACAATCACTCTATTTTCTAGGTAGCCACGTTAGCCATTGGCTTTTATATTCTGCAGTTTCTGTCAATATAAATAAATAAAAAATATATATAATATATATAAAACTATGTTTTTATAAACACACCTGCCTCACTGGAAAATCTGTTACGTCCTTCTAGGAAAACTCTGCTCTTCTAAGAACTATTCTTCTATCACTAACCCACATCCTCACAAATTCTGCTCATCCTGGCTTCAAAGTCCTTATCTTAGGATTTTACTTATATTTACTTATAAACATATAGTATTTTTGAAGTATTGAATATACTTTGGCACAATGTTTAACCATTTCCAATTACTAGTGTACATAAGCTGTGCCCATGGATGCCACTGAAAGGCCCCAGGCAAAGGTCTTTTTTTTTTTTCTTTAACTTATACAATAAAAGAACTAGATAAGCAGTAAAAGAGAAAGGCCAGGGACTTCCCTGGTGGCGCAGTGGTTAAGAATCCGCCTGCCAATGCAGGGGACATGGGTTCGAGCCCTGGTCCGGGAAGATCCCACATGCCGCAGAGCAACTAAGCCCGTGTGCCACAACTACTAAGCCTGCGCTCTAGAGCCCGCGAGCCACAACTACTGAGCCCTCGTGCCACAACTACTGAAGCCCACGTGCCTAGAGCCCGTGCTCTGCAACAAGAGAAGCCACGGCAATGAGAAGCCCACGCACTGCAACAAAGGATAGCCCCCGCTCGCCACAACTAGAGAAAGCCCGCACGCAGCAACGAAGACCCAATGCAGCCAAAAATAAATAAATTAATTAAAAAAAAGAAAAGAGAGAGAAAGGCCAGTGACAGATCTAAACAAACCAGACAAAGGAAAAGTAAAAAAAAAAATTGTCCGGCGAGGAGCAGTATAGCAATTTCCCTGGCAGGCAATAAAAGACGCAGACTGCTTATCAGAGACCCAGTATATCCAATGAAGCGTCTCACCTCTTGAACTCCTACTGATGGTTCACATGATGGTACTCAAAGCATTAAACATGGGCTAGGGTCCAGGACTGAGGCTGAGGACTTAGTGGACAAGTCAGGTGCTCCTAATCCCCAAACTGGCACTGCTTCGTTTGACCTCAGATGACCGATCCTGGGCCTCATTTTACCCGTTAGTAAGATGGGGGGCTCGGAGCTGGCAGTAGTAATCAAAATAACATAATATGGTAGAAAAAGGACCAGACTGGGTGTTAAAAAGATCTGGTCTCTAGCATTTATTGGCAGAATGATCTTGGGCAAATCAATTCAACTTACAGATCCTCTGTACTTCGTGAATTAAATGGGGAAAATAATGCCTGACTGCTCTCCTTAGAAAATCGTTTTGAGAATTCGATGATATAAACTACAAATACTTAGATAATGATAAAGCAAACCCACTGGTTAAAAGATACATAAATCAAACTTTTTCTCTGCAACTTCAAAATCTAAAAGCATTTTGTGATTTGGATCTTTCTCACCTCCTGTACACTTCCTGGCCATGCAGCATCCTTTACCCAAATGGAAATTCAGACGCTATCAGCATAGCTAAGTGAATTGTCACTACTTCTTTTCTAATGAGGACTTCTGACATAGTCTCCTGATTTGCTGGTAATAATGAGATACTAACCTATATGCTTTTTCCAAAAAGGAGCAAGAAGGAAAATAAACACAGCAGTAAAGAGTTAAGTTTAAAAAAAATCAGACGTTGGTACCTCCGGAACAGATAAGATTGGCACACTTTAAGAAAGCCACAAAATATAGATGATTTAAATTATGGATCTACAAAGAGAAATACAATAAATCCTGTCTCAATGAAGGTATTTTTAGATGGAGCGGAGGACAGTTTCCTGTTCCACAAAGTGGAGGAAACAGCAAGTGGTGATGCAATCCTGCCACTAACATTATCCGCTAAGGTGGGCTCTCTGAGGTGGGAGCATATTCGGAAGCTGATGACCACAAGCGAACTGGCCAGGAGACAAGATGAGCACCAGGATGAAATGGAATGTGACCTATGTGTAGAAAATCTGGGGAAGGAAATGTGAGGAAACAAACTTGGTTGTTTATGAACCTGCAACATTTACCATCTGGTTTAAAAGACTTTACACTTATAACGCCTATACAAACAGGCCTTCCCTGTTATGCCCTGTCATACAAACACTACTAAGGATCATCAGAGGGCATTGAACCTGGAAGAGGATCATGAGAGTGAATTTCCAGTTGATAAACAATATATCCAAGAATAATAAGGCAGATGAAAGAAATGGAAAGCAGGAAAATTTATGGGGAAATGGCAATAAGAAAGATTCTAAATCAGACGACCCATGTTCTTTCCACGTGTTCAATTGTTTACATTTCTATTTACTATTGTTTATTTCATAGTAAAAATTATTTCTTGGTTCATTTAAGAAACTAAGAAACAATGTATAAAAGAGGACATTTGAAATAGCAAATAATGGTTAGACTTATGCAACTGCTTGAGGAATTTTTCTTGTATGGATCCAGGAAGAGTCAGTGCTACTATAAGAATAAAGATTTAATTGCAGAACACTGTGACAGTGTGTTTATAGATGATAGATACAATGTTCTAAAGTGATACACTGACCAACAAAAATGTTATAATGTACACCATAAGAACTTATGTTTCAAATCTATGATTTCAATGTATGTGATTATAAGAAAATTGCAGTTTAAAGTAAAACAATACTTACCAGGTAAAATATTTAAGTAGTTTCTATCTGCATTCTTAGTCTTATCATCACTTCCTCCATCTCGGTTTCCAGAATCTATTCATAAGGTGATGCAACGGGAAAGAACACAATAACATATGAAAACACATTACTACTGCTATTCCCCAAACAACCACAACAACAGCAAAAATTTACTAAGGATCTCTAGGTGCCAGGTAGTCAGATACATGCTTTACATGGATGGTCTCATTTAATTCTTACAAAACCCCTCTAACCACAACCCTATGAGGGACTAGCGTTCTCTTCACGTTATACACGAGAACAGAGGATGAGATAGGTTAATTCACTTAACGAAGAAGGCACAGGTAAGTGGAGGAACCAGCTCTTGATCCCACATACTCAGATTCCAAAGCCTGTGGTCTTGACCACTTTAGACTTGCCAATCCCCTATTTTTCATCTGGTAGGTTCAGGGCACTAAGTTAGCTGCACATAAAATAACTTCATTAGACAGTTGTGGGGTGGCCATCTTTATTTTTAGAATCTGAGTCACTGCTGTTGACATAACTTGTTCGGGACAACAAGCTAATGGTTAGCAGCACCAGGAATCACTTGATATTCAGCCCATTCCTGAAATCTGTTACTTCTTACCTAACACTATATACAATTTCTTTCAAACAGACAGGTGAGATTCTGTTTCAAATGGAATATTTTTTTTCAGATATTCAATCGCTTTTCTTTCTTTTTAGAAGGCATGATATTATTTTGAAGGATAAATGTTGGTAAAATAAGATATATCACATTTGATCATTCATTATTATGGTTGAACACAAATTATTTTATATATGTACATACATTTTTAATAGAAGATACATCTGAATTTTATAAGAATTCTATGAGAACTGAAAACTGCGGGATGAATATTAGCATTCAAAGTAGCTATCTTTAAGAGGCTGTATATTTATTCAAATTAAATATAAAACTATATTGAAATGGCCTTCAACATCAGAAAATCACTTGAAAACAGTCAGAACTTAAAATGAGTAAACTGAAAATACCAAGGGAGACTTATGGTTTCAAAAAAGTTCTGAAAAAAAGTAACCTAATATTTTTACCCACTGACTACTTTGAGTAATTGATTGACAACATCATACCTTGTAAATGCGTATATTTTATAAATAGACAGAGGGAGAGAGAGGCATAGAGAGAAGGCTCTGTGTTGCCAGAATCCACATGTAATGTAACAGTCTGATTCTCATACAGACCCATGTAATTGATAGGCTTTGAATAAATGTCTGCTCACAGCGCAGAAAACAAAAAACGATAAATGAAGACTCTAATTTTGTTCACATGGGATATGAACAGACAGAATCCCTACTAAGTAAACAAGAAAGAACAGTTTATAGTCCATCTCCCTTTCCGTGTTTCAATGGTAATACCTTGTAATACTAAGAAGACGGCTAAATTTTTTTAATGTATATAAAACATGTACAAAAAATGAAATTGCTTTTGGCTTATCATGAACCACAGAAATATAAAGATGCTGATATAATAAGCACAGTGAGAAAAACAGTGGAATGTCTTAGAATAGACAGTACTTGCGTATCAGGATGTAAACGTGTAGAACAAACACGTGGGCACGCTCAGAAAAGGAAAAGATGGAGAAAGTATTTTCACAAAACTCTTCTATAACACGCGGGTTCCTCTAAGAAAGTAGTCTTTTATAAACCTACTTGTTTCACTGACTCACTTAAACCACAAAATAGTTGCTTGAACAAGAACAAAATACTACCATGATGTACACACGTTGCCTTAACCGTATGTGGTTTAAAAACTTCCTCTCATAAATACACTTTGCGTCCTCCGCCTTCTCCCACACCTGTCATGATCTCAATCTTCATGCTTTTAGTTACTACTAAGAATAATAGTTGAATGTGTCTGATCACATCCTTGCTAGTTTGAATGAGATGGAGGAAGGAGATGGCAGAAGAATAAGAGGACAGACCGTAATTTTCTGAAAGGTCTTGCGTTGGGATACACTTCCACACTGATTTCCTTAGACTCAGCCTGGCTCTGTTGTATGTGACAGACATTGCCACTACAAAGCCATGGTTACCCAGGGTGGAAATACAAACTGGTGGGGCCGCTATGGAGAGCAATTGCTGACACTATCAAAATTACAAATGTATGTGCCCCTTAGCTCAGGAATTTCACTTTACGAATCTATTCCATAGATATGCTCAGTCATGCATGACGATATATGTGTAAGGTTATTCATGCGTTATTACTTATCAGAGCAAAACTTTGGAACAGATAAAATGTCTATCAGTAGGGAACTGATCACTGATGGGACATCCTGCAGTGGAACACCAACCAGCAGTGAAAAGCTCTTAGGACGCTCTTTCTGTACAGATATGAAATGATGCCCAGGATAAACTATTCAGTGAAGAAAAGCAGAGGGCAGAGAAGTGTGCAGAGAAAGTTGCCATTTGTGTGAAAAGGCAAAATACATAAATACACACATACACCCGCTCACACACACACACATAAACATGCCCGGAAGGTACGCGCGACACAGCACTGGCTGCCTCTGAAGCGGGAAACTGGATGGCTGGTGGACAGTTACAAAGACTTTCACTGTATGCTCTTTTGTACAGTTTGAATTGTGAATCTTCAGATTGTTTTACCTATTTTAGACATGATTAAAATATAAATAAAACGTTTTTTTTTAAATCTACTGAATAAACACGAAAACTACCGTGACTGCTAATCAAGTTGAGCCTAGAGAGCTGCATTCTAGAATTCTAGCGTCAAGAGAATGGGAGGAATTCTTCATGGGATAGAGAACAAAGACACCAAGCAAAGATACAGCAGTCTCTCTCTCTGTTTACTAAAAAATACAAAACATGTGAACCCAAAGTATATAAGGGTTTCTTTGAAACACTGCAGTTGCAAAACAAACAAACAAGACAGACATCCAAAGTACCAGAAGCAGATTTAAAGGTTTGACCAGCAACTGTTTAAAAACCTGCCGCATTTTATTTCCTGGGCAAGACATCAAGTTTCCATAAGAAACAATAAAACACTGAGTATGCACTCAAGCCAGATAAGAGCATGTATTATAATTTTATGCCTGTGATATAATATGAAATGTCAGAAAAATAAGAAAAACACACCTTATGTATATTTTTAAATGAATACTACCCTTATATTTAGCTCCTAACTAAACAGACTTAGGGCACCAATTTAATTTTTAAAAAGACTACTTTTTAAACTTTCATTTTTCAATTAAAGATAGCAGAACTACTCCATAATTTGAGTCAGAGTGTTTTCTTTTATGTCTTCCCTAAGGTCTCCTTATGCAGAAATAGAAATCTTCTGAAGAAAAATGCCATGAACTTCTTCCATAGCTTTAAAATCAACTTCCAGTAAATTTCCTAGAAGGATGTTTAGATTGTGGATAAATATAGAAAAAGCAGGACACAATTCTAAACATAGTAATTTTTTAAAAGAACAACCAAAACCAATTCTTGTAACTGACGTCGTGCTACCTAAGTGGATCAAAGATGGAACATACAAAAACTGTATATTTTGGGCTATTTACCCTATGATTTCAATGTCCTTTATAGTACTAATTATATCCATTTTAGAGATACAGAACTTGGATCAAAAGATCACCAACTTTCCACTGAGTGCCTACTTCAAATATAACTATGGAATTGAATTTTAAAAACAGTTTTTCTAAGGATCTTGAACAAAATCACACAAACAAGGAAATTAAGAACAGAATTCAAGCTTCTAAAGAACTTGAATTTTGTTCTTAATTTCTTTCTTGCATCTTCCCACCAATACAACTTTCTCTACTTCAGATGGCCCATATGCTAGGAGAGCGCTTAGGGACAGAACATCCTGAGAGTGAAATTTTTAAAAATGTGAGTTTCACTGACCGTGTGATTCTTTCAGCTTGCTCCTGCGCTGGGTTCTGGCATAAAGTACCACCTGCTGGACAACCTCCAGCTGATCTTCAATTCGGGGAAAATGAAAGTCAGTGCATTCTTGGCAAACTGTGGCGAAATCTAAGGGACCCAACATAGTTACGAACTTCTAGAGGTGAAGTATCAAGTATTTAGTATTTACTTACAGACAATGAGATCTAGCGGAAAGAGAATACAGCATTCACAAGGACGACTTCTCATACTTGTCCTTTCAATAATAACGTCTTACTAAGTCAGGGGACAACAATTTGGTTTTGATCAGAAACTTAATCTCTCAATCGCCCAAAAGAGTAAACAATTAATAGGCAAGAAAATTTTAATGTAAGTCCAAACCTTCTTTAAATAATATATACTTTGATCATAATCCAGTCCCCAAAAGTGCTAAGTAATATAAAGTTTTTTATTTATAATAGAAAATAAACTCTATTCAAGCGTCTTTTAAAAACAGTTATACATTTGAATATACTTTATACATTAAAATTTTGTTAATAATCATAAAACATTAATTGTACTAAGAGGGAAAGTAGAATTTTACCTAGCATATTTAAGAAATAGGTTATTTAAAAAAAGAAAGAAAAAAAGGACAAATGGATGAACTAAAATTCACTGAGTCAGGATCTGCTCCTTTTTGAAAGATACGTTTATATCTTGATTATTCTTTTTGTTATACCTTGAAACAAGGGTCCTGTAAGAGTATGATCTACAATGTGATAGAATTTTAAGAAGAATGAAATACCCTGAAGCACCCTAGGCCTGCTAAAGTATGAAACAAATCTCAAATGGCAGTGTCTGGGTATGTGTGCTGTTGGGTCTACTTGAATACTGGGGTGACTCAAGCCTTTTTTTAAGTTTTTCACTAATTCCTTTCTTTTTAGAATGGCATTAAATGGAGAACTTTAATGGCATAAATATGCATAATGCTAACTTACCTCTTTTAATACCACTATATGAATTGATTCGGTTATCCACTAGCAACACCAGGCCACAGAGGGACGTGGAGTAAAGCGACAGTGCTGTCTGGAGTCGGTGGAGCTTCACACCACTTCGGTGGCTCCTCTTGTGCTTACAGAAATCCAGCATATCTGCTCTCAGCAACCTCAGGTTATGCATGGTCTTCAACTGGGCTCCTGGGGGTAGGCAACAGGCCCAGAGAGATAGTTAGACAGCTGCAGAAAGCCAGCAGGGCAGGAGGCAAATCTCTGTGGCAAGAATCCAGATAAATCTGTGCTACGAATAATTAAAATGGGCCTTGCAATTTTCTATTTGAGTAACTATTAACATTTCATCTTTCTATTTGCAAAGAAATAATATATGAGCTAAAATAGAAAACTTATAGCCAATAAACTGTAGGCTTTCTTGGAGCAGAACACAATTTTTAATAAAAAGAACCTGGGTATATTCTACTCGTATGCTAGGGATTTTTCTCTTACAGTGTTAAAAAAAGTTTCACAGGTTACAATACACTGTGACTGCAAAAAATTAATATACTTACCTAAGTGAATGGTAAAACTTTCTTCTAACTTTCTCTGTTCCTCATAAATCCTTCCATTTGCTTCAGCGGATTCTCTGAGCTGACTTGGTTGAACTTTAATTTCCTCACTGAAATTGAAAAAATTATTGATATGCTTTTTTTTTTTTTGTATGTTTGTCAAAAACCTTTCCTAAAGGAAAGAAAGCTTTACAGTGAAATGAGATGAAACAGCAGGAAGTAGCACTTAGTTTATTCCTAAATTTATCCTTTATCCATGGGGACAAGTAAGATCATTAACACAGGTTGTAAAATTCCTACTTATTCTTTCATTTCTTTGGTTATTTCTTTCAGTAAGTGATGCATATTTTTTTAGTCATTACAATATCGATTCATATGTCATCATTTAATATTTCTTAGTAGCCTAAGAGAATGATTAAATGAAATGACTAACATTAACATGTTTAAAATGACATTTTAATATATCCTATATCAGCCTTAGGGCTGGCGAAACTAGAAAATAAGTGAAGTGATAGAAATGAAAATTAAAAATTAAAATGTCAAATAAATGTCAAATAATAAAAAAAGATGAAGCTCGTTTTGATGTATTCATATCCTCTCTTTTTTTTTTTTGTTTTACCATTTCCTGTTTTTTTACCGCCAACAGTCTCCCATTAAAGGACTTCTCTCTTTGCTCTACTCTGCCCTTGCACGTCCGGAAAAGGTTTCCATGGAGGCACCAGAACTGTTCAATTCAAATTTCATGGTGAGCTGAAGATGGTGTAAGTCTGTAACAGTCATCCACTCCCGTGACTACATTTTTGGGGTAAATCCAAACAGTCTCATTAGCGTCACTGATTGACTTCATTAGTAAATATGGCAAATTTAAACCCCAAAGTAAATTCATATAAATTTATATTAATAAAATATCCTCATCTTAGGACACAGAAAGCCACAAGAGAATGATGTTCCCATGTTAATAGCAAGAAAAGCCCAGATAACCTATAAGATCATAACTTTTCTGGAGCTCATCAGAGATTTGAGGTAACAAGGCAACCAAGAAACTAAATTCTAAAGTGTGTCATGCTTTAGAAGGAGAGACAGGACACACAGGTAGTTTTCAGTTTGGGCAGAGCACAGTAGAAATGGGTTGCTGTAATGTATGTAAGAGGGTAAGAAGAAATCAGCTAAAATTTTAACAAATTCTTGAAGGTCGAGTATGGGCTAGCATGTCCATTTAGAACAGCTACGAGCTCCAGGCACCGGGGGACTTTGCATATGCTCTTGCACACTCCTTCCTGTTGGCCTCCACCAGGCGCTTCCAGGAAAACCTTGGGGGCAGGGAAAGAGAAGAGACAGCCCACTCGGTGGCACAGGCAGATGTGCTATGAGTGCCCCAAGCCCAAGGCCCAGATCTGCTGGACTTACCTAAGACTGAAGCTGGACAAAGACCACAGAGACCCGCCTCCCACCCCCGACCAGGAGCCTGGCATCAAGTAACAACAACGTCAGTCTACTGCTGGGGGGGTGGGCAGAGCAACAGCACACACGGGGACCTCCTGCTGTGGCACAGGCCTGCAAAGGCTACTGAAAGCTGAGGGTGGAGCGGGATGACAGAGGAGAACAGTCTAGAAGCCAAAGCCCCACTCTCAACACAAAGTGGCAGCAGCGCACTGCTGTAGAAAATGAAGCCTGTGGTGGACTGAAGAACAGAAACCAAACACAGCCCGACTGCTGACTAGATTTCCATAACCTTCACATCAACGGCCTGCTCATTTCTGGGCATAAGTACTATTGACCTCAGTCTCTTCTTTTCTAATACACACAACAGGCAGCATTCAGTTTAAACAAGAGAGAGAGAAACAGAGAGGGGGAAAGACCCAAAACAGCAAGCAAAAATAAATAAATTAATAAATAAATAACCCACTGTCAAGAGAGAAAGCAATCAACAGAAACAGACTTAGAGATGACCCAGACATTGGGGCTAAAAGAAAGGGACTTTCAAATAACTATGACAATATGCTAAAAGATTTAGTGTAAAATAACACACAAGGACAGATAAGGAATTGCAGCAAAGAGAGAAGTACTAGAAATAAAACATGATATCAGATCGATGATCACAGATGTCAATTCCTTTGACAGGCTCAGCAGCAGACCACCAATCATTTTATGATGCCACCATTACCCTGATACCAAAACCAAATGAAGATATTATAAGAAAAACAAAGTTACAGACCAACATATATATAGTGGATATATTTATTTACTATTTTGTAGTGGATATATTTAAATTTACATATAATAGATATGAAATAATACATCATGAGTTACATGTATAAGTTTGAACTATAAAATTTCTAGAAGAAAACATAGCAGAAAATCTTTGTGATCTTGAATTAGGCAATGATAACTGAGATAAGAAACAAACCATTTAAAAATTGATAAATTGCACTTAATTAAAATGAAAAACTTTGCTCTTCAAAAGAAACCATTAAGAAAATGAAACAACAAGCCACAGGGTGAGAGAAAATATTTGTAAAACACATATCTGACGATAGACCTGTATCCAGAATACACAGAGAACTTCCACAACTCAATAATAATAATGGAAAAAAAAAAAGGAGAGGTATGGATAGAAGATCAGCACGTGAAAAAATGTTCAACGTTAGTAGCCGTCCGGGAAATGCAAAGTAAAACCACAATGAGACACCACTACAAAACCTACCAGAATTGCTAAATATCAACACCAAGTGCTGATGAGGGTCAGGAGCCCTGGGACCCTCACACATTGGTGGCGGGAACGCAAAATGGTACAGCCACTTTGGAGAACCAGTTTCTTAAAAAATTAAACACACCATGGATTTTACTTCCCATGTTTTCCAGCAATCCCACTCCTAGGTATTTACATAAAAGAATTATAAACATATGTCTATAGAAAGACCAGTATGTGAATGTTTATAGCCGCTTTATTTATAATTGCCGAAATACTTTGAATGCCCACCACTGAGTGAATGGATAAACAAAGAATAACAGAGCAATAAAAAGGGAAGAACCACTCATAAATGCAACAACATGAATGAGTCTCAAAAGCGTTATGTCAAGTGAAGGAAGCAAGACACAAACTGCTACATACAGTTTGATTCCATTTATATGACATTCTGTAAAAATCAAAATTACAGGGACAGAAATCAGATCGGGTTGCCACAAGCTGGGCAAGGGGAGGGGGGTTAATATAAAGGTATAAAAAGGAAATGCTATGTCTTGATGGCAGTGATGGTTTCATGACTAATTAAGTTTGTCAAAACTCATCAAAATGTAAACCTAAAACAAGTGACTTTTACTTTATGGAATTTATCCTTCAATAGACCTGACTTTAAACAGAAGGGCAAAAACGGACATATATACACTACCAAATGTAAAACAGATAGCCAGTGGAAAGCAACTGCATAGCACAGGGAGATCAGCTTGGTGCTTTGTGACCACCTAGATGGGTGGGATAGGGAGGGTGGGAGGGAGATGCAAGAGGGAGGAGATATGGGGATATATGTATACATATAGCTGATTCACTTTGTTATAGAGCAGCAACTAACACACCATTGTAAAGCAATTATACTCCAATAAAGATGTTAAAAACACAAATAAATAAATAAACAAATAAATTTTAAAAATTGATCAATCTCATACAGGAGTTCTATACATAGTTATGTTGGAAACAGGTTTCTGCTCCCCAAGGAAATCCCTATCAAAAAGGAAAGCAAACTAACAAAGTCACAGTAAAAATACTCTTTCCTAGGAATATTTGGTTTTTAAAGCAGCAGCAGCTAGAGGCCAATATTTACACAAAGGAATTGATCCTATAGAATGAATTTCTGAAACTAGAGCAGCAAAGCAAGAGATAATTTTTGTAGCAAGGGGCTTTCTTAGCTTCCATAGGTTGATGACTTCCTACTTTTTTGACCACAATATAGAGTACATATTTCACATTTTGGCTCAATGCACACATGAGTAACGTGCTGATATTTTTTTCCCTAGTCTACTCTACTCAGTTCTGTTCCATTCAATTCCATTCCATTTTATTGTCATTTTTAAAAGTCCAATTGGAAAGTAAAGGATCTAGCATGGTCCCTGGCAGACTGCAACCAGCAATTTGAGAAACACCATTGGACCTTATAGTACACAGGTGTTCCCAGCCTGTCTGTCGCCTCACATGTCCCTTTGTATTGTGTTCAGCACTATTTTCATTTGAAATGAGGAGTATATATATGTTAGTGTCCAGGAGGTTATCCCATTTCTAATTATAAAAAATTGTTTAAATATTTCTAAGGTGTTGTCTTGGGGAAAACAACAACACAAATGACAGATAATAATAAGAGATGATACAGACTGTGTCAGGTAAATAGTTTAATGATAATCCATCCATCTGCCTGGTTTACACCCATCCCATAAATATTTATTTATATGCCTGTGTCAAGAGCTAGACACTTGACAAAGACCTGGGTATACAACAGCAGAAAAACAGACATGGTTTTTGTCTTCAAGGCAAGACAGGTGGGGAAGAACGACATTAGACAAATAAAGGGCAATATCGAAATGTTTATAGCATACACTAGAAGATGCTGGAAATAGGATTCTTATACTGTACTAAATATATTCCCAACCGGATGTACTTTAGGATTTGAAAGAAGAAATTCTCAAAGGTGAATACACAGCCAGGAAAGAACAGGCACTGTCGAGCTCTAGGGCAACACATGAAACACAATGTATTTAGGCCATAAGGCACCACACAAATTGTGACTTATGGAAAGTCCTCTAGACTATTTTGGTACCTTGTACATGCTTCTTTTACTGCACACATCATTCTGTACAGTACTGTTTTATTCACAGGTCAGTGTCTCTAGAATGTAAGCTCCACATGGGCAGTTATCTTTTTTTGGCTCTTCTGCTTAAAGAGTGCTTGGCATTTAAGGTGCAGTCGACCAGTGTGTATTGCACTGAAAGGAAACCAACTTAAGGAAACAAGAGACAGTAATGGCGGTACTGAGGTATACACACCCACAAGATCTACAAGGCTAAGTTCTAGGGGGGAAATCACTACTGTAAAGCAGCCAGTTACCCGCCCCACCCCGCAAATCATCCACATAAAGTCTATAAAATGAAAGGTGTTAAAAGAAGTATAAATTACCTTGAATTTTCACCGGCAACTTAAAAATACCTACAACTAAAAAGGTCCAGTTTTACAACAAATACAAACTATTACTGACAATGACCTTCATCTAATAAAAACAACACCCGATTAATACCTGAGAGAGCTGTTTTTGGGGTTTTTTAGGTCTTGATGAAGTTTCATCACCCATTCCTGATACTCTTGCTTTTGAATGGCAGTTGACTGTTTTAATTCATTGGACCATTTATTTTCCAAGTCCTAAAAAGAGACAGTGCACTGACTAACTACTTGTTTTACAAAAATAAATAAGTGGAAAATGCAATCCAAAAGTCATTACACTTCACTCACCTGCTGGGATTCGAAATGCTGAGCAGCCAGTGAATTTACATCTTGATCTGTCAGTGATTTTCCCAGTTCCTGCATCACTTTTTCCATTTCAATGCCTTGTCTGAACCATAAATAAGCAGATCAGATATATTCATCAAATTTTTAATACAACCACTCTGGATTTATTGAACAACCTCTACAAAGTCAAAAGAAGATTTTTGTTTTCTAGGACTATGTCCAGTTATGGCAACTATACTACCTGGAAGGCACTTTGAAGCCTTGCCAATGGAGATGTGGAAATAATAATGATAATGTCATATAATATCAACAACGTCATTTGTGCAGCTAAATTGGAATCTAAATTTAGTGCATAAATGAAAGCATTCAAAATCTAGGTGATCTTTCGACTTCCATGGCTAATATTTAAAAGGCTGCAGATTTTCATGAAGAAGATACTCTGCAATTCCAGCTTAAATACATTTTCTTTTTATTTGAACATGAGTTAAAGTGACTTCAACCTTCAAAAGGTACTTTATATTATAACCAGAAGCTGCCAATTAGGTTCTAAGGATCAAGCTGGTATTAAGTCACAAGGCTGGTTCCCTTTTTAGAGGAATATGAAATATATTCTGAAGATACATTTTAGTCTTCTTCATTTATCCAAATAAACGTGCAGAAATTAAAAATGGTTTTCTCTACAGGAAAAACTAATCAGTGGTGTTAGAAGTTCAGATAATGGTTATTTATGGGGGAAATGGGTGGTGACTGCCGGCTGGGCAGGAGGGAGCCTTCTGCAGGGCTGGAAATCATTTCTTGATCTGGGAGATGAGCACACGGGTGTACTTACTTTGTGAACATTTACTGAGCTGTATACCTATCGTTTATTGCCTCTTCTGTATGTGTATTATATTTTAGTAAGTTCATTAAAATTATCTTCTAATAAAAATGTATTTTAAAAGTTTGTTCTGAAACATATTTCAAACAAACTTGTAAACAACGAAACACAGACATGAACTAAAAGGATTTTACTATCATTCTAGTCAATTTAAGTAAATTGCTCTTAAAAGAGAACTTACACGTATTTATAACAACTGATTAAGATACTTATATGTATATGATAAATGAAACTCATTCATATGTTATACTTCTATACATTTCTATGTATGCCTTCTAGTATTAAATATTCAATATCACTTAATTCCCACTTGACTATAAGTGGGCAGGTGACCCCATTAATTTTTTAATAACTACTTGAGGTCAGGTGAAGGAAGTGCTTGCAAGTAAGGTTGTTATTTAAAACAGAAATAACTACTAAGCATTAATAAATATAAACTTCCATACAAATATATTAATATTTTACATTACACATGTTCCCTCTAGTGGATAAAGACTATCACTGCCACTTTTAAGTTTCAAAGAAATATCTTGAATCTGATTTGCTAAAAGAAGCAAATTTCCAGTGAGGAAAAAGAAGACCAATAAATAATAATTCAACAAATAAAATTTCACGAACATTTATTTCACCCTAAATGTTTTAGAAGTGCAAGTAGTTAATGATACAGTTAATGATGCAATATATATTTTCTATGATTAAGATCAAAGAAAATTTTATTATTTTTCAGATGAAATACTAACTATCTATTGGCTCAGTATGTCTGGTGGGGTGATTCTGACAACCTGTATATTATCTCGAACAAACTTAGGAAAGAAGATCATTATAACTGTATTGATGCTATACTGAGAAAAGTTCTTTTAAAGATGTAAAATGGAGTTAAAATGAAAGGAGAATTGAGAAAAGGTGTCACTTCTGCTCATGAATTAGATAAATGAATTAAGCACCAAAATTGTGGGTGAACTTCCATCAGTGAATTCCAACTCACCATTAGTTATAGTTATACTGTTCACCTTTGCAAAAAATATTACCTACCTTAAAGGGAACATAGCTTATTTTTATTTTTTAAACTAACAGTTTGGACATGTGAAAAATAAACTATAAAACTGTTCTTAAAATAAATGTATTCAAATACTGTTTATACGTTTAGGTGGGAAAAAGCAAAGCCCCATCAAGAAGTCTGGCCAAAGGACATTTCAAAAAATAACGTAAACCAAAACAAACCCCTGCTGAAAAACCATTCCACGACAGAAAATGTATGCGAAGTACCAGTAAATGCAGATAATTGGTAAGTTAATTCAGATTCCCCAAAACTGAAGAGTTTTGTGGAACGAGAATCTTCTTCCAATTTAGAAAAACAACAACTGTAGAATACTGATGGCCAGAGATGAAATTTTCTGGGAGGTGGAGTGAGCAGGCAGCAAAGTCGACCACAGTTTAGAGCAGCTCACCAGCTGAATGAAAGCAGGAGTGATGGCTACTGACATGAACTACAGAGAGCCAGGCTGGGCATTTTCTAATACACCTAGATGGGCAGAATGAGTGCAGTCCCAGAAAACCTGAGATCCAAGGACAGATTCAGAATGAGATCAAGATTATATTATTTGAAGCCCTGGCAGGAAAAATCAAACAAATGTAGTTCAACAGAAGGTAATTCATTATTGTTAGGTAATTATACTCTTACATATTTAAAAAAATCTAACCTGTATTTTATTCTTAATATGTTCACAATATTATTGGCTACATAATAAGGAACTAGAAGAAAATCAAATTTTTGCCTCAGTAAAATGGGGATTATGACAGCAGGACTGTGCTAAGAGATCAAGTGAGACAGGGCATCCGTTATGGACTGCATGTTTGTGTCCCCCCAGAATTCGTATGTTGAAACCCTAACCCTCAATGTGATGGTATCCGGAGGTGAGGCCTTTGGGAGGTAAGTAGGTTTAGGTGAGCTCAAGAGGTTGGAGCCGTCCTGATGGAATTAGTGCCTAGAAGAAGAGGAGCTACAGCTGTCTGTCTACGAGCAACACACCAGGAGCACGCACTGAGGAAACGCCACGTGAGCGACATTAAGAAGGCACTGTCTGCAAGCCAGGCAGCCGGTCCTCACCAGACATGGAGTCTGCTGGCACCTTGATCTTGGACTACCCAGCCTCCGGACGGTGAGAAATCAATTTCTGTTGTTTAAGCCACCCAGTCTGCGGTATTTTTTTTTCAACAGCAGCCTGAACTAAGACAGCATCCAAAGCACTTTGCACAGTGCCTGGAACAAAGCAGACCTTCAAAAGAGGTAAGCTATTCCTCTTATTAGAACTAAGAATAGATAAGACCACCGTACTTGTTTAGGTAAATCACTGGAGAAGTTCTATAAACCTATGAGGACCTCATCTTTCCAGATGAAATGACAGATTTAAATGCATAAGAAAATTAATTTCTAAAGTTAAAGATTCTTTTCTAGTCTATTCTTCAATTTTATAACAAAATGAGAACAAGCTGTTCTGCAGCCCATCAATATTTGATGACGTAATATTTAATTATGATAATGCAAGAACTTTGAAATACCTCTCTCGTAATTTTTTCAGCTCCACATCTCTTTCGCCAATCAGTTCTGAGATACTAACAAAGTAATTGTGTTCCAAATTTAGGAGAGTTTCAGAGGCAGGAGAATGGATTAGGTCATGGTACACATCTGCGAAATCTTCATCCCAGCTGGGCTCCTCAGGCCTTGCATGCTCTAATGTGGTCTACGAGATGAGACACGAACAGTCTTAAATCCTGATGTAGTATTTTTATTTAACACACTACTAGAGAAGTGCATATACTATGATTCCATTTCTGTACATCAAAGGACAGAAAGACCCTCCATCTATCTATGTGTATATAGGTTACAGAGGATTATCTGAATATACAAAAAAAATACAGAAAGATGTCAACTAAGTTGTTAATGTGGGTTACCTGGAGGCAGGGGTAAGGGGAAGGCTTTAATGTGGAGGAAGAAATAGGAAGTGCTCACAATAAAAAAAAAAAAAAAAAGGTAAGTAAGCTAAGATCCCATTTCTGTGAAACCCAAACACACTCAAAGGGGCTGTTTTGGCAGAGTGGGACTTCTGATGACTTTTACTTTGTATTCTAAGGTGCTGCATAACAGAATAATTTGCATATATTAATTATATAATCAGAAGAGGCTTTCCATTATTAAAAATATATTGCTACAAAAGGTTTTGTAGGCTATATATTTAGAGAATGAGGTTACCTATGCAATAACACTGACCTTGAAAACCCAATTCATGCATAGGATTTTATATCAAGATGTACGTTTGCAATTTTCTTACTCTGAACTTTTCAAGTATTGTTTTCTTTGTAAAATGTAAGCATGTTTTAAAGTGTATGAAAACAGTAGCTATCAAAATGATAAAGGGACTGAGTAAACACCAATAAACCAGAAAAACAGAAACATGCAGAGAGGCAGAATGTAGATACCCCAAGCACACACACAAATCCATCTAGGGGGACAGATGCCTGTCCCCAGACGTGTGCCGTGCCAGCACATCTGACACACACAGTGCTCTCCAGGGGAGGAAACTGGCATGCTGGGAAGTCCCCTGTCAAAGGTCATACAATTTAAAGGCAAAAGTGGAAGTATTTTTTCTATTATTGATCTTTGCAAACAGACATCTATAAAAAAGAATAATCTAAATTCTTCCCTTTTCAAAGTGAAAATATCAAAAACTGGAATCTATGACAGGACTAAGAGTAATAATTTACCTTAAATAAAACAAATGGATAAATGACAGAAACAGGTATTTTGAACTGGGTCAATCGGGTCAACTTTTCCCCTTGTTTCTTTTCACTTATACTTCGACTGACTGCCAGATCAGGAGAGGAGAGTTTCAGAAGACCAGCTGAATCTAGAAGATGGATTTCATCTACCCCACGCCTCTGAAAACCTGAAACCACATTCTCATAACTGCTCTACATCTCTAGACCCCGGCACTGCTCTAGAAATTATAACCAGCCCATGTGACTTAAGCCTTGTTCCAAGTTCACATCAGGCTCGGGCTGAAGTTTTGCAGGAAGGAGCCAGGGCCAAATCACAGGGATCTGCTTGGCCCTACGTAACACCAGACATTTGGAAACCCCATGAACCAGATCTGCTCACTACATAATTTTCAGCATCAATTTAAAACCCAGCCTAGAATGAGCCTTGTGAACAGGCAGAAGCTACCTACACGAGAAGCACCGAACACAGCTCTTATTTGACCTAACTCGCGCCATATTCCCTCAGGAGAGGTGCCCCTAAAAAGGGGGCTGTGACAGCCGAGAGGAACGGGCACTGAGTAAGGGCCTGTGGAGAAACTACTCCACGTCCAGGCCCATCTGGACTTCTCTGTCTCCTCCATCACTATACTTTAAAAACAAACAAACAAACTCACAGAAAAAGAGATCAGATTTGCAGTTAACTGAGGCTGGGGATGGGGGAAGGGGAAATTGGCTGACTGCAGTCAAAAGATGCAAACTTCCAGTTATAGTAAGTACTAGGCATGTAATGTACAATGTAATAAATATAATTAACACTGCCTTATGGTATATATGAAAGTTGTTGAGAGTAAATCCTAAGCGTTCTGAGCACAAGAAAAAGTATTTCATTTTCTATTTCTTTAATTTTGTATCTATATGAGAGGATGGACGTTCACTAAACTTGTGATCATCACTTCGTGATGTGTGTAAATCAAAGCACTATGCCGTATGCCTTAAGCTTACACGATGCCGCACGTCAACTACATCTCAATAAAGCTGTAAGGAAAGAAATCCTCATCAAAGTTCAGAATATCCTCAAAACTTACAATGTGATCTATTTTTTTACCTCCGCATAAGCTCTGGCCCATGTACTTGCCAGCTGATGTAAATCTACTTCACCTGACTTCACAGCTTCCAGGGCTGCTTCAGCATCTCTGTCATAATCTTTGAGGGATTCTTCTTCAATAAACTGGCTCAGAGCTTCTTTTAAGTCTGTAACAGGGACAACAAATACCATCGTCAGTACACATAAATAGGGAACATTTTACCTGGCAAAGCATTCCGGTGTCAAACTTTATTTCATCAAGCTCAACAGAATGTCTAACTAAAATAGTGTCTTAACAGAATGAGACAATGAGAATACCCTTAACCCTTAACAGAATGTCTAACTAAAATAAAATCAGCTTAGGGGATCATTTAACTAATCTCACAATTATTCTTCTTTACAATCACAGGTTATTGAATGGTCAAAATTCTTAACTCTGACATACAACCCTGATACTAATTTAAAATGTTGGGACTTCCCTGCCGTCCAGTGGTTAAGACTTCGCCTTCCAATGCAGGGGGTGTGGGTTCAATCCCTGGTCGGAGAGCTAAGATCCCACATGCCTCATGGCCAAAAAACCAAAACATAAAACAGAAGCAATATTGTAACAAATTCAATAAGACTTTAAAAATGGTCCACATCAAAAAAAAAATCTTCAAAAAAAATTTTAAATGTTAATTTCTTAAGCCTGATTCTTTATCTGAAACTGAGTAGGGAAAAGCACATAAAGACCTCCTACAGATTTAGAGCAGCTAAAGGTTTCTGTATTTAAATGAGTTTCCTATATGACTTTCAAGGGTATATAGTGTTACAGTCTTTGAATCTGAAAGAGAAATTGAGTGATTAGCATATTAAAACTGATTTATTTCAGATGATCTACAGTTCCAACTTTAGAGACACTATTCAGAGACTGCTTTGAGGATATAAGAAGACCATGGCTTTCATCTTGGGCACTTGCTCCCTCACTCTCTTAGGTTGCTGGCCCTGGTGGAGGCCAGCTGCAGGTCCTGAGGTGACCCTATGAAGAGGCGCACGTGACAAGGCTTGACAACAACCTCACAAGGGATCTTGGAGACAATCCTCTGTCAGTAGAGCCTTCAGGTGAGACTGTAGCCCTGACTGATGGTTTGGCTGCAACCCCACGAGAAACCCTGAGTCAGAGGCACCCGGCTAGGTTGCACCTGCATCCCTGAACGACAGTAACGGTAAGGACAAGATAATACATATTTGCTGCTTTAAAAAAAAAAAAAAAAAGACTGATTGAAGAGCACTGGCATAGAAACCAGGATACCTGGGTTCCGGTCTTGGCTCTGTCATTATATAACTTTGGACCAGAGGTTCTCAGTCGTTAAGATGCATCAGAGTTCCCTGAAGAGCTTACCGGAATAGATTGCTGCATGCACTCCCAGAGTTCCTGATTCAAAGGGAACTGGGTGGAGCCTGCCCAATAATCCGCATTCCTAACAAGTTCCCAAGTGATGCTGTGGCTGCTGATCAGGGAACAGTTTTTGAGAATCATTGCGTTGGGCAAATAGTTTAACCTTTCTAGGTACTAGTTTCCTTATTTGTACAATGAGACTGTGCTGGAAAGTTTCTACGTTCCCCTGTAACTTCGACCTTCTATGATCCAACATATTCTCAATTAAAACATTTTCCCTCATTTGTAGACAGAACACAGACCTTTTAACATGGCTTGATACAGACTTTATTAATGACTTTATGGAATTAATTTAGGTGAGCAAAGATTATTGAAAGACAAGTACCCCTTCTCTCCCGTGACATCTCAGGAATTGAGGACTAGATCATTAAAAGGGCAACGCATTTAGCACGTAGTTAGTGATAGCTGACATGCCTTATGAATCCATCCAACTACATTAAGAGGTTAAGAGTTCTAATCCAGACTCTGTAATTTTTCATATTTAATTTTAATTTAATTTTTATACTAAAATGCCTAATAAACAATTACAAGGGATAGAGAAAAAAACACTCCATAAAACAAAGGTCTGGGAAACCTTTTTATTCTTGAAAGCTTCACATTTTGTGGTTGTTTCCAATGCTTCTTAGGTTTATGTTTTCTAATATAAAACTTCTAATGACAGAGACTCTAGGAAAATAACGAAGCGATATTTTAAAAGAAATCAACCCTCACCTTTTTCTATAAAGCATGGTAAATCGTGCAGCAGCAGCAGACGGCCATGTAAATGACTGGCATTCTCTTGAACAGGAAATCTGAGAGGCACCCTCAGTTCTAAGCACTGACTTCCCACTTTGAACTCATACACAAATTCCCTCTCTCTGTTGCAGAATCTTTCTCTGTTTTTCTTCATCTTCTTTGGCAGGATTTCTATAGAACTAACAACAACAAAAAAACTCAGCGGGTTATAAGTCCATTTTAAAAAACCATGATGTTTCATTATTACTGTTCCACTTCTAAGATGTTCCCCCACTCAGAGGTTTTATTTGTGTGACTCTGAGCTGATTATTCTATTTCCCTACGTTTCTCCCTGCATTTTCATCTTCATGATGAAAACAAAGTGCTTCTTTTTTTAAGGAAAAGGTTCTTCTAAACTTCATTTAAGAAAAAAATTATGCCCACAATATACTTAGCATTCCTAGGCAGAGTTCTCAGGAATAGGTAAGGATCATGGAGAGAAGAACAGAGAGGATTCTTAGGAACAGATGCATGGTGGGTGGATACAGTTCATGAAACACTTGGTGAATACAAAGTCAAAGAAACAGATCAGGGACCAACAATTTATCTTGAAGAGCTTAGAGGTGGTGGGTATGAGATCTGATTGGGGGTGGAGAGAAGGGAGACGGTGCTGGAAAGATTTCCATGAAGGAAAAAGATACACAGAAAGTGGAAAGTACAGGACAGCCCACAAGGCAAAGTGGACACTATTCATAAAGAAGAAAAAAAGAATACATCCACTGAAGATTTACTTATTAGCCTCCTAACTGGACTCCTGTCCCCAGGCATTTCCCCGTCAAATCAGTTCTCACACTATTCTCTACACTGAAGTCACAGCAATCGTTTTAAAGTGCATATCTGACCATGTTGCTCATCTGCTTAAAATCCTTCTATGACATTCTTTGTACGACTCAGGATACAACACAAACTCGTTAACGGAGTTTACCACACCGCTGCTTATACCTCCAAACTCTTATTTCAGCACCTGCACCCCCTCCGCCCCAACACACAAATCCACAAACTTTATTTTCCAGCCACACTAAACTTCTTTCAATACCAAACCTCTCTTTCCACTCCCAACCTTTCTGAATGTTTTTCCTTTGCCTAGCACACGCCTACTGCTCTTCTTTCCTTGGCCACATCTCAGCTGAGATAGGCCCCAGGAAACCTTTTAACTTGTAGGGCTGTCATTAGGCTTAATCAAATAATAAATACGGAGCATCCGACAAACATAAGATGACCAATAAATGGAAGCTGGTAAAAATGATAAACAACAGGAAGCTCTATAAGAACATATCAGTTAAAAAAATCAAAGGCTGCTAAATGACTACACATGATGCAGGCAAAGGCAGTAAAAAAAAACATTTTGCAGGGAACTGAAAATTACGGAAACAGGGGCTCATAGTCTCATCTTGTTTCGAGTCATAATTTTCGGCAAACAAAAACCATTAGCTCTGGTTTCAATTGGTTCAACCTTTAGCCTTATTGTGTTTCAACAAACTGATACTTTAGCTCTCTCTCCCCGATCTGTTATTAACAGCAGGGCTGAAATCAAGCAAGGTTTCCGTACAATTATGGGATGAGAGGAGGAGAGCTGAACCGAACTCATGCAGCCAGTCGAGTGGAGGTTCTGAGGCTTAAATGAGTCAGGCAAGGGAGGGCAGACAAAGGGCCGAGAAGCCACGGCCGAGTGAGGGGAACGGCCCCCGGTTAGAGGGTTTCGATCTGAGGGGGCTTCCTAGCTCCGGTCGCGGGCTCACCTCCCCTCGTTCCGAGTCTCCTGCTGTCCGCACACCCGGCGCTGTCAACCAGCCGCGGTGCAGGGACCGTCAGCTGACTGCCGCCTTGTTTTTACAGCCGGAAGATCAGCTCCGGCAGATTCGTCCGCATCTTTTCCTCTTTCCCGGCACCCCGTGGAAAATTCCTCGGTCTAAGTGTCCCCTCGTTCCATAATACCTGAGTTTAATCATTTAAAAAGTGTAAGAAGGTGTATTTCTACTGTTATTGTCCATCTCAGAGACGGCGCATAGGTTACTGTCGTGACGAAAGTGCAGCGGCGAAGCACCAGCTCGGCTCCGGCAGACCGGATGCGGAAGGGCGGTGCCTGGAGGGGGCGTGAACTTACGCGCGCTTCTCAGAGCGCATGCGCGCCCGCGGGGATGGCCGGCGAGGATTGGAGGACTGACGGCGGGACGGAGAGCTTTGAGTCCGGTTTTGCGCGGGAATTGCAACGGCCGCCGCCGCTGCCGACAGGAGCCTGCGAGCTGCAGGTTTCCAGCCTTGGAGGGGACCATGGTGCGGCCTGCGAGGTGAGTAGTTCATGGCATCCGGTGCGGATGGGGAGGAAGGGCAGGAGGACGCTGTAGGCCGCGTCACCTGCATGGGATGGAGGGAAGGGCCCGAGGACGAGGGTAGCGATGGTGGGACCGACAGCTAAACGCTCTAGACTCCAGTGAGAGCTGCCGCTCCTCGGAAAGGTCCTAGCATCCAAGCTGTTTCCTTCTCTTGGCTCCTTTGACAGTTACTGCCGTTTCTTTTACCCACCCCGTTCAAATAAGGCCTGGTTACAGCGCTTTGCATTTCACCAAGCTACTGCTTACGTGTTATTTCATTTGTCCGTCCCTATACTTCTTTGAGATAGAAAGTTTGGGTCTCCCTGTTTTATCAATTTAAACTTCTGGGCACGAAAGCTAGTTTACCTGAGTCACACAGCTAGTAAGTTACAGGATAACACGCAAACCTAAGCCAGCTGGCGCCAGATTCTCTGTGTTTTCCATTAAACGTACTGTTTGAAACTATTCCTCCAGTTAACCTCAGTCGAGCACCATGGAGGCCTAGGGTCAGCCGTTCATTTAGTAGAATTTTGAATATATTTTCTTTTGTGCTGTTGGTATATATTTACTAGATATATATATTTACTAGGTGCTGGAGGTTGCAGTCTAGTCAAGGGGTGAAGTTAGGAGACGGAAAATAAACATGGCAATGTGAGAGAGAGTGAGAAGGAGGAAAGCCCTACTTTAATTTTAATTTAAAAAAAAATTCTATTGAAGTATAATTATTTATAACGTTGTGTTTCTGGTGTACAGCAAAGTGATTAAGTTTTATATATACATATGTATACTTTTTCATATTCTTTTCCATTCTGGTTTATTACAGGATGTTGAATATAGCTCCTTGTGCTATGTACAGTAGGTCCTTGTTGTTTATCTATTTTATTTATAGTAGTTTGTACCTGCTAATGCCAAACTCCTAATTTATCCCTCCCCATCCCCTTCCCCCTTTGGCAACCATGTTTGTTTTCTGTGTCTCTGAGTCTGTTTCTGTTTTGTAAATAAGTTCATTTGTATCATATTTTAGATTCCACATGTAAGTGATATCATATGGTTTTTGTCTTTTTCTGACTGACTTCACTTAGTATCATAATCTCTGGGTCCAGCCATGTTGCTGCAAATGTCATTATTTCATTCTTGTTGATGGCTGAGTAATATTCCATTGTATATGTATACCACACTTCTTCATACATTCATCTGTCGATGGACATTTAGGTTGCTTCCATGCCTTGGCTATTGTAAATAGTGCTGCTATGAACACTGGGGTGCATGTATGTTTTCGAATTAGAGTTTTCTCCAGATATATGCCCAGGAGTGGGATTGCTGGATCATATGGCAACTCTATTTTTAACAAGAATACGCTTGGCTTTAATATCCTGTGTGAGGCGATGATGAGAAGAACGCATAAAGCACGCACGTCTATGATGGTTGTCTTAAGAAAAACAACTTGCGAGGTTGTTTGAGTTGTGACCCTCTTTTTCATAGAACACCATTTTCACTTGAAAGAACAACTGACTGACAAACTGGGTTATTCACACTTGGGTAGTTGGCAGAAAATAAAAATGAAAACTGGAGTTTCATTTAGTGCAGGGGAAGGAGGAAGGAAATTATTTTATTCACTATGAATATCACTTTCTTCTGTTGCCTTCTAAAGTTGTGTAAAGATTTGTTTTCAGGTGTCAAGTACAAAGACACTCACCATGTTTTAAATGTCCATTGAATAATGAACATTATTTAATATTGTGGGAGATAAAAGAAAATGGCTTTCAGTGTCAAGAAGTTTATAATCTAATAGGGAAGACAGAATGCATGTATAAAACAAAAGAATACATACAACAGGAACTTCTTTTTTTTTTTTTTTTTCACACACACACACTGTATTTTATTTTTACAAGAGATAAATAGACTGACACCAAGCATTGTACATGGATGACCACAACAAAAGCAACAATGATTGCAATTACCAAACATGAAACACACTCATACTATGTCATAATATTGACATTCAGTCCAGTAATCCTCCACTGTAACAGCTCCTTTACTTTGCAGTGAAAATTGATTTGTATATTCTTTGCCTCTGAGTCCTTGTGGGATTTTTTTTTTTTTATTCAAACAGAAAGTCACAAAAATTATAATCATCCTCATCAGTTCACTCAGTCCCATGTAATTAATTTTTTTTTCATCTTGATCTTTTGTCACCATGTTTTAAATGTCCATTGAATAATGAACATTATTTAATATTGTGGGAGATAAAAGAAAATGGCTTTCAGTGTCAAGAAGTTTATAATCTAATAGGGAAGACAGAATGCATGTATAAAACAAAAGAATACATACAACAGGAACTTCTAAATGCCCAACAGCAATTAAACACTGTAAACTTTGAGTGTCAATTATATTGATTATTCTTACTTTATGTGTTATCTAAATTAACTTTCTTCCTTATCAGGTATATCCAGTATAGTTATACCTTTTTCAGCTAATGCTAAATCCATGTGGTAAAATGTGAATCATGTTTTTAATTTATATATATATATATTTTTTTTACTGCTCATTTCCCTACATCTTTCTTTTTTGAATTTTTGAATTTTATTTTATTTTTTTATACAGCAGATTCTTATTAGTCATGCATTTTATACACATCAGTGTATACATGTCAATCCCAATCTCCCAATTCATCCCACCCCCACCCCCACCCCCCCGCCACTTTACCCCCCTTGGTGTCCGTCCATACGTTTGTTCTCTATGTCTGTGTCTCAATTCCTGCCCTGCAAACCGGTTCGTCTGTACCATTTTTCTAGGTTCCACATATGTGCATAATATACGATATTTGTTTTTCTCTTTCTGACTTACTTCACTGTGTATGACAGTCTCTAGATCCATCCACGTCTCAATAAATGACCCAATTTCATTCCTTTTTATGGCTGAGTAATATTCCATTGTATATATGTACCATATCTTCTTTATCCATTCGTCTGTCGATGGGCATTTAGGTTGCTTCCATGACCTGGCTATTGTAAATAGTGCTACAATGAACACTGGGGTGCATGTGTCTTTTTGAATTATGGTTTTCTCTGGGTATATGCCCAGTAGTGGAATTGCTGGATCATATGGTAATTCTATTTTTAGTTTTTTAAGCAACCTCCATACTGTTCTCCATAGTGGCTGTATCAATTTACATTCCCACCAACAGTGCAAGAGGGTTCCCTTTCCTCCACACCCTCTCCAGCATTTGTTGTTTGTAGATTTTCTGATGATGCCCATTCTAACTGGTGTGAGGTGATACCTCATTGTAGTTTTGATTTGCATTACTCTAATAATTAGTGATGTTGATCAGCTTTTCATGTGCTTCTTGGCCATCTGTATGTCTTCTTTGGAGAAAAGTCTATATAGGTCTGCCCATTTCTGGATTGGGTTGTTTGTTTTTTTAATATTGAGCTGCATGAGCTGTTTATATATTTTGGAGATTAATCGTTTGTCCGTTGATTCGTTTGCAAATATTTTCTCCCATTCTGAGAGTTGTCTTTTCGTCTTGTTTATGGTTTCCTTTGCTGTGCAAAAGCTTTGAAGTTTCATTAGGTCCCATTTGTTTATTTTTCTTTTTATTTCCATTACTCTAGGAGGTGGATCAAAAAAGATCTTGCTGTGATTTATGTCAAAGAGTGCTCTTCCTATGTTTTCCTCTAAGAGTTTTATAGTGTCCGGTCTTACATTTAGGTCTCTAATCCATTTTGAGTTTATTTTTGTGTATGGTGTTAGGGAGTGTTCCAATTTCATTCTTTAACATGTAGCTGTCCGGTTTTCCCAGCACCACATACTGAAGAGACTGTCTTTTCTCCATTGTATACCCTTTGTCATAGATTAGTTGACCATAGGTGTGTGGGTTTATCTCTGGGCTTTGTATCTAGTTCCATTGATCTGTGTTTCTGTTTTTGTGCCAGTTCCATGTTGTCTTGATTACTGTAGCTTTGTAGTATAGTCTGAGGTGAGGGAGTCTGATTCCTCCAGCTCTGTTTTTTTCCCTAAGACTGCTTTGGCTATTCAGGGTCTTTTGTGTCTCCATACAAATTTTAAGATATTTTGTTCTAGTTCCATAAAAAATGCCATTGGTAATTTTATAGGGATTGCATTGAATCTGTAGATTGCTTTGGGTAGTATAGTCATTTTCACAATATTGATTCTTCCAATCCAAGAACATTGTATAACTCTCCATCTGCTGGTATCATCTTTAATTTCTTTCATCAGTGTCTTATAGTTTTCTGCATACAGGTCTTTTGTCTCCCTAGGTAGGTTTATTCCTAGGCATTTTATTCTTTTTGTTGCAGTGGTAAATGGGAGTGTTTCCTTAATTTCTCTTTTCAGATTTTTCATCATTAGTTTAGAGGAATGCAAGAGATTTCTGTGCATTAATTTTGTATCCTGCAACTTTACCAAATTCATTGATTAGCTCTAGTAGTTTTCTGGTGACATCTTTAGGATTCTCTATGTATAATACCATGTCATCTGCAAACAGTGACGGTTTTACTTCTTTTCCAATATGTATAATATCATGTCATCTGCAAACAATGACAGTTTTACTTCTTTTCCAAGTTGTATTCCTTTTATTTCTTTTTCTTCTCTGATTGCCATGGCTAGGACTTCCAAAACTATGTTGAATAATAGTGGTGAGAGTGGACATCCTTGTCTTGTTCCTGATCTTAGAGGAAATGCTTTCAGTTTTTCACCATTGAGAATGATGTTTGCTGTGGGTTTATCGTATATGGCCTTTATTATGTTCAGGTAGGTTCCCTCTGTGCCCATTTTCTGGAGAGTTTTTATCATAAATGGGTTTTGAATTTTGTCAAAAGATTTTTCTGCATCTATTGCGATGATCATATGGTTTTTATTCTTCAATTTGTTAATATGGTGTATCACATTGATTGGTTTGTGTATATTGAAGAATCCTTGCATCCCTGAGATAAATCCCACTTGATCATGGTGTATGATCCTTTTAATGTGTTGGATTCTGTTTGCTAGTATTTTGTTGAGGATTTTTACATCTATATTCATCAGTGATATTGGTCTGTCATTTTCTTTTTTTGTAGTATCTTTGTCTGGTTTTGGTATCAGGGTGATGGTGGCCTCATAGAATGAGTTTGGGAGTGTTCCTTCCTCTGCAATTTTTTGGAAGAGTTTGAGAAGGATGGGTGTTAGCTCTTCTCTAAATGTTTGATAGAATTCACCTGTGAAGCCATCTGGTCCTGGACTTTTGTTTGTTGGAAGATTTTTAATTACAGTTTCAATCTCATTACTTGTGATTGGTCTCTTCATACTTTCTGTTTCTTGCTGGTTCAGTCTTGGAAGGTTGTACCTTTCTAAGAATTTGTCCATTTCTTCCAACTTGTCCATTTTATTGGCATAGACTTGCTTGTAGTAGTCTGTTAGGATGCTTTGTATGTCTGCGGTGTATGTTGTAACTTCTCCTTTTTCATTTCTAATTTTATTGATTTTAGTCCTCTCTCTCTTTTTCTTGATGAGTCTGGCTAATGGCTATCAATTTTGTTTATCTTCTCAAAGAACCAGCTTTTAGTTTTATTGATCTTTGCTGCAGTTTTCTTTGTTTCTATTTCATTTATTTCTGCTCTGATCTTTATGATTTCTTTCCTTCTCCTAACTTTGGGCTTTGTTTGTTCTTTCTCTAGTTCCTTTAGGTGTAAGGTTAGATAGTTTACTTGAGATTTTTCTTGTTTCTTTAGGTAGGCTTGTATAGCTATAAACTTCCCTCTTAGAACTGCTTTTGCTGCATCCCATAGGTTTTGGTTCATCGTGTTTTCATTGTCATTTGTCTCTAAGTATTTTTTGATTTCCTCTTTGATTTCTTCAATGATTTCTTGGTTATTTAGTAACGTATTGTTTAGCCTCCATGTGTTTGAGTTTTTTACGGGTTTTTTTCCACTGTAATTGATTTCTAATCTCATAGCGTTGTGGTCAGAAAAGATGCTTGATATGATTTCAATTTTCTTAAATTTACTGAGGCTTGATTTGTGACCCAAGATGTGATCTATCCTGGAGAATGTTCCATGCGCACTTGAGTAGAAAGTGTAGTCTGCTGTTTTTGGATGGAATGTCCTATAAATATCAATTAAATCTATCTGGTCTATTGTGTCATTTAAAGCTCCTGTTTCCTTATTTATTTTCATTTTGGTTGATCTGTCCATTGGTGTAAGTGAGGTGTTAAAGTCCCCCACTATTATTGTGTTACTGTCAATTTCCTCTTTTATAGCTGTTAGCAGTTGCCTTATGTATTGAGGTGCTCCTTTGTTGGGTGCATATATATTTGTAATTCTTAAATCTTCTTGGATTGATTCCTTGATCATTATGTAGTGACCTTCCTTGTCTCTTGTAACATTCTTTATTTTGAAATCTATTTTATCTGATATGAGTATTGCTACTCCAGCTTTCTTTTGATTTCCATTTACATGGAATACCTTTTTCCATCCCCTCACTTCCAGTCTGTATGTGTCCCTAGGTCTGAAGCGGGTCTCTTGTAGACAGCATACAGATGGGTCTTGTTTTTGTATCCATTCAGCAAGCCTGTGTCTTTTGGTTGGAGCATTTAATCCATTCATGTTTAAGGTAATTATCGATATGTATGTTCCTATGACCATTTTCTTAATTGTTTTGGGTTTGTTTTTGTAGGTCCTTTTCTCCTCTTGTGTTTCCCACTTAGAGAAGTTCCTTCAGCATTTGTTGTAGAGCTGGTTTGATGGTGCTGAATTCTCTTAGCTTTTGCTTGTCTGTAAAGCTTTTGATTTCTCCATCGAATCTGAATGAGATCCTTGCTGGGTAGAGTAATCTTGGTTGTAGGTTCTTCCCTTTCATCACTTTAAGTATATCATGCCACTCCCTTCTGGCTAGTAGAGTTTCTGCTGAGAAATCAACTGTTAACCTTATGGGAGTTCCCTTGTATGTTATTTGTCGTTTTTCCCTTGCTGCTTTCAATGATTTTTCTTTGTCTTTAATTTTTGCCAATTTGATTACTATGTGTCTCGGCGTGTTTCTCCTTGGGTTTATCCTGTATGGGACTCTCTGTGCTTCCTGGACTTCGGTGGCTATTTCCTTTCCCATGTTAGGGAAGTTTTCGACTATAGTCTCTTCAAATATTTTCTCAGGTCCTTTCTCTCTCTCTTCTCCTTCTGGGACCCCTATAATGCGAATGTTGGTGCATTTAATATTGTCCCGGAGGTCTCTTAGGCTGTCTTCATTTGTTTTCATTCTTTTTTCTTTATTCTTTTCCACAGCAGTGAATTCCACAATTCTGTCTTCCAGGTCACTTATCCATTCTTCTGCCTCAGTTATTCTGCTATTGATTCCTTCTAGTGTAGTTTTCATTTCAGTTATTGTGTTGTTCATGTCTGTTTGTGTGTTCTTTAATTCTTCTAGGTCTTTGTTAAACATTTCTTGCATCTTCTCGATCTTTGCCTCCATTGTTTTTCCGAGGTCCTGGATCATCTTCACTATCATTATTCTGAATTCTTTTTCTGGAAGGTTGCCTATCTCCACTTCATTGAGTTGTTTTTCTGGGGTTTTATCTTGTTCCTTCATCTGATACATAGCCCTCTGCCTTTTCATCTTGTCTATCTTTCTGTGAATGTGGTTTTTGTTCCACAGGCTGCAGGATTGTAGTTCTTCTTGCTTCTGCTGTCTGCCCTCTGGTGGATGAGGCTATCTAAGAGGCTTGTGCCAGTTTCCTGATGGGAGGGACTGGTGGTGGGTAGAGCTGGCTGTTGCTCTGGTGGGCAGAGCTCAGTAAAACTTTAATCTGCTTGTCTGCTGATGGGTGGGGCTGGGTTCCCTCCCTGTTGGTTGTTTGGCCTGAGGGGACCCAACACTGGAGCCTACCCGGGCTCTTTGGTGGGGCTAATGGCAGACTCTGGGAGGGCTCACGCCAAGGAGTACTTCCCAGAAGTTCTGCTGCCAGTGTCCTTGTCCTCACAGTGAGACACAGCCACCCCCTGCCTGTGCAGGAGACCCTCCAACACTAGCAGGTAGGTCTGGTTCAGTCTCCCCTGGGGTCACTGCTCCTTCTCCTGGGTCCCGATTTGCACACTACTTTGTGTGTGCCCTCCAAGAGTGGAGTCTCTGTTTCCCCCAGTCCTGTCAGAGTCCTGCATTCAAATCCTGCTAACCTTCAAAGTCTGATTCTCTGGGAATTTCTCCTCCCATTGGCGAACCTCCAGGTTGGGAAGCCTGACGTGGGGCTCAGAACCTCCACTCTTCACTCCAGTGGGTGGACTTCTGTGGTGTAAGTGTTCTCCAGTTTGTGAGTCACCCACCCAGCGGTTATGGGATTTGATTTTATTGTGATTGCGCCCCTCCTGCCGTCTCACTGTGGCTTCTCCGTTGTCTTTGGATGTGGGGTATCTTTTTTGGTGAGTTCCAGTGTCTTCCTGTCGATGATTGTTCAGCAGTTAGTTGTGATTCCGGTGTTCTCGCAAGAGGGAGTGAGCGCACGTCCTTCTACTCCGCCATCTTGGTTCAGGGCCTTAATTTATATATTCTTAAGGGAATGCAAACATATTTTTATTTACTCAAGACTGTTAATGGCCTTAAAGAATGGAGGTGGGAAATTGACATTTGTGTAAATGAAAATTTCTCTCTTGGTTACAGGCACAAGAAGCCAGTCAGCTACTCCCAGTTTGAGGACTCTGACAGTGATGGTAAGTAGAGCTTCTCATGTCTTCCTTAAAGGTTTGGGCGTTTACTTCCTCACAGTGTATACGATGTGTGTGTGTGTGTGTGTGTGTGTGTGTGTGTGTGTGTGTGTGTGTGTGTGTGTGTGTGGCTAAAATATGGTTAGTACCAATTGCGTATGAGCTAGGCCTGGAAAAATAATATTCTAAGCACTTAGGATACTTGTGTTGATAATTACCCTGACAAGAATTATTGGCATAAATCATAACCAAATAGGGCCAGGTACAATGGCTTTTTAGATCTAAACTCTGTGAGGTCCATGTTTCTCACTGTGGGATTTGTGCCCTTTTATCCCTTCCCCTAAGAAGAACACACTGTCTTTCTGAGACACAAATGTGTTACAGAATAGAATGTGAAATCCCCATTAATTGTACAATAAAACAAGACCTTGAAGAAAGCTCAGGCATAAGCTTTACCCTATTGTGTTATATATATATATATATATATATATATATATATATATATATATTTGCATATCTCTGCTATTAAGAGAATTTTGGTCAAAAAGTTTGAGAAACATTGTTAGATTATATTATACTTAAAAGTAAGTTTTGTGTTTCTTTCTTAGACCCCTGGAGTTTTCTGCAGGTCAGATATTTAGTAATTCCTCAGTTTGAAGGAATCTGTTTTTCACCTTGAGTCCAGTCTTACGTGTGTCTAAGACTTGGGAGAAAAGAACATAGGGTATAACTTCTAGCTTTTTATTATTGTCATCAATCTGTCACTAAATCGTTATAAATTGCTGGTTGTATTCTGGAGACTGTGGCATGGGGGGGAGCGAGTCACAAATTATTATATTCCTACCTGGGGAAGCATAAAAGAGACAACATGTATTAATAAATGAGAAAGTGTGTGATTCAGACTACACGCACATGAAGGTATGCATACATGTGTCATGTATGAGTTAGAATGCTAGAGCAGCAGTCTTAGCTTGAGTGTCAACAGAAGAACTACCTCACTTCTGAGGATTGGTAGGACAGAAAACTCTGGGAGAACAGAATGGGCTGGAAAAGAGCATCCCTTTGCCAAAAATCATTTTCTTCCACTTGTCAATACGATAAAATTATGAAGGGAATTTTAATAATTTTTCTAATGGTTTTACAGATTTTTAATTAATTGTTCTTTTCTTTGCCACTTACATATACTAGCTTAGTTGCCTTTGCAGCTTTTTGGGGGATTAGTTTTTGATAGATTGATATTTTAAAAAATAAAGGCCACTAAAACGAAGTTGAAAAGCTTGAGTGAGAATAAAGACAAACAGTATACCAACAGTATTTTTTAAACTGTGGAAAGCAAACAATTTGCTTGTCTTTGCTTTTTTTTTTTTTTTTAATTTGTTTATTTATTTTTGGCTGCACTGGGTCTTTGTTGCTGCGCACAGGCTTTCTCTAGTTGCAGCGAGCTAGGGCTATTCTTCGTTGCCGTGCGCAGGCTTCTCATTGCGGTGGCTTCTCTTGTTGCGGAGCATGGGCTCTAGGCGTGCGGGCTTCAGTAGTTGTGGCATGCGGGCTCAGTAGTTGTGGCTCATGGACTCTAGAGCGCAGGCTCAGTAGTTGTGGTGCACAGGCTTAGTTGCTCCGCGGCATGTGGGATCTTCCTGGACCAGGGCTCGAACCCGAGTCCCCTGCATTGACAGGTGGATTCTCAACCACTGTGCCACCAGGGAAGCCCCAATTTGCTTATCTTTAAAACTTGAACACACATGGTAATGAATCTCAGCTACCAAGAAAGTAATTTTATTTATTTCTTCCTAAGGAAAAGCAATTTCATGTGTTCTTTTATTTTTAATTCACACATGAATAGATGATTTTGTTCCTGCAACCGCACCGTTAAATAAAAAATCCAGAACTACACAAAAGGAGTTAAAACTAGAAAAACCAGAACCTAAACTGAAGAATCTCCAGGAAAAAGACATCCCACTACAAGAGAAAACCCCTAAAAAAAGGTGAGAGGTAAGACATACAGTAAATATGACATTAGATGTGTTAATTTAAAAGAGAGATAAATTCAAATTCTTGGTCTAAATTAGAATTTGAGCAGCATTGTGGGTCTTATTTTATTTAGTGCATGTAGGAGAACAGGGATGTAGCATTAATCCCCTTCTGACTTTCTGAACTTCTTTAAGTTCACAAATGTATGAGGAAATATCCATTTAAGTATTAAGACAATCATAATTACCAAGTTTAGAAGGTATAACTTGCATTTACAAGACCTAGTACCTGTCTCTGAAGTCCTCAGGTCTTACAGGACTACTTTGTTAAAAATCACATTTGTAAGGGCAGTTATAAAATTTAAAACCACGTATCTGTAATATATGAGATGACGGATGTTCCCTAAACTTCTGTGGTCATCATTTCATGATGCGTGTAAGTCACATCACTGTGACCCACTGTATTGTACACCTTAAACTTATACAGTGCTGGCTGTCAATTATATCTCAGTAAAACTGGAAGAAACAAATTAAACCATGTATTTTTCTACAGATAAAAAGTATTTTCTCTTTATCTTACTGAGTTTTGTCCAGCAGTGAGCAGGACCTATGGTTTCTAGACTAACCCTGGAGTTCCGTTAGTTTGTACCAAGAGAGAGGGTAAAATGAGGGAAGAAAGCCCCAAGAGGCCCCACACTTGCACTGCGGGGAGGAGGTGGGCAGAGAAGGGATACTGACAAATGGAACGTAGGACGTTTGATGCTTTACTGCTACAATAAATGTGAGGAAAGTTAATTAACTTAGAGAGACTTAGCCCATGTCCTTCTCTTTACTTTTTTCTTTTTTGTTTTTGAGCTCCTTGTACTACCTTTAAAATATAGTTAAATAACCAATGGATGGGAGAAAATATTTGCAAATCATAGAACCCATTAGGGACTTGTATCTGGAATATATAGGGAACTCTTGCAGTCCAACAATAAAAAGAATAATGACCCAAGTTAGAAATGGGCAAAGGACTTGAATAGACATTTCTTTAAAGAATATATACAAATGGCCGATAGCACATGAAAAGATGCTCAACACCCTTAGCCATCAGGGAAATACAAATCAAAACCACAATAAGATAACATGTCACGCGCAGAGGGATGGCTGTAAGCAGAAGGACATACAGTAGCAGGTGTTGAGGAGGATGTGGAGAAGTGGAAACCCTCCCACATTGCTGCTGCGAATACAAAACGGTGCAGCCACGTTGGACAACAGAGTAGCACTTCCTTGAAATAAACAGTTATTATATGGCCCAGCCTAGGTATATACCCAAGAGAAATAAAAATCTATGCCCACACAAAAACCTGTACATGAATATTTATAGGAGCATTGTTCATAATAGCCAAAAAATGGAAGTAATCCAAATGTTTATCAACTAATGACTGGATAAGTGAAATGTGATATATCCATACAGTGGAATATTATTCAGCAATAAACAGAAATGAAGTACAGGGAGGGGGAAGGGTAAGCTGGGACAAAGTGAGAGAGTGGCGTGGACATATATACACTACCAAACGTAAAATAGACAGCTACTGGGAAGCAGCCGCATAGCACAGGGAGATCAGCTCGGTGCTTTGTGACCACCTAGAGGGGTGGGATAGGGAGGGTGGGAGGGAGGGAGATGCGGGAGGGAAGAGATATGGGAACATATGTATATGTATAACTGATTCACTTTGTTATAGAGCAGAAACTAACACACCATTGTAAAGTAAAGCAATTATACTCCAATAAAGATGTTAAAAAAAAAAAAAAAAGAAGTACTGATGTATGCTACAACATGGATGAACCTTGAAAACATTGTAGGGAGCCAAAGAAGCCTGGCACAAAAGGCCACATATTATATGGTTCCAGTAATACGAAATGTCCGGAATAGACAAGTCCATAGAAACAGAAAGTAGATTAGTGGTTGCCAGATGCTGGGGAGGGGGAAACGGGGACTGACTGCTAGTGGGTATGAGGTTTCTTTTTGGGTTGATGAAAGTGTTCTGAAATTACATGGTGGTGATGGTTTCACAGCTCTCTGAATATACTAAAAACTGCTGAATTGTATGCTTCAAAAGGGTGGATTTTATACTGTGCGACTTATATCTCAATAAAATTGTTATTTTAAAAAATAAATCCTTCAAGGTGCATCTCAGTATTACCTCCTTTACGTAGCCTTTTCTTACCTTCAAACCTTTTCAAACCTTTCTTTGCTTTCTCTTCCTCTTAAACACTATAGCACTCTTGACCACCTTGAACAGGAGACGTGATAATCTGTTTATATAGGGTAATTATTATGGGACTTGTTTTCCTACCTCCTCATTAACTACAGACTTTTTGAGGGCACTTTTAATATCCTGTCTAGTGCAATGCTTCACAGAGTAAGTACTTGCTGAAATATTTGTCAAAGTCCAGATTGGGCAGAACAGATGTAAAAAAAAAAAAAAAAGTAATTTCAATTTAATAAAAGAGCTATAACAGCTGTCTAAAGAGGTGTGGGTGAGGTCAAGGAAGATTTCTAAGTGGAAGTGATGTTTGAGCCACGTCCATTCTCAGTTGGGCAGGTGCTTCCCACCTGGACGGAGCTGGTGGTGAGGAAGAGACATCACAATGAAATGGACATTGTCACGTGATGCTCTTATTTCAAATCTGTTCTGCTGGGTCCAACATGACACTTAACATTTCAGGAGGCTTAACGTTAAGGAGCAATTATGATCATGATTATTGTTGAAGAACATCTTTCTGAGGTTGGAAAGAAACTCTTAGTCACTGAGGAAAATCTCAGATTTTTGTTGAGATTGATAGTTTACAAACTCATTATTATTTGTGTGTCTATTTTAGAATGCCTTTAGATGATAAGCTCTACCAGAGAGACCTAGAAGTCGCACTGGCTTTATCAGTGAAGGAACTTCCAGCCGTCACCATTGATGTGGAGGAGTCTCAAGATAAAAGTAACTTTATTTTCAATAATTATCTTTAAAACCTTCTTATTGCTTTTGTAATCATTTCGTTGGATGAGCCTTAGCAGAGGGAAGAATGTAGTTCTAAAACTTTGGACTAAAAAAGGAGCAATTTGCAGAAAGTGCCGTTGGATTCAGCTGTTTATTCAGTTGCATAAATCTCATCCACACATAAATACCTCTCTGCCTAACACTCAGGTTCAACTGGAGGACGTGGCCTATGACCCTGCATGTCCAAAGTTCATCTTCATATGCAGTGAAAATCTAATTTCATGATCAAATACATTGACCTGTACATCCGAACAATCCACCTTCTTTCTCTCCAAATTCAGATTAGTTAAACATAATCTAATGGTGGTAATTTTTATTATTTACAGAGGCTAAAGGTACTAATTTGGTTAGCAAGCTCAGTAGACTTGATAGATTTATGACTGCTGGCTTTATCTGTGGATTTTTCTCCGTGGATTTTTCTGGCAATTGGTCAGCAGATGGCAATATTGATATTCTGGAGAAGCAGAAATCATTATTCCCGGAAAAGACATTCAAATTGCTCAGTTGCTTTTTGGATTAAACTGCTTTGGCCTAACTTCTTTTATCTTGGAGGATATTTTTAGCCCATTTGCTTATTTAGGGGTATAGATGTTTAAGTCAGTAGTGCCTCCTGTTCGAAAATAAGTGAGATAGTGTTGATTAGGGGGCCCTTTTAGTAATCAGGAGTCAAAGAAACTGAAAAAGAGAATTGTCATGTATCTAAAACTGAGAAAATGAAAATCTCTTTCCTGTAAAAGATCGTGACATTGTATAGCGAGGTTTCCTTGGAAGTACCACTTCTCCGAGAGTAATAGTACCAATCATCATGACTTAAAGTTCTCTTAAAATACTCTAGATCATTTTAAAGTTGTGATAATTATTGAAGAGTCTTTACATTAGTAAAAGCACAGATCTGCCTACACAGAAATGATAGTTAATATTTGTCCACTGTTTCCTTTGTGCTGGACACCACAATAAGCAATTTCCACATTCAGTCAACATTTAATTCCCCACAATAGCCTCATTTAATCCCCACACTGTTTTTCTTGGTTTTTGGTTTTTGGTTTTTTTTGGCTGCATTGGGTCTTCGTTGCTGTGCACAGGCTTTCTCTAGTTGCGGCGAGTGGGGGCTGCTCTTCCTTGCGTTGCACGGGCTTCTCATTGCGGTGGCTTCTCTTGTTGCGGAGCACGGGTTCTAGGCACACGGGCTTCAGTAGTTGTGGCGCACGGGCTCAGTAGTTGTGGCTCGCGGGCTCTAGAGCACAGGCTCAGTAGTTGTGGCTCGCGGGCTCTAGAGCGCAGGCTCAGTAGCTGTGGTGAACAGGCTTCGTTGCTCTGCGGCATGTGGAATCTTCCCGGACCAGGGCTTGAACCCGTGTCCCCTGCATTGGCAGGCAGATTCTCAACCACTGCACCACCAGGGAAGCCCCCCAGACTGTTTTTATCTCCACATTATAGATGAGGAAATTAAGTCTTGTAGAGGATAAGCAAGTTTCCCCTGGTATATTGCCGATTTAAGAGCCTGAATTTGAACTTAAGTCTGATTAAAGTTTGTGTGATTTCAGAGCCAAAACTTGTAACCATATGTTAGCCTCGCCAAGTAAAGTCACTGTGCTAGTTTGAGCCTGGATCAGTGGTCCCCAACCTTTTTGGTGCCAGGGACTGGTTTTGTGGAAAGCAGTTTTTCCACAGGGGGGAGGCGGGGAGAATGGTTCAGGCAGTAGTGCAAGCGATGGGCAGGGATAGGGAGCAGCTGTAAATACAGATGAAGCTTCGCTCACTCGCCGCTCCCCTCCTGCTGTGCGGCCCACTTCCTAACAGGCTGCGGAGCGGTACCAGTCCCCGGCCCAGGGGTTGGGGACCCCTGGTCTGGATCATTTATCTGTATCTAAATGGTATTAGATTTTAGCGCTTATCTTCCTATTTCTAGACATTGGTTGATTAGGGTGCTTTCTTCTTCCTTATATTTAGACATTGACAAACACGGCAATAGTGAAACAGAAGCAATGAGTAAGTCTCCTCATATCTCCAATTGCAGTGTAGCCAGTGATTATTTAGGTAAGTTAATTAATAATATTTTTTCCATCGACATTTTCTAACTCTTATTTAAATTCCTGAAACTGTAACTAGAACCAAGGTCTTCGCATTTGTGAAGGCTCTCTTCACCCCTTCTCCTTTGTTTCTTTCTGTTTTAGTTTTCCTCTTTTTTAACTGCAGACCCAGTTTCTTCCCTGGTGGAGGGTCACGACTACCCATGGCTTCTAGTTGACATCAGTTGAACACTGAAGAAAGGGGCTCTATCTTCCCAGCTCCAGTTTGAAAATTCTTGGGGAAAGACTCTTTCAGTGTGGGCCTTGGACTTTTGCTTAACTCGGACTGTTGCCAGGAGACTGATGTATTATGACTGACCCAGATTGGGCTGTGTGGTCTGTTACTAGAAGCACAGGAAGGACAAAGCTGGGCAAATAAAAAGAGCAGGTGTCATAGAAGTCTACTCCACAGTTCTTTAAATGTGACCTGGCACAAAACGTTTCGTTGATTTTTTTTATCCTGAAGATCTGGATAAGATCACTGAGGAGGAGGATTCCCAGGGTTCTCAGCGGAGAAGAAAAGCGGCATCCCAAGCCGTGGTCCAGCAGAGGAAGATTCTTTTGGAAAGCAGTGACGGCGACGGTGCTGATGACTCCGAACCAGACTTTGCAACTGGTAGGTTATGTCCTAACTCAAAATTAACCCTATGGAGAGTCAGTAGAAAGTTCTTGGAGACCATTAACGTATGCAAAGCACTGCTAAACGTTTGGTGTGTGCAAACTTGAGGAATACACAAGACAGTTCAATTCAGCTATGGCATTTGGGGGAAAAGCTTTATCTGGAGGTGACCTTTAAGCCGTGCCTTGAAAAATGAGTAGCATTTAGGGGTGAAATAGCACTTCTGACTGATAGAAGGGCATAAACAAGAGAACAGGCAAGTGCACATACAAGAGCTCAGTGACGCTGGACGTTTCTCACAAAATTAAAAATAGAACCACCTCATGATCCAGCAGTTCCACTCCTGAGTGTTTATCCAAAGAAAACAAAAACACTAATTAGAAAAGATATCTGCACCCCCATGTTCATTGCAGCATTATTCACAATAGCCAAGATGTGAAAGCAACCTCAGTGCCCGTCAGTAGATGAAGGGATAAAGAGGATGTGGTATATGCGTGTGTCCACACACACACACACAGTGACTGTTACTCAGCCATAGAAAACATGCCATTTGCAGCAACATGGGTGGACCTAGAGATTGTCATACTGAGTGAAGTAAGTCAGACAGAGGAAGACAAAAACTGTATGATTTCACTTATATGTGGGATCTAAAAAACAAAACAAATGATCAAACAACAAAACAGAAACAGTTACAGATACAGAGAACAAACAGGTGGTTGCCTGAGGGGAGGAGGGTGAGGAGAGGAAAGAAATGGTTGAGGGAGATTAAGAGGGACAGACTTCCAGTTGCAAATTAAATGAGTCATGGAATGTACAGTGTGGGGAATATACTCAATAATTATGTAATATCTTTGTGTAGTGACAGATGGTAACTAGCTTATTGTGGTGATCATTTTGAAATGTATAGAAATATCAAATCACCATGTTGTGTACCAAGAGCTAACACAGTGTTTTAGGTCAATTATACTTCACAAACAAACAACAAATTCATGGAAAAGGAGATCAGGTTTGTGGTTACCAGAGGCAGGTGTTGGGGGAGGGGGGAGGGATGGAGGCAGTCCGTAAGTAGACAGGTGCAGCTGTAAGATAAATAAGCACTAGGGCTATAACGTACAACAGGACGAAGATGGTGAACACAGCTGTGTGCTACATATGAAGGCTAAGGGAGTAAATCCTAAGAGCTCTCATCACAAGAAAAACAATCTTTTCGATTTCTTTAATCTTGTGTCTGCGAGATGATGGAGGTTCACCAAACTTCTTGTGATAGTCACTTCATGATGTACGTAAGTCACATCACTGTGCTGTACACCTTAAACTTACACAGTGCTGCATGTCAATTATATCTCAATACAACTGGAAGAAACAAAAGAAAAAGACGTGGAAACACACACACACACACACACACACACACAGAGTTCAGTGAGGTTTGCGGGGAAGGGAGAATGTGGTGGAGGTTGAAGAGGCCGCCTGGCACCGGATCGTGAAGGGTCTCAAGCCTGCTTTACCTTAAATGGAAGGACAAACATGTTCCCCAATACGCTCAGTGTACTTCAAGGAGCAATACTACCAGTTTATTTTCATCTGCCCTAAGCCAAGAATGACTCACCCTCCCATCGCCTCAGAGCTGGCTGTTTATTATACTTGAATGTGCTGCTGGATTCATTTCAGACAACCTGAGCTATCTGGGACAGGGTCCCTTCTTTAAGTGACATTTCAGAGTTTTCCTCCTGCGCTGGCTCACGCTAGATGAGAAGAGAAAGGAACTTCTGTGACCTTCAGTGGGAAAAGAAAAATGAAAATGGAGAGAATCAAGGCTTTTCCTAAGGACATCTAAAGATACCCCAAGTCCATAACCTGAGTGTCTGGGCCTTCCAGATTTCCCAGTATGAGGTGCTGATGACTTGGGATTCCGGGAGCCCCATCTCCCCACCTCCAGCTTATTTAAATAGCATTATAGCCCGCCCTACAGTCCATCCCCTCAAGCCAAGAAAAGAGCACGTGAGATGCCGTAACTGTTGGGGTTACAGGAAGCTGTATCCTCCTAGATCCTATAGTCTGAAATTTTGGAGAAACTTCTCCACTGCTTGCCCTCCCTGAACCTAGATCCTCTTGGGAGTCCAGAAATAATTATTTGATTTTGCAAGGTACTATTTATAGCGGCCTTCATGTGATCTGCTGGCCTTATATGGTGAATTCTGTATAACACGGTAACTATTATACATGTGAATACATGGGTTGATTATCTGTTTTTAAAATTTTATTTGTGTGGGAAGAATGATAGAATAAGGACATCACAATTTGAAGATTGTAATGACATTGTTGATTTAGGCAAACATCATCAATAGAAGGCTGACGAGGATCTTTACAATGGAGAATTCAGGCCGGCGTCAGCTGAACCAACCAGGAGTGGGGCAGCCATGCATTCTGTGCTTTCTGATATGACTGGCATAATACGGAGAACAGAGCACCACCTATGATGTGTATTCTTGCCCAAAAAAGTAATAATGTGAGCCCGATTCTAATTGAGCCTTGAGAAAATTCCAGCTCACAGGAAATGCAAGAGTAAGTTAAATGACACCATGAGGAAGAAAACAGACCAATCCAGAATGTAGGACATTCCATAGGACAACTGACCTGGTTGCTTCAACATGTCCAAGGCATGGGGGGAAAAGGGATGGGATATTGCTCTATATTAAAAGTGATTAAACGGGCTGGATAGAAGATGATTCCAAGAAACTGTTGTTGATATCGTTAGATATGATAATGACATGTTTTTTATAAGTCTGTTTTTTAGAGATGCATTCTGAAGTATGTAGAAATGTAATAATGCAGTGTCTTGGGTTTATTTTTATATACTCTGAGAAGGAAAGGGAAGAGAAGATAGATGAAACAAATGTTGCCAAATATTGATGATTGTTGAATCTGGGTGGTAGTTTATTATTATCTACTGTTGTGTATGTTTGAAAATTTTCATATATATATATTTTTTTACATAAAATATATTATTCCATATAGATAGTTAGGTAGATATTATATATGGTGGGTATGACAGTGGTTATCTCTGAGTGAGGAGATTAGGGAGTGGGCTTTCTTCTTCCTTAATACTTTTTTGGTACGGTCGGCATTTTCTACAGTAAGCATGTACTGCATTTGTAATGATGTATAAAAAAGTGTAAAAAGGTTTTTTATGAATATAGGGCTAATCCTTATTTACACTTAATTTTCAGAGTTTAGTATTTCCAGGACATGATTTTCTGATCCTCTCTTCCCCCGAAAAATAGAAGAATCATTGCTTAACTCTCGAGTATTCTCTATGCTTTTTTCCAGAAGCTGTAGCTACTTAACACATTCCATCACTGGCTTGTATCATCCCATGCAGAATAGAAAGGAGTTTGTGGGAAATCAGAGGTGTGTCCCAGGTGAAATCATACACAGGATTGTCAGTTAAGATGGTTATGGTACGGTCAGTCTCTTCTCAATTCCCAGTGGGTTTCTGTTCTGGCGTGTTGAAGTTGGTGTGATTAAGGAAAGGCATACGGTTATTATTACCATCAAGGTTATCGTTTTGGAAGAGCAGCAATGTTATAATAATAATAATGTTATAATAATAACATTATTATTATTATTACCATATTATTACCATCAAGGTTATCGTTTTGGAAGAGCAGCAATGTTATACCCAACCATTCTTCTCAAAGGTTGCTGAGTTAAACTGGTAAAATCAGAAGTAAGGATTACTGATGGGAAATTAATGATAATAGCAATAGCAAGCCTTGCTCTTCTGTTCGCTATATGCCAGATGTTATTCTTTACCTATATTAACTCACTTAATCTGCACAACAACCCTGTGATGCAGGTTTTAGGGTTCTCCCTATTTTATACAGGAAACTGAGGCACGGTGAAGTTAGGGACCTGTCTCAGGTCGCACGACATGTCAGTGGAGGGGCCAGGATCCAGACCCAGGCACCATGCGTTGTTTTGCCCCTGGAAACAGCATAGCACAAAGGGGCACAAGAATCTGGTGCAGAAGATGAAATTGAGGCCCTAGAAGCCTCACCTTTTTTTTTTTTGCCACGCCAAGCGGCATACGGGATCTTAGATCTTAGTTCTCCAACCAGGGATTGAACTCCCTGCAGTGGAAGCGTGGAGTCCTAACCACTGGACTGCCAGGGAAGTCCGAGAAGCCTCACTTTTTAGAACTTTTTAGAGATGAGGTATGTAATCTTCTGTTTCAGGTGAGGATTCTGAGGACGATTCTGATTTTAGTGAGAGTGAAGATGATGAAAGTTTCACTGTGAGAAAAAGTAAAGTTAAAGAAATTAAAAAGAAAGAAGTGAAAGGGAAATCTCCAGTTGAAAAGAAAGAGAAGAAAGCCAAATCCAAACGGGATAATGTGGGTAAGAGCAGTCCCCCATACGTCACTTCATACTGGATATGCTTGCTTACTTAACGTGCTTCTCTCACCTTTGCCTTTAGTCTCCTTAACCTTTTGTCAGCGTTCTTTTCTTGTTAAGATCCGTGGAAGAGAGCAGGCTGGGGCGGGGAAGGCAGACGGGCAGATAGGGGCACTGAGCCCCCCCACCCCCCTTCCAGCACGGACTGTTTGTCCCTCTTCATGCTGGGCCTCCCTCTGAGTGGCTCCTGTCACCTGCATTTCACAGCGACAAAACTGAGGCTCTGAGAGGTTAAACCATTTGTTGGAATTCTTATAGCTGATAAGCGAGGGGCTAGAATTTCCACCCAGGCTTGTGCATTCAGAGTGTAAATCTGTCCATTAGACCACATTTTCTCCACGTGATTAAACGGGGAAGTTGGCGTGATTCTCATTTTCTGCTGTCGCACGTGACTCAGTCTTTGAGTTGAGAACCCTTTTGTCATGTGTTAGGGATAGGGCCCTGTGGTTTCTTCAGAATGAATTCAGTTAGGAGAAACCAGTTTTACAATAAAACTTTTGGAATTTGTGACGACTTGAATGTGGAATATTTGTTTCTTGTGTAAAAGAAGTTAGGATATTTTTGAGTTCATAATATACAATAGATTATTGTAAAATATAACTTCCTTTAACCTGCCTTGTTTTACTTATTGATAGATATTTTTATGTCTTGGTTGTTTAATATATGTACTGTTTGAAACTAAACTTTCCATTATTCAGACCCCATTCATTAAGGGTGGGCATTGCTCTCACCTTAAATAGCATGGTGCTGAGTACTGGTGCTGAGTACTTACTAAGAAGTGAGAACTAAGTACTGATTGAGTCGTATTCCCCTCACCACTGTATTCTCAACTAGCCAGGTTTTAATTGGTGTTTTTTTGCAACTGGCAAATTCATCTGGTTTCCAGAAATTGGATTTTAAATGTAGGGGTTTTTAGAGATAAAGCTGTGTATTAGTTTCCAATTGCTGCTGTAAAAAATTATCACAAATTTAGTGGCTTAAATCAACACAAATTTATTACTTTACCGTTCTGCAGGTCATAGGTTCAAAATTTTCCTCACTCGGCTAAAATCAAGCTGCTGGCAGAGCTCTGTACCTCTGTGGAAGTTCAAGGGGAGAAGAACCCCCTTTCCTGCCTTTTCTAGCTTCTAGAGGCCACCCGCTGTCTGACGGGTGGTCCACTTCTCCCTTCAGAGCCATCACATAACTCTCTCGTTCTCCTACTTCTCACTTTCACTTATAAGCACCCTTGTGAGTACACTGGGGCCATCGGATATTCAGGATAGTCTCCCCATCTCCAGATCCTTAATTTAGTCACACCTGCTAAGTCCCTTTGCTGTGTAAGGTAACATGTGCACATTCTGGGAATCAGGAGACAGGTCTCTTTAAGGGACCGCCTACCACAAACTGATATGAAAAAGTCATTGACAATAGGAAAAAAACCTAACATGAATATATTTCATATTTTCTTTAGATGTTTGTTTATGCTTTCTCACCAAAACATTCTAAAAACTAAAGATAAGATTTCAGTTTCCAGGTTGGAGTTTGCCACTTAATGTCTTCCATATACCCTGGAGCAAGTTGCTTCCCGAGAAAATTTCCTATGTAATATTAGAAGTAAAGTTTAACAGCTAAATAATGAGATTAAGAATTTGGAAAGATGGATTATATTTCTAGTCCCACTAATAATGTACTGATAACCTCTAAGCATCTCTGACCTGGCAGGTGTTATAATCTTTCCCTGAATAGAGAAAATTTCAAGAGCTGTGGTGTCCAATATGGTAGCCACTAGTCAAAGTAGCTCTATCACATTTAAATTAATTAAAATTAGATAAAATTTAAAAGTCAGTTCCTTGGTTTTGCTAGCCACATTTCAAGTGCTCACTAATGTATGTGGCTTGTGGCTACCGTGTTGGACAGCACGAAATACAGAACATTCCCACCACGGCAGAAAAGTCTGTGGTTCGGGGCTGACCTAGGGAATGTAGATGTTAACGTTAAGAAGAGCATATAGTGAAAATGTTCGTATGCACCTGCACTTAGATGCCACTTAGGTGTCTCGAAGCAAGCATTATCTGAAAGTGAATTTGTATTCTGCTTCTCCCTCCATCAAAAACAAACAAACAAAAAACCCAAACCCACTCCCATTCTGTGTTCATTCTCTGGGTAAATGGTGCCATCGGATGGTGTGTTCCTGACAGGAACTTGCCAATCATGATTATTCCCTCATCTCCAGCATGCCTCCACCTTCTAATTACTAAAAGCCATCCACTCTGCTGTTTTCCCCCCTTTCTCCCCCTTAGTTCATGCCCTGATCCCCTCTCACCTGGGTTACCATAGAGCCGTCTAGGTGGTCTGCTTTTACACTGCCCTCGACAAGATGCTTCTAGATGTAGGTTCCCCGCCCCGTGACCACCTCTAGAGTCTGTCATCTCTCTCACCACGTTGCACTGTACGCATCTCTGTACTTTTCTGCCCTTTCTACTAGAGTCTAGTGACTGGACCGTAAATTCCTAGAGCCTAATAAAATGTCTCACTGACATATTCCGACGAGACACTATTGTGTGATGATTACAAGTGTGGACTCTGGACTCAGACACTTACTAGCTCTCAGACTACAGGCAGATTGTTTAACCTCTCTGTTTCCTTAACTGGCAGTAGGGTAGTCACCTCTGTATCGGAGTTGCTCTGAGGGTGAGAGGTGATGTATATGATATGCTTGCCGTACTTCCTAGCATGTAATGCTCATAAAAGATGGCTGTCCTTGGACTCTCAATAAATGTTGATTCATGAGTTTTTCAGATTTATGATTCTGCTTCTTTAGTTCTTATAAGCTTATGTAACTTGATAATTTTCACACATACGTGCTAGACTTTATCTTCCTCTGTGACCCCTTTTTTATGTATATTTTTCAAATAAGTGACTTCCGTAGATACTGCTCCTGCTGCTGTCAAGTTGGAATCTTGGCCCTCACCGAAAAAGGTTTCTCCTTCTTCAGAGGCCACTAGGAAGCCGTTACAAATACGAAGTCCTCCAGCTGAAAGCAAGAGACCTAAGTGGGTCCCACCAGGTACGGTATATTTATTTACTGCTCAAGGGCAGGGGCTTGGAAAATTACCACTAGTAGATTTTTTTTTCTTAGTTGTAAATGTTATATATGAGCACTTCCTCATATTATTTTTTAAAATTTATTTAAAAAATTTTTTTTGGCTGTGTTGGGTCTTTGTTGCTGCGCACGGGCTTTCTCTAGTTGTGGCGAGCGGGGGCTACTCTTCGTTGTGGTGCGCGGGCTTCTCATCATGGTGGCTTCTCTTGTTGCAGTGCGTGGGCTCTAGGCGTGTGGGCTTCAGTAGTTGCAGCACGCAGGCTCAGTAGTTGTGGCTCGCGGGCTCTAGAGCACGGGCTCTAGAGTGCAGGCTCAGTAGTTGTGGCACATGGGCTTGGTTGCTCCGCGGCATGTGGGATCTTCCCGGACCAGGGCTTGAACCCGTGTCTCCCACGTTGGCAGGTGGATTCTTAACCACTGCACCACCAGGAAAGTCCCGGAAGATTAGTTATTGAAATAATGAAGCTCTGTCAGTTCAAGGATAATCCTTAGTGTATTTCTTCTGAGAATAATTAGTGATTCCACAACAAAAGTTTAAAAGTATTGATATAATGTCTGTAGAAATTTGAAGGTAGCATGAGCAAAAAGATAAAAAAGAAATAATGGATTGATGGGTAAAGAGTCACGTCATAAAGCACAAAGTGCTTATAAATTCATTGTGGGGAAGGGCCGGGCAGGTGACAGAGGCGAGGGAATTGGGCCTGGGGAGGAAGCGTGAGCGAGCGGGCGTTGCCGCCCTCGAGAGCGCGTGCCCTCTGGAAGGAAGCCACCGTTCCTCGGCTCCACCCGGTTGTTAACATGCAGGATTATGGGCCTCGTATTTCCACGTCTGAGTTTTTCAAGAGAAGCCAGAAATACAGATTTTAGTGTGAAATCTCCTAGATCTTAAAAGTGGACTTTTTAAAACACCATGTGGACCGAACAGTATATCTGAGAGCAGGATTTGACCCTCAGGTTGCCAGCTAGCCTCCTGTCTTATACGAATGTGAGAAGACCAGCAAGATTCCAATGGGAAAATGAGCCAAGGACATAACATACCACTGCCCCCAAGAAGTACAACTAGAAACCAATATGAAAAGAATTGCAGCCTCACTGGTAATCAAGGAAATGTAAATTAAAGTAATGAAATACTGTTTTATACCTCTTAAACTAGAAAATAATAAAGCTGTATCAACCAGCGCACTCTGGGTTGTGGGGTAGCAGGTATAATTATTTATTATAAATTTATAATCCCTTTACAGGACAGCTTGACAGGAGCCATAAAAATAAATAGATCTTTTGACTTAGGAACTAATCTTGGGAACTAATCCTTAAAAAGAATTCAAAAGAAGGAAAAGTAGTAAGTGGTCAGTAGTAAGTGATTTTTTTATAGCCATTTATAGAAAAGTGGTGAAAAACTAGAAACAACCCAGAAGTGTGTTGTAGGAATTCGATCAATATGTGGCACGTGTGTGCGATTAAGAATGATAAATCAGATGGCTGGAAACATGGAGACGTTCATAAAACCTTTGTATGAAAACAGTACACACACTTGTACTTACTACGCTAAAATCATGATCAGCTACGAACGTACATGTGGATAAATTCTGAAATTTAATACTCGTTGGAAATGATTGCTGTATTAGAGTGGTAGCATAAATGAAACTAGTACAAATAAAGAAAAATGGTATTTGTCATATTTAAAGTTATGTGATATTTGAAAAAATAGATTCTGTAAGGAGTACTTGTAAAAGTTGCAGAATTTTGTAAAAATGCGTTAGATTTTGCTACTACTTTAGAAATTATAATGCCATTCATTTTTTTATGTCTTTACAATCAGTGTTCTTTGCTCCCAACTTTCCTATTTAGCTTTCACATTTAAAGTTTTGGTGTCATTACCTTGGCCTCTAAGGATGTTTGAGAATATGCAATGCTATATATTTTCTGCTCTTTAGTACTTCCTGTTCTTTTGATCTAATATGTAACTTGATAGAAGCTGCATAGCAGAACAACGCTTAACTCCTTTTTTGGCCTCTTCTGTTTTATAAACTGACCTTTGTTACGAGATTTCTGACGTTCTCAGCATCAGGTGATCTGTCTTCTTGCAGCGGTGTCCGGAAGCAGCAGCCGTAGCCCACTGGCAGGAGTGTCTGTGAAGTCTCCAACTCAGAGTCTCCGCCTTGGCTTGTCCCGATTAGCACGAGTTAAACCTTTGCATCCAAATGCTGCTAGTAGCTGAGTGTAGTGGCAAGAAAATGTTTGATTAAGAAGATCTCACTTTCATAAGCATGTTTATATTTGTGTTTATATTTGAGGAGGGTATTGTAATATAAATGAATCCTTTAACGTTGTATAAATGATCTCTACCTGTTTTGTGATTGTTCTTTGAAAAGCTATCTGAGACTTCAGTAAGAGGTTTGTTTATAAGAATTATCTTGGAATGTCATTCCCTTCTGAAGAGCATATTCTCTTTCCCTTATATGTATATAATAGGTCATTGTCATTACGTGGCCGTCAATTTGACACGGAGGATGTCCCCGTTACATGTTGTTCTTTCCTAGTAACATGCCCAATGCTTCTTTCTGGCTTTGTCTGGTTTACGGCACCTGAAATTTAACTGTGCAGAGTTTATCTGGCAAAAGGAAAATTCCCATTTCTCCCAGGAGACATTTCTGAAATCTTGTAAGTTACTTAACCTGCATTGTCAGTTTTGTTGCAATGATGTTTCATATTTTAGCCAAATGTTTTTATATTAAGAATTCAGAATAATTTTCCATATTAAAACAGTTGCTATGCTAGAGCGTATGTCTCCTACTTCGAAGTAGATGGTTAGGTAGCAAATAGAATTTCGTGACATTTTATGAAGCCCTCATTGTCAAAACCTTTAATAAAAGTGAAAAAGTTGTGATATGCACTTTTCCTTGATACTAATGCATCCATCTGTCTCTGTCTACATTTCATGATAAAATGAGTGCTTTGCAAAAAAATGTTAGCCTTTTTGTTGTAAATATAAAGGGGAAAAGCTGTTTCTTAAAGTCGTCACTTTTACATTAAGCCCGTGCTTTCGAGGGTGGCTGTCAAGTACCTGTCACCCCTGTTGTATTAGATAGTACAGCCCTTTAGGAAGCTCAGGTCCTAATCCACTGTGAGTAGAAATAGCGATAGATATTTTATATTTACGGTGAGAACTTCACCCAAACCAAATTTCAATTTTTAATAAAAATACTTTGAATCATGTTAACCATTAAAAAATATATAATACTTAGCTCAGTTCTTCTTGGTTAATGAAATATCTATGTTAATGTGAAGATAAGTATTTAGAATTATGATTAAAGTGAGCATTTGCCTACTGCTATTATATATATTTTTTCTTATCGAGTGTATATTTTCTACTATCTTACACCCCCTCACCTACCCCGCCCCACCCCCTCTTGGAAACGTGTTTCCCAGGGACACGGTATTGAGGTACTCTGTATGCTGCAGTTTAACAAACATTTATTAAGAGCCTACCCTGTGTTAGTACTAATATCATTAATTAATCATCTGGACCAACTTGATGAACGTGTTTTCTCTATGCTATTGATATTAGTAGTTTCCACTGAAAATTACCTTAAAGTGTGTCAAAACTGGCCTTGCAGAAAGCACTCATGACCTTTCTGTTGCCAAACCCAGGGTACACTTTCTTACCTTATCTTATAGACCCTATTCATTATACCCTGCTTAGTACATTTTATTTCTGGGCCCGTAAGACACCATTCTTTTGTACTTTTCTCCCCACCTCCCTGCCTACTCTTCATTGTTTGTGGCTTGCTAATCTTTTGTGTCACCTACACCCACAGCTCTCACTACCATACCATATTCTGTGAGATTCCATTCTTTTCCCCCCTGGGCCTTTTTTCTTTCAAAGTTTGGGCAACTTCAAGTTCCAAGGTCACCAGTGTGACAGTGACAGCCAAGTCAGGATCTTTAGCCCAGACCTTGCTCTTGACACAGACCACTTGATCATTTGACGTAAGTCATCACTGAATCAATAACGTCTCCCCCTCCCAAGGCGTTTTCCCTCCTATATTTTCTGTTAGTAAATAGCATCACCGTCAGTCAACTGAGGTGCCTCAGGCACTTGCACCCTTCACATCCGGTCAGCAAGCTCTGGTCCGTTTCCTGCGTTTCTCAAAACTGCTCTCTCCTTCCACTTGCTGCCTTTACTCTGACTACTAACGGGCGTCCTTGCCTTGGCTGGTAACCTACTCGGGCCTACCCGTCAAGCCACTCTAGCCAGAGGGAGTTTCCTAAAATAAAATCTGAGCCCGAACACCCCTCTGCTTAAAATCCACACACATACCCCTTAGCCTGTTTAGTTCACAAGCTATTTCGAATCAGGCTGGCCCCTGTCCGCTTCTTCAACCTTGTCCCATGCTGCCCATGTTCACCTTTGACCCCCTGCCACACCACACTGGGTGCTAGTACCCGTGGCTCCAGGTCTTCAGATGGTTCTTATTTGCCTTCTTTCCATTGCTAATTCCTGTTTGTCCTTGAAGACTGAAAATCAGCTTGGCTCCTTAAAAAAATTTTATTTGAATGTCTGTTTCCTCCATGGACCAGACTGTATATTCCTCCAGGTGATGCTGCTGTCATTCAACTGTTTTCCTGCTTTTACCATGTTAACAAATTGAAGGATAAAAACCATATGATAATCTCAATAGGTGCAGAAAAAGCTTTCAACAAAATTCAACACCCATTTATGATAAAAACTCTCCAGAAAGGCATAGACGGAACTTACCTCAATATAATAAAGGCCATATATGAAAAACCCACAGCCAACATCATTCTCAATGGTGAAAAACTGAAACCATTTCCACTAAGATCAGGAACAAGACAAGGCTGCCCACTCTCACCACTATTATCCAACATAGTTTCGGAAGTTTTAGCCACAGCGATCAGAGATGAAAAAGAAATAAAAGAAATCCAAATCGGGAAAGAGGAAGTAAAACTGTCACTGCAGATGACATGATACTATACATAGAGAATCCTAAAGATGCTACCAGAAAACTACTAGAGCTAAACAATAAATTTGGTAAAATAGCAGGATGCAAAATTAATGCACAGAAATCTCTAGCATTCCTATACACTAATGATGAAAGACCTGAAAGAGAAATTAAGCAAACACTCCCATTTATCACTGCAACAAAAAGAATAAAATACCTAGGAATAAACCTACCTAAAGAGACAAAAGACCTGTATGCAGAAAACTATAAGACACTGATGAAAGAAATTAAAGATGATACAAACAGATGGAGAGATATACCATTTCTTGGATTGGAGGAATCAACATTGTGAAAATGACTATACTACCCAAAGCAACCTACAGATTCAATGCAATCTCTATCAAACTATCAATGGCATTTTCCACAGAACTAGAACAAAAAATTTCACAATTGGTATGGAAACACAAAGGACCCTGAATAGCCAAAGCAATCTTGAGAAAGAAAAGCGGAGCTGGAAGAATCAGGCTCCCAGACTTCAGACCATACTACAAAGCTACAGTAATCAAGACAGTATGGTACTGGCACAAAAACAGAATTATAGATCAATGGAACAGAATAGAAAGCCCAGAGAGAAACCCACGCACACATGGTCACCTTATCTTTGATAAAGGAGGCAAGAATATACAATGGAGAAAAGACAGCCTCTTCAGTAAGTGGTGCTGGGAAAACTGGACAGCTACATGTAAAAGAATGAAATTAGAACACTCCCTAACACCATACACAAAAATAAACTCAAAATGGATTAGAGACCTAAATGTAAGACCACACACTATAAAACTCTTAGAGGAAAACATAGGCAGAACACTCTATGACATAAACCACAGCAAGATCCTTTCTGACCCACCTCCTAGAGAAATGGAAATAAAAACAAAAACAAATGGGACCTAATGAAACTTCAAAGCTTTTGCAGAGCAAAGGAAACCATAAACAAGACGAAAAGACAACTCTCAGAATGGGAGAAAATATTTGCAAACGAAGCAACTGATAAAGGATTAATCTCCAAAATATACAAGCAGCTCATGCAGCTCAATATCAAAAAAACAAACAACCCAATCCAAAAATGGATGGAAGACCTAAATAGACGTTTCTCCAAAGAAGATATACAGATTGCCAACAAACACATGAAAGGATGCTCAACATCACTAATCATTAGAGAAATGCAAATCAAAACTACAATGAGGTATCACCTCACACCAGTCAGAATGGCCATCATCAAAAAAATCTGCAAACAATAAATGCTGGAGAGGGTGTGGAGAAAAGGGAACCCTCTTGTACTGTTGGTGGGAATGTAAATTGATACAGCCACTATGGAGAACAGTATGGAGGTTCCTTAAAGAACTAAAAATAGAACTACCATATGACCCAGCAATCCCACTACTGGGCATGTACCCTGAGAAAACCATAATTCAAAAAGAGTCATGTACCACAATGTTCATTGCAGCTCTATTTACAATAGCCAGGACATGGAAGCAACCTGAGTGTCCAACGACAGATGAATGGATAAAGATGTGCCACATATATACAATGGAATATTACTCAGCCATAAAATGAAACGAAATTGAGTTATTCGTAGTGAGGTGGATGGACCTAGAGTCAGTCATACAGAGTGAAGTAAGTCAGAAAGAGAAAAACAAATACGGTATGCTAACACATATATATGGAATCTAAAAAAAAGGTTCTGAAGAACCTAGGGGCAGGACAGGAATAAAGGCGCAGATGTAGGGAATGGACTTGAAGACATGGGGAGGAGGGAGGGTAAGCTGGGACGAAGTGAGAGAGTGGCGTTGACATATATACACTACCAAATGTAAAATAGCAATGGGAAGCAGCTGCATAGCACAGGGAGATCAGCTTGGTGCTTTGTGACCACCTAGAGGGGTGGAATAGGGAGGGGGGGAGGGAGACGCAAGAGGGAGGGGATATGGGGATATATGTATACGTATAGTTGATTCACTTTGTTATACAGCAGCAAGTAACACAACATTGTAAAGCAATTATACTCCAATAAAGATGTTAAAAAAAGAAAAAAAACCTGGTGCAGAGTAAGTGCTCAGAAAATGTTCATCTGATGAATAGATTTTATCCAGAACTTTTACTATGTGCTTCTGATAACCACAAACTTTTTTGAAGGGGGAAGGGTAGAGATTACTTCAAGAGTCTGTTCGATCAACTCTACTCTCTGTATCCTCGGAATGTCCTTCAATTCTTGTCCCAAACTTGAAAGAACAGGGGCAAGAGAATGGGAGCAGGAGGAAAAGAGATGTGTTTCTCCGGGCTGATGTGAAAGGTGGTTTGGGACGGGACCAGAGTCCAAGCCTTTCAGCTCAAGTCACAAAAAGGGCGGAAACAGTTTCTATAGCGACAGGAGGAGGGTGTGGTCCTCCACCTGCACCCCTCAGTTACAGGTCCAAGGGGCAGCGCCCGCAGTCTGCGCAGACCCGATGCAGTTCCTCCCACCTCCCACCCCAAAGGGCACCAAGTAAGGGGGGGAAGCGCGTCAGAGCATCGGGGCAATGAGGGTGGAAGGTGGGGCAGCGCGAGAGTGACGGGACAGTGCAGAAAAGGAGAAGGGGTGTGGGCCCGAGGAGGGAAGGGCGGATGTGGGTGCGGAGAGGAGGCAAGTACCATTTCAGACTTCACTCCAAGCAGCTGCATCCTCACAGCCCAACATTGTTATACTTATTATTTTTATTGTTGTTGTTATTGTTGTTTTATTTTCAGATCATAATATCAAAGCATGGCCTCATTATCTCCTTAATGACAAAGTGCTCAATATAGACGTGTCTCTAAGAAGCGTGGATCCTCATTGCTGGATGTGATACCTGTAGACATCCCTTCTCTGACATGTATTTCTTAAGCTAAACACCTTAAATTTGCACTATTTTAATTGCTTCCTTCTATAATTACTAACTTTTGTATTGTATAATGCTCTTCAAAGGTCAATCTCATTAACTCCTAAAATTTTGGGTGTGAGGAGAAATGTGTCTTAGAATTTTTAAAGTCTTTATCGAATTTGTTGCAATATTGCTTCTGTTTTATGTTTTGGTTTTATGGCCACGAGGCATGTGGGATCTTAGCTCCCCACCAGCGATCAAACCCGCACCCCCTGCATCAGAAGGTAAAGTCTTAACCACTGAACCGCCAGGGAAGTCCCCCCATTTTCTTACTGAGAAAACTGAAGTGCCAAACACGAAGTGACTCGTCCAAGGCCTCCTAATTATCAACTGCTTTCTTCTGATCATGAGCTTCTTCCCTTGGCCCAAGTGTGTAGCCTTAGAAATCTGCACACCTACAGCCCTAAGCAATATACTTTTCCATTAGGATAATTTTGCATCGCTGGCTTGGGCTGAGTGTGGGATGCGGAGAGATGGATTTTAGGGAACTCATAAGACCCATCCAGGGCTTCCCTGGTGGCGCAGTGGTTGAGAATCTGCCTGCCAATGCAGGGGACACGGATTCGAGCCCTGGTCTGGGAAGATCCCACGTGCCGTGGAGCAGCTGGGTCCGTGAGCCACAGTTACTGAGCCTGCGCGTCTGGAGCCTGTGCTCGGTAACAAGAGAGGCCGCGATAGTGAGAGGCCCGCGCACTGCGATGAAGAGTGGCCCCCGCTTGCCGCAACTAGAGAAAGCCCTCGCACAGAAACGAAGACCCAACACAGCCATAAATAAATAAATAAACAAATACTTAAAAAAAAAAAAAAAAAAGACCCATCCGGACGCTGTTTCCAGCCCTGACCCCGACAACTTGGGGCACAGAGCTTTCTCCCTTTTTTTTTTAATATTAATTGCACGTCTCATCCGACGTGGTCGCCAAAAGCGGGTCTGCGACCCCAAGCCTTACGTCCACGAGGATCTGGCTGATACCCACCTATTCCGAGCAGCCCACGTGCCTGCTGTACATCCCGGGCCACACTGTGGTGTCAGGTGGTACCTGCCACTCGAGGGTAATTCCCAGTCTTAGCAAAGTTTTTTTCTTAAAATAGGATGAACAGTGCAAAATTGGGGAATTTTTTTAAAAGTCTGTAGTTAATTTGTGGTGTTTGAAATGTCCATAAGGCAATTCATGGCTTAAGTAACTTGTGGCCCCTCTGACTTTTAAATGACTGATGGTCAACAATCTTAACTCAAGCTTCACTGTTCAGGCTTAAAAGAAGACTTGGCAGAAGTGTGAAGTCATTTAAATAGAAAGTTCAAACTACAAAAGGACAATGTAAGTGTCCTCAGTTACCAGTCTTGCTTGAGGGGTTTAATCACCTACATGTGGTGGGTCCATAAAATCTAGGAGTTCTAAGGAATTCTCCAAACACGTATTCTGCCAAGTTGGTTCTGTGACTTAAGTCTGTTAATTCCTTTCTCTGTTTTGGTCCTTATCAAAGAGGATAGTGATAAACATGAAGGGAGCTTAGTGTGCCAGCCCCTTTCCATCTGCTGTTGTTGTCATCTTCTGGGCTGGAATGCATGCATCTCAGCGTGTGGAGGACCAGTGCTGGGAGTCAGCGGTTTTAGCTGACCCCAGATCCAAAATGAGTGTGTTTTAACAGCGAAAAACAACAAATACTAGTCTAGGCTGCTTTATAGAAAATCAGTGACCAGGTGACGGGGTGCAGAGTTCTCCGCCTAACAGAATCTAGACTCTAGAAAACTGTAGCCATTTTAAGAGAGGTCGTAAAAAATTAGAAAATAGAGAGAGACAACCACAGTCCAGGCTTTCTCCTTCACACTCAGATGCTTTATCATATGAGGAGGGATTTGAAAGAAAACCACAGGGATGCCTGGAGACGAGCAGGTAGAAGAGAGGGTGAAAGATGTTGTCTGAGGTCATTTCCTCTAGTCAGCATTGATGGAGCCCCAACCGCATGTAAATTAACAGCTCGGTGTGAAATGGGTTGCCTGGAAAAAAACAGTAAGTTCTGTCCCAGAAATAGTCAAGCAGAGATGAATGATTACGGGGGACACTCTTGAGAAGATTCCCAGCCAGGGGTGGGAGAAGGGGGGAGATGCCCTCTAAAACTCTTCCAGCTCTTAAGAATCTGTGAGTCTGTGGACCATGAAGAGTTTCAGGGATAACTGCACAGGGGCCGAGGAGTTCTCTTTGGCAGAGACGTGTTAAGTACATCATCTCCTGTTCACAGAAATGCAGAGGGAGTCCCTGCAAGTTGTATATTGACACAATTTCTGCCCAAAAGGTGGTCCCCGGGCATAAAGATCAAGCTACTGGCAAGTGCAGTAGAAATACTGAAATCACAGTAGGTGAATCTCAAAAGATGTATTTCCTTTCCCGGCTTTGAAGTTTGGGATACACAGATAATGTATTACGTATAGAGTACTGTGCTTGCAGTAGTGTGGTACCACTGTTTATGGTCTGTCTTGCCCACCAGATTTTGAACTCCTTAAAAGCAAGGATTCTGTTTTATTATCTCTGAATCTCCCATGCTTAGCACAAGTACCTGGCACACGGTGGTCTGAACATTTTGGATGAATTGACCTAAACTATCTTAGATATCTCTCCTTTCGGCAAACTTGTACCAAGAGGTTTCAAACACAAGGCACTGCTCTTGCCCCCATGAGGAATATAAAAAATGAAATGAAATAAAATAAAATAAAATCTCACCATTCCTGCCCCCAGGAGATCGGCAAGATAAAAATATACACGTGTAAGATAACACTAATGGTGTTGACCAAGTGAGAAAATGATCTCCACAGACAAAAGTGTTGAAATCCAGAGGAAGGAGATGGGTATGGGCTGTAGAGGTAGGAAAACTCTGATCTGTGTGTAAAATAATAGGAATTTAAAATTTGTGGTTTCAATTCTCAAAGCAATATTCACTCTGGCTCTAGCTTTAAACCTTCAGGCAACAGGTATAAACAAGATATATAATGTATTTTAATTCTTTTCCTACATAGCTCGCCACATATTTCAAGGATAAAAAGTGGCATTTGGGAAGCTTTAAGGATGGATTAAGTGTGATGGGTTAAGTGGAAGCCAGGTTGGATGCATTAAGAAAGGCACAGAATGATCTTTGATAACCACAGCATTATCCAAAGGGGGGAAATTAGGGAATAAGTCACAACAGAACTTCCCCCCACCCCAATATTTAATAGAGTTAGAATCAAAGGAGCTTAGAACTGGAAGGCACGTTAGAGTTCATCGAGTCCTGTTTAGTCATCTTACTGATGGGGAAACTGAGAAGAGCCGCATCTGTGGATGCAGAGCCCGCGGATACGGAGGGCTGACTGGACTATGCCATTCGATGTAAGAGACTTGAGCATCCCTGGATTTTGGTGTCCTTGGGGTTCCTGGAACCAGTCCCCCGTGGATACGAGGGAGACTGTTTAGAGAAGACAAGTGATCTGCTCAGAATCTATGTGGGGCAGCACGGAGACCAGACTCCAGGGTTCCTAGCTTTTCCTTCAAGTCTTCGGTTCTCTTCACTTACAGAACCACCAAAGCTGAGCTGAGGAAAGAGCTCCGGTTGCTTGGAAAGACACACGTTGACTTCGATTGTCTTCCACATCACCGTGAAGTAGGTGGAAGGAGCGCTGGGTACCGACCCTTGGCAGGAAAAATCATATTCATTCCTCCCCAGTGTTTGGATTTTACAAACCCCACGTCGAATTGATGGCCTAAATCCTACCAGTTCTGTTTCCCAAATGATCCCCAAGTTGTACCCTGTCTTCACTGTCATGGTCGTGGTTGAAGCCCTTGTCCTGGATGCACAAGAAAGCTTCCACCCTGAGCATCTCTGGACCGTGCCCCCTGCTATTGCCAGAGAGATGGTCCTAAAACACAAACCTGACCTTGTCCCTCAGGCTTAGATGGGCCACATGGGCCCCCATGACCTGAATGGACCATGTGGCCTTTTACAATCTAGCCCCCTCCCCGGCCCTCCACCAGCAATGTCCAGTAACTGTGCTTGCAACTTCTAGAAAAAGCAGTGCTCTTTCATACTTCTGTGCTTTGTGTAGTCTCATCCCCCTGCCCTTGACTCCACACCTGGCCTGTTGTTCTGCAAAGACAGTTCTGCTGTGCACAGGGGGGAGGGCTGCCTCAGCTCTCCCAGCAGAGTCAGTCACCTTGGTGTGCACTCGATCAGGTCTGCATCCCTCCCTGCACATCTTTCTGTTATCAAAGCCAGGTCCAGCTGCTCGCCGCTCGAAAGCCAGTTCTCAAGGGATGAGTGTTGGTGGGAAAGGAAAAGTTGCTTTATTTCAGAGGCCGGCAACCGGGGTGGGGAGGGTGGACGCCTGTCCAAAGGCCAACTCCCCCCTCCCCGACAATCAGGGGGCAAGAGCATTTATAGACAGAGGGAGGGGGCTACCTGCAGAAACAGCCCAGTCAGCTCTGACGGGCATCTTGAAATTGGTCATGGGTGGTCTGACCAGCATCATCTCGATTGTTTTAGGTACAATTAGTCTTCAGTTCCAGAGTCAGTTTGTTTCCACTTCTTTGAGGCCAATTCTTGGAATTGTGGCAGCTTATGTCATGGCCACAGCCTGGTCAACATGTAGTTAACTTCTTCCACCTGGCGGGGGTTTCAGTATCTATAAGACAGCTCACAGGATATGGCTCAGAATATTATCTATAGCCCTTAAGAAGGAACTAAAGGTCCTTGACTATGCTTAATAACTAAACTATTATTTGGTCTCCTTTGATGTTTTCCTCTGTTTCTGCATTTTCTCACTTCTCTGATTAAACTTATTCTTTGGCTAAATGTTTTCCACAGACAAAAGGCAGGCTGAGGACATGGGGCAGGGTGGGGAAGGACCATAGACTCCGTTTCACCTCTAGCGCTGCATTGATCGCTGGCATCGTCAAGACCCATTTCCACGTATCCCCACTCTTTGATAATGAGCTCTCCTTGAGAGCACAGGCCTTGTCTTGTTTATCAAAGAAATTATCTCAGCAAATGCTTGTAGGAAGGAAGGAAGAAATGAAGCTATGATCATTTGCAGTGACTATTACTTTTAATTTGCTTTTGCGTGGGATTTTTTTCATTTTAGTGTGTGTGTGTGTGTCTGTGAAAATGAACCTTCCCACCTACCATTCCCAGTCCCAATCCTCTGAGGTAACTGCTTTTTACAGTTTATTTTTTCTGGACCGTTCAATATGCTGTATTGTATGGAAACATCTTGTTTTCTTAGATATGGAGTCACCTTCTACGTATTGTTCTACTCTTTTTACTTAATATATTATGGGCACACCGATGATCTACCTCATTTTTTAAATGATTGCATCATGTTCCATAATACATATGTGCCATTTTTTTTTAAAACTTCTCGTGATACATCGACAAGTTATGATTTTTCAATACTAGGCTGCAATAACCATTGGTGAGATTTGTCTTCAATCCTCTGAATGACTTCACAGTTGTGATGCTGTCGCCACTTATTAACTTGTCCCCAAGAACCTGTGGATGGAGTGATTTGCAGAAGCTGTGATAACACTTGCTTTGGTCCCTGTTCTGTTCCTATTTTGTGGATTCTTAACTCCTTTGGCTCTTGATAGGGTGAGGGTCTGAAAGGGGGGCTTCCAAGGAACAGAGTGGAGTGTCAGCAGTGGTCTGCTGACGGAACAGGAGAGTGACAGTGGCATGAGAGCCCTCTAAGACTTGACCTTCCACTTCCCCAAATCACCACTTCAACTAGATTCCGTAAACTTACGGGAGTCAGCTTTTCACCTTGCCGTGAGCTCATTATTCACGGAGGTGTGCTCTGAAGGAAGAAGATGAAAACGTGGCCAAATGAGATTCAGAAAAAGCATTTCTACCACTTGTCCCCTTTTCTTTTTCCAGAGGCTTTAAGCTACCAGGTGACCAATCAATGCATGTTTTAGGGGGAAGATACTTGTGAGAAGAGAATGGTTTGCCCTGCAGTCAGTGGACAGAAGTGGGGCTTTCTGTTCCGTGTCCTAAGCTGCTAACCTCCTCACTAGTTCCTTGCCCACCCTTGACTCCTGTGTCCCTCTGCCCTGAGCCCATGAGGACTGATGCCCAGGTGTCCCCTTTCCCAATCCCATCAGCCACCAGAAGGGAGACAGGAGGAGCAGTGGCACCTTGGCCATGCTTGTAGACCTGCCACCTTTTCTTCTCCAAGCCTGCCCTGCCTTCTTCCTATCCCGGGTGGGGACCATTACTTATATTTTGCTCTGAACACCAGTTTACGTTTCACTGTCCTGCAGGACTGAAATGGATGCTAAAAACCCAAGGAAATGCAGTTTGACATCCTTCCCGATTTTGAAAGCAAGCAAGAAACAAAATCTCACCTCCGTGGGCTTCCCTGGTGGCGCAGTGGTTGAGAATCTGCCTGCCAATGCAGGGGACACGGGTTCGAGCCCTGGGCTGGGAAGATCCCACATGCCGCGGAGCAAATGGGCCCGTGAGCCACAATTACTGAGCCTGCGCGTCTGGAGCCTGTGCTCCGCAACAAGAGAGGCCGCGATAGTGAGAGGCCCGCGCACCGCGATGAAGAGTGGCCCCCGCTTGCCGCAACTAGAGAAAGCCCTCACACAGAAACGAAGACCCAACACAGCCATAAATAAATAAAATAAAATAAAAATTAAAAAAAAAAAAAAAAAAAAAAAAAAAAAAAAAAAATCTCACCTCCGTGAAGGTAAGGATCCTTGAATGTCATTTGGGGAAGAGAGGTTTTATCATGAGGTCGTGGGGACCCAGGACCCAGTGGGATTGCTGTGCCCCAGGCATCTTTGACGACAGGGTGAGGGGAAGGGGCACAGCCAGGTCTGGGTGGGCTTGAGGGAAAACCAGTTAGAGGGCCAGGGTGTAGTTTCTTGAACTTGAGGACTGCAAGGTCGTCTAACAGGTGACTTGCATGTGAGGAGCCCTGGGCTAATGTCTCTTCCACAGCACCTTTTATTCTATCCTGTGTATCTGGGCTCAGTACCGGAAGTGTCCTGGAATGGTTTCAATCAAGTATCCAAGAACATTTCCAGAAACATTTCTGTTTCTTTTTTTCTAACACGGACACGGTGTTTTTCTTTTTACTCTGCCTCAAAAACTAGCAAAACGCCACGGCACTGAAGGTAATATTGTGATGCGGTGACGTTGTGACTACCAACTAACTATAAGGTCAACTTCTAAATCAGCTGTATTTTTTAATCTAATGCCTTCAGTATGGATTTCATAACTATCACAAAAGGTCATATTGTCTGGGATCTTTGTTCTGAAAAATTTGCAACAAACTTTAGCCCAGAGCATTCAGATTTGACTTTCTGAATCCTGCCTGCATCACTGAGTGGGTGGACCAGAGTCCAGCAGCCTACCCAAGGCCTGGTGAAATTCTCCTCCCCATAGGTCACTCACTACCTCCTTATTACTTTTAGGTCACCTCCTCCAAGCAGTTTTCCGGATTTAAACCTGGCATTCTCCCCCCTCAGGATTATAACTCATAAAACTATACCCTAATGCAAAGTCCACTGTTCCCCATCCCTATCCCTGCTATTACCACGTACGACAAAAAACATTTTGCAATTTATAAATTTGCAAAAATGTATGAATGTCTAAAACATTTCCTTCGATAAAACAAAAATTAATCTAAAATATTTGAAATAGTAAATCTACAGCAAAACATGATAATGTAATGAAGATAACATTCTGTTCAAATTTTAAAATATTATGCAAACCGAATGGTCTTGGTCTGATTTTACTTTGGCAAAATCGTCACAAGTTTTGCAATTTACATTTTTTGTTTTAGCTCCTTGAACTCACCTTTACTGAGTGTTTAGATGACTCTCACAGGAACCTTAAAGTCCAGTACTATTATTATCCCCATTTTACAGATGGAGAAACTGAGATTCAGGTGAAGTTAACTAGCCCATGGCCATAAACGAGTGAGTGGAGGACAGAATACAAACCCATATTCTTTTTTTTTTTTTTTTAAATTTATTTATTTATTTATTTATTTTTGGCTGTGTTGGGTCTTCGTTTCTGTGTGAGGGCTTTCTCTAGTTGCGGCAAGCGGGGGCCACTCTTCATCGCGGTGCGCAGGCCTCTCACTGTCGCGGCCTCTCTTGTTGCGGAGCACAAGCTCCAGACGTGCAGGCTCAGTAGTTGTGGCACACGGGCTTAGTTGCTCCGCGGCATGTGAGATCTTCCCAGACCAGGTCTCGAACCCGTGTCCCCTGCATTGGCAGGCAGATTCTCAACCACTGCGCCACTAGGGAAGCCCCCAAACCCATATCCTTAACCAGTCTGTCCCATGCCTCTCTGTTGAGTAATGCCAACTTTGTGATGTGTTCCTTCACATATTTATTTAAATTAAGTTTAAGGAAAGAAAATTCTGCTGCAGTTACAATCCAAAATAAAATTTAAAAATCACATTCAAGGTAAATTCATGTATGTCGTAATTTGCCAATCCACAAATTGACAGTATCATTAAAAAATACTATTTAAACTTATAACTATTGTCTTTACATTGGTGATTATTCTGATGGGCCCTAAATAAATGTCTTTTCACCATCTGTTCATTTTCCGCAGTGGAATTCTCATCCAGTTGAATCTATTCTATTCAACTTAGGGAAATGCAAACAAATCAATAACTGTCTTCAGTGCATGAAATTAATGGGAGGATGAAAATAATTAGAATCTCTTCACCTGAAAAAAAAAATACCACTCAAGATGAGAGAGCTATGGATCTCAGCCTAACAGCACCCCAAACAAGTGTTGAAAAAAAAGTTTATATATTTAAATAAATTAATAATAATTTATATTTATTTCATGATATTTAGTATTGTGTTATAAAGGTAATGTTTATAATAATAATTAAATATTTAAGTATTTTAAATGTGGATCTTGAGAGTACTTCAGCTAAGGGAGTTTTTAAAATGTGATTTTTAATAATTGATTTTAGACAATGTTGGGGGGAGGGATAAATCAGGAGCTTGGAATGACCATACACACACTACTGTATATAAGACAGATAACCAACAAGGACCTACTGTATAGCACAGGGAGCTCTACTCAATATTCTGTGCTAACCTATATGAGAAGAGAATATGAAAAAGAATGATTATATGTATATGTGTAACAATCACTTTACTGTACACCTGAAACTAACACAACATTGTAAATCAACTACACTCCAATAACATTTTTTTTAAAAATTGATTTCATCTGGCTTTGAGAAACGGGTGGCCCTCTAGATAGTAATATATGATTCTTTTAAAAATACCCCCATTCATTTGACTACAGTGTGGTAAAATAGTAAAGAGCCGTCTGCTGCTGAGAGATCTTTGCAGAGAGTCCTGTGTCTTTGGTACCGTCCTTTCAGCTTAGCTGGCAAAGGTCGCAGAACTCTCACAGTGCCTCTCGATAACACAGGGTCCCTGTGCCCTTCGGGAAGATGCTCTTGGGTTATAGTTTATTCTGACTGCTGGAGGGGGCTCATACCCTCTCTGGACCTCAGCTAGGAAGCTGGAGGCTGTTTGGCTCTTCTGCAACTCTGTTCAAAGGAAACAGCCTTGCAGCCACTTCTGGGACTGGAGGAGACCCAGAACTCCAGGGTCTCAGGTGAGGCCATCCCAGGGGATAAACTTGGGAGAGGCCTGGGCAAGGGAGCTCTGCTAACTTTGGATATTTCTTTACAATTTCCCTGACAATTAATGAGTAGGTGCCACAAAGTATCCCCACAAGTGTGCCAAAGACACATTTTCTATTTTGAGTATTGGGAGAGCAGGCACTTGTTCTTTCTCTTCCATCCTTTAAATCATTCAACTGGTGAATACCACCTCCTTAGACAGGTCTTCCCTCACCACCCTTTCTAATTACGTTATGTATTTGCTTGTTTACTTGTTTGTGGTCTGCCTCATCCTCTAGAACAGCATTGTCCAGTAGGGCAGCCACTAGCCACATGAGGCTATGGAGCCCTTGACATGGACTACTTCGAAATGAGGTGCACTCTACCTGAAAAATACACACCAGGTTTCAAAGACTTGGTGTGAGAAATGAATGTGAAATACCTTATTGATAATTTCTTATAATTGGGTGAATTTTATGTTAATTAATACCTTGGTAACATTGTAAAGATTTTATATTGATTACATGTTCAAATAGTATTCTGAGTGTATTGTGTTAGATAAAATATATTATTAAAATTAATTTCACCTTTTTTTTTTTTTTTTACTTTTAAAATGTGGCTACTAGAAAATTTAAAATTTCACACATGGCTTGCATTTTATTTTTTTGGATTGTGCCACTCTTGAATGGAAGCTCCGTAACAGAAAATATATTCTTGGTCTGGGACTTCCCTGGTTGTCCAGTGGTTAAGAATCCGCCTGCCAATGCAGGGGACATGGGTTCAATCCCTGGTCCGGGAAGATCCCACATGCCGTGGAGAAACTAAGCCAATGTGCCGCAACTACTGAGCCCACACGCCACAACTACTGAAGCCCACGTGCTCTAGGGCCCAGGGGCAACAACTACTGAGCCCGCGTGCTGCAACTGCTGAAGCCCGTGCGCCTAAAGCCCTTGCTCCGCAACAAGAGAAGCTACCACAATGAGAAGCCCACACGCCGCAACGAAGAGTAGCCCCTGCTTGCTGCAACTAGAGAAAGCCCGCATGCAGCAATGAACACCCAGTGCAGACAAAAGTAAATTAATTAATCAATTTAAAAAAGAAAGATATTCTTGGTCTGGTTCGGTGCTGAATCCCCAGAACCTTGGACAGTGCCTGACACAGATTAACACTTAATGTGTAGTTGTGGAACAGAAATCAGGAAAATATTTATTCAGATATTTATTGAGTGCCTGCTTATCTCAAGCATTGTTCTAGGTGCTGGGGTTACAGTGGAGAACAAAACAGACAAAAAACAAAAAACAAACTTCTCATGCGGCTTCAAATTGGGATTCTTTGTAGAAAGGCCAGATGGTCTGGTCAAACAGTGAGAATGGTAATGACCAGCTCTCATCTTCCTCATTGGTAACGAGATGAGGCTGAACTATATCAGTGGTTCTCAACCTTGGTCATATATTTAAAATCACCGGGGAGATTTTAAAGACCACTGAAATCAGAATCTGCAGGGGTCACGGACAATTATTTTTTAACGTTCTTTTCTATCATATGGGGACTGATGTCCATTTAAATCTATGAGACCCTTGTAGATTAAGTCTCTAACTGTTTGCTGGTTGTGACACTGGAATAGTTATTCCTACATTTCCTGATTACGGTGGGATTAAGTGAGATAAGAGAAGTTGAGCTTGCTGGCTGGCAGATATTTAAGCCCAATAAACACTGGCTGCTTTTACCTTCTTTCCTTCCCTCTATTTACTAGAAAGGGGTTTCCCATAGGAGACAGGCTTATTAATGCATCTCCCCCAGTAGAAGAGGGCACCTGAAGGCCATGCATTGCTCTCATTTCTGCATCTCATCAGTACTCCATAGGAAAAACATAAAATCTGACCATTTGGTATTGCAAAGGAATTGAATCCACAGTCAGTTATAACTGTAGAGAGAATGAAAAGCAGAAACTTCAAGTACCAGTATTGTCTAAGTTTTGGTGTGATATACTATTATCTATGGAATGAATTCAGCTTTTAAATGCAAATGGAAGGCTCTGGCTAGAAGAATTTATGATGACAGAACTAAAACATTAAAACATTTTGAGCCAATGTAGAATTGGTGGCTCAATGAAAAATCGGCATATAATGCAATATAATCTCTGTGTTTGGGTGGATTTGGGGTTCTGAAGGAGAGCACTTACATGCTTTTTCCCATTTTCTCCTAGAGCCCCACTCTTCCTTCTGAGATCTACGTAGTAAGTACCAGTTCCTTTGTTCTGCATTCCCATCTGTGCTCTCAATTTGGAGGGAGAGGAAGACAGAGACTTGAGTTTACCTTCCGCTGGTGTGACAAGGACCTGGGGCAAGCAGGCATGGGGGCATGTCTCTGGGTACCAGAATTAATCAGAGCGAGTAGATAACTCCTGTTGAAAGTTTCTTCAGGCCGTGAAAATTAGAGTCCGTCTGTTTCACATTGGAGGTGGGATGAGGCCATGTTAGAAATACAGCCCCCGCCCCTATATGTGTTTAGTTTTCTACATTTGCTCCTTTCAGCAACATTGAGGACGTCAGCACCCTCATTTTACAGAGGAGGAAACTGAGACCCAAAGAGTTTAAGCAAGTTACCTAATAAAGTAATTCTTCTAATAAAGGCTGAAATCAGAATTCAGATTTTATTCTGTAGTTCATTCATGCTTTTAAAAGTTTTTTTATCATTAAATGTTGAGTATATACAAAAGAATATTTAAGGATATGTGTAAGGTAGAAAGAATAATAATACAATGGGCACCCTTGTGTGTATCCAACACAGTTTAAGAAAGACGGCCCCTGTGTGTGCCTCCCCCTCTTATTTCACCCTGTTCATTGACCCCTCTGAGATAACCACTCTCTTGAGTTTTACATTTATTATTCCATTGCTTTTCTAAAACTCTTAAAGCATGTATTGTTTAATTTTGCATGTTTTTGTTTTTTATATATATAGAATCATACTGTTCAGTTTTTTGTTGTAGCTCACTTTGTATGCTCAGTACTAAGCTAGCATACATTGTACAGCATTTGGCTGGCTTTCACTTGGATTGATCAGGCCTCCACGCTGACTGATCAGTGCCTGTGCCCTTTAGATACTGTGAATTATCACCACTGTTCTCGGGAACATGTTTATGAATCAGTTTCACTGCCATATTCAATTGTATGGGTGTTTCACACTTCCTATCCGTTTTACAGTTGATACACGTGTGGTTTTTTCCTTGTGTTTTTCCCCTTAAAAATGGTGCATGTCTCCTGGTGCATATGTGCAGGGGTTTCTAGAGTGTGCACTAAGGAGGGGATTGCTGGGTACCAGGGTATGTGAATGCCTAGCCTTACCAGAAGATGCCAGCTGTTTTCTACAACATTGGTATCAGTGCACTTTGCCCCCAGCAGGGTATATGAGTTCCAGTTGGTCCACATCCTTTTCATCACTTGATATTGTGTGGCTTCTTATTTTGCCAATTTAGTAGACGGGTGACAATATTTTCTTGTATTTTAATTTGCATGTTGATGATTAATAATGAGATTGAACCTCTTTTCATGTGTGTTGGCCATTTGTGTTTCCTCTTCTGTGGAGTGCCTGGCCATGCCTGTTTTCGCTTAAATTTTTCTTTTGTGTTGTCTTTTTCTTACTGATTTGTAGCATATTTATATATTATATAAAACAGGTACATAAAATAGAAATAATATGTTCATATATTTATTGACAAATAAATATAAACTATTCAAAGTATTTACTAATCCTTTGCCAGTTAAATGTGCAGCCAATACCTTCTCCAGGTTGTTGACTTGCCTGTGTTTTACATACTTTATTTTTTAGAGCAGTTCTATTCACCCTCCACAGCTTCTCCTGTTATTAACATCTTGCATTAGTGTACAGTTGTTACAATTGGTGGACCAATATTGATATGTTATTATTAACTAAAGTCTATAGTTTACATTAGGGTTCACTCTTTGTGTTGTACAGTTTTTTGGTTTTGACAAATGATGTATCCACCATTACAATATCTCACAGAATAGTTTCACTGACCTAAGAATGCCCCGTACTCCACCTACTTATCCCTCCTTCCCCTAAAACCCTGGTAACCATTCTTTTTACTGTCTCTGTGGTTTTGCCTTTTCCAGAATTCCATATAGGATGGAGCCTTTTCAGACTGGCTTCTTTCACTTAGTAATATGCATTTAAGTTTCCTCCATCTCTTTTTGTGGCTTGACAGCTCACTGCTGAATAATATTCTGTTGTCTAGATGTACTACAGTTTATTCATTTGTCTTCTGAAGGACACCTTGGTTGCTTTCAGGTTTTGACAATTAATAAAAGTGCTGTAAACATCCATTTGCAAGTTTTTGTGTGGACATAAGTTGAAATTCCTTTGGTAGATATCAAGGAGCACTGTTGCTGGACTGTATGGTAAGAGTATGTTTAGTTTTGTAAGAAACTGCCGAATTGTCTCCCAAAATGGCTGTACCATTTTGCATTCCCACCAGCAATGAGTAAGAGTTCCTGTTGCTCCACATTCTCACCAGCAGTTGGTGTTGTCAGTGTTCCAGATTTTGGTTATTCTAATAGGTGTATAGTGGTACTTCCTTGTTGTTTTAAATTGCATTTTCCTGAGGACACATGACGTGGAGCATCTCTTCATGTGCTTATTTGCCATCTGTATATCTTCTTTGGTGAGGTGTCTGTTAAGGTCTTAGGCCCATTTTTTTAATCAGGTTGTTTGTTTTCTTATTGTTGAGTTTTAAGAGTTCTTTGTATATTTTGGATAACAGTCCTTTATCAGATGTGTCTTTTGCAAATATTTTCTCCAGGTCTGTGGCTTGTGTTCTCATTCTTTTGAGATTGTTTTTTACAGGGCAGATGTTTTTCGTTTTCATGAAGTCCAGCTTATCAATATTTCTTCCATGGTTCATACTTTGGTCTTGTAACTAAAAAGTCATCACCATACCCAAGGCTATCTAGGCATTCTCCTATGTTATCTTCTAGGGGTTTTATAGTTTTGTGTTTTACATTTAGGTCTGTGATCCATTCTGAGTTAATTTTTCTGAAGTGTATAAGGTTTGTGTCTAGACTCATTTTTTTGCATGTGGATGCATGTCCAGTAGTTCTGGCATCATTTATTAAAGAGACTACCTTTGGTTCATTGTATTGCCTTTGCTCTTTTGTCAAAGATCAGTTGACTGTATTTATGTGGGCCTATTTCTGGGCTTTCTCTTCTGTTCCATTGATCTGTTTGTCGATTTTTTTTGCTAGTACCACGACTCTTGATTCCTGTAGCTTTATAGTAAGCTTTGAAGTCAGGTTGTATCAGTTCTCCAACTTTGTTCTTCTTCAATATTGTGTCAGCTATTCTGGATCTTTGCCTCTTCATATAAACTTTAGAATCAGTTTATCAACATCTTTAAAATATCTTGCTGGACTTTTCATTGAGATTGCATTGAATCTATAGATCAATTTGGGAAGAGTTGACATCTTGACAATATTGAGTTTTTCTGTTCATGAAAATGGAATAGCTCTCCATTTATTTAGTCTTTAATTTCATTCATTAGAGCTTTATAAGTTTCCTAATATAGATCTTGTATATATCTTGTTGGATTGGATTTCTTTTTTGTTGATGAGTTTCAAGACTTCTTTGTATATTTTAGATATAAGTCCTTTATAGATATGTGTTTTGCATGTTTTCTCCCTGTCTGTGGTTTGTCTTTTTATTCTCTTAACAGTGTCTTTTTCAGAGAACTTCTAAGTTTAATGAAATCCAACTTATCAATTTTTTCTTTCATTATCGTGCTTTTAATTACCAACCCCAAGGTTGCCCAGATTTTCTCCAATATATCTTCCAGAAGTTTTATAATTTGGCATTTTGCATTTCAGTCTATGATCCATTTTGAGTTAATTTTTATGAGAGGTATAAGGTCTGTGTATAGACTTTTTAAAATATATATATATTATTTATTTATTTATTTATGGCTGCATTGCGTCTTTGTTGCTGTGCACAGGCTTTCTCTAGTTGCGGTGAGCGGGGGCTACTCTTCATTGCGGTGTGCGGGCTTCTCATTGCGGTGGCTTCTCTTGCTGTGGCGCATAGGCTCTAGGCACATGGGCTTCAGTAGTTGCGACACGCAGGCTCAGTAGTTGTGGCTCACAGGCTCTAGACCGCAGGCTCTGTAGTTGTGGAGCACGGGCTTAGTTGCTCTGCAGCATGTAGGATCTTCCTGGACCAGGGACTGAACCCGTGTCCCCTGCATTGGCAGGTGGATTCTTAACCACTGCGCCACCAGGGAAGTCCCAGACTCTTTCTTTTTTTTTTTTTAGCAAAACAAGTAAAGTGTTTATTAGGAGGAAAAAAGAGTACGTGTGGATAGACACACAGATGGGCTCAGAGAGAGAGTCGTGCCCTCGTGGTAGTTTGAATCACTTATATGGGGCATTTCTTCCAGGTTTCCTTTGGCCAATCATCTTGCTTTGCCTGGTTCTGAGTCCGTATTTGGTTTATCTCAGGGTCCTCCCATGTATGCGAGCATATCTCTTAGCCAAGATGGATTCTAGCGAAGAGGTCTGTGGGTTGGGTGACATCACTCCCTTTTCGACCTCCAAGAAGCCTTTCTGCGCATGTATGGTTGGGAAGGTCTCCTTGACCTCAAGAACGAGAACTATGTGGTGTCTTATCTGGGTGGAGTTCAGCTCCTCTTCATCTTGGAGTACCCCATTAGTAAGTAGCTGAGCTGGTTCTGACTTAAGAACACTCAGGAGAAAGACATGCTCATGATCTCGGAGAGACAGCAGTGAATGGTGGCTTGAAGCAAGATCTTAGCTCCCTGCTGAGGAATCGAACCTGGATAGCCTGGATGAAAACCAGGAATCCTAGCTACTAGACCAGCAAGGGCTAGAGGCTAGAAGCAAAGTTTCCCTGACTCTTACCCCTGCTTGAAAGCAAGCTTGTTTCAAGGAGGCAAAAACTGTAAAAACAGGCACAAAGTTTATTATTAGAGACACAGCACAACATGTGGGAGAGCTCACAGAGAAACAGTTTCTTTAGTTAAAACAGACCAAAGCAGAGATAACACACCAGAGAGGAAGGGTTTGGGCATCCTCCCTAATGAGGAGGAACGCCTAGACTCTTTTTTAATGCATGTGGATGTGCAGTTGTTCCAGCACCATTTGTCGAAGACACTCCTTTCCGCATTGAATTATCTTTGCTCCTTTGTCAATGATTAGTTGATTTTATTTATGTGGGTCTGTTGATATTTATGGGCCCTCTATCTGTTCCACTAGTCTATTTGTCTATTCTTTCTTCAATACCACATGGTCTTGATTACTGTAGCTTTATAGTAAGTCTTGATGTTAGGTAGTGTCACTCCTCCAACTTTGTTATTTTTCAGTACTGTGTTGGCTATTCTGGGTTTTTTGCCTTTCCATATGAACTTTAGAATAAGTTTGTCAATATCCACAAACTAACTTGATGGGATTTTGATTGGGATGGCACTGAGTATATAGATCAAGTTGGGAAGAACCAACATCTTTCTTCAAAAATTGAGATATAATTGACATGTAACATTGTATTAATTTTAGGTGTACAACATAATGATTTGATACATGTATATGCTGCAAAATGATTACCATAATAAGTTTACTTAACATCCATTACTGCACATAATGACAATTTTTTTTCTTGTGATGAGAACTTTTAAGATCTACTCTCTTGACAACTTTCAAATATGCAATACAGTATTTTAACTATAGTCACCATGCTATACATTGTATCCCCAGGACTTATTTATCTTATAACTGGAAGTTTGAACCTTTGACCCCCTTCACCCATTTCATCCACCCTGGACCCCCCCACCTCTGGAAACCACCAGTCTGTCCTCTGTATCTATGAGTTTGCATGTGTATGGTTTTTTTTTTAAGGATTCTGCACATAACTGAGATATAATTGAGCTAACTGAGTATTTGTCTTTCTCTGACTTACTTCACTTGGCGTAATGCCATCAAGGTCCATCCGTGTTGTTGCAGATGACAGGATTTCCTTCCTTTCTTATAGTTGAGTTATACTTATCTATTTATCTATCACATTTTCTTTATCTGTTAATCCACTGATGGACCCTTAGGTTTTTTCCATGTCTTGACTATTGTAAATAATACTGCAAAGAACATGGGGGTACCGATATCTTTTTGAGATAGTCATTTAGTTTTCTTTGGATAAATACTCAGAAGTGAAATTGCTGGATTGTATGGTAGCTCTGTCTTTAATTTTTTTTTTTTTTTTGAGCAATCTCCATACTATTTTCCATAGTGGCTGCACCAATTTGTATTCCCAAAAACAGTGCACAAGGGTTTCCTTTTTTTCACATCTTCGCCAATGGCTTTTTGATAATTCTAACAGGTGGGAGGTAATATCATACTGTGGTTTTGATTCATCTCCCTGATGATTAGTGATGTTGAACATCTTTTCATGCGCCTGTTGGCCACTTGTATGTCTTCTTTGGAAAAATATCTTTTCGGATCCTCTGCCCATTTTTTAATAGGGTTGCTTGTGTTTTTTTAATGTTGAGCTGTATAAGTTCTTTACATATTTTGGATCTTAACCCCTTATCAGATATATGATTTGCAGATATTTTCTACTTTCATTTTGTTGATGGTTTCCTTAGCTATTCAGAAGCATTTTAGTTTGATGTAGTCCAACTTGTTTATTTTTGCCTTTGTTGCCTTTGCTTTTGTTATCAAATTAAAAAAAATCATCGCCAAGACCAATGTCAAGTCTCTTACCTCCTATATTTTCTTCTAGGAGTTTTATGGTTTCAGGTTTTAAATTTTATAGTTACATTCAAATCTTTAATCTATCTTAAGTTGATTTTTGTACATGGTGTAAGACAGTGGTCCAGGTTCATTCTTTTGCATGTGGCTCTCTCATTTTCTCAACACCATTTATCGAATAGACTATCCTTTCCCTATTGTATATTCTTGGCTCCCTTGTCATAAATCAACTGACCATATATATGTGAGTTTATTTCTGGACACTCTATTCTGTTCCATTGAACAGTGGGTTGTTGTTTTTTTTTATGGCAATAACATACTCTTGGTTACTGTAGCTTTATAATATAGTTTGAAATCAGGAAATGTGATGCCTCCAGCTTTGCTCTTCTTTTTCAAGATTATTTTGTCTATTTGGAAACTTTTGTGGTTCCATACAAATTTTAGGATTATTTGTTCTATTTCTGTGAAAAATACCATTGGAATTTTGATAGGAATTGCGTTAAATCTGTAGGTTGCTTTGGGTAGTGTGGACATTTTAATAGTATTAATACATCCAGTCCATGAGCACAGAATATCTCCCCATTTATTTGTCTTCTTCAATTTCTTTCATCAATGTTTCATAATTTTTAGTGAGAATATCTTAATTATATTGAGTCTTCCTCTTCATGAACATGGAAAATCTCTCGGTTTATTTAGATCTTCTTTGATTTCTTCCATCAGAGTTTCATCATTTTTCTCATATAGGTCTTGCACATATTTTGTTAGACTTATACCTAAATATTCCAGTTTCTTGGGGTGCTAATGTACATGGTGTTCTTTAAATTTCAAATTCCAATTGTATATTGCTGGCAAATAGGAAAGCAATTGACTTTTGTATGCTAAGCTTGTAGCCTGCAACCTTTCTATAACCTTGGCTTGTCTTTATACCTATATTGTCTTTAGATGAACAGAAGTCCTTAATTAAAAGTATGTAAATGTATGGTATGCACTTTTGTCTTGTTTAAGAAATCATTCCCTACTCCAAAGTCATAAAAATACAAATATGTTTTCTAACATTTTTATAATTTTCATCAGTTCTGAAGAATTTTCTGGGCCATTTTGTCTTTATGTCTGCCATATTCTTTCTGTCTTTCAAAAAATCTAATTAGATATATGTTAGACCTCACTCTGTCTTCCATGTATCTCTTCTCTGAACATATTTTTTCATCTCTTTGTCTCTCTGTGCTGCTTGCTGGGTAATTTCTTCAAACCTGTCTCTTCCAGTTCACTAATTCTTTCTTTGACTATCTATGCATAATCTTTTATTAAGCCCATTCATTGAGTTTTAAGTTTCAATTTTTATATATTTTTATTTCTGAAAGTTCTGATTTGTTCATTTCTAAGTCTGGTTATCTGTGTGGTATCTTACAGTTTACTTACATTTTCAGTCTCTTTTATTTCTTTAAGCATTTTATGCATTATCATTTTATAATTTTTACCTAATAATTCCAATATTTGGATTTTTTGAGGGGGTGGGAATCTGTTTCTGGTATCTATAGTTTCTGCTAGTTCTCACTCAGTACCTTGTTTCATCATATATTTTATGACTTTTTTTTGGAACTGTGAGGTTACCGTCTGTTTTACAGAAAAGGAAACTGAGCCTGAGAGTAGGTAGATGAGGTGCCAAGGTCACACAACTAGCAAGCAGCAGAACAAGAATTCTAGTCAAAGTCTGTCTGACTCCAAAGACCGCGTGCTTTTTTCTATCCCGTGAAGCCTTGAAGAGCCTTGACTAGTTAACTCTTTCATGAATCATCTCACAAATGTTTACTGGGAGCAAACTTTGGGCTAAGTGTTGTCCTTGGTGCTGGGATACAAAAGTAAACAATATACATCCCTTATTGCCCAGTATACACAGTCTAGTGGGGACCTAAACACGTAAATAGACAGGTGACTGTAAGGCATGGTAAGTGTACTCACTAAGGCAGAAACAAAGTTCTCTGGGAGCCTAGAGAAAGTTTCCTTAAGTCATTGGCTAATGCCCAGGTACAATGGCATGCTTCACTGATTTGCCAGTCAGCTACAGCCCCATCAAGTGGCATCGTTACAGGGCTCCTCATTCACATTTTTTTCAGAGTGAGTGACGCCCCCTGGTGTTACGCAAGGAGATTGCATGGTGAGCTGGAGGGAGGGCATTTCAGGCAGAAGGAATGACGTCTGCAAAACAGAATAAGTCGGAATCAACGGGAATAGAGCCTTAGAAATCATCTATTCTAACCCTCCTACGTGATGCATAAATCCACTTTATGTTATAACAAATTTAGTGTCTAGTTTACAGAATAAGCGATTGCTTTCTGAGTGTTTCTATCTTTTGTCAACTATATCCAGGCGCCATCAGAATAAAAGCACGATCTTATTTTTATTTAGACCTTTGGAGGGGAAGTGCTTTATAATCCCTCCCACCCAGTTTGGAGGCAGAACACAAAATAAGTCAGAGGAGACCAGCTGATGACAGCATGATACAGTAAAAAGGCAGCAGGGAGCAGAGATTGCAGTCTCAAGTTTGCTACATGTCATCTTGGACAAGCCACTCGGATTATCTTCTGAGCCTCTTTCTCCATCTGTAAAATGAGAGCATTTGACTACAGATTCCCTAAGGGGCTTCCAGCACCATGATTTTCCAAGCTCATGTCTAGAGGTCCAGAAGGGGAAGTGTCTCCCCGAAAGCTGTTCATTGAGAACGGCTCCAAGCCCTTGGGCTTTCAGGCTTGTGCTCTTGCCCTTCGCTCAAGCCCTGAGGATGGCTATGGTCTTCTTCCACCTTCACCAGGGCGTAGCCTGGTGGGCAGGACCCCAGGGAGGGCCCTGCATTGGTGCAGTGACGCCCTGGTGCTCCCAAGTGTCTGGCCATATTTGCTCTGCTTGCGGGGCTCTGGAGTCCAGCCTGGGCTGTGGGTGTGATGCGGGGCCGCTCCCCTCTGCCTGGGCATCCTGGGCTTCCTCGTGCACACACAGGGGCTTTAAGGGCAGACCTTTGCTGGGAGCTGCAGAGGGAGTGGTGCTGTGATTTGCCGGAGGTCTGAGCAGCGACAGTAGCTTGATGCCTTAGCTGGGGGTGATCCAGGCACCTCCCGTGTTCCCTGACTCTCTGCGGTGCTCCGCTGGGTGGAATCCTGGAACTTGTTGTGTTCTGTAGAGAATCCCCAGGGACTTCTCCTCTCTCTCTCTCTCCCTCTCCTCTCTCTCTCTCTCTCTCTCTCTCTCTCCCTGGAACACCCTCTCCCTGCCTCAGCACATTTGTTTTGAACTCTTGGTTGTTTTGGCCTCTGAGAAGGGATTGTGGAGCCCGCAAGGAGGGGCAGTGATTTGATATCACAGAACTTGAGCTTCATCTGCCCAACCAACCTGGACAGGTATGTGGGGACTCTTTTTTTTTTAAGGGAGAGGGAGGAAGAGGTAAGGAGGAGCCAATTAGGAAAACAGAGAAATAGCCAGTGAGGTATGACCCAGGCGGGGTTGTTTGGTGGGGGTGTGCCTTTCTGAAAAGGCTGATGACCTCAGCTCAGGGGCCCCAGCTGAGGCTCCAGCTGCTTTCTCCCTGAACTTTACAGACAGGGCATCCCGGATTCTGTCCAAGGTAACAGGATGAGCTCTAACCAGCCCCGCGTAGGGGCCAAGTCCGTTATGCTTTGGTTCTCAGAGTGAGAGGGCAGGAAGTGTGCTCCCCGCAACCCCTGGGTAAACTGTGCATGCTGGGGAAGGGGGGCTGGCAGGATGAGAAAGCAGAAGAGGGAGGGGAAGGCAGAGTTCGCCAGGGAGAAGCCTCTGATGCAGGACCGAGGATTGGAGATGTCACCATTCTGTGTGACATCTTTCCTCCATTCCCATGTAGAAGTCACACGTCAGCCCTTCTTTCCTAAAATGAACCATCTCTTTCCTCTATTTCCCCAGTGCTGGAAAGTTTTCCTTGAGTAGAGATTCATTTATTTAGAACAAAGCACTTCCTTTTCTAAGAATGAAATTGCTATTGCCTTTGAGAGGGGTATGGACAGGGGTTCTCTGGTGTGAATTAGTTGATTAGGAGACTTTCCTTCCTAGAGGCAGTGCAGGAAGCAGGGAGCAGTGGTCCTTGGTGGCAGTGGAAGCCTCCTGGAGTGGGAATGTGGCTCCGCTGAGAAAGATGGACTGGGTCCACGAGGCGATGCTCACGTCAGAGCTCAGCTGTCTCAAGGGCAGCTCAAACCTTTGAGGACAAGTGCAAGGGCTTCCTGTTCCCTCAGTTTCACTTTCCCTCCTTCCCGTCTTTCCCTCCCTCCTTTCCTTCTTCCTGAAGCAAATATTTAAGTGCCTACTGTATGTGACTTACCATGTTAGGCTAGGGGATCTTTTATTAGAGGCTTACAGTCCGGCAGAAGAAGGCAGATGTAAAACAACCTTGTGCAACAAACCTTGGCAGGCGCTATGCTAGGAGTGAGTACAAAGCATGGGGTAGCAAGAGGGTTACAAATGCAAGAGGGGACGGTTACAGACGTTTCAGTTGAGAAGCGACACCTTGGCTGGGGTTCAAATGTGGGCAGTTCACCAGGTGCATGACAGGGGCTTGGAGTGGAGGAAGTGGCGATGCGTGGGTGAGGGAGAACATTCCAAGCAGAAACAGAGCAGGAGTCAAGGTTTTGAGAAGTGAAACAACGTGGTGTTTGAAAACTGCAAGTCATTCATAATTCCTAGAGCTAAAAGGACAAAGGCTGAGGCTGGGAGGGTTTTGCATGCCAGGACTTCTATGCCCCGGGAAGTCGCTGAGGATATTTAAGCCATGTAGCAATAAGATCAGATGGTCATGTTTAATTTCTGAGGACGCTTAGGCAGTAGAGGATGGATGGGGAGGGGCAGGGAAACTGCTTAGGAGACAATTGCAGTAGGTGCCTGAACTAGCGATATAGTGGGCAGAGTCTTAAAGAGATATCTTCAGGGAATTCCCTGGTGGTCCAGTGTAGGACTCTGCGCTTCCACCCGTTCGGGGGCACGGGTTCGATCCCTGGTCAGGGAATTAAGATCCCGTAAGCTGCGTGGTTCAGCCAAAAAAAAAAAGAGATATCTTCATTCTCACAAAATTATGCTGCTCATGGTAAGAAATCATAAGCGACAATTTGCCAGTTTGTAGGAACGTTCTTACATTCCCTACTGCCAGCGAGAGGGTTGTGCTTGCTGCAGTCAGCGTGTGTTGACAGTCTAGATTTGTAGCTAAGGCTCTTCCCTGTGACATACAAAGAAGCAGCCTTCATTAGATGCAGCTTACAGGGAATCCTGCTACCCCAGCAAAGGAGATGATGGTCAGCGAGGACCCCAGCCCCAGCCCAAGACACTCAGCAAATCCAAGATCGGCTCTGGAGGTGGTCCCAGCCCAGTGCAGGCTCTTAGGATGATGGCATGGAAACTGACACAGGCTGGCCACTGTGGAGGCCCCTAGGTTAACCAGCCAGAGGGACCACTCCTGAGGGCTGGCATATGGCGGAGGGCCTGATGTGTGCTGCCACAGAATCTTGTTGGGAGGAGATAAGAATTCATACAAAATTAGGAAGATACGTGAACATCAATGGCATAAAGGAAAACCAAGTTCAGTGGTGGGAGAGATTAATTCCAAAGTTGGGGATTGCATTAGACTGTGGCTCCCCAAGCTGGCTGCACAGAACTCCCTTGGGGAGCTTTATAAAAAATAGAGGTTTCTGGGCCCCACCACTAGGGAGTCTGGGGTCAGGTGTGAGAGTCTGTATTTTAAAAGCTCTTCAGGCAAATTTGAAAACCACTGAACCACGTGATCTGTGCTTAGCACCCTGCCCGGCACGTGGATGTGCTCAGTCTGTTAAGAATGAATACATCTCCGAGGTGCGTCCCAGCTGTGGTTCCCTGTATCGTCTTGGCTTGAGGAGGCAGGAAGGAGGCGTTTCTGGAAGAATCTTTGATGCCAGATCACAGGAACCAGTAACTGGAAGAGTTTGGTACCTTTGCACCTATTTTGTATGAATGCAGGGAAAATGGGTGGCGGGGTAGGGCAGCTGGGTTTCAACTTTCCCACCTTCCTCCTAATCTGCTTTTAAGCTGAACTCAGCTTCTGTTTGAGGAAGGTGACTGGCTTTTGCAAAGCAGTGAGATGGAAGTTGCCTTTTGTGGTTTTTTTTGGCTGAGAATACAAAAGAAATGTGAGAACCGGAGAGCTTTGCCCAGAGAAAATGAATCAGCCAGCTCAGAAGACAGAGGCACAGGACTGCCAGAGAGGGGCCCGGGGTCAGGACCTGAGACTCTGGTCGACCCACCTTGTCAGGGTGCAAGTTGGTGCAGTGCTGGACCCCTGCCTGGGTCTGTCACCTAGCGATGGCAAGCATAGCCGGAGAGCCCAGGGGCAACCCCGGATCAGAATGTGGGCTTAGATGAGGGAAGATCTTAGCACCCTGAGCCTATGTGTGAACACAGAGGTCTCCATACCACTTTTTTTCTTTTGCTTCCAGTTTTATTGAGATATAATTGACATACAGCACTGTGTACGTTTAAGGTATACAGCCTACATCATTTGACTTAATCATCATGAAATGATGACCACAGTAAGTTTCGTGAACATCCATTATCTCATATAGATAAAAAAGTTAAAAAATAGAAACTTTCTTTTTCCTTGTGATTAGAACTCTTAGGTTTGTCCCTGCTCCAAGGCTCTGAGTCTGTGTCCCTCGACACCTTCTTCTAGTTTGATTCAGGCTCTCCGGGGAAGAGCTCCCAGCTGATGTAACTGTCTTTCCCCGCCTCGCATGGCGCTGAACCATTTAGAGTTTTCTGTCTTAATATACACTTTTTTATTTTTAAGTAATGGTATTTTTTTTTTTTATTGAATGAAAGATTCTTTAAATTCTATAGTGCTTTACAGTTTTCAAAAGTTTCACACACATGATTTCATGTAATCCCATAATCACCCTTTTTTTTCCTACCCCTATCTTGCCCCTCCCCCCTTCCGTCTCCCCACTGGTCACCAGTAGGTTGTTCTCTGTAGCTGTGAGTCTGCTTCCTTTTTGTTTTATTCACTAGTTTTTTGTGTTTTTTAGATTCCACATATAAGCAATATCACACAGTATTTGTCTTTCTCTGTCTGACTTATTTCACTTAGCATAATGCCCTCCAAGTTCATCCATGTGGCTGCAAATGGCAAAACTTTACTCTTTTGTTATGACTGGGTAGTATCCCATTGTATATATATGCCACTTCTTAATCCATTCATCTCTTGATGGGCACTTAGGTTGTTTCCATATGTTGGCGATTGTAAGTAATGCTGCTATGAACATTGGGGTGCATGTATCTTTTTGAATTAATGTTTTTGGGTTTTTTTGGATGTATAGCCAGGAGTGGAATTGCTGGGTCATATGGTAGTTCTATTTTTAGCTTTTTGAGACGCCTCCAAACTGTTTTCTACAGCGGCTGCACCAACATACCAATAATGGTATTTTTAAATTATAGAAGCAGCTCATGTTCATATAAAAAGTTTGGAAACAAAGGAGCTTCACCTTTGAGTTCTGGTTGTTGAGCAGGCCTCTGAGAGTTGTGAAGACACAAAAAATGGTCCTGAAAAGTGCCTGGTGGCTTCCTGTGTTGCCCTACCTTTTTATCTCCCACCACCCCCCCCAACCCCCGGAGGCTTTCTCCAGCCACTGGACGGGGCCCAGGTCTCAGACAACACTGGAATCATCACCACTGCCATGTACCCCCTGAATAAAATCTCTTTTACACTGAGGATTCTCAATCTGAATACAGAGCGCAGGACTATGAAAGGGATTCCTGTTATATTGGCTCAGAGGTCAGCGAGGGGCCCCAGAACAATGCTGTGAAGCTCACAGTCTTAAAGGAAAATTGCTGTTTTGCCACCGGGATGTGGGCGATCACACGCTCTTCTTCCCTCCTCCTGGGGAAGCTGCGGTAGAACGGAGGGTTGTCATGGGCGTTGGGCGCCCCTTGAGGAAGCTGCTGGAGACAAACAGGCAGTAAGTTCATAAACTTGTGTGACCTACTGGTACCTGTGAGTGGGGAGCAGGTGTGCAGAGATGCCAGCAGCCCTCGGGGTGGTCAAGCATGGGGCAGTTGGAACCCTGGGCTGGCGGCATCCGTGAGCTGCCTCCTGTATTCACCTGGCTTGTCTTACAAATATAATTTTTTACGTGCAATGCGATATGACAAAGTTTGGGAAGCCCTGTTCTATACAGTGGTTCTCAGTCTTGGTTCCACAAGAGGAGGAAGGTTTCCTTTAAGACACACTCCCAGGGGTCACTTGAATGAATCTTACAGACAGGTTGGACTTTGGAGGTTACACCTGCCTACCGCTCCCCGGCTTCGAGTTCATTCCAACTTCTCACAGGTGCTCACTAGGTGGATTCTGTCCTTCCAGTGATGGGCAGCTGACCAGCTAATGAGCTCTAAACTCTAGAAAAATCCTTCTTTTCATTGACCCAGAAACTACCTCCCTGTGTGGTCCACACGTTGACCTGATTCTGTCCTTTGGATTATGTGGAACAAGCTTATATTGTGTCATAAGTGACAGTCCTTCTGATATAGACCCTCCCCTCAGGGGTTTTGTTTGTTTTATTAGTAGACTTTTTAAAGAACTGTTTTAGATTTGCAGAAAAATTAAGCAGACAGTACTGAGTTCCCATATGCCACTCCATACCGCACATCCAGCTTCTCCTATTATCAATACCTTATATTCATATGGTACATTAGTCACAACAATGAACCAATATTGATTCATTATTAACGGAACTCCATACTTTAGGCAGATTTCCTTATTTTTCATTCTTTATTCTTTTATCTTTTTAATTTTTTGGCCATGCCCCGTGGCATGTGGGATCTTAGTTCCCCAACCAGGGATCGAACCCGCGCCGCCTGCAGTGGAAACGTGGAGTCTTAACCACTGGATTGCCAGGGAAGTCCCAGATTTCCTTTTCCTTTTTTTTTTTTTTTTTTTTAACCTAATGTCCTTTGTCTGTTCCAGGATCCCACCTCTGTCTCCTTAAGCTCCTTAGGCAGTGATAGTTTCTCAGACTTTCCTTGTTTTTGGTGATCTTGGTGGTTTTGAGGAATACTGGTCAGGATGCTTTTCTATTGGAATTTGCTTGTTTTTTCATAAGATGGGAGCTATAGGCTTTGGGAGGAATGTCACTGAGGTGAAGTGCCATTTTCATCACATCATATCAATGGTACGTACTATCAGCATGGTTCGTGACTGTTGACGTTGACCTCGGTCACCTGGCTGAGGCAGTGCCTGTCTGTTTCTCCTCCGTGAAGTCGCTCTTTTCCCCGTTTCATGCTGTACTTTTGGGACACCGGTCACTACGCACCGTCCGCACTTACAGGGTGGAGAGTTGTGCTTTCCTCCTCTGGGGTGGGATATCTATAACCGATGAGGAATTCTTCTGCAAGGGAGTTTCGTCTCTTTTCCCCTATTTATTTCTTTATTAAATAGTTTGTTTACAACAGTATGGACTCATGAGTCTTTATTTTATAGCTATGGCCACAGGGAGCTTTGGCCAAAGGGAGCTCTTTCAATTGGCTTCTGTGCCCCTTTGACTTACTCTAATCACTGTGAGTTTTTTAATAGCACTTCCTTACTTTCTGTCACCAGAAGATGCTCCAGGCTTATATTGTACAACTATATTGTTGTATAATAGAATCAACTATTTCTCCAAGGAGCCTTCATTCCCCTTATTAGAGAATGGTATTAGAAACCAAGATCTGAGTGGAAGGTGTGCTTGTTTCTACTGGGGTGTTATTTCTGTTGGGACCTCTAAGCTGACAGAGCAAAGAAATACGTGTGTGTGTGTGTTTGCACGCACAGGCGCGTGCAAGCACTAGCCCTTGCATGTACATATATCTATAAATATTTCTATATGTAGCCATCTGTATCTATATTAAGTTAAACATGAGTTCTTACTGATGTCTCCAACTTCAGTCCATTATCACATGGTGATAATGTTGATGTTGACTTTATCTGTAAATTTCCACTCCAACGGTGAGAAACCTAATTTCTACCATCCACGATCCATTTATTTTTTGATTCCAGTATACGCGTATGGCAGTATCAGAATTGTTAACATCTCAGAAGCTTTGCTTTGTTTTATCTTTTCTCAGATTAAACGCTCTCACTTCCTTTAACCATTTTAGACTCCACACCATCTTGTTCATCCTCCTTCAATTCTGAGTCCTTGGTTTTCCTATTTTACAAGAAATGACCAAGGATTACTCTCGCCATTTTACAAAACAGGAGAATGAGTTCTAGCAAACACTGTGAGCATAGACAAGGCACTGGTTTAAGTGCTTTACACATATTAACTCACTTAATCCTCACAACAACCCAATGAGGTTGGTACTGTTATTATCCCCCTATTATACAAGGAAAGGTTAATAACTTGTTCAAGGTCAAACAACTAGTGAATAGTAGAGCTGGGATTAAAACCCAGCTGACTTCAGAGTCCATATCTATGAGCATTATTTTATGCCACATTGCTGCTAGAAGGGGTCTTTCTGAAATACTGCTTTGCATATGTAACTCCCATCCTTGCAAATTGTCGATGGTTCACTATTAGCCATAAAATAATGACCAAGTATCTTTTATATATATATATATAAAAGATATATATATATATAATATATATGTCTCTTGCATCCTTCTTGCGTCTGCCTCCCTCCCTCCCTATCCCACCCCTGTAGGACGTCACAAAGCATTGAGCTGATCTCCCTGCGCTATGTGGCTGCTTCCCACTAGCTATCTATTTTACATTTGGTAGTGTATATATGTCAGTGCCACTCTCTCACTTCGTCCCAGCTTCCCCTTCCCCCGCTGCATCCTCAAGTCCGTTCTCTATGTCTGCATCTTTATTCCTGCCCTGCCACTAGGTTCATCAGTACTGGTTTTTTTTTTTTTTTTTCATTCCATATATATGCGTTAGCATACAGTATTTGTTTTTCTCTTTCTGACTTACTTCACTCTGTATGACAGACTCTAGGTCCATCCACCTCATTACAAATAACTCAATTTCTTTCCTTTTTATGGCTGAGTAATATTCCATCGTATATATGTGCCACATCTTCTTTATCCATGCATCTGTCGATGGACATTTAAGTTGCTTCCATGTCCTGGCTATTGTAAATAGTGCTACAATAAACATTGTGGTACATGTATCTTTTTGAATTATGGTTTTCTCAGGGTACATGCCCAGTAGTGGGATTGCTGGGTCATATGGTAGTTCTATTTTTAGTTTTTTAAGGAACCTCCATACTGTTCTCCATAGTGGCTGTATCAATTTACATTCCCACCAACAGTGCAAGAGGGTTCCTTTTCCTCCACACCCTCTCCAGCATTTATTGTTTGCAGATTTTTTGATGACGACCATTCTGACCAGTGTGGGGTGATACCACATTGTGGTTTTGATTTGCATTTCTCTAATGATTAGTGATGTTGAGCATCTTTTCATGTGTTTGTTGGCAATTTGTATGTCTACCTTGGAGAAGTGTCTATTTAGGTCTTCTGCCCATTTTTGGATTGAGTTGTTTGTTTTTTTGATATTGAGCTTTATGAGCTGCTTGTATATTTTGGAGATTAATCCTTTGTCCGTTGCTTCATTTGCAAATATTTTCTCCCATTCTGAGGGTTGTCTTTTCGTCTTGTTTATGGTTTCCTTTGCTGTGCAAAAGCTTTTAAGTTTCATTAGGTCCCAGTTGTTTATTTTTGACTTTATTTCCATTACTCTAGGAGGTGACGACCAAGTATCTTAACTTGGCATTCAGTGCCTTCCACAATCCACAGTCAAGCTTCTGCTCCAGGTTAACCAGCATGAGCAGTGAAGACACTCAGAGCATGCCCAGATACTAGTGTTTCAGCTAATGAGCATGTTCTATACCCTCCCTTCCAGTTAAGGCTCAGACCAAGCCACATCCCTTCCAAGAGCCACACCCCACCCACATCCTCCTGGGGGAATGCATTCACAGCGATCTCTTCCTTTTTTGTTGTCACTCATTGCCCATGCCCTTTGTTTGGTATTTAGTTTGGATTGTGTTTTGTAATGTACTTTTTATATGTCTGTCCAGTCTCCCCAGCTCATTCTCAAGGCCAACCTGTCACTGTTGATGATGGTTACAAGTTTTAATCCCCACAAAGTTATTTGGTAAGAAGTTGGCCCTCTGAGATTTGCAGCTGCGGTATTTGCTCAGATATCCTCATTGTCCCTCCAATAGACAACCAAATCCTGCATCTAGTATGCGTTAGCCAATCAAATTAGTTTTGTCTGAGGCTATGGTCCACGCTCTGTGCAGCTGCCTCTCCTTCAGACCACGTCCCTCTTCTAGGAGATAGATCAAGATGGACTGTTCTAAATCATCCCCATCATTATAAGTCTGTGGAGGGCTTAGCTGGGCTGGGTGATATTAAGTTGAAGTATTGTACCCAGTTCCTATTTCTACGTGGCCAATATACCAAGTTTTACAGAGGTGGGTCTGGCACCAGCTGTGTCTCAGCTTTGGATGATTGTCATTCAATTGCCTAAGAAAGAGTTGGAAACAGAACCCCTGGACTCAAAGAGCAGAACCTCAATTCAAGCCATAACCTGTTTTGGTTTTTTTTAATACTTTTTTTTAAAAGGGAACTTCATTATTTTTATTTATTTATTTATTTTTGGCTGCATTGGGTCTTCGCTGCTGCACGTGGGCTTTCTCTAGCTGCAGCGAGCAGGGGCTTCTCTTTGTTGTGGCACATGGGCTTCTCATTTTGGCGGCTTCTCTTGTTGTGGAGCATGGGCTCTAGGCACACGGGCTTCAGTAGTTGCAGCATGCAGGCTCAGTAGTTGTGGCCCCTGGGCCCTAGAGTGCATGGACTTCAGTAGTTGTGGCGTGCGGGCTCAGTAGTTGCGGTGCATGGGCTTAGTTGCTCTGCAGCATGTGGCATCTTCCCGTACCAGGGCTCGAACACGTGTTCCCTGCATTGGCAGGCGGATTCTTTTTTTTTTTTAATTATTTATTTATTTATTTATTTATTTATGGCTGTGTTGGGTCTTCGTTTCTGTGCGAGGGCTTTCTCTAGTTGCGGCGAGCGGGGGCCACTCTTCATTGCGGTGTGCGGGCCTCTCACTATCGCGGCCTCTCTTGTTGCGGAGCACAGGCTCCAGATGCGCAGGCTCAGTAGTTGTGGCGCACGGGCTTAGTTGCTCTGCGGCATGTGGGATCTTCCCAGACCAGGGCTCGAACCCGTGTCCCCTGCATTGGCAGGCAGATTCTCAACCACTGCGCCACCAGGGAAGCCCAGGCAGGCGGATTCTTAACCACTGCGCCACCAGGGAAGCCCCGTAACCTGTTTTGCTAAACTTTAGTCCTTCAGTGCCACCTTCATGATTTTTTGCCATATCTACATAGTACTCACACTCTTTTTAACTTAAATTTTAGTTTCATCCTATATAATAACAACCACCAAATTGCAGGTTTAATGTGCTAGTTATAGTTTTTTAAATGGGTACTAAAGTAAATGCATAAGCATCAGATAACGGTTGTCTGTGAGCTGCACACAGTTATGTCACACGCCTGCACTGTGAACTCACCACCCTCTGGGGGGCACAGCTCTGCTATTCGGTCTTTGCCTCCCCACCGCCTTCCAGAGGTGAAGTCCCCTCTGATCAGGTCACTGGTGTCCAGACTGGGCTCCTATATTCTGGTGGCTTCCACTATGGTACCTTCAGAGCCACTTTGAGGGTGAAAAGAGTTTCTGGGCAAGACTATAGGCATTTTCTTCTCTTTAGAAAGAGCAACTCTGCTTTTATGTCTTCCCAGGTCCAGGGCACCCAGTTAAGATTTTATTTGAAGAAAGGGTTCTGTGAATTTTTTTTAAGCGTGAAAACTATTGGGCAAGTTGATTCAGGATAAACACTGCTAGAAAGATGATTTGTTTGTGTTTGATTGATTCATTCATTCGTTCAGTACTTTGAGCCTCTCTGAGCCCTTCCTAGCTTTGGGGTCAGCAGAGCTGGCTTCAAATGTGTCCTGTTAATTGTAATGAAGCAAAATAAACATCGGGCACTGGTGGTGAAACCATGCCAAATATTATTCCAATTCTCTTTCACTTGATCCAGGTTGAGAGTAAGCCTTTGCTTCAAATCCAGAAGCCACCTTCCAAGGTCAAGAGCTTCAGGATGACCCAATTCTTGAATAAGGTAGGAAGTGATGCTTAATGTCTTTTCTCTAGTAGAGGATGGCAAGGTGGGTGCCTGGGGATGGCTTTTAACAGGCATTTTTGGTCAACTCAGCATAACATGACGCGCACGTTCTACCCACATCACCACACCCCATCTCTACACAGTTTTAAATGTTGCTCTTCATTGATAGTCGGACTACCTCTCTCCTAATCAATCAATCAATCAATGTAGAGGGGCAGGGATCCAAGTGAACCGGTCAAGTCAACAAGGTAGCAGAAATGGGAGCTTGTGCTGCCCCAAGGAAGGTTTGCATTGTTTAGCAGGAAGAACTTCTCCAGGTCAGGGTGCTGAGACATTGGCATGATAATAATAATGGCCAACACATATGAAATACTCTACATAGATTGTCTTGTTTACCTCACAAAAGCCTTATGAGGTAGGTCACATTTTTGTCCCCATGGTAGTGCAGTGATAATTGAAGCTTAGAGAAGGGGTCAGTGTGACTGTCCAGGGTCTACAGCTAGTAAGTGGTAGAGCAGGGATTCAAACCCAGAGCCTGTCTGCTTGACCACTCTGCTTTTCTCTCCAAGAACTTCAGAAATAGATCTTGCCCTGGATTTGCCTCAGGCTCGTCCTTGCTCTGGGGAAGGTGCTAGGGAACACTTTCTTGCCTGAGGCGTCTATAACGTACCCAGTTTTTCCTCCTGTAGAACAGAAACACCACCTTTATGCCACTGCCTTTCGTGGACACCAAGGGGAAGAAGAACATGGTGAACTTCCCACGCATCAGCAGTAAACTCCCGCTAAAGCAACCCCTGCTGCATCACGTGAGTACAGGGCAGTGGACGTGGCCTTGAACAGGCAGGTGAAAGAGACCTGCTTTCAGTCCAGAGCCAAGTTCAGAAAGGCCTAGGATGGTGGGAAAAGCACATCGTGAGCTGAAGAGTTGGGTTCCACTCCTGTTCTCCCTCTTGACAATGAATGTAAACTTGAACAATGAGTCGTTGACTTTCTGTACGAAACAGACTTTCTATAGGGTTGTCATGAGGATTCACTGAGAAAAAGAAAAATAAAGTGTCGGGTACATAAATGGTAGAAGCATGTATAAACAGTACAAAATGTTGATTTTCCTTCCACGCCCCCTACTTTTTTTGTGTAATAACCAAATGGGATGATGTGAGAAAGTGCCGAGTTAAAGAGGTGTTATACACACCTAAGTTCAAGTATTTGTGCCCTTGGGCAGGTCACTCTCTCTAGTTAGGAACTGGCCTCCTCTAGGTCAGCAGGAAAGAACTGTTCCCATCCTTCCTGTGGTAAGATATCACTGGGGTTGTCCGCTCCAAACTGTAATGTACACCACAGGTGTCCCAGAGAGTATCGTGAGTCAGACGGATCCTTCCTCTGAGAGAAAGGTTGAGAAACCTACTGTCTTGTGATGACCATTTTCTCCCTGGAGAGGGAGAAGAGAGTCTGGCTGCATGGGGCTGTTCTGGGTCAGATCAATGGTTTAGGACACCCAGAAGCGACCTAAAGAGTCCTTGATTGCAAGTCTCTTTCCCTGCACAGGAGAATCAAACTCACAGCCAGGGGTCGTCCTCTGAGCTCAAGCCTTCAGAAATACCCTTCCCTTTGAACATTAAAACCCAAGATCCCAAACCAGAGGAGAAGCCGCCAAAGAAGCGCAAGCGGAAGGTGCCTCTGCGAGCGGCAGGTGTGCCTTTGGGGCCACAGCGGGGTGTAGGCGCATGGTTATGCGCTCAGTCAAGGCTTCCTCACTTCCTGTGATGGTGTAAGCAAGAGGCGGATGGGAGGGCGTTGACTGTCCACCGTTCCAGTCTCCCCCCTGGACTGGCCCCAGACCAGAGGCAGATGGGAGCCTGTACCAGGCTGCTGGTGCTTTGCGGAGGAGGGGGGAGAGCTGGGCGTGGAGAGGTGCTGCGTTCTGGGTCAGAGCGGGAGAGAGTGTCTCGAAGGCCCCCAGGCCCGTCTCGGTGATGAGGTCTCGGCAGAAGCACCTGAGGAGGGCTCTGAACGGAGGCTCCTGGGTGACAAGAGCACAGCCAGCCAGGGGGACCTGCGTCCTTGACTGCAGCTCTTCAGAGACCCCCATGCACTGGCTGGGCACCCGGGCTGCAGTGGGAAGGCAGCTTCCCCGTGCGGGCCGGCCGGGTAAAGCCTTTGTCATCACCTGCGGTCAGGCCTGAAAGATCACACATGTTTGGGCCAGGAGCCCAGCTCCTCAGCAAGGTCCAGGGATTCACACGATTAGGGCTCCTAGGAAGGGAACCAAAGTCCTCTGAGCACTGACCACAAGCCAACACCATCTGATGCTCGGACCTCCTCTCCCACAGCCTTAAACTGGGTTGTCCTTCCTCTCCTTGAACAGTCTCCGGACCTGCCCATGAGGAGATCATTCCAGTCCTGTGCTGGTTCTGCCCTTACAGAGCTGGTACCTGCCTCCCTGCTTGTGTCTTCTGGGCAAAGGACGTGCCTTAGTCAGCTTATACATGACCGCCCTTCACCTATAGTCCTCTGTCACACATAGGTCCTGTCCCCTGTGCGTCCTCTTTTCCTCCATGCAATTCCTTCTCTGACTCTTCGGCAGATTGTCAAATAACACGCTGTCCTCCCTGCATCCCTCATCCTGCTTTGCCTCCTCTCAGCACTCACCAGCTTATCAGCATCTCTCTTAAAGCCTGAATCCCACCCCGCCCGCCCCAGAAGAGACACCAGCCCCCGATGCAGTGCAGAGCAAAGAAGGCATAACACACATCCTTCCCCAGACTCAGACCACTGGCTCAGCGCAGGTTTGAGCAGGAATACCTCCTGGGCTTGAAAGTTGAATTTATGTCACTTTCCTGGTCCCTGAAGGCATTCTAGTTTGCAAACCCTCTCAGGATAGACATTGTATAGCCCAGTACCACATGAACTTGGGCAACTGCTGCCTTAACTACACACTTCTGTTGACACTATGTTGACTCCTGGATCTTCTACCCAAGCTACTGCACCCATAGCTCTTTGGGAACTAAATTCTCCCTTCCCTTCCTGTGTGTTTTCCTCCTGGTTGGGTGAAATCAATACCACACCTTGACATCCATCCTGGTTCCCCTTGGACCCTACGGGATCCAGGATGCATGGTCCTTAGTGAGCCGCCTCGTTGAGGAAAGGGCCGCCTGGCTCATGAACGGGAAGGGATGCCGTTGTCTGCATCTGGGCAAATCCCCATGTTACGGCATCTTAACTGACATCTGCAGTGTTGTTCACACAGAGGCCCTAAAGATTTTTAAGAACCAGCTGTCTTCTTATGAGCAAAGTGAAGTCCTGGGCTACACAGAGCTGTGGTTCCTGGGGCTGGAAGCTGAGAAACTCTACATGGCTCCTGATAAATTCAGCAAGACAAGTTTCGATGATAAACATGGCTCCTACATGAAGGTGATGAGGGAGCAGGTCGTTGTAACTGCAGGGCTTTGGGGCCTGGGGACAAGAGATAGTCTGGAAGGGAAAAAAGCGTGAGGTATTTTATAGCATTTGATGCTGATGTATCTGGAACTCCAGGCATCCTGAAGGATTCTATGTGGTGCTAAACCAAAGAAATACCACATATAAAAATGAGAAAAAACATGCAATTAATATACAAAGTGGTCTGCTCACAGAATGCTGATTTTCTGCAAGAGTGTTTGGGGTGGCAGGTTTGCATCCTGGGTGAACTCTCACAGGCTCTTCTCCGGCACAGCCCTGGACCCATTGGGAAGGCCAGGCTGTGGAATAAGATTCAATCTTCCCAATATTCCCTTCTTTGTTTCCTACCTACAAGCCCATATACGACCTTTTTCTATTTTATAATCAGTGTCATTTCCCTCACAGACAACAAAAGTTTTGCCACTGTAGTTTCTGGTGCACAGCGCTCCCTTCAGTTTTCTAAAGGTCGGTCCCAGCAGCTCCTCCTCCCAGTCTTCTGACTGCGTCCCTGGGGTTTCCTGGGACAGTGCCTCTCCCCAGCCTGCAGGTGGAATCTGGACGGTGCAAGGTGTTCCTTTCTACTTCTGAGGATGTTCAGATGTGTGATGCTTAGTCCACTAGGCTTGTGGGCTGTTGGGAATTTCCTCCTCTGGACACTTCCTCTTAACTTGGATTAGGAGACACGATTGCTCTTTTTTTTTTTTAATTTAATTTTTTTTTTTATACAGCAGGTTCTTATTAGTTATCCATTTTATACATATTAGCGTATACATGTCAATCCCAATCTCCCAATTCATCACACCACCACCCCACCCCACCCCCGTGGCTTTCCCCCCTTGGTGTCCGTACGTTTGTTCTCTACATCTGTGTCTCAATTTCTGCCCTGCAAACCGGTTCATCTGTACCATTTTTCTAGGTTCCACATATATGCGTTAATATACGATATTTGTTTTTCTCTTTCTGACTTACTTCACTCTGTATGACAGTCTCTAGATTCATCCACGTCTCTACAAATGACCCAGTTTCGTTCCTTTTTATGGCTGAGTAATATTCCATTGTATATATGTGCCACATCTTCTTTATCCATTCGTCTGTCGATGGGCATTTAGGTCGCTTCCATGACCTGGCTGTTGTAAATAGTGCTGCAGTGAACATTGGAGTGCTTGAAGACACGATTGCTCTTTGATGACTTTATAAAAGAGGCGGATTTTCTTGATCGGATTTAGGTCTGTGTTTCTCAAGCTTTATGGCATGCATACATCACCTGGGGATCTTATTACAAATGAAGATCCTTATCCAGCAGGTCTGGCATGGGGCCAACACGTGCAGAACCTACCCCTTGCCCTTTCCCCGTACATTTTCATAACAGACCTTCACACGAGAGGAAGCTCCTTCCCCATATCGGTGAGGTTGTGCTGGTTCACATTCATGGTCTTGATCCCTCCTGTGCGAACAGATTCCCTACCATGCACTCACAAACACATCCCGAGGACCCGGGCACTCACACTTATCCTTCACCTCTCCCAAATTCATGAATGTAACACTAGGGATCAAATTCTCAGGGCGGAAGGATCTTAGCGGTCATCTTATCCAGGACCTTCTGTCACAGTCACGGACACTGCAGCCCACAGTGCTAAGTGGCTTGTCTGAAGCCACCCAGGTGAAGGCTTTTTAATCGAACATTTCCTGTTGCTTTGATTAGACACCCATTCCTTAGTTTCCAGCACACAGAAAACGTGGGTGATTCTGGCTCTTGGAAAATATTTCTTAGTTGAAAAAGGCCCAAGTTCTGTAATGCTAACTCTGAGATAAAATTAAATCTGGATAAGTCAAGAGGAGAACCCTATCTGGCCAGGAAGAGGCAGAGCAGACACAAAGCCTTCTCTGATTGGTGGAGACACATCAGGGGTCGGAAAGAGAACTTCCCCCAAACTGAAGCTGCTGCCCCACTGCATTCGAGCATCGTGAAATGTCCAAACCAGACGGAACCTTTGGGGCCTCTTTGTTCACGGTTCCCACACACGCAGAAAACTAGAGGTGGTAGCAGGATGGGGACAAGAACCCAAGTTTCTGAAAGACCACCCAATGTTCTTTGCACTGCCTGGCATGGAGAGAGCCTGTGGGACTTTCCCTGGTGCCACGTGGCTGGCCTGGGATCCGGGCATCAACCCCATTGCAGTAGCAATGAGATGAGAGTGGGGTTGTATTAGTGCCCAGTGCAGTTTAGGAAGTTCTCCCCAGAGTCAGCCATGAGCTGGGAATGGGTATCCAGGGGCCCCAGTGTCAGGCAAGCCCAGAAGCTATGGCTTCCTTCCTCACCCCTGGCCTGGCTTCTGCAGGTCCTGCATGACCACATTGCCTACCGCTACGAGGTTCTGGAGATGATCGGGAAAGGGTCCTTTGGACAGGTGGCCAAGTGCTTGGATCATAAAAACAATGAGTTGGTGGCCTTGAAAATCATCAGGAACAAGAAGAGGTGTGGCTTGACAGATGGTGTAAGCTGTAGAGGAAGGAGCACGTGACTCCAGCCCCTTCCTGATGCCAACCCTTCCTGACTCTGCCTCTTCCTCTGGTCTCCCTTTTCCTTCCCTCTTTACCTCTCTCCCTGTCTTCTTCCAGGAAGGGGCAGAGAGGAGGCAAGAGGACAGAGTGGTTAGCACCTTCTGCCCTGTTGGGGTGATGGGGAGAGCTGGGAAGGGCCACCTGCTGCAGCTGGATGTGACACTGTGTCTTCTGTCCCATCCCCTTCCCCCCCCACTGCTCCCCAACCTCTTCAGATTTCACCACCAGGCCCTGGTGGAGCTGAAGATCCTGGAAGCTCTCAGGAGGAAGGACAAAGACAACACCTACAACGTGGTGCACATGAAGGACTTCTTCTACTTCCGCAACCATCTCTGCATCACCTTTGAACTCCTGGGGTCAGCTGCCTTTTCTTTTGAATTCATTTTGTTCTGAAAAGTTGCTTAAGTGACAGAAGGGAAACTTGGAGGTCAGAACACTGGATTTGTCTGTATGTGAACATTTAATGACTAGAGTGAATACACCGGCCACTCAGTTATCTAGAAAACCAGGGAGCTGGACCCAAAGCTGCCCATCTCACCCCATCCCTTGGTCACATCTGTCACCTGCCAGCGTACCAAGGTGTGCTGCCCAGGTGCTGGGTGCTGGGCCCGGTGACAGAACCGAAACAAGGCCTCTGCCCTCGAGAGCTAAACTGAAATGTGGAAAAGGACCTTCCTTTGCTGCCTGTCCCCGATCACTGGCTTTAGGACCCTACGGTGCAGAGTTTGGAACCCAAGGGAGCACACAGTTGGCTGCTCAGAAGGGGGAAAGGGCTTTGATTTTGAGCAAATAAGGACAGGCACAGATATTTTTGGTACGAGAGCCGAACCTGACTTAAATAGACTGGCATCCCTTGCTTGAACATTGGAGCTGAAGGGGCATGCTAATTTGATTACTTATCACTCTGGGAAGGCCATCAGATGCAATTTAAATAAAACCAGAAACCCAGAATGCATTTAGCAAAGGAGAATAATCAGGGGTCAGACCTCAGAGGCCCAGTCTCATTAGCTTCACTGAGCTGGTGGCTTGGTGCTCCCATGACGCCGTCGCTGACGGTGCAATTCCAGGAGTGGCTACATTAAATCAGAAGGAATGCTGCCACTCTACTCGCCATCTCTGATGGTTACAAAACGTCGTCCACTTTCCAATATGCAGAGGTGAATTATCTTCCTCATGGCAACACGGCAATCCAGGCTGCCTTTCTCGGCCATTAATCACGGTGCAAGTTAGGCTGTCCTTAAAAGAGGGGTCAAGGAATTTCCCTGGTGGTCCAGTGGCTAAGACTCCACGCTCCCAATGCAGGGGGCCCAGGTTCGATCCCTGGTCAGGGAACTAGATCCCACACGCATGTCGCAAAGAAGATCCTGCATGCCGCAACTAAGACCCGGCACAGCCAATAAATAAATTAATTAATTAAAAAAAAAAAAAGAGGGGTCAGGAGGGGCAGGTGTGTGAAGGGAGAATCCACAGGCCAGAGAGGCTGGGGAGCTGCCTGGGTCACACAGCTGTTCTGAGGAGGCCAGAGCCATGTCTCACATTTCCTTTGTACCCCTCGAGAAAGAACGGCTTCCTAAATACTGCCAGCGTGAGAGAAAGCCTAGAAATGGAAAGTTAGGAGAAACCAGGAAGAGGTTGATGCAGTGTTGTCTCTGGGTCGTGCCCTCCTCCCCCAACTCCCCCATCTCACAGTTTGCACAGAGATCATGAACTGACAGCCCATGCATAAGGTTTTCTGGTTGAAATGCTTTCTATTAGTTTCCCACATTGGTGAATCAGCAGCTGTCGCTTAACGTAGCAGGCTTTGATATAATATTTCAGGTTTCTGCCGGTCTAGAAAGTTTACGATGATCTGACAAAAGCCAGCCCTCAATCCTGCAAGGCGACAGGTTTTAATTTTTATTTTATATTGGAGCATAGTTGATGAACAATGTTGTGATAGTTTCAGGGGTACAGCAAAGTGACTCAGTTGTACATATACATGTATCTATTTTTTTCCAAATTCTTTTCCCATTTACGTTGTTACAGAATATTGAGCAGAGTTCCCCGTGCTATACAGTAGGTCCTTGTTGGTTATCTATTGTAAACATAACCTTGTGTACATGTCAATCCCAAACTCCCTAACTATCCCTTCCCCCGGCCCTCACCCCTGGTGACCGTAAGTTTATTCTTTTAGATAGGGTAGGGCTTCTCCATCTCTCCTCAGCCCCCCTCTGCCCACTCCCTTGCCTCCTTACTTGTCAGGAGCCTGATGTCTTTAGACAGACTTATTAGGCCTGGGCAGGGTGGCCACTTGGTTGAGTGACTGGAGGGGTCCCTGGATCCCTCCCACGGGAAGAACTATGAATATTTCAGAAGTTTGGCTCAACTTTTTAACATACATGTGTAACAGAGTGATTCAAGGACCTTGCCATGTAAGAAATGAGGGACGTCTGAGAGGCCAGCACAGTTGAGCTGTACCCTGGATCCGCCATGTGTCAATGGGAAAGTTGAGTTTATAGGACACAAAAGCCCCACCTCCTGGTCTGAGTCTTGCGTGCTGCCAGAGGGAAACCAGGTGATATGGGATTGTTTTTCCAGGTTCAAACTCAGCATTACGCTGCTGCACAAAACTTTCTCTCTCTGTCCCAGAATCAACTTGTACGAGCTGTTGAAGAATAACAGCTTCCAAGGCTTCAGTCTCTCGATAGTTCGGCGCTTCACCCTCTCCGTTTTGAAGTGTTTGCAAATGCTTTACATAGAGAAAATCATTCACTGTGACCTCAAGCCTGTGAGTACAACCTCTGTCCCACGCAGGGGAGCTGGTCCCCGCCCTCAGGAAGGGTTTGCCCCATTCCTTTCCCCGGTGGTAACTGGGCAGGGCTGCAGGATGGAAGCCAAGCAGCATGTTTGTAGGTTGTGTAAAGCAAGTGAGATGCAGCGAGGACTAAAGCAGGGATACTGGGGCAAGGAAGAGAGACGCAGTGCCATCAAGGCAGACGGGACCAGGAAGGCTGAGGGCTTGGGGGCGAGCGGAGACGTGTGTCATGCAGGGAGGTGGGTCACTGCTGTCCTAAATCCTCCCGGCGTCCACTCTCCTCTGAGTTGGTCCTAGGGTACAGCAGATCTCTGTCTACTTCCTCTACTCCAAATGGATGCTGCCTTCCCAGATGTCCGGCTCCTAGTCTGTACTTAGCTCTGTTATTGAACTGATTGCTTTGTGTAGGAATTGTTTCTTTATCCATATCCCCCTCTGGACTGCAAGTTCCTCCAAGGTCAGGAACCATGTCTTCTCACCATTATATTCCCAGGACCTAACATGGTACCCAGAAATAGTAATGGTAGGCAATTAACAGTTGCTTGTTAGAAGAGTTAACGATTGCAATTGTGAGGAATACAGAGAGGTCGCTAGGGAAAAGGTATAAGGATGTGAAGATCTGGGGTCAAGAGCTGGTTCCAAAACAACCTGACCCTCACAGGTATGTAAATGTCTCTTAGCTTTTCCTCATTCCTTTCTCTCATCCCCAAATGGGGTTCACATTACTTAAAAAGAAACAAACAAACAAACCAAAAAAAACCCAACTATAACTCATCGGGTAGATTTGGGGTATTTTTACAATTAAAGATTGTCAAGGTAGAGATGTTCTCTCATGGCTGACTGATGGAGCCCCACAAGGATGGTGGTACACTGACTTGTTCTCCACATCTAAGTTCCTAATCCTCAGCTTTGCAGCTCCAAAGGGACCATGATCTTTGGGCCTAGGGGACTGACTCTCACCAAGGGACCTCACAAGATAGGTGGCAGCCAAAATGTGAGTTAATAGATTTCCTTACAAAATAGATCAAATGGACTGGAATATATGTGCTCAATAGGGAAGTAGACACACAACCAGGAGAGTTTGGTGAGTGTGGATTCAAGAATCAGGGAGTTATTCCTATGGACTTAACGGTTAGTATCAATGAGCTGTGATGGCCTCACGCATCCGTACCCTCTGTAGAGCTATTTCTGCCAATAAGATGGAAAGACCAGCCCCATTTAGTTAAGGAGCCTTTCCATTGGGCTAGAGACACACTAAAAATTCCTACCTTTTAGACGTTTGCTGATCATTATCTTTCAGTTAACACAAATATTCTTTAGAAAAGCTACTATGGATGAATCTGTACTTTCTTAGTTTGCAATGCCAGCAGCTTCAGACCAGGCCTGCTATGCCATACCTAGAATGTCAAAGGATTCCATAAGCAATCAAATCACCTGATATTCATAATAGTCAATTCATCTGATACTGAGATCCTTGGAAATACGATTAGGACGTTAATCTTCCAGCCGCACGTGGTCCACTCCCATGCTGTGAGAGCAGAGCCCAGGAGCTCTGCTTTCTCATCCAGGACTCTCCTGGAACACCTGGCCTCACATTTTCCCCAAAATCAGCATGACAATCACAACTCCAACCAAATCATTGTGGGTTTTTTTTTGGGGGGGGGGGTCTTCTACTGTCGTATCAGTATGTTGGTGGGTCACTAAGTGGAAACATCTAATTCAGTCAGTGATATTTCTAAGGCCTTATGCAAGCAAGGCGTAGAACCAGGTACCAAGGAGATAAAAAGAAACTCACCGTCTTCAAGAGTTGCACAGTTGATATCAGTAAAAATGCAACATACACGCAGAAGAAATACCACAAAGCAGCAAATACTGGGGCCAGACAAGAGGTGCAGCCCACAGTGGAAGGGAACGTCAGAGAGGGGGAGAGCGAGGGGATTTGGAGATGTGGGAGGAGCCCACTTGGAGGTGGGTCCTGCAGGCAGTTAGGTAAACAGAATGCCTTGGGTAACATTGTTAAAACTTGACCTATGTCTTTCTTCTCTCTAGGAGAATATAGTGTTGTACCAAAAGGGCCAAGTCTCTGTTAAAGTTATTGACTTTGGATCAAGCTGTTATGAACACCAGAAAGGTATGGCCATTCTAGTCCCTTTGTCTGAATTTCCCTGTTGTGATTTCTTTCCTTTATTGAAATAACTAGGTCACACATGTGGTCACCTGGGTTCTAGTCTGGGCTCAGCCACGACAATTGCTAGTATGATTTTGAACAAGCTGTTTCACTTCTCTGAGCCTAAGCTTCCTCATCTACAAAATGAGAAGATTGGACCAAATACTGTAGGTTTGCTTTGCTGCTCTCACACTCTGTGGATTTGGAATTATCCAAGATCCCCATATCTCCTCCCTCTTGCGTCTCCCTCCCACCCTCCCTATACCACCCCTCTGGATGGTCACAAAGCACCAAGCTCATCTCCCTGTGCTATGCGGCTGCTTCCCACTAGCTACCTATTTCACATTTGGTAGTATTTATAAGTTCATGCCACTCTCTCACTTCGTCCCAGCTTACCCTTCCCCCTCCCCATGTCCTCAAGTCCATTCTCTACATCTGCATCTTTATTCCTGTCCTGCCCCTAGGTTCTTCAGAACTCTGTTTTTTTTTTTTAGATTCCATATATATGTGTTAGCATACGATATTTGTTTTTCTCTTTCTGACTTACTTCACTCTGTATGACAGACTCTAGGTCCACTCACCTCACTACAAATAACTCAATTTCGTTTCTTTTCATGGCTGAGTAATATTCCATTGCATATATGTGCCATATCTTCTTTATCCATTCCTCTGTTGATGGACACTTAGGTTGCTTCCATGTCCTGGCTATTGTAAATAGAGCTGCAATGAACATTGTGGTACATGACTCTTTCTGAATTATGGTTTTCTCAGGGTATATGCCCAGTAGTGGGATTGCTGGGTCGTATGGTAGTTCTATTTTTAGTTTTTTAAGGAACCTCCATACTGTTTTTCATAGTGGCTGTATCAATTTACATTCCCACCAACAGTGCAAGAGGGTTCCCTTTTCTCCACACCCTCTCCATCATTTATTGTCTGTAGATTTTTTGATGATGGCCATTCTGACTGGTGTGACGTGATACCTCATTGTAGTTTTGGTACCAGCACAAAAACAGAAATATAGATCAATGGAACAGGTTAGAAAGCCCAGAGATAAACCCGCACACATATGGTCACCTTATTTTTGATAAAGGAGGCAAGAATATACAATGGAGAAAAGACAGCCTCTTCAATAAGTGGTGCTGGGAAAACTGGACAGCTACATGTAAAAGAATGAAATTAGAACACTCCCTAACACCATACACAAAAATAAACTCAAAATGGATTAAAGACCTAAATGTAAGGCCAGACAGTATAAAACTCTTAGAAGAAAACATAGGCAGAACACTCTATGACATAAACCACAGCAAGATCCTTTCTGACCCACCTCCTAGAGAAATGGAAATAAAAACAAAAATAAACAAATGGGACCTAATGAAACTTAAAACCTTTTGCACAGCAAAGGAAACCATAAACAAGACGAAAAGACAACCCTCTGAATGGGAGAGAATATTTGCAAATGAAGCAACTGACAAAGGATTAATCTCCAGAATATACAAGCAGCTCATGCAGCTCAATATCAAAAAAACAAACAACCCAATCCAGAAATGGGCAGAAGATCTAAATAGACATTTCTCTTTCCTTTTGTTTGTTCACTTGTTTTTTAGGTTCCACATGTAAGTGAAATCATACTGTATTTGTCTTCCTCTGTCATTAAATTCATTTTTAAAAACTTTCCTGTATATATTTGTACTTTGATTGCAAAGTGCCTCAAGTCCATTTTGGAAACAGACAGGGTACAAAGTCATTTTTATTAAATCTTTATTTTGTTTGAAATCACTGAAAATTATTACATCCTTACTGTACCCAAGTCAAACAACAGAGAAGTGACTACAAAATCCCTTGCCCTGCCCCCATCTAGGTAACCAGTTAACAGCATTTGTAAATAACTGTAATGTCCCATTTCTCCAACCTCAGTTTCCTCATCTGTAAAATCTAGGCTGCATGCAATACTAAATATCCTCTGTACATCCTCGTCTGCTGAGATTTTGTTGAACTTTTCTTTCTATACTTTATATAACACAATGCACATAATGTATTGAATATACATTTTTAAATTATGCATTTTGCACGCTTCTTTTTCAACTTTCATACACATCTTCCCTTGCCAAATCGCAATACTTCAGAGGGTGTCTACCCCAGATTAATCAGACAATTTGAAAACTTAGCTTTATATTCATCTTATGTTTTCTTTTTTGAAAGCTTGCCTGACAAATTTACTTCTCTAGAACAATGCCTACTTTAGAGTTCTTTATCAGTAACGTGAGGCTGACAACCCCTCATGATAATCAGGTTGCTGTGAGGATGTGATGGGATTGGATGTGGGGCTGGGAGTCATAAGTGCTGGCCATTTGTACTTCCTTCTCCCTGCAAAGGCTGGAGAGTGAAAAGAAGTCGGGGGTAGGGGGGGTTCTTAATTATCGTCCATCCTCGCCTGAGCAGGTATGTGGACCAGCGTGCTCCGGAGAGGAGATTTCCACGTGAGGTTTCTCTTTCTTTCCCCTGCAGTCTACACCTACATCCAAAGCCGCTTCTACCGATCCCCAGAGGTGATCCTGGGCCATCCCTACAACATGGCCATTGATATGTGGAGCCTGGGCTGCATCATGGCCGAGCTGTACACGGGCTACCCCCTGTTCCCTGGGGAGAACGAGGCGGAGCAGCTAGCCTGCATCATGGAGGTGAGGGGGACCCGGCTGCCTTCCAGCCAATGCCCTCGGGATGGGTAACTTCCGCTCTCAGACTCCAGGCTGCGTCGGACTCGCTCTAGGGCAATGGCCTGCATCTGTTTATGGGACAGGGTTGGATGTTTTGTAATTATGTACACTTTTGAGTTGACATCTAACCTTTTTATCCTAAATTTAAGTAACTGCAAAGGATGTAACGTCCAGCATTTTGTGAATAGTGACATTTAAAATAAAACTGTTATACCAGTCTTTCAAATATATTCCAAAGAATCTAAAAACCAGGCTGACATGACACCCGTTGAAATCTGTGCACTGTTCAGTTGTTAGTTACCATCTTAACTTTCTGGGAAGAATATCACCCAATGAAAAGGCTTTACCAAGACTCTCATATGATTATTTATTATCCCTGCTATTCTTTTACTTAAAGACATCTTGTTAAGCCAAATTAGACGACATGGGAGAAAATAATCCTAAAAATTGGAAATTTCATATATTAGGATTTCCCCAGGGAACAAAGATATTTTGACTCTGAACAAAGACATATCTAATTCCTCTCTCTCTCAACCTATCTATCCATTCATCCCAAATCTCCATTTTCTAGATTGTCTTAAGGTTAAAGGTTGGTTGGGGAGACACATACATGCTTGAGAATTAATGTAGAGATTCATCTTATGGTTGAAACTGATAATAAAGTATTCAAATAATTTAGTTAGTAGTAGCTATAAATGATAGCTATGGTGGGATGAACACTGCCCTGGAAATCAGTAAACCTGGAGGCTAGTCCTCCTTGTCTTTGGCAAGTCACTTCCCTGGTCTGGATCTCTGTAAGATGAGGGGACCAGAGTCCATGGCTTCTAAGGTTGATGATGGATGATTCAATGAGCATCCCTGAGCCAATCCTCCTCCAACTTCCAAGGAGAATGGAGGACATGGGATCTGGGTGGAGGTTCCTACTGCCCCAGAACTGCAGCTTCCTCCTGACCTCAGTCCGTGAGGCTGAGGAACAGGAGGGCAGGGTCATGCAGGGACAACCTGGGAACCTGGCTGCAAGGACAGGGGCCCAGAGCTGAGGGGGACACCTGTCATTTCTCTCTTCTGTGTGCACCCCTATAGGTTGCAGTGGGGAAAGGTGACCGAGCAGGTGTTACTCTTGTCTTTTCAGAAGATATGTTGTCATATCGCGGTCTGATGCCCATCTGGTGATTTCCATCTCCTTTTCCTTTCCTCCCTTCCCATGCTCTGAGCTGGGATGTGTCACTCCTTAACTCAGGGGTGGTCCGCAGCTACACTGGTTTACTCGCTTGGACAGTGGGATCTGGCTGCTATCACGAGTGGTGGCCTATCTAGTAGGTGCTGATGTCTGTTTAGAATAATGTGGGTGGTGTCAGTGCTCGGGATACTGAAACGGCCCTGGATTAGGAGTCAAGTCTCAGGCTCTGGACCTGCTCTGCCACTGGCTTGAGGTTATCACTTAATATCCTGAGTCCTTATCTGTAGAAGACAACGTTTAGCTGAAGTCCCACCCAGTTCTAACAGTCTTGGAATGTGTGACTCCAGAGGAGTGAATCCACTGCTTTGTCCTTGTTGAAGGTGCTGGGCTTGCCACCAACCCACTTCATCCAGACGGCCTCCAGGAGACAGACATTCTTTGGTGAGTCCCAGGTCTGACTCTCTTTTTCCTGCTGTAGCTGAGGAGGTTGCCCAGCCCTGGAAGACACCTTCCATGCCCTACACCCCATATGATGCTCCTCCTCTGGCCCCACCCCAAAAGGCAGGCTGTGCTTAGAGGTTTCTTTCAGAAAAGTAAAAAGATGCTGAGCCATGGTACCAGGTGCATGATGGAGACGGGTGGGGCAGTCACTGGGAACGGGGTCTCGGCAGTGAAGATGCACAGGTGCCGAGAGTGACCAGGTTCCTGCTCAGAAGGCCTATCAGCAGATCTTGAAACCCCAAAAGATTAGAACTCTACCCTCTCCTAACAATTCTCCCCACCTCCCCTAGCAGCTTGCCTGCCCGCTCGCACTATGCACTGTGAAGGAAATCAGAGAGCAGAAGCGTCTTTGCAAGAATAGTGGAAAATTCCATTGCTACAGTTTATCATTAATGGAGCCTTATTCTTTCCTGCTGAAATTCTCTTAAGCCCCCAGTCCCTTACTATTCCAGATTCATTGCAACTTTGGTATAAAATGGGTAAGCAAGGGCTGTCAGCTATGGCTTGTCAATTTTGTATAGGACATCTGCCTAATTGCTGGAATTAAGCTTCATCCACAGTCTCCATGCTGCAACCCCCCCGCCATCCCAGTTCCCAGACTCTGGATTTTATGAACTTCTGTCTTTCAAGCCAAGTTGTGCTGTACAGGACGGACCGGTGGATCAATGAAGTCCAACTTGGGCAGGGCTTCTGGGCCACTGTGAACCAGAAGATGAAGCCAGTCCCAGATCTAAAATCCCTTTGCTAAGGGATTCCCGTGTAGAAAAAGCCATAGTGGCCCTAATGTCAGCCAAGTGGAGTGAAGCCAGATGTGAGGGACGAGGGCTTCACAGACGGGCTCCCTGCCATCCGGCACGACATTGTCGTCAGCTTAGTTCACAGGCTCACGCTGTCGTTCCCAACCCTCCTGCCTCTTACTTTCACCCAACGGTGGCCTCAAAATGGGTAGACAAATCACATAATTTCTCTCCACCTCTTGTCCCATCAATAGGAAAGTCAAAAAACACCACCCTGGGGGACCCTCCTGGACAAAAGTGTTTCAGTCATGTTGGTGGGCAGTCGGTATATATCGGTTCAGCCACGTGGGGGTTAAAATGTAGTCTATTTCTGTACCATTTGGTTAAAAAGCCACAGCCCTGAGCCCATGATCCAGAAACTAAAATTTTAAGGTCTGGCAAGAAAAGGTCCCCCAGGATCCCCCTCCAATGCCAAGGCTGTCGTCCACTTGGATTGGTTAGTTCCATACCACAGCAGTCTGATGGCAGCAGAGGATCTGGCTGACTCGCTGGTATAACTTATGCATGGGGCAATGGAACTGGTCTTTTGACCCCAAATATACTTTTCCCATCCACCACTTTTAATTCAGCCCTTTGGATTTCAAAGGATTTAGGGAAAGACATGTAGGAGCATTGGTGTTCCCTCCTGCTAGACAAAGACCATGTGGGAAGAGTCACATCTCAAGCCTATAACCCTGAACTCAAGAGATTGTACTTGGGGGAATCAAAAGGAAGGGAATATAGGCATTTTGGTAAGAGGGTACCAAAGACATACACATGTCCATTTCATAGAGTACCCGATTTTTACCATCAGCACCAGGCTTCAGAATGTGGTTTTGGTATCTTCCCTTCCTGCGTAAGAAAGGACGTTATTGGGAGCTACATCCTCATCTGTGTTTCCCAAATTTTATTTGATTATAAGAATCATTTGGGTTCTTGGGAAAAATGCTAATCCCCAGGATCCTCCTATGGTATAGTGTGTTTGAGGTGGGACTCAGGAGTCTGTATGTTTTTTACAGCAGCTTATGATGAGGCGAGTTTGGAAACACTATATCCACTTAAGTTCTTGGCTCTCCCTTCCCCAGGTTTGGGCTGCCAACAGGTCCTCAGCCCCCAGCCACTCCTAGTTAATACCCTTAATTAAGAGGAAAGTTGTTTCTTCAAAGGTAGCAAGATATGTAGGTGCTCCAGGCAGCAAGAGGAGGTGGGGAGAATAATGAGATACTGGGGAAGGTCAGAGAGGTAGGAAAAACTTGTACAAGAAAAGCAATTACATAAGGATGACTGTAGGAGCTATGTTATTTGTAAGCCCATGAATCTAATTCTTCTTTGGCCATTTTATGAAAAGACAATATAGGATAAGGTGGGAGCCCTGGTGCCACAGTCAAAAAGGAGTTCACAGGACCTATGCCCTATGGAGTACCCCCAGCCCATTTTTATCTATATAAACACACAGATACCCATGTGTGTATATACACACACACACACATTCATGGGCTCTTCTAGGAATTCAGTAAGAGCAGGTGTTCTGTTGGACGCCCTGCAAATTGCATTGATTGCAAAAGTAATTAGAAGCATTTCATTATGTACCTTCCAGGATGTCCATTGTATGAACCCCGAGTTTTTGTGAGAGTTTCATGGAATGTGTCAATTTTGCACGTGTGTCTATACATATCCGCCCTTTTACATGTATGTTTACAAGGTGTGAGCATACATGGTCACCTTTCTGACCATGCTCACCAGGACCTAGATGTCCAAACGAGCGGTCTTGCCTTCAAGGCATTGCACTGTGTTCTCAGGCCACCTTTGGACCTGTCTTCAGGGGTTTCTCTTCAGCAATGACAGAAGATACATTTGGTGAGGGCTTTAATCAGTGGAAATGGCTGAAGAAAATCATTCCAAGCAGTGTCTTAAGCCACCAACCAAGTTTGATCATTCCAGTTATGGACAAAATTTTGACGCGACTGTAAAAATAAGAAATGAGCTTAACTTGCTTGTGTGGCTTGTACATGAGCTCTGAAAGTCAATCCTTCTCCTAACATGACTTTCTTGTTACTCCCCATGGGTGTCCCAAATTCTCACGTTTTGGGGTGAGGAAGGATCAAGGGCACAGATAAGCCAAGAATGGACAACATGCTTTTTGTTCAGAGCGGACCGTTTCTGTCACTTCAGATTTACTTTACTATTATCATCGTCATCATCATTATTATCATTATTATTTTACGTGGGTTAATGTTAAACCATTACAATCATTTGACTGATTCCAGGAGGAGGTGGTGGCCCAGAACACGCCGAGTAGTAGGAAGTTATTTGTAAAAGTAAATTGTATTCATTGGATAATTTACACGTGGTTAGTTTAAACTAAGACTGCGTGTGTGTGTGTGTGTGTGTGTGTGAGGGGCACGGGAGAGCTGCAGAGACCACTCCCAGAAGCAGCATGGCTGAGTGAACAGCTGTGATGTGACCGATGCATATTCACACCTGGAACTAAACACATAATGTTGTATCTCTAAAGATTCCAAAGGTTTTCCTAAAAATATAACCAACAACAGGGGGAAAAAAAGATACCCGGATTCCAAGGATCTCACCATGGTGCTGAAAACCTACGACACCAGCTTCCTGGACTTTCTGAGAAAGTGTTTGGTGTGAGTTTGTCAGGGTGTCTTTGCTTCTGGGTTTCCTCTTAAATACTGTACTTTCCCACATGTTTGCTGGTGAAACAGTCATGGGACATGACTGCTGCTGGAGGCAGTCATGGGACATAATAAACACGGGCCGTAGATCTTTAGAGTCTACGAGATGCTTTCCTATCTGCTGCCTCATCAGACTGCTCTCTCCACTGTCCATCCTGTGTGGTCAGTGGGACAGACGATTTGATGTTTTGAGGCATGGAGCCTGAGGCTCGAGAGATTAAGTGACTTGCCCTGGATTACACAGCGTGTGGGTCGAGTTTGCTTCCTTCTTGCCCTGACTGCCTGGAAGCGAGGTTGTAGGCAAGTCCTCAGTGTCTTCTGCTTCATGAACTGAAGTCAGGGTCTTCAGAGAGTCTGTTGTATCAGTAACTATTTGCATACATGCCCAGTACAAACTGGTTTCAGGCGCCTTCCCACCCATTCCCCTAGGATTTAGAGTCTAAATCCTCTCACATTAGGGAACTAGGGAAAGGGTGATCTATAAACCATTTATTATGTACAGCTTTTTAGAATTTATAGGCATATTTTGAATCTCAGAAAGTAGGCTCTGTACTTCACCCAAGTCATAGTATTGATTAAAAAAACCCAATAGTACATAAAGCACCTTAGAACAGTACCCAGTTTAGAAGGTATTTAGAAAATACTAGCTGTTGTCACCAATTTTAAAGAGGTTATGCAAGTCTGTCTCCACTGAGTGGCAAATAAATTAGCCACGTGATATTGGACAAGTCATTGTCTCTCTGGGCTTCAGTTTCCTTTTCTGTAGAGTGGGGTATTACTAAGGTCTCTTCCAGCTGTAATAGTCCTATAATTGTTTAGTATTTTTAGAAGACCATATGTTTATGTTCTCTCATTCCTTCAGTGGGATGAAGTAGTTTTAGCAAAGTACTACTCTTCTGGCATTTGTGCATCTGGAGTTTAGGTACTAGCTCAGAAAATAAACCACCAGGGACTGCCGGAAGTTTCCCCATCTGAAAAATGGAGCTAGAGAAGGATCCTGTAGCCCATCATGACCCCCACCCCACCCCAGCCTCTTGCTGAGGCGATAGAATGAATGGCCATTAACTCGTGACAGAAACTCAGTCCTGAGACAGAGGTGGGCAATCCAGAAACTCAGAGCCAAGAATGAAATTATTCTCCTTTTTAGTGCAAAGGGCTGATTGCTCACACCTTGTAAGAGGCAGTCATGCGTCAGGGCCTGTTGTTTTATTACTTCATATTTGGCTAATTAGCAAGTCTTTGAGAGACTAAAAGTTTTGGGTCAGATTTAATAGGGATACATGTAAAGTTCTGTGTCTAGATTTTATAGGCTAACTCTAGGAGTTCAGGAGAGGCGAGGTGTAGCTTAACAGCAGTTCACTGGACAAAGAACCAGGAACTTGAGTTGTTTAGACCTCGATGAGTCTGAGTACTAATGCCATCTCCTTGCAGTTAGTACCTATTCCCAGCATGATGGACACCAGTTAGATAACAGCTGAGATTTCCTGTCTAGGAAGGACCTGATCATGTCATATGGTCAATAATTAGTAGTCATGTAAATGTTTTCAGATAGTTGAAGGGTTGTGACATAAAAGATGGATTAGTTGTCTCATTCTGTATGATGCTAACGGGTAGAATTTAAGACCGGGTCAAAGTTACTAGGCTAAAAGTTCCTGAGAAGTGAATCTTGGCTCAATCAAAATGAAGAACTTTTAAAGAATTGGAGTTTTTAAAAACTGGAATAGATAGTTCTATGAGTTAGTGCCATGTTACTAAAATTAGTCAAGAAAGGCAAGATGATTCCACGGTGGGTCAAGTGTATTTTGTCAAGTGTATTTTGTTACTGCATTAGCAGTTTGGATTATCTCCAAGTCCCCTCATGACCTTAATAGTCTAGTGTTCTATAATGTTCTTTGTGATATATTTGGAGGTCCAAATTCCATAGTTTGGGAATCACAATTAAGCATCTCTTCATTTTGATGTTCTTAGTTTATTAAACCCTAAATCCCAGTGGTTTAGATTTTCTATAATATTTCTTGTAACAGAATTTGGGCTCTGAGATATTCCTTGCCTTGTCATACACATTTTCTAAAAAGATCATTTCCAATAGTTGCCTCCAGGTACTTTAAAATTGTATGTCATAAGCTCTGTTCTATGGTGTCTTTGAGCTATAACATAGCTTAAATGGGTTCTTTAAAAATGAACCATTTTTATATCTTATTTAGGTTCTTTATTGGGGTCTTTGAAAATATTTCTTTATTAAAAAGGGAAACAAAACCCTAACCGATGCTGGGCTTTGTTGGTGTGTAGCTGGGAGCCTTCTCTTCGCATGACCCCTGACCAGGCCCTCAAGCATGCTTGGATTCATGAGCCGCGGAACCTCAAAGCACAGTCCAGGCTTCAGACCTTGAGGAAAACCAGTCTCTGTTTCCCCTCTGAGGCCAGGAAGGACAAGGTTCAAGGGCAGCATCACTTGGGCAAAGAAGGTACAGTACCTCAAATAGCCAGTCCCATTTCCATAATCCAGGGGGTCAGACATCTCGGAGGATTGCATGCCAATTTCTCTGAGCTCAACCTTGGTTAATTATTCTGGCTTCATCACTACTGGCCTGCCCCTTCTTAATTTGGGGATTTTCCTCTTTCAGGAAACTTGGTTGTGGCTGGGTTCGCCTTTTTTTTTTTGCCCTCTCATCATTAGGAATTTCCGTGTTTCTCCTATCTCCAATTCCTATTCCCCTCCTTTCCTTTTCTTTCAATGTGTCCTCCTCTGCAAGCAATTACCTTTTGAATTTTTATCAGACAGATTATGGAATTATGCAAGTATCTTTTATAGGCAATATAGCCTCATGGTTATGTACTTGGTCACTGGAGTCAGGTTGCCTGGGATAAATTCTGGCCCTGCCACTTACCAGCTGTGGGTCCTTGGGCAACTTACTTAACCTCTCTGTGCCGCAGTTTCTCCATTTATGAGAATGAGAATAATGCCTATTCTCTCTGGTTGCAGGAAGGATCAAAGGAACCAGTAAGTGTCAAGGGCTTAGAATAATGCCTGGCACATAGAATGTGCTTTACAAATGACTTGTTTTTGTATCATTACAACCAGATTTCCCCAAAATGATTTAGAGCCTAATGGACAGTTAGAATATAATTCACATTTGAACGCTTACTTGTTCCTGCTCTCTCCTCTTTGCCAGAGGTGATCCTTCAAATAGAGACTAAAGACAAAATCAAAGGCGGCGCCACTAAACAGGATCAGAATTCAGCTAATCAGCAGGGCTCTGTCCAGCACACAGCTGAAGTCGTCCAGCTGCCTCATCTAGCAGAAGCTTCCGGAAAGCCCGAGGCAGTTGTTGGGCCAGCGGAGTCCAAGACCTCCACAGGACAACAAAACAAAAACTGCTCCCCCAAGAACACAAACATTTTACCACCTATTGTGTGACCTGAGCGGAGGGTGTGTCCTGTTCCTTTCCACCAGTGATTTGTACTAGAGACAGCACTTATATTGTACAATACTTAAGACTGTTTTTTAATGCATAAAGGTTTACCAAAAAAAACACCTCTATTCACATGGCCTATTGGCATGATTCCTATGATGAGGGCTTGGAAAGGATGTCCTTGCACCCGTGCGCCTTCCTTATGCCCTCAATCACATACAACAGTGGGTGCGTGTGTGGGGAGATGGGTGGGGAGAGGGTTAAGTACTCAGGGTTACAGCACCACTGAGAGGACTCTAAATAATAAAAAAACACGTTTTTCCTCTTGCCCAAGACAGTTAGTCAGGATTCTGGTTTGAAAATGACAGAAGCTGAGTTCAAACTAGTTTAAACAACAAAGGACATTTATTGGTTTATGTGACTGGGGCATCAGGAGGGATAAGTGTAGACACAGCAAGATCTAGGAATTCAGACAATGTCATGGAGCTCAGACTCCCTCTCCCCCATTAGTCTTGCTTCTTTTTATGGTTAACTTCACCCTGAAGACAAGCTCTGCCCAGAAGTTAAGATGACCACTGTCAGCCAGTCAAAAGATGCAGTCTTCCTGCTGGTAGGAAAGTCTCGGAGATGACTGATTGGACTTGAACTCATCACTGTGTCTGAGATATTGGGATCCTCTGATTGCAGCCTGGGTCACAAGCCCACAGCGTGGTGTGGTGGCAGCGCCATGACTGATGCTTCTCCAGGACCACGTGGAGTAGGGGACAACAGCTTTCCCAAAGGACGGAAGACGAGCAAACTACAGGATGTATCCACTCACCCACAACCTGCCCTTCCAGTCTTTACCTACATGAACTCAGTCTGTATATGGTTGTAATTATAGTACAGATAAATGTGTACAAGAAACTCAAGATCATAACATCATAAACATCCTACATGGCTTCAGAGTTTTCATTTTAATCAGTGTGTAACTGTCCATGAAGGGAGACACCAGGTAATTGAAGCTATGGGTTTGGCTGAGATCACCTAGGGAAGATGGTAGAGAATAGCAGAGGGTCAAGAGAAAGTCCTGGGAAAGACAAACATGTAAGCGGTTGACAAAGTCGAGTAGAGCCCCTGAGAGATGTAGAAAAATGGGGAAACTAGAAACCAGAGGAGGAGGAAGTTTCTAAAAGGAAGGACGGAGAATAAAGAATAGCCGGAGAATTTAAAATTCAGAAAATGCTTCTCAAGCGGGGTGACGTGGACATCAAGTCAGAGCAGTGTCAGAAGCGGTGGCTTGTCCCAGGCCCTACAGCCAGAAGGGTACACAACTGGCAACAGAACTCAGGTATGCGGGACCGTTGTTGACACCGACTGTCCACAATCATGGAGAAAGCTGGGGTGGACAGCCGTTCTGCGGAGACAGGACGAGAAGCCAAGTCCTGTAGCCGTATTGAGAGGATTTAGATTGGATACTGACAAATATTTACACGGTTATAAAGGGCTGAAATGACGCTTGATAAATGGTGGCTTATTTTTAGGGGCCACTTGAAAGCAGGGGAGCCGCAAGGCACAGATGGGGGTATCCAAAGACAACAGGCCAAATGGCGTTTGGGCGGGGGGGTCTCTCAGGCCGGCAGTGTTTTTCTTCTGCTAGCCATTGGATTCTTTTTTCACTGCTGAGATCGCTTCACCTTACTGTCCCATTGGATGCCAAGGAAACAAAATACCTGAAGCCATTTATTTGCAATTTTTTTTTTATTTTATGTCCTTGCTCACATGGGCAGGAAGGGGACTAGCACAAGGTGACACGTCTCGGATGTGAGTGGTACGAAGGTGACGCCGGGGCTCCGTGAGGATGCGGAGGCGGGGGCTGCACAGGGGAGGAGGCAGGCAGGGGGCGAGGGCCGGGCCCGGCGCGGGAAGGGGGAGAGCAGCGGCGGCCCCCGTCACAGGTTCGCCAGCAGCCAGTCCAGCAGCTGCAGCCGCATGACGTTGCCCACCGCCTCGTCCAGCTGTCGCTCCTTCTCATAGCGCAGCACCGACTGCAGAACCTCGCCTACGCTGCGCCCTTTTTCCACGGCGGCTGCCGAGAGCTGAAGTAGCTGAGGGAGGGAAGGAAAGCAATGGTGGGGGGCAGAGCATCCCACCGAGGGCGGGGACGGGCTGCCAAGGCGAGGGCAAACGAGCCCCTGCAGCGGGAGGGCCTCGAGGGAGACACTGAGGCGATGTCCATAACCGGGATGCCCACTGGCCCGTCTGACAGAAGAAAGGTGGTTACACCGCCCTTAATTTAAGTAACATCCCCCTGTCCGTGATACGGAAAATGTGATTTCCCACTAAGACTAAAGACTTCCTGCTTCCAGTGGGTGTTTGGTCAATGGTGTTCTTGCCTTCTAAGGATTCTAAAGTTCTTAAGTTCACTGTAACATCATAAAACGGGCTCCATCACTGTCCCAAGACTGACAAGCGCAGGAGAGAAAGAGGGAAAGGTGCTGCTTTCCCTGCCCCATAGACCAGACAACACTGGGATGTTAGAGCAGGAAGGTGACTCAAAGAGCCATTCAACCCCCATGAAAACGCTGCCCGGAGAGGGGAAGATTGTCAGTAATACAACGCTAGAAATTAGCGGAGGTAATACTCATACCCAGGTCTCTGAACCCTATGTTTAATTCCCTTCCCAAGCTTAAAATGAGAAAAAATGAGCCAAAGCAAGTATTCTAATATGAGCACAGTACATTGCCATTCCACCTGGAATCCTCGCAGCAATAAACTAATCAAATTTTATATTTTGTGCATTCTGCACCTGACTGTATGAGAAAGTCAAAGGGCAAATTAACAGGCCAAATATCAGGAGCTTTTTCAGGGGAAATTCCATGCAAAGACTGAAGTATTGGGTTGGCCAAAAAGTTCATTCGGGTTTTTCCATAACATCTTAGGAAAAACCCAAATGAACTTTTTGGCCAACCCAATACATAAGGATACTCCTGAAACAAATGGAAAGACAAAGTCTCCGCAAAGAGGAGATATAAAGAAGACCCAAATGGAAATTTTGGAACTAAACAATAATACAAAATCCAAAATGAAAACTAAATGGACAGGGATGAGAGAGGAAACCCAGTAAACTTGAAGAGAGAGCAACAGAAATGCGTCGCACTGAACAGGGTAAGATTAAACCTGATTAAACCTCTTTCAAAAAGACTGAGAAAATAAACAATTCCAAAAGGTTTTACATTTATGTCATCAGAATCCCAGAAGGAGAGGAGAAAAAGGGGAATACAGAAAACATACTTAATGAAAGCTTCCCCTATTTGCCAACAGAAATAACTGACAAATTCAAGAAGTGTAGTGAAGCTGAAATAACATGAACCCAAAGAAATTCACTTCAAGACCTGTTGTAATCAAACTGCTGAAAACTAAAGACAAAAGAAAAAAAAAATCTAAAAGCAGTCAGAGAAAAATGGCACATTTTGTATAAGGGAACAACAATTCGAATGACAGCAGATTTCTCATCAAAAACCATAGAGGAACGGAGGAGGTGAAACAGCATTTTTTAAGCACTAAAAGAAAAGAACTATCAAACCAGAATTCTACGTCCAGCAAACATATAATTCAGGAATGAAGGTCAAATAAAGAAAAATTCGGATTAAATTAAGAGAATTCATTGCCAGAAAATGCACTCTTGTTCTTCGGGCAAAAGGAAAATGGTATCAGAAAGAAACTGGGAACATAAGAAGTGAACAAAGAACAAAAGAGACAGTAAAAATCTCAGGATCAACAATAAACGATTTGCCTCCATTCTTTAAAATGTGCTTTATGGTTGAAAGCAAAAATAACATTGCCTAAGGATTTTTGCAACTAAATACATAAAATAACTGCAACCTAGGGCAGAAGGGTAAAGGGACCTATATGGTAGGAAGATTTCTACATTCCAATTTAAGTGGTAACTATTGACTCTAGTTAGACTCTGAAAAGTTAGGTATGTTATTGTGATCCCCAGAGAAACCACTAAAAAAACTACACAAAGAGATATAGACAAAAACACGATAGATTAAAATGGACAACTAAAAAATGTTTAAATAATCCAAAAGAAGGCAACAAAAGGAAAAACAGGAAAAGCAGAGAGAATAAACATAACTAACATTAAAATAATAGGCCTAAATCCAAGCATATCAATAATTAGGCTAAATGTAAATGGTCTAAACACACCAACTGCTGTCAGAATAGATTAAAAAAACATGACCCTACTTACGTTGCCTATGGAAAAACTCACTTCAAATGATATAGGTAAGTTAAAAGTAAAATTATGGAAAAAGACGTACCATGAAAACACCAATCAAAAGAGAGCTTGAACCTCAACATTTATGGTGAGTCTGTTGGTATAAAGGGGGAAGAATTCAAAAGGGCCAGATGTCCATTTGTCTTTTCGACAAAGGTGCTGAAGACAACTGCTTACGCAGACGCAGAAGTATGAATCTAGAATCTAGACACCTACCTCATATTATACATGAAAATGAGCTCAAAATGGGTCACAGACCTAAATATTAGAGCTGAAATGATCATCTAGAAGAAAACAAACAAGAGAATCTTCATGACCCTGCTTATTAGGTCAGGGTTTCACAATGTGGCCAGGTGATTCTTTGCTGAGGGGCTGTCCTGTGCACTGTAGGATGTTTATAGCATCCCTGGCCTCTCCCCACTAGACTCCCCCTTCCCAGTTGTGACAAAAAAATATGTCTCCAGGCATTGCCAAATGTCCCTTGGGGGCAAAACTGCCTCCAGTTGAGAACCACTGAGTTAAGCAAAGATTTATCAGAGATGACATCAAAAGCACAAGCAGGGCTTCCCTGGTGGCGCAGTGGTTGAGAGTCTGCCTGCTAATGCAGGGGACACGGGTTCGAGCCCTGGTCTGGGAAGATCCCACATGCTGCGGAGCAACTAGGCCTGTGCGCCGCAACTACTGAGCCTGCGTGTCTGGAGCCTGTGCTCCGCAACAAGAGAGGCCGCGATAGTGAGAGGCCCGCGCACCACGAGGAAGAGTGGCCCCCGCTTGCCACAACTAGAGAAAGCCCTAGCACAGAAACGAAGACCCAACGTAGCAATCAATCAATCAATAAATCTTAAAAAAAAAAAAAATGTTGACCTGGTCCCAACGTTCTCCTGGGAAACGGGGAGGGAGGACAGACAGCAGTGAGGGAACAGAGGTGCCCCTCAGATAAGGGAAGCAAGAGCCGGGCTCCAGAATCAATTTCTGGAGGAATCTGGCACCCTCGGTTCTCCTTTCTTACAAAGGTGACTTCTCTCCCTCTACCATTCACGTCCTCACTTTCTAAAAAAAAAAAAAAAAAGCACAAGCAATGAAAGCAAAAAGTGATAAATCAGATGTCATCATTAACAACTTTTGCTTTTTGAAGCACTCCATTAAGTAAAAAGACAAGATACATACTGAGAGAAAATATTTGCAAATCATATATATCTGATAAAGGACTTGTATCCAGAATACATAAAGAATTCTTGTAACTTTATATTCTTGTAACCCAGTCAAAATATGGGCAAAAGATTTATGTAGACAACTCACCAAAGAATATATATGAATGGCTAATGAACACATAAAAAAGATGCTCAACATGTTTAGTCATTTTAATGTATGGATGTCAAATTAAATCCACAGTCAGAAACCACTGTAACAGCTATAATTTAAAAAAAAAGAATAATGAGAAACTGAAATCGACAAAAATTACTGGTAGGAACGTAAAATGGTACAGCCACTTTGGAAACCAGTTTGACAGTTTCTTAAGAAAGTATACTTACCATAAGATGCAGCAAGTACACCCCTTGTCACCCAAGAGAAATGAAAACGTTATGTTCACACAAAGATGTGTGTGTGAATGTTCACAGAAGCGTTATTCATAACAGCCAACTAGTGGGAACAACCCAAATGTCCATTAACTGGTGAGTGGATAGAGAAAACATATAAAATGAAATATTCAGCAATAAAAGAAATGAACTACTGACATATACTGCAGTATGGATAAACCTCAAAAACGTTATGCTAGGTGTACAGAGCCAGATGTAAAAGGCTACATAGTTTATGACTCCATTATATAAAATGTCGGAAAGGCAAATCTGTAATGCAAGAAAGCAGGTTGATGGTTGCCTATGGCTGGTGGTGAAACTGAAAAAATATAGCCTAGAAAATTTCTGAGACAGAGAAATATGGAGTTTCTAGTCCTTATCAGATATTAAAACATTACAGAATTACAGTAATTAAATCAATATGCTACGAAAATAGTATTAAACTAGTAAGAATAGACAAATGATCCAATGGAATAGAATAGAAAGCTTAGAAAAAAAACAAAGACAGATAGCTATCTGAGCTAGTGGGAAGCAGCTGCATCACACGGGGAGATCAGTTCGGTGCTTTGTGACCACCTAGAGGGGTGGGATAGGGAGGGTGGGAGGGAGACGCAAGAGGGAGGGGATATGGGGATATACATATATGTATAGCTGATTTACTTTGTTATACAGCAGAAACTAACACACCATTGTAAAGCAATTATACTCCAATAAAGATGTTAAAAAAAAAAAAGAGACAGCTATCTGGAAAAAAATAAGAGATTGCATGCCTACATCACACCTTATATGAAAACAAATTCAACATGGATCAAAGTCAAACATTGTTTTAAAAAATCATAAAAGTACTAGAAGAAAAACATGGGGAAGTTTTGTTAATATTTTGTGGTAGAGAATGTTTTCCAAAATACGACACAATCTAGGAAAAATAAAAGATAAACTGTCATATTTGACTACATAAACATTTAAAAAATTCTGTATGGCAAAAACAACAAAAAACACCAATCAAAAGTCAAATGATAAAAATATCACATCTAATATCACAAAGGCTAATTTCCTTGCATATAAAAAAACTCTCAGAGATAAAGAAAAAAAGACCAACAACCCAAGAGAAAAATGGGCAGAGGGTACGAACAAGTAATTCATCCATGAAAAAGGAAATTCAAAAATGGCTCTTAAACATATGAAAAGGTATTCACCCTCGTTCCTAATAAGACATGTGAAAAGTAAGGCAACACTTGGCAAAGGTCAAAAGTCTGGAATGGACTGTTGGTTAAACTGTGGGAAATAGGCACTGTCATACTGTTGGTGCAAGCTCTATAAAAGGCATTGGGGAATACATATCAAATCTACAAGCACACATTCAGATACATTTGAATCTGCGTACAGCACTGCTTATAGCAGCAAAATACTGGTAACTGAAATGTGCATCCATAGAAGAGTGGTTACACACAGCAGCTGCATACAGTAAATATGCAGCCATTAGAAAAGAACGTGGCAACTCTGTATGTTGCAGAAGAGAATATATACACATAGATAAAAGACTACCATTTGTGACTTAAAAAAAGATAAGTATATATAAGTATTAACTTGTACATGCATAAGCATTTCTGGAAGGATAAACAAGAAATTGATCAGAATGGTTTTCTCCAGGGAGGGCAATGGGATGGGAGATAAAGATGAGAAATTCAAGCAGTTCCAAGGTCTTTGGATTTTGAACTATGCACACATTACCTATTCAAAAATGGATGCAAATTTGTTTAAAGGAATTGGGCTCATGGGCATCCCAGTGTTACCAGGTTCAATCACCTGCATCACCATGAAAATATTTGCATGTTAATTAAATCTCTTTCCAAAAAAAAAATTGCGACTCATTTTTAGGTAGTTTCTTTGATGTACACCTCATCCAGCTGTTCTTAAAAACCCACTGATGCTCAGTGCAAATCCACTCACTAGCTGAAGTCTGGCTGGGCTGCTGCTCCCCCTTTCCACTCCTCTCCTTTAAGAAAATAGATGATAGTCTTTACTTTGGGCAAAGACGTGCGTGTGTGTAGAACAAGGAGGCCTGCAAGTCTACTGTGCTCATTTTAGAGAATTAGATCATAGACATTCTAATTCAAAGTCATCTAAAATCAGAATGTGTTATGTATGATGAGGTTGACTTAAAAGATGGTGTCAGAACAAAGCCTGTTTCACACATTGTACGCATGAAAGCTAGGCTTTTTAGACTTTTTTCATCAGTCTAAAGCTTTTGTGAATACAGGCCCATCCGCTAATTGCTACGTGCCAAAACAGTTGTCTGTTGTACACATTGGAAAAACTGTAAAGAGACAGAACTTGCCGAGGACTCTTAGCCATAAATCTAAGATTGGATCTCCACGTTCCGTCCTTTAGCCCAAATGGAACGTGCACACAAATCACCTGGCGATTTTGCTAAAGCGAAGATTCTGACTCAGCAGGTCAGGAGTGGAGCCTCAGGTTCTGCACTTGTACTGAGCTCCCAGGCGATGCCAATGCTGTTGGTCCACAGACCACACGAGCAGCAAGTGTACAGATGACACAGTTTCTCGTTTGGGCTGAGTGTGGCCTATTCTGTGCGCTGCACTGTGTCTTCCCGGTCATCAGACAAAGCAAGTAACCCAGTTACAAGGGTTACTAATACCACATATTAAACAGAGAAAGCCTCTTCCTCCACGTCCTCTGGTTTCTAAGAAGATGAATGCTTTTTATAAATAATCCCAGCCTTTTGTGCCACCTCCTACTACTTAAAATGCCCTTGTTCTACTTTTCTCAATTGAGGGAAAATAATAAAAAATCCTGTGTGTGTGTGTGTGTGTGTGTGTGTGTGTTGTGCAGACGGTCTCTCTTAATTCTCCCACACTAGCATGAAACAGCAACTACATAAATAAAAGCTTTCTGGACCCCAAATTTCTCTTCAGTGAGCAGTTCCAAGGCCTAAACTGGGAGAAGAAAGGAGTTAGGAGGCACACTTACCTTTATCAGTAATAACAGTAATAAGCTGACTTTCCATCTGCCTTATTCTTTGGTCTTACTTCTCAATTGATTCAGAACTTAGGGTGAGGGGAAGAGGGATGTTGTTTATTGAATCCCTTCAAATCCCCAACACTTCCTAGACCACCAGCTAAGAGAGGAATGACAGGCTTGAAAAGGCCATCAGTCTAGCCCTTCACCCCCGCCTCCCAGGCCCGGCAACACATCCCCAGGATGCGATGCTTCCCAGCAGCTCCTTCTCATTCTTTGGGCAAAGCTCTCATGCAGAATTCAGCCTGAGCCCAGACCTTAATCTGATTCTTTCACCAAGTCTCTTGGAGGTTCCTTATTTGTGCATTTCCATCAATATACGCAGAAAAAAAAAAGAGAAAAAAAATGATTTATCTCTCTTTTACCCTTTGATATACCTCCTATTGGGCAAAATTGAATTTTAATTTACCCATTATCTCTACCATGAGGCATGAGCTTCAAATTTTTACTGTCCCCATTCTACCCTTCTCGTGGCTCTCTTTCCATTCAGAAAGAAAAAAAGAACTTAAAACCGTAATGAACCCCTAATAAATCTTCCCAAATTCCCGATTCTACTTCCTTACCTTCTCCTGGATCCCTTCATCGTCACCAGCAATGTACAAAACGGGGACATTGAGCTCAGAGGCGGCCACCCACTGAAGAACGGCTTGGAGTTGCTTGTTCTGAAGCGTATCGGTTAGGTTGCGACCGCTGACAATCACTTTGGGAGCTGCACACCCTTCGGGGAGCTGTCCTGACAGACCTCTCAATTCGTTATAGATAGCTTCATAAGCATTCTTCAGGAGGACCTCTGCTGTCCCTGTGCCCTTGGTTGGCAAACACTCACGTAAACTATCTGGGGAGGCTGAAGTTGGCCAGTTGGTATCCCCAGACTTATCATCTCCTAGTTCTGCCAACGGAGAGTCACAGGACTTGGCAATAATGAGACACAACTTCATCACTGAGTCCATCAGATGTTCTACCATTTGCCCGTTCATGTGGTCATCTAGCGGGTTAGCAGCCTTCTTGGTCAGCCCAGCAAAAGTACCTCCAGCCTCATCGCCTTCATTTAATTTGATGGGAGAAGGAGTTACAGGTCTTTCACACTGGGGACTGTCTTCTTCCTTAGTTGGCTTGGGTTCAGAGCTACGGTCGCTCTTGAAAATGGTCTCACCGAGTAAGTTCCGGATGAAGTTGTAGAAAGCGCTCATCAGACCCTTCTTTTCTGCTTCTTCTTGGTCAACCCCCATATGAGGAGACCTAAGGCCGGACTCATCGGAAACTGCAGGGGACTTGTTGGCCTGCAAGTTGGTGCTGCCAGCAGCTTTAAGGAAGCTCTGTGCACCCATGCTTCCCCCCTGGGCCAGGTGGTACTGAATCAGAAGTAAGGCAGATACGATCAGGTCCTTGGCCCAGGAGTCTGAATCATACATAACATTCTCCAGTTGCTCTGGGTGATGCACAGACGGACTGACGTTGCAAGGATCCAAAGGAACTCCCAAGGGAAAGTCTGGCGCAGGTTTATACTGTTTGTTGGAAGCTACAAACGGTGCACACTGGAAACCTGGAGATTTTCCTTCAATCTGCTGATTTTTATGCCACAGGGACAGTCCCTCTTTGATGATGTGCTCACCCAGAGTTTCAACACAAGTCTTCTCCTTCTCGGGTTTGGGTGCAGGAGGGCGTATTTTTTCCCTCAATTTACCTTCAGATTTCATGGATGCAAAGTTGACGTTTCGGTTTTTAGGGTCACTGATTCCTTTCATGGACATGAGGGAATAACTCTCAGACTTGTCCTTGGTTTTCCTGACAGTCTCAGGAGGTTTCTTGGCAAATATCACTGAGTAGAGCTTACCCAGCATGGCATCCATGATATCTGCGGCCTTCTGGCTTCCGTGAGAGAAGAGACTTCTTTTCACGGCCGAGACAAAGTCCGTATCAGTCATGAGGGCCCCTGTGACGTCGTGGAGGTTCTTCATGAAGGAGTCGATGAGATCGGAGACCACCTCTTTCGCGTGCCTGATCAGGACCTTCTTTAGCAGGACGGTGGCAACGGTCGTGTCCTTCACTTGGATCCTCAGTGTCTTCATGATGGAGACCATCATATCAGACACCACACTGTTAGCGTAGGTGATGATCCCTTGACTGACAGAAGCTGTGAAGTCATCGGGCCTTTCCTGCTCTATGAACATCTCTCCCTCTGCGGGTAAGGACCTTCCGCCCTCTGTGGCATCGCTTGCGTTACAAGATTCAAACACTTCCTTATAGAAGAAAGACTTCTTAGAAGAAGGCTTGTCGTCTGGACTCCTGCTTTCCTTGGTGCTGTCCTTGATCTTCAAAGCGCTTTTGTATTTTAAATTCAGGGGACTCTGTAATGTTCCTGAGGCTCTGTCACAGGAGCCAGGAGGCTTATCCGAGGTGGAGTTTTTGGAACAGGCAGAGACAGTCTCGTTCACCAGCTCTGATGCCACCTTGCTCAGGCTTTTGTTGGGTGCGGGCTTATCCCCCATGTACACTGACTGATGGATGCACTTGTTCTCAGAGCCGTCAATCCTCTCGTTGATCTCCTTGCGGGCCATGGCTATGACGAGATTTGTGAGGCGACTGGCGTAGAAGGAAACTTCGTCTACTGAGCTCCGGTTACCGACGTGGGCACTGGGGCCCTGGCAAGGGTTCTCTCTGTGACTCATCTCAAAATGCAATCTCCCTGGACTGCCCTTGGTGGTGGTGTTATAATAGTCCACACAGAAACTTTTGCGTGGGTCTCCTGAGTTGACCATGTCCCCACCAAATGACGCCTCTCCAGGCTTGAATCTAACATCTTGGAACCCTGCTGTGCTTTTTTCCAGGTCTCTGCGGAGCCAGCTGAGCGCTCTGATGGGATCATGTGAGGCTTCCTTAAAAAGGGACCTGGGTTCATCCAACTATAACAAAGCACAGGTATGGGGTATTCAGGACAACCTCAAAGGTCAGCTACAAGTCTCAACTGCTCCATCAGCCCCATGGATGTAACTGACACTTATTGAGTGCAGGCACTGCTGCAAATATTTTAGGCCTGTTATCTCATTTAATATTATTCTGGCAGTAAACTTAAATGCTAGCTCTCTTATTACCCACATTTTACAGAAGAGGAAATTGAAGAACTGAGAGATTTAAGTTAGTTTCTTACCTGAGGTTATACAGCTATAATCATTGACGGAGGAGGAATTCCAACCCAGGCAGTGACTCCAGGGCCCATGCTCTTGGCCACTGCGCTATACTGACTCCAACAACATCTGTCCTTAAGATCTGACTGTCAGGGCTTCCCCAGTGGCTCAGTGGTTAAGGATCGCCTGCCAACTCAGGGGACATGGGTTTGATCCCTGGTCCAGGAAGATCCCACATGCCGTGGAGCAACTAAGCCCGTGTGCCACAACTACTGAGCCTGAGCTCTAGAGCCCACAAGCCACAACTACTGAGCCCACGTGCCACAACTACTGAAGCCTGTGCGCCTAGAGCCCGTGCTCCGCAACAAGAGAAGCCACTGCAATGAGAAGCCCAGGCACCACAACGAAAAGTGGCCCCACTTGCTGCAACTAGAGAAAGCCTGCGCACAGCAACAAAGACGCAACGCATCCAAAAATAAATAAATAAATAAATAAATTTTAAAAAATACTTTAAAAAACAGAGGGAAGCCACCGCAATGAGAAGCCCGTGCACTGCAACGAAGAGTGGCCCCACTTGCTGCAACTAGAAAAAGCCCGTGCACAGCAACGAAGACCCAATGCAGCCAAAAAAATAAATTAAATAAATAAATTTATTAAAAAAAAAAAAGATCTGACCGTCAGCAGCTACAGAGGTAGCATTTGAGCTGAATCAGAGTTTTCATGTATTGCTATTAATTGCTATTTTTTTATGGTTGATCTGTTTTATTTAGGTCTCTTATTCCAGCACAGTTTTCAAAAAATTAGAAAATTCAAGGACAGTTGTGCCTAATTCATCACTTTACTGGGCTACACAAGCACAATCTGATATGTTCAATGGCTTCCAGTGGACTCTTTGACATGACTTAAGTTGAAAATCTGACTTGTAATTGAGGAGTTAGTATCTGTGGACAATTTATTAGTTGTGAGTGAATGCAGATCCTTTGGTGAACATTAGCTGTGATAAGCACATGGACATATTTATACATTCACCTACTGTAATCTATACTCTTCACTTGAACATAGGCTAAAATAAGAATGCATGTAAAAGTATCCTATTCACCATCAAATGTCAGGGATCGTTGCAATGACTGGAGTTATATCTATCTGGGGATGACCACAAGTACTGCCCATCTTTAAAGAATAATTTGGTATTTTAACTACCAAGTATCATAGAATTGCTGGCTACTATTTGTTAAATACTTAGGTCTACCAGGAACTGTGCTTAGTGCTCTATGCATGTTATTTTATTTAATTCTCATACATACCCTGTAAGGTGCGTATCCCTCTTCCACGTTCACAGGTGGAAAACTGAGGCCTAGAGAAGTTAAATACTGACTAACATCTCACAGCTACTACACGATGGGGGCTAGTATTCAAATCTAGTTTGGACTCTAAAATTGGCAGTCTCCACCCCTACAGTACTCTGTTATGTTTGGATGACTTGGGAAGAAGAGAAAAGCAGCTGGACCTCTACAGGCTGGTTTAAGTTGCTTGTGGGCTATAGAGCTTGGTTCAAAGTCCTCCTAAATGGTTCTGCTAATTTGAATAATAGCTACTATAAGGAAATTTGTGCTCTAGTAGAAAACTATGCATAATCTATAGCATACCTTTCCACATTTTCTGATTCTGATTCTCTCAGAGCTATTTGATAACTCTGTAAACTGTAGATAACTGATAGCAATGCAATATAATTCTTGTCTACATACATATTGTGACCAGGGAAGAGTTACCTACTGCCTCTCCCACTGTGGAAAAGGTCAGTTTTGCTTCCGTTTGCACACTCACTTCAATATTCCTGATCTTTATATCTTTTTCCTTTGATTCTCCTTTGAACTGCACTAGCTCCTCATGAATGAGTTAAATAAAATCTTTCACATGATTTATTTTTATATTCATATGAAAGTCATTATTTCACCTTTCTCTGAAAATGATCTTTTGACAGTTTTGGAAGTCTCTGCCAAGATGTCCAACAGATTTGCCTAACAGAGGTAAATGTCATCATGAGGATAGTGTACCAGGTGCGTCTTTTCTTAGGCCCCCAAAGGTGAATCCAAAGGGCAACAGAACTTCGCAGACGTTCTGTTTTTCTGGTTTTAATTTTCCTCTCTACGAATTTTGGTTTTGGTTTTCATTTTGGTTTTTCCATGGCCAATAATCACCGGTGGCAGCAATGCTTGAGAATGTGGTTTTACTGTATCACCATTTGGTGATTTCTTTAATGGATTAATGGTTTATAGAGATCTATTCTCTGTTGGTGACAGACAACAGAAAATCTATTTTGCTAGTATTTTTTGCCTATCTTAAGCTCAAATCAATTTGGAATTTTGTGCTTAGTTGGAAGGAGAAGGGTTCTTTAACCTCTGGACAGGTGAGTTTTGGGTTTCTGTGTTTACCTTTGACACATGACTAAAAGTTTTTTTTTTCCATTGAAATATAGTTGACATATAACATTATATTCGTTTCAGGTGTACAACACCTGTAATTATTCGATATCTGTATACATATTGTGAGATGATCATCACAATAAGTCAAACGTCCACCATCACCACACATAGTTCAAAAATTTTTTTCTTGTGCTGAGCTTTTTTAAGATCTACTCTTTTAGCAACTTTCAAATATACAAAATATACACAACAGTATTATTAACTATAGTCACCATGCTGTACATTATATCCCCAGGATTTATTTATTTTATAACTGGAAGTCTGTACCTTTTGCCCTCCTTCACCCATTTTGCCCACCCACCTCTGGCAATCACCAATCTGTTCTCTGCACTTATGAGTTTATGTGTTCTTTTTTCTTTTTTAGAGCCCACATATAAGTGAGATCATATGGTATTTGTCTTTCTCTGTCTTACTTATTTCACTTAGCAGCTGTTGTCACAAATGGCAAGATTTCCTTCTTCTCATAATATTCCACTGTATACATGAACCGCATTTTCTTCATTCATTGTCCATCAGTGGACACTTGGGTTGTCTTCCATGTCTTGGCTGTTGTTAATAATGCTGCAATGAACACAGAGGTGCAGATATCTCTTCGAGATGGTGATTTTGTTTCCTTTAGATATATACCAGGAAGTGGAATTGCTGGATCATATGGTAGTTTTTATTATTTTTAAATAATTTCCTCATATGATTGTGATTGAGATTAAATGAGATAATATGCACAAAATAATCTGTACACTTGAAATGGAATGTATCAGACAGGTAGTACTCCTTAAACATGTCAAATGAAGATTAGACTTCAGAAGAGGTAAGAGAAGAGGAAGAGAAGTCAAGAAGCTTGATCGTTAGGGTAATGTGGTGAAACGTGGTTAACCAGCTGTGGGAGTACTAGGGAATAAAACTTGACTTCCTACATGTATGGGAAGTAGTGCTCTGGGTGAAAACAGAAGTGCTGGAAGAGAGCATGGCTAGGGGTGTGTCCTGCAATTCATTCCCATCAGCCTGGGTGGGAGGTGTGAAGAGACTACTGAGTTTCTGTATGAATCTTTTTTTTTTTTTTTTTTTTTTGTATGAATCTTTTAAAAAATTATTTTTCTGAACCAAAGGTCAGTAACAAGGGTGAACTTCTAAAAGGACAAAATTTAGTTTTAAGAAGAAGCTGTAGGAAAGAGAGCTGCCTGTATGCATGTCTGAGAAAGGGACAGAGAAAAGGTGGTGGAGTCAGAGCAAAGACTTCCAAGAAATGGAAAATTCAGTTGGTTCTAGTGCACAAACTATTCACCAGGGGGACCAACCTGATAGCCCACTTTGCAGAGGTGATTTAGGGGAGATGAATGATGTGTATCATAAACTATAATAAAACAGTGTCTGTTTTATTATATATATTATATATTGCACATTATATATTATATATTGCAGTGTCTGTATATTATATATTGCAGTGTCTGTGTATAACATCATTTAGAGAGGGCATTTGATGAGCAGCCTTCTTTGCAGTGACTCAGGGACCCAGGCTCTGCTTTTGCATGGTTTCACCCTCCGTTAGGGACTCAGAATCTTTCCTTTGAGCCAGTGTATGGGAAACACCAGAGACTGTGGAGGATTGAATGAGAAACTTTTGTTGTCCAGGCCTGGAAGTGACAAACATCACTTCTACCCATATTCCATTTGTCTTTGCCTTTTGAAAGTGTGATTATGATGTATCCCAGTGTGGGTCTTTTGACTTCATCCTATTTGGAGTTCACTGAACTTCTGGATGTTTATATTCACATCTTTCATTAGATTTGGGAAGTTTCCAGCCATTATTTCTCCAAATATTCTCACTGTCCCTTTTTTTCTGTCTTCTCCTACTGGGACTCTCATGCTGCATGTTTGTTCTCTTGATGGTGTCCCACAGAGCCCTTTGGCTCTGTTTCTTTTCTTCAATCCTTTTTTTCTTTCTGTTCCTTAGACTTGATAATTTCCATTGTCCTATCTTCAATTCTGCTAATTCTTTCTTCTGCCTGCTCAAATCTGCCTTTGAATCCCTCTAGTGATTTTTTCATTTCAGTTACTGTACTTTTCAGCTCCAGAATTTCTTTTAGTTTATCTTTAGGTTTTCTATCTCTTTACGGATATTTCCACTTTGTTCATACATCATTTTCTTGATTTTCTCCACATTTTTCCCTTGGTTCTTTGAGCATCTTTAAGACAGTTGTTTTAAAGTCTTTGTCTAGTAGATCTGCCATTGGGTCTTTTTCAGAGACCGTTTCTGTTGATTTATTTTTTTCCTTTGAATGGGCCATACTTTCCTGTTTCTCTGTATGCCTTGTGAATTTTTTTGGCTGAAAACTGGACATTTGAATCTACTGGATGAAAGTTTAGAATTGAGGCTCTAAGCTGTTTATCAGTGTTTGAATCATTATGTGTCTGCCATTCAGAAAAGCATTAGGTGTAAGTAATAATGTCTTCCTACCTCCACATGGTATTAACAAGTTAATATTATAAAGTTTCTTAAGCAAAAGAATCTCTTATTCTGACTGGAAAAAGTATTCTTATAGAGCCTAACTCAGAAATATTTTAGGAATCTAAGTTCACATAGTTGGGTAAATTTTTGGTAAATGAGATTAGTTTAATAATTTTGGTTTAATAAAAACAGCTACGTCTTTTCTTTTTTTTTTTTTTTTTTTACGTCTTTTCTGATTTACCAGTGTTAGGTATAACATTAAGTGTGCCTTTTTACTTTATGTTGATGTGCTCTTCATAAACTTATACAGGTTATGCAGATCCAATCAGCTAGTATTACTTGTACTTAATGTTTAAGATCATGAAAAATATAAATGTGTTTAATCAAATTGAATATTTATCCTGACAAACTTTGTTTCAACAGTTATTATGTTTTATAGTATGTCAGCTTGATGATAAATTTCCAACATCTTTATGTAACTTAAAACACTGGACTGGTATTAAATTGAGCTAATTAATGGATATTCACTGGATACTTAGATCATTTCTAAGTAAGATAGAATAATGAAACACTAATAGCTAAGCATAATTTATATGCTTTTGCTTTCTATTTTTATTACTATAGAGAGGTTAAATCTTTGGGTCTGTTAATGAATGTGTTTGTTTTTGCCACTTCGATTGTATAAGGGATGTGTATGTCTGTAGAGAGTCGTCCTGTCTGGTCCATAAGCTCCGTTAGTCTGCACTTCAGCTGCTATGTGACAGTTCACCATTGTAAACCTCCTCTCTCCCAGGTTTCTTTGTGAAATAGATTGGAAAGTACGTAGGTTAAAAATTATGATTAATATAAGTGGCTGAGACTATATTTAGGAACAACAGTTTCACAGGAATCCAACAGAATACATGCCTATTTTTCTAGGGACTGCAGGTGAAACCTGGTGGAGAGAGTTTCTTAGTTTTGACTCCCTGCTCTCAGGACAGCAAATAATGGAGGCCTTTAAAAGCCAGTTTGCAACTTCCCTGGTGGTCCAGTGGTTAAGAATCCGCCTTCCAATGCAGGGGACATGGGTTCGATCCCTGGTCGGGGAACTAAGATCCCACATGCCACGGGGCAACTAAGCCCTCGCACCACAACTACTGAGCCCACATGCTGTAAACTACAGAGCCCATGGCTCTGGAGCCGCATGCTGCAACTAGAGAGAAGCCTGTGCACCGCAATGAAGATCCTGCGTGCTGCAACTAAGACCCAACGCAGCCAAAAATAAAATAAAAAAAAAAGATCCGGGCTTCCCTGGTGGCGCAGTGGTTGAGAATCCGCCTGCCAATGCAGGGGACATGGGTTCGAGCCCTGGTCTGGGAAGATCCCACATGCCGCGGAGGAACTGGGCCCGTGAGCCACAACTACTGAGCCTGCGCGTCTGGAGCCTGTGCTCCGCAACGAGAGAGGCTGTGACAGCGAGAGGCCCGCGCACCGCGATGAAGAGTGGCCCCCGCTCGCCGCAACTAGAGAAAGCCCTCGCACAGAAACGAAGACCCAACACAGCCAAAAATAAATAAATAAATAAATAAATTTATTTAAAAAAAAAAGATCCTGTTAAAGGCCAATCTGTGACTCCTTATAAAAAGTTCCAGTAAAGCAAACTTAAGGCTTATCTGGTTGCCGCAAGTATATAAATAATCAGACCAAATCTGATGAGACTAGCCTTATTTTGTGATCAAAATTTATCTTATTTTGAGATTTTTTTCAATAAAAATGGAGGTAAGTGTAGGAAAAACATTTGTGCTTCAATAGAAAACTAGGCACTATCTATAGTCCATAGTCTGTAGACTGAGCATTGCATATAGCTGTCCACATAACCTGATCCTGATTCTGTGTGAGCTACTTTACAACTCGGTAAGCTGCAGATAATTGATAGCAATGCAAAATAATTCAACATGTCTACAAACATGTAACTTCTGTCCAGTGGAGGTTTAAATGTGGAAGAGGCCAGTTTTGCCTTGATTTGCACATTCATTTCAACATTCCTGATCTGTAAATGTACCTTTTAAAAAAATTCTCCTTTGAACTGGTTGTAATACCTCTCACCAATTTCCTCATTAATTAGTTGAAAAAATCTTTAACATGCATTCATTTTTGTATCTAATTGGGAGTCTCGATTTTGCCCTTTTTTGAAAATTATTCCTTAATGTTACCTACTTTTACAGATGGGCACACTATTTGCAAATAGGCATGTTTCCAAAATTAGGCTGTAACATGTACAGTCTTATTATAATGCAGATGTAGATTTTACTTTTTATCCTTTTTAATTCTTTTCACAGCACATTAAGGAAAAACAACCCTACAGCATAGCATCGAGCTTCATGACGGAGTCTAAAGACTTGTGTTAGCTTGGTGTGTTTTAGTTTTTCAGTTGTCTATTTATGTTTTTTAAACTAAAATGTGTGCACCCTATGTGCATTATTCCATTCAATCCAGAAGAATTTTGCAGAAGTAGCTGATGAAGTCAGAATGACTGGCGGAAATACTAACCCTGTTTCTTTTTCTACTGATGGAGTTGACAATCAAACAAACACCCATCTCCTCCAAACCTTTTGCCCTCTTGCATCCTTTAACTTTCTTATAGACTAGTATCTTGAACAGTTGGGGAAGGTGGATGCCCAATTATTTCTGTCTTTCTTAATTAAGAACAGGGAAAATTTTCATGGCCCTGAAGGAGAATATGAAAAGGGTTAAGGGGTTTCTCTCCTCAGCCATCTTCTGCTTCAGTAGCTTAGTGTTAAGTCAACACATATACCTCCCGTCCTATTCTTCACCTCTAACTCCATTAAACATACTTTATAAAATTTTCCCTATCTCCCACTTCGAAATGATCTGTTCTTTAAACACCCAGAGCAACTATTGTCCAGAAAATCCATTTGGCAAATTACCATGAACTTCTTATAACTGGTGTCTACTAGTTATTTAGAGCATGTTTATTTTTTATTTTCCCAAATGAATGACACGGTCTACGAGGACAGAAATTGTTTCATTCTTTACTACATCCGCTAGAGTGCTTCTCACTTATTGAAAAATGGAGAAATTTTTGTTACTTTAATGTTGAAACTCATTTTTTTGTTGTTTTTCTAAAGAAAAGGGCAGAAGTAAATAAAAGGTCTAGTGGAAGCAGTTTTGGTTAGCACTTATTCTACATTAATTGGATATCTAGTATCTGTATGTCCTCATGTCTTAATGTAGATTTGTTAATGTTTTCTTTCTTAGGCTATATAAGGCAGACCAAATAGATTTTGGACAAACAGAATATGCATCATGTAACATTACATGCAAGGAGGTGTTTGATAAATGTTAGTCCTGAGGGTGAGGATTACAATGGGGATTCCATTAGACTGTGAGATCCTTAAAGGGAGAGAATTCTAGTTTATTTTTCTATCTCTGACCCTAAGACTCAGCACAGTGTCTGTGCCAGCTATTCACTGTTGTCTCTCAGCTCCAAGTCCACCCTTTTTTGTCTTGCTTTGTGACTCTGGAACTGGACTCTTTAAACACTTGTCCGTTGGCAGCTGGCTTTGCTGGCAGAGGGCCCTGGAGGGGCACTACGTGGTCAGCACAGGTGGGAGGCGTTTCCCTTCTGGCCCCCCCGTACCCTCTGGCAAGTGTCTTCAGCACCACTGGGATGCAGATGGCTGTCCTGCTGCAGCTCACTCTCTCCAAGGAGATCTGAAGCAGCCTTGGTTGAGGGCGAGGGAGCTTCCGTGAGCCTTAGTTTCTTCCTTGTTCACTCTTTCAGCCTAGGGGTAGGAGCTGCTTTCTGCATTTGCTGCTTCTGGAACTCTTTGAGTCTTCTTTCACGGCTTTTAGTAGTTAACTTAGTTAGACACTTTTTACTGAACAGTTTTTTGATATTCAGTTACTGGCGCGGTTTCCATCTTCTGATGGGACTGACTTACAGTGCCTGATACTAAGCTGAATGATGTAGGCAAAGTGACAATATCACTCGCTCTAAAGGAGTTCATTTTCCCCCCAGTAACTTCATCTTCAAGAATAAGAGGTGGTGGCAGAGAGAATAAAGCTACTCTTAATGGCACATATTCCTAACTCAGTATTTATAAGGCGGCTGACACTTACCATTTTCCAGTCCTGGGGTTGGCCGTCTCCGGGGGAATAGACATCAACTTTGCAAACTCCAGTTTGGCTTTGTAACCAGTCAACCCTATCTGACATCTGGAAGAAGAAAAAAATGAGAATGGGTCATCAAAAGGGCTAGTTATACGGAAGGAGAAATAAGGTAAAAGGCTGAGATGCGGAAAACAGGAGAGATGCTTTCCACAGAGACCTGTCCCAAGAGCTACTCCACACCCACTTAACTCTGGACCTCTTCATCCTCAGCTCCCAACTGCAGGAAGATTTCTTAAGCATATGTATCTCCAGTGGAGAGGCCAGAGGCTGGTGTATTCCAGAGGTGCGTAATATAGATTTGCTCGTGAATGAACCTAAGCAGACACGTCCTGCTCTCTGTGTCCTGGCTTGACAGACCTTCCAGATCTTGGATTTTCAGTACATGCTCCAAGCTCAATGTGATCAGAATAGGATTAATTTACTTGTCCCTCTCTGTTCTTGCCTCCACCAACTTTTTACAGTAATGTAGGCTTCACGGTAATTAATTCCTAGAGCACTAACTTACTTATATTAGCAGTAAGTCTAGTATCTCTTCCTTAAGATTAAGGGCTTCCTTAATCCCTCTTCCAATTAGCCAGGGGTCCTGGAGGAATTCTCATTCTCCAAGGTTCCACCAAGTATCTGAATGCCAGGAGAAGGGCGATGTCATACGCACCATCCAAAGGGCCTCGGAGGCAGTGACGTCCTTGCTGATGTTGATTTTTTCATAACCTTCCCAACTCTTTGCTCTGTTCCCTAACCTCTGTAATGGCACCACCATCTACCTGGTCTTCCCGAAAGCTGAAATTTATTTCACACGTATTCGTCCCTCCCAAGCCTCCTCTAGCTACTATTTCTCTCTTCTCTCATTTGTAGTCATTTTTCTTGAAAGAACTGCTTATACTCGCTGCTCTCACTGCCTCATCTCACAGGTGAACATCATGATCCCTAATCCACTGACTCCTTGGCCTTTGGCCTCAGTCTCATCCACTTTCTGCAGCCCCGCATCTTTGCTAGTTCTTGGAAACATGACTAATTATCATATTTGCCCACTGATAATCTACAAGTATGGGAAGCTTCTCTCTGCCCTCTTTTTCCATGACAGAATGCCATTACCAGGCTTCCACACTGGAGTTCTCCTTCTTTTGTTATAAATGTTGCTTAGATCTATACTTCTTAATAAGCAAGGTGGAATAAGATGGCCAATTTTTCCTCCCCAATGCCCCACAAACATCTTTGTGAAACAGGCATATATATTTATATTTTAATTCCAACAAATATACTGGTTTAAAATTCTGTTATAATAAAGTCCAAAAGCTTATCCTAATTTTTTTTAACAATGAAATTGTGTTGTAAAAATAATTGCTTGAAATAAATGGAGCATTATTAGGAGCTGAATATCTGGTTAATTGGAAATATTTGCTTTAAAGGACTTTAGGTCGTGGTGGGGTATACATCTCCCCCACAAATAAAACCAACACAACTCAAACACAGATTACACACGATTTAAACTTAATTGTAAGTGGATTTATTATTTTTGTTATATGTAACATTATGGGTAATTACTAAAAAGAAAATATACGATCTTTCAAGAGCTACCTGTTCTTTGCTCCCAAAAGAATGCGTTCCCGTTTTCACACCCCACTAACTTAGATTACTGAGCTGGGGAAACAGCTTCCTTTTCTCTTCCTAACACTGTAATACAATAGATTCCTTGAATAAGCAACGGGTTTTCCACCCTGATTAGACCTTAGAATCGCCCTGTTTAAAAATCCTGAATCTTAGGATCAACTGTTTAAAAATACTGTATCTGAGAGACCAATCCCCATAGAATCTTATTTCAGTGGTTTTAGGGTGTGGAAATGTAGGCACTGAATTTCTTAAAAGCTCTCTGGGAGATTCTAATGTACATCTAGAATTGAGAACCCCTGGGCCTGGGCTTATATGGAGAGATCCTCTCTGCAATAGACTTGCAAGCTCCGGAAAGATAATTATTCTTTTCTTTAAAAATTTTCTCTGAGATTTCCTAACCTTCTTGGTACCTTATTTTAATTTTTTTTTTTAAAACCCTAGCAAGGAAGCTTTTTTTTTGTTTTTTTGTTTTTTTACATGTATCTACTGAAGCTGCCCATATTTTCTTTTTTAATTTATTTATTTATGGCTGTGTTGGGTCTTCGTTTCTGTGCGAGGGCTTTCTCTAGTTGTGGCAAGCGGGGGCCACTCTTCATCGCGGTGCACGGGCCTCTCACATCGCGGCCTCTCTTGTTGTGGGGCACAGGCTCCAGATGCGCAGGCTCAGTAGTTGTAGCTCACGGGCCCAGTTGCTCCGCGGTATGTGGGATCTTCCCAGTCCAGGGCTCGAACCCATGTCCCCTGCATTGGCAGGCAGATTCTCAACCACTGCGCCACCAGGGAAGCCCGAGGAAGCTTTTAACGTCAGTGAAGTTAAACCCTGTATTGTTTCTCAGCAGCTCACTATTTTGTGTATATATTCGAACCCCTGAACCATTACCACGCATAAAGGAAGGAATGGCACTGTTCTTTGGCCAAAGAATCAGAAGGCTTGGAAACAGGCTGTCCTGGACTGTTGACAGTGCAGGTCTTTTAATCTCCAGTTTACATTTCATCTTAATGAGTTATTTCTAATGGAAAATGACAAAATCAATAGGATCTACTGACTTTAGGTTATATAGCACAATTAAAAAGCAAGGATGAAAATGAAGTACAGAAAGGAAGGAAGTTGTGTGATCACTTACTCTTACTGAGGATAGGTTCTGAGCTATGAGGAAAGCTCTGGATTAATTTCTTGTTGTCTTCACTATTCCTAGGTTTATCCACCCCTCCTGCCATGAAATATAAGGAATCTGCAATGGAAAGACACAAATAAAAATGACTGATTTTACATGTGAACTTTATTGCTCTTATTATCAAATAATGATTTTGACCTATTATTTTTCACATGGGATACATAAGTGATGAGCACAAAATGACATTCACATTCAAATTCCAGATCTCATTCTTGGTGCGGTCTGATGGGTCCTACATGACAACAAAGGTTTCATCATCTGGCCGATGATTTCTGAAATGACTATTGTTATTCTCCACCTTCAAATCACTGGTAGACAGACTTATTTAACAACGAGGACACTGAAAGTTTTTAGTCTAATCTCAAACCTGGCTTAAATAGGAAGTCAGAAGATAAGTAGCTAGAATGGAGAATAAGTGCCCTGAGTTCATGAATCTCAAAACACGTGTGGACTTCCCTGGCAGTCCAGTGGTTAAGACTCCGCGCTTCCAGCATTTCCACTGCAGGGGGCGCAGGTTAGAGCCCTGGTTGGGAAACTAAGGATCCCGCATGCTGCATGGCAGCGGCCAAAAAGACAAAACAAAAAATCAAAACACTTTGTAGGCACTCCTTTGAGGACGCGGGAGAAATATACATCCTCATGTTACAAAGGGAACTCATAATTAACTGCAAAACCAGCTTCCAGATCAATTATTTTCCTTCTAATTGCCTGCTGAAAGAATGAATATATGAATACAGCCTATTTCTAATTCTAGATGGCTCAATTTTTTTTTTCTTTCTTTCTTAAGTTGGAGAATCTGAGAAAAAAAGAAATGACTTGCTCAAGTTTGCTAGGGTGGTTAAGACTTGCATGAAGCTTGACTCTTCTGGGGGATATGTTCACCCCAGAGACTTATCGAAGGTGTAAATATTTATCCAATGATTTACTAATAGACCTCCTATCCCAATTAAACAAATATATCAATATCTCAAAAGCACTCTTGTACTTCTTTCACACTTACTAGTCATATAGATTCAGCAAACACTTCCACTTACATATGTCCTGAGGTTTTTATTCTATTTTCTGTATCTTCTGCATCCATGAAGTTTGTTTTAGACTTTAAATCCCCTAACTTGTCCTGGATAATAGTGTATACAAAGAGGTACTTAAATACCTTTGGATGATAGTGATATTCAGACTCCTAAATCTGTATACATGTCTCATAACGAAATGGAAAAGAGAGGAGAATCTAGAGATTAATGGAGCCAATGAGTGGATTCATCCATTTCTTAACCTCAAAGTTGGTGAATAATATCCTGGAGTTAGGGTGGAAAATAAAAGAGGCAAAGGATGCTTTGTGTTATCTATTAAATTTGATAAGGAAAGAAGGCTAACTATATACAATGTGAAGATAAATGGACCTTAGGAACCATTTATTGTAACATACTCATTTTAAAGATTAGGAAATTGAGGCCCATAAAGGGAATATTAAAACCAATGGGTAGGGCTTCCCTGGTGGTGCAGTGGTTAAGAATCTGCCTGCCAATGCAGGGTACACAGGTTTGATCCCTGGTCTGGGAAGATCCCACATGCCATGGAGCAACTAAGCCCATGCGCCACAACTACTGAGCCTGCGCTCTAGAGCCCGCGAGCCGCAAATACTGAGCCCGCGTGCCACAACTACTGAAGCCCGCGCACCTAGAGCCCGTGCTCCGCAACAAGAGAAGCCACCGCAATGAGAAGCCTGTGCACTGCAACAAAGAGTAGCCCCCGCTCGCCGCAACTAGAGAAAGCCTGTGAGCAGCAACGAGGACCCAACATAGCCAAAAATACATAAATAAATAAATAAGTAAATAAACCCCAATGGATATATTCATTGAAATATTTACAGCTCTGCAGGTTTACATTCCAGAAGCTAAGAATTTTTTCTACGGCCAACAGAGGGACCCTGTGGACAATAGAAGGACTGACCTAAAATGTTCCTTAAAAATGTCAATGTGATTATTACCTCAGAGATAACTGAGGAGTGCAAATCACGAATCAGGAGTGCACAACAATACAGGGGCTTGGTTATGGTGCTGTATCCCAGACTACAGCTCCATCTCGAGACATGTTTCCTGTATTCACCATAAGGATGAGCTCTTGTTTACTCAAGGTTCCTAAACTCACAGAAAAACTCAAATTACAGGCAGCATAAATGAAGCTTTTGCAGGGTTGATATATATCTGATCAAGTTTTGAAATTTATTCGACTAGTTTTTATTACTAATTTTAAAAAGGAAGAATATGTTCTATTACATCCATTCTCTTTTTCTCTCTCACTCCCTTTCTCTAAGTGCCTGGCGTATAGTAGACACTCAATAAATTTGGTTGTTGATGAAATCAGTTTCATGCGATTTTGTTTAAATAAGGATTAGAAAAGTGTGTGTGTGTGTGTCTTTTTTTCAGTGGTTACCATTCACTGTTCAGTTTTCCTGTGGATCTCCTACAGTTTCACTTTCCCTTAGTAATAACCTCTTTCTCCATTGCCCTGTTAGTACAGACATATTCTCCGCAGAGCTACATATATCCTGCCTTTCCCCAGTTCTCTGTTGTCTAGCCACGGAGTCAGAACTAACAGTGAGAGGATGGAAGTGGATAAGAATCGGGGCTCAGAGCTACACCAGTCTGATTTTGCTATTAGAACACTGGGAACAAAAATAACAACAACAAAAACAACAACAAAAAACAACAAAAACAAAAACAACTCTTGGAACAGCCACGCATGAATAGGAAAAGTCAGCAGTCAAGCTTCCAGTCACATCATGAAATTGGAAAGCAGACAGTTAAGACCCCCTCCTGTCCCCAAAAGTATGGCCAAGGAGATCTGATCAATCTGCAACAAAATTAAAACTTCAACAGCAAAGGTGGTATGTTCAGCTACCATGGTACTGAGGGAGAGGCTCATTTGTTTCCAGAAGATTCTGATGTGAAACTAAAATTGACCGGGCAAAGAGGGAGGCAAGGTTGAACATTAAAAGTTAGCCCAGCACTTATCACTGAATTCTCCCTTTTAACCACACAGGATCAGAAAATGGGCTGTTTTCTCAGTCCAGTGGGATTTCCTACCTCTGTAGCACTGGAATAGTGAACCACAGAAGACTCCAGAATACACTTTTAAAGTCAATGAAGATGCTGGGATGTTCCGTGCTCAGCTCAAGATCTTGTTTCCTCCCCCAGCCTTCCATGTACCTCCCCCTTGTTGGGACTGGAGAGTGACATCAGAATCACAAATGGTGATATCACTGTCTCCATGGCAACAGTGGTGAGGCTACCAGAAACTGAGTGATTAAAGGCCAAGGGGAGGGGTGAAGATACATTCCAAGGCTCGGATGCTTAGTTTGGAAGGACTGGCCTTGCTTTCTCCAGATTAATTTTCTCATTTAAGGGTCTAATTTTGGTAGGGGATATGGGAGGGGGAATTTATGCCAATGGATTCCATTTAAAAGAACAAAGTAACTATTACATATTAACAAATCCAGACGGGTGCAGAGAATAAGAAATTAAAGAATTGAGGGTCTACTAAATTTTTTATGTAAAGCCCATGGAATCACTTCATTTTGTGGGGTCCAGCCTGGACTCTTCTCGATTATAAGCATCTTAACTTTTATAAAAAAAAAAAATTCTGAGATACTTTGCCTAAACTGACCATCTCTGGGTTATAATAAATCTTAGATGGTCAGAGATGCAGTAGCACTAATCCATCCTCTGCAATTCTCGACCTGAGGAACCATACTGAGATCGATCAGACCAAGAGCATCTGGTTGGCCATTTCTAGGCTTGAGGAGACTTTATTAGCAGTACACTCTCTTTGGAATGTTACCTTAGGTACTCTTAACGACTCTCTGAACAACGCTACAGGATAAAGATTAAAACTGTTAATGAATTCAAAAACGACTTACTGGTTTACAAGCTTCCTTCAACAAGGTTATTTATCTACTGATAATCTTTTATATTGTTTCAGTTTCATCTTTAAAATAAAGAAATTGAGTTTGCTGATCTCTTAAGATCCCCTCCAGCTCTAACATTCTGTGCTTTTGATACTTGAGTGCGATGTGAACAGAACACTCAACACAGCACTTTGCAGCTGACAAAGGGCCTTCACGTCCATGTCATTTGACCCTTACGGTAGCACTCTGAGGAAACAGGACAAGTGTTCTCGTCCCTGTTAGACAGATGTAGAAGCTTACCCAGCTCACAGCACATACCTGGTAGGCTAGAACTGGGCTCTAACATTCTGAGTTTTAAGTCGATGCTGTTTCAACAATATCATGCCACCTTGAAACTAGTTTTGAGAACGTGAAGCACTGTTTGACTTGGAGATTAAACATAACTGGCAATATTACACAGGTGTTAGGATGCGGCCAATGATAATGGGATCTATCAATTCATCAGAATCAGGAAGGTATGTTTTTATTCATATTGACTCCAGAATCAAATATTAGCAAAATGTAAGTGCTGAGTGAACACAGGATGAGGCCAAGAAATATGACAGTGTAGCATTAGTAAACTTCTCTGATAAAATTTCTTCAAGAGTTTCTTTCCTCTTCCCATTCACTGTGGAAGATGACATTTCAGTAAGCGGAGGGGGTGGGGTAGAGTGGGACCAACCAACCTTACAAACCTAATAACAGGCCACTTCTGCTCACTACATGTCTTTTGTCCATCCCAGCAACGCACACTCCTTTCTTCCTGAAAACACAAAGCACTGAAGAAATGACTGAGTCTAGAAAGATTCCCCCAAACGAGTCTGTTTTCTGATAAGCCCTAGGTAGATGTCTCACGACAGGTTGCTGATCGCTGTTTCTACTCAGGGAGCTTGAGAGGTTACTCCGAAAAAAGTATTCAAAAATGCAAGTCTTTATCTTTCTGTAACTTCCATAAGCTCTAGATACTATTATACTTTCTAGAACAATGCAGACTCCCAACGGATCCACGGTTTAAAAAAAAAAAATTACAAACCGTTGCTCTAGAGAGAGCTATCTTGAGTTTCTTCCTAGAAACATGTGCAGATGGCATACACGCCCACTAACTTTTACATGACATTTCAGGAAGTTCGCAGACTTCCTGAAGCCCACTCCTTTTTCTTTGGCCACTCTGTGCGGCCTGCAGAACCTTAGTTCCCAGAAGAGTGTTCGAACAGGCACCCCCTGCAGTGGAAGCACGGAATCTTAACCACTGGACCACCAGGGAAGTCCCCTGAAGCCCACTCCTGGGTGGCAGTCCAAGTTAGGAATCCCTGGATTCATGTCAGGTGGTGAGATAAAGGCTTTGATAAATCAGAGTAATTAAAGGACAGGTGGCATGATAGAAAACGTCAGACAAGTCGTTTCCGAGGTCACCTACCCGCAAAGACTTGAGCTGGTGACACGCCAGGAAAAGGGAACGTCAGGAGCCAAGGCTCCGGACGGAACCTGCTCCGGTTCCACGACCGCATCCTTTCTCACTTCTATTTCTCGTCCTCACTTTTTCTCTCTTGGTCCCCGCCCCCTCCAGTCCCCTGGGCCCGAGTTTTCTCCTTGAAGAGCTTCCCGAGCGCAGGGGCCACGCCTCCTCCTTCCCCGCCTCACCGGGGCCGCCCCATCGGACACTTTCAGGGCACGATGAACTGAGAGTCGGGAGAGCTGCGGTGCTGCCATTTTGCCCTTGACTCAGTCCCTGGTCCACTGTGAACTTCAGGTTCCTCGACAATACGAGGTTATCTTTACGGTGCACTCCAGACCGGGGATTCCGGCCCTAAGGCTCCTTTCTTTCTATTTCCCCTCCTCTCCGTCTCTCTCGTGTCCCTCCAGCCCATCCAGCTCTCTCCCCAACACTATTCCGGGACACTCTTCACCCTAGCCTCGGACCCGCCCCTTCCGTTCCCGGTTAGCGCCTGCGCAGACGGCCGGGAAAGATGCCTTTTGACCCAGCTTGGTAGCCGTAGTCGGCCGTGCGCCGGCGGCGGGGGATTGTGGGAGAAGATGGCAGCCGCCGTTCACCCCCGAGTTGTCCGGGCCCTGCCAATGTCACGTAAGTGTCACCGGGAACGGCGGCCCCGGATCGGGAGTCCGAGATGCGGATCTAAAGTTTGGGGAGTGGCACCGTGGTGCAGCGGTCGCGCTGAGTCCCTGGGCACCCTGGTTTTTCTAGGTCCGGAGCTGCCTCTGTCCAGTTCCTCCTTTTTCTCCCCTTCCCCGGCTCACGTATTAAATTGGGCACCTGGGAAGGGGTCTTCGCTGGGAGAACGTGAGCAACGCGAAGGGGAGAGGAAAAAGGGGTACATGTGAAAGATCGAGAAACTCATTACTGATAGGGTTGTAAGGGTTTGGGGTTATAAGAAATATTGGGGGGAAGGCGGGGGAGGAATCTGAAAAGGATGGGGGAAAAAAGGATAGTGGAGAAAAGGTTCTTCATGGATGACTTTATGACTTTGCGCAAACTCTTAATCGGTCTCAACTTCAGATTCTGCGCATCACAGTGGAAATGATCATACTACAACATCAGGGAGTTTCTGAGAAGATTCAGTGAAGTAGTATTTATGAAAGCACTTTCTAAATCAAAAGCATTCCTACAAATGTGGAGGCGTTGAGGCCTCGGGGAGCGAGGGATGCTCAGGAGAGAAGAATCAGGACATTGGTGGGAAAAAAAGGAAGAAGAATAAAAGAATATCTTAGGATTTTTCTAAGTGTAGTTTATTGTCCCTTCTATTCTGATCGGATCTGCTGTGGTCCTCAAGTTGAAAACACGCATTTGCTCTTCCATGCACTAAGAGAGGCTAGAAAAGCAAGGAAATTGGGAATACAGTTACACTTCATCATCATTATTTCACCCTCCTGTCCTTCACAAACATGCCCTGCATCAACCTCCAGAAATTGCATTTTTCCATAGTGTATTTTAGTTATTACAGAATATCATTTGCTCTCAAAATTAGGTGCATGTCAGAATCATTCTTTAAAAAAAAATAGAAATGGAGACTCATCGAAGAGCTATTGAATCAGAATTTTTGAGACTGGTTCCTTAAACCTTACATTTTAAAAAGCTCCACAGGTAGTTCTAATGTTCAGCCAGAGGTGAGAGTCAGGAGTATTTGGAGGATTCTTTTTTATTTTCCATCTTGGGTAGAGCTCCTCCACGCCTCTGGGCAGGTGCTTGGTGCACATCACTTATAATGGATGGTTTCGTAGCGCTCACTTCTTTGCAAAGACATTTGCTGGTTCTTGTTAAACTGTTACATTGGTGCCACATAGTGTAGGTTGTGAATGGTAATAATGACAATGTATTGAGTTCCTGCTGTCGGCTAACCACAGTTCTAGACATTTTCATAAAATTTTTTCCTTTAACTCATTTTTTTTTTTAGCTTGACACCGTAGCTTCTGCTCTTTACCACTCTGCTGTACTGTCTCTGGTAAAGTAAGCTTTTGAGTAAACTCGGGAGAGGCAAGTCTAGTGTGTAACATAATCAAAGCACTACAGAACTGTATAAAACATATATAGTGAAATGTGGCGAGACTATTAAGTACCACAGGAAATCAGAAAATGGAAAAAGTAGATCATCTGAAGTAGGGAGGGAAGATTGGAAGGCCAGTGGAGAATTGCAGCGCTTCCATTGATTAAAAAAAAATTTTTTTTAGGCTTGTTATGATCTGGAAAGTCAGAGAGGTTGCACATTTTCCTGGCACTAACAAGGACAAGGGGGTGAGAATGGAGGCAGTGAGATGACTACCTGAAGATCTGGAATAGTAAGAAAGAAGGTTGAATACGTTAGATGGGATCAAATAATGGAGGCCTTTGAAAGCCAAGCAGAGTTTAAACCAGTGGTTTTCCAAGTGGGTTTTGCAAGAGGAACCAATGGTATATAAAAATACAGTATTAGAACTTGAAGAAAAAAAGTTTTCTGTAGTAATAACAATAGCTAACACATGGTTCAAACTATATACCAGACACTGTTCTAAGTGCTTTCATGTGTGTTGCAAAATGTGTATAACATATTGGTACTAGAACGTGCATATAATTTACAAATTAAAAAAAACCCTTATGCGGTGTGGAAACAAATATGTTTGGAGGCTATTGGTTTAGATATTACAGTAGGAAACCAAAGTAGGTTTAATGAATAAAGGATATTATTTTCCTAATGGTGTTCCTAATAAATGGAAGAAAATGGAGAGGCTGGAGCCCAAGAGGGTAATAACATATTTATTGAGAACCTACAGTGCATAAGGCACCGTGACGTACTTACCCATTTATTATTATTATTTTTTTAAAATTTATTTATTTATTTTTGGCTGTGTTGGGTCTTTGTTGCTGTGCGCGGGCTTTCTCTAGTTGCGGTGAGCGGGGGCTACTCTTCGTTGTGGTGCACGGGCTTCTCATTGCAGTGACTTCTCGTTGTGGAGCATGGGCTCTAGGCACGCAGGCTTCAGTAGTTGTGGCACGTGGGCTCAGTAGTTGTGGCTTGCGGGCTGTAGAGCTTAGGCTCAGTAGTTGTGGTGCGCGGGCTTAGTTGCTCCGTGGCATGTGGGATCTTCCCGAGCCAGGGCTCGAACCCATGTCCCCTGCATTGGCAGGCGGATTCTTAAACACTGGGCCACCAGGGAAGCCCTTACCCATTTATTATTAATTTTCATATCAACCCTCTAAAATGTAACCTTCATGAGGCCAGGGACTTTGTCTTTTTTGCTATGTTAGTCACAGTTTCTAGAATAATGCTTGGCTGGTAATTGTTGAAAAAACAAATAACCATGTGAGGTTAGTGTAACATTACCTTCTGAGGAATTTCAAAGTAATAGTAAGATACTCCTGGAATTCTTAATGTGTGCTGGGTAATGTGCTAAATGCTTTACACACATTTACTCCAATCCTCATAACAATCCTTGGAGATGTTCATACTAGACTCCAGTAATTCTTCTGATTTTATTTGCTCTGTCCTTTATCCTGTGCCCTAACTTCCTTACTCATCATTCTAATCATTCCTTTTCATACATTCTCAACTCCTCAGCCCTTATCCCTTTGACATAAAAAAAACAATGCTGATTAAACCCAGCTTTCCACATATGCTTTCCACGTATTTCCTGCCTGCCCCTGAGCGGCTGAGAGCTAAGCTAAGGAAAACTCCAAACGAATTGGGTGTCCTTATTTTAAATCCATGAATGCAAATCTCAAGTGGATTTTCAGCACATTTTTTCTAGGAAATTTGCTTTCCCTTTCTCCATACAACTAGTTAACACTGCCAATCTCCTAAAACTTTTAACACGTGCTTCTGTCTTATTTTTAGCTTTACAGAGAATGGAAAGGAATCAGATGGGAACAGTCTTTTTCCCACCATGAAAATCTAATAGCCGAGCTGGGATAATTCTCTGCTTTCCCTCCTCTTACAGTGTGTGAGCGTCTCCTGGTCTGATGGAAGACCAGTTCCCTCATTTGGCCTTTGATCCCATCCTCCCTTCCCTCTTCCTACCCTCTCCTGAGTCATTAACATTTCCCCTCTACTGGGTCGTTCCCATCAACATCTAAATATGTTATAATATTTCATATTAAAGGAACCCTGCCTTGTCTTCCCGTTCCTCTAGTCGCATTTTTCTTTGTCCCTTTACATCGTATCCCCTGAGAAGAATTTTCGATACTCCTCTTAGGACCTCCCTGCCGCACTCTCCTAATCCAATCAAATTGCTCTTGTTCAGGCCATTTACAGCCAACATTTTCTAGATCCTAAGGTCCTCTGCCCTCCTCTTACTTCACTTTTCAGCAGCATTTGATAGAGTTGACTATTCTTTCCATCAGTCACTTTCTTCTTTTGGCTTCTGGACACCATTTTCTTTTGGTTTTTTCTCTCACCTCACTGGGCCACTTTTCAATTTCCTTTGCAGGCTCTTTGGGTTGGTCATGTAACCCCTCTGAGCCTTGGTTTCCTCGTCTGTAAAGTGGCAATAAAGATAGTGTGAAATAAAATAATATCTATTAAGTGCTAAGAACGATGCCAGGTGCCTTTGTAAGTTTAACTGTTATTAATATGTTATTATTTTGTTACTATTATGTGTCTGATCTGCATTGTTTGTTTCTAGTCTCTGTGGTTGCAGTAACTATTCGGTAAGCTAGGCTTTTTCTCCAATTGCATACTTTTGGATGGGAAAATCAGTGGTTTCTGGGCAGAGTACCACTGGAAAGTCAGCTCTAGAAAGCAGAACAGACTTATTGATACTTTCTTAGTTACTTGCTTATCTACTTTTGATGATTTTCATTAGTTTTTTATTAAGTCTGAACTGTACTCTTATTTTTATTTTTTTTAAACTAATTTATTTATTATTTATTTTTGGCTGTGTTGGGTCTTTGTTGCTGCGTGCGGACTTTCTCTAGTTGCGGTGAGCGGGGGCTACTCTTCGTTGCGGTGCGTGGGCTTCTCATTGCAGGGCTTCTCTTGTTGCGGAGCACGGGCTCTAGGCGTGCAGGCTTCAGTAGTTGTGACTCACGGGCTCAGTAGTTGTGGCTTGCGGGCTTAGTTGCTCCGCGGCATGTGGGGTCTTCCCAGACCAGGGCTCGAACCTGTGTCCCCTGCATTGGCAGGCAGATTCTTAACCTCTGCACCACCAGGGAAGCCCCTGAACTGTACTCTTTTAAAAAAATAATCTCTTACCTCTACCTTCAACCCATATCATCAACTCTATTTTTCATTCATCATCAGATTCACAGTCTGTTCCAGGTACGTCTTTTGCTGTTCCCTGCACTGGGCTTATTCATTCCCACCCCTGCGTTGTTAGATGTGTTACGTGTTTCACGTGGAAATCTATCTTTTCTGTTATTACTCTTTCAAATCTTTCTCAGAACACTTTATTCAGGAGTCCTTCCTCATGATTCTCTAACTTATGTCACCTTTACTTTGCATTCTCTCTGCTCCTTTCATGTAGAGATTTATACTCTCTTAATTTGTAACTGTTTATTATTATCTTTCTTAACGTGATTTATCTTTTTAGGTAAATTATATCCTATAGGGCAGGGAGTTTGCTTTCTAACTTTTATACATTTCCTTATGTCCCATGAATTTTTTGTTGCAATAATTTGTGTTTATTATTGCTGTTGTTACTTAAATTATAAAAGTTAAATTTAAACTGTAACATAAGTAAATGAAAATACTGATAGCAAAATAATGTCACGTTTCTAGGAAAAGAAGCTGGTTGAATTCATGGTCAATTTTATGTATATTCTGGGGTTCTCTTCAAGGTTCTTCTGTTACTACAATAGCCACATCTGTGTTTCATGGCCCACCCCAGCGCCAGCTTCATCATGCACTCATGCCTCACGGGAAAGGTGGGCGTTCCTCAGTCAGTGGGATTGTGGCCACTGTGTTTGGAGCAACAGGATTCCTGGGCCGCTATGTTGTCAACCACCTTGGTAAAGTTCCTTGCGTTCAACCTACTCCAAAGCCATTTATTACAGTTGCCTAATGAGAACTGTTTCTTTTCATTGTAACGGTGTTTTGAATTACTCCTATCTTGGATTTATGTAATTTTGGTCTGCTGTACGTTATGAGCAGGCCCAGACTTCCTATATAGGACGTTAATACAGGAAAGGGGACTCTGAAAAGTTATGACATCTCTAGCATGGCAAAATATGTTTCTTACTAAAAATAGAATCAATTCACCTATCATACTAGAATTTAAATGTTACAAAATCACTGTTGTATAATGTAACCATATTATGTTAACGTTGATCCTTGTTCCAATCTATTCTTTTTTAGGTCGCATGGGGTCACAAGTGATCGTCCCCTACCGGTGTGAGCCATATGATACCATGCACCTTCGCCCGATGGGTGACCTGGGCCAGATTATCTTTATGGTAAGAGCCCGTGTCACTGATTATTGGAGTTGATAAATTACTTAGTAAATTACTAGGGTCTTTTGTAGCATAGAGAGGCAGTATAATAAAGCAGCACCTTCATCCCAGAGTGGACCAAGGCCATCCTCCATTCACAGGCCATTCTTGTAAACCCTAGTCCAGCAGTTAGCAAACTTTTTCTCTAAAGGACCAGAGAGGAAGTATTTTAGGCTTTGCAGGTCATAGGATCTTTGTCATGTTTACTCAGCTCTGCCCTTGTAGCCTAAAAGCAGCTACAGGCAATATATAAACAAATGGGAGCCGATGTGTTCCAATAAAACTTTGTTTACAAAGTTAGATTGCAGGCTCAATTTGCCTGTGGGCCATAGTTTGCCAACCTCTGCTCTAAGCCTATGCTGGCCAGTAGCCATCAGCCACGTGTGGCTCTTGAGCCCTTGAAATGTGGCTGGTGTGGATTGAGGTGTGCTGTAAGTGTGAATTACACATCAGATTTCAAAGACTTGGTTCGAAGAAGATAATATTCAATATGTTGTTAATAATTTTTTACATTTATTACATATTGAAATAGTATTTTGGATAAATTGGGTCAAATAGAATATTATTAAAATGAATTTCACCTGTTTCTTTTTATTCTTTTAAAAGTGGCTAAGAGAAAATTTAGAATTACATATGTGCCTCGTGTTATATTTCTCTTGGACCGTGCTTCGATAGACAGAGAAAATCACAAATAGGGTGTTTTATAACTTGGTTGGCTTGGATAGACTTGACTTCCAACAGTTCTCCCTGAGCATTCACTGTTGTTATTCTTCAATCTGCAGGTTCTTCCTTTAGGCCAATAGTTAGTTGCCAGCGGGGTAGGGGGAATTGTGTGGGGAGAACCTTCAAGGGAGTGATGAGAAATGTGTGGACCCTTTTGGTTGTCACAGTGACCGGAGACCATACCGGTTTATTAGGCAGAGGCCAGGGCTGCTGAGTATCCTACAGTACACAGGTCCTTTTCACAGAGAATGATGTTGTCCCAGTGCCTGCAGTTTCCTATGGAGAAACACTCCGGGCCTGGGTGCTTGGGTCAGCTGTTCTTGTAGCTAACTTTTCTTACTTTCATCATCCTGCCTGGGCCTGAGTGCTTCCACTGACACACTTTCCTCTTTTAAAAAATGTTTGTTAGGGCTTCCCTGGTGGCGCAGTGGTTAAGAATCTGCCTGCCAATGCAGGGGACATGGGTTCGAGCCCTGGTCTGGGAAGATCCCACATGCCGCGGAGCAACTAAGCCCGTGAGCCACAACTACTGAGCTTGCGCGTCTGGAGCCTGTGCTCTGCAATGGGAGAGGCCGCGACAGTGAGAGGCCCGCGCACCGCGATGAAGAGTGGCCCCTACTCTCCGCAACTGGAGAAAGCCCTCGCACAGAAACGAAGACCCAACACCGCCAAAAATAAATAAATAAATAAATTTATAAAAAAAAAAAATGTTTGTTAAACATCCTTAGTATCTATTTTATTCACACAGATTATTTGTGACCTCATTAAATTTTGACTTATTTTTTTTTTTTTTAATTTATTTATTTACTTATTTTTGGCTATGTTGGGTCTTCGTTTCTGTGCAAGGGCTTTCTCTAGTTGTGGCAAGCGGGGGCCACTCTTCATTGCGGTGCGCAGGCCTCTCACCATCGTGGCCTCTTTTGTTGTGGAGCACAGGCTCCAGACGCGCAGGCTCAGCAATCGTGGCTCACGGGCCCAGTTGCTCCGCGGCATGTGGGATCTTCCCATACCAGGGCTCGAACCCATGTGCCCTGCATTGGCAGGCAGATTCTCAACCACTGCGCCACCAGGGAAGCCCTTGACTTATTTTTAATGGCATTTTCATTTATCCTTTACTGAAGGTTCACAAGCTAAATATAATATTTATATTGGAAATTTCTTATTTCTAAAGTGTTTTTCTTTTCCAGAATCTTGTTCTCAAATATCTGCTTGCTATTACAGTTAGAGGAGCTTAGCCTTTTCCTAGTTCTTTGTGACTGAAGATTATCAGTCACCTTGTCGATCCTCAGAATTCAGGTATTTCACAAGTGATGAACGAAAACTTTTACCGGCTTGCAAATGTGGAGTATCGGAATTAAGCTGAATGACATGTATTACGTGCTTTCCACGGGTGTTTACTGTGTCTGCTCCGTTCCTGGCGTTGAGCTAAGCTCTGAGTGTGTCTTGTTGAACAAGACCACAGGGAACTGTCTTAACAGGGAACACAGACACGAAGTGCGTAACTTTGAATACGGTCATGTTTATGAAAGGGGAAGCCCAGGAAAGTTGTAACAGGGGGGACGCCTCACTATATCGTTGTTGTTTATTTTTGAGAAGGATGGACCACATTGGGTGCGGGGTGCCGATTTCCCCACTTCAGTCTCTGTTGGAAACTGCTGTCTGAACAGCCGTTTGGTTCACTAACCTGATCGTGCCCCTGGGGCTTATCCCTGGGAATTTGGTTTCCTTTTGACTGCTCCTCTCCGGGCCTCCCTCTTGGGCCATTCATGCAGTTAAGCCGCAAGCTCTTCCCCTCTGAATCTTCTTGGGTTCATCCTTTCCCACCCGTGTCATTTTCTCTGAAAGGGCCGTGTTCAGCTCATTATGTGTAGAGCACTTTTTTGGTTGAGTGTTTTGCTCGCTGTGCTGCAGATTTTCTGTATATTTCACTTACTCGTCATAGCAACCCCGTGGGGTAGGTTGTATTTTCAAGTTTTGCATGGAGTTTGGAGAGAGCATTTGTGCACTGGTAGTAAATGGCAAAGCAGAATTTGCCTTCTGTCTCTTGTACTGCATTCTCCACAGTCAGTTGTAACCAGTGCTGCCTGCCGAGGGCTTCATCTTCTTGCTCTTGAATCTGATTCCCGTAGCCCTCTCTCTCTTTTCTAAATTGCGCAGGTATTCTATCGCTCGCTGTCTCTCCTCCCCCAGCTCCCCACTTCTCTTCCGTTCTCCCCTCTTCTCACTCTCCCTCCCACCCCCCTCACTCACAGATACAACTAAGAAATCCATACTACTTATTATCTTCCTTCAAAATGCTTTAAAATTTTATTTTCATTTTAACATAGAAAATGCTCTACCTTTGTCCGGGGGTCTTTAGTCCCTTGTCACTATTTTGGACAAGACACATCTATCTGACTTAAGTCCTAAACGACTGCTCACAAGTGCAGGTCTCCACCGAAGTCTGCCATCGGCTCGCCCTGAACTGATAGGCAGGTCACTTCTCTCTGAGTGCTGTTTTCATGTCTTTAAAGCAGAAACGACCAGATCTGGGATTATAAAGAGTAAAGAGTTAAAAAGAAATAAGAAAATAGTCATGAGTATTCCCAATTTAACGTTAGCCTTTGAGAGACACCCCTCCTATCTTCCATCTAACTGGTTGGTACTAACAAGGGAAAGTCAGTTTACCTCCCACATGATCCTCGGGTCTTTGGCTGTATTTCCTTCAGGAAGGGAGACTCAATTACTAGATTCCTTTACAGGCTTCTGCGGGGCAGTTGGGAGGTCAAAAAATTGCTCTGCCCCGTGAAAATGAATAGTGTCTTCTCTAGTTCTGTCCCCCGCTCTTACCTGAATAAAATGTGCTTTGACCTCTTTGTTTCCAGAAGAGCCAGAGAATCAGCAGCGTGTCTGTTGTAGCCAGCGGAGCCGGTGTGAAGTGGCACCGTCTCGTGACGACCACAGCTGGCCCGCTGTGAATCTTGCTGATGGGGGGAGCTACAGGCGTGTTTTGTGCCAGGGTGCGCCCCCGATGTTTTCACGTGACTGGCTGCTGCTGTTACAGGAATGGAGCGGGAGAGACAAGGACTCGATCCGAAGAGCCGTGGAGCACAGCAACGTGGTCGTCAACCTCGTCGGGCGAGAATGGGAAACCAAGTGAGTCTTTGACCCTCGTCTCCCCCTTGCAAAGCTGGCTTCAGGTTCAGTAGACATTTGTTGGGCACGTGACGTGCCAGGGATTGTAGTTGTGACGTTTTTCATTAGTTCCTCAATGAGTATTGACTGAACAACCTTGCCACAGCCAGTGACCACCCCCCCCCCCCACCTAACCCCTCTCCTCCCCCAGCCGGGGGTTCAGTTGGCAGTAAGTCTAGTATAAGAAGCAATAAAGGGACTTCCCCGGTGGCGCAGTGGTTAAGACTCCGCGCTCCCAATGCAGGGGGCCTGGGTTCGATCCCTGGTCAGGGAACTAGATCCCACACGCATGCCGCAACTAAGAGTTCGCATGCCACAACTAAGGAGCCCGTGAGCTGCAACTAAGACCCAGCACAACCAAATAAAAATAAATAATAAATTCAAAAAAAAAAAGAAGACGAAGCAATAAAAAGCCACTGTGGATGGCGCCAGTGTGGTGGGTGTCGTCACCAGCTGGGGTGGGGTTAGGAAGGAGGGTTTTCCTGTTCCACTGACCGACAAGCTGAACGCTGGGTTTTCTCGCGTGAACAGCGTTCTCGATCTATTCTCCACATTGTTAATCAAAGATGGCACGAGTACCAGTCTGAACAGTTCTTTTTAGCCCTTGTGTGGGTTGTTTATCAACAAACAATGTTTTAATCCTGTGGTTCCGCAGCACTCTGTTCACGCCTCTTTCTTCGCATTTATGAAGGTTTGACTTAGACTTATTTAGATATGTCTGCCTCATCACATATTTTTAAGTTCTTTGATGACTTGGAGGGTCTCATTCAACTTGATAGGCCCCGTGATGACCAGCAGTGCTTTGTACAGAGCAGGCACTTAGTTCACATTGTTGGATCTAATTGGTGACTGATGTATTTTTTTTTTTTTAAATATGGAATGCTTCATGAATTTGCGTGTCATCCTTGCACAGGGGCCATGCTAATCTTCTCTGTATCGTTCCAATTTTAGTATATGTGCTGCTGAAGCAAGCACTGATGTATTTTTTTAGTTTCCTTTTTTTCCCCTGAGGGAAACAAAGGCCTGGGGGTGAGCAGTGATTTCCCCTCCAGCACCCAGCACTTCTCCCCTCCCCGCCCAATCAGTGCAGCCAGATGCTTTTAAAGGGCCTCAGCCTTGGGATTCCTTGAGGACAGAGAATAGTATGTATGCTGATTTATGACTTATAGTAAGCCTTACATTATGTATGGTAATGGCAGTGAGGAGGCCTGTAAAATTTTTTTAAAATACTAGTTTTGACTTTGGGTTAAATCGTTGCTACTTAAAAGTGTAACTATTGATATTATGAATTCCAGCAATAGTATGAAAACCAGCTTATCACAGTATGCTTTGAAATCCTGAGTCAGGTGTTCTTAACCGCTCCCTATTTTTTCCTTCCAGAAACTTTGATTTTGAGGACGTTTTTGTAAAGATTCCCCAAGCAATCGCTCAAGTGTCCAAGGAAGCTGGAGTTGAAAAACTTATTCACGTTTCACATCTGAATGCCGATATTAAAAGCCCTTCTAAATATCTGAGAAATAAGGTAAGTAACAAGTTGTTTTGGGAAGTGGTTCACAGAGCTTGAGTTTCTTAGCCCCTTGGAAACGTGAGTTTAAGTGAGAAAGGCTTCTCACTGATGTATCCAGAGTCAAGGGGGATTTCTAATTCTCCATATCCAGAATGTGATTGTCGTGTGGCCGAGTTGTAGCTGAGTGCCTTCTGTTTGCAGGGAACTGTGCTAAGCGGCCTCAAAGATGGGTAGATCGTACTCTTACCCACCCTCCAGGGTGTAGAGTTTCTTGGCACGTGATAGAATTACAGAGTAAACACAAAAGGTAGAGTATGATTCCTGCATAAGAGTCATACCTGTGTCAGCCACCAAAGCTAAAGGACCATCCTTCTTTCTCTGACCCCTTGCATAGTCATGGTCTTATGCCATGCTTGGAGGGGTGATGTGAAGGCTGGGGGTGACAGGATAAGTATTTGCCAGGGGAAATGGCTGTTCACATTGTAGTTAGGTTTCTTGGACCCCCAGGATCCCCACTGTGGTCCAGATTGTGCCTAGGGATTGACCAGCCTGGTTTGGAGTTGGTCTGTAACCCGAAATGTTTTATCATCAGGGACTCAGTAGGGATTGCGGTGCCCCGGAATGCCTTCAGCATTTGGTTCCTGCTGTAAGGAGCCTGCTTTGGGTCAGATTGATAAGGACCGCAGAGTTCCTTGACACTGGCTCCAGCTTTTGGTTCCACTGCATTCTTTAATTGACCAAATTATTTATTAAGCACCTACTATGTGCTCCATGTTGTAGTAGGCGCTGGGGATACAGGGTAAATAAAACACACACGGCCTTACCCCACATCTAGTTTCTAGTCCATTGAGGAAAATAATTCCAGATGCACTAGGTGTTGCAAAGTAGCTTGGGGAATCTTTACAAAAACAACCTCAAAATCAAAGTTTCTGGAAGGAAAAAATAGGAATTGGTTAAGAACGCCTGACTCGGGATTTCAAAGCGTTCTGTGATAAGCTGGTTTTCATACTATTGCTGGAATTCATGATATCAATAGTTACACTTTTAAGTAGCAATGATTTAACCTGAAGTCAAAATTAATACTTTTTAAAAATTTTACAGGCCTGTTCACCGTCATTACCGTACTTAACGTAAGGCTTACTAGAAGTCATAAATCAGCATACGTACTATTCTCTGTATGAGAGCGAGAGAGGGAGTGAGAGGGTGAAGCCCGTGCCTGCCTCTGCCCTAGCATTCAGAGAGTCATCCGCATTCGCAGTTGTTTGGAGGGGGCCGAGGTGGGGTAGTCGGTGGTGAGGGCGAGGGAGGAGTCGGCGGTGCCCAGCCCTCAGGCTTAGACCCCTGGATGGACGGTGCTCCTGGTGAATAAAATGAGGAACCCTTGAGAAGGACCGGGTGCTGGGGGCGGGGTTCTCAGCCTTAGTGGCCCATTAGAATCATGGAGGGGCCTGCAAAATCCTGATGCCCAGGGCACCCAGACCAATGGAAGTAGCAGCTCTGGGGGTAGAACTCGGGCATCAGTGTTTACACCTCTCCCTGTGTAGCACAAATTGAGAGGTATTATTTGTGGAGAACGGAAGAGGATGACCCAGTTTTGGCCTCGGGTTGCATCTCAAGTGCACGTCGGTCACCCAGTCCCAGTGGAGAATGGGGTTTAAGACCCTGGCGCTCCGAAGAAAGAGTGTGGCTGGGGATATGAACGTGGGAGTCCCCACTGTTTGTTGTTCATTGAAGCAACACGAGGGGACGAGGTGGCCTCATGGGGACGAGTCGAGAGCACAGAGCTCTGGACAGCGCCCGGAGGAGCACTGACGGGGGTGGGTCTGGGAGACGAGGACAAGGGTGCACCTGCCAAAAGCAAACAAGAGGACTGAGCAGGGTGGACCCGGAGAGGCAGGAGGGACACCGGGAGAGTCTGAGGTTACAGAAGCGGGGGGAAGGTGGAGAGGTGAGTCAGAGCTGCAGGGTCCGCCGGGGTCTACACCGCAGGTCCTCGGTGGGCTCATCAAGAGCAGTTTGAGCAGGTGTCGGGGCAGCAGTGAGTGAAGGGCAGGCGGGGGCGGAGGCAGCAGGGACAGTAGGACAGCATCGTTCTCAGGTGGTTTACTAAGAGGAAGGAGGGGGCAGGGGGCTGGAGGGGCGTGTGGCGTTGGAATTTCTTTTTTCTTTTAAGGTAGACGATCTTGACGTTGTTGAAATGCTGGTGGGAAGGTGCAGGTAAGGGGAGCCTGACTGCAGATGTGGGCGGGAGTGACGGGCAGGTTCCTGAGAAAGTGACGGGAGGTGAGTTCCTCCACTGGTCAGGAAGGAGGAGAGAGTGTTGCTTCGTGCACCTGGCTTTGTAGCTTCAGCACTGGGAACGCCAGGTGGTTTTTCTCCGCTGCTCTACTTTCTCCTTGAAGTAGAAGATGGAGTCATTTGCTAGAAGGAAGAGGGGAAAGTAAGGGAGAAATTTGAATAGAACAGAAAAGGTTTGAAATTTGTCAACTGGAAATGTAAACTAATTAGAAGGAAACCCTATTTCTGGGAAATGTTACGAGCCCGGTTAAAACTGGGGACAGGAATTTATGTGTTACCAATGGATGATTTGTTGTACTTGTTTATTTTCCTGTAGCTCTGAAGGCAGCAGGAGTGCATGGCTTAAAGAAGGAGGCTAGTGGGGTTCTTCCAGGATTGGGATTTTTGCCTGGTGGGTGGAGTAAAGGACAAGGGCACAGGTAGTCTACAGTATCGCTAAGAGAGTGATGGAAAAGTTGGGCCATGGAATCTAATCTGGGGCGAGGGATGTTCGGAGGGATTGGTGTGGAGGAAGGCAGACCCAGTGGGCTGGGGTCCCCGAGAAGTTGAAGGAACACATCTCAGCAGCAGAGGAGCAGAGAACAAGAGGCTGGCAGCACAGGAGCTGGTCATCTGAAAGCGGCACGTCTTCATGTAGGGCTCAGAGGAGGGGTGCTTGGGTTGTTCTGGTCTGAGGCCTCTGAGTTGAGAGTGGCTGAAGTGGGGTGAAGACGAGGTCCCTGGAGTTGAGAAGCTCAAGAAACGGAGGTCCAAGTCCACCGGGGCTCTGATGTCACCCCCGGCGGGTGCGGGTAGGCAGGATGGCTGAACCAGGTGCTGGTATCTGCACCTTGTCTAGGAAGTGAGTCTACTCTGATTTTTCTTCTTTCTTCTTCTGCATAAACTTCCTTAGAATAAATATGGGAAGAAACCCAGCAAGAGCTATAAGAGGCGGAGCATTTTTTTGTGTTAGTTTTTAAAAAAAACTTTGCCTAGACTTGTCTCCTCCTTACCATGAGGAATGTATTCCAGATCCCCCAGTGGATGCCTGAAACCGAGGATGGTACCAAACCCCATATACACTTTGCTTTTTCCTATACGCACATACCTATGATAAAGTTTCGTGTATGAATTAGGCACAGTAAGAGACTAACAACAATAACTACTAATAAAGTAAACACATAACAATAGACTATAATAAAAATGTCATGAATGTGATCCCCCATTCTCTCACTCAATATCTGCTGACTGTACTCACCCTTCTTCTTGTGACGATATGAGATTCACGTGCCAGCAGGCCCGAACAGGATGACATGAGATGTCATCACGCTGCTCAGAACAGCACACAATTTAAAACTTATGAATTATTTCTGGAATTTTCTGTTTAATATTTTTGGACCGCAGTTGACCGCTGGTAACTGAAATTGTGGAAAGCAAAACTGACTGTAAGGGCGGGGCGGGGGGGTGACTGTAGCTGAGTGTTATGAACAATATGATTCCCTTAACCTGGAGGAAATACGACCTTGAAATACGCGTAGCATCCCCATAATGGAAGGAGTGGGAGCTTCGTTAACTCACCGCAGAACTCTGTTGTGTTCGGTTGTTTAGGCTGCTGGAGAGAAAGAAGTGAGAGACACATTTCCAGAAGCTACCATCATAAAGCCATCGGACATCTTTGGAAGAGAGGATAGATTCCTCAATTATTTTGCAAGTAGGTCTTCTTCCTTAATAGTAGGAGGGGGAATGCTGGTTAACCAGGTTGAAGTTAATCACAGGCAAACTATGTTCTCTGACTGGAAGATGGAGGTTGTATTTTTTTCTCCTCGAGTTGCCTTTTTCTCCCCAAAGGTTCTCTTTTCCCAGTCAGCATGGTCCCTCTCGTGATCTTCGTCACTCTGTGTCAAAAGAAGCAGCTTAGATGCGTGGAAGGAGCATGGACTTGAGAGTTCGAGACCTGACTATGAATTGGGTCCTGGGACTAACCAGCTCTGGGACTCTGGCAGGTCTTTGAATATAGCAGCTTCTTCATCTGTTAAGATGAACATGACGATGTCCACCTGAGGACCAGTGTGCTGGTTAATGGAGTAGCTGGCTTATGTTACAGCACCTGGCATGGGGTCAGTGCCTCATTTATACTTGGCCTATGAAGCCCCAGTTTTCTTAGTGCCGCCTCACTTTCAGTCTGTTTTCCAAGTCACTTAGGTGTTGGTTTTGAAAGACAAAGAGGTAACATCCTACTTTGTCAGACACATGTGATAGGTCATAAGAGTGGGGTCCTAACCTGCAGGATTAGTGGCCTTAGAAGAAGAGGAAGAGAGAGATCATTCTCTCCCTCCCTGTGTGCCCTGAGGAAAAGCCATGTGAGAACGTAGCCGGCTGTCTGTAAGCCAGGAAGAGAGCTCTCACCAGGAACCAGATCAGCCGATACCTTGATCTTGGACTTCCCTGCATCCAGAGCTATGAGAAAATAAATTTCTCTTGTTTAAATAAAGCCACTCAGTCTGTGGTATTTTATTGTGGCAGCCCGAGCAGACCACACAGTCTTAACCATTTCTAAGTGTACGGTTCAGCACCGTTATGTGTATTCACATTGTACTGCAAACGATCTCCAGAACTCTTTTCATCATGCAAAACTGAAGCTCTGTATCCATCAAACAACTTCCCATTCCCCCCTACCCCCAGCCCCTGGCAACACCTTTCTACTTTCTGTCTATGAATTTGACTACTCTAGGTACTTCATATAAGTGGAATCAGACAGTGTTTGTCTTTTTTGTGACTAGCTTATTTCACTTAGTAGAATGTCTTCAAGGCCCATCCATATTGTAGCATGTGACAGGATTTCCTTCCTTTTAAGCTGAATAATAATCCATTGTATGTATAGACCACATTTTGTTTATCCTTTCGTCTGTCAGTGGACACTTGGGTTGCTTCCACCTTTGTATTATTTTATCTGAATAATGCTGCTATGAACATGGGTGTACAAATATCTCTTTGAGACCCTACTTTCAGTTCTCTGGGATATATATCCAAAAGTAAAAATGCTGGAGCATATCGTTCTATTTTTAATTTTTGGAACTACCATGTGTTTTTCCATAATGTCTGTACCATTTTACATTTCCACCAACAGTGCACAAGGTTCCAATTTTTGCATATCCCCATCAACACTTGTTATTTTCTGTGTTTTGATAGTAGCCATCCTAATGGGTATGAGGTAATATCTGATGGTTTTGCCCGAATGATTAGTGTTGTTGAGCATCTTTTCACGTGCTTGTTGTCCATTTGTATATCTTATTTGGAGAAATGTCTATTCATGTCCTTTGCTCATATTTTAATTGGGTGTTTTTTGTTATTGTTGAATTGTAGGAGTTCTTTATACATTTTGGATAGTAACCCCCTTCCTATCAGACATATGATTTGCAGACATTTTCTCTCATTCTATAGGTTGCATTTTCACACTGTTAATTGTGTCCTTTGTTTCACAGAAGTTTTTAATTCTGATGTAGTCCAGTTTATCTATTTTTACTTTTGTTGCCTATGCTTTTGGTGTCATAGCCAAGCAGTCATTGCTAAATCTGTTGTCATGAAGCTTTTCCCCTGTGTTTTCTTCTAAGGGTTTTGTACTTTTAGCTCTTACGCTTTGGTCTTTGATCCATTTTGAGTTAATTTTTGTGTATGGTGTGAGGTAAGGTTCACTTTCATTCTTTAGCCTATGGATATTCAGTTTTCCCAGCATCATTTGTTGAAAAGACTATCATTTCTCCTTTGAATGGTGCTGGCACCTTGTCAAAATTTTTTGGCCAGATGTGCAATGATTATACCTCTCTATTCCATTCCATTGGTCTATGTCTGTCTTTATGCCACTGTTTTGATCACTATACACTGTTTTGATTACTGTAGCTTTGTAGTAAGTTTTGAAATCAGGAAGTGTGAAACCTCCAACTCTTTTTCTTTTCTTTATCAAGATTGTTTTGGCTATTTGGGGTGTCTTAAGATTCCATATGAATTTTAGAATGGAGTTTCCTGTCTTTCTGCAAAAAACACCATTGGGATTTGGATAGGGATTGCATTAAATCTGTAGACTGCTTTGGGTAGTATTGACATCTTAACAATATTAAGTTTTCCAATCCATGAACATGGGATGTCTTTCCATTTGTGTCTTTTTAAATTTCTTTCAGCAATGTTTTGTAGTTTTCAGTGTGCAAGTCTTTAACCAACTTGGTTTAGTCTTTCCCTAAGTATTTTGTTCTTTTGGATGCTCTTATAAATAATTTGTACTTTTAAAAGTTTTTTTTAAGGGACTTCCCTGGTGGTCCAGTGGTGAGGACTCCACGCTTCCACTGCAGGGGGCGCGGGTTCAATCCCTGGTCTGGGAACTAAGATCCCAGAAGCTGCGTGGCATGGCCAAAAAAAAAAAAAAAAAAAGTTTTTTTAAGAAAATCTTTTTTTACCTTTACATTTAAGCCACTTGGGATTTTGTTTTGGCTTATGGCAAGATGTGAGCCATTTCTTTCTTTTTTGTTTTTTTCCTTCAAAGAGTAAAATGATTATCTCAGCGTCATCTATTAAATACTTCCATTCTCTACGTATTTGTGGTACTGCATTCATCATACACTAAATTCCTATTTTCACCTGCATCTTTCTCTGGGTTAGTTGCATTGCTGATCTGTTGATTAGAACAGGGTGCAGGTAGAGCGCAGTCTTGGGAGTGGCCATGCGCTTAGCACTGCGGAGTGGAAGACAGGTAGACAAGCCACCTGACTGCTTTCCCTTGTTCTTTGTGTCCCTAAGTATTTGGCCCTTTTACTTTCTATGTTTGTTGTGTGAAAAACAAATGGCTGCCCCTTGTAGGATCATTAACTGCCTCAGAGTCAGCTACATTTATTTCATTATTTTTACTACACAAAATGGTTATGCCAGCTTGGGGCACCTGGAGATGCATTGGTCTTCAGGCAGCCTAGGCCTTCTAAGAATGTTGTCTTTCTTCCGCCAGGTATTCGATGGTTTGGTGGTGTCCCTCTTATTTCCTTGGGCAAGAAGACAGTGAAACAACCAGTATATGTAAGTACCCTGGATAAAGGAGCTTTCTCTGAATTCAAGAGTCAGCTGATCAGTTTTCCAGTTGTATCCTAATCCTGTAATTCCATCATTTTTATCTTTGTCAACTTGCTTTGACTGGTTGCCTCTCAGTTTACCTAAGAGGTACATGTATTCTCTGTCTTCACTTGTTCATTCATTTAAGAAAACTGTATTGAGCCCTTAATGTGCTAGGCACACCACACGTCACTGGGAATATTGAGATGCTAACGACACAGACACACGTTGCTGTCCTCAAGATGGTCAGAGGCAGGTCAGCAAAACAATTGTCATGCAGCGTGATAAGTGCTATGACAGGAGAGGGTTTTACCTAAATATGTCAGAGGACACCTACTCCAGACTTGAGGGTCAGGGAAGGCCTCCAAGGAAATGACATCTTAGGTGAGACCCTAAAGATGATTCACATGCAGAGGGAGCGGTGTGTACAGGGGCCCAGAGGTGAGAGAGCATGTTGGAGTCCACGTTGTGTTGAACCAGGGTCTCTCAGCTGGGGCACTGTGGACTTCCTGGGCTGGTAACGCTTTGCCGTGGGGGCTGCTGTGGAATGTGTGGCCGCATTCCTGGCCTCCAGCCACCAGGTAGCAGTAGCACCCCCCAAGCTGTGACAACTAAAACTGCCTCCAGGCATTTGCCAATGTCCCTTGGGGGCCAAAATCACCCCTAGTGAAAACCACGGGGTCTGAAATCATGTAAGATTATTATTATTTTTAAAAGTCAAAATGGTAGAATATTGGCAGTTCCGTGTGGTTTGGACTAATGGTTTGTGATAGCACAGTGACAGCGAGAGGAGGAGGAGGAGGGGGTGAGGTTGGAGAGGCCTGGATGCCCCGGAAGCTAACGTGCTCTGACTGGAGAAGGTATTCAGGTGACCCGCCCATGTGGAGGTTATTTGAGCTCTTGAGATGTGGGTCTTAATCTTATCATTCTGTTGTTGCTGTGATCCATGTGGCGTGCTTTGCTTCCTTCCTCCCTCCCCTCCTCCCTTTCTTCCTTCCTCTCCCCCATCTCTCTCTGTTTCTCTCTCTTTCAACAGTTACTTAGACATGTGTTATAATTTCTTGTAGATTGTGGATGTCGCCAGAGGAATTGTTAATGCAATTAAGGATCCAGATGCCAGAGGGAAAACTTTTGCCTTTGTTGGGTAGGTGGCTGGAGTTTGACTTTAAAATAGTGCGGCCTGTTAAAATGAAAGAACCGTGATTTACAACAACAATAATTTCTAAACATGTCGCTCACAGGTCTGTTGGTTGCATTTTTCAGTGTCTTTCTTGGATGATATTTATTCCAGAAACCTTACTGTCTTGGCCCTGAGGCCAGTATATCTCAAAGAACCATCCAAAGACCATCATTATCAGAAGCTCCTGAATGCTTATATTAAGTCAGAATTGAGGGAACCTAGGAATCTGCTTGAGTAAATGATTCTTCTGTCACCAAAGTCTGAGAACCCCTGCCCTAGACTATTATGTAGCCATAGTCCAGTGACCCCCAAGGATGGTATTGTGCTACTCCGGTGATGTTTTTAATATATCAAAGGATAATCAAACAAAACACTTTTAGGGAGTAAGTACAGTTGCAAAATCAAATTAATTTTGCTAGATTATCACTATGCCCCAAAAGGTTGGAAATGGCTGGCTTAGGGTACAGTTTTTAGGGCTTTGCAAGACTGATCATTTGTTATATGCTCTCCTTGTTGAAATTCGCTCTCGGGAAAAATGGGGCACAGTTAAGCTATGTGACTTGCCTGAAATTATTCAATCATGTCACAGCTAGGTTTAGGACCTTTTTACTGAATTAATTAAAACCAAAACACTAAGACCTGGGCTTCCTTGGTGGCGCAGTGGTTAAGAATCTGCCTGCCAGTGCAGGGGACACGGTTTGAGCCCTGGTCCGGGAAGATCCCACATGCCACGGAGCAGTAAAGCCCCTGCGCCACAACTACTGAGCCTGCGCTCTAGAGCCGCTGAGCCACAGCTACTGAAGCCCGCGCGCCTAGAGCCCGTGCTCCGCAACAAGAGAAGCCACCACAATGAGAAGCCCTCACACAGCAACGAAGAGTAGCCCCTGCTCGCTGCAACTAGAGAAAAGCCCGCGCACAGCAACGAAGACCGAACGCAGCCAAAAATAAATAAATAAAAATAAAATAAATTAAAAAAACAAAACAAAACACTAAGACTCAATCTGCCCAGTGGAAAAGTACCAAATTCACCTAATAATTGGCCCAGAATCCTACTTGCTTCTTGAGAAAAGACATTCTTCTCTCCAAGCCAGGAGACATGGTATATTTTCCCAGCATTATGGATTCATATATTGTCACGTTTCACTATCACTATAGATTTAGTTTAGTAAAGTTTTTTTTCAGTGCAAAAAGCTCTGTATTGTGTTTCCATGTCAACCAGCTGCTGGAAGATGTATGTCTCCCTGAGTTCCCAATTCAGTACATTAGTGTGTAATCAGTTATATACTCTAGGAAAATTATTTACAAAAAATGTGTGTTCAGCACGGTTTCCATAAAACACTAGGCTCAAAAGATACCAGATTCTAGTCAAGTGATATTTAGACCAGGATTCCAAGGAATAGATGAGCAGAAATGGTTTTATAGACTTTGCTTACTGCTCAGTGGAGATGGCTCTGGGATGAGTTAGCCATTTTCCTCTTTACCTTTGCCCAGCCAGTCCAACCTCTTTGCCAGGCGGCAGTAGGTCATACTTATCTGACACAGTGATGGGAAAAGTAAGATACACAGGGAAGTGTAGGCATTTTTCCTTGTGAAATTGTAAATGTGTATCCACACTTCTCTTCAGCCCCAGGGGAAAACTTTGTTTATTTCCCTGAGGCTAAGGCAGAGGCATGACTTTAATTTTGCTCGTAGTTTTTTCATAGTTATTAATTACATGATGTTGGTCCATTTTATCAATCGTCCATTAAATATCTATTGATACACACATACATACACAAAACTGAGAACCAGTAAACAAGTTCAGCAAGGTTACAAGGCACAAAATCAATATGTAAAGATCAATTTCCATATATTAGCAAATGAACAATCTGAAAATAAAATAAAGAAAATAATTTTATTCACAGTAGCATCAAAAAAATAAAATACTTAGGTATAAATTTAACAAAAGAAATACAAGACTTGTATACTGAAAATCACCTAACATTGAGGAGGAAAATGAAGGAAGACCTAAGTAAATGGAAAGACATTTCATGTTCATGGGTTGGAAGAGTCAATATTGTTAAAATGGCAATTTTCCCCAAATTGATCTGTATATTCAACTCGATTCTTACCAAAATTTGAGCGTGCTTTTTTGCAGAAATTGACAAATTGATTCTAAATTTATACGGAAATGCAAAAGATCCACAATAGCCAAAACCATTTTGACAAAGAAAAATAAAGTTGGAGCACTTAAGCTTTCCAATTTCAAAACTTAATTGAAAGCTATAATTATAAAGACAATGTGGTACTGGCATAAGAATAGACAAAGAAGTCAATTAAACAATTGATAGTCTAGAAATCAGCCTTTATGCTTATGGACGATAGATTTTTGCCAGGGGTGCCATGACATTGCAATGGGGAAATGATAATCTTTTCAACAATAGTACTATCCATATGCAAAAAGATGAGCATAGATTCTGATTTCACACCATACATCAAAAAATTAAAATAGATCCAAGGCCTAACTGTAAGGATTTAACTATAAAACTTTTGGAAGAAACATTTAAAAATCTTCTAGACGTGGGGTTAGGCAAAGATTTTGTAGATACGACATCAAAAGCATACTTCATCAAAGAAAAGAATGGATAAATAACACTTCACTGAAATTAAAAACTTTCGTACTTCATAAGACATCATTAAGAAAAAGATGAAAAGACAAGATCATCAGTTAAAAGGCAGGATGGGGTGGGTGAGAGAGGTATATGGAAAATTTGAGGACGGAAAAGAAGATAGGAAGCACTCCCTGAGAGAAGAGGAAAAGAGCACTCCTGGGAGCGCACAGTAGGACTGCAAAGCAGAGCTGAGTCTTCCCCTTGAAACTCATGATCAGAAATGTAAGGGGAAGCCAGTTAGCCCAGGGCTGTTTTCTCTGCAACTGTGTCTTGCTGGGGGTTCAGGCACAAAGAAGGCAGATACTTGGATTAACCAGAGAAGGGGTTTTGCTGCGCTAGGATAGTGGAGAGGTGCTGGGGACAAGGTTTTGCTGAGGATATTTGCAGAGGAATGACTACAGTATCGAACCATGAAATCTAAGCTGGGAAGGACACAGCCTTCAGTGTACCTTTCTCTGAGCAGGGGCACATAGACCAGTCTTTGAGTCACAGTTAATGGAACACAAAGGGTTTTAGAACAGCTGAAGAGCAAGTGTATGACATAGTTAGTTTGCCCAAGATACCAGTATTGCTTGTCATCATGAAGATTGCAGTTGTTCTTTGGCATAGCATGTATTATATGCAGTGATTTCTGGAACTTGAAGGAAGCTATTTGAGGGCTTTGTCTGGTAGTTCCCCTAGCTGACATTTTCTTCTTCTTTTTTGTTTCTTTTTGTTTTGGGGTGGTTTTTTTTGGTGAAAATGTCAGAATGATGAGGTTCTCACTGAATTGCCTTAATTCAGCTCTCAGCTGTCACAGGCTTTCTAAGACAAAGAGATTAGGAAATGGGTGAAGAGATATTAAAGTGTATTATAAGCAATAATAGTTATTAAAGCTAGGTTATACTGGTACAGAACTATTCAGATCAGTGGAATAGAACGGGAAGTCCAGAAACAGTCTCAAATATATGTAAGAATAGAGTGTGATAAGGGTGATATTTCAAAATATGGGGAAAGGGTAGATTTTTCAGTAAATGCTGAGACATCTTTATCCTATATCAATACAAAAATACATGGCAGGATGACTTATTTTATGGGTAAAAAAACAAAGCATTAGAATAAATATGTGGACATTTATTTATGTCACTAGTGACTATAGAGGGATTTTCTAAATATAAAACCAAATAGTGAAGTAAAAGAAGTCAGTAGTTTTGATTAAATGAACTCTTTAAACTTCTGTATGCCACAAGACAATTAAACATTAAAAGGCAGTAATATAAACAATAAAAGATATTTCCAACTATATCATTAAAATATAAAAATTTTTACAAACCATTCTTATAGAGACTCCAGGAGGAAAGAGAGAAAAGCAATAAATGTAAATGGCCAAAAATATATGAAGAAAAAAATTAATCTCTAATATTAAAGTAATGCTAATTAAAATGTTGAGGTACCTTTTTCTACCTGGCAGATGGACAAAATTTTGTCTGCTCATTTTTTTATGACTAAACTCATTTTTGGTGAGGGGACTACTAGCATTTTCTATTAAGTTGATATAACCTCTTTGGAAGAGGTTTGATAAAAGCCTTAAGGCTTTGATAAAAGCCTTAAAATTTCAAAATATACTTTGAGCTAGTTCTACTTCTGGAATATATTACAGATACATAATTATGGATATGTAGAAATATTTACAATAAGAATGTTCATTAAAACATTATTTTATAAAAGAAAAATATTTTTAGTAGCTTAAATATCCAAAACCTGAGAATTGGTGATAAAATAATTATGATTACCTGCAATACAATATGGGCAACCATTAAGCATGCACCAGAATATTTAGTGACACAGAAAGATGATTGGGATTTAATGTTAAATGAAAAAGACATTACAGAATACAATGACCTGTGTGATCTTATGTTTATAAAAGCAAAAAATGTATAAGGGGATGAGGGACTTCCCTGGTGGCGCAGTGGTTAGGAATCCGCCTGCCAATGCAGGGGACATGGGTTCGATCACTGGTCCAGGAAGATCCCACATGACGCAGAACAACTAAGCCCGTGTGCCACAGCTACTGAAGACTGCACCTAGAGCCCATGCTCTGCAACAAGAGAAGCTACCGCAATGAGAAGCCTGTGCACTGCAATGAAGAGTAGCCCCCACTCGCTGCAACTAGAGAAAGACCACACGCAGTAACGAAGACCTAATGCAGCCAAAAAATAAATAAGTAAAAATAAATAAATAAATAAAATTTTAAAATAAATAAATAAATTAAATTAAATTTTAAAATATAAGAGGATGAGAAGTTAAGTTTATTATTATATATTAAGTTTATTAACTTCATCTTTGGTGGGTGGTTTTTCTTTGTGCTAATCTGTATTTCCTATAGTGCATATGTGTTTCCTTTTTCATAAGAAAGATGTTATTTTGTAAAGTTAAGAACGAAAAAAAAATAAAAAAAGAACGAAAGTTTGTGAGGAGCAAATAATCTGAAGAACTGTGAATTTTCTGTTTGTAGGCCCAGTCGGTATGTCCTCTTTGACCTGGTGCAGTACATCTTTGCCGTGGCTCACAGACCCTTCCTGGCCTACCCTTTGCCACATTTTGCATATCAGTAAGTAAAGCGCTGCTTTTTGTGCCTTCTAGAGAAGAGCTAACTAGAGACTTCGTTTGTAATGCTCCCACCCAGGGGTTAGAGGGAGTACGTCCGTTGCGGTGAAATCTGGGAATCTCTAACCAGGAGGTGCTTCTGATATCTTGACATTCATCTAGGAAAGAGCCAGAGGAGTCTAAGAAAGGGAATGTTGATTTGTGGGTAAGAAAAACACTGTGTTGGAAGGTTGAATCTGCAGGTCTTCAGATTCTCCTGTTAGAAGCCACTGGGTTTAATTGGCAGCGTCTTGCTTGGCAGGTCATGTGAAGGAGCAATCAAGTTTCCCTCTGTTTCATCCACTCACCCAGGAGGGGGAAAGGGGCCCTCCTTCATTAAGGCAGTCTGATCCCAGGGTTGGGGAAAGGAGCCAGGTCAATTCAGCCGCTTCCTGCGGTTGCCTTATTTGCTTTTTATGCTTCTTGCTTCACTTCTCCCCTCTGTAGGTTTAGCATCTTGGAATGATCACACACTGAGGTACTGGTCAGGGAGACTTTCACATCCAGTTTGCCAGAGATTGACTGATGAAGCAACACAGCAGCTCACTTCTTCATTCGTTTAGTCATTCAGTCATTCAACAAACATTTCTTGTTGCCAACTGTGTCTTAGGCAATGTACCAGGCACTCAGGATGTTACAGTAAATCCTCAAAAAAGCTTCTGACCTAACAGAAGTATCAGAGAGATAGACAGTTAGAAGGCAATGTGATGGTAATATTTATTGGGAGTGTTCCATCTTTCAGGCTGCCTTCTTCATCTCATTTAACACTCCCAGTGGCTCCGAGGTCAGTGGGGCAGAGTGGCGACTGAGTGGCAGAGCAGGGCTGAGGAGTATCTCCATTTAAAGGACCAGCAGAGCAAGAGGAGTTTATCAGGGAAGCTAGAAGAGAGTAATCAGATGCTTAAGTGAAAAATGGAGAGAGTGGCCTCCTGGGTACCAAAGGAAGGGGAGTGCTTTAAGGAGGGAATGACTTTGAAGGAGAGGAGCTTTGCTATTCTGTTCACATCTGTGTCTTCAGCACCTAGAACAGTGTTAGGCACACAGTATGCCTTTTGTTAATGTTTATGGAATGAAATGCTGTACAAAAGTCAGGTAAGATAAAGAGAAAAGGGCATCCACTGGAGCTAGTGGTGAGGTCATTTGTGGCGGGGGCCTCGGGGCAGTGGAGGGGTATGAGCCAGTTTGCAGGGAGCTGCTTTCGCGGTTGTGCCTACAGCTGAGGCTTATCCTGAAGCTGGCGTATGCCCATGGCGTGGCCCCCGAGGACCCGAAAATACAGACTGGAGGTGATCTGTTAGCGTAGAACCAGAGCAGAGTTGGAGGATTGTAAGCGGTGTTTTTTGTTTTGTTTTGTTTTGTTTTGTTTAAGCCAGTAAAGTGTCCTTTTTTTGCCATTGGAACATGTTGGCTGGAATCTGAGGCTTGCTATGTTCCTGGAGAAATTCTGACCAATCTTCAGCTTCCTTTTTCATTTTTTTATACCTCCCTTTGGAATGATGTTTTTCAGGTTTTTAAAAAGCTGCGGAACCCTGGGTTTGATGACTTCTGACCTAAAGGCCCGTTAGGACAACCAGATGAAAGCAGAGCTGGCCTGGCCATAGGGATGGTCGCTGCTCAAAGCACACGCTCGCAGCTCCGCCTCCAGTCCTCTGCGGGGGCCCCGAGGAATTCCTAGGGGGCCTCCCTGTCCTGAAGACACGTGAGACAGGAGCTCAGGTGGCAGATAAGGAGACCCCTGGGTTTCAGTAGGGTGAAGAGATGGTGCTGAGGAGGCAGGTGGCCCCTCTTGTCCGGGTTTTCTCTTGGCTTCCTGATTTGAACCGTAGATCTTAGGCATCTCCTTACTTTTGGATTTTTTGGTTCTCTCGGGGCCCCTACTTTTAAGGCTCACGCTTTCTATCTTGCATACCGCCTGGCTTGCCCTGTGTCCTTGACAGAAGCCTGTTTGAACGTCTGGGGCTTAACTTTGACTGAATGTGACAGATGTCACTGAACGTTGGATCTCTTTTGTTTGTCTTGTTGGTGAGGCAGCTGTACTGTATGTTGGTTTTTCCGATTCACTATCCCTTTGGTGGGAGCCTAGGAGAGCCACAGTGAGGTGGTCAGGCTGTTGCCTCGAAAGGCGAGGTGACCTCCCAGGCACTGGGGCCAGGAGGTTCGGATGTTTGTTAGTTTCTTTAAAACCCTGCAGTGACTTCCTGGCTCCCCGGCAGCCTCCCTTGCTTGCTTGGCTTGAACATCGAGCAGAGACGCTCACCACGTGTGCCTTGTTCATTCCTCTTTCCAGATGGCTAGGTCGACTCTTTGAAATTAGTCCGTTTGAGCCCTGGACCACGAGGGATAAAGTGGAGCGGGTGAGTATGAGGGTGATGAACACTTGCCCGGGCGGATGCCGGGCAGAGAGCCGCGGAGATGGGTGAGTGAGCGCCAAGCTTGCTCACGGGCTTGCCTGGCTTATCTCCACGTGCTTGTCTGCCGTCCTCGTGTCTGAGGTCAGCCCCTCCCTTGTGCACAAAAGGCACCCACGCCCAGCCTCTCTGGGGCCCTATCTTTGGCATTTTCAGTTTTCCTTCCTCCGCGGGACCCTCTCCATCCACGTACACACAGACATGCCTTAACACTAGCCCTGTGGTTTTCTAAGGCCGAAGGCCCTCCCTGGGCCCGTCGCGTCTGGCCGCTGCCCTGCTTGTCTGTGTCTGCGTGCACCAGACTCCTCAGAAGACCTGTCTCTACCTGTGGTTGACAGCTTCTTACCTCCTTCTTGCTTTACCCCACTCCTGGCTTTTATTTCCGTGTCTCCCCGAACCCGGCTCTGTTCCCGGTCACCTGGGGCCTCTGTGCCGCCAACTCCCGCGGTCAGCACTCTGACCTGCGCTCACCCCATCTGTGAGCCGCATTGGGCAGAGGCGCCCCTCCTGGCCTCTTGAAACCCCGGTTTCCACCTGCGCTGTCCACATTCTCGTGCTTCTCGTGCTCACTCGGTCTCCCTGGTTCACCCTCTGTCCCTGGTCTCTGACGGTGGGGACCAAGGACTCTGTCTTCAGCCCTTTCCTGTCCTTGCTCTTTCTCTGAGCGACCCTCATCTCGCCCCGGGCTCCAGCCGCTGTCTGTGAGCTCTTGGCAGCGGCTTCAGTTCCAGCCCTGCATGGCCTCCCTGCCCACCCAGCTGCAGGCCTCACATCTGTTTAGCTGTGTGATGGTTATCCGAAACACGGCTCGTCCGAGAGTGCAATGGCAAACCCGCTTCTCTCCTAGCCCCTCTCAGCTCGGTTAGTGATATCACCGTTCTCTCTGTTGCTCAAGCCAAAAATCTGGAAATCCTCCATGATTTCTTCCTTTCCTTACCCGCCTAAACAGTACTGTCCCATCCTTCCTGCTGCAATGGAAATGTTCTGTCATCTCTAGTGTTCAGAAAGTAGCCACGAGCAACAGTGACTGTGGAATGCCTGAAATACGCCTAGTGTGACTGCAGAAATAAGATTTGAGTTTTATTCAATTTGTATTGGACAGCACAGGTCTGGCCCGTCAGCAGGTATTGATGGGAAACCAGCTGTATGCTAGATCTCACCTCCCTCTTCCTACCTTTTTATTCAGCTTTTTATTATGAAAATGATTATAATAGCATTGAAACTTTTCCACTTCCAGAAGGGTAGAGGAAATAGTCGTCTCCACTGTACCCACTCTGATCCAGGAGGGTAGCTCATTCCTTCCTTAGCCTCTGGACTGGCCCCGGCTGCCTCTCGTCCCCTGCAGTGCCCTGATCCCCTCCCATCTCGCTGTCTCCAGGCTGGTCTCCCTCGCTGATCGTTTGCCCACTGCGTGTAGAAGTGTTTGTGTAGAAGTGTTTCTAGGGAGGATACAAAATAAAATACACACACTCTGCCGTCTCTACCTTTGAAAACCTAGTGGCCTTTTACCAACAAGCAGCAGCCAGAGTGTCCTCTGAATGTTACTTAAAAGCTAAAATGTTAACAGGATGGAAACATAGTCCTTGGGGAACAGATGTCGCAGCTGTTATCCCAAGGTGTCCTTTCTATGTTCAGGAAAGATCGGGCGGGAGAACTGATGGCCGGGACGCTTCAGCGTGTCTGACGGATGCGCCTCTTATATTTGTCACTGAGGAAGTGTTGGGGCAGCAGGCTGCTGGGTTTTGGATTTGATCTGGGGAGACGGCTTGACAGCTGTTCGGTGGAAGGATGGCAGGCGTGCTCAGGTGGGAGGATGGGGGTGCTTGCTGCTCTGGGTGTAGCCCGAGCCTCTTCGTCTGCTTGCGGATGAGCCGGGGTCTTTGGAAGCTCAGGGCTCACCCTCCTTCCCTCCAAGCAAGGTGGGTTTGGATTTTTAGATCTATCGTCAGCATTAGTCAGCCAGGTTAAGTAGAGCTGGAGACAAAGGTTCATGGATTGTCGCTGAATAATCTTGATTCAGCAAAACCGAGGCAGAAAGCTGTGCTCGGAGAACAGGCCCAGGGGATCCTCGGGATGGGCTGGTTTTGCCTCAGCCCCCGTTTCTTTTTTTTTTTTAATTAATTAATTTATTTATTCATTTATGGCTGTGTTGGGTCTTCGTTTCTGTGCGAGGGCTTTCTCCAGCTGTGGCAAGCGGGGTCCACTCTTCATCGCGGTGCGCGGGCCTCTCACTATCGCGGCCTCTCTTGTTGCGGAGCACAGGCTCCAGACGCGCAGGCTCAGTAGTTGTGGCTCGCGGGCCTAGTTGCTCCGCGGCATGTGGGATCTTCCCAGACCAGGGCTCGAACCCGTGTCCCCTGCATTGGCAGGCAGACTCTCAACCACTGCGCCACCAGGGAAGCCCTCAGCTCCTGTTTCTTTACTGAGCCTCACAGATGTGACGACCTGTCTGCTCCAGCCCAGACCGACTGCTGTGTAACCCTCACCGGAGCCTGTGTTTTGTACTCGCGGATAGACCTTGAGCTGTCACTTGCCTTTCCCTCCACAAGCCCTTTTCTGTGGTCTGCTTTGGGTGGTTCCGGGCATCAGCCCCTGCCCCGTATCCTCTGAAACCAGTGAAGTCTCAGCAGCGGGACTCAGGCCGGCTTGCGGGTTGGAGTGTTTGCGAGGCCAGCACTCCGTGTCCTTGGCCGCTTTTCAGTGCTCTCTGCGCGTCTTGTTTACTCACAGGTTCACATCACAGACATGACCCTGCCTCACCTGCCCGGCTTGGAAGACCTGGGTATTCAAGCCACGCCCCTGGAGCTCAAGGCCATCGAGGTGCTGCGACGTCACCGCACGTACCGCTGGCTGTCTTCTGAGATTGAAGATGTGAAACCGTCCAAGACAGTCACTGTTTAGTGGCCCCTGAGCTGCCCTTGGTTTTTGGTGTCATTCGGGTCACTAGCGACCAGGCCACCTTTGGCAGAGAATCCTGTACATAGTGCATAAGCGCCCCTATTAAAACATCTGAGATCAAATTCTGTGCCAACATTTTCTTTCTTGATTTACAAAGGGAGTGATTCAGCCATCTAGAATTTGAGCATTATTTTCTTTAAATTTATATATTTAATAGTGACACATATATATCTTACTCTCTGAAATGCTGGAGGATTTGAATGTCCTTCTGTCAGGCCACTTCTTGTGAATGTTCCGGAAGATGAGAACCGCTTTTTAAGGTCAGAATATTGTGAAGCCCCTGCGTGATATATGATGCCTTTTAATAAACACTAATTGAGAAAAGACACAATGTCCCATAACTAATCTGAATTTATCCACACTTTGGGTATTTTTAAACATTTATCTTAATGATCTCTACACGCATTTAAAATATAGAACATACGTGGAAAACCGTTGTCTGTAGCCGTGGATCCTCAGACGACCTGCAATAATTCCATAGTCCTCCGCCCCGATCTGAACTCGCCACGGCCTCTACCCGCCTGCGGTTAGGACAGCCTCTAGACAGTTTCAGACACGTGGGTGTACAGGGATCCTGTGCCGTGTAAAGGAGTGCCAGCGCTTCGGAATTAGCACTGTTTGCGTGAGTTGTTAACCTCACAGCCAAGATCCAGATGCACAGTTGGTTCAGTGTCGGCAAGTCCCTCAGGACAGTATGATGAAAAACTCCCAGGGTTTGTGGTGGAGCTAACGCACCACCTTCCTAGGCGGCCCAGGGTTGGTCACGCAGCCCACTGCAGTGCAGCGCCTCAATCTGCAGGGTGGGAAGGTCAGTGAAAGCCCTATTCATTTATAGTAATGCCTGTCTCAGCCTTGCGGAGTGAGGAACGTTGAGTGCTGAAGTGCGTTCTCTCCCTGCCCCCTCTACATGCTCCAGAATCTTTTGTCCCCAGATGGACGAAAGTGTGCCACGCAAAGTGCGATTTCTCGACCAAAAGCGTCAGCATCCCCTGGGAGCTTGTTGGGAATGCAGGGTCCCAGGCCCTCCCTGACCTGTTGAATCAGGATCTGCATCTTAAAAACGTCCCTGGGAGATTTTTGTGCACAGTGGTGTTAAAAGCACTGATGTGCAGAAACGCTGCATCTCAGGAGTGTGACTCCTGTTACTAATTCAAGTGGCGGAGCCCCACCCCAGACCTGCTGAGTCAGAATCTCTAGAGACAGTGATGCATGTCAATTAAATCTCAGTAAAACTGGAGGAAAAAAATAAAACAGTATTACATGATAAATTTGAAAAAAAAAAAAAAAGAATCTGATGAAAGGGCCCAGGAGTTTTATTTTCATTAAACATGCCGGTTTATCCTCACACTAATATGTGAGAATCAGTGTTCTAGGGAAAGGAGTCCAACGCTGCTTCACTTCTTTTCTTCAGTTAAGAGATCGCTTGTTGGTTTGGAGGATACTTCTGCCAGCCACAAGCCAGCCAGCAGGCACACAGATGGGTGGATTTGATTTGAAAACAAATGATAATTGTGTGAGGTACAGTATCTGTGTGTTCTAGCAATGCTATTTCTCATCGGTTTGTATCCTAACTCATGATGTTGCATACTTGCTTTCTCTAAAACCATAATTTACCCAGGATGGTTCTTTCCTGTCACACCCGATGCCCCCTTTTTATATTTTGTAATACATCCTTTATTAATTATTCTTTTATGAAAGTTGTATTATTATAACCTATCTAACATGTAATCAAAACATAATGCCTTACCTCATATAAACAAGGCATTAAAGGAGAATAATACACCCATAATAAAATAGCACATACTCCGATGATGATATGTGAGCACAGTTGCACTGAAGGGCACAGTGAAGCGGTCAGCTGCTCGCATCCACGTGGGCAGTCACCAGAGGCACACAGGTACACTGGCCTGATGTGGCCAGAAGAGTAGGTCACCCATGCATGCTACACCAGCAGCTAATATTTATTGGTCACTAAATGCCAGGACTGTGACGTGTGCTTTACCCGCACCATCTCACGGAATCCTTACCACAACCTGTGATGACCCAAAAGGGTGAAATCAAGGTCAAGTTCACACAGCCAGGGAGTGTCGTGGTGAAGGCTGAATCCAGGCTCCCTGACTTCAGGGCTGCAGAGAGGGTCGGGCTATCTTGGCCACTTAACTGCCGAGGGCTTCATTGCTCTTCCTGAGGTCAGCTTCTGAATGAGTGAGCAGCTTCTTGTAAAGTTCAGAACAAAACAAAATCTAATTTGCCCTAGATTTATATAGCAAATCGCATTCTTAGAAAACTCCACATATATTAACTCCATACCAGAAATCCCTTATTATCGGTCAAACAGTTAAATTTTCAGTTCAGGTGAGTATAAATGGGTTTTTAAGTCACGTGAGATGTTTCAAGTCTTGATTTGTGTGTTCTGACTTACTGCGCTATGTCCACCCCCACTAAATGCCCATAGTCCCCCTCCGTCATTGTGATAAACGAAGGTTGCACCCACAGATTTCCGGGGTGCCCTCCAGGGGCTGTGTCACGCCTGCTGAGAATGACCGCTGTGACCCCTGCCGGGGACATCTTTGAAGGTGTGTTGCCATCGTGTCTTGGGAGCTGGGTTTAGGCAAGGTGACCATGGTTTGGTTTTGTTTAAAATTTTTTTAAATTATTTGTTTATTTTAAATTTTATTGGGCTATAGGTGATTTACAATGTTGTGTTAGTTTCAGGTGTACAGTGAAGTGAATCAGTTATACATACACATAGATCCACTCTTTTTTTAGATTCTTTTCCCATATAGGTCATTACAGAGTATTGAGTAGAGTTCCCTGTGCTGCACAGTAGGAAGGTGACCATGTTTTAATGGTAAACCATGGTAAACATGTGAAACACCATTTGAGCAGAGTGTAATATTCCCCTGACTTGCTGCCAGTGGTGCAACGCGGCACATGGCTCTGCTGGCTTTTCTGTCGGGCCCAGGGCACCCCGTGGTCCAGCCAGCCTTCCCTCTTGACGTCTGATTCTCTCCCCTTCGGCACACTCTTCCGTAGAGGACACGCTTGAGGTTCAAAATGCAAAGGGCCACCGTCTTATCTGTCCATCTCTGAACGCTATCTTAGCTGGTAAATTAAAGCGTGGACTTCCTGTTCATCGTTTGCCACAAATTAGCACAATATCCAAGCTTTCAGTGGGTGGCTGATTTGGATTTCACTTCAGGTCAACCAACCCTAAATGAAGTGGCTTTCTTTTCCATCCCTTATCTCCTTCCATCCAGAAGCTCCACCTTTTCTGTCTTTTAAAGAAAACTCAGCTTTTTCGGTTTCCTCAGCTCGGTCCCGGGAAGCTCCACCAAGATCCACTATCTCTGTCCTGGTCACTTGTCCACACGGGACAATCACACCCATGTCTCCAGCACACGCATGTTATTTCCTCAGCTCAAACGATTGTCAAAAGTCCCACCGTTAAAGAATTTCATCCATTCAACTAGTAACAGAGAAGTTAAGGGAAGATGCAGCCCTTAAGTCAGGGAGCCTGGGACTCAGCCCTGGCTCCAACACTCCCTGGCTGCGTGAACTTGACCTTGATTTAACTTTTTTAGGTCGTCACAGGTTGTGGTGAGAATCCCGTGAAATCCTGTGAGTAAAGCACACACCACAGCTCGCCGCACAACAGGCCAGTAAATTGGAGACAAGGTCTGGAGGCAGGGAATACGGCTTTATTCAGAAAGCCAGCAGACTCAGAAGATGGCAGACTAGTGTCTCCGAAAAACCATCCTACGGGGGTTTGGTTGCCAGTTTCTTTTATAGCACAGAGAGGGAGAGGAGATGAGGAAGTAAAGTAAAAAGGTCATAAGTTTTGCAAATATCCCCTGGAATGGCTAGCCTCGGGAGAGGATGTGTTAATTTCTTCTTTCTTGCAGCCATCCACAGGGGGACAGGGTCGGGATGTTTCCCTAAACGAAGGCACTTTGGTTTAACATTCAGGCAGAGGGGCGGGGTTCCCCGAGGCAGGCCATTATGTAGTGACAGTATCGTTTTAGTGAACAAAAGCAGTGGAAAGCAAAGGTTAAAGTAAAAGAAACAGATCCACCGTGTAGTCAGATTTGGCTCTTCCCTGTTACACTGGCACTTAGTGAACAATAAATATTCACTGCTGGTGTACTTATCATGGGTGGCCTACTCTTCTGGCCTTTCTTGTGCCAGCTGATGGGGATATAAGGAAGAAGTTGCTTTCTACTCAATGAATTCATTGCTTAGTGGCAGGAAACAGACATATAAACAGTAATCATCGTTAGATTTTTCGGTTTCCCAAAGGGCAGTTTATCAGTTTAGAAATTTTCAAATTATGTAATTTATTGAAGCAATAAATAAAACTAACCTTTAAATTTTAAAATTTCAGCTCACAATTCTAATTATTTATAAAGCTAGTGAATTTAGCAATTAGTTTTAAGGGTTTCTTATAATTTAGTTACTTGAATTTTCTTAGTTATTTTAAACTCATTTTTAAATTTAATAAATTTTTTGCTACGTTTTGCAACTGACCAATATACAAAGCCTTCCCACATATTTAAACAATTCTAGTAAAGCTAATAATTATATAGATATTAACCTTCAAGTTTGGTAATCATGATACTATTTACAAACGTAGCAAAATTCTCATCCCTTTCAACTTAAAAATCTAAGTCTGAATTAATAAAGTACACATTTGAAATTGGAATCTTAAGATAAATTTGTTAGACTCCAAAATTCTAAATTCTTAAAAATTACAAATACTTTCAATACCAAATATGTGCAGTTATCCTCAAATTTAGCATAAACATGAATCGAGACTTGAATTCATTCTGTGCATTTAATTTTAAGTCGTCTGGAAGTTGAAGACCTTTTCCAACTTAGGAAACAATCGTACCATCCCAAGCTTTTAGGAGTTCCCTTCTTAGTGCATGGAGATTGTGTGGGACCAGGGATGTGCCCTGGGCGCAAGATCTGGGCATGTGTCCCACACATGTCCAGGGTGATTCTTTCCATGGCAAGGAGGGATGAGTTGAGTGTCCATCTATAGGGGCTCATCCATCCTACAGGGACTTCAAATCCTGCTCTCCTAGGGGTGCATTTGTGGCCCATATTCTCTGGATTCAAGCTGCATATGACCTGATCATCAAAGCTGATTTCAACCACCCCACTTATCATGACATTGTCATTTATACTGTACTTAAATGTATTTATCCTGTGATCCTACTCTAAGTTCCTACACCAGATTCTAAATTCCTGTCTTCCTGGGCCCTCCTGTATATCTCCCTTGGCTTTGCTTGACTCTGATCTCCGGTGGCCTCGGCCTGCAGCAGCTTGTAGCAGGATTTCGGTTCCCAGCCAGAGATTGAAGTCAGGCCGCGGCAGTGAGAACGCTGAATCCTAGCCATGAGACCAGTGGCTGGTGACAAGGTCCTGCCTGTACAGTTCGCAGAAAATGAATTTCCACAAAGAAACAGAAAGTAGCGAAACAAGTAAAGTGTTTATTAGGAGGAAAAAAGAGTATGTGTGGATAGACACACGGGTGGGCTCAGAGAGAGAGTCGTGCCCTCGTGGTAGTTTGAATCGCTTATATGGGGCATTTCTTCCAGGTTTCCTCTGGCCAATCATCTTGCTTTGCCTGGTTCTGCGTCTGTATTAGGTTTATCTCAGGGTCCTCCCATGTATGCGAGCATATCTCTTAGCCAAGATGGATTCTAGCGAAGAGGCCTATGGGTTGGGTGACATCACTCCCTTTTCGACCTCCAGGAAGCCTTTCTGCTCATGTGTAGTTGGGAAGGTCTCCTTGATCTCGAGAAGGAGAACTATGTGGTCTCTCATCTGGGCAGGGCTGAGCTCCTCCTCGTCTTCATCGTGGAGCATCTGTCCACAGGGGACAAACTCCAGCTGTTCAGCCTGGGGCCCATCTATCTCCTGCCTCAGCTCTAAGGTCACACTGAACTTTATCCTAAGGACAAATAGAAGTTCTAGAGTGGAAGTGTGTATGGCATACCTGTGAAGGGCTCTGAGAGCTTGAAGAAGAAAACCACCAAAAAATGGCTTTCTAAAGCTGTCATGACGATAACCACGGGACAGGTGTGAGCTTGTGTGTGAGCGTTTGGGTGAGGAGGGAGCAGTCGCTGAGCGTGAAGAGAATAGCGTGAGCGATGCACTTGGGGCTCGAGAGATGCACTGGGGTGTGAGAGGCAGGTGGTTACAGGTGTTGGGGGAGGGGAAGGAGAGAGGAGTTTAGCCCTTACCTTGGGGGTGATGCCCAGTGGTTTAGCAGGTAAGCTCTATACAAGACTCCACCTCTTAGCTGGGAGACAAATCCCTAACCTCTCTTTCTCAGCCTCAGTTTCCTTGTCTGTAAAATGGATGTGATGATAATAATACCTACAGACACCTACATCGGAGGATTGTGGTGAGGAATTAAATGAGATAATGGATCTAAAGTGCTGAGCCTGGCACACGGTGAATACAAAGTAAATGTTAGCTGTTATCATTTAAGTAGCAATGCCATGACTGAGTCCATACATCCATTTCCTGACTTAATAAGTAATAGCTGCCTTTCTTAAGGCAGGGAGGGATCCCTATTTTCAAAATGATGGAAACAGCAGCTTAATGAAGGTAACTTATCCCATAAGTAAGTAGCTGAGTTGGTTCTGACTTAAGGACACTCAGGAGAAAGACACGCTCATGATCTCAGAGAGACAGCAGTGAATGGTGGCTTGAAGCAAGATCTTATTAGTTCCCTGCTGAGGAATCAAACCTGGGTAGCCTGGATGAAAACCAGGAATCCTAGCTACTAGACCAGCAAGGGCTAGAGGCTAGAAGCAACGTTTCCCTGACTCTTACCCCTGCTTGAAAGAAAGCTTGTTTCAAGGAGGCAAAAACGATAAAAACAGGCACAAAGTTTATTGTTAGAGACACAGCACAACATGTGGGAGAGCTCACAGAGAAACAGTTTCTTTAGTTAAGACAGAGCAAAGCAGAGATACACACCAGAGAGGAAGGGTGTGGGCACCCTCCCTAAGGATGAGCAGTAAAAAGGCGGTTAAGTCCTTTATATAGGGCAGTTCCTCCGGGTCTTTGTTTACCTTTGGCCAATAATCTCATTTCTTTTCCACACCTGCCCTGCCCTAGGGCACTCCCCAGCATGCGTGCGCAACTTTTTTCGAGATGGATTCCAGCCCGGAGGCCTATGGGGAGGTGGGGGGAGGCTTGTCACCACCTATTCTGGGGTGGAGCCCCCTCCTTTTTGACCCCTAAGGAGCCTTTCTGTGCATGTGCAGTGTCTCCCTTGCCCCAAGGATGGGAAATATGTGACCTCTTGATCTTTTGCTCAAGCAAGCATTTAGCCCCTCTCTGTCCCTGCCATGACTGCTATCTTAAAGTGTCCACAGGAGACAAAGTCCAGCTATTTACCCCATTCCTGTTGTTATTTCCATCTCGAAGTACAAACAGGAGGCTGGTTGTAACTATCTAGCCTAAAGCCCACTTGCCTCCTTCTTCAGGAAATGTAAACAGGAGGCTAGTTGTAAATGTCTAGCCTGGAGCCCATCCATCTTATGCCTCAGACACAGTGATTTAATTCTGGAAGACTATGGGATGCATGGGAGGTGGAGGGAATGAAAAGCAGAGTTGAAGACAGGCCTAGGCACCTACTCGGCACTCTATAAATATTTGTTGAATGAATGAATTGATGAATGAATGGGGTGGGGAGATTCTTTCCTTATTCTTAGGTGAAAACTCCATCTGACCCCGAATTGTTCTGGTCTTGTTCAGGTAATAATCATGTCAATTTTGTAATAAAACTTCAAGATATAATAGGCTCTATTTGGTCATCAGGATGCCCAGTGTCGTGTAATCATTCAAATTCTAGCTTGGTACCCTAACTCTCTTCTCTGCCCCCCAGCTGGGGTCCAGGAAGATAGTGTGCTTGGTACTTTTTTCAGCCTTCACTTATTTTCATCCCCAGTTTGCCAACAGAGGCTGTCCTCTCTCTGGGACTGGGCCAAGGGTGGCCGGTGGGGGGGGGGGGGGATTGGGGAAAAGGGTACAGTCTTATGGGGTGAAGATCTTTGCTGACTTTAGATGTCTGAAGCAGCAGGTGTTTGGAGCTGAGTGTCGTGAGGTATTTTCACAAAAATGGCGGTTTGGGTGGTAATTGAAGCGGTACAAGTACACGTTGCGGAGGATACAGTATCGTATTAATAAAACATCACCCATTAACACCTTAGCACAAATGACGGTAGCTACACCTCACTGATAAGGATGTGAATAAGGATGAATAATTTATGGAGATGATGTGTGTTGGGAGTGTTGGGTGGAAGCTGCCCTAAGAAATTTGAATTATGGGACGTCCCTGGCGGTCCCATGGTTAAGACTCCGTGCTTCCAATGCAAGGGGCGCGGGTTCGATCCCTGATCGAGGAGCTAAGATCCCGCGTGCTGTGTGGCGCGGACATAAAAAAAAAAAAAAAAAAAAAAAAAAGATATTTGAATTAAAGAGCTGTAAGGTAATTTAGAGATTATCTATGCCAATCTGTACATTTTGAAGGAACTGAGTAAAAGCGAGAGAAATGACAGCTCTGTAGGATCTGGGTGGACAAACACTTCTGAGTCCAGACCGTCCGTAAATAGGACAATGGGAAACAGAAACATAGGGGAAAATTTGTGCTTCTATGGAAAACTGCACTGTCTGGAGTCTAGACTGGATGAGGTCCAGGTTAGCTGATTCTGATTCTGAGGAGCTGCTTTACAACTCTGTAAGCTGTAGATAACCAATAACAATGCTGTTGACTAAAAAAATATACTCACAACCTAAACGTTGGGAGTTATGTTTTATTTGGTGGGAATTTTTCAGACTTCAAGCCCAGGAGGCAGCATCTCAAGTAACCCCGAGAAAACTGCTCCGAGCAGGCGAGGGGGGAGCTAGGATATATAGCAGTTTTGCAACAAAGGGCAAGTAGTAGGAACAAAAGTTTACTGTTAATAAAAGAAAACTAGATATCTCAAGTTAAGGAATGTAGCGCTTTTCTATGTATGGGAAGATGCAAGAGTCTGGGCTCACTGAAATCATTCCTTTGATGTGCACCTCAGCTCTCTAGGGCCAGTATCTTGTGTTTTCACACCCTGAGTTTCCTCAGGGCTCACTGCAGGGAGTGGCTGCAATCTGATGGATGCTAGATGGCAGATATTCTTTGTTTCCTTCCTGAGTTCCCTCAGGGCTCACCAGCTCACTGTTGGAGGGCTGCAATCACTGATGATCATGACATCTTTGTTTACTGATATGGCAGGCAATGTTCTATTTATCAATGCAAAATAATTCTTGTCTATATACATGTAAATTCTGCCCTGAAGTTTCAGCTGACCTGTCTCCCCTAGTTTTGCCTCCAATGGCATGTTTATTTCAAGATTCCTGAGCTTTGTTTTTGTTTTTTTGTTTTCAAGATTCCTGAGCTTTGGATTCTCCTTTGTACTGGCTGTAACACCTCCCCATTCTCCTCATGAATGAATTAAACACAATCTTTAATGTGTCCATTTTTGTATCTGCGGGAGAGTCCTGTTACCCTTGCTTCACAATTATCCTTTAACAAAAGGACAAAAGGACGGTGGGGAATATGGGCAGCTCCCGGCTCCTGGCCAGCTCCCTCCAGAAGATTATTTCCAGATGGGGAAGTCAGTCAATGTTACCAGATCTTCAGCTTTTCAAGGAAAGCTGAAAATTTTTCAGCCTTTTTTTTATTTTTGTAAATGTGTGAAAGCTCTTTATTTTTAAATATTGACAACTGAAAAAAAAAAAGGCAAAAAAAAAAAAATCTATGTGTCCCCAAGGAAACTCACCAGTGGCCCTGTTAGGGGAACGATGGACTGAAACTGCCCTCCCTGGCCAGGCAAGAGAGTAACCACTTGCACGAGTTATCTCACGACAGGAGGTCCTGGTAAGGAACGAAGACCCAACAAGCTACCACCAGCCAGAAGAATTCAGGAAAGGTCAAAAGGAGAGAGACTCCAGTCCATATGTCCTACCAACCTCCCAGAATCCTTCTCGCTGGAATCCATCCTGGCTGAGCCACGCACGGGCCACCAGGAAGGACCCTGAGTCAGAATGATTGGCCAGAGACAACCCGGAAACTCACCCCATCGCCATAAAACCCGAGACTGCGAGCCACGCGGCAGAGCCGTTCTTCTGGGTCCCCTTACCCTGTTGCTCTCCGCCCGGGGGCGCCCCTTCCCAATAAAGTCTCTTGCTTTGTCAGCACGTGTGTCTCCTTGGACAATTCATTTCCAAACGTTAGACAAGAGCCCACCCTCGGGCCTTGGAAGGGGTCCCCCTTCCTGCAATAGCCCCACCCGGCCTTTGGAAACCTGGACCCAAGAGGGACCACATGCTGACCTGAAGCAGACCCAGGGCTCCCAAATCTATTTGCTCATCCTGACGGCAAACCAGTGACAAAGCTACCATCTTACAGGACAGCTGCAAAGTAGCCAGGTACAGAAATGAATGGCAGCGGCAGGACCAGACCCAGCTTTGCTACCCAGCGCTGTTTTCCCTCCAACTGGGAACAGTGAGAGCCGCAGGAGGAAAGGACAGGTGGTTGCCCTTCACATTTTTGCCCAGGGCCAGCGCGAACCTGAGCCTGTGAGGTCCTCAAGTTCCCAAGAAATGTCAGCCTGGAGATCCTTTCCCAGAGCGGGATGGGGGGATTTTCAAAGAAGCTTCAAAACCCACAGTCTTCTCCAAATGATTTTTTTTTTTTTCAGTGCCAACTATAGAAATACTCCTAGGTTCTTTAAGCCTAATTTTTAGATTCTTTCTCAAAGACAGTCCTAATCTAATGATCGTAAATCAAAATGGAAACAAAACCATGGATGAACTATTTGGAAAACTGGCAGGATCATAGGGTGGATAAAAAAAGCCTCTGCACTTTTGAGTTCCCTTAATGAGTTTCATGATCAGAGAGAGAAACGTGTTCATTCATTCATTCGTTAAAAAAGTTACTGCCTTCCCACCAAATATGCTTAACACTGCACTAGAGTCTACTTGGTGTATCAAATACGTATGTAACTGAACAGGACCCTATGGGGTCTTCCCGGGACAGGCCTCCCCCATATCCTCTGCTTTAGCTCCTCTCTGAAGGACCTAGTAACAGTATTTGATGCACATTTCCTGAGTTGTTTTGCAGATGTGAAAACCCCCCACCAAACGGAAGATGTTAACTGCTTGATGACCGTGAGTACATAGCCCCAGGCCTCCTGGAGGCCAAGGACTGATCATGTTAACCCCTGTGACACCGCCCTGTTACCTCACCATCAGCCAATCAGAGAACTGTGCACGAGCTGATCACAGACCCTGCAACCCCCCTCCCTCACCTGGCTTTTAAAAATGCTTTGCCGAAAACCTTCAGGGAGCTCGGGGGGTTTTTAAGGCATGAGCCAGCCATCTCCTTGCATTGCCCTGCAATAAATCTTTCTCTGCTCCAAACTCCCGAGGTTTCAGTTTGTTTGGCCACACGGTGCCTAGGGCACAGGAACTTGTGCTAACGCATATAAGACTCTCTCTGCCCCATTTCATTCACTCATGTAAATGTGATGGGCAAGATCCTGAGTTAGGCTCATGACAAACTATTATCTGCATTTTACAGTCAAGGAAAGCAAGGTGAGCTACCCAAAGCTGCACAGCTTCTAAGAGGCAAAACATCTTTTAAGTCCAGAGGGCTAAACCTGGATCACATGGGTTTTGTGGGGTCATAACCAGATACTTTAAAATAAAAACAAACCAAAAAAAAAGCAGAGTATATGAACTAGTAACCACTGATAAAAATAAAACAAACCTGTCCACAACCCTGGTTCAATTGCCTTCAATGAGTATTGCAACATTTTCTGTTCAGTTCAATTCAGCTGAACTTTCATGACACTTTAAACATGGAAGGTGGTGTTTAAACGGGACTTTGCAGGATCAGTAGGAGTTCGCCACACCGTGAAGGGAGAGAACAGGGGAAGGACATTCTGGGCAGGGAAAACAGACAGACACAGGGCGAAGAAGAAGCTTGGCTGGACAAACAGCTGAGGTCAGTCACGCAGGCCTGTAGAGCATGTTAGGATGTTTGGACCTCATCCCGCTAGAAACAGGAGCCACTGAAGGGCTTGAAGCAAAACAGCAACATCAGATTTGCATTTGGAAGGATCACTCTGACCGCACTGTGCGGAGAGGATCAGAAGGGGACAGAACTGGAAGCAGGGAGACCAGCAGGCTCTGGGGAGTCGCCTAAGCAAGACATGATAGTGGCTGGGAAGAGTGAAGGCAGAGAAGGAGACTGGTGTGAAAGATACTTAGGAATCAAGGATGCTTCCAAGGTTTCTGGCTTGGGAACCCGGCTGGTTGGTGGTACCATTGTCCAAGGCATGGAGTGAAGGAAGAGGAGCAGATTTCCTAGGTGAAGAATAGGAGTTAACTTTTGGGTGTATCAACTGGAGGTGCCTGGGGAACGTCCAACTGGAAATATCCAAAAAGCAGAAAGATATTTGACCAATAAGCCTATGAAAAAGGGCAGTATAATTAGTAACCAAAGAAATATAAGTATAAATGACAATAAGCTATTTCCTGCCTATCATATTAGTAAATAATAATAATAATAATTATTATTATTATACAGAATCTGCACAGATCAGTGATATGGTAATCCTCTATACTGCTGGGACGGTGAGGTGGTGGTATATAAAATGAAATGAAGAGCACTTTGGGAATATGTACGAAAATAACACTGCAAGGGATTTACCTTAGGGAAATAATCTTGAATGTAGGCAAAGAATTAAATTTTGCTTCAGAGACGTTTATCGTTGCATTGTTCATAGTTGTAGAAAATTGGAAATAACTGCCAACCATCAAGGCTTGGATGAATGACTGTGATAAAATTCCATTCTACTATTCAAAATAAGGTTTTTGAAGAGTACTAAATGGAAAAATACTCAAATATATCATTAAATTGGGAAAAAAAAAAAGCAAGTTAAAACTTCACATGATCCCATTTTTATTTTTAAAAATGTTTTTAAAAGAGACTGGATTTTTGTTATTGAGCTGCATGAGCTGCTTGTAAATCTTGGAGATTAATCCTTTGTCAGTTGCTTCATTTGCAAATATTTTCTCCCATTCTGATGGTTGTCTTTTGGTCTTGTTTATGGTTTCCTTTGCTGTGCAAAAGCTTTTAAGTTTCATTAGGTCCCATTTGTTTATTTGTGTTCTTATTTCCATTTCTCTGGGAACTGGGTCAAAAAGAATATTGCTGTGATGTATGTCATAGAGTGTTCTGCCTATGTTTTCCTCTAAGAGTTTGATAGTGTCTGCCCTTACACTTAGGTCTTTAATCCATTTTGAGTTTATTTTTGTGCATGGTGTCAGGGAGTGTTCTAATTTCATACTTTTACATGTACCTGTCCAATTTTCCCAGCACCACTTATTGAAGAGGCTGTCTTTTCTCCACTGTATATGCTTGCCTCCTTTATCAAAGATAAGGTGACCATATGTGTGTGGGTTTATCTCTGGGCTTTCTATCCTGTTCCATTGATCTATATTTCTGTTTTTGTGCCAGTACCAAACTGTCTTGATTACTGAAGCTTTGTAATATAGTCTGAAGTCAGGGAGCCTGATTCCCCCAGCTCCATTTTTCGTTCTCAAGATTGCTTTGGCTATTCGGGGTCTTTTGTGTTTCCATACAAATTGTGAAATTTTTTGTTCTAGTTCTGTGAAAAATGCCAGTGGTAGTTTGATAGGGATTGCATTGAATCTGTAGATTGCTTTGGGTAGTAGAGTCATTTTCACAATGTTGATTCTTCCAATCCAGGAACATGGTATATCTCTCCATCTATTTGTATCATCTTTAATTTCTTTCATCAGTGTCTTATAATTTTCTGCATACAGGTCTTTTGTCTCCTTAGGTAGGTTTATTCCTAGATATTTTATTCTTTTTGTTGCAATGGTAAATGGGAGTGTTTTCTTAATTTCACTTTCAGATTTTTCGTCATTAGTGTATAGAAATGCAAGAGATTTCTGTGCATTTATTTTGTATCCTGCTACTTTACCAAATTCATTGATTAGCTCTAGGAGTTTTCTGGTAGCATCTTTAGGATTCTCTATGTATAGTATCATGTCATCTGCAAATAGTGACAGCTTTACTTCTTCTTTTCCGATTTGGATTCCTTTTATTTCTTTGTCTTCTCTGATTGCTGTGGCTAACACTTCCAAAACTATGTTGAATAATAGTGGTGAGAGTGGGCAACCTTGTCTTGTTCCTGATCTTAGTGGAAATGGTTTCAGTTTTTCACCATTGAGGACAATGTTGGCTGTGGGTTTGTCATATATGGCCTTTATTATGTTGAGGAAAGTTCCCTCTATGCCTACTTTCTGCAGGGCTTTTATCATAAATGAGTGTTGAATTTTGTCGAAAGCTTTCTCTGCATCTATTGAGATGATCATATGGTTTTTCTCCTTCAATTTGTTAATATGGTGTATCACATTGATTGATTTGCGTATATTGAAGAATCCTTGCATTCCTGGGATAAACCCCACTTGATCATGGTGTATGATCCTTTTAATGTGCTGTTGGATTCTGTTTGCTAGTATTTTGTTGAGGATTTTTGCATCTATGTTCATCAGTGATATTGGCCTGTAGTTTTCTTTCTTTGTGACATCTTTGTCTGGTTTTGGTATCAGGGTGATGGTGGCCTCGTAGAATGAGTTTGGGAGTATTCCTTCCTCTGCAATATTTTGGAAGAGTTTGAGAAGGATAGGGGTTAGCTCGTCTCTAAATGTTTGATAGAATTCACCTGTGAAGCCATCTGGTCCTGGGCTTTTGTTTGTTGGAAGGTTTTTAATCACAGTTTCAATTTCAGTGCTTGTGATTGGTCTGTTCATATTTTCTATTTCTTCCTGGTTCAGTCTCGGCAGTTTGTGCATTTCTAAGAATCTGTCCATTTCTTGCAGGTTGTCCATTTTATTGGCATAGAGTTACTTGTAGTAATCTCTCATGATCTTTTGTATTTCTGCAGTGTCAGTGGTTACTTCTCCTTTTTCATTTCTAATTCTATGGATCTGAGTCTTCTCCCTTTTTCTCTTGATGAGTCTGGCTAATGGTTTATCAATTTTGTTTATCTTCTCAAAGAACAAGCTTTTAGTTTCATTGATTTTTGCTATTGTTTCCTTCATTTCTTTTTCATTTATTTCTGACCTGATCTTTATAATTTCTTTCCTTCTGCTGGCTTTGGGGTTTTTTTGTTCTTCTTTCTCTAATTGCTTCAGGTGCAAAGTTAGGTTGTTTATTCGAGATGTTTCCTGTTTCTTGAGGTAGGCTTGTATTGCTATAAACTTCCCTCTTAGCACTGCTTTTGCTGCGTCCCATAGGTTTTGGGTCGTCGTATCTCCATTGTCATTTGTTTCTAGGTATTTTTTGATTTCCCCTTTGATTTCTTCAGTAATCACTTCGTTATTAAGTAATGTATTGTGTAGCCTCCATGTGTTTGTATTTTTTACAGATCTTTTCCTGTAATTGATATCTAGTCTCATAGCGTTGTGGTCGGAAAAGATACTTGATACGATTTCAATTTTCTTAAATTTACCAAGGCTTGATTTGTGACCCAAGATATGATCTATCCTGGAGAATGTTCCATGAGCACTTGAGAAAAATGTGTATTCTGTTATTTTGGGGTGGAATGTCCTATAAATATCAATTAAGTCCATCTTGTTTAATGTATCATTTAAAGCTTGTGTTTCCTTATTTATTTTCATTTTGGATGATCTGTCCATTGGTGAAAGTGGGGTGTTAAAGTCCCCTACTATGATTGTGTTGCTGTCGATGTCCCCTTTTATGGATGTTAGTATTTGCCTTATGTATTGAGGTGCTCCTATGTTGGGTGCATAAATATTTACAATTGTTATAGCTTCCTCTTGGATCGCTCCCTTGATCATTATATAGTGTCCTTCTTTGTCTCTTGTAATAGTCTTTATTTTAAAGTCTATTTTGTCTGATATGAGAATTGCTACTCCAGCTTTCTTTTGATTTCCATTTGCATGGAATATCTTTTTCCATCCCCTCACTTTCAGTGTGTATGTGTCCCTAGGTCTGAAGTGGGTCTCTTGTAGACAGCGTATATATGGGTCTTGTTTTTGTATCCATTCAGCCAGCCTGTGTCTTTTGGTGGGAGCATTTAATCCATTTACATTCAAGGTAATTATCGATATGTATGTTCCTATTCCCATTTTCTTAAATGTTTTGGGTTTGTTATTGTAGGTGTTTTCCTTCTCTTGTGTTTCTTGCCTAGAGAAGTTCCTTTAGCATTTGTTGTAAAGCTGGTTTGGTGGTGCTGAACTCTCTCAGCTTTTGCTTGTCTGTAAAGGTTTTAATTTCTCCATCGAATCTGAATGAGATCCTTGCTGGGTAGAGTAATCTTGGTTGTAGGTTTTTCTCCTTCATCACTTTAAGTGTATCCTGCCACTCCCTTCTGGCTTGCAGAGTTTCTGCTGAAAGATCAGATGTTAACCTTATGGGGATTCCCTTGTGTGTTATTTGTTGTTTTTCCCTTGCTGCCTTTAATATGTTTTCCTTATATTTAATTTTTGACAGTTTGATTAATATGTGTCTTGGCGTGTTTCTCCTTGGGTTTATCCTGTATGGGACTCTCTGTGCTTCCAGGACTTGATTAACTATTTCCTTTCCCATATTAGGGAAGTTTTCAACTATAATCTCTTCAAATATTTTCTCAGTCCCTTTCTTTTTCTCTTCTTCTTCTGGGACCCCTATAATTCGAATGTTGGTGCTTTAATGTTGTCCCAGAGGTCTCTGAGACTGTCCTCAGTTCTTTTCATTCTTTTTTCTTTATTCTGCTCTGTAGTAGTTATTTCCACCATTTTATCTTCCAGGTCACTTATCCTTTCTTCTGCCTCAGTTATTCTGCTATTGACCCCATCTAGAGTATTTTTAATTTCATTTATTGTGGTTTTCATCATTGCTTGGTTCCTCTTTAGTTCTTCTACGTCCTTGTTAAATGTTTCTTGCATTTTGTCTATTCTATTTCCAAGATTTTGGATCATCCTTACTATCATTATTCTGAATTCTTTTTCAGGTAGACTACCTCTTTCCTCTTCATTTGTTAAGTCTGGTGTGTTTTGACCCTGCTCCTTCATCTGCTGTGTGTTTTTCTGTCGTCTCATTTTGCTTATCTTACTGTGTTTGGGGTCTCCTTTTCACAGACTGCAGGTTTGTAGTTCCCGTTGTTTTTGGTATCTGTCCCCAGTGGCTAAGGTTGGTTCAGTGGGTTGTGTAGGCTTCCTGGTGGAGGGAACTAGTGCCTGAGCTCTGGTGGATGAGGCTGGATCTTGTCTTTCTGGTGGGCACGTCCACGTCTGGTGGTGTATTTTGGGGTGTCTGTGGCCTTATTATGATTTTAGGCAGCCTCTCTGCTAATGGATGGGGCTGTGTTCCTGTCTTGCTAGTTGTTTGGCATAGGGTGTCCAGCACTGTAGCTTGCTGGTCGTGGAGTGATGCTGGGTCTTGATGTTGAGATGGAGATCTCTGAGAGATTTTTGCCGTTTGGTATTACGTGGAGCTGGGAGGTCTCTTGTGGACCAGTGTCCTGAAGTTGGCTCTCCCACCTCAGAGGCACGGCCCTGATGCCTGGCTGGAGCACCAAGAGCCTTTCGTCCACACGGCTCAGAGTAAAAGGGAGAAAAAATAGAAAGAAAGAAAGAAAGAGGCTATAATATAGTGAAGTAAAATAAAGCTATTGTAAAGAAAAGCTATACAGACAAAATCTCACCCAGAAGCATACACATATACACTCACAAAAAAAAGGAAAAGGGGAAAGATTAATATATCCTGCTCCCAAAGTCCACCTCCTGAATTTGGGATGATTCGTTGTCTATTCAGGTATTCAACAGATGCAGGCACATCAAGTTGTTTGTGGAGCTTTAATCCGCTGCTTCTGAGGCTGCTGGGAGACATTTCCCCTTCTCTTCTTTGTTCGCACAGCTCCCGGGGTTCAGCTTTGGATTTGGCCCCGCCTCTGCGTGTAGGTCGCCTGAGGGCGTCTATTCCCCGCACAGACAGGACGGGGTTAAAGGAGCAGCTGCTTCGGGGGCTCTGGCTCACTCAGGCCGGGGGAGGGAGCTGTACGGAGGAGGCGGGGCGAGCCTGCGGCGTCAGAGGCGTCGTGACGTTGCACCAGCCCGAGGCGTGCCGTGCGTTCTCCCGGGGAAGTTGTGCCCGGATGACGGGAGCCTGGCCGTGGCGGGCTGCACAGGCTCCCGGGAGGGGCGGTGTGGAGAGTGACCTGTGCTCACACACAGGCTTCTTGGTGGCGGCAGCAGCAGCCTTAGTGTCCCATGCCCGTCTCTGGGGTCCGTGCTGATCGCCGCGGCTCGCGCCCTTCTCTGGAGCTCGTTTAGGCAGCGCTCTGAATCCCCTCTCCTCGCGCGCCGCGAAACAAAGAGGCAAGAAAAAGTCTCTTGCCTCTTCGGCAGCTGCAGACTTTTTCCCGCACTCCCTCCCGGCTAGCTGTGGTGCACTAACCCCTTCAGGCTGTGTTCAAGCCGCCAACCCCAGTCCTCTCCCTGCGATCCGACCGCAGCCCGAGCCTCAGCTCCCAGCCCCGCCCGCCCCGGCGGGTGAGAAGAAATCCTAAATCTTTTAATACTTTGTGATTCAGAAAAATAGATATTGCTGGAAACAGAGGGAGTGTCAGGGAAGGGTCATTTTTTTGCCTTTTCTTGGTACAACGGTTTACCCATATCCAGCTTCCTTTGTTTGTGTGTGTGGCCATTTGCCTCTTCAAACCTGTAAGCACTTGTTAGGATATGTATTTCTCCTAACAGTAGCAGACCTTGGAGAACATCAGAGCTGCACGGGTGCGCATGAATGCGTATAGATAGAGATGCAGTGTCAGTCTGATGCCCTCAACACTGGTCCAGCACCCTGTGTATTCCTGGCGCTGTACCAGAGCTTGACACTGTCTGAGATCAGAATCAGGCTCTGTCATTTCTTAGCTGGTAAACGTGGGCACATTACTTTAATGGGGGTAATCATAATACTTACATGATGAGGGTTAAATTCCTGAAACATCAGGATAGTTTGTGATACAAAGTAAGCCATTGTAACTATAAGCAGAAGCTTCATGTCTCTGTGTGTTTGAGAGCGAGAGAGAGACAGACAGACAGACAGACAGAGAGAATGAGGAAGGGGCAATTGGCAAGTGGGAATAAATTGAGAGAGAAAAATCTGAAACCTATTGTTTCAGGATAAGAGTTAAAATTGTTTCATCAATGACAATTCTGACTTTTATCTTTTCACTTGAATTTAAGGTTTCTTGTGCCCACTGTTCATTTTTCTCCCTTAAACGCCTGTGGATTGGAAAACTCTTTTAGGAAAACGGAAGGAAAGTTGTATCGGGATTTTCAAATGTTCAACTACAGAAAATAAAGTCTGAAAACAAGCTAGACGGAACCTCTACATGACGTTGGGAACCAATGAGGTGAAATGGAGGAGGAGGGTGAAGAAAAGATGTGCTTCAAGTTTATCATCTTAGAAGATGGTGCCATTTAGTCCTCCTGGCAGCCCTTTTGTAGCTGAGCCCCTTGAGGCTCAGGGAGGGGGCAGGTTTCCCTCCCCTCGCTGCCAGGTGTGCAGTGATGGATTTGATCACAGGTCATTTTGATTTCAAAGCCTGGCTATTTTTCACTTTGCTAGTTTGGATTGTAGAGATGGTGAGAGAGGGGAAGCTGTGGGTTCAGAAGTAGAGGAAGGGGTGAAAAAAATTTGAAAGTCAGATAAGGGGACTGACCATCCCCCCCTCCCCCCTGGGTGTTTAACTGAACCAGCAGGACCTGAGTTGCTCTGGGGGTCCCACAGACACGAGTGCGGTAGGTTGCTAACCGCTGCTGGATGGGCTAATAGCTCCCAGAAAATGCAACTCACTTGGGCAACCATGAAGAGAACGCACAGGAGCCATTGTATCCATCTAATATCACTAGACAGTTCAATCATCTACTGGCATAAAGAATACATTTTAAGCCACATATTATTAGAATGTGTGGCTGACAAGCATGTTTGTATCCATCAGGATGACAAACATATTTATAATTAGATCATAAGTCATGGTATCTCTTGGTCAAGAATTACCTGGATTAGTTACCAATTGCTGTGTAATAAAATCGTCACAAACTTAGTGGCTCAAAGCAGGATCCATCTATCATCTCACAGTTCCTGTGGGTTGGGAGCCCATGCCTGGCTCAGCCGGGTCTTCTGTAAGGCTGCCGTCAGGGTGTTGGCCAGGGCTGGGCTCTCCTCTAGGGTTGGCCGGGGACAGGTCTGCTTCCAAGCTCGTGTGGTTGCTAACGGCACTCAGTTCCGTCAAGTCTTCCAGACGGAGGAAGCACTCAGCTTTTTCTGGCTCTCAGTTGGGAGCTGCCCTCAGTGTCTTGCCGTGTGACCTCTCCCTCTGGTGGCCTGATTCTTCAAAGCCAGCGAGACAGTGCATCTCCCAGCAAGACGGACACTACCTGCTTATGTAACGTAATGACACACGTGTAGTCGTGCACATGCTGTCCTCTTTGTCACAGCCTATTGGTTAGAAGGAGGTTTCAAGCCCACCCTCAGGGGAGGGGATTAGGGAGACATGTGAATGGCAGGAGTCAGGCCTCATGGGGGCCCCTGAGAGTCTGTCCACCACATTGCCTTACATCCAGCACCAGGACAGAGGGCAGTCATGGGAAGCTAAGTCCAGCGAGACCGGCCCAGGCCATGGCGTCGCTTGGGACTTCTGCATTTTCCCTGGGGATAAAGGAGCAGGGGCTCTTGGGCTTCCCTAGTGGCACAGTGGTTAAGAATCCGCCTGCCAATGCAGGGGACAAGGGTTCGAGCCCTGGTCCGGGAAGATCCCACATGCCGCGGAGCAACTAAGCCCGTGCACCACAACTACTGAGCCTGAGCTCTAGAGCCCATGAGCCACAACTACTGAGCCTGCGTGCCACAACTACTGAAGCCCGTGCGCCTAGAACCCATGCTCCACAACAAGAGAAGCCACCGCAATGAGAAGCCCGCACACTGCAACGAAGAGTAGCCCCCACTCGCTGCACCCAGAGAAAGCCCGCACACAGCAACAAAGACCCAACGCAGCCAAAAATAAAATAAAAAAAAAATTAAAAAAAAGGAGCAGGGGCCCTCCTCTGGTCCCTTCAGGAGGACTTCCTGAAGGAGGTAGGATTTCTGGCACTGTCTGAGCGACAGGAGAGAAGCAGTTTGGTAGACGTCTAAGGAAGATTGTTTTATATGAACGGTTTGGGGGTGCATAGAGATGGGAGTAGGAAGACTGAATGTACACTCTTTAAAAAGTGGTTCCAGAGTGTGGTCTCTGAGTCAACAGGCTGTGCACTTTCCAGCCATGGGTCCAGCCTGCCCAGGCGATTTTGCTTTTTTCTTCTCTTGCAGGTGTGGCAATGCAGTGGGAGAGTCAAGGTCTTGCCCTGCTCCCGGGTTGCCCACCTGGAGAGACACCACAAGCCCTACTCCTTGGACCTGAGTATTCCCTTGAAGCAAAATGCCCTGAGAGTGGCTGAAATCTGGATGGATGAGTACAAAGACATGGTCTACATGGCCTGGAACATACCTCTCCAGTTTCGTCCCGGACTTGAACAGAAGCAGAGATGGATGAAGGAGGAAGAGGTGGTGGTCACGGCGGGAAATGGGAAGGGATAAAGCAGAAGTGCCATCCCAGCCCTAAAGAATTAAAGTCAAGTCCCGATAGGGTGAGGATAATGATATTAGCATTTATGTCCCAGGACTAAGTTCCAGGCACTCATGACTCATCACAACGTACCTCTGGTGTAAGGCTTATTTTTATTATTTTAAGTTTTCAGATAAAGAAACTGAAGCACAGAGTGGAAAGGAAGTTGCTTAAGGTAATAAAGTCGTAAGAGCAGAGATAGGATTCAAACCAAGGAAACTTCTAGATTCCATGTCCTTCATCCGTCATCTATACTGGAGGATTCCTTGTGGGGCAGGGTTGGGCATGGATCCACTGTCTAAAGAGGACATAAACATGGCGGTTGGGGTGTGGGATGGTGGGAGCCGGCACCGGAATCCTGTTGGATGCACGTGAATGAAGATGACCTTCTTGGCTAAGGCCACATCATTTGCCCTAGTCCCCAAGGCCGGCATGACATGCCGTCTCTGTTCCCGAGCTGTGGCTCTGGGCTGAAGCATTCTTCCACTTTGATTGGCCACAGATACCACTTCTAGAAAATCTCCTTTAACCTCCAAATCTTGCTGCCAGAATATTCCTTTTGGAAGCCTTTTCTGGACATCATGAGGAATATTTTGTGCCTGATTGATGTGAATATTATCTCAAATAGGAGCAGTCTGCATCAGCTTGCTAATGATGAGACGTAAACCCTGCTACGCAGGCTTTGCAAGTGCCTTTGAAACTAGCAGATATTCCTAGGGGTCAAGCTACTTCCACTTTCCCTGGAAAACTATAAATGATTAAGGATATCTCACAGGGTATCAGGGAAACACTCAGTTCCCTCATGCATTATCCGTACCCTTTGGTGGAGTCAAGGGTGTTGCAAGGTGCAGACATGTTCCGTGTTTTATTTGCAGAACTCCAGAATCGATTTTGGAGACGTTTCTTCCAGAATGGCACTCCAGAAGAAACTGAAATGCAAAACTTTTGACTGGTATCTGAAAAATGTTTATCCAGTCCTGAAACCAATCCATAGCACTGCGGGCTACGGAAGAGTAGGTTTCATGAAATTGCATTTCAGATTTTAAATGTTTGGATATAAAAGACCATGAGACCTGAATCATTGCATGACTGCCTGGAAAGGGTTTCCAAAAGCCATCCTCCCCGATTCCCTACCTACCCCCAACTCCTTCCTCTACTTTTTGCCCTTGAACCCTCTCAGTTTCCCTTCCTCTCTTGCTCCCCAGTCCCCATCTACTCCTTCTCTCTGCCTCTGGTTCCTTACTTTGCAAACCACAGCCCCTGCTCTGACACTCACAGTTTCTCAGCCAGTCAGGGCGTGTGGCCTCACCCACCTGATGGCAGGTGTAGGAGCCTCTTCCTTATATATGCTCTGATGCTCTGACGGGGTGTGTGTTCCCAGGAAGCGGGCATCACAGCAGAGCCTCACTTCAGCTTAGAAAGTAGCTGCCGGGATCCCAAATTCCCACTCCCTTTGGCATCCTTAGAGTACTGGGCAAAATGCAGGGCCTGGGGAGGCTTGGGGACCCTCCTTCTCTGCCTCTTTCCAACAGTGTTGCCTTGCGTTTTGCTCCTTCAGATGAAAAACCCATTGGATGAAAGTGTCTGCCTGGACCAGGGAGCTATTCCAGGCAACAGCCGATCATGTGTTACTGCCATCAGTACAGTTCCCAGGTATCTTCCCTGCCCCGGCAGGTGAGTCTGTTGTGGCTCACCCCCTGCTAGCCTTTGCCAGATTGGGACTTGGTGTTAGATGATGGGGAAGCAGGTGCTGAGCATCCCGGGTAATGGGTAAGGATGAAGCCTGAACCCGTGCTTGTAACTAAGCACTTCCAAGTTCATGTGAGCAGTCATTGCGTTTCAGGTACAGGGAGACTAGGCAGAAAGGCTGTGCTCTGGCACGTTCATTCTCCGAGGTCATATCTTCATCGAAAAAAACCTCCGATCTCTTCCTTTTCCCCTCCTCCCACCGCCCCTTCTATCCGCCCGCTGCCCCTTGTATGCCCTGGAAGGTGGACAGGTGATGTTACCTGTGGCTCCTTCCGTAGAGAAGGAAACAGAGGGCTAGAGAAGAGTCAGGCTGAACGGAAGCCCCTCCTGGGGTAGGAGAGGTCTGGCACCACGTGGAGGGTGCCCCAGGGGACTTTTTCCGCCTATCATGTTACTTTGCATGTTGCCCTCACAGGAACTTTTTGAGGTCTGCAGGACAGATTGAATTTCCATTTGAGAAAATTAAAAAATGGAGATACAGAAACAACCTATTTGTCCAAGCTCACCGAGCAAGGCAGTGAGAGACTGAGAATTTGAAAGGTTTCCTGACAACAAGCCCTTAGCTGGGACTTATAATGACAGCTTCTGAAGTTCAGTTGTGTCGTTTTTGTTTTTGTTTTCAAAGATAAGCTCCCTCATCTATGCAGGAATTGATTCTGTTGGAGCCTTTGTATGGCAGGAAGCAGGTTAGTGTCCGTCCTTCATGCCTGGTCTTCTTTCTAGAATCAGCTGGGGATGAGGGGGGGTCAGAGAAGGGTGCAGAGGTGACTCTTTGTTACCCACGAAAGTGCAGTGGTCCCCCCGTGGTGACCAGGTGTCTAGGGGAGCCAAGAGCAGTCTTTATGCCCTCTGTAATGTCAAGGGCATCCCCACTGAGTCTCCATGGCAAATCCCCTTGTCCTCTTGCAGAATGTCTACTACCACCTCACTGGGGAAGTCTATGTGGGAACACTGATTGCTGAGACAGACATTGATGACTGCTGTCTGACACACCCTGGCAAAGGGGAGAAACCTACTTTAGAGCCATGTTCCAAGGCAGTCAAAAATAGACTGCACATACACTGGGATTTTAAACCGGTGAGTCAAGTGTTGTTTTTTTTAAAGATAGTTATATTAAAATATAGTCTGAGAGGTTCAGATTTGATCTAGTAGTGTTTTAGAAAGATTAATTTTGTAGCAGTGTATAGGGAAAAGACTAGAAATTTTTCTAGTCTGGGCATGAAATACTGAGTCTGTCGACTAAGGCGGGGTGGCCAAGGGGAAAAGATATTGGAATGTGTTGTAACTTAACAGTTAAGAGTTTGCCTTCAAATCCTAGTTCAGTCACTTTTAGCTATTTCCTTTTTCTTTTTCTTTTTTTAAACATCTTTATTGGAGTATAATTGCTTTACAATGTTGTGCTAGTTTCCACTGTACAACAAAGCCAATCAGCTATACGTATACATACATCCCCATATCTCCGCCCTCTTGCATCTCCCTCCCACTCTCCCCATCCCACCCCTCCAGGAGTTCACAAAGCACAGAGCTGATCTCCCTGTGCTATGTGGCTGCTTCCCACTAGCTATCTATTTTTTTTTTAACATCTTTATTGGAGTATAATTGCTTTACAATGGTGTGTTAGTTTCTGCTTTATAACAAAGTGAACCAGTTATACACATACATATGTTCCCATATCTCTTCCCTCTTGCGTCTCCCTCCCTCCCACCCTCCCTATCCCACCCCTCTAGGTGATCACAAAGCACCGAGCTGATCTCCCTGTGCTATGTGGCTGCTTCCCACTAGCTATCTATTTTACGTTTGGTAGTGTATATATGTCCATGCCACTCTCTCACTTCGTCCCGGCTTACACTTCACCCTCCGCATGTCCTCAAGTCCACTCTCTAGTAGGTCTGTGTCTTTATTTTCTCATCCTCTCTGAGACTCAGTATCTTCATCTCTAAAACGGAGATGATAATTTCTACTTTACGAGCCTGTGGAGATGATTAAATGGGATAATGTATGTAAAGTATTTAGCATGGCGCCCGGTACATAGAAAGCATTCAATACTATTAGCTGTTGTGATTAGCCTTATTATTAATGATAACCAGAGAGTCTGGAGCACTAGGATGAAATTCGACAGGCACTGATGTAAGAGCCCTGATTTAACATCATCATCAACTGACTAAGAACAGGGTGGAGGGAATCTGGCAGAAGTCACATGACAGTGGCATGAGGGACATGGCTGACCACGTCTACATGTGAATTAACTATGTGTTGGAGCTGCATTCCTAAGCCACGTTGGCAGTAATGAGATGTCTTGAGGGAGAGAGAGGGGTAATACTTTGTCTGTGAATATATCTCTGAGCATCTTGGTGCTGTGTGAGCTTAGGTTCACATTGTAAGAGACACGGACAGTCTAACAGTAATTGCTCACTTAAAGCTAATAACCCCTTGAGGAATGCTATGGACTGTCTCCAGGAAAACATTTATAGGCACCTATGTGAACGATTGTGCTAATGTTTTGTTGAAGTTTTTTTTTTTTTTTTTTTTGTCTAAGTTCATTAGAGATGACGGTCTGCAGTTCTCTTGTTTTTGTTTTGATACTGTCTTCGTTTTTAGTATCAGGTTGATACTGGTCTCATAAAGTGCGTTGGGAAGTGTTCCTTCTTTCTGTTGATAAAATTAGTCATGTTGACAAATATTACAGAAGAGGCCAGTTTCTGGAAGAGGCATTGTCTGGAAGAGATTTTCTGGAAGAGATTGTCTTTAATTGGTGTTAGTCTATCTTTAAATTTTTGCCATAATTCTTTAGGGAAACCATATGGACCTGGATTTTTTTTTTTCAGAACCTTTTAAATTATGAGTTGAATTTTTAAAAAATGATATAGGGCTATTCAGATTATTTCGTCTTGATTGAGTTTGGTGGTTTATGGTTTCTGAGAAACTGTTCCACTTCTTCAAATTCATGAGTATAAAGTTATTTGTAGTATTTGATTTATTTACTTATTTACTTATTTTTATTTAGATATAATGGACATATAACATTATATTAACTTCAGGTGCACAGCATAATGACATGATTTATATGTATATTGCAAAGTAAGCACCACAGTAAGTCTAGTTAACGTTCTTCATCATACACAGTTACAGTTTTTCTCTTGTGATGAGAACTTTAAAGGGGTTTTTCAATTTAATAAATTCCCTTAAACATTACAGACTGTATTTATAAATTTAATACATTAAATTTTCTTTTTTAAGAACTTCAGTTATCTTGACTTTAAATTGAATGATTTCTTAAGTTCTGTTAAATGTTTCAAAAGTGTTTGCAATCCAGTAAAATTTCAACATAAAATCACAGATTTATTTAATTACACATTTTAAAATTGGTATCACAAGGTTAATCTGTAAGACAGTTTTTCTTAAACATAGTAAGTACTTAAAAATAGTAAATGTACACAGAATCTTTAGCAATTATTATGTGTTTGATTCCTTTCACATCTCAACTTTATCTTAAATCTCCAGATAGTATTTATGCTAAAGAAACAATGATGACATCCCAAATATTTTGAAGGTTGTCTTTCCAAGAGAATTTTGGAAGATCACTTACTTTCTTAGCGGGCTGAAGTTGCTGATAGAATAGAGATCTTGGCTGGTATGAGATCTGGAGCTGCAGGACATGCAGGGGAATTCAGCCCACCACTCTGATGTCCAGGCTGGGTCCCTTTGTACGATCACTATGTCAAGAATTCCAAAAGTTAAAGAGGGAGACACTCATGTCGCTCCTGGTGCATTACCTGACTTCAAGTCAGGTTGAAGTCCCTTCATTCCATCTAATCTCTTCATACCCATCTTATCTCTTAGGACCACAGCTCTTTCAGATGTGAAAATGATGTTTGATGGAATCTTGGGTCCCTTTTGTGCTCTACTTTCTTTGTAGACACAAATCGCACAATCATTCTACTAAAAAGTTACCAAAGATGTTTCCCAGAACTGAGAGGGAGGGAAAACTCGATAATTCCTTTGTTGTCTTCCAATTCCATGATTAATGTTTTGAGTCAACCAGAAGAGGTTCAGACCTCTGAAAACCACAGGAGAGATGGTGCCAGTGACTGAGAAGGGACTTGTTTGGAGAGAGAAGGCCAGTTTGAGGTATCTGGACTTTCACATGAGGAGCACGGAGGGGAAAGGAGAGACAAAGCTGATATAATGGAGAATTTGAGTGACAGTCATTGTTCAGAAGTCTTTTGGATAGAGTGACAGCAGAGGATCTCTGGGAGAGGTAGTGAGAAGGAGGAGGCCACTTGTAGTTGGGTTTGAGAAGTGAATAGGAAGAGATCCCTGAGGGAGGGCACTCACGCGTGCTGGAGGGCACAGCTCCAGAAAGGTCTGACACTAACCAGAATCCCCAAATTGATTAGGCCCCCTTTTAAGGCACTAATTCTCTTTTAAGACAATATTTTAATTTAAGGAATAATATAGAATGTAGATCAAGATTAATATAGAAAATATGTTAATAGTTATAGCAAAATATTAGGAAAGATTAAATGTCCAACAGTAGGGGAGATTTTTGTTCATCCCTTGAACTGAATATTATATAGTCATTCAAATTATATTCTCAAAAAATGTGTTTTCTAAAAAGTTAATGACACTGGAAAATGCACATGATACAATGTTAAATTTCAAAAACAGGGTATAAAAGCCATATAGACAATGTTATCTTAAGCTAAAAAAATGAGCACATATTCTTTTTGTACAAGTGAAAAAGAATCAAAAAATCTTTTAAAAAGTGGCAGGCCATACCTCTTAAATACAAACCAAACCAAAAATGTATAAGATCCAGATGAACACATGTAAGAGAAACCAGAGGGGAAGAGTCTGAAGACATGTAAGGAATATTGCCAAAGTACATGTCACATGGAAGTGGAGAGAAAATAGAAAAAAAAAAAAAGACCATTGATTTTATCTGCAAGGTCACAATAAATTGTAATTGCCAATATTTATTGAGTACATATTATGTACCAGACATTGGGTTAAACATTACCTAATTTAGTCCTTACTCAAATCTTATGAGAAGTATTACCATTAGCTCTACTTTACCTATGAAGTAACTAAAACACAGAGAAGTCAAATAATATTCCAAGGTCACATAGCATAGTAAATATCCAGGGTTCAAACACAGAATCTTATCTACTGTTTTTGCCACACTGCTTGGGAAGTTTGATTCTGAAAGGGAGAAAAACACTGAATGCTGGTTGAAAAAGATGATAGAGTTAAGGAACATTTTTTCCCCTCGAATATTGGGACATTTGGATATATTTAAAGTCATAGAAAAGGAATCTGCCAAGAGGGAGAAATAAGAGAAGGATGTTAGACAGGAAGGGTGTTTGTTTCTCTGGCATCGAGGATGGCTGGCTCCAAGCACAGGGGGCTGATAGTAGAGACAGAGGCAGGGCAGCTCCTTTGAGACCACCCCTGAGCAGCACCCCGAGATTGCTCATGGCATTTGGGAGGGACGAGATTGGCTGGAAGCAAGGTCTTCTTGACAAAGGGAAAAACAAAGGCATTTAGTGAAAGTGAGGGTCAAGGGCTGGGGCAGAAGGAAAAAGCGTGCTAAGGAGGCTTGGAAGAGTAACCCTAAGGAGTAAGCCAAGTTCTGAGGCCAGACTGCTCTAAACCCTTTTTAGGGGCCAGGCCTGCTCAGTTGGTGGACCCTCTCCAGGAGCGCTCTGTGGTCTGGGAATGGGGCCCAGAGAAAGGAGCGGTGGGAGTGATGTGGGCAGTTCAAGAATAGGAGGGCATAATTCCAAAAGAGTCATGTACCACAATGTTCATTGCAGCTCTATTTACAATAGCCAGGACATGGAAGCAACCTAAGTGTCCACCGACAGATGAATGGATAAAGAAGATGTGGCACATATATACAATGGAATATTACTCAGCCATAAAAAGAAACGAAATTGAGTTATTTGTAGTGAGGTGGATGGACCTAGAGTCTGTCATGCAGAGTGAAGTAAGTCAGAAAGAGAAAAACAAATACCGTATGCTAACACATATATATATGGAATTAAAAAAAATAAAATAAAGGTTCTGAAGAACCTAAGGGCAGGACAGGAATAAACATGCAGGCGTAGAGAATGGACTTGAGGACACGGGGAGGGGGAAGGGTAAGCTGGGACAAAGTGAGAGAGTGGCACTGACATATATACACTACCAAATGTAAAATAGATAGCTAGTGGGAAGCAGCCGCATAGCACAGGGAGATCATCTCGGTGCTTTGTGACCACCTAGAGGGGTGGGATAGAGAGGGTGGGAGGGAGACGCAAGAGGGAGGAGATATGGGGATAAATGTATACGTATAGCTGATTCACTTTGTTATAAAGCAGAAACTAACACACCATTGTAGAGCAATTATACTCCAATAAAGATGTTAAAAAAAAAATAGAAAAGAATAGGAGGGCAGCCCTGAATGACCGATGCTGGATGGATGCACCCAGGGAGGTGGGAGGTGGTGGCCAGAGGGAGTCCAGGGTGGCCAGGGACGGAGGCAGGTGAGAGTGGGGGAGCAGGGTTGGTGGGGGCCGTTGGCGATTGGAAGAGATGAGAGGAAGGGAGGCGGGGTCAGAGAGGGAGCAGAGATTTGGATGTAGAGCTGCAGCCCTGCTTGGTGTTAAGCAAACACGAGGTGGGGACAGGTCATGGAGGTGGCGCAGTGAGATCCGGGCTTCTCACCAGACGTCCACATGTATGCTGTGAACTCTGAGGGCAAAGGGAACCACTTCACCCAGACACTAAGGTAGATTCCTGCAGAGGGCTGGAGAGGGGCATGGGGAGGGAAGAGTCAGGAGAACAGAACAGGACACATGGCATGACCGTCAGTGTCAAGGTGAGCAGATAAGGAGTAAAGAGGTCGGGGGCGTTGGAGGTGGCACAAGGGAGCACAGAGAAGGACGCCCTCCCTCCCCTGTTCCCCGTTAGGATGGGGAGGGATGGAGATGAACTAATATCTATTGCACATCTTCCGTGTCAGGCACTGAGCTCAATAAATATTAACCCCAACATCAACTCTAGACCCATTTTAGAGATGAGGAAATTGAGACTTAGCTTAGGTAATTTGCCCACATCTCTCTCTTCACCGTGGAACAGAGACCCAACGCAGACTCTTTGGCTTTAAAGCCCTTAATGTTTCCAGCAGTAAACCTTGGTGAAGCTCCCACAACAGGGGAGGCAGGAACTGCCTCCCTCCCCAGAGAAAACAGGTGGAGAAAATAGGCTGAGAGTCCTGAACAGAGCTGCCACTCCAGTCCCACCACCGGAGTCCCTTGCTGAGGAGGCGGGGGAGGGAGGGGGGAGAGTTCTGATGGGTTTCACGGGCTCGGGGATGAAGACGTAGAAAGGAGGTCAAGTGGAGAAGGGCCACAGCTCTTCAAGCTGCATCCTGCCTTGCCAGCCATGCTGACCTGATGCTTCCAGCTCAGGAGATACGGATGAGAACATAGGAACCCAGCACAGCGTTTCTTACTCCCGGGTCTGGGGTTAGTTTGCGGTGGGACTAAGAGAGAAAGCACCGGGTGATCTAACTCAGCACTCGGCTTCGTTTCTCCACTGGGTGACTCGTAGAGGATTGAGGGAGCCCTTGGGCTTTTCTCTGAGCACAGCAGGGAGATGATGCTTCAATACCTTCACTTTTTCTCCTTCCATCCAGGGAAGAGCCGTCCTAAACAGAACCACCAAACGATGTGTGGAGACAAAGAGGGACACTTCAGGTGGCTACACGTTTGTTCTCCAGACCTGCACCACACAAGTGTGGACACTCCAGTACACTGTCGCCTGGGTTCTTGCCACAGGGATGGGTTCTGCTCAAAGTGGAGGAGAGGGAGAGAAAGAAGGTGTGTGTGTGTGTGTGTGTGCATGTGTGTTTACTGTGACTTCAGCCAGCACTGTCCTGAAAGGTGCAGCAAATCGACCCGTAATCTTTAAAAAAAATCCCTCCATCCATCCCCTCACAGCAGCTTTCTTCGGATTACCCCATCTCTCCCATAACAGAGACTCCAGGGGCTGAGGATAGGAGAGAACACACCTAACGGACTAATCCCACTCTGCCTCGTACCTGAGAACGGTGGAAAAATCCAAGTCCTTCCAAGTCTTTCTCTAAGGAGCTTATAACATTTAATAGGCTTGATTACCTGTTTCCTTCTACCATCCCTGAATGTTATGGAGAAAATGAGGCTTGAAACAGACAGGCATCACTTGTTGGGAAACAAAGAAGGGATTGTAGGTAAATACTAAAGACCAGGGGTCCTTACTGCTGCCCACTGGATAAATCCTTTCTTGTAAGTGGTGAGTTAGGAGGATCTGTCTAGGGGCGCCGGCTTTGGCAAGGTGTTAGGGGCTGGTGGGAGCGAGCATCACGGTGGGAGAGGAAGTAGGATGGCGCTGTGTGTGCTGTGTTGTTGGGTCCACCTTTCAAGTATGTCCTTTCTCCAGAGGGTCAACTTTTCCTCTTCATTTCACGTCAGGGTTACTTGGGTATGATTCTGGGAATCATCAGGCTTCCTTTAAGCATTAGGCAGACAAGACACTGATAATTCAGTGCAGAGTTAAATCAGCTAAGAGTTTTTCCAATAAGAAATGTACAAGTCATAAATATACAGCTTGATAAAATTTTCGCAGTGACCACGCGCATATCAAGGACTAAAACGTTGCCACGATTTAAGATTTTATGGTGCAAAAATTAAGGAAGAGGATAAATGTTGAGCAAATGTAGAACTTCTAGCTTCTGCCCAGCATGTTAAAGGGAAAATGCAATTCATAGCCAAGTTTTAAGAAAAGCATGTGCCCAACAGAAAAATGGGCAAAAGACACAATATCCTTAAGCAAAAGAAAAAATGTTTAACCTCACTCATAGAGTAATGCAAATTTAAACTGTACTGAGATCATTTTTCACTTAACTTGGTGAAAATTAAAAAATATGATGGCACATTCTGGTTGGCAGGGCTGTGGGAAACAGGCAATCTCATACTTTGATGGTAGGGATTCAAACTGGTACAGACCTTTTGGGAGGGATATTTGGCAATATCTAAAGATACTATATGTGCATTTTCTATTTGTGCCAGTAATTCTGCCTCTAGGTACTTACAGCTCCAAAAACAAGAAAATACTTACGTACATAATAATTCTTTGCAGTATTGATTGTGATTGTAAAATGTTGGAAACAAACCGTATGCTCAAACATCAGGGAGTGGTCCACCCAATGGGGTGCAGCTGTAAAAAAGAACGAGGACCATGTTTTGAATGGATATGGAGTGATGTCCAGTGCGAAAGAAGAAAAACAGTCTAGAGTATGGGTCTTTTAGGTAAGAAATGAGGGGGAAAGATACATGTATCTGTTCATTTCTGGTTAATCTGCATGATTAACCAGAAACTAATGAGACTGGTGACTAATGGGTGGTGGGGGCTGGGAATGGGGTGGAAAGGACTGGGTATGGGAACAGGATAGAAGGGGTGTGGCAGGGGAGTGACGCTTTTCAAACTACAATTATTAATTGTAGACTTTTAGAACCACGTTATATTTCATATGCTCAAAACACACATACGGGAAAACCAGTAAGGTTAGAGGAAACCCAAAATGGAGTACAAATAAAAACAAGTGAACTTAACTATATTTTGATATTTTAACTGAATGCACATACCCTCTGAGAACACTTAGCATCTAGCATCCAGATCTTGGTTTCTTAATATTTTCCAGTAAAAGGAATTAGGGCTCCCTGGAGAAATAGCTGATTTTAGGGCTTGGGGACTGGGACATTTTCCCATGTTGGGAAATAAGGAACTTCTCAAAGAATGATGGGAACAAGTCACAGACTACAGCAGCCAGGTTCCAGGGGCTCCCACTGGCCAAATCTAAGACAACTTGAGCATTAAACTACACAATGATTTTATTATATAGACTATAAGCCATAGAATAAATTAAGAATCCATGAGTCCATACCGATGAGTGATTGGATAAATGGATGGATGGATAGATGGACGAATAAATGAATGAATGGGGGAAAAGGTAAAGCTCTTTCTGATAGTAGAAAGCCAACTAATAAATGTAGGAGAAATTATGGAATTAGAAATTTATTTGGCAACCCCCATAATTAAAATGGTTGCAGGCAAGAATTATCAATGGATGTTAAAACTAGTGGGTGATGAGAAACAGGATACATACAGAGTATCAAAGTAACTCCCCCAAAGATATTCATTAACTACAAAGGGAAAATAATAATTTCGTGGTGGAGAAACCGGGCAGACACCATCTTAACAAGATGATCAGTGTTAACATCACCAGTTACAGCAAAAATGGATATCATGTGCCTCCTGATATGATGCTCCCAGAAGAATACATCACTTCTGTGGTATTCCTGCCCAAAATACGGAACCTGAATCTATAATCTTGAGGAAATATCAGTTAAACCCAAACTGAGGGACATTCTTCAAAATAAATGGTCTTTATGCTTCATAAACGTCAGTCATTAAAAAAAAAAAAAAAAAAAAGACAGACTGAGGAACTGCCCCAGAGTAAAGGAGAGACAGGACAGGGCTTCCCTGGTGGTGCAGTGGTTGAGAATCTGCCTGCTAATGAAGGGGACACGGGTTCGAGCCCTGGTCTGGGAAGATCCCACATGCCACGGAGCAACTAGGCCCGTGAGCCACAACTACTGAGCCTGCGCGTCTGGAGCCTTTGCTCCGCAACAAGAGAGGCCGCGATAGTGAGAGGCCCGTGCACCGCGATGAAGAGTGGCCCCCGCTTGCCACAACTAGAGAAAGCCCTCGCACAGAAACGAAGACCCAACACAGCCAAAAATAAATAAAATTAAAAAAAAAAAAAAGAACCGTGTGCTCTGACATATCTCAAAATGGTTCCTTTAAAAAATAAAAGATAAAAAAGAGACAGGACAGGTGTCCTGATTTACCTCTCTTAATTGCAGCTGCTGCTTCTCTTGAATTCTGGCACTTTTTTCAAGAGAGATGGGCCTGAGGCTGTGGTCATGTATCTTGGGCCTGGTGGTCCCTTTTCTCCAGGCCCCAAGCACATTCCACACCAGCCTCGAACATCCCGATGCTGTTTAGGACAAGCACCTTCCTCATTTGTGCAAAACCTAAGAGAGAAAGGGCTGAGGGCTGGGTCATAACAAATTGAGATTCTAGCAGTTCTAAATTTAATCTCTTATAGAGTCCTTTTATTTTCCTTGTAATCCATTTTTACAATAGGAAATGTGCTTTTAGTTAACTCCTAATTTTAAGGAAACTTGTAAAGTCCGTTTATAGAGATTAAGTGAAATAGAGTTAGGCCAGTAATGTCCTGGTGAAAATTATCGCTAGGATTGGTGAATAAATCAACTTCTCATGACTTTAAGTTGTTATAATTTTAACAAACACAGGTTTTTTCCCTGCAAACATTTTGATAAGTGTAGTTTCAAGGAACAAACCTGTCTCAAGATTTCAAGTCTACTGTCCATGGAACTATAAAAATCAAATCTCTCAATATTACCAGAAAGGTGTTTGGCCTTCTTTCTTTTTTTTTTTTAAACATCTTTATTGGAGTATAATTGCTTTACAATGGTGTGTTAGTTCCTGCTTTATAACAAAGTGAGTCAGCTATACATACACATATACCCCCATATCTCTTCCCTCTTGCATCTCCCTCTCTCCCACCCTCGCTATCCCATCCCTCTAGGTGGTCACAAAGCACCGAGCTGATCTCCCTGTGTTATGCGGCTGCTTCCCACTAGCTATCTATTTTACGTTTGGTAGTGTATATATGTCCATGCCACTCTCTCACCCTGTCACATCTTACCCCTCCCCCTCCCCATATCCTCAAGTCCATTCTCTAGTAGGTCTGTGTCTTTATTCCCGTCTTGCCACTAGGTTCTTCATGACCTTTTTTTTTTCTCTTAGATTCCATATATATGTGTTAGCATACTGTATTTGTTTTTCTGACTTACTTCACTCTGTATGACAGACTCTAACTCCATCCATCTCACTACAAATAACTCAATTTCGTTTCTTTTTATGGCTGAGTAATATTCCATTGTATATATGTGCCACATCTTCTTTATCCATTCATCCGATGATGGACACTTAGGTTGCTTCCATGTCCTGGCTATTGTAAATAGAGCTGCTATGAACATTTTGGTACATGACTCTTTTTGAATTATGGTTTTCTCTGGGTATATGCCCAGTAGTGGGATTGCTGGGTCATATGGTAGTTCTATTTTTAGTTTTTTAAGGAACCTCCATACTGTTCTCCATAGTGGCTGTATCAATTTACATTCCCACCAACAGTGCAGGAGTGTTCCCTTTTCTCCACACCCTCTCCAGCATTTATTGTTTCTAGATTTTTGGATGATGGCCATTCTGACCCGTGTGAGAAGATATCGCATTGTAGTTTTGATTTGCATTTCTCTAATGATTAATGATGTTGAGCATTCTTTCATGTGTCTGTTGGCAATCTGTATATCTTCTTTGGAGAAATGTCTATTTAGGTCTTCTGCCCATTTTTGGATTGGGTTGTTTGTTTTTTTGTTATTGAGCTGCATGAGCTGCTTGTAAATCTTGGAGCTTAATCCTTTGTCAGTTGCTTTGTTTGGCCTTCTTAACAAAAAACCCTAGGCAGAAACTCAACTTTATGACAACAAGATAAGAAATAGGTGTAGTTTTCACTTTAATTGATGTAAGAGGTTGTGTCAGTATTCCCAATATTTTCCTTCTTTCTCTGACAAGTCATTACCGTAAGGTCAGGACTTGTCTTTTCCAAGTAACTTGTCAATGTTCTTCATTCTTTAAAGGTTCTTCATTAACTACTAAATGAGGCTGGTGGTTTCTGTTTCCAACAGAGTTTCTAGCCAAGGCTAAATTGCAGAAGACGGGCTTATGTTTTCCTGTTTTTGCAGGTGCTTTGTCCTGAGGCTGGCTGTAACCCCCAAGTCCCAGCTTCTCCCCCCAACCCCCATCAAGCTCTCTACTTCCTCTCCAGGGGCCCTGCTGGTGGGCCTTCCCCACCAGGCTTTCAGCTCATTTTGACTAGTGTTTCCATGTGAGAATTCTTTCCCAGCATTGCTTGGGAAATTTCTGTGTTTTTCCAAATTTCAAATTTCAAGAAAAAAACCAGTTGAAAAGTTAGGAAAACAAGAAAAAACTCTATAATTCTCCTGCAAGAATTAAAGCTTTATAAGTGACATAGAGATGTTACTGATTTGAAGGAATCCGTTGAAGTGCAATGGAACATGAGTGCAGGAACCACTGGCACATAGAGTCCAAGGTTAAGGGTGATAGTTTCTGAGACCAGGACAGGATCACTGAGAAGAAAAGCAGTGATGATCTAACCAGTTTGTCATCCATAAGCTATAGCCATGTTGTGTCTGTGACCTGCCTGTCTCTAATGGTGAGTAATTGTTGCAAATAATAATTAATGAATTTTACTAATTTCTGATACATTTTTATGCACTGTGTACTTTCTACAAATCTTGGAATGGTGTTCCAAGAAATAATAAATTTTGGGAGCAAAATAAGTCTTGAGCAATTTCAACGTATGATTCTAACCAGTGCTGTCAACTAGTTAACCTCTCACTAGGAGATCTGAATGTTACATTATTTAAATAATACACAGTAATATTTGCTAGTGTTTGAATATTTGCTATAGACTATAGTTTTCATAAATATGACTAAGCTTAATATTTCTTCTTTATCATACAACTTTTTATATATCCATGAGTAAAGAGTATAATTAATTTTAGAAACACTTAAAGAATAACTTATGATTTGGGGAATTCCTGAACATTCTCAAGAGTTCTAATTTTTGTTCCTGAATCCCAAAGATAGTATCTGTTGGTAAACTACTGGGAATACTACCTTAACATTGCTGGAACCTACAGGGTGGTCTCCCCCAATGTATTGCCCTGGGTTTTCCATTAAGCAATCAATCAAACAAGTTTCTTTCAAGATTTACTTATAAAAACTTGGTCCTTTTTCTTTTTTTCTTTTTTGCCAAAATTTTTAAAGCCAGTTCATTGAGGTATGAATGACATGTACACAATTAATGCACACAATTTAACGAGTTTGGGGTAAGTATAACCCGGGGAACCATCACTACCTTCAAGGCTACAGACATCCATTACCTCCCAAGGTTTTCTTTTGCCATTATTATTATTAATATTATTATTATTACTAGCACACTCGCCATAAGATTTTCCCTCTTAGGAAAATTTTAAGTATAAGATACAGAATTGTAAGCTATAGGCACTAGACTCTATAGTAGATCCCCAGAACTTATTCATCTTGCATAATTAAAACTTTATACCCTCTGACCATTATTTCCCTATTTCCTCCTTCTCCGACCCCTGGCAACTGCCGTTCTATTCTCTAACTCTATGCATTTGACTATTTTTAGATTCCACATGTAAATGAGATCATATGGTGTTTGTCCTTCTGTGTCTGGCTTATCTCACTTAGCATAATGTCCTCCGGGTCTATCCATGTTGTCACACATTTGCCAAGCTTTTAAAATTGCCTTTGACAAACGAGTTTCCCAGTGGTCTTTTCTTCTCAAGTCTGTGTGTGCCTGGGCTGTGGTTGGTTGGCCGGGAGAGCTATGGCTGCGTGAATAGCAGCCTGGAGGCAGCGTTTGGAGGGCTCCTGCTGGGGCACAGTGGTTCTCACGATTATAAGTATCTTCAACAATTTGTTCCCAGTGACTTTTTAATCAAGAGCTTCTCTCAAGGGCAGGAGAGTTCTGCTGAAGGTGGAGTAAAGTGTACTTCCCCACTTTCCTCTGATCAGTGGGGGAAAGGTCAAGATCTAGGACCATGGGTTACGACGACAGGGGCAAGAAGAGGAATCTGTAAATAGCACAAAGCTCCAGCATCATAATCTGGGGAACCCCTTTCTTCCAAAAGTCCCACCCCAAGCCCCATCATGGAACCCCTTCACCACCTGCTGGAGTCTTTCTGCACAGATTTGTAGCGGGTGCAGCAGAGGTGCCACAGATTCTGTGAAGAGGCGCTAGGACAGATGCTCTGCTTTCTAAGCCATGGGTCCTGCCACTCTCATGAGGGCTTCCCTTCCCCAGTTGGAGCCAGATGCTGGTCCTGGGAGGGTTACTGCTCTGGGGACTGGCTACCTGCCGAGCCTTGCTTTGCTCCACTGGGCTAGAACACTGCACTCCCGGAGTTGCCCATCATGGCTTAGGGCACAGGGAAGATAGACTGAAGGGGCAGAAAGGAATTGACTCGGGGGGCAAAAGGGGTGGCCACTGCACAGCCAGTTTGGGTGATGGAGGACCCTGCGGGACGGGTGTGGCTGTGTGGGTACCAGCAGTACCAGCAGTGGTACTTGCATGCCCTCGGACAGGGTTAACAGGGCAGCAGATCTTGCAGGGTGATGGAAGTGGCGGGGTGGGCAGGGGGCTAGTCTTGGCTGCGGTAGCTGCTGCAGGAGGCCCCCGTGGTGCTGGGTAGCCCTCAGGGAGCTCTGGCAATGGCAGGTAGTGAAATGTTGATAGCTGAGCCTGGGGATTGGCCAAGCAGGAATGTGTGAAAGAGCCAGGAGAAGGGGCCTCTAAGTGTGGCCGCCTCTGCTCTTAGGCCCTTCACTGCAGGAGGACTCTGGCTTTCTCAATGTGCCTGAGGTTTTCCAATCTCCATGCTCAGATGTTAGGACCTTTGCATCTGGGATGAACTCAGCTCCAGGGGAGCAGGCACTGGCTCTATTGATCAACGACAACCCTGCTCTTGTACATCTTTCTGTTCAGTCTAGAGGGAACAATAGGGGGTCTTTTTTCTTTTTTTTTTTAAAGTGCTTCTATAGCACCTTGCATTTTTTAAAATTTTATTTATTTATTTATTTATGGCTGTGTTGGGTCTTCGTTTCTGTGCGAGGGCTTTCTCTAGTTGCGGCGAGGGGGGGCCACTCTTCATCGCGGTGCGCGGGCCTCTCACTATTGCAGCCTCTCTTGTTGCGGAGCACAGGCTCCAGACGCGCAGGCTCAGTAATTGTGGCTCACGGGCCTAGTTGCTCTGCGGCATGTGGGATCTTCCCAGACCAGGGCTCGAACCCGTGTCCCCTGCATTAGCAGGCAGATTCTCAACCACTACACCACCAGGGAAGCCCCAATAGGGGGTCTTTACTCATGAACACTTTGCCCAACAGACCTTTAATCACGGACAGGCTGTTTCCATAGAGGACTCTTCTTTGGACCCTACCCCAGCCCTTAGGAGGCTGAGAAGAGCCCTCCAAAGGGAATAATGTCCTCACCTATGAGACTCATCTTTCTCCCTTGAACCCTCTGGGATCAGGGAAAATTTCTTAAGACTGTAATAAGAGACACCCTTAAAAAGTGAAGGCATCTCTTTTACCTCACCCCTACCAGTGTGAACTCCCTGCAGCCAAGTTCTCTTCCGGAGAGAGAGAGAGGGAGGTTTCAGCTGTCCTGGGCTATATCCAGAGCCACGGCAGAAGCAGTTTCACTGATATTGAACGGAACGACTCTCCAAGTGAGAATCAATGGCCAGCACAGCAGTCCCCTGGCCGTCTTGAGTGTTTCTACACATCCTGCTTATGTACAGAGAGGTTTGAAAAAATAAAAGCAGTCCAGGACCGGTTGCACGCAGAAGGCAAGGAAGGGAGGTTCTTAATGGAACAGGCAAGGCCCCTGGGGGAGCGGTGGTGCTGGCTGTGGCTGGGTTGGGCCTCTTTGGGCAAATAGAACAGCTGGCCGGTCACTAACAGAGTGCAACGTGGTAGAATAAACAGGCAACTGTTCTGAAATCCAGCTTGCCCTGGCCCTAGGCTGGAGCTGTCTGGCAAACCCAGCAGTGGAGAGACTTCACCTCAGACATGCTTTGAATAAGTGTACCCAATTGAGTTCTTTGCCAGGTCTCTTGTCTGTCTCCACTCCATCCTTAGATCCTTTTGGCTCCAGAGGATATCAAAGGTTCCTGCTTTGCTTGGCCAGAGGCCTCAGAGAGAGAGATTTGTAAGAGTCTTTTCATTATGGGCTCTTGGTTACTGGAATTTGAAAATCTGGCTGTGAACACTTCTACTAGGCCAACTGTTGGCACCAGTGTTATAACAAGGATCAACTTCTACCCTCAATCCCTTTGAGTCAAATATGGAAAAACTCGATTTGGCAGTGCTTTCCCCTGAAATAGCAGCAAGAAGAGAGACAAATATCCCAAGTTTAAAGAGAGAAAACTTTAGACTGAATCAGGGATTCTCTTGTACTCGTATTCTAATAAGTAATACCTTCAACTTTGTCATCACTCCTGATATTTGTGCTTATAAATGGCCTCTAGACTGGGGATGCAAGTCAGCTCTGAAGCCACAACTGGAATAAAAGAAACCAGTGTATTAAAAGTCCTTGCATGCCTGGTTCAAGATGGCAATGCCGGAAGACGCTGAACTCCCCTCCTCCCATGAGTACACTGAGTCTACAGGTACACAGGAACCATTTCCTCTTAAAAATCCTAAAGGCTGGCTGAGTGACAACGTCACATTGGGCAAACAAGAAAACCACATCGAGGCAGGTAGGAGAGGCTGGGACACAACTTCACGCAAACTCCACCCCTGGTGCGCATCTCACAGCCGGGAGGGAACTCGGAACCAGAGTTCCTCCCTGAGGAATGAGGGGTTTTGACCCCACATCACGCATCCTGACATGTGGGACACATGAGCCCCCCAAAACCTCTGGCTTTGAAAAGCCACGGGTCTTGGGTCCTGAGACCCACAAGACTAGCAACCTGTGAGATGGCTCTTAAAGGGCTCCCACACTTAGACTTGCCCATCCCAAGGCCCAGCTCAGAGCAGCCCATTGCCTCCAGACTTAAAGGAAGAACACTCACCTGCTTATATTAAAGCATTGGCTGGAGGGGCCAGCATCTAATTTAGCATCGCATCTAGGAGTCTGCTGGAACGCTCTCCAAGATGCAGATGGGTGGGTGCGGTCTTCCGCTCTCCCTTTGCTGTGATCCGCGAACATCAGTGTCTCCAGGATGCATGCTTTTGCACACGTCCATGCCCCGATTTTTGTGGCTGCTGCCTGGGGCACACCTCCTGATCACCCGGCCCTGGAGGCCAAGGGGCTGTAATAATCGGTGTCACCAGAAAGGAGCTCACAACCCAGGCCGGCACCCTGATTTTTGCGACTGCTGCCAGGGGACTCCTCCACATCACCTGGCTCTGGCGGCCAGTGGGGCTTACACTCTTGGGTCCCCCAGGTCTGTGACCGACAGAGAAAGAGTTCTTAAACAGCTGCCACCCCCAGAGCACAGCAAGAGGCAACAGGCCCCCTGGAGCTTGGAGGCCTATTAGCTGATTATTATAACTACAGCCAGAGGGGCAGCTTTCTGATTAAACACACAGCTAAGGGCTGACTGTAAACCTTTCCTGAGACCTCGGAGGGTGACGTTATCTTTGCACTCACCCTCTGCTGTGCTCCGGAGGCCAGTGTCTCCTGGAGGGGAGTTTTGCATGCATCCAGTGCCCTGGTTTCTGTGCCTGGAATCTCGGATTTTGCAGTTGCCACCCAGGGTACGCCCCTAGACCGCCTGGCTCTGGTGGCCAGGGGGCTTGTGTTCCTGAGTCCCATGGGACTGTGGTGATTGAAGAGATGATTCTTGGCAGGTTACCACCCCCAGGGTACTCAGGCTGTGGACTGAGGCACACCCCCCAGTCTTTCTATGAAGAAGGACTATTTGCTTGTCCTTTGGCCTGAAAGGCAGTTTTCAGGTTTGACACACATTTAGAGGCCTATGGAGCTGCTCTCAAGGAATGTGGGCTGTGGGTGCCGTCTTGGCTTTCTTCCTCTGCTTTGCTGCAGCTCACAGATATCACCCAGAAGAGAGTTTATACACTCATCTTGAGCCCTGATATCTGTGACTGCCACTCAGGGGACACCTCCAGATCACCTGGACCTGTTGGACAGTGGGGCTTATGCTTGTGGTCCCAGAAGACTGTATGTATTTGCATATGTTTAAAAGCTGATGCCTGAGAGTCTGGCTTCCGGTTAGCCTGGATCTAGGTGGTGACTGAGATCCTCCCCTTTGGGACACTGACAGGTCTTGGCACACCCTCAACTACTGGGAGCCATTAAAAATATAATAGGCTGCTTGGACAAGCACAGAGGCTTAAAAGACAACCAGGAGTTGAGGCAGGGCTGAAAGAAAATGTTCATCTCTTACATGAGACCACACCTTCAAGACTGGAAGGGGTGGTTGTTTCATCTACTGTATAGAAACCAACACAGAGGAAGCAAAACGAAGAAACAGAGGAATATGTTCCAAATGAAAGGACAAGATAGAACCTCAGGGGGAAAAGAAACCTTAATGAAATGGAGATACGTAATTTATCTGATAAAGAGTTCAAAGTAATGGTCATGAATATTCTCACTGAACTGGGGAGAAGAATGGATGAACACAGTGAGAACTTCAGCAAAGAGATGGAAGATATACAGAGGTACCAAATAGAAGTCACAGAGTTGACGAACTCAATAACTAAACTGAATAAATACTCTATAGGGGTGCAAAAGCAGACTAGATGAAGCAGAAGAAAGGATCGGTGGACCTGAAGACAAGACAGTGGAACTCACCCAATCAGAGCAGCAAAAGGAAAAAAAGAATGAAAAAAAGAGAAAATAGCTTAAGGGACTTATGGGACAACATCAGATGGAAACCAAAAGAAAGCTGGAGTAGCTATACTTACATCAGACAAAATAGACTTTAAAACAAAGACTATAATAAGAGACAAAGGGCATTACATAATAACAAAAGGGTCAATCCAAAAAGAAGATATAATATTTGTAAATATTTATGCACCCAACATAGAGGCACCTAAATATAAAAAGCAAATATCAGATATAAAGGGAGAAATAGACAGCAATACAATAATAGTAGGGGATCTTAATACCCCACTTACATCAATTGATAGATCACCAAAACAGAAAATTGATAAGGAAACATCAGCCTTAAAGGACACATCAGACCAGATGGACTTAACAGATATTTACAGAATATTCCATCCAAAAGCAACAGAATGCATATTCTTCTCATGTGACAGAACATTTTCTGAGATAGATCATATATTAGGTCACAAAACAAGTCTTAATCAACTTAAAAGGATTAAAATCACATCAAACATTTTTTCTGACAACAGTATGAAACTAGAAATTAATCACACAAAGTCAACTGGAAAATTCACAAACGTGTGGAGATTAAACAACATGCTACTGAACAAGCAATGGTTCAAAGGAGAAATCAAAAGAGAAATAAAAAAATACCTTGAGACAAATGAAAATGGAAATATAACATGCCAAAATTTATGGGATGCAGCAAAAGCAGTTCTAAGAGGGAAGCTCATAGTGATAAATATCTACCTCAAGAAACAAGAAATGTCTCAAACAACCTAACTTTACACCTCAAGGAACTAGAAAAAGAAGAACAAACGAAGCCCCAAATTAGTAGAAGGCAGGAAATAACAAAGATTAGGGCAGAAATAAATGAATTAGAGACTAAAAAGATAATAGAAAAGATCAAAGAAACTAAGAGCTGCTTCTTTGAAAAGATAAACAAAATTGACAAACCTTTAGCTAGACTCACCAAGAAAAAAAAGAAGACTCAAATAAATAAAATCAGAGATGAAAAAGGAGATGTTATAACTGATACCACAGAAATGCAAAGGTTCATAAGAGGCTACTATGAAAAATTATATGCTGACAAATTGGACAACCTAGAAGAAATGGATAAATTCCGTGTGTATATATATATATATATATATATATATATAAAATAAGGGGTGTGTGTGTGTGCATGCATGTGGTTGAATATTATTCAGTCATAAAAAAGAATAAAATCCTGCCATTTGTGACAACATGGATGGACTTCGAGGGCGTTATGCTATGAGAAATAATTCAGACAGAGAAAGGCAAATACTGTATGATCTCTCTTATATGTAGAATCCATATATATATGATATTATATGTATTTATATAATATACATATATAAATACATATAAAACAAGGCTCATAGGTACAAATTGGTGGTTGTCAGAAGCAGGGGGTTGGGGGGGGTGGGAGAAATGGATGAACAGTTTTTGTTTTATTTTAGTTAAATACATTGAATAATAACAAAAAGACACATAGCCAGAGAGAGACAGGGCTTAATTAAGTATGTCTGTGAGTTAGAGAACAGAAAAGCCAAGGTAAATAAGGTCCCTGCAGGGATGGCTCTGGGACAGGGCTCTGCTTATCCTGAGACTGGGTGTTTCTTTTCTGTGGTCTGGAAGGGACCTTGTAATGCAACGCTTTTCTTTGGAGAGCACGTGTCCTCATGGAAGGGACACCTGTTTCCTCTGTTTTGGATACACGTTCTCCTGTCTCCTACTAGGAGTCAGAGAAAAAGGACCATTTGAATCCCTTTTGGTTGTGTCTTTTTGAGACTCTGTAGCTGCCAGTTGTGTGGCCTAGATTCACCAGGGTTATGCAAACTTAATCATGTTTTTTTAGGATTTTATGGTATTCATCCATTTCCTCCGCCCTTCCCACCTTCTGTCCTAACTTTTACTTCTACTTCTCTGACACTTGGTTGAATCAATTTGATTGGAGCAGAAAGGGAAGCAGGCCCACCTGGATTGGGGAGGGGGCTAACAGGGTGGGTGGGGGTGGTGGTGGTGGAGGAGGCTCTCAGGTCTGCCTCAGGCTCAGGAGGCCTCCTGAGGAAGGTGGGATTGGAGGAGGCGAGTGAGGAGAGGGGGACTCTTCCTGCTCCAGAGCCTGACATGGTCCCAGGGATGTGATGACAAATGAACAGAGACGTGGAACTGGGAGCAAAAATGCCAAAAATGAATTTGCCTGGATGGCATGAAAGGGCAAAGGAGAGATGGGGGCACGCCCTGGGGGAGAGACAGTGTAGGCCCGCGAGGAACACAGCAGCCAACAGAAACGTCCTTTATCCTGCCTTCTCCCTCAGGAATGCATAGAGAAACAAATGAATAAATAATACTCAAGTTCTATTTTTCATTGTAAAAATTTCCAAAACACATCAAGGCAAAGCCAAAAAAATAAACAAACAAATACAAAAGCTTGCATCAGCTTACCACCTTGAAGTAATAATTATAGATTTCTCCTTGTTTCCTTCTCATCTTTTTTCTTTGAATCTATGTGTCTGAATATATTTATACATTTTATAAAATTAGGACCTTATTTTATAAGCAGTTGTAGCTTGATTTTTTTAATTTAATATTTTATCCAAAAAATCCAGCATTTTTCATTATTTCTGGATATAGAGGAGTTATCTGTTGAAAGACAGAAGTTTCTAGTACAGGCTTTAGAAGATGACTCTGGAACGATGGTGTGGGTGAGTCTCTTTTGGGCACAAGTTTGAGGTGGAACAGAGCACTTCCTCAGCTGAACAGCCCACCATAAGGGCTGCTGTTCCGAGAAGGAAGAAAGAAGAAGGCAGAGGGAGGTGTGTTAGAAAAAAGAGCTCTCTTCTCCCAGGTGTGGTGGGAGAGAGCCCACAGGGCTGGGTCTGGTCTGTAATGATGGGGTCAGCGCCTCCCAGCTGAGTACAAAGGGATTCCCCGCCTTGGAGGATGCTCTTTATAGCTGACATTTATTGAGCATCTACTAGGCGCTGGGCATTGGGGGCTGTGCAAATGCCATTCGTCATCCTCCGAACAACTTGAACAAATAAACATCATTATCCACACTTTACAAAGGCAGAAACTAAGGCTCTCAGAGATTAATTTACCAGTTCATGGTCACACAACCGGTGAGTGACTGAATGAGGGCTACAGCTTGCATTTCCAAGAGGGTAGCAGGATAGAAAAATAAGGCTTTGAAACAAACAAAGAACATGAATTTGAATCACTTTTGTTAAAATACAAGTTTCCTTTAGACTCAACAGTGATATGTATTTATTGAAGAGCATTGCTACCAATGTATTTCTATCTCTGGTCACTTGATTTGGGAAGTCTCTGCTTATCTGGTTTTCCCTGTTGGGATCTTACGTTAAGTCATTCAACAAACATTTATTTTTCGATTACTATGTTTAGTCACTGATAAGGGGAATAAAATAATGCATATGACTTAGACCCTGCCTTCAAGAAATGGACAGGACAATGGGATGTGGCAGTCACAGACACACTATAACACCTGTACTGATTACTGCCATAGAGGTCTGAACCCAGGGCTGAGGAAACATCCACGAGAGGAGGGCTATACCTGTTTGGCCAGAGTCAAGGAAGGCTTCAGAATGAAGGCGGTGTTTCCCCCTTTGAGCCTTGGTTATTTCACCCGTTAAATGAAGGAACTGGACAAGAGTGACTTGTGGCTCTGGCATTCTGTGATTTTCATTCCCTTATCTTCCACAGGGTTGTCACCAAGGACAGCTCTTTCCCATAAGTAGGAAACTACATGTGAGTTACATATGTGTCCCCAGACAGCGTGCTGCAGAGCTCCCATTACATGGCTGACTTCAAAGCCCCTTATCTTGCAGTGACCCCGGTCTGCACATTTGCTTGTGTTGGGCAAGGAGAGATCTGGTCTCAGATCCAGGTCTGGGATATTTCCTTCCCACTTTCAGCTCCCTTCCTCTTTCCATGCTTTCAGGTGTCTTTCAGTGGCAGGTCAAGACCCACTCCACTCCTCCCCACACCCACATTCCCCGAACGGGTAGGATTTGTTCCAGTTCAGCTCTGCACCCCTCTAGATCTTAGCACGGTGCCTTGTGCATAGCAGATGATCAAATAACGTGGACGGATGAATAGCTGTTTTCTCTTTTGGAACTTTGCATACGGTTTAAAAGTGTCTGTGTTTGTTTTCTCTAGTTTGTGCAACAAATTAGCACAAACGTGGCCAAAAACAACATAAATATATTATTTCACAGTTCTGGAGGTCGGAAGTCTGAAATGGGTCTCACTTGGCTAAAATCAAGGTGTTAGCAGGGCTGTGTTCCTCTCTGGAAGTCCTAGGGGGACATCCCTTGTTTTCTGTTTGTTTGTTTTGTTTTCTGGTTTTGTTTTTGTCTTTTCCATCTTCTAGAGGCTGCCTGCACTCCTGGGCCTGTGGCTTCTCCCACCTTCAAAGTCAGTGGTGGCTGATCAAATCTTTCTCACATTGTGTCACTGCACCACTGACTGTTCTGTCATCTTTAAAGGACCTTGTGATGACATTGGGCCCCTCTGGACACTCCAGAATCATCTTTCTTGAAGTCAGTTGATCAGCACACTTAATTCCATTTTGCCGTGTAACATATCATCGTTACAGGGATTAGGATGTGGACACCTTTGCAGGGGCCATTATTCTATCTACTATGGGGCCAAGTAAATTTATTTCAGGATCCTGTTTATTCAGCCATCCACCCCTGCACTCACCTCGCATTTGTGGAGCTCTTACTATGTTCCATGTGCTCTGCAGGGAGCTGGGAGATCTGGGGTGCACCGTGCAGAGTCTGGTAGGAGACAAGAGTGAGCAACTGCCCAGCAATCTGACAAGCCCTGTAATGTGGGTGTGCAAAGGGGGGCTGTGGGGTACAGAGCAGGGGCATCACCCCAGGCTGGAGAAAGAGAGGACACCCGGCCTGAGCTTTAAGGGGGCTGGGGCTGGGACCGGGGGACCATGCAGAGGGAAGAGCGTTTGCAAAGACCTGGAAGGCGTGGGAGTTAAGAATAGTCTAAATTGCTGGAGCGTAAGGTGCTTGCCCACACTCTGCCTGTGCTGTCCTTAAGGAAGGGAGTTGAGGCTGGATGGGTAAGAATGGGCAGGTCATGGTGGACCCTGGGTGCAGTTAAGGTGCTGGACTCTATGTTGTAGCCACAAGTAAGCCACTGAAGGATTTCAAACAGAGGAGCGATGGTGCTGATGTGCCGGCCATGCATGGTGACATTCCAGGGATTCTTCCTTGCGTGCTTGGGGCTTCCTTCCTCCCAGGGAACACACATGGTCTACCTTTTTTCTCAAATGAGCACGGTGCAGCCATTTAATACCCTTGTGGCCAACCTCCCTGGGCTAACCCTGGTGCCTGCTGTTGCTAAGGCTGCTTTGAGGTCCTCAAAGGTGACTTTGCAGAATCTCTCCACATATTATGCCCAGGACGTGGCTCTGATTACTTCCCTGCTTTCCGTCTCTTTTTCCCCCAGAGTCATCTTCATTAAGGTCCTAATTAGGACGGCATCAATGAGCTGTAAGTGCATCTGTACGAGATGATCGCCTCTCTCAGCAGATTTGTTGCTTCTCTGAAAGTAGTGGCAGAAGCGATGATGAAGCAGCTGTGGGACAGCAGCAAAAGCACTGGTTCTAGTCAGAAAATCTGCCTGTGAATCCCAGCTCTGCCACTGAATAGCATTAGAACTTGAGGAAGTCACAGAAATTCAGTCATAATTCAATTCCACAGTCTATAGAATGGGGGATGTATTAGCCAGGGTAGGCTAACTGCTGTATCCAACATTTTAGTTAGATTAACACTATAAAAGTTTATGTCTTATTCATACGACAGCAAAGCAGGTGTTCTGCTTAGCTCTGCTCCACTTTGTGACTCAGGGACTCAGAATTCCTCCAACTTATGTCTCCCTCAACCCCCTCCACCCTGCAGTCCTCGGCATCCTCCTTATCTGGTCAAAAGATGGGGAAAGGAGAGAGAGTGTTCAGGTTTGCATAGTTTTATGAGCCAGCCCTGGAAGGGACCCACATCCCTTCTGCCCACATTCCACTGGGCAGAATGTGGTCACGTGGTGCTGCATCCACTTAGTTGCAAGGGAAGCTGGGAAATGTAGTCCAGCTGCGTGCCCAGGATGAAAAGGAAATGGTTCACTGCACACCTGGTCAGTCTTTCCCCAACCATCTGACTATAAGGATTATACAGTTTCGAAAGTTAAATTAGATCAGTGCCTCTCTAGCGCTGAGAGCAGTGCCTCGTACACGTGAGGGCTGAATGTGGGCTTTTGAGCCTTGGAAAGAGTGCCTCAGAAGACAACAAACACCCCAGGAAGGAAACGTGAATTGTTGGTTGTGAGAGCACTCCTCCTTCATGGTTTCTTTAAATGTATCAGGAAACAAGATTCAGTAAGAAACAGTCCATTAGCAGCAGCAAAACACATGTCAAAAGAAAATAGTGCATTAGCCCCGGCACACTTAGGACAGAGCGGCTTTCTGCCAGGAGGTGCTGCTTCCTGTCTGATCTGATAGTAGCGGAGTCCCTGGTCTTCCTCATCTTCCTTTGCTGCTTCTTTTCCGATTACTTGCCCCCCTCCCCCCATCCTTAAACTCACACACACTAATTCCCCTCATGGAGGGCTAATAGGAGCTGACTCAGGAGTGATAAGTAGCAGAGGGGTGGGTTAAGTTGGACAAGATAATTTAGAAGAATAAATAAGGCAACCTAGGTCATCGAAAGGAGGATTAAATGCCATTTGGCCTAGGAGAAAGGTCCAGATTAATTCAGACGCTTGTGCAAGGGAGTATGCAAATCACTTGAACAGAGAAGAGAGAGCCGGCTCATGGAAACGTCTTGTAATGAAGTAAGACAGTGTTTCTTCCAAGTGTTAGTGCCCTGATGCCTTTCCAATCCCCTGTCCTGCTCTGCCCCTTCCTCATGATGGGAACTTAATTAGGAATGGAAGCTATTCCATCTCCCTGCCTAGCATATTTCAGAGCTGGTGATTTTATTAGAGCAAGTATTAATTTTTTTAAGACATAATAAGAAGATTATTTCTTCTCCCTTTCTATCAGTTCAAGCCCTACCTTGGAAAAAACAGCAAGAAGAAACTCTTTAGTGAGTGTGCTGCTTTCAGAGCTAGCCCGGGGGACAGATCCATCTCCATTAAGTGTCCAGTTTTTGAGAGCTGGGCTTGGTAATGAACTCCGTGATCTGAAGGCTGGGGGCTGGCTGGGAGGGGGCTCTGAGAGCGGCTTGGGAAGCAAGTCCCTCTCTGATGATACTCAAGAAAATGTCACCCAAAGAGAGCTGGTGAGCCGTGTGCGTGAGGGCTGAGGGGTAGGCTGCAGAGATTGACGGATGGGGGTCATTTGAAAGAAAGGACATGACAAGTTAAAGCGAAATCATGCTTGTGGCTCAGGACTCAGAGCTTTTATCCAGCCACGAGCTATTCTTGGTCTGCTTGCGGGAGGGAGGGCTGTAGGCTGCTTCTGCTTCAGAGTGCAGACGTGAACGTGAAGAGGGGGCTGGTCTGGGGCTGAGTGGGCAGAGAGGAGGCTAAAGCGCGGCCCAGGAGCCAGAGGAGAGCTGGAGGGGGAGGAGTCAAAGAAGGAGACTGGCGGTGAGTACGGAGAACCCGGGACTCAGGATCCCGGCCCTAGAGCCCCTAGGGTCCCTGTTCCAGGAAGGAGGGGGTGAGGACCATTCAGAGTTGACCAGTGAAGACACTGGATGGAGAAGAGCTCTGACTGCCCTTCTCTTTGATTGTTTTGCTTTTCCTTACGGTGGATCTCCTTCAGGAAGAGGGTTGCCATGTGTGTTGTTCAAAACCTGGGTTTGGGGGCTTCCCTGGTGGCGCAGTGGTTGAGAATCTGCCTGCCAATGCAGGGGACACGGGTTCGAGCCCTGGTCTGGGAAGATCCCACATGCCACGGTGCAACTGGGCCCGTGAGCCACAATTACTGAGCCTGCGCGTTTGGAGCTTGTGCTCCGCAACAAGAGAGGCCGCGATGGTGAGAGGCCCGCGCACCGCGATGAAGAGTGGTCCCCACTTGCCGCAACTAGAGAAAGCCCTCACACAGAAACGAAGACTCAACACAGTCATAAATAAATAAATAAATAAAAAAAAAGAACGTGAATTTCTTTAAAAAACAAACAAACAAACAAACAAACAAAAAACACCTGGGTTTGAATTCCAACTCCGCCATTTGTCTACTTGGTGAACTTGGAGAAGTTCGTTAACCTCTCTGAGCTTCAGAGAATGGTGAGGATGAGAAGGATAATAATGTATGTAAAACCCCTACGGTGTCCGGCTCATAGCAATCGTTCGTCAGAGTTAACTGATGCTGTGAAAAATGCTTAGTTTGATCAAGGAGATGACTGGAAATTTGGGGAAGGCATCCCAGACGGCATGATAAAGCTGTCCTCATGCAAACGCAAATCGGAAGGCCTTTTTCATGAGGTTTGCCCCCATTTGGAGGCCAAAGACCTGGGTCCTAGTCGTGGCGCCACCATTAACGAGCTGCGGGACCTGCAGCCGGCTCAAGTAAGAATTTCAGGAGCAGGTCCTCGTGTTGGAAATATGGGTGATGCTGATTGCTTGGCCTGCTACACGGGGTTCCGTTAGGGTTCGTCAGGCAAACCGGAAACACCTCGTGAGAGGCAAGAGTCTAGGCAAACATGGGGGGGGGTCATTGCTGGGTGATCCCCAGAAGCAGAGGCAAGATGACTAGGGAGTGAGAGGAAGAAGTGGGGAGAGGGCAGAGAGTGGGAGAGAAAGTGCTAGAAGCTCTGGTAACCCTAAGATTGTTTTCTATGTCTGTGAATCTGTTTCTGTTTTGTAAATAAGTTCATTTGTGCTGTTTTTGAGATTCCACATATAAGTGATATCATATAACATCTGTCTTTCTCTCTCTGACTTACTTCACTTAGTAAGATCATCTCTAGGTCCCTCCATGTTCCTGCAAATGGCATTCTTTCATTCTTTTTAATGGCTGAGTAGTACTCCATTGTGTATATGTACCACATCTTCTTTCTCCATTCCTCTGTTGATGGGCACTTGGGTTGCTAGCAGTCGACTCTTGTGAGTCAGTATGAGCTCCAGCACATCACTGGCAGGAGACCAACAGAGAGACTTCTAGAGCTCTCAAGTAGTGAGAAAAAGTCATCAGATTTGGGATATATTTTTAAAGCTTCCTCCTATTATGAACAAGGGTGAGTGACATTCTTGCTATATCTCATTAAATCTTTATACCAGCTCAGGGCCAGCTTTAGCCCATAGAGAACCTTTGCGCAAATCAAAAAAAGACGCCCCTTCCTCATTATTTGCTGAACAGCCACGCCAGGGTGCAGGGTGCTGGGTATGGAGTGAAGGCTGCCGCATACAGGGTACAACCTGCCAGTTCATGAAGACCTCCTTTGAACTACAATGACAGAGGTGCTGCCAGGACTCCCTTTTCGTAGATGAGGAATTGGCAGTCCGTATTATTTAAGTAACTTGCCTGCAGTGGGGGAGATGAGATAGAAATCCAACGTACAGCCTCACCCCCAAAGTGAATCTTCACGCCTGGGCTGTCAGGTGCCCAGATTGCAAGGGCAAGGAGGTGGAAGGAAGAGTAAGAAACCTAGGGCTATAGATTTTTATGGCAAAATTTTGTCCTTGGAGTGGTGCCAACCCAAGGTAAAGTGAAAGGAACTATAGTTATTAAGCTTCTACTTGATGAAAAGCATCCCAAACTTCTTCATGTTAATTTGGGACCAAGAGACATTTTAGCTTCATTTTTAAAAATGAGAACACGTAGGCTCAGAGAGGTTGGGAAATGCACCCAGGGTCACACAGCTGGGGAGTGGCACCCGGCCTGTGCGCCTTCCACATCACCTCCCTCGAGGTTGTGCTCTACCAGTGGGCACAGGAGCCCCGCCCTCGCGGTGCATCCCCCCTTCCTCAGACGATCAGAGGCATCTGGATGGGGGGAGCAGGCTGCCCACTTCCTAATAGTTTAGGAACTTGACATCAGGGCAGTTGTACGGAGATCATTTATTTTTTTCACTCATTCAACAAACATTGAGTGTCTGTTAGGTACCAGCCACCCAGTCAGGTATGGGGGCTGCAGTCACAATGTCAGAGGCCTTCTCTCTGACCTTGTAAATTACTCCACAATCCTCTTGGTTCCTCTTTACAATTCGGGGTGCAAGTCCCAAATGCTCAGTCCCAATCTACCCAGGGCTCTAAGGGAACCCAGGATGCTCACGTGGTTTGCTATTTCCCCAAGTGAGGATAGAATCAGGACACATGGAAGGCATCAAAAATTGCAACTTCCCGGGACTTCCCTGGCGGTCCAATGATTAAGACTGCGCTCCCACTGCAGGAGCCGCGGGTTCGATCCCTGGTCGGGGAACTGAGATCCCACGTGCCACGCAGTGCGCCCCCCCCCCCAGAAAAAAAGAAGTTGCGACTTCCCTTTCCTGTTTCCAAAACGTCACTTTGCCCCTTCCCCTGCCAATTCCTGAGCCGATGGCATCGAGAAAACTGAGCCCAGAACTTCCAGACAGCGCGGCGCCTGTCCCCCACCTGCCCCCGATTCCCCTTTCTCCATCTCCTTGTTTTCGACCTGTTGTGTAAGGATGCGGGGCTCTTCCCTAGCGCAGGGCCCCTTCCTGGCTTTGGGAGGATTCGGCTGGACGTGTTTTTCATGGAAATGGAATTCAAATTGGAACCTTATGTCTGGTTTCTCTGTGCCGCAGAGCGTGGCTAGAGTGTGGCCTACATCAGCCAGACCCGGATTCCGAAAGTCTGCTGACTCGGATTAGCTAAGCTGATGCTTTCTCCTTAAATGAGGGACTTCATGCCTGTCCTTTTCCTGTAAGGATTCCCTTCTGGTGATGAGATAGTGAAATACGATGCACAGGGGTGTTGTGTGTGTGTGTGTGTGTGTGTGTGTGTATGTGTTTGTGTGTGTATGTGTGTGTGTATGTGTGTGTAGTGTATGAGGGTGTGTGTGTGTATATGTGTGTGTGTATGTGTGTGTGGGTGTATGTATATGTGTGTGTGTATGAGGGTGTGTATGTGTGTGTATATGTGTGTATGTGTATGAGGGTGTGTGTATATGTGTGTATGTGTGTGTGTGTTTGTGTGTGTATATGTGTATGAGGGTGTGTGTGTGTGTATATGTGTATGAGGGTGTGTGTGTGTATATATGTGTATGAGGGTGTGTGTGTGTATATGTGTATGAGGGTGTGTATGTGTGTATATGAGGGTGTGTGTGTGTATATGTGTATGTGTGTGTATATGTGTGTATATGTGTGTGTGTGTATGAGGGTGTGTGTATGTGTATATGTGTGTGTGTGTGTGTGTATGTGTATGAGGGTGTGTATGTGTGTATATGTATGAGGGTGTGTGTGTGTATATGTGTATGTGTGTGTATATGTGTGTGTGTGTATGAGGGTGTGTGTGTGTATATGTGTATGTGTGTGTATATGTGTGTGTGTGTATGAGGGTGTGTGTGTGTATGTGTATATGTGTGTGTGTGTATGTGTGTGTGGGTGTGGGTGTATATGTGTGTGTGAAGAGAAAGTGCAGAGGGTTAACTCTGCATTCAGGAAAGTTCTGGGCTCCCCTGAGCTCTACCATCCCCCTCACTTCCCAGGAGGTGGTCTGTCTTCACAGCTCAGCTGGATTGGAACCTCCACTGTAAAACTTCTCAGCTGAGATACTCTCTGCAGGTTACTTGGCTTCTCCGAGGGGTTCGGTTACTCTTGCTGCAAGACAAGTTACCCGACACCTACTGTCTTCAAATATCAGTTTGGTATCATTACAGCTCACAATTCCGGGGCTTGGGAATTCAGACAAGTTGCAGCGGGGATGTCCTGTTACCTGCTCTGTGATGTCTGGGGTCTCAGCTGGAATGATTTGAACGGCTGAATCCCGAAGCAGCTCGGGCTGCTCCAGGAGCGTGCCTCTGTGAACACGTGTGTGTGTGTGTGTGTGTGCACATGTGTCTACACACTTATGTCTGTATGTATATACTTTGCCCCCCCCCCACCATTAGATAGACTGTCCTGGGGGTCAGGGTCACAGTCAGGCCTATTTCATTCAACACTCTATACCCAGCACCTAACACAGTACCTGGTACGCAGAAGATGCTCAATGACTGTTTGTTAAGTAGATGAATGACTAGCTCTCAGGTCACCAGTATGCATGGCCAGGACAGCAGGTGATGAAAGCAAGGTGAGTCAGCACAGAGACAGCCCTCTCAAGGAGCTGCCTTCTTGTCCTCTCCCCACTCGTAAATACTGCTCAGGTCACCCTGGACTGAGGGGAGAACTCTATCTATTTAGCAGCTAACACAGCTTGAGGAGCCCAGGATGCGCCGATTCTTATCTATACGATTGCCTCGGCTAATGGAAAACGTGCGCAATAACTAATTTGCGCTTTTCAGATGGATAGGTTCTGGGGTAAATGAGGGACACAGAGTACTTTGAGACTCTGATGACAAATCCGTTGGAAATGTCCTCTACTGTAACTTTCACCTTCCAGATTTGGGCTGTGAGTGTAAGAGCCTTCATCTTATCCTCAGTTGAGCGTGTCTCCGTAGGGAGGGGTGCGGGGATGCGTGCGGAGATGGGGGGACGTGGCATCTGGGTGCTGAGGGTGTGGGCATCCTCTGGCTGCCTCTGTGGCCATGTTCCTGCAGCTGGTGACACACGTCCTCCTGGGCATCAACTCCAAGAATCAGGTCTTGGGCCAGCGGGAAGGGGTGCCTAGAGCCCACTCCTGCCCCTGCCGTGGGAAGGGCCTGGTGGGTGACACCTGGGGTAGCCGTGTGAGGCCAGCGTTGGAAAACCGCTCTACTCGGGAGCTGCTGTTGCTGTTGCTTTTGGAGAAAATGGGGTTCTTTCTACCTGCAGGGGCAGATGCCTGGAGACCCTCTGCAATGGTACCAACCTAGGGTTAGGAGCACACATCCAGAGTCTGAGGGTTGCAGAACCAGGATTATAATTTACCTTAGACCCCAGAGTCCTCTAGTATAAACCCCTCACTGTGCAAGTGAGGAAACCAAGGCCCAGGGAAGTGCAGTGATGTGGGCTGATCACTGGACACCCCAGGCCTGGAAGTCGGGCTCCCCAACTCCAACTCCAGTGCTCAAGGCTCCGGATGTGACAGTCCTTTGCACACTGTAAAGCACCGTGATCAGCTGAGGGTGTTCTTCATGTTATTATGAACCCGTGTCCCTTGGTCACTTGGATGGGAAACGTACATGGAGAGAAAAGAGCTGTCACCTCTCCCTCTTCTCCCCTGCACCCTGACCCCACCCTTCACACACTGCCGCCTCCCCTCCTCTGGACTCTGGCCCCCTTGCTGGTATCCTGGACCTGGGCCTTGGGGGGAACAACATATGCATTTCAGAAAAGAGGGTGCGGGGGAGAAGGAATTGTGTGAAGGATGCTTGGTGAGCCTTCAACATCTTCAGAAGAAAGGCACGAAGCGTGGGGACACCAGGAGGAGCAGCACGATGAAACCTCCTCCCCTCCAGCCCCCGAGGCAGACCCTCCTCCCCTCCAGCCCCCGAGGCAGACCCTCCTCCCCTCCAGCCCCCGAGGCCCCCAACTTCCAGGTGTCCTGAAAGTCCAGCTCTATGGAGCGGGATGCTGGAATCCTTGCTCCCAGCCTGGCGGCCAGCACTGTGGCCCCTGTGGTCAGAGCCCGCCTGCCTCTGGGAATTGTGTCTTGGGGGAAATGAGGTCCTCCTTACCCCAGGCCATTTCCAGGCTTCCTGAACCACCGAGAGCACTGGGATGAGGGATGAATATTTTATAAAAGGCCATAAAACATAATTTGTTCCTCGGAGCGAAGTAGAGGCTGTAGTTAAAAAAAGATAGACACTACCATCGGTGGACTGAGAATGTTGCATTATTTAGCCCCAGCTATTTCATTCCATCGGGAGAGCAGAAGAACCAGAACATGAAAATCACACTGAGCTCCTCAGGAAGGGAGGCAGCACCTTGGGGGCCCCGCTACATCCAGCTTAGACTCACTGGGCAAGGGACAGTGGTTCTCTGTTTGCAACGTGCCTGGGGGGAGGGAAGCATAAATGCTTTGGAAAGGACAAGGCACAAGGCTGTCCCAGCCTCACCCTACTGCTCCCATCTGTCTATTTGCAGCCAAAGTGGGGAGGGGAGCGGGGGATGCTAGTGGGGTCTCCTCTTTCTGTAGAATCCTCCCTAATCTCCCCCATCTTTTCTTCCGAAGCAGCTCCTTCGTTCTCCAAGACTGGAACGGGAAGCCAAGCCCAGAAGAGAAAACAGCCTAAAAGTGCACATTAGACATGCCAGTTCCAATTTCTGCATCCGACAGGCTACCTCACAAGGTCTTTGAGACCTTGCCTTCCCACTTGTTTTGGGGACCTGTCCTACTCGACAGACAACCTCCTCTAATTTCTTCCTTTTTATTTTTTTCTTTGCTTTTTCTTCCCTCCCTCCCTCTCTCTCTCCCTCTCTTTCTTTCTTCCTTCCTTCTTTCCTTCCTTTCTTTCTTTCTTCATTTCTTCCCTTTTTAAAAACATCTTTATTGGAGTATAATTGCTTTACAATGTTGTGTTCCTTTCTTTCTTTAAAAATTTTTGGCCATGCCACGTGACTTGTAGAATCTTAGATCCCCAAGCAGCTTGTGGAATCTTAGTTCCCCCACCAGGGATCGAATCTGTGCCCTCGGCAGTGAAAGGGCCGAGTCCTTACCACTGGACCGCCAGGGAATTCGCAATTTCTTCCTTTTTAGGTTCCTGCAATTCCTGACCCTGGGAGGAAAACGGAAAATCATTTTACTTCTGTTTTGATGCAAAGCAATTGAACTTCCTTTGCCTTAAGCTTCCATCACAAACCGTATCCTGGGCTTTATTTTTCTTATAACCATAAAGTCCTTTCATTTGTCGTCAGAACTAAAAGAACTTTTTTACTTCACGAAGTAAAGCAGTTAGCAGAGTCAACAAGAGATACAATTTCTTCAACTGTGTCAAAGGTTCCAGATCAACCTCTTCGTGAATTTGTACTTCACTCCAGTGGTGGAAGAGGCCGGAAAATATTTTCTCCATCTTTTCCGAGCATACCCTCTACAGCATGATATGGTGGGGGGAGAAGTAACCAACAATAAAAACAAAAGAATTGACCAAAATTAAGCTTTTGAAATGAATTTCATGATTTATGTTCAATTTTTTACTTGTGGCCATAGAAAATAGAACATTAATGACCTCTGTTGTATGTATCTCTAAGCAGGAAAACAAGTAGGTGTATCAGTCAGGAGAGGCTAGGTTAAGCTGTAGTAATAAACGTCCCATACCTCTCAGTGTGTTCTATTGAAGGATTATTTATTTCTCAGACTACACATTCTTCACTGGCATTCTTGGCGGCCCTAGGTTGATGGAGCGGCCACTTTCTCAAGTGCTCTGGATCATTATGGCAGAGGAAAAGAGTTTGGGAAACTCAGTGCTGCAGGCCAGATATGACACATGTCACAACGCATTGGCTGGAGCTAGTCACGTGACCCTGGCCCGCCATACGTGGACCAGGAAGGACCCAATCCTACCACGTGCTCAGAAGGTAGAGAGATGGAGATATTTGGTAAATAGCAGCAATGCCTACCATCGTCTGCCCTCCTGCTCATGAAATGTTTGACCCTCACAGGCAAAATACACTTACTCACTCTCTAAGGGAGACAACACGAAAGTCCTATCCATTCCAGGTAACAAAGTCTAGGACCTCCAGCAGTGGGTAGTAGTCTTTGTGTTCAGAGGGACATGTTCTGGTCTCTACATCAGTTACGGACGTGGCACCTCCCAGTTCAGAAACTCAGAGAACCAAAGACATGTTATCTTTCCCTCTCTCACAACGCAATGGACAAGGGTTGAATTGGAATAAGATAACCTTAATAAATATTCCCGTTCAGAAGGGGGAGAGATGGAAGCAGTGCAGCCATCACTGGACTGCTGTGGTTCTGAACTCCACTTAGCAGAATTAGGACCTCATGTGGCTGCGTGGGAGGGATTCCCAGCTCACTGTTCTCTATCCCCTGGCTTCTCCCTCTGGAACACCCCTTTTTCTGTCATCTTCCTTGGTCCTGTCTGAGATGGGCATTGCAGGTGATATGTTTCTTGGGGACTGAGCAGCTTTCTCTGTCTGCTTCCTGACCATAAAAATTTAGGGGCCTATAAAAGTTGTTTCAAGTCTTGAACAGTTCTGAATGGTTTAGTCCAGGTCATGGTTCCCTTGGCGGTATGACTGATATAAATCATCTTAGACTTTCTTCTATCTGTCCAGGCAGCTCTCTGTGCCCAGAGTCAATAACCACACCCATGGTTCTTCTTGAGATCAACCTAACAGTGGATAATTTGAGCCTATCAGTTTTCTGTGGGAGGTTACACACCTCTAGTTTCTTCCCCTCCGCACAAGCCACTTTGTTTAATTCAAATAATAATTTTTTTGGAAGCCACAACTTTAATTAGGTTTTTGTAAAACACCTTATTTCATTCAGAGGTATTAGCAATGGGCATGATTGCCCTATAATTGATTTGTTCCATGAAGCAAGCCTGAGTCCTTATCAGCCCTTCTGCCACAGAGGCCTTTCAATTTTTGTTTACTTCTGATTGGGAATGAGCAGCAGTTGCCTCTGCCAACTCTGAAAATTCCCACATTTCTGGACTCTCTCTTGTCCATTTCAGCTCTGCTTGCCAATGGTAACCACCATGTGATACTAACAATCTGTTTTGTAACCTCTTCATAGATGTGCCAGTTTTTAGGTACATTATCTGCTTCTAGGTTATCACAGGCAACAAGTTTTCAAATATTTTGCCACTCAGAACATGGATAGTCCAAAACAGCCTCCAATAAAGTGTCTTTACTGCCCATTATCTGACCCCTGAACCAATGACACAAATTTTAGGTTTTGGTTACAGCACCTTCTCGATTCTGGGTATCATTGTGGATCAGTTTGGATAGACTAGATTATGCCATGGTAACAAATCCATCCCCAAATATCAGAGAATTAGAGCAACAAAAGATTTTTTTTCTTACTCATGCTACGTTCCTGTTGCTTTGTCTGGGGGCCCTGTCCCGCGTCACCTCACTCTGGAACCCACCTCACTCTGCCAGAGCAGCCACAATCATGGGTGATTCTGGCCATTGTGGCTGGGATAAAGAAAGCTCTAGAGGCTTTAATTAAATATTCGGGTCCAGAGATGACACGCATCACTTCTGCTTACAACTCATGGGTTAGAACTACCGGACTTGTCCAACCACAATTGAGCTAGAGTACAGTTCCCCACCTTCCTGAAAGGGAGAGAGCTGGAGACATTTGGAAAACAGCACTAATGATGCCACAGTAGGGGAATGGGATGAAGAAGCAGCTGCAAACTTGTGATACTAACACGTGCTCTTGGATCCTCCTTGACTGGTAAAACATTCTTTCTTCTTTTTTTTTTGGCTGCGTCCGGTCTTAGCTGCAGCATGTGGGATCTTTCGTTGCAGCTCGCGGGCTTCTCTCCAGTTGTGGCGTGCGGGTTTTTTCTCTCTAGTTGTGGTGCGTGGGCTCCAGGGCGGGTGGGCTCTGTAGTTTACAGCATGCGGGCTCTCTCCTTGAGGCGTACGAGCTCAGTAGTTGTGGCACATGGGCTTAGTTGCCCCGCGGCATGTGGGATCTTAGTTCCCCAACCAGGGATCAAACCCGGGTCCCCTGCATTGGAAGGTGAATTCTTCACCACTGGACCACAAGGGAAGTCCCAAATGTTCTTTATAGATTTATTTTTTGGCATGGTTAGTCATTTCCTAGGGCTGTTGATTTGCAAGACACAGATGTCTAATGCATTCTTTTCCCAATATACAGCTTCACTCAACTAAAATGTTAGATTTTTCTCTAGTGGATTCTGGAGAATCATTATCTCCGTCACACTTTGTAGTTGAGATCATCACCATCACCATCATCATCGTCATCATCATCAAAAACTTTGGCTAAGCAGCTAATTATAAATGATGCTTATCTACAAGATATGTGTTTACATTTGTCCTTCCCCTTGTCACTTTAGTCCCAGGGAAAGCCCAGAGGGAGGGAAATGGTCATGGGACACATTGTCTGACTCATCATTCCTGTCCCAAACCATCTGCAGTGGAAACCTAGAGAGGGGGGTGATTCTTCTTAGGGAGGGTGTGTGTATACACACTTGTGCACAGGTAGGAAGTGAGGAAGCTGACCACTTACCATTCTTTCCTTCCACACGTGTCTGTGAGACATAGGGCAGTGAGAAGGACCATTTGCAGAGATTCCTCAGAGAAACAAGGCTAAGTCTCCCCAAAGGAAAACTACAAGGATCTTATCCCTGGGGTAATGATAAGCACACACACGCACACACAGAGCAAGGTAGAAAATGTAGTAAAAGAAACCTGTAAAATAGAGTAGAATGATCATTTATATACCTGGGATAAGTACATTTTAAGGCAAAGATAAAAATGTAAATGGTTATCAAATTATCTGCCACATTTTATCTGCTCATCTTGGTACATAGGTCCATTTTTAGGTGGTTCCTCCCTCCTGGCACCATTTTATTCCCACCATGTGCTCCTAATTTCATGTAGATATGTTTTCAGCTAGAAGGTCTGCATGGGTCTGGGAGGATGGGAGCCCTGGGGTCTGGTCCCAGTTGTTGGTTTCCAGGATAATCCTTTCTCTTGGTTTCCTTTCCTTTCCACTGAAAACCCCTTGGTCTTCTTTGCTGGCTCCTCTGCCTCCTGAACTTGAATGGTAAATTGTAGACTGCTGTGAAGGATTGGTCCATATTCTGTTTCTCTAGAAGACTTTAATGCCAGGGGTTTAAATCCTTCTAAATATTTTAAATTCATAAATCATACATTTCTCTACCATATTCTAGACCTGGATAAACAATCGCCTCCTTGATGTCTTCATTCACATGTGTAATTTGCCTCTCCAAATGAATATGTCTAAAAACGATATGGGTCTTGATTGATCCCAAGCTGTTTAGTCTCTCATCTTCCCTTTCTCAATAAATGGCACCACCAACCCACCTGGTTGCTCAAATCCCAAACCTGGCATCCATTGTTTACTTCTCATGTCCTATCCATCACCAGTTCCTGCTAATTCTATCTCCTAAACATCTCCCCAACCCCACCTCCTCCCTCTGTATCTCTATACACCCTACCTTTTCTCTAGTCCAAGTCATCACCATCTTTTCCCCAAATCACTGCAATTTCCTGGTCTCCCGATTTTTTTCTTTTGTGGCTTTGTAGTTCATTCCCCCACAGCCTCTATGTAAATCATGTCATGTCTCTTCTCTTGAGAACCATCATTGGCTTCTCATCCAACATCCTAAGATAACACCTGAACACCGCCCCCTGTAAGACCTACCCCTCGCTCCTTCTTCAGCCTCATCTTGTACATCTCTCCCTGCTGCCCATTCTCCTCCCAGCACATGGCTTTTGTTATCATCTTGAACACCCATGACCTGTCTAGCTCAGAGCTTCTGAACTTGTCTGCCCAGAATGCTCTTCCCTGCTTTTAGCAAGTCTGGCTCATTCTCATCCTTGACTTCTCAGTTGAAATATTAACTCTTCAGAGGGAAATTTCCCAACCACCCTCTTCAAAGCAGAATCCCCAGGTTCATTTCTGACTCAGCATCCCATTTATTTTCATCAGAGCATTTACTACAATATGTAAATATCTTCTTTATTGTTTACTGTTAACATTTTCTGTCTAGAATGTCATGTATTTATTGCACGAAAATGTAAGCTCATAAGACCAGACGGGTTGTCCAGATCACTTCCAAATCCCCAGCACCTGGCACATGGTGGGCACCCACTAGCTTCTCAATGAAAGCCTGTTAAACAAATGAATGGTTCCTACCATTAGTGAAAATGTCTGGATTTAGATACAATTAGAAAAGCCTATGGTTTCATGAAATTGGGGCTCAGTGAACTCTGGGGAAATGTTCACCGGTCACTGGAGGTGCCGTTGCAGTCTATGGATGGGGTTATTCCTCCTGTCTTCCTTCACATAGGAACTGGCACTTCCGAAGGTGTGATTTGACTCATCCTTAATATTTGCTTGAGAGGAAAGATCTAGAAAAAAGGGCTTTTCTAAAGCTAAGAAACGAGTCTCTTTCACAAAAGAACTAAAAACAGAACTCTGATTCATGAACTTGCTAATGGGTTTTCCCTCCAGGGGAAACTCCTCGTGCACAGTGAAACCTCTCTTGGGGCAGAGCCCTGTGGGGTGCAGGTCAAAGTAACCATGGGGCATCAGCTCTGCCTGTAGCTTGGCAGCCTTAACCCAAGTGGTATTCGAAGGGCTGTTCCCGCCACCACGTTAGACCGTGCCCCCTCCTGGCAGAATGCAGGTTCCTTCCCACGTTTCTCCAAGGTTTGTTTGGAAGAGTTAATGACCTAGTTGATAACCTTGTGGATAAAAACGGCAATGATGAAAAGAAACATGCAAATGAACATTTCACTGTAAAAACTGACCACCAAAGACGACAAAAGGGATAATGAGTGAGTCAATTTACCACCCAAAAAAGAATTACAGATAACTGGACATGGGTAAAAAAGAGTATCTTCTATGTTATATAATACTTATGTTATATGATATAAGTATATCATATAATATATGATATACTTATATCATATAACACAGGTTATATGTAGGTTCCCTTTCTTTCCTTAAAATATTTCTTTTTTAAGAAATAGGTTCTTAAAAAACCTATAGGTTTTTTAGGTTCCCTTTCTTTCCTTAAAATATTTCTTTCTTTTTTTTTTTAATGGAGCAACTTCATAGTGCAAAGTTTAAATTGATTAATTACAGAGCCTGTGAATAGGGAGAATATTGACTGAGTGACTGGGTACACTTGCTCTCTCGCCATTCACTGAAACATGCAAGCTGAGAGGAGGGAGTGGAAATGAACAGGATAAGCAAAGAAAAGAAGCGGAAGAACGATTGCCCTGCAGGCCTGGTGAGGGACCGGACTGGAGAATGAAGCAGTGATGTGGCAGCCTGTCTCTTACCCGCTCACCACTTGCCCTCTGCCCTAAACATCCAGGACACTTAGTTCCCTACTCCCCATCGCCCCGCCCCCAACACCTCGCTGGGAGTGAATCACTGTGGTTTTAAAACACTCCATGCAATACAAAGAACTCTCACATGCATCTTGTGGTTTGAGAGTACCTTTACGTATCATTTCCATCAGTATCATCCATGAACTCTTACCAATGATCTAAGAACACAAGAAGCTACACACAAACACCTTCTGGTTGTTAACAACCTATTTTGTCCACAGCCACCCCAAACGGGGGAAAATGAAGCACAGAGAAGCAAACGTCAACCCTACCTGGCAGTGGCAGTGTGCAAAGATCAGACCAAAGCTCCCCCAGCAGACCCCAACCTGTCTGATCCAGTGATGGAAGACGATAGGGTCTCTGGTAGAAATGGATGGAAAACCATTCTTACCTCCTCCCTCCTGGAGAGTTAGGGGAAGAGTCTCTACAGCAAACTTGGGTCCCTACCTAAATACTGCCAGGTGGGTCTTCTCTGTAACATTACTGAGGAGCAGAGGCCGCCCTTCTCATAGGATTGTGAAGAGTGAGTGAAGCGGTGCAGGTGAAGCACCTAGAAGGTGGCCGGTACTTATTAAGTGCTCAGGAAGTGCAGCTGTTAGTTTAATCAACATGACCTTTCCACTCCCCCCTTCCCCCTTTTCTCATTCACTCCGGATTCGTTCTCAGGGAGGCTGGGAGCTTATGAATTCCAGGATGTACTTCCCTGGGCTACGCTACCTCTGAGATACCACCATCTTGTGGTTCTTTCTTCACTGGGGCTGCTGCCCAAACTCCCAGGACTCCCTTGGAAAACTTCTGTTGGAAAAGGCAACCAGCGACTTCCTACCCTTTTCCCTGCAATCACTTTGCAATCCTGGGAGAATGGCAGCCTCGCCCTCCCGGGTTTGCAAAGGGAGGTATGGGATTCTCTGGGGACTGACATTGGAGTTACAATTTAAATTGGAAGCTCTCAAGACATCAAAACATGCTTCCTCAATTTTTTTTTTTTTTTAAGTAGAGATTGGAGAAGCTGGCAAATAGGTCTTCGTAAATGCAGAAGGACAAAATATAATTTGATTTTTTTCATTAAATTTCTGGGTGAGTGGAGGCCCAGAGCTCTGTGCCATGGGGCGGGGAGGGGGGCGGTGAGGGGTGTTTTCTTATTGATGAGATGCACTGCGCAGGTCAGCTCCCTAAACCGAAAAGAGAAGAGCGACTTGCCGGGGCGGGGGGGTGTGGCATTAGGGTACCTGCGCCTGTTTAGAGGGCCCTGGATGTGGACGTGCGGGAGGGAGAGGCGTGCCAGGAGAGCGCGGGAAAGATTACTGGAGAGGTGAGGGTGCGTCCGCTCGCCGCGCCCTGGCTCGCGCGGCCCCTGGCCGGGCCAGGGGTGTGATGCGCGAGTGGGGTGGGAGGGGGCAGCAGGCGGGGCCTGCCACGTCACTTGGAGAGAGTGTGTTGGGAAGGAAGGGCAGAGCGGAGAGCCGAGCCGCTGCAGCTGCGGCGGCTGCAGCGAAGGCACAAGGGCTGGGGAGGTGGGTCCGCGCGCCCCGGCGCCGGGGCGGCCCCAGGGCCCTCTCGCAGGCCAGCGGCGCGGCTCGGAGGGAGGCGGTGGCGGCCGCGGCGGCGGGAACGGCGACCTTGGCCAGCGGAGCCCGCGGTGGCCGTAGGGCGGAGGCCGAGCCCCGCCAGGCGTCTTGGCCGAGCCGGAGGGAGGCGCATCTGGCGCTCGGGTCCCAGCGGCGGCCGGGGGTCTGGAGCTGCTGGAGGAGCGCCGCGGGAGCTGGGACGTGCTGACCGGTCTGGAGGGCGGACCCCCGCGTCCCGGAGCCCAGTCTGGGGAGGGGCGGGGGCGCGAAGCCGCGCTTCTTTCCTGGCGTCCAGCTGCACACGCGCCAGGCTGCGGTTCCAGGTACCACAAGCTCTATCTAGCATCGGGCGCGGATAACTAGGGGCGCGGAGCCGAACCCTCCGCTCCCAGGTCACCTCCCCAGACCTAGCCCGGCGAAGACCAGGGCTTCGGGGCTTAGGGACCCGACGGCTGTCGTACCGCGAGCCCCACCCCGAAAAGAAGGCGCCGCCGAGAGCTGGGAGGCGGCGCCGCGCCCGGGAGGTCGTGTCGTGGGCGCCGTCCTGGTGGCGGGGAGCGCACCGCGGAGGGGACATGCGATCGGAGAAGTCCCTTACGTTGGCGGCGCCGGGGGAGGTCCGTGGGCCGGAGGGGGAGCAACAGGATGCCGGAGACTTCCCGGAGGCCGGCGGCGGCGGCGGCGGCTGCTGTAGTAGCGAGCGGCTGGTCATCAACATCTCCGGGCTGCGCTTCGAGACGCAGCTGCGCACCCTGTCGCTCTTCCCCGACACGCTCCTGGGGGACCCCGGCCGCCGCGTCCGCTTCTTCGACCCGCTGAGGAACGAGTACTTCTTCGACCGCAACCGGCCCAGCTTCGACGCCATCCTCTACTACTACCAGTCGGGGGGCCGGCTGCGGAGGCCGGTCAACGTGCCGCTGGACATCTTCCTGGAGGAGATCCGCTTCTACCAGCTCGGGGACGAGGCCCTGGCTGCCTTCCGCGAGGACGAGGGCTGCCTGCCCGAGGGTGGCGTGGACGAGAAGCCACTGCCCTCCCAGCCCTTCCAGCGCCAGGTGTGGCTGCTCTTCGAGTACCCGGAGAGCTCGGGGCCCGCCCGGGGCATCGCCATCGTCTCGGTCCTGGTCATCCTCATCTCCATCGTCATCTTTTGCCTGGAGACGCTGCCGCAGTTCCGTGCAGATGGTCGAGGCGGAAGCGATGGTGGTGGTGTCTCCCCAGTGTCCCGGGGCAGTCAGGAGGAAGAGGAGGATGAAGACGATTCCTATACATTTCATCCTGGCATCACCCCCGGGGGAATGGCGGCAGGGGGCTCATCCCCACTAAGTGCTCTTGGGGGCTCCTTCTTCACCGACCCCTTTTTTCTGGTGGAGACGCTGTGCATCGTCTGGTTCACCTTCGAGCTGCTGGTGCGCTTCTCCGCCTGCCCCAGCAAGCCGGCCTTCTTCCGCAACATCATGAACATCATCGACTTGGTGGCCATCTTCCCCTACTTCATCACCCTGGGCACCGAGCTGGTGCAGCAACAGGAGCAGCCGTCAGCCAGTGGAGGCGGCGGCCAGAACGGGCAGCAGGCCATGTCCCTGGCCATCCTCAGAGTGATCCGCCTGGTCCGGGTGTTCCGCATCTTCAAGCTGTCCCGCCACTCCAAGGGGCTGCAGATCCTGGGCAAGACCCTGCAGGCCTCCATGCGGGAGCTGGGTCTGCTCATCTTCTTCCTCTTCATCGGCGTCATCCTCTTCTCCAGCGCCGTCTACTTCGCAGAGGCTGACGATGATGATTCGCTCTTTCCTAGCATCCCGGATGCCTTCTGGTGGGCGGTGGTCACCATGACCACGGTGGGCTACGGGGACATGTACCCCATGACCGTGGGGGGCAAGATCGTGGGCTCGCTGTGTGCCATTGCCGGGGTCCTCACCATCGCCCTGCCTGTGCCCGTCATCGTCTCCAACTTCAACTACTTCTACCACCGGGAGACGGACCACGAGGAGCACGGCCAGTATACCCACGTCACCTGTGGGCAGCCGGCCCCGGACCTGAAGGCAGCTGACAGTGGACTTGGCAAGCCTGAGTTCTCGGAGGCCACCCGGGAGCGGAGACCCAGCTACCTTCCCACTCCACATCGGGCATATGCCGAGAAAAGGATGCTCACTGAAGTTTGATGGATGCAGGCCGGGCCTGCACGGAAGGAAGACACTGAGCAAACCATCCCTTAGGGCTCCTTCTCATTCTCCACCACGCGCACCCCACAGCTCCAGGTGACTTCCTGACTCCCTCCCCTACACCCAGTGGCTGGCGCCAGGACCACACACCTGGACTCTCAATCTTGTTACTTGACCCCTGCAGCATCCAAGGTGTTTCTCCATCTGAGTGACATTTTCGAAATTCTAACGGTGCCACCCATTCGTGCCCATCTTCTGTCACATGGATGAGATTTCCATCTGACCTTCCCTCAAGACTCTGATTTTTCATGTCTGGGACTTGTAATATCTCTAGGAAGAGCGACGTTGACAAGATGGAAACCAGGCATACTTGGGTCCTTTTTCCCCTTAGCATCTGTGGCTTCGGGGCATGCCCCTGGCTTAGCTTCTGGCCACATGGTAACCGGCAGAAACGCGGGGACAGAAACAGTACTCCTTCTGTTGTTTTCCTCCAGCGCCCTGTAGCACTGGTTGGTCATCCTGAAGAGGACCCCTGGGAGAGCCTTCAGCTGCCCAGCCTGAAAATACGCTATTCATCTCTAATCTTGGATGCAATTCGAGAAACTACAATTACACTTGGCCATTTAGAGGATATGAGAGTCAGTTCTGGACCAAAGGGGCCAATGGATTCTTCCAGGTGTGATCTGGCACCGTAGACATCAGTCTTTGGTCTCCACTTAGTTCTCCCCACTCTGATCCCCTGACTCTCTCTAGCTTCCAGGAAGGCTCCTTCTCAGAGCCAAATACTCTTCCTGTGCAGAGGAACTGGCAAAGGGGAACCACAGAGCTGGGAGAAATGGCTGAATATAATGAAGCACCTGGCTTGACCGCTTATCAGAAGAGAGGTGCCACGGAGACAGTGCCATCTCGGGGGGCAGAGGAGTCTTCTGCTGATTGCAAATTTCTCTCCCTCACTTCCCCCGACCCTCTCTAGCCCTCCACCCTTCTTCCTGGGAGTCTGACTTAGGATTGCTGTTGAAGGCTTTCTAAAGCAGATTCCAGCCTAAACCCACAGACAGGTAAAAGCACACATTGGATGCTAGCGTGGGCTTTTTTTTTTTCTTTTCTATTTTGTGGGCAATGAGACAGGTGGTTTAGAGTAAGGAAGAAGCATTATTCCTTTGCTGACAGCCTCACTGTTAGAGGTTTTTGCTGAGTCAAACAAACATTCTCCTGCTCTGGCCCTGGAGCTGCAGCCAACCGCTCTCACTGGTAAGGTGCCACCTGGACCAAGTCATCTTCTTCCGCTGTGAACCCCTGTTTCTGTTCCCTCATCACATTGTCATTCATTTGTTGCCTTGATCAACTGTGATGCACTGTTCTGAGCTCTCCTGGGTACAGTTCAGAAACCGAAAGGACTGTTAACGAGTTTTTAATTTTATAAACTAGGCTTTAAGGCTCCTTGATAAGAATTTTTTAAAAAGTCTTTTCTCAAAGAGCAAACTTATGAGGGACGGCCTCTTGAGGGTTTTCTTGAGAGACACTGTCCGGATGTTGCCACACTTTACAGGGTAACTTGGGTGCCACAGTCCCTCTTTGTGCCTCAGTTTCCCCACCCATTCAATGGGAACATTCATGTTTTCCCCCAACCCCCACCTCATGGGGAATGGCCCGTGAACTCATTTGGGAGGCTGGGGATGACGCTATGCAAATGTGTGAACTTCCGTAATGGTTTCTAGTTCATTACCACGTTTCCCCATCTCCCATAGGCAAGGCCTCCCCTGAGAGTTCCTGCCTTGGATCCAGAGCCCATGCACAGGTCATTCTGGGCCATTAGCTCTTTAAATCCCTCCCTAGCCTCTTGAACCGGGCCTTGGTCTTTCTTCTTACCCTTTGGCAAGGAGGATACTCTTTGGAGCCATCCAGTGGGATCCTTTTAGGGCCAGACACCATCATCTTGATTGGGAGCTCGGCTTCTCCAAACCTGAAATGCAGTAGGAGATGCTCATGATTCAGACACTTGCTCTGAGGCCATAAAGTGCCAGGTTTCCAAATCTCTTCTGGAATATTAACTCCTGGCAGTTCGGGGGAAAGAGAAGGCCCACCCAGGGGCAAAAGGAATGCTCCCGGCGAGGGTAATGTTGGCACACGTATGCATGTGTCTCTGTATGTACGTATGTGCTCATCTTCATCTCCATTTCCTTTTCAAGTCAGAGCATGCCCGAAAGTAAAGGGTTTATGGAGAGCTGGGCTCTCCAGAGACTCTGGTTGCCGTAGCAACCTTCCAGACTGTTCTCTCTATCTTCTGATTTGGGCAGCCAGGGAGAACAGGAGACTACGTATTCCCAGCTTCTGAAAGGGGGACGCTTCTCGCATATGGGTTTAGGGGCTGCTAGGGCTAGGACAGGGGTGCGTGACCTTCGGAAAATGAAGGGGAAGCAGGTCCCCAAAGCTTCCCATCTGGACCTTTCTTCCTGGTTTCCCCACCCAGTCATTGAAGCTGCCTCATCCCACCCCTGAGTCTTCAGAAACTTGAATGCTAAGCAACTGCCGGTTAAACCAATGTCCATATTATGTTTTTTGAAATGGCCTTGGAGGGGACTAGCTTCTCCAGAGGCAGTCAAGCTGGGCCTGGCCAAGGGTCGTACTCGTTTTAATCCGTAATAGCACGTGTGGAGCACTCACGTCCTCGGAGAGAGGCTCCGCCCAGCCCCAAGAGAGACAGAGAAACGACGCTCCTTCTTCCCAAGGAACAGTCTAGCGCTTGGGAGGAATTTCATAGGTGGTTCATCTTAAGATGTGCAAGAAACACTGAGAGGCTGTGACCTGACCTAGTTCCTGTGAAGGATTCTGCCAAGTGAACCCTTCTGACTCTGAGCCTCTTGATGTGGATTTTGCTCCCTGAGCGCCGAGACAATCTGTGCCCGGTGTTGCTGTGACAGCTGGGGTGGCGATTTCGCAGCTGCCAGCAGAGGGGTTCAGGTCATCGTTACACCTGACTCGGGCCCACAGGAGCTCCCAGAGGTCTTCCTGGATCTGTGAAGCTCGGCTGAGACGTGGGAGATTTCCTCCTGCCAGATCAGCCCCAGGAGAGAAGGGGACAGCTGGCCGTCTTTGCACCCGAGGTAGGTTCTCCTGTTGGGGAATTTCGTTCTGGCTCGGTCCTTCAGGCCAAATGAGAACAGGGGTGGGGAGGGGCAGAGAGAGGGCGGGAGAGAGTGTGTTTGGGGGAGGATGATGGCTTTGGTTTCCTTTCCTCAGCGGCCACCTCGCTCTCTGTGTTTTTGTCTGCATCTACTTTACTCTCCTTCTCTGTTTCTGTTCCCACACTGCTATCTCCCTCCTTCATCCCCTTCATATATATATATATATAATTAATGTATTTATTTTGGCTGCGCTGGGTCTTTGTTGCGGCATGCATGTGGGATCTAGTTCCCCGACCAGGGATTGAACCCAAGCCTCCTGCACTGGAAGCATAGAGTCTTACCCACTGGACCACCAGGAAAGCACCCCCCATCCCCTTCTAATCACCCCCTTTTCTCTGTATTTACCCCTTCCGTCTTCTATTCAGTGTCACTCCCTCTGCCTTTTGTTTTGTTCTCACATCTCTGATTTTCCCCCATTTGCTGTTTGAATCTCTTCTTCCTCCTGTGTGTATCTTTCTCTGTCTCTCTCTTACATTCTCAGGGGCTGGGAGCACCTTGGGGCATTTCAGCTGAGATTGCCCTTTGGACTGTAAGACGGCTGTGACCTAGGGTGTTTGCTCAGAAGGTTGTTCTCCAGCTGGAGGACCCCCTTTTTCCTGTCATCTTGGTACAGCATCCTTTCCTAGGGTACTCACCTCTGTGGGCAGAGTCCTGAGCTTCTGGAGCAAGGTGAGATTGCTGTGGGTTTAGGAGATGTCTCGGACAACATTTCTTGAATCTGCAAGGATAAAATAGAGAAGGAGAGAGAGAGAGAGAGAGAGAGAGAAGGAACCTGAGAGCAATACGTTTCAGAGAAATACTTTGAAGTGGCCTTAAGAAGGGTCCCCCAACCTTCAGAAGCTTACACAAAGGTTCAAGACAATGGCACAGTGGAAAAAGTGAAATAAACACAGAAGAGAGGGCTTAGGAGGAAGGCATAGAGTGGAATTAGACTAGAAAAAGTCTTAATTCAAGGGCGACCTTCTGACTGCCCTTAATTCACTCGAAGGGTCTCAGAGCTGTCTCTCTTGTTCACTGAAGGCAGAAGAAAAGCAAAGGACATAAACGTCAGTGGTGCAAGGTGCGGGGGACACTCCTTGGCATGATGGGTTAAGATTCACCAACCGGTCCGTAGGGAGGCTCGTGCATCTCCTTGCTGGAGGTCGTGTAGGCTGATTCCCACCTGCATCAGGATATCAGGCGGCTTTTGGAGGGTAAGGGACATTTTCTAAAAGAGGATTGTGGTGACAGTTGTACAGCTCTATAAGGCAACCCAAAAAAGTCACTGAATTGTTAAAAAAAAAAAAAGTGACCTGAGACTGATAACCTCAGAGTTTCACCTCTTGTCTGGGAGATGATTTGGTTTTATAAATTTAGAGGTTAAGCTTCTCTAAAGATGGACCAGACTGCATATTCAGGATGGAATGACAGTTTGTTTTCTCTGCCACACGGGGACACTTCGGAGCTTTCATGCAGTTGCTGCCAGCTCCTCCCTTCCAGTGCCAAGAACTGTTTGTTTTCTTTTGTCTTGAATTTTGACAATGAAACCTTTGTGGGACTGACATGCCCCTTTCTTTTTGCTCTGAAGACAGGCCAAGCCATTCCTGGTCCGTGCAGAGCCTGCTTAGCATGTACTGAACTAGGATAAGCACGTTGGATGTGACTCATTCATGACAGAGGATGAAGGCAATGAACTCGCCTCCCCCCCAACCCCCCTGCCAAGGGGTTTCTACTTTGCTGGCAAAAGAGAAACAATCAAAACCTCACAGACAAACGCAGAAAACTCCACCTTATCTCTGTACCTGGCAACTCAGAATTCCTTAAGAAATTACACAGGAGTCAAGGTGTTTTTCTCCTGGCCTGGTCCCCACCCTCCAGCCGCTGATGGGGCCCCGCAGGCTGTGGTGCTTCCAGGAAACAGAAGAAGTAGGGGTGAGAGTCTTCCCTTAGCTCGTCCTCCTCCAAGGGTTGCTCATGGGATGTCATTCCTCTCTCTCGCTCGCTCTCTCTCTTTTTTTAAAAAATATTTATTTATGTATTTGGCTGAGCCAGGTCTTCGTTGCGGCATGCACGTGGGATCTAGTTCTCTGACCAGGAATCAAACCCGGGGCCCCTGCGCTGGGAGCGCGGAGCCTTAGCCACTGGCCCACCAGGGACGTCCCTGTCTTTCCTCTCTTGCTCTTACTCGCCTTCCGCTCGCTAATCCCTTCCTTCACCACGACCCCCCGACCCCCGCCCTGGCTGCTTTTCCTCACATGACACGTTCCGGTCCTGCTGTTTATCATGCCTTCTCTCCGCTGGCCGAGGCCTCGCTTTTGGCAGTGTTTTGTCCCCCGGCATCTCTCCAGAAATGCCAGGAGAGATTTCCAGGGAACACCGTCCTCCCGGGACAATCTGGCTGGGACCGCCGGGCCGGCTCTGATTGGTTTTGACTGTGCGTTATTACCCCGGGAAGCAAAGTTTGGTCTAATTCTAGCTTGTCAAGGTCACTTAGGGAAGGAAAAGAAATCCATTCTTTAAACCAAAAGATTTCCTCTCTCCATCCCACTTGACTCCGGGCTGCCCCGGGGTGCGCGGCTCTCTTGGACCAGAGTCAGACTGGAGCCTAGGGCTTTTCGGGAAAGGGGACCTCTGGATGCAGACCACTGGGCATGAGGACAGATGGGCTCTTAGCTCTCGTGTTACCATGTCTCCCGATGAACCACTTTCCTGTTCTGGGCTCGAGGTCCTTGTGGGGTTGGAGAGGGTCATTTCTTTCCCTTCCTCTTGCTCTGAACTCCTAGAGAAAGGCATTGATACCACCCCTTGGTCCCATATATTTTTAAAAATTTTTATTGGAGTCTAGTTTATTTACAATGTTGTGTTAGTTTCAGGTGTACAGCGAAGTGAATCAGTTATACATATACATAGATCCACTCTTTTTTAGATTCTTTTCCCATATAGCTCATCACAGAGTACTGAGTAGAGTTCCCTGTGCTATGCAGCAGGTCCTCATTAGTTATCTTGGTCACCATCCCCTTGGTTCCCTAAAGAAGGAGTGGAAACCTCTCAGTGAGCACTTGGGAAAGGTTATCCAAAACAAGTGACTGCTCGTTCCCAGAACAAGGGAGAAAAAAGAGGCAGACACCCTAGTAAGTGCCATCAAGACTGGTCTCACCTTGGCTGTCACCTAACCTATTGGGGGCCTAGCCCTGATGGGGTTTATGACAATTTTTTAAAAATGTATTTTATTGAAGTAGAGTTGCTTTACCATGTTGGGTTAATTTCTGCTGCACAGCAAAGTGAGTCAGTTATACATATCTAGATATTCTTTTTCATATTCTTTTCCATTATGGTTTATCTATGACAATTTTTTCTTCTTTTTGAGCACACCTCCGACCTCATCCTTGCTACTGTGGAGGGGCTTTTCCTTTAGTCTGTCCCGCGCCTGGCGGACACTCTTTGCCCGGCCCTAGAAACATCCTGGAGCCTTAACCGGCCTCTGTCACAGGTGCAGGGAATGCAGACAGACCCCGGCTCTTTGGCGAGAGTGAAACCAACATCTCCAAGGAGCCTGCAGCCGCGCTGTCTGCGGCGCTGCTATTTTTGACACGCTTGCTCTCGCTCCCAGGACTTGACAACCGTGGTTTCCAGGAGACAGACAAACCCGCTCTTGGCAGCAGAGACATTGTGCTTTGGAAAAAAAAACACAGGAAGACAGTCCCGCGGCCAGGAGGGGCCGGGACCATGCCTTCTTTCTCCTCCCGGAGGCTGGCACCGGCCAGCGACGTTGTGGATCTGAGGCTGTGGTGCCACCTCCTCCGGGGAATCCATCCTCTCCCGTGGGAGTGGTCCTAACAGGAATGAGAATGGCGCCATTCATTTAAAGGAGCATCTCGAACACGTTCAGTCCTTTCAGACATCGTGTCATGTAACAGAGGTTGGGAGCCTGGACTCTGGAGCCAGATCTTCTGGGTTCAAATCCCACCTCTGCCACTCACCTGCTGGGTGATGTAGACCAAGTTCTGAAACCTTCTGTGCCTCAGTTTCCTTCTCTGTAAAATGGGGGCATAATGGGGCCAGTCTCACAGGGCTGTTTTGAGGGTTAGATGAGTTAATATAGGTACAATGTTTATGTAACATACGACACCATGTAACACTATGTACACAGTGTGATAGGCAGCCATCTGTGAGCACGACCCAGAGGTTGGTATTATGATCAGTGCTGTTATCCTTCAACAACTAAATGCAGTGGGAAGGCTAGGCATTGTTTTCCTCTTTGGCAGATCAGACAGTTGAGGCTCAGAGGGCAGGTTCGAGGGCACCCGGCTTCCTTGTGGTCCATCGCCCTCAGGGGAGATGTAATGAACAGAATGCAGTGAGGGTCTGATTGGTACTAAACAAGAAGAGAGAATGAATTTGTGGTTCCTAAATGTGTACATAGGCTGTTTTTTGTTTGTTTGTTTGTTGTTTTTTTTTTCTGGCCGTGCCGTGTGACATGTGGGATCTTAGTTCCCTGACCAGGGATTGAACCTGGGCCCCCTGCATTGGAAACGAGAAGTCTTAATCACTGGACCACCAGGGAAGTCCCCCATAGGCTTTTATTTACATGCCAGTTTGTCTTTGTGATCGAAACCCAGCAAGCATCCAATGCTCTTTTCTTTCTGGGGCTCTGAAGGCACGGAGCTGCATCTACATCTTTCTAGAGGGCCTTTCCTCACTCCATCACTGCTCTCCTCCCCTCACGTTTTAGCCTCCTCGGCGGGTCACTCTCCTGCAGCCATTCTCACACACTTCCTCCCATCCTCCTCCTTGGGACAAATGCAGGGTCTCACGGTTAATCCTCGGGACGGAACCCAGAAGCTGGACCCGGCTCAGAGTTTTCATCCATTTTTCTAGCGGCTTTCAAAATCCCGCTTCCCCCGGTCCTCGCCCTCAGCATCCCTCTTTCATGTCCCACTGCGCCCTTTCCCCTTTGCCGGTGGGGTACCCGCTGACATTCCTCGGCTGTTTTCCAGCTGCCCTGTCTTCCTTTCAGGCAGAGGGTACAGGAGACCCCGGAGTCGGAAGACGCTGCTTCCCTGACTCCCGTGGGTCTCCCTTTGCTTCCGCTGTGGCTGAAGGGCCGCTGCTGCACTGGGGGTCCTGACTCGGGCCAGAACGCCGTACGCACCCTCAGCTCATTCCCACAGCCACTGCAGTGTCCCGTGGGACACTGCCTTCCCCATCCTGAATTCATAGCTGCCTTGCTTTTGGAGTCAAGAGAACTTGGGTCTGAATCACTGTCGGTTAGCTGCACCTCGTTTAAACCTCTCCAGTCTTCTGCTTTGCCATCTGCAAAATAAGGAAGCAGATTCCACTTGCCCCACTTGGTTGTCACGAGGCTGCAAGGGAAAGGGTTTAGCAGGCCAGATGCTCTCAGCAGAGCCCCGTTCTCCCCTCTGCCAGGCAGCCGAGGGGGCCTCAGTGACACTGACCAGCAACCTGGGGTGACCAGCCACCTGCGCCTCAAAGAAAGGGGGTCCCAGTTGACTGCAGTTTTGTTCTCTGAAACCAACATTGAAATGAAATATGACATAAAAATAGACTCAGGATAGCAAGCTTTTTAACTAGAAGGCTCTTTTCCTAAAGGATTCACAGCAGAATCTCTTTAAATAAATTGCACTTAAGACATCACTTAATATAGAGAAAGTAATCTGAATATGTCTTGTAAGAATATGGTGGATATACCGGTAATCTTTTTTGTTGGTTTCCAACCAAATACGATGCAGAGTCTCACTCAACCCCTCCCCATGAGCACCGGCATATTGGGTAGGGCAGTATCCAGGGTCACAGATGGACAGATGAGAGCGCTGGGAGGGGTCATAAACGCCCCCCTTCATGAAGGAGGGGTCTGATGCGGACAAGAGGAGTGACTGACCCATGGTCACACAGGCAATCAGGGCAGAGCTGAGCCCAGAACGCAATGTTTTCTGACTCCAATGCAAGTATATTTTTCTATGGAAAATGGAAACCTAAGGATTATTTAAACATTAAAAAAAAAAAAACTTTATTCATTTCCCACCCAACCAAACTCCTCAGCAGGGCTGTCCAGGAGGACATGGAATGAGTGCGTTTGAATTTCATCTCTCTCCCCTGACTTTCCAGGGGGCAGAGGCAGCAGGCCAAGCTAAGAAATCCTTAATCAGACAACCAGCTCCTGGATTTTGAAGGAAGGACCTTCAAGTGTTACCCTAGTGCGGACCAAAGGTACTTTTGCGCAGGGAAAAAGAGGTTTGTGTACAGTCTCTGGCATCTAATCTCGCTGAGGCAGAGGTTCCTTAACCTTTTAGGGCTTCACTTTTTCTGTTAAATTTAGTGACAGGGCTGTAGGAAACCATCTTAGATTAGAAACCAGGAAAGCTGGAGGTTATTTGAGACTTCTGTATTTTATAGAGGAAGGAAGGAATACAGAAGGTTGGCCTCTTACCCAACAGTGCCGACTTCTGATGCCTTGGGAAACAGAAATCCTCTTCTAGGCTCTTCTCTGCCTTTTGTTGCCCTGGGAGAGAAAGAGAAGTTACCGTTGGGTTACAGATCACTTATAAATCACAGGACTAGGGGCAGGAAGAACCAAGTTTCCAGAGGCCATGGTAGCTGAGCCATAAATCAGACGGATGCTTGCCGGCTGCTTTAAGGCAATTTGGCATCGCTGGGAAGAGACAAAAGTCTGGTGTGCTGGGGAAAAAAGCTTGTGGCCTGTGCAGGACTGCTCTCTGCTTTAGAGGACGGGTCACGCTAAATGTCTGTGCAGCATTCCAGACAGCTATTGCAAAGCGCCTGACCTGAGACTCTGCAGGTTACTCCTGACCGGATGTCCTAAATCAGTAATGTGTGGGCCAAATATGATGAGACACTAAGAAATACTGGACATGACAATTACATTTCCATAAAGGTGGGAAGAATAAAAAATGAAACAAAATACAGGGAAAGTTGGAAGATTTCACATGCAGACCTGGATATTTGTTTTTTTCTGAAAAACAACAGGTCTGGTCTCCTTGGTCCTGTGTTTCAGTTTTTCAACCTCAGTCCCTTTGGAAGGGCCGGGTGCCCTTGCCAGGTGCCTACGGAGGCTGGGGCCCCTGTCGCTTGCACTGTGCCCACAGCCTTGGGTTCCTTGTAGGAGGAAGACATCTCCCTATGTGTGCATTTCCACCGCAGGTTGGAACATCAGAGACGGAACAGGTGCCCTGTGCAGGGACAGGTGCCAGCCGGCCTCCTTCATCTGGTGACCGGTGGACTCTGGCGTGTGTGGCCGCTCTCGGAAGCCCTCCTGTGGGATCGCGTTGCACTGAGTCACAGCGGACTGTTAGATGGGGGCGGGAGGAGGGTGGTTGTCAGACACAGACAGTGGGGATGGAGGCGAGGGCTGGCAGCGGGAGAGGAGACAGTCACGGCTCCAGACGAGAGACAGTCATGTGGCTGCAGGAGGGCAGGGGGCCTTGCAGCGATCAAGAATACACTAAGGCAACGTATAAATACAACACCGCCTCTGTCCCCTGGGGCTCTCTGCCATCACCCTTGTGTAGGCGCTCAGCACCCGATGTTAAAATTATTGCAATAAAACCATTCAATCTGGAAGAAAAAAAAAGTTATGTGCTCTGTCCAATTACGTAAGTAGGGAGATGTGTGAAACAATTAAGGATTTCCGTCTAAAATGATAAAAATGAGAAGGCAAACTGCAGTGTTTAGATATTTCCGATTTGAAGATGACTTCCTGACGTCAGATAACGAGGCGTCCCCCATGCCTGCTGGCTGGGACTGGAGAGAACTGAGAGCAGGCATTCCTAAAGTGGGACCACGTGGCTTTCCTGGGTCATCATAGGCCCCGCAGCACGGGCTCTGCATCTGTCAGCTGTCTGCAACATCACGACCCCACGGTCAGCCCCAGATCCCTTCTTGCCCCTCTTCTGAGATTCTTCCCAGTGAGTTTCAGCTCCCAGGGGAATGCTCATGTCTGTGAGATTTACTAGCCGAAAGTTAAATAATTGTAGAGTTGGAATCATGTCCAACATTATCGCTTTGGGAGACAGATAAGAAAGTCTCTCCTCTTTTCATTGCTTTATATGTATAATTTCATTACAGTATTTCAGGGCTAGAATTCAAGTGGAGAGTCTCAAAAGCATTCTGAGTTACAGTCAGCCCCAAATCCTCAGGATTCCAAGAGAGGGGTAGATTTCACAGTGGTCATCCCTCACTGGGGGCAGCTTTCACTGCTGAAAACCCAAGTTTAAAAGGATGCTGTAGGGCTTCCTTGGTGGCGCAGTGGTTGAGAGTCTGCCTGCCAATGCAGGGGACACGGGTTCGAGCCCTGGTCTGGGAAGATCCCACATGCCGCGGAGCAACTAGGCCCGTGAGCCACAATTACTGAGCCTGCGCGTCTGGAGCCTGTGCTCCGCAACAAGAGAGGCCGCGACAGTGAGAAGCCCGCACACCGCGATGAAGAGTGGCCCCTGCTTGCCACAACTAGAGAAAGCCCTCGCACAGAAATGAAGACCCAACGCAGCCATAAATAAATAAAAATAAATAAATAAAATTAAAAAAAAGAAAAAAAATCAGCTGCAAGAGTATATATTAAAAAAAAAAAAAAAAAGGATGCTGTAACCCTTTTCTTTCCCCTTCCCCCAAAATATTTACCGTTTCCAGGAGTGTGGAAAAAATGAAAGCGGGTTAGGCTTAAAGGAAATCCATCATGGCCTTCCATCTTAATGCTTGTCTGCCTCACTTTTTCCAATAGACTCACTTCTAAAGTTGCTGTTTTTGCCATGAGTGTGTGTGTGCGCGCATGCACACACGTATAAAAATAATAGACTCGGGGCTTCCCTGGTGACGCAGTGGTTAAGAATCCGCCTGCCAATGCAGGGGACATGGGTTCGAGCCCTGGTCTGGGAAGATCCCACACGCCACGGAGCAACTAAGCCCGTGCACCAAACTATTGAGCCTGTGCTCTAGAACCCTCGAGCCACAGCTACTGAGCCCACGAGCCACAACTACTGAAGCCCTTGAGCCTAGAGCCTGTGCTCTGCAACAAGAGAAGCCACCAAAATAAGAAGCCCGCGCACCGCAACAAAGAGTCGCCCCCGATCGCCAAAACTAGAGAAATGTCGCGCACAGCAACGAAGACCCAACGCGACCAAAAATAAAAATAAATAAAATTAAAAAAAAAATAATAGACTCACTTCCTATCAGAGGTGTTTTCAATAGAAGGGGGCCTTTTCACATTAAAAAAAATCACAATATAGCTAAATTTACATGAGAATACCTAGTCTACAGAAAAATGAACCTCAACTAGTTTGTGGCATACTTCCTACCATCCTAATTCCTTCCTGCAGTGGTGGGAAAAGGAATCTTCTGGTATTAGAAAGGGTGGGGATCGCTGACCAGATCTGAGAAAGGAAGAGCCCTTCTGTGCGTTAGCAGAAGTAGGGTATATTTTTCAAAATGTATGTTCAAAAGTGAGAACTCTAAGAGACTCTTTACCGTTTTCCTCTCTTTCTCACTGCATTTTGGCTCTCGAGGTACTGAGTCTGCCAGCGTGCAGCACTGCGTTTTGCATGCCTATCGCCGTGTCAGGAGAGGCGGGATGGGAGAGCTGACACAGTTCTGAGCCCCTAGTTTCTCTTGTTTTCTCTAACCAAGTAGGAAGCGGGGATGTCAGCCAACCTGGGAGTCAGCACCCACTGCTGCCACCACCCTCCGGTTGTGCAGCTCTGTGGCCTTGGGGACTTTGGGAACCTCTCTGAGCTTTGGTTTCCTTCTCTGTAAAATCGGACCGTGAATGTGGTAGCATCCCTCACGGTGGCTGGTAGAATTTCATGAGATAGTGCTAACCAAGGTGCATCACACAGCTTGGCATGTAGCAAGCCTCCAATCAGAGAGCGTTATTATTTCCATGGTCTCTTTCTTCTTTCCCTTGTTCAGTGGGGTGCTGAGGCAGCAACAAGCCTCTGAAAATTGTCCAACCTTTAGAACCAGTGGAAACCACTCAAAGCTTTCGTAAATCAGTCCTTTGGGAGATATATAATAGTTTCTCTCACTTTGCAGATTTAGACTTCCTGACCTAACCCTGACCACGATTCAGCTATTCAATCATCAGATACTTGGCTGTCACAGAGGTGACTCACGTAAAGGGGCTTAATGCCACGTTAGACTTGAAAACTGCTTCCATGCCAAAAAAGCCAGCGAAAGAGAATATCCAAGGATTCTGATAAATTCCTTTAAAAAGAACATAAGCAATGAGGCGACTTATCCGTTCAGAATCCCTGGGAGCAGTGGGAACTTCCAACTCACTTAGGAATTAACTGAACGTGTGAGTGAGTGTGGAAAGATCGTGTATCTCAGCTCGTTACTTGCCTGGCTTCTGGGCCCAGGTGGATGCTTCCTTGAGCGCCCAGCAGCTCATAAATATGCCTTTAGTGAAGTGTTTGGGGTCGAGCGACGTTCTTCTTTGCAATTACAACACAAGCAGGTGGAAAATATGACTCAGTTTACAGAGAATGTATTTTTTTTTACACACAGCATTTCAGGAATGTGTTTAATTTACAGGGAAGTCAGCTGAACTCATTTCATGATGAATAAGTAGAGAGTAAGACAAAATGACATGGAATAATTGAGCAGGAAGAGACTTCCAAAAGTTAGGGAATCCACTACTCTGCCCTGAATTCGAGTGAGTTCTTATTTATCCCAGGCCTCTTCTGAAACATCGCCAAAGAGGATCCGTAACCTAGACCCTCTCAAGGACATGTGTTTGAGCTTCACAACCTTTGTTGTCGGGATGTTTTTCTCCTATCTCAGTTACACATCTCCTGTGGTACTTTAAACTTCCTTCCTCCCATTTTGTCTTCTACTGAAATGAATACTGCCCATATTACCTAGAATAGCATCTTTTGTCACTTCCTCACGCTGTGATCTGTAGAGCACTAGTCTTTAATGACATTCCCATGGGAAAAGACTCCCTGGGCACTATGTCTGTTTCAGAAATGCTGCCTCTTGGAGATACACAAGGCATATGTGCAGATTAAAGGCTCTGAGAAGTCCGGCAGCAAATAAACCTATTTCACTTCTTAAACCAGTACTGTTCAAATTGTTTTTTTTTACTACGGAAGCTCCACCTCTTTTGTGGCGGCGGGGGGACTTCTATTCATGTCCCACAAAAACTGTAATCCAAGGAATATATTTTGAGAAACTCAGAGATCTAAAACTCCTGGTGATGTATTGGAGTCTATGAAACCTCAGCCCTTAAAGGTTTTCTCAAATGGACTGTTGGGTAGCTTCTTATCAACCCTCTTAAAGTTTTCCACACTCGTCTTGAGTTTGCGAAGAGGCTTATAGAATCAGTGATCCGATAAGGCTCTGAATAATGTGGAAGAAGACATTCTCTCCCCTGCTGACCTTCTTCTTAAGTAGAAGTCTTTGAGAAAAATAACTGTGAGAGTGGTTCTTGTTTGTTAGATTTGGAGTTGCTGTTCTACTTTGCCTGCAAGTGTCCATACTTCAGATACACTTCGCCAGATGGATGACTGACTTAACAGTGCTGTCTTATGGTGCTAGCAGCCCGATTTCCATGAATGTTGTTAACCAAACCAAAGATTAGGACATACATTTCTTTTTTTTTTCCAAATGATGTCTCTGTGCACAACTGACCCTTTGAGGTGGCCATCATTATCCCCATTTTACAGATGAGGAAACCGAGGCTCAGAGAGGTGAAGTAACTTGCCTACAGTCCCACAGCTAGGAAGTGAAGGAGACAAGATTTATACTCAGGGTTTAGTGCCTGGCATAATGAAAACTCAGAAAATGTCTCCTTCTCTGCATAATGCTTCCAACATGCAGCAGGCACTCTGGAAAGATCCTGAGTTTTTTCAGGAAGAGGAGAAGGCCTTTGCCTGTGGTAGGAAGTCATGAGTTCAGGTCCCAGCTCTTCTAGGACATGCATTTCTATTCACAAGCACTCTTCCAACTAAACCAGGCCTTTTAATGGAAACTTCCAAGTATAGCCTTTACTACTTATCCTATTTATGAAATCTTATTCGCCATCAAAGCAAGACATAAAGAAACACTAGCAGTGAGCTCTAAATAACCAGGGTTAGAGTCTTCTCTTCCATTTTCCTAAATACCGTTTTCAAGTTTGACACACTCTTGCTGTCTCCTGAGGCACTGCAGGCGTTGGTCCCTCCCAGTTGGACTGGGTTCCCCCGGTGCTGGGGTGTTAAGTCCTCTGGGAAGCTCTTTCTTCTAGGCGTTCTTTGTTCCCGAGGAATCCTTACCTCTGACTCATCTCTGCTCATCCCAGGAGAGGTCTGATGCCCTTGTCTGCTCCTCTACCAGCCGGTCCAGGATGAGATTCTTCCATGCTTTCCCTTCCGTGCTCAGAGGCGAAAGGAAAGAGGATATGGTTGCTCTTGACCTGCTGTCGCCTTTGTATCTGCTCCTTCTCTGGACAGCTTGGGCTTTGAGGAGGAGTTTCTGATGACTGATTGTTTCTTTCATCTTTAAATCCACCAAGAGTCAGAACAAGTGGATTGTGGGGAAGGCGGGAATCATTTAATTCTGGGTCTGTCGCTAACTTGCTGTGACCCTGAGCCAGCTGCCCACCTGGCACTGGGCTGGTATTAGCTATTGGTATTATCCTGTGTCCTGGTGTCTTCGTCTGTATAGTGAGGTGGTTGCATTAGACAATTTTTGAGCTTTTGCTTGAAAATTCTATGGTTGCTCAAGCCTGTTCATTAAATGTACAGCTGCTTCCCTCCATAACTTGGCAAACTTTATTGCTTGGCTTTTACCACCAGAGTGATCTTTTAAAAAGAGAGCTGGAGTTAACTTAAAATTTCAACTTTATATAGAATTATTTAATTTCAGAGTTTATCTACTCCAGTCTCTTATTTTACAAGATCAGAACTTAACACTTAAAAATATACTGAGCAGATTATAGCAAAGTTTTGAAAGCAATGTCTTAATTTTTTATGTGATACCAAGTATGATAGATCTCTTCCCTCTGCTTTTCTCTTACTTTTTCTCTCTCCCTCTTCCCTCCTTCCCTCCCTTCTTTCCTATTTTTCTTAGATGAAGTCTATCTTAGTTATTCAGTGATTTCCAGATCTTTTATATTTCAAAGTATCAAATAAACATTCCTCGGTGTTGGCTGTGTCAGCACCTTGGCTTTATGACTGGAAAAACATTGGGCACAGAGATACGCTTCTATATTATGGAAAAGCAGGGGATGCAGACCAGCAGGGCTGCCGACCTATATCCTCTGGGTCTCTGGCTCCCCAGTTGCAGAGGGAGCCTGTAGAAAAGACAAAGCAAAGAAAAGTTGGTACAATTCTCTGGTGTCTTCAAAGTAGAAGCTGGCTCTTTCCATTTCTGGGAAACCCCAAGTGCAGGCGTTGGATTGCATGCTGGGATGGTCCCACCGAGCTGTGCAGTGGTTCTGAATAGTAAGACCTGTCCAGCTCAGCCCCAGGAGCTGGGGCTGCACATCGGGGCCAGGGTACCCCCTGAGCTGGGTCCCAGTCCTGCATGGGCGCATCAGGTCCTGGTGCCTTTTGGTGTTTGTTCATCATCTTCATCCATTTAGTCTCCTTTCCTACTGCTGGTGCAGCCTGACGAAGCAGCAGAACCCTGGCCGCGGATAGAGAAAGCCCATGTGGGCTCCGAGTATACTGTCTGACCTTGAGCAAATGGCTTGAAACAAACATTTTATTTACTGACTTTAAAAGTAGTATCTGCTCATTATGGAAAATTAGTACAATTCAGAAAAATATAAGGAAGAGAATGAAAGTATCCCTAATCCCACAACCAGAGACTTTCAGTGTCGGTATTTTACTGGGTTTTTCTTCCAGACGAGCTCTGTCTCTGCATCTGTATCTCTGTTGAGATCATTTTGTGTTTCATTAAAAAAAACCCTCCATGTTATGTCTCTAATTTTCTCATGCAATTATTTTTTTAATAAATTTATTTATTTATTTTTGGCTGCATCGGGTCTTTGTTGCTGCCCATGGGCTTTCTCTAGTTGCGGCGAGTGGGGGCTACTCTTTGTTGCGGTGTGCGGGCTTCTCATTGCGGTGGTTTCTCTTGTTGCTGAGCACGGGCTGTACAGCGCAGGCTCAGTAGTTGTGACCCACGGGCTCTAGAGCGCAGGCTCAGTAGTTGTGATGCATGGGCTTAGTTGCTCCGCGGCATGTGGGATCTTCCCGGACCAGGGCTCGAACCCGTGTCCCCTGCATTGGCAGGCGGATTCTTAACCACTGCGCCACCAGGGAAGTCCCTCTCATGCAATTATTATATAACCATCACATAGGTGCACCATCATTTAGGTAACCTATCCCTTACCGTGGGACATTCAGGTTGTTTTCTAACTTTTTGTTCTAAATGATGCTACAGTGAACATTTTCCCTATAGATAAGTGTTCGCATTTATGACTGTCTCCTTAGGTTGTGTTCCTACAAGGGTCAAGCGGCACGAATAAATGGAGCAGATTATTTTCTTGGCCTCAGCTTCCTCACCTATCATAAAAGAACAACAGAAACAACGATACTTAAGAGCAGCAGACACTTCCCCAGTGTAGTGTGTGCAGCCGCATTTCTATGAGCTTCGCGTGTGCTGACTCAGTCGCTCTCCGGCAGCGCTGTGAGCATCCCCAGCCCAGGGGAGCCACTGGTCCAGGATCGCACGGCTAGAAAGTGGGGGGGGAGGATTGCACCCCAGGCAGTCTGGCTCCAGCATCCTTGCTCTCAACCGTGATGCTAATACTGCCCCCGTGAGATGGGGAACGATCCCCAGGGCGCCATTGGTCCTAAGGTCACCTGCATCACGTGATTCTACACCAGCCACGTCCCCAAGTAGCACGGTTGCCGGGTGTGAGTCCCCCGCTACTTGAATCCTCTTCACCCCTGCATTTGTGTGCATTTGTGTGTGTGTGTGTGTGTGTGCGCGCGCACGCGCTTGTATGACCTTAGGAATGGAACAGAGCCATCAGAGAGAGTGTGGAGCAGAAAAGCCTGGACATCTATCGACAAAACAATAAAACCCTGCTAATGGGTGTTATTATTACGGAGAACTCATCATGGTGTCCTCCTTTCCTTAAGGTTCTCAGCCTCTATGGCTGGGACATTTGTCACGTTATAATTGGGCTGTCATCCCAGTGGAGCAGGCATGGGATGGGATGTGCTGTCTAGCACGACCCTGTCCCAGAAACACGTCTGTACACATGCCTCGAGGAGGGCACGTCCCCTCCCAGAGCAGCTCCGCCCACGCTGTCTAGAGCAGCGTGATACCCGCGGGTGTGATTATTCATCCTGCAGGGAAGGAGGGAATCGACAGACTTATCATAGAATGAGGGTCCAGGCGGCCTTATTGCGTGTTCAATACAGAGATTGCCTGTCCTTCCGGAAATTCTGATGCAGGAGATCTGGGAGAAGCCGAGGATCAGCCTCTCTAATACGTGTGCACTACGTGATGATCTTCAGGAAGCCTGGGGAGGTCTTAGGTGGTGGATCTCCACCTTGCCAGGGCTTCAGAATCACCTGAGAAGCTTTTTAAAAAGTATCACTTCCTGCCCCCTCTGCTGTCTTAACCCCTTCCTGCTCCAGCCCAGTTTGAATCATTGATCTAGGATGGGGTCTAGGAGCAACCTTTTTTACAAAGCTTCTCAAGAGATCGTAGGGTGCAGCCACAGTGGGGGACCGCTAGTCTAAGAGGTTCTGGCGATAATGATTTACACCTTCATATTTAAGTGCCCTTGACATTTTACAAAGCTCATTCACAACTGAATTTCACAACAGTCCACTAAGGTCAGTAGATCGGGCATTTTTATAACTTTCCGTGGCCCACAGAGGTTTACTGAGTTGGCCAAGGTTGCACAGCTTCTCCCTCAGTCACAGTGGAGGTTCCCTGCCCAGCCCAGGCCAGTCCTGCCAGGCCCTTTGGGAAAGGGCAGCCTCCCCTCCCCGAGGATCTTCCAGGAGAGAATCATCTCAGGCTCCACCAGCTGCCTCTCTAGCGTGGAGGCTCTTTCTTTTCATTCTCATCTGAATCCCTTCTACCGCAGCCCCTCTTCCTCCTCAGAAAGCCTCCTCATGAAATGTGCCAACACATCTTGTTCGCAAGCTCCACCCCACGTAACAGATAATGGCCCCGAGGGACACAGGGGTCTGACCCCCAGCCCCAGACCTAGCCCTTCACGGCTGATCCTCTGCATTAGCGCTTGGCAGGAGTGAGCAGAGCCACCTCCAGCACAGCAGCTGCCCAGCGTCCCCCCCTTCGCTTCTCCCTAGCTGTCACCTCCCATCCCAGTTCCCTCTTCACCCCTAGAGCTTCTCTCCTGCACCCACTTCCTTCCCATCCCGCCCCCAGAACAGCCTTCAGGCCCACCTGAGTCCTTCCTGTGGGCCCCTGCCGTGGTGGGTCTCCTCTCTGGACATCCGGGTTGGACTGGCGCTTAACAAGGTGGGCCAGGGAGAGGAAGACAGAAGCAGGTACCTGCACGCGCCTGCTGCCATCCTCCGCCCAGCACACCAGCTATTGGCTCAAACTCTCCCCCGACTCAAAGCAACGACCTCTGTTTCTCGTTCTCCTTCCTCTCCTTGTTCAAACCTTTTCCCTCGTGCAGGCTGTACCCTGGACCGGCTCCCAGGGACTGCAGGCTCTCTGTGTCAGAATCCTGCCTCCTCGGTCCCTGGGATGCGGGGAGGGGGGTGGGGCAGGCAGGAGGCGGGGTTTGGCTTCTGGGCGCTGCAGGCTGCAGTGCTGCACCGGAGGAGGAGGTGCAGGTGCAGGTCCCCTCCTTCCTTTCACCTGCCCCGCAGCCTTGTGACACGTGACACCACCACCTGGCAGACGCCCTCGGAGTGCCCTTCTTTCTCTCTCCCCCGCCTGCCCACCGCAGGTTAATTGCTTTGGAGGGTTGGTGTGGAGGGTCAATTAATGTCCTCACGACTTTTGATCCCCAAAGACCAACTTTCAGGAAAGGCGTGTCCTCTGCTCTCAAGGCCGGGCCCCCGCTCTGCCCTGCTGCTCTTATACAACAACTCTGTGCAGCTTTTTCTACCAGGAGAGAGGAGAG